>NC_057855.1:55315132-57815132 GCF_015237465.2 Chelonia mydas
ATCCCACTGACCTGTGGCAGAGCTCTCCAAGGCCATCCAGGGGCTGAAGCACCCCGCTGGATGATTCTCCATGTGTGATGAAAAACAGTGAGGGCTTGTGCTGTGCCAGAGCCTACATGGGAGGGGGGGGGGGAGAGAGAGAGAGAGAGAGAGAGAGAGAATTAAATACACCAACCAAGCTGAGGAGGCTCTGGCACAGGGGTGGGTAAACTTTTTGGCCCAAGGGCCACATCTGGGTGGGGAAATTGTATGCAGGGCCATGAATGTAGGGCTGGGCAAGGGGTTGGGGTGCGGGAGGGAGTGCGGGGTGTAGGAGGGAGTGCAGAGTGCAGGAAGGGACTCAGGGCAAGGGGTTGGGGTGCAGGAGGCATTCAGCAGGGGGCTCAAGGCAGGGGTTTAGGGGGCTCAGGGCAGGGGGTTGGGGTGCGGATGCAGCAGGGGGCTAAGGGCAGGAGGTTAGGGTGCGGGGTGCAGGAGGGGTTCAGGGTGTGGGCTCCAGCCCAGCGCCACTTACCTTGAGCGGCTCTGGGGTGGCAGCAGCGTGCAGCGGGGCTAAGGCAGGCAGGCTCCCTAACTGCCCTGGCCCTGCGCCACTCCTGGATGTGGCCAGCATATCTGGCAGTGGCTCCTGGGGGTGGGGTGGGGCAGGCGGCTCTGCAGCACGGTGCCCTGGTCTGTGTGTACCACTCCCGGCCAATTGGAGCTATGGGGGGGGTGCCTACAGGCGAGGGCAGCGCACGGAGCCCTCTGCTCTTCCCCGTCCCCAAGGGGCTGCAGAGACTTGATGCTGGCCGCTTCTGGGAGCAGTGCGGGGCCAGGGCAGGCAGGGAGCCTGCCTTAGCCCCACTGCGCCATGGGACTGGCAATCCCGCAGGCCGCAGTTTGCCCTCCCCTGCTCTGGCAGAAACCCTACCATACACAGAGAACAGGGGCATTTCATGGGCAAAATTGTCCCTTGTGTTTGCACTCTGCGAGGCAGGGGATAATGTGCAGCCCCCTCAGTCCTCACATCATGAGAGTAACCTGCCGTCATGAGGTATAGAGATCCCTTTCTACCACTGTCACTAAGGGGTTAACAGGTAGGCTAGCCATCTTCTCAGCTGCAGCAACAGCTGCGGGATAAGAAGGCAAGCAGGGCCAAGGAGAGGGGGGCTGCAGAGGGACTATAGAGAAGGAGTTGCCTTCAGCTGCAGACTGGCAGGAAACCGGACTTATAGAGAGGCAGAAGTAAAGAGTGTGAGTCTGGCAAAGGCCTCCAGGAGAGCTGAGGTAGGTAGCAGCTCAGGTAAACATTGACGGTTTGTGAGGAGTCAGTCCCCACTGTTTAATGCATGGTCACTGGGCTGGAGCTTGGAGGAGTGGGTGGGCATGCTGGGGTTCCAGCAACTTCTTGGAGCAAAGGGGTTAGAGTGCTCCTCCAGGGGCCTGAAATTACTGACCCTTCATTGGACTCCTGGTCAGTCAGACTCTTTATTGCCCCAGAAGGGAGAGACTATAAATGACCAGGCTGGAGTCATAGGAGCAGCCACCCAGCACAGGGCCAATGACTGTTGGGGGGAAAGTGAGGCAGAATTTCTGCAACACCACACCCAATGCTGAGATGGCATTGGCTGGCAAAGGCACTGTCAGATGCCTGCATGGGCAGTGGTGCACTGGGAGCTCTCCTGTGGCTGCTGTCAGGTGTAGGTACTGGTGGGCTGCAGAGGTGGCACACCTGCTGGAAGACAGGAGTGTCTGTGCAATGAGAGCAGTGCCACAAGATGCTCCTATTTATTGTAGACATGCGCCATCATCATCTCCCACTTATTACCTCAAACAAGCTCCTTCATGCTTCCTCCAACCTGCCCCTGACTCTTGGGGCTGCTCCCTACAAACCTCTAGAAAGACACCTCATAATCCACCTTAAAACTCTCCTTTGCTGTGAGGCCTGCCAAAAGCTGATCCTGATGGGCAGGATCCCCTGGGAGAATAACATGAGGAGGAAAGGAGTCCAGGAGAGCTGGCTGTATTTTAAAGAATCCTTATTGAGGTTACAGGGACAAACCATCCCAATGTGTAGAAAGAATAGTAAAGATGGCAGGTGACCAGCTTGGCTTAACAGTGAAATCCTTGCTGATCTTAAACACAAAAAAGAAGCTTACAAGAAATGGAAGCTTGGATAAATGACCAGGGAAGAGTATAAAAATATTGCTCAAGCATGCAGGAGTGAAATCAGGAAGGCCAAATCACATCTGGAGTTGCAGCTAGCAAGAGATGTGAAGAGTAACAAGAAGGGTTTCTTCAGGTATGTTAGCAACAAGAAGAAAGTCAAGGAAAGTGTGGACCCCTTGCTGAATGATGGAGGCAACCTAGTGACAGAGGATGTGGAAAAAGCTAATGTACTCAATGCTTTTTTTGCCTCTGTCTTCACAAACAAGGTCAGCTCCCAGACTGCTGCACTGGGCAGCACAGCATGGGGAGGAGGTGACCAGCCCTCTGTGAAGGAAGAAGTGGTTCGGGACTATTTAGAAAACCTGGACAAGCACAAGTCAATGGGGCTGGATGCGCTGCATCCAAGAGTGCTAAAGGAGTTGGGGGATGTGATTGCAGAGCCATTGGCCATTACCTTTGAAAACTCATGGCGATCGGGGGAGGTCCCGGACGACTGGAAAAAGGCTAATGTAGTGCCCATCTTTAAAAAAGGGAAAGAGGAGGATCTGGGGAACTACAGGCCAGTCAGCCTCACCTCAATCCCTGGAAAAATCATGGAGCAGATCCTCAAGGAATCAATTCTGAAGCACTTAGAGGAGAGGAAAGTGATCAGGAACAGTCAGCATGGATTCACCAAGGGCAAGTCATGCCTGACTAACCTAATTGCCTACTATGATGAGATAACTGGCTCTGTGGATGAGGGGAAAGCAGTGGACGTGGTGTTCCTTGACTTTAGCAAAGCTTTTGACAGTCTCCCACAGTATTCTTGCCAGCAAGTTAAAGAAGTATGGGCTGGATGAATGGACGATAAGGTGGATAGAAAGTTGGCTAGATCATCGGGCTCAAGGGGTCGTGATCAATGGCTCCATGTCTAGCTGGCAGCCGGTATTAAGTGGAGTGCCCCAAGGGTCGGTCCTTGGGCTGGTTTTGTTCAATATCTTCCTTAATGATCTGGAGGATGGTATGGATTGCACCCTCAGCAAGTTTGCAGATGACACTAAACTGGGAGGAGAGGTAGATACACTGGAGGGTAGGGGTAGGATACAGAGGGCCCTAGACAAATTAGAAGACTGGGCCAAAAGAAATCCGATGAGGTTCAACAAGGACAAGTGCAGAGTCCTACACTTAGGACGGAAGAATCCCATGCACCGCTATAGACTAGGGACCGAATGGCTAGGCAGCAGTTCTGCAGAAAAGGACCTAGGAGTTACAGTGGACGAGAAGCTGGATATGAGTCAACAGTGTGCCCTTGTTGCCAAGAAGGCCAATGGCATTTTGGGATGTATAAGTAGGGGCGTTGCCAGCAGATCGAGGGACGTGATCATTCCCCTCTATTCAACATTGGTGAGGCCTCATCTCGAGTACTGTGTCCAGTTTTGGGCCCCACACTACAAGAAGGATGTGGAAACATTGGAAAACATCCAGCGGAGGGCAACAAAAATGATTAGGGGACTGGAACACATGACTTATGAGGAGAGGCTGAGGGAACTGGGATAGTTTAGTCTGCGGAAGAGAAGAATGAGGGGGGAATTGATAGCTGCTTTCAACTACCTGAAAGGGGGTTCCAAAGAGGATGGATCTAGACTGTTCTCAGTGGTACCAGATGACAGAACGAAGAGTAATGGTCTCAAGTTGCAGTGGGGAAGGTTTAGATTGGATATTGGGAAAAACTTTTTCACTAAAAGGGTGGTGAAGCACTGGAATGGGTTACCTAGGGAGGTGGTGGAATCTGCTTCCTTAGAAGTTTTTAAGGTCAGGCTTGACAAAGCCCTGGCTGGGATGATTTAGTTGGGGATTGGTCCTGCTTTGAGCAGGGGGTTGGACAAGATGACCTCCTGAGGTCCCTTCCAACCCTGATATTCTATGATACTATGATTCTATGAACCCTGAGGATGGCTGGCGAGCCGAGACCCTGCCTGTTGTCTCATTGTTTCCTTGTGCTCCCCTGTCCGTCTGTAGCCATCTGTTGTCTCCTATCTTACACTTGGACTGTCAGCTCTTTGGGGAAGGCTCTCTTTGTGCTGTGTTTGTACCTCTCCTAGCACAGTGGGATCCTGGTCCATGGCAACTCTAAGGTGCTAACGCAACACAAATGAATAATGTTGTTACGAAGCCAGGTGGGCTTGTTAGTGATGAACACTCTCCCTCTACTGGACACTGTGTGTGTATCAGGCACTCAGCTCTGCTAGGAACCTACACAGCAATCTCGGCGTGAGGGAGCCCTGCCTGAAAATGCTCGCATTACACTTAACAGACCCTAGGGAGCCGAGAGGGACCATATATTCTAGCAGTTAAATGCGTGCGTGTCCAGTGGAAACAGTGCATGGTTCTCTCTCTTACTTCTCCATGCTTTCTTCCTGTACTCCCTCATGTCTTTCCTCTGAAGAGCCAAGGAGACAACACTCAGTCCCAAACACTTATACAAACAAAGCAAAGGGTGTGTGGATGGCAACATAAGAAATGTAGGGCCAGGACATCAGCTTGTGTAAACCAGCATCGCTTCCATTGCACCAAGCTGGGGCTCAGCCCTTTGCTTTCCTGCTAGCAGTGAAGGACAGAGTTGCCACATGAGGGCTGCGTTTTTGGCAGGAACCACCGGAGACACACAGTGCCCCTACTGTCTGGTAGGATGGGGAATGCTCCTCTTCCCAATATTTCTCAGGGCTGCAGGCAGAACTGGGCAGGGAGCTGAGGCTCTGCAGACGTGCTCTGATAGTGTGAGTAGCTGCCCACCCTCCACTTGGTGAGCTGCAGGGTTCTCCTGGGCAGGGCAGCTACTTGTAAGCTCAGAGGATGCATTAGGGGACTGTTGAGAATAGTTTCTCCTCTGGGCAAGCCCATTCTTGCTTTCTCTGCCTGCCATTGCAGCAACATGAGGATTCCTGCCTCTCCTTATGTCCCAGGAGGCCGCAGTCACCCAGGCTATTCTAGCCAACGCCAGCGCACTGCAGTCTAGTCCCAACGTCTTTGCTCCGATACGTGTAGCACTCACCTCCTCAATCTCCTTTAGTGCAAAGTATTCTCCAGGGGGCTTCACCAGCTGGTGGACATCAGCTCCTGAAAGGGGCAGGATAGAGAGTCAGTGCCCTGGCAGAAGTGCCCTAGCAAACCCTGCTGTGCAGTTCCATCTCTAACAACAGCCCTGAATAGCACCAGTAGCCTCGAACCCCCAACATTAAACAATGAGGGACAGATTGTGCTGGCTGTGCTGTGATATGCAAGTGTGGAACAGGATGCACAGAGCCATTCCCCACAGGCACCTTGGCACAGTGCAACCAACATCCCAGGGTTGGTGCAATGACCAGGGGAGAATTAGCACGTCTGATGCCACAAAGCACCCCAAAGGGGGTGGGGGTGGAGTCGCCATGGTGCCAAGCCTCCACTCATCAGCGGATGGACCATGACCAACTTCGAGTTGTTGTTCTGGGTGTGTAATAAGTCATGTATTAACTGGGAAGCAGAGACACCTGTCAAAGTCCAGCCTGGCCTCATGGGAATTTGTCCACTTGAAAACTGGGAAAATGCTGAAAGCCCTCCCAATATCACTGATTAAACTTGTACACGCTGTGCCCCTGGGTAGCAGCCCCCCTGTTCCCCATCCCAACCACTGGCTCACTAGAAAGGAAGGGAAATAGAAATTTCCCTGTGTGGGTCAGAGATGTAAAGGCCAGGAGGCACCATGGAGCACAAAGACTGTGTCAGTGTAACGTAGCCCAGTCAGATTCTCACTGAAAGACTGGGAACTGCAGCTGTCATAGCTTCCACTGGGGTATCACATACAGGGACTCCATGCATTTCTGAGGAAGGCAAAGGTGATGGTTCCGTGAGATGTCTGTTCCTTTTAAGGCTCCCTGGGTGGATTCAGTTCCCCTTTATTACCCCCAAAGGTCTGTATTGATGGCAGGGCCCCTGGACCTACTTCTACTCAGTGAGGCCAGCTCTACACTGGGGTTTTTGCAGCAGGATACAGTGATGGATGTGCCCAAAGCAAACCCTTAGTAATGCTTGTATTAGTGTAATACATCACTTGCACTGGTTTAATTTACCCAGGCTTGCAACTCCCCTGGTATAATTCATGACTTACACTAGTGCAGTGTGTCTACACCAGGCTTTTGCACTAGGGGTTTACACTGGTCCAGCTACCCCAGTGTAATTACACCAATGCATAGAACCCCAGTGTAGACAAGGACTTACGGCAGATCCTCAAAGGTATTTAGGCACCTAACTCTCATTTAAATCAAGTGGGAAATAAATGTCTTTGGGGATTTTACATACTGTTCAGTCCTGCCCAACTTCTTCTCTCCTTCAGCACCTGAAAACTTTCTCTCTATTCTGCAGCAAGCCCCTTGCTAACAAAATCTGCCTTTGCCAAAACTTCCCTGATTTCTATGAGCTCCCAGAAGACAGTCAGTGGAAAAGGGAGAGAGGGCTATTTCTTCCAAATTCTCTCAGGCCTGCCAAGTGCCCAGCCAGGGCAGAATGAGCAGGGCCATACTGTATCTGAGCAGCAAGAGTCCAAGTGAGCTGTCAATTACACTAGGTCAGTGTAATCACTCCAGAGTTGGACAAAGCAATTTGGCCCTAAGTGTCAAGATGCAGCATGTCTCTGTATAATGGTTCTGACCTAGCCACAGTGCACATTTTACTGAGATCCACTGGCAGTGAGCAAGAATCTAACTTAGTCCCTGGTCTGAGCCATCGTGGAGCTGTTTGTAGCTTGGGCCCTCAGACAGCAAACAGGAAGGAGGTCAAGTCCCATACCCAGTCTCTTGGAGATGTCTGTTGCGCGCTCGCCCCAGATTCCATTCACTGCTATCAGCACCACCTCTCCAGCCTCCACCGCATTCAGAAGCGCAGCCTCCATGGCACAGTGGCCTGGGCCACTGATGGCCAGAGTCAGTGGGTTCTGTGTCTGGAAGGCGTACTGGATTCCCAACTTGATTTCATCCATGATCTGAGGAGAACGGACAAGATGCCAGGGTTAAAGCAGCCACCTGCAGTTTGGCAGTGTAACTGCATTGAAATCAACACCCACTAATAGTAAAAAGAAAAGGAATACTTGTGGCACCTTAGAGACTAACAAATTTATTTGAGCATAAGCTTTCGTGAGCTACAGCTCACTTCATCGGATGCATTGAATGCATCCACTGAATGCATCCGATGAAGTGAGCTGTAGCTCACGAAAGCTTATGCTCAAATAAATTTGTTAGTCTCTAAGGAGCCACAAGTACTCCTTTTCTTTTTGCGGATACAGACGAACACAGCTGCTACTCTGAAACCTGAGTTCATGATGTGACCCAGTAGTGCTGTCACTTACTGCAGAGTATTTGACTTTAAGGCACAAACTCACTATATTTACAACTTTTAGCTATTTCTTACAGAAATGAGTTTTACCAAAAATAAAACCGATCCCTACCCCTATCTTTGTGGGAGGCCTCTCTTGTGGTGCCCATGGGGCACTGCTGAACTAGACAGACACTCTACTCAGTTCTGAAAGGAAACTAAAGAGCTAGAGACCAACACCAAACAGCTAGACACAACGAATGCCAGACCCTGCTGGCACCGCTCATGGAGAGCTTTGCCATGGAAGCACTGAAGGAAGTTAGGGAAAGGATTTTGTTTCTACCCGAGTTCTCCAAATGCTGGGAGAATTGGGAATCCGACAGGCAGTGGATGGTGGTCCTCTAGGCAATTCCCCAAACTGCTTTTCAGCTTGATCCAAAGCCCATTCAAATCAGTGGGAATCTTTCCACTGACTGAAAGGTCACAGGCTTTAGAGCAGCCTCGGAGTGGTGAATGGGGAGGAATCAGAGCTGTGGCTCTGAGTCTGCAAGAGCCTGAAGCACATGAGTCATCCCCGTGGCCGTGAAGGCAGAGGCACATGCACAGAGGAGAGATTTCAAGAAACACACTGACACCAAAAGCTGAAAGAAGCCAGGAGAAATGACAGCCCAACAGTGACTTATAATTAGTATTGCTAAAGCACCTCTTCTGTGCTCTAGGAGACTCAGAAAGTGATGTCTTGTGGGAATGGAACCCAGAAGAGGGGAAAAGAAGGTCAGGAGCAAGGGAAAGTGGGTTTCATTTGCTATCTAAAACATTGCACTGGTGCCTGAGGAGAGGGGGAGGCTGCAGATCATAGGAAACACTTCGAATGAGTGACCACGTTCTGGAGAAGTTGAGTCGTAGTCCTCACCTGGAACATTTCCTTGTGGAGGTGTCCAATTAGCTGCCGACCTCCTGCAGCCAAGATCCGAGGAGGGACGTTTGAGGGCCCAGGCCCCAGGAGCAGCCTGTCTGGAATGGCCAGGGGCTGCCACAGTACTGCAGGGGGTGGCACCAGCAGCTGTTGTGAAGACATTGCGCGATAACGTGGAGCTGGGAGCCCAGGCAGAAGGAGAGGAGCCCGAACCGTAGCCTGGAGCACTCGGGAGGCACTGCCCATCACTGCTCGATGCATCTTTGGGGCCTGAGATAACAGAATGAACCTTCACCCTGACAGCAACCAGCCCCTGGGCCTGCTGCCACTAGCCGTCGAGCTCCTGTTCCTCTCTGACAGAGCCTCTGCTGGGAGTGGTGACTCAAACGCTGTCAAACCCTCTGCTCTGTCACACTGACCTTCACAGTCCTGGCAATAAAAGCCTAAGTCTAAAGCAACACAGCCCACTTCCCAATGGCCCGGCAGCTCCCTGGCTCCTCCTCGATGTTCCCGCAGAGAGCTCCTCTTGAAAACACACCCCCATTACCCCTCCTGGCCTATGAACTCTGCACCTGGTAGGAGCTGGCACTGACCGCCGCTGTTCATGTGGCACTAACAATGTTGCTGCTTCTTGCTTTAGCCACATAATTTCCTGGTGTGGGAGAAAATCCCCACGTTTGTCTAAGCTGCTCAGTCAGAGCGGTTTTCCCCATAGCTCAGTGAGATAACAAGACACTGCTGTGCTCTGCCAGACTGCCCTGTTGTGGCCTTGGTGAGGGTGCCCCGGTCCTCACTCCCTGTCCTATGTCCTTTTTACCATGCCATGGTTTCTGGTAGCTCCAAGAGGCCGCAGCCATGCTACTGAGAACTCAGAGAAGCCCTGCCCCGAAGAGCTTCCAGTCTCAATAGCCAAGATGTACAGAGGGTGAGAAGGAAAACAGGCACAGAAAAGTGAGGGGTCTTGCCCCAGGTCACCCAGCAGGGCAGTGGCAGAGCTGGGAATGGATCCCAGCTCTCCTGAGTCCCACTCCCATTCAAGAAATCACTTTTCATCACTGTGGGTTACTCAGATATTGGTGCGTGAACAGTCCCAGGCTGCTTCCCTGGCACTTCCATTCAAGAATGCGTTTGTGACATCCAATCCCTATCCTGTGGTCAGGGATGTCACAGACATTGCCTGGAAAGCGCTAGATGCTGCAGTGGGTTTGTGGCCTGAACTCCAAAGCACAGCTTGTCGAAGAGGAGGAGTGTGGAATACAAAGAGCTCTGAACTCTCATGAGGTGTTTCTCTCTCTCTCTTTTCCTTCTCACGTTCTCCCTCCCTCTTCCCCCATTTCGTCTGCTTTCCTTCCCTTCCTCCCCTCCTCCTCTCAGCCTTACTTGGGCCCGGAACCAAAGCCTGGGAAAGTTAGCAGGAATCATTCCATTGATTTGGGATCAGGACACTAGGCCCCATCACGTGCCTAAGAAATCAATGGGATGCTTACTATTGATTTCAGTAGTGCAGGATTAGGCCCTTGAATTAGCACTGTTACTAGTTGGCCAAGACTAGCAGGTGGAGAAGCAGGATTAACTGGGGTTAATAGCTGGCCATATCAGTGCGCTTCTCAGATCTTCGGATCTCAACTTACTGGTAGTGAAATTCCACGAACCAGTGCACAAGCAATAGCTGCTTCCTGTGGTTTGCTGCCTCCCTCTCTCGGACGAGTCTCCTCCCCCGTGCTGTGCCTTTGTGTTTCTGTGATTTTCCTGGATGCTGCCACATTTTGCTCACTCAAGTCCCAGTCCTCATTTACTGTCGATTAATCTCTGCAGTTTCTATACAAGTACTTTCGCGGAGGGAGGGATAGCTCAGTGGTTTGAGCATTAGCCTGCTAAACCCAGGGTTGTGAGTTCAATCCTTGAGGGGACCATTTAGGGATCTGGGGCAAAAATTGGGGATTGGTCCTACTTTGAGCAGGGGGTTGGACTAGATGACCTCCTAAGGTCCCTTCCAACTCTGATATTCTATGATTATGATTCTATGACCCTGGATTTAAAAAAAAAAGAGAGAGAGAAACCAAAACATGTGTAGAGGCTAGGTACATTTCCCTTCATCAGGAAGCACTTTACAAGCTGAGTCAATGAGTATATAGGACTTCTGTCACTATCCACTGACATGCAGCTGTCTCTGGGCTGAAACATAGCAGCTGTTTAACAGTACACAGCAGCAGTGAAGAAGAAAGATGTATTGAACCTTCAGGGGGGATTTAGAAAGGCAGACTGCAACTAGCCCACCTGGAACTTGGCTAGGGCTGCATGGCTAATGCACATGTTCACTCTTACAAAAATGCATCCCTTAGGATCTTTAATCACCCAAGGGGTCAGGACCTCAGCTGTGTGTCTCACAAGAAAGCCAGCCTCGAGCAGTATGGTGTGGCACTGATTCAGTAGGTCCACAGGTAGAGCCGCATTTGGGGAAGCAACTTTTCCTGCTGCTTTGTGGCTTTTCCAGGAGGTCACCCACCCAAGTCCAACCTCCTCTGACAAGAGGACAGCCCGGAGTGGTGTCACTCTCTCAGGCCAGGGGGCTCCTCTAAACGCTTAAAAGCCAGGCTGTTTTCTTCCATCATGGATCAGAAATGGCAACCAGTGTTGTTGGCTTCTGCTTTCTTCATGGCAAGAACTCCATGCTGGTGGTATTAGAATGGCTAATAATCCCCCACAGGGGACAGGAGCCCCCAGCTTGGTAATAGTAAGAGACAGGGATGTTGCAGTGGTAATGCAGGCAGTGATGAGAAGTGGCTGTGCAGGAAGGGGCTGAAGAAAGGAGCAACATTCATGACAAGGTTTGAAGCTCTTAGCTTTGCTGGCCTAAAGCTCTTTCCCTTTTTATAATCCATCAGGTGCCAAATTCTGCTCTGTCCCCCGGTACAAATCTAAAGTAACTCCATTGACTTAGAGCTGCTCAGGGCTTATGCTGACATAACCAAGTATAGTACAGGATTTACACCAATTTAACTGTGAGCAGCATTTCGCCCAGTTGCTTCATGCTTTAGGAGTATGGGCCCAGTCAGAGCCTCTGTGATGTCCAAGGAGCTCACGGTACAGTTTAGGATGTAGAATACAAACCTGGCCTTTGACCTCCTCCACCTGTGTGCTTGACTGGGGCCTTGACATAATTTGGAGCAGGGATTCTCAGCCTCTTTCTTTCTGGGGCCCCCCAATCAGAGATGAAAGTAAGCCGGTACACCCCGGTACGGCGTACTGGTAAGAGCCGGTGCACCGTGCTGAGGCAGCCCGGATTCCCCAAGGGGCAATTTAAAGGGGCTGGGGCTCCCAGCAGTGGCTGGAGCCCCAGGCCCTCTAAATTGCCTCCAGAGCCCCCGCTGCTGGAGCCCTGGGGTAGCGGCTGCAAGGCGCTGGCAGCTATTTAAAGGGCCTGGGGCTCCCCTGCTTCTACCGCCCTGGCCTTTTAAATAGCCGCTAGAGCCCCGCAGCCACTACTCTAGAGCTCCGGCGGCTATTTAAAGGACCAGGGTGGCAGAGGCAGGGGAGCCGCGGGCCCTTTAAATAGCCCCCGGAGCCCTGGGGTAGCGGGGGCTCCGGGGGCTATTTAAAGGGTTGGGGCTCCAGCTGCCTCTGCCGCCCTGGTCCTTTAAATAGTCGCTGGAGCCCTGCCACTTCCCCAGGGCTCCGGCGGCTATTTAAAGGGCCAGGGCAGTAGAAGAGGGGAGCCCCGGGCAGCCGCTGCTACCCTGGTGGGGGGGCACTTCCTTACAGGGTGGCCTGGGGCTGGCTCTGATCCCCTCAGCCTTGCCCCTTCCGTCCTAGGCCCCGCCCCTTCAGGGGCCCAGAGCTGGCCCCGGAGTACTGGTAAGTCACTGGACTTACTTTCACCCCTGCCCCCAACATACTCCCAAAATTCCAGGGCCCAGCAGGGGAGAGGCCAGGGATCCAGGCTCCAGCTGCAGGGAGGCTCTGGGCTTCAGGTGCTGGGGGGGAGAGGGAGCTTGGGGCTTTAGCCCTGTGGGGTAGAGCAGGGGTCTTGGGGCTCTAGGCTCGACTGTGTGAGAGGGTAGCTCAGGGCTCTGGGTTTCAGTTGCTGGTGGAGGAGCTCAGGGCTTGGGGCTTCTGCCATGTGGGGCACTGGACTTGGGGTTCTGGGCTCCCAGCTTTAGCCCCGCAGAGTAGGGGGACTTGGGGCTTTAGATCCACGGGACACTGGGGTGCTGGGGCTTGTGGACCCTGTGAAATGGCTCACAGAGCCCCGAGTCGCAGAGGAGAACTGCTGATTTAGAGCATCTGGGAGCTGCTCTCAATTACACTGCCAGTTAAGCAGCCAGGGATCAATGTGATACAACGATGCCCTGGCCCCACCCCTTTCCCCAGGCCATACCCTATGCTATTACCTGCACGGGAATGCCTCCTGAGTTATCCTGGGGTAGCTAAGAGTAGGAACCAGTCTTCTTTGTTTGTTTTCCTCAAGACCCCGATTTGACTGGCTCTGAGGAAAGGTATTGTATGCCCAGATGATGGTGTGTGGAGGGGTAGAATTTACCACGATCACAAAGAGTCATACCGGCAGCCATGCCCAACATGTAGTTGTAAGAGTGAGGCTATGGGACAAGTGTTTACCCCACTGTGTTAATTAGTTCCCCCTTTGCCTGGTCCTTCTGCACCTTCCTGGCCAGCATGGAATATATGGAGTGTGTAACTGACTTGCAGAGGACTCTGTTTCACCCCAGCTGAGGAAGGCTGGCGTGTCACCTAGAGCAGCACCACAGCCAGGCTGTCAGACCCCCAGCTGCTTTTGTTCTTTATTGACTTAGCTGGGCTGTGTGTGGTTTTATTTTTCTTGTGAGACAACAGTGCAGTTGAAAGAGCACTCCCTTGACGTGAAAGCTGACTGGATAACTGCATGGGTGTTTGTGTAGGATAACTTACCCAATCAGCATGGTAGTGGAGCCAAGCCTCCCATCGAGGATTGCTTAAGCAATTGAGTGTTTAGGCAGAGCTGTGCGGTGAGGTTGCACTGTGTTAACCCACTGGTCAATGCATGTGACACAGCAGCTAGAGCTGAACCACTGAAGAGATGGATCTGGTGCAGCTCTTGGCTATAATAATAATAATAATAATAATAATATCTAGCTCTTATACAAGGATTTTCCTGAGTAGATCTCAGTGCACTCTACCAAGGAGGGATCAGGATCACTATCCTCAATTTACAGATGGGGAAACTGAGGCAGAGCAGTGCAGTGACTTACCCAAGGTCAGCAGCAGGCCAGTGGTAGAGCCAGGACTAGAACTCAGGTTTCCACCGTGCCAGTTCCATGTGCTATCCACTTGATCACACTATAAAAGGTTGCTTTCTAGCAGCTCATGCAGTTAGCTCGGGAGCCCCCTGGTTCAATGCCGAGTGTGTTGGCCAAGCTGGCATCCATCAAAGAGGTAGGGGCTGGTTTGGGAGTCAAACTGCAGTGGGTGTAGGATGCTTGGGATGAGCTTCCTCTGTCTGGAAGAAACATGTAACATGCTGGTCAGTGTGTGTTATGTGTCCCCATCCAGAAAGGCTGTCAGGCTGTTGTAGCCTCAAGCCAAAGAGCCTTGGCCAGGCTATAAAGGTTCATACTTTCAGCTCTGGAGGTCTCCAGGTCAATACCAGATGCATCAGCCAAGACTGCAGCTGTCACACAGCAGTGTCTCCTGTCTGAGAGCTACAGAGGATGTGCATGTCCAGCAGCATCTTAACTGATACAGCCTCTCTGTGTTTATTGTACTGGAGACCTGTCTGTTCTCTCTCATAAGGGACACTACAGTTCTTATCTGGGCAACACTGAGACTATGTCCCACTACACTCTCTGGAGCCTCAGTCAGCACAAACCAGTGGTCTGATTTATGAATGCAGAAGATACAGTTGCATCTACTTATAAGACCATGTAATGTGTCTGCATCTCCAGTAGAGATGGAGCATAGCTGAGCTCTTGAATCCACATGCAAGAATTCAGGGAACCCAGGTCAGGGAACCCAGATTTGAACCAGTTTCAAGGACCTTAAAAACCCACCTCCCAGGATCAGGAGGCTTATTTTCCATCTTGGGTTCTGGGTTGGCCAAATCTCTTGAGATCCTTTGTGAGTTTGGGCCCATGTTGGTGGTGAAACCATGCAATAATACTCATTGGCCCTCAGGGTTCTGATTTCAAGCCCATCTGGGGCCACTGCACCACAAGGAGAGAGTGCGTAAGAAGGGAAGCCTTCTTCAGTTTCACAGAGTCCTCTAGAGAGCCAACGAGTCCAATGTCTCCAAAGTCATAGAATCATAGAAGATTAGGGTTGGAAGAGACCTCAGGAGGTCATCTAGTCTGGCCCCCTGCTCAAAGCAGGATCAACCCCAACTAAATCATCCCAGCCAGGGCTTTGTCAAGCCAGGGCCTTAAAAACTTCTGAAGATGGAGATTCCACCACCTCCCTAGGTAACCCATTCCAGTGCTTCACCACCCTCCTAGTGAAGTAGTTTTCCTAATATCAAACCTAGACCTTCCTCACTGCAACTTGCCACCATTGCTCCTTGTTCTGTTATCTGCCACCACTGAGAACAGCCTAGCTCCATCCTCTTTGGAAGCCCCCTTCAGGTAATTGAAGGCTGCTATCAAATCCCCCCTCACTCTTCTCTTCTGCAGACTAAATAACCCCAGTTCCCTCAGCCTCTCCTCATAAGTCATGAGCCGCAGCCCCCTAATAATTGTTGTTGCCCTCTGCTGGACTCTCCAATTTGTCCACATCCTTTCTGTAGTGAGGGGCCCAAAACTTGATGCAATATTCCAGATGTGGCCTCACCAGTGGCGAATAGAGGGGAATAATCACTTCCCTTGATCTGCTGGCAACGCTCCTACTAATGCAGCCCAATATGCCATTAGCCTTCTTGGCAAAAAGGGCACACTGTTGCCTCATATCCAGCTTCTCGTCCACTTTAATCCCCAGGTCCTTTTCTGCAGAACTGCCCCTTAGCCAGTCGGTCCCCAGCCAGTAGCGGTGCATGGGATTCTTCTGTCTTAAGTGCAGGATTCTGTACTTGTCCTTGTTGAACCTCAGATTTCTTTTGGCCCAATTCTCCAATTTGCCTAGGTCACTCTGGACCCTATCCCTACCCTCCAGTGTACTACCTCTCCCTTCAGCTTAGTGTCATCCGCAAACTTGCAGAGGGTGCAATCCATCCCATCATCCAGATCATTAACGAAGATGTTGAACAAAACCGGCCCCAGGCCCGACCCTTGGTGCACTCCGCTTGACACCAGCTGCCAACTAGATATCGAGCCGTTGATCACTACCCATTGAGCCCTATGATCTAGCCAGCTTTCTATCCACCTTATAGTCCATTCATCCAATTCATACTTTTTTTAACTTGCTGGCAAGAATACTGTGGGAGACTGTATGAAAAAACTTTGCTAAAGTCAAGGTATATCACGTCCACCGCTTTCCCCATATCCACAGAGCCAGTTATCTCCTCATAGAAGGCAATCAGGTTGGTTAGGCATGACTTGCCCTTGGTGAATCTATGTTGACTGTTCCTGATCACCTTCCTCTCCTCCAAGTCCTTCAAAATGGTTTCCTTGAGGACCTGCTCCATGATTTTTCCAGAGACTGAGGTGAGGCTGACCAGTCTATAGTTTCCCAGATTCTCCTTCTTCCCTTTTTTAAAGATGAGCAATATATTTGCCTTTTTCCAATCATCCGGCATGGCAATTGCCATGACTTTTCAAAGATAATGGCCAATGGCTCTGCAATCATAGTCATAGAATATTAATAATAGAATCACATCAGCCAACTCCCACAGAACCCTCGGATGCATTAGATCCGGACCCATGGACTTGTCCATGTCCAGCTTTTTTAAATAGTCCTGAACCTGTTCTTTCACTCACCTCCTCCACACACTGTGCTGCCCAGTGCAGCAGTCTGAGGGCTGACCTTGTCTGTGAAGATTGAGGAAAAAAAAGCATTGAGTACTTCAGCTTTTTCCACATCATCTGTCACTATGTTGCCTCCCCCATTCAGTAAGGGTCCCACACTTTCCCTGACCACCTTCTTGTTGCTAACATACCTGTAGAAACCCTTCTTGTTACCCTTCACATTGCTTGCTAGCTGCAACTCCATTTGTGCCTTGGCCTTCCTGTTTACACCTCTGCATACTCAAGCAATATTTTTATACTCCTCCCTAGTCATCAGTCCAAGCTTCCACTTCTTGTAAGCTTCCTTTTTGAGTTTAAGCTCACCGAAGATTTCACTGTTAACCCAAGCTGGTCGCCTGCCATATTTGCTATTCCTTCTGCACATCAGGATGGTTTGTTCCTATGCCCTCAATAAGGCTTCTTTAAAATACAGCCAGCTCTCCTGGACTCCTTTCCCCCTCATATTAGCCTCCCAGGGGATCCTGCCCTTCAGTTCCCTGAGGGAGTCAGTCTGCTTTTCTGAAGTCCAGGGTCTGTATTCTGCTGCTCTCCGTTCTTCCTTTTATCAGGATCCTGAACTCAACCATCTCCTGATCACCCACTTTTACTTCCCCTACCAATTCTTCCCTGTTTGTGAGCAGCGGGTTTTATGCCGTCCTACGTCTGCAAGAGAGTCCTATATCTGCTCTTTCTTGGGAGCCCAAGAACCTTCCTTAGAACCAATCTCCGCCTCGCTGGATGGGGAGCCTTGCACTGCTCCCTATATCCAGTGAATCCAAAGCAGAACAAGGTATTTCATTTACAAAACCAATACAGGGCGATCAACCCTCTTGCCCCAGCCTATCCTACCTGGTGTGGGCAGTGTGAGCAGCAGTGATGCCTGCCTGGTGTTCTTTTCTGCCTTCAGGTGTGCGCAGGAATGAGCAGGCAAGGTTGGCATGTCTTACTGTGTCCATCCCTCTCCTTCACAGAGCATGTGTGGGGGTTTGAGGCTGTTCCTCGAGATCTGCATGTCCCTTGGTTCTGAATTCTTCTGGGGGAGTTCCCCTAGGTGCCCCTACGGGGGTGGGCTGAGCATGTGGGGAGCGCGTGTTGTTGGGTTTGCTCTCTTTGCCTTTGTATGCTCGAGTGTCTTGTTTTTAACTGATCCCCTGGGCAACACTTAATTTACTGCAGCCTCAGGTTAAATTAATTGAGCAACTGGGCCCCCTCTCAGCTAGGGCGCCACTATCTAGGTGCTGATCCAAAGCCCCTGGCTGTCCTTAAAGGGGTTCCAGAGAGAGCAGTGAGCTGAGCTTTGGGAGCTAATAGGTTTCCATGGCTGACACCCCTCCCCAGGCCAGCCAGAAAACCCCTGAAGAGAGTGAGCAGGGCAGGGGCGGATTCTGCCAGGGAAGTTTCATGAAGTCCCCCTGCTGTTCCCCTCCTCTCCTCGGCTTTTCGGCAAGAGGGAGTGATCGAGGCAAGAAAAATTATTGCCTAATTCAATTGATACATACACACACGTGTAACAAGCATAGATCTCGCTCTCATGCAGACGCACACACCACCGCCCTCCACCCCCCAGTCATAAGGTTAAGATAACTCGCTGAGAGACTGGCTGATGTTTTATCAGTGTTTGCTTCCCTCTTATGACAGCACCAAAGTCAGTTTACTCTGCTCCTGATGTTTTTAAAAGGAGGGTGAAGGCTGAGCAGACTGCATTGCACTAGGCTATGTTTGGGAAAATCTTGTGTAAGCTGCTGATGACATGCAGCAGCACAGAGACCATGCAGTGGTCACACTCTGATGGGACAGTTGTGCAAGGGGCTTTGTGTACTCAGAAGGCATGGTGGAAATTTTTCCAGCAGAACTCTGCATTTGGTGGAAAATTAGGTTTTTGACTAAAAACGTGCATGGAAAAAGTCTTCAAGGAAAACCTGAATTTTTCAACCTCCCGCTCAGGGGTTCAGTGTTGTGATGAAAAGGTGACAATATCCACATGAAAAAAAACACCCAGAGGCTGACTGGGACTAGAATTCAGATCTTCTGAATCCCAAGCCAGTGTTCTAGCCATTAGGCAACACTGCCTTGGCACCATGGAGAACTTCATCTTCCTGGAAACACTCCATTTCTGAGGCTGCAGAGCCTGCACTTTCCTGCTTCTCCTACTGCTTATCTGCAGATCCTGTGGTACCTCCCTTGGCGGTACCTCCCCTCCTCCCTCTGTCATTGTCCTTGGCCCTCTCCACCCCACGAAACTTAAGCACCAATCACATGGTTCAGCTAGGAAAGTTTTGTGCTGGTGACCCTCAGTCCTACCTTCCTGTCCTTAACCAGGCACCCTCTGTTCAGCCCAAGAGAAATCATCACTGTTCAGACCCTCTGTAACCCCTGCCACTCTCCCTCCAAAACATGTCCAAACCCCACCCCTTCCTTTCTGTTCCACAGGTAAACCCCTTGTCTGGGTCTTAGTCACCTAGAGCCTTAGCCACTTCTTCCCAAGCCTCGCTGTGTCCCACGACAGCCCATCCCAAGCGTGTACCATGTTTGATTGAGGCCACAGTCAGGGATTCACTGCCAGGTGACTGAAGCAGAGGAGAGATGAGTGACAGAGTTGCCTGAATTCTGCAGAATGGGAGTGAGGGGTAAGAGGATGGGATCCACGAGATTGAAGAGCTAGCCCAGTCTGACTTTTGGTGCTCCTGAAATGTATCTTAAATGGCGGCCTCGTTTCCCTCCTTTGCTGGTGCCCCCGTCCCCCAGCCCTGGTTATGCTCGTGGCATTTGATTTCTTGGGCTGAGATTCCCTTCTGGAGCCCCGCTAGGTCTCATTACCTGGTTGGTTTTGGCTCTGATAGGAGGACAGCACTTGTAGTAGGTGCCCCTGGGTGGAATGTGTTCAGATGTCAGGGTGAGGTAGTGGTGAGCAGTCTCTATAGTGAGTGGTGCCCCTTTCTGGCGAGCTTCTCTGATGATGGGCAGGGCTTGAGCAGAGGAGAGGTGGAGGATGTGGCAGGGCACCCTGTTAGGAGAGAGCATGGGACCGTTATCCTGCTGGCTGGGCAGCTCTCAGGCCAGTGACTTCACTCCTCATCTCGTGATGATTGAGAGCAGAGCTGCAGTGTCACCACTAGAGGGGCCTGTGGGTTACAGGGAGGGCTAGTGGCCTTGTTCATGACTTAGCCACTGTCCTCAGTCTCACTGATGAGCTGGCAACACAGGTGATAGTTAGTGACCCCCAGCTGGGTCTCCTGGGGCTTAAAGAGAGACTGACCCCAGCTGTGGTGGTGAAGCACTAGAGCTAAGGAGGAGGGTCCTCTCTGGGAAGAGCCTGCAGAAGCCAGCATGTGAGCCACACAAGGAGCAGAGGGGAGCCCCAAGCTAGGGTGTGTGAGGCTGAGGGAATAGAGGAGACACCCAGGAGGCATGTGAGTTAGAAGAGAAGCTCTGCAGCAGGGAGATCTGTGGGGAAAGGAGGCAGGAGAACCCTGCAGGAGAAGCTCTGCAGGGCCAAGAGAAGAGGCCAAGAAACAGAGGCCTTTAGTGGCACCTGAGAAGGGCAGGAGGACTATTAGTTGGGCCTTTTGGTACCTGGAAGGGGACTGAACCAGCATGTGACTTGGCCAAAGGGCTGAGCCACAGGAGTCCCAGCATGGCAGCCTGGGTTAGAGAGTGGCTGGGTGTGGTCCCCACAGCAAAGGAAGTGGTGACCAGAGGGGTGTGAGAGGCAACATCCCAGGCAACACTGCATCTGGGCTGGAGGGGGTGCCTGAGAGGTAAGGACACACGCTTATGCCAAATCACCACACCTATGAGATTGGGGGGGGGGGTAGTCACTGGCTTCCCTGCTGGAGAGGAAGCCTGGGTGTGTGTGAGCCTTTCTGCCCAGTGACAGGTTGCCCTCGGTTTACATTGCCACAGCTCTCTTGGCACAGACAGGGGCCACACACCCTTTTGTGCAATGAAAGCAGAGAGCCAGATGGTGGGAGGGAGGGCTACAGAGAATGACTTTCTGGAGGTCAAACGTCACTTCTGTTAAAGCGCATGTGTCTCCTCCCTGCTTGACCTGTTGCTCACAAACCGGGTAGAATTAGTGGGGGAAGCAAAAGTGGATGGGAATCTGGGAGGCAGTGACCATGAGTTGGTTGAGTTCAGGATCCTGACGCAGGGAAGAAAGGTAAGCAGCAGGATACGGACCCTGGACTTCAGGAAAGCAGACTTCGACTCCCTCAGGGAACAGATGGCCAGGATCCCCTGGGGGACTAACATGAAGGGGAAGGGAGTCCAGGAGAGCTGGCTGTATTTCAAGGAATCCCTGTTGAGGTTACAGGGACAAACCATCCCGATGAGTCGAAAGAATAGTAAATATGGCAGGCGACCAGCTTGGCTTAATGGTGAAATCCTAGCGGATCTTAAACATAAAAAAGAAGCTTACAAGAAGTGGAAGGTTGGACATATGACCAGGGAAGAGTATAAAAATATTGCTCGGGCATGTAGGAAAGATATCAGGAGGGCCAAATCGCACCTGGAGCTGCAGCTAGCAAGAGATGTCAAGAGTAACAAGAAGGGTTTCTTCAGGTATGTTAGCAACAAGAAGAAAGCCAAGGAAAGTGTGGGCCCCTTACTGAATGAGGGAGGCAACCTAGTGACAGAGGATGTGGAAAAAGCTAATGTACTCAATGCTTTTCATGCCTCTGTCTTCACTAACAAGGTCAGCTCCCAGACTGCTGCGCTGGGCATCACAAAATGGGGAAGAGATGGCCAGCCCTCTGTGGAGAAAGAGGTGGTTAGGGACTATTTAGAAAAGCTGGACGTGCACAAGTCCATGGGGCCGGACGAGTTGCATCTGAGAGTGCTGAAGGAATTGGCGGCTGTGATTGCAGAGCCCTTGGCCATTATCTTTGAAAACTCGTGGCGAACGGGGGAAGTCCCGGATGACTGGAAAAAGGCTAATGTAGTGCCAATCTTTAAAAAAGGGAAGAAGGAGGATCCTGGGAACTACAGGCCAGTCAGCCTCACCTCAGTCCGTGGAAAAGTCATGGAGCAGGTCCTCAAAGAATCAATCCTGAAGCACTTACATGAGAGGAAAGTGATCAGGAACAGTCAGCATGGATTCACTAAGGGAAGGTCATGCCTGACTAATCTAATCGCCTTTATGATGAGATTACTGGTTCTGTGGATGAAGGGAAAGCAGTGGATGTATTGTTTCTTGACTTTAGCAAAGCTTTTGACACGGTCTCCCACAGTATTCTTGTCAGCAAGTTAAGGAAGTATGGGCTGGATGAATGCACTATAAGGTGGGTAGAAAGCTGGCTAGATTGTCGGGCTCAACGGGTAGTGATCAATGGCTCCATGTCTAGTTGGCAGCCGGTGTCAAGTGGAGTGCCCCAGGGGTCGGTCCTGGGGCCGGTTTTGTTCAATATCTTCATAAATGATCTGGAGGATGGTGTGGATTGCACTCTCAGCAAATTTGCGGATGATACTAAACTGGGAGGAGTGGTAGATACGCTGGAGGGGAGGGATAGGATACAGAAGGACCTAGACAAATTGGAGGATTGGGCCAAAAGAGATCTGATGAGGTTCAATAAGGATAAGTGCAGGGTCCTGCACTTAGGATGGAAGAATCCAATGCACCGCTACAGACTAGGGACCAAATGGCTAGGCAGCAGTTCTGCGGAAAAGGACCTAGGGGTGACAGTGGATGAGAAGCTGGATATGAGTCAGCAGTGTGCCCTTGTTGCCAAGAAGGCCAATGGCATTTTGGGATGTATAAGTAGGGGCATTGCCAGCAGATCGAGGGACGTGATCGTTCCCCTCTATTCGACACTGGTGAGGCCTCATCTGGAGTACTGTGTCCAGTTTTGGGCCCCACACTACAAGGATGTGGATAAATTGGAGAGAGTCCAGCAAAGGGCAACAAAAATGATTAGGGGTCTAGAGCACATGACTTATGAGGAGAGGCTGAGGGAGCTGGGATTGTTTAGTCTGCAGAAGAGAAGAAGGAGGGGGGATTTGATAGCTGCTTTCAACTACCTGAAAGGGGGTTCCAAAGAGGATGGCTCTAGACTGTTCTCAATGGTAGCAGATGACAGAACGAGGAGTAATGGTCTCAAGTTGCAATGGGGGAGGTTTAGATTGGATATTAGGAAAAGCTTTTTCACTAAGAGGGTGGTGAAACACTGGAATGCGTTACCTAGGGAGGTGGTAGAATCTCCTTCCTTAGAGGTTTTTAAGGTCAGGCTTGACAAAGCCCTGGCTGGGATGATTTAACTGGGAATTGGTCCTGCTTCGAGCAGGGGGTTGGACTAGATGACCTTCTGGGGTCCCTTCCAACCCTGATATTCTATGATTCCCAACCCCAAGGAGAATGGTTCCTTACTTGTACTGGAGGCAGAGATCAGCGATGGTCTGGACAGCCTCCACTTCCATTGCATCGGGGCGGGAGTCCAGAACTGCCCTGTACTCTGTGGGGTCTGCACAGACGCCAGAGAAGGAAATAGAGTCAGGTTTGCATCCTGAGGTGCAGAAGGTTTGTGCCTAAGGGACATAGTCATGTGCTCCTGGACTCGGTGGGCTATTTACACCAGCAGAGAATCTGACCCCGGAAGCGTACAGAGTAGCTAACTGCCTAGCAAAGGTTACAGCTAGGGGAGTTTTATTCCGTGACTCCCCTGTCAGTAGGCTCTTGCTTGCAACATTCATCGTGTTGTGGGGTGTCTGTGTGTGCCCTGCCCTGGCAGCATAAAGGGGCCTGAATGGAAGCGAGAGTCAGGCCCATATGCCTCCTGCAGGCTGTGTACATAGAGATATGTGCTTGCCGTACGTTTCCATCCCAGAGTTGTCACCACGTACCCTCTAGTGCCGGCTTCCACTGGCCCAGCTCTTGCTCTGAGTGGAACTGGAAAGCAAATCCAAATGGAGGGAATGGTTAATGCTGACAGGTTGGGGAGCTAAGCCCCTTCCAAGGTTACTCCTCCCATTACCCTCCTTTCCCATTTGTGGAAGGAAACGGAGGGGCCTGGTGGGTCACACTCTGAGCCATACATTAGAGGAGCCCTGCTGTCTCTGGGGATTGAAAACCCTCGGAAACCGCCTGTCCTGGGGGGTTGAGAAGACACAAATGATGGCAACTTCCTCCCTTTGTGGGGTGTTGGCTCTGTCTAATCTATTGATGGCTTTTCTGGGATACTTGCCCCCCGGGTCTTCATGTGCTCTGGCATCACACTCCAGGGGAGAGGCTTGTCAATGGGAAGGTCATCTTTGAAGGTAATATTTGAGGTTGGAAGCTAGAAACCAGTATTTGCTTTTAGTCTCCAGGGCAGGAACACTGCCCACTGAACTGTGTGGGCCCTCCCCTACCTTGCCCTTTGTGCAGTCAGTTACACCTATGCCAAGTGTGTGGGTGATGCTTCTGTTCTGATTTGGTAGTGTAACACCGACAGACCCCAATTGTCAGCAGGTGGGATCAAACCTGGGACCCCTGGAGCTAAATGCATGAGCCTCTACTGCATGAGCTAAAAGGCATATGGCTGCTGGCTAAGGCTGTAGAGCAAACTCATTACTCTCTAAGTGGTCTCGGTGCCACTTGATGGGACAGAACACCAGGCCCAGGAGGTGTGTGGGTTACAGTAGCACTGGGTCTTGAATCTGGAGAGAGAAAGCAGGGACCTGAACTTCAAGGGACCAAGGACACTGAGCATAAGCAGTGACACTTACCAAGAGGACAGTCTGTGCCTTGCAGCTCATTCATTGCCATGTGCAGATCTTGGAGCCTGACATGGGGGAATTCCTCCACTCCCTTGCAGTCAGGGAGCACTTAAAGCCTGGGACTCCAGCCTGCAGCATGGACAGGAGCTCATCCTAAAGCAGGCAACAGAAGGGATGCACTCAGGTTATCAGACACCTGGTTCAGCCAGCCCTTCTGGATGGCTCCAGCTATGAGAGCCACATTTAAGCAAAATATGCCAAAGGATGAGCACCTAAACTACTGTCGATATGCCCCACGAGGCATCATCCTAGCCAATAACTCAGCATGCATATGGGTCAGTTCTGCTCCACAATGGATAGGGCCATCAGTTTCTTCAACATTTACCTCCGCAGAAGGTCAAATTCCAATAGACTTTGAAGGTCAAGATGCCCCTCAGTAGACAAGCCCTTCATTTCAACAAATCAAAGCTGTATTTGTGCTAGTGGTTACCCAACAACTTTGCTAAGCCAATGCCCACTAATCTCTGACCCCATGTTAGGACAATGGGATTCTATGGTTATGATATTTGCTGCCCCATTGCTAATAGATTGGACCAATACAAACCTCCCAACATCTGCAAGCTGACCCAGCCCAGACACCTCTTCTAACAACAGCAGGGAATGGGATTCTCTCATCAGCCTCACAGGAGCCAGGGCCAAACCTTGGCCGCACTGAAGTCAATGAGAGCCTTGCCAGTGGATGCAGATTTGTTAGTAGCATCCCTGGGACATTGTTCTGCGTCCCTTCCCCAGTGTGGTTATACAGATCAGCTGAGTGGGAGGTATGTTCAGCATTGACTGAATCATTCACCAAGACTTTGTTGGACTGATCAGTTTCCTCTGCTTTATTTTGCAGTTTGCATTGACTGTGCAGCATTTTTTTAGTGACTTGCAGCCAGGTTTCCAGAAGCACTAAGCACGTTGGCTCCCTGCACTGAAACTCCCCAGAGAGGAGGTGAGACCTGGGTATCTGCCCTTGCCCTTATTCCAGCTGGTACTTCATGCTGTTGCATTTGCTGAATAACACCCACTGACCTGGTTTCCAGGGACGACTCCACCCCAGAAGGCTACATCCACAGGGCACTGCCCTTCAGCAGACTGCAGCTTGTCGTCAAAGTTTGCCAGAGCTGTGGCTAGGGGAAGACAGCGTCTGGAGGGCATAGAGAGACAGCAGCTTAGCTAGGCCCAAGCCCCTTCCTTGACTGCTACAGAGATGTAGGGAAAGAGTGCACGAGGAATGCAGGATGAGGAGAGCTGGGTAGACAGCGGCCCAGCTAGCTCCCATAGAGGATCATAGGCAGATCTCATTTTCCGGTGTGGCGCTGGGAGCAAAAGTGTGTAATATAGTGGGATGGGAGTAGACAGAGGATGATTAAGACAAAGTGGGGACCAGAGCTACCAACACTTTGGTGCTCCCCTAGAACACTCATCCCCACCAGACACTACCTCCAAAGCCCTTAGCCCCTACAAATGGATTATACTTCCTAGTCCCCTGCCAATGGCAAGCCCCTTTATGTTCTCATCCCCTGTAGATGGTCTCCTTCTGCTATCGGGACCCTCCATGCCTGGATCCCTACTTCCCCTAGTTAAGCCTTGGGATGGACATCAGAATGAGGATCTTTGCCCTCCTCTCAGAATAAACTTCTCCAGAGTGTGAAGTCCTGAGGGTACTAGGTGTGGCCAGCAGAGAGCACTATTGGACCACATTTGTCATTCAGGAGCTGGGCCCAGTGGCAGCACTTGCTGGGAACAAGCAAATTTGGATGCAGTTTATTTCCCTGAATGCATCCGATGAAGTGAGCTGTAGCTCACGAAAGCTTATGCTCAAATAAATTTGTTAGTCTCTAAGGTGCCACAAGTACTCCTTTACTTTTATTTCCTTTGCAACTCTGA
Source organism: Chelonia mydas (assembly GCF_015237465.2). Classification (NCBI taxonomy): domain Eukaryota; kingdom Metazoa; phylum Chordata; order Testudines; family Cheloniidae; genus Chelonia; species Chelonia mydas. The sequence goes on from NC_057855.1 coordinate 55,341,068, forward strand.
GCTGCAGTTTGTAGAGGGTTTGTCTTGCGCGCCAAGCTCCGTGGGGTGGCAGAGAATAGCTTCACCCAGCAGCACGAGCCACAAAGGAACTTTCGCCCAGCAAAGGCTGGACTTTCCCTGACCTGGCAGGAGTTTAGCAAATAGCATGCACCCATTGAGCTCCCATTCTTTTGTCACCCCACACCCTTCACAGACAGAATAACTCAGCAGCATTGCAGAGGGAAAGGGCGACCAGAACAGCACATGTTCAACACCTGCAAAGAGTGGGCTGAAGTCTTGGGGCCAGATAGTCAGCTGGTGTAAATTTGCTTAGGTTTGTCCTTTATACCAACGGAGGGTCTGCCCCGTTCTGTAGGGGCCCTGATCCACCTCCCGTTGCAGGTGATGAAAAGATGCCCATAGATTTCAATGGGAGATGGTATGGACCTAATTATCCACATGGAGAACAGGTGGGTCTCCAAGACCCATCAAATCCAGTGCAATGCACAGTGAGGAGCCACTTCACTCTCTGCTCCATCCTTCCCTTTACAAAGGTCATGCTATCATTGTATGGGCCCCTTCCAATGCATGGCAACAAGGAGGTAACCCATAGGTGCGTGTGGTAATGCTGCTCCCTCCCTGCCTTCGGTACCGTACAGTGGCATAGCCACCAGGGTTGTGACGCCTCCTGCAGCAGCAGCCTTGGTTGCAGAAGACTAACCCTCTGAGGCCGTGTGCCCTGGCTCGCATGTGTGGACATGAGGGTCCATGATCCCGGGCATCACTACCAGATCGCTGATGTCCAGCACCTGCTGGGAGAAAGGAATGCATGGACAATCCTGGGGAAGGGAGGTCATGTTAGAATCCTCTCAGCCTGCATCAACATTGTTATTAGCACCGAAAAGGCCCAATGTCCCTGGGTGGCTGGTCCTTTATGGGGAGGTGGGTTCAGCCCCAGCCACTCTTCTGGGGGGGAGGAGAGATGAGCAAAGCCATGTGACCCAATCAGGCCTTGAGGGTAGATAGGGATTTTCTGGATGGAGCCAAGGATGAGCTAAAGTCTCCTGCAGGAGTCCCAGAGAGATTTAGAAGGGGAGGCTGCTGGCTGGGTACTGTGAGCTGGCAGGCAGCATGTGCCTCAGCAGAGCTGTCTGGAAGTCTTTCAAGACTTTGTTGCCCCCCCATGATGGAGCTGCTGGAGGGCAAGGAGAAGCACAGAAGTAGCTCTGGCAGGAGGGTGGTGGAGTCCCTTAGCAACGCAGGAAGGCTTTGGGCGTGGAGGCTGGGCTTCAAGGGTGTGGTGCAGACCTGGCAAAGCAAATACAAACTGAGCTGGGTCACTGAGGGTGCATTTTAAGCACTGTTACCACAGCAGCTGCCCCCAGATTATGATTACTGCTCCCCCCCCCCCACACACACACACACACTTCAGGCAGTGCTAGAAATGGCCTGAAAGGAGAGGGCTGCTGGAAGCTGTACTGCCGCAATAAATCAGACTCCAGAAGGGGAACCTTTTATATTGAATACTCTGGACTATGGAAAGTCATGGGGAGGCCCAGGAGGGGAATGTGGGGTGCCTGAAGGGCCACCCTTTACCTGCTCTAGAGGTGATGTCCCTGCTACACCCAGTTTCTTGCATGCAGGTTAGAATCCTGCAGTGGGACTGGGTGGGATCCCATGGATCCCAGGACTGCTGCCATAATAGTGGGAGCAGGTAAAATGTACTTTGTTGTGGTTGGGTGGGGAATAAAATCCAGTCTGTGGGGATTTGCAAGAAAACACTAACTCTATCACCTTGTCCTGTATAGAATTTGAGCAATGTAAAGCAAGTTTCTCTTTTTTTAAAATAAAAAATTTAATACTTAAATTTAAGCAAGGGATAGAAAGAGATTTGATGTCTATTATAACAGGAGTTAAAATACTTCTACATGGTGGGGCAAGATGGCCAATGTTAGTATGGTGGGTCCAGAGCGTTTCTTGGCAGGGGGCCACTGAGGTCCCCAATAGTGGCCCAGGAAGGTGGTAGAGGAGGGAAGCAGGGGAGGGGTCTGGGTTTGCACCTCACTCTGAGCCCCAGCCCCTCTCAACCCCTGAGAGTTCTTACCCTCTTCCCCCTTGTGTGGGGAACCTTCAGTTCTTAGATGCTGGGGGAGGAAGTCTCCCTCACTTCAGTTCTCTGGTTTTTCAACTCTTACAACACACCTTCCAGCTCCAGTCCCCAGCTGCCTGAAGCAGGGGGGTTTTATTAGGTTCCTGATAGGGCTTAATTGACTACAGGTGCTCCAATTAACCTGTAGCAACCCTCCCTAGTCTACAGGGAACCATGCCTTAATTAGCCTCGGGCTTATATATTTCCCCTCTAGCACTGCTCCCTGGCCCTCCTGTATCACTATGGTTTAAGCAAGATTTGTTTTATTCTTTTAGTTGTAAAATTGTCGTTTTAGTAATATGAGAGAATCTGTCTCTTTTGCAGGATCTAAGGTTTTTGCAGGTGGGGGTGAGATAAAAATGCAAGAAACTATGTGGGAGTGGGTGGGAGTGTATTACGGGGCGGGACGGAATCAGGATTTTAAAAATAGTCCCATGCAGGGCTCTATTGCAGGCTGTCACCATCAGGAAGTGACTTCCAGAGCAATGGGAAGATGTGGATTTCCCAATGATTTCCATGAATACCTCCGACAGATGTACTAGGCCAATGAGGTAGCAAATGTTCTAAAGTTCATCTACACCCGGGTACAATTCCTACAGACTGTCAAAATAGCTCCCTAATCTCAGACATGCCAGTCTGAGGGTCCCAGTTAATAAATGATTTACTTTGCTATTCTTTTCATGTCTCCAGTTTGCTCCTGTGCACTAGATCCTGTTAAGATCTTTCAATCACGTATTAAAAATATGCCAAACAGATCTGATGGCTGACTTCACATGTTCATGTCCCTGATACCAAGGGCCAAACTTGCAAAAGGGTGTTCTTCCTATTGTGCGTAAAATTTGCACTGGCCACGTTTGCACCTCTAATTTAGAGGTGCAAGTGCTCTGATGTGCACCTTCAGTTCATCTAAGAAGTGCAACATTGTAGGTTCAAATTGCACCTACAGAATGGGAGGCTTGGCTTCAGCCTGTTTGAAAATACACTGTTAAGGAGGACCAGAGGTGACCTGTGCCTGCCGATAGTGGGGGAGCGGATTGGAGGGCAGGCGGCTTCAGCAGTGTGACTGAGCATGCTCAGTACAAGCCAAGCAGCAAATCTGGGGGGAGAAGGACCCTGTCCCCTCTGAGGAGGATTTCACCTCTGCACGCTCTAGCACTTATCTGACAGAATAGAGGTGATCTTGATGAGCTGGGCCCAGCTGGCTTGCCCATGCTGTGAACTTCACTATAGCTATGTGTGGGTGTGATTTTTGTGTCTCTTTCAGACCCATGATTCTGATTCAGGCCAATCTCTGGGCCAGATCCTCCACTGGTGTAAACTGGCATAGCCCATTGACTTAAACAGTGCTACACTAACTTACACCATCTGGGGATCTAGCCCAAAGTAGTCAAGTTTTCTGGCTTCCCTCTCCTCATCCAGACACTGGTAAGCATCTGTTTTCCCCCATTACACATACCTGAAATTGTGATAACGGAGCACAGCTAGAGTATTTACTAAAAATATTAGTGGGAACTTTAAAGGAAATGTGTCATGGCCAGCTACTCTGGTATCTGAAAGCCCTGGCTCACTACGGTAAGAGTCAGCACTGAGGTAAAGAAAGAACAGCTTGATTACTCTCAGTGATGCCAGTTGAACTCTGGAGTAGTTCCATTCAAATGAGTAGAGTTACTCTCAGGTCACGGAGGTCACAGGCTAGCCATCTATGTGGAACTAATAAAATGGCCCAGCATCTTGCCTAAGTTAGGGGTGGGTACTTAAGGGGCTGCCACTACATTATTTGTGCCAAGTTCCAGGGGCCTGATCTCACTTCCACCAGTATAATCCACTGGGTTAGACCCTTATGGTGTAAATCTGTCTGAAGTCTTTGGAGTCTGCGGATTCACCTGAGGATCTGCCTCAAGATTTCATTTTTTGTATTAATTTTTAAATGCAACTACTCTGTCCCTGATAGCTGTTCCTTCTAACGTCTCTCTAATCTTTGATACATGTAGATTTGGGACCAGATTCTTAACTGCTGCAAATCAGCAAAGCTGCCTTTGGTCCTTGAATTCTAGAGCTGATGAATATGAGACTGGCCAGAGCCAGCTGTCCTCCCCTTCCAGCTTTCTGGCCTGGATTAGCCCTGCTAAACCATTGCTAGCTTTGAGCAGTGGGCAGTAGACCATGGGATCCCCTTCTGAAGCTAGGCTTGATGAAAGGAGATGCTTGCAAACTTCTGCCAACACGCCTCATTCTTTGTAACAACCTGCAGCTGTGGGTCCCTTGCTGCTCCTCTCCTGAGCCGAGATGTAGTTTAATAACTTATCAAGTGGTCAGGAGTACTGTGACAAGGCAGAGGGATGGGAGTGGTCCATCCCTTGTTTAAAAAGCTGACTGTCAACAGCAGAGCCACGTGAGTCACATTTTCCACTTGAATAAAAACTTGGCATTGGCTGTGCTGACAGCCTTCCGGGATTTGCTTTCAAGAAGCATCCCCAGGGAGCTAGTTGGCTGGAGGGAGCAAACAGGGCAGTGGGCCATTATTTGAAGAAGGCAAATCTTCAACTGGAAAATGCAAGAATTCATACTGGACACCTAACTCTATAAGTTACTCCACCAATCAGGAGCCAAACATACCATGTGACCTTCATGTCCAATCAAAACAGCTCAAATTTCTAATATGAAGTCGAAGATACAGTGACCTGCCTGCGAACTCTCTGCAGTGCAAGGGACCTGGTGAGAATAACTAACCAGGCTGAGCAAATCGTAAGCTGCTTGCACACAGACTGGGAACAGGAAAAGAAGTTCAGAATTACCATCTCTGCTCCATCAGCAGCAGGTCCTTGGGGAAGGGTCACTGGGCTGCTGGCTGGAATTGCAACCCCAAGGGCACTGCTGTTAGATGGGGCAGAGCCCACATTAATGGCATGAGCTGTTTGCTTTCCTCACCATCCCACTCTGACATTGTAGCCAGAGGATCTAATTCTCCACTCTCTACCTGAAGTCAGTGGAGTCTCAATGGCAGAAAGCTGGTGCACGGGAGTGGAGAAGCAGGCCCCATCTAAGTAATAGGAGGTGGCAGAATGTTTCACACTGTGGGCTCCTTTCTGACCTCCCATCGTTGAGCTCTGGCACTCGGCAAAGGAGTCCCCTCTAGATATCCCTGGACCATGGGTTTCAGTGAGGCCTGCCGGCAGCCCCATCACACAGCACAAACACAGGGAGAGATGTAGAGTTATGTGCCCCAGCCTATAGCAGCTTGGCAAAAAGGACAATGGCCCCACACCAAGGTCTGCAGCACATGCGATTAGCTGGAAAGTACCCCAGGCAAGTGTTGGGTAAGAGCTAGGTCAGCGGTGGACAACGTGAACCTGAGAAGGAGCCAGAATTTACCAATGTACATTGCCAAAGAGCCACAGTAATATGTCAGCAGCCCCCCATCAGCTCCCCCTGCCCCGCTTCCAGCGCCTCCTACCCACTGGCAGCCCCGCCAATCAATGCCTCCCCATCCCTCCCTGCACCTCCTGATCAGCTGTTTCATGGCATGCAGGAGGCTCGGGGTGGGGGAGGGGGGAGGTATGAGGGCATGGCAGGCTCAGGGGAGGGGGCAGAAAGAGGTGGAGTGGGGGCAGGGCCTGTGGCAGAGCCAGGGGTTGAGCAGTGAGCACCCCCTGGCACATTGGAAAGTTGGTGCCTGTAGCTCCACCCCCGGAGTCGGTGCCTATAAAAGGAGCCGCATATTAACTTCTGAAGAGCCACATGTGGCTCCGGAGCCACAGGTTGGTCACCCCTGAGCTAGGTATTATTATTATTATTGGTATAGCTGGTCATGCAAACCCAGCACAGCCTTCCCCCAGGGTTGTTTCCTCAATACCAGTTCATCTAGCACTTTGGCCCAAACTTGCCTTCTCTCTGCTGGCAAGAGCCTGGCTCCTCTTGGGCAGAATGTCGGCTATCTTGTCGTTGCAGATGATGATTTCAGCCGGGCAGATGGTATTATCCAGCACCACCCTGTTACTTCTCACAGCCGTGACTTCTGACCCCACCTCCACTCTGGCCACCCCTTAGGAGGATGGGTAAGAGAAAGGGAGCACACTTAGAATCCAAGGACATAGTGTAGTTAAGGAGAAGACCAAGCAGTTGGACTCTTTGGTGTTTAAGAGAAGTAAACTGACAGTGGAATATTGTTGTTGTGAGCAGGCTGGAGAGAAGGGAGCTGCTCCCAAAGTAAGCCATTTTGTGGGGGCATCTTGATAAAACACAATTCGATTCCCTCCTCTGCCTGCTTATGGTCTTTATTGTCAGATCAGAGCCCAGAGGTCCAACATGAGCTGGAGATCTCATGGAGCTAGGCCCGGAACATATACAGAGTCAGAGACTGTCCCTGTCCCCACAACTTACCATCTCCATAGACCAGAAAGGCACAGGGGTGGGGGGAACGGCAGGGGAGGGAGGCGCATTAGTGCTGTTGTATGGATGGGAAGCTATAGAGAGCGAGTGACTTGCGAAAGGTCACCTAATAAGCCAGGCAGACCCTGAACTGAGCCAGCACTCTGAGGCTAGTGCTTGAAGCCCAAGCACCCTTCCTCTCTAAAGTTCTGCTCTCTGCGCACCTGTACCTCCAGCATAGCCCCAAACATCCAGCATCCAAACATCTAAGTGGTGCTTGTGAATTCCTTCCTACATCTACAGCTCGGTCTTGCTCCAGTGAAATCAGTGGGAGTTTTGCTATTGATTTTAATAGTAGCAGAATTTGGCCCCACCCCTTTACAGTTGCAGATTTTCCCCTCGTTTTCCTTGTGAAGTGTTTTTCTTTTATGGGTGTGTGCGTATGCAGATGTGTGTGTGTGTGTGTGTGTGTGTCAATTCAGGCCCTTATTCAATGGAGACCACCTCCTCCATCCCCCAGGAAACAGTATTTGAAGCCTTCCCATCCCATTGCACTGCTGCTGGGGGTTCTCACCCCCATCCACTTGCTAACTGCATGTGGAACCCAAGACAATAGCTCAAGCGGCCTATGACATAGAGACCTCTCCTCCTAGTGCTCAGTGGGTGTGGTTGGCAGCTTGAGGAGCTAAGACTGGCTACCTCTCCAGCTCAGGAGCAAGGACAGGGAACCACGAGAGACCAGCGGGGGTTGGCTAATGTTCGAAGGGATTGATGAGGCCCAGCTCCCTGACCAGAATGTTCACTGGCAGTTTAACTCTGTGGAATTGCTGCTTTTAATCCTGCGAACAGAGCCCTACCGGAGGAGGATTTCTGCCAGCTAGTCCTAAGCGTTCTTTCACTTGGAGGTTGGACCTGTTCCTTACTCACCTGTTTGGGAGGCTTCCCCATGTTTTGTAGACATCCTATGCTGGCACGTGCTCTGCCTTTCTACCTGGCACCTCCTCAGTATTCATTCCACCTCCCTGTCTTACGCTTGCGAATGGCTCCTCTGTCAGTGAAGCTCTGGAGCAGGGGAAACTTTCCAAATGACCCCAGTGGGGATTTTCCTCACTCCTTCAGCAGGGATGGGATAGTTAATGTTTGATGAGCTCTGAGCTTTGCAAACAGACAGCCACTTTTACCCAGTGCAGGCCAAGTATTTCCATGGCTTTGACCTTTGAACTCATTTATTTTGTTTCATTTCTTAGCATAACTTTAGTGCTGTGGCAAGCCACTGAACTGATGACAGTGCAACAAGGGACAAGTGCCAGCTTCCTCCCAGCCCAGCCAGGGAGCCTTGGGCACTTTGTGGGAGGAGCACCTCCAGGAGTGCTTCAGCCTTGCTGCTTATCCATGTCTTTCATTGTACATTCTTTGGAGATGGCTACAGAGGGTTATGTGAATCTGAACTTTCTGAGATCAAGTTCTTGCTTAGATTGTCAGCGCTCTGGGGCAGGGACTGTTCTGTGTTTGTCCAACATCTCGCACACTGGGCTCCTGGGCTATGGCTGAGGTTCCTATGTACTACTACAATATATTTGACTGACTCTGTAGGCAGTTAGATCTTGGAGAAATGCTGATTATTAACGATCATTTTAGAAGCTGTGCATGTCACTGATGATGTTTGTTTACTTCCTTTAGTCTCTCTGATTGGATAATTCCTTAGGTGCAATGCTGCCTCTGGGATATGGCAAGTAGACAAAAACATTACATGGTGTAAATGCACTCCAGGCACTACATTCAATTATCTAGTACCTGCACCACCAAGTGCCTTCGCTTTATTTCTAATGATTTTTTTTTTTTTTTGCATGGCAAGGAAACCAATACTGCATAAACGCTGCATTCTCTTCTTATACTATTGAGCAACTGATGGGAACACTGAGCCTTAGGGTGGCTCTGGGGGATCGGACTGTCGTTTTGGTGGGTGTGCATGAAAACTCTGTGGGCATGGGTGGACCTTTTGGACCTTTTGGAGCCCTAATAGGATTTTAATGAAGTACCATGCTTTATTTGCATTTCTTTTACCCCTTCTCCAATATACACTGCACACGTCCTGGGAAAATGCACATTCCTTCCATATAGTTTAACCTCCATAACATTATATTAACCATATTAATTTTACACAAGGTGTAAGGAAGGAAACTGGAATCATGCTTGCTGCAAGTTCACCCCAATAAACATCGAATTGTTTGCACCTCTGGACTTTGGGTATTGTTGCTCTCTGTTCATGCGAGAAGGACCAGGGAAGTAAGTGGGTGAAGGAATAAGCCCCCTAAAAGCAACCATAATGTCAAAGGCACATTCAGCCCTAATGATACGTTAGTCTAGATTTGGAAATATATTAATTATTAATAAACCTCCAACCTAGGCTTTATTCTGTCCCCTAGATAGGCAAATAATTTCCCCAACGGTAGGAAGAGACAGTCTAACACAAGCAATACCCATGCCTAACTAGTCAAAGTGAGCATTTAAAATACCCAGGAAAGCCATACTGAAGCTGACCTACTTATCCTTTCTCTACTTATCCTTTCTAATTAGTACAGCGGCAGAAACAGGCCCCAACAAGATCAGGGCCCCATTGTAGTAGGTGCTGTACATCCATGTAGGGCCAGTCCCAAGGTGCTTGCAATATAAATACACCAGACAAAGGCAACATACCTTGGCTAAGGCCACCCATGACTTGGGTGTGGGGAGTAAAACCCTGATTTTCCAGTCAGCTACTGCATCCTGCTGGCCAGTACAAGAAGTCAGAATGTATATCATAACAGCAGGCGGAGCTCCATGGAAATCAACTGAGCTATGTAGATCTGCACCAGCTGAGGAGCTGTGCTCTTGCATTTCTCAAAAATACAAATGATTTTGTAGCTCTGTACTTTCCCTTGATGGGCCAGAATCCAATTAACAAACCAGCCAACCAACCCTCTCCACCCACACTCCCCCCAAAAGCACCATCGCCATCCCCAGCTTGTGCCTTCCTTTGACCAGTGCTACAATTTTTAGCCTTAATGGAGACATTAAAAAAAATTCCTCATCCCTCTTAAAAGAAAGTCTCCATGTCATTTCATATACCATTAGTGTATAGGATACTGAACAGAAGTAAGAGTTAATAATACGTAGCTCTTTCCATCAGTAGATCTCACAAGTGCTTTACAAAGGAGGTCAGCCTCATTATCCCCATTGTACTGATGGGGAAACTGAGGCATGGGCAGGCGCCGTGACTTATCCAAGCTCACGTTCCCACAGAACTCAGGTCTCCCAAGTCCCACTGTAAGGCTCTATTCACTGATCACACTGCTAGCTGAGTTTGTTTGACAGCCTAAATCCTGAACCCTTGTGTGAAGTGCAGTCTTTACCTGAGGATTTTCATGCCAGCAAGGGAGATGGAATCCTCCTCCCCAGGGCACAGAACATCAGTTTAGCCACTGCTCTGCTAGTGTGATCCCTGGGCTGCAGTACTAGCTCTGGCACCCTTTCTCAGTGGGGGCGGGAGTTGTGCAGCGCATCTACATGTGAACCTATCCATTGTCTCATTGTCTGTCCACCTCTCCTGCTGGGCTACCCCAGAGATAGCTCCTGTGGAGCCCAGTTCCCCTGCGCCATGGAGTACAGGTGCCCCCATTTCCCTGTGCAAATGCACCATTGCCCACTGTGGTGCTGCTGCGCTAGGCAAAGGGGCTGGAACCCGTGCTCTCAAAGGAGAAACGTGCTGGATTTTTCTATATTGTGCTTCTGTTTATAATTTATTGTCACGGACCCATCCAGTAAGAACACACCCCTTCAAAACTCCAGACACTGCTGACAAATGTTAAAGTGACAGCTCTGATAGAGAGCCATAGATATTTCTTGAGCATTCCAGGTTGGTTGGGCTGGAGAGGGTTAATATCTGTTTGTCGGAGGCAGAGGTGGCAAACAATTGGCTCAGTGTAAATTGTAAATTGTAAAATTATCTTGGCAGCTTTCCCTTTTCTCTGTGTTTTGATGATTTTTTAAAAAAGAAAGCAAAGCCAGCTGAAGGCTTCTGTGAAACTGGCTGATTGACAGGCTTGGAAATGCTATTCACTAGAGCTGCTCCAACAATAAAGGCACAGCAGGCACTTGCCTAGTGCAGGGAGATGCTTAGTGGTTCAGTGTGGAGCAATTTTTAATAAAGGTCTAGAGACAGGTTAGAAAAAGAACCACTGAGTTTAGCAAGAGTTTAGATGATTTTCATGCCAGCAGAGGAGCTTCTCTTTCCTCTTCCACCTCTGGACCCTCCAAAAGGATAGAAACTAAAAGTGTTATGGGCTGAGTTGTGAAGTCCTTCAGTCACCCTCCTGCTTGCATCGCAGCATGTAACGGTGTGAATAAGAGAAGGAACAGTGGGGATGACAAATGGCTCTTGGTTTTGTTTTTTTTGGGGTGGGCTCTGGGTGCCTGAAGACTTGACCAAGCCACTCAGTGACTCTGCCGGGTGGGCCTAAATGATGCAGGCACAGGGTACGGTGAGCACAGGGCATGCTCATTAGCTGTTTGAAACTGCCTGGTTGATTTCTATTGTGAGCAAGTAGCCTGACAATAGAGTTCTTCTCTGAGAACCAATGGGGATTCTAGGGGAGGGAGGGGAGTTTATAAATAGGAGGGGTGGGAGCCAGAGTGGAAATCTCAGTGGTGGAGCAGCACAAGGACCAGAGGGTGCTGCTGCATGGATTGGGATTCAGGGGCTTTGCCAGTTTTGTTGATTTAGACAGCAGGCCCCTAACGCCTCTGGAGAAGATGAAGACTAGGATGGCTGCAGATTGAGCAAATTGCAGACCGTTGTTGCACAGACTCAAGAGAGTTTGAAGGAGACTGTGGGGCTATCCTTTGTTTCCCAACTTTAAAGAGCCAGCATGCCCTACAGAGACGGTGAAGGGTAAATTTTTCCTCCCAGAGAAGAGCCCTAGGACAGTGTATGTATGTACATGTGTATAATTATATCGTGTATTGAACTTGTGGTAGTAACAAGAACTAAAATTTGGGACTCCCCCCCTGCAAAAGTGTTAGCTTTAATTATCTTGTAATTAAGAACATAAGAACGGCAACACTGGGTCAAACCATCTAGCCCCGTATCCTGTCTTCTAACAGTGATGAGTTCCAGGTGCTTCAGAGGGAATGAACAGAACAGGCAATCATCAAGTGATCCATCCCTTATCGTCCACTCCCACCTTCTGGCAGTCAGAGGTTTAGGGACACGCAAAGCATGGGGTTTTGTCCCTGATAATCCTGGCTAATAGCCATTGATAGACCTATCCTCCGTGAACTTATCTAATTCTTTTTTTAACCTAGTTATGGTTTTGCCCTTCACAACATCCCATGACAATGAGTTTCACAGGTTGACTGTGTGCTGTGTGAAGAAGTACTTCCTTTTGTTTGTTTTAAGCCTGCTGCTTATTAATTTCATTGGGTTCTTGTGTTATGGGAAGGAGTAAATCATAGAATCATAGAATCATAGAATATCAGGGTTGGAAGGGACCTCAGGAGGTCATCTACTCCAACCCCCTGCTCAAAGCAGGACCAATCCCCAATTAAATCATCCCAGCCAGGGCTTTGTCAAGCCTGACCTTAAAAACTTCTAAGGAAGGAGATTCTACCACCTCCCTAGGTAACGCATTCCAGTGTTTCACCACCCTCCTAGTGAAAAAGTTTTTCCTAATATCCAACCTAAACCTCCCCCACTGCAACTTGAGACCATTACTCCTTGTCCTGTCCTCTTCTACCACTGAGAATAGTCTAGAACCATCCTCTCTGGAACCACCTCTCAGGTAGTTGAAAGCAGCTATCAAATCCCCCCTCATTCTTCTCTTCTGCAGACTAAACAATCCCAGTTCTCTCAGCCTCTCCTCATAAGTCATGTGTTCCAGACCCCTAATCATTTTTGTTGCCCTTTGCTGGACTCTCTCCAATTTATCCACATCCTTCTTGTAGTGTGGGGCCCAAAACTGGACACAGTACTCCAGATGAGGCCTCACCAATGTCGAATAGAGGTGAACGATCACATCCCTCGATCTGCTCGCTATGCCCCTACTTATACATCCCAAAATGCCATTGGCCTTCTTGGCAACAAGGGCACACTGCTGACTCATATCCAGCTTCTCGTCCACTGTCCCCCTAGGTCCTTTTCCGCAGAACTGCTGCCTAGTCTGTAGTAGTGCATTAGGTTCTTCCGTCCTAAGTGCAGGACCCTGCACTTATCCTTATTGAACCTCATCAGATTTCTTTTGGCCCAATCCTCCAATTTGTCAAGGTCCCTCTGTATCCTATCCCTGCCCTCCAGCGTATCTACCACTCCTCCTAGTTTAGTATCATCCGCAAATTTGCTGAGAGTGCAATCCACACCATCATCCAGATCATTTATGAAGATATTGAACAAAACCGGCCCCAGAACCGACCCCTGGGGCACTCCACTTGACACCGGTTGCCATTTAGACATGGAGCCATTGATCACTACCCGTTGAGCCCGACAATCTAGCCAGCTTTCTACCCACCTTATAGTGCATTCATCCAGCCCATACTTCCTTAACTTGCTGACAAGAATACTGTGGGAGACCGTGTCAAAAGCTTTGCTAAAGTCAAGAAACAATACATCCACTGCTTTCCCTTCATCCACAGAACCAGTAATCTCATCATAAAGGCGATTAGATTAGTCAGGCATGACCTTCCCTTGGTGAATCCATGCTGACTGTTCCTGATCACTTTCCTCTCATGTAAGTGCTTCAGGATTGATTCTTTGAGGACCTGCTCCATGATTTTTCCACGGACTGAGGTGAGGCTGACTGGCCTGTAGTTCCCAGGATCCTCCTTCTTCCCTTTTTTAAAGATTGGCACTACATTAGCCTTTTTCCAGTCATCTGGGACTTCCCCCGTTCGCCACGAGTTTTCAAAGATAATGGCCAATGGCTCTGCAATCACAGCCGCCAATTCCTTTAGCACTCTCGGATGCAACTCGTCCGGCCCCATGGACTTGTGCACGTCCAGCTTTTCTAAATAGTCCCGAACCACCTCTTTCTCCACAGAGGGCTGGCCATCTACTCCCCATGCTGTGATGCCCAGCCCATCAGGCTGGGAGCTGACCTTGTTAGTGAAGACAGAGGCATAAAAAGCATTGAGTACATTAGCTTTTTCCACATCCTCTGTCACTAGGTTGCCTCCCTCATTCAGTAAGGGGCCCACACTTTCCTTGGCTTTCTTCTTGTTGCCAACATACCTGAAGAAACCCTTCTTGTTACTCTTGACATCTCTTGCTAGCTGCAGCTCCAGGTGCGATTTGGCCCTCCTAATTTCATTCCTACATGCCCGAGCAATATTTTTATACTCTTCCCTGGTCATATGTCCAACCTTCCACTTCTTGTAAGCTTCTTTTTTATGTTTAAGATCCGCTAGGATTTCATCGTTAAGCCAAGCTGGTCGCCTGCCATATTTACTATTCTTTCGACTCATCGGGATGGTTTGTCCCTGTAACCTCAACAGGGATTCCTTGAAATACAGCCAGCTCTCCTGGACTCCTTTCCCCTTCACGTTAGTCCCCCAGGGGATCCTACCCATCCGTTCCCTGAGGGAGTCGAAGTCTGCTTTCCTGAAGTCCAGGGTCCGTATCCTGCTGCTTACCTTTCTTCCCTGTGTCAGGGTCCTGAACTCAACCAACTCATGGTCACTGCCTCCCAGATTCCCATCCACTTTTGCTTCCCCTACTAATTCTTCCTGGTTTGTGAGCAGCAGGTCAAGAAAAGCTCCCCCCCTAGTTGGCTCCTCTAGCACTTGCACCAGGAAATTGCCCCCTACGCTTTCCAAAAACTTCCTGGATTGTCTGTGCACCGCTGTATTGCTCTCCCAGCAGATATCAGGAAAATTAAAGTCACCCATGAGAACCAGGGCATGCGATCTAGTAGCTTCTGTGAGTTGCCGGAAGAAAGCCTCATCCACCTCATCCCCCTGGTCCGGTGGTCTATAGCAGACTCCCACCACTACATCACTCTTGTTGCTCACACTTCTAAACTTAATCCAGAGACACTCAGGTTTTTCTGCAGTTTCGTACCGGAGCTCTGAGCAGTCATACTGCTCCCTTACATACAGTGCTACTCCCCCACCTTTTCTGCCCTGCCTGTCCTTCCTGAACAGTTTATAACCATCCATGACAGTACTCCAGTCATGTGAGTTATCCCACCAAGTCTCTGTTATTCCAATCACGTCATAATTCCTTGACATCACCAGGACCTCCAGTTCTCACTGCTTGTTTCCAAGGCTTTGTGCATTCGTATATAAGCACTTGAGATAACCTGCTGATCGCCCCTCATTCTCAGTATGAGGCAGGAGCCCTCCCCTCACAGACGTTCCTGCCTGTGCTTCCTCCCGGTATCCCGCTTTCCCACTTACCTCAGGGCTTTGGTCTCCTTCCCCCGGTGAACCTAGTTTAAAGCCCTCCTCACTAGGTTAGCCAGCCTACTCGCAAAGATGCTCTTCCCTCTCTTCGTAAGGTGGAGCCCGTCTCTGCCCAGCACTCCTCCTTCATGGAACACCATCCCATGGTCAAAGAATCCAAAGCCTTCTCTCCGACAACACCTGCGTAGCCATTCGTTGACTTCCACGATTCGACGGTCCCTACCCAGGCCTTTTCCTTCCACGGGGAGGATGGACGAGAAGATCACTTGCGACTCAAACTCCTTTATCCTTCTTCCCAGAGCCACTTAGTAACACTTCCTTATTCATCTTCTCCACCCCATTCATGATTTTATAGACCTCGATTATATCCCCACTTGGTCTCCTCTTTTCTAAGCTGAACAGTCCCTGTCTTTTTAATCTCTCCTCATACGGAAGCTGTTCCATGTCCCTAATCATTTTTGTTGCCCATCTCTGCACCTTTTTCAATTCTAATATATCTTTTTTGAGATGGGGCATCCAGAACTGCATGTGGTATTCAAGGTGGGGGGCATACCATGGATTTATATAGCAGCATTATGATATTTTCTATCCCTTTACTAATGGTTCCTAACATTCTGTTAGCTTTTTAGACTGCCACGAAACATTGAGCAGATGTTTTCAGAGAACTATCTGCAATGACTCCAAGATCTCTTCCTTGAGTGGTAACAGCTAGTTGAGTCCCTATCACTGTATATGTATAGTTGGGATTATTTTTTCCAATGTACATTACATTGCATATATCAACATTGAATTTCAGCTGCCATTTTGTCACCCAATTTTGTGAGATCCCTTTGTAACTCTTTGCAGTCAGCTTTGGTCCTAACTGTCTTCAGTAATTTTATACTGTCTGCAAATTTTGCCACCTCATTGTTCACACCCTTTCCCATAATTTATGAATATGTTAAACAGCACAGGTACTAGTACAAGTCCTTGGGGGACTCTGCTATTTATTCCTCCCCATTGTCAAAACTGACAGTTCATTTCCTATCTTTTAACTAATTACTGATCCATGTGAGGGCCTTCTCTCTTGTCCCCTGGCTGCATACTTTGCTTAAGAGTTTCTGGTGAGGGACTGTGTCAAAGGCTTTCTGAAAGTCCAAGTATAGTATAACTACTGGATCACCCTTGTCCACATGCCTTTTGACAGCCTCAAAGAATTCTAATAGATTGGTGAGTCATGATTTACCTTTACAAAAGCCATGTGGACTCCACTCCAACATATTGTGTTCATTTATGTCTTTGATAATTATGTTCTTTACTATGGCTTCAGCCAATTTGCCTGAATTTAGGCTTAGCACCCTGTAATTGCTGGGATCACCTCTGGAGACTTTTTTAAAAATTGGCATCACATTAGCTAGCCTGCAGTCATCTGGTACAGAGTCAGATTTAAGCGATAGGTGATTTTCACCCCTTCTTGTCTACTGTTGAGAATAGCCCACTTCCACCTTAATTTAATTGGCTCGTTAGCACTGACCTTCCACTTGGTAAGGCAACTTCCATCTTTTCATATGCTGTGTATTTATACCTCCCTACTGTATGTTCTGCTCCATGCATCTGATGAAGTGGATTTTAGCCCACGAAAGCTTATGCCCAATAAATTTGTTAGTCTCTAAGGTGCCACAAGGACTCCTCGTTGTTTTTGCTGATACAGACTAACATGGCTACCACTCTGAAACATACCACACATAGTAGTTCTGCAATTTCATATTTGAGTTCTTTCAGAACTCTTTGGTAAATACCATCTGGTCCTGGTGATTTACTGTTTAATTTAGCAATTTGTTCCAAAACCTCCTCTATTGCCACTTCAATCTGGGACAGTGCCTTAGATTTGTCATCTATAAAGAATGGCTCTCACATCCTCTGCAGTGAAGACTGATGCAAAGAATTCATTTAGCTTCTCTGCAACAACCTAGTTTTCCTTGAGTGCTCCTTTAGCACATAGTTTGTCCAATGGCCCCACTGATTGTTTGGCAGGTTCCTGCTTCTGATGTACTTTAAAAAATTTTCTGTTAGTTTTTGTGTCTTTTGTAGTTGCTTTTAAAATTCTTTTTTAGCCCGCCTAATTATACCTTTACCCATTACTTGCGAGAGTGTATGCTCCTTTCTATTTTCCTCAGTAGGATTTGACTTCCAATTTTTAAAGAATGCCTTTTTGTCTCTAACCACCTCTTTTACTCTTTTGTTTAGCTATGGTGACATTTTTTGGTCCTCTAACTCTCTTTTTGATTTGGGGTATACATTTAGTTTGAGCCTCTATTATGCTGTTTTAAATGGTTTCCATGCAACTTGCAGGCATTTCACTCTTGTTCCTTTTAATTTTCCTTTAACTAGCTTCCTCATTTTTGTATAGTTCCCCTTTTTGATGTTAAATGCTATTCTGGTGGGTTTCTTTGGTATATGCCCCCTCAACAAGGATGTTAAATTTAATTACATCATGGTTGCTAAAACTGTGTGGTTCAGATATATTCACCTCTTGGACCAGATCCTGTGCTCCACCTAGGGCTAAATAAAGAATTGCCTCGCCCCTTATGGGTTCCAGGATATGCTGCTCCAAGAAGCAGTCTAGCATTTATGTTGTCTAGAAATCTTATCTCTCCATCCCGTCCTGAGGAGATATGTTCCCAGTCAGTACGGGGAGAGTTGAAATCTCCCAGTATTATTGGGTTTTCTGATTTTGTAGACTCTCTATTCTCCCTGAGCATTTCAGAATCACCATCATGATACTGGTCAAGTGGTTGGTAGGATATTCCTACTGTTCTACTCTTATTATTCAAGCACGGCATCTCTATCCACAGAGATTCTAGGGTACAGTTTGGTTCATTTAAGATTTTTACTGTATTTGACTCTATACTTTCCCTCATGTATAGTGCCAATCCCCCACCAGCATGACTCTGTCATTCCTATATATTTTGTACCCTGATATTGCTGTGTCCTATTGATGGGACACTAGATGTGGAGGGCTCTGAGTTACCACAGAGAATTCTTTCCCAGGTGTCTGGCTGGTGGGTCTCACCCACATGCTCAGAGTCTAACTGATTGCCATGTTTAGGATTGGGAAGGAATTTTCCCCCAGATCAGATTGGCAGAGACCCTGGGATTTTTTCGCCTTCCTCTGCAGCATGGGGCATTGGTCACTTGCAGGTTTAAACTAGAGTAAATGATGGATTCTCTGTAATTTGAAGACTTCAGTAACTCAGCCAGAGGTTAGGGGTCTATTACAGGAGTGGGTGGGTGAGATTCCGTGGCCTGCAATGTACAGAAGGTCAGATTAGATGATCGTGATGGTCCCTTCTGGCCTTAAAGCCTATGAGTCTCTACAGCCCTACAGTTTACAGAGTACTGGGGTTAGGAGACAGACAGCTGTGTTCTGCACAACCTGGGCCTGGGATAGATTATATTTGTCTGTAGGTGACAAAGATGTGAGCTGTCTCTGAAAGATCCATATGTGAGAGGCATACTCCAGGTGCTGCAATGGACTCTGGAGGTCCCTGGAGTTGTAAACTGTTCTAGAGAAGGACATGCACCCTTGAGAGGTGGTGCAAACATTGCCTCTGCCCATTCCTCTTACTGATATCCCCTGTCAAAAGCCATCACTTCTGTAAGCCACAGGAAAATTGCTTTGCTGCAGATTTGTCTGGTGCTCAGGCAGCAGGAAAGCCAGGAAGCTGCAGAATGTGAGTGGAATGAAAAGGCGATATAGAGGAGAGTACCATCGATGTGTTTGTCTACTCATCTGTCTAGTTAGCCACTTACATCATTCCCATAGCATCTAAGCACCTCTTGGCACCAGGTGGATGATTCTGAAGCCAAAAGCATATCATCATTTATAGTCACTGGACTTGTTGAACAGGAGGGATAGCCAAATGAACCCTGCTGAACCCCCACATATCAGGGTCCTTGGGGGATATGAAATGTCAGGATCCCACAGACAGAACAGCTATATCAGAGACAAAGACTGCTGTTGGTTGATAACATCATGATGGAGCTCTTCTGCCTTATCTGTAGAATTCAGTTATAGCTGGAGTGGCCCCATCATCATCTTCTCCCAAATGTTTGAGATGGGAAGGTAATCAGCAAGGGTATTAATGCCCAAAGATTTCCTAAGCCAGGAGCTAGCCACAGCTGATTTCATTGTGGTTGGCAGCTTGCCCTCCCCACAGAAACACAATCTTTTGTTTATTATCTTCTACAAATGCAGCTTTGCCCAGGCCTTTACTGCACATTATTGACCAGTTTTCTCCTTTGCCTGACCCAGTAGGTATCAAAGGTGATCTGCAATAAAAGTAAAACTACAGGATTCCCACCAGCAGCAAGTGCTGAACACTCACACCACCCAGGCTCCTGCTGAGAGGCCACTGAATGCGAATAATTAGTCATACTCCAGCTGCTTTTTGCCATTCTGATTTGGTAGCATTTTACATCAGCTTTGTGCTAGTGCAAATGGCTGCACAAGGGGCAGAGCTTGGGATAATCTGCCCTAAAACTAAACATACCTACATGGGTCTCCAGACAGGACTAGCTAAATGCCCACAGTGCTGTCCCAACATGTTCTGGGCTCAGTGTAGAGGTGGGATAGGGAGAGCTTTCCAGGGCATTACAGCAATTCATTTGTCATCTGATGTTGCAAAAATGTGTTGAGATACACAGAACAGGAGTGTTGACACCCACAGCTTATGTTGTCTTTTCACTCTGCACAGGCACAAAGAGTGATTCAGTAGCGTTTTACACAACTACACGACGTGCAGGATGATGGAAAGTCTAGCCCACAAAGGCTGTGCTTGACCTTAACCCTGAAAGAAGATCACGTAGTGCAGTCCTGCAGAGCTCCGGAGGTCTGGACAGAATAGGGAGCAGGGCTTTAGGCATATGTTGGGCTTTTTTTATATGAAGGGCTAGGACAGGTAAGAGAATCCTTCCTGGCCAGAGACAAAATAAAAAGCTTCCAGGCAGACACCTATCTCTGCAAAATCTGAATGAGGCCCTGCCATGCTTTGCTCCCATGATGGGATTGTACCAGGCATAATTCTTCTGCCGCCTATTTTCTACAATATATTAAGCCCCACTTTGGCAAAGCGTTTATCCGCTTCCATCCCTCCCTATGTAGGAAAGCACTTCAGTGCATGCTTTAGTCCTTTCAGACTGGGGCTTCAACATGTGCTTCAGTGCCTTGCTGGTTTTGGGCTTTGGAGAATAGCCCCCCAAGTGCCCCAAAATACTAATTGTTTAATTAGTTATTTCAAGATTGGACATTCCATTGAGTCTTTGTTAAACATAATAAAGCCCTTCTTCTAAAGGAGGAATCATTCCTTCTCGAATGTGGAGGGCATTAGTAGCTAATGAACTTGAAGAATCTGGACAATTATTTTTGAAAAGTCACTGAGAGCCAGGGAGGTACCAGAAAAGCCAATGCATTATTCATGTCATGCTATCTGGAGTGGCTCACGACTGTGAGTGCCGACCTCAGGGCAGACTGTCAGAAAGCAGGGCATACACCCCAAGCTGGTTGTATGTTTTACAACTAGATTTCACCATGCCAGTAACAGATGTGAACTCCTGGATCACTGTAACAGTCTCACCATGGAGCCACACACAGTCTCCGTAGATTCTCCAGCCTATCTTGCCACCCAGACCTGATCCAATGCCCATCAAAATCAGTGGAAAGACTTCTATTGATTTCAGTGAGCTTTGGCTCAGGCTGTGGGGGAGCAGGATTATGAAACATGGTGTAGGAAGTCTTTTGAACATTTTGGACACCAGTAGGGAAATTTCCCATGGCCCAGGGAAGGTCACTGGTCCTGTTTCTCAGAGAGAGACAGGAGGCTGGCTGTGGAGTCCATGCTCCCTGAACTACAGAGGGTGGGGCTTTAGGAGAAGCACAAAAGGGAATGCAGTCCTCAACACCAAATGCACAGATTGCATAGGAGGCAGGGTCAAGGTAAAGACAAATTCTGGCACCTTTCCATGATGAGGTCTCTCTCTTTCCCATGGCAGCCTCAGTGTTGATGTACGTGACTTCTGGCACCTGAACAGCTATTGGTCCAGAAGGAAAGGAACATGGCAAAGGGTGACCTGTCCATCTGTTGGTGCTAGGCAGTCGGTGCGTGGTAAAAATGTGGGCACGCAGTGTTATCTGAATAAAATCCTCTGATCCAGTCCCAGAATTGGGAACTTTTTGAAGTCCATGCTTAAAATAAGCCCCTTGTGGAATATTGAGCCAGTCTGAAGTTCCTTATGACTATGAAATGATAAATGACTATCAAATGATAAGAGGTTGAGAAAACCTGGTCTGTGAGGAAAGGTTAAAAAAACAGGTCATGTTTAGTCTTGAGAAAAGAAGGCTGAGGGGGGACCTGAGAACAGTCTTCACATATGTGAAGTGCTGTTATATAGAAGACAGGGATCAGTTGTTCTCCATGTCCATTGAAGGTAGGCCAAGCAGTAATGGGCTTAATCTGCAGCAAAGGGAGATTCAGGTTAGATACAAGGGAAATACTTTCCAATTCTCAGGCCTGGTCTACACAATGAGGTTAGGTCGAATTTAGCTGAGTTAGGTCGATTTTATAATGAATGCCTCTACACAACCAACCCCGTTCCGCCAACCTAAAGGGCTCTTAAAATTGACTACTGTACTCCTCCCCAATGAGGGGAGTAGCACTAAAATCGACCTTCCTGGGTCGAATTTGGGGTAGTGTAGATGCAGCGCTGTGCAATTCAATGGTATTGGCCTCTGGGAGCTATCCCAGAGTGCTCCAAAGTGACGGCTCTGGACTGCACTTTCAACTCCAATGCACTAGCCAGGTAGACAGGAAAAGCACTGGGAACTTTTGAATTTCATTTCCTGTTTGGTCAGTGTGGTGAGCTCAGCAGAACAGGTGACCATGCAGTCCCAGAATCGCAAACGAGCTCCAGCATGGAGCGAACAGGAGACACTGGATCTGATTGCTGTATGGGGAGAAGAATCTGTCCAGCAGAACTCTGATCCAGCAGAAGAAATGCCAAAATCACACAGGGCATGGTGGTCAGAGGCTACACCAGGGACACACAGCAGTGCCGGGTGAAAATTAAGGAGCTCAGGCAAGCCTACCAAAAGACAAAGGAGGCAAACGGTCACTCTGGGTCAGAGCCCCAGACATGCTGCTTCTGTGATCAGCTGCATGGCATTCTGGGGGGGGACACCATACCAGTACCCCAACACTCTCTGTGGACACCTGCAAGGTGGCAGCCTCACACAACATGGATCAGGATTTTGTGGATGAGGAGGAGGAGAATGCATAGCAGGCAAGCAGAGAATCTGTTCTCCCTGGCAGCCAGGACCTTTTCCTCACCCTGGAGCCAATACCCTCCCAGGACGTATTGTTCCCAGACCCTGAAGGTGGAGAAGGCACCTCTGGTGAGTGCACATTTGTAATGACGCTACAGGGGTTAAAATAAATTGTTTTTAATGTTTGATTTGCCCTGAACAATTGGGATGCATTTATGGCCAGTACTGCTACTGGAAAAGTCTCTTAATGTGTCTGGGGATGGAGTGGGAATCCTCCAGGGACATCTCCATGAAGCTCTCCTGGAGGTACTCTGAAAGATTTTGCAGGTTTCTGGGGAGGGCTGCCTGATTTTGTCCTCCACGGTAGGACACTTTACCACTCCAAGCCAGTAGCAAGTGGTCTGGAATCATTGCAGCACAAAGCATGGAAGCGAATGGTCCTGGGTTTTGGTCACACTCATGCAACATTCAGTTTTATCTTTCTGTGTCAGCCTCAGGAGAGTGATATCATTCACGGTCACCTGGTTGAAATAAGGAAAATTTTGTAAGGTACCAGTAATCTCCTCTCTTTGGTGATCCCCAACACATTAGACCCCTGTCATGCTGGGCTGTTTGCGCTTGGCTAAAAGGGATCATTCTGGCCAATAGCCACGCAGGTGGGGTGGGGGTGCTGCACATCCACCCCAAAACTGCAGCCCCTCCTTTTAAGTGGCATTGGTTGCTATGGGAAAGGAGAGCGCTGCAGTTTCAAACCATTCCCACATGTTATGAACACTGAAGAAGCCAACCCCACGTACCCTTTGGCTTACCATGGCTGCCTGGAGACCGAATTCAGTTGCCCAGCTGTGTGTGATGTGTCACTATACTGGCAGGCAATCAATAGAAAAGGCAAAATGCGACCTAAAACACATGTGCTTCCTCCCCCCCCTCCCACACAGATGCAAATGTTTCTATGCTCCCCGCATCAACTCCATCCCTGAGGTTATTGCAGATTAGAAGGCGAAAAAATGCACTTGCAATTACATGTTTTCCAAGCTCATGCAGTCCTCCCACACTGATAGGGCACAGCTGAATGCATGGAGGCATTCGGTGGCAGAGGCCAGGAAAGCATACAGTGAGCATGATCAGAAAATGCAGGAGGAGATACTGAGGCTAATGGGGGAGCAAATGGACATGATGAGGCATCTGGTGGAGCTACAGGAAAGGAAACTAGAGTACAGACCCCGGCTGCATCCATTGTGTAACTGCCTGCCCTCCTCGCCAAGTTCCATATCCTCCTCACCCAGATGACCAAGAACACGGGAGGAGGTTCCGGGCACCCTGCCACTCAACTCCAGGGGATGGCGCAAGCAACAGAAGGCTGTCATTCAAACAGCTTTGATTTGTAGTGTGGCTACAATAAGCAATGTGGCCTTGTCCTTCCCTCCTCCCGCAACCCACCCCATTATCAAACCCTTTGTACACCTGGGCTACTTTTTACTAGTCAGCGTTGTCAGTGATCTCAAGCTTTTTTTTATAAATAAAAAATGAATGGATTCAAAACAATAGGGACTTTATTTCCTGTGCCAGCTGTGGTTGAAGGGGGATTGGGAGGGGGATTGGATTACAGGGAAGTACATTCACCAAAGGGGGCGGGTTTGCATCAAGTACAAACACACACAACTGTCACACTGTAGCCGGGTCAGTCATAAAACTGTTTTTCAAAGCTTCTCTAATGCGCAGCATGCCTTGGTGTGCTCTTCTAATTGCCCTGATGTCTGGCTGTTCAAAATTGGCCACCAGGCAATTTTCCTCAACCTCCCACCCCACCATAAATGTCTCCCCCTTACTCTCACAGATATTATGGAGCACACAGCAAGCAGCAATAACAATGGCAATATTGGTTTTGCTGAGGTTTAACCTATTCAGCAAACTGCCCCAGCGCCCCTTTAAACGTCCAAAGGCACATTCTACCACCATTCTGCACTTGCTAAGCCTATAGTTGAACTCCTTACTGCTGTCTAAGCTGCCTGTTTATGGCTTCATGAGCCATGGAAGCAAGGGGTAGGCTGGGTCCCCAAGGATAACTATTGGCATTTCAACTTCCCCAACAGTAATTTTCTGGTCTGGGAAGAAAGTCCCTTCTTGCAGCTTTCCGAACAGCCCGAAGTTCTGAAAGATGCGAGCATCATGCACCTTTTCTGACCATCCCACGTTGATGTCAGTGAAACGGCCCTTGTGATCCACCAGTGCTTGCAACACCATTGAGAAGTACCCCTTGTGGTATATGTACTCTTTGGCAAGGTGGTCTGGTGCCAAGATAGTGATATGGGTTCCGTCTATCGCCCCACCACAGTTGGGGAACCCCATTGCAGCAAAGCCATCCACTATGACCTGCACATTTCCCAGAGTTACTACCCTTCTTAGCAGAAAGATACTGATTGCCCTGGCTACTTGGATCTCAGCAGCCCCCACTGTAGATTTGCCCACTCCAAATTGATTCCCAACTGACGTTGCAAGCTTCCACAGGGCTATCGCCACTCACTTCTCAAATGTCATGGCAGGTCTCGTCTTGGTATTCCTGAGCTTCAGGGCGGGGGAAAGCAACTCACAAAGTTCCATGAAAGTGGCCTTATGCATGCGAAAGTTTCACAGCCACTAGGAATCATCCCATACCTGCAACACTGTGTGGTCCCACCAGTCTGTGCTCTTTGCTGGGCCCAGAATTGGCATTCCACTGTATTAACATGCCCCAATGCTGCCATTGTGGATGCTGGTGTTTTGGTGTGGTTTGTGTTTCCCAGATTAACAGGATTTAGGTGGGAAGGCTATGACAGATTCAGAGGCAGCAGTGGGAGTGACCCAAGTAGTGGAAGACACAATGAAGATGACTGGATGTGGAAGCTGCGGTATGTACATGGTCCTGGAGCGGGTACCTGGAAAGAGTTTTGTCTGCATGAAGTGCCATCTGATAGAGCTGATGGAAGAAAAGATCCGAGGATTGGAGACTGGGAGGGATCAGCAAGCAAAGCTACCTTGCAGGTGGAAAGTCTAGTTGAGTTTAGAAGGGGGTTTGATTATGGAGCAAAGACATGAGGCAGCTGAAGGGAAAATCTCAGACTTGAACATGTAAGCAGGACCGAAGAACTCTGAGGGGAGACTGCTGGGTGAAGAAAATGGACAGTGGAAGCATGTGACTACGAGAACCAGGAAGAGGAAAAGATGGGCTAATGAAGGAAAAATAGAGCTCAAGAACAGGTTTGCAGAGTTGGAAAATGAAGAATGGGCTCAGCAGGTGGTCACTGAAGGTGGAAGGGAAAGGAAGAAGAGAAGAGCGGCTAGTCCTATAGGAAAAGGGGAAGAGTCAATGGAGACTACACCAAATATGAGCCCTAGGAGGATTCAGGATGGGTTGAAGAGGATTACAAGGGAGAATAGGAATGGAAAGAACTTGCAGCCAGAGGGAACAGGGGATAGACCGCAGAATCGCAACGTCACCAGGAAAAGGCAGGTCTACGTGATCGGGGACTCCTTACTGAGAAGAATGGACAGGCCTGTAACCACAGCTGATCCAGAGAAAAGAAGAGTGTGCTGTCTTCCAGGTGCTAAGATATGGGATGTGGACCTGAGGTTGAAGAGGATCCTAAAGGGAGCGGGAAAGAATCCACTGATCTTCCTTCATGTGGGAACAAATGACACCGGTAGATTCTTGCTGGAACATATCAAGGGAGACTATGCCAGGCTGGGGAAAACACTTAAGGAAATTGAGGCTCAGGTGATCTTCAGTGGAATTCTGCCTCTTCCTAGAGAAGGGCAACAAAGGTATGACAAGATTGACTATCAACAGATGGCTCAGGCAGTGGTGCTATAAGGAGGGCTTTGGGATGTATGGCCACTGGGAGGCATTCATGGACAGAGGACAGTTCTCTCGGGATGGACTTCATCTGAGCAGGGAAGGAAATAGACTTCTAGGATGGAGGCTGGCACAACTGATTAAGAGAGCTTTAAACTAGGAATCTTGGGGAGATGGTTGGGATGTCCAGGTAATCTCCATGCCGGATTTTAACATTGAGAGGGAAGAAAACAAAGTAAGAAAGGATACAGCCGTGGGTAGGACAATGGACATAAGGAGGAAGGACAGTGTGGATACCAGTCTAATAGGTCATACTGGCTGTAGAATGTCCATGCCTCATTGGGTAAAGAATGTGAGCGAGGCCAAACAGCAAAAATTAAGATGTTTGTACACCAATGCGAGGAGCCTAGGTAACAAAATGGAGGAACTAGAGCTACTGGTGCAGAAAGTGAAACCAGATATTACAGGGATGACAGAAAATTGATGGAATAGTAGTTCTGCAGAAAAGGACCTAAGGGTTACAGTGGACGAGAAGCTGGATATGAGTCAATAGTGTGCCCTTATTGCCAAGAAGGCCAATGGCATTTTGGGATGTATACGTAGGGGCATTGCCAGCAGATCGAGGGACGTGATCGTTCCCCTCTATTCAACATTGGTGAGGCCTCATCTCGAGTACTGTGTCCAGTTTTGGGCCCCACACTACAAGAAGGATGTGGAAAAATTGGAAAGAGTCCAGTGGAGGGCAACAAAAATGATTAGGGGACTGGAACACATGACTTATGAGGAGAGGCTGAGGGAACTGGGATTGTTTAGTCTGCGGAAGAGAAGAATGAGAGGGGATTTGATAGCTGTTTTCAACTACCTGAAAGGGGGTTCCAAAGAGGATGGATCTAGACTGCTCTTAGTGATAGCTGATGACAGAACAAGGAGTAATGGTCTCAAGTTGCAGTGGGGAAGGTTTAGGTTGGATATTAGGAAAAACTTTTTCACTAGGAGGGTGGTAAAACACTGGATTGCGTTACCCAGGGAGGTGGTGGAATCTCCTTCCTTAGATATTTTTAAGGTCAGGCTTGACAAAGCCCTGGCTGGGATGATTTAGTTGGGGATTGGTCCTGCTTTGAGCAGGGGGTTGGACTAGATGACCTCCTGAGGTGCCTTCCAACCCTGATATTCTATGATTCTATGACTGGACTACAGCTATTGAAGGGTATGTGCTGTTTAGGAAAGTCAGAAATAAAGGTAAAGATGGTGGAGCAGCATTGTATATCAGTGATGAGGTTGGACCTTGCAAAGAGAATTAAAACCAATAGTAAAAGGTTCTATAGCCATATAAATAAGAAGAAACCAAAGAAAGAAGAAGTGGGACCGCTAAACACTGAGGATGGAGTGGAGGTTAAGGATAATCTAGGCATGGCCCAATATCTAAACAAATACTTTGCCTCAGTCTTTAATGAGGCTAATGAGGATTTTAGGGATAATGGTAGCATGACAAATGGGAATGAGGATATGGAGGTAGATATTACCGTATCTGAGGCAGAAACGAAACTCGAACAACTTAAGGGGACTAAATCAGGGGGCCCAGATAATCTTCATCCAAGAATATTAAATGAATTGGCACATGAAATTGCAAGCCCATTAGCAAGAATTTTTAATGAATCTGTAAACTTAGGGGTTCTACCGTATGACTGGAGAATTGCTAACATAGTTCCTATTTTTAAGAAAGGGGAAAAAAGTGATCCAGGTAACTACAGGCCTGTTAGTTTGACATCTGTAGTATGCAAGGTCTTGGAAAAAATTTTGAAGGAGAAAGTAGTTAAGGATATTGAGGTCAACGGTATTTGGGACAAAATACAACATGGTTTTACAAAAGGTAGATTGTGCCAAACCAACCTGATCTCCTTCTTTGAGAAAGTAACAGATTTTTAGACAAAGGAAATGCAGTGGATCTAATTTACTTAGATTTCAGTAAGGCGTTTGATACGGTGCCACATGGGGAATTATTAGTTAAATTGGAAAAGATGGGGATCAATATGAAAATTGAAAGGTGGATAAGGAATTGGTTAAAGGGGAGACTACAGCTGGTCCTACCGAAAGGTGAACTGTCAGACTGGAGGGAGGTTACCAGTGGAGTTCCTCAGGGATCTGTTTTGGGACCAATCTTATTTAATCTTTTTATTACTGACCTCAGCACAAAAAGTGGGAGTGTGCTAATAAAGTTTGCAGATGACAGAAAGCTGGGAGGTATTGCCAATACAGAGAGGGACCAGGATATCATACAGGAAGATCTGGAAGAGGCCCTGGGGGGTTTTCGCCTTCCTCTGCAGCATGGGGCACGGGTCACTTGCTGGAGGATTCTCTGCACCTTGAAGTCTTTAAACCATGATCTGAGGACTTCAATAGCTCAGACATAGATGAGAGGTTTATTGCAGGAGTGGGTGGGTGAGATTCGGTGGCCTGCATTGTGCAGGAAGTCAGACTAGATGATCATAATGGTCCCTTCTGACTTTAATATCTATGAATCTAAGATATCCCAATTGCCACATCCTGTGCTTTCAGGAACATCTGTGTCCATGTCCTCCTCACAATCTTCCTCCTGCTGGCGGCTCCTAGCTAGGCTCTGCACATACTCCAGGATAATGCGCAAGGTGTTTACAATGCTCACAAAAGCAATGCGCAGCTGAGCGGGCTCCATTCTTGCTGTGCTATGGTGTCTGCATGGATAACCCAGGAAAAAAGGAGTGAAATGATTGTTTGCCATTGCTTTCAGGGAGGGAGGGAGGGAGGGGAGACTGACGACATGTACCCAAAACCACCCGCGACAATGGTTTTGCCCCCATCAGGCATTGGGAGCTTAACCCAGAATTCCAATTGGCAGCGGGGACTGTGAGATAGCTACCCACAATGCACCACTCCATGAGTCGATGCTAAACACAGTATTGAGGACCCACTCCACCGATCTAATGCGCTCTAGTGGGGACATGCATGATCGACTGTATAAAATCGCTTTCTGAAGATCGACTTCTATAAAATCGACCTAATTTCGTTTTATAGACATGCCCTTGGGGTAGTTAAGCTCTGGAGCGAGCTTCCAAGGGAGCTTGTGGAATCCCCATCACTGGAGGTTTTTAAGAACAGGTTCAACAAACACCTGTCAGGGATGATCTACGTTTGCTTGGTCCTGCCTCAGCTCAAGGGGCTGGACTTGATGACCTCTCAAAGTCCCTCCCAGCCCTACCTTTCTGTGATTCTATGAAGTGTGGAATTGGTACAGCAGAGAGAGACATGCGTGTCAAACATTCCATTTCATTAGATGTGTCCTGACTGGCATGTATGTGACACGGACATCCCTGCTATCAGATTCATGCCACAGGCATGTCAGCCAGTGGCTGTCAAAGTGGAGCATATAAAGAAAACCAGCCAGGCACTGTTTGGTGTCGCTACAATAGCTATGGATCTGATTCTCTGTTGCCCGCCACATCATGTGCTCATTTACCACAGTGTGTGGGGAAGTGCTATGAAGTCAGAGTGGTGGTGTATTTTTACATATGTAAAGGTGCTGGGCAATAAGGAATCAAGCCCAAGTGGGTGTTGGGATCTTGGGTTTAACAAAAAAGTACTTGGCCTTTAGGAGCTGGACAGCATGGTTGTGCTGAGAACAGGCAAGTGATTTCTGTGCATGTGACGCTGTACTGAGGCATCACCATTCACCCTGGTGGGACCCATCCATCCCACGCTGACCCTAACTGAGGGCTTCCAGATGTTTCCCCAGCCCAATCTGTCCCTTTAGCCCCTCTGCATAAAGGCAGGTAGCTGAGCTTTTCAGCAAGAAAGCCAGAAACTGCAGGCTTGCGTTGTTACCATGACAACTGGCCTTCTGACAAAATGCAGTCAAATTCCAAACCAAGAAGAGTGGAGATGCAGATCCTGTGGTTGTTATGGTAACAGAAGAAACAGGCTGGTTATTGAACTTGTAAGTGCTGCAATCCATAAATATATGGACATTGGCTTAAAGATTTATGGCTTCCCTTCCTTGGTGCCCTGGTTGTATTCTGATGAACAGTGCCAACTTTCCCCTGTCAAGATGCCTCAGACCCCTTCCCTCGGGAACTCCTCATTCCTTGGTGAGACCTTTCTTTGCAG
This sequence comes from Chelonia mydas, assembly GCF_015237465.2. Classification (NCBI taxonomy): domain Eukaryota; kingdom Metazoa; phylum Chordata; order Testudines; family Cheloniidae; genus Chelonia; species Chelonia mydas. Next base: position 55,371,269 of record NC_057855.1, read on the forward strand.
ACAGCACCCTCTGCCTGCTGCTCCACTGGAGCGAGCAGGAAACACTTTGCAGTGATCTCCCCTGAATCCAACCATCTACTTTTACAGATACTAGGCAGGGAGATGAGGTGAGTCCCTGGTGAGCTGGTGACAAGAAACCCATCATCCCAGCTGGTATTGCTCAACCTCCAAGCACGCAGTAGAGAAGGATCTGGATGTGACGTTGAACTCCATATGCTTTATGAAAATATACTTATGAATGTGAATATGATGTAACTGGAATATGCTTTATGCAAAAGGTCTCTTGTAAGGAATCATTACAAAGCTTATAATCTATTGAGTGTGTTCATCCCATTTGTATGCATGTATCATTCTTCTATCTGAAGGTAGAAACATGAAGTGTAACTCTGAGGTCCTATTGTAATTATGCAAAGTGTGGGCCATTAATTGTGGCTTAGAATCTTGATGGCTCCCATTGACTAGGACAATTGGTTGTGAATGGTTTATTTACCTGCAAGCCTTCCTGTGTACGTGTGGGCCAGCCCGTGGGTAATGAAGAATGAGGTCTCACAGGGACATGTGACCATGTCACCTGATGCTGAAATCCATCTTAAATTTTCCATTTAGAAGGAGGGGTGAGGACCCAGAGAGAAAAAAGATTCCTGCCTTGTGCCAAAGCTATAAAAGGGGGTGGAGCAGAACAAAGGGGACTAGTCATGAGAAAGCCCCTGTTTTCCATCTAAGATGTCTGCTGGAACTAACAAGGACTGTACCAGGGGAAAGTATTGGGCCCAGACTAGGAAGGAGTCTAGTCTGTGAAAGAAGCTTATTGGAACATCTCTGGGGATGAGATATTATCTGTAATCAGTTTCTTAGTGTATTAGGCTTAGACTCGTGTGGTTTTGCTTCATTTTGCTTGGTGATTTACTTTGTTGTGTCTGTTATTACTTGAAACCACTTAAATCCTACTTTTTATACTTAATAAAATCACTTTTGTTTATTAATTAATCCAGAGTAAGTGATTAATACCTGGGGGAGCAAACAGCTGTGCATATCTCTCTATCAGTGTTATAGAAGGCGGACAATTTATGGGTTTACTCTGTATAAGCTTTATACAGAGTAAAATGGATTTATTTGGGGTTTGGATCCCAGTGGGAGCTGGTTGTGAGGGAGCTGGAGTCAGGTAACTTGCAGAGCTGTTTTCACGTAAAGCCTGCAGCTTTGGGGGCATGGCCCAGACCCTGGGTCTGTGTTGCACCAGGCTAGTGTGTCTGACTCAACAAGGCAGAGTTCTGGAAGTCCCAAGCTGGCAGGGAAAACAGACTCAGAGGTAGAATCATAGAATAGAATCATAGAATATCAGGGTTGGAAGGGACCTCAGGAGGTCATCTAGTCCAATCCCCAACTAAATCATCCCAGCCAGGGCTTTGTCAAGCCTGACCTTAAAAATATCTAAGGAAGGAGATTTCACCACCTCCCTGGGTAACGCATTCCAGTGTTTCACCACCCTCCTAGTGAAAAAGTTTTTCCTAATATCCAATCTAAACCTCCCCCACTGCAACTTGAGACCATTACTCCTCGTTCTGTCATCTGCTACCACTGAGAACAGTCTAGATCCATCCTCTTTGGAACCCCCTTTCAGGTAGTTGAAAGCAGCTATCAAATCCCCCCCCCTCATTCTTCTCTTCTGCAGACTAAACAATCCCAGTTCCCTCAGCCTCTCCTCATAAGTCATGTGTTCCAGACCCCTAATCATTTTTGTTGCCCTCCGCTGGACGTTTTCCAATGTTTCCACATCCTTCTTGTAGTGTGGGGCCCAAAACTGGACATAGTACTCAAGATGAGGCCTCACCAATGTTGAATAGAGGGGAACGATCACGTCTCTCGATCTGCTGGCAATGCCCCTACGTATACATCCCAAAATGACATTGGCCTTCTTAGCAACAAGGGCACACTGTTGACTCATATCCAGTTTCTCATCCACTGTAACCCCTAGGTCCTTTTCTGCAGAACTGCTGCCTAGCCATTCGGTCCCTAGTCTGTAGCGGTGCATAGGATTCTTCTGTCCTAAGTGCAGGACTCTGCACTTGTCCTTGTTGAACCTCATCAGATTTCTTTTGGCCCAATCCTCTAATCTGTCGAGGGCCCTCTGAATCCTATCCCTACCCTCCAGCATATCTACCTCTCCTCCCAGTTTAGTGTCATCTGCAAACTTGCTGAGGGTGCAATCCACACCATCCTCCAGATCATTTATAAAGATATTGAACAAAACCGGCCCCAGGACCGACCCTTGGGGCACTCCACTGGATACCGGCTGCCAACTAGACATCAAGCCATTGATCACTACCCGTTGAGCCCGACAATCTAGCCAACTTTCTATCCACCTTAGAGTCCATTCATCCAGCCCATACTTCTTTAACTTACTGGCAAGAATACTGTGGGAGACTGTGTCAAAAGCTTTGCTAAAGTCAAGGAACAACACGTCCACCATTTTCCCCTCATCCACAGAGCCAGTTATCTCGTCATAGAAGGCGATTAGATTAGTCAGGCATGACTTGCCCTTGGTGAATCCATGCTGACTGTTCCTGATCACTTTCCTCTCCTCTAAATGCTTCAGAATTGATTCCTTGAGGAGCTGCTCCATGATTTTTCCAGGGACTGAGGTGATGCTGACTGGCCTATAGTTCCCAGGATCCTCCTTCTTCCCTTTTTTAAAGATGGGCACTACATTAGCCTTTTTCCAGTCGTCCAGGACTTCCCCGGATAGCCATGAGTTTTCAAAGATAATGGCCAATGGCTCTGCAATCACATCCGACAACTCCTTTAGCACTCTCGTAATCTCAGCATGTCAGGTGACAGTCCCAAGGGGGTCTCTGTGACCGAACCCATCACACTGGAGTTGGTTAATTTCTCATTGGAAGGGAAAGGAGGGGGCAGAGTCAGGCTATTCTCCTTAGACTGCTTTTTAAAGCTGGTCAAACAAAGGGAAAACTCTCAATATTTTTCAGACTAATTTTTGTTTTGTTCGTTTTCTGACCGGGATGAATTTTTTTCCCCAGGAAGGTTTTTTTATTGCTATTTTATAAAAAATGCTATTTTTTGTTGGTGGTGCTGGTTCAAAAATAGTTTTTTTTTAAACAACAGGCATCAATCTGGACAGTGGGCAATTTTAAGAATTGAAAAATACTAAATGGAAAATGATGACAAAGCCTAGATGCCATTTTCATGAAATACGTCATCAAATGGCCCTTTGGGGCAAACCATTTCCAAGACAGGGAAAAAGTGACTTTCAACTAAACACTTTTTGTTCAAAAATGTCAGCCACCTCAACTGATTTAGTCATGACATACCTCAAACACCTGTTTGCCTTGAACTGCTGCGGCTGCAACAGTAGAAGCAGCGAGGTGGCTCACCCATGGAGCCATGTAGCAGGGTGACACAGGTGTGCTGGCCACAGATGGGGAAAATGAAGATGGTCTGGTGACAGGTGGGATATCTGACCTGACGCAATCAGGCCTCTCCCTTACCTGGCCTGGAGGCCTGGCCCTGGGAAGAAAGAGGAAGTGATGGAGGATGCCGCAGAAAGGCTGTGAGGAGCCAGTGGAGAGCACGAGGTTGCCAGAGACCTGTGGATGACTCCTGGGAGGGTCTGCTTGGGAAAGAGCAGGAAGCAACTCAAAGGCGTGGCTGAAAGGAGAAATGGAAAGGAGCCCAGGAAGAGCTGAAAGCTGAGCGCAGAGGGCGGGCAGAAGAATTAGAGGAGCGAAGACAAATCCTTGGGAAAGAGGGGCTGGGCCCAGTTTGAGACAGGACAAAGACTTTTTGTTTTGTTTGTTTTGAACTTGGACACAGAAACTCTGTTTCCCTAAAAGGGGTGGACTTTTGTTAAGGATTTAGCCATAGGGCTATTCACTCCATCAGGTTACAACAGCAAGCCATGTCAGCTGCTGCAGCAGGCTGAGCAGGGGCGTGCTGGAGGAGGTGACTGGTCACACAGGGCACCAACTGAAATTCAGCTCTGAGTTCAAGTTCTGAAGCCAAAAAGATTGCACAAAACAACTGTCCAGACAAAGTTGTTCCCAGCCCTAAGCCCTTCACCAGAGGCGTCTTTTGTTCCAAATGTATGAAAGCTTATGCACTAACCAAAGGGCCGAGTTGTTGGGCAGGTATTCCCCCTTTGAAACACAAAAGGAAAGCCCCTCTGCTTTCATAATCCCCTGGTTAACACAACAACCCCAGGGTCTGTGGCTAACATTGTACCTTTAAGCTATGAGTTTGATGAAATCTCCAATATTTTATAGAATCATAAAAGATTAGGATTGGAAGAGACCTCAGGAGGTCATCTAGTCCAATCCCCTGCTCAAAGCAGGACCAACACCAACTAAATCATCCCAGCCAGGGCTGTGTCAAGCTGGCCTTAAAAACCTCTAAGGATGGAGATTCCACCACTTCCCTAGGTAACCCATTCCAGTGTTTCACCACCCTCCTAGTGAAATAGTGTTTCCTAATATCCAACCTAGACTTCCTGCACTGCAACTTGAGACCATTGCACCTTGTTCTGTCATCTGCCACCACTGAGAACAGCCAAGATCCATCCTCTTTGGAACCCCTCTTCAGGTAGTTGAAGGCTGCTATCAAATCCCCCCTCACTCTTCTCTTCTGCAGACTAAACAGGCCCAGTTCCCTCAGCCTCTCCTCTAAGTCATGTGCCCCAGACCCCTGATCATTTTCATTGCCCTCTGCTGGACTCTCTCCAATTTGTCCACATCCTTTCTGTAGTGGGGGGCCCAAAACTGGACGCAATACTCCAGATGTGGCCTCATCAGTGCTGAATAGAGGGGAATAATCACTTCCCTTGATCTGCTGGCAACGCTCCTACTGATGCAGTCCAATATGCCATGAGCCTTCTTGGCAACAAGGGCACACTGCTGACTCATATCCAGCTTCTCATCCACTGAAATCCCCAGGTCCTTTTCTGCAGAACTGCTGCTTAACCAGTCTGTCCCCAGCGTGTAGCAGTGCTTGGGATTCTTCCGTCCTAAGTGTACTTGTCCTTGTTGAACCTCATCAGATTTCTTTTGGCCCAACCCTCCAATTTGTCAGGGTCACTCTGGACCCTATTCCTACCCTCCAGCATATCTACCTCTCCCTCCAGCTTAGTGTCATCTGCGAACTTGCTGAGGGTGCAATCCATCCCACAAAACTGGCCCCAGTACCGACCCCTGGGGTACTCTGCTTGATACCGGCTGCCAACTAGACATCAAGCCATTGATCGCTACCCATTAAGCCTGACAATCTGGCCAGCTTTCTATCCACCTTATAGTCCATTCATCCAATCCATACTTTTTTAACTTGTTAGCAAGGATACTGTGGGAGATCGTATCAAAAGCTTTGGTAAAGTCAAGCCATATCATGTCCACATCCACAGAGCCAGTTATCTCATCATAGAAGGCAATCAGGTTGGTCAGGCATGACTTTCCCTTAGTGAATCCATGCTGACTGTTCCTGATCACCTTGCTCTCCTCCAAGTGCTTCAGAATGGTTTCCTTGAGGACCTGCTCCATGATTTTTCCAGGGACTGAGTTGAGTCTGTAGTTCCCTGGGTTCTCCTTCTTCTGTTTTCTAAAGATAGGCACTATATTGCCTTTTTCCAATTGCCCGGGACCTCCCCCAATCACCACAAGTTTTCAGAGATAATGGCCAATGGCTCTGCAATCACATCAGCCAATTCCCTCAGCATCCTCAGATGCATTAGATCTGGACCCATGGACTTGTGCATGTCCAGCTTTTCTAAATAGTCCTTAACATGTTCTTTCACCACTAAGGGCTGCTCACCTCCTCCCCATACTGTGTTGCCCAGTATGATATTTTATGTCAATAACATTGTTAGTCTGCCATCTTTACCACTTTGATTACAATGTTCCTATCCCTCTCTAACATGCTCGAGAAAAGTCCTTTCCCAGTCCAAACTCTGTCTGTGTCTTAGCCCAACCATGGATTCTGGAGAACCAGTAGGATTATGACATAGTAAGAGACTGAAACCTGAGCAGTGGCATAGGGCAACCAGTTTTATCCAGACTGCTAAAAACACGTTGGCTTCTATTATTGTTAATGACTCAAATGCCTAATAAATACACGGCGGAAATGTTCTTTACGAAAGATTAAACAACACCCATTCAGCTGAAGGCCAAGAAATCAGATGTCTAGGTCTCCAGTCCTCCAAGGAGATCTCCATTTAAAAAACAAGGGAGAAAAAACTAGATATTTCTAAGGTAAAAAGCAAAGAAACCTTTCTTTAAAAAAAACAAACCCTCTTTTGGGCCTCTGTCCATCGTACAGAGATAAAAAAGAGCACACAGTTTTATTTCCCCTTTGTAGCTCATCATTAAAAGTTTAAAAAAATGCAAATACACGTTAAAACTTTCAGATACTGTTCTAGCAAGCAGAAGATCCAAAATATGCTGCCAAAAACAGCTGTCAGCTACGATGTAATCTTCTTTGGTCTAAATACTGCTAGGTTTTTTATTTGAAAACAGATGCAAAAAAAAGGCAAGGAAATGTCCTTATGCTGGAGATAAGTCTCTAAAGATTCAAGCCCAATCCCGCTACCATCAGTGTGAGTCAGGAGTAACTCCACATGAGTCAACAGAATCATACCGGGTGTAAGGGAGATTTGAATCAGGCCCATAGCAATTACTGACGTGGGAAAATCTTTTCCAGATGCTAGTTTAAATAAGCAACCCCTGGGAAGCCTGCAAGAGTTAGGATAAAATTTAGCATAAGCTTGGAAATCGGGAATTCCTGAGCAGGTGCATTGGCATGCAGGGGTCACCAGAAAGAGTGCAGGAGTAAGGGAGCTGTTTGGATGACTGGGTAGAGAGCATGGGGGGTGAGGAGGTTGCAAACTCAGGAAGGGGCATTGGAGAGGAGTGAAAATGTTGGTGGTGTGAGGGTCTGAGTTTCTTTAAGCCTGTAGCAGGAAGCCAGGTACCGGCTGGCTCTGGCTGGGGGTGTGGCTCTGGGGTGGATTGGGGGATGAGGAGTTTGAGGTGCAGAAGTGTGCTCCGGGCTGGGATCAAGGGGTTCTGAGGATGGAAGGGGGATCAGGGCTGGGGTAGGAGGCTGGGGTGTGTGTTGGGGGTTAGGGCTCTGGCTGGCAGTGCAGGCTCTGTGGTTGGGCTGGGGTTGAGGAGTTTGGAGTACAGGAGGGTGCTCCGGGCTGGGATCGAGGGGTTCAGAGGGCAGGAAGGGGATCAGGGCTAGAGCAGGGAGTTGGGGCGCAGGAAGAGGTCACGGGTGCAGGCTCCTGGCGGCGCTTACCTCAGGCAGCTCCTGGAAGCAGCCGCACGTCCCCACCCTCCAGCTCCTACACGGAAGCTATGGCCAGGTTGCTCTGCATGCTGCCCCATCCACAAGTGCTGCCCCACAGCTCCCATTGGCCACGGTTCCCAGCCAATAGGAGCTGCAGAGCTAGTGCTTGGGGAGGGCGTAGCGCATGGAGCCCCCTGGCTGTCCCTATGCATAGGAGCCGGAGTGGGGACACACCGCTGCTTCCGGGAGCCGCACAGAGCCCAGGGAGCCTGCCTTAGCCCTGCTGTGCTGCTGACCGGACTTTTAACGGCCCTGTCAGCAGTGCAGACTGGAGACGCCAGCGTCCCTCTTCGACCTGGCATTCCGGTTGACAACCGGACACCTGGCAACCCAATGGGGTGCGTGGAGCGGTGGGGCACCAGACTGGGGCACACTGAGTGGTGTGGCATGTGGAGTGTTGGGGTGCCAGGCTGGTGCGCACAGACTGGTGGTGTGTCAGGCTGGGGCACACAGAGCGGTAGGGTGCTGGGCTGGGAGGGGCTGAGCTGCAGGGGTCAGGCACTCATTAGGAACCAAAGCTTCAGTCATGACTCTGATTTATTCTTTAGCCTTTTTTTGTTGCCAGTGCTGGGGGTTGCAGGTGGGCTGGGCTGTCCTGTACAATACATCTGTCTTAAATATAAAGAAAAGGGTAGCATAAAATCCCTCATTGGCAGCTCTACTGAATCGCTTTACCTGAAAGGGGTTAAGTAGCTCAAATCACCTAGTTGGCACCTGTCCAGAAGGACCAATAAGGAAAGAAGATACTTTCAAATCTGGGGGGGGGAGGGGGGGGGGAGGATTTGTTTGTGGCTCTCTTTGTTTGTTCCCTCTCCAGACGGAGGGAGGGACCAAGCAGGTACAACATCTCCTGAAAATATACCTGGAATGATCCATATAAAATTATAGAAATCGTAAGTAGGCAAGGAAATGCATTAGGTTATCTTTTGTTTTAGCTTGTGAATTTTCCTATGCTACAAAGGTAGTTTTATTCTTGTTTTTGTAACTGTGAAGCTGAGTCCAGAGGGGAGTCCTCTGTGTTTCAAATCTTTTTATTACCCTGTAAAGTTACCTTCCATCCTGATTTTGCAGGTGAGATTCTTTTCCTTTTTTCTTTGTAATAAAATTCTTCTTTTAAGAACCTGATTGATTTTAGTGTCCGAAAGATAAAGGGTCTGGTCTGTGCTCACATTGCTAAGGCAATTGGTTGGTATATTATTCTCAAGCCTCCCTAGGAAAGGGGGTGAAGGGGTTTGGGGGGATATTTTGGAAGTATAGGGATTCCATGTGACCCTCCCCTGAATTTTTGTGTAAATCACTTGGTGGTGGCAGCAATACCATCCAAGGACAAGGAAAGAAATTTGTGCCTTGGGGAAGTTTTTAACCTAAGCTGGTAGAATATAAGCTTAGGGGGTCTTTCATGTGGGTCCACGAGCAGCAGACCCACCTGATCCTTGATCTTTCTTTTTTGTCTGTGATATTTGAAGAACCCCTTCTTGTTGTCTCTAACATTCCTTGCCAGTATTTCAATCTGTGCCTTGGCTTTCCTGATTTTGTCCCTACACGCTAATAAATATTGATTTATTTATAAGTGGGTATACGAATGACACACATTGATTGCTCTGAAATAGAAGTCCACATACATCATCTCACCATAAACTTATGTTATATCCTTTTTAGTACCAAACTGTATATATGACATTACTCTCAAGAAGTATCAGTTCTGCTTCATGGGCAATGTGTGCTCTCAGTTAATAAATATTTGACTGCTGTTTCCCAGGATAAAAAATATCTTTATTTTGGTATCTAAATAATATTCTAATAAACCTACAATTATCCCTGGGTCACAAACTCATCTAATCAAGAGCTATAAAAGGGAAACTTATAGCTGCTTTAAAGGGAGACTTTGTTCCATGAACATTTTCATGAAAAATTTATCCCTAGCTTTTTTATTTAAAAAATTCAAAAATTTTCAACCAGTTTTAAACCCCATCTAGAACCTGGCTGTGACCAGTAAAGAAGTTCCTTTTGCAGGTAAGAAAAGGGATCTATCCTTTGTTTTCAGTGTAGCCACAGGAAGTTGTGGGTAAGGAGGGCTAGTGCATAGAGCATTGGACTGGGATTCAGGACACCTCGTTCTATTCTCAGCTCTGGCCTGCTGGGTGACCTCAGGCAATCCTCTGTGCTCAGTTTCTCCATCTGTAAAATGGGAATAATGACAGTGCCCTCCTTGCATCTATTAATGAAAAATGCTACATAAACAGGTAGGTATTATGTCATTATTATAAATTTGCTCCATTGCAACTGCAGCCCTGATTTGAGGGTCTTCTCTTCCATAGAATATCAGGGTTGGAAGGGACCTCAGGAGGTCATCTAGCCCAACCCCCTGCTCAAAGCAGGACCAATCCCCAACTAAATCATCCCAGCCAGGGCTTTGTCAAGCCTGACCTTAAAAACTTCTAAGGAAGGAGATTCCACCACCTCCCTAGGTAACGCATTCCAGTGTTTCACCACCCTCCTAGTGAAAAAGTTTTTCCTAATATCCAACCTAAACCTCCCCCACTGCAACTTGAGACCATTACTCCTCGTTCTGTCATCTGCTACCACTGAGAACAGTCTAGATCCATCCTCTTTGGAACCCCCTTTCAGGTAGTTGAAAGCAGCTATCAAATCCCCCCTCCTTCTTCTCTTCCGCAGACTAAACAATCCCAGTTCCCTCAGCCTCTCCTCATAAGTCATGTGTTCCAGTCCCCTAATCATTTTTATTGCCCTCCACTGGACTCTTTCCAATTTTTCCACATCCTTCTTGTAGTGTGGGGTCCAAAACTGGACACAGTATTCCAGATGAGACCTCACCAATGTCGAATAGAGGTGAACGATCACGTCTCTCGATCTGCTGGCAATGCCCCTACTTATACATCCCAAAATGCCATTGGCCTTCTTGGCAACAAGGGCACACTATTGACTCATATCCAGCTGCTCGTCCACTGTAACCCCTAGGTCCTTTTTTGCAGAACTGCTGCCTAGCCATTCGGTCCCTAGTCTGTAGAGGTGCATGGGATTCTTCCGTCCTAAGTGCAGGACTCTGCACTTGTCCTTGTTGAACCTCATCAGATTTCTGTTGGCCCAATCTTCTAATTTGTCTAGGTCCCTCTGTATCTTATCCCTACCCTCCAGTGTATCTACCACTCCTCCCAGTTTAGTGTCACCTGCAAACTTGCTGAGGGTGCATTCCACGCCATTCTCCAGATCATTTATAAAGATATTGAACAAAACCGGCCCCAGGACTGACCCTTGGGGCACTCCACTTGATACCGGCTGCCAACTAGACATGGAGCCATTGATCACTACCCGTTGAGCCCGACAATCTAGCCAACTTTCTATCCACATTATAGTCCCTTCATCCATACTTCTTTAACTTACTGGCAAGAATACTGTGGGAGACTGTGTCAAAAGCTTTGCTAAAGTCAAGGAACAACACATCAACTGCTTTCCCCTCATCCACAGAACCAGTTATCTCGTCACAGAAGGCAATTAGATTAGTCAGGCATGACTTGCCCTTGGTGAATCCATGCTGACTTTTCCTGATCACTTTCCTCTCCTCCAAGTGCTTCAGAATTGATTCCTTGAGGACCTGCTCCATGATTTTTCCGGTGACTGAGGTGAGGCTGACTGGCCTGTAGTACCCAGGATCCTCCTCCTTCCCTTTTTTAAAAGATGGGCACTACGTTAGCCTTTTTCCAGTTGTCTGGGACCTCCCCCGATCGCCATGAGTTTTCAAAGATAATGGCCAATGGCTCTACAATCACATCCGTCAACTCCTTTAGCACCCTTGGATGCAGCGCATCCGGCACCATAGACTTGTGCTCATCCAGCTTTTCTAAATAAAAAGAAAAGGAGTACTTGTGGCACCTTAGAGACTAACCAGTTTATTTGAGCATGAGCTTTCGTGAGCTACAGCTCACTTCATCGGATGCATAGCATAAATAGTCCCAAACCACTTCTTTCTTCACAGAGTGCTGGTCACCTCCTCCCCATGCTGTGCTGCCCAGGGCAGTAGTCTGGAGCTGACCTTGTTCGTGAAGACAGAGGCAAAAAAAGCATTGAGTACATTAGCTTTTTCCACATCCTCTGTCACAAGGTTGCCTCCCTCATTCAGTAAGGGGCCCACACTTTCCTTGACTTTCTTCTTGTTGCCAACATACCTGAAGAAACCCTTCTTGTTACTCTTGACATCTCTTGCTAACTGCAACTCCAAGTGTGATTTAGCCTTCCTGATTTCACTCCTGCATGCCTGAGCAATATTTTTATACTCCTCCCTGGTCATTTGTCCAATCTTCCACTTCTTGTAAGCTTTTTTGTGTTTAAGATCAGCAAGGATTTCACTGTTAAGCCAAGCTGGTCGCCTGGCATATTTACTATTCTTTCTACACATCGGGATGATTTGTTCCTGTAACCTCAATTAGGATTCTTGAAAATACAGCCAGCTCTCCTGGACTCCTTTCCCCCTCATGTTATTCTCCCAGGGGACCCTGCCCATCAGTTCCTTGAGGGAATCAAAGTCTGCTTTTCTGAAGTCCATGGTCCATATTCTGCTGCTCTCCTTTCTTCCTTGTGTCAGGATCCTGAACTCGACCGTCTCATGGTCACTGCCTCCCAGGTTCCCATCCACTTTTCCTTCCCCTACTAATTCTTCCCTGTTTGTGAGGATCAGATCAAGAAGAGCTCTGCCCCTAGTTGGTTCCTCCAGCACTTGCACCAGGAAATTGTCCCCTACACTTTCCAAAAACTTCTTGGATTGTCTGTGCACTGCTGTATTGCTCTCCCAGCAGATATCGGGGTGATTGAAGTCCCCCAGGAGAACTAGGGCTCATGATCTATTAACTTCTGTTATTTGCCTGAAGAAAGCCTTGTCCACCTCATCTCCCTGGTGTGGTGGTCTATAGCAGACTCCCACCACGATATCAGCCTTGTTGCTCACACTTCTAAACTTAATCCAGAGACTCTCAGGTTTTTCTGCAGTTTCATACCAGACCTCTGAGCAGTCATACTGCTCTCTTACAATACAATGCTTTTCTGCTCTGCCTGTCCTTCCTGAGCAGTTTATATCCATCCATGACAGTACTCCAGTCATGTGAGTTATCCCACCAAGTCTCTGTGATTCCAATCACATCATAATTCCTTGACTGTGCCAGGACTTCAAGTTCCCCCTGCTTGTTTCCCAGGCTTCTTGCATTTGTGTGTAAGCACTTAAGATAACTTGCTGATCGTCCTGCTTTCTCAGTATGAGGCAGGAGCCCTCCTGTCTTGCGCTCTGTGGCTCATGCTTCCTCCCGGTATCCCACTTCCCCACTTACCTCAGGGCTTTGGTCTCTTTCCCCTGGTGAGCCTAGTTAAAAGCCCTCCTCACTAGGTTAGCCAGCCTGATTGCAAAGATGCTTTTTCCTCTCTTTGTCAGGTGGAGCCTGTCTCTGCCTAGCACTCCTCCTTCTTGGAACACCATCCCCATGGTCAAAGAATCCAAAGCCTTCTCTCCGACACCACCTGTGTAGCCATTCGTTGACTTCCACGATTCGACAGTCTCTACCTGGGCCTTTTCCTTCCACAGGGAGGATGGATGAGAATACCACTTGCACCTGAAACACCTTTATCCTTCTTCCCAGAGCCACATAGTTTGCAGTGATCCGCTCAAGGTCATTCTTGGCAGTATCAGTGGTGCCCACATGGAGAAGTAGGAAGGGGTGGCGATCCGAGAGCTTGAGGAGTCTCAGCAGAAACAGATGACTCAGTCCACTTGAGGAGGGAGTCCCCAACCACCACCACTCGCCTCCTTCTCTTGGGAGCGGTAATCAAGGAACCCCCTTCCCTAAGACAGTGCATCTCATGCCTTCCAATCGGCGGAGTCTCTTTCTGCTCCCTTCACTTAGATGTATCATCTAGTCCACTCTCTGCATTAGTATCTGTGGAGAGAACATGAAAACGGTTGCTTACCTGTATCTGTATTGCTGGTACATGGACACATGTTTTGTTTGCATTTTTTTAACCCCTTCTCCAATATACATTGCACACTGGGAAAATGCACATTTCTTCCATAGTTTAACCTTCACAATATTAGCCATATTAATTTTACACAAGGTGTAACTGCCTTCAGAGTTTTTATGCACCCCCACCAAAGCAACAGTCCGAACCCCCAGAGCCACCCCAAGGCTCAGTGTTCCCATCATTGCTTCCCTTTTCCTTTTTTTTCTGTGGACACACACAAATTTTTTTTTTGGCTAACATTTTTTGCTGTGCAATTACTTTTTTTTTATTTTTATTTTTTTTAAAACACAACTATACCCTGATTACACTTTCATCTTGTACAACCAGAGACAGCCGGGGCAGCCAAGTTAAGTTTCAATACAAACCCCTTACATTCCTTTAGTGATTTTAATTACATTACTCAATAGTTAAATAATTTTGATTGATTATTTTTTCACCTGCTGCTTGCAGCAGTCCCTTATAGACCATTTTTGTGGGAAGAGGGCCCTTTTTTTTTTTAGAATTGCTGTAAAGGCTTCTGGGGACAGAAGCATATAGTGGTGGTAGTAGCCACTTTACCTGACCCCCTTGTATAATTTAATTACCAAGCTTTTATTCAATGTGACTGCACAGAGTTGCACATACAGTTACATTTATATAACTGGGTTTGATTATTAAACCAAAAACTTTCTTCTTGTAACACCACAACTTTTACCATTTTCACAACTTCCAAATGTTTACTTTTTTTCAAACCCTGTATTGTTAATTTTTGCAAAAGGTATTTGTAACTTTTTACTTACTTTTACATTTAGTTCTTTAAGGTAGTGCAATTTGTTTGTAACAACTTAGTCACCAAGTACAATTATTGCCACATAGCTGCCTTACTTAATCTGTGCTGTTTTTACCTTGAGATGGTTTTAAAAGGCAGTAAAACATTTGTTTTTATGGTTACACATGGATTTTTTTACTTTAAAAAATTTTAGTGGAATACAGCAGAACTTCATTATACTTGGTTTAAAAATAACCATCAACATTTTACATAAGTATCCAAAGTACCCTTCATTAAAACTTTAGAAAAACAAAAGTGTGGAAAGGTGGGGGGAGAGAAGGGGGCAGAGGTGGAAAGAAACCAATTAAGCTTGTTAGGTTACTTTAAAGTACAGGCTACCAGCAGCAAATTAAGTAAACTGAGAAAAAGAAGAAGAGGATATAGTTAGCTTTGAGCCAAGAGTAGGCTTTCTGGGTTGAAACAGTTGGGAACCCTTACCCCAGGTTTTTTAATTTGGCTTTGGAAGAAGAGTGGAGATTGTTACCTGCTCCTGCAAACCCTGCCATTTTTTACTCTGAAACCTTCCCCTCCCCACACCCCGACCAAGTCTCATCTCCTGTCTCTAAAGTGGTTTGTTAACTCTGCTTCTGACTCTAAACCCTGTTGCGCCAAATTATCTTTAACCACCCCTAACTAATTTACAACCCTTCAGCAGCCTTTGCTGAAGCAGCACCAAACTTGAAAGATTACTGGCAGCTTCCCATAATTCTGCCCTAACTTCAAACCTCTCACAAGTGGACGGAAGTGCCTCCTTTCCCTGGAAGGCATCCAGTCCCCATGGGCAGGGACCTTCTTCCACTACCCATATACCAGGGAGGGTGGGCTCCTCAGCCACCCCCCATCCCTCTGGGTCTCCTAACAATTCCTCCATTTCCTTTTTAATCTCATCCCAGGTTGACCCCTGTACCTGGTATGGGCCCTGGTTCTTCCTTATCCATTTATCCAAAAAATCCTTTACCCTGGCTTGACAGAACCCGCAACCACCATCACGAGAGTTCGCTATACCTCCTCCAAGCAGTTGCGCGAACTGTTGGGGAGGGGGACTTACAGGCTGCCACTCACCTATCCGATGTGATGCATCTGAGTCACGGCACCAAGAGGTTAGGGGGCTTGTTCCTTCATCCGCTTACTTCCCTGGCCCTTCTCACATGAACAGAAAGCAACAATACCCAAAGTCCGAAAGTGCAAACAATTTAATGTTTATTGGGGTTTACCAGCAAGTAATGATTCCAATTTCCTTCCTTAGCGTTCTCCTTCCCAGCTCTAACACCACAGAGCCTTGCCTGTGTCCCTGTTCCCATTCACTGTTCCCATCCCCACCCCCAGAAAAACATACTTCCAATTTCTTCACCCCCATTCCCTGTTTCCATTCCTCCCCTTACTTCCTGATTAACTGCAAAATATATAGTAAAACTTTAGTTTTGCTTAGCTATACCTTAACCAATTATTTTACTGAAATTTAACTAACCAATATTAACATATTGTAACATAATTATTTGACCAATTATATCCCACCACCTTAATTGGTTTACACCCAACAAAATTAAACAGCAAACAAAAACAATTACAAAACCAGACCAAGATTATACAGACAAACAATAGGGAAATGGGGACTACAGTGATAAAACAACAAAAAAATAAGAATTTCACATCCCAGCTATTAATAAGTAAGTTCTTGCCAGAGAGAATGCTATCACACTAAGTTTCCTTTAAATCTTCTAGGCTCTTCCCTTTCTCTGAAGGTAGGTAATAAATATTATTAGGACAAAGCTGTATTCTTAACAGCCCAATAGCACCTTATTTCAATGTGACTGGTTTGGAATATAAGGATGTAACCATACACTTCCCAGCTTATGGCTGCCTCTGCTGCATAGCCAAAGGCCTTAGCCTAAAAACAGGGCCTTAGACTGTTACAGTAAAAAAAAAAAAAAAAGGCCCTTACACAGGCAAACAGTGATTTTAATTCTCTCTTTTATACCTCGATAACTAGCTAAGTGATAAGAATACACCTAAATTCTTAGAGTATAGGCCTTTGCAGACAGGCCTGAACATCTATATCCTAACAGGTTTCAGAGTAGCAGCCGTGTTAGTCTGTATCTGCAAAAAGAACAGGAGTACTTGTGGCACCTTAGAGACTAAAAAAATTATTTGAGCATAAGCTTTCGTGGGCTACAGCCCACTTCATCAGATGCATAGAATGGAACATATAGTAAGAAGATATACTACAGGGCAGGCCCAACAAAGAAAATAACAAAATTCCACTAGCTGCCACCTTCAGCTCCCAGCTAAAACCTCTCCAGCGCATCATCAAAGATCTACAACCTATCCTGAAAAATGATCCCTCACTCTCACAGATCTTGGGAGATAGACCAGTCCTTGCTTACAGGCAGCCCCCCAACCTGAAGCAAATACTCTCCAGCAACCACACACCACACAACAAAAACACTAACCCAGGAACCTATCCTTGCAACAAAGCCCGATGCCAACTCTGTCCACATATTTTTTCATGGGTTTCAGAGTAGCAGCCGTGTTAGTCCGTATTCGCAAAAAGAAAAGGAGTACTTGTGGCACCTTAGAGACTAACCAATTTATTTGAGCACAAGCTTTCGTGAGCTACAGCTCACTTCATGTGACACCATCATAGGACCTAATCACATTGAGCCCCTGATGGCGTGGCTATTTACGTGCACATCTACCAAAGTGATATTTGCCAGCAATACCCCTCTGCCATGTACATTAGCCAAACTGGACAGTCTCTATGCAAAAGAATAAATGGACACAAATCAGACATCAGGAATTCAAAAACCGGTAGGAGAACACTTCAACCTCTCTGGCCACTCAGTAAAAGACTTAAAGGTGGCAATTTTGCAACAAAAAAGCTTCAAAAACAGACTCCAATGAGAAACTGCTGAGCTTGAATTAATATGCAAACTAGATACCATTAACTTGGGTTTGAATAGAGACTGGGAGTGGCTGGGTCATTACACATATTGAATCTATTTCCCCATGTTAAGTATCCTCACACCTTCTTGTCAATCGTCTAAATGGGCTATCTTGATTATCACTACAAAAGTTTTTTTCTCCTGATGATAATAGCTCATCTTAATTAATTAGCCTCTTACAGGTGGTATGGCTACTTCCACCTTTTCATGTTCTCTGTATGTATATATATATATATCTTCTTTCTATATGTTCCATTCTATGCATCCGATGAAATGGGCTGTAGCCCATGAAAGCTTATACTCAAATAAATGTGTTAGTCTCTAAAGTGCCACAAGTACTCCTGTTCTTTTTATATCCTAACAGTGTGCACTAGCAGGGAAGCTCCCCCACTAACAGCTGAAATTATTGAGAGTTGTATTAAGTGGTGGAACTTGAAGACATCTCAGTGATTGGCTGGTAGCATAGCTCGTGGAAACTGGCTATTGGCTGGCAAGGTGGGCAGTGGAGAGGACCGGAGTGGAGCCCTGCAGAGAGGCATGGCAATTGGCTAGCAGGGCATCTGATGTGGCAATTGGTTGGTAAGGCAGCTGGCAGAGGGGGCCAGAGCAGAGCCCTGCAGAGAGAGGCGCGGCAATTGGCCGGCAGGGCAGCTGGTGGAGAGGTGTGGCGATTGGCCAAAAGGGCAGCTGGTGGAGAGGAGTGGAGTGGAGTGGAGCCGAGCCTGGAAGAGAGGTGTGGTGAGCGAGTAAGGTGCCTTCTTACACCCCCCCACACCTAGGGTGAAAGGTGAACTGTGCAGATGCATCTTGGAACTCTGGGTTTGCATTGACCAAGGACAGCAACTGTGAGTGGGGTGCAGAATGGGCATGTTAAAGAGACTTTTGGTTGCTGGACTTAAGAACCTGAGGGGACAAGGACACTGTCCAACTTACTTAGGGGTGGGTCTTTTGCTCATGGTTTATGTCTGTGAACTGTTTGTGGTGTTTTCACACATTAACGCTGAGTTACTTACCTTCTTTTATTAAATTTTTTTAAATAAAAATCTGTGCTTGCAAGAGGGGAAGCATTGCCTCTCAGAGGCGCCCAGGGGGTGATGTGTAATTGTCTCAGGTCACTGGGTGGGGGCTCTAGCTGGTTTTGTGATGTATTGTTGAAAAGGAACCCCTAGACATTGAACCCAGCCCTTGTTGTTGCCAACTCTGACTGAAGGGTAGAAGGGTTACACGTTTCAGTAACACATACGCAGCCAAACTTCATATCTTCACATACAATGATAGCACATAAAATCCAATGAGATATTAATGTTTAGCAGATCAAGACTTTTAGAATGATACCTCACAATGCATACTTTGTACAAAACTTATCCTAATTATATGACGGTGAATAAGGGGGTGCTAGGGTGTCACACACACCATCCCCTGTTCTGCAGGCTGGGCTGGTGGGACCCCATTATCTACTATGCTTCAGTGGCCTGGGTCCCACCCTGTTTGGGTGGAGTTTAGGATGTTCCTTACCATAGTGAGTAGTTACTCAAGCGAATATACATCCCACTGGGGCCAATGGTTCACAATCTGGCCCTTGGTTATTCACAAGAGAGGACAGAATCCAGCTGGCTCCCTCTTACATGGGTTAGCCTGTGCAGGGTGAAAAGCAGGAGAAAATGTATTTTAGTGGCTAAAGTCAGCAGATCTGCCTCTTAACCAGTCCCAGAGCAGATCTGGTGGGTAAAACTGCTATTCTACCTAATCACTGCTTAGAGTAGAACTTTAAAAGCATGAGCCTTATTTCCTACTAGTGGTTCCCTTTGACTCACTTTTCCCAGGCAACATGGATGAGGTGAATCATTAGAAAGGATGAGAATGAAGAGAGAGGAGTTATGGGGTGGATGGGAGTGGTATGGAAGAAGGCACTGAAACAGTGCACACAGAAGTAGGTGGGCATCAGAGATTGGGGGATGTGATGGAGATTAGATCAGAGATTTTGGCAAGGTGGAATTCAAGTAGAGTGTTCAGGGTGAGGTGATGAAACTTGAAGAGAGGAGGTAGAGAAGGGAGGGGATATGAGCAGACCAAAAAAAGTATTGTTTATATCACACCGGGGCCTAGAGACCCCATTGCGCTAGGTGCTGTACACATAGTGAGAGACAAGTTCTTCAGGGCAGGGCATACAGCCTAAATACACCAGGGAGACAGAGGGCCCAGAAAGGGGGAGTTGCTCAAGGTCACACAACAGATGGGTGGCAGTGCTGGGAACAGAATTCGGGTCTCCTGCGTCCTAACCCAGTGCTCCATCCACTGGACCATGCTGCTCCCTGCATACAGGCATCTTTTTAACAACACAGCTATGTGTCTTTGAGGTTATTTCTCCTTTAAGGACGGGGGGTGGCGCAAGACCATCCTTGTCTCCCTGGAGGGTTGGGACAGCAGGCGAGATCTGCTGGACTGAGGGTCTTGGGGAATTATGCTGGGGCTCCAGCAGGTGCAGCTGTTGCGGGGGATGTGACTGGCGGGGCGGGAGGATTTGGGGTGGGTCTGCTGCAGGCCTGAGGGGGGCAGGATTTGGGTGAGGGTTGCTGAGCTGTGGGGGCAAGATTTGGGATGGGGGCTGCGAGCTGAGGGACCCTGGGGGGCGGCAGGTGTTGGGGTGGGGGCTGCTGCGTTCGCAATCCCTAGGAGGGGCAGGGCTTGGGGATGGGGCTGAGGGTCCTGTGGGGGGCTCCACACAGGGCTGTGGCTGTGCGCTGTGGGGGAGGGGGCAGGAGTTGGAGTGGGGGCTGCGGGCTGGGGATCGCAGAGGGGAAGGAGTTGGGGAGAGGGCTGTGAGCTGAGGGTCTCGGGGGCGGTGCAGGTCTGTGCCTGGGCGGTGCGGTGTGGCAGGATTTGGGGAGGGGGCGGCGGGTCTCGGGAGGTTATGGGGTGCTGTGCCTGGTCGGTGCACGGGCGCAGAGTTGGGTGTGGGAGCTGTGTGCCTCGGGATCGCTCCCCCCCGTTGCCGCAGTGACGGCCCGGCCCCAGCCGTGATGTCACCCAGCGGCCCCCGCTCGCGGGCCGGGCGCCCAGCGCAGCCAACCAGCTGCCGAGGGGCAGGGGCGGGCCGCGTACCCCTCAGCCGGGCGCGGCGGCGGCGGCGGCGCAGAGCAGCTCTCGGAGCTCTGGCTGCAGCCTGCTGGTGTCTGCGGCGATCGCGGGGAGCCGCTGAGCCGCGGCCGAGGTAAGAGCATCCTTCCGTCCCAGGCCCGGCGGGTGCATTGGGCAGGGGCGGGAACCCCAGCAGCTGCCGCTGGGATTCGTCACCCCTGGGCAGCAGCCTGAGCGGACGCGTTTGGGTCAGACCCCGCTCCCTTGCGGGGAGAACAATGGAGCAGGTTCGCAGCGCCCTGCGCTGGAGTTCTGCACCCCCTAGGGCCACGGACCCTGCCCTGTCCCTGGGCTGGACCCCCTGCGGGGTTGGGGGAGAGACAAGCCTCATGAGATCCTCCTGCCCCACCCAGGTGAAACAAACACGCAGCAAGCCCTCCCTAGGTGCGGGGAGCAGGGGTGGATCAGCTGATGTTAAACCCGCTACGGCTGGTTGCTTGGCGAGAACAGGAGTAGCCAGGGAGATGGTGGTGGGGAGGTTATAATCCTAGGGGATTGGCGAGGCAGGAGTGGAAAACGGGCAAGGCTGGAGATGCAGAGTGTGGCGGGGGAGAACATTGCTTCTCCGGTAAAAAATAAATATTGCTGCAGGCTCATCAGGAATCCATGTAGCTTCCCAGCATTTCCCCTGCTCCCCGGATGCTTCCCTCGGGCCGTGTGTACCTGCCTGCCTTATCCAAAGTGCCTGTCCCTGAGGCAGGGGTTTGGGCTAGTGAATTCTGCTGGGATCTGCGTGTAAATAATAGAGATGGCAGTTTTCCCTGGCTCTTCTCTGACAGCCCTTTCTCCTGATCCTCTTTCCCTCTCTCATCCTGGGCAGAGCCTCAGCCCTGTGTGCTCCCTGTTATTTACCACCATAGGTCTATTGCTGCATGTATCCCAGAAAGAAATCCAGCAAGGAGGGTTAGGAGCCAGCCATGCCTCAGTACTAGCCATCACCCCACCCTGTTTGTGGCAGAGAGATGGGGAGAATGCGGAGTCATGGGGCCTGGGTCCGGGGCTGCCATCCAGTGGGCAGAAGCTATGGGATCCAGGCTGCTGTGGGATCTAGCAACACCCTGTGCCTGGGTTCAACTGCAAACCAGGCTCCTTCGGAGAAATGGCATTTTCCAGAGAGGCAGAACGGGGCAGGGAGAGTGTAATCAAAATGTCCATCTCGCTGTCCAGGACTGTCTCTGGGTTTGCTTGTTGACTTGTCTATCTGCATTCCATGTTCAGTTTGCCGTGGCAACGTTGTAGGGGCACTGACTAAAAGGCTTTTTGATGAATAAGCATCTTCAAGGGAAGCTGCGGATGGATGTGCATGTTAGAGCCACCCTGTATGGTGGAATGCAGTGTCCCTAGCAGTGCAGCCGTGGTGGATGGTGGGGGAAGATTTTACTCACCAGGGAGAGGTTTTCATTTCTCCTTTGGAAACAGCCTGTTTCCAAAATTTCAAGGGGCTGGGCAGAGAGTTTGGCTGGGAAGCCATGGGTGGGTGTCGGCCATTTTGCAGATTTTCGAGGCTGTGCTGCTGTCATGGTAGGGCTGGCAGCATGTGTGTATTTGTTGGGTGTTAGGAGAAAGAGGGAGGGTGTGTAGTGCTATTCTGCGGTTTGAGCCTGCCCTACCACCTGAGCTGAAAAGGTCAGATGGCTCACAGCCCACGGTCTGTACGTCCTTATCCTCCTAGACAAAGGGAAGAGGGACATGCCCCAGATGGGGGCGTGCCCTGACCTGTCAGAGTCCAGCTTCAAGAATGATCTTGCGCCTCTGGCACTCTGGGTCAGTGGTGGATGGGAGCGTATGGGAGGGGATGCTTCCGGACTTGGAGGGTCAGGGTTCAGAGCATGCTGTCTGCTTTGTCACTCAAGGCCATCTTGGGAACAACATGGCTGCCTGTGGACATAGCTGAGTGCACTGAGCACAGCTAGTGCCTGGGCACACACTGGCGAAGATCTGGTGGGCTGAATTCAGGCTCCTCTCTCTTCTGCTGAGGCCAGGCACAGCTCTGCAGTTGCTGTCTGTAGCTGGGGTGAAGGAGAGCACCAGCTCCTAACAAAGTAATGAGGGGCTGGGAGATGCTATTCTTGCCTGCCCCACTCTGTGAATTTGGGTGTGTCTGACCACTGGGAGCCTAACAACAACAACATAGTATCTGACATTCCTACAGCACTTTCACTCCAAAGCAACCCAAAGAATTCCATAGATTCTACTTTATCTACATATCAGAGGGGTAGCCATGTTAGTCTGTATCCACAAAAACAACGAGGAGTCCGGTAGTCTTTAAGGTGCCAACAGTCCACCGGACTCCTATTGTTTTTACTTTATCTACAGGTGCCATTTACTTTATCTACCTGTAGCTATCAGCTTCAGCCCTGCTGGGAAACAGCCCCATGGAGAGCAAATACTCTCAGGGATCAGATTGCAGGGGGAAAGCAGTAGCAGCAGTCTTAGCAGGCTGCCCCTACAATCACAGAGCATCTGGGTGTTTCTGCTAAAATGCTCCAGACCTGAAGAAGAGCTCTGTGTAGCTCGAAAGCTTGTCCCTTCCACCAACAGAAGTTGGTTCTGTAAAAGATATCACCTACCTACCTTGTCTGTCTCATATCCTGGGACTGATACGGCTACAACAACACTGCTAATAGGATTTAACCTGTCATCATTAGATTTCATTATCAACCCCAACAGAGATGGACGGGCAAGATGATACACATTGGAGCTAGTGGGTCTGCTTTTCTGCAGACTTTGTAAGACAGCCCTTCAGCTCAGCCTTGTCTTCCCTCTCCCTCATATAGCAGTGCTCCCTGGCCTCACTTCTGCAGGGGGTGGGTGAGTAAATGGCTCCTGAAATGCCAGGAAAGGTCATGCTGACACTTTTATTCTTTTGAGGTTTGGCAGTGGCATCAGTGTAATACCATGTTAATTTGAAAAGGTTTATTTCCCAATCAGAAGGGCTGGGTACTGTTTTTCAAATGCTAATGACAGCAGCGTCAGCGCAACACACAAAGTGCTGGCTCAATTCAGTTCCCCTGAATTAGGACAGCAAATGTTTTTGGTTTTAGTGAAGAGGAGATTTAGGCAGTCAGAATGCAACCTCCGAAATGGGAAGTTTGGTTGAGATATCATGGCGCACATGCACGCACACATTACACTAGCATCATTCTAACCCTTGTAATTAGTGTCAGAAGACTTCTAATTACTCCAGCAGGTCATGACCTCAGCCAGCTACTTGGTGCCCTCAGCTGCCACTGGCTCAGATGTAGGTGTGTGTGTGTGGCGGCGGGGGGGGAATGTCTACTCTTAAATCACCAGTGCCACTTCAGGTAAGCCTTGAATTTTTGTTGGAGTTGCCCATCTGCCAACTGACCATACATAGCTTGAGAAAGCTGACAAGAGCACAGCCCCAGGTCCTATGGCTTGGGGGACAAGTAGAAGGTAGAGAGCAGGAAACTTCAAGTACAGCTGGATACAAAGTTCTTGGTAGGCAGCTGATTGGCTGAATGTTAAGTATAAGAAGGGAGGGTGCCCAAAGATGCTCTCTTGACAGATTTCAGCCCTAATTATTTTCCTTTGTTTTTCTGGGAGTCCCTTTTCCTAGTTGCCACTTTTGCTTCTTCCCCCCCACATTCCCTCAGATTGTCACTTCACCAGGACACACAGCACCTGAAGCTTTAGCAGGGCCAAGTAAAGGGCCAAACTTGCAGCCTTTGGCTCCACTGAGTATTGCATCCTCGCACAGCCATTGTGTCCCATGAGGTTCCTGGGTGAGTAAGTGCTAGCCACCATGAGGAAGGGTTGCAGTGGTGGCCCCAAATACCCATTGGTCTATGGTGGCCCCAAATACCCATTTCAGAGCTGGGCCCACTGGATATTTAGCAAATCCCCAACGTGTCTAGTACCTGTGCCTAGAACTAGTGCTACTCTCTGTTGGCATCCACAGGGCTTGTTTTCCCCTGCCTGGTGAGCAGCCCTTCACATCCATGCAAAGGGAATAGAACATGTTACCATTCTGAGCTATGCGTGGGGGTCAGTGACTGCACACGGGCTGGGCAATGGGGACTCAGACCCACAGTGACTTCCTAAGCTATTGTAGATATGGTGAAGCGGGGAGCTGGTGATATCTCCCTCAAAGCCTGTCAGTCCTTCTCTATGCAACAGCTGGAGCAGTGACATCCAGTGACTAAATACTGGGGTCATCTTGAACCACCCACCATAGCTATAGGACTCCATTGGTACCAGTGGGGAATCAGATTCTTGAGGGACCTCATGTATCAATCATAACTTCTCTTGTCCAACATACATAGGAGACCTCCTAGCAAGGCTATTTCTAAACAAGGGGCAAAATATCATCAGCAGAGTGATATCCACTTATACTGTCCATCTGTTGCCTCATGGACCTTGTGCACTTGGTCTGCACTCTGGAGGAGCAGCTGTGTGTCAGGGCTGCCTCATCCTCCACTCCAGGAGAACAAAGCTTTGCTCCGGGGCAGGGGTCTAGTCTCTCTTCTGGTGTCTGCAGTTAGTGAGCCCAGCCCAGCCCTAGTGTAGGTGGGTGTGACTCCACAACTCAAGCATCCTCCATCTTAATTCACTGAGATGGAAGCTGTCCACACTGGGTGTGAACTGGGTGCTGGGTGTCAGGAATCCTGGCATGGCTTTCAGACATAACATTTCCACGGAGCCAGCAGAGGCTCCAAGGTGTTCTCTCAGCTGCATGGCCAGTTTGGACCTTCCGCTGCACCAAAGGACGTGGTGACTGTCTACCCCTTTCAGCAGGGCTGCTGCCAAGCCGAAGTAGTTCGCAGTGAGTGGTAGCCCTCCCCCCTCACCCCCGGCGTGGGAGCCTGTGACCCCACCGCACCCAGCGTGCATTCCTTATGCCGTCTGCCTACACAGCGACAGACTTCCTGCTGGTGCGCTTGGTTTTGAAAGCCCTGAATACATTTGAATTCTCCACAGTGCTGGGCTGGGCTAACTCCTCATTGAGCGGATCAGTGACTGCGCTCACATACACATGCAGCCTTCGTTGAGGAAGCCCCTCTGGACCTGGCTTCCGCCCCATCGACACCCATCTCGGCTACCCTTTTGCTGCTTTAGAGGCATTGTTTTGTTTTTCTTTATGGTCACTGTTGCTGTTGTTCATTTTTCAGCAGCATCTGCCCCAAATGAAACTAGAACAATTGCTGCCCCAGAGAGCCGACAGTGTAACCAGACAAGGGGCAGGAAAGTCACACACCAGTGAAGTGACTTGCCCAATTCACCCAGCAGGCCATTAACCAAGCCAGGATTGGCACTTGCGCCTCCTGTCTGCTGATCCAGTGCCCTGTCCACTAGACCATGCTGCTTCTTTAGTTGCTAGCTGTATTATGGGTGTTTCCAAAGGCTGTAGTCATGTTCAGGGCCAGACTGTGCTAAGAGTTGCACCAACATGCAGTTCCTACCGTGCAGACTGGACAAGCGGGTGACCCCCTATTTATTACCAAAACCTCCGCAGTCCTTCAGTCTTCCTGTCAATTTGTTTAATTATTTTGAATGTTAAGATGGTGTTTTGAATTAACGTCTTATTCATTATATTTGCACATGTTCGTTTTAAATAAATATTTTTTGTTGTATGGAGTAAAACAAAAAGAATGAACACGACAGAGGAAATAATAGAGCCAAATTCACCGTCTCATGCAAGGCTGGCTGCTGTTTGCTCCGGGCTTTGTGTCGCAGAGAAAACCAAAGCAATGAGACGAGAGAGTGTAAGATCCAGGAAATGAAGGAGAGCTGATGCTCGTCACATAGCGGGTCCCAGAGAATAGATGCCATCTAGAGCCAGGACATTGTCATCACAGGACAATGACATCAGCCCACAGTCATCTCTGATGCTGTTTAATTAGGCCCAACAATGGACTGCCCTGTACTCCTTATGCAGTCATCTGTCATGGGAACAAACCCAGAACTAAAGACATTGGGCCAAATGGCTGGCTGGTGTAAACTGGCATTGCTCCACTGGAGGTGATGGCCCTGATCCCCAGCTGGGATAAATGAGTGTCGCTCCTCTGACTTCAGCAGAGCAGAGCTGGTTTACACTAGCTGAGGAGCTGATCACAAATGCCATCCCAGCTGTCATGCTCTCCTTTTACACTGCTCGTTCAAGCAATGTCATGTCACGTGACCTCTGGACTAGTTTTCTGTGTCAGGATGTGGGCAGGGATTTCCGGTGCTTCTGCATCAGTCATTTGTCTCGTAGGCAGGGCTCTTGTGAATCAGGGTGAAATTCACGCAGGGCTAGTGGGAGGCCTTGGCACCAGTTACAGAGCTCTCCGAATAGGGCTCAGCCCCAGAGGTGCATGTCCCCCTGTGTGAGAGCTTTGGATTGGGAAGCCCCAGTAGGAACAGTTCTGGCTGGAACACAAAAAGAGCGCCCCGGTAGTGAGCTCCAAAGCACACCTCTCTCAAAGCTGCTGATTTTTGGACAGCTCCAGAGCATATGCAGGAGGTAGACAAGGGCTGGATCCCCATCCTGCACTTCGCTGTCACTCTAGTGCCTCCCCTAGACATTCCGGTTCAGCTGGGGGCCAATGTATGCAAAAACAAACTTCTGGGTTAAGCGATGTATTCAGAAATCTGAACATCTCATCGTGGTTTCAATGTCGCATGGAGCTGGGGTGGGTTGGGGTGGAGGCAGCTGTGGAAATAAAAGAGCAGGAGCTGTTGTGTTCTGCTGTTGCTGGATTGCAGGGCTGATTCCAGCTCAGCCAACAGAACACAGACTGTATTCAGTTCCAGAAACACCATCCCTGGAATACTGGGGAAGGGGTCCCTGAATGGGGCAGCTGACATTCTGGGTGTAGGGCTTGATCCTGTATTGTTCTGAGTGCTCTACCCCGATCCAGTGAAACACTGAATCACGTGCTTAACTTTAAACACATGAATAGTGCCCTTGACTTCAGTGGGAGTGCTCAAGTGCTTATCTTTAACCATGTTTCCCTGGTTCAGGCAGGGCGTGCTGTATTGCAGTCTGGAGCCCCCAGTGAGTGTCCGTTTAGAAAGGATTGGGTGCATCAGAGTTAAAGATGTTGGTTGCTTAAAGGCAGCGGCCATTGGTTTTGTGGGCTCCTGGTGGTGACAGCCAAGTGATTTCTGGTTCAAGGCTGCAGAAACTGGGCCCTGTGCCTTTTTTGGTCCAACCTCTCCCCCTTACTCCTGATCTCTGTTCCCCTTGCGTTGTCTGCCTCCCATCTGAAAGCGGAGAGCCCAGCATCTGTATGGTGATAAGAGCCACTACTGCCTTAAGCGCTGCACTCAGCTTACTGAATTATTGATTTGGAAAACCGCACTTATTATGGGCTCCTCCGCTTAGAGCAGAGGTGGGTAAACTACGGCCCGCGGGACCCTCCTGCCTGGCCCCTGAGCTCTTGGCCCGGGAGGCTCACTCCTGGCCCCTCCCCCGCAGCCTCAGCTCACTGTGCTGCCGGCACAACGCTCTTGGCGGCAGGGCGGCGAGGTCCTGCTGGGCAGTGCAGCTGCAGAGCCCACAGCTTGACCTGGTGCTCTGTGCTGTGCAGTGGCGTAGCTGGCTCCAGCTGGGCGGCACGGCTGCCTGTCCTGGTGCTCTGGGCGGCATGGCTGTAGCACTGCCAGCCACCAGCACTCCAGGCAGCGTGGTAAGGGGGCAGGGAGCAGCTGGATAGAGGGCTGGGGAGTTCGGGGTGATGGTCAGGGGGGCGGGGGTGTGGTAGGGGTTGGGGTGGTCAGAGGGCAGGGAACAGGGGATTTTAATGGGGGCAGGGGTCCCAGGAAGGCAGTCGGGAAGAGAGGGGGTGTTAGATGGGGCGGTGGGGGGCAGTCAGGGCAGGGGCTCTGGGGTGGTCAGGGAGAAGGGGTAGTTGGATGGGGCAGGGGTCCCGGGGGGCAGTCAGGAATGAGAGGAGAGGCTGGATGCGGCAGCGGGGGGATCCGGGGGTAGTCAGGGAGTGGTGGATGGGGCAGGGGTCCCGGGGCGGGGTCTGTCGGAACAGGGCGGGTTGGATGGGGCAGGAGTCCTGGGGGCGGTCAGGGGGTGAGAAGCAGGGAGGTTGGAAAGGGGGTGGGGGGCCAGGCTACGCCTGGCTGTTTGAGGAGCCACAACCTCCCCAAACTGGCCCTCCATACAATTTCGGAAACCCGATGTGGCCCTCAGGCCAAAAAGTTTGCCCGCCCCTGGCTTAAGAGGCTGGGCAGGAAAGACAGCTGGCTGGATTTTTCCAACTCTGCAAAGATGAGGCCCAGGCACAAAAGAGGGGAAATGATAGAGAGATTTTCACCATTGCCTTTTGAACAGTGTTTGCTGTGAGCACTGTCGGGTGTAGGGCTGTTGAGTCATGCAGCGTTTAGGGGAATTCAGGACTCGGGACCCGAGCTGCATCAGTACCAGGGGAGGAGGAGAGGTGCCTGATGGAGTTAGATGATGGTGTGATTTCTTGTGGAATGGCTGCCTTCCTCAGAGGATGCAATACAGTTGTAAGGAAAGATGAGAGCACTGGCAGGGGTCAGAACAGCTCATCTCTTTGGCATGTGAGAGTGAATTTTCCAGTTAAAGGGGTAGTGGCTGCTGACTCAGCATCTCTCTGTTTCTCTCCCCCCCACCACCACATGTCTCTTAACTGTTGACACAGGACAGTTGTCAGGAAGCAACAGAGGCAGCAAAGACTCTTCTACATGGGAGCTGTTGTCACCCCATCCCAGGGGGGCAGGATGTGAGCTTGCTCCCTTGTTGTGTGCCCCAGCGGGCTGAGCCATGTGGGGTTTATGAGCAGGCAGTGCCATGGATTAAGGAAAAGCTTGTTTGTTAATCCCTCCTAAATTAACTAGATCAAGTAGGATTAATCAGCATGCTTTGATAGGCCAGTTGTTTATCTCCCAGCCATAAAATGTCCCTGTGTCACACAGACACGTCCCTGTCTCAGGCTGTGATTGTGTCAGATCTCATGAGCTAAGCAGGGTGGAGCCTTTTGTGGGCCGAATTGGATGGGTAACCCCTGAGGAAAGCTCATGTGCTTCAGGAAGTGGCCCCTGGGATTCAGGAGGTGGCACGCTGCCCTCCAAGCCGGCACTGAATCGTGCCACCAAAGAGTGCTGGGTCACTGTGCCACTGACAGTGGCACCTTTCAGATTCGACACAGGCCCTGTGCCTGCTTCATCAGTCTCTGTGTTGCCATTCTGCTATGGCCCTTCTTCGCCATGTGGCTGCATCATGGCAAGCAGATGAAAAGGGCTCTCCTCTGAACTGCAGTGTGTGTGTGTATGTGTGTCCCTGTCCTAAAACAGCTGCTAGTAGATGGGATGAGGGCTGTGAGTGACAACCTTTGTTTCCCTCCCTTCACTTCCAAAAGGCATGATCTACCAGTGCAAAAGACAAGGATAGCCTTGTCCAAATCCTATGTACCTGTGGTAGAAGTGGTACAGTACTTGGTTAAATGTACAGTACTGTACCCTCATTGTATTAACTAGAGCTGCTCAACACTTTTCTACAAAACAAAATAAAACAGAATTTTTGGCAAAAAATATCAATTTTAATTTAATTTTTGCAGAGTTTTGTTGAAAAAACAAACCTCCATTTTTTTAAAATACATTTTGCCCAAAATGTTTGTCTGGTTTCACCTAAATTTTCTGAGAGAAAATATGTACCAGAAGATTGCAATGAAAAATTTCTTCTTGAATGAACATTCACAAATTAATTTTTTTTCATTTCCAAAATGTCTGCTCCACAGGAAAATTTTGCTTTTGTCATTTTAAGCCAAACTGTCAATTTTGAACAAAAGTTCAAAATCTACATTTTGAAACAAAACACTTGCTTTTCATTGAAAAAGTCTGTATTTGTCATTTCAGTAATTCTGAATCAACTTTTTTCCCAGCTTTTCATTATGTGATGTTTTTCCCAGCTTTTCATTTTGATGTTTCATGCTGATTCAGCACAAAAAAACTGCAAACTGTCGGCCACCTCACGGACAATTGCCCAATCTGTGCTAATTCTGGAGGTATGACAGCCATTCACACAGCTACCCCGTCAGCTCTGGACTGGTCAAGAGACCTTAAGATCCAACTGTAGTCACAGCATTGCTTTCACTGTTCCACTATCACCGGGCAGAAGAAGAAGCAGCAGCACAAAAATTAATGTTGAAACACTGGAATTTCCTCTGAGAGGGGAATTCCATTTTCCAACCAGCTACAGTTTTGGTTTTTTGATGAAAAGTTAATATTTCAGTGAAAACTTTTTTTAATAAAAAATGTTTTCAGGGAAAACAAATAAATTTCCTGGCCAGCTCTCATATTAGCACAGGACCAAATCTTGATATCCTTCCTCTGTTCTTCTCCAGGCCTTACTCAGTCAAATTTTTGTTTGAAACAAATGGGAATTTTGACTAGTGTAAGGACTGGGTAAAAACCAAGTAAGAATTGCAGGACTTGATGCATCTATTTTAAATATAACTTTAACAGCATGTGAATTAAAATATGAATTTTAACATACTTAAACTGTAATTTTAATTCTTTCTTGCTCTCTAAGATATGAGATCAACTGTTTTCTATACCACATGTAGGATATTCTACAGACCACATGCATGTTTTATATTATTTCAAATAAAGGGGTGATACACAGGAAATTTGTTTGTTCAAAGTCAGGAAACATAGTGGCAGTATCTGACTCACCCAGCCCTAAAGAAGCTTTTCACTCCGATTTCAATCAATCTTGTAGGGCCATCCACGATAGTTCATACAATTTTAATTCTGAGCTGTTTATCTTTTTATGGGTGTGGCCCTACCAAATGTTTGTCAGGTCCTCCTTTCTTATAGGCCTACCTATCAACTGTGCACTGTCCATGATCATCCCCTACAAACCAGTTTATTTCCAGTTAAAGAAGTTGGCACAAAATTTTCCACATCCTCGTTGTAGTGTGGGGCCCAAAACCAGAAACAGTACTCCAGATAAGGCCTCACCGATGCTGAATAGAGGGGAAGATCACGTCCCTCGATCTGCTGGCAATGCCCCTATTTATACAGCCCAAAATGCTGTTAGCCTTCTTGGCAACAAGGGCACACTGCTGATTCATATCCAGCTTCTCGTCCACTGTAACCCCTAGGTCCTTTTCTGCAGAACTGCTGCCTCGCCATTCGATCCCTAGTCTGTAGTGGTGCATGGGATTCTTCCGTCCTAAGTGCAGGACTCTGCACTTGTCCTTGTTGAACCTCATCAGATTCCTTTTGGCCCAATCCTCTAATTTGTCTAGGTCTCTCTGTATCCTATCCCTACCCTCCAGTGTATCTACCGCTCCTCCCAGTTTAGTGTCACCTGCAAACTTGCTGGGGTTGCAATCCATGCCATCCTCCAGATCGCTAATGAAGATATTGAACAAAACCGGCCCCAGGACCGACCCTTGGGGCACTCCACTCGATACTGACTGCCAACTAGACAGGGAGCCATTGATCACGACCCCTTGAGCCTGATGATCTAGCCAGCTTTCTATCCACCTTATAGTCTATTCATCCAGCCCATACTTCTTTAACTTGAAGAATAAGAACAAGAATACTGTGGGAGACTGTCAAAAGCTTTGCTAAAGTCAAGGAACAACACAACCATTGTTTTCCCCTCATCCACAGAGCCTGGTCACTTTCCTCTAAGTGCTTCAGAATTGATTCCTTTAGGACCTGCTCCATGATTTTTCCAGGGACTGAGGTGAGGCTGACTGGCCTGTATTTCCCAGGATCCTCCTCCTTCCCTTTTTTAAAGATGGGCACTACATTAGCCTTTTTCAAATCATCCGGGACCTCCCCCAATCGCCATGAGCTTTCAAAGATAATGGCCAATGGCTCTGCAATCACATCCGCCAACTTCTTTAGCATCTTCGGATGCAGTGCATCTGACTCCATGGACTTGTGCACATCCAGCTTTTCTAAATAATCCCAAACCACTTCTTTCTCCACAGAGGGCTGGTCACCTCCTCCCCATGCTGTACTGCCCAGGGCAGTAGTCTGGGAGTTGACCTTGTTCGTGAAGACAGAGGCAAAATAAGCATTGAGTACATTAGTTTTTTCCACATTCTCTGTCACTAGGTTGACTCCCTCATTCAGTAAGGGGCCCATACTTTCCTTGACTTCCTTCTTGTTGTTAACATACCTGAAGAAACCCTTCTTGTTACTCTTAACCTCTCTTGCGAGTTGCAACTCCAATTGTGATTTGGCCTTCCTGATTTCACTCCTGCATGCCTGAGCAATATTTTTATACTCCTCCCTAATCATTTGTCCAATCTTCCACTTCTTGTAAGCTTCTTTTTTGTGCTTAAGATCAGCAAGGATTTCACTGTTAAGCCAAGCTGGTTGCCTGCCATATTTACTATTCTTTCTACACATCGGGATGGCTTGTTCCTATAACCTCATTAAGGATGCTTTAAAATACAGCCAGTTCTCCTGGACTCCTTTCCCCCTCATGTTATTCTCCCAGGGGATCCTGCCCATCAGTTCCCTGAGGGAATCAAAGTCTGCTTTTCTGAAGTCCAGGGTCCATATTCTGCTGCTCTCCTTTCTTCCTTGTGTCAGGATCCTGAACTTGACCATCTCATGGTCACTGCCTCCCAGGTTCCCATCAACTTTTGCTTCCCCTACTAATTCTTCCCAGTTTGTGAGCAGCAGGTCAAGAAGAGCTCTGCCCCTAGTTGGTTCCTCCAGGACTTGCACCAGGAAATTATCCCCTACACTTTCCAAAAACTTCCTGGATTGTCTGTATTGCTCTCCCAGCAGATATCGGGGTGATTGAAGTCCCCCAGGAGAACCAGAGCTTGTGATCTAGTAACTTCCATTGGTTGCCTGAAGATAGCCTCGTCCACCTCATCCCTGATCCGGTGGTCTATAGCAGACTCCCACGACGACATCACTCTTTGTTGCTCACGCTTCTAAACTTAATCCAGAGACACTCAGGTTTTTCTGCAGTTTCATACCGGAGCTCTGAGCAGTCATACTGCTCTCTTACATACAATGCAACTCCCCACCTTTTCTGCCCTGCATGTCCTTCCTGAGCAGTTTATATCCATCCATGACAGTACTCCAGTCATGTGAGGTTTTCCCACCAAGTCTCTGTGATTCCAATCACATCATAATTCTTTGACTGTGCTAGAACTTACAGTCCTCCTTGCTTGTTTCCCAGGGTCCTTGCACTTGTGTATAGGCACTTAAGATAACTTCCTGATCGTCCTGCTTTCTCAGTATGAGGCAGGAGTCTTCCTCTCTCATGCTCTCCTGCTCATGCTTCCTCCCGGTATCCCACTTCCCCACTTACCTCAGGGCTTTGGTCTCCTTCCTCCGGTGAACCTAGTTTAAAGCCCTCCTCACTAGGTTAGCCAGCCTGATTGTGAAGATGCTTTTTCCTCTCTTCGTTAGGTGGAGCCCCTCTCTGCCTAGCTCTCCTCCTTCTTGGAACACCATCCCATGGTCAAAGAATCCAAAGCCTTCTCTCCAACACCACCTGCATAGCCATTCGTTGACTTCCACGATTCGACTGTCTCTACCCGGGCCTTTTCCTTCCACAGGGAGGGTGGACGAGAACAGCACTTGTGCCTCAAACTCCTTTATCCTTCTTCCCAGAGCCACGTAGTTTGCAGTGATCCGCTCAAGGTCATTCTTGGCAGTATCATTGGTGTCCATGTGGAGAAGCAGGAAGGGGTCGTGATCCGAGGGCTTGATGAGTTTCTGCAGTCTCTCCATCACATTGTGAATCCTAGCTCCTGGTAAGCAGCACACTTCTTGGTTTTCCCGGTCAGGGCAGCAGATAGATGACTCAGTCCCCCTGAGGAGGGAGTCCCTGACCACCACCACCAGCCTCCTTCTCTTGGGAGTGGTGGTCACAGAACCCCTAGGACAGGGCATCTCATGCCTTCGAATTGGAGTCTCCTTCTGCTTCCTTCCCTCAGATGTGTCATCTACTCCATGCTCTGCATTAGTACCTGTGTAGAGAACATGAAAATGGTTGCTCACCTGTATCTGCAGTGCTGGTACATGGATGCTACTCTTTTCTTCTTCTGGAGGTCACATACTGCCAATTTTCTTCTCTGTCTTACTGTCCCTGCTGTGCAGCCTGCTCTGATTCTTCAGAATATTGTGCCCGCAGAAGCATATCCTGACGTCTGTCCAGGAAATATTCTTTTTCTTTTATGCAACACAGGGTTGATACTTGTTTCTCCAGTCCTTGAACCTTCTCTTCCAATATGGAGACCAGCTTGCACTTTGTACGGACAAAGTCGCTTCTGTCCTGTGGAAGAAAGATAAACATGGCACATCCTGTGCAGGTCACAACAGCTGATCACTCTGGCCATCCATATTACACC
Organism: Chelonia mydas; assembly: GCF_015237465.2. Classification (NCBI taxonomy): domain Eukaryota; kingdom Metazoa; phylum Chordata; order Testudines; family Cheloniidae; genus Chelonia; species Chelonia mydas. Next base: position 55,405,849 of record NC_057855.1, read on the forward strand.
TTCCTTCTAAGAGCTTCCTTAGCTGTTGCAGTTACTACTCAGAGAAGCGTGTAAGATGAAAGACTCAGTGCGCTCTCCCAAGGCGAACTCCCAGGTAAACTCCCTCTGTTTGCCTCTCTGCTGTTTGCCCATCAATCAGTTACTCTCTGTGAACAGCCTTCATTTCCCCTCCATAAGTGTCTCAGAGGTGGTATTTTTTAGGTCTAAGTAGTACTAGTGTAGAAATGACTTGTACCTTGATTGAACAGTGCTATTGTGGCAGTAGCCTTTTTTCTTTCCTACAGTAAGAGGACTAATAGTCTCCCTAGTATCCTTTTAGTTCTTGCTTAGTGTAATACATCACTCAGTGGAAGAAAAGACCCAGCTTTTGGCAGATACGGCAAAACAAGTTGGTTTGTTTAGCAACAAGGGGAAGACAAAACATATGGCTATCAATGTCCCAAAAGCAACCATTAGAGTAAAAGGAGAAACCCTGGAAGAAGTAAGTCATTTTACCTGTCTAGACGGAGATGAGTAATTATGGTGAAATTGTGCTAGATGTTAAGCAACAAATATCAAAAGCAGCAAACAGCTTGCATGAGCTTGAAAAGATTTGGAATAGTAGCATGATTGGCACTGACTCACCAATACAATTTTTTAACATTGGCATCATGTCTGTCCTCCTTTATGGAGCAGAGTCATGAGATCAGTTCATTCTAAAGTAAATGCTTGCAGAAGATCTTTCAGAGTCCATTGGAAAGAGTTTCTTGCAACATCAGACATTCTTGAGCAAACCAACCTAAAGCATCAAATATGATAAGGAGGCGACTATGGACATGCTTTAAGGATGCCCCCAACACATTTTTCATGTCAAGTGACAATACGGACACCACGTGGGAAGAGAAAGAGGGTGACCTAGAGGAATATTATGCAGAAGAGCAGAGACAGACTCCAAATCCATCAACATGACACCCAGAAGCCTGAATGGACTAGCTCAAGACTGAAATATGTGGCAGAAAATGAACACCGTCTGTGAGGCTATGGGAGGATGAAGAGGAAGTAAGAGGGAAAGGGCTATCCGTGGTGATGACTCAAGGAGCAGTGTGATAAGGAGTTACACAACGAGAGATACATGGTGCGCAGTAAGGGTAGCCAACTTCTGTGTCAATAGCACTCGATGGGGTCTGGAAATCTCCAGGCACCTTCCAAAAAGAAATGCAATAAGGGCATGATGCAAAGCCCTCTGAAAGATTCCCACTGACTGATCATGCCCGAAGTGAGTGTGTGCTGCCAAGCAAATGAGTGAAAACAAAGGAAAAGGAAGTGAGTCTTCAGCGTTAAGCTAGAATGTGGTAGCAGTATTCAGACAGAATCCCTTTAAGCAGGTGCTAACTGGAGAGAGGGTAGTGGAAAACTACAACCATTCTATTCATGTACTGTCTCAGACAACCTGCAGTTCCCATTGAAACAGTGATTAGACATTGAGCACAATAAATTAATCAAGATCAATAAAACAAACTAACAGTGCAGGAGACCCTTTGGCTTTGGCTACCTCTAGTTTATCTTCTCCCTGTTTGGTCCCAGAGGCCTTCCCACTTTGGCTCACGTGTCTCTGGGCTGCTCATAAGAGGCTGATCAGACACTCACTCCACCCCAGTGTCTCCTCTCTAGGCTACTTTAACTTTCTCTCTGTCTGAGTTAGGCTTCTCCATGCACTCAAGAACTGCATTTGCAAATATGATTCCGTGCTTCAGACTGGGGAAGTGAGTTCCGTCTGTACAAAATTCTAGCCAGCTCGAGGTTGGACAACGTTAACCTCCCAGGCAGGCCAGCTGCTATGCAATATTCCCATTCAGTAACCCTGTCGCCTTAGCTGTAAAACCAAGGCTGTAAAACAATCTCCAGGACAAAGATGAAACCATTCAGCTGGAAAATAACTCACTATAGGATTATAAACCTCAAGATGGGAAATTAGGGGAGTTTTTGGATCCATGTTTGCCAGTTCAAGAAAATTCAGGAACTAGTCAAAACTAATCTAACTCAGATAGTGTATTGTGGTGGTGGTGTTTTTAGCACCCTACAACTCCAGTCAGGGATCAGGGCCCCACTGTTCTAGGCACTGTGCAACTGACCCACAGGCTGTCCCTGGCCAAGGAACTGCACACAATCTAGGATTCAGACCACATACAACAGGGAATAAACCAGCCAAACAGGAGAAAAGGGGAAGGTGGAATAAGGGAGCAGCAGAAATAGGTGCATTTGCATGAGCTGGCAGTCATAGTGTCTCTGGAGCCGTGGTGGGGGTCACCAACCTAGCCAGATCCTGATAAGCTCCTAGTGGAAATAATAAGGGAAATGAACTGTGGTGATAAGGGTACACTCAAACTTGCCTACAGGAGTAGATGGAACCATTGGGGAGGAGGGATAGCTCAATGGTTTGAGCATCGGCCTGCTAAACCCAGGGTTGTAAATTCAATCCTTGAGGGGGCCATATAGGGATCTGGGGCAAAAATTGGGGATTGGTCCTGCTTTGAGCAGGGGGTTGGACTAGATGACCTCCTGAGGTCCCTTCCAACCCTAGTATTCTGTGATTCATTGCTGACAGTGACTTTGAACAATAGCCCTTGGTGGGAGCTGGTATTACTGAGCTAGTGAGGCTCACTCATGCATTCTCCCACTGAAAGCAGTTTTGTCCCATCAACCCTAGACTCAACCCACTTTCCAGAGTAGTTCAGGAGGAACCATTATTAGCAATGCAGACATTACTTAACACAGTGTCTGGGGCAGATCTGGCAAGGTTCTCCACAGTAGCCTGTGTCAGGCAAAGGGCACTGGCATGCTGTTTTCGCCAGTTGTCACTATCTAGTAGCACACACCAATTACAGCTAAACTGTTCCTTTCCCATGCTGTAGCAGTATGGCCCGTAGGACAGGCAGTTCAGGAAACAGTTGCCCAGCACAGCAAGGAGGGCACCAGGCAGCAGGAGCGCTTGGCCAGAAGACAGGATGGGAGTAATGGGTTTGACAGCAGGGCTCTGTCTGGGCTGCGTCTGCATGCATTCTGCACCCAAGTTTGTTGTAAACTGACAATGGGGCAGGGCAGAGCTCGCTCAGAGTGATGGCAAAGGCGGTCACCAGCGGGTGCACAGAGCAGAGAGCTGGACTGGCCAGTGGGGTCAGGCTGGACTGATTGTTGGGCACAAAGTGCCACTCAAAGCAGCATGCAGTAGGCAGGTTTTAAACTGGACAGCCCTTTGTTTGGGTGGTTTCCCCCCCAAAACTGGATGTGATTTTGTCTGCTGCCACTTTGAGGAGTGCACTGCCCTGCCTCTGCTGGCGTGACCATGCATGCACCATGGGGAGGGGGAGAGTGGCACTCACTCTTCAAAATGGCATCCTCTGTGCACCATGCATTCGAGGTCACACCAGCGTGGTGGGGTCATGCGAGCAGGGTGGATCCACACCATTCCTGGAAGCATCAGTGTGTCCGGTATTCTGGGAATGCGTGAGCGTCCACCCCTGCTCAGCAAGTGTATAGCAACAGGGCCATCAGGACCAAGAACACTTTTTGTCCTGCCATGAACGACAACCGGCAGTAGCAGCAGCAAGCGCAGCAGCAGTAGTAAGCACACAGAACCCAGTCGCGCTGGCGGCCTCCTGTTGCATGGCTGTGGGCTGGAATCAGCAGTGCAGCGTGGCAGCACCAGTATCATAGACTGGATGCTGTGTGGCAGCTGGGCATTAGGAAAAGAGGCACTGAGCTAGCATTAGAGGGAGAATTTCAAGCCTCAAGAGAGCACTAGGTCGTGTGACCTCCAGGATCAGACACAGCCATTGTGCAGGAGCCGAGGGTTCTGGCTGGAGGTTCCTAATCAGATGTGCACCAGAGTGTGGGAGCTTTCAGAGGGGTGAGCTTGCTGGCTGGAGTGAAGAGCAAAAACAGCAGTGCCAGAGTTCTCCTTGCCATCATGAGACCAACAGCAGAGATCAGAGACACTTCTGCCCTTTGCAGCACTGGCAGCTATAGGAGTTCTCTGGAATCCAGAAGAGGTAATGGGAAGTGTAGGAGCAGACATAACAGTAACCACCAGTGGCCGGCCAGAGCTGGCAAAGAAGGGGAAAGAAGCGGAGAAAACTGAGTCATAGCCACTTTCAGCTGAGGATCTGTTGCCCATGCATTTTGCTGAGCCCTTACCAGTCTTATTCTATATCTAGTTCCTTCTGGTCTCAAATCGTGCAACCCAGGCCTTCCATTAGCAATGCAATTTAATAATGCCTCTTTCCCCCTTCCATAGGTTTGAAAACCTGCTAGGCTTAGCAGCATTACAGGTTTCAGAGTAGCAGCCATGTTAGTCTGTATCCGCAAAAAGAAAAGGAGTACTTGTGGCACCTTAGAGACTAACAAATTTATTTGAGCATAAGCTTCCATGAGCTATAGCTCACTTCATCGGATGCATGTAGTGGAAAATACAGTGGGGAGATTTATATACACAGAGAACATGAAACAATGGGTGTTACCTGATCTCTCTCTTTACAGTGTGTATGGTAAGGTGAGCTATTACCAGCAGGAGAGGGGAAAAAAAAACAACCTTTTGTAGTGATAATCAAGGTGGGCCATTTCCAGCAGTTGACAAGAACATGTGAGGAACAGTAGGGGGAGGAAATAAACATGGGGAAATGGTTTTACTTTGTGTAATGACACATCCACTCCCAGTCTTTATTCAAGCCTAAGTTAATTGTGTCCAGTTTGCAAATTAATTCCAATTCAGCAGTCTCTCGTTGGAGTCTGTTTTTGAAGTGTTTTTGGCTGAAGAAATTCCAACTTTTAGGTCTGTAATTGAGTGACCAGAGAGACTGAAGTGTTCTCCGTCTGGTTTTTGAATGTTGTTATTCCTGATGTCTGATTTGTGTCCATTTATTCTTTTACGCAGAGACTGTCCGGTTTGGCCAATGTACATGGCAGAGGGGCATTGCTGGCACATGATGGCATATATCACATTGATAGATAGATGTGCAGGTGAACGAGCCCCTGATGGCATGGCTGATGTGATTAGGCCCTATGATGGTGTCCCCTGAACAGATATGTGGACAGAGTTGGCAACGGGCTTTGTTGCAAGGATAGGTTCCTGGGTTAGTGGGTTTTTTTGTGTGGTTGCTGGTGAGTATTTGCTTCAGGTTTGGGGGCTGTCTGTAAGCAAGGACTGGCCTGTCTCCCAAGATCTGTGAGAGTGATAGGTTTTCCTTCAGGATAGGTTGTAGATCCTTGATGATACGCTGGAGAGGTTTTAGTTGGGGGCTGAAGGTGATGGCTAGTGGCGTTCTGTTATTTTCTTTGTTGGGCCTGTCCTGTAGTAGGTAACTTCTGGGTACTCTTCTGGCTCTGTCAATCTGTTTCTTCACTTCAGCAGGTGGGTATTGTAGTTGTAAGAATGCTTGATAGAGATCTTGTAGGTGTTTGTCTCTGTCTGAGGGGTTGGAGCAAATGCGGTTGTATCGTAGAGCTCGGCTGTAGACAATGGATCGTGTGGTGTGGTCTGAATGAAAGCTGGAGGCATGTAGGTAGGCATTAGTGGTCACTAGGTTTCCAGTATAGGGTGGTTATGTGACCATCGCTTATTAGCACTGTAGTGTCCAGGCTGAGGTTGATGGTGGGATGGAAATAGTTGAAATCATGGTGCAATTCCTCAAGGGCTTCTTTTCCATGGGTCCAGATGATGAAGATGTCATCAGTGTAGCACAAGTAGGGTAGGGGCATTAGGGGACGAGAGCTGAGGAAGCGTTGTTGTAAGTCAGCCATAAAAATGTTGGCATACTGTGAGGCCATGCGGGTACCCATAGCAGTGCCGCTGATTTGAAGGTATACATTGTCACCAAATGTGAAATAGTTATGGGTGAGGACCAAGTCACAAAGTTCAGCCACCAGGTTTGCCGTGTCATTATCGGGGATACTGTTCCTGACGGCTTGTAGTCCATCTTTGTGTGGAATGTTGGTGTAGAAGGCTTCTACATCCGTAGTGGCCAGGATGGTGTTTTCAGGAAGATCACCGATGGATTGTAGTTTCCTCAGGAAGTCAGTGGTGTCTCGAAGATAGCTGGGAGTGCTGGTAGCGTAGGGCCTGAGGAGGGAGTCTACATAGCCAGACAATCCTGCTGTCAGGGTGCCAATGCCTGAGATGATGGGATTTCCAGGATTTCCAGGTTTATGGATCTTGGGTAGCAGATAGAATACCCCTGGTCGGGTTTTAGGGGTGTGTCTGTGCGGATTTGTTCTTGTGCTTCTTCAGGGAGTTTTTTGAATAGATGGTGTAGTTTCTTTTGGTAACCCTCAGTGGGATCAGAGGGTAATGGCTTGTAGAATGTGGTTGTTAGAGAGCTTATTCCTTCACTCTCCCACTTCCCTGGTCCTTCTCGCATGAACAGAGAGCAACAATACCCGAAGTCCGAAGGTGCAAACAATTCGATGTTTATTGGGGTGAACTTCCAGCAAGCTTAAATACAAGTTCCTTTTTCCTTATTTTCAAATCCCAACTTACTTCCTGTTTGCCCCTAATTTATATAGTAATATTCTTAGCTATACCTTAACCAATCATGCTACTGAAATTTAACTAACCAATCCTAACATATTGTAACATGATTAGCTAACCAATTATATCCCACCACCTTAATTAGATTACACCCAGCAAAATTAATTATACAGCAGACAGAAACAATCACAGAACCAGACAGAGATTATACAGACAAACAATAGCAAAGTGGGAACTATAATGACAAAACAATACAGAAGTGAGGATTTCACATCCCAGCTATTGATAAGTGAGTTCTTGCCAGACAGGATGCTATCAAACTAAGTTTCCTTTTACATTTTCTAGGCACTTCCCTTTCTCTGGAGGTGATAGGAATACAATCCTGTCCTGATAGTGCCTGACAGCCCAATAGCACCTTATTTCAATGTGACTAGTTTGGAATGTGAGGATGTGACTGTTCGCTTCCTAGCTTATGGCTGCCTCTGCTGCTTAGCCAAAGGCCTTAGCCTAAGAACAGGGCCTCAAACTGTCACAGTAAGAGAAGGCCCTTATACCAGCAGACAGTGATTTTGATTCTTTCTTTTATACCTCTAGAACTAGCCAAGTGATAAGAATACCCCTAAATTCTTAAAGTACAGGCCTTTGCAGACAGGCCTGAATATCTATATCCTAACAGTGGTGTTGGAGAGCTGCCTAGCAGCCTCTTGTTCATATTCCGACCTATTTATGATGACGACAGCACCTCCTTTGTCAGCCTTTTTGATTATGGTGTCAGAGTTGTTTCTGAGGCTGTGGATGGCATTGTTTTCTGCACTGCTGGTAGCCCTGCCACTTCTACTCAGGTTCCGGCACTTCTGCAGGGGCCCCCAAATTGGCTGGGGCCTCTTAATCTGCCACTGTACGCGAGAAGAACCGCTGGTCCAGCTGGCGTGCACTGGCAGATCTGGGTGTGGGCCAGTACGAGGATAGCAGGAGTGTTGGTGGCAGAGCTGGATGGGGGGAAGCTTGCACAGCACTGCTCACAGCATCCCAGACTCTGTAGACAAAGCTCTCTGCTGCCATGTGCAGTCAGTTACACCACTGCCAGATTGGAATACCTGGCAGTAAATGACTGCTCAGGGTAAGGGGCAGTGGGGACTCAGGCCATGTATCTCAGTATTTGATAGTCACCCGAATCCCCAGTACAAATATATCTTTCCTGCAGCACTGGTACATTTTCATAGAATATCGGGGTTGGAAGGGACCTCAGGAGGTCATCTAGTCCAACCCTCTGCTCAAAGCAGGACCGATCCCCAATTAAATCATCCCAGCCAGGGCTTTGTCAAGCCTGACCTTAAAAACTTCTAAGGAAGAAGATTCCACCACCTCCCTAGGTAACGCATTCCAGTGTTTCACCACCCTCCTAGTGAAAAAGTTTTTCCTAATATCCAACCTAAATCTCCCCCACTGCAACTTGAGACCATTACTCCTTGTTCTGTCATCTGGTACCACTGAGAACAGTCTAGATCCATCCTCTTTGGAACCCCCTTTCAGGTAGTTGAAAACAGCTATCAAATCCCCCCCTCATTCTTCTCTTCCGTAGACTAAATATAGTTCCCTCAGCCTCTCCTCATAACTCATGTGTTCCAGTCCCCTAATCATTTTTGTTGCCCTCCGCTGGACTCTTTCCAATTTTTCCATATCCTTCTTGTAGTGTGGGGCCCAAAACTGGACACAGTACTCCAGATGAGGCCTCACCAGTGTCGAATAGAGCGGGACGACCATGTCCCTCGATCTGCTGGCATGCCCCTACGTGTACATCCCAAAATGCCATTGGCCTTCTTGGCAACAAAGGCACACTGTTGACTCATATCCAGCTTCTCATCCACTGTAACCCCTAGGTCCTTTTCTGCAGAACTGCTGCCGAGCCATTCGGTCCCTCGTCTGTAGCAGTGCATGGGATTCTTCCATCCTAAGTGCAGGACTCTGCACTTGTCCTTGTTGAACCTCATCAGATTTCTTTTGGCCCAATCCTCTAATTTGTCTAGAGCCCTCTGTATCCTATTCCTCTCCTCCCAGTTTAGTGTCATCTTCAAACTTGCTGAGAGTGCAATCCACACCATGCTCCAGATCATTTTTGAAGATATTGAACAAAACCGGCCCCAGGACCGACCCTTGGGGCACTCCACTTGATACCGGCTGCGAACTACACATTGAGCCATTGATCACTACCCGTTGAGCCCGACAATCTAGCCAACTTTCTATCCACCTTATAGTCCATTCATCCAGCCCATACTTCTTTAACTTGCTGGCAAGAATACCGTGGGAGACCGTTTCAAAAGCTTTGCTAAAGTCAAGGAACAACACATCCACCGCTTTGCCCTCATCCACAGAGCCAGTTATCTCGTCATAGAAGGCAATTAGATTAGTCAGGCATGACTTGCCCTTGGTGAATCCATGCTGACTGTTCCTGATCACTTTCCTCTCCTCTAAATGCTTCAGAATTGATTCCTTGAGGACCTGCTCCATGATTTTTCCAGGGACTGAGGTGAGGCTGACTGGCCTGTAGTTCCCAGGATCCTCCTCCTTCCCTTTTTTAAAGATTGGCACTACATTAGCCTTTTTCCAGTCATCCAGGACTTCCCCCGATCGCCATGAGTTTTCAAAGATAATGGCCAATGGCTCTGCAATCACATCCGCCAACTCCTTTAGCATTCTCGGATGCAAGGCATCCGACCCCATGGACTTGCGCACGTCCAGCTTTTCTAAATAGTCCCGAACCACTTCTCTCTCCACAGAGGGCTGGTCACCTCCTCCCCATGCTGTGCTGCCCAGTGCAGTAGTCTGGGAGCTGACCTTGTTCGTGAAGACAGAGGCAAAGAAAGCATTGAGTACATTAGCTTTTTTGTTTCATGATAAAGGTGCTCTCTGATTGGGAGGGCCCTAGGGGGATGTCTACAGTGCTTGTAAACCAGGGTTTGTGGAACCCGCACTTGAGAACTCGGTATTTCCAAGCCTGCGCTTGAGTGTCCACACTGCATTGTAAGCATGGATTTCTGATTGCTTGTCGTGGGTCTCATACTACACTACACAGCCCTTCTGACTAGGGCCTGCGACTTGAGTTGCTCAATGACAGGGCTTGGACCCGAGTCACAGTGGGACTCCAGCTCAGACCCACTCTAGGTGGAGCCTAGGACTTGGGCCCTGAGTGCTTGCTGACCTGAGTCAGACAGATTCGTGTGTGGACGGTACTGGTCTCACACCTGATCTAAGCCTGGCTTTACAATGCAGTGTAGAGATACCTTAGGAGACTGCAACATAGTCGAGGAGATGGGTTGAGATTAACAGCTGCAGGATCAATCTGCAGTGTTCTTGATTGTTTCTGGAACTTGTTTTTCCTAAAATTACTGTCACTTGTACAAGAGTAGCATCAGGGGCCCTACTGTGCCAGGCACTGTATGTACATAAGAACAGCCATACTGGGTCAGACCAGTGGTCCATGTAGTCTTCTGACAGTGGCTGGTGCCAGGTGCTTCAGAGGGGATTAACAGAATAGGGCAATTTATTGAGTGATTCATGCCCTGTCATCTAGTCCCAGCTTCTGGCAGTGAGAGGCTAGGGACACCCAAAGAATGAGACTGTGTCCCTGACCATCTTGGCTAATAATCATTGATGGACATAAGTTCAAGGATAATATCTAATTCTTTTTTGAATCCAGTTCTAGTTTTGGCCTTCACAACATCCCCTGGCAATGAGTTCCACAGGTTGACTGTGCGCTGTGTGAAGCATTACTTTCTTTTGTTTTAAACCTGATGCCTATTAATTTCATTGAGTGACCCCTGGTTCTTGTGTTATGTGAAGGAGTAAATAACACTTCCTTATTCACTTTCTCATTCCATTCATGATTTTATAGACCTCTATCATATCCTCCCTTAGTGGTCTCTTTGAAAAGGCAGGACGGTTCATTTTAGTAATCTCCTCATATGGAAATTGTTCCATACCTCTAGTCATTTTTGTTGCCCTTCTCTGCACTTTTTCCAGTTCTAATATCTCTCTCTTGAAATGGGGCACCCAGAACTGCATGTGGTATTCAAGGTGCAGGCCTAGCATGGATTTATACACTAGCATTATGGTATTTTCTGCCTTATTATCTATCCTTGCCTTAATGATTCCCAACATTCTGTTAACTTTTTTGACTGCTGCTACACCTTGAGTGGATGTTTTCAGGAAACTATCCACAATGACTCCAAGGTCTCTTTCTTGAGTGGTAACAGCTAATTTGGACCTCATCATTTTATATGTATAGTTGGGATTATGTTTTCCAATGTGCATTACTTTGCATTTATCAACATTGAATTTCATCTGCCATTTTGTTGCCCAGTCACCAGGGTGGATAAAATTTTTTTAATTTAAATAGCTTTTTGAGGAAAAAACCTTTTTATCAAAAATCCAAAGATCAAATATCTTTGACCTATAATGTACTATGGAATAAGGATTATAAATTCTAATTCTATAGTATGAGACAATATTCATGTAATGTTTAAGAAAAGTTTTGTAAATTAGTTCCAATAGTTCATGGATAGGGATCCAATCTTATGGGGTTCCAGGGGCTTCTGTATAGATTATTTAGGTTAATCTTTCTATCTACCCAATGGGTTTCAGTGCTCAGTTTAGAAGATACCATCAGAGATGCTTAGTTTTGCAGTTCTCACACTGGATTTTTTACTCCAGTGATAACATGCTTATTAACAGCAAAAATGTTTTAAATAAATAAATAGATAGAGAGGTGAAAAATAACAAACCTCAATCCTATTGTCCCTCTGCAAATTTGTGTACACTGAGTCAATCCCTTACCTCCCTCTGAAAGTACAAAGTTTCAAAAAGTTCAATGAATAGAAGATTGTTGGGGGTGGAATAGGTCTGGACAAGGAGAAGTCTGGAGATAAAAGTGAAAAGGGAGAGACAGGCAGTAGAAACAAAAGTGAAACTGTTTGAGCAGCATATTCCAGAAGTCTTAAGGTCTTTCTGAGTGGCTGATTTGAGATCTACCAAACCATTCTCTCACTAGAAGGGAAAACCTATAATGGCAGCAGGCCGTAAAAGAGACCCAGTTTGGGAGTAAAAACCATTCAAGAAATACACGTTTGCTGATGTTTTAAAAAAAGTCACACCAGTGAACTGGTGGAAGTTGCTTAAGCACTTGGATTCAGAGACTGTTGAAGTGATGATCTCACTTTTAACAGCAGTAGCTTCTCCTGTAGAAAGAAATCTTCTTCCTTTGGACTAATTCATTCCAAATTAAGAAATAGATTGGGACCTGAAAAAGCAGGAAAGCTTGTTTTTCTTTTCCAGATTATGAACAAACAGGAAAACGAAGGTGAAGACGACTGAGTTAGCTGCAGAAGCCAATATTTTAAGTTTCTCATGTTGAGCTGGCTGACATGGTCTATTTAATTTTTTTAAATATTTCATTTAACTATTTTAATTAAAAACAATTTTAACAAAAACCAACCTGATAAACTTGAATATTTAACTAAATTCAAAAATTCATATGCTTGTTTTGTTAAATTATGTGTTTGCTGTTGAAGAAAAATCCAGAATACATAATGTCGTTTTAGTTAAATAAAACAATTTAAATGTGTCTGGTGGTGATCTCCTCCTAATACAGCATGGCAAGAAAATCCTCCAAATATTAATGATTAACCTGTTAAATTGGAGATTTCACCTCCCAATGACTTCATAAATATCTGCTTCAATTACCTTTGGTAAATAAAATAACCAAACAATCATTCGTTTTCTGGTATAGCTGTAAAACTGACCTGAAAAGCTTTCAAAATAAATCACTTAAATTTATAGCATGTACCTTCTAAAAATGAAACCTACATATGTATTAAGGTTAAACAACCAACAAGAATGCACTTTTATGTAGAAATCCATGATTAAATTGAGTCTTCCTGCCTAGTGATTTTCAATCATGATTTAAATCAAATCCACCCTGCCAGTCACCCAGTTTTGCAAGATCCCTTTTTAACTCTTTGCAGTCAGCTTTGGACTTAAGTATCTTGTGTAATGTTTGTAGATGATACAAAATTGCCTCCTCACTGTTTACCCCTTTTTCCAGATCATTTATGAATATGTTGAACAGCCCTGGTCCCAGCACAGATCCTTGGGGACTGTAACAGAGTGTAGCAGGGCCCCCCTTTGTCCTACCTCTGCTCTGCTCCAAAAACTACACAGAGACCCTCAGGTTCAGCAATCACCAGTGCAGTATTTACAGGGTGCAATCCTATCACCCTATACAGCTTGGGATTTTCAGCCTTGAGGACTTCTTGGCCTCTGCACCCAGAAGAGAAGAACTTCCCCTCTCTGGTTTCCCCCCTGTTGCCTTCCTCTGGGCCTGTATATAGCCCCAGGCTAACAGCTGTTTCCCCTTTGCCAATCAGGCACAGGTTTCTCTAGCCAGCTCCAATTTACCTCTCTTAATTGGACCTGCTGTGACAGAGGGCTGGCTCAGGTGTTGCTGCCCAGCACCCTGTCACAGGAACCCTGCTATTTACCTCTCTGCACTGTTAACACTGACCACTTATTCCTACCCTTTGTTTCCTATCTTTTAACCAGTGACTGATCCATGAGAAGACCATCCCTCCTTTGGTGAGGGGCCTTGTCAAAGCATTTCTGAAAGTGCAGGTACACTATATCCACTAGATCCCCTGTGCCCACATATTAGCTGATCCCCTCAAAGAATTCTAATAGTGAGAGACAGTCCATGTCACAAAGAGCTTGGCGTCTAGATAGACAAAAGGTGGGAAAGAAAAGAGATGTTCTCAGAGTAGGTCAGCAGCTAGGCTCTCAGGTCTGCCAGGCTAGGCCCTATCCATTAAGCCAAATGATCTGATTAGAGTCAGGCAAATGATTGTAAAAAGGACATGTTTGTGTTCCATGTGTATTTCTAGTTTCTACAATTGAATGTGCTGAGTTTCAGCAAAACAAGGTTTGTTTAGCTGAGAGCTGAAACTGGCCTCTGAAAATCAAACATACCTTTTCTGCTTCCAAAATCAGGGAGAGCAGAGATTCTGGAAGCAGAACTCAGCTGGTGACTTTGTTGATCATGCAGAAGGCAGAACAGACTACAGCTCAATTTTTCTTAGTTTTGGCTTTGCTGGATCCAGTCTGCTGACAACAGTTTTGATTAGTAAGGATCCAGTTGTGGGCCGAAATGGAAAAGGCGAAAAAATGTTGAATACTGAGATGTCATAGAATCATAGAATATCAGGGTTGGAAGGGACCTCAGAAGGTCATCTAGTCCAACCCCATGCTCAAAGCAGGACCAATCCCCAACTAAATCATCCCAGCCAGGGCTTTGTTAAGTCTGATCTTAAAAACTTCTAGGGAAGGAGATTCCACCACCTCCCTAGGTAACACATTCCAGTGTTTCACCACCCTCCTACTGAAAAAGTTTTTCCTAATATCCAACCTAAACCTCCCCCATTGCAACTTGACACCATTACTCATTCTGTCATCTACTACCACTGAGAACAGTCCAGATCCATCCTCTTTGGAACCCCGTTTCAGATAGTTGAAAACAGCTATCAATTCCCCCCTCATTCTTCTGCGGACTAAACAATCCCAGTTCCCTCAGCCTCTCCTCAAAAGTCATGTGTTCCAGTTCCCTAATAATTTTTGTTGACCCTCCGCTGGACGTTTTCCAATTTTTCCACATCTTTCTTGTAGTGTGGGGCCCAAAACTGGACACAGTACTCCAGATGAGGCCTCACCAATGTCAAATAGAGGGGGACGATCACGTCCCTCGATCTGCTGGCAATGCCCCTACTTATACATCCCAAAATGCCATTGGCCTTCTTGGCAACAAAGGCACACTGTTGACTCATATCCAGCTTCTCATCCACTGTAACCCCTAGGTCCTTTTCTGCAGAACTGCTGCCTAGCCATTCGGTCCCTAGTCTATAGCGGTGCGTGGCATTCTTCTGCCCTAAGTGCAGGACTCTGCGCTTGTCCTTGTTGAACTTCATCAGATTTCTTTTGGCCCAATCCTCTAATTTGTCGAGGGCCCTCTGTATCCTATCCCTACCCTCCAGCGTATCTACCTCTCCTCCCAGTTTAGTGTCATCTGCAAACTTGCTGAGGGTGCAATCCATACCATCCTCCAGATCATTAATGAAGATATTGAACAAAACCGTCCCAAGGACCAACCCTTGGGGCACTCCACTTGATACCGGCTGCGAACTACACATTGAGCCATTGATCACTACCCGTTGAGCCCGACAATCTAGCCAGCTTTCTATCCACCTTATAGTCCATTCATCCAGCCCATGCTTCTTTAACTTGGTGGCAAGAATACTGTGGGAGACCGTATCAAAAGCTTTGCTGAAGTCCAGGAATAACACATCAACTGCTTTCCCCTCATCCACAGAGCCAGTTATCTCATCACAGAAGGCAATTAGATTAGTCAGGCATGACTTGCCCTTGGTGAATCCATGCTGACTGTTCCTGATCACTTTCCTCTCCTCTAAATGCTTTAGAATTGATTCCTTGAGGACCTGCTCCATGATTTTTCCAGGTACTGAGGTGAGGCTGACTGGCCTGTATTTCCCAGGATCCTCCTCCTTCCCTTTTTTAAAGATGGACGCCACATTATCCTTTTTCCAATCGTCCGGGACCTCCCCCGATCGCCATGAGTTTTCAAAGATAATGGCCAATGGCTCTGCAATCACAGCCACCAACTCCTTTAGCACTCTCGGATGCAGCGCATCCGGCCCCATGGGCTTGTGCTCATCCAGCTTTTCTAAATAATCCCAAACCACTTCTTTCTTCACGGAGGGCTGGTCACCTCCTCCCCATGCTGTGCTGCCCAGTGCAGTAGTCTGGGAGCTGACCTTGTTCATGAAGACAGGCAAAAAAGCATTGAGTACATTAGCTTTTTCCACATCCTCTGTCACAAGGTTGCCTCCCTCATTCAGTAAGGGGCCCACACTTTCCTTGACTTCCTTCTTGTTGCTAACATACCTGAAGAAACCCTTCTTGTTACTCTTGACATCTCTTGGTACTGCAACTCCAGGTGTGATTTCGCCTTCCTGATTTCACTCCTGCATGCCTGAGCAATATTTTTATACTCTTCCCTGGTCATTTGTCCAGTCTTCCACTTCTTCTAAGCTTCTTTTTTGTGTTTAAGATCAGTAAGGATTTCACTGTTAAGCCAAGCTGGTCGCCTGGCATATTTACTATTCTTTCTACACATCGGGATGGTTTGTTCCTGCAACCTCAATAAGGATTCTTTAAAATACAGTCAGCTCTCCTGGACTTCTTTCCCCCTCATGTTATTCTCCCAGGGGATCCTGCCCATCAGTTCCCTGAGGGAGTCAGTCTGCTTTTCTGAAGTCCATGGTCCGTATTCTGCTGCTCTCCTTTCTTCCTTGTGTTAGGATCCTGAACTCGACCATCTCATGGTCACTGTCTCCCAGGTTCCCATCCACTTTTCCTTCCCCCTACTAATTCTTCCCTGTTTGTGAGGATCAGGTCAAGAAGAGCTCTGCCCCTAGTTGGTTCCTCCAGCACTTGCACCAGGAAATTGACCCCTACACTTTCCAAAAATTTCCTGGATTGTCTGTGCACCGCTGTATTGCTCTGCCAGCAGATATCAGGGTGATTTGAAGTCTCCCATGAGAACCAGGGCCTGCGATCTATTAACTTCCGTTAGTTGCCGGAAGAAAACCTCATGCACCTCATTCCCTTGATCCGGTGGTCTATAGCAGACTACCACCACGACATCACCCTTTGTTGCTCACGCTTCTAAACTTAATCCAGAGACTCTCAGGTTTTTCTGCAGTTTCATACCGGAGCTCTGAGCAGTCATACTGCACTCTTACATACAATGCAACTCCCCCACCTTTTCTGCCCTGCCTGTCCTTCCTGAACAGTTTATATCCACCCATGACAGTACTCCAGTCATGTGAGTTATCCCACCAAGTGTCTGTGATTCCAATCACATCATAATTCCTTGACTGTGCCAGAACTTCCAGTTCTCCCTGCTTGTTTCCCAGGCTTCTTGCATTTGTGTATAGGCACTTGAGATAACTTGCTGTTTGTCCTGCTTTCTCAGTATGAGGCAGGAGTCCTCCCCTCTCACGCTCTCCTGCTCATGCTTCCTCCCGGTATCCAACGTCCCCACTTACTTCAGGGCTTTGGTCTCCTTCCCCCAGTGAACCTAGTTTAAAGCCCCCCTCACTAGGTTAGCCAGCCTGATTGCGAAGATGCTCTTCCCTCTCTTCGTTCGGTGGAGCCTGTCTCTGCCTAGCACTCCTCCTTCTTGGAACACTATCCCATGGTCAAAGAATCCAAAGCCTTCTCTCCAACACCACCTGCATAGCCATTTGTTGACTTCCACGATTCGACAGTCTCTACCCAGGCCTTTTCCTTCCACGGAGAGGATGGAAGGAAACTTACGCCTCAAACTCCTTTGTCCTTCTTCCCAGAGCCATGTAGTCTGCAGTCATCCACTCACTGTCATTCTTGACAGTATCATTGGTGCCCACGTGGAGAAGCAGGAAGGGCTAGTGATCTGAGCGCTTGATGAATCTCGGCATTCTCTCCATCACGTCGTGAATCCTAGCTACTGGCAAGCAGCAGACTTCTCGGTTTTCCCGGTCGGGGCGGCAGATAAATGACTCAGTCCCGCTGAGGAGAGAGTCTCCGACCACCACGACCCGCCGCCTCCTCTTGGGAGCAGTGGTCGTGGAACCCCCATCCCTAGGACGTTGCATCTCATGCCTTCCGATTGGCGGAGTCTCCTTCTGCTCCCTTCCCTCAGATGTATCATCTGGTCCACTCTCCACATTAGTACCTGTGGAGAGAACATGAAAACGGTTGCTTACCTGTATCTGTTTTGCTGGTACATGGACGCTCCCCTTTCTTCTTCTGGAGGTCACATGCTGCCAGATTTCTTCACTGTCCTTCTGTCCCCGCTGCACAGCCTGCTCTGAATCTTCAGAATGTTGTGTCCGTAGAAACATACCCTGACGTCTGTCCAGGAAATCTTCAGTTTCTCTTATGCACCACAGGGTTGATACTTGTTTCTCCAGACTTTGAACCTTCTCTTCCAATATGGAGACCAGCTTGCACTTTATACGGACAAAGTCGCTTCTGTCCTGTAGAAGAAAGACAAACATCGCACAGCCAGTGCAGGTCACAACAGCTGAACACTCCCCATCCACATTACCTTCCTTCTACGAGCTTCCTCAGGAGTTGTAATAACTACTCAGAGAAGCTGGCAAGATGTAAGCTTCAGTGGGCTCTCCCCAGGGTATCCGGCACTTTGCTGAGCCTAGCTGAGATGTAGGCATGCACTCAGAATGGGTGCTTGCTCTTTCAGCAGCAATGTGCAGCACCATGCTGCCTCCTGGTGCCTGAATGCACAATTTTTTGCAAAGACCAGCGTGCCAGCATTATCTCCATTCAAGACATTCTTGAGCTCTTTTGACAAGTGTGCACTTGGCATTTCTGCGTTCACTGGGCTTGCAAAAAACAAAACAAACCCATAGAGGATTTGGAGAGGGAAAAGATGCTGAGAATAAGCCACACACCAAGCCATAAAATCTGTGTGCAGTTTCCCTACAGAATTTACACTCAGTTATATAGCATGCTCCCTGTTGGAAAACTAGGATGACTCGGTACTTTTCACAACAGCTAAATGAGTGACAAATAATATTGTTTGCTGAGAAGGGCTTAATTTTCCCCCTCCCATCTAATCAAAACAAATTCATCCCTTTCCCCTCCTCCTCCTTTGCCCAGCTCCTCTTCCCCCACCCCCACTGCACCAGGGTGTGACTGGGAGGTGCTCATCACACTGTATGGAGGACAGGGCTCTGTTTGTGGAGTGCCTTTGTGTTCTGTCAGGTCTCTGCTGCCTGGGGTTAGCCAGAGCTGAGGTCCTGAGGGGCCATGTAAGGAGAAGCAGCATCTGAGGCATCGCTCTGAGCTCTCACTAGTTTTGCTCTGTTGCCTGTGAGATTTCTCCTGGTGTGGGAGGATCGTCAGGAGCTGGAGAAGGCTCTGCAGAGTGGCATCTTTCTGGACTTGATTCTCCTCTTGCTTACCCCAGTGCAAGCCAGGAGTTGTTCCACTGAAATCAGTGGCGTTAACATAGGGTAAAACCAGTCTGCGGGGTGAGGGAGCGGGCCCTCTGTCCGTGGAGCAGCATAGAAAGGGGTCCAGGAGGCTGGAAGTAAAGTATGTCTGCAGGAGACTGCTCGCCGTCCTTGCCTCGCTGTGTGCTCTCCAGAGCATAGCCCTCTGGGAGGTGAGAATGGGCAGTTATTGCTGAGGCTCTCAGTTATTGCTGGCTCATGGGAAAGCTGCAGATGGCCTCGTCTTCACTAATAGACAGTTAACTCAAGTTAAGAACACACCTTTCCTTCCTAGTGGAAACACGGTCTGGCTGTGCGCGCAGCCACATCCTGGGGGGGCCCTGATCTCAGCGGGGGCCTCTGGGTGCTCCTCTGATGATTAATAAATCTGACTAGGAGGGGGCATGCAGCAATGAGCTGCTGCCAGGAGGATGGGGTTGCAGGTCCCCGCCTGCCTGATGCTTTCACTGCGCCCCTTGCTCTGAGCTGGCAAGCCTGGTGCTAACGGGCTGTTCTGGTCATGGCCCAGGGAAGTCGAGGCTATGGTGCACTCTCTGGCTACTTGGAAAGCTTTAGCCTCGTGCTTGTCACTGGGTCTGAGCCCTGAGAGCATGGAAATGGTGAGCCTCCCATACCAGATGAGAGCTCACAGGGCTGGCGCTCCGGCTGGCAGCAATGGGTGGTGCTGCGAGGGACCCCCCAGTCTCAGGGACACCTCAACAGCTGCCCTACAGCAACATCCTGCAGAGCTTAGACACTTTTCCTAACATGCCTTTCCGGGTCCTTCCAGGGCGTTCCTTGTGTTGCCAGGATTGCGATCCCTGCTGGAAAGGGTGACCTCAAGGCCAGCAAGATGGCGGGAGCATCTGTGAAGGTGGCGGTGCGAGTGCGTCCATTCAACTCCCGTGAGATGGGCCGGGATTCCAAATGCATCATCCAGATGACAGGAAACACCACCAGTGAGTAGCAGCCCTGGCCCTGCACACAAACACCACTGGGGGCTAGGAATGAGGCGGGCTATACCCAGATCTGCATTGATTTCCACTGGGCTGGCTGCTGCTAATGGCAAAACAGCCACTTGAGGTCCTACTGGTGCTTGGGAGAGGACTTCTTCCCACTGCTGCCACCAGTATTGCTAGCCCCAATGTCGTGAGTCAGTCCCCCAAGAATCATGAGTCTGGCTTGAAAATCATGGGCGTGTTTTGTTTTTTTTTAAATCACACATTTTGGGTTCTTTTTCTTTGCCTTCTGGCTTTTGCATCTCTTAGATGCATATGGGTCATGTTTTCAGGGTTTTCTCAGCACCTGTGAGGGCCAGAAAGCTGCTATGTTTTTGTTTTTGTTTTTAATAAAAGCTGAGATTCTTGTGTGATCATAGGCATCCAGGAGCTGGGACTTTAAAAAAAGCCTCAAACATAATGAGCCTGGTGATAAAATCTGAACTTCACACTCCAGATATGGAGCCTGATTGTCTGTCTGCTTTGTTGTACGGTGTGGCATCAGTTATGGCTTGTGCAAAGTGGCTGTGAAATACAAGCACTGGGGTGAAGGAGCAGAGAATTTAATCTGGTAGCAATTTACATCTTCTTTGCTCTTGTTGAGCGCAGATGTAACCTCACTTCTGCAGGCGTAAGGCGGTGGGCCCATGGTGTGGAGCTAATGGAGACTTGGGCCCATGGTGTGGAGCTAATGTTGGATAAACTCTCTTCTTGCTACCTTAGGGGTTTTATCCTGTCGCCCATCAGTGTGGTATCTCAGCATCTTCCATGTAAAGCAATACCAATCGTGAAATCCCCAGTGGACTCCATGGAGCCTGTGGCTCTCCACACTTTTTGGGGTATAAACTCTGCTTGGGGGGTGTTTTGGTTGGCTGGTTACTGCTGGTTTGTATTGTTGTTTGAGGTGTCTGGTTAGATGTTGGAGTCAAAGTTGTCATTCTTGTGACAGTGGAAGGGCTCTTTCCTCACAGCAGTCCACTCCATGGGGGGCAGCATGGCCTCGCATCTAGAGCACTAGACTGGGACTCCAGAGAGCTGGGCTCTGTTTCCATCTCTGCCACTGCCTTCCTGAGTGGCTATGGGCAGGTCATTTTCTCTCCCTTTGCTTTTGTTTCTTCCTCTGTAAATGGGGATAATGGTACTGCCCTCCTTTGGAAAGCAGTTGGAGATCTACAGATGGGCGGTGCTAAATATTCATCGTCTTCTAGTCAGAGCATCTGTAAGGCATTGTTGAACTATCACTTCAGCTCACCCTAGGGAGAGCCTTCGGATTCGCTGTCCCATTTGATTCATTTGCTTGTAGCACATTATGAAGAGGGCCATCATGGGTTGCTGTTGGCCATAAGTAATTTCTCATTTCAGTCTCCCTTGTGTGGCTACCCCCCTTTGGTAACTAGACCATAGTGCAGAGTTACTATAAAATACCACAACCGTCTAGCACAGGACACCACCCTGGCGTTTGATTCCTAATTGCAATATACCTTACCGCCTTATACTCCAGCAGGTGGTTCTGACTCTGGTCCTTTGGCTGACGGCTTTTAGGAGATCACCCCTCCTCTCCTTTGGGGGACTCAGAGTATTTTCCTGCACAGAAATCGTCAAGCCCTTCCCACTCCCAGTTCACAGAGGTGTCCTGGACCAGCCAGAGCCTCACACCATCTCATATAAGCTGCAACATCACCATGTTCCCTCCACTGCAGAGCTGTATAATGCAGGTGACTATACTGGGTCATCCGGCTGTAACGTTGTCATGTATATATGGGCATCAACGTTACTGGGCTGTCTGGGACATGGTGTATATGCCACTTTTTCCCATTCATGGAAGCACTCTGGTAGTGGCTGCTGCCTTATGGTCATTTGGCCATTGCCACCAGTGCCACCTGGAGTGGATGTTTGACAAATCAAAGGACTATTTCCTGATGATGCAGAGTCAAATCATCCCCCCATCCCCGCATCTCTGTAGGGTGGTTATGGCTGTATTGCATAGCTGGATGCTCATAGTTAGTGTGGCAGTCACCTCTATGACAAGGCTGTGTGATGTTCTGGATAGTCATCTAGTGCAGTGGTTTTCAAACTTTTTTTCCTCATGACCCAGCTGAAGAAAATTGTTGATGCCCATGACCCAACGTAATTATATCTTTTGACTAGAGTTTTAATAAAATTTTAATATTGCAATACATTCCAGCTTAACCCACTTTACATAACTAATACTAGACACTAGCCTTAGTAAGCCTATGGTAAGGAGAGTGGGAGGTGGCCCAGGGTAGGGCAGAAGTTGGGGTGGGGCTGGGGATGAGGGGTTCAGGATGCAGGAGGGGGCTCAAGGCTGGGGCAGAGGGTTGGGATGCGGGGGGTGAGGGCTCTGGCTGGAGGTGCGGGCTTTGGGGTGGGTGCGGGCTTTGGGGTGGGGCCAGGGAGGAGGAGTTTGGAATGCAGGCATACTGCCTCGGGGTTGGGGCCAGAGGACTCACCCCAGCCCTCTCCCCACCGCTAGCTCCAGGGGAAGGGCCTCTCTCTCTCTCCCTGCCGGCAGGCAGTACGGAGCACGGAGCTCCGGGGGTAGGGGCCCTCTCTCCCCCTGCCGACAGGGAGCACGGAGCTCCGGGGGAAGGGTCCCTCTCTCCCACCAGCAGCAGCGAGCTCCAAAGCCGGGACAGAGGCCCGCAGCAGCCCTGCAAGCCCCAACTTGCTCCCCTCCCCAGTTTCCACCCACCCCCTACCTCTCTCCTCTCCAGGTCCCTGCTGTGCAACAATGATCATTATAATTTGAATCAGCAAGGCAACCCAGTGCCTGACATTCCATGACCCAGTACTGGGTTGTGACCCATACTTTAAACAACACTGATCTAGTGCATCTAAAACACAGCTCAGAATGTGCGTACATTGCTGCAAGCTCAGCAATATGAACTAAACATGAGGATTCAGCCACTACCCCAGCTGGCCACAGTTCTCTTTAGGGCGGAGCCATACTATAAGAGAGTGGAATATTTCACCCACCAAGATCAAAATGGCTTGTAGGGCATTTCCCCTAGGTAATATTTTAGCAAGCAAGGAACTTCAGTGACTTCTGTGCCCATCTACCATATGCTCTCCAGTTGACATGGCTTGGAGTGTGCTGAGTTTGTTGGCTTACATTCAAACATATCATGGTTGTGGTAATAAAGCAGAGTCACTCAGGTCCATTTGCTCACCCGTGGCTGGGACCTGAGAAGACTCTTAACAGCAAAGCCATTTGAAATGGGGTGGAAGCTTTCAGAAAGGCTCTAGAATTAAAGTACCACAATCTTTAGCTGACTTCCAAGTATGAGACTTACAAACAGGAATTGATTTCTAAACACTGTATTCTTGGCAGAATTATGGGAGAGATTCTTGGCATAACTCCATTGGCTTCAGTGGAGTGACATCCATGTACACCAGCGGAAGACCTGGCCCATCCGTGGTTCTCAGAGGTGGCCTATGGGCCACAGGGTTCTGCAGAGCTGCATCCATCTCGATAGTAAAGCATGCATGGACAAAACCAGTGTGGGTCCAACTAGCCTAAGAAGGTTAAGCTCTCTCATATTGCTTGCAAAGTTCCCCTGCATGCCTTTCCCTGATTAGGAACTGAGATCATTTAACAAGTCTCTTTCTCTGCTGTGTATTTCTTTGATGTAAATTCTGTCATGATTAAATTTGCTGATGACACCAGAATTGGAGGAGTATCAATCATAGTGGAGGCTAGAAGCAAACTGCAAAATGACCTGCTGAGACTAGGTCAATGGAGGGCTGCAATAGATGAGAGAATACTCATTTCTAGTGCATGTAAATTCCTCTGCCATAGATGCCAACTCTGTGGGTGCTCTGGGGCTGGAGCACCCATGGAAAAAAATAGTGGGTGCTCAGACCTACCGGCAGGCCCTGCTGATCAGCTCCTCCCCCTCCCTCCCAGTGCCTCCCCCCTGCCACTGATCAGCTGTTCAGCAGCGAGAGGGAGGCGCTGGGGGTGGGAGGGGCAGGGGCAGGAAGAGGTTGGGGCCTTGGGGAAAGTGTAAAGTGGGGGCGGGGCCTGCGGCAGAGCGGGAGGTCAAGCACCGCCCCCCCAGGGAAATCAGAAAGTCGGTGCCTTTGTCCTCTGCCGAGAAAAAGAGGGAAAATAGAATGCATGGTAGGTGGGGGGAAGTAATCAAAAAGCCAGCCTGACTGCAGTAAAGCCGTTTATTTCCATGTTATCTGCTCTGTGCTCTCCTAATATATTTTTGTGTTTGTAAGTAAGTGTAATGGCAACCCTTGCCAGGTCATATGCAGGGACTGGTAGAGCTAAAGGAGCAGGTCAGGGAGCTCAAGGGCTGTAGCAGACTCCTAGACCTCTATACATGGTCCAGCCACCAGCAGGGGGACAAAGAGCCCTGCCGCGTTAGCATGAGAACACAATCACTACGGCTGCTGAAGGGAAGGGCGAGAGTGGGAGAAGTAGTCACTCCGAAGGAGTTGTCCTGTATGGACACAATTGAGAACTGTTGTGATTCCCCCACGTCACGAGAGTTCTTTGCTCTGGAAAACACCTCCCCTCCTTGGTCCACCCAGATGCAGATCTGTTAACCTTCTGGTCATGCTGCAAGGCGCAGTTCTTCTCCTGAGCACTGGAGGAGTGACGTTTGTTGAGTCTCTGCATTTGATCTTGAGGAGGCTAGGTACTGAGTACGGACAGTTTGTTATTTGATGGAATAGATCAGGTGGGAGATTGTTAGCATGAATTATTGTTGTGGGGGTGGGGGCACAGCCCGTGATGGGGGTTTGTGACTGTGATCTAGAATTAGGTGGAAAATGTT
The DNA here is from genome assembly GCF_015237465.2 of Chelonia mydas. Taxonomy (NCBI): domain Eukaryota; kingdom Metazoa; phylum Chordata; order Testudines; family Cheloniidae; genus Chelonia; species Chelonia mydas. The sequence goes on from NC_057855.1 coordinate 55,430,276, forward strand.
GACAAAAACTGAAAATGTGGAGGAAGCCATGCCCTACCCCCGACTGTGATTCTATCCCAGCTCTGCCCAATCAACCTACAATGACATAGCTGCAATGTTAAGTCCTAGCATCTTGAAGCCAGCTTGCACTGATGAACAGTACATTACCTAGCTGGACTGGAGATCCCCTCTGCTTGAGCCTGACATGCTTTGTCGATAGCAAAGGTAATAATGGTAACTTCAGCCCAAATCCTCAGAGGCACCTAAATACCTTTTGAGGACTTAGGCCTCCATCTTTGGGGTTCTGGAGTGTTGCCCAAAGTGCAACAGAATTGAATGTGATGCAGCAGGCGCATGAGAGAGCTTTTTAAACGGGGCATGAGACACCTACACTCTTATCTGCCAGAGGGAAGGGGCGGAGTTCACATGACCCCCGAGAATGTGACTCAGGCTCTTCCAGCTTTGGAGAGCAGCGTCTCTGTGATGTTCCCCTGGTGTTATCTGGACCAGTGATCTGCTAGGTCACTCCAGTCCTCTACTCTGGGAGCCAGCCTTACCCTGCTCCGCTGTGAGAACCCCCACTCCCGGGCTGTTCACACACAGCCTCTGGGATATAAGCTGCTCCCAGCTACGTGAGTTAGCACTTTGGGCCAGCTGCTGCTTGGATTGTGCAACTGAATGACACTAGCCAATATCTCCGGTCCCAGACACAGCCCTAGGAACCTCCGTCTTGCAGTTACGTCTGCTGGACGCTGCAAGCTTATATGAGTTCATCAATTTAACAAAGAAATTGATATGTACCAGGCTTGTTATCCTAAGGGCAGTCTCTGACAGACTTCAAACCAAAGTCTTCTGGTAGAATAAACAAAAAAAATTATTAACTACAAAAGATAGATTTTAAGTGATTATAAGTCAAAGCACAACAAGTCAGATTTGGTCAAATGCAATAAAAGCAAAACACATTCTAAGATGATCATAGAATCATAGAATATTAGGATTGGAAGAGACCTCAGGGGTCATCTAGTCCAAATCCCCTGCTCAAAGCAGGACCAACACCAACTAAATCATCCCAGCCAGGGCTTTATCAAGCCGGGCCTTAAAAACCTCTATGGATGGAGGTTCAATAAGGATAAGTGCAGGGTCCTGTACTTAGGACGGAAGAACCCAATGCACTGCTACAGACTAGGGACCGAATGGCTAGGCAGCAGTTCTGCAGAAAAGGACCTAGGGGTGACAGTGGACGAGAAGCTGGATATGAGTCAGCAGTGTGCCCTTGTTGCCAAGAAGGCCAATGGCATTTTGGGATGTATACGTAGGGGCATTGCCAGCAGATCGAGGGACGTGATCCTTCCCCTCTATTCGACATTGGTGAGGCTTCATCTAGAGTACTGTGTCCAGTTTTGGGCCCCACACTACAAGAAGGACGTGGATAAATTGGAGAGAGTCCAGCGAAGGGCAACAAAAATGATTAGGGGTCTGGAACACATGACTTATGAGGAGAGGCTGAGGGAACTGGGATTGTTTAGTCTGCAGAAGAGAAGAATGAGGGGGGATTTGATAGCTACTTTCAACTACCTGAGAGGTGGTTCCAGAGAGGATGGTTCTAGACTATTCTCAGTGGTAGAAGAGGACAGGACAAGGAGTAATGGTCTCAAGTTGCAGTGGGGGAAGTTTAGGTTGGATATTAGGAAAAACTTTTTCACTAGGAGGGTGGTGAAACACTGGAATGCGTTATCTAGGGAGGTGGTAGAATCTCCTTCCTTAGAAGTTTTTAAGGTCAGGCTTGACAAAGCCCTGGCTGGGATGATTTAATTGGGGATTGGTCCTGCTTTGAGCAGGGGGTTGGACTAGATGACCTCCTGAGGTCCCTTCCAAACCTGATATTCTATGATTCTATGGAGATTCCACCAACTCCCTAGGTAACCCATTCCAGGGCTTCACCACCCTCCCAGTGAAGTAGTGTTCCCTAATATCCAACCTAGACCTCCCCCACTGCAATTTGAGGCCATTGCTTCTTGTTCTGTCATCTGCCACCACTAAGAACAGCCAAGCTCCATCCTCTTTGGAACCCCCCTTCAGGTAATTGAAGGCTACTATCAAATCCCTGCTCAGTCTTCTCTTCTGCAGACTAAATAACCCCAGTTCCCTCAGCCTCTCCTCGTAAGTCATGTGCCCCAACCCCCTGATAATTTTCGTTGTTCTCCACTGGACTCTCCCAAATTTGTCCACATCCCTTCTGTACTGGGCGGGGGGAGGGGGAAACAAAACTGGACACAGTACTCCAGCTGTGGCCTCACCAGTGCGAATAGAGTGGAATAATCACTTCCCTCGATCTGCTGGCAACGCTACTACTAATACAGCCCAATATGCTGTTGGCCTTCTTGGCAACAAGGGCACACTGCTGACTCATATCCAGCTTCTCGTCCACTGAAATCCCCAGGTCCTTTTCTGCAGAACTGCTGCTTAGCCAGTCGGTTCCCAGCCTGTAGCAGTGCATGGAATTCTTCTTTCTTAAGTGCAGGACTCTGCACTTGTCCTTGTTGAACCTCATCAGATTTCTTTTGGCCCAGTCCTCCAATTTGTCAGGGTCACTCTGGACCCTATCCCTACCTTACAGTGTGTCTACCTCTTCCCCCATCTTAGTGTTATCCACGAACTTGCTGAGGGTGCAATTCAGCCCATCATCCAGATCATTAATAAAGATGTTGAACAAAACCAGCCCCAGGACCGACCCCTGGGGCACTCTGCTTGATACCGGCTACCAACTGGACATAGAGCTGTTGCTAGCTACCCCTTGAGCCCGATGATCTAGCCAGCTTTCTATCCACCTTATAGTCCATTCATCCAATCCATACTTTTTTAACTTGCTTGTTTGCTGTCAACAGCTTTGCTAAAGTCAACAAATATCACGTCCACCGCTTTCCCCATATCCACAGAGCCAGTTCTCATCATAGAAGGCAATCAGGTTGGTGAGGCATGACTTGCCCTTGGTGAGTCCATGTTGACTGTTCCTGATCACCTTCCTCTCCTCCAAGTGCTTCAAAATGGATTCCTTGAGGATCTGATCCATGATTTTTCCAGGGACTGAAGTGAGGCTGACCAGCTTGTAGTTCCCTGGATTCTCTTTCTTCTCTTTTTAAAGATGGGCACTATATTTGCCTTTTTCCAATTGTCAGGGACCTCCCTCAATCGCCACAAATTTTCAGAGATAATGGCCAATGGCTCTGCAATCACATCAGCCAACTCCCTCAGCACCCTCGGTTGCATTAGATCTGTCCCCATGGACTTGTGCATGTCCAGCTTTTCTAAATAGCCCTTAACCTGTTCTTTCACCAGTGAGGGCTGCTCACCTCCTCCCTATTCTTTGTTGCCCAGCGCAGCAGTCTGGGAGCTGACCTTGTCTGTGAAGACTGAGGCAAAAAAAGCATTGAGTACTTCAGCTTTTTCCACATCACCTGTCACTATGTTGCCTCCCCCATTCAGTAAGGGTCCCACACTTTCCCTGACCACCTTCTTGTTGCTAACATACCTGTAGAAACCCTTCTTGTTACTCTTCACATCCCTTGCTAGATGCAACTCCAATTGTGCCTTGGCCTTCCTGATTACACCCCTCCATGCTCTAGCAATATCTTTATACTCCTCCTTAGTCATCTGTCCAAATTTCCACTTCTTGTAAGCTTCCTTTCTGAGTTTAAGCTCACCGAAGATTTCACTGTTAAGCCAAGCTGGTCGCCTGCCATATTTGCTATTCTTTCTGCACATCAGGATGGTTTGTTCCTGCGCCCTCAATAAGGCTTCTTTAAAATACAGCCAGATCTTAACACTTTCAGTGCCTTTACAAACTTAGATGCTTCTCACCACAGGCTCGCTGGTTGCCCTTCAGCCAGACTCTACATTTGATCAGTGCTTCAGTTGCTTGGTCGTAGTGTTTGTAGATGGAGGTGGAAGAGAGAGAGAGCATGGCAAACATCTCTCCCTTTTATCATGTTCTTTCTTCCCTCTTGGCTTTGCGCCCCCTTTCCCCCTCCGAGTCAGGTGAGCATTACCTCATCGCAGTCCCAAACTGACCAAGGAAAGGGGGGGTGACTCACTTGAGAGTCCAACAGATCCTTTGTTGCAGCCTAGACCAGTGTCCTTTGTTCCTGTCAGGCTGGGCTGAGTTTGTCCCATACATGCCCTGATGAGGTGTGAACTGTCCCTCTGCTCCTGGAGAGTTTTGCCTGGGCTTGTTTTCAGCCATGAGGACACATTTTCAGCCTCATAACTATATACATGAAATTGCAACCTATAACATTACTATAACAACAATGCTCAGTGCATTATGAGCCTTCTGAAGATACCCGACGTGACAAACTTTGCATTGGATACCACACAGTCATATTATAAGGATGAACATGGGGGTGCAGGGTGTTCCCCCGAGGTACAGAGCATCACAGTCTCCCACAAGCAGGCTGTCTGCTGACACGGTCTCTTTAAAAAGTGCTGAGGAATGACCCAGCCAAAAGGGAATGTCCATCCCAGCACTCTGTACAGCTCTCCATGTAACTTCTGTAGAATCGGATAGAAGTGGCCATATGGGGGAAGTGATTAAAATAGACTCCTTCCTTCCTGGATGAAACATCCTACGTCACCAGCTTTGGGTCTGGATGGATGCAGAAGCGACTAGCCCACACTGAGAGCAATAGTCTTGCTGCCGAGACAACATAGGGCTTCTGTGGTGAGGCGAATGTCTCAGGAAGTCTTGTGGGCACATTGGTCCAGATGATGTTGACGACGAGGTTGCTCGCCTTCTGGAATGGGCCGCAGAGAGCTTCAGGAACTCCTCCCCCTTACACAAGGGGGGCCAAGGGTGCACCAGTTCCAACAGCACATCCTGAACCCACCTCCTGGTGGGTCAGGTGCCATGCCTGCCCTGCCAAGCCCAGCCTGAGTCATGGGGGTCAGGCAGAACTTCAGTTTTGCCTTGTTGGCTGGGAGGCAGGGGTTTGCAGTCCATTAATGGGTTGTAGGCTCCCACAGCACTGTGGATCCAGCTCCTTGTGTCTTGAATCCTTTCACATACCCACTCAGCCCTCCACTCTGCCAATGATGTGTGCCTGGAGGATCTCTTCTTTCCCTTCTCCCACGTCTGTGCCACCAGGCATGGAACCATCTCCCCAGAGCTGTTCTCAAGCAACCTCCTCCTCCCTGCAAACACCTCCCTCTGCCATGTGGTTGATTACACAAACCCAACATGATGAGCACATGCCTTACTGAGTGTCTGTGTGGTCATATTATTGCAACCCCTTGCCCATCTCTACTCCTCCTGTTCTTCTTGTTTACCATCTTCACTTAGAAAACGTGTGTCATGTCTGGCTTTAGCTCAGAAGCTGCTTGGAGAAGGGCTTTATTTCCTTCTGTAAAGTGAATAGCACATTTTTGGGTGCTGCTTATTATTCTAATACAATGGTAGCACCTAGCAATCTCAATTGAGCCCCTTTGCACTAGGCACAGTACAGAAAGGTAACAAAGAAGGTAGCCCCATCCCAGAGAGCTCTCAGCCTATACATCCAACAGGTGGATGAAGACAGTCAGAAGTGGGAGGTAACAAGGAAACAGAGTGTGTGTAGCAGAAAAACAGAAATCCCAGCTGGCCCCTTGCCTAAACCCCATGCCAGATGAGGGTGACTTGTAGGCATCATGGCAGAGACAGGTTTTGTAGTATGAATGATTTGGTACCAGCCCAGGTAGGACAGTTGAGTATTTTGTGATGTAAGGAGGTCAGAAAACCCCCTTAGATGTGAATCTTCTAGAGAGGGGATCAAACCCAATGGAGACAGGCCAGTAACAGGAAATCCCTATATTCCCTGCCTGTCCCAACATGCCACGGGAATTAATTCCATCTGGTGTGTTATAGTCCAGGATTTGCCACACTGCTGCGCCACTGTAGCCTCCTATCCTACCATTGTCGTCTTCTCCTGGAAGGAGAATGGAATGTGGGACTGTCATGAAGTGGTTGGCCCTTTTAAAGGGGTCAGGCTCAGCTCCACCTGTGACACAATTAGCTCCCCTCCCCAGTGGTGAGAAGCAGCAAGGTCATGTGACTTAAAGAAGGCTTTTAGGGGAAGAGCAGAGGAGCTCTCCCCAGAGGAATTTGTCCTCTCCAGGCTGGGGCGAAGGAGGAGGACTTCTGGAAGGATATGCGGAGAGCTGCTGCTCTGTAAAATAGCAGGAAGACAGACCAGACCCTCAGGGAGGGGTTTTTGTGGCTGTTTGAACCTGGACCGGGAAGGGTTTTTGTTAAACAACTCACCTGGAGGGCCAGGTCACTGGAGCAGCCAAACCAGACTGGGGGGTTTTTGAGAAGCCCTAAGAAGGGGAAATAGAGGCAGACCACCACAGAGCCATCTCAGACCATGAAGGGGCTATTGGGATGCAGATGTGACGGGTTAGATCACAGAAACCCCGTGGGGGCTGCCACCTGGTGTGCCAAGACTACTTCTGCCCCTGCTTTCCTGCCCTGGCAGCTTGGGACTTCAGTGCGCTGCCTGGTTTGAGCTAGACCCGCTAGCCTGTTGCAAACCCAGACCCAGGCTTGAACCACGTCCCCTAACAGCTGTAGGCTTAAACTGAAATCAGCTTAAGAAGTGTTCCTGTCTTTAACACTCAGATGCCCAACTCCCAATGGGGTCCAAACCCCAAATAAATCTGTTTTACCTTGTATAAAGCATATACAAAGTAAACTCATAAATTGTTCGCCATCTATAACACTGATAGAGAGTTATGCACAGCTGTTTGCCCCCCAGGTATTAATACATACTATGGGTTAATTAATAAGTAAAAAGTGATTTTATTAAATACAGAAAGTAGGATTTAAGTGGTTCCAAGTAATAGCAGACAGAACAAAGTGGATTACCAAGCAAAATAAAATAAAACACGAAAGTCTATGTCTAATACAGTAAGAAAACTGAATACAGATAAAAACCTCACCCTCAGAGGAATTCCAGTAAGCTTCCTTTTACAGACTAGCCTCCTTCTAGTCTAGGTCCAGCAAGCACTCACACCCCCTATAGTTACTGTCCTTTGTTCCAGTTTCTCTTAGCCTCTCCACCCCCAAGGATACCCATCTCTTGAGCCAGCTGAAGACAAAATGGAGGGGTCTCCCAGGGGTTTAAATAGACTTTCTCTTGTGGGTGGACACCCCTCCCTCCTCCTGTGTAGAATCCAGCTACAAAATGGAGTTTTGGAGTTACATGGGCAAGTCACATGTTCATGCATGACTCAGTTTTTACAGGCAGCAGCCATCGCCCACATGCCATCTTGAATGTCTCCAGGAAGACTTCTTATGTGAATTGGAGCCTTCCAAGATCCATTTTGTGTTAAGTGCTTCTTGACTGGGCAGTCAACTTGCAAATTCCTTTCTAAAGAAGCTGACCAAATGCCTTACTAAGGTTATTTAAAATCAAACAAGTATACAGCTAATATTCATAACTTCGAATACAACAATGACACATGCATACAAATAGGATGAATAGATTCAGTAGATCATAACCTTTACATAGATATGTTACATGCTGTATGTAGCATAAAACATATTCCAGTCGTGTCATATATATATTCATAAGCATATTTCCATAAACCCTTATGGGGAGCACCGTCATAGCAGACACATGGCTACCAGGCTCCCTCTCTTTCATCTTGTGCTTACACACACATCATGTGACACATGGGGTCCCATGCCTGTCCCTGAAAGTGCTGGTTGGATCCTTCAGCAGCATGGCAGCTCTGCGGCAGTAGAGAGAGCTGGTTCTCCCCCAAGGATTCTAGCCTTCCTGGCCAGGCTGAAGCTGATCTTGCAGGCAGCTGCAGGGGGAGAGCTCCGTGTCTCTGGCCAGTGGTGCTGGTGTGGGAGCTTTCATGACAAGGGAAGCGGTGAAGCCAGAGCCCTGCTGACAGGGAGGTTTTTATCAGTCACAAAACAAAGCAGCCATTGAAACCTGAATAGCAAATGAGTGATGAATCCCCTCAGCTGGGCATGAGAGCTGTTTATTTTCAGTCTCCCATCAGACTCGTTGGATAGGCCAGCATGGCAGCTATAGTGTGCAGGGCAGTGAGGGCTTCTCTTCCATTTAAGTGGGGAGGGAGAGAGAGGAGGCCTAGTGTGGAAGGGAATGATGTACCTGCAGGGAGGTCTTGGGCCTGATTAGCCTCTTAGTCACACCAGTTCTGGCCTGGTGGGACTCCATTGAGGAGTGCTTGGAGGGTTGCTAGAGGGCTTGCCCATGGTTGCTCCCTGGCTGTGTATGGATGCACAATCAGCTCTGTTGCTGCACTGGCTGCAGGACTGTCTGCTCTGTGGTGCACTTGTAAGTTTCACTGCATCTCTGTCAGGAGATGGTAATAGCAGAGGATTTCTAGAGCAGTAATTCCCAAACTTTAACAGCTCGTGAACCCCTTTCACTAAATTGTGAAATCTCATGAACCCCCTCCTAAAAATGAATATTTCCAGGGATTTAAGTTTAAATTTCCTGAGCACTCTGTGGGGCTCCTGCTGCTGGACCCCGATGACCACCCCGGTCAACTGAGCTCCACTGAGCTCAGACTGCAGGTCCCGCTGACCGCAGGGGCTCGGGCTGCCAGCCCCAACTGCCTGGTCCTACTCTCCCTGGGGCTTGGGCTGCCAGCCCCGTGTGGAGCACTGGGATTTGGGCGGTCGGCTCCCCCACTGACAGGGGCAGGGTTCAGGCTGCCAGCCCCAACATCCCAGCCTCGTTCTCCCTGGGGCTCGGGCTGTCTGCCCTGCAACAGGGTCCCACCTGCTGCCTCCAATGCCCGGGGTCCTCTGGCCGCCATTAGTGAAATTTTTCTGGTGACCCCCCTGTAATGTTCTGCGAACCGCCAGGGGTTCGTGAACCTCAGTTTGGGAACCACTGTTCTACAGGGATACTCCCCCAATGTCCTTGAAAGTTGAGCTAACTGCATTCACGTGCCTCTCTGCACTGGCCTCACACGCATGCTTGCTGCCTCTGTCAGCAGAGAGACAATTCAGTAGGCTGATTGCATTTCTCCATGAAAGCGGCTGTTTCATAGTGATTTTCAGTCTGTGTGCTTTTGCTGGTTTTGCCGGCATGTCAGCGGAATCAGTAGAACCACCATCGGCCAGCGAGATGCTCCGAAGCCTATCAGGTCCCATCTCTTTGAGTTTCTGCTTTAGATAATGAGGTAATGGGCTTGCTGGCCAATGTCATGTTCCATCCCATCCCAGATATTTTCAGGAAGGGTATAGATTTGTTGGTTGGGCTTGCGTGTGAGATAAGAATTCCACTGGCAATGGAACGATACATTATCGTAGCTGAAGTCAATCCTGAAGGAGCCTGGATCAGGGCTGCCCTGACAGTTTGTACATGTAGGATTTCTGAGAGAGTATTGAAAAAGATGCAGGTGCTCTGACCTCTCCCCTGATTTAGTTGCCCAAGAGGCTTCAGTCTTTGCTTCATGGTCAGCTGGTGGAAGCAGAGCGAATGCCCTCTGTCCAAGCCTGAGGCACAGGTGCTGTTTTACCAATTTGCCATGCAAGAAGCCAGGTCAGTGGTCTGATGGTTTATATTGTTGTGTTGCAGTGGCCCTTCCTTGCTAAGTCAGCTCTCCATCTTGGTGCCCCTTGTTATTGCAGGGAAAAGGTGCCTTATCCCTCTCCATTGCCCATTCCCAACTTTTCTGGGAACCAAATCCCCTTTGTCAAATGAGCATGTCCAAATCCCACAACAGAGTTTTCAGATCTTTTTCTTTTTCTCTCATGCACTTTCTCCATCCTCCTTCCAAGAATCTTTCCTACAAAGACAGTTTCCTCTTTCTCCAGTGGGGCAGGAGCCCAGGTGTGTGCAGTGCCATCCTTTCCCCAAATGTTGTCAAACTGAAGACTTCTTTGGGTGTGAATGGGTGGCTCTGCCTGGAGAATACTTGTTGCTGCAGTAATCAAATAAGATTTGCTGTAGGGCAAAACCCCAAGGGGACAGCTGCCTGCAGCCGGTATTAAAATTCCTGCCAATGAAAAGCATTTGGGGTGGGGAAGATTTCCATTTGGAGGACTGATCACAGCCTGGCTTCACAAATCACTAAGTGTCCTGGGAAATGTTTATCTTGTAATTGGTTAAGTACTACTGAGTTCAGCAAGAGGGAGAGAGGGGTGGGATGGGAGGAAAAGAGAGAGCCATTCTCTGTAATCAGTCTTCACCAAATTTCCAGCTTGCAGCTCTGCCCACTTGGCTTGCACTTCAGAAGCTTGGCTGCCCAACATCATTTCTTTGTTTGTCTTGAATGTTCCTCCCTCTGCGCTTCAGCTGACTCTGTCCTTTCCATTGTTTCTGGGAGATGCTCTGTCCGTAGTGCTCAATGGCGCCCATCAACTTTCTGAGAGGCTCTGAATCGCACCTGTCAAGGTTCCTCCCCCACTCTGAACTCTAGGGTACAGATGTGGGGACCTGCATGAAAACCTCCTAAGCTTACTTTCACCAGCTTAGGTTAAAACTTCCCCAAGGTACAAATTAATTTTATCCTTTGTCCCTGGATCTCCACTGCCACCACCAAACTCTAACTGGGTTTACTGGGACACGTAGTTTGGACACGTCTTTCCCCCCAAAATCCTCCCAACCCTTGCACCCCACTTCCTGGGAAAGGTTTGGTAAAAATCCTCACCAATTTGCATAGGTGACCACAGACCCAAACCCTTGGATCTAAGAACAATGAAAAAGCATTCAGTTTTCTTACAAGAAGACTTTTAATAGAAGTAAAGAAATCCCCTCTGTAAAATCAGGATGGTAGATACCTTACAGTGTAATTCGATTCAAAACAGAGGCAAAACCTTAAGTTACAAAAAAGACACATAGACAGGAATAGTCATTCTATTCAGCACAGTTCTTTTCTCAGCCATTTAAAGAAATCATAATCTAACACATACCTAGCTAGATTACTTACTAAAGTTCTAAGACTCCATTCCTGTTCTATCCCTGGCAAAAGCAGCATACAGACAGACATAGACCCTTTGTTTCTCTCCCTCCTCCCAGCTTTTGAAAGTATCTTGTCTCCTCATTGGTCATTTTGGTCAGGTGCCAGCGAGGTTACCTTTAGCTTCTTAACCCTTTATAGGTGAGAGGATTTTTCCTCTGGCCAGGAGGGATTTTAAAGGGGTTTACCCTTCCCTTTATATTTATGACACGCCCCCCAAATCTCAGCTAGGGTGAAACGCTGGCTGGGATTTCTTCCTGGAGCTCTAGGAAAAACAGAGTTAATAAGACACATGCACCTCTAAATATACCACCAAGTACATAAAGACTAACACTATTTTCCACGTCTCAAGGACGATTTTAACCAGTTGATTCTGGGAAACTTTCACGGGAGAGTGCATCAGCCACTTTGTTAGAAGCTCCTGAGATGTGTTGGATGTCGAAATCAAAATCTTGGAGAGCTAAACTCCACCGAATAAGTTTTTTGTTATTTCCCATGGTGGTATGAAGCCACTGTAGGGCAGCATGGTCGGTTTGCAGGTGGAAACGCCGTCCCCAAACATATGGGCGTAGCTTTTCCAGGGCGTAGACAATGGCGTAACATTCTTTTTCACTGACTGACCAGTTGCTTTCCCTCTCAGACAGTTTTTTGCTGAGAAACACTACAGGGTGGAATTCTTGATCAGGTCCTTTCTGCATTAAAACTGCTCCCACACCACGCTCGGACGCATCTGTGGTTACTAGGAACGGTTTGTCAAAGTCTGGGGCCCTTAGTACAGGGTCAGACATGAGTGTCGCTTTAAGCTTGTTAAAGGCCTTCTGACACTTTTTGGTCCACTGAACGGCATTTGGCTGTTTCTTTTTGGTTAGGTCTGTCAGTGGGGCGGCGATTTGGCTGTATTGCGGTACAAATCGTCTGTAATAACCGGCCAAGCCTAAGAAGGATTGAACCTGTTTCTTTGACGTTGGGACAGGACACTTGGATAGGCGGGGACTTCGTGTCAAACAGCTGATTGGCTGCAGCCAGCCAAACAGCTGATGAGGGCTGCTGCACATGCTAAATAGTTGATTGGCAGTTGCCAAAAGCTGATCTCCCCAGTGGCGCCTTTGGGTCATGGGGTGGGAGGGAGCCAGTAGGCAGGCAGGTCCAGGGGGTTGAGAGAAGCCCTGGGCTGGTCAGCTGAGTGGAGCAAACGGTGCGGGGGAGGAGCCGGGGGGTGTAGAGGAGCCAGCTGCTCTGGGTGCAGCGCAAGTGAGCCGGCCAGGCTGGGGCTCCTTTTGAGTATGGGCCCGGCACCACTGGCACCATTGTAAACCTGGTAAAGTCAAGAGTGAGTGCACTGCTGAATTGAAAGCCGGGGAATCCATCAGGTTGTTCCCTTCGCTTCTTCCTGTTCAGGATTATTTGCCCTATACGGGAAGAGAGTTCCCTCAAGCTGCCTGTCACCGTGTCTCAGTGGGTTACAGCTAAGGATGCCAAATTTAGCACAAATTGCTGAGAAATAGGGCAGACTCACCCCAAACTGGTGGTTAGTCTATCATTAGATTATACTGAGCTAGTAACAAAGTGAACTTCTGTCTCACCACAATGGTTAATAAGTAGTCAAAGATGCAGTCTACTTAGGCATCCCAGCCCTTGGCTCACCATTCAGACACTGGAATCTATGATGAGTGGTTACTGAAAACCAATTTAATCAAATATAGGGTCGTTCTAATCCCAAGGGATCAGCCACGTAGCCAGGTCAATATATAACTCAGATCCTACCCAATAATCACACTGATGCCAATCCTTTAGTAACTAAAACTAAAGGTGTGAAGATAAAAGAAAAGAAGAAGAGAGTTAATAATGGTTAAAAGATCATATACATACAAATAATTGCAAAGTCCTTAGATCAGGTTTGTAGCAGTGATGTTATAGACTGCTATCTTGTGAAGTCTCTGGTAACTTCCAAAAGATTGGAAGGTCTAGTCCATAATTCAAAATGCTCCTTTAAGTTGTAAATCCACACTCCAGAGAATCAGGGCAGGAAAGAGGCAAAATGGAGATCTCTCAGGGGTCTTTTATATACTCTGTCATGTGCCTGGAAATTTACTATCTCAAACTAAGCCCAAAGCCCAGGTACCTGGAAAATTACTGGCCCAAGATGGAGTTCAGGGTCACATGAGCACATCACATTTTCTTACATGCTTTGGTGTCTTGCAGCGGTAGCCATTGTCCATATTCTTTCTGAAGCGTCCACAGGAAAGGCTTACTGCAGTGAAGTGTCCTTAATGGTCCATCAGCACATAGCTGTCTGGCTGTAATGTAAATTCTGTTCCGTGGGTGTTACCCCGGAATACAATACATATATAAGGTACCAGTGCAGAGCCAATATTCATAACTTCAAATACAAAAATGATACATTCATATAAACAGGATACTCTTATTTGATAGGTTGTAACTTTTCCACTGACACCTTACATGAAATACTTTGTACAAGATTTGTTGTAATATCAGTGATGTAAATGGTCATATTCAATCATACAGCATCACACCGCTGTTTCCACTAGTCTCCTTGAATCCAGTAAGAGTGAGGCCACCATGCCAGGCCACCAAAGAAGCCAGACTGAGCCATGGCTTTCCCTTTGCTAACATGCTTTCTCAGATTACTTCCAGCCATGAGCGGTGGGTATAATAGACCAGGGAAGGCTCTGTCTTCCCTAGCTGCAGCCACTGCTGTGGGACGCTGGGCTGTGGCTGGCCCAGGGCTCCGCGGGTGGGGGGAGGTGGCTTGGGGTTCCAGCCACGGGGGGCGGGACCTCATGCAGAAGGGACGGGGCTGCGGGGCTAGCCTCCCAGAAGGGGGGTTCCCCCCACCGCCCATGGCACCCAGCTTGTATCTGTACTGCAGGTGGCCCCAGCACAACCCTTCCAAGGGGAAAACGTTTGTGACAAGCTTTAGTATGGTTTTAATTGTTTTTTGTCAAAATGCAAAATTTTGAAATATCAGATTATTTTCTTTTCCTCCCTTTTTCTGTCCCTTGTAACTTTTTGCCACTGAACGCCTTGCCCATTTCACATGTTCTCACAATGTCTTTGCTCCTGGAAATCAAGATGAATGGTATCTAGTGGAGGGGTAGGGTTTTTTTTTTTTTTTCTTCCTTTTCCTTTTCCCCCTTTCCACCATGGCGTAACTTTTCAGCACGCCCTCTGCTTTGGAAAAGCTACTGAGCAGCAAAAGGAAAATGAACTTCCCCTCTTTCCCATGGGTGCTCGGTCCCCCCTCTGCCCCCGGCCCTGCCCCCACTCCACCCCTTCAAGGAGGCCCCGCCCCTGCCCTGCCTCTTCCCACCCCTTCCCCGCCCCTATTCCAACTCCTTCCCCAAATCCCCCCCCGGCCCTGCCTCTTCCCTGCCTCCTCCTCTGAGCACGCCATGTTCCTGCTCCCCCCCCCCCCGGAGCGTGCTAACGCTGCCAAACAACTGTTTGGTGGCAGCCAGGCGGGAAACGCTGGGAGGTAGGTGGAGGAGCAGGGACACAGTGCGCTCAGGGGAGGAGGACGAGGTGGGGTGAGGGGAGCTTGGCTGCCGGTGGGTACAGAGAACTCACTAATTTTTCCCCATGAATGCTCCAGCCCCGGAGCACCCACAGAGTCAGTGCCTATGGCTACACCATGGCAAAAAGGAAGAGAGAGAAATGAAAAAGTGGAAAAAGAAAAGGAGGTAAACCCCTTCCCTCCCAAGCCCTGGCCATAATTTGTTTTACTCTGCTCAGTGGCAAAGAGGAAAAAGGAGAGAGAGAGGGAGGGAAAAAAATGAAAAATTTAAAATTTTGAAATTAACAATATATTTTGTGAAAAGGGTCTGAAAAAATGAGAAGTTACTGCCTTTAGAACCCTGTGAAATGGAAACAAGTTCAGAATGTCACCATTTTTGTGTGACAAGGTGGGTGAGGTACTCTCTTTTATTGGATAAAATAAAAATAAAGAGAGTACTTCAACCACCTTCTCTCTAATATCCTTGGACCAACCTGGCTACAGCAACACTGCACACCCCATTTTTGTGTGACACTGTTTCCATTTTTTGACCAGCTCCAATATTGAGGCTGGAAGAACCCATCTGGAATGCAGAAGAGTTGCAATCACTTGGCTTCACTTAACCTGCCTTTGCCCATGCACTGTCCCAGGCTGCCTCCAGGCCCTGCAGCTTTCCTGAAGCCTGTTCCAACAGTTTTGGAGGGGACTATGCTGACTTGTGTACCTGATCCAATTGAAACTTCACTGGCCATGCATCTCCCCAGCAATAACATCTGTGAGCACTTAGGCCAGCTGGGCTGCTGTAGCTGACCGTAGTGACGTGAGGGGAGGGAAGGGACCTCATGGGTCATTGAGTCCAGGCCCCTGCTATCACAGGCAGCCCCCTCATGTAATCCCCTTCATGAATTTACAAAGCTCCATCTTTCAACTAATGAGTTTGCCCCCGCCATCCCGTCCCCTCCCAGAAAGTGGTGCCAGAACATCACCACTCTGATGGTTAGGAGCCACCTTCTGATTTTCAGCCTACGTGTATTCATGGCCCATTGTGCTCACTGGAACCATTGTTTGACTGCTGGCTTCCTCCGAGGCACATTCTGTGCTGCATTGTGGCTACTCATCCACCCCATGCTCTCCTTTGGGTTTGCTGAGTGCTACATCACGATCTATGGTTTTTACATGTGTGACATTTGTCCTGGCCATTCCCCAGGTCTGTGCATTCTCCCTCCCTTTGCCGCAGACCCTCTGTGTTCACTACATTTGTGCAAAACTCCTATTAACTTCAGTGGGGCCAGGATTTCACCCTAGATCTTTATTTTGTGGTTGCCTGGAAGCATGGTGAGGCTTTGCTACGCCATGCACTCCCTCCTTTTTGGTCACTGATGTTAGCTGGGCTTTAGCCATTTTACATGTTCTCATGCTGTCAATTGCTCATCAAAGTCAAGCCTAGCACTCTGATTTATCAGCTTTCTGCAGACTGTGGATGCATTAGTCCCAAATCATGGTGTCCTGAACCATTTCATCTCTGTTGATAAATGCATGGCAGTTGGCACTCTGTCACAAACTGCGCTGTCGGTTCATCTGTGATTATTCGAAGGCCAGAAAATGCAAAAGTGAAAGTTACCATGGCAACATGAACATATCCATTTCAGGAGGCACTCAGTTACTGTCATGCTGAAGGTATAGAAGTACTTGGGTTGACTAAACAGGCTCGATTGGACATATGGGATGTTTTGCATTTCTAAGTACAGTGAGTTACATTGAACTTTAATGTACAGAAGGCCCAGTTCTGCCTTCAGATATGCCGTTCCTGTCACTCTGGTATCTGAGCGCAGAATTGGGCCCTACATTGAATGTGCAATGTGGGCAAGTTTCGATGATTACAAAGACCCAACAATTTGCATTTCCTGGCCAGAAATCAGTGGAGCTGTGCGGATTTACAGCAGCTGAAAATCAAGCCCCTTGACCTGGGAGAGCTTAAACCTGTAACCTTAACATTACATTGACTCCAGCTTTGATGTGTGAGGTATGTATCCCTTGAGAATGCCTGGTGAAGTCACTGGGACCAAAGCACATGCTTAAAGTTTGTACATAGTTAGAGATACAGAAATACCCGGGCTGAATGTTAGACCTCCCAAATGAACACACAGGCTTTGTGGGTTTATGTCTTGGATTTCACCAAGGATACACATTTTAGCTGTTCATTAGACTAGCTCCACTTATTACTCCTGGGGGAATTCTGTGCCACTGTGTGCATGCACAGAATTCATGTCCACTGCAGATTTATTTGCTTCCCTACAGAAAAATGATTTTTGAACAGGGAAGCAAAGAGAAGCTGCAAGAGTGGTCATACGCCCCTCCCCAGCAGCACAGGCATGTTGTTTTGGGTGCCAGAAGCAGCTGGCAGAGAAGTAAATCACTGTGGGGAGGGGCTGGGGATGCACAAGCTGGTAACTGCTACCCTGTGCTGGGTTCAGCTGCTAGTCCCAGCTGGGCTGGGGTTGGAGGAGGAGGATGGGACTTCCTCTTCCCCTGCAAAGGTGGCTGCATTTGGGTCAGAGCCACCCTCAGAAACCTCCTCCAGTTGCAGGAAGCTCTGCACACACACACACACCCCTTCCTGCCCCCATTGAGCATCAGCTGCAGGGGGAGAGTTCACTGTGCAGGGAGCTGCTCCCCTGTACACCGAACCCCTGTGCATCTGGACCTCCCCCACACCCAGATCCCCCCATCGAGCCTCATCCCCTGAATCTGGAGCCCCCCCGCACCTGGACTCCCCCTCAGTCAAGTCCCACCTCCCCTGCATTCAGACCCCCACTGAGCCCCTCCCCCCTGCATCTGGGTCCCTAGTCCTGCACCTAGACCACACGCTGATGAGCCCCCACACGCATCTGGATCACCCCAACGAGCCCCAACCAGCTCCACCTGGACCTCCACCCTGCCAAGCCCCAATCCTTCAGCACCCAGACCTCTCCCCACTGAGCCCCTTGCACCCAGCCCCCCTGCTGAGCCCCAACCACCTTCACCTGGACCCCCCTGCAGAGTCCCATTCCTTCTGCACCTGGAAACCCCCCTTCCCAACAAGCCCCTCTGCATCCAGATCCCCCACATACCTGGACCCTCCACCGAGCTGCCTGCTGCATCCAAATCCCCCACATACCTGGACCCTCCACCGAGCTGCCTGCATCCAGATTGCCTCAGAAAGAACCCTCTCACCCCCAACTTGGATCCCCCCACACTAACACCCCCACCCCACCACACACACACTTGGATCCTGCCAGGCTAGATTGGGGGCCAGGACTGGGCATTCGTTCGAGATTGTGTCCCTCCCGTTTGCTATGTTGGTGCACCTGGTGGAGGGGCAGGGCCCTGGGGTGTTTCTGGGGCAGGCCTGGCCCTTGTGCTGTGTCAGAGTAAGGTGCAGCCTCACTGCTGAGTCCGTGTCCTGGGTTGGGGGAGGAGAGAGGGCTGCAGGGTGATCTCCCACCTCCATGCAGCCAGTGACCTGTGCTCCCCATTGCCATGCTGTAGCCTCCACATTTATTGATTGAGAAAAAGAATACAGTAGAACCTCAGAGTTATGAACTGGCCAGTCAACCACATACCTCATTTGGAACCGGAATTACGCAATCAGGCAGCAGAAGAGACCCCAAAAAAGAAAAAAATGCAAATACAGTACTGTGTTAAATGTAAACTACTAAAAATAAAGGGAAAGCAGCATTTTTCTTTTGCATAGTAAAGTTTCAAAGCTGTATTAAGTCAATGTTCAGTTGTAAACTTTTGAAAGAACAACCGTAACGTTTTGTTCAGTTACGAACAACCTCCGTTCCTGAGGTAGTTGTAATCTGAGGTTCTACTATATGCAGAATTTTAAAATATCATACACAGAATTTTTATTTTTTTGGCACAGAATTCCCTCAGGAGTAAATTCGTGAGCGGCTTGTGGCCTGATTGGATGTATGATATGTAGTTGCTATGGAGATATTAATTTTAACCCCTTTTTGCCATGAAAACAGCTTCTTGTTTATTAATTAACACCAAATCATTCTGCGATGTACGAGAGGCTGACTGAGTAATGCTGCCTATCAACACACCCCGACCTTCACACACTGGTGTATGGAAAAACCTGCAACTTCCATGTCCTCGCCCCCAACCTCTTGTTCTCTTTGCCATTTTGGGGGGGAAATGGACAGTAAAGAAATTCAGGGCTTGTTTTTTAATTCTTCACTAATATATTCCTGCCAGCAAGTGAATTTCAACCCTTATTCAGCAGAGTCTTAAAGCGTGCGTGGAGCAAACTCCATCCGTTTCAGCAAAGCCCTTAAGTAGATACTTAATTTCAAGTCCCACTTGGGCTACCCAATTGCTTAACACTAAGCACATGCCTAAGTGCTGTTCTGAGCCAGGCTCCTAGTGCAGACCAGTGGCAATGGGAAGGTAAGGAGAAGGGCGGACTCCAGTGCAGGCTTGGTCAGGTGCCATCTACATCTTGTGTACTGGGCTCCCAGTATCCTGTCCCTCTGCAGCACAGCTCAGAGTATGTCTACACTACGAAATTAGGTTGAATTTATAGAAGTCGGTTTTTTAGAAATCATTTTTATATAGTCAATTGTGTGTGTCCCCACACAAAATGCTCTAAGTACATTAAGTGCATTAACTCAGCGGAGTGATTCTACAGTACCAAGGCTAGTGTCTACTTCCGGAGCGTTGCACTGTGGGTAGCTATCCCACAGTTCCTGCAGTCTCTGCCGCCCATTGGAATTCTGGGTTGAGATCCCAATGCCTAAAGGGGCAAAAACATTGTCGCAGGTGGTTCAGGGTACATGTTTTCAGGCCCTCCGTCCCTGAAAGCAAAGGCAGACAATCATTTCGCGCCTTTTTTTCGGGTTATCTGTGCAGACGCCATACCACAGCAAGCATGGAGCCCGCTCAGCTCACTGTTATCGTTCGTCTCCTGCGTGCTGGCAGACGCAGTACTGCATTGCTACACAGTAGCAGCTCATTGCCTTGTGGCAGCAGACAGTACAATAGGCCTGATAGCCATCGTCATCCTGTCCTAGGTGCTCTTGGCTGCATCGGTGAGGTCGGTCAGGAGTGCCTGGGCATACATGGGTGCAGGGACATAAATAGGAGCGACTCGACCAAGTCGTTCTCTTTAGTCCTGCCGGCAGTCGTATTGCACCGTCTTCTTCCGAGCATCCAGGAGATGAGGATGGCTAGCAGTCCTACTGTACCATCTGCTGCCGGCCTAAGATGTAAAAGATAGATTGAGTGGATCAAAACAAGAAATAGACCAGATTTGTTTTGTATTAATTTGACCCCCCCCCCCCCCATGAAAGCAACGGCCGGCAATCGTTTTGGTGAGGTCTGTCAGGGGCACCTTGAAAAGTTTAATGGAGATTTAGTCCTGCCTGGAATACCGGGGGGAGGGATAGCTTAGTGGGTTGGGCATTGGCCTGCTAAACCCAGGGTTTTGAGTTTAATCCTTGAGGGGGCCATTCTGTCTGACAGTTGTTTTTATTTCTCCTTGGTGTAAAGCCACCCCCTTTGTTGATTTTAATTCCCTGTAAGCCATGTCGTCAGTCGCCCCTCCCTCCATCAGAGCAACGGCAGACAATCATTCCGTGCCTTTTTTCTGTGCAGACCCCATACCACGGCAGGCACGGAGCCCGCTCAGATCACTTTGGCAATTATGAGCACATTAAACAGCATGCGCATTATCCAGCAGTATATGCAGCACCAGAACCTGCCAAAGTGAAACCGGGCGAGTAGGCAATGTCAGCGCGGTGACGAGAGTGATGAAGACATGGACACAGACTTCTTTCAAAGCACGGGCCCTGGCAATGTGGGCATCATGGTGCTAATGGGGCAGGTTCATGCTGTAGAACACCGATTCTGGGCCTGGGAAACAAGCACAGACTGGTGGGACCACATAGTGTTGCAGGTCTGGGACGATTCCCAGTGGCTGCGAAAATTTCGCATGCGTAAGAGCACTTTCATGGAACTTTGTGACTTGCCTTCTCCTGCCCTGAAGCGCCAGAATACCAAGATGAGAGCAGCCCTCACAGTTGAGAAGCGAGTGGCAATAGCCCTGTGGAAGCTTGCAATGCCAGACAGCTACCGGTCAGTCATAGAATCATAGAATATCAGAGTTGGAAGGGACCTCAGGAGGTCATCTAGTCCAACCCCCTGCTCAAAGCAGGACCAATCCCCAACTAAATCATCCGGGAATCAGCTGGGAATCAATTTGGAGTGGGCAAATCTACTGTGGGGGCTGCTGTGATGCAAGTAGCCAACGCAATCAAAGATCTGCTAGTATCAAGGGTAGTGACCCTGGGAAATATGCAGGTCATAGTGGATGGCTTTGCTGCAAAGGGATTCCCTAACTGTGGTGGGGCGATTGATGGAACCCATATCCCTGTCTTGGCCTCGGAGCACCAAGCTGGCGAGTACATAAACCACAAGGGGTACTTTTCAATAGTGCTGCAAGCACTGGTGGATCACAAGGGACGTTTCACCAACATCAACATGGGATGGCCGGGAAAGGTACATGACGCTCGCATCTTCAGGAACTCTGGTCTGTTTCAAAAGCTGCAGGAAGGGACTTTCTTCCCAGGCCAGAAAATAACCGTTGGGGATGTTGAAATGCCTATAGTTATCCTTGGGGACTCAGCCTATCCCTTAATGTCATAGCTCATGAAGCCATACACAGGCAGCCTGGACAGTAGTCAGGAGCTGTTCAACTACAGGCTGAACAAGTGCAGAATGGTGGTAGAATGTGCGTATGGATGTTTAAAAACACGTTGGCGCAGTTTACTGACTCTCTTAGACTTCAGCGAAACCAATATTCCCATTGTTATTACCGCTTGCTGTGCACTCCACAATCTCTCTGAGAGTAAGGGGGAGACGTTTATGGTGGGGTGGGAGGTTGAGGCAAATCGTCTGGCCACTGGTTACGCACAGCCAGACACCAGGGCGGTTAGAAGAGCACAGGAGGGCACGGTGCGCATCAGAGAAGCTTTGAAAACCAGTTTCATGACTGGCCAGGCTACAGTGTGAAAGTTCTGTTTGTTTCTCCTTGATGAAATACCGCCCCCCTTGGTTCACTCTACTTCCCTGTAAGCTGACCACCCTTCTCCTCCTCCCTTTGATCACCGCTTGCAGAGGCAATAAAGTCCTTGTTGCTTCACATTCATGCAGTCTTTATTAATTCATCACACAAATAGGGGAATAACTGCCAAGATAGCCCAGGAGGGGTGGGGGAGGAGGGAAGGACAAGGCCGCACTGCACTTTAAAACTTAAAAACTTTAAAACTTATTGAATGCCAGCCTTCTGTTGCTTGGGCAATCCTCTGGGGTGGAGTGGCTGGAGGGCCCCCCACCGCGTTCTTGGGCATCTGGGTGAGGAGGCTATGAAACTTGGGGAGGAGGGCGGTTGGTTACACAGGGGCTGTAGCGGTGGTCTGTGCTCCAGCTGCCTTTCCTGCAGCTCAACCATACTCTGGAGCATATTAGTTTGAAACTCCAGCAGCCTCAGCATTGAATCCTGCCTCCTGTCATCACTTTGCCGCCACCTATCATCTTCAGCCCTCTCTTCAGCCCGCCACCTCTCCTCGCATTCATGTTGTGCTTTCCTGCACTCTGACATTGTCTGCCTCTCCGCATTCATCTGTGCTCTGTCAGCGTGGGAGGACAGCATGAGGTCAGAGAACATTTCATCGTGACTGTTTTTTTTGCCTTCTAATCTTCGCTAGCCTCTTGGAAGGAGAAGATCCTGTGATCCTTGAAACACATGCAGCTGGTGGAGAAAAAAGGGACAGTGGTATTTAAAAAGACACATTTTATAGAACAATGGGTACACTCTTTCACGGTAAACCTTGCTGTTAACATTACATACATAGCACATGTGCTTTTGTTACAAGGTCACATTTTGCCTCCTCCCACCGTATGGCTAACCCCTCCCCGTGTCTAACAGCGGGGAACATTTCTGTTCAGCCACAGGCAAACAGCCCAGCAGGAACGGGCACCTCGGAATGTCCCCTTAAGAAAAGCACCCTATTTCAACCAGGTGACCGTGAATGATATTACTCTCGTGAGGATAACACAGAGAGAAAAAGAACGGATGTTGTTTGAACACCAGCAAACGTACGCTGCAATGCTTTGTTCTGCAATGATTTCTGACTACGTGCCACTGGCCTGGCCTGGTAAAATGTCCTACCATGGTGGACGGAATAAGGCTGCCCTCCCCAGAAACCTTTTGCAAAGGCTTTGGGAGTACCTCCAGGACAGCTTCATGGAGATGTCCCTTGAGGATTTCCGCTGCATCCCCAGACACATTAACAGACTTTTCCAGTAGCTGTACTGGCCACGAACGCCAGGGCAAATTAATAATTAAACACGCTTGCTTTTAAACCATGTATACTATTTAAAAAGGTACCTTCTCTGCCTGGCGGGTCCAGGAGGCAGCCTTGGGTGGGTTCGGGGGGTACTGGCTCTAGGTCCAGGGTGAGAAACAGTTCCTGGCTGTCGGGAAAACCGGTTTCTCCGCTTGCTTGCTGTGAGCTATCTTCCTTGTCCCCAAAACCTGCTTCCGTGTTGCCTCCCACTCCATTGATGGAGTCAAAGCACAGGGTTGGGGTAGTGGTGGCTGAACCCCCTAAAATGGCATGCAGCTCATCATAGAAGCGGCATGTTTGGGGCTCTGACCTGGAGCGGCCGTTTGCCTCTCTGGTTTTCTGGTAGGCTTGCCTCAGCTCCTTAAGTTTCACACTGCACTGCTTCGGGTCCCTGTTATGGGCTCTGTCCTTCATGCCCTGGGAGATTTTAACAAATGTTTTGGCATTTCAAAAACTGGAACGGAGTTCTGATAGCATGGATTCCTCTCCCGATACAGCGATCAGATCCCGTATCTCCTGTT
The DNA here is from genome assembly GCF_015237465.2 of Chelonia mydas. Taxonomy (NCBI): domain Eukaryota; kingdom Metazoa; phylum Chordata; order Testudines; family Cheloniidae; genus Chelonia; species Chelonia mydas. The sequence goes on from NC_057855.1 coordinate 55,453,666, forward strand.
CGGTCTATGTTGGGACTCTGCACGGTCACCTCTGCTGATGAGCTCTGCACTCACCTGCAGCTTGCCACACTGGCCAAACAGGAAATGAGATTCAAAAGTTCATGGGCCTTTTCCTGTCTACCTGGCCAGTGCATCTGAGTTGAGAGTGCTGTCCAGAGCGGTCACAATGGAGCACTCTGGGATAGCTCCCAGAAGCCAATACCGTTGAATTCCATCCACACTACCCCAAATTCGACCCGGCAAGGCCGATTTCAGCACTAATCCCCTTGTCAGGGGTGAAGTAAAGAAACTGATTTTAAGAGTCCTTTAAGTTGAAAAAAAGGGCTTCGTTGTGTGGATGGGTGCAGGGTTAAATCGATTTAAGGCTGCAAAATTCGACCTCAACGCCTAGTGTAGACCAGGTCTCAGAGTCACAGGGAGCCTCTGACCTCCATCTGGATTTGACTGGCCAGCTTGAGGACACACTTGGAGGCCTTGGGGAAGAAGGGCAGGGTGGCAGCGTATTCCAGGCCAGTTGGGAGGCAGTCTTTGAGGTGAATGCCAGCCTGCTGTCAGTTTCACTGGCTGGTGGCCATTCTGCAGGGGGTTGCAGAAGCCAGGACAAACTACTAGTTTTTACAAAGCCACCAGAGATACAGGGACATTTGCAGCTTTCAGGGACATACTGTCACCCTAAACTTGGGGGACCCTCAGCCCAAGACCACCCCAAAATAAGATTTAGAAGTGGTTTTGAGCACCTGAAAAATCCCCCTCCCCTAAAAGCCCAAGGAAGCAGATTTGACCAATTTTGTACTGCCTCTTTTCACAGCAGGGCAAGGAAGCAGAGGGGCCAGAAATACTGCATTCTAACTTCCTTTTTGCAGAGCCCCTGTGGGGACTGATCTCTGAAGGAGGACTGGAAAGGGTGCCACCAAAGCGAAGGGGGTGTTCCTCCCCCTCTGGTCTCTATTGCTTGCTCACAGGTCTGGCTGGAAAGAGCCCTGCGGGAGTCTGTGCTGGGCATCATCTGCATGCAGCACCAAATTGTTGGTAATTAGTAGCTGCATGCATCAAATCTGCTATCTCTCTCTGCTTAAATCAGTGAAAGCTGGCAGCTCTTACAGCAGCACAGCTGAGACTCTTGGATGACATTTCTGGGGACATAATAAATTGGAGGGTTTTTTCTAACTCTGTGCTCCCCTCTTATGAATCCTACGGGCTCATCTGATTCCATAACTCTGTCTCCATGGATATCCTCTCTCTTTCTGCCCCTTTTAGACTGTGTATGCCACTGGTGCTAGTGGATCTGTGACTTCCACTGATAAAGCTGATGAAGTCGGTAAGCCCAAGGTGAATCCTGGCTCAGACAGGAAGGAGGTTAAAGGAATCACATGAAACTCTGTCCTGGGGATTCAGTCCATTGCTGCTTTAGAGACAGAATGGCTGGAGAGATGGCAGCTTTCAGAGAACGGTCATTCATAGACATTGGATCAAGTCCCTATTGTCTAAGCCCATTGGAGCCTTTCCATTGACTTAACTGGATTTTTTCTCACCCCACTGGATATTGCAGTTCGTAGTACATAGGTTTCACCCTTGAAACCTGGGCCAGTATCCTCTGTTGGAGTCTTCAGAGTATACTTGTTGCCTGCAGCATAGGTGGGGGAAGGAGAAAAGGCCAAGCATGGGGCCACTGTGTTCTGTTTTATACCCTGTCATAAATATAAAGGGAAGGGTAACAACCTTCCTGTATACAGTACTGTAAAATCCCTCCTGGCCAGAGGCACAAAATCCTTTTACCTGTAAAGAGTTAAGAAGCTCAGGTAACCTGGCTGGCACCTGACCAAAAGGACCAATAAGGGGACAAGATACTTTCAAATCGTGGGAGGGGGGAGGTGTTGTCTGTCTGTTCTGTGTGCTTACCGGAGAGAGAAAAAGAAAGCAAGCAATCCAACTCCATTAGCATTAGTAAGTACTAGCAAGGAAATGCATTAGTTTACTTTTGTTTTGGCTTGTGATTTTCTCTGTGCTGAGAGGAAGGTATATTCCTGGTTTTCTTTTTGTAACTTTAAAGTTTTTGCCCAGAGGGAAATTCTTTGTGTTTTAAATCTGATTGCCCTGTGAGATTAGCTTCCTTTCTAATTGTACAGAGGTGCTTCTTTTACCTTTTTTCTTTCTAATAAAGTTCTGTTTCTTTTAAGAGCCTGATTGATTTCTCTATTGTCCTAAGACCCAGGGGTTTGGGTCTGTAATCACTTTGTAACCAATTGGTTAAGCTATTATTCTCAAGCCTCCCGAGGAAATGGGGTGTAAGGGCTTGGGGGGATATTTTGGGGGAATAGGAACTCCAAATGGTCCTTTCCCTGATTCTTTGTTAAATCACTTGGTGGTGGTAGCATACCCTCCAAGGGCAAAGAGTTTGTGCCTTGGGGAAGTTTTACCCTAAGCTAGTAGAAATAAGCTTAGCGGGTCTTTCATGCGGGTCCCCACATCTGTACCCTAGAGTTCAGAGTGGGGAGGGAACCCTGACATACCCTTAGTCCATGTGCTTGGAGAACACAAGTCCAGGCATGTCTGGTGGGCATTGCTGAGTCCCAAGGTGAAGCAATACCCAGGTGTGTCTCCTGTGAGTGAGTCATTGAATTGTAACACCTCTGCTGGACAATGGTTGGTGATGTCTGTTCAACACCCACCCGGGTGTTGGTTACCTCCAGGGTGGATAAAAATCAATATTTTTTTTAAAAAATCAAAAAGATCAGATTTTTTTTAATTTAAATTGGATTTTTTTGATAAAATGCTTTTTGTGGAAAAAACGTATCTAAAGATAGTTTTAATTAAGATACATTGTAGCTCAAAGATATCACGGAATAGGGATTATAAAGAGAGCAGAGAGAGTGAAGAGTATTTTGGAAAAGTGAAATAGCCCCATGGACTAGTGTTGGAGTGAGAGGTGGGTAGGACAGCGCACCTATCTGGAGAGCGGGCATGGATCTGCCGGACAAGGGAGGAGAGGGCACAGATATAGAATTACAGGTTAGGATGTCATCCAGGGACTGCATGGAGATTTTGTGTGAGTTAAATATGGGCAAAGAAACTGAGGAGGAGCCTTGGGGCTAGAACATGTGACCCTTACTCCCTTTGATGTGAGCGGCGATCACACTGAGTGAGAGCTCACCAGTGAGAGTGGGGGTGGGTGGGTGTGCATAGTTTAACCCTTTATAAGCATTGGTTTCAGTGCGATTCGTAGAAAGTGGGGGCAGGAAAACAATCAGATGCCTCACCCTGGTGCCTCAGCAACATGTTTGCACCTTCCTCCTTTCCCCTTTGAAAGATGGCACCTCTGTCCCTCTGGTTTCCATCCTGTGTGGTTAATACCTTGCTCTTATTACCTGTGCTCCGAAGGGCACACTCAGCAGCTTGCTGTTCTCAGGTTGGTTCCCTAGCAACTGCAGTTCTTTATGGGAAGCCTTCATCAATCATTTAGACCCCAGGTAGAACAATCAAGTGAAAGAGTCTTTTAGTTTTCTTTCCCTCTTCCATTTGAAGAGCACATTGTTACAGGCAACATTAGTTTCCCGAGCAGTCTGGGTGAAGACAGACCACGTCTTTCTACTCTGGAGCAATGGAAGGAATGTAGGTGTTCATTTGCAGTAGCGATTTTATGTAGCAGATCACAGATGTACTTTGGCCTGGTGGAAGTTTAAGGTTTTCAGTAGGGTGAATTGGCCCAATGCCTGCTGGCTAAAATAGATGAACACATGAACTCATGGAGCAGGTCCTCAAGAAATCAATTTTGAAGCACTTGGAGGAGAGGAAGGTGATCAGGAACAATCAATATGGATTCACCAAGGGCAAGTGATGCCTGATCAACCTGATTGCCTTCTAGGATGAGATAACTGGCCCTGTGGATATGGGGAAAGTGGTGGATGTGATATATTTGACTTTAGCAAAACTTTTGCTACGGACTCCCACAGTATTCTTGCCAGCAAGTTAAAGTAGTACGGACTGGAATATCAAGCGGAGTACCCTAGGGATCTGTCCTGGGACTGCTTTTGTTCAGCATCTTCATTAATGATCTGGATGATGGGATGGATTGCGTCCTCAGCAAATTTGCGGATGACACTAAGCTGGGGGGAGAGGTAGACATGCTGGAGGGTAGGGATACGGTCCAGAGTGACCTTGTCATAAATATAAAGGGAAGGGTAAACACCTTTAAAATCCCTCCTGGCCAGAGGAAAAATCCTTTCACCTGTAAAGGGTTAAGAAGCTAGGATAACCTCGCTGGCACCTGATCAAAATGACCAATGAGGAGACAAGATACTTTCAAAAGCTGGGGGGAGGGAAAAACAAAGCCTCTCTCTCTGTCTGTGTGATGCTTTTGTCGGGGACAGAACAGAAATGGAGTCTTAGAACTTAGTAAATAGTCTAGCTAGGTATGCGTTAGATTCTGTTTGTTTAAATGGCTGAGAAAATAAGCTGTGCTGAATAGAATGGATATTCCTGTCTTTGTATCTTTTTGTAACTTAATGTTTTGCCTAGAGGGATTCTCTATGTTTTGAATCGAATTACCCTGTAAGGTATTTACCATCCTGATTTTACAGAGGTGATTCTTTTTACTTCTATTAAAATTCTTCTTTTAGGAAACTGAATGTTTTTTCATTGTTCTTAAGATCCAAGGGTTTGGGTCTGTGGTCACTTACGCAAATTGGTGAGGATTTTTATCAAACCTTCCCCAGGAAGTGGGATGCAAGGTTTTGGGGAGGATTTTGGGGGGTAAGACGTTTCCAAACGGCTCTTTCCCAATAATAAACCCGGTTAGACGTTTGGTGGTGGCAGCGAAAGTCCAAGGGCAACAGGTAAAATAGTTTGTACCTTGGGGAAGTTTTAACCTAAGCTGGTAAAAGTAAGCTTAGGAGCTTTTCATGCAGGTCCCCACATCTGTACCCTAGAGTTCAGAGTGGGGAAGGAACCTTGACAGACCTAAACAAATTGGAGGATTGGTTTAAAAGAAATCTGATGAGGTTGAACAAGGACAAGTGCAGAGTCCTGCACTCAGGATGGAAGAATCCCAGGCACTGCTACAGGCTGGGGACCGACTGGCTAAGTGTCAGTTCTGCAGAAAAGAACCTGGGGATTATAGTAGACGAGAAGCTGGAGATGAGTCAACAATGTGCTCTTGTTGCCAAGAAGGCTAACGGCATGTTGGGCTGCATTAGTAGGAGCATTGCCAGCAGATCAAGGGAAGTCATTATTCCCCTTTATTGGGCACTTGTGAGGCCACATCTGGAGTCCAGTTTTGCATCCAGTTTTGGGCCCCCCACTAGAGAAAGTATGGGGCAAATTGGAAAGAGTTCAGTGGAGGGCAACTAAAATGATTAGGGGGCTGGGGCACATGACTTATGAGAAGAGGCTGAGGGAATTGGGGTTATTTAGTCTGCAGAAGAGAAGAGTGAGGGGGGATTTGATAGCAGCCTTTAACTATCTGAAGGGTGGGGGGGGGGATTCCAAAGAGGATGGAGCTTGGCTGTTCCCAGTGGTGGCAGATGACAGAACAAGGAGCAATGGTCTCAAGTTGCCGTGGTGGAGGTTGGAAATTAGGAAAAACTATTTCACTAGGAGGGTGGTGAAGCTCTAGAATGGGTTACCTAGGAAAGTGGTGGAATCTCCATCCTTAGAGGTTTTTAGGGCCTGGCTTGATAAAGCCCTGGCTGGGATGATTTAGTTGGGGTTGGTCCTGCTTTGAGCAGGGGGTTGGACTAGATGGCCTCCTGAGGTCTCTTCCAACCCTAATCTTCTATGATACTAACACCTGGATAAGTAATAGTAGGTACTGCCAGCCTGTAGACATCGGGCTTGATTTACAAAGGAGGCTAAGGTAGTTAGGTGTGCAGATCCATGGGAATTGGCCACCTAACTCCCTGTGAATATCTTCTTTGAAAATCCCAGCCTAAAGTCTGATCCTGGAAGCACTCAACATGCACAACCCCTGTTGGGTGTCAGATACACATCCCAGAACAGGGCTTAAAATTACACTTGCCTTGGTTAATGTGTGAAGTCAGTGGGAGTCCTGGGCATTGAGTGCTTCTCCAGATCAGACTAATAGTGTGCTGTGTGATTTCACTGCTAGAGACCAGGCAGGAGGTGAGGCACAAGGTCAAGAATATGGGCACCACAGGATGTGCTGCTAGCTGCCTGTCTTCCGTGTGCAGGGGACATGGCCACCCAAACTGAATAGCTAGTGGTCTAAATACGGGGCACTTTGGAATGATCTCAGTGATTATTGGAGCCCAAGGGCAATGACGAGTGGGTGAAGGACAGATACACTGTTGGCATTAGCCAGTGGGTTTTCAGTGTGGTGTCACCTTTGTGGTGGTTTGCCATGGCTGTTGCTGGAGCTCAAGAAGTGGGGAGCAGGGTGCAAGGAGGTGCCCTGATCAGGGAGTTAGCTGCAGTGTGTCTGGAACACAGGCCTGTTGCTTGTGGGGTGCTGGCTGGCTGAACTGGAGCAAGGTGACTGTGCAGAGGTGTCCCTCTTCCTGCCTCTGCAACAACCTGGGGCAGCTGCTAGGTCTGTGCTCTGGGTAGGAACGACTCCCTGCAATTCCCCTGGGACTCCGGCACGGCACCTGTGCTCCCCCTTCAATGCTCCTGGGGGTGCCATGGGCACAATCCAGCCTTCTCTGCATTGCCCATTCCCCCCGTCTTTATCAGGGCTGTTGTCACCGCTTTCCTTTGTGGCTCTTTGTGTAGCATGCGTACCCTCCTTCTCCTCCCTATCTTTTTGCTCTGTGATCCGATGAGCCAACCCTCTCTAAAACAATGAAGCCAGCTGAACCCCTCTGATTCGCTTGGCACGCGAGCTGCCTGTATCTCCTACTCTGTGCTGGCGGCTTCTTCTGGGAGGTCATTTGAAAGTCGCCTAAACTTGCTGAGTAACTGATCTTGTGGTCATTTCGCGCATGCTCGCTGCTGACGTGTCTCTCTGAGCTCACGTGATTCTTAATATCTAATAGACGTTGGGGGGAGGGGGGATGGAAAAAGAAATGATGCATTTTCTGATTTCCATGGAAAAGTCCTTTTCAGGCGGGGGGGGGGGGGGAGAGGAGGGGAAGGTGGATTCCTTTTTTTTCCTGCAGTTCAACACAACGTGTTAATCTCATGGGGCCCTGCTAGTGGCGGCAGTAGGAGAGCTCAGCTGTGGAGTCCCAGGACGATCCATCCTCTCCCCTGCCCAGTTCAGCCTCTCTAGGTAGCCCCTAGGGGAGAGTGAGAGTCAGCGTGGACTAAACTGCCAGCAGGGCATCCCCTCTGCATCAGACACTGACAGCACCATTGCCCAGCGGTCTGCTTGAGCTCAGCAGGTGGCTGAAGCCGAAGCGTGGGCTGACTGAGGGGGGGAGCACTTTTAAACACCCTGCTCCCCCCATAACCACTAAGTCAGTCTGTGGCCTGGGTATCCACTTGATTCATCTTTGCTTCTGGATGCCCCAGCAGCAAAATCCAGCCTACCCTAGCTGCAGCTGACAGGGAGACTTCTGCCTCCTCCTCCTGCCAGATGCAGAGCTGGCCTTGGTGATCCACGCAGTCACACCCTCTGAGCCTGGTGACTGGGGTCCTCCATGCCTAGGTATGCAACCGCTGACCTCAGAATAACTGCAGCCAGTTTGGAACACAGCCAAGCGTGTACTCAGTGAGGCAGGCTTTGCTCCAAGACTCCACCACACTCTCTGCAATGGTTTGCCACTAAATAGCAAGTCAAACTCCTCTTGAGAGCGCTCCATGGCCCTGGGCAAAGTGGCTTGGGGGACTGCCCCATCCTGTGTAATGATGACCCTCCATGACAGCCTCCCTCTGTCCAGCCAATAGCCCTGCCAGTCTCCAGAGGGAAATCCCACGTGCACACACAGCAGGCCTTTCTCAGGGGCAGGCCAGGAATCTCCATGTGGCTATGAAGCTCACTTCCCAGAGAGATCAGGATGGCCATGGATCATGCTGACTTTGGAGCTATCTGTAACATGTACTTCAACCAGCATTCCCACAGCATCATTAGATAAAGGCCAGCCCCTGCTGTTGGGGGCAGGGCGGGGGAGAGCGATTCCTTGATCTTTGTGCTGGCTCAGGAGGCGCTTGGGTACAATGGTGATGCAAACCATGGAAATGTCTGGTTGTAGTCCTGGAGTAGTCCCCTGATGTTAGTGGGAAAGCGTGTATGAGTAAAGCAGCAGGATCTGGCACAGACTGTGTTAGTGCCAGCTCAGTCGGTGTGCATGCAGGGTGAAGGTAGGAAGGTGAACAGCCTGACCTGGATTTCGGTGCCTTCCTGCAGTTCACGATGGGGACAGTCCCAGGGAGGAAAGTGTCAATAGTCCTTTGGTCCCCTCGCTGGTTGTTTGGAAGCTGGAAGGGGCCCTACGGCTGCTGGGGCTGAGACGCCCTGCTAGCTGCATCGAAGTGATGTGCAGGAGTGATCATAGCACTGGTGACACACACAATGGGTAGGGCAGGTTACTGGGCTGTGGGAAGCCAGAACCGGGTAGGAAGGCTGAGAAGGTGATGAGTCGTGGCCACTGCATGGTGTGCAGGGAAGGGTGGCTGGTTTACATTGAGGATGGTATGTGATTTACTGTCCCTGACAGACAGATGACTCAGCAGAGCTGGCTCCATGGCTGTCCCTGGTGATGGATGCATTCCCCCACTCTGCCTTTTTTATTGGTTAATGAAGTTTAACAGCTTGGGGGGTCACATCCAGGTCTGGGGTGAACAGCTCCTCCCCGGGCTGAGAGCAGGGAGTGGTATTCATAGATACTAAGGTCAGAAGGGACCATTATGATCATCTAGTCCAACCTCCTGCACAACGCAGGCCACAGAATCTCACCCACCCACTCCTGCAAAAAACCTCTCACCTATGTCTGAGCTATTGAAGTCCTCAAATCATGGTTTAAAGACTTCAAGGAGCAGAGAATCCTCCAACAAGTGACCCGTGCCCCATGCTAACAGAGGAAGGCGAAAAATCCCCAGGGCCTCTTCCAATCTGCCCTGGAGGAAAATTCTCATTGCTGCCTGGGAGGTTCCAGCAGGAAAGGGCAGGGTGGCCTCAAAGCTCAGTCTGTAGTGGCTGATGGCAAAGGGTTAAAGGTGGGCTCCTATCCTGTCAGTGTAGGGTGACTCTGAGGAGCCCAGATCACACCAGTGTCCTTTAGACTTCTCCATGCTGCTGGGACCATAGTGCTCCACCCACCCACCCAGGAGCCATGGGCTTGTTTTCTTGCTCCATTGGCTGACAGGGGCATGTGGGAGGGAATGCTCTGTAGCAGCATGCCCAGCACCAGTGGCGCAGCTGGTGTTTGCATTGCTCTACAGCCACAGCTCTGGCCAGCTCATAAGCAGCTGTTATGGACTCTGGAGGCAGTTCTGGTCAGCCAGGTGGCTGCTGTGATCTGCAGGCCTTTGTGCAGTACAAGATGAATAAAGGGTTCTGGGCGTATTTGGAGGGACCAGGCTACATGGGCTCTTTGTGGCATTTCTGGGCTGCACCTTGGAAATTCACAGCAGGAGGCAGTATTTGTATTTCCATGCATCTGCAGCCCAGTATATGCCAGCACTTTCCCCGGTCCAACTGGCAGGGTGTGGACATCCTGCACGGGAGTTGCATCAGACTGCTTATGGAGGTCTGGCTCTAGCCGGTCCCCACCCCCTCTTCTCAGCCACAGCTTCAGGGAAAGATCCCATACCTGCTGGAGCTGCAGATACTACCATCTAAGCCTTTGCTAAGTGAAGCCATTACATATTAATAAACCTTGTCCTGAGAAGGACTCCTGGTTGAAATGATGCCCCATTACTGGATTATATATGATTACCTCATTATTTCCCTACTATCAAAATAAATCTTAGCTCTTCCCACCCCCAGTCCTATTGCACTTGAAACAAACTAGACAGCCAAGAACACCCAGGCTTTTTCTCCTTGTGACTCAGCAGCCTATATTGCCTCCCTTCTGAGTGTCTACCTTGGAAAAGAGGCAAGCATGTAATGTAGTCTAGTCGGATGAAGACTGGGCTGTCTATTTGCCTGCCTTTCCCCTGCATCTCACTCCTTGCTAGTAGAGACCATCTGTAGGGGGAAAGGTGGTCCAGTTTCCATGCCTGTTCAGTGCCTGCCCCCTCTGCGGAGAGTGCCAACAAGGGATTTGATGGCAGTTTTGTCATGTGGACACTGAGAACTGGACTGAGACCATCAACTCCTTTAAGCATACCCAGCCATCAGATGGCAGCAGCAGCCTTCCAATGCTGATGTAAGCCAGTGATCTAGAGGTGAGCAAGATCCATCTCCGTGACCTGCTGTGCTGTTCATTTCCAGTTCTTTATGGCAGGTGTCTTCAGGAAGGTTTGATTGCTAATGAGGGTGGCCAAATGCTGACGGCTCGTTCTACAGCACGTTTGTATCTATCTGTTTCTTTCTAGCCATCGTTAACCCAAAGCAGCCCAAAGAGATGCCCAAAAGCTTCAGCTTTGACTATTCCTATTGGTCTCACACCACGGTAAGTGGAAGCCTGCTGTTCCAGGTGGATTTCCCTGCCCTGAGGCCCTCTTGCAATGGGGAGTTTTTGTTAAAAAGCTGGGGTTAGATGGGATGGAGTCATCCAAAGGTTTTGATATAAGGACTAGATGAGTACCAGCTGTGGAAGAGGGGGGCAGTCTGCTTGACCATTACGCTTTTGGGTTCACCTCCTTATGAGGTGACTCAGCTGATCTGGTCCCAAATCAACCACTAGGTGGCGCACCAGAGCTGGTCGCCCTTTTCATGCATTCCCCCTTCCAGCCACGGGTTTGCAAACAGGTCCAAGGGTGGGGACACAAGCCCTTTCATTATGGCTAGATGGGAGCAGGTTCCCAGAACTATGGGTAGCAGCAACATCCCGATACTGTTTTCTGTTGTGACCCAGGTCACATGGTGGAGAAGGTAGAGAACTGCTGATCTAAGCAAAAAACAAAAACAAAAACCGATCTGTGGTAATCCCATGACAATGTAGCCCAGCCACACAGCTGGGGCCAAGGGAATGCAGTGAAAAGTCCTGTGCCATGAATACATTCACTAAATAATTGTTCTTCAGCTGTGTTTGTGCCCTTTGTGCACCTGCTTTCCACAATCGTTTTAGCCAAGCAGTTCACTGGCAGGGGTATTCACTAGTGGCTGAAAGCTCATTTTTTACTGGCTGTCTAGGAGCATTGCTTCCAGGAAATTGGCATCTATCCATTCCATTCCTCCACTCAGAGAGCAGAAACATGGGGACCAATCACAGCATGAAGTAGGAATATAGATGACCCATCCCAGCTTGAATTTTCATTACTTGCAACAAAAATGCTCCCAAACAATCTACAGGTTGAAAGTAATTCATGTCAAGTGTTTCAGTAATTCCACATAACAGACCAACCTGAGACATAGTAACAGTCTGCTTCCAGATGATTCACACACAACTAGCTGTGAAATCTGATTAGGTGTTGTCAATTATTTGCACAGCTGTGTTCCTGGCTCCTCTGTGTCCCCTGTGCTCAGTGGGCACTAAAGAGCCTCAAATGTGTTCATTCCTTCCAGCCTTGTCGCTGTCATGGGTTGTACTGGAGGTAGAAACCAGATAGCATTTCTGAGAAAGCTTTTTACCAGGACACATCAGCTGGAGCCAAGTCCCTTATTTAACAATCTATTTCAATTTCAATCATCTAACTCAGAAAAGGCTCAAGGCACCCAAGGCATAGGTACCAATGCAATCCAACCCGACACAGCTAGGCTGCAGCAAGCCAACAGCTTCCTCAGCAGTGCAATTTCCATCTCCCCCACCCTAAACTCCCAAATACAAATCTTACCCCTTCCCAAATGCCTGCCTGTCACTCACTGCCAGCCAGACTGGCACCTCCCCCAGTCACTCCAGGGATGAGCTCAAGGCCAACACTCCTGTCTGCCTTCTGCACCCTGTCACTTCTTCTCCACAGTCCACCTGCAACTCCTCTGGAACCACAGCATCCACTTCATGGCTCAGCCCTCTTGCCATGTCACTATCTATGTTCCCCCCTTCCAGGGGAGGTTTAGCTCCTCAATTGTCCTGCCCCTTCCCCAGTGGTGAGTGGTAGGGGGGACCCGGGCCCACTGCTCCAGGTCCCAGCCTAAGGACCCTCTGAACTTCAGTCACTTACTGCATTCTTTTGCCTCTGCTATCGCTGCATTTCCTTGGGCCACTTCCCCATGGCCACAGACCTTTCTAGCCTCAGCAGCCTGCCGGAGCTCCTTCTCTTCTCCTTGGGTTCCTACCTGCACTGCTCTGTCCAGGATACTATTGGGTTATAGCCTATTCCAGACACACTCCTCCCTCCTCAAGCTTCAGGGAGCTACTAAGCCCTGCTCTGCCCTGAGGCTCTTTTTGTAGGGACCTGCTGGGCCCTGATTGGCTGCTCCTCACAGCCCCTTTCCGATTGGCTGCTTTTCGCACAGCCTCCCTAGGGCTCTATTACTGGCCAGTGTGGGGTGGATGCCCCATAACACTGCCCAAAAAGATGGGGCTTTGCACTGTGCTCAGGCTCTTTGAGAGCCAGAGAGGTCTGAATGGGAAAGTCTAGGGGTTCTTGTGGAGAATGCCCTGCTGGCAGCCCCCTCTCTGAGGTAGCCCAGAGCTCGGCAGCTTTTCAGATCCTCAGACAGGTGTGTCACAATTTTAGGGAGGTGGAGTCTTGTCCAGCAATTCCCCAAGAGCATCAGAACAGCCCCCTCATCCCCATTCACATTATCTGTACCTTGATCAGGAAGCCAAGAGCTCTCAGTGTCAGCATTGGAGTGCCAGCAAGGGACTGGTGCTGAGAGGTTTTCCTTGGTGGCCCTACACCGTGGAAGTTAAAGGATCCCCTCCCCAGTTGGTGAAACATTGCCAGGGATGCCCCAGTGTGTGTCTGGTCTTGATACATGAGTGACTCAGCAACAAGTAGTATGAGAAAATAATGTACGCTCAGATTCTCCTCTGACTTGCACTAGGGTGGGACAGGAGTAACTTTGGGGTGAATGGAATTGCACCCAGGTAAAACCAGTGCAAATGAGAGAAGAATGAGGCCCAGATGTTTCCCATTTTTCTTGTTTTCTTTCCTTCCACTTTCTCTTTCACACCTTCCCTCTCTTCTGACCTCTGTCTCTGGTTTCTCCTCTCCGCAGCCCGAAGACATCAATTATGCATCTCAGAAGCAGGTGTACCAGGACATCGGGGAGGAAATGTTGCAGCATGCCTTCGAGGGCTATAACGTCTGTATCTTTGCCTATGGGCAGACAGGTGCTGGCAAATCCTACACCATGATGGGGAGGCAGGAGAAGGATCAGCAAGGCATCATCCCGCAGGTAACAGAGGCTATCACCACGCCGGGGAGAGCACGCTGCTGGCTGTGAACAAAGAGTACCCATAGCTGGGGCGGGGCAGGGGGGGAAGAAGGAGGCTGCTGGGGAGTGGAGGGCAGGGTGGATGAATGGTTCTCATGGGGTGAAAGGCTGTTGCTCCCTGCATGTGGGGCACTGATAGCTGCTGAGTGCCAGTAAGGAGACAAGGAGCAGTTACTTGCCGGGAGAGGGCAGGATGATGGCAGCAAGGACTGAGGAGTGAACATGGCTGTGGCACTGGCAAGCACAGGAGCTACCAACTAGATGGGAAAATGACACAGAACTGGCTGCCTGGAACTTGACAAAGGGCAGGGCTGGGAGGAAGAATGGCTCCTGTTCTCCTGGATTCTCTCCCGCTCAGGGCAGCTGGAAAGTTACAGATGGGAGGGGATGTGAAGCAAGGAGCCCGGGATGGGAATCAGTGCAGAGGGCACGAGCTGCTTGGAGGCCATCTGGGGAGTCACCTTTAGGGCTCCTGGAAAGGGTCAGGGCAGAGCAAGGGAGATCCCAGACCTGCCATGAATGGGAAGGGGGCAGTAAAAGCATCAGTCCACAGAACCTAGAGGTGAGGCAGGTGGAGGCTCTAAGCGGAGATGCCTGAGTGGCTGGGAAACTTTTGGGCTGAATGACTGAGTCATACAGTAACTCCTCAGTTAAAGTCGTCCTGGTTAACATTGTTTCGTTGTTACGTTGCTGATCAATTAGAGAACATGCTTGTTTAAAGTTGTGCAATGCTCCCTTATAAAGTCATTTGGCAGCCACCTGCTTTGTCCACTGCTTGCAGGAAGAGCAGCCCGTTGGAGCTAGCTGGTGGGAGCTTGGAACCAGGGTGTACCAGCAGCCCCGCATTAGTTCCCCGTTCCCCTAAGTTCCCTGTGTGGTAGCTGCCCAGCAGGCTGTCAATTGCTGGGAGTTCAGCTGTCCTCCCTGCACTGCCATGTGCTGCTCCTGCCTGCCCTCTGCCTTGGAGCTGCTTCCCGGTGCCTCCTGCGTGCTGTGCAGGGTGGGAGTAGAGGGGGGGCTAATGTCAGGGTGTCCCTCTCCCCCTGCTCCTGCACCCTGCTTACTCCATTTCCATAGAGTCGGGGGGAACGACACGACTGGGCTCAGGATGGAGGGGAGCTTCCTGGCAGCAGCTTCTGTCTCAACTTGCTGATCTACTTAAAAAGGCACTGTACTTAGAGTGGGGTCAGCATTCTTAAAGGGGCATTGCGCATCTCTGTCTCTCTCACACACGGTGTGTGTCTCTGTCTCTGTCTGCCATGCTGTCTCCCCTCCCTCCATTCGTGCTGCCTTGTAGAGTATGAGGCTACATTAACAACAGTGAGTTAACCCTTGCGTGCTCAGGTGATTGCTAGTTCATCATTTAGCAGTAAGGCATTCCCTGGGAAATATCCCACCCTCTGACTTCACCACCTCAACCAAGCTTCACAATCATCATCACTGTGTATCTGATGAAAAAAATTTCCCTGGAACCTAACCCCCCCCCCATTTACATTAATTCTTATGGGGAAATTGGATTCGCTTAACATCGTTTTGCTTAAAGTCACATTTTTCAGGAACATAACTACAATGTTAATCGAGGAGTTACTGTACTGTGTCCTTATATACATCTGTCCAGCCCTGCGAGAGCCAGTGGCTGTGAGCGAGTGCAGGCTTTGGCCGGACTGATCCCTGCTGTGACTCCACGCAAGGCAGGGGAGTTCTCCCACACATTAACCTGGCCACGAAGGTCTGATTCATCCCTGAGCTGAAGCAGTTTAAATGCACGGTCCTGGTAGTGCCTTTGACTGTGCCACTTACTCTACATGTCGCTCAGAGTCACTCAGAATAGTTGTGAGTGAGCACAGAGAACAGGCTCCCCTCCTGCCTGCCTGCCTGCCTTTCTGCTGCTCCCATTTCTGGGGTACAAGGAAGAATCCTTGTTTCCCTGGTGTCCCCCGCCCCCATGGCTCTGGCTGCATTATGGGGGATGTAAGCAGCCATGTCTCCTTCTCTCCTTGTCTGCTGCAGCTGTGCGAGGACCTCTTCTCCCGAATCAACGACACCACGAATGACAACATGTCCTATTCTGTGGAGGTACGGAGCCCTTCCCGCTGTCAGCGGGGCATTCTGCCGGGGAGAGCGCCTATTGAGGAGACAGTGATGATAAGTTAAGGTGGGCCGTTGCCAGCACCGCTGCATGCGCCTGCCCTGCTCCTGCCCTGAGTCAATTACCCTGCTTATTGACCAAAGAGGAGCTCCCATGTAATACTATCTGCAGCTCCGGGCTCCAGCCCTTGAGGAGGCCTGCCTTCCTTGCTCTGTCACTCACAGGCCCTAGTACCTTTGCACCGGCTCCCATCTGGGTCCAGGGAGGGGTCTAATGAACTACAGCTGTTCTCATGGATCAGCAGTCATTGGCCTGCAGCCCTTGGGTTCCAGGACCTGCCATCAGGATGGGACAATGGGAGAGTCCTGCTGTCATCTGGTTCCAGGCCCACCCCCGGATCTGACATCAATGTTGGGATACATACCGTCACCCAGGCCTGGCCTGCCTTCCCTGGCACTCCTTTAACTACATGGGGTCGAAGATAACATCATTACGTTGGTGACAATCTAACTGATTTAAAAGTGCCTTATATCAGTTCAGCATAATTCAGTAACAAACCTATTTAGAATCCAGTTTAGCTAACTAAGCAACTCTGGTGTGTAGACAAAGTAACTCGCTCTTCCATAGCCCCGTGTGCAGACTGGTGGGTGTGGCGTGCAGGGCCGGTGGAAAGCTAGCTGCATGCAGGGCAGGGTTTGCTCATGGCCCTTATGCCAGACTCAGCCCTCACTCACACTGACACAGCCATTGAAATCAATCGATCACTGCCTGGAATGGGGCGGCTCCTAGAGCAAGGCACTGGGTGTGTCAGGATGGGTGACAGAACTGGGTCTGTGTCCTGTGTGGTGTGGGAGCCCCTTCCCCCATTGTCAGACACGGACCTTGTGCACTTTGTCCCCTAGGTGAGCTACATGGAGATATATTGTGAGCGTGTGCGGGACCTGCTGAACCCCAAGAATAAGGGGAACCTGAGGGTAAGGGAGCACCCCCTCCTGGGTCCCTATGTTGAGGACCTCTCCAAGCTGGCCGTCACTTCCTACAATGACATCCAGGACCTGATGGACTCTGGGAATAAAGCCAGGTGAGAGGGGGGCACAGCCTTGGTTGCCTTTCCTTCCCTCCCCACCCCAGTGCTGTTCAGAGAATCCTCTGCTTTACATCACCCAGCCCGTGCCCCTCATCCTAGGCCCCTGCCTTCTGGCTGGGAGGGCCTAGACGCAATTGCCTCAGAAATCTCTCGGCTTCTTTCCTGAGCTGGCTAGGTGGGCTGCTGGTGAGAGCCCCGTTGTGCTCTTGCCTCTGTATCTCAATGAGAACAAAGCAGACAGGGTCAGAGAGAGCAGCCATCAGGTGTGAAAGTAAGGCGGTACGGGCTGGTACGGCGTACCGGTAAAAAGTAGCCGCCTGTACCGGCCCGTACCACTGACTTGGAAGCGCGTGAAAGCTGCGGATGGGGGGGCGCAAAGGGGGCAGTGACATTAAAGCGCTGCCACAGCAAAAGGACCCTGCTTAAAGCTCTGCCACAGCAGTGCTGTAACATCCCTGTCCTTTTTGCCACCCCCACCCCCACCCCCGGCTGCCGATGTGGGGGGCAAAAGGAGCAGCTACCCCAGGGCCGGCGATTTAAAATCGCCGCTGGAGCCCCAGGCGGCGTGGGCGGGCTGTCTGGGGAATGCTGACAGCCCTCAGCCCCGTCCCTTCCGCCCAAGCCCCCACTCCTTCGGGGGGGCAGGGGAGAACTGCCCCCCGTACCAGTAAGAGAGAAATTTTACTGTCACCCATGGCAGCCATACTGCAGCACCCACTCACTGACCCAGGTTTTTTTTTTTCTTGTCTCCTAACTGCTGACCACTAGCCTCATGTTGCCCTATGATGGAGCCAATCCTGAGTCTTGCCCCCAGGGAGCTGTGGAGGTGGGACTGGGCGTGTGGGACATGGCCCAGAGCCCACTGAATTCAATGGGGAGACCCTCATTGACTGCAGCAGGCTTTGCATGAGCTCCTTAGAGACGGAGGCGTCCAAACCAGAGCTGGGCATTAAGAGGTGGTCCAGCATGATCCCCACTTGCTCACGCTCTTCTCGGTCCTGCCTTGCGGAGTCACCAAGCTCTGCCTGATGTCACCAGCTCTGTACTCTGAGATAGTGCTGCAGGATTCCATGCCTCCCTGCCCTCTTCCCTCCACAGGACGGTCGCTGCCACAAACATGAACGAAACCAGCAGCCGATCACATGCTGTCTTCAACATCATCTTCACCCAGAAACGGCACGATGCAGAAACTGATGTCACCACCGAGAAGGTGAGCACAAAGGGGGGTGTTCCTTTAGTGGGGCAGGGCAGCACTTCCCCAGCTCCTGTGCTCTTGCTGATGGAGAGAAGGCGTGATGGTTGGGCTAAAAGGGCTGAGATAAGAGGTAGATAAATAATAAGCATCTTTGTTAGGAGCTGAGATGAAGAAGGCTAGTGGAGAGCTTTGCAAGCCTAGCCTTCCATACCCCAACTCTCAGTGTCCCCTTCCCATACTGCACCCCCAGGCACGCTCCCCACTCTCCCGTTGGGTCCTTTAGCTCGCTCTGGGTAGGGTTTTCAGCACAGTGGGGCACATCTGAGACTTGCTATGCATTTTAGTGGCAATAACAGCGGGCAGTTTTCCCCCCAAAAGCCTTGTGTATGCCCCACCCTGGGTCAGCGCTAGGGGCTTGAGCCACTTATCTGACTTCTCCTCAAACAAATGAGGACTTGTGCCCAACCTCCCTGCAGTTTGTTTGTTGACCAACTCCTGATTTTGCCAATCTCTGTTTGAATGGGCAGGGCTGGAAACCTGCTCTCCCTGACTGTGAAGAAAACAGGACTCAGACTCTTACTGCTGTTAATTTTTCAAAAATAAAGCTCTCCCTGGTGGAGATCATCAGGGCATATATTGAACCAATCCCTTGTTCTGGTGGCGGGAGTGCTGTGCTGCTGGCAGGATTGTCTTTTGGTGAGGTCCTGACTACTTATGGCCACTAAGCACCCCAAGTCACTCTTTGCAAGAGTAGGCGTGTTAGCTGTAGTGTCCAGGCCCTATTCCAATTTGGATAATCACATTCTGCCTCCCCCAAATCCACCTCCCCCCCATAACGGTTTCAGTTGAACCAAGTAGTTACTTCCTCCTCCAAACTGCTGTGCAGAATGACTGTGCGCTGCTAAACAGCTGCTGCATTTCATTCCAGAGGTGGTTGCATTTCAGTGGTGGATTGTGATTCCTGTTTGCACCATTTGCATAGCAATGCATCAGGTGCTTGGGGACCCTTCTGGATGGGTGCAAGTCATTGTTGTGCCCTCAATGGCAAGCATCCTTCTCTGTTTATAGGTCAGCAAAATCAGCCTGGTCGACCTGGCTGGGAGTGAACGGGCCGACTCTACAGGGGCCAAGGGCACGAGGCTAAAGGTAAGAGAAGAGCATGAATCAGGAGCTGTACTCGGTGCTGGGTGCTGTTTGGGGTGCTGTTGGTGCACCCCAGCCACGGAGAGGTGTGCTCATTTCTTTGGTGGATTCTCAGACAGCTGGAGTGCCAGTAATGACATCCTGATTAGCCACTAAACCCAGCACAACCACTGCTCCCCACTGGTTTGCTCTTGAGAACCAGCCACGTGCAATGCCTTTCCTCTCCCCAGAGTGGCCCTGGCAGGGAGGGAGCTGGCTGGTGGCCATGTTTGCTGTGTGCATGGATCATCTGTGGATCTGAGCCTGGCTGTTGTGCTGAGCTGCAGACACCCACGCACCCTTAAGCTGATTTGTGTGTCAGGACCCTCTCTGTCAGTCAGCTTTTGGAGGCTAAGATTTTCTGTCTTCCTTCAACAGGAGGGAGCAAACATCAACAAGTCTCTGACCACGCTGGGGAAGGTCATCTCTGCGCTGGCTGAAATGGTAGGTTGGCCAAGGAGGTCTGTCCACAGGGTGGGCCTCATTACGTAGGACCACACTGTGCAACCCTGAAGCACTGACTCCCATTGACACTTATGGACCCACTGACATGAATCAGTGCTCACCCCGCGAGTTAGGGCTGCTCATACTAGGCCCCAGTGATGCCACTGGATGAGCAGCCCTTATAGTCCCTTGTGCCAGTGACTATGAAATGTCCTCCGAGGCAGACGTTCCGGGAACGAGCCAGCAAAGAGCCCTCTCTACCCATGACTCAAGTACGTCAGCCCCTGAGCTCACTCCCTCTCGCACACACCCTTGCTGGCATAGAATGACAGGTATCACTGATGGACTCTGGCATCAGTTGGTGCCTGGCAGACTCCCCCAGCCTGGAGTGGGGGAATCTTTAGAACAATCCACGTTGCATGGGACTGGCTGGAGTGTTGGTTGCATGGGACTGGTGGGGCAGGGCAGTTGGGGGGTGGGAAGGGTGAGCTGGGATCTCCTGGGAGTGGAGATGGAGGATCATTGATGGATATATATTAATAGATACATTTTTAAGAGGAGCTAGAGCCATTAGGCAGCCAGGCAGAACAGGAAATGGAGCCAGGATCATGAGCATCTCTCACCATTTCATCACTTTGTGGGTATGGGGATCCCTTCCCCCGCCCTCCGTCTGGCTTTGATTTTTCTCGTATACGCTCTGTGGGAGAGGGGTTGTTTCCCTTTGTGTTTAGGGTGCTACCGCAATCTAAATAATAACTCCCAGTCACATGTCCTGTGCCACAACCTACCTGATGAAAATCCAGAACTTACTCTTAGCATAGGGGCGAGCAGGGTAGGAGGAGACTTTGTGTCGTTCCCCCCCCCAACGCTCACTCCTCCATTGCATGCTCCACGGCAGTGCCCGTGCTCAGAGCCCACTCTCCATGGAGAGCTCTTCATCTCTGAGAGGTAGAAGCTTTTCCTGGGTGATGGAGGGGAAGTTGCAGTTACCCACAGCCCCTTGTCCTGACTGGAGCAAACTGTCCTCCTCTTCAGCCTCTCTTTGTCTCACATGCTCATGCAATGGTAAACAATGTCTCTGGTTTTCTTTCAGGATTCGGGGCCCAATAAGGTATGTGCTTTGAGGGTTCTGTTCCTTGGCTTGGGTGATCAAACACAGGCTGGGGTAGGGGCATTGCGGATGGAAAGGGGGAGGTTACTGAGATGCAGCCCAGGACTATGCTGTTGCGTGGATTTTTAAACCGAGTGCCCCATTGTTTTCGGTGGGGAGCTCTGCTCTGAAATTCAGGCACAATTTGACCTCCAATGAGGTTCTGTGCTGCAACCCTGTGGCTCCAGTGGCTGGTGACCTACAGCAGAGGCCGTGCAGCAAAGAGCTGGCCAACAGCAAGGCCAGTCAAAACGGTACCAAAATGGCCTCATTCACTGCCCACAGAGTGGCTTTTAACCTTGGTTCCCTTCAGCTCCCTGCGTTTGAGATTAATATCTCAGTGGAACAGCTGTGGTGGAGAGGAGAGCTTTTGCTAGTCTGAATCAGCAGGAAATAGAGGGAGGGGTGAGGCAGGCTAGGCTTAGCATAGTGTTTCTCGGGCACATTGGCATCTCCTGGGACTGTGCTGCCATTGTTGCAAGATCAGTCCAGAGCTGGAAGTCACCTGTGGACTGTTGCTTCTCCTGTGTAAAATCTTTTGGGGGGAATGAAGGGGAGAGTTCACTGACCTAGGTATTGGTATGTAACTGGGCTGGATGGGAGTAAGGGATGGACAAACCAGTTGTGCTGCAATAAAAATCAAACCGAACCCAAACCAAACCTCTATTGAGGTCTGAAAATATTCAGTTCACTTCCCCCCAGTCTGTTATAGTCATCTCTGCCTTGCCTGAACTTCAGTCTCTCTCAGATGGTGGTATGGCCCCTGTTACGATAGAACCTGGCGCCTCACAACACCTGTGTGAGGTCGGGAGGACCGAGGCCAAGTGACTTGCCCAAGGTCACACAAGGAGTCTGGGGCAGAGCAGGGACTTAGACCCAAGTCATTGGCTAGTGTCCTATCCATTGGACATCACATCCTGGCTTGTGGGGGGAGGGGGTGGAAGTGGGAGGCAGAGTTGTTCTTCATGTGTTTCCGGTCTTCTCCAAAGCAGAAAATCTCCATAGACAGACTCTTCTTGCTGGATTGCTAGAAGTAGATAATTCGGTCAGCATCCAGAGTTTGGGTCCTTATCGAACCTCTGAACCGTAGGTGGTTTGCTCCAGGCTAGGGGAAGCTCAAGAGTGTGCCTTTGGCCAGATGTGGCTGGAGGTCACTAGGTGAATAACCCTGCTTGATACTGCCTGAGAGCCCACTACCTTTGAAGAGAATGAGGTATCTCATCTCCCTGCTGTGCTCTCTTCCTCCAGAACAAAAAGAAGAAAAAGACAGACTTCATCCCGTACCGGGACTCCGTGCTGACCTGGCTCCTCCGGGAAAACCTGGGTGAGGGAAGGAGTCTGGTTTTCACTTAGTTTGCCCTGGTTCTGGCCTTAACTCACTGAATTTCCAGGCAACAGACCTCCAGAGGCTCCTGTCTCCTGAACTCTCATAGTCTCCCTGATTTAACTCCTCCCCCTCCCTTTGCCCTCCGGCTGTCAGGGACCCTTCACTGGGGCAGGGTTACGTCCCAACTCATTCAAAGCACTAGATGTTCCTGTGCTGGAGTTCTGAGTGACCATGTGAGCTGGGAGGGCTGTGGGGTGGGGATACTGTTTGGTATGTGTGCTCTGTGGCAGAATGACAGGGATGCTCTGGCAGGAAGGGGAAAGCAGAGAGAACAGGGGTTAAAAAGAGGGCCCAGGAACAGATCTGCTTCATGGAGCCAAGGTGTTTTCTCTGGCAGGTGGTAACTCCAGGACTGCTATGGTTGCTGCTCTCAGCCCTGCTGATATCAACTACGATGAGACCCTCAGTACTTTAAGGTAGGCCTCTGTGACAACAGTTCATTGTCACGTCCCCTGCACAGGGGCTGGGGAACATGGAGTGTGACATCTGAAGTCACAGCCTTAGCCATTCCCCTCCTGTTGCCTTCACTGTTCCTTCATTCCACTATTGTCCCATAGCCCCTCACTGATACAGAGCTCCAATCTGGGCAGCACTTACCACTGCCCTGTGTCAATGTCAAAGCAGCAGACTAGGGTCCCTAACCATTCGTTCTGTCCGTAGCATTACAGAGCACTGTCCTCCACCTCCAGCCACTGGCTTTCCTAGTCCCTCTCCCAGCTTGGCGCTAGACTACACTGTGACCCTCTCCTTTGTGTTGCTGGATTTGCTCTGTGTGTCCCCCATCTGTTACTGCAGATGGGAGTAGAACAGGGAGCCTCATGGCCAGAAAGCTACAGCTCTGAGGGACCCTTCAGCTGTCTGAACTGTGCTAACCAGGGCTCTGCGAGAAGCCATGCTTTGCATTATTATATGCAAATAGACCCCAGGTCTTCTGAATGCCAGTCCAATGCCCTAGTCCCTGGCCCATGCTGTCTCAGACCTGAAGTCTGAGGAAGTCTGGTGATTGGCCATGTGTCCCATTTCTGCAGGTATGCTGACCGTGCCAAACAGATCAGATGCAACGCCGTCATTAATGAGGATCCTAACAATAAGCTGATCAGGGAGCTGAAGGATGAAGTGGCTCGTCTGAGAGATCTGCTCTATGCCCAGGGTCTCGGAGACATCATTGACAGTACGTACCTCTCTGGGCTCTAGGCTGGGACCGGGATTTGCTTAGGAGAAGCAAGATGGAGCTCTCTAAATTTCAGTTTACTGGGGTAGGACAGGCTCAGCCATCCTCATCCCCACCACGTTGTGCAATAGCATTACATCACCAAGACATCTCCATTCCCTGCCCTGTTGCTCCTTGTAGTTCCTCTCCCTGACACTGCTTCTCCGCCATAGCCTGCTGGGAAAGTCCCCTACTGACATCAGGGAGATGCATGTGATCACCACAGTCCTGGGGACTCTAGCCTACACCCCTCATGCTGACCGTGAACCCTAGTCTCCAGCCCCAGGGTGGCTCCACGGGGACAGGCTCATCCTCTGTGCTATCAGTCCCAGGACTGCTGTCCCACCAAAGAGCCAGTCTCAGCTTGGTGAGCGCTCCCTGTGTTGCTCCCAGGGAGATGTCCCCAGGCTGGGTCAATGTACGGCCTCTCTTCTCAACCTGAGGGGCATGCTTCTCTGTTCCTTAGTCCTATAAAGATGAACCTATTCTTGTTCTGTTTTCTTTTGTCTTTCTTCCCACTCCCTCTCCTCTCTTTCTCTTAGCTAACACTGCTCCAGGAGGACCTAAATGTGTGTATTTCCCATTGTGGGTATTGTGTGTGCTTCACTGCTTCTTCAAGACTCGGTCGTAGCAAAGGAACATACATACAGCATGGCAAAGGGGTCCAGTTGCCTTCAAGCAAGGGCCCAGCTATGGGAAGCTTGTGTGCTCTCACAGCTGTGCTGTGGAAGTGTTAAGGTGCTCATCTGCTCCTCCCCAGCAGTACCCTGCCACAGTGCTCAGCCAGGACTCTGCTCCAGCCAAGGGATGCACAGATCACTTAGGAGGTTTGGTGGGCAACTGCCTGCATTGGCAGAGTAACCTCTTCGCACAGGGAGCTCCATTTCCTCGTTAGAAGGCTCATCCTTGGCCCTCGTGTGAGGCTATCATGCTTGATGGTTCTCCCAGATCCACAAGCAAGGGGACCTCCACAGCACCATCTGCTATGGGAGGGGAGGGGGGCCTGGGATTGATATATGGCAAGGACAGGGGAGGCCATGCACCAGTCTCCCTCAAACTCTGTGTTAGCTCTGCACAAGAGGTAGTGCAGCCCTGAGCCATGTGGTCCTGGGTGCTGAGCTGGGGAAGCCAGACTGAGGCTAGCCAGCTTCTCTCAGTCAGTGCCTTGGCTGGGGCTTTGAGCCGATGTACCGGAGTGGCCAGGGGTTAGCTGAAGAATTTGCCTGCATTGTGCTCCCCTCCAAAACATGTGAGATGGAATTGGTTTTCTAAATGAACTTCCTGGGCCTCTTTTCTCCATGCTGTAGCTATGGTTCCTGCTGTTTCTGTGCTGTTGCTGCTTCTGCTGGGTCTGGGACTAGTACCGATTCCAGTACTGGTTCTGCTGGCAATACCCTAACTATGGGCACTAAGTTATCTGCTTCCTACCACTGATATAAAATCACAAGAGTTCCCAGTGACCCAGCCTTGATCCTGCTGCTGGTTGTACTGGGACCAGCAGGGCTACTGAACTAGTTCATGTGCTCCTGGACTTGACAAAGTGAGCTGGCTTTTGCTGGCATGCTGGGAGGCCCTGCAATCTGCGCCTTGTTTGTAAAAGAGCTCTCAACAGTCCAGCTGACATCCCTGGTCAGTGGCATAGCTAGAATCCATGTCAGTTTGGCAGAGAAACAGCCCACAATTTCCCTGCTGTGGTCTCAGGCGAAATAACAGCTGATGGGAGCCTAGTGCAGGTAGAGTGATCTCAGCCCATTGACTCCTTCAGAATTAGCAAACGCCTGATCGGGATCCCTTGGTCCATTAGGAACAGACTTACGAGTAAGGCTTCCTTTCCTTGTAAGAAGCCGGCCTGGATTTCTGGTCTTAGTTCATAGAATCATAGAAGATTAAGGTTGGAAGAGACCTCAGGAGGTCATCTAGTCCAACCCCCTGCTCAAAGCAGGACCCAGTCCCCCACTAAATCATCCCAGCCAGGGCTTTGTCAAGCCAGGCCTTAAAAACCTCTAAGGAAGGAGATTCCACCACCTCCCTAGGTAACCCATTCCAGTTCTTCACCACCCTCCTAGTGAAAAAGTCTTTCCTAATACCCAACCTACACCTCCCCCACTGCAACTTGAGACCATTACTCCTTTTTCTGTCATCTGCTACCACTGAGAACAGTCTAGATTCATCCTCTTTGGAACCCCTTTCAGGTAGTTGAAAGCAGCTATAAAATCGCCCTTCATTCTTCTCTTCTGCAGACTAAATAAACCCAATCCCCTCAGCCTCTCCTCATAAGTCATGTGCCCCAGCCCCCTGATCATTTTTGTTGCCCTCCGCTTGACTCTCTCCAATTTGTCCACATCCTTTCTGTAGTGGGAGCCCCAAAACAGGATGCAATACTCCAGATGTGCCCTCACTAGTGCCTAATAGAGGGGAATAATGATATCCCTCTATCTGCTGGCAACGCTCCTAGTAAGGCAGCCCAATATGCCGTTAGTTTTCTCCGCAACAAGGCCACACTGTTGACTCATCTCTAGCTTCTCATCCACTGTAATCCCCAGGTCCTTTTCTGCTGAACTGCCATTTATCCAGTCGGTCCCCGGCCTGTAGCAGTGGTGGGATTCTTTCATCCTAAGTACAGGACTCTGCACTTCTGCTGTTGAACCTCATCAGATTTCTTTTGGCCCAATTCTGCAACTTGTCTAGGTCAGTCTGGACCCTATCCCTACCCTCCAGCAAAGCTACCTCTCCCCCCCAGCTTAGTGTCATCCGCAAACTTGCTGAGGATGCAATCCATCCCATCATCCAGATCATTAATGAAGACGTTGAACAAAATGGGCGCCAGGACCGACCCCTAGGGCACTCCGCTTGATACTGGCTACCAACTGGACATAGAGCCGTTGCTAGCTACCCATTGAGCCCGATGATCTAGCCAGCTTTCTGTCCCCCTTATAGTCCATACATCCAATCCATACTTTTTTAACTTGCTTGCTTGCTGTCAACAGCTTTGCTAAAGTCAACATATATCACATCCACCGTTTTCCCCATATCCACAGAGCCAGTTATCTCATCCTAGAAGGCAATCAGGTTGGTGAGGCATGACTTAGAATCATAGAATCATAGAATATCAGGGTTGGAAGGGACCCCAGAAGGTCATCTAGTCCAACCCCCTGCTCGAAGCAGGACCAGTTCCCAGTTAAATCATCCCAGCCAGGGCTTTGTCAAGCCTGACCTTAAAAACCTCTAAGGAAGGAGATTCTACCACCTCCCTAGGTAACGCATTCCAGTGTTTCACCACCCTCTTAGTGAAAAAGTTTTTCCTAATATCCAATCTAAACCTCCCCCATTGCAACTTGAGACCATTACTCCTCGTTCTGTCATCTGCTACCATTGAGAACAGTCTAGAGCCATCCTCTTTGGAACCCCCTTTCAGGTAGTTGAAAGCAGCTATCAAATCCCCCCTCATTCTTCTCTTCTGCAGACTAAACAATCCCAGCTCCCTCAGCCTCTCCTCATATTTCATGTGCTCTAGACCCCTAATCATTTTTGTTGCCCTTCGCTGGACTCTCTCCAATTTATCCACATCCTTCTTGTAGTGTGGGGCCCAAAACTGGACACAGTACTCCAGATGAGGCCTCACCAGTGTCGAATAGAGGGGAACGATCACGTCCCTCGATCTGCTCGCTATGCCCCTACTTATACATCCCAAAATGCCATTGGCCTTCTTGGCAACAAGGGCACACTGCTGACTCATATCCAGCTTCTCGTCCACTGTCACCCCTAGGTCCTTTTCCGCAGAACTGCTGCCTAGCCATTCGGTCCCTAGTCTGTAGCGGTGCATTGGATTCTTCCATCCTAAGTGCAGGACCCTGCACTTATCCTTATTGAACCTCATCAGATTTCTTTTGGCCCAATCCTCCAATTTGTCTAGGTCCTTCTGTATCCTATCCCTCCCCTCCAGCGTATCTACCACTCCTCCCAGTTTAGTATCATCCGCAAATTTGCTGAGAGTGCAATCCACACCATCCTCCAGATCATTTATGAAGATATTGAACAAAACCGGCCCCAGGACCGACCCCTGGGGCACTCCACTTGACACCGGCTGCCAACTAGACATGGAGCCATTGATCACTACCCGTTGAGCCCGACAATCTAGCCAGCTTTCTACCCACCTTATAGTGCTTTCATCCAGCCCATACTTCCTTAACTTGCTGACAAGAATACTGTGGGAGACCGTGTCAAAAGCTTGCCCTTGGTGAGTCCATGTTGACTGTTCCTGATCACCTTCCTCTCCTCCAAGTGCTTCAAAATGGATTCCTTGAGGATCTGATCCATGATTTTTCCAGGGACTGAGGTGAGGCTGACCAGTCTGTAGTTCCCTGGATTCTCTTTCTTCTCTTTTTTAAAGATGGGCACTATATTTGCCTTTTTCCAATCGTCAGGGACCTCCCTCAGTCACCACGAATTTTCAAAGATAATGGCCAATGGCTCTGCAATCACATCAGCCAACTCTCTCAGCAGCCTTGGTTGCATTAGATCTGTCCCCATGGACCTGTGCATGTCCAGCTTTTCTAAATAGCCCTTAACCTGTTCTTTCACCAGTGAGGGCTGCTCACCTCCTCCCTATTCTGTGTTGCCCAGTGCAGCAGTCTGGAAGCTGATCTTGTCTGTGAAGACCAAGGCAAAAAAAATCATTGAGTACTTCAGCTTTTTCCACATCATTTGTCACTAGGTTGCCTCCTCCATTCAGTAAGGGTCCCACACTTTCTCTGACCTTCTTCTTGTTGCTAACATACCTGTAGAAACCCTCCTTGTTACCCTTCACATCCCTTGCTAGCTGCAACTCCAATTGTGCTTTAGCCTTCCTAATTACACCGCTGCATGCTTGACCAGTATTTTTATACTCCTCCCTACTCGTCTGTTCAAGTTTCCACTTCTTGTAAGCTTCCCTTTTGTGTTTAAGCTCACCAAAGATTTCTCTGTTAAACCAAGCTGGTCGCCTGCCATATTTGCTATTCTTTCTGCATATTGGGATGGTTTGTTCCTGCACCCTCACCTGCACCCTCAGTGAGGCTTCTTTAAAGTACATCCAGCTCTCCTGGACTCTTTTCCCCCTCATATTAGTCTCCCAGGGGATCCTGCCCATCAGTTCCCTGAGGGAATCAAAGTCTGCTTTTCTGAAGTCCAGGGTCCGTATTCTGCTGCTCTCCTTTCTTCCTTTTGGCTGGATCTGAACTCGACCAGTTCATGGTCACTGCTGCCCAGATTGCCATCCACTTCTAGTTCCCCTACCAATTCTTCCCTGTTTGTGAGGAGAAGGTCAAGAGGAGCACAGCCCCTAGTTGATTCCTTTAGCACTTGCACCAGGAAGTTGTCCCCAACACTCTCCAGAAACTTTCTGGATTGTCTGTGCACTGCTGTTGTGCTCTCCCAGCAGATGTCAGGGTAATTGAAGTCCCCCATGAGAACCAGGGCCTATGATCTGTAAACTTCTGTTAGATGTCTGAAGAAAGCCTTGTCTACCTCATCCACCTGGTCTGGTGGTCTATAGCAGATGCCCACCACGACACCACCCTTGTTGCTCTCGCCTCTAAATTTAACCCAAAGACTCTCAACAGGCTTTTCCCCAGTTTCATACTGGAGCTCTGAGCAGTCATAATGCTCTCTTACATACAGTACAACTCCTCCACCTTTTCTTCCCACATTTTTGTAATCGTGCAGGGCTCTACTGATCAGCGCCTTTCCCTCCTTCCCGGCGCCTCCTGCCCGCCGTGGATCAGCTGTTTAGCAGTGTGCAGGAGGCCCTGGAAGGGGGAGGGGGAGGAGCAAGGGCGGGGTGCGCTCGACGGATGGGGTGGAGCGGGGTGGGGTGGGGGTTTAGGGGAAGGGGTGGAGTGGGGGCACGGCCTGGGGCAGAGCAGGGGTTGAGCACCCCCTGGGAAGGGACAAAGTCGGTGCCTGTGGACCCGAGGGCTACTAACAAATGCCTCCAAGGTGGCTGCCCTCTTCGTAAGCTGCATGTGTGTCTCTGCGCCGTCTCCATGGAGCGTATGAGTTCCAGCATGCCACCTGGGGGCTGGAGATTTACCATAATGCAGAGGGAGGAGAGCTATGAGTATCCTGGGCAAAAAAATGAGGAAAAGTCAGTAAAATCTGGGCCTCCAACATGTTGTGGTTTTAAGGGGGCCCCTCATGGCCTGCCACGCACTGGGCTCCTGCCTTTAGCCCCTCACGGAGTCCTCCTTGTGCACATAATCTGAAAGGCCGGATTCTGAGTGCCCTGCGGATGGGGGGAGTGCATAGGGCCATCCTGCCCTCCCTGATGCCCTCCACAACTACAGCCTGGCTGCCACGGGGTGAGTGTAAGGGGGCAAGGCCTGGCCAGCACCTCCCGGCCCACAAGGGAGTGTCTGATTGGAGCAGGGCTGCGGCTACCATCCTGCCGTTGGCACCCCGGAAAGTTCAGACCGGGGGGAGCAGAGGCGAATTGCAGCAAAAGCCCAAAGCAACTTTGTGAAGCAGTCACATCATGAAGCAGATGGGGTTTTAATGGAGAGGGAACTGGTTGGCTGTGCCGTGTTCTAGCCAGGCCCCTGAACAGGTTGGCAGTAGAGCAGATGTCAGGACCAGCCTCCAAACATCAGCGAAGACCAGCAGCCTCTACACACTTGCAGATAGTGACTCCTCAGAGAAGCCCCCACAGCCAGCTCAGCAAGCCCCACGTCAGTCACTCCGGGCCTGGCTTCCAGAGATGCAGAGCACCCACAGCCTCAGCTGGGGTCAAACTCAGCACCTCTGACAATGAGACCTCGCGGCTTCAGCAAACTACGTGCACTCTACCGCTGACCCCATACCTGCCTACAGCCAGGCCTGAAAAGGTCTGGAGGTGCTTTCAGCTAGTTTTTGGCCCGCCCTCTTCCTCAGGCATTTCACCAGACCGCTGGTGTCTAGTACATCTGAGCAGTTTTTAAACTATCAGCACAGTAATTCCTTCCCTGCTTTCAGTGACCCCAGACAATGCCAGATCTCCAACATTGCAGAGCTGCCTTTCTTACAGCTCACCTGAGCAGGCCCCATCTCTCTCTCCATCACTATATTGGTTCTGGGGCCTGGATCCATGGCAGCCATTGCTATGCACCACCAGAAGTAAAGAGACTTTGGAGGCTTCCATGAGAACTCCCTTAGAAGTCCAAGTGTTGGGCCAAATGCTAAATGTAGGCAGGTGTATGCACTAACCCCACCCGCAGACTCAACACCAGGCCATTATCAGAAACAATTGTAGTCACTAACATTAACCTCATCCTAAAACACACATGAAAGGGGATCACGTATCAATTCTGATGTGGCGTTAAGGTACCAGTGTTTAGACAAACAGTGCAGCTGCAGTGTGAATGGCCCCACGAGACAATTTTTGTGTCGGCCCTCGTCATTTTCCTGTTTGCAAATTGTCCATGAAATGGCCAGGATTCCTAAAAATTTGGTTGTTGTTATGCATCATAGTTGGACAGGTAAATTATATGAACGTACATCCGCCTACAGGCTGTTTGCTAACTGTCCCCAGTTCTCTTGTCAGTAGGGCCCTACGAAATTCACGGCCATGAAAAACGTGTCACAGACTGTGAAATCTGGTCTCCCCCAATGAAATCTGGTCTTTTGTGTGCTTTTACCCTATACTATATAGATTTCACGGGGGAGACCAGCATTTCTCAAACTGCAGGTCCCGAGCCAAAGGAGGGTTTCAGGGGGGTTGCAAGGTTATTTGGGGGAGGGGGGGTCACGGTATTGCCACCCTTACTCCTGAGCTGCCTTCATTGCTGGGTGGCCAGAGAGAGGCGGCTGTTGTCCGGGTGACCAGCTCTGAAGGCAGTGCCCCCCCCAGCAGCAGTGTGGAAGTAATGGTGGCAATACCATATGATGCCATTCTTACTTCTGCTCTGCTCCCTTCAGAGCTGGGCTGCCAGAGAGTGGTGGCTGCTGACTGAAGGCCCAACTCTGCAGGCAGCAGTGCAGAAGTAAAGGTGGCAATACCATGCCGTGCCATCCTTACTTCTGCGCTGCTGCTGGTGGCAGCTCTGCCTTCAGAGCTGGGATCCCAGCCAGCAGCCGCTGCTCTCCAGCCACTCAGCTCTGAAGGCAGTGCCGCCGCCAGCAGCAGCGCAGA
The DNA here is from genome assembly GCF_015237465.2 of Chelonia mydas. Taxonomy (NCBI): domain Eukaryota; kingdom Metazoa; phylum Chordata; order Testudines; family Cheloniidae; genus Chelonia; species Chelonia mydas. The sequence goes on from NC_057855.1 coordinate 55,484,937, forward strand.
AATAAAGGTAGCAGTACTGCAAACCTCGCTACAACTCCTTTTTTGGTCAGGACCCCTACAATTACAACACCATGAAATTTCAGATTTAAATAGCTGAAATCATGACATTTATGATTTTTAAAATCTTTTGACCATGAAATTGATCAAAATGGATGATGAATTTGGTAGGGTGGGAGGGATAGCTCAGTGGTTTGAGCATTGGCCTGCTAAATCCAGGGTTGTGAATTCAATCCTTGAGGGGGCCATTTAGGGATCTGGGGCAAAAATTGGGGATTGGTCCTGCTTTGAGCAGGGGGTTGGACTAGATGACCTCCTGAGGTCCCTTTCAACCCTGATATTCTAGGATTCTACTTATCAGCACTCAATGTGACGAATTCCATTTGATTGGGCACTGGTCATGGACTCTATTCTCTGATTGGATGATGTAATCTTTATAAAGAGGAGCAGTGACAGAAAAAATCTTTGGGGTGTTGCATGTCTCAGAGAGAGTGGAGGGAGCAGGAGAAGTGCAAGATTAGGACATTTTCAGACTTTAAAGGCCTTTTCCCATTTTCTTTTGCGCAAGAAAGAGCATTTGGCTCAGATTTAGAAATAGCTGTGGTCCTGCCTAGCTGAGGGCTGTCTAGCAGACTGACATTTCATTTCCTTTTGTCACAATAACACCAAGTGATTGTTGCTTCTTGCCTCCCCCTATCTCCCTGGTGATGGCTCTCCCCATGTCAGCAGCTCTTTGGCCCCCCACTAACACTGTGCCATTGTGGCTGGTGCTACGTGTAGTGATTCCATAGGGAAGTTGTCCCGAGGTACTGTCACCCCGCCACCATTCAGCCTCAGTCTCTGACTGCACAGCAGGCACCTTACTCCATGTTCTGAGGCTGGATCACATGCACCAGGACCCGAGGCAACTTTCCGTTACTCCTACTTCTCCAGCCCCTCACTGAGTGATGATCACTCCATTTGGTTGGCTTTGTCACTCTCTTAGGCTCCCCCTGCTGCCTCCCAACAGCCTCCCGCTCAAAGACATAAACCTGTTAGACACGGGGCAGCTGTGCGAGCTCCCCCAGTGTGAATCACCTCATGCGTTCCTGGATTCCAATATTCGGACTAATGCTCAAGGGAATAAAACACCAGTCACTTAAATATTCTTGGGGAAATGAACACAAACCAGCCCAGCCATGGGAAGATTGAGTCATGGGTCAGGTTTTGAGAAGAGCCATCATTACTGTGATAATATCTTTGGATTGTGGTAGCTCCTAGGAGCCTCAGTCATGGACCAGGACCCTGTGGTATTAGGCATTGTACAAACAAAAAGCTGGGCCCTGCCCCCAAGAGCTCACTGGGACAAGATCCAGCAGTTCCCATTGTGACACTCACAGCCAGATTTTCACAAGAGAGCAGCACCCAGTGCCCTAGGCTCTTCTGAACATCAGGCCATATTGGGGCCAAAATGGCAACTGGGCTCTTCTGCCCATTTAGCCATTAGCCAACCCAGTCATGAGTAAACTTTCGTGCCCTCTGCCTGGCTCTCTGCCTGAAAAGCCAGGGGACATAATGGGGGATGGTGGTGTGGGCGAAGAACCGTGTAGCAACACTTAGTGTGGCTGTTCTGGATGTGGTGTGAATGCTCCTTCTGGTGTAGAGATGGTGTGAGTGCCTCTAGCCCTGTTGCTGGCACATGACGCTGTGTGTATTTCTGTGTTTTAATTTCTAGCTTTCTGCTCACCGCATCATGTCATTTTTTCCCAACTGCCTTTCTTTTCTCTATCTTCCTTTTCCTTCTTCCTGTCCACGTATCCATCCCTCCCTCTTTCCCCCTTCCCTGCCCCATAGACATGACCGACTTTGAGAACAATAATGGTAACCGTAGCCTGGCAGAACTGAGTCAACGCCCTGACAATCTCTCCACAGTGACCAATGCCTTAGTGGGGATGAGCCCGTCCTCCTCGCTTTCAGCCTTGTCCAGCCGAGCTGCCTCCGTCTCTAGCCTCCATGAACGCATCATGTTTGCTCCGGGCAGTGAAGAGGCCATTGAGAGGCTGAAGGTAAGAGCCTGAGGATGCTGACATCATGCTTTACTGAGATTAGGGGAAGATGAAACACACTTGATCTGGCAACAGATCCATTTTATATCCCCATGGTGGCATTTGAACCTGCGGATAGCGACTGTAACAGCCCAGGCTCTGCGATTATTATTTGTGCACCTCCTAGATTATCTGCAGCCTTCTGCTTCTTACAAAGTAATGAAATCAAATGAAGACAGCAGGTACTTTATTGACAAGGATACTTTGTGGAGTCCAGGCCCCCAAGATGACCTTCTAGAGATTTCCCCACAGGTTTAGAAAGCCTCCAGAAGCTTAATTCTTCAAGTGCTTGCACATGCCATTCCGAGTTAGGTGTGTGCACACCTTGAGCATCACTGTTGGAATTTTTTTCCTAGTGGTATCTGTTGGGCCCGCTCTGGTGCCCCGTGATGCTGTGCTCCCATAGTGCCAGTATAAGGGGCCGTGCTGAGCCCGCATCCCTCAGTTCCTTCTTACTGCCCGTAACTGCTGTTGGAACTCCGCTCTTTGCCTTGGCAAAGTTTTTCATAGTGGTTTTTTGCTTAGCTTTTATTGTAAATAGTTGTTAGTTAAGTAGTTTTTAGTAAGTCTAGTATAGAAATTGGGACACCTCTCCTTGTCTGGAGAGGTGTTCCTCCTTCTGGGTGCCGGGGCATGCCTTAGTCTCCAGGGTTTACACCTGTCTCCACCTGTGGGAAGCCTATGCCCAACAGCAACCCTCTCTTGAGCTGTCTTAAGTGTTTGGGATTGTGAGAAGGATACAGAAAAGATCGTTGCCAGATTTGTTGCGAGTTTAAGCCCACACACTCAAAAAGTCTGGGCAGCAAGACTGAAAGTCCTCCTGATGGAGGCAGTATTGAGACCCACCTCGGAGCCGGGATCTGACTCAGCATGAGCACATCATCTTCAGAGCGCAGTGCACCTCCCACTGCTAGGAGCTCTCAGCATTGCTCCTCATCACCAGTGCCCAAGAAGAAGCATTGCAGGCATGGTGAGAAGAGCTGTTCTTCCGCACCAAAGGGTGACAGAAGGGCAGACAAGTCAAGAGCTGCGGACAGGGATAGGGCGAGACCCGCACCGCACTGCTCCCCCGTTTCTGGCACCGCAGCAGCCACTGACGCTGTCACTTGCGCCAGCACCACAAACCCCGTGAAGGAAGGTGCAACCCTCCTTCCTGCCAGCATAGTGATCAGGAGGCTTACGCAGCAGCTAGCGACTTGCTAACTCTGCTGGTACTGGCTTTGCCAGGGGCACAAGAAGCGGTTTCGCAGGCACCGCCTGCCAGCTCTGAAGCATCGACCAGCACTGAGGCCACTTTCAAGGGGAAAGCCTCCCCTAAATAACCTCTCCCGAGGCATCGCCACAGCCTTGTTTCCCAGCTCCGGGAGGATTAGCACCGTAGAATCATAGAATATCAGGGTTGGATGGGACCTCAGGAGGTCATCCAACCCCCTTCACAAAGCAAGACTGATCCCCAATTTTTTGCCCCAGATCCCTAAATGGCCCCCTCAAGGATTGAACTCACAACCCTGGGTTTAGCAGGCCAGTGCTCAAACCACTGAGCTATCCCTCCCCCACTGCTGTGGTCCCCATGCTCCTCCTCCTCTTCAAAAATCAGACTCTGGTTCTGGCTCCTCACCTCGCCGCTATGGCCAAGGCCACATTCACCGCCCATCAGCATTGTCGGGAGCTCCCGGAGCCATGATGCCCTAGAACACTTGGCCCCTGGGGTCCGGCACTGGTACAGTGGCCTTTTTGGAACCCTTATGGGTTTGGCCTGGGTCAAGGCACCAGCTGTAGGCATTCCTACTCGGTATACTCTGAGAGTAGGGTGCCACTGGTACCGTGTGATGACACACTGCCACCTATCACTGGTATTGATAGTAGGACTGGCCTGAGCACTGCACTTGGCACCAAATCTGGAGCACATCCCAGTACCAAAGCCAGTGCTGAGGCTGGTATTGATCAGCATGAGCAGGCTTCCCAAGGGGAGGATATAGTGGAGGCTATGGCAGTGCATGCCTTCTCTTCGTCTTCACCTGATAATAAACTAATGGAGAAGGGGACATCCCTGCTTCAGGATGACCTGAGGGCCCCCCAGGACTCATTAATCGGGTGGCATCCAATCTGGACCTGCAGGCAGAAGTTGTGAAGGAGCCTTCTGACAGCTTCTTGCACAATTTATCAGCAGCAACTTGTGCAAAGGTTGCTGTACTCCTACATGAGGCCATTATGGGACCTATTAAGACGCTCTGACAGAACCCAGCTTCCTTCCCTCCTACTGCCAAGAGAACAGAGTGGAAGTACTTTGTGCTAGCCAAGGGTTGTGAGTTTTTATTTTCTCACCCCACACCCCCAGATCACTCGTTGTGGCGGCTGCCAACAAGAGGGACTGTCAGGGCCAGCCAGGGTCCGCACTGAAGATGAAGGAGCCCCTGAAGCTTGACCTACTGGGCAGGAAAGCCAACTCCACTGGGGTGGAGGGTGAGAAGGGCTTCAACTTCGCATAGCGAACCAGCAGGCACTGCTGGGCCACTATGACTTTAAACGAGTGGGAAGCAACGAACAAGTCCAAAGACAGACTTCTCCGAGACAGCCAGCAGGAGTTCTCCACCCTTGTGGAGGAGGGCAAGATGGGAGCCTCTCTGCAGGCAGCCCTGGATGCCATGGACTCTGTGGCTACATCTATGGCCACGGCAGTTACCATGCACAGGAGCTCATGGTTACAGGCACCAGAGTGCCCACAGGAAGTACACTAGACCTTGCAATACCTGCCTTTTGAGGGGCCCTCGCTTTTTTCAGAGCAAACTGATTCCAGACTGCATACCCTAAAAGACTGTAAGGCAATTCTGAAGTCCCTGGGCCTGCATTCTCCAGCACAACCCAGGAGACCATATAGGCTGCAGCATTATGGGGATTTCTATGCCCAGCTAGCCAGGCACGATCAGCAGAGAAAGAGGAATAAGGGCCACCCACCGTCCTCACTCTCGGAGTGGTCAGTAAGAAGAAACTGGGGGACGCGGACTTGGCAGAGCTCAGCAGGGCCCCTTGTACCGATGCTGTGAACGTTTGGCACCAGGGGGCACTGGAACCAGCTCGGTGGATACCAATAGGGGAAAAATTTTTGACAGCGATGCTCAGGGCACGCACACACCTAACTCAGGATGGACATGTGCAACCCATCTCAAAGAACAACAGTCACAAAAAGGTTAGTAACCGTCTTTTTCGAGGCCAAAAGTTTCAAAAGCAACCCAGGATTTTCAGTGCCCAATTTTGAACACCTTAAAGAGTGAAATTCGAATTTAGAGATTTTCAGAGGGAGGGTGCTTAAAGTTGTCTAAAAATCAGGGTTCTCTAAAGCATTGCAACTTAAAATTGAGGCACCCTGTAGCAGGGCGGCAACTCACCAGCATGGCGCCTCCTGCTGGTCATCCAGGGAATTAGCTTTTCCAGCCTCTGGAGCGCCCTCTGTAGGCCAATGTCCCGCTGGCCCCGTGTCCCTCCCGGACCCTGGTGCCCCTTTACCTTGGGTGCTGCCCCCAAGCAGTACCCCCACAGATCTGGATCTCCCCTCCCCAGGGAACCCCCAAACCTCTATCCCCAACTCACCTCAGTCTATGGCTACTGCCAGTCAGCATCTAGGCCCCACTCACTGGGGCAGACTGCAGTGTACAAGCCATTCATCGTTGGCAAAAGGGGGTTTGGCCTGCAGCCTCTGCAACCCCAGTACCTAGTTTGGCCTTGCACAGGGCCTGCAGTCTGGGGAGTTGCCAGCTGGGAGCTCCCCAGCTCCTCTCGCCTTTTCCCCAGCCCTGCTCTGTTGCCTGCACCCATGGCTCCCAGGCAGCTAGGTCCTTCTCCCTCAGAAGCTGGAGGGAGAGTGTGTCTAGCTCCTGGCTCATAGCCCTTTTATCAGGGCCAGCTGAGGTCTGATTGGGGTGTGGCCCAACAGAGCCATCAGGCTGCAGTTTGGGCCCAGTTCTGCCCAGCTCTGAGTGGCAGGTCTGAGAGTCATCTGCTTTTCTAACATGTTGTCTTCAAATACTGTGACTGGTGTAAGGGTTTGTTGAAAAACCTCTTACCCCACCTTTTCCCTGAGGGATGCTTTACATTGAAACCAGCCTGGAACTGGGATTCACATTCTGCAGCCAGGAGACAGAGCTGTCTCATTTGTGTCCATTATACAAGATCATTGTGTGGTGTGACTGAGTAAATGCCGCTGTGAGTGTGACCTCTGTAGAACAGAGGTTCTGGAGCAAAGCCTAAAAGAGCATTTGTAGTTCTGTTACCAAAGGTGACAGCAGTCACAAAATACTAACATTTAAACTCTGCTTGCCAGGAAACAGAGAAGATCATTGCTGAGCTGAACGAGACCTGGGAAGAAAAGTTGCGGAGGACAGAAGCAATCCGCATGGAGAGGTGAGTGTACAGCAGTGATGTTTGCAGGACTTATTCACTCAGTGCCCAGTTCACTTTATGCCACCTTTGTGCCTCCCCTCTGGGGGGGCTGGCTGGGGTCAGTTCATCTGCCTGTGCTGGTTGTAGCAGCATCAGCAGCCAGGAAGAGCCAGGATGGTAAGGCCATTGGGTCGTGCCCCAGTTTCGTCAATAGCATGGCTGGCACTCCTCCTCACCAGTGACTCCTGTAGGGGGCTTTGCATAGAGCCAGGTATGCTGACACAACACATGCCTGTGATGTGTTCAGTCAGAGACCCCCTTGGGACTGTCAGCTGACATGCTGAGATTACCTCTGAGCCCATTTTCCGTGCCAGTTTGGGACTCCAGAACCCTGCCTTCTTAAGCCAGACATGCTAGCCTGCTGCAACACAGACCCAGGTCTGGTCCACACCCCCAAAGCTGCAGGCTTTAACCAAAAACTGCTCAGCAGGTCACCTATCTCCAGCACCCAGACACCCAGTTCCCAGTGGGATCCAAATCCCAAATAAATCCATTTTTTTCTGTATGAAGCTTATACAGGGTAAACCCATAAATTGTCCACCCTCTATAACACTCATAGAATCATAGAACCATAGAATATCAGGGTTGGAAGGGACCTCAGGAGGTCATCTACTCCAACCCCCTGCTCAGAGCCCAATCCCCAACCAAATCATCCCAGCCAGGGCTTTGTCAAGCCTGACCTTAAAAATATCTAAGGAAGGAGATTCCACCACCTCCCTAGGTAACTCATTCCAGTGTTTCACCACCCTCCTAGTGAAAAAGTTTTTCCTAATATCCAACCTAAACCTCCCCCACTGCAACTTGAGACCATTACTCCTTGTTCTGTCATCTGGTACCACTGAGAACAGTCTAGATCCATCCTCTTTGGAACCCCCTTTCAGGTAGTTGAAAGCAGCTATCAAATCCCCCCTCATTCTTCTCTTCCACAGACTAAACAATCCCAGTTCCCTCAGCCTCTCCTCATAAGTCATGTGTTCCAGTCCCCTAATCATTTTTGTTGCCCTCCGCTGGACTCTTTCCAATGTTTCCACATCCTTCTTGTAGTGTGGGACCCAAAACTGGACACAGTACTCCAGATGAGGCCCCACCAATATCGAATAGAGGGGAACGATCACGTCCCTCGATCTGCTGGCAATGCCCCTACCTATACATCCCAAAATGCCATTGGCCTTCTTGGCAACAAGGGCACACTGTTGACTCATATCCAGCTTCTCGTCCACTGTAACCCCTACGTCCTTTTCTGCAGAACTGCTGCCGAGCCATTCGGTCCCTAGTCTGTAGCAGTGCATGGGATTCTTCCATCCTAAGTGCAGGACTCTGCACTTGTCATTGTTGAACCTCATCAGATTTCTTTTGGCCCAATTGTCTAATTTGTCTAGGGCCCTCTGTATCCTATCCCTACCCTCCAGCGTATCTACCTCTCCTCCCAGTTTAGTGTTGTCTGCAAACTTGCTGAGGGTGCAATCCACACCATCCTCCAGATCATTTATGAAGATATTGAACAAAACCAGCCCGAGGACCGACCCTTGGGGCACTCCACTTGATACCGGCTGCCAACTAGACATGGAGCCATTGATCACTACCCGTTGAGCCCGACAATCTATCCAACTTTCTATCCACCTTAGAGTCCATTCATCCAGCCCATACTTCTTTAACTTGTTGGCAAGAATACTGAGGGAGACAGTGTCAAAAGCTTTGTTAAAGTCAAGGAATAACACATCAACTGCTTTCCCCTCATCCACAGAGCCAGTTATCTCGTCATAGAAGGCAATTAGATTAGTCAGGCATGACTTGCCCTTGGTGAATCCATGCTGACTGTTCCTGATCACTTTCCTCTCCTCTAAGTGCTTCAGAATTGATTCCTTGAGGACCTGCTCCATGATTTTTCCGGTGACTGAGGTGAGGCTGACTGGACTGTAGTTCCCAGGATCCTCCTTCTTCCCTTTTTTAAAGATGGGCACTACATAGAGATAGAGAGATATGCACAGCTGTTTGCTCCCCCAGGTATTAATCACTTACTCTGGCTTAATTAATAAGCAAAAGTTTTCACCTAAGATGTCTGCTGAAACTAACAAGGACTGTACCGGGGAAAGGATTGGACCCAGACTAGGAAGGAGTCTAGTCTGTGAAAGAAGCTTATTGGAACATCTCTGAGGGTGAGATTTTACCTGTAATCAATAAAATCAATTAAGTATAAAAAGTAGCATTTAAGTGATTTCAAGAAATGATAAAACAAAGTAAGTCACCAAGCAAAATAAAGCAAAAACATGCAAGTCTAAGCCTAATACATTCAGAGACTGATTACAGGTCAAATCTCACCCTCAGAGATGTTCCAATAAGCTTCTTTCACAGACTAGACTCCTTCCTAGTCTGGGCCCAATCCTTTCCCCGGTACAGTCCTTGTTAGTTTCAGCAGACATTTTAGGTGAAAACTAGGGGTTTTCTCATGACTGGCAGCCCCTTTTGTTCTGTTTGCCCCCTTTTATAACTTTGGCACAAGGCGGGAATATTTTGTCTCCCTGGGTCCCCACCCCTCCTTCTAAATGGAAAAGCACCAGGTTTAAGATGGATTCCAGTATCAGGTGACATGTTCACATGTCCTGTGAGATCCCAGCCTCCATTCTTCCAGGGCTGGCCCACATGCACCCAGGAGGGTTTGCAAGTAAACATACCATTTATAACCAATTGTCCTAGTCAATGGGAGCCATCAAGCTTCCAAACCACCATAAATGGCCCACACTTTGCATAATTACAGTAGGACCTCAGAGTTATACTTCATATTCCTAGTTTCAGATACCAGAATGATACATTCATACAAATAGGATGAATACACTCAGTAGATTATAAGCTTTGTAATTATATCTTACAAGAGGTCTTTTGCATAAAGCATATTCCAGTTACATTATATTCACACTAATAAGCATATTTCCATAAAACATTATGGAGTGCATTGTCACAATGCCCATAGCCCCTTTTCCGGAGGCAGTCAGAGGTGAGGGGACAGGTGCATTTTAGAAATGAATGAGATGAGAGAAAGAGAAGATAAAGTCTCCGTACAACCATTTCAATACAGTGATCAGCCCTCCAAAAGGAAGAGGTGGATGGTCTTGTTGGTAAGGCACCAAATCAGTCTACAAGCTTTCTTCATGACCTCCTATAAAACATTTAATCTCTCTCTGCCTTGATTTCCCTCATCTGTAACACGGAGCTAATAGTACTATCCTGCTTCACAGCTGAGTCTTACTTCATTAACATTTATAAGACACTTTGAGATCCTCAAATAGCCGGCACTAGCTAAATATTATAAATGGAATGTCTGCCTTAATTTAGAGGGCTTCAAGGAAATGGAATTACTGAAATCATTAATATTCTTTATTGATGTAATTGTTTAATTGAACTCTCATGATGGGGGTCATTTTCCTAAGCACTGTACAAATATCTAACAAAGCCCATAGCTAGTCTGTGTAAACATATGTTCCTCTCATGGTTAGCCTCCTCCATCTTTGCCCTCCTCCTTCCACTTGATTCGCCTTGTTTCCAGTTGAACTGTGAGCGCTTTGAGGCAGGGTCTGTGTCTGTGCAGCCCTTAGCACAGTGGGATCCTGATCTCAGTTGGTTTCTCTAGGGGCTGCTCTGATGCAAAAAACTAACAACACAGGTTGTTTTGACAGACTTTTGCTTTTGCTGTTGCTCAGGGAAGCTTTGCTGGCAGAAATGGGCGTGGCCATGAGAGAAGATGGAGGCACGCTGGGTGTTTTCTCTCCAAAAAAGGTAGGTAGGATTTCTTTAATCTCTTCCATCAGGCCAATCAGATCCTTCTAAAAATATACCTACTGCCCGGCAGCAGCACTTGGAAAATACCTCCCTGCTAAATTCATACTAGTCCAACTCATTTCTGATTAGCACTGAGACATGTGAACTGACCCCTCTAGCTCAGTGGGTATTGACTTTGAAACATAAAAATTATGCTTTAAATATCAACCCTGTTCACTGTTTCACTGCTGATTGTTTTAATAGAAACATCCAGCTAATTTTCCCTTCCCGTTCCCAGATTGTGTTATAGTTCTTTTGGCATCCAGCCATTAAGGCCATGAGACAGTGTGCCTCAGTTTCCCCATTCACACACAGCAAACCAGGTTTTTCATGGTTTCTCTGCTGTGATAAGCTTTAAACCCGTTTACCGGTATTAATTGAAAAGTAGCGTTATCATAAGGTTTAACATCCGTGTCAAAATTCTTATCCCCAAAACTTAACATTAATACCAAAATTTTTATCTCAGATGTGCATTTATAAGTATCTTTATGATACCACGTCCTCTGTTCAGATAGTGTGGTTTGAGGTTAGTTTGTTCATTACCCATAGTGTCCTTTGACTCTGTCCCATGTAATCAGTCACTGGCTTTTCCTTCCCTCCAGTGTTCCCCTCTGTGTGGGCTCTTAATTTAATCATGTTTCTGGAATTCTGGTGCCTAGGGTCTGGCAAGATAGGTGTTCAGGGGGATCCTGCACATTGGCTGGCCCTTTGGGGAGCCGTCTCCCAACCCCAGGACTGTAGATATGCAGAAAATCCAGCTCCCCTTTTGGGATTACCCTCTGTTTCCCCCCTCCCTGCAGCACTGAGTCCCTCCCTGCCCCCTGGAGGGCTTTGATCTGTGCTCTCTGGGCTAGGTGTGTTTACCCTTTGATCAGATTCACTTTTTCCCAGCAGCTTTCCCATAACTGCTCTCTGTCTCATCAGCCTGGGGGAAAACACCTCCTTCTCTGTCAGTTGGGTCATTCGTATTCTGGCAAACTACCACCTGGCAATTTTCTGGTCCCAACTCCTCTGTTATCACACACATTGGAGCTGCATCTTGATTTAGAGACACAGTTACTTTCCAAAAACTTATCAGAAATAGCATCCTGAAACACTGGGACCTGGATTGGGGTACCTTCCACCACCCCTTTCTCTGAGACGTCAGCTGTGTGACTGCTCCCCTCCAGGAGGTCAGTTACACAGTTGCTTCTCAAAACCTGGGTCACAGGTGGAGTGACTGGGTGCACAGATGCTGACCCAGCCATCCTCCTAATGTCCTGGGCATCCTGCCCCAAGTGACTAGTGAAGAGACATTCCTGTACCCCCACTATTCCTTCCCCACTTTCCTCCTCTGGGCCCCCTCCTAAGACACATTTATCTGTGCCCCTAGGAAGGGTTCTATCTCTTGTTCAGCTGCAGAACTCTGCCAGCTAACAACTGGGACAGTTTCCTTAATCCCTGACAACACCTCTCCTGCTCCTGTGCTTGAGAGCATGTTGCCTTCTGCTGGAAAGGAGCTAGTCTCAGCCCCTCCCATACTTGGAAGCACACTGCTTCCCTGTATTACAGAGTCACAGGATTCCTCACCAACCTCGGTGGTTTCTTGGATTCCCTGCCCCTTCTCTGGGCTCTCCTCTGGGACACATTTCTCTATGCTCCCTACAGCGGGTTTGTCTCTGGTTCAGCTGCTACCTGTTGGCAGCTAGCAACTTGGACAGCTCTCTCCGTGGCAGGCATTATACTCCCATCCCTTCCTGATGTGGTGTTGTCTCCAGCTGCAGTGCAGGAGTTGGTTTCAACCACCCTCCCACCTGGAAGGATGTGGCTTCTCCCTGCTGCAGAAGAATCAAGGAGACTCTCTCCCATTCTCTCAGCAGTTCCTGAGACCTTACCCTTTCCCTCGGGGATCTCAGCATAAAACTCCCTCCTGCTGCAGGCAAATACTTTAACCTGAGCTACACGGAAAAAATCATTACCAAGGAGCAGGTTGACTAGGAGGTGTTCTATTACCCCCACAGTCAAAACACTTTCCAAACCTTCCCAAACCACATGGTAATCAAGGAATATGCTTTCGTCCACCCCCACAATCACTGCCATTTGGCCAGGTAGCATACTGGCCTTTAGGACCACACTCTGCTTAACCAGAGAGATCTGGGCCCCTGTATCCCTCTACCCCAAGTACTCCTTGCCATTCATTTGGACAGCCTTAATATGCTTGATATCTCGTTCTACAGAGGCTAACCTCACAAAACCAATATGATAGATTTCAATTGCTTGGGGGAGTTTCTGTGTTGAGGACAGCAGAACTAACATGAGCTATTGGTTGCCTGCTTCCTCCTAGCACAGGATGCATATTCCTCAGGTGATCAGTGGAATTACACTGATAGCACCTTTTGGGCTCTTCTGCTTTCACAGGAGATTTGGGATGAGGGTTGGAGGAATGTTTTGGGGTAAGAGAATGTTTAGACTCCCAACCCCCTTCTCTCTTCCCAGGGGCAAAATGGGATCCTCCCTTCCCACCAGTTTTAAACCCCCTTTTCTGTGGCCTGCCCTCAGTTGATGCCTGATGCTGTTAGAAGGCATCAGCTAAAAAAGCCACAGACTTTACATCTTTGTCCCATAGACACTGCTTTACATCAGCCTTACATATGCTTAGGAAATGCTCCTGAGGAAGAAGATCCAACATTCCCTCAAAACTTACCACCTCTTTACCCCTCAACCATTTTCCCAACAAATCTTTCATTTTGTTTACATATTTCCCATTATTCATGCCAATATCCCTCTTAAGATTCCTAAATGTAACTCTATATGTTTCAGGGGTAATCTGAAAACTTCGCAAAACAGTATCTTTAAATTTACAATAGTCTAAAGCATCTTCAATAGGCATTCCATTGAATTAAGATTCAACTTGATAAGTTTATGGAGGAGAAGGTATGATGGGATAACATGATTTTGGCAATTAATTGATCTTTAACTATTCATGGTAAATAGGCCCAATGGCCTGTGATGGAATGTTAGATGGGGTGGGATCTGAGTTACTACAGAGAATTCTTTCCTGGGTATCTGGCTGGTGAATCTTGCCCAGCCAGATTGCCATATTTGGGGTCGGGAAGGAATTTTCCTCCAGGGCAGATTGGAAGAGGCCCTGGGGGTTTTTCACCTTCCTCTGCAGCATGGGGCACAGGTTACTTGCTGGAGGATTCTCTGCACCTTGAAGTCTTTAAACCATGAGTTGAGGACTTCAGTAGCTCAGACAAAGGTTTATTGCAGGAGTGGGTGAGTGAGATTCGATGGCCTGCATTGTGCAGGAGGTCAGACTAGATGATCATAATGGTCCCTTCTGACCTTAATATCTATGAATATATGAATACATTTCAAGCTTTACCATTTAATTTTGCAGTTAGGATAGGAACTCTCTTATCATCAGGACAGAAGTGTTCCCATTTGTGGATTTTTGGAGTGATGGGAGTCATTGGGGTCGGAGGGTTCTAGTTCTGCTTCTCTAGCAGGTCCAGTTGGTGTTTTCACTCTCTTTCTCTTTTTTCTCTCTCGCTCTGTTTTTCTTCCACGGCCCTTCTGTGTGCAGCCTCCTCCCTGGCTGCCTCTGTCTCCATAGTTTCCCTGGTCGCAGCTGCTTCTTTGAGCCTCATTTCTGCCTGCCACATATGAAACTTGTGGTCCTTTTCCTTCTCTGCAGCTTCCAGTCTGGCCAGCTCTACTTTTGTAGCTGCCTCACTGGTAGTCATTTTTCTGCTTTCTTGTGCTTATTTCCCTCATCCGAAATAAACAAACAGAAAATAACAAAATTGTGACCTCCTCCTGACCGTTCTTAGCCACTGCACTTAAGACTCACTTAAAATCACAAATATCAGTTCTTAAAGTGTGAACTCCACTTGGAGTAACAAGCTGTACAAACACCTACTTGCTGTGCCACTGTGACGTTCCCCTGGTGTTATCTGTTGAGTCACTCCAGTCCTCGATTGGGAGCCAGCCTTACCCTGCTCTGCTGTGAGAACCCCCACTCCTGGACTGTTCACGCACAGTCTCTGGCATGTAAGCTGCTCCTTGGATTGAGGAACCGAATGATACTAGCCAATATCTCTGGTCCCAGACACAACCCTAGGAACCTCCTTCTTGCAGTGTTCAGTTATGCCCGCTGGACACTGCAAGGTTATATGAGTTTGTCTATTTAACAAAGAAATTGATATGCACCAGGCTTGTTATCCCAAGGGGAATCTCTGACATGCTTTAAATCAAACACACTTCTTCAGGTAGAATAAACAAACAGATTTATTAACTACAAAGATAGATTTTAAGTGATTATAAGTCAAAGCATAACAAGTCAGATTTGGTGAAATGAAATAAAAGCAAAATGCATCCTAAACTGATTTTAACACTTTCAGTGCCTTTACAAACTTAGATGCTTCTCACCACAGGATGACTGGTTGCCCTTCAGCCAGGCTTCAGTCGCTTGGTGGTGATGTCTGTAGATGGAGGTGGAAGAGACAGGAAGCATGACTCTCCCTTTTATCATGTCCTTTCTTCCCTCTTCAGAGTGAGGTGAGCATTACCGCATCACAGTCCCAAACTGACCAAAGGAAGGGGGTGACTCACTCAAGAGTCCAACAGATCCTTTGTTGTTGCCTTGGCCAGTGTTCTTTGTTCCTGTGAGGCTGGGCTGGGTTTGTCCCATACATGCCCTGATGAGGTGTGAACTGTCCCTCTGCTCCTGGAGAGTTTTTGCCTGGGCTTGCTTTAAGCCTTGAGGACACATTTTCAGCCTCATAACTATATACATGCAATTACAACCTATAACATTACCATAACAACAATGCTCAGTACATCATGAGCCTTCCAAAGACACATGACATAATAAACTGTGCATTAGATACCACACAATCATATTATAAGGATGAATATGGGATGCTGGGTGTTCCTCCGAGGTACAGAATGTCACATCTATCTCCTGGAGTGTTCAGAGGGTAAATACACGAGCAGTGGTAAGGTGCTTAGATGCTATAATAAAGAGGCCATATAAGTATCATTAATAGATAGATACCCAGGAAACAGGTGTCTAATTAACACGTAACTAGATGGGTAGAGAGAGAAAGTAAGGCCTTTTGCAAAAGTGGATCCCTATAACGAAGCACTTAACTCCATATTTGGGTTCCTGGATAAATCAGAAAGTGCTGTGCACCCCGCAACTCCTGTTGAGGTGTGGGGTAGTTAATCAGAGCTCAGCACTTTGAAAATCAAGCCACTTATTCAGGTGCCCAATACCGCATGAGGAGGTGAATTTTATGCAGGCATTATGGAGATTCTTGTCTACAGACACTTGTGCAATATCCTAACAAAAACCACCTTAGCAGTCCTCCCCAAGTAAGAGCTGATGTCCCAGGGCGAAGCAAAGGCTGCAAGGGTTAGCTTAGCACAGGCTGCAAAGCAGGAAGATCTAGATGAGAAAGTGAGAGGAAGAAGTACAAGAAGCCAGCTCAATGAGGGGGAGGAGGAAAGAAGCGACTGTATCATCTGTTGTGACCAGGCTTTAGTAGATTGGGTGGAGGATGCAGAGGAGACATTTTGGCTACTCCCAATTGTCAGATAGACTCAGTAACTAATTCTTTCTCCTTGTGCATCTGCGGGCTCTCTTCCTGAGGGGCTAGGAACCCAGCTCAGGAATCACCTAATCCTATAAAGCAGGAATTGCTTAAGGTCTGTGATCTTCATCTTTTAATAAATAACCCTTCCACTCCTCAGTGTGTTGACTGTTTGCCCTTGCATGAGGGACAGTTTCTGATTCTCTTTGCATACCATGTAGACTGGTTTTATGGTTGTGATTTTAGAGGATCTCCCACAAGGGATCAATCAGGTGTAAGATTATAACAATGTGAACTTGCTCCCAAAAGTGCTCTGCTTCTGGCAGCTAAAATTCCAGCACTGAGTGCTTCCTCCTAGCAGCACGGCTGCTCCTTGGCCATTTGGGGGTGCGTTAGTTGTGCCATGGGAGGACTTGGCTGGCTGTAATTGAATAAAGAAGCTACCAGGTTCTGGTGAATTCAGGAATCTCAGCTCCAGCTCAAAGGATGCATAGGCCCTTCTGTGTTACAGTAGTATGTCCATGCCCCTTGGCTCACACGACCCACTTGACTTTTACTCAAATGCAAGGTGGTATTAGAAAACTGAGGCAAATTTCTTTACGTTTTCCAAGCCAGTTAGAGAAGCAACGTCAATGCTGAACAGACCTGATTTCCCCAACCCCCATGTGGCGCCATCACTGGCACCTGTGCAAAGCGGGTGTGAATGGACCCTGCTGTGAATGGAAAGCCTGATATGCCCCCTTGGCATGAAAGTAAATGGCCCGGTCAGATGCAGGGCACAGGGGAACCAGGCCCCAGCTCTGCTGTTCCCACTTCTGTTTTGATTTTTAATCAGCTTGTGAGGCACTGTTCAGGGAGGAGGAACTGTCAAAGAAGTTAGAAGCCCAGTAAATGTCAATGGGAGTTGGGTACCTGACTCTCTTTAGCCACCTTTGAAAATCCTTATGTGACGTTCCCCTCTGGTGTTATCTGAATTGGTGATCTGTTAGGCCACTCCAATTCTTGACTCTGGGAGCCAGCCTTACCCCGCTCTGCTGTGAGAACCCCCACTCCTGGGCTGTTCACACACAGCCTCTGGCATGTAAGCTGCTCCCAGCTACTTGCAACTGAATGAGACTAGCCAATGTCTTCAGTCCCAGACTAAACCCTAGGAACCTCCATCTTGCAGTGTCCAGTTATGCCCACTGGACGCTGCAAGCTTTTATGAGTTTGTCAGTTTAACAGAGAAATTGGTATGTAGCAGGCTTGTTATCCTAAGGAGAGTCTCTGACATGCTTCAGACCAAACACACTTCTTCAGGTAGAATAAACAGATTTATTAACTATAAAGATAGATTTTAAGTGATTATAAGTCAAAGCATAACAAGTCAGATTTGGTGAAATTAAATAAAAGCAAAACACATTCTAAGCTGATCTTAACACTTTCAATGTCCTTACAAACTTAGAGCACGTCTACACAGGCAAAGTTACAGCACCAGCAGTTACAGCACCGCTCAGAGAGCGCTGAAGGAAAACTGCTGTTGTGTGTTCACACTGACAGCTGCCTGCGCAATAGCATGTTCACACTTGCGGTGCTATTCAGAGAGGTGCACTCTGGGCAGCTTTCCCACAGAGCACCTCTTTCTCCTCTGCTACTAAGACTTGTGGGAAGGCGGAAGAGGTCGCGGGGCATCCTGCGTCCTGACCCAATGCCCTGTGACACATTGCTTCGCATCCCAGCAATCCCTGTGATTCCATCTGCATTTGGCACCATCTTTCAATGGTTTGTGTACGGTGCGCCCTGCCCTGCCTCTTTCTGGCTGCAGGAATGGATCCTGAGCTGTTGACAAGAATGCTGTTCGCACTGACCAACATGTCACAAGTGGCAGTGGAGTTATTCCTTAAACTACAAAGGCAAGAGGAGTGCAACATTGATCTCGCCATGCAAAGTAGCTACGACACAAGATTTCTTGTGGCATTCACGATGGTGCTGACCACTGTGGAACACTGCTTTTGGGATCGGGAAACAAGCACTGAGATCACATTGTGATGCACGTCTGGGATGACGAGCAGTGGCTGCAGAACTTTTGCATGAGGAAAGCCACGTTCATGGGACTGTGTGAAGAGCTTGCACCAGCCCTGTGGTGCAAGGACACAAGTATGAGAGCTGCCCTGCCGTTGGAGAAGCGCTTGGTGATTGCACTGTGGAAGCTGGCTACTCCAGACTCCTACTGATGGGTCGCTAACCAGTTCAGAGTGGGAAAGTCGAGCGTTAGACTCGTGTTGATGGAAGTGTGCAGGGCCATTAATCGCATCCTGCTCCGAAAGACCATGACTCTGGGCAACATGCGTGAGATTGTGGATGGCTTTGCACAAATGGGCTTCCTTAACTGTGGAGGGGTGATAGATGGCACGCACATTCCAGTTCTGGCACCAGACCACCTAGCCAACGAGTACATTAATCGCAAGATGTATTTCTCAATGGTTCTCCAGGCGCTTGTGGATCACTGTAAGCGTTTCACAGATATTAACGCAGGCTGGTCCGGAAAGGTGCATGATGCACACATCTTTCATAACACTGGCCTGTTCAAGAAGCTGCAAGCAGGGACTTTCTTCCCAGACCAGAAGATCACCATGGGGGAAGTTGAAATGCCCACTGTGATCCTGGGAGACTCCACCTACCCCTTAATGCCGTGGTTCATGAAGCCATACATGGGGCAACTTGAGAGCAGCAAGGAGCAGTTCAACAACAGGCTGAGCAAAATGCAGAATGACTGGAGTGTGCATTCGGCCATTTAAAAGCCTGCTGGCGATGCCTGTATGGGAAACTGGACATGGCCGATGATAATATTCCTATGCTTATAGCGGCATGCTGTACACACCATAATATTTGTGAAGGGAAGGGTGAAAGGTTCACTCAGGGCTGGACAGCAGAGACTCAGCGCCTGGAGGCTGAGTTTGAACAGCCAGAGACCAGGACTATTAGAGGGGCACAGTGCGAGGCCATAAGGATCAGGGATGCTTTGAGGCAGCAATTTGAAGCTGAAAGCCACTAATATTTGTTGCTGTGCTCGGGATTGCAATGCTTGTAATGCTACGAGGTAATTTTTGCACATGATGCAAGAAGGGGCCTTAACATAGCTGTAAGTATGTTGCTTTGCAGTGCTCTTTTTGCTTTCACTTAATAGAATAAAGATTGCTTTCAAACAAACACAACAATTTTACTGAAAGACAACAACCAGAGGAGACAGTCAAACGAAAAAATTAATCAGCAGGTAGGGGGATGGGGGGGAGGGAATGGGGGAATGGAAGGTTTCAAGAGGAGGAGGGGTCCCGGGACGGCTATAGATTTGTGTATGTCCAGGGATCATACCCAACCTTCTCCTTTGGAGTACGATGCAGCGGGTGCTGTACTTCAGCAGGGCCAAACTACAGATGGATGGGTGTTGAGTGCAGTAGGTATTGGGAGTGAGGAGGGAGGAGTGGAATACTGTGGATAGAGAGTAGAGCCAGGAGGTTGATAAGAGTATATTGGCGGGGGGAGCATGGGAAAGTTTTTTGCGACAGCGGCTGCAGGGGAGAGCGGGCGCAGAGCTGCTTGGTTTGAAGAGCTAGTATCTCCCTGGAGCATGTCCGCTTGGTGCTCCATAACTGTTAAGAGCTGCTCCGTGGCTTCTTTCTGGTGTGCCGCGTTCGCCTTTTGTTCCCTCTTCTTGCTGTCCCGCCACTCCTTCAATTCCTTTTTCTCGGTGGCGGACTGTATCATAACCTCATACATAAAGTCCTCCTTAGTCCTTCTTGGCTGGTTTCGAATTCTTCACAACCATTCTGCCGCCAATAAGGGAGGCTGGCCTCCCACGGTCATCTCTGTGAAGTTCAAATGCAACATTTTACAGAAGCAGTATTGTTTGCAACACAGACAACACTTTTTCAGTGCTTTAAAACACAGCTGACACTAACTGGCTGACTCCAGGCAAGCACACACAAGCCACAAGCCCTCCAAAATGGTGAGTATCCACAGGGGCAAAGTAAATCACTGTTCCCGGACCCTGCTGTACACTAGGCACATGGCTGTTGGGCACTTGGGGAGAGCCAGCACTGTGGGGGGCTGGGCTGATAATCATTCCTGTCCCCACACTTTCCACAGGAGATTATCATTTTGGAAGATATCTCACTGTTGAGGGTGAGCAGGGAATCAAGGGAGGGTGTTCTCCAAGCCTGCGGCTTCCAACCTGGTCCCTATGCAGCTAGCCTGTGTGCAGCTGTGGTCCCCCCCATCCACCCCCCATGACGGCACAGTGGTGTGGGAAAGTTACCGTTGATGGGGTAAGAAACAAAGCAGCTCTGCCGAGGAACCTGCGGGAGCGGATTGCCCAGTATCTCCACAAGAGTTTCCTGGAGATCTCTGAGGGAGATTTCCATGAAGTGAGGGAGTGTATCAACAGCTGCTCAAACTAGGCATGATGTGGGAGACAAGCCTGCTTTCTGCAACTTCCTGCCCCCAACAGCTCTCTTCAGCAATTTCCAAAACCAGATCCACTTACCGGGGGCCTCCTCTCCTGTTTCTGCTTCGCCAATATCCGCCTGCTGTGACTGGTGTGACAGGGTCGGGCCAGAGGACTACAGGACAGTAATAGAAGGCAGATATATTAGCCCCAGGTTAAGTAGGTCCCTTTTCCCTGGGTAAGGGAACAGAGAAGGTTCCAGAACAATCAGGAACCTTCTGGAGACAATTAAGACAGACAGGCTGATTAGAACACCTGCAGCCAATCAAGAAGCTGCTAGAATCAATTAAGGCAGGCTAATCAGGGCACCTGGGTTTAAAAAGGAGTTCACTTCAGTTTGTGGTGGGCGTGTAAGGAGCTGGGAGCAAGAGGCACTAGGAACTGAGAGTGAGAACCTATGGTGTTGGATGACTGAGGAGTACAAGCATTATCAGTTACCAGGAGGAAGGTCCTATGGTGAGGATAAAGAAGGTGTTGGCAGGAGGCCATGGGGAAGTAGCCCAGGGAGTTGTAGCTGTCGCACAGCTGTTCCAGGAGGCACTCTGGACAGCTGCATTCCACAGGGCCCTGGGCTGGAACCCGGAGTAGAGGGTGGGCCCGGGTTCCCCCCAAACCTCCCAACTCCTGATCAGACACAGGAGGAGTCGACCTGGACTGTGGGTTCAGAAAAACGGCCAAGCTGAGGGCTGTCATGAAGCTCCAAGGCGAGCAAATCTGCCAATAAGCGCAAGACCCACCAAGGTAGAGGAGGAACTTTGTCACACTGGCTAGACTCCTCTGGGGTAAAAAAGAGCTCCTGACTGCATGCATCTCTGGCCTCCAAGTCATCCTCTGCCTCTGGTTCCCCCTGCCCCTCTTCATCCAAAATTACCTCCTCCTGGCTCGGTCCACTCTCGACTGGCAAAGAAGCCAATGAAGTATCCACAGGGGACTTCACAGTGGAGGTGGGATCACCACCAAGTATCGCGTCCAGTTCTTTGTAGAACAGGCAGCTTGTGGGCACAGCACCAGAGCAGCGGTTTGCCTCCCGCGCCTTGTGGTAGGCATTCCACAGCTCCTTCACTTTGACCCTGCACTGCACTGTGTCCTGATCATGGCCCTTTTCTATCATGCATCTAGACATGTGTCCATAGGTATCTGCACTGCCTCCTCTCCCCAAATACCGATGAGGTCCAGCAGCTTGGCATTGCTCCAAGCAGGGGATTGCCTGGTGCGTGGAGCAGGCATGGCCACCTGGAAAGATGCGCTGAGACCACTGCACGCATCACCGAGCAAACAGGAAAGGGATTTTCAAATTTGCAAAGGAATGTACGGGGTGGGGCTGATGGTTGGTCACCTGCGGGCAGGGCAGTAGAGTTCAAACCAATGGCCAGAGAGGTGAGAACAGGCATTGTGGGACACCTCCCAGAGGCCAATCGCAGCGCTGTAATTGACCAGGGTGTCTACACTGGCACTGCAGTGCTGTAGCCCCGGTGCAGAAAGCTCTACACCTCTCATTGAGGTGGTTTTTTAGAGCGCTACAACTGCACAGTTTCTGCGCACTAAGTGGCTTGGCAGTGTGTGCACCTCGGGAGTTACAGTGCTCAAAGCTGTTTTACTGCGCACAAACTTGCAAGTGTAGACAAGCCTTTAGATGCTTCTCACCACAGTCTGGCTGGGTGCTCTTCAGCACCTTTGATCAGCGCTTCAGTCGCTTGGTGTGGTCTCTGTAGATGTAGGTGGAAGGGAGAGAGGAAGAGCATGGCAAATGTCTCTCCCTTTTATCATGTCCTTTCTTCCCTATTGGCTTACCGCCACCTTCAGAGTCAGGTGAGCATTACCTCATTGCAATGCCAAACTGATCAAAGGAAAGGAGGTGACTCCCTTGAGAGTCCAACAGATTCTTTTGTTGCTGTCTAGGTCAGCGTCCTTTGTTCCTGTGAGGCTGGGCTGGGTTTGTTCCATACACGTCCTGATGAGGTGTGAACTGCCTCTCAGCTCTTGTAGAGTTTTTGCATGGGCTTATTTTAAGCCACCAGGATACATTTTCAGCCTCATAACTATATACGTGAAATTATAGCCTATAACATAACTATAACGACTATTATAACATCACTATAACAACCATACTCAGTGCA
This sequence comes from Chelonia mydas, assembly GCF_015237465.2. Classification (NCBI taxonomy): domain Eukaryota; kingdom Metazoa; phylum Chordata; order Testudines; family Cheloniidae; genus Chelonia; species Chelonia mydas. The sequence continues at coordinate 55,507,447 of NC_057855.1, forward strand.
TCATGAGCCTTCCGAAGACACCCAACATGACAAACTTTGCATTGGATACCACACAGTCATTTTACAAGGATGAACATTGGGGGGCTGGTTGTTCCCCCGAGGTACAGTGTCACACCCTACCCCAAATGTTCTCTCCTGGAATTATGCTGGGGCAGGAGTGGAGGCTCCGTGCAGTGGAGCAGCCTGTCAGATGGCTGTGTTTTTGAGGGTAGGGCTGTCCTGTGACATGGCTTGGTGTCTGGCATGGTTATTGAGAATGCCTTTGACCCGTTGTCTCTTTCCCTCCTAGACACCTCACCTGGTCAATCTGAATGAGGACCCGCTGATGTCTGAATGCCTTCTGTACTACATTAAGGATGGGATAACCAGGTGAGAGCGTAACCGCCACAGAATCATGTAGCACCAGTGTGTCTGCTGAAATGAACAGCATCGGACTCTGGTTGTCTGAGTGCAGGGCAGGCCCGGGGCATGGGATCCCCCTCTCCTCCTCATTCACTGCTGAACCAGGTATCGGTGTTCTGTTGCTATCAAACTCAGGTCACTAGTGACAAAGGGACCTGATACTATAGAGGAATTGCAGCCCTGCCCTCTGTGTGGTCCCTGGGTCAGGCTGGACTTCCCAGAGAAGTGAACTGAAGGGGAATCTAATTGATGTGTTCCCATGGATTTAATGTGCTGTCCCGTGAAGGGGAGCTGGGCAGCGCTATCCTTGTGGAAGAATGTCCCATCCTGGGGATGGGCGAGGGCTGTCGTCTGCAGAAGCCTTGGCCCTACACTACCCAGGCGTACTGTGAAGGGGGAGCAGACCCCGGGTGGGCAGGGAGAGAGAGCAGATGCATATTCTAATTCCACCACTTGGAAGGGATGCATTAGCTGGTGTATACTGGCATGTGAAAAGTCACATTTCCCCATGACAGCTTCCAATTAAGATGTTTGCCTTGCTGCCCACTGAGGGTCTCCTGAGACCAGATCCAAAGCCCATTAAAGTAGGTGGAATGACCAGTGGGCTTTGGATCAGGCCCTTCAAGTGCGCTGCTGTAAACGGTCTGAAACCTGGTGTATTATTGCCAGGGAACCCCACTAAGTCTGTGTCTCGCCGCAGGGTCGGCCGAGAGGACGCGGAGAGGAGGCAGGACATCGTGCTGAGTGGACACTTCATTAAGGAAGAGCACTGCATTTTCCGCAGCCACACGAAGGCCGGTGGCGAAGGTACCCTCAGACAGAGAGCCTCACACGTCCACACTCTGTGCTTTCACCCCAGTTCAGTCACATACCTGGCTACCTGCAGCTCCTTCTTAGTGTTTGCAGTCAGGGCACCCGAGCTCCTACTTACATCCAGGAGGACTGGGGCACTAATGCCTGTCAAGAGGCATGGAGGAGGGCACCTTCTCTCTATCTACTTGTCAAGGTGGGGTGTGTGGGAGTGCAGCCTTGACAGGATGTGCTGTGATATCACCGCCTGTCTCCTGGGTTGGGTCATTCCCATTTCCTTCCTTGCACTCGTTGAAGCACAGTCAGACCAATCTCCTGGCTGTGCCAGCTTCCCCGGTCACAACCCTTGAAAGGCAGCTAGCAGTTGAAAGGCAGCTAGCAGTGCAGAGCATTGGCAGGACATTGTTGCCTTCCATAGCCACGCCAGAAGTGAAGGGAACCATCTCCAGGGAATTGCAGCTGATATGCTAATAGAGGCCATTCTGTAAGGCAAATCAGGAAGTAGAGAAGATGGGTGTGAAAGAAAAGAGTGAGCTATGGAGGCTGATTCCCTTGCCGAAGACATTCTGCGTTATCTGAGGTCATTCCTCCTGCAGAATGGGCAGTTATTGTTAATGAGGCTTGCTCACAGGAAGTGGGGGGTAAATCTCTGGGATTGATTTGCGGAAAGGCCGGAGACTCAGGCTCTGGTTTTTTCTTAATCCCGCCACAGTCTTTCAGAATGCGCTTTGTAGCTTCGATGGGAGCACGGTCCAACCCCTAGAATCAGTGGTACACGTCACTGGCCAAGCAGTGTGAGGCCAAGCACTTAGCTCAGTGGCATTTTGCTGTTTGCAGTCTTGAGATGCACAGGGAAACATTTTGTTCATTTTGGTGACTGGCGACCAGACCTGATTTCCACCTTGTGCCCATTTGATACTTAGGCAGTGGAGCGGTGGTGACATCAGAGGTAGCACAGCCAGTCATAACTTCGTCCCTCTAGTTCATTTGCATACTTCAATCCCATGTGTTGAAATGAGTCAGCAAGTGAAACTGCAGGTCAGGATTCTGCTCTGCTTTGTCAGAGTTGGGGGCTGGGGGCTCAGGACTGGAATAGTGGGGACTGCTTCAGGACAGGAGCTGTGTTGGTTGAGTAGGAGTGAGGCTGGAGATTTAAACTGTGGCTCCTTCCACACTATGGCTGGCCAGGGGTGCAGGAACAATTGGTGTAGTGGGGATGCTGACAGTCATTGAATCAAACTGTAATATAATGGAAACCACTTCAAGACGGGGGGTGTGGAGCACCCCACCATGTTCCCTCTAATTTTTTCTATCCATGGGCAAAATGAATTTTGTTATGTGCACCATATTGAGGTAATGTGGGGATGTGCGCCAGCAGTAGAAACAAAAAACCTAGATATTCATGTGTTTTTTAAAAGTTACCATAGGGATAATTACTCCAGCCAGGACAGGGTAGGCATTTTAGAACTCACTGATCAAAGAATTAAATTTAAGCATAAGAGAGAAACAGAAATTATGAAGTGCGTAGACCAGTCAAAACACTAAAACAACACACTTTGAAATATGTTGGAAGGTGAGTGTGAAAGACAGAATGTGTGTGTGGGGGAGAAACAGAGAACACACTATGTGAGTGTGTGTGTGTGTGTGTATGTATGTGTGAGAGAGAGAGACAGAGAGAGAGACACACTGCCCCTTTAAGTAGATCGGCACTCAGCAGTCTGAAGCCTGCTCCCTGCTTGTTCAGACACAGCAACAGCTGCCAGCCAGCTCAGTCCTGAGCCCTGTCATGTCCGCACCCCGCTCTGTGGAGATGGGGTATAGGGATGCAGGGAGGGGGACACCCTGACATCAGCGGTCTCCTCTCCTCCCCCACGCTCTGCACAGCAAGCAGGAGGCTCCCGGGAGCAGCTGGCTAGAGGCAAAGGGCAGGAGCAGCGCAGCAGTGGGGGAAGGGACACCTAAAGTGTGCGGCACTTGATAGCCTGCTGGGCGGCCCCACAGCTTAGAGGGAACATAGACCCCTCCCCAGCACCCCTAGTTCTTCTTCAGGTGCTTGTTCACATCCATTCCACATTAGGTGTGCGCGCACCACATGCATAAGCATCGGAAACTTTTTCCCTTAGCGGTTCCCAGCGGGGCCCCCCGAGTGGCGCCACTGCGCCATGCATATATACCCCTGCTGGCCCAACCCCCTCCACTTCCTTCTTACCGTCCTTGGCGGCGTTGGAACAACCTCACTCTCTCTCTCTCTCTCTCTCTCTCTCGTAGAAGAGCAGTCAGAGTAGCTGTTATCAGGTAGTTAACATACCTTTATTTTGTGGACACTTAAGTGATTAGGTGCTTGGAGGCTTCCAGCACCCACCCCAGGCCGCGGGGCATGCCGCAGACCCACGGCTTCAAGGCTTGCGCCACGTGCTGCAAACCTATGCCAGTTAGTGACCCCCATGGCTCATGTCTACGTTGCCTGGGGGATCGCCATCAAATTGAATGGTGTAGGATTTGCAAGGCATTTAAGCCAAGAACAAGGAAAGAAAGAGACTTCCATTTAAAGCAGCTGTTGATGGAGGCCACATTGCAGCCACCGGGCCCGGATCACCCAATGCCGGCTCAGGCTTCCTCAGGGCGTAGTGCCCTGGAGCTGTCGAGAGACCCGGCACCTGCTAAACATCGTAAACTGTCAGCCCCAGAGGGCCAGACAAGGCCCCGGCACCACTCGTCCTCCCTGGTGCAGCCCCCGGCGCAGCCGAAAGGAAGGCGCGGTTGTTCCCCACACAGGAGGCCAGCACTTCCCAAGGCCTCGAGTGCCGGTAAGAGCGGGAAGGCCGCGGTACTGGTGCTGACACCGGCGGTCCCAGCAGCACAAGCCCTACCAAGCCCAGACCTAAGTGAGCTCAGTGCAGACGATGGGCTTGAGGGCATAACGGATCAGCCCTCCACGCCTGGCACCTTTGAGGCTGCAAAGGACCTCATCAAGCTGTCGGCGGCGAGCCCCCTCCCGTAGGGGGAGAACCTTCTGGCACCCATGGCTCGGGTGCCGTCGAGGGGTAAGCCGGCAATGGTGTGCCGCTCAAGGACAGCGTCCCAGCACCGCTCCTGGAGTTGGTCCCGGTCGAGCTCCGACTCCGCGGACTCACAGTGGGTCGGCGTAAGGAAGCACCAGAAAGGGCACACGGCTCTCCGGCACCACCCAGAGACCAGCACCGGGAGAAGTTGAGACGGCCCTCGCCAGAGGACTCCCACAGACAGTCCCGGTGCAGGGAATGCCAGCACTGGTCCCGGTCCAGATCCCGGTCCCGGAGATACCGGTACTGCTCCCGCTCCCGCTCAGCCAGGAGCCGCTCGTTCTCCCGCCCGCACAGATCGTTGGCACCGCCATGGCCTTCGCGATCGGCGTTGCCACAATCCGGCGCCAACTCCAGCCGCTATAGCTACCCGCACCGGGCCTGGACAGCAGGGACCCTCAGGTGGGCTGGGAACCCCAATGGGGGCCGTCAGGCCATTGGCCCTTCTGGAACCCCTGGGCCTATCAGGAGTGCCAAGGGGCCCTGTCCACAGCAAGTTACTCGGTGCAGCGGTCCCGGTCCCCGCACCGATGCCAGATGGTGCCGGAGGCTACATTATCCAGGCCTCCAGCATCCCCTCAGGATAAACCGGAGAGACCCGAACCGAGTCTGGTGCCGTCCAATAGACTCCCGCCCTGGCCCGAGCCGGAGGCCCCTCCCACGGGAGAAGGGGAGCAGGAGGACCAACCAGAGGGGGTTGAGCAGCAGCTAACCTCCTCATCATCCCCGGGTGAGGAGGTGGTGGGTACAGAGGTGTCCAGCCCTCCGATAGACCATAGAGCCCACCAGGAGTTGCTGTGCAGGGTCGCCCAGAACTTGGGGTTGCAGGCCGAGGAGACGGTTGAGCAGGAGGACCACATGGTGGACATTTTGAGCCCCGAAGGTCCATCCAGAATAGCACTCCCGCTCATTAAGACCATTAAGTCCAAATATAAGACCATATGGCAGACTCCTGCCTCCAGCGCTCCAACAGCCAAAGGAGTGGAGCGTAAATACTTTGCCCTACTAAGGGCTATCAGTTCCTGTTCTGCCACCCGAGTCCATGCTCCCTAGTGATCTCAGCGGTAAATGAAAGGGAGTGCCATGGACAGCAGGCCCCAACCCCTAAGGCCAAGGAGGCGAAACGCCTGGACCTTTTTGGCAGAAAGGTGTACTCATCTGGGGGCCTTCAGTTGAGGATTACGAACCAGCAGGCCATCCTCAACAGGCACAATTTCAACTCCTGGGCGGCGGTGGGGAAGTTTAAGGACAACCTCCCGCAAGGTTCCCAACAGGAGTTCACGACCCTGGTGAACGAGGGCAAGGCAGTAGCCAAGACCTCTCTCCAGGCCTCCCTGGATTCAGCAGACGTGGCAGCCAGAACAATCGTGTTGGGGGTGGTCATGAGGCGCTCAGCGTGGCTGGAGGAGTCAGGCCTGCCACCCGAAGTCCAGAGTACACTCCAGGACCTCCCCTTCGAAGGGTCCGGGCTCTTATCGGACCAGATAGACACGAGGCTGCACAGCCTCAAGGACTCGCGAGCTACAGTTAAGTCGCTGGGTATGCACACCCCGGCGACCCAGAGGAAGCCCTTTAAGCCGCAGCCTCCCCCTCAACGCCAGTACCAGCCTCGCCATAGGCATGAGCCTTACCGTAGGCGAGGCAGGGATAACAGGCGATGGCGCAACAACAACAATAATGCACGGGGCCAGAAACCAGGCCAGCACAAACCCCAGCCGGGCAGTAAGCCAGGGTTTTGAAGGTGCGCTCGAGGACAGCGTACCAGACCAGTCACCGGAACCGTCCCTTTATTTCCTGAACCACCTGCCCTGTTTCTCCCGTGCATGGTCCACCATTACCTCAGACCTTTGGGTCTTACGCACGGTGCAGAACAGGTACTCGCTGCAGTTTGCCTCCCTCCCCCCCCAACCCCTCTTTCCTGTCCCTCTTCAGGGACCCCTCTCACCAGCATCTCCTAGAGAAGGAAGTCCGCTTGCTGCTAGAGGCAGGGGCGGTAGAGGCGGTGCCGCACAGCCTAAGGGGAAAGGGGTTCTACTCCCGGTACGTCCTCATCCCCAAGGCCAAAAGGGGCCTTTGTCCCATTTTAGTCCTGCACGGGCTCAACAAGTTCCGGGTCAAGGCCCGGTTCCGCATGGTCTCTCTGGGAACCATCATCCCTTCCCTGGATCCGGGGGACTGGTTCGCTGCCCTCGACATGAAGGACACGTACTTCCATATCGCCATCCACCCAGCACGTTGGAGGTTCCTACTCTTCACCGTAGGCCAAGAACATTACCAGTTTGCGGTTCTCCCGTTTGGTTAGGCCGCAGCCCCAGGGGTATTCACGAAGTGCATGGCAGTGGTGGCAGCCTTCTTACGGAGGCAGAGAATCCGGGTGTACCCATACCTAGACGACTGGCTCCTGGCGGGCCGATCTGAGGCGGACATGTGGGGCCATGTGGCAGATTGTTCCGCGAGCTGGGGCTCCTGGTCAATGTCCCCAAGTCCATGCTCATACCCACGCAAAGAGTGGAATTCATAGGGGCGGTCCTGGAAGCAGTGGAGGCCAGAGCAAGCTTTCCAGTATCCCGATTCCGGGCTATCCAGCAAGCGGTGGCCTCCCTGCGCCAGTTTCCAATGACAACGGCCAGGTGCTGCCTGCGGCTGCTGGGCCACATGACAGCATGCACGCACATGGTCAGGCATGCCAGACTGAGACTCAGGACTCTGCAGGCGTGGCTCGCTCGCATGTACTGCCCAGGCAGGGATCCCCTGGACTTGGTAGTGACAGCCCCAAGGGATGTGCTGGACTCCCTGCTGTGGTGGCAGTCCCAGCCTGTGGTTTGCGAAGGCATCCCCTTTGCCGCCCCACAAGCGGACCTGATGGTGGTGACGAACGCGTCAGAACACGGATGGAGGGCTCACCTGGGGAACCTCAGGACTCAGGGCTTGTGGTCTGGAGCAGAGCGGTCGCTCCATATCAATGTGAAGGAGCTCAGGGCGGTTCGTCTCGCCAGCCAGACCTTTCACGCCACTCTGAGTGATCACTACTGCCATGTTTTATATAAACAAACAGGGCGGGGCTCGTTCCTCACCACTCTGTCACGAGGCTCTCCTCCTCTGGGACTTTTGCGTAGCCCATGCAATTCATCTCGAGGCGTCCTATCTCCCGGGGGTACAAAACGAGCTGGCGGACTCCCTCAGCAGGTCATACCGCATGCACGAGTGGACGCTCAGGGTGGACGTCGTGCTTTCACTCTTCCGCAGGTGGGGGTTTCCCCCGGTAGACCTGTTTGCCACCAGGGCCAACGCCCAGTGCCCACGGTTCTGCTCATTCCAGGGCCGCAGCCTGGGCTCGCTCGTGGACGCATTTGCGATCCCATGGAGAGGGGGCTTGATGTATGCTTTTCCCCTGCTCCCCTTAGTACACAAGGTCCTGCTTAAGGTACTCAGGAACAGGGCGGCAGTGATCCTCATCGCCCCAGCCTGGGCCCGCCAGCACTGGTACGCATCGCTCCTAGAGCTTTCGGTGGAGGCCCCAGTAGTCCTGTCCCTACACTGGGACCTCATTACACAGGACGGTGGGCGGCTTCTCCACCCTGACCTGCAGTCACTGCACCTGACAGCGTGGAGACTCTGTGGCTAAACGCCTTGGAGAGCCAGTGCTCCTTTCCTGTGCAGCAGATTCTGCTTGGCAGTAGGAAGCCCTCTACCATGGCGACCTATATGGCCAAGTGGAAAAGGTTCTCGTGTTGGTGTGAACCCCGACAGGTGCGGCCATGCCAGGTCCCGGTGCAGGCCATCCTGGAGTGCCTCCTGCACCTCAAGCAGCAAGAGCTAGCACCATCCTCACTCAGAGTACACCTGGCGGCCATCTCTGCCTTCCATCCGGGGTTCTTGGGGGGTTCGGTGTTTTCCCACCCAATGGTGGGATGGTTCCTTAAAGGGTTGGAGAGGGTGTTTCCATACTCCCGCCCTCCCAGTCCCTCCATGGAACCTTAACCTGGTCCTCTCTAAACTCATGGGACCCCCTTTCAAGCCCCTCACTTCCTGTTCTCTTCTCCACCTTTTGTGGAAGGTGGCATTTCTGGGGACCATTACCTCGACCAGAAGGGTGTCCGAACTGATGGCCCTCACCTCTGAGCCACCGTTTTCAGTATTGCACCAGTATTGCTCCGACGGCACCCCAAGTTCCTCCCTAAGGTGGTCTCCCAATTCCATTTGGGCCAGGACATTTGTCTGCCGGTGTTCTTCCCAAACCTCATACGGACCCGAGTCACTGCAGCTTGCACACCCTGGATGTGCGTCAAGTGCTGGCGTTGTATTTGGAGCGCACCAAGCCCTTTCGTAAATCTACGCAGCTGTTTGTGGCTGTAGCCGAGAGGATGAAAGGCCTCCCAGTGTCGGCGCAGCGGATCTCGTCTTGGATTACAAGCTGCATCCGGACGTGCTATGAGCTTGCAGGTGTTCCGGCCCCGGCGGTCACGGCCAACTCGACTAGGGCACATTCCTGGCACAGGTCCCGATCCAGAAGATCTGCAGACCAGCCACCTGGTCCTCGGTGCACACCTTCATGACCCACTACGCTGTCAACCAGCAGGCCAGAGAGGACGAGGCAGTTGGCAGAGCGGTCCTCCGAGCAGTTGTTCCGTGACTCCTACCCTCCTCCAGAGGTAAGCTTGTGATTCACCTAATGTGGAATGGACGTGAACAAGCACTCAGAGAAGAAAAAACGGTTACTTACTTTCTCGTAACTGTTGTTCTTCGAGATGTGTTGTACACGTCCATTCTACCACCCACCCTTCTACCCCTCTGTCGGAGTCGCCAGCAAGAAGGAACCGGAGGGGGTCAGGCCGGCAGGGGTATATATGCACGGCGCAGTGGTGCCACTCGGGGGGCCCAGCCGGCTCGATGGGAGCCGCTAAGGGAAAAAGTTTCCAACGCTCGTGCACGCAGCGCACGCACACCTAATGTGGAATGGACGTGAACAACACATCTCGAAGAACAACAGTTACAAGAAAGTAAGTAACCGCTTTTTCCTGCATCCGTGTGCCTGGTTCAGGCAAGATCATTTCCCTTTGCCCAGTCAGAACGGTTGTAGTTCATGTAAACAGTGCTCATGTGGTGCGGCAGGCAGAGATTCCTTAGCCTGCTGCACCCAGTGGGCAGTCTCGAGAGGAGAGAAGACAGGCAGGCAGCAGGGTTCGGGTTCAGGTTACTGGTGGGTGTTGCCTCAGTGCTGTGAGGGGAGGTTGTTATTAATATAAAATTGATGACACCAAGAAGACCGGCAGCCTGGCTGACTCAACATTATACAGGTTTGCTGGCAGTGTCCTTTAAAATCGCTACAGGTTTAGGGATAGAGACTGCTTTCCTACCCCTCCGCTCACCTGCAGCAGCAATGGGGTGGGCAACCCACTGGCATACAAAAGCAATGCATTGTTAAAAGCTGGAGTGGCCCAATCCCTCTTTCACCCTGTCCAGGAATCTCTGTGCAGCCTAGCTTGCTGAAGAGGTCAGCAGGTGGCAGTACCACAATATAATAGTTCGGAGGTTACTTCTCACCGAGTGACTAGAGAACAAATAATACAGCTCCCAGATCCCCAGGCGGTCCCTCTGTTACTCAGTGTCATGTGCTGTCCCCTCTTACACGTGCTGTGTAGTGCTTTGCTCTGTGAGCAGCCCCCGGGCTGTCTGTGGGACTAGTTGTGACGTGGGAGGAAGCGGGGCATGTTCTGGCTCTCGGTGATTAATGCTCAAAGACTGATGGCAGGTAGTTTGCAGTCTGCAGATCCAGGCTGGACTTTGGCATGGAAGAGACAAATCGTTAAATGCCAGTGAAATAATGGGGGTAAGAAGGTGGTGAAGGCCTGCCATGTGGGAACATAAGGAAATTAACCTGACATTTATAACTAAGATATAGACACAGGGGGAGATCTTCAAAAGCAGTTCAGGGGTTTAGGAGCACCAGCCCCATTGATTTTCAGCGAGACGCACTCCTAAATTCCACAGGCGCTTTTGAAGTACAACCTTGTTGTATGTGCTTGGGCTTGTATGTCTGGAGCAGGGTGTCCACTGGCATCAAGATGCTAAACAAACAGCCCTCCCTTCCCATCGCAGCCCATAGGGCCTGCACAGCCAACATTTCCGATGCAATCAGGAGACCAGCAACCCTTCAGGCCTCTGCTGTCCCTTCACACCTCTCCTCCTGTCTCTTTCTCTCTCCTATGCCTTTCTCACAGTAGTGGTGACACTAGAACCTTGCGAAGGGGCCGACACCTACGTCAATGGCAAAAAAGTGATGGAACCCAGTGTCCTGCGATCTGGTAGGTCCTGCTTCAGAGGGGGTGATTGACTCAGCACTGACAGACTGCTTTAACCACTGACCCACATAGATCCCTTATAGAAACATACCAGGTCACCCTGTTGGGCAGATGGTGGTTCTAGTCTAGTGACATCAGTGGAGTGACAGTGGGGGATAGTCAGTGCGGCTACTCATGCTCAAATGCTCTGTTGAATCAGGGCATAAGTCATGGGACATGAGAGGCCTTGTTGGGGGAAATCCTGTTGTGCAACCCTTGCCACTGAGTTGGGGTTTCTGCTTATAGTGGAGACCTCATTGGTTAACTCTGAACTGCCCTCCCCAAAGGAAACCGCATCATCATGGGGAAGAGCCACGTGTTCCGATTCAACCACCCTGAGCAGGCTCGCCAGGAGCGGGAGCGGACCCCATGTGCAGAGACCCCCGCAGAGCCAGTGGACTGGGCCTTCGCGCAGCGAGAGCTGCTGGAGAAACAAGGCATTGACATGAAGCAGGAGATGGAGCAGAGGTGAGGAGGCATGGGGGAGGCAGAGGAGATGAGGGATCGTGGAGGGAGGGGAACATGGAGAGGTGGAGCAGAAGGGAAGGAAATGGGGTGCCAACCGGTAACTGTGGATCTGTCCAGGTTTGTCATTATGTCCTTCCTAATTCTTCACAGGCTTCAGGAACTGGAGGACCAATACCGCAAAGAGAGAGAAGAGGCCAACTATCTTCTTGAGCAGCAGAGGCTGGTAGGCACATATATTCTGCTTCTTAACTGGTTCATAAGAGCAACACTAGTTACCGTCAAGGCACAGAGTGGGGTTGAGTCTCTAGTTTGAACAATGGATGGTGTGCTGACATGAGTAGAGTGGATCTGCATCTTCTGAAGTACTACCCAGAATGGAAATATCATGTGTCTCGTCATCTAATGGGACCTTTTAGACCAGTGAACACAGCTGTGGGTAGGTTGACTTTCTACAGGGAGTGGAGCCATTTGTCAGTTTTATGGGGATTGAGAGAGACCTGGTACAGGAAAGGAGTGGTCAAAATCAAAAAGACAATTGTTTATGGGTTATTTCCTTATTTTCCCCCCTTTCCCTCAGGACTATGAGAGTAAACTAGAGGCTTTACAGAAGCAGATGGACTCCAGGTATTATCCTGAGGCCAATGAGGAAGAGGAAGAGCCTGAAGATGAAGGTAAAAGTTCAGTGAAAGCAGAGAGCGACTGAAATAAATTGTGTGAGAGAGAATGAGCCTTTTATAGTTTTGCTGGCCAATGACACTTCCTAATGACTCTGGTCTGTTACGATGAAAGTTCGGAAGATTATCCAGGTGTATTGGCAGGAGACTCTCTCTTATCATAAGAATGGTCCATCTAGCCCAGTATCCTGTCTTCCGACAGTTGCCAGTGCCAGGTGCCCCAGAGGGAATGAACAGAACAGGTAATCATCAAGTGATGATGTGGAAAAAGCTGAAGTACTCAATATTTTTTTTGCCTCAGTCTTCACAGACAAGGTCAGCTTCCAGATTGCTGCACTGGGCAACACAGTATGGGGAGTAGGTGAGCAGCCCTCAGTGGTGAAAGAACAGGTTAAGGACTATTTAGAAAAGCTGAACATGCACAAGTCCATGGGTCCAGATCTAACCCAATTGGCTGATGTGATTGCAAAGCCATTGGCCATTATCTTTGAAAATTCGTGGCGACTGGGGGAGGTCCCAGACGATTGAAAAAAGGCAAATATAGTGCCCATATTTTAAAAAGGGAAGAAAGAGAACCTGGGGAACTGCAGACCGGTCAGCCTTACTTCAGTCCCCAGCAAAATCATGGAACAGGTCCTCAAGGAATCCATTTTGAAGCACTTGGGGGAAAGGAAGGTGATCAGGAACAGTCAGCATGGATTCACCAAGGGCAAGTCGTGCCTGACCAACCTGATTGCCTTCTATGATGAGATAACTGGCTCTGTGGATACGGAGAACATGGTGGATGTGATATATCTTGACTTTAGCAAAGCTTTTGATATGGTCTCCCACAGTATTCTTGCCAGAAAGTTTCAAGCGGAGTGTCCGAGGGGTCGGTCATCTTTATTAATGATCTTCCATATGAGGAAAGATTAATAAGACTGGGACTTTTCAGCTTGGAAAAGAGACGGCTAAGGGGAGATATGATTGAGATCTATAAAATCATGACTGGTGTAGAGAAAGTAGATAAGGAAGTGTTGTTTACTACTTCTCATAACACAAGAACTAGGGGATCACCAAAAGAAATTAATAGGCAGCAGGTTTAAAATAAATAAAAGGAAGTATTCCTTCACACAACACACAGTCAACCTGTGGAACTCTTTACCAGAGGATGTTGTGAAGGCCAAGATCATAACAGGGTTCAAAAAAGAACTAGATAAATTCATGGAGAATAGGTCCGTCAATGACTACTATCCAGGATGGGCAGGAATGGTGTCCCTAGCCTCTGTTTGCCAGAAGCTGGGAATGAGCGACAGGGGATGGATCACTTAGAATCATAGAATCATCGAATATTAGGGTTGGAAGAGACCTCAGGAGGTCATCTAGTCCAACCCCCTGCTCAAAGCAGGACCAACACCAACTAAATCAACCCAGCCAAGGCTTTGTCAAGCCGGGCTTTAAAAACCTGTAAGGATGGAGATTCCACCACCTCCCTAGGTAACCCATTCCAGTGCTTCACCACCCCCCTAGTGAAATAGTGTTTCCTAATATCCAAAGTAGACCTCCCACACTGTGACTTGAGACCACTGCTACTTGTTCTGTCATCTGCCACCACTGAGAACAGCCGAGCTCCATCCTCTTTGGAACCCCACTTCAGCTAATTGAAGGCTGCTATCAAATCCTCCCTCACTCTTCTCTTCTGCAGACTAAACAAGCCCAGTTCCCTCAGCCTCTCCACATAAGTCATGTGCCCCAGCCCCCTAATAATTTTCATTGCCCTCCACTGGACTCTCTCCAATTTGTCCACATCCCTTCTGTAGTGGGGGGACCAAAACTGGACACAATACTCCAGGTGTGGTTTCACCAGTGCCGAATAGAGGGGAATAATCACTTCCCTCGATCTGCTGGCAATGCTCCTACTAATACAGCCCAATATGCCGTTGGCCTTCTTGGCAACGAGGGCACACTGCTGACTCATATCCAGCTTCTTGTCCACTGTAATTCCCAGGTCCTTTTCTACAGAACTGCTGCTCAGCCAGTCTGTCCCCAGCCTGTAGCGGTGCGTGGGATTCTTAATAGAATCATAGAATATCAGGGTTGGTAGGGACCTCAGGAGGTCATCTAGTCCAACCCCCTGCTCAAAGCAGGACCAATCCCCAACTAAATCATCCCAGCCAGGGCTTTTTCAAGCCTGACCTTAAAAACCTCTAAGGATGGAGATTCCATCACCTCCCTAGGTAACCCATTCCAGTGCTCCACCACCCTCCTAGTGAAAATGTTTTTCCTTATATCCAACCTAAACCTCCCCCACTGCAACTTGAGACCATTACTCCTTGTTCTGTCATCTGGTACCACTGAGAACAGTCTAGATCCATCCTCTTTGGAACCCCCTTTCGGGTAGTTGAAAGCAGCTATCAAATCCCCCCTCATTCTTCTCTTCTGCAGACTAAATAAGCCCAGTTCCCTCAGCCTCTCCTCATGGCATGTGCTCCAGCCCCCTAATCATTTTTGTTGCCCTCCACTGGACTCTTTCCAATTTTTCCACATCCTTCTTGTAGTGTGGGACCCAAAACTGGACACAGTACTCCAGATGAGGCCTCACCAATGTCGAATAGAGGGGAACGATCACGTCCCTCGATCTGCTGGCAATGCCCCTACATATACATCCCAAAATGCCATTGGCCTTCTTGGCAACAAGGGCACACTGTTGACTCATATCCAGCTTCTCGTCCACTGTAACCCCTAGGTCCTTTTCTACAGAACTGCTGCCTAGCCACTCGGTCTCTAGTCTGTAGCAGTGCACTGGATTCTTCCGTCCTAAGTGCAGGACTCTGCACTTGTCCTTGTTGAACCTCATCAGATTTCTTTTGGCCCAATCCTGTAGTTTGTCTAGGTCCCTCTGTATTATTTGCCTACCCTCCAGCGTATCTACCACTCCTCCTAGTTTAGTGTCATCTACAAACTTGCTGAGAGTGCAATCCACGCTATCCTCCAGATTATTAATGATCTGCAATTAATCCCGTCAACCAGATCATTGATAAAAATGTTGAACAAAACCGGCCCCAGGACCGACCCCTGGGGCACTCGGCTTGATACCGGCTGCCAGTTAGACATCAAGCCATTGATCACTACCCGCTGAGACTGACAATCTAGCCAGCTTTCTATCCACCTTATAGTCCATTCCTCCCATCCATACTTTTTTAACTTGCTGGCAAGAATACTGTGGGACTATGTCCACTGTATCGCCTTGGTCCACATGCTTGTTTCCTCAAAGAATTCTAGTAGATTCATGAGGCATGATTCTTTTTCGAGTGATTGCTCATGTGTATTGCACAAAAGGTGTGCATGCTCGCCACGTGAACCAGTGTCAGAAGTTTTTCCCTTAGCAGTACCCGTAGGGGAGGGTCCTTTGCGACCCCTGGAGTGGGGCCTCTATGGCACGGTATAAGGGGCACTGCACGCTCCTCCCACCCTCAGTTCCTACTTGCCGCCAGTGAAGGTGCTTCGGAACGGCTCTGCTCCAGCTTTGCTGCAGATCGTCCCCAGAACTCTTGTTCATTCAGTGTGTGTTACCTGCAGTTAGTAATTTGATTAGTTTTAGTTTAGTTAGTTCATCTGGGGAGGGGCATGCCCCGCGCCCCAGGTTTCAAGTCGTGCAACACTTGTAGGTAACAGATGCCAGTGAGTGAGCCGCACGCAGACTTTTTGCTTACGCTGTTTGCGTGAAACCCATCTCAGCGATTACTGCCAGATTTGCAAGTCGTTTAAGCCTCAGACCGAGAGAGAGAGAGAGACATTAGGTTCCAGGCCATCCTGATGGAGTCGGCGTTGATCCCAACTCTGGCGCGCCGCTCCGAGTCGGCACCGGGTACCACGGTGTCAGTACGCGGCGACCCACCGGTGCCATCTACCAGTCGGCTCCACTCCCCGTCTGTGGGGCACACCAAGAAGGCTAAGAATAGGTCTTCTCCGCCGTGGCACCGGAGCAAGACTGGTGGAGAGGCAAGACCCATGTTGGGCAGTCTTCGATCCCCATCGGCCTCTAGGCCTCCGACTCAGGTCGAGCAGAGTAGCCCGGCCCATTTGGAGCAGGCTTCCCCAGATGTCTGGATGCCCTCCACATCAGAGGCCCTGCAAGCGGCTCAGGATGTTATGTCCATGCCGGTACCAGGAGCACCGCCAATGTTGGCCCCGTGGTCCAGAGGCAAGCCGCCGCTGGGATCTCCACAGTCGCTCCCGACTCGGTACCGTTCTCAGTCGAGGGAATGTTCCCAATGCTGTTCACCGCTCAGCGACCATCCTGTGAGTAGTCCATGCAGGTCACTGTCGACCCCCACTAGGTTGTCTGGCTGGGTTCCATCTGACAGAGACTCCAGTCACCGCTCTGCCTCAAGGAGCGGATACCGACAGGACCGAGGCAGACAACGCCGAAGGTCCTCTTCTTAAAAGGGCTATCATAGTCAGTCACGACACGAATGTTGACACCGTTCTCATTCATTGTCTCGCTCCAGGACCCTGCCACAGCACTGCTTCCTTAGCCCTGGGCTCCGATTGCCGTTGTGGATCCGCCCGCTGGAGCCTATCGCAGAGCAGCTGCTACCGGCAGTACCATTCCTCCACGTCGGGATCGCGGTCTCGTAGTCAGCACCACTCCTGGCGCCGCCACTCCTTCTGGTCCAGGGACAGCAGCAGGTTGTACATCAATCCAGCCTCCCTTCGTAGTCGTCCATTGATGGGTCAGGCCAGCCAGACCGAACAGCCTGCTCCGCCAGTGCCACAGCAGGTGCACTGGCACCAGGCCCCATGGCCAGCACAGTGGTACCAGTGGGCACCGTGGGCCCTGACACAACCCCCGGTGGGGCTTGCTCAGTGGCTGGAGCCTCAAAAGGGCCATCGGCCTCCCTCTCCCGGCCTCCAAGGAAGGAGTCAGTGGGACGTGCATCTTTGGCGCCATACCCGGAGAGCGACCAGGGGGTGGATCCTCCGGTGCCGGTGGACACGCAAAATACTGCACCTACCTCCTCGCCCTCCCCTGATGAGGCGATTACGGCCCCTCCTCCCTCCGTCCCGCAGGAGGACTCTAAAGCCCACCAGGAGCTATTGAAAAGGGTGGCATTAACCTCGGCCTTCAGGTAGAGGAGTTGGAGGAGCCCTTGGACTCCCTTTTTAACATCCTGACTGCCTCGGTCCTGGGCAGGGTGGCCTTGCCACTCCATGAAGGGGTGGCAAAAATTTCAAATGCCTTGTGGCAAACCCCGGCCTCCTTGGCCCCCATCTCTAAGAGTGTGGAATGCAAGTATTTTGTGCCCGCCAAAGGACATGAATACCTTTACACCCACCCTGCTCCTAACTCCCTGGTTGAGTCGGTCAACCACAGGGAATGGCAGGGCCAACCAGCCCCTACTCCGAAAAATAAAGATTCCAGGAGGCTGGATTCATTTGCGAGAAAAATTTATTCGTCCTCAAGCTTCCAGTTACGGGTGGTGAACCATCAGGCTCTTCTGGACTGGTATGAGTTCAATCTGTGGGGCTCTCTGCCCAAGTTTGAGGACTCCCTCCATGATCGTGACAGGAAAGAGTTCAGAGCTCTGGTGGAGGAGGGTACAGCGGCTGCCAGGGCAACCCTGCAGGCAGCAGCAGATGCGGCGAACACAGCCACGTGGTCCATGACCTCCGTGGTGTCCATGAGAAGGGCATCGTGGCTCCTGCTCTCGGGGCTATCCAGTGAGGTGCAGAGCTCCTTGCAGGACCTCCCGTTTGACAGCAAGGCTCTGTTTGCAGAGGAGACAGACATAAAACTGCATGGCCTGAAGGACTCCTGCACTACACTTAAGGCTCTTGGCCTCTATGTTCTGGCTCCAGCTTGACTTAAGTTTAAACCATGGCAGGCTCCCACCAAGGCCATCCACTCTAAATATGAGCTCCTTTATAAAAAGTCGGGGGACTATAAGAAACGGCCACAGAGACAGTCTCGGTCTGTCCCCCAGCCTTGGTCCTCCAAAGGCAAACAGGCAGGGAAACGGCAGTTTTGACAATGCCCAGGGGCGACCCACTAGTTCTCATCGGGGATCCACCCTCAATAAAGCCTCCCTTCTCCAACCGGTTGTGTGCTTTTCTCCAGCAGTGGTCGCGGCTGACCTCGGACCGATGGGTCCTCAGCACCATCTCTCAGGGCTACACCCTCCAGTTTACCTCTACCCCGCCCAACCACCCTCCTCCCCCATCCCTCCGGGGGGACCTCTCTCACAAGGCTCTGTTCGAGCAGGAGGTGGGGCGGCTCCTTGGCCTAGGAGCGGTGGAAGTGGTGCCAGCAGAGTTCAGACACAAAGAGTACTACTCCCGCTATTTCCTTATTCCGAAGGCCAATGCGGGGGCTCAGGGCCATCCTGGACCTGCGAGGCCTGAACCAGTACATGATGAAGCTCAAGTTCCGCATGGTCTCCCTGGCCTCCATCATTCCCTCCCTGGATCCCGGGGACTGGTACGCCGCCCTCGATCTGCAGGATGCATACTTCCACATCCATATATTCGAGGGGCACAGACATTTCCTCCGTTTCAAGGTGGGAGAGGAACACTACCAATTTACAGTCCTCCCGTTTGGCCTGTCCACTGCCCCGAGGGCATTTACAAAGTGTATGTCTGTGGTGGCGGCCTACCTCAGGCACCGTGGGGTCCAGATCTTCCCCTATCTGGATGACTGGCTGGTCAAGGACAGCTCTCAGTCGCAGGTGCGGGACCATGTGGTGCTCCTTCTGTCCACATGCACCACTCTGGGCCTGTTAGTAAACGACACCAAGTCCACATTAGTTCCGGTACAACACATAGAGTTTATCGGGGCAGTTCTGGACGCCACGTTGGCCAGAGCCTCCCTCCCACCGGACGGGTTCGAGACCCTGAAAGGGCTCATCGACACAGTCACAAGGTTTCCAGTGACAACAGCCAGAGCGTTTCTCCAACTCTTGGGTCACATGTCGGCGTGCACATATGTGGTTTGTCACACCAGACTCAGGGTGAGGCCCTTCCAGCTCTGGTTGGTCTTGATGTTCTCCCAGGCCAGAGACAGGATGGACAAGGTCCTCACTGTGCCTGAACCGGTGATCGCCTCCCTACAATGATGGTCCTCCCCATCAATGGAGCTGGTGTCCGACGCATCAGACCTGGGGTGGGGAGCCCATGTGGGAGATGTTCAGACCCAAGGTCTGTGGTCTGCACAGGACCTGGCCCTCCATATAAACGTCAAGGAGCTCGGGGCGGTATGGCTGGCTTGCATGGCCTTCCGCTCACACCTGGAGGGCAGGGTGGGCAGGGTTCTCACGGACAACACAGCCTCAATGTTTTACATCAACAGGCAAGGGGAGGCCCGATTCTCTGCCTGGAAGCTCTCAAGCTGTGGGACTTCTGTATAGCCCATGACATTTGCCTACAGGCCTACCACCTACCGGGCGCCCGGAACTCACAGGACTTCAGGGACTTCTCCTCTCAGCATGAGTGGTGTCTTCACCCAGAGGTTGTGCACAGACTTTTCCAAGAGTGAACCTGTTTTCCAGGTGGAACTGTTCGTGACTCAGCAGAACCGTCACTGTCCCCGGTTCTGCTCTGTAGGGGCTGGGACAGGGCGCTATCTCTGATGCCTTCCTCCTGTCCTGGTCAGGCCAGTTTCTCTATGCCTTTCCCCTGTTTCCACTGATCAGCAAGGTCCTGGAAAAGATAAAGACAGACAGGGCCTGGGTCCTCCTGATTGCCCCGGTGTGGCACAGGTAGCATTGGTTCGGGACCCTCACGAGCCTGGTGGTAGCCCCGCCGTGGCTGTTACTGTCCCACCCAGACCTCCTCTCCCAGGACCAGGGCTGCCTCCTCCATCCCAACCTAGCGGCACTCCACCTCACGGCATGGCAGCTCAATGGTTAGACTGGGAGGAAAGGACGTGCTCGGAAGGAGTACAGCACATCCTCTTGGAAAGCAGGCAACCCTCCACATGTCGAGTCTACTTGGTTTTCCTGGTGGGTGGCTGAGCAGGGCATTTCCCCCGTGGCTGCCCCGTTCCAGCTAACCTTGGACTACCTCCTTCACCTTAGAGCCCAGGGTCCGTCAAGGTACACTTGGCGGCCATATTGGCCTTCCATCCACCGGTGCAGGGGCACATGGTATTCTCCTGTGCCATGACTGGCCAATTCCTTAAGGGATTGGATCGTCTCTTCCCATACGTTAGGCCCCCAGTCCCGCAGTGGGATCTGAACTTGGTGCTGGCCTGGCTCACGGGCCCCCCCGTTTGAGCCACTAGCTACAGTGCTCCTGGTCGCACCTCTCGTGGAAGGTGGCCTTCCTGGTGGCGATCACATCAGCTAGGCAGGTCTCGGAACTCAGGGCCCTGACCTCTGAGCCCCCATTCCATAAGGATAAGGTCCAGTTCCGCCCACATCCTTCATTCCTCCCGAAGGTGGTCTCCGCCTACCACATGGGTCAGGATGTTTTCCTGCCGGTCCTCTGCCCCAACCCCTATGTGTCCAGCGAGGAGCGCCATCTCCACAAGCTGGATGTGAAACGGGCTCTGGCTTTTTACCTGGAGCAGACTAAGCCATTCAGGAAGTCTTCAC
Organism: Chelonia mydas; assembly: GCF_015237465.2. Classification (NCBI taxonomy): domain Eukaryota; kingdom Metazoa; phylum Chordata; order Testudines; family Cheloniidae; genus Chelonia; species Chelonia mydas. The sequence goes on from NC_057855.1 coordinate 55,527,777, forward strand.
AGTTGTTGATCGCCTTGGCTGAATGCATGAGAGGTCGGCCGATCTCCACTCAGCAGTTCTCCAATTGGATCACCTCATGCATCCATACCTGTTATGACTTGGCGGGAATTCCTCTGCCGTCAATTGTGAGGGCACACTCCACTAGGGCGCATGCCTTGTTGGCTGCCTTTTTAGATCATGTCCCCATTCAGGACATTTGCAGGGCTGCTACATGGTCTTCAGTTCACATGTTCACCTCTCATTATGCGATCGTCTCCCAGACCAGGGAAGGTGCCGGGTTTGGCAGGGCTGTGCTCCGTACCGAGAATTTGTGAACTCCTACCCACCTCCAATAGATATAGCTTGGAATCACCTATTGTGGAATACACATGAGCAATCACTCGAAGAAGAAAAGACAATTACCTTTTCCGTAACTGGTGTTCTTCGAGTTGTGTTGGTCATGTTGATTCCACATCCCGTCCTCCTTTCCCTCTGTTGGAGTTGTCTGACAAGAAGGAACTGAGGGTAGGGGGAGCACGCAGCACCTCTTATACCGCGCCATGGAAGCTCCACTCCAGGGGTCGCTAGGGGCACTCCCCTATGGGTACTGCTAGGGGAAAAACTTCCAACACCGGTGCACGTGGTGAGCACGCACTCTTATTGTGGAATAGACATGAGCAACACATCTTGAAGAATACCAGTTACGGAAAAGGTAACTGTCTTTTTCCTTTTACTAAAACCATGTTAACTCTTCCTCAACAAATTATGTTCATCTCTATGTCTGACAATATTGTTCTTTATTATAGTTTCAACTAGTTTGCCCAGTACTGAAGTCAGGCTTACAGGCCTGTAATTGCCGGGATCACCTCTGGAGCCCTTTTTAAAAATTGGCGTCACATTAGCAATCCTCTAGTCATCTGGTACAGAAGCTGATTTAAATGATAGTTTACAGACTATAGGTAGTAGTTCTGCAATTTCACATTTGAGTTCCTTCAGAACTCTTGGGTGAATACCATCTAGTCCTGGTGACTTATTGCTATTTAATTTATCAATTTGTTCCAAAACCTCCTCTAATGATACCTCAATCTGGGACAGTTCCTCAGATCTGTCACCTAAAAAGAATGGCTCAGGTTTGGGAATTTCCCTCACATTCTCAGCTGTGAAAACCAATGCAAAGAATTCGTTTAGTTTCTCCGCAATGGCCTTATCGTCCTTGAGTGCTCTTTTAGCACCTCGATTGTCCAGTGGCCCCACTGGTTGTTTAGCAGGCTTTCTGCTTCTGATGTACTTTAAAAAAATTTTGCAATTACTTTTTGAGTCTTTGGCTAACTGTTCCTGAAATTCTTTTATGGCCTTCGTGATTGTATTTTTACACTTCATTTGCCAGTGTTTATGCTCCTTTATATTTTCCTCACTAGGATTTAAATTCCACTTTTTAAAGGATGCCTTTTTGCCTCTCACTGCTTCTTTTACTTCGTTGTTTAGCCACGGTGGCTCTTTTTTTTTACTATGTTTTTTAATTTGGGGTTGTCATAAATATAAAGGGCAGGGTAACCACCTTTCTGTATACAGTGCTGTAAAATCCCTCCTGGCCAGAGACAAAGTCCTTTTACCTGTAAAGGGTTAAGAAGCTCAGGTAACCTGGCTGGCACCTCACCCAAAATGACCAGTGAGGGGACAAAATACTTTCAAATCTGGAGAGGGGAAAAGGCTTTTGTCTGTCTGTGTGATACCTTTGCCGGGAACAGATCAAGGATGCAAGCCCTCCAATTCCTGTAAAGTTAGTAAGTAAATCTAGTTAGAGAATGTGTTAGGTTTTCTTTGTTTTGGCTTGTGAAATTCGCTGTGCTGGAGGAAATGTGTATTCCTGTTTTTGTGTCTTTTTGTAACTTAAGGTTTTGCCTAGAAGGATTCTCTATGTTTTGAATCTGACTGCCTGTAAGATTATCTTCCATTCTGATCTTACAGAGTTGTTCTCTTATCTTTTTTTGTTCTTCTAATAAAGTTCTGTTTTTTAAGAATCTGACTGGGTTTTTTGGGTCTTAAAAATCCAAGTCTGGTTTGTGCTCATCTTGTTTATTCTCAAGCGTCCCCAGGAAAGGGGGTGTAAGGGCTTGGGTGGCTATTTTGGGGAAATAGGAACTCCAAGTGGTCCTTTCCCTGTTCTTTGTCTAAATCACTTGGTGGTGGCAGCATACTGTTCAAGGACAAGATGAAATTTGTGCCTTGGGAAAGTTTTTAACGTAAGCTGGTAAAAATAAGCTTAGGGGTCTTTCATGCAGGTCCCCACATCTGTACCCTAGAGTTCAGAGTGGGGAGGGAACCTTGACAAGGATATACATTTAAGTTGAACCTCTATTATGGTGTCTTTAAAAAGTTTCCACATCACTTGAAGAGATTTCACTTTTGGCCCTGAACCCTTTAATTTCTGTTTAACTAACTTCCTCATTTTTGTGTAGTTCCCCTTTCTGAAATTAAATGCTACAATGTTAGGCTGCTGTGCTGTTTTTCCTGCCACAGGGATATTAAATTTAATTATATTATGGTCACTATTACCAAACAATCCAGCTATCTTCACCTCTTGGACCAGATCCTGTGCTCCACTTAGGACTAAATCAAGAATTGCCTCTCCTCTGGTGGGTTCCAGGACCAGCTGCTCCAAGAAGCAGTCATTTAAGGTGTCAAGAAACTTTATCTCTGCATCCTGTCCTGAGGTGACATGTATCCAGTCAATATGGGGATAATTGAAATCCCCATTATTATTATTGAGTTTTTTATTTTAATAGCCTCTCTAATCTCCCTGAGCATTTCACAGTCACTATCACCATCCTGTCCAGGTGGTCGGTAATATATCCCTACCAGTATATTCTTATTATTAGAGCATGGAATTTCTATCCATACAGATTCTGTGGTACAGTTTGATTCATTTACGATTTTTACTTCATTTGATTCTACGCTTTCTTTCACATATAGTGCCACTCCCTCACCAGCATGACCTGTTCTGTCCTTCTGTTATATTTTGTACCCTGGTATTACTGTATCTCATTGATTATCCTCATTCCACCAAGTTTCTGTGTTGCCTATTATATCAATATCCTCATTTAATATAAGGCACTCTAGTTCACCCATTTTATTATTTAGACTTCTAGCATTGGTATATAAGCACTTTAAAAACTTGTTCCTTTTAGCTGTCTGCCATTAAACGATGCAATTGAATGGGACTTTTTTTATTTGACTGTTTATGATCAGACCCTGCCTGTATTTTATCATTTTCCATCCTCTGCTCCTCACTAGGACATAGAGATTCTCTATTAATAGATCCTCCCCTAAGGGATGTCCGAACCATGTGCTCCTCCACACCTGTCGGCTTTCCCCCAGCCCTTAGTTTAAAAACTGCTCTACGACCTTTTTAATGTTAAGTGCCTGCAATCTGGTTCCATTTTGGTTTAGGTGGAGCCCATCCTTCCTGTATAGGCTCCCCCTTTCCCAAAAGTTTCCCCATTTAAGTATCAAAATATCAAATAACTGTAGGTGTCTGAAGCTGTGGTATTACAGTGTGTGGAATGCCACAAGGGGGATTCTTATAATGCTGAATGAAGGAGGCAGGGGGTCAAGATTGTTGCTTGTTAAATCACTCTTGTCTGAATTCAGGGGCTAGAGCGCTGCTCATTTTCCAGCATTTTCAGTATCTGCTTTGGATGCTGTAACTCTAATTCAGACACAGCTATTATAATGGTTACAGCAGATATTCACACTGCACCCACACACCCCATTCTCCATACTTCTTGCGTTCATGTTAGTACTGCCTACTGCTTCTTGATGTGCAGTTAACAAGAAGCAGCATACAAATGGATAAGGCATAGAGATGAAGAAATAGCATGAGGTCTGATTGCAAAATTTCTGTAGTTGAAAGTTTGGCATAAATCAGTGGGGAATTCATTTATTGAAAATTAATCAGTTGTTCCCTGGTAAAATGTGGGTTTTTGTTTTGTTTTAAAAGAAGGCAGATGGGAAAGTCACACTTCCAGAACAGAGAAAGGGTATCAGCATAACCCAGAGGGCCTGATTCTCCTTTATACCCCAGTCTCTTTACATAACCCCAAAGGGCCTGATTCTCATTTGCACCAGGCCTCTTTACACCCCACTGATACTGTAAAGGGGCATTAAAGTGGATATAAATTACATTACCGCACTTTAAGGTAGCCAAAGGGCATTAGTGTTAATGAGAATAAGGCCATTACCATTTAAATCAGTGCTGTTATTGTAATCAGTTATTTCTCCCACCTCTAGCAGTGTTTGGGAGCCTTTAGCCGTATTTGGGAGCTGGTATTGCTGTTTCATACATGTAATAACCTTCCCCATCCCTCATTTATCTTGGCTGCTGTCAGGGTTCCCTCCCCACTCTGAACTCTAGGGTACAGATGTGGGGACCCGCATGAAAGACCCCCTAAGCTTATTTTTACCAGCTTAGGTTAAAAACTTCCCCAAGGCACAAATTCTTCCTTGTCCTTGGACTGGTATCGCTGCCACCACCAAGTGAGTTAAACAAAGATTTAGGAAAAGGACCACTTGGAGTTCCTATTTCCCCAGAATATCCCCCCAAGCCTCTTCACCCCCTTTCCTGGGGAGGCTTGAGAGTAAACAAGGTGAGTACAGACCAGCCCCTTGGGTTTTTAGGACACTAAAAACCAATCAGGTTCTTAAAAGCAGAACTTTATTATAAAGAAAAAGTAAAAGAAGCACCTCTGTAAAATCAGAATGCAAGGTAATCAGATTCAAAACACAGAGGATTCCCCTCTAGGCAAAACTTTAAAGTTACAAAAAAAACAGGAATAAACCTCCCCCTTAGCCTAGGGAAAATTCACAAGCTAAAACAAAAGATAATCTAACGCATTTCCTTCCTATTACTTACAATTTGTAATCTTAGATGCTTAGTTCAGGTATTGCTTTAGGAGATGTATTTTCCCTGACCTGGTTTCTCACTGTCCCGGAGAGAAAACAAAGAAACACAAAACAAAAACCTTCCCTCACAGATTTGAAAGTATCTTCTCCCCTTATTGGTCCTTTTGGTTAGGTGCCAACCAGGTGTCAGTGTTCCTTCCCCACTCTGAACTCTAGGGTACAGATGTGGGGACCCACATGAAAGACCCCCTAAGCTTATTCTTACCAACTTAGGTTAAAAACTTCCCCAAGGTACAAACTTTGCCTTGTCCTTGAACAGTATGCTGCCACCACCAAGTGTTTTAAACAAAGAACAGCGAAAGAGACCACTTGGAGACGTCTTCCCCCAAAATATCCCCCCAAGCCCTACACACTCCATTTCCTGGGGAGGCTTGAGAATAATATCCTCACCAACTGGTTACAAAATCATCAAAGACCCAAACCTCTGGATCTTGGAACAATGGGAAAATCAGTCAGGTTCTGACTGGTAAAAATCATCTCTGTAAAATCAGGATGGAAAATACTTTACAGGGTATTCAGATTCAAAACACAGAGGATCCCCCTCTGGGCAAAACCTTAAAGTTACAGAAAACAGGAATAAACCTCCCTGTTAACAGAGGGAAAATTCACATAAAACAAAAGATAAACTAATCCGCCTTGCCTGGTGTACCTATACTGGAGACTTGGATTAGGATGGGTTGGAGAAGATGGATTTCTGTTTGGCCTCTCTCAGTCCCAAGAGAGAACAACCACGTAAACAAAGAGCACAAACAAAAGCCTTCCCTGCCCCCAAGATTTGAAAGTATCTTGTCCCCTTATTGGTCCTTTGGGTCAGGTGCCAGCCAGGTTAGCTGAGCTTCTTAACCCTTTACAGGTAACAGGATATTGCCTCTGGCCAGGAGAGATTTTATAGCACTGTATACAGAAAGGTGGTTACCCTTCCCTTTATATTTATGACACAGGTTATCTGAGCTTCTTAGCCCTTTTCAGGCAAAGGAGGGATTTTATGCAACCCTTAGCTGTATGTTTATGACAGCTGCTGACAGAGTGGTGTTAGTTTTGGCTTATGCCCTCCCTGTGTGTCTGTGGTATTTCTCTTGGACCTTGCACTGTGATGCCCTCCTGACTTGTGTGTGGAACAGTTATTAGGACAAGAAGAGAAAACTGTATTTCCTCATGTGCCTCTATTTCAGAGCCAGTCACATAAAATCATCACTGGTAAAGTTTGCAGGTGACACAAAAAGTGGGGGAGGGGTAAATAATGATGAGGGCAGGTCACTGATTCAGAGAGATCTGGATCGGTTGGTAAACACGAGACAAGCAAATATGAGTTTTAACACGGCTAGCTGTAACTGTATACATCTGGGAACAAAGAATGCAGGCCACACTTACAGGATGGCTCTATCCTGGGAAGCAGGGACTCTGAAAAAGATTTGGGGGTTGTGGAGAATAATCAGTTGACCACGAGCTCCCAGTGTGATGCTGTGGCCAAAAGAGCTAATGCGATCTTGGGATGTATAAACAGGGGAATCGTTAGGATTAGCTAAGTTATTTTACCTGTCTTTGGCACTGAGGTGACTGCTGCTGGAACACTGTGTCCCGGTCTGGTGCCCACAATTCAAGAAGGATGTTGATAAATTGGAGAGGTGTCAGAGAAGAGCCACGAGAATGATTAAAGGATTAGACAACCTGCCTTCTAGTGATAGACTCAAGGAGCTCAGTCTGTTTAGCTTAACGAAGAGAAGGTGAAGGGGTGACTTGATCACATTTTATAAGTACTTACTTGTGGAGCAAATACATGATCATGGGATCTTCAATCTAGCAGAAAAAGGTCAAACACAAGCCAATCTCTTGAAGCTAGACAGATTCAGATTCGAAATAAGACATAATTTTTTAACAGTGAGAGGAATTAACCATTGGGACAATTTACTAAGGGTTGTGGTGGATTCTCCATCACTGGCGAATTTTCAATCAAGACTGGGTGTTTTTCTAAAAGCTCTGCTCTAGGAATTATTTGGGGGCAGGTCTATGGTCTGCGCTATACAGTGGGTCAAACTAGCTGATCACAGTGGTCCTTGCTTGCCTTGGAATCTCTGAAATCCTCTCCACAGCCTGGATGGAATCAAGGCTGCGTGAGTGTCGGTGTTAGTGGTGGTAGGCAGAGGAGTGTTGGGGGTGTCCTTTGAAGGAAGTGACCTTGTCTCTTTGTCTCAACAGTGCAGTGGACTGAACGGGAGTTTGAGCTGGCCCTCTGGGCCTTCAGGAAGTGGAAGTGGTACCAATTCACATCACTCCGGGACCTGCTGTGGGGCAATGCAATTTTCTTAAAGGAGGCCAATGCCATTAGCGTGGAGCTGAAGAAGAAAGTAAGCACCTTCTCTCATAGAATCATAGAATACCAGGGTTGGAAGGAACCTCAGGAGGTCATCTAGTCCAATCCCTGCTCAAAGCAGGACCAATCCCCGACTAAATCATCCCAGCCAGGGCTTTGTCAAGCCTGATCTTAAAAACCTCAAAGGAAGGAGATTCCACCACCTCCCTAGGTAACCCATTCCAGTGCTTCACCACCCTCCTAGTGAAAAAGTTTTTCCTAATATCCAACTTAAACCTCCCGCACTGCAACTTGAGACCATTACTCCTTGTTCTGTCATCTGCTACCACTGAGAACAGTCTAGATCCTTCCTCTTTGGAACCCCCTTTCAGATAGTTGAAAGCAGCTATCAAATCCCCCCTCATTCTTCTCTTCTGCAGACTAAATAAGCCCAGTTCCCTCAGCCTCTTCTCATAAGTCATGTGTTCCAGTCCCCTAATCATTTTTGTTGCCCTCCGCTGCACTCTTTCCAATTTTTCCACATCCTTCTTGTAGTGTGGGGCCCAAAACTGGACACAGTACTCCAGATGAGGCCTCACGAATGTCGAATAGAGGGGAATGATCATGTCCCTCGATCTGCTGGCAATGCTCCTACTTATACAGACCAAAATGCCATTGGCCTTCTTGGTAACAAGGGCACACTGTTGACTCATATCCAGCTTCTCGTCCACTGTAACCCCTACGTCCTTTTCTACAGAACTGCTGCCTAGCCACTCGGTCCCTAGTCTGTAGCAGTGCATGGGATTCTTCCATCCTAAGTGCAGGACTCTGCACTTGTCTTTGTTGAACCTCATCAGATTTCTTTTGTCCCAAACCTCTAGTTCTTCTTTGAGTGCTTGTTCACGTCCATCCAACATTAGGTATGCGCGCGTCGCGTGCACGAGCATCGGAAACTTTTTCCCTTAGTGGCTCCTGTCGGGCCGGCAGGGCCCCTGAGTGGCGCCACTGCGCCATGCATATATACACCTGCCGCCCGACCCCCTCCGGTTCCTTCTTATCGTCCGTGGCAGCTTTGGAACAACCTCTCTCTCTTGGATGAGAGCAGTCCCTTAGCCTTTCTCATAGATAGCTGTTATCAGTTAGTTAGCATACCTTTGTTGTGGACAATTAAGTGATTAGGTGCTTGAAGGCTTCCAGCACCCACCCCAGGCCGCGGGGCATGCTGCAGGCCCATGGGTTTAAGGCTTGTGCCATGTGCCACAAGCCTATGCCAGTTAGTGACCCCCATGGCTCATGTCTACATTGCCTGGGGGAAGAACATCAAACTGAGCGGTGTAAGATTTGCAAGACGTTCAAGCCAAGAATACAGAAAGAAAGATATTTTCATTTAAAGCAGTTGTTGATGGAAGCCGCATTGCAGCCACCGGTCCCGCAGTGCCCAATGCTGGCTCCGGCTTCCTTGGTGTGTAGTACCCCGGAGCCGTCGGAAGACCCAGCACCAGCTAAACACTGAAAGCTGTCGGCCCCAGAGCGCCAGACTAGGCCCCAGCACCACTTGTCCTCCCTGGTGCGGCCCACGGCGCAGCCAAAAGGAAGGTGCAGACTTTCCCCGCATCGGAGGCCGGCACCTTCCAAGGCCCCGAGCACCGATAAGAGCGGGAAGGCCACTGTACCGGCACTGGAGGTGGAAGTGGAGGAGATCTGCAGAGCAGACACCTGGTCCTCGGTGTACACCTTCACGACCCATTACGCGGTCAACCAGCAGGCCAGAGAGGACGCGGCAGTTGGCAGAGTGGTCCTCCAATCAGTTGTTCCGTGACTCCTACCCTCCTCCAGAGGTAAGCTTGTGATTCACCTAATGTGGAATGGACGTGAACAAGCACTCAAAGAAGAAAAAATGGTTACTTACCTTCTTGTAACTGTTCTTCGAGATGTGTTGTTCTTGTCCATTCCACCACTGACCTTCCTGCCCCTCTGTCGGAGTCGCCAGCAAGAAGGAACTGGAGGGGGTCGGGCGGCAGGGGTATATATGCACGGCACAGTGGCACCACTTGGGGGGCCCGCTGGCCCTATGGGAGCCGCTAAGGGAAAAAGTTTCCGACGCTGGTGCATGCAGCACATGCACACCTAATGTGGAATGGATGTAAACAACACATCTCGAAGAACAACAGTTACAAGAAGGTAAGTAACCGTTCTTTTTTCTAGCTCCCTCTGTATCCTATCCCTACCCTCCAGCATATCTACCACTCCTCCCAGTTTAGTGTCATCTGCAAACTTGCTGAGGGTGCAATCCACGCCATCCTCCAGATCATTAATGAAGATATTGAACAAAACCGGCCCCAGGACCGACCCTTGGGGCACTCCACTTGATACCGGCTGCCAACTAGACATGGAGCCATTGATCACTACCCGTTGAGCCCGACAATCTAGCCAGCTTTCTATCCACCTTAGAGTCCATTCATCCAGCCCATACTTCTTTAACTTACTAGCAAGAATACTGTGGGAGACCATGTCAAAAGCTTTGCTAAAGTCAAGGAATAACACATCCACTGCTTTCCCCTCCTCCACAGAGCCAGTTATCTCATCATAGAAGGCAATTAGATTTGTCAGGCATGCCTTCCCCTTGGTGAATCCATGCTGACTGTTCCTGATCACTTTCCTCTCCTCTAAGTGCTTCAAAATTGGTTTCTTGAGGACCTGCTCCATGATTTTTCCGGGGACTGAGGTGAGGCTGACTGGCCTGTAGTTCCCCGGATCCTCCTCCTTCCCTTTTTTAAAGATTGGCACTATGTTAGCGTTTTTCCAGTCATTCAGAACCTCCCCCGATCACCATGAGTTTTCAAAGATAATGGCCAATGGCTCTGCAGTCACATTCACCAACTCCTTTAGCACCCTCAGATGCAGCACATCTGGCCCCATGGACTTGTGCTTGTCCAGCTTTTCTAAATAGTCCTGAACCACTTCTTTCTCCACAGAGGGCTGGTCACCTCCTCCCCATGCTGTGCTGCTGCTGTAGTTGTCTGGGAGCTGACCTTGTTCATGAAGACAGAGGCAAAAAAAGCATTGAGTACATTAGCTTTTTCCACATCCTCTGTCACTAGGTTGCCTCCCCCATTCAGTAAGGGGCCCGCTCTTTCCTTGACTTTCTTCTTGTTGCTAACATACCTGAAGAAACCCTTCTTGTTACTCTTAACATCTCTTGCTAGCTGCAACTCCAAGTGTGATTTGGCCTTCCTGATTTCACTCCTGCATGCCTGAACAATATTTTTATACTCTTCCCTGGTCATTTGTCCAGTCTTCCTCTTCTTGTAAGCTCCTGTTTTGTGTTTAAGATCAGCAAGGATTTCACTGTTAAACCAAGCTGGTTTCCTGCCATATTTACTATTCTTTCTACACATCGGGATGGTTTGTTCCTGCAACCTCAATAAGGATACATTAAAATACAGCCAGCTCTCCTGGACTCCTTTCCCCCTCATGTTATTCTCCCAGGGAATCCTGCCCATCAGTTCCCTGAGGGAGTCAAAGTCTGCTTTTCTGAAGTCCAAGGTCCATATTCTGCTGCTCTCCTTTCTTCCTTTTGTCAGGATCCTGAACTTGACCATCTCATGGTCACTGCCTCCCAGGTTCCCATCCACTTTTTCTTCCCCTACTTATTCTTCCCAGTTTGTGAGCATCAGGTCAAGAAGAGCTCTGTCCCTAGTTGGTTCCTCCAGCACTTGCACCAGGAAATTGTCCCTGTCACACTCAGGCTCTCCGGGATTTTACCCCGAGTTATGTAACTGAGTTTTCTTTCCATTTTTTTGGAGGAAATTGGATGCCTCCACTTCCCCATGTTTGCTGGATGCAGAGCTAAGCACGTGCGTTTCCCAGTAATTACCAAATCAAGAGGTGTTTGTGCACAAACAGTAAGCACATGGGACAGAAACTGCAGCCCTCTGCTTTAGTAGAGTCTCATCAGCTTGCATGTACCACAAAGATGGCAAAGCTGTGAATGAGGTCAATGACTGGGGCTCTCAAAGACTGGAAAACATGTTCCTAGATGAGCCATATTACAGGTTCTACCAGAAGCAATGGGTCAGATTCGAACCTGGCGTAAGCACCTGTAACTCCATGGAAGTCACTGATACCCGCTTACCCTGAGGTCAGGGGTGGCCCCTTGTGCATCTCAGGAGTTATACAGAGTGGATGGATGCCAACAGTCCAAAGGCACTTGCTGGGGATCCCCATTCACCATGAGCCCTCCACACACATACTGATTCTCTAACCCTCTGTCCATTCCCAGGTCCAGTTCCAGTTCGTCCTCCTCACAGACACTCTTTACTCACCTCTGCCTCCCGACCTGCTGCCCCCCAATGCTGCCAAAGATCGAGAGAAACGTCCCTTTCCACGAACCATTGTGGCTGTGGAAGTGCAGGACCAGAAGAATGGAGCAACACATTACTGGACTCTGGAGAAACTCAGGTAGAGTAGGGCAGAGGTTCTGTGGCACAGCCACTTGTATTGTACTGGGCGGGCTGGCACATTCAGGACAAGAAGAGTAGAGTTATGGAGTCTCCTGTCTTGTGGTCCTAGCCCCTTGGTTTGAAGTTGCATGCACACGCCCATCAATCAGTGAGAGTTTATTCCTTGCACATTTATTACCCTGCCTTCACAAATAAACAAGAATGATCAATGAGCAATAATACATGGCAAAATAACATAGACCTGTATTTCATTATGTATCTAAACTGATACCTCCTCACTCATATGGTCCCCATGGTTCCATTAGCTCTATTGTTACAGCTCTCCCCACTCCACACCATGCACGGATGGAGAGGTTTCCCCTTCATAGGGTAACTCTGCACCATGGGGGCTGGAATTCAGTTCCGGTAGTTCAGGTTGTTTGTGTGTTGTTTACCCCAGAAGTATAGTGATATGGGGCTGATGTGTGTGGCTGTAATGCATTGGGTACCCCAGAAGTACAGTGGTATGGGGATGGTGTGTGTGGCTCTGACTCGATGCTCAAGGGGCTGAAAGCTGATCTAGATCCTTAAACCTCATTGTGTACGTCTGTTTCTCTCTGTTTCTCCTTGCAGACAGAGGCTGGATCTGATGCGTGAAATGTACGACAGGGCAGCAGAAGTGCCTTCTAGCATCCTTGAGGACTGTGACAACGTTGTGACGGGCGGAGATCCCTTCTATGACCGTTTCCCCTGGTTCAGACTGGTTGGCAGGTGAGAGCCTTGTTCCTCCTTTTTCTAAATCCATCTGCAATCCAAACACACCCACAGAAGGAAACGTTGCTTGGTTTGATAGGGACAACTGGTGCAGTGCGGAGAGACCATAGTGGTTGCTGTGGGTGAAAGGGTTGCACCAGGCAGCAAACTAATATGCAAGGAGCACTATTTTCCACAATCACTTTTCTCTGCCCTCTGCATGGGTGCTCAGGAGTGATTTTCTGGGACCCCTACTGCTCCTAGGCACTGCTACAACAAGTTGGTGGTGAACTTCTCATCGCCTCCTTTGAAGCTGTGCCTAATAACCACAAGGCCCGGGCTCTCAACCTGGGGGTGGCAGCCCTCTGCCTTTCCCATCCTGTAGCATGGGAGGGGGATTCCGGGTGGGTTGGGTGTTGCCCCATGATGGAAAGGGGACAGGTTGAGGACCCTGCTGTCAGGTTTCCATGTCCATGGATGTGTGTTTGTGTGCACACACGCAGGCGTGCTCATTGGCATCTGAACATCTCTCGGTGTGCTGTACTGTATGTGCTGTGTCTCCTCATGTGCTTCCCACCTGCCAGTTGGAAGGGCACACTGCTGTCAGCTAGGCGGTGTCAAAGGGACTGGACCTGTCAGTAGGGTGCTGCCGAACGCGACCAACCTTGGTGCACTCAAGGCCTGATCCTTGCCAGTTAACAGCAATGGAAGGACTCCCCTTGATGCCAGTGGGCACTCTACCGGGGCCTTAGTTGACAGAGCTATGTTCCTGCTTTGCTGAATCCTCTGCAAAGTCTGAGGTGGCAGTTCCCAACTTTCACATCAGTTTTTCCACGCTTGTTAGCTGGCGACACTGGGGGCTTCTTTGTAAGACACTTTGGACAGGCAGGTCTTATTTCCCTCTCCCCTCCTGAATAGCAACGGTCCTTGGTGTAAAAGAAAAAGCCCTATTCTTTCTCGCTCTTCTGTTTGGAATAGCTGGTGTTAACCTGTCTTCTATCTTGTTGTACTAACCTTAGTTCAGATATCTCTGGCTGCAACAGCTCTCCTCTTTTCAACACATGCATGAGCGAGCGCATGGCTGATCTCACCCCCTCCCCCACCTTCTCGAACCCCGACTCCGACATCACCGAGCCTGCTGACGAGCAGCACGTGGGGAAGGAGGAGGAGGAGGAGGAGGAGGAGGACCTGGAGGAAGACATCTTTCCGGAGTACCCGCTGTATGATGGCCGGGATCCATTTTACGACCGCTCCCCCCTGTTCAGTTTAGTAGGAAGGTTGGTGAGGTTTTAGGAGAGCATGCTGGGAAGGAACTAGCTCTTTCGCACGAGAGAACTGCTTTCTGACACTGTTCCCATGTTAAGGGCACGCGTTCCACAGGCACTCGGGATGGGCTAGCTGAACAGTGTCCTTAAAGAGATGGCCAGCAGGGCAGGTGCACTGGTCAGTGTGATGGTAAGGCAAGTGTTGGTAGGAAACGAAGAAGGGAGAGGCTATTCTAGCCAGCTCATCTTTAAAGAGTAAGCTTCAAGACAAGTATCACAGAGTCAGTGGGGACCAGGATCGAGTGGCCACTGGATTCACATAGTCTCATTAAAGAGAAGAGTTTCATGTGACAGAAAATTGTGTGGTGATGACACAGAGGGACACAGAACTGACCCAAAGTATTCCCCTAGCTTTAACACATTTGGGTTTCAGTTCTAATTTACTGCTGGAAACATTTATGATGAAATGTCTGCAAAATGGGTGGCCTTCTGCTCCTGCATGGATTGTGAGGGTCACATCATTGCAGTCATGGAATGGAAATCCCATGCATGTCATAGAAATCCCATGCATGACTCTGACGTAAATCCTCACCAGCAAGAGGAGAACGTACAGGCTTCCGAGGAGTGGTGGAATGGCCAAGAGACCAAGGTGTAACGCAAGCACAGTGAACTGTAAGAGAAGGCCCATTGGTTCTGATCATTAGGAGAGGGATTCAGAGCCAGCCAGTGGCCCCGAGTGGTGTGTGAGGAAGGGATGGGAGGTGCAGAGAGTGAGCACAGTACGAAAAGACAGGCAGGTTCAGCTGATAGCAAGTGGGATTTCCCCAGATGACTCAGGAAAGAGCTGTGGGGAATAAGGTTGGCTTCAAAAGCTAAAACCAAGGGCTGTGGAGGGAGAGGATTTTATCTTTTTTTTAATTAAAGCCATATATTTTTAAGCCACCACTACTGTGAAGTGGTGACATTTCCACTTGCTGCTTTGGCTAGCACATGGCTGAAAATTGTTTTATGCAGTGGTTCGAACTAGAGCCATGCAGAAAAGTGTTGTGTGGGAATCAGAGCTGCCAGAAGTTTTCAGGTGGTTTGGAGAAAAGCTCTGGAGTGGGGAGAGCTTCTCTGCCCTGCAGGGCTGGGAGTGGACTCTGCCCAAAGAGAAAGAAAATTGTTTATTTTCTTTTGCTAGTGAAAACAGAATGTTTCAATGGTTCATTCTGGAAAAGAACTCCAGATCTTGTGAAATTGGTGACATGTTTGATTTGATCGGCCACCATTTCATTCTACCAGAGAAAACCACCTGAAATTGCCAAGCATGGCACCAGATAGCCCAGTTCTGCTTCAGACTTTTCCAAGGGGAAAGAAGAGGTTTTGCCCATAGTTGTCCCAGGCCCTGTCCTTTAAAAATTGGATCAAATTCAGACTTGGTGCAAGCAGCTGCAGCTTCACTGTAGTCAGTGGCATTGCTTCCACTTACACTGGGTCGTAATTTGGCCTGTGAGCTGCAAATATGTTTGTGAAAGCAAGAAACCCAGGCAAGAAGCCGAGTTCTCCTTTCCAGCCAATAGGACTTGGGCAATGGGAGCAAGAAGGGGAGGAGAAGGGATCAGAAAAGAGAGAGAGGGAGATGGGATAAGAGTCACTGCAGCCTCAGACCGAAAGAGCTGGGTTCTTCCACTTTTTTTTTCTCTTGGGGGAATCAGAGATTTTAAAAACAAACAAAACAAACTACCAGATACAACAATGATGAACCGAATCCCCCATCCTGTGGGATGTTCCTGGGAGGTCTTGCCTTTTGAATCTTCCCAATTCTTTTGAGTCAGATACGGAATTGGCTTTCCCTGTGCAGCAGCTGTGCCGATCACATTTCTCGTGAAGTGTGCTTGGATTGGTTTATGATTGGATCCTTGTCTTTGATTAGTTTTCCCCCTATTTTCTTTATTCTTTTTTTTTCTTTTTCTTTTTTAGCTGCTGGCTCTCTCTCCAAAGCTTGAGCAAAAAATGGGGGTTATTTCACTTTTGTCTTCATTTTTGAAAGGCTTTTCTTTGGTCTGAGCATGCCATCTTTGCACCTCACCAATCTTGTGGTTAGTGTCTCTGCCCTCCTTCCTTTTCCTTTAGTGACATATTCCCTCCCTCTCCCTATTCCTCTCTTCCTCTTCCTTCCTCTTCAACCTTTCTGGTTTCAGTCTGCTTCAAGACGTGCTCACCTGTAATTTCAGACTGTTATGATGGAAGCTTAACAGTCTTATGATCCACATTCCTCCCCATTAAGGAGGCCTCCCGCAAGATGCCCAGAATCAGATATGTATTCACAGACACCAAAACAAAGCCATCTCCAATACAGGGCATCATAGAGCATTCAGGTGGGCGCCAGACTCAATTCCCTCTGATCCCAGACACTCAAGAGGATTCCGATCCTCTGACCCTGCAGTTCCATCTTATGAGGTGATTCACTGGGAATGGAAGATATTCTGAATCTCTCAGGAAGGGCTCAGCACCTTGTAAGATTGGGGTTTAAAGCTGGGTCTTGCCTTGTGCTTTAATGACCCAATTCAACTGCCGCTGAAGTCAGTGGAAAGATTACCATTGACTCCAGAGGGAGCTGGGTCAGGCTCCAAGATGCATAAGTTCCTCTGGACATTTGAGGCCTGATCCTGCATCTATTGCAGTCAATGGGATCACTGTCATTGCTTTCCCTGGGTGCAGCATTGAGCCCTTTCTGGAGGAATCACCCAGGCTTTATGATGATATTTCAGCTCAGCAGTCAAACCTCTGCTCTGAGGGAGGGCACTGGAGCCAAATGTACAGATAACAAAGCTGACCACATAGGGATAGTCACAGAATCTTGGTTCCCTCCCTCTGAAGAAGCACCCGAGCTACTCTGTGTGGTAATACATTGTTAATACAGTGGTCTTGCTTTCTTCAAACCTATGCCACTCCATTCATCAGAGCCAGGGCCAGCTCTACAGTTTTTGCCACCCCAAGCAGTGAAAAAAACTGTCGCCGCGGATGGCAAAAGGGAGAAGTTGCTGCCGATTTGCCGCCGTGGCCGGCAGAACAGAGAAGCTGCCGCCGAATTGCCACCACGGCCGGCGGGACAGAGGAGCTGCCGCCGAATTGCTGCCATCACGGAAACACTGCCGCCCCAAGCACCTGCTTGGACCACTGGTGCCTGGAGCCGGCCCTGATCAGAGCATGAGTATGATGCAGTCCTGTGGAGGCTGCACCCTGCGCTCCTTCAGACTCAGGCTGGGGATGGCTCCCTGTCAATCTGCTTTTCCAATCTGGAGACCAACTACAAACAGTAAAAGTTGTGGGGGGAGGAATTTTGTACAGCCAGTACCAAGTTTAGTGCTGATGATGGAACATGCTGACCACACAGGATGCCACTATGGACTTAGGTCATTACAAAACTCCTGCTGAAAGGAACCTCCCACTTTTGCTGCCTGTTCTCATCACCCTGGACAAAGGCATGCTGTAGCTTTGTGAAAGAACTCAGCCCCTGGATGGAAGGCAGCTGAGCAGGCGCACTACGAGTCAGAGGTGGTGTGGGTAGGAAAGGGGGAAGCATTTTGAGGAGCTGACGTGATCCATGGCCTTGCCCACTGTTTGAGAGCATCTGCCCTCTGATCGTCAAGGGGAGGTGCAGTCCTGAGAGGCTGGTGAACAGTCTGCTGCTCCTCAATAGAGGCAGTGGCCAGCAAGGACCTATCCCCAGCAGACTGCAGTGTGGGCCTAGCCATGGGGATACTTGTTTACACCACTGCAAGGCTAGGCTTCCTGCAACATTATCTCAGCGCAGAGGGGAAGGATGAGATGGCCTCTTAGTGTCCCATCTAGCCCTATATTTCTGTGGTTCTAGGGAGACCACAGAGAGGCTTCAAACTCTTCAGAATGTGGCGGCCCAGGTTCTGGGTAGCCTAGACCAATGGGTGTACCACATTCTGCCTGGGCTTCCAGATCCTTTTCAAGGTTCTGGTTCTAGCTCCAGCGATGGCCATCTGAAAATGTCCTTTCAACAGCGAAGAGGGGATGGTGCATCTGGCTGAGACTGGACTCTGGGCTGCATTCTGAAATTCTGGTCTAATTACAGGTAGAATCTTAGCAGTTTATTCCTCAGTCAAGAACAGATGGTAAATTGGTAAAAGCCTTCCAGTGACCATGCTGAAAGGGGAAGTGTGATGCTGCCAGACCTACGGTTTTAAGGATGAAGTTTAAATGTGCAGGTTTTCAACGTTAAAAGTCACCTCTTACACATATCAGGAGTCTGCTCCAGAGTGTGCCCTGCACAAAGCAAAACTGATCCCCCAGAACTAAGATCACCTACAGCCCCGTCTCCACTCTAGTGTCCTCTCTTATCCTGGATGTGTTCAGATTAGATTGGGGTTGCCTACATGACGCGAGTACCACGAAGGAGACAGCACAAACTGCAGCTGTCTTCCTCTCTCTTTGGCTGCCTTTCTCTCTCAGAACTTTTTCTACTTTCACAATGTAAAGGGCCAGAGAGTAGGGATGCAATCTTCAGTCAGCACCAGTGCCAGGTGAAGATTCAGTTACTGTCCAGGATTAATGTTCTCATCCGAGTACAGTTTCACCCAGGTGTTAAAGTGCAGACCAGATGTACTCCATTCCTCTACTGATCCAGTTCTTCCTGGAGCACTGGAGTAAGTAACCATCTGTGACTCTTGCCAGCACCAGATCCCCGGCTTGGACGACCAGAAACCGAAGTGCTCCAAGGCACTGGCCACTCTTGAAAACGTTGCCCTGGGTCACCATACAGAGGCAATAGCAGCGAGGGATTGCAGCCAGTTACCGTCCAAAGGCGCTGCCTCCTAAGTACTGAGCCCGGGTGGGGTCTCAAGGGCTGGGAAATGTTCTTGTAGGATTGCAGATCTGCTCAGGAGCAGATCATTCGTCTGGAAATTCTGGGGCTCCAGGCAGCCTCCAGCTTCTCCGTGTACATGAACGTAGTCATTGTACTGCTTGCTCGTTTAGTTAGGGTGAGACTGAGCCCTAGGCTGAGCCCAGGGGACAGAGGGAAGGCACCTGTGACTCAGGCAGACATGATTGTCCCGAGGGAGTGGGGGAGAAAGTGATTTCCTGCAGCCATTGACAATGTAGCACACTCCTCTTCTTGCGTCAGCCAGCCAGTGCATGGGGGTGGAGCCAGTGTTCACTCACCACCCCTCCTCTGGGTCCCCTGGCTGATGGAGGGCAGGCAGCCCCAGCACCCAGAGTCACCATACAGCAGGGCCCGACGTGGCTGTGCAGTGGGTTGGCAGCCCCCACTTCCGTGTGCTCCCCAAATGGCTGTGTGGAACCAGGGCATAACCGAACCCTCCATGAGGACCGCGTTTGCATAAAGAGAGCCCTACTAGAGCTAGAGCCCTGCTGATTTCTGGGTGGCAGGATGGAACTCACGCTGGTCTGGCCAAGGAAAGGGGCTCTCCCCGCCAGCCTGACAGGCAGCTTCTCTGCCAGGGAATGCTCAGGGGAGGGCTCCAGGTCTCAGTCCGCCTCCTGCTGGCCCCTATTTATAATTGGTACAGTGAGATGTCAGCATCGTTACTCATGCATTCGGGGATCATAGAATCATAGAATATCAGGGTTGGAAGGGACCTCAGAGGTCATCTAGTCCAACCCCCTGCTCAAAGCAGGACCAATCCCCAACTAAATCATCTCAGCCAGGGCTTTGTCAAGCCTGACCTTAAAAACCTCTAAGGAAGGAGATTCCACCACCTCCCTAGGTAATGCATTCCAGTGCTTCACCACCCTCCTAGTGAAAAAGTTTTTCCTAATATGCAACCTAAACCTTCCCCACTGCAACTTGAGACCATTACTCCTTGTTCTGTCATCTGCTACCACTGAGAACAGTCCAGATCCATCCTCTTTCGAACCCCCTTTCAGAGAGCTGAAAGCAGCTATCAAATCCCCCCTCATTCTTCTCTTCCGCAGACTAAACAATCCCAGTTCCCTCAGCCTCTCCTCATAAGTCATGTGTTCCAGTCCCCTAATCATTTTTGTTGCCCTCTGCTGGACGCTTTCCAATTTTTTTACATCCTTCTTGTAGTGTGGGGCCCAAAACTGGACACAGTACTCCAGATGAGGCCTCACCAATGTCAAATAGAGGGGAATGATCACGTCCCTTGATCTGCTGGCAATGCCCCTGCTTATACAGCCCAAAATGACATTGGTCTTCTTGGCAACAAGGGCACACTGTTGACTCATATCCAGCTTCTCGTCCACTGTAACACCTTTTCTGCAGAACTGCTGCCTAGCCATTCAGTCCCTAGTCTGTAGCGGTACATGGGATTCTTCCGTCCTAAGTGCAGAACTCTGCACTTATCCTTGCTAAACCTCATCGGATTACTTTTGGCCCAATCCTCTAATTTGTCGAGGGCCCTCTGTATCCTATCCCTACCCTCCAGCGTATCTACCTCTCCTCCCAGTTTAGTGTCATCTGCAAACTTGCTGAGGGTGCAATCCATGCCATCCTCCAGATCATTAATGAAGATATTGAACAAAACCTGCCCCAGGACCAACCCTTGGGGCACGCCGCTTGATACCGGCTGCCAACTAGACATGGAGCCATTGATCACTACCCGTTGAGCCCGACGATCTAGCCAGCTTTCTATCCACCTTAGAGTCCATTCATCTAGCCCATACTTCTTTAACTTGTTGGCAAGAATACTGTGGGAGACAGTGTCAAAAGCTTTGCTAAAGTCAAGGAATAACACGTCCACTGCTTTCCCCTCATCCACAGAGCCAGTTATCTCGTCACAGAAGGCAATTAGATTAGTGAGGCATGACTTGCCCTTGGTAAATCCATGCTGATTGTTCCTGATCACTTTCCTCTCCTATAAGTGCTTCAGAATTGATTCCTTGAGGACCTGTTCCATGATTTTTCCAGGGACTGAGGTGAGGCTGACTGGCCAGTAGTTCCCCAGATGCTCCTTCTTCCCGTTTTTAAAGATGGGCACTACATTAGCCTTTTTCCAGTCGTCCGGGACCTCCCCTGACCGCCATGAGTTTTCAAAGATAATGGCCAATGGCTCTGCAATCACATCCGCCAACTCCTTTAGCACTCTCGGATGCAGCGCATCCGGTCCCATGGACTTGTACTCGTCCAGCTTTTCTAAATAGTCCCAAACCACTTCTTTCTCCACAGAGGGCTGGTCACCTCCTCTCCGTGCTGTGCTGCGCTGCCCAGTGCAGTAGTCTGGCAGCTGACCTTGTTCATGAAGACAGAGGCAAAAAAAACTGTTGAGTACATTAGCTTTTTCCACATCCTCTGTCACTAGGTTGCCTCCCCCATTCAGTAAGGTGCCCCCACTTTCCTTGACTTTCTTCTTGTTGCTAACATACCTGAAGAAACCCTTCTTGTTACTCTTAACATCTCTTGCCAGTTGCAACCCCAAGTGTGATTTGGCCTTCCTGATTTCACTCCTGCATGCCTGAACAATATTTTTATACTCTTCCTTGGTCATTTGTCCAATCTTCCACTTCTTGTAAGCTTCTTTTTTGTGTTTAAGATCAGCAAGGATTTCACTGTTAAGCCAAGCTGGTCGCCTGCCATATTTACTATTCTTTCTACACATCGGGATGATTTGTTCCTGCAGCCTCAATAAGGATGCATTAAAATACAGCCAGCTCTCCTGGACTCCTTTCCCCCTCATGTTATTCTCCCAGGGAATCCTGCCCATCAGTTCCCTGAGGGAGTCAAACTCTGCTTTTCTGAGTCCAGGGTCCATATTCTGCTGCTCTCCTTTCTTCCTTATGTCAGGCTCCTGAACTCGACCATCTCATGGTCACTGCCTCCCAGGTTCCCATCCACTTTTGCTTCCCCTACTAATTCTTCCCTGTTTGTGAGCGGCAGGTCAAGAAGAGCTCTGTCCCTAGTTGGTTCCTCCAGCACTTGCACCAGGAAATTGTCCCCTACACTTTCCAAAAACTTCCTGGATTATCTGTGCACCGCTGTATTGCTCTCCCAGCAGATATCAGGGTGATTGAAGTCTCCCATGAGAACCAGGGCCTGCAATCTAGTAACTTCCGTGAGTTGCCGGAAGACAGCCTCATCCACCTGATCCCCCTGGTCCAGTGGTCTATAGCAGACTCTCACCACGACATCAGCCTTGTTGCTCACACTTCTAAACTTAATCCAGAGACTCTCAGGTTTTTCTGCAGTTTCATAGCAGAGCTCTGAGCAGTCATACTGCTCTCTTACATACAGTGCTACTCCCCCACCTTTTCTGCCCTGCCTGTCCTTCCTGAACGGTTTATATCCACCCATGACAGTACTCCAGTCATGTGAGTTATCCCACCAAGTCTCTGTGATTCCAATCACATCATAATTCCTTGACTTTGCCAGGACTTCAAGTTCTCCCTGCTTGTTTCCCAGGGTTCTTGCATTTGTGTATAGGCACTTAAGATAACTCGCTGATCGTCCTGCTTTCTCAGTATGAGGCAGGAGTCCTCCCGTCTTGCGCTCTCCTGCTCGTGCTTCCTCCCGGTATCCCACGTCTCCACTTACCTCAGGGCTTTGGTCTCCTTCTCCCGGTGAACCTTGTTTAAAGCCCTCCTCACTAGGTTAGCCAGCCTGATTGTGAAGATGCTATTCCCTCTCTTCGTTAGGTGGAGCCCGTCTCTGCCTAGCACTCCTCCTTCTTTGAACACCATCGCATGGTCAAAGAATCCAAAGCCTTCTCTCCAGCACCACCTGCGTAGCCATTCTTTGACTTCCACGATTCGACGGTTTCTACCCGAGCCTTTTCCTTCCACAGGGAGGATGGACGAGAACACCACTTGCGCTTCAAACTCCTTTATCCTTCTTCCCAGAGCCTCATAGAATCATAGACTATCAGGGTTGGAAGGGACCTCAGGAGGTCATCTAGTCCAACCCCCTGCTCAAAGCAGGACCAATCCCCAATTTTTGCCCTAGATCCCTAAATGGCCCCCTCAAGGAATGAACTCACAACCCTGAGTTTAGCAGGCCAATGCTCAAACCACTGAGCTATCCCTCCCCCACTGCATAGTCTGCAGAGATCCACTCAAGGTCATTCTTGGCAGTATCATTGGTGCCCACATGGAGAAGCAGGAAGGGGTTGTGATCCGAGGGCTTGATCAGTCTCGGCAGTCTCTCCATCACATCGTGAATCCTAGTTCCTGGCAAGCAGCAGACTTCTCAGTTTTCCCAGTCGGGGCGGCAGATAGATGACTTAGTCCCTCTGAGGAGGGAGTCCCCGACCACCACCACCCACCTCCTCCTCTTGGGAGCGGTGGTCGTGGAACCCCATCCCTAGGACAGTGCATCTCATGCCTTCCACTCGGCGGAGTCTCTTTCTGTTCCCTTCCCTCAGATGTATCATCTAGTCCACTCTCCGCATTAGTACCTGTGGAGAGAACATGAAAATGGTTGCTTACCTGTATCTGCATTGCTGGTACATGGATGCTCCCCTTTCTTCTTCTGGAGGTCACATGCTGCCAAATTTCTTCACCATCCTTCTGTCCCTGCTGCGCAGCCTGCTCTGAATCTTCAGAATGTTGTGTCCGTAGAAGCATAGCCTGATGTCTGTCCAGGAAATCTTCAGTTTCTCTTATGCACCGCAAGGTCGATACTTGTTTCTCCATACCTTGAACCTTCTCTTCCAATATGGAGACCAGCTTGCACTTTGTGCAGACAAAGTCGCTTCTGTCCTGTGGAAGAAAGACAAACATGGCACATCCTGTGCAGGTAACAACAGCTGACCGCTCACCATCCATATTACCTTCCTTCTACGAGCTTCCTCAGGAGTTGTTGTAACTACTCAGAGAAGCCTGCAAGATGTAAGCCTCAGTGGGCTCTCCCAAGGTGAACTCCCTCTCTTTGCCTCTCCGCTGTTCGCCGCTCAGCTGGTTCGCAGCTGGCTGTCTTTATAACAGTCAGGCCCGCTCAAGGCTCACCTGGAACAAAGCACTCCCAATTCACACTTTTCAAACAATCAAGCACAGTCAAACTGACAAACTGCCCTGCTGCCTGGCCATTGAACTCGCAGGGCAAAATTCTCAGCTGGGGTAAATAGCATAGTGAGTGGGACTCCACTGATTTACACCAGCTGAGGTTCTGGCCTGTGGTTCCTGGATGTGACTCACTGAGCACTGTTCGCTCCCTGTCTGGTGTCACGGCTGCATAGGGCCCATCAAGCAGTCTTTACACCGCAGGCAGCCGTGCTGATTTCCATGGCAGTAGGGTACTATTTAGCACGCCGCAGGGTGATTGATTCGGAGGAGCCAGGTGCATTCACAAGGTGGGTGCTTGTTGCATGGAGGCTCTACCAGCTGGGCACTGACTGAGCAGGCCCCTGTACTTGGTGCAGACACAGACCCCTGGTTGAAGGCAGGCTTGCCTCTCTTGGGGACAGGTTTTCATACACTGGGGATGTGCCGGGCCTCTCTTAAAGCAGGCTGAAAACCCACCATTGCAATAGCTTCTCAGTCTCAGACTCTGGAATGTTGTCTGCATTTCTCAGCCTGTCTGCAGGAGGCTCTGTGCTCTAACCAAGAACTTCCTTTCCTTCACTCTCTCTCCTCCCCTTCCTCCTCCTCTTTTTCCCTTTTCCTTCCTGCCTCTCTCTTCCTCTGCCTCCTCTCCCACAGCCCACCCTGATCCCCTCTTGCCTGTCCCCCTCCCCACACCCTTTAATCTGCAGCAGACCCGTGGTTGTTTCACAGCACCTTCCGTCCTATTTCTCCAGTTCTCCACTGCAAGAGGTCCTCTTTCTAGCTTCCTTGTTGCACCGACACAGCCCCCTCCTCAGCCCTCCCCACGACGCTGTCGCGCCCATGGGAGATGACAGGCCGAGAGGTATGCTGGTGCTCACTAACTCGCTGCCACTTTCGCAGGAACCTGATGTTACTATAGCTCTGCCTCACACCAGCCTCTCCTAAGCACGCTGAATCCCCCCCCACACACACACTTCTGGCTGGCCCTGGCTGCCTTTCTTTAGTTTTGCTTTGCAGCACCATGTTGTGATGTAAGCGGTGAACTGTGAGCCCAGCTGCCATCTGGCCATGGAGCGTGTTTGGAAACCCCAGGGTGGGGGTGCAGTGACCCCTCTCCTGTTTTACTTGACTCTTTCAGGGCATTTGTGTATCTCAGCAACCTGCTGTACCCGGTGCCGCTGGTGCACCGCGTCGCCATTGTCAGTGAGAAGGGCGAGGTGAAGGGCTTCCTGCGCGTAGCAGTCCAGGCCATCGCAGGTACAGTGGGTGAGCAGCAACTGGTTTCCAGTGGCAGGCAGACGCTCTGAGCTGGCCATGCCACAGTGCCATAGTGAGTCTGAACAGCCAGTTCTCAGGGCCATTGCATTTCATGGAGACATATGCCCTTTCCTGAGCGTGATGACCCCCGTACTGTGTGCTCTGGCTGGTGACACCAATCCATTAGTCCACTAGCCTAAGCGTTTCTTCAGACCTTGCTCTCCTTGTTGCATTGTGCACAAGAACCCCCCCCCCCCCCCCAAAGTGGGCCCATGGAGTATTGCACACACACGGCATTTGCTGGGAGGTATGCCACTCACAGACCACCATGCAATGTCTTCCTGCTCTAGTAATACAGGGACATCCAGCTTCCTGTGGTAGGAATTGTGGGTGCTGTACGCCAATAGGCATCACCTGTACTGTCATTAGAATTGCCACAAGAGGGCACTCATCACTCTGTGGGTTATACTGTATGCGGCTCCCGCCCCATGCAACTCGCCTGACTTCAGTGGGTTACATGTGGTGTAAATCAATTCAGCATCAGCCCCCGTGTGCATGCGTCAATACGTTCCAAGATCCATGCCTTACCGGGACAAATTGCTGTCTCCTGGGGTGAGAAGGAAATTATTTTGTCTGATTCATTCAGTCCCAGGCTTCCCCATCAATTGGACCCAACCTGATCCGGAAGGACCTCTCATTCATGGTATGCAAGGGGAAGTGGGGCCTGTCACAGATTTATCATGAATAGAGCCCGATCCTGGTGGAACTGACCCATCTGTGAATTATCAGTCACCTTGAGCAAGGTGATTCATAGATGGGGTCAGTTCCACCAGGATCTGTCTCTATTCATGATAAATCTAGGGCTGAGGAAAATTAATAGCAATACTTTTTTCTGGTACTGTTCGTTTCAGGTACTTATTCTGCTCTGCAAGTACAGTCACCATCCCCAACATGTACATGCACACACAGCTATTCTAATAGGATGCTCTTGCAAAGAAACTGAAAACTCTGCCATGTCACGTCATGGTTTTATGATCTGGGCTATCATCCGCTTAACTAGCAAGGGCATTAGTGTGGTGCTGTTGGTACCAATTTATAGATGAGTGTGCACATAGATGGCTGTTAGCTAATGCAGAATTGTTGACCATCTCTCTGAAACAGAGGCTGGAAAGCACTTCTTGCAACATTTCCATGATTGCCTTTTGAAATTCACTGGTTTTCATCAAGTTCTGCAGCCAGTGACCACTCAAGCATTCCTTGATGAAGAAACTCAGGGAGCAGTGTATGAAAGGTCACAATCCAGGAGACCTTGACTCTGGCTGCGATCTGCTTTGGGAGTGACTTTTTCCGGCCTTCCTGTAATGTCTTGCTATGTTTCCTCTTTCAGCGGATGAAGAAGCCCCGGATTATGGTTCGGGAGTACGGCAGTCAGGGACAGCCAAAATATCCTTTGATGATCAGCACTTTGAGAAGGTACAGTATGGCAGCCAGCCCCAGGTGAGAATATCTTTCTGTGAACTTAGCTTGCTGGGGAGTGTATTGTTTCCTGTTATTATTCATATCTTGATAACAAGTCCGTTCCTAATATTCTATCCTATTGGTCTCAGACTGCAGAAGAATAGGAGTGCCCTAGATATGATGCACTTTGAGGTGGGAGAGGGAGTGATGACCACATCCCTCGTGGGCCTGAATGTTGGCCTCAGCCACACCAGTACAAACATTGTGACTGCAGTGGCCTGCTAGCAGAATGGCGTGGGCACTACCGTTGCTGAATGGAACTGGAGCCTCTGGTTCATTTCACGCAGGCCAGTGAACAGCTGGTAGATGACAGTCACTCAGTACAGACCTAGGTCAGGTTTGAACAATGTCGTAGCAGCCAAAGGCTCCCTCTCTCATAACGGATCCCCTGGGCCGCTTGACCCTGTCCCTTCGGCCAATCTGTGTGCTATATGTTAACGCTGAGGCTTCACATGTTGCGGTCACAGAACTGGTGCCATTACTGTGGTAGGGGAGATAAAAGCTGCAGCCTCTCATGCCTGGCTGGGTGTCTGCCACGCAATACAGAAGGGAAGGCACACCAGGCAAGAGACGGAAAGGCTGCTCATGGCCGTTAGCAAGGTGAGCATGCCATCAGGACCACGGCCTCCGTACACACACGGCCTCCCTGTTCCATTTCCTCTTGTGCCTGGCAGTTCCAGTCTGAGGCCTGTCCCATGGCGGGGATGTCTCGTTCGGGGACCTCGCAGGAGGAACTGCGGATTGTTGAAGGCCAGGGGCAGATAACTGACATCGGACCTTCTGCAGATGAAGTCAACAACAACACCTGTGCAGGTGAAAGTCTTGTTTTAGTCCAGGGGAAAGTGGCTTTGGGCGGGAGCTGTGTACCTAATAGGAAGCAAAAGAATGTTTCACTGCTCACTGGATTGCAAAGGGCCAGAGCCTCAGCTGGGTGCAAACTGCCAGCTCCATTGAAATCAGTGCTTGTGTCGGTGTGTGGCATGCCGGACATTCACTAGGTCTTGACAGATATTGTCTGGAGTTTTTCTGATGTCTCTCCTCCTTCCCCAGTGACTCCAGATGATCTCCTCCTGGACAATCCAGAGAAAGTTGCTCTAGATGAGCCATTGGAAGCAGTTCTGGACCATCTGACTCTGGGCAGCATCTTCACCTTCCGAGTGACTGTTCTGCAGGCCTCCAGCATCTCTGCAGAATATGCAGATATCTTCTGCCAGTTTAAGTGAGATGTCCTCAGATCCCTCTGCACTGCTGGCATTTGTTCCCTCTTCCTCTCACTCTGCCTTTGCCTCAATCAGAAGGCTGCACTCCCCAAGGAGCGTCATGAACAGATAGCAGGGGCATGCAATCGTCCTGCCCTTGCTAGATTCCTAAATTAAATGGGATCTCGGCTACATGGCAGGGGGTCTCTGGGCAGCCCTGAGATGGAACAGGGCAAGCGCCTCGACCTAGATTGGCCACACTGTCCTCTTCGTTTCTGAATTTTTGTCCATTGCCTCATGAAAGAGGGAAAGAACCGAGAGAGAGGCACGCAGTGCAGAATGAGTCTGTTCATTCACATGGGGACTGATCGAAAGCCTTCTAAAGTTAGTAGACGTCTTTCCATGGATGGCAGTGTGCGGCGGATCAGGCCCATGGAGAGCTGGCTTTCTGTAGCAGCCGATCTAAACTTATAGAGTGCAGCCCCCTGGGGGGAGGGGAAATGAGTCATCTTCATTCAGACCTGGGGTAGTCTACGCTGGCTCCCACCTCGCTCTGTCATTCTCATTTCACCCTGCTGACCACACAGCCGCTGTAACAATCTTCCCCCCTTTGCAGCTTTATCCATCGTCACGATGAGGCCTTTTCAACGGAACCCTTGAAGAACACAGGACGAGGGCCGCCTCTAGGGTTCTATCATGTCCAGAACGTTAGTATCACTGCCCAGGCTGTTTTCTCTCTGCCCCGTGATATTCAGGGTCTGCCCAGAGCATAGAAACCTTCTAATCCAGTACTCCCCAAACTTTTTCTGTTGCACCCCTCCTTACCCATAAGGGAGTCTGTCCGTGTCCTGCTGGGGCCCGGGGACTGGGGCCGGGAGTAGAGCCGCAACCAGGACTGGGGCCAGGGCTGGGGCCAGGGCCAGGAGTGGAGCTGCAGCTGGGGCTGAAGGTGGGAATGGAGTGGAGCTGGATGCAGGGTTGGACTGGGTGGCACTTCCTCCCTGCCCCCGTGGAGCCTGACTCGGGCCCTGCCATGCCCCCCTGAACGTTCCTTCAGGCCCCCCTCATGAGTTAACGGGTTGTCACATATGTCACACTTGAACAGCGGCTGGCAACAAATGCATTGATTGTATTTTGGTGGGGGAAGAAACCATGCGTGAGTCCTTCTGACTGTCACGGGCACTTCTTCAGCTACCCAGTGAGCAGCACAGCCTTGCCTGTGTTCATGGTTCTCCGTCACAAACACCAACAGTCTGTTTCCGGCCCACCACGTGCCCCTGTAGTCCTCTGTTTCCAAACAGGACAGGACACAGCACAGGTACACAGTGGGAGAAGCACACAGCTACTCTCCTCCACCCAGGCTCCCTGCCCTCCCCCAAGCTCCCCCTTTTACTTCCTGGTCCTCCCAATTGTATATCCTCCCAGTAACTAAGCCAGTTACCTGTTAGCCCAGCACTGCCCCCCAAGTGTCAGTAGTCTCCACCAGTAACAGGTTGGTAGGCTCCAATTACACCTGCAGCTGTCAGTGACCAGTGTGCTACGCCAGCACTCTGTCACACCCTCCTTGCTGACCTTTCCCAGGGTAGGTTTTTGTCAGCAGGTTAAGTCTCTTCTAGACAAGAGGGTGTCTGTGTGAGAGGAGAATGGCAGAGAAACCAGAGAGTGCTACAAAGAAAACAAACAAAAGACTCTCTTCGGGGGAGGGATAGCTCAGTAGTTTGAGCATTGGCCTGCTAAACTCAGGGTTGTGAGTTTAATCCTTGAGGGGCCCATTTAGGGATCTGGGGCAAAAACTGGGGATTCGTCCTGCTTTGAGCAGGGAGTTGGACTAGATGACCTCCTGAGGTCCCTTCCAACCCTGATATTCTAAGGAGCCCAAACTTTCTAGATCCTTGTGTCTAACTTGCCATGCCCCTGAACAATCATCTGTCTCTGAAGCAGCACAGGGCCTCAGGCTGACAGCAGGCTAGCTCCGGCCTAAGACCAGGTCATTAGGGGTTATTATCCTTCCCCCTTCTCTTCCCTGTGTCCACTCTCACATGACCACAAACACTGTCACAGCCTGGGACTGGCTTAAAGGTGAAGCCTGGAAAACCAGCTCCAGAGAGAAGAATAAAGGCCATTGTTAAGGTTCCTTCAGTCCTGCTGGTGAAGGTCATGGCTCCTATTCCTGCTCTTCATATTTATTTTGACATTATTAGCCTCTCCTTCAAGGACCTGGTGTAGAAAAGCTGTAGACCTCTGTAATAAGCCCTGGCAATATGGGTCCAGATTTTTCTGATGCTGAATGTCTCTGTGAGAAGCCTCAAGGCCTATCTCACCATTTTGCTCTGGAAGACAAACCGCTCCCATGCAGAAATATTCACCCCTCCTCCTCCTGCACAGATCAAAGGGTTGCCTTAGTTTTGGGAAAAATAAACCAGCAGCATTATGCCATCATTGTGTAAGTATGACATAAGCAAAAACCCATCAGAGGGGTGAGCTGAGCCTGTTTCCTTGGAGAAATACCATTTACTGGTAAGCAAATTATTGTGTCTTAGTTGCTGGTCTGTTTGATGTCTGACCTAATAAGGCTCTGATCCATCACATGTGTAACCTTAAGCGTGTGAATAATCCAGTGGAAGTCAAATGCTTAAATCCTTTCCTGGATAGGGGCCTAGATGAATGGATTGCTGCTGTATGTCATTTTAAAGTGTTGTTGCTTGTCCCCTGCTCCCCTCTCTCTCAGATTGCAGTGGAGGTGACCAAGTCGTTCATTGAGTACATCAAAAGCCAGCCGATTGTGTTTGAGGTGTTTGGGCATTATCAGCAGCATCCCTTCCCTCCTCTCTGCAAGGACGTGCTCAGGTCAGTGTGTTGTAGGGAAGGGGTAACATCCAGAGGATGGGCTTATGCCTCTTGTTGACTCAGACTTATTTTTTAATTCTGTAACCAGAGCCTCATTTAGGATCTGGACCTAGGATCTGATAACACCTATCCAAATCAATGGGAATCATTCCATCGGTTTCCTTGGGCTGTGGATCAGGTCTATGAATTCTGTGCAAAGACTCTCTGGTATCTACAGCTTAGCAGTACTGAATTCTTCAGCATCTCGAAGCTTTAACTAAGAATCCAGAGTTTTCCATTCCTCTAACATGTATGAAAATAAAGATGGATCTTCCTAAATTCTTGGCCTCAACATCATGTGGTTTCCACAGTCTAATGAGATGTCGCCTGCAAAAGTATATTGTGACGGGGCAAGGCCAGATGGCTATAGTAAAGTAGTGGGGAACAGGTATGCTAGCCCCAGGCTAAACAAATCCCTGATACCATGGTAACCAAATGGCAGTTGCTCCAGGTTCATCAAGACACCTGGGGCCAATTAATATCCTTCTAGAAAGCAGTCGCAATTGCTAGGTTGATTGGGACACCTGAAGCCAATCAAGGGCTGGCTGGAACTAGTTAAAAGCCTCCCAGTTAGTCAGTGAGGTGTGTGTGTGTCAGGAGCTGTAGGAGGAAGCCATGCTCTTGGAGGAACTAAGCAGTACAAATCCATATCAGGTGCAAGGAAGGTGGCCCTGACGTAACTGTGAAGGAGATATTGAGTGAGAGCTGCTGTGGGGAAGTGGCCCAGAGAGTTGTACATGTCCTATTTCCAAAAAGTCAGCTACCACAGCTGCTACTATTAGGGTCCCTGGGCTGGATCCCAGAGTGGGTGGGCCTGTCCCTTCCCTGATTAATCACTGAGACTGGGAGACAAGAGAGACTGCAACGGAGGGTTGCTTCTTCTCACCTCCCTTGCTGACTTATGATGGAGTGGGAGGGATAGCTCAGTGGTTTGAGCATTGGCCTGCTAAACCCAGGGTTGTGAGCTCAATTCTTGAGGGGGCCATTTAGGGATCTGGGGCAAAAATTGGGGATTGGTCCTGCTTTGAGCAAGGGGTTGGACTAGATGACCTCCTGAGGTCCCTTCCAACCCTGATATTCTATGAAAGTGGTTCAGTAAGCTGTGACCCTTGCCTCTAAAGAGAGAAGGGCTACGTGGAGGGTCACAGTGAGCCTCTGAGGCTAGTGAAATCCACCAGGAAACACAGGAGACAAGGACAGAGCTTTGTCACAATATCCTTTTGTTGGTTTTGAGTTTTCTACCTTCCAACTTCATAGAGTGTCCCCTTGTTCCTGTGTTTTGAGGAGGGGAGCTCCGGCTCTACCTTCTCTAAACCAGTCATTTATTTTGCATACATTCTTTCATCTGAGCCTCTTCTCTCCACAGCCCACTGAGACCATCCCGACGCCACTTCCCCCGGGTCATGCCATTGTCCAAGCCAGGTAGGCCATTGTTTTTCCCCTTCTAAAGCACATTAGGCTTCAGAAGCCACAACTTGGAAGTACATGGAAATTGGGGGAGAATTGGTCATTCCTTGCTGCACTGCTCTGCGATAACACCATGGTCACCTGGTTTTGTGCCCAGTAAGGGTCTGTGTGGTGGGAGATGGTGTTTCAATAACAGGCTATGGGTTCTCATGCTGTTTTGCTTGATGCATTGCATAACGTTCTTAAGATGGCTTCTGTAAATCAAGCCACTCCACTGGGGGGAAGGAGACCATTCCAGGCTAGCTAGTATTCGTGGTGTATTGGTTCTTTGACATGTCCATAGAGCCAGCCATGGTGTGTAGCTCTACAGAGAAACTGTTCATCTGGGGAACTCCTCAGTGTTGCAGGTGGGGGGAGCTATTTCTGTGGGAATGCTCACTAGAGAGCAGTCTTGGTGGTGAGATGAACAGGAAGGCCTGATGATGCTAGCCACGTTGCCTTTTGCATTTGCTGCAGAAAGGGGCCCAGATGGCGATGGCTGAGTGTAAAGCGGGGTGCTGGCTGGAGTGAGTGATGGCTAGCACAGGCGGTTTGGTTTTTTACTGGACCAGGGTTCCTGCCTTGCGGTGACTCGGTAGCAGAGAACAGGACCTCAGAAAATCTTGACAGTATCAAGAAATCAGCAGTAGGATAATTCACAGCGCTCTTAACCTGCCAAGTCTGCTCATTAGGATCTGGTTAGCTCAGAAGCAGGCCTATCCACTGGCATGCTGAGTACCTCCTGGACTCTAGCAATCCTTCCTCATCCCTTTCCCTTCCTGCAGGGATGCCTCCATCCTTTCACTAGCCGTTGTCGTCCATGAAGAGCCATTCCTTGGTGGCCCACTAGCACTATAACCTCATTGTTGAGTATTCCACTTGCTGTAGGAAAGGGTTTCTGGACTGACATTAAATTGCCTCCTGTTGGCATGCGCATCCAGACTGCAGAATACCCATCCCGGGGTGTCTCCACTTCCTCCACTCTTACATCTCCCTGCCTCCTTGTTAGGCAGAGGTGTGCTACAGATCTGTCCTGACACACATTGATTTGAGTGGGACACCTGTTTAAAGCAGGTTTCAGAGTAACAGCCGTGTTAGTCTGTATTCGCAAAAAGAAAAGGAGTACTCGTGGCACCTTAGAGACTAACCAGTTTGTTTGAGCATAAGCTTTCGTGAGCTACATCATTTTCGTGAGTTGCATCCGATGAAGTGAGCTGAAGCTCACGAAAGCTTATGCTCAAATAAATTGGTTAGTCTCTAAGGTGCCACAAGTACTCCTTTTCTGTTTAAAGCAGCGGCTCGGCGGGCTCAGGAGTGGTTAAAGAGGGCTGAAGTGTGCAACATTGGCAAAGCAGACTGCATCCCCTGTCTCCACAATGTCCATTCGCTCCTGCTCTATTTCTCAACTGTTTTGCTTTGTTTGGGGTTTTCTGTTTGTTTCCCTTCCCTCCACCCTGAAGAGCATGAAAAATCCCTCCAGCTGATAAAATATTTGGTTCCCGATGTGCTAGCCGGCTCGCTTCTGGATGCGCTCTCTGGGCATGCTCTCTCTCTGCTGCTAGCTCAGCCACCTTGTTCCTGCTGTGAGAGAGGGAGGAGTCCAGCCCTGTGCCCTTCCCCACCCCCCTCCCGCCTGTAATGAACTTGCTGTGAGAAAGGCTCCGAAACCTGGTTGGTTCCTGGACACTGCTGTGGAAGATCCCACTGCTACTCCGGTTTCTAGCCATGCCTCCCCTGGGGAATGTGTCCGTGTAATGGCTGGGGGACACCCACAGAGCTCAGCACTGAATGGCATTGCCATGCCTGTTCCCAAAGCAGTACACAGCTTTCTGAGGCTACATGCATTTTGGCATCTGACACCCGAGTCCCAGTGATTTTCCTCTCAGCCTAGTGTCTTGGTTTGCTGTTGCCTCTGTGTGTCCTGCTTCCCCGTTCTGTGATTTGGGGTCAGGCCTCTGGCTGGAAGTGCCTGAGCGGGGCTGGCCTTTCAGAGTGCAATGCTCAGCCAGAGCATAGCAAAAGCAGCAATCACTTCTTTTGCGTGTGTCTTGTCTCTCATATACACTGTGTGGGCCTGATCCTTTGTACCCTGACTCCCCACATCGGCCCACTGGCTTCAATGGGACTACGGACAGGAGTATGCACCACAGTGGGAGTAAGGGTTCACAGAATCTGACTGGGTTCATGTGTCAGTGCATGTTCTCCCCTCTTCTCTTGGCATGTTGGGGGTCAGAGGTCATCTCCAGCTGGGGTTAGATCTCGGCTAGCTGCTCTCCTAGACAGTCACTGCCAGTGGTCCTGGCTCTGACTGACACTCATCTCCTGAGTGGTGCAGTGAGTCCAGCTCATACTTCAGCAGCTTCTTCTTTCCTGTTTTGTAAGTCTTATTTTCTGCCCGCTGTAGTGCCAGCGACGAAGCTGAGCACCCTGGCGCGTCCCAGCGCCGGGCCCTGCCAGTGCAAATACGATCTGATGGTCTTCTTTGAGATCTGCGAGCTGGAGGCCAATGGCGAGTAAGTACCGTCCCCTGCTGAGGGCTGACCAGGGAACCAGAATGTCGCACTGTCGGGGGACCCCATCCTGGAGAGCTGTAGGGGGAATCCTACCCTGGGGAGCTCACCTGTCAGGGAAGGTCTAGATAATACTTAGTCCTGCCATGAGTGCAGGGGACTGGACTATATGACCTCTCGAGGTCCCTTCCAGTCCTGTGATTCTATGCCAAACCACAGTGTCACCTTTTGAGATGTCCCTTGCAAAATGGAACAAGTTTCTCCCCAAAGGACAGTGTGGTCCAGAGAGCTATGAGAATTGTGCTTATGTAGCTGCCTCATATAGAACAATGAGAAAAGGAAATCAGCCAGTAATAAAATTGCCTTCCTCCCCACCCCATCAGCCAGCCACCTGGTTGATTTAATTACAGCTCTTCCAGATGAAAGGTCTACTGTATGTGGGAGCGGCTGCCCCAGTGTCAGGTGCAGGGCACATGCAGGGGGCCCTGCATGACCAGCAGCAGGCTTTGAATTGCTTGGTAGCTGTAGGAAGAGCCTGGGGAGAATCTTTCCAAAGCACACTCTTTAATGAGCCTATGTGCAGCTAAGGGAACTTACAGGGGCATTCAGAACTGCCACTGCGGAAGGAGCATGGGCCTCCCGATGCGTTCCAGGCAGGATTTGCCGGTGAAAGATTGACAAGATGTTGGGAGTCGGGGCAATAAGTGATGCAAAAAAAATAGCCTGCCACAAGTAAACAAATGAGGGACATGGGAGTGGCGCTAGTGTGCAGCTGGGGAACGTGGGACAAATGCAGCAGAAAAGCATTTGCAAACAAACCACAGTTCCTTGGGCTAGTGCTTGCAATGGCTTGGCACTCGTCTAGACTCTCACCTCCAGCCTAGAGTTCTCATTTGAAGGAGTTTTTTATTCCTCAGCTGTTTGGTGTCACACCAATGGTGAAGACATCTCACATCTGCCCTGCTCCCACAGCCGCCTCTTTTTGGGATTCACACAAGAGATTCGGTGACAGTGGTTCATTGATAATGTGCAGATATGGCTGCTTTTAGATGACCCATGCAGGGGGCAGACAAAACACCATGGAACTTGGGAGAGCAGTCACATGGCGCCAAAGGGAATTCTCACAGGGATCCACTGGAAAACAAACCACAGGTTTAAAAAAAATGTTGGCACAAATTATTGGTCGGGCAATTGGGCATAACAATTAAATGTCTAAAATCACAGCCTGGTTGTGGGTAATTCGCAACTGGGACCAAGGGGCAAAACTCAGCCAATAAAGGATTCAAGCACCTCGGAGTCTGGGCGCTCTAACGACTCCACTGATGATCAGAGACATCCAGTCACGTGCTGCTGCTTCTGGGAGAAAGTCTGTTTGCTTCTTGCATGGCCTCTGTGGAGTCTGGGCCTGTGTCTGGTCTCCAGTGTGCTGGGATGGGCTCAGGACATTGGTATGCCCTTTTGCCAGTTGAAGGGCTGAGTCTAAATCTCTTCCAGTGATCAGAACCCTCCCTGCATGGCACTGGCAACACAAATGGGAATCAGAAGAGGGTGTGTGTGTGTGTGTGTGTGTGGAGAGCCCTAGGGTCCTGTGATGTGCACCTGTGTGAGCCCTTGTGCCCTGGGGGGTGCATGTGTGAGATCTCCAGGGACCTGTGGGGTGCGTGTAAGGGATCCCCAGGCCCTGGGGGGTACATTTGTCAGATCCCACGTATCCTGTGGGGTGCCTGTGTCAAATTCCCCAGACCTCGGGTGGGGAGGCAAGTGTGAGATCCCCCGGGACCTTGGGGGGGATGCCAGTGTGAGATCCCCTGGGACCTCCGGCATGCATGTTTGAGATCCCCCAGGCCCTGTGGGATGTGTGGGTGAGATCCCCCGGGCCTTGGAGGGTACGTGGATGAGATCCTCCAGGATCTGTTGGGTGCATGGGTGGGATCCACTGGGCTCTGAGTGGGACATGTGTGAGATCCCCCTGGACCTCAGGGGACGCGAGTGTGAGTTAGGTCCTGCTTCGAGCAGGGGGTTGGACTAGATGACCTCCTGACGTCCTTTCCAACCCTGATATTCTATGATCCCCCGGGCCTTGTTGCGTGCCTGTGTGAGATCCCCCAGGCCTTGAGGGGTGCATCGGTGAGAACCCCCA
Organism: Chelonia mydas; assembly: GCF_015237465.2. Lineage (NCBI taxonomy): Eukaryota > Metazoa > Chordata > Testudines > Cheloniidae > Chelonia > Chelonia mydas. The sequence continues at coordinate 55,564,399 of NC_057855.1, forward strand.
AGCCCTGGGGGGTGCATGTGTGAGATCCATTGGGCTTTGAGTGGGACATGTGTGAGATCCCCCGGGACCTGTGGGTGCATGTGTGATTCCTCAGGACCTTGGGAGATGCGAGTGCATGTTTGAGATTGGGTTCCAAAGAGGATGGATCTAGACTGTTCTCAATGGTATCAGATGACAGGACAAGGAGTAATGGTCTCAAGTTGCAGTGTGGGAGGTTTAGGTTGGATATTAGGAAAAAAAAATTTCACTAGGAGGGTGGTGAAGCACTGGAATGGGTTAGCTAGGGAGGTGGTGGAATCTCCTTCCATAGAGGTTTTTAAGGTCAGGCTTGAAAAAGCCCTGGCTGGGATGATTTAGTTGGGGATTGGTACTGCTTTGAACAGGGGGTTGGACTAGATGACCTCCTGAGGTCCCTTCCAACCCTGATATTCTGTGATTCCCCCCGGGCCTTGCAGGGTGCATGTGTGAGAACCCCCAGGCCTTGGGGGGTGCATCGGTGAGAACCCCCAGGACCTGGGGGGAGCAAGTATGAGATCCCCTGGGCTCTGGGGGAGGGGGAGGTGTGTGAGATTCCCCCTGGACCTCAGGGGATGCGAGCGTGAGATCCCCCGGGCCCTGGGGTGTGTGTTTGTGAGATCCCATGGGACCTGGGGGGAACATGTGTGAGACCCCTGGGACTTGGGGAGTAAGAACATAAGAAAATAAGAATGGCCATACTGGATCAGACCAAAGGTCCATGCAGCCCAGTAACCTGTCTACCGACAGTGGCCAATGCCAGGTGCCCCAGAGGGAGTGAACCTAACAGGTAATGATCAAGTGATCTCTCTCCTGCCATCCATCTCCACCCTCTGACAAACAGGCTAGGGACACCATTCCTTACCCATCCTGGCTAATACACTTAACCTCCGTGAATTTATCCAGTTCTCTTTTAAACCCTGTTATAGTCCTAGCCTTCACAATCTCCTCAAGCAAGGAGTTGACTGTGCGCTGAGTGAAGAACTTCCTGTTATTTCTTTTAAACCTGCTACCCATTAATTTCATTTGGTGGCCCCTAGTTCTTATATTATGTGAACAAGTAAATAACAGTTCCTTGTTCATTTTCTCCACACCACTCATGATTTTATATACCTCTATCATATCCCCCCTTAGTCTCCTCTTTTCCAGGCTGAAAAGTCCTAGCCTCTTTAATCTCTCCTCATATGGAACCCGTTCCAAACCCCTAAACATTTTAGTTGCCCTTTTCTGAACCTTTTCTAATGCCAGTATATCTTTTTTGAGATGAGGGGACCACATTTGTACGCAGTATTCAAGATGTGGACATGTCATGGATTTATGTAAGGGCAATAAGATATTCTCCGTCTTATTCTCTATCCCTTTTTAAACGATTCCTAACATCCCATTTGCTTTTTTGACTGCCGCTGCACACTGGGTGGACATCTTCAGAGAACTATCCACAATGACTCCAAGATCTTTCTCCTGATTAGTTATAGCTAAATTAGCCCCCATCATGTTGTATGTATAGCTGGGGTTATTTTTTCCAATGTGCATTACTTTACATTTATCCACATTAAATTTCATTTGCCATTTTGTTGTCCAATCACTTAGTTTTGTGAGATCTTTTTGAAGTTCTTCACAGTCTGCTTTGGTCTTAACTATCTTGAGCAAAAAGAACAGGAGTACTTGTGGCACCTTAGAGACTAACAAATTTATTTGAGCATAAGCTTTCATGGGCTACAGCCACTTCATCGGATGCATAGAATGGAACATATAGTAAGAAGATATATATACATACAGAGAAGGTGGAAGTTGCCATACAAACTGTAAGAGGCTAATTAATTAAGATGAGCTATTATCAGCAGGAGAAAAAAACTTTTGTAGTGATAATCAAGATGGCCCATTTAGACAGTCAACAAGAAGGTGTGAGGATACTTAACATGGGGAAATAGATTCAATATGTTTAATGACCCAGCTACTCCCAGTCTCTATTCAAACCCAGGTTAATGGTATCTAGTTTGCATATTAATTCAAGCTCAGCAGTTTCTCATTGGAGTCTGTTTTTGAAGCTTTTCTGTTGCAAACTTGCCACCTTTAAGTCTTTTACTGAGTGGCCAGAGAGGTTGAAGTGTTCTCCTACCGGTTTTTGAATGTTCTGATTCCTGATGTCAGATTTATGTCCCTTTATTCTTTTGCATAGAGACTATCCAGTTTGGCCAATGATTTAAAGGACAGGTTACAAACCATAGTTAATAGTTCCGCAATTTCACATTTGAGTTCTTTCAGAACACTTGGGTGACTGCCATCTGGTCCCGGTGACTTGTTACTATTAAGTTTCTCAATTAATTCCAAAACCTCCTCTAGTGACACTTCAATCTCTGACAATTCCTCAGATTTGTCACCTATAAAAGACGGCTCAGGTTTGAGAATCTCCCTAACATCCTCAGCCGTGAAGACTGAAGCAAAGAATTCATTTAGTTTCTCTGCGATGACTTTATCGTCTTTAAGTGCTCCTTTTGTATCTCGATCGTCTAGGGGCCCCACTGGTTGTTTAGCAGGCTTCCTGCTTCTGATGTATCTAAAAAACATTTTGTTATTACCTTTTGAGTTTTTGGTTAGCTGTCCTTCAAACAGTATGTGTGTGAGATCCCCCTGGACCGTGGGGTGGTGGGGTGAGATCGTTCGGGCCCTGACCTGGGGAGGAGCACCTCTATCTCCCATCACATCTCACTGATCTTCCCTTTTTCAGTTACATTCCTGCGGTCGTTGATCACCGTGGAGGGATGCCGTGCCATGGAACCTTCCTGCTCCACCAGGTATGGTCTTTGCCCTGCTCCTTGTCCCTGCACCGCCCCGCTGGCCCATCTTCCTAGTCCCCATAACAACTGGGTGTTGGGCTGTTGGTTTTAACCACTGCCCTTTTCTCTCTGGCATGGTGCTGGCAGGGAATCCAGAGGAGGATCACCGTGACGTTAGTGCATGAAAACAGCAGCCTTGTCCGCTGGAAAGAAGTGCGAGAGCTGGTTGTGGGTAAGTAGAGTTACTGGTTGGCAGGGTTTGAGGAGACGCCTCACTCCTGCGTCCTCACGCCTGTGTACTCCCTCCCGTTCCCTTCTGTCCCATAATCTCTTCTCCCTCATACTTTATCCAGGCTCCCGCTCCTCCTACTCTGTCAGGCCTGTTGTGGGAAATAATGCAGATGATCGCTGGGGGCCAGCTGGCACCCCCTTTACTCATGCTCAGCAGCACATCAGTAAGCAAGGTGCCCCCTCCTTGAGTACCAGGCTACCCCCAGGAGCCAAGGCTGAGCTGCCAGGCCCTTACTGCTGCAGCAGGGGTCCCGGGGCAGATCCTCAGCTGCTGTCAATGGTCAGAGTTCCATTTACTTCAATGGAAATTGCCACCAGCTGAGGCAGTGCCCCCATTGTTCTTACCAGCATCCTGGATTAGACTAGGGGACCTCTGCCAGCTCTTTGAGCCTCCATTTGGGGAAGCGAGGCTCTCTCGGTGCCTGCTCTCTATCCAGGGCATAGTGGAGGGGAAGGGGCAAGGAGCCTCTCTCATTTCATAGCCCACGTAAAGGCCAGACTGTGCTTTGGGGAGCTCAGGACTGGCTCCATCCATGTGTCCTTACGGGTGGGGGAGGGGACAAGATGGAAGGACATGCCTCCCCCTCTCCATGGCCTTCAGATGCTACTGGCCTTTGGGGCTGGCCAGCCATGTGGAAGGGAGTGAGGCAGACCTACAGAGGGGTGTGGTAGCAGGCATACAGAGCTCCTCCTAGTGGTCCCCCTGGAGCCAGGCACCCTCCCACCCATGAGGATGAGCCTGGGCAATCTGGTCTCTAGTTCTAGCAGGAGGGGATGGATATAGAGCCTGTCCCAAGGGGCTGAAAGAGGATATGATGCTGACATTAAGCATCTTCCCCTGAGTCTCACTTTTACCATTTACCCTGCTATGCAGCTTAGAACTGTGAACTGTCCCCATTGAGCTGTGCCTCACCCCCAGCTGCCCATCGTCCAAACGGTGTGTTTTGATGTGTGTTGGCAGGTCGGATCCGAAACACCCCAGAAGGGGACGAGTCTCTCATCGACCCCAACATCTTGTCTCTGAACATCCTGTCATCTGGATACATCCACCCTTCCCAGGATGATCGGTGGGTCTGGCCTGGCCTTGCCGTCTCTTCATTTTGCCCTGCTGTCCTGTGGTGCTAGGCAATGTCTGGTCCAGTTAGGTTGGCAAGGGCTGTCTCTGTTCATGAGGGCTTCTCTCCCTTCTGCCCCTAAGGTCTTGCCCATCAGGGTCTCCTTGCTGCTGCAGGACCACTTAGGAACGGTGGTTGTGCTGAATCTGCATTTCAGAGGGCACTGGCAGGATGGCAACATGGCTGCACCACAAGGCAGGAATAGTGGAGAATGTAAAAAAGCCCAGGGATTCGGTGGGCTTCCCAAATCCCCTACCACACACAAACACACACTCTTTGATGGCATCTCAGATCATTGTCTAGCTGACAGCTTTCACCTGAGGCTGCTGAGGCAGGTCTTCCTTGCACTGCCCAGGGCTGCCATTGGCATGTGCCAAAGGGGGCCTCACCTCCCAGTGACATTTTCAAAATATTACACCGACATCAAAGGAGTCTTTGGATTTTCACCCACCCCTGGATTTTAAGATGCCATCCCTGCCCCTGTGTTGTAGCAGCATTAACCAAGGGTGGTGAGGCCCCAGGCCCTACATTCAACTGATAGGCAATGTTGTATGCACCTCTCTTTAGATGCTGAGACTGTCACCTAGGCTTCTCTGAGACCCAGTATAGCTGTGTGCTGCAGTGTCAATCAGATGCCTAGATGCACTCTGCTAGTGCTGATGCTTTTGGCTAAGTCTTAAGGGGGTGGCAGCAAACACCAGAACTCGGAACCCTAGCAGCAACCTTGGAATGAATAACCAGTCAGTGGTGGATGCGGAGCAACTGATACTGGCACCACAGAGCAGAGCTCCAGGTCACTGCTGCAGCTCAGGGCAGCCCCAGCAAGAGGTCTAGCCTGGAGAGCTGTCACGGGTTCACGCTGGGATGGATTCTGGGTGGAAGTGGTTGTACAGTGTGTTTTAGGACAAGATTGGGAGCACATTCAGCAGGAAGCAGGGGCCATCACTAGTCACAGTGCTTGCTTGTAATTCACATAGAGGAGATGAGAGATCATCACTGGCAACGTAGGTAACATCCGCATTGTGTGTGGCCATTGTGAGGCATTGCACTGCCTGTCCTTGGAGAGTGGCAGGAAGGAAACTGAGCTTGTCCCTGTCACAGCTTCCTCCCTGCATCCTTGGGGATGTCTCCTCTTCCTTCCTCCTGCCAGGGCTGCCCTGCCTATGCGGGCACATGGTGTAATTGAGGGAATACAGTTTAAAACCCAGAAAGCTCAGTACAGGAGAAATGGTCAATCCCACTGTGACCTGTGTGCTTGCTTACTTAATCTGCCTCACCCAGCAATGCCCACAGGCCAGCACTCTGCCCCAGGCCAGCAGAGCCCTTCGCCAGCTGGGTGGATGACCGAGGGGGCAAGAGCAAGACAGCAGGTAGCTGGAGTGAGTACTTGAGAGGAGTGGGGAAGGTCAAGGGTGGGCCAGGCGTAACGTGAGTCACGTGACAAGCAGTTGCGTCTGAAGAGTCATTGAGCAGTGAGTGACCCTGAGGAAAGGATTGGATCAGGGCAGTAGAACAGGCTCCACTACATGCTGTCAGATGCCATGCAGGTGACGCTGCGTGAGGGTGACAGCAGCAGTATTCAGAGGGAGCAAGGACTCAGAACAGCAGCACTGCAGCACCTCTCTGGGTAGCTCAGATCGTTTGTTCCTGCCTCTCCTGAGCAAGACAGAAACTGATACAAACAAACAGTGTAATAGACGCAGCATTTCTCAACCTTTTGTTCTTCTTCGAGCTTGTTCACGTCCATTCCAAATTAGGTGTGCGCGAGCCGCGTGCACAAGTGTCGGAAACTTTTTCCCTTAGCGGCTCCCGTCTGGTTGGTGGGGCCCCCTGAGTGCGCCGTGCATATATACACCTGCCGCCGACCCCCTCCAGTTCCTTCTTACCGTCCGTGGCGGCGCTGGAACAACCTCTCTCTCTTGGATGAGAGCAGTCCCTTAGCCTTTCTCATAGATAGCTGTTATCAGTTAGTTAGCATACCTTTGTTGTGGACACTTAAGTGATTAGGTGCTTGGAGGCTTCCAGCACCCGCCCCGGAGCATGCCGCAGGCCCACGGGTCTAAGGCTTGTGCCACGTGCCGCAAGCCTATGCCAGTTAGTGACCTCCACGGCTCATGTGTACGTTGCCTGGGGGGAAAACATCAAACTAAGCAATATAAGATTTGCAAGGTGTTCAAGCCACGAACAAAAAAAGAAAGAGACTTTCGTTTGAAGCAGTTGTTGATGGAAGCCGCATTGCAGCCACTGGGCCCGCAGTGCCCGACGTCGGCTCTGGCTTCCTCGGTGCGTAGTGCCCCGGAGACATCGGGAGACCCAGCACTGGCTAAACACCGAAAGCTGTCAGCCCCAGAGCAACAGACTAGGCCCCGGCACTGCTCGTCCTCCCCGGTGCGGCCCATGGTGCAGCCAAAAGGAAGGCGCGAACGTTCCCCGCATCGGAAGCCGGCGCCTTCCAAGGCCCCGAGCACCGATAAGAGCAGGAAGGCCGCTGTACCGGCACTGGCACCAGTGGTTTCAGCACCACAAGTGCCACCGAGCCCAGGCCTAAATGAGCTCAGTGCAGACGATGGGCTCGAGGATTTAATGGATCAGCCCTCCATGCCTGGCACCTTTGAGGTGGCAAAGGACCTCAGTGTGCTGTCGGCGACGAGCTCCGTCCCAGACAGGGAGAATCCTCCAGCACCTATGCCATGGGTGCCATCGAGGGGTAAGCTGGCAATGGTGTGCCATTCAAGGACATCGTCCCGGAATCGCTCCCGGAGTTGGTCCCAGTCGAGCTCCACGTCTGTGGACTCCCAGTTATCCACGGCTCAGAAGGAAGTCGCGGTACTAGGAGTGGGTTGGCGCAAGGAAGTAATGGAAGAGGCACGATGCTCTCCAGCACTGATTAGAGACCAGCACCAGGAGGAGTTGAGACAGCCTTCGCCAGAGGACTCCTGCAGATGCCGATCCCAGTCCCGAGAACGTCGGTCCTGGTCCAGATCCCGTTCCCAGGGATTTTGGTACCAGTCTCGCTCCCGTTCAGTTAGGAGCCGCTCGTCAACCTCCCGCCAGCACAAATCGTCAGCACCGCAGTGGCCTTCGCGGTCGGCATCGCCACAGTTCGGCACCGACTCCAGCCATTACAGTTACTCGCACCATGCTCCGGACAGCAAGGACCCTCAGACAGGGTGGCACCCCCAATGGGGGCCGCTAGGTCATTGGCCCTTCTGGACACCTTGGGCCTATCAACAGTGTCAAGGGGCCCCGTCCAGGGTGGGCTACTTGGTGCAGCGGTCTCGGTCCCCGCATCGACGCCCGATGGCGCCAGAAGCTACAGTATACGGGCCTCCAGCATCCCCCCAGGATAAACCAGAGAGACCAGCACTGAGTCCACTAGCACCCCACGATCTCCCGCACCAGCCCGAGCTGAAGGCCCCTCCGAGGGGGGGAGGGTAGCTGGAGGACCAGCCAGAGGGGGTTTAGCAGCTGCTAACCTCCTCGTCTTCCCTGGATAAGGTGGTGGCGGGAACAGCGGTGTCCGATCCTCCACCCATAGACCACAGAGCCTACCAGGACCTACTGCATAGGGTTGCCCAGAACTTGGGGTTGCAGGTCGAGGAGACGGTTGAGCAGGAGGACCCCATGGTGGACATTTTGAGCCCTGAAGGTCCATCTAGAATAGCGCTCCCACTCATTAAGACCGTCCAATCGAATTATAAGACTATATGGCAGACCCCAGTCTCCAGGGCTCCAACGGCCAAAGGTGTGGCGCAAGTACTTTGCCCCGTCAAAGGGCTACGAATTCTTGTTCTGCCACCCAAGTTCATGCTCCCTGGTGGTCTCGGCAGTGAACGAAAGGGAGCACCATGGACAACAGGCCCCGGCACCTAAGGCCAAGGAAGCAAAACACCTGGACCTTTTTGGCAGAAAGATGTACTCGTCAGGGGGCCTTCAGTTGAGGATTGCGAACCAGCAGGCCATCTTCAGCAGGCATAATTTTAACTCCTAGGCAGCGGTGAGGAAGTTTAAGGACAACCTCCCGCAAGGTTCCCAACAGGAGTTTACGGCCCTGGTGGACGAGGGCAAGTCAATAGCTAAGACCTCTCTCCAGGCCTCCCTGGATTCAGCAGACGCGGCAGCCAGAACAATCGTGTTGGGGGTGGTCATGAGGCGCTCGGCGTGGCTGCAGGAGTCAGGCCAGCCACCTGAGGTCCAGAGTATACTTCAGGATCTCCCCTTTGAAGGGTCCGGGCTCTTTTCGGACCAGACAGACGCGAGGTTGCATAGCCTCAAGGACTCGAGGGCTACACTTAAGTCGCTGGGTATGCACACCCCGGTGATGCAGAGGAAGCCTTTTAAGCCGCAGCCTCCCCCTCAGCGCCAGTACCAGCCTCGTCATAGGCATGAGCCTTACCGTAGGCGAGGCAGGGATAACAGGTGACGGTGCAATAATAACAACAACAATAATGCGCTGGGTCAGAACCAAGGTCAGCACAAATCCCAGCCGGGCAGTAAGCCAGGCTTTTGAAGATGCACTTGAGGACAGCGTACCAGACCAGTCACCGGATCCGTCCCCTTGTTTCCTGAGCTGCCTGGCCCGTTTCTCCCGTGCGTGGTCCAGCATTACATCGGACCATTGGGTCTTACACACGGTACGGAACAGGTACTCGCTGCAATTCTCTTCCCTCCTACCGCCCCTTCCCCGTCCCTTTTCAGGGACCCCTTTCACAAGCATCTCCTAGAGAAGGAGGTTCGCTCGCTACTAGAGGCAGGGGCGGTAGAGGCGGTGCCGCACAATCTAAGGGGGAAAGGGTTCTGCTCCTGGTACTTCCTCATCCCCAAGGTCAAAAGGGGCCTTTGTCCCATTTTAGACCTGCACAGGCTCAACAAGTTCCGGGTCAAGGCCTGGTTCTGCATGGTCTCTCTGGGCACCATCATCCCTTCCCTGGATCCGGGGGACTGGTACGCTGCCCTCGACATGAAGGACACATACTTTCATATCGCCATCCAGCACATCGGCACATCGGCAGTTTCTGCACTTCACCGTGGGCCAAGAACATTACCAGTTTGCGGTTCTCCCATTTGGTCTAGCCGCGGCCCCATGGGTGTTCACGAAATGCATGGCAGTGTTGGCGGCCTTCTTACGGAGGCAGAGAATCCAGCTGTACCCGTACCTTGATGACTGGCTCCTGGTGGGTCGATCCGAGGCGGAAATGCGGGGCCATGTGGAGGTGGCCTGGAGATTGTTCCGCGAGCTGGGGCTCCTGGTCAACGTCCCCAAGTCCACTCTCGTGCCCACGCAGAGAGTGGAATTCATAGGGGCAGTCCTGGACGCGGTGCAGGCCAGAGCAAGCCTTCCAGTATCCTGATTCTGAGCTATCCAGCAGGCGGTGGCCTCGCTGCGCCAGTTTCCAATGACTGCTGCCTGCAGGTGCTGGGCCACATGGCAGCATGCACGCATGTGGTCAGGCATGCCAGACTGAGACTCAGGACTCTGCAGGCGTGGCTCGCTCAGGTGTACCGCTCAGGCAGGGACTGGACTTGGTAGTGACAGCCCCAAGGGATGTGCTGAACTCCCTGCTGTGGTGGCAGTCCCAGTCTGTCGTTTGCAAAGGCATCGCCTTTGCCGCCCCACAACCAGACCTGACGCTGGTGACGGACATGTCAGACCACGGATGGAGGGCTCACCTGGGGGACCACATGACGCAGGGCTTGTGGTCCGGAGCAGAGCAGTTGCTCCGTATCAATGTGAAGGAGCTCAGGACGGTTCGTCTCGCCTGCCAGACCTTTCTCACCACTCTGAGTGGTCACAACGTGACAGTTCTGACAGACAACACTACTGCCATGTTCTTTTTAAACAAGCAGGGTGGGGCCTGTTCCTCGCCGCTCTGTCGCGAGACTCTCCTCCTCTGGGACTTTTGCATAGCCCATGCCATTAACCTCGAGGCGTCATATCTCCCGGGGGTGCAAAACAAGCTGGCGGACTACTTCAGCAGGTCGTATCGCATGCACGAGTGGATGCTCAGAGCGGATGTCATGCTTTCGCTCTTCCGCAGGTGGGGGTTTGCCCAGGTAGACCTGTTTGCCACCAGGGCCAACGCCCAGTGTCCGCGGTTCTGCTCGTTCCAGGGCCACAGCCCGGGCTCAGTCGCAGACGTGTTTGCGATCCCATGGGGAGGGGGCTTGATGTATGCTTTTCCCCCGCTCCCCTAGGTACACAAGGTCCTGCTCAAGGTACGCAGGGAGAGGGCGGTGGTGGTCCTCATCACCCTGGCATGGCCCCGCCAGCACTGGTACACAGCGCTCCTAGAGCTGTCGGTGGAGGCCCCAGTTGTCCTGCGCCTGACCTCATCATGCAGGACGGCAGGCAGCTTCTCCACCCCGACCTGCAATCACTACACCTGACGGCAAGGAAGCTCTGTGGCTAAACGCCTTGGAGAGCCAGTGCTCCCTTCCTGTGCAGCAGATTCTGCTTGGCAGTAGGAAGCCTTCTACCACGGCGACCTATATGGCCAAGTGGAAAAGGTTCTCGTGTTGGTGTGAGCCCCGACAGGTGCGGCCGGGCCAGGCCCGGTGCAAGCCATCCTCAAGTACCTCCTGCACCTCAACCAGCAGGGGCTGGCCCTGTCCTCACTCAGAGTGCACCTGGCGGCCACCTCCGCCTTCCATCCGGGGTTTTCGGGGGGCTCAGTGTTTTCCCACCCAGTGGTGGGACGGTTCCTGAAAGGATTGGAGAGGATGTTTCCGTACTCACGCCCCCCCAGTTCCTCCTTGGAACCTTAACTTGGTCCTCTCTATGCTCATGGGACCCCCGTTCGGGCAAATGAAAGGTGACATTTCTGGTGGCCATTACCTCGGCCAGAAGGGTGTCTGAGCTGAGGGCTCTCACCTCTGAGCCACTGTATAGTGTTTCACAAGGATAATGTGCAGCTCCGACGGCACCCCAAGTTCCTCCCTAAGGTGGTCTCGCAATTCCATTTGGGCCAGGACATTTGTCTGCCAGTGTTTTTTCCAAAACCCCATACGGACCCAAGTCACCGCAGCCTACACTCCCTGGATGTCCGTTGAGCACTGGCATTCTATTTGGAGTGCACCAAGCCCTTTCGTAAATACGTGCAGCTGTTCGTGGCTATAGCCGAGAGGATGAAAGGCCTCCCAGTGTCAGCGCAGCGGATCTTGTCTTGGATTACAAGCTGCATCCGGACGTGCTACGAGCTCACAGGTGTTCCAGCCCCGGCGGTCACGGCCCACTTGACCAGGGCGCAAGCGACTTCCACGGCTTTCTGCGGCAGTTGGCAGAGTGGTCCTCCAATCAGTTGTTCCGTGACTCCTACCCTCCTCCAGAGGTAAGCTTGTGATTCACCTAATGTGGAATGGACATGAACAAGCACTCAAAGAAGAAAAAACAGTTACTTACTTTCTCATAACTGTTCTTGGAGATATGTTGTTCACGTCCATTCCACCACCAACCCTCCTACCCCTCTGTCGGAGTTGCCAGCAAGAAGGAACTGGGAGGGGGTCAGGTCGGCAGGGGTATATATGCACGGCACAGTGGTGCCACTCAGGGGGGCCCCGCCTCCCCGACGGGAGCCTCTAAGGGAAAAAGTTTCCGATGCTGGTGCACGCAGCGCGTGCACACCTAATGTGGAATGGACATAAACAACACATCTCGAAGAACAACAGTTACGAGAAGGTAAGTAACCGTTTTATACCAAGGACCAGCTTGCTGCCTTCCTAAATTGTATCAGGGAAATCTCAGGGCCAGCGCCGTCCACGGACCAGTCATTGAGAAACAGTGTAACAGACAGCTGGAAAAATTAGGGCTAGATCCTGAACTACTATAAATCAGGACCATTGATTTCATTGGAGCCACATCAATTTACACCAGTTGGGGATCTGACTCAGTGACTCCAGTGGAGCTAGGTCTGATTTGCACCAGCTGGGGATCTGGCCGATTAAATCTGACAGCACTGTGTGACTGGGCCCATTCTGCAGTGCTCATTCTTTTGCCCTGCTCCACACATGAGAGCAATGCAGTGGCACCCTGGGAATTTCTCCCTCTTTTTCCTCCCCATTTGAGCACTGCACGCTAGAAGAGGTCATTCTGGGCAGGGGATTTCAGCCCTGGCATGGAGTTCTCCAGAGAGTGAAGAGTTGCTTGTCACAAGACTGTTTACCAAACAAAGGGGGAGGTGTTGCTTACAACTTGAGGGACCCAGGGCATCACGTTTGTATCTAGCTTTCTGTCCCAGGATCTAAACTGGGTGTATGAAAATGCACTACTCTCTCCCAGGGTTGCTAGCCTTGGATCACTGCCTTTCTCCACAATCGGGATCAGAAGCCCTAGGTAGCATGGGCAGAAGGGGTGGTGCAGGGAGGAGATGGGGTAACTGGAACATGTTGAAAGGAAAAGAGGATTGAGTTTCCACAGGACAATGGAAGGAAACATCTTCACCAATTCCATTTGCTTCAACCCTGCATGGGCTTTTTGCTTGGTTTGGCCCTAGCAATGGGGAGACCCTGGATATAGGGACAAAGGGAGGAGAGCCAATGGAATGGGATGCATCTAATCCTCTTTCTGAACTGCTTTTGCTCCCTGCTTTGCTCTTGTATGTCCTTCAGTCTTCATTGCAGCAAGCAGGCCCTGGGACCATCCCCTGGGCTGCCCTTCTCCCCTACCACTGATGTTTCAGGGTAAGTTGTTCCTGATGAGAACCAGGAAAGGCCTCACTGTGGAGGTGTTAGCTAGGCCCTCAAGGAATTGGCTTTAGCCTGTAAGCGCCAGCAGCCCCAGACTCTTCCCCCACAGGCTCAGGCATGCTTTTGGTTTCCATCTGCACATAGTCCCTGCAGCTAGGATTGTCACTCCTGCTCCTCACCCTAGCCAGACGAGATAAGGATGTTTCTTGTTCGCACTCTGTCACCACCGTCAGGAACGGGATCTGGTCTCTTCCTCTTTACTACTCCCCAGGCCACGGCCATTGCCCCTCAGCACGCTGCTCACACATCCACGTATGCCTGCAAGGTGTCTGGCCCCTTGGCTGTAACCCTGCCACCCTACATGAGGCAAGGAAGGGCAGTGGGGGCTGTGTGAAGGCATCAGGCTTCTGAATCACTTCCTTACAATGCTGCTGTTGCTGCCGTCCATTTGAACCCGCACTAACCATGTGATTGTTTTGTGTTTTTGCAGGCAGTTTCTTGATTCGGATATGCCTAGGTAGTATTTGTTTCCCTTGGGGTTTTTTCTTCACTTCCTCTCCCCTCCTTGGCACTCTTCCTCCCCCTTAGAGACAGCATTTTAATTTCCAGACACTCCATCCACTGGCTTCCCTTTCTCTTCCACGTCTCTGGGCTGCTCTTTCATTACGTTTCTATCCCTTGGGCTTCCCTGTTCGTTTTGGATCGCTCTCTCGTTAGCCTCTGTTCCTCTGGCTGGCTTTTCCTTCAGTTTTGCTGCTGTTGTAACTTTGTGACATTTGGCAAAGACCATCCTTCCGCCTCTTGTACCCTCTCCCAACTTGGGCCCAGGAGCATTTTGGGGAGCTGGGAGCTGACCCAGGCTGCGTGAGAGGCTGGACTGCAGTGTATGGATGGGAAGGACACTTTGGAAAAGATACTGTATGAAAGATAGAAAGAGGAGAGAAATGGAAGCAATGTAGCTGAGTTTGGGAGCAAAGTACAAGCTGCATGTAGAAGGAAGGGACATAACGGGTGAAAACCTGGCTCCATTGAAGTTGGTGGGAGTTTTGCCATTAACTCCAGTGAGGCAGGATTTCACCCAAGCTTGTTATTCTCTGGCCTGCTTGACAGAATTTCCACCAAAGAAACCTCCATGGAGTCACAGATTCACTGGCTTGAATTCTCAGTTTTGCTAAGGCCCCTTAACATCCCTCTGCAAATTTAATGGGGCCTCAAAGTGAACACCCATTTTAAGGCCCCTTTCCATTGCCAGATCAGTATAACGGGGCCTTGGCGTAGCTGAAAATCAGGCCCCAAGGTCTTTAGGGTCAGAAAGGATTATTATGATCATCTGGTCTGACCCTCTGAGTGCTGAAGGGAGATAACTGGCCAGATCCTCAGCTGGTGTAGAGCAGCATGACTCCATTGCAGGTTTACACCAGCTGAAGAGCTGGCCCCTTGTTCTTTGGACATTACCAGGGGAAAGTGTTTGGAACTGTAAGTTAATGCACTCTCTTCTCAGAGTCAAATCTTGATACGATTGCAGGCTGCAGAGAAACTGGGGTTGTCTTATTACTATGTAATAGTTTTACTATTGAATTGACTTCAGTGAAGCTGGCCAGTTTGCACCAATGGATATCTGGCCCATTGAAGTCAATGGAGCTGTGCCAATTTATACCAGTCGGGGATATGGCCCCCGGTACATGCATACACACAAGAAGCAGTGCTAAGGTATGTTCATTCTTAGTTCTCTTAACTTTTGAATGCTTAACTGTGCATAATTGTCAGATAATTTGGGGGGTTTTTTGCATGTAATTTCTTTTTGTTTAAAGAAAAAGAATAAAGAAAAGTTCCCAGTTCCATAACTAATGGGCACCAGCCAGCAAAGGGCAACCGGTGCCTGTCAATATCATTAATAAACTGCTCACTTGTGGGGAGGGGAGGAGGAAAAGCAGAGATATTGAGGCAGAGGAGAGGCTATAGGGAAATAGGTGCACAGGGGAGACTGCGGGGGATATATAGATATGTGTAGATGCTATATATACACCATTGCGATGGGGGTGCTGGAAATACAGAGGCAGGCAACAAAAAGTAGGAAGAGGCAAAGAGGAGATATGAGACTATAAAAAGCCAAAAAATTGTGGAGAAGGGACCCTTGATTGGCCTTCTTGCTCTGTCTCACGCTTCCCATGTTGAGAGAGACAAGGTGGGTGAAGTAATATCTTTTCTTGTACCAACTTCTGTTGGTGGAAGGTACAAGTCCCTGAAGAGCTCTGTGACGGTTGGAAGCTTGTACCTTCCACCAAACAGAAGTTGGTCCAAGAAAAGATATTACTTAGTGTATCTTGTCTCAATCATATGCTGGGACCAGCATGACTAAAACAACACAACAAACTTCTCATCTTGTTACGTATCAAAAGACAATCGCAAGTTAGTAGCCATGGGAGGATAGGATTGTGACATTACCCAGGGTACAGTCTGGACTGTTGAACAGCTGTGTCCCCTCAATTCTCTAGCCTGGGGTGCCTTTTACATTGCTTCGCTGTGAGTAACGACTTCTGGTCTGCTCACACAGAGCCCCCAGCATGTAAATCACTCCCAGTTTTACTGTGTGAGTGATGAAGATAGCCACTCTTGAATTACAGTGCAGGGTAACACCAGCAAATTCTCAATCCCAGACTTTCCTGCAGAAATGTGTATCTTGTGCTGCCCAGCACCCTCCTCGACAACACAAGCTCATATAGAGTCTGTCATTTATTATTAGAAAATGATATGCACAAATCCTGTTAACTCAAATGGAGTTTCCCAGACACTTCAGTCCAAGCACACTGGTGTAGATAAAACAATAAAACAAGTTTATTAAGTACAGAAGGACAGATTTTAAGTGATTACAAATAATGAAGCATAAAAGTCAGAATTAGTTACAAGGAAATAAAAGGTAAAACACAACAAACACCTAATTTAGCTTGTTAAGTGAATTCAAAGCACTAATTTCTCACCATATGCTCCTGCAGTCTGACTCACTGAACTCCTTTCAGAAGCATCTCTCCACAGTCTAATGATGCTTCCTTTGTCTTTCAAGTGTGTGTTGATGGCCGTGAGTAGCTGTCAAGGTTCCTTCCCCACTCTGAACTCTAGGTACAGATGTGGGGACCTGCATGAAAGACCCCCGAAGCTTATTCTTACCAGCTTAGATTAAAAACTTCCCCAAGGTACAAACTTTGCCTTTGTCCTTGAACAGTATGCTGCCACCACCAAGCGTTATAAACAAAGAACAGGGAAAGAGACCACTTGGAGATGTCTTCCCCCAAAATATCCCCTCAAGCCCTACAGACCCTTTCCTGGGGAAGGCTTGATAATAATATCCTCACCGATTGGTACAGGTGAACACAGACCCAAACCCTTGGATCTTAAGAACAATGAAAAATCCATCAGGTTCTTAAAAGAAGAATTTTAATTAAAGAAAAGGTAAAAGAATCACCTCTGTAAAATCAGGATGGTAAATACCTTACAGGGTAATCAGATTCAAAACATAGAGAATCCCTCTAGGCAAAACCTTAAGTTATAAAAAGACACAAAAACAGGAATATACATTCCCTCCAGCACAGCTTATTTTACAAGCCATTAAAGAAAAGAAAATCTAACGCATTTTCTAGCTAGATTACTTACTAACTTTACAGGAGTTGTAAGGCTGCATTCCTGATCTGTTCCCAGCAAAAGCATCACACAGACAGACCAAACCCTTTGTTCTCCCCCCACCCCCAGATTTGAAAGAATCTTGTCCCCTCATTGGCCATTTTGGGTCAGGTGCCAGCGGGGTTACCTTAGCTTCTTAACCCTTTACAGATGAAAGGATTTTGCCTCTGGCCAAGAGGGATTTTATAGCACTGTATACAGAAAGGTGTTTACCCTTCCATTTATATTTATGACAGTAGCAATGAAGGGAGAGATGATTTGGGGCTTCTGTTCCCCATTCTTTATACTTTTATTTTTCTTTGAGAATCATCTCCAACTGAGGTTCAAGAGACAGCAAGTCTGTGGGGATGGGACTCTCCAACTGTTTCTTTGCCAAAATGTAGATTTCTTGCTCACACCTTTTTACCTGCCAAAGAATGGCCGCTTAACCAGGTGATAGTCCATTTGATTTTATTAACACATGACTGAGGCGTCAGTTTGGATTTTGTCTCTGAGGAACTGGTTTGTGCCTGCTTTTCTAAACTTGGAGCATGTCTCAGCAATATCATACCATAGAATTTTATAACTTTACATACAATGTTGCCACACACGTTTACCAGGACAATAATGATCAGCAAATTATGAGTTTTCAAATGATACGTCAAAAGGCATACTTTGTACAAAACTGATCATAGTCTTGTAAAAGGGGTGAACATAAGGGTACAGACTATAACAGGGATATTAACATCCTCTCCTTGTCAATGGTTGATCGTAACACACTAACCCATTACATTCAGAGTAGTTCCATTGCAGCCTCCTAGGCCTGGAGGAAGGAGGCAGCCATTTTGGTATTTTTGAAGGAGCCTAAAGGAGTTAGGCACCCAGCTCCTTTTGAAAATCCCAGCCTTCTTCTCCTGTGCCCAAGCTGCTGGCGTACAGACAACAGAATAACCTGAGGAGAGGAGATGGGGATGGGGAACGCTGTAACAAAGGACTCACCATCCCAGCAGTAACCACTGGTTCATGTCACCTGGTAATTAGCTGCTGGCAGTGCCTGGCACTGACCTCATGCTTCAGAGAATGGCAAATTTATTTTAGCAGTTCTCATAGGAAGAAATATTCCTTCCCAAGCGGGTGTTCAGCTTGTAATGGTCACACCGACTCACCTGACCAGTGTTGACGCTTATGTGCGTAGAGCATCCATTTTAGGGCTTTAGATTTTCTGATCATCTCTGGTTTCAGAGTAGCAGCCGTGTTAGTCTGTATCCACAAAAAGAAAAGGAGGACTTGTGGCACCTTAGAGACTAAAAGGCTTTAGTCTCTAAGGTGCCACAAGTCCTCCTTTTCTTTTTGCTGATCATCTCTGACATCCAGCTAACATGCAGACGGTAGAACTTCACCCATTGATTCCTGCATCAAGCCAAATAGACTGTGGTTGCACTAGAGAATCTCTGCATTGCCTTGTTCTTGCTGACATAACCAGATAAGACTTTAAAAATGGTTCTGATGAGTTCCTGTAACAGAATTCCACAGGGTGAATACTTCCCCCCAAGAAGTATTGCCTTCTTCCTACAGGACTGTCACTTTAATTGAGCTCCCCCTTTCTCTTGTATTATGGGACTGGACACAGGGGAATGTCTAGTTGGTTTTTCAGTCAGCTTTTCACCATTTGGAATGGGAGGGAGGAGAAAAGCAGAGAAAATGAGGATAGGAGAGAGAGCAGCAAGAATACCACAGCTGTTTAGAATTCAAGCTCTCAGTCATCCTCAGATAGGATCTATTCTGCCAGATGGTGTTGTGAATTGATTCCACTGTGACAAGGGCTAATAGAGCTCTGCCTCTCAGCACACCCAGGAGAGGAGGAGAGCTATTCTTCCTATACAGTGGTACAGTCCAGGAGTGAATCCTGAAATCTAAAGCCATTGAAAGAAGGGAAGAAAGTTGCATTACCTGAGCTGGGAGTACTGAGCCCACTTTGCCATTCTTCTAGCCCTCGCACGTGGGATGGTTGGGGATTTGATGCGCACCTGAATTTGTCTTTGCCTGTGTCTCTTAGATAAACAGCTGCTTTAGGACCTTCTCAGTGCCCTTTGAAATGAACACAAAGTCTCTCATTGACTTCAGGAGGTGATTAGACTTCTTATACATCAGAAATTCAGGACAGCAGATACAGGAGAGTGCTTGTATTTTCATTTCCTGCTCTACTGTCCAGATCAGGGGCGGGCAAACTTTTTCACCTGAGGGCCGCATCGGGTTTCTGAAATTCTATGGAGGGCTGGTTAGGGGAGGCTGTGCCTCCCCAACCAGCCAGGCATGGCCCGGCCCCTGCCCCCTATCCAAACCCTCCTGCTTCTCGCCCCCTGATAGCCACCCCCCGGGACTCCTGCCCCATCCAACCCCCCCTGTTCCCTGGCCCATCCACCTCCCCACCCCCGCTCTTGGTCCTCTGATAGCCCCCCGCCCCCATACCCCCCCGCCCCAAACTGCCCACCACCACCCCATTCAACCCCCCCTTCCTGACTGCCCCCGCGGGACCCCTGCCCCATCCACCCCCCCACCCCCTGCTGCCCTATCCAATCCCTCCTCTCCTTCCTGACTGCCCCCAGGGACCCCTGCCCCCATTCAACCCCCCCATTCCCCACCCTCTGACCGCCCCAACCCCTGTCCACGCCCCTGACCACCCCCCAAACTCGCCTACCCTCTGTCTACCCCCCACCGCTCCCTGCCCCCTTACCGCCCTGCCTGGAGCACCAGTGGCTGGCGGCGTGGCTGCACCAGGACAGGCAGCCGCGCCACGCAGCACAGAGCACCGGGTCAGACCAGGCTCTGCAGCTGCACTGCCCAGAGGATTGCGCCGTGTGGCGGTGTGGCTGCAGGGGAGGGAGGACAGCCTCCCAGGCCAGGAGCTCAGGGACCGGGCAGGACTGTCCCATGGGCCAGATGTGGCCCATTGGCCATAGTTTGCCCACCTCTGGTCCAGATTGTACCAGCCAGATTGGCTTCTATATCTTTAGTTGAATATGTTGAATGCTTTGATTCCACTCTAATATTGCCTATAGAATGATATGTCTCATCTCCACAGTAAGAAGATCCAGCAATGTTTTGCTGTGGTTGCACTTCCCACTGCACCTTTTTCAATTTCCCTTTTGTGTCAGTAAAGGTGAGGGTTACAGTTCAGAGCCAACATCCAGCCGAACTCCAGTGATTGTCCCTGAATCAGTGGCACGTCATCCAAAGCTTGCTGAAAGGACTTGCTGTATGATTGCCCATGAGAATGTTTCTTGGGTGCTGATTCAGCAAAGCATGTAAGCATCTGCATAAAGCTACGGCCATGCATAAGTGCTTTGCTGAATTACCGCCATAATCCTGTACTTCGGATTGTAAAGAGCTCCTTGTTGACAGGATCTAGTTCCACACAAAAGCAATTGTTATCCCACAGTCCATGGTGGGCTTGTTCTGAGATGATACGAGTCTGCAGTTAGACAGCTAACAATATAGATGGAAGCAGAATATCTTTATAAGCAAATGGGGTGTGGGGGGGGGTTGAATTTCCAATTTGCCTTCCGAGAACAGAGGCACATCTGCATCCAAGGGATGGCGGACCCCTTGTTTCTGCACTGGGTGATATGGGTTGTGCAAGCAAAGGAAGACCATGCTCTAGGCTTGCTGTGGGGACTGTTGGCAGTCTGGTAGCAGACACAACAGTGCTCTGCAGCCCGAGGTAAGTGCAGATTGTGACAGGTTGTCACCCCAGGGTGCAGTCTGGGAGCCATGAGAACTGCTGCACCCCTCTAACCACCGAGTTGGGCTGGCCCTTTTCTCACACTGCTTGGTTGGCCCTTTTCTCACACTGCTTGGTTGGAGACAAAGCCAGCCTCACCAGGCCCTGTTATCACCCAACACGACAGCAGGTGGCGCCACACACCAACTGAGTTACCTTAGTACTTTCCCTAAGCCACTCAAGGACAAGTCAACTTCCCAGTTCCCCCCGCCTTGCACCCATGCGGGGCTATAAACCCAAAATTATACCATCATACAAGGATCTGTACAATGTAAGCTCCTTAATAAAAGTTCGCCTTCCGCTCGATGTGGAAAGGATATGCAACAAGCCTGCGTTAACCAAGCTGAGATTTTTTCCCCAGACACTTCACTCAAAGGCTCCCTGGTTTAGATAAAGAAAAACACCCCAAGTTCGTTAATTACAAAAGACAGATTTTAAGTGATAGCAAACCAATCAAAGCAAATAAACAAAACGCAAACTAAGCCTAACATAATAGATAGATTGGATATGAATTAGCAATTTCTCACCCTGGCTGATGATACAAGCAGTTCACCAGGTTTCCATACACAGGCTAGAAATCCTTTTAGCCTGGTACCAGCACTTCCCCCCAGGTCAGTCTTTTTAACTCGAGTGTTTCCAGTTCTCTTGTGTGGGGAGTGAGGCCACTAGATGATGTCTCACCCCACCTTATATAGCTTTATCATATGGCAGGAACCCTTTGTTCCAAACTCAGTTCCCAGACCAGCTTGTGAAAAAAAATACAGATATCAAAATGGAGTTCAGTGTCATGTGGTCTGATCACATGCCCTTGCATGCCCTGCTGAGTCATAGCAGCCATTACTTACAGGCTGGTTGGAGCATTCTCAGGAAGGCTAAGCTCTTCCAGGGTCCATTGTCTTTGCTGATGGGCCATCAGCACTGTTTACTTTCTTCATTGTTGTACCTGAAAGGCTTGCTGTGGGTGTTCTCAAATGTGCTTACTCTGGAAATACCTGATACATAGTCAATATTCATACCTTCAAATACAAAAATGATACATGCAGACAAATAGGATAATCATATTCAGCAAATCATAACTTTTCCAATGACACCTTATGTGACCCATCTTGTACAAAATGCATCATAATTATATAATATACCATGAGAAATATGAGGTGTAGTGTCACACAGATGATATTCCAGAGGGACTCCTTAAGACAAGGATCAAGCGTGGTGACATCTGGCAGCTATGGGGTGGTGTGTACAGAGCAGGTGAAATGGTTCAGGCCAGGCTTAGCCAGCTGGTGCTCACTAAGCCTGACCTACATTATTCTTTTGCCTTAGTGAGGATATGGTCTGACAGTTTCTCCCAGTGTCCCCACAGTGCTCCGTATCTCCTGGAAAGATAGAGGTTGTCATATGTGATAGGGGCAGACTGGGGCATCACTCAATGAGGGCAGAGTTAAGGTTGGGGGGTGGGGCTGGTTTGCACTTTAACTCTGAATTGCCAGCTGTGCAGGGAACTAAGAATATAACATTGCTGTTCTGGAAGGGTACGAGGCACTGCTTTTCAGCCGTAACTCTGCGTCAACAAAGGTTTTGGGCCATGAATTTAAGCACTAAGGACCTGATCCAAAACTTGTTGAAGTCGGTGGGAGCTTTTCTCTTGATTTCAATGGGCTTTGGCCTTTGGCGAATTAACTCTTTAGCCATCAGAGGCAGAGTAAAGGGCACCAGAAGCCTGGGAACTTGATTTTGGAGTGTTTTTCCTACCCCTAGGCTAGATTTGTGACAAGGAGTAATGGACTAGATACCTGAGATTCCTTTTACTGAATCCTTAGTCTTTGGTCTGATTCTTTATCTTGCAGTTACCCATTTATGGCAGGAATAACATTAGGAAGAAATCTGTGGAAGCCAGTACAGGGACTGAGAGCAAATTCTCAATGGCATAAAAAACCCCAACGCCGAATCTAGAGTATTCCTAACTACTAGAGACTGATTTCCTTTGATGAGTAAAGTGTTGCAGAATCAAGTTTTAAATTAGAAATGAAACTCTGCCATCATTCTTTTTAGTGGAGAAAGGGAAGACTTTATTCCACTAGGGTTTAGATTTAGGTTTTGTTTTTAACTCTACTTTGAAAATCTAGCAGTGTTTGTATTATGCAAGTGCTCTTGCTTTTCATGGCATTTGTGGAGCTTTGCATTACTTGTTAAATACAGGACATGATGATTTCTGTCTCATAAATCAACATGCATTCGCTTCCAAGGCAATTACTATGCAGCTCATATTTTTTACTAAGCAAGCTCTTCTTTAATTACAGACAAGTCACATGGCCACTGTGCATTTGCAACTCTAAGTTTTTCAAATATTGGGCCCAACTGTGATCTCATTTACCCCAGTGCCATGCCACTGAATTCAGTTTTCCAGTTTACACTGGTGAAACTAACATCAAAATCAGTCCCACAACATTTTGTTTGGCTAATACAATATTATTGTCTGGTCTGCTCAAGCCCTGTACTCAGGGCAGGACCCATTGCCAGGGTCATGGGGGGCAAAGGTGGCTTTCCACCCATAGTTTGGCCTCCAGGGTGTCATTATGCCAGCCAGGCCTTTCCTGAATGCTCTGGCTAGGCCCCTCGCTGGCAACATCCCCTGCAGTGAGGGCTATGGGAGTGGCTAGTGTAGTGGCAACATAGCTTTAGCCCCCCATGGATTTCCCACCCTGGGGATGCTCAGCTGGCTGGGTAAGCCTATCTTACAGCCCCTTTGTGCCACCAAACCAGAGCATGGGTGGGACATGCCATCTCTTTCTGGTTCTCAGGTCTTTGCAAAGGGGTTTGCAACAGACTCTTGTGGTGGAATTCAACACATGCTATGGGAAAGCATTTAAATCCTACCCCACAACTGCACCTCAGGCCCAAACATGTGGGATCATACCAGAGCAGGCAGATCAGAATATCTTTCCAGTTTGGGGGCGGAGTGGGAGGAGGGGAGAAGAAGGGACATGGTTTGTGCTTTACAACATTTGACTAGTTTGGTTTGGTTTCTTTAGGGAAGCACATTGCAAAATACAGTATTTACTTTTAAAAACAATTTGCACTAGAGTCCCCTGTTCTCTTTGCTGGAACTAACCGTTTGCTCAGTCTGCTGCAAGTTATCCTTAGCTTCGTTCTGCAATATGAAAAGCTGTTGGCTTCAGGATTGAAAGCATGCATGCATGAATGAACAATGACAGAACTTACACAGTGCGTTGGGCTAATTCACTAGTCTGGGGACCAGAGTGCAAATTTTGGATCAGGTGACAAATGAAAAGGGGATGTGGTGGCCTCACCCACTCCTCATTTTGATATACTGCAAAACCACCTGACTACTCGATGCAGTTTGTTGGGATTGGGAGACCCTACTCAAGAGAGGCCCCGGACTGGAACAGCAAGGGAATTGCAGCTCAGGATCAAAGTACATTGGCAGAAACTCTGAATTTGAATGACTGGAAACAGGGTACCCTTCCCCTCTCCAGAGGAAATAGGGCTGAAGTTGATTTTTGGTCTAATGTGTGGGAAGGAGCTCTCAAAACAAATGGCTCTCTTGGGGCATCCAGATGAAAAAGCACTCACAGAAGCAGGTATATGCTGAGGGTCCACAAGATCTGCACTGCTCACTCCTTGCTCTTACATTTAAAAGGTGCATATTTAGTCCCAAGTTCTCAACCACACAGCATGCTGTGTCTGTGGCTCTCTGAGATGGTGCATCATTGACATTAATAACATCAGTTGTCCACCAGCGTGATAGAAATGATGCACGCTTAATGGCATCTTTCTTGGAAGGGAGCTGAAAGGCTGTTGTGGTATTAGTGAACATGCATGCTAAAACTTCTCCCATCTCTGACCGCATGAGGGGCAATGGAACCTAGTTTCAATAGGTTTTGTAGTCCATGCCCCAAGTAGTTGTTACAAAAGAGGCTGTTCTCTGCGGGCAAGGACAGAGATCCATTGATACAGCAGGGCAGGAAAGCCCATTAACTGAATGAACAGAATCTAAATTCCCCTATTGTGGGCAGGGTGGGTGTGGGAATCCTTTGCATATCCAGGGTTCTGTGAAACTGTCTGGCCCAGGGTTCGTCCTGTTACATCACCACGACGAGGATGGAGAGAGAATGTGATCTTTGTTTCCTTCCTGGTTCTCCACCAGCAGCAAACTTACAACTAGCTCTGACTACCACCTCTCCACACCTACCCACACACCCTGGAGCTATGGAGTTAGCTTGTTACCAGACCCCATATCAACAATGCTTTCTAACGTTTTAATTTCTTTGTGTGGTTGTATGTTGTGTGCTTGTCTTGGGTTGCCTTCCACTTACAGCATTTCACTGGGAAATTACACTAGGTATTTCTCACTTTTCTCACGCGTACTTGCTCTGTCTGTTCCCTTCTGCTTTTCTCTCTTTCTTCTCCGACTTGTTCCTCTGCTTTTTGCTCCTTTTTCTTATAATCCTCCTTTTCTTATCTTATATCCTTCCCTTTGGAGTTACCTGTCCTCCAGTGACTTGTTTCTAACAGTGGTGCTGGTCTTTCTCATTTAGTTTCAGTGTTTGCGACATGTTCCAGAACAATTATCTCATGTTATTTACAATGTGGTGTTTAAAATGAGATAACAGTGTATCAACAAACATGGTCAATTGTGCTTTAACAAGAGTCTCTCCTTGCTCCCCAGAGTGGGATCCAATCCAACACATCGTTTTCTAAGAACAGTCCTGGGATCTTGTTAAAGAGATGTTTGACTATGTTGATACAGAGTGTTGGTGAGCTGTGATGGTGGAATGTCTGTGTGGAAATGGTTTTGAACCATGTTTTCTTGAGTATGCTCAAACGGAAATTAGGGGGAGTCCTGAGTAGATGTCATCTTTGATTGGCTTCTGAATGTGGCTTTCAAAAGTAGTCTTCAGTATGCTGGAAGGTAAACCCTAAACACTAGAGCTGAGAGTCAGATGGTCTCAACAAAGAGACTGTCAGCATAGTGGGCTGTTCTAATGACCCAAGACAGGTCAGGGATTTTGGGACCTGAGCTTAATTTGTTCCAGCCAGAAAATATTGACCCTAAAAATGATAGGGCAAGAAGAGAGTTCCCATCACCTGACAGTGCTGAAGTGTCAGGCTGTGATGTCCTTCATGGAAGTCCTGTCTCTAGAAGTGGTGTTTCCAGGAAGTGCAGCAGAGCACAGATACTACCAGTTCCGATTACCTGTGGGCAGGATTGATATCTTTTATGGTACCAGCTTGTCTCTCCCAAAACTGCATTAATTTGGCAGGCAAACTTCCCAAAAGCCCAGCTCTGTATTCCAATATATGCACATATTTACTTCTTGAGATCAGTGCAGCTAATTTCACAGGAGAAAGGGACAATGAGTGGATGTGTTGGTGGCCACAGTGTAGGTGTTTAGAAAGAATGAGCCTAATTTCACAGGAGAAAGGGACAATGAGTGGATGTGTTGGTGGCCAGAGTGTAGGTGTTTAGAAAGAATGAGCCTGGGGCCTGATTCAGAAATCCATCTCTGTTCAGCAAAGCATGGAAACATATGCTTAATGTTAGGCACATGCTTACATCCCTTTGACTTCAAAGCCACTTAAGCAGTACTTTAAGTTAAGCCAATGTTTAAATGCTTTGGGGCCATGGATATTAAATTCCTCTTTCAGCCCTCTTAATTTAGCACAGACATTAAATGAGGGGAGCAAGGGGACAATGAACATGGAGGGTCAAATTCACCCTGGCACTATGGAGTTCACTGGAGTTGAACTTGCTTAGGCAAATGCTCAGCTGGCTCAGAGTCTGTGGCTTTGTGCCAGAGATGAACAGTAGGAAGGAATTAACTCTGCCGAGCTTTGATGGACATTTTGAGCTCACAGCTTAACCTTGGAGGGAAGTGGTCGGTTTTGGTGTCAGGTAAAAGGTAAAAAAATCACTGAGAGCGTAAAGTGCCTGAGAGAGACGACAGCAATCACTCCACTAAGCATCCTCACTCTCTTCCGTTCTGACCATGCTCACAGAAAAGTCAGTCTTCCTTCATGTGGAAGGAAGCCTATTTGACTGCAGAGATGTGGCCCTGAAGTGCTGCACATTTCTTTTGACTAGAGGCAGTACTTGGTGCTGATACAGCTATTTCCTTTTCTCCATCTCCTCTAGCTTTCTTTCTGTCCTTCTCTTGCACTCCTCCCGTTTCCATAGTATTGCCAATAGGCTGCATCCCACTGCTTTCAAACCTTCTCTGTCCATGTGCAATCCACACAGAAGATTCTTCCTCATATTTGTAATACAGATCCCTCAAATGAAGCTTCCTCACGGAAATGTTACAATATCTTTCAGAGCAAGTGGGGGGGAACATGTGTTTTCCCCTCAGCCTGCCCTCCTGAGAGTTGAACCTGAGAATTCCAGAATGGCTGCTCATCTGTCACAAATGTGGTTACGTGTGTGCATGTTACATGTTTCTGCAGCTCTAACTTAAGGTGTAGTTGTGTTTTTACCAGCCCTCTGCTGTTTCCTTCCAGGACGTTTTACCAGTTTGAAGCAGCGTGGGACAGCTCCATGCACAACTCCCTGCTGTTGAACCGAGTCACCCCTTACAGAGAGAAAATCTTCATTACCCTGTCTGCTTACATTGAGGCAAGAACCTTCCTGTATTCTTTAACCTGCCCATCAGTGCACAGAGTAGGCAATATGATCTGTGAGAGCAAGGTTCTTCCACCTCCCCTCTACTCCAGCCCCTTGCATGAGCTACTCCAGTTCTTCAAAGTAACTCAAGATGTTTGCACAATGTACACTATCCCTCATGTGCAGACAGTTCTAACACTGCCAGATAACCCAGAGCTGCAGGGCCTGAGTCCCCACTCAAGCATGCCAGTTTTACAGTAAGGTAGCTCCACTGAAATCAGTGCAGTTCAGAATTAGAACCATCAGGCTCGGCTGGGTACATTGCTATACCTCTGGCAGTAACAGGGCGTAATGGGTGCTCGTTGCCAAAGCCAATACAGACTGCTACTCCACACCCTGTGCATGTGGGCAGGGAGTGGGTGCAGTCACCACTAACACAGCAGCCCGCCAGCCTGCGCACCAGAACCAATGCTTGGGAGAAAGTTAGAATCTGAGTCATGCCCTGCTTGTAGAGCAGTGCAGTGACACATAAGCCCTTCCTCGGGCTGCATTGTCAGGTGACAGTCCAGCACTTGGTGTTTCTCTGCATGCTGTGTCCATCTCTCTGAGCTTGTGTTCTCCTCCAGATGCTCAGAAGTTCCCTGCAGTGTCATGGACGATTGTCTTCCAGGGCCAGGGTGCTGTCATCGGGGTAGGGCCGTTGGGTTGGGCCAGATCCTCAGTTGTTTGGCGACTGTTGTCCACAGGAGTGGTCCTGTGCGGAGCAGAGTGTCTCCTCCAAGATCAGTGCGAGTCAAGGGTGCTTCGCGCCTGGTGGGATGGGGCCCAGTGCTAACAAACAAAATAAACAGTGCAGTTTGGGGGTAGGTGGAAAGATCAGCTCCGGGCAGCATCTGGAAGGAGAAACGCTGAAAACTAGACAGCTGGTGTCAGGAACACAAAGAAGAAGGTCACTGCATGTAACAGAGAAGAAAGGGCTGGTTGTAATCAGCAGCAGGGGAAAGGCAGGGGGCTACTTAACATTCATTGAGCATGTTCCTGAAAAGGCAGTGCCCAAAAGTGCCCTTGCTTGGTTTAGGCCTAGTTTTGCTCAAGGCTATTAACTCTGTGAGAACAGGCATTTTCTCTAAGGTTGGCCCTCCCCTTCCAAAAGCTTTTTATCAGAGTGGTGGGGAAATCTTCTTGCAGAAGCCCAGGAGCAGGGGAGCAGAATGGCTTGGCCCAGTGGAGAATCAAGCCCACAACCCTCTGCTGAATATTCTTTATAGAGTCGGCAATTTGGCCTTTGCGAAATCCCAAGAGTAAAGCAGGAAAGAAATAATCCAGTTGATATCCACTTTCCCTGGGCATGCTTGAGTCATTCTAGAATGGCTGGCCTCATAGTTTGAGGCATGTACATTAGGAAACGACATATGATAAAGCCCTGGAATCACTATTGTCTAGTCACAGTGCAATCTTCTCTCTGAATATGGACCACTCAGACACAGTCTTTACTAACATTACAGACACTGTCATCCCTCACTCAAACTGATGGGGAGGAGTTGATGTTAGCCTCATTAGGAGCCATCTCCATAATTCTCCCTTCATCCTTTTTCTCCACCCTACTGCAGATGGAGAACTGCACCCAGCCAGCTGTGATCACCAAAGATTTCTGCATGGTCTTCTACTCCAGAGATGCCAAACTTCCAGCGTCTCGCTCCATCCGCAATCTCTTTGGCAGCGGGAGCCTGCGGGCCTCAGAGAGGTAGAGGAATCTCCTTCCCTTTTCAAAAGGAGGAAGGAAGACACTGAATAATAATTAGCAATGGTTATTAACAATGTCTTAGCTGTCCATAGTGCTGGTCACCCCAAACCTTCCCAAGGCACTTAGGCCCAAATCCACAAAGATATTTAGGCACCTAGCAGCTTTTAAATATCCCACTAGGCTTCTATCTGCCCTTACCACTCTAAAGTGAATAAACTAGTTCCACACACTGCAGGATCCTGATCAGAGGATCCTGATTTATTGATGTAATTGTTTCCAGAGGAGCTCTGTGTTAGTCATGCAAGGGGCGTGATAACCAGAGCTGGCCAGGAAATGATTATTTTCTCTTGCAAAAAAGGTTGAGGAAAAAGATTTGTTCATTGTTGTTGAAAGTTTTCAGGTTTTTATCAAGAAGGTGTATTGGTTTAAAACTGTTACCAAATACCAAACAAAAGTTGTTTTTTGACAAAAACCTGAAATTTATTGACTGAAACAGAATTTCTTTTTGCAAAAATGTCTTGAGGTGGGCGGGATTCAGGGCTGGAAAAGTTATGATGTCTGTTGTGGAGGACTTTTATTTTGTTTGCTGGTGTGTATTTATTAGGGTTGAAAGAGCGGTCTGTTCTATCATGCTATTGCACTGTGGAATGAAACTGTGCTGGGGCACCCAGAGCATGGGATGGGGGCTTTGTTATGTTTGTAAAAAACTAAATGGAATAGCCTGTTCTGAGGGGTTGGATTGGTAACATAGCCTTGAACAAGCTGCATCAAGTGCAGTCCTACAGTAAGGGTATCGCAGGAAATATAGTCTGTCTGGCACAGCTAGAAATCATGGACCTGGTTCCCAGGGGTGAAAGGGAGCCGGTAGGGGCCGGTCCTGTGTACCAGTAAGAACCCGCATCGGCCCATACCCAGCCCACAGTAAAGCGTTGCCACGGCAGCGCTTTAATGTCCCTGCCCCTTTTGCCTCCCCTGTCGGTGGGGGGCGCAGCAACATTAAAGCGCTGCCGCAACAAAGGACCCTGCAGCGCTTTAACGTTCCTGCCACTTTTGGCCCCCTGGCCGCCGACGGGCAGGGGGTGGGGCAAAGGGAGTAGCTGCCCTGGGGCCAGCGATTTAAAAGGGGCTGGGGCTCCGGACGCCGCTGCTGCTACGGCAGCAGCGGCGTCCGGAGCCCTGGGCCCTTTAAATCAACACGGGAGCCCTGGGCAGCGCGGGCCAGCCGGACTCAAAGGGCTAGCTGGGGGATGCTGACCCCCCACAGCCCCACCCCTTCCACCCGAGGCCCCGCCCCTTCTGGGGGCCGGAGCCGCCCCACCCTGTACCGGTAAGTGGCCTCAGTTACTTTCACCCCTGCTGGTTCCCCAGGGCCTCACAGCTTGTGTAGACAGTGAAATCTGTGCACAGTGGGTGTGTGTGAAATGCTACCTTTCTGATCTGGAGGTGACTTCCGCTCACTGCATAGGGGCAAATGATTGCACAAGGTGCAAAGTAATGAAGAATCAGGCCCTGTGTTCCCTGGTGATTGTGCAGTGTTGCGTGTTCACGTACACTGTTCTCTGCCAGAAAGGACATGAGAACAGGGACTAACGCTGAGGTTCTGGAATGGGCTATGATTATCTTTCTCTCCTTTCCTTCCTTCCTTGTCCGGAAATCAGTGCATTATAACAGCCCCAGGATCCAGATACTGTGTTCCATGGGAGGATGCGGGCTAACCTGGTTATCTAGTAGTGGCACAGTATGCTGGGGCTATAGGATTGCTGTTCTCAAGCTGGCAAGGAAGAGGAAGTGCCTCATGACCCCCACCTACCCACTCAGCCAGCACAGAGGCATTACTCGTGGGCTCTGAAGGGACCAATGTCCAGTCCTTTTCAGCTAGACTAGTCCATCTGGCATTGACCTGAGAGTGGGAGAGTAAAGGAGATCAGCTGGAAGGCAGGCATAGGGCTCCCAGGGATGTCCCTGGTGGAGAAGAAAGATCACTTGAGGGTGTTTAATGCACTACTAACCCTTTGTTGCAATGTGCTAGAGAGCAGGAGGTGGACTGCAGGCCCCATCACAGCTCTCTGAGCATGAACATTCAGGAGGAGAATTTGAAGGACATTGCCAGAGCAAGAGCTTGTTCAACGCTCTTCTAACAAATTATGTACCACATTGTTATTGCTGGCTAGTCGCTTTGTAATGAGAATTAGGGCAAACCCACCATTGTCACAGCTGGGACCTGAGCCCCATTTCCCTAGCTGACACCTCCCAGCCACTGCATCCTGCAGAAAAGGGTCTGTGTGAGGAGCATTTGCCCTCAGCAGTGTATAACCTTTTGCCTTCCGTTTGCTTGCAGTAACCGTGTGACTGGGGTGTATGAGCTCAGCCTTTGCCGTGTGGCTGATGCCGGCAGTCCAGGTGGGAAGTTCATCTCTACCTCTGGGTTGCTTTAGGGGTTATTTTCCCCATGGGGACTCCATTGCTGGAATTTAAAGGGGACCAAAACCCCTGGAATTCATTTTGGGGTTGGATTGTTTTGGGTACTTATTTTTTAAAAGGACTTAAACTTTGAGGGCCAAATCCATCCCTGGTGTAATGCCATTGGCTTAAGTGGATTAATATGTGTGACCCTTTCTGTCTTTATTAGATGACAGGTTGTGAAGGTCAGCACCTGCAGCAAACCAGCATATCCAGTCCCATGCTGGGCAGGGGGGAGACGGAGAACGGATAGTCTATGCATGTCATTATCTCCCCAAAACTTGACACACACACACACACACGATACCGTGCTGCAGTGCAGATATATGGAGCATGTCTACAATTAGATATGCATCACCTTAGGCCATTCTCCATCTTACCAGCCCCAGTCTAAAGGCATGACCAATGATCTCTAAAGCGGAGATCCTCTCTCCTGCAGGTATGCAGAGACGACGCAGGCGTGTGCTGGACACCTCTGTTGCATACGTGCGGGGCGAGGAGAACCTGGCTGGGTGGAGACCTCGAAGTGACAGCCTCATCCTGGATCATCAGTGGGAACTGGAGAAACTCAGCCTCCTACAAGAGGTAAGACTGCACCCTAGAAACCTATTGCCAGGAACTTCAGTCAGCCAATGGACCTTGACTTGTAATGGCGAAATGCAAGGTGAAACATCCTGTTTAACTGGCAGCTTCTCCTACCCATGTCCACTAAGGTGTATCTGATGCTTTGCCTTTGAGGTACACTAGAAGCAAATACAACATGCAACAGCTGGTGCTGCTTTCCCACCATTTGACTCCATCCCCATGACTTGTCTTGCAGAGCTCAAGCACTGGTGTGTGGCAATTTGGACCTACAAAGCTTTAGCAGGGAGGGCTGTGCAGAGATCTCTTACGTTTTTCTTCGAGTGCTTGCTTCATTAATGATCTGGATGGTGGGATGTATTGCACCCTCAGCAAATTCACGGATCACACTAAGCTGGGAGGAGATGTAGATATGCTGGAGGGTAGGGATAGGGTCCAGAGTGACCTAGACAAACTGGAGGATTGGGCCAAAAGAAATCTGATGAGGTTCAACAACGACAAGTGCAGAGTCCTGCACTTAGGACGGAAGAATCCCAGACACTGCTAAAGGCTGGGGACCGACTGGCTAAGTGGCACTTCTGCCTAAAAGGACCTAGGGATTATAGTGGACAAGAAACTGGATATGAGTCAACAGTGTGCCCTTGTTGCCAAGAAGGCTAATGGCATACTGGGCTGCACTAGTAGGAGCGTTGCCAGCAGATCTATGGAAGTGATTATTCCCCTCTATTCTGCACTGGTGAGGCCACATCTGGAGTATTGCATCCAGTTTTGGGGCCCTCACTACAGAAGAGATGTGGACAAATTGGAGAGAATCCAGCAAAGGGCAATGAAAATGATTAGGGGGCCGGGGCACATGACTTACGAGGAGAGGCTGAGGGAACTGGGCTTATTTAGTCTGAAGAGACGAGTGGGAGAGGATTTGATAGCAGCCTTCAACTACCTGAAGGGGGGTTCCAAAGAGGATAGAGCTCGGCTGTTCTCAGTCATGGCAGATGATAGAACAAGAAGCAATGGTCTCAAGTTGCAGTGGGAGAGGTCTAGGTTGGATATTAGGAAAAATTATTTCACTAGGAGGGTGGTGAAGCATTGGAATAGGTTACCTAGGGAGGTGGTGGAATCTCCTTCCTTAAGAGGTTTTTAAGGCCCGGCTTGACAAAGCCCTGCCTGGGATGATTTAGTTGGTGTTGGTCCTGCTTTGAGGAGGGGGTTAGACTAGATGATCTCCTGAAGTCTCTTCCAACCCTAATCTTCTACAATTCATGTTGATTCCAGGCTAGGTGTGTGCGAGCCCATGTGCACAACTCCTAGAGATTTTTCCCTTGGTGGTATTCATAGGACCGGCTCCGGCACCTGCGGGAGCCCCGCACTCATGCGCTGGTATATGAGGTGCTGCTGGCACTGTGCTCTCTCAGTCCCTTCTTACCGCCCGTGATGGTCGTTCAAAGAAGTAAAAACAGTTACCTACCTTTCGTAACTGTTATTCTTTGAGATGTGTTGCTCATGTCCATTCCGTGACCTGCCCTCTTTCCCCAGTCGGAGTCAATGGCAAGAAGGAACTGAGAAGGCACCAGAGTTGGCCCTACAGATACCACTAAGAAAAATCTTCAGTAGTCGTGCACGTGGGTGCACACGCTCCTAGCATGGAACGGACAGGAGTTATACATCTCAAAGAACAACAGTTACGAAAGCTAGGAAACCATTTTTTTTGTAGGCCACTAGTTGGCATTTTGTTGAGTTTCTGATAGTTGTGGTATAATGTCATCTTAAAGTGTCCCCATAGTAGCCCATATCGGATCTGTGACATTTCTTCACTCCAAGGTACTCATCACCATGTGTTTGAACAAGGCAATGCAGTGGGAAGGGAATAATGCAAGTGAAGTTAAGTGCCAGAAACTTGAACTTGAGAGTGAATGTCTTTGTCCAGGTTGAGAAGACGAGGCACTACCTCCTCCTGCGTGAGAAGCTGGAGACGACCCAAAGATCAGGCCTGGAGTCCCTGTCCCCATGTTCCAGTGAGGAATCCGACTCCCATAGCACTTCCTGTGTCTCCTCTCCACTCTCGGCAGATGGTGCCTCAGAGGACAGGAGCTCGCCCTTGGAGACCCCCAGCGAGAGGCAAAAAGAGCTTGCCGTCAAGGTATTGTATTGCAGCAAGCTAGCCCCTCTAGAGAGCTCAACACTGGAGACCAGATGGGCAGCAGCATTCTACATAGGCTGGAGTGAAGGTTGGAAGGCCACAGAGAAGGGAGTGGCCCTCATCGAGGTGCAAGGAGGTGACAGCATGGAGGAGGGTTTCAGCAGAGGCAGTGATTAGGGGAGGAGGCAGTGGGCAGGAGATATGGAAGGAGAATCTGTGGAAGGTCTGAGGCAAGCAGGGGAATCCATGACATGGATTTGGTGCTCACAGCTGTTCCTCCTGGTCAGCAGAATGTTGCCTTTGAAATATTTATCCAGAGGAAGCTGAGACAGAGCCGCGCATTTCAGGACTGGCAGAGAAGGGGAGATGTAGAGAGTTACTGGCGGGACTGGAAGATGTTTATGTGTTCATGGGGAGAGGTCTTGCTTGCCAACTGGATGTTGCCTTTTGTTTTCCTTGCAGTGCTTGCGTCTCCTCACACATACATTTAACAGAGAGTACAGTCACAGCCATGTCTGCATCAGCGCCAGCGAGAGCAAGGTAGGACCAACTTCCCAGCATCATTAGCACTCCCTGCTTCTAACAATGATGTGATAAGCAGTATGGAAGTGCTGGTTCTTCTCAGACAGTGACACTTACTGGTAGTGAGCTCCTGGCCTGGCCTGCATCGGGAATCTTAGCAGGAGATTCCTGCTGGTATGCGGACAAGGCCTCAAGGTGCCATTTCACTCCACATTAAGCAGGCTCTGTGTGCTAACACCAATGGCATGCCACAGTCATTGCTACTGGAGAGGTGCATTCCATGAGATTACCACCTCCACGTCTATCTCTGCTTTGGCTGAGCAGAGGAGGGGAGGAGAAGTTGCCTCTCCTAATATCTGTCTCCTGGCCTGACTGCAGTTCCTCCCTTATGGGACTGAGAAGGAGCGGGATCAGTCTTGTGAATCTAGTGCCTTCCAGAAACCCACCCCCCGGCTACTAGCCTAGAAACACTGGTGCTCTGGGACCTCAGGGCTAGAGGGCCAGCTCCAGAAGGAGGCCAGCGTCAGCACTGTGACAAAGCTTCTCACTTTGCCTCCCACTTACTTCTCCAGAGCAGAGCACAGGAGGGCAGGGCCCAGTGGGTCTGACCCTGCCAGTCCCTGATATCTTTTCCATTGGGAGCACGCAGGAGTGGAAAGGGAAAGGAAACAGGACGGAGATGTAGGCAAGGAGTGGGAAAGAGCAGATGATCTGCCCTGAAGATTACGTATGTGCGGAGAAGGAAAGTCTGGTGACCTGCCCCGTCCCTGGAGTCTGCATCTGCTAGAGGGCTGTAAAACTTTCCCTAGCTGGTAAACTGTGGGGAAAAATCAAGGGCATTAGTATATCTAATATCAGCTCTAACCAAAAGGCAAGAGCTATAAAAGATAGCACCCTCAACTGTGTTATATCGGCCTAGCTCCCTTCTCCTCTAGGGATCACACTGACTTTGAGAAGCTGTTCCCCGTCTGTTCAGAATAACCTTTAAAAGACCCCAGTAACCATGCAAAATATGGAAGAGGAATGTCTCTGCAGCACAGGAGAGTGCTCGTTACCCAGCTAGGCCCAAATTCGTACCAGGAATAAGCAGGTGAAACTCCATTGTCTTCAGTTCACCAGACAAACTTGGCCTTTGCCTTCCAGACTCATGTCCTATAGCTCAGATTAGATTTTGACTCTAGGAAATTATTTCTTTCCTCCTGCAGCTGTCAGAAATGTCTGTAACCCTGCTGAGAGACCCCTCCATGCCAGCTCTTGGTGTCACCACCCTGACTCCCTCTTCTACCTGCCCATCACTGCTAGAAGGACAGTATAATGCCACTGAGGTCAGGTAAGAGATGCACCCAGACCACTGTGGGCTGAGAAATTCACACTGAGGCCCAAACAAACATGTACAGGGTCAGCCTGATTGCTAGTCCATACACCAACCCACCATGAGATTGGGCATAACCATCAGTCTCTGTGCAGAAGAGATACAGTGCCAGCATCACGGGAGGTTTGAAGGCCAGAAGTGATGAGCTATGGACAGTGATTTGGAGGGGGGGATTCCACAGGGATATAGCTATGCCTGGGTCTAGCCACTGCGATCAGTAGGTCACTTTCGTGCGCACCAAGTTAGCCAGTTTTCAGAAGAAAATCAGAGATGGCTATTGGCAAAAGTCACTGTGAAGGTATCATTGTAATTAAATACCTTTCTTCACCTTCCAGAACCTCCCATCTCTCTTCCAGGGCAGAAAGCCCTGAGCCAGAACCCGTAGTGGAGGAGAACCGAAGAAATTCCTACACGTGGGTCTGAAGATGAGAAAGAGACGCAGCGCTTACTGGTCCCGATAATTCAGGAGATCCGGGTGAGGTATGAGCAGTTGGTTTACTTGAAGCAGGAGGTGTCAGTGTACTCTGAATGCCCTCATGGCTGGAGCTGTCCCTGCTAGAGTGGGCAGTTGTTCCTGTCTCAGTATAGCCACATGCAGCTCCCTCCTCAAATGGCTGGAAGCCTAACTGGGGACATAGGAAGATGGAAGGTATTCAGACTAGCTGCTGCTAAGTGACAAGAAGGTCACAGGGCAGGAGGTTCAAGGCTGGCAGTCTGCATCGGGAGAGGTGGGATTTGCAGGAAGGAGGTGAGGGACAATCTGCAAAACAGCAAGAGTAGGGACAAGTCCTTGGGGTTTTAACCCTTTTGCTGGGTGGTTTTCTTCAGTCACTAAGCATGAGACTGCCCTGTCTTGCCCTCTGCAGTCCCATTGTCTCAAAGAAAGGCTACCTGCATTTCCTCGAGCCTCACACCAACGGCTGGGTGAAGCGCTATGTGGTTGTGAGGCGCCCCTATGTCTACATCTACAACACAGACAAGGACTCTGTGGAGAGAGCCATCCTCAACCTCTCCTCTGCTCAGGTGGAGTACAGTGAGGACCAGCAGGCCATGCTCAAGGTAATTGCTGGAGGTCGTGACATGGGCAAAACAGGGGAAGCACAGCTCGTGTCCAGGGATGTGCTACAAGTGCAAGGGGGGAACCAGAATGGCAGCACATGTCTGAAACCATGTTAAAGGTAAAAGGGAGGGGCTGCAGTGATGGCTATGGGCCAAGGATGGGGAAAGACCATAGGGATCAGAAACTGGTACGTGAAAGGAACAGTGACCTTCACAACATGGTGTTGAAGGGAGAAGAGAGTCTAGGAGCACAGTGGTATGCTAATACTCCCCACAGAGCCAGCTTTAGCGAGATCCTGTGCTGCTCAACAGCTCACACCTAGTTCCCTTGACATCACGGGGTCCCAAAGGGTGAAATTGCACCTTTAAAAATGAGAAATGTTCTCATGGTGTCAGAATCCACTCTCCTCTCTGTAGAGAAGCCACAACAGAGCTCTGATCTGTGTCTGTTCAGAAAAGCAGAGGAATTTCACATTCAAGGAAACGTAGCCTACTGTGATAGCATCTTCCCTGGCATTGTCTGGGTCCTGTTCTATGTCCCTTCATGCTCCAAGCTGTGCTGCATATTGCTCAGTGTCATCTCAGGTAGCCCGGTGGACTCATTCATGGCATTGGTCTGTTTCAGACCCCCAACACGTTTGCAGTATGCACGGAGCATCGTGGAATCCTTCTTCAGGCAAGCAGCGACAAGGACATGCACGACTGGCTGTACGCATTTAACCCTCTGCTAGCTGGATCCATAAGGTACCTGGGGACATTTTAAACCATTCCGTTAGGAGACAGCCTGGTAACCTGTTAGTAATGCTCTAGGCTGCTATAGCAGAAGCTTGGTTTTGATTGTCCAGCTTGGGTTTCTTGCTCCCCAAATCTACTCTGTCATGCCTCTTCCTACCCAGTTATCAAGCATCTTCCATATATTTTTGAAGGTGGAGCTGCAGGGAGCAAGGCCTGCTGTGTGCTGATTGTAAAATTATTGCAAAGGGGTTGGCAGCATCAAATGAGCAAAACAGGGCAATTCCCAGAGACTCCTTCCCCTCCATCCACTTCAGCTCAGTAGCCTTGTGACAAGGGGTCTTGGTTTAATGTTTTTCTACAGAGAGATGGTGCTACTCTTGGTCCCTTCCATTTGTATTTCAAATTGGATGTTGAAGTCTTATTCCTTGCTCTCAGAACCATTGCTTATAAAATTCAAATGCTGCCTTTATGTAGCCCAATCTGCTTCACAGACTCTGTGCAGATGCAGACACTGCATCATAAGGGGTTAAAATTGCAGGCAGGCAACATGGTGACATAGTCTTTCTGCACTGACAATCCAAAATTTTGCTCCAAATCCCAGAACAGCTAGGTTTCTCAATAACTCTGAATCCTAATGATGATGGTTTAGTAATCCAGTTGGATTGGGGTACACCATGGGGGTAGGTTGTACAAGCACTTCTCTGGTGGCCTCATTGTTTTGTGCAGCATTTAGGAGTTCATTTTAACTGTGATTTCAACTGTGCCAGCTTAATGTTACAAGGACACAGTTCCCCCCCCCACACATACACACAGAAATAAACACAGAAATTCAGGGCTAGATCCTCAGCTGATGGAACTAGGCATCAGTCTATTGAAGTCAATGGAGTGACACCAATTTATAAGAATGGCCATACTGGATCAGACCAAAGGTCCATCTAGCCCAGTATCCTGTCTTCCAACAGTCGCCAATGCCAGGCACCCCAGAGGGAATGAACAGAACAGTTAATCATCAAGTGATCCATGCCCTGTCGCCCATTCCCAGCTTCTGGCAAACAAAGGCTAGGGACACTTCAGAGCATGGTTTTGCATCTCTGTCCATCCTGGCTAATAGCCATTGATGCACCTATCCTCCATGAATGTATCTAGTTCTTTTATGAAACCTATTTTATATCAGTCGAGGATCTGATCCTTAATCCCTAGAACAAAACATCATAATTTCAGTAGTGGAGTTAAAAGAAGATAAATAAAGAAATAAACAGAAATTCCGTGTAGTCATTGTATAAAGAAACATACCTACCCACCCTCCCTTTGATTGATTCTGGTGCTGCGCCCTGTCAGGTACACATGGATTAAATGGGCTGCGGATGGGTCTGGTCTCATCTGGTCTGTGCCGATGTTAAACCAGCCCATAGTTTCTGTGTGTCTTGCACCTCTTTCTACCTCCATGATAGGGTCTCTCACAAGGAGAGTGTCTGTCTCCCTTTCTCTCTCTCCGCATTCCTTTTCTAGTCCTTTGACTCCTTTTGTCTCCTGGTTTCCAAAACAGATCCAAGCTGTCCAGAAGGAGAACAGCCCAGATGAGAATCTAACTTAAAACCGCTCTCCACCTCATCTGTCTGCCAGCAGGATCAAGACTGCTGGTTCTATACAAGAGTCCCTATCTTAATGTCAAATCTTTTATGCCATCCACCACCCCAGCTGCCTGCTCCAGAAATGGATCCATCTCGATTTACACCTTCACTGGGAAAATGCATTTCTGTTATATCTGCAAAAGCCTGGTACAGCCTGGTCATGATTTCTTGTGCACATGTGATCTTCTGCCCATCTCCTCATTGAGTGACCTTGGTGTCACATGAACCTGTAACTTTCAAAAGCAGGAGCTGTGTTTTTTATTTTAAAGCAAGGCTACAATTTAAGGAGGCAGGAGCATTTGAAAGGTCAGAGATTACAAGTCATGAGGAATTGCTTCCATGTGAAGAGAAAGTGATAGATTTAAGTACTGATACTTCTTAATTTATTGACATATAAAAAAAGATAGATTAAGTTATGGTAGTTTGAGATTATATTTATAAAGTATTTATTTCTATTTACTTCACTGCAATCTGT
Source organism: Chelonia mydas (assembly GCF_015237465.2). Lineage (NCBI taxonomy): Eukaryota > Metazoa > Chordata > Testudines > Cheloniidae > Chelonia > Chelonia mydas. Next base: position 55,604,053 of record NC_057855.1, read on the forward strand.
ATGTTCAGTTTATCCCGTTTTGTTGTCATGTCTGCACACATAAAGCCTCCCCCAGGGAAGGCAGAGCCTTGGAAGGTGGGCCAGTGGGGAGGGGGTTGTCAGGCCGTTTTGTGATGCCATCTTTGTCTTCTTTCTCAATCCCCAGCACTGGGAGGTCTGGATGGATTCAGGAGGTCATGCTCCCACCTGTGTGCAAACACGTACACACTGACTTCAGAACTCTCCCCCTCCTGCCCCCACCACATCTCCTTAGTCCTGATCCCAGAGCTCAAACCACTTTTCCTCCAGGTGGTGACTGGATAGTGCACTATGCCATCCCAAACGAGGCAATCCACACATAGCACAGCAAAGACATGCACACAGACAAGTCACCACACTTATCGAAGCACTTTGTGTGTGTATCCCATCCCCTCCATTCCCCCAAGTGCTTGAAACCCAGGTAGACTGCAATGATGACAGGTTCTGGTTGGTTCTACGCAGGAGATTTGGTTTGGGGTTCTTACCTCTATTCTGTCTGTTTTCAGGGCCCCACCTCAAATGGGGTGAAAGGGATGGAAAGGGGATCTGAAGTTCTGGAAGGGCAGATGGTTCTGTCAATCCACTTTTGGGGTAGGGTGCTGTTCGAACGCTCCCAATGAGTACAATGCAGCCTGCCTCTCAATATCCTCAGTCACCTTCTAGTAAGTATGCAGGCCATCTATACTGTACTGTACTAATCTCTAGCTGGGAAACCTCCAAGAGGATTAATCAGTGTCACAGGGACTCACACTGCACATGGGACTCAGGAATCCTCTCTGATAAAACCCACCCAGCTGGGAAGTGGGGAGAGGCCAGGAGGGATTGCATCCCGACAGTGAGTATAATATGAAGAGAGATGACAGACCTGTCTTTTGCATTACTGCAGACCTGCATTCTGTTTAGCTACCAATAGCTTGTTCAGGGCTACCAGGTGGCTACTGCAGCCAAATGCTGGTTCATTAGTGAATCCTGGGGCATTGCCCATATAGTTACATCTGTGCAGATGGTCCGAGTTAATAAAGGGTTGTTACTGGGGTGGGAGGGGGTGTCAAAGCTAGATCATAAAATTACACTGGAGCCTAAATTCAGAACAGTTGTCTTGAACCAGATGGCTGAGTCTCACTGTCCTTTTCTGAAAGGGCTTTTACTTCTCTTCTCTTTCATATGGGAAGAATCTGTTTGCAGCAATTGAATGGGTAGCAAAGAGAATGGCATGGGGATGGGCAAGGATGAGAGAAATTGCGACTTCTCTTTACTTTTATATGTGATTACATTGTCTTATTCCCCTCCCCCATTTAAAACATTAACTTCATCCTCTTTCCCCTTGCCCCACCTCTCTATCAGGCTTAGACTGCCTCCACAGAACAGCTAAGTTGGTGGGGGAAGCATACCAAAGCAGACATATGACATCATTAATAACCCCTCTCCCCATGGAAAGGACCTGGTCAGGTAGTGCTGACCTTGCTATAAGCTTTTTAAAGTAACTTAAGCAGCAAAGGTCTTTATAAATTTTTAATTACCCAGATTGTTTAATTAAGATTTCCAGTTGGTCGTATGCACCCAACTCCAGGCAGAAACAGGGGGAGCTCACCCTCCCTCCATACATATACCAGGAGCATCGCTGGTCCATGCTTCATCCTCACACTTCACGGCTGACCTTAATTTGCACAGGACGGCTGTGCCTTGGTTCTCTTAGGCACTTTTCCATCCTCTCTGTTGTGTTTGTTGAGTATTGTATGTGTGGCTCCAAGTGGAGATGGTCTATGCAGTGTATTTCTCCTTTCACTTTTTCTTATTTTGGGGAGGCTAGGGCATGGGGTAAGGGGACATGTGGGGAGCCCAACAAAGCCTCCATGCAACCTCAATGGGCTGGTAGAGATGTCACACACACACACACACAAAAGCTCCCAGCAAACTGCCCACCACCATGCTGCAGTGTGAAGAAAGATTTCATTCCTCAGCCTCTGCCTCCTGTCTGCACAGAGACAGTGCATTTGTATTGAGCCACTGTTTAGCTCAGCTCTCATGCTGCATGACGAGTGCTTTTTTTTCCCTCTGGACCCCGATTTGCTTTTGACCAGCTCCACGGCATCACTACCATTCCCAGGGAATTTCATTCTATCTCACAGACCTGGATGGCACTGCAGGTTCCTGCAGGGAACAGTGTCAGTGCAGGTGCCAGTGCTTGTTCCTTTCAGTGGGCTTTTCTTCTTTGTGCCAGTCCTACATGGGCAGATGGGTTAGACAGCAACTTGCTGACCCAGGTGAAGGTCTCTTGTTTTTACAGCTGTTCCTTATGGACTTAGAATTATTTTTTTAAATCCAGGACTGAATTTTAATAATTAAATTAAATGCCTAATGCCTGGGATAAGTGCTTTATACATACAAACAAATCTTATGTGTTATTATCTACACAAAGAGAGATGCTTTGCCCTCAATGAGAATCTGCAAGAGAGAAACTCCAAACTATGGCCTCAGTTCAGAAAAGCATGTTTAGCACATACTTATGTCCATCCGCATCCAGCAAAGCAATCAAGCATGTGCTTAAATCACACTGAATGGAATTAAGCACATATCTAATGTTTAGCACAGCGGCAGGCAACCTATGGCACACGTGCCAAAGGTGGCACACAAGCTGATTTTCAGTGGCACTCACACTGCCAAGGTACTGGCCACCGGTCCGGGGGGCTCTGCATTTTAATTTAATTTTAAATGAAGATTCTTAAACCTTTGAAAAACCTTATTTACTTTACATACAACAATAGTTTAGTTATATATTAAAGACTTATAGAAAGAGACCTTCTAAAAACGTTAAAATGTATTACCGGCACGCAAAACCTTAAATTAGAGTGAATAAATGAAGACTCGGCACACCATTTCTGAAAGGTTGCCGACCCCTGGTTTAGCACATGCCTCAGTTTTTTGCTGACTGCTGAATCAAGACCTAGAACAGTTAGAGCACTCCTCCCCTTGTGTATATATCCATATTAATCAGTCTTAAGTTCTAGGGTTTTTTAATTCTCAATTCTTTGTTCTATCTCCCAGCTTATAAGGGAGCTTTCATAGAAAGGACTAGGGCTCAAACCTCAACCCAAAGAACTGATTGTCAGCTGGTGAAAATACATTTCAGCAATCTCTGCTCTGGCAGCAAATAGGTCCTTCCACTGAGGCCCTGATGATGGCCAATGGAAAGTCTGCCATCAGCTTCAGTGCATTTTGAATCAGGCCCTTGGTAAAGACCACTTGGCTTGAGTACCTATTTTAACATACTTCATAGTCAAAAACTTGTTGTTTTGATGCAGTTTCTAAGAAATGTCCTGAATGGCTGGTACTGTCCTATCAAGAGCTAGTGTAAACCAAAGTGTTCTGGAGCCAGTCTTAGGAAGCATATGAAATTTTAAGCCCCTTCCTTTGGTAAAACAGGCTTATTAAATTTCCGTTCTCATCCCAACTGAACTCTGGATTTTCAGTGCAAATCAAGACATTCTTGGACTTCTGTTTTTTTTTTTATCTCTCATTCAGTCTCATTCTCAGAGATTTCTCCAGGTTAGAGCTGTCTAGAGTGGAGGTAGCTAGGTTATAAAAGTATATCACCATGCTTCCTTATATACATGCCTGTATTTGTTTTGGACTAGACACAGAATCACAGGAGACAATGGGAGAAAAATGAGGAAGGGATGCAAATGCCAGTGTTGGGTCCTCTGGGAATCTCTGCCAGATCAGAGAGGAAGGATGGCTTGGGTGTGATACTGTTATGGGTCTTGCCTTAGGTCAGCGATCCTGAAGAGCATGGTCTTGATGGTTTGGTTATGGAGAAGACATCTGGTTTCACTCAGTCAGTGCTGTGTGCCTGAGGTCAGCAAACCTGCAGAGCACACTACTTTTCTGAGTTAGAGACAGGTCTGATCCAAAGACAGTGGGAGTCTTTCCATTGACACCAGTGGGTTTGGATCAGGCCGCAAATATAAAGATCTAGAGTTGAGGAGTAATGACTGCTTATGGGACTTATACTGGCTCCCAATAAAATATCCAAATAGCAGCCATCTGCTGTTCATGTGGATTCCCCAAAAGGTTTATTTTCTTTAGTACCGTCCGGGGAATGGCTGGAGAGTCCTAATTCTATATCTTCTATATCTGGAGAGTCCTCTTCTATATCTGACACCCCACACCTTTCCTTAACTTAGCATCCCTGCTGTTGAGAGTCCCACCCAGAGAGACATACATTCTCAAAAATTCAAGTAGATGATACATGCATCAGCCCTTAGAGTAGTTGAGGCTAAATTCTATTCATTGTTCTTTCCATTGGATTTGAGGATGAAAAGGGTCTTCAACATTTAAACATTAAAGATTGGGTAAATCTTCTAGCTTCGGTCAAAGCTGAGGCATAGAAACTTTGTTGTGAGGGTAAGAATGGCACAGGAAAAGACCCATATAGTCCTTATAATGAAGAAACAATCCAAAATGGGTGCATTTGGAGAAGTCATCCAGTATGTTTCAACATGTGTAGATGAATTTGAAAACTAATTGAATTCAGTGTGACACAGCTGAGTTGTACACTGGTCACTCAGAAGTAACAGCAGTTGCACAGTAATAGAAGCATACTGTTTCCTTGGTGTAACAGAGGTCAGTGAGATACAATGATGTCATCAAAGTTAATCATGACTTATCAGGAAGGTAGGATAAGAGGTAATTTAATTGAACAAGTTTGTCATGGGGAAACAGCTTCAAAATCAATGGACTGTCTTTGCCTGGCCTTTTGTAATCATGCAAGGGGCAGTCATTTGTCTACATCAAGTTTTTCGTATGAAGCACCCATCCTGATGATCCTCAGCCAACAATGAGGTACTCACTCAAAAAAAGAAATACCAGTTCTTCAAAGGGCCCTCAGAGAACTGCTGGTTTTGTAACCACAGAGAAAGATTTCCCAAATTGACCTCAAAAGAAACAAGCAAGAAGAAGTTGAGTTTTTACAGTGGGAAAGGAGGCAACACTTGACTGAGAACTGGAGGAGCTCACATAAGCATTTCCAGCTGTGACCAGTGATGCATGTCATAAACAGCAGCAGCCCGTAAGAGCTTACACCTTTCTAAGATGCTCTTACTGTCTCTCTTTCTGTTTGGTAATCAATGAGCTGTATGAAGGAACTCTTCATGAGATTCAACTTGTTATTAAGATCCTACTGTAAAATGAAGGCGGTTGTGGTTACTTTTATTTTATTTTGGTTGGGGTTTTTTTTTTTTTTTTTGGGGGGGGGGGGGGGGGGTTAAGTTTGGTTTTGTTTGTTTTTGCCTGTGCTTCCATTATCTAGTTTGTCCACATGAGTTCTTCCTGTGATGCCATCTCCAAGTCCTGGGAGACCATTTCTCTTGCTTTGTATATATGTGATTGCTGTGGGCACACCCTGTACTACTGTATAATAACAAAACTACTGAAGTCATGAGTCTAGTTTTCTCGATGTCTTAAACTATGAGTGTTGGAATTTAGGGTATTAAACTGTTTGTGTATACTTAAGGCATTGTTCAGTTAAGAAATAAATGTGGCATTTATGCAAATACTGGACAATGGCTCCTTGGTCATTTTTTTTCCTTAAAGAAATAGGTGGGGTCAGGTTTAATAACATCTAATAAGATTTTAACTCAACATATCTCTAGGGATAAATTCGTATGACAAAAGAATTCTCTTCTCAACCCAGTAAAGGGTGGTCTATTAGATTAAATCTCAGGAAAAACTTCCTAACTTGAAGAACAGTAGGACAATGGAAAAAACTGCCTCAGGAGGTTGTGGAAGCTCCTTCACTGGAGATTTTAAAATGGAGGCTAGATAGCCATCTGTCTTGGATGGTTTAACCACAACAAATCCTGCATCTTGGCAGGGGGGTTAAACGAGATGACCCTTGCAATCCCTTCTAACCCTATGATTCTATGATGCTGTAGCTTCAAGGGGGTACTTATATGTATGTTCAGATATTTTATACCATATTTTATACCTTTTGAGCTTTGTCATACTAGTATATAATAATAGAACAGTAGCACTTAAGGTGATAAACACAATGGGGTCAATTGCCCTCTCATTTAGCACTCGCTTACACAAAATGCTCAGCACTCTGGCACCAATACAGCAAAACATTTAAGGATGTGAGTAGTCCACTGACATCAATGGTTACAAGCGTAAAGTGCTTTGTTAGACTGGGACCAGAGTGCTCAGCACATTACTCTTGGGGGAATTTGCACCACTGCACATGCAGAATTTGCGAAGAAATTAATGTGAATGCAGAATTTCCTTTTTCTCCCACAGAAATGGGCTGCAGAGCTGCTAGCTGCCACTAGGGGTCGCTGGACCCAGCAAAGCACAGCTCACAAATAAAAGACAACTGCGGGGGAGAGGGGGAAGGAGCTGGAGGGTTCCTGGCAGCTGCAGTTCCTGGCACATCCTGAAGGAAGGAGGCGGCCTGCAGGAATATCCACACAATCCCGGGGGACCCAGCATCAGGCTGTTTCTCCCTCTAGATCCCTGGGCTCTAGGGGTTAGGGGGTGTCAGATTCTGGGCTGTGGGATGCCCTGAGGATGGGCTCGGGGGGGACACGTAGCTGGGCTCTGGGGGGCAAAGGGGACGAGTGTCTGGGCTGGGGTGGGCCCCACAGCTGGGATCTTGTGGAGAGGGGGTGCAAGTGTCTGGGCTGGGGTGGGGAGGGGGTGTGAGTGTCTGGGCTGGGGAGGCCCCAAGCTGGGGGATAGAGGGTGCGTGTGAGTGTCTGGGCGGAGGGGGCTCTGTAGCTGGGATCTAGGGGGGAGGGGGTTCAGATGTCTGAGCTGGGGGGCACTCCATGGCTGGAATCTGGCAGGGTAGGGAGTGTGGGTATCTGGGCTGGGAGGGCACCCCACAGGTGGGCTCTGAAGGTTAGGGGGTGCAGGTGTCTGCCCCCGCTACTGGGATCTGAGGGGGAGGGGGCAGAGAAACGGATTTCTTTAATTCTTCACTCCTGGAGGAAAATTTTTGTGCCTGTATTGTTACTGACATAGTTGCTGACATGTATGTTGAAATAAATTACCAAAATAATTGAAACTGGCATGATTTTTATAGTGTTATTTTGACAAATAATATTTGCAGAATTTTAAAATATTGTGCACAGAGTTTTTAATTTTTTGGCACAGAATTCCCCCAGGAGTAGCACATTGCAGGATCGAACCTTTTACACTGGTCTGTCTCCACTGACTTCTGTGGAGTTACTCCTGATTCACACTGGTATAAGTGAGTGGAGAATCAGACTGAATCCTCCCAGACTGAACTTCCTACATAGAATAGGTAATGGTCTAAGAGTTCATAAGCCATTCATCCCTACCCAAAGGAACCCTGAAGCTAGTCACCCAAATCTTTGATTAAATGCTTCTGCTAGTCATAGGCAAACACACTCTGAGCACAAAAAACCTAAGGAACATCTTAAAGCAGGCAATGTAGAACACACAAGGTCCTGCACAGTGATGTATCAAAAAATATACCATAGGTGTCAGCACCATGAGAATAGTTATTAGCAGAACTCTGTTATAAAGACTTAAAAGCTGGAAAAAGTTCTGGCACAGGACAATAGGGATTAGATCATTTCCAATTCAGAGGATATTTACAGCATTGCAGTATTCACTTATTTGCAGTGTGACCTACCTTTATAACAGGGGATACTACTATAGTAGATTTAATTGCAGGTGGAGGTTTTAATGGCATCTGCTGTGTAAATGTCATCCTAAGGCAGCATTATTTTTTTATGCCCCATGCCCTGGAGTGGGGAATTCTCTTTTGGGCAGTGCCTGGGGCAGCTCCTAGCATCAGAAACCTTGACAGCTTGACTTCATTGGAGCTGTTTTGCAGGAGCAGGGCACCTGTGGGAACAGTGGATCCACCCCATGCATCTGGTTTTTCTTCCCACTGTTCCTGAGAATCACAGTTGGCGCTTCCAGGGAGGTTGGTGCAAACCCAACCTTCTTCCCTAACAAAACAACTGGGAAGAGAACTAGAAGAGGGGGAACCTCATGAAGATTTCTTCCCCCAGAGATCATCCTGGGCCAGGATTCTATGGAAAGGGACAACTGGGTTCAGTGTTTCTACTATAGACTGGTTCATCTGGCTGAGATAATTATTCCTGAGGCACTTAAAAACCGTCCCAGTTGAAGAAGAAACCACTGTGAATATAATGAGCCAAATTCACTGCTGATGTCTATGTGCACAACTCTGTAAAGTCCAATGGATTCACTTCACTTTAGACAAGCAGTGAATTTTACTCCATGTGAGCCTGTCTAGCATGGACAGTGCTAATAAGTGCCCGTCTATTGAGGTAGACCTCAGCTCTCAGAAGAGCTGTCTGAAATGTTTTCATGAAAATGTTCCTCTTTTCCAGCTAGCTCCAGTTCTCAAATTTTGCATTCTATTTCTGGGCAGCAAACACAGAGGTCATAGGTGTACTCTATTACACTGAAACATTCATCTTATCCCTTCCCATCTTCCTAGTTTTGAGAATATAGATGGAAACCATCTAGAGAGATAGTGATATATGGCACCATAGGCATGCAGACGGGATGTGCCGGGTGTGCCCAGGCACACCCTAATGCCCTGAGCTCCGGCTGGGAAGGCTGCTCCTCCCCCCTCCCCCGCTGGAGGCTCAGGGGGGACATGAGGAGGAAGAGGAGGAGGCTGCAGCAGTTGCAGGCAGCGATGGCTTCGGAGCCGTGTTTACATCACTGCTGGCCCCAGCAGCGCGGGGTGAGTGGAGTCGGCCCAGGGGCCCAGCTCCACCAATATTTGAGGCCCCCTGGCCCCACCTGCCGCCCCCCCCCCCCCCGCATCTCCTCCAGCCCCCTCTTGCTGCCCCCACACACCTCCCCGGGCCCTGGAGCAGAGTGTCCCTGCTTCTTCCATGCAGCCTCCCTGCAGCAACTGCTGCTGCAGGGTCTTAGTACCCCCATCTCGACTGCCAGGGCACACTGACTCTGAACCTGCCCTTCCACCTCAGACCCTCCTCTTTTCCGGCGGGACCCTCCACCAGCACAAGGGGCCCCCTCGCCCGCAGTCACCACTCCTGCCCCAAGCTGGACAAGGAGGCAGCCCCATCCCTCACCCCCAGTGAGGCTACAGTCAGGGGCAGCAGCAGGGGAGGAAGCGCATGCAGCACCCCCCGGCACCCACCACGGGGGAGGCGAGAGAGATTCCTGGACCTGAGAGGGGCCCTGGGAGCACATGGAGTGACAGTGGTGGGGGTGAGAGTGCTGCTGGAGGGGCGAGAAAGGGGGGCTCCTCCCCCAGAGCTCGCTACTGCCAGCAGGGAAGGGGCTGGGGGGAGTCCTCTCTGGCCCCTGTCCCAGAGCAGCCTTCCTGCACTCCAAACTCATCCCCAGCCCTGCCCCACCCCAGAGCCCACACGCCCAGCCAGAGCTTTCACCCCCCGCCACTGCACTCTCAACCCTAGCCCTGAGCCCCTCTGACACCACAAACCCCTCATCCCCCTGCACCCTAACCCTCTGCCCAAGCCCCCTCCAATACCACAAACCCCTCATCCCCAGTCCCAGCCAGAGCCCTCATCCCTCTGCCCCAGCCCTGAACATCTCTAACACCCCAAGCCCCCAGCCCCAGACAGAGCCCTCACCTCCCACACTCCGACTCTCGCCCTGAGCCCCTCCCACACCCAAATCCCTCACCCCACAGCCCTCACCGCTGCACCTCCTCCCATCCCCAAACTCCCTCCCAGAGCCTGCACGCTGTACCCCAATCCTCTGCCCCAGCCTAGGGCCTGCACTCCAGACCTCCCCCACCCAAACTCCCTCCCAGAGCCTTGGGCAGGTGGGGGGCAGAGTTTGGGCAGAGGCAGGTTCTGGGCACCACCAAAATTTCTACAAACCTGCCACCCCTAGTGACAGGGTCCCCCCTGCCCGCGCAGGGTGTATTTGTTGCCTGTACAAACTTCCCCAGCAGCTGTACAAAGTGGTTGTAATTGTATCACACAGCAAACCCCACACTGCTACCATGACTCCCTTGGCCCCCTGCCCGGGCCCGCCCAGCCAATCACCACTTCCCCAGCACTACATGTGACCTTTGTTGACTTACGTCAGTCATAGCGCTCTTCCACCACTGTGCTCCAGCTTGGTTGGCGCTCTTTGCGCCCGCCCTGTAAGTGCCATCACGTCATTGGTCAAGGGAATGTCCAGGGGGTGTGTCATAACCATACTTCTAAGGGTAGCCTAGAATTCCTCCTTACCTGTAAGGGCTTAAGAAGCTCAAATAACCTGGCTGGCACCTGACCAAAGGGACCAACGGGGAAAGAAGATACTTTCAAATCTTCGGGGGGAAGGCTTTGTGTTGTGTTCTCTGGGGAAAGCAGAGAAGCATCAGGTCAAAAAAACTCCTTCTCCTATAAACCATCCTGTACAAGACTTTGATATTACAAAAAGAGTAAGTAAATAAGGCAAGGCGGGTTAGCTTATCTTTTCTTTTCAACTTGTCAATTTTCCCTTTGCTAGAGGGAGGCTTATCCTGGTTTTCTGTAACTTTAAAGTTTTGCCTAGAGGGGAATCCTCTGTGTTTTGAATCTGATTACCCTGTAAAGTATTTACCATCCTGATTTTTCAGAGGTGATTCTTTTACCTTTTCTTTAAATAAAATCCTTCTTTTAAGAACCTGACTGATTTTTCCATTGTTCCAAGACCCAGGGGCTTGGGTTACATTTTGTAACCAATTGGTTAGGATATTATTCTCAAGCCTCCCCAGGAAAGGGGGTGTAAGGGCTTGGGGGGATTGCTGGGGGAAGAGGAACTCCAAGTGGTCCTTTTCCCTGGTTCTTTGTTAAAATCACTTGTGGTGGCAGCGTTACTTAAACCGAAGGGAGAATTTGTGCCTGGGGAGTTTTCAACCTAAGCTGGTAGAATAATCTTAGGGGGTCTTTCATGCAGGTCCCCACATCTGTACCCTAGAGTTCAGAGTGGGGAGGGAACCCTGACAGGGTGGGATTTGGTGGGGACTCTGTTCTGAGGGGCGGTGTGGTAAGGAGGCCGGGCCGGGCCAGGGGGGTTGGATACAGGCTAGAGGGTCTTGGGAGCAGTCAGGGGACGGGGAACAGGGACGTTGGATAGGGCATGGGAGTCCCAGGAGGCCTATCGGGGCCGGGGGTGTGGCTAGGGGTCGGGGCAGTCGGGACAGGGGGGTTGGATAGTTGGTGGAGTCCTGGGGGGGTGATTAGGAGGTGGGGGGGTCTCTGGAGGGGGCGGTCAGGGGACAAAAAGCAGGGGGGTTGGATGGGTTGGGGGTTCTGGGGGGGGCCATCGGGGCGGGGATATGGAGAGGGGTCAGAGCAAACAGGGAGCAGGGGGAGTTGGATGGGTCAGGAGTTCTAGTGGTCCTGTTAGGGGGCGGGGAGCGGTTGGATAGATGTGGGAGTCCTGGGGGTCTGTCTGGGGGTGGGGATGTGGATAAGGGTCAGAGCAGTCAGGGGACAGGTAGGGGGTAGAGTCCTAGGGAGGCAGTTACAGTGGGGGGGTCTCAGGAGGGGGCAGTCAGGGGACAAGGAGCAGGGAGGCTTAGATAGAGGGTGGGGTCCTGGGGAGCAGTGAGGGTCAGGGTCCCAAGAGGGGGCAGTCAGGGGACAAGGAGAGGGGGGGTTGGTGGTTCTGAGGGGGGCAGTCAGGGGGCAGGAAGTGGGAGGGAGTGGATGGGGTCGGGGCGGGGCTCCCTGGGTGCACACCCTAATGAAATGTGCTGCGCATACCTATGTATGGCACATAAAATATTAGGGGACAAAACTAAAAACACTGCAAGCTCTCAGAGAAAGTTTTGCAGATTCTGTTCTATTATAGTCCATTTCTGATACCATGACCATCACCATGGTATCTCAGCACCTTTCATAGTGCCTTAAGCTATGTGACTAGCATGATCTGTCAATGTGAATATGGTATTTGGAAACCCAGAATTCCTAAATATGATTAATATATTCCTGTAGTGACCAAGGAAAAGATTTCTGCTATATAGCCTTCTCTGTCATGTGGAAAGCAAAATCACATGGGGAGTTAATGAATAAATATGGCCGGCCTTGCGGACAAAATTAAATGTTAATATCAGCAGGCCAAATACTAGTGTCAGAAAGTATTTTGGGAACTAAAATGGGATGGTTCCACCCCACCCTCCGGTGTATCATATTTTCACACAGGGCTCACATCAAGGTTGTATTGGATTATGTCACGGAGAAATAGATCCTGCTACATGTGGCATAGTTAGTAAGCGGCCGTAGGGGCGGGGTGGGGGGGGGAATTGTACAGTGGACACCGGAGTTAGTGGATACTGACCTCTTACCATGTAACTGGAGCATTAAGCTTCTATAACCCTGATCCATGTCAGGTGACTAGACCCAAGAAGCAAAGAGCAGCCTCCTACCAGCACTCTTCTGTGTCACATCCTCATTGCATGGCATCAGGAGCTAACTAAATCTTTGGGAAACAGAAGCTGCTTGACTCCCTCACTCTGAAGGGAAAGTTGACAAAGGAGGTAATGGAAGAATCTGTCCTAGAAGAAGCACTGAAGTGATGTGCTCCAGTGGCTTAGGGTTGCCACCTCTGAGGTACAAAAACCTGGGCCATCCAGGATTATCCTGAGCCAGAAAAACTGTGTGTACCGAGCAGCCTTACATATGCCCCAGGACAGTTACCTCTAAAAAAACTCTAGGAAAACCTGGACAGCCCTAACATGGCTCCATAGATTTCTAACTGCCCCCCGGCTTGGGCTTTGAGCTGGGTTCTTCCCACCTAGCACCAAGTGGCTAGGCCAAATCGTGCTTTTGATGCTCACAATGCAAGCATGCAGGCGGCACAGGCCGAGCCCCACAGCATGTAGGTACAAGACTGCTCCTTAGGGCAGCGCTGCCTGGAGCGATGGCAGGCTTGACACTGGGGGGCAGGAAGCACACCAGGGCCATTGCACCTGGGTAACACACCTGCCCTGCCCCAGAACCCCCTGCCCCAGAACCCCCTGCCAGCCATGGGGCGCCAGCCTGCCAGAGCCTGACCTCAGGCGAAGGCCAGACCTGCAGGCCCTGCTCGCCCCGCGATGGCCACAGCACAGTGGCCTGGCCTGGCCTGGGGACCCGCATTTCCCATCAGGTGATTGGCAGCTGAGAGAAGCCTTAGGACCTGCTTCAAAAAAACTAGCCGCTAGCAACGGCCCCAGGCCCCTGCCCCCGCCAGGTGATTGACAGGAGGCGGCTCTGGTCCCACCCCTCGGCGTGATTGGTAGGCGAGAGGGCTCTGGTCCCGCCCCTCGGGGGTGATTGGTAGGCGAGGGGTTCTGGTCCCGCCCCGCGGGCTGATTGAGGGAGGGTGGAACGAGGCCTTAGCAGGAGCAGGAACTAGGAAGCGGCTCTGGAGTCTCGGGCCGGGCTGGATGGATTTGTTCGGGGACTTCCCGGAACCGGAGCCGGATCCCTCGGCAGCAGGTGAGCGTGGCCGCACCTCTTCCCGCCGCAGGGGGTCGTGGCCGGGGCCGAGATCTCCCAGCGGGCCCTGCGCCCCTCTGGGCGGGGCCAGCCTTAGCAACCACCGCCCTCCCGCGCCCGGTTGCGGCGTGAGGTGAAGCGTGCGGGCCTGCCCCGGCTCGGCCGCACGGGGTGACGCTTCCTGGCCCGTACTGCTGGCCTTATGTGCCTGGGTCCTCCTGCGCCACGCTTAGTCTTGGTGCCGTGGGAGGCCGCGGCGGGCTCCTCGGGTCGGACCAAGGGGCTGGTTGTTGTTGCGCTTGCGGCGGGCAGCCATGGGCCAGGGGTGGGCGGCCTGAGACCCGCGGCCTCTGCAGCCCCTGCTCGCTGTGAAACGCGGGCGAAGCGTACCTGTGGGCTCCAGCCAGGGGACAGCTGCAGCCTGGCCCCCGCGCACGCCACCCAAGGGTGGGTGCAGAGCCCAGCTCCGCCAGGTGCGACTGATAGCGCTCCCAGGGTTGAGTCTCGTCCTCCATCTCTGGGAGAGTGGTCCAGGGCTTGGCTTCGCCTGGGGGATCAGCCCAGGGCTGTTTGGTGTCGGGTAAAACTCCACTGCGCTGTGTGCGTGAGGAGGGGGAAAGTGAGAGAAGAGACATACTGTATAGCAAAAAGAAAAGGAGTACTTGTGGCACCTTAGAGACTAACCAATTTATTTGAGCATAAGCTTTCGTGAGTGAGCTGTGCTCACGAAAGCTTATGCTCAAATAAATTGGTTAGTCTCTAAGGTGCCACAAGTACTCCTTTTCTTTTTGCGAATACAGACTAACACTGCTGTTGCTCTGAAACCTGTCATACTGTATAGCGTCCATCTAGATTTGAGGGGGAGAAAGGAGAGAAGAGGCAGAAATATAAGGCAGGGAGTGAGTGGAATGCAGGCTAGAGAGAGGTGGATAGGGTCATTGAAGAAAACTCAGGGAAGAGACACAGCATGATTGAATGTAATTTTTCCTCTTTCTTTCCCATGAAAGAAGGTAGAACAAAAAAGAGAGATGCAGTTGCATTAAAAAAATAAAGAGAAAGTTGCTTGATAATATATTGCAGCTGTTATTCAGTCCCTTTAAATTGAAGGGTATGGGGCTCTGGAGGGTGAGGCAATGCAGGTATTTTTCACTCTGGTTAGTAGACTTAGGCCATGTCTATACTACATAGTTTTGTCGACATAAGGTAGCTTACATTGACCTAGTTATGAAGGTGTACACACTGCAGTGCTCCTCCTGCCATTTTAACTTTTGTGTTACTCCAATCTAATAAAACCACCTTGATGAAAGGCATACAGTGTAGGGCAACTTAGAGCTACTCAGTGTCGGGTGCAACCTAAGCAATGCAGTGTTTACACTAAGTGTCCTCCAGGAGGTATCCTACATTGCCCATCCTATGCACTCTGGATACCATTTTTAACTCCACTGCCATGCAGCCAAGTACGCAGGTGAACATCCCTCCCCTATTAAAGCCCTGGAAAGTTTTGAATTTGTTCAGTATGGAGACCTCATATAGCATGCTGGCTCTATGCAGCAAACGTGTTCCTGTGTGGAGTCCATGGGAGGTGGTTGATTTCCTGGGTCTGTGGGGAGAGGAAGCTGTGTAGGCACAACTCCACTCCAGCTGCAAGAACTTGCTCAGGGCAGGGAGTAGAAGGGCTATGGCAGGGACATGCAGCTGTGTGTGTAAAAATCTGAAGAGCTGCGGCAGGCATAGTAGAAGGTAAGGGAGAGGTGTGGAGCCACAGATATGCTGCTCCTACAAGGAGGAGGCTAGGGTTAGGATGGTGGTGAATAGCATCCCTGTTGAGCTCCTCTTATGTCTTCATAATGCACAGCTAAAATACTGAAGAACAGTGCAGGATCCATGCTTTCTGACACAGATGGCTGGCTTGCAGGTTACCAGAGCGGTTGAAAAGCAGCTGGAAACCTAATAGGATGCCCATGGAATGATGAGATTGAGAAACCTGTAGTATGTGATGCTAAACCTGCTCCCGTGAGGCATTACAAACCCCAAACACCCTTTGGTCAGTTGCCCAGTGGGATAGCATCAGAGGGGTAGCCGTGTTAGTCTGGATCTGTAAAAGTGGCAGAGATTCCTGTAGCACCTTATATACTAACTGTCATAAATATAAAGGGAAGGGTAAACCCCTTTAAAATCCCTCCTGGCCAGAGGAAAAATCCTCTCACCTGTAAAGGGTTAAGAAGCTAAAGGTAACCTCGCTGGCACCTGACCAAAATGACCAATGAGGAGACAAGATACTTTCAAAAGCTGGGAAGAGGGAGAGAAACAAAGGGTCTATGTCTGTCTGTATGCTGCTTTTGCCGGGGATAGAACAGGAATGGAGTCTTAGAACTTTTAGTAAGTAATCCTAGCTAGGTATGTGTTAGATTATGATTTCTTTAAATGGCTGAGAAAGGAACTGTGCTGAATAGAATGACTATTCCTGTCTGTGTGTCTTTTTTGTAACTTAAGGTTTTGTCTAGAGGGATTCTCTATGTTTTGAATCTAATTACCCTGTAAGGTATCTACCATCCTGATTTTACAAAGGGGATTTCTTTACTTCTATTAAAAGTCTTCTTGTAAGAAAACTGAATGCTTTTTCATTGTTCTCAGATCCAAGGGTTTGGGTCTGTGGTCACCTATGCAAATTGGTGAGGTTTTTACCAAACCTTTCCCAGGAAGTGGGGTGCAAGGGTTGGGAGGATTTTGGGGGGGGGAAAGATGTGTCCAAACTATGTTTCCCAGTAAACCCAGTTAGAGTTTGGTGGTGGCAGTGGAGATCCAGGGACAAAGGATAAAATTAATTTGTACCTTGGGGAAGTTTTAACCTAAGCTGGTGAAAGTAAGCTTAGGAGGTTTTCATGCAGGTCCCCACATCTGTACCCTAGAGGTCAGAGTGGGGGAGGAACCTTGACACTAACAGACATGGGATAGTTAGTCATGGTGCACTGATCTCTGTATCGATGCAAGAGCTGCTCTGTGGACACAAGTTGCATAGTGTGGACATGCAACAGCATTTTAAATACAGCAGTGGCTGTATGTCGATGTACCATAGGTTGACAACTTTGTAGTGTAGACATCGCCTTTAGTCTTTGGGCTAGTAGGTATCAGGTACATTTTTCATGCCCTCAGTTAGCTTCCCAGAATCTTTCCCCAAAAGATCCAAAGTGTTCATAACTACAGAGCTGTGAATATAGACCAACTCTTGGGTTTCTCCATGAATATTTGATAGTGCTGTTAGCACAGGGGTAGGCAAACTTTTTGGCCTGAGGGCCACCTCTCGGTATGGAAATTGTATGGTGGACCGGCTGGGGCAGGGGATTGGGTGCACGGGGAGGATGAGGGTTCTGGCTGGGGGTGCAGACTCTGAGGTGGGGCTTGGGATGATGGGTTTGGGGTGCAGGAGGGTGCTCCCTGACTGGGATGGAGGGGTTTTGAGGGCAGGAGGGGGCTCTTGGTTGGGGCAGGGGATTGGGGCGCACGGGGGGGGGTGAGGCTCTAGCTTGGGGTGCAGACTCAGGTGGGGCTGGGTTCAGGATGGATAAAAATCAATTAGTTTTTTTTAAAGAAAAATAAGAATTGGATTTTTTTATTTAAATCAGATTTTTCTGATAGGTTTTTTCCCTCAAAAAGCATTATCTAAAGATAGTTTTAATTATGATATCTTTGACCTATAATATATCTTATCATGGAATAGGGATTATATATTCTAATTCTATAGTATGAGACAATATATTCATGTAACGTTTAAGACTCATTTTTGTAAATGAGTTCCAATAGTTCATGGATTAGGGACCCAATCTTATGAGGTTCCAGGGGCTTCTGTATAGATTATTTAGGTTAATCTTTCTAGCTACTCAATGGGACTGAGTGCTCAGTCTAGAAGATACCATCAGAGATGCTTAGTTTTGCAGTTCTCAAACTCTGGATTTGTGTCTCCAGAGATAACATGCTTGTTAACAGCAAAAATGTTTTTTAAATAAATAATATATAGGGGTGAGAAATAACAGACTTCAACCCTATTGTCCCTCTGCAAATTTGTGTACACAGAGTCAATCCCTTACCTCCCTCTAAAAGTGCAAAGTTTCAAAAAGTTCAGTGAATAGAAGATCATTGGGGGCGGAATAGATCTGGACAAGGAGAAGTCATCTAGAGATAAATGTGAGAAGGGAGGGACAGGCAGTAGAGACAAACATGAAACTGTTTGAGCAGCATATTCCAGAAGTCTTGAGGTCTTTCTGAGTGTAGCCTTCATCTATTTGAGAACTACCAAACCATTCTCTCACAGAAGGGAAAACCTGTAATGGCAACAAGCCGTAAAAGAGACCCAGTTTGGGAATATTTTAATGAAGTTCTTCTACCTGTGGGTAAGACAGGCATGCTTGCAGAATGAAATGCAAAGGCCTGGTTGCCCAGATGAAACAACATCATGAGAAGTGTTCCTTCTCAGGAGGAAGCTGCATTGAAGATGATGAAAGGAATATGTCTGAACATGCAGGATCTTCAGGTTGGTCAACTTTTTTTATTTCATACTTCTTTCTTAAGGACTGCCTCTCTTCCTTCTGGACTATTCTTGAATTTTCATGTTTGAGCAAAAAATGTAGTTGTTACTCTATGGTACTAACATTTTAGATGCAGTTGTGATAAAAAATAAAAGCTGAAATAGGCAGATCTTCCTTTTACAGTTTCACCTTTAAAGTAGTACTGAGTGTCAGTGAATGCAATGAGTAATACTAAATGAGTAGTATGGTGGTAATAATAATTAAATAACTGCATTGACTTATTTTGTTTAGAAGAATCCATCCTCAACATACAGGATTCTGAAGACTATCCACTTTCAAGATCACCATCATTTTCTATAGTTTCAGAGTTATCTGCCAATAATAATGTTTCAGTCACATCATGTATGCCACGTAGCCACGTATCACCTGTAGCAGAAAGAAAAAAAAAAATCTCTATCAGCCAGAAACAACCATAGATAACAACCCATCCTGGACAACGATCCCTCACTTTCACAGGCCTTGGGAGGCAGGCCAGTCCTCGCCCACAGACAACCCGCCAACCTGAAGCATATTCTCACCAGCAACTACACACCGCACCATAGTAACTCTAACTCAGGAACCAATCCATGCAACAAACCTCAATACCAACTCTGTCCACATATTTACACCAGCGACACCATCACAGGACCTAACCAGATCAGCCACACCATCACCGGTTCATTCACTGCACGTCCACCAATGTAATATACGCCATCATGTGCCAACAATGCCCCTCTGCTATGTACATCGGCCAGACTGGACAGTCCCTACGTAAAAGGATAAATGGACACACATCAGATATTAGGAATGGCAATATGCAAAAACTTGTAGAAGAACACTTCAACCTCCCTGGACACACAATAGCAGATTTAAAAGTAGCCGTCCTGCAGCAAAAGAACTTCAGGACCAGACTTCAAAGAGAAACTGCTGAGCTTCAGTTCATTTGCAAATTTGACACCATCAGCTCAGAATTAAACAAAGACCATGAATGGCTAGCCAGCTACAAAAGCAGTTTCTCCTCGCTTGGTGTTCACATCTCAACTGCTAGAAGAGGGCCTCATCCTCCCTGATTGAACTAACCTCGTTATCTGTACCCTGATTCTTGCTTGCATATTTATACCTGCCTCTGGACATTTCTACTACATGCATCTGACGAAGTGGGTATTCACCCACGAACGCTTATGCTCCAATAATTCTGTTAGCCTATAAGGTGCCACAGGACTCTTTGCCGCTTTTACAGATCCGGACTAACACGGCTACCCCTCTGATACTTGAAACCATAGATATCTTTGTGATAAGAACCAGCAGATTACAAAAAGAGGTAATTGATGAAAAAATTGCCCGGTTTGTTTATGCAACAAACTCTCCTTTCCATATGATTGAGAACCTACACTTCATTAACATGGTTCAGTCATTAACAGTCCACCCAACAGAGCAGATGTTGCAGGAAAATTGCTGGATAAAGTGTATGAAAGAGAAATTGAGCAGTGTGCAAAAGGTCTAGAGGGTGAAATTGTTAACCTGAGTCTTGATGGGTGGAGCATTGTCCACAGTGATCCTGTTCTATGTGCTTGTGTGACAACAGAAGAAGGGAAATTTCTTCCTTACAGCAACAGTTGATACAGCAGAATACTTACAAGAAGTAGCAGTAAAAGCTATAACAAACTGTGGAAAAAACAATTCAAATGTCTAGTATGCAGCTTGGTCACAGAAAATGCTGCAAATGTATCCAAGATGAGAAGAAATTATTTTGAAGAGTCCCCAGCTAACAACATACGGTTGCAGTGCTCATTTGATGCACTAGCCAAATGACTAGCCAAAGACTTCAGTGTTCCAGAAATAAAGGCTAATGTTGTTGAAATTGCAAAATACTTCTGTAACACCGCTTTGCAGCAGTTGCTCTAAAAAAAAGTGGGAGGAACCAAGCTAACTCTCCCACAAGACGTGCTATGGACCTCAGTAGTGGACTGTTTTGAGCGCTGTATCAAGCACTGGCCTAATCTGATGACAGTTTGTGAATAAAATCGTGAAAAAATAGATGGCACTGTCACAGCCAAAGTTCTCAACATTGGGCTTAAGAGAAATGTTGAACACCTGCTGAGTACCCTGAAGCCGATTTCTGTAGCCTTGAACAAAATACAGGGAAATAGCTGTTTTATTGCTGACGCTGTTGACATTTGGAAGGAAGTGAATGAGATCTTAAAAAGGGAAATATGCAATGACCGTTCTTGTCCCATTCATTCTTTTTTTAAAGCTTGTAATTTAACTCTCTGTCTCCAGCTCATTTTCTTGCAAATATTCTCAATACTCGGTACCAGGGTCAAACATTTAACTGCTGAAGAGGAGTTAGCTATGACATGGACATCCAGCAATCATCCCTCCATAATGCCAACTATAATAAACTTCAGAGCTAAGGGTGAACCATTCAAGAAATATATATTTACTGATGATGTTTTAAAGAAGTCATACCGGAGAACTCGTGGAAGTCACTTAAGCACTTGGATTCAGAGACTGTTGAAGTGGTGATCTCACTTTTAACAGCAGTAGCTTCTTCTACCAGTGTAGAAAGAATCTTTTCTTCCTTTGGACTAATTCATTCCAAATTGAGAAGTCATTTGGGACCTGAAAAAGCAGGAAAGCTTGTTTTTGTTTTGTTTTTCTCTTCCTGTTTGTTCACAAACAGGAAAATGAAGGTGAAGATGACTGAGTTAGCTGCAGAAGCCAATATTTTAAGTTTCTCATGTTGAGCTGGCTGACATAGTCGATTTAATTTTTTTAAATATATTTCATTTAACTATTTTAGTTTAAAAACAAGTTTAACAAAAACCCAACATGATTTTAAAAAAGTGCATGTTTAAATTCAAAAATGCATATGCTTGTTTTGTTAAAATATTATGTTTGCTGTTGAAGGGAAAAAAATCCAGAATACATAATGTTTTAGTTAAATAAAACAATTTAAATGTCTGTCTGGTGGTGGTCTCCTCCTAATACAGCATGGCAAGAAACTCCTCCAAATATTAATGATAGTTTACCTCCCAATGACTTCATAAATATCTGCTTCAGTTACCTTTTGGTAAATGAAATAATCAAACAATCATTCATTTTCTGATATAGCTGTAAAACTAATTTGAAAAGCTTTTCAAAATAAATCACTTTAAAAATGTATAGTGTACCTTCTAAAAATGAATCCTACATGTATCTGAGTTGTGAAGAATATGTATTAACGTTATAACAACCAACAAAAATGCACTTTTATGTAGAAATCCATGATTAAATAGTTTTCCTGACTAGTGATTTAAATCAAATCCACCCTGGCTGGGGATGAGGGGTTTGGGGTGCAGGAGGGTGCTCCAGGCTGGGATCAAAGGGTTTGGAGGGCAATCAGAGCTGGGGCAGGAGGTTGGGGTGCATGGGTGCGCTCAGGATCCAGGTGGCGCTTACCTGAAGCAGCTCCTGGAAACAGCGGCCCGTCTCCCCTCCGCCTCTCACGTGGAGGTGGGGCCACACTGCTCTGTATGCTGCCCTGTCCGCAGGCACTGTGCAGTGGCTGTGGTTCTCGGCCAATGGGAGCTACAGAGCTTGCACTTGGGGCAGGGGCGCTGTGCAAAGCCCCCTGGCTGCCCTTGTTTCCGGGAGCTGCGCAGAGCTGAGCAAGGCAAGCTCCCTGGCTGGAGCTCCGGAGCAGGGAAAGATCCCAACCCCGCCCTGCAGC
Organism: Chelonia mydas; assembly: GCF_015237465.2. Classification (NCBI taxonomy): domain Eukaryota; kingdom Metazoa; phylum Chordata; order Testudines; family Cheloniidae; genus Chelonia; species Chelonia mydas. The sequence goes on from NC_057855.1 coordinate 55,625,802, forward strand.
AGGAGCTCAAGGGCCAGATTAAGAGGTCCAATGGGCTGGATGCAGCCTGCGGGCCGTGGTTTGCCCACCCCGTGTTAGCATTATCCTATTAGAATTAATGTCCGTTTGGAATTTTGGGCATAATAATGTCCTCAAAATGTCATCTGTTTTGATTCTCTTCAAATTGTGGATGTTTGGGTTGGTAAAAGGGATGCTAAATGTTTAAATGTATGGAAAATATGCATGTAAGTCCTAGGCTTTTTTTTATTGGGCACTAATATACCATAGTGTTAGATAACCTAAAATGGTCCTACTTGGCCTTTAAATCTAAGGTATCTAGCCTGACCTGCATAACACAGGCCAGATCACCTCACCTAATTTCTACATGAAGCCCATAACTCCTGCTTCAGCTATAACATCTTTTAGAAAGATATCTAGTCTTAGCTTAAAGACGGCAATCCACCACATTCCTAGGTAGATTGTGCCAATGGCTAATTATCCTCACTTTAAAATGTGCCTTATTTCTAGTTTGACTTGTCTAGCATCATCTTTCAATCACTGGATCTTGTTTTGCCTTTTTCTGCTAAATTAGGGAGCTGACTCCTATCAGAAATCTCTTGTGCATGTACTTGTAGGCTGTGATAAGTTGTCTCTGAACCTTCTCTTTGATAAACTAAATAGATTAAGCTTTCAGACTGAAATACCTGAGATCTCTTTGCAGTAACAGCTGTTATATCCTGGAGCAGTGCATTTATAAACTACGGTTGTCATAGACAGAGGGGTTCGCAATTCCATTCTGTGTGTGAATCACCCATTCGTGACCGGCCTGGGTACTCTAATCATATTGTTACTGTTTTCTGATGGGTTTCAGGGACCGAAGCACTAAAAGGAGGATCTTTGCTTTTTGATGATCTCCCACCATCCAGCAGCTCAGGTAAGGGAATGTAACCTTCTCCCACATGCCTGACCTTTCCCTGCTTACAAATGCTTCCCCACTTTTTCTACAATGGCTTGTCTAAAACCTGTTTTTCAGTTAGACTGGTCACTAAATCAGTCTTCATGGCTAGGGATTTACATTTTTAGCTAAGAGGCTGGGAAATGTTTTAAATGAGCACACTATTTCATCTTCTGCAAGGGAGGATAGAGAATAAAGACACTTGTGGGGAGGAGGAGGAATGATTTTTGTCAGCTTTTTTCCCAGATACTTGTTTCCAAGATAATCTTTTTGTGTCTCCCTCTACTTCCATTACTTAAGCTGTTCAGTTCTTTTCTATTTGTTTCTTTCTAGTCCTTTTGGATTTCGTGCATTCCCCTTTTGTAGTGATTACACAAAGTAAAACTATTTCCCCTTGTTTATTCCACCCACCCACCCCCCACTGTTCCTCAGATGTTCTTGCCAACTGCTGGAAATAGCTCACCTTAAGTGATCGCTCTGGTTACTGTGTGTATGGTAACACCCATTGTTTCATGTTCTCTATGTGTATAAATCTCCCCACTGTATTTTCCACTGAATGCATCCGATGAAGTGAGCTGTAGCTCATGAAAGCTTATGCTCAAATAAATTTGTTAGTCTCTAAGGTGCCCCAAGTCCTCCTTTTCTTTTTATTAACTTGGTGCTCTGTAGGGCCAGATTCTGCCCATCTTACTCATGTTGAGCATACTTGATTATACATACAGTCCTACTGATTCTATGCGCATAAAGGGTAGCAGAGTTCAACCCTTAGTCCTTTTTTCCATCTTTAATGGCAAATATTAGTTTTGATACCACTTTTTATAGGAGTTCAGAACTATTTTAATAACTTATTCATATAATTATCAGTATGGTTTTGTATTGTGCACCCTTGTGAAATATATTGGTGATTTACTAGAAGTCATTAAATCCACTTTACTGGGTGTGTATTTTGTCAAGAAAAATAAATGTTTAAATTAGGTCTTTCTGATGTAAACATATCCCAGACAGGATTTGAGCTCAAGGCCAATTGCTTCCTTAAGTGCATATGCATTTCAGGTGTTCTGATAAGTCACCAGAGGGATACTCCTGGGGGAATTCTGTGCATGTGCGGACATGCAGAATTCATCTGTCTCGCATTGTTTTTATGTGGGAATACACAAAACACATTTTGCCTAAGGAGTGCTGCCATTCTGCCTTCTGGCACCACAGCAGACTCTGGTGGGCAAAACAGCCAGCTGTGTTCGTGCTAGCTGTTCTAGTGCCACAGCGGCCTCTGGTGGGCAAAAGGTGCACAATTGCAGCATTTCTTAGGCAAAATGTATTTTATGCGGGAAAATACAAAATTCTATGTCCAATGCTGCAGAATTCCCCCAGGAGTAGAGTTTATCACAGCACCCTGCCTGCGGAGCCAGGTTAGGACAGAGTGGGACACACAAGGCTGCTGGCAGGGTCACAGACTGGGGTTCAGTATGGCTAGTGAAGAGGGGGATGACAGACTGGAGCATGGGCTAGTAGGGTGACAGCATTGAGTCTGGGGATGCGGGAGGGGGGCTGCAGAAACCCAGGGGGATGAGGGGTGCAGGGACAGGGGCAGATGTGCCTGACTGAATGGGAGGGTCAGCCAGGGTCTGCATGGGGGAGGATTTCCAACACCCTAACAATCCCTCCTCTCTTCTCTCCCCCCCCCCCCCCCCCCCCAAAAAAAAAGAAGAACCTCACACCCAACACCCTCCAGATTCACTCCTAGGCTCCTTCCCTCTCCCTCGGCTCTTCCATTACCCCTGCCTCCCCCATGCCTGTGTGCTGCTTCTGACAGGTGCAGGAAATACAGTTCTGTATTGTAATTTTAAATGAATTACACAAAATTCTCTATTAATATACCTTGTAAGGAATATGACAAAAAAATTACCAGAATCTTTTTGTCTGTATTCATAGAATATCAGGGTTGGAAGGGACCTCAGGAGGACATCTAGTCCAACGCCCTGCTCAAAGCAGGACCAATCCCCAATTTTTGCCCCAGATCCCTAAATGGCCCCCTCAAGGATTGAACTCACAACCCTCGGTTTAGCAGGCCAATGCTCAAACCACTGAGCTATTCATCCCCCATACTTGCTGACAGATATTTTGAAATTACGAAAATAATTGTAACTGGCATGATTATATTGTTTTGACAGAATATGGAGAATTTTGCAGAATTGTTACTTTTTGGTGCAGAATTCCCTCAGGAATAAGAGGGAGCCCAGTTAAGCTGTATTGGTCATTGTTTTGTTAGTTCAACAGTAAGAAGAAAAGACTCCCTTTTTAGCTATATATTTTTTTCTTCCCTGTTAAAATGACTGTTTGTGGGAAATCTGCACAGAAATATAGCCTGAGGTCTGACCTACTTCAAACAATTCGCTGAAGTTCATTTCCAGTTCAAATATATATTGTTGTAATGTTTTTCCACCCTCCAACTTAATTAGGCCCCAATTCTGCAAAGACTTGAACCTCACTGACATTACACCTCATGAGTAGTCCCATAAAGTCAATCAGACTAGTCACATTCCTTAAAGTTAAGCATGTGTAAGCTTTGCAGGAGTGGGCCTTAGCCACTATAATGATTCTTTCAACTCCATACCATACTCGCATAGCTAAAAAGAAATATCTCTACAAGAAGCCCCCTTTCTGTTTGTTTTGAAGTTAACCAATAATCCATTCAGGCTGAACATTTTTAAGGAAATATCTCCAACTTGAAAAATCCCGTTTCTGCCTAAAGAGTTGTTTGTTACTTGTAACTACAGTAGGTAAAAACTAGGATTATTGTAACTGGGTGAAGTTAAAAGATTTTTTTCTCTATTTTTAGTTTGTTTTGTGCTTTTGACAGCACTTTGTGTAGTCAGCTTTGCTGTTCTCCCGCCCGCCCCCCCCCCCATATAGCTCTATTTATGTAGCTGAAAATATCTTCAAACACCAAAAGAGGAGCAGAAAAACTCTTGAACTTTTAAAAAATAACCAGAACCTATTATTTAAAAGGTACTCGCTGGAGTTTTTTAAAATAGTCAGTGTGATGGGTTGGATCACAGAAACCCCTTTGGGACTGCCACCTGTTGTGCCTAGACTACCTCTGAGCCCATTTTCCCTGCCAGCTTGGGACTTCAGTACCTTGCCTTGTCTGAGCCAGACACGCTTGCCTGTTGCAAACACAGATCCAAGTCTGAGCCACGTACCCTTACAAGCTGCAGGCTTAACTGAAAACAGCTTAAGAAGTGCTTCTGTCTCCAGCACTCAATACCCAGCTCCCAATAGGGTCCAAACCCCAAATAAATCTGTTTTACCCTGTATAAAGTCTATACAGGGTAAACTCATAAAGTGTTCGCCCTCTATAATACTGATAGAGAGAGAGAGAGAGATGCACAGATGTTTGCTCCCCCAGGTATTAATACTTACTCTGGGTTAATAAGTAAAAAGTGATTTTATTAAATACAAAAAGGATTTAAGTGGTTCCAAGTAATAACAGACAGAACAAAGTAAATTACCAAGCCAAATAAAATAAAACATGCAAATCTAAGCCTAATACAGTAAGAAAACTGAATATAGATTAAAATCTCACCCTCAGATATTTCAATAAGCTTTTTTCACAGACTGGACACCTTCCTAGGCTGGGCCCAGTCCTTTCCCCGGTACAGTCCTTGTTCCAGCTCAGGTGGTAGCTAGGGGATTTCTCATGACTGCAGCCCCCGTTGTTCTGTTCCACCCCCTTATATATCTTTTGCACAAGACGGGAATCCTTTGTCCCTCTCTGGGTTCCCACCTCTCCTTTTAAATGGAAAAGCACCGCGTTAAAGATGGATTTCAGTTCAGGTGACATGATCACGTCACTGTAAGACTTCATTACCCACTTGCCAGCATACAGGGAGACTTACAAGTAAACAGAGCCATTTACAACCAATTGCGCTGGTTAATGGGAGCCATCAAGATTCAAAGCCACCATTAATGGCCCACACTTTGCATAATTACAATAGGACCTCAGTTATATTTCATATTTCTAGTTTCAGATACAAGAATAATACGTTTATACAAATAGGATGAACACACACACACACAGTAGTTTATAAGCTTTGTAATGGTACCTTACAAGAGACCTTTTGCATGAAGCATATTCCAGTTATATTATATTCACTCTCATTAGTATATTTTCATAATGTCATATGGAGTGCACCGTCACAGTCAGCGTTGCAGTATTTGTTTGATAGCATTCCTTTCTCCAAGTAACATACTGTGAATAGAAAAGGAGTACTTGTGGCACCTTAGAGACTAACCAATTTATTTGAGCATAAGCTTTCGTGAGCTACAGCTCACTTCATCGGATGCAACAAATACTGTGAATAATCATGATGTCCCAGCTCTTAATCGTACAAGACATCAGATGGTTGTAAGGACATGAACATCTATTAGGTATTTGCTGTGAACTGAAAGCCAAGGGCTCAGCAGGGTAGATGGATGTGGTTCAGAAGAAAAAGCCCTGGTTAGTAGAAAAGGAAGAGAGCAGAATGGTAGAAGAACTGAGGTGTACTGCAGTTCCTGTGGGGAATTCAAAGTGCTTAGAACATCAGTGTTAATGATCCAGATTTCTTCCATTTGCCGCTTCTGTGTGTCCTCTGCTAAAGGCCTTTGGTCTTCATGTAAATACTTAGCAGTGTTATCTGAAATAACCTAAAAGAATTTCTGCCCCTTTATTTCCTACAATAGCCAAGGTTTCTAAAGGAGTCATTTTAACTCTTGTAAATCAGAAGTGCTTTAGCTAGAAATGAGTTCTATTTCCAGGAAAGTGGCAGTTTCTCTCTTGTGCAGTAGTGGTCTATAGTTTGGGTGGAGAGGGTCATTTGGGGCAAGGATTGTTCTAGAATAATGGGGCATTCCTTTTCTTCCTGTGAATAACTTTTCAAGTGTGTTCTGACTCTGCTCTGTGTTTTAGGGAAAGAAGCACAGACAGGGCCTTTGCTTTTTGATGATCTTCCACCGGTCAGCAGTGCTGACTCAGGTAAGAGGACTCTAATCGTGTTGTTGGCATCTGCCTAGCTTCTGTTTGCATCAGCATCTCTTCTCACGCTGAAATTTTATCTAAACCTTTTTTTAATTATACATAAGTATAGGATAAAATCTTCCAGAATATCTACATGTTTGAGTGTCCATCTTCCTCCTCCTCACTCATTTCTTCAACTAATATAAATTGCTATCTTAATATGGATCTTTCATATTTTTTGAAATGTTAACATGGGGCATATTAAAAACATCAGCATAAGGCCTAGGTCCTCCCATTGTGTGCTAATAATTGTTTCTATCCTGGAGAGGTATGCATTTAAACTGATCTGGTCTGAGTAAGCTGGCATTTTGTAGTCTTCACACATCTGTGGGACATAATCAGAATTCTGCTCATGGGGTGGAGGCACTCAATTTACATGTTGTTGACTGCTTTCTTGTGTTTCAGGGACAGGAGGACCTTTGCTCTTTGATGATCTCCCACCAGCCAGCAGTGGGGACTCAGGTAAGGGACTGTAACAGCCTTCATGAGGCTCCATACATGTCTTTCCTCATGGAATTTGTCAGCATAGCTTATCATACTGGGATTGTGATTCATCTTGTTTGTTCCAACAATCTTGCCTGTATCTTGGTGAGTATTTGGGCACTTGTACTGGTAGTGGTGTCATATTCATGTAACTAAAAATCTAAGTTAATCAAATGTGGATCTATCTGCAGAAACAAGTGCACAAGTTCCTTTCTAGCTGACTCCATAACATCTCTGATGTCCTCGAAAGACTGCAGATAATGGGTTTTATAATACAGTAGTTCTCAACCAGGGGTGTGCAGAGGTCTTCCAGGAGGTACATCAACTCCTCTAGATATTTGCCTAGTTTTACAACAGGCTAAATAAAAAGCGCTAGCAAAGTCGGCACAAACTAAAATTTCATACAGACAATGACTTGTTTATACACTGAAATGTAAGTACAATATTTATATTCCAGTTGATTTATTTGATAATTATATAGTAAAAATGTGAGGAAAATAAGCAATGTTTCAGTACTAGTGTGCTGTGACACTTTTTTTTTTTTTTGTATTTTTGTGTCTGATTTTGTAAGCAAGCACTTTTTAAGTGAGGTGAAACTTGGGGGTACAGAAGATAAATCAGACTCCTGAAGGGGGTACAGTAGTCTGGAAAGGTTGAGAGCCACTGTTGTACTTTATACTTTTTGCAGGTTGGAGTGAACTTTACACTGCTCACTGTAGAGAGCACTGGCTATAGTTATACATGCCGCAGTTAAGCACTGCACAAGCTTCGTACAGCCTTGCCACTGTGACTTGATCTTGGCCAAAACTGCCTACTGCTGTTACAGTTGTGGATTCCTCTTAAAGCAAGACTGCCAAATTTTCATCGTGTAGACAGATAGTCCTTAGGGACTAGGAGGAGATTCATTCCATGAGCATTGAATCCACTGTCACTTCAGATGCCATGATAATTATGTTTCTGCTTCATCACCCCCAACTTTATTTTGTAGTCCATCCTGTCTCTTGTATATCTTCTATGTAAGAATAGTATTGTCTGTCCTAGAAAGTAGTAACCATCCTTTTCATGCATGATAGTCATGTTGCAAAAACTAGAAATTCCTCAGCTTTAAACTTTTGGTTTTAACATATCCAAGCAGTTAACCGAGATCAGTCTGGTAGCTAGGAAACTAATGACAGGACCAAAGTGGGGGAGAGGGGAGTCTGCCAACCAGAATTTACCAGACTAGTAGTAGTACTGTAGGTCCATAATCCTTCAGTGTAAAGGGAATTGTTCTCTTCAGTGTAAGAGGTGAGTGATTCCCATCAATAAAAACAAAAAAGGGCAGAAAACACTTCTGCAAAGTCTTCAGATATCTGAATTTTTGCTGTCTTCTAGCTTCACGCATCACTGAGCAGGTCTCAGCAGTAGGAAATCATGGGAAAGGAGAGAAGAGGAAAGTCTCAGAGGAAGAGAAGAATGGCCATGAAGAACTTGTGGAAAAGAAAGTTTGTAAAGGTTTTCAGACAGTTTGAAAACAAATGTACTCTGTTTTTTGTACTCTTTAAGTTGGGTTGAGTAAGTCCAGATCAAAGCTGATCTTTGGTTCCTTAGTACACTTTCTATGGTTATTTTTAAGAAATGAAGTGTGCTGCCTGCTGGCAGAGTTCATACTTAGATCCCAGGGTTTGGATGCATGCCCTAGGTATTCATTTGGGAGGCTATTAGCAGTTGTGCTGAACCAGCCCAGAAGTATAATAGTGCGTACTTTCACAACCATTCAGAGACCTGCAGTCAGAGCACAAGTCCTGGAGTAGCAAAGGTGTGGAAGTGACTGTTTGACTCCTGGCAGAGGTTCAGACCACCTTGCCCCGCTAGCATCTTGTCACTCTATCAAATGGTTGCAATGAAAAGAGAAATCCTGAGAAAACTGGCTTAAACTTTCACATCTGGCTTGCTTGCTTTTTGGTGCAGATGTGTAAAACACAGTAGTGATACAGATTTCCTAACATTGCACTAGGCTTTGAGAACTGGATTCGTTCAGTAGGTTCAAACCAAGAAAGATAAATTTGATTGAAACAGCATTTGATTTAGCTTTATTTTATCTATTGTTAGTAGCCTCATTAGATTTACTGTTTCATCAAGAGAGTTTCCATGGAGTGCATCCCTCTCCTGGTCATGCGTGATATCCCAGTTTGATGTAGCTTTAGCACTCAAGCATGGTTGCCCTGCTTCAGTAGGATGCGAACTGCCTTACAGTTTCTGATGTGGGGACACTTAATACTAGTGTCACAAAGCATGTCATTTTCAGCAAAAGGTTCCAAAAGCTGACCCTTTTTTAAAAAAAAAAAAAAAACACTTTAATTTCAAGTATAGCCCATGCAGGGCAAGACATGCTTCTTGTCATGATGCTGTGGGATTTTCAGAATCTTGCATAGAGCAAAATGATCACAAGTTTGTAAATCAGGCTCAGGAGACTGAGACGTTTCATGTGTTTAATTTTTGCTTTGTTTCTCACTAGCATCTGGAGGCATCTTTGGACTGAAAGGTTATATGGCAGAGAGAAAAGGTGAACGAGAAGAGATGCAGGATGCACATGTCATCTTAAATGACATCACTGAGGAGTGCAGACCCCTGCCCCCTCAAATGTAAGTAGGCCAGACCTCCGGAGCCAGGGAATAACATTGAAGTACACAAGAGTCATGACAAAAAGATGAAAGAGCTCCCATTAACTTTGCCTGAGCTCTTGACAATGATCCCTCACTCTGAGCAACTACTGCTTGTGACTAAATATTGCTTTGTGTGGTGGTGTGGGTGATGTGCATTGTATTCCTAGATCTGCCACTGACTTTGAGAAAATCATGTAAGGTTTGATGATGCAAAAGGTGCCTCATTTGTTAGGTTGTCCATATCAGGTGCCTAAGACCTGACTTTCTTATTTTTATTTATTTATTTTTCCCCATGAAGTGCTAAGTACCCACCACTCCTGTTGACTTCAGTCAACTCCTCCTAGTTCCTCTGGATATCAGGCACAAGATACCTGAAGGCTCTCAACTTGAGTATAGCTGTTTAAGCCTTGCTTTTGGGGTTTCACAACAGTTAGTTAAAATCCCAGGTGTGACAGTGATGAGGAGCTTGGATACTTGGAGAAGAGAAGCCATCAGGTATCAAACTCTCAACTTTAATAATCTGAAAGGTATAATTAATTTGAGGGGAAGTGGTGGAATGTATCATTTTTAAAAGCAACACTGACAGGCCATAAAAGATCATTTTAAAAACATTCTTTTAAAGCTAAATATGTGATCTAAAGCTTGTAGAACAAAAGGCAATTTGACAATAATTAGTATGTCCCCACGTCTCTTGTGTATTGCACAGCTGTAGCAACCATTCTGCATGAAGAGAATTCTGGGATGTGTCGGATTGGCATCTGTGAATAGCAAATTCTGAAATTGTTGGATAGAGGCTCCAGAGTTGGAGTGCCCATGAGATGCAATGTCTAGCTGTTGTTAAATGTAGCTGGGGGCCATAGCCTCTCTTCCTTTCCTTCATTTCCTGGGGGAGATGGGGAAACTTTTAGTACTCATACATGCTAGTTCTACACTTTTTAGAGGAAACACTGCATTTTCTGTTCCAATACAGATTGGGAGAGCTGCTAGGGACACAAGCCTCTTTACTAAATCTTAACTTCTGGTTGATACCAGCCCTTTCACAGCTAGTTTACATTCATGTTTCTTCCTTTGCAGAACCCGTGTCTCGTACTTTGCTGTTTTTGATGGCCATGGAGGAGTTCGAGCTTCAAAATTTGCAGCACAGAATCTGCACCAAAACCTGATTAGGAAATTTCCTAAAGGTAAGAGAGGGCCATATGGGGACATGTGCATCATCTGTCACTCCTCATGACTTGCTGCTGTGGTGTCCATTAAGAAATTACTTTGGACAGCCCGAGTCAGGGACATAACTGTGTGTGGAGTATTGGGTGAGCATGCCTCTAGGCTGGAGACAGGAGAGGTGTGATAAGTTGTTGAGCAGATTTGTCAGGCTATCAAGCCAAAAGCCATAACAGTGTTAGCTAGGTTAGGCAAACTCTATGGAATAGCCACAGCAGATGTATGAATTTGGCTGAGGAAAATAATAGCATTACAATAGGTGTCCCTTGTCTTCAAGGGTGAATAACTAGGCTGTATTATACAAGCTGGCCATGCACATTTATATCTGAATCTTTGGCAGTTGGGCACGTGGGTCATATCTGCCCTATGTAACTAACGTGTGCAGTGTGACTTGTTTATGCATGTCAGACAGGTGAGGAAGGAGACAGGGATTAGATAAGCATGGTGTTTCAAAAGGAGCATACACCACTTTCTCTTGTGTTATAGGAGAGGTAGTCAGTGTGGAGAAAACAGTGAAAAGATGCCTTTTGGACTCTTTCAAACATACAGATGAGGAGTTCCTGAAGCAGGCCTCCAGCCAGTAAGTATAAATGTCCCCCAGAGCTACTTGTAACTATTAAAAATGTCTACCTCTCCCAGATCCCGATCCTGAGTGGTACAGCCAGAAGGTGCAACTCCTATAATGGGACAAAGGTGACCTTAAGTTGTCATTGCTTCTTGCCAAGATTCCAGTTGTCACATATGCAAGTTGGAGCCGCAGCCTTCAATGCCTGCTGATAGGCTGGCAGAGTGGCCATAATAGCTGGAGTGTAGTGCGCTCCAACCCTGCCCCCCTACACTACAGGCTGTACAGGACAGCAGCATAGGGCTACCCTACCCTGTAAGGGTAAGACCAGGATTGTCATGGGGAGTGAGGCACTATGGGGCCAGAATGTGAGCCAAAACTGGCTTCTGTCCCTCTCTTCTGTAGCACTTTTTGTGATCTGTATCCAAGGAGATCTTGCATATTACTAAAATAACAGTTAACGATCAAATAACTTAAGATATCAAGTGATAGCAATAGTTTTTTAACTTAAATCTGCAAGTTCATAGCATGACAGAGTGGCATGTTCCTAGCAGAAGGAATTCCAGATATTCAGGAAGTTCTGCATCGCCCTCTATCCAGAATTCAGGTGGCTACCAGCAGATATGCTTCCACATAGAGCAATGGTCATGACCAAGGATTCTAGTGAATCACTGAGATTTTTTTTTTTTATGCCTTAAGTTATATGTAGTTAAACTTTTATCTGCCTGTCCCATGTTACTAGTTAAATCTTACATTATTTTCAAGACTGCTCTCTAAAGCAGTGGTTCTCAACCAGGGATCTGGGACCCCCTGGGGGGTTGTGATCAGGTTTCAGGGGGTCCGCCTAGCAGGGCTGGCATTAGACTTAATGGGGCCCAGGGCAGAAAGCCGAAGCCCCACTGCATTGGATTGAAGCCCAGGGCCTTGCCACCGGGGCTGAAGCTGAAGACTGAGCAACTTAGTTTCACGGGGTCTCCTGTGGTGTGGGGCCATGAGCAATTGCCCTACTTGTTACCCCTAACACTGACCCAGGCTTTTATATGCAGAAAAACAATTATTGTGGCACAGGTGGGCCGGGGAGTTTTTATAGCATGTTGGGCAGGCCTCAAAGAAAAGATTTGAGAACCCCTGCTCTAAAGGATGGATGGTCTGATGGTTAATGACTAATATTTGAATCATCCTTCTAATTGACTATACTTTTTCTTAGCTTGTTCTAATGGAGACTTATTTTCCTTGAGGAAAAACACAGCCTATCCCCACATGTGGCGGGGGAGGGAACCACTAACACTTTGAGGTGCCACCATGTATCACTTTATACTTAAGCAAGTGTGACAGACCCAGACCAGTGGGGTACAGGAGTCTGTTAGAAGGCAAATATACTGGCCACTGGATAAACAGTTTTCTGCTCCCTGAGTGACCAGAGCAGGGGATGCCCTAGAGCAATCCGGAACCTGCTAGAACCAGTTAAGACAGGCAAGATAATCAAGACACCTGGAGCCAACTAAGAACTTTGTAGAATCATTATGGCAGGCAGGCAGGCTAATCTGGACACCTGGTTTTAAAAGGACCTCCCATCAGTTAGTAGGGGAGTGCTCAAGGAGCAGGGAGTGAGAAGGCGTGCTGCTGGAGGACTGAAGAGTTCAAGCGTGATCAGGCTTTAGGAGGAAGATCCTGCAGTGAGGATAAAGAAGGTGCTGGGGGAAGGCCATGGGGAAGTAGCCCAGGGAGTTGTAGCTGTCACACAGCTGATACAGGGAACGTTGTAGACAGCTGCTATCCACGGGGCCCTGGGCTGGAACCCGGCATAGAGGGTGGGCCCAGGTTCCCCCCAACTCGTGATTGGACACAGGAGGAGTTGACCTGGTCTGTGAGAAACACTAGAAGGGAAGGTCTAAATTGGAAAGGGATCTGGCCTGTCCCGACCCACTAAGTGGGACACAGAGACTGCGGGGATTGTTCTGTTTTCCCCCATGTTGGCCAGTCATAAGGTTAGCTGAGTGGATGGCAGGTTTGAGCCACTAGCAAAGTGGCCAAACTGAGGGCTGCCATGAATCTCTGAGGCAAGCAAATCCGCCAATAAGCACAGGACCCACCTAGGCAGAGGAGGAACTTTGTTACACAAGGTACATGCTGGGTTAATCCAACTTGGTTACCAGCCTTGTATATCCTTTCCATTTCTTAACTTTTTTCATCTATAACACATCTGGAGAGAATATCAATACATCTAGCAATGAGCTTAGAAATTTCACTTCATATGTACAACATCACAAACCAAACTCCAGCTCAGCCCTCTAAACCTAACCAGTTAAACAAAACAAACGTGACCAGTACTAACAGAATTCGTTAAAACAGTTATTTGGTATCTTTCCCAAACCTGTGTGTTTAAAAAAAACAAAACTCCATCTAACCTGTATATATTATATTCTGTAATCTACACGGCTGCATTTGCAAACTTGTTAGTTACATCAGCATTTGAAATTATGGAGAAATTTAATTAGGCTCATCAGCATCAGGAAAACGCAAATGAAAGAGGATTTAGGAGCAGATAAATTTAAGAAATGACACTCAAAATTGTTATACTGTTATGTCTGGTCCACAGTAAGGAAAACAGTGCTGCAGCTATAATCCAAGCAGCATGTCTGATTTTACACCATGCTGTCTAGACACTTGTTGAACTACAGAAAGCCAAATGTCCGGAAAACAGCTTAAACGGGGGGTGGGGATTGCTGAAGCTGGAGGATGGTGGGTACTGTGTGTGATGATTTGAAATAGTATGAGTGAGGAATACCAGGTATGCAGGTAGAGGGGAGCAGTGAGTAGATTGCATATTCTCCTCTGTTACTGTTTAGTTCCTCACCATCCACCTGCCCTGCACTCTATGGAAGTTGCCACTTAGGGAGAACTTCCATTATTTTTTAGGCACTGAGAGCTAGGCAGTTACTGTGAAACTTGTTCTGTCATACCCTTAAATGAGTTCCCTGGAGTTGAGTGTAGCATGGGATGGGAGGAGGAGAAAAATGCAGAGAGGTAGCTGTTACCTGCAGCCATCCCTTAGAACCCCACCTTGGGGGTGCCACCCACAGTTAGAAATTGTTATTCTATGTTGCTAATCTGTCTTCATCTTAGTATGTATCTTGTCTATATAAACCTGTTTTATATAATTTAATTTAACAAAAACCTGTGAGCAGAACGGGAGAACTCCCAAACAGAATCTTGGTGTTTTTGTGCTAGTTGACTTCTGAATGTCTTGCAATGGAGGCATCCTTTGCAGGGTTCTCTGAACCTTTAGAAATAGAACACAGGGTTAACCTCTAACAAAAACTAGCTTTTTCCATTGTAACCTTATTTCTGGTGCCTCCAGGAAGCCTGCGTGGAAGGATGGGTCCACAGCAACCTGTGTCCTGGCTGTGGATAACATCCTTTACATTGCCAACCTTGGAGACAGCCGGGTAAGTAGCACTAAGAAACCTACTTTGTAGATTTTAATTGTATAACATCCCCAGTACCTGCAGGAGGAATGGATTTCCACCCTCTATAGGGATTCCGGTTGGGAGATGCTAAAGTGATTGATTGACAACCATTCTTTACTGAGCTTCACTGGAAGAGCCTGGACAGAAGTAGCTGGGAGCTCCCAACTGTTCCTACAAAGATTCCTCCTTGAAGAGGCTGAGACTTAGAGTAGCTGTGTGTCCCTCTAGGTTCTAACTTACAAGAACATAAAAACGGCCATACTGGGTTGGGCCATCTATCTCAGTATCCTGTCTTCTAACAGTGGCCAATGCCAGGTGCTTCAGAGGGAATGAACAGGAAGTCTGTGTCCACAGTCTCTGTTTGCCAGAAGCTGGGAGTGGATGATGGGATGAATCACTCGATGACTTCCTGGGAATGAACAGGAAGTTAAGCCCATTCCTGCCCCTAAAGCTGCATTTTTTTTTTTTTCCACAGGAATTTAAGAGACACTCTCCTATTCCCCCAGCAGTCCATGTGACTTCACATGTCCCCCCCAGGGCTTTTAGCACAAGATTCTTTCTCACTGCTAACCAACCCTGGGACAGATTCTGCCACATTAAAGAAATCATTCCCCAGTAGAAACAGTGCAAAATTGTGTGCCACTGTTGCAACAGTCAGTTCAGCCTGCAAATCACTAGTTTGCATGTGTACTTTAGCTAAAGGGGCAAGGACTTAGTAACCTCCTACCAGTTCTAATTCTGCCATTTTCCCTGGCAACAAATCCTCCTGGATCAGGTCCCTCCTGACCACAGAAGTCTATATCCTTAAACCAACGAGTACTTTCCCATTAAATTTAACAGCATGCATATGCTCACTACTTGGTTGTATAGAAGCAACATTTACAAATCCTATGTGGAAAGAAGCAGCAGCCTGGCTCTGAGAAGCAGCAGCTTCATGTATTACCTGCTGTCTGTTCCCTCTTAGCCAAGGTCAATTATTGCTCAAGTGCTCAATGGACTTACAGTGGTAGCACCTCTTGGGCTCCTCTGCTTGTACAGGAGATTTGGGACGAGTAACAGGGGTGGGGAGGTGAACGCCCAGCCTCCTTTTTCCCAGGGGTATAACGGTGATTCTGCTTTCCCCCAACCCTGTACCCCTCTGCCAGTGGTTTATGTTTAATTGCAGCTTGGGATTGCAAATCCAGCTCATTCACCCACTGCATTCACCTTTTTGTCCCACAAATACAGTTTTACATCATCACTGCACATATTCAGGAATTGTTCCTGAGTAACCAAATCACACATTCCTTCCAAGCTTGTAATGCCTTTCCCCGTCACCCACTTATCTACCAAATCTCTCACTTCATTTATATAAGCCACATTACTCATACCAGATCCCCTCTTAAGACTCCTGAATTTAACCCTGTAGGTTTCAGGTGTAATCTGAAACTGTTTCAAAACCAGTTCCCTAAATTTACCATAGTTTGAAGCATCGTCACTAGGCATCTTACTGAATATGTCCAGAGCTCTGCCAATTTTGCAATCAATGTGGTCATTTTTTGATCTTCAGGGATAGTATGGTCAGTCTCTCAAAGGTGATTTAAATATTCGGCAGTATCGCTGGATTCATCATACTGTGGACATAGTCGCTCCCATTTGTCGATTTTTGGGGAAGTGGAACCAGCAGCTAGAGGGTTTTGTCTCTTCTACTCATAAGTCAGTTTATGCTTCTGGGCCTGTATTTCTCTGTCTCTTAACTCCAGGGCTCTCTTGTCCCTGGCTGCTTCTGCTTCCATTGCCCTTTTGTGGGCAGCTTCCTCCCTGGCTGTCTCTGCATTAATTTCCATTTGTTTTAATTCCATTAGTCCTCTAAGTTCATTTTCTTTCTCAGCCATTTGCAACCTGTGCAGTTCTATCTTTTTCTGAGTCTCACTCACGTTGCTGATTTTTTCCTGCCTCTATTCCCTTCCCCAAAATAAGCAAACAGAAAATAACAAATCCAAAGAATATCAGGGTTGGAAGGGACTTCAGGAGGTGATCTAGTCCAACCCCCTGCTCAAAGCCGGACCAATCCCCAACTAAATCATCCCAGCCAGGGCTTTGTCAAGCCTGACCTTAAAAACCTCAAAGGAAGGAGATTCCACCACCTCCATAGGTAACGCATTCCAGTGCTTCACCACCCTCCTAGTGAAGGTTTTTCCTAATATCCAACCTAAACCTCCCCCACTGCAACTTGAGACCATTACTCCTTGTTCTGTCATCTGCTACCACTGAACAGTCTAGATCCATCCTCTTTGGAACCCCCTTTCAGGTAGTTGAAAGCAGCTATCAAATCCCCCCTCATTCTTCTCTTCTGCAGATGAAACAATCCCAGTTCCCTCAGCCTCTCCTCATAAGTCATGTGTTCCAGTCCCCTAATCATTTTTCTTGCCCTCCGCTAGACACTTTCCAATTTTTTTCACATCCTTCTTCTGGTTTGGGGCCCAAAACTGGACACAGTACTCCAGTTCAAGCCTCACCAATGTCAAATAAAGGGGAACGATCATGTCCCTCGATCTGCTAGCAATGCCCCTACTTATACATCCCAAAATGCCATTGGCCTTCTTGGCAACAAGGGCACACTGTTCACTCATATCCAGCTTCTTGTCCACTGTAACCCCTAGGTCCTTTTCTGCAGAACTGCTGTCTAGCCATTCAGTCCCTAGTCTGTAGCGGTGCATGGGATTCTTCCGTCCTAAGTGCAGGACTCGTCCTTGTTGAACCTCATCAGATTTCTTTTGGACCAATCTTCTAATTTGTCTAGGTCCCTCTCTATCCTATCCCTACCCTCAGCATATCTACCTCTCCTCCCAGTTTAGTGTCATCTGCAAACTTGCTGAGGGTGCAATCCACGCCATTCTCCAGATCATTAATGAAGATATTGAACAAAACCCGGCCCCAGGACCGACCCTTGGGGCACTCTGCTTGATACCAGCTGCCAACTAGACATGGAGCCATTGATCACTACCCTTTGAGCCCGACAGTCTAGCCAGCTTTCTATCCACCTTGTTCATTCATCCAGCCCATACTTCTTTAACTTGCTGGCAAGAATACTGTGGCAGACCATGTCAAAAGCTTTGCTAAAGTCAAGGAATAACACGTCCACTGCTTTCCCCTCATCCACAGAGCCAGGCACCACTTTGTCTGTTCTCCAGCCACCACATCCAAAACTCACTTTAATGACAGGTTTCAGAGTAGCAGCCATGTTAGTCTGTATTCGCAAAAAGAAAAGGAGTACTAGTGGCACCTTAGAGACTAACCAATTTATTTGAGCATAAGCTTCCATGAGCTACAGCATCTGATAAAGTGAGCTGTAGCTCACGAAAGCTTATGCTCAGATAAATTGGTTAATCTCTAAGGTGCCACTAGTACTCCTTTTCTTCCTGCGAAAACTCACTTAAAATCGCTACCAGTATCTCAAAGCAATCAGCTGTGCTCGCTGCACCACTGTGACAGCTTGGATCACAGAAAACCCCTTGAACTGCCACCTGAGGTACGGAGACTACCCCTGAGCCTGTTTCCCCTGGCAGCTTGGGACTTCAGTGCCCTGCCTGGTTTGAGCCAGACACACTGTCCTGCTGCAAACCCAGACCCAGGTCTGAACCATGTTCTCCAACAGCTGCAGGCTTAACTGGAAACTGCTTAAGAAGTGTTCCTGTCTCTAACACCCAGATGCCCAGCTCCCAATGGGGTCCAAACCCCCAAATAAATCAGCTTTACCCAGTATAAAGCTTACACAAGATAAACTCATAAATTGTTTCAGAGTAACAGCCGTGTTAGTCTGTATTCGCAAAAAGAAAAGGAGGACTTGTGGCACCTTAGACTAACCAATTTATTTGAGCATGAGCTTTCGTGAGCTACAGCTCACTTCATCGGATGCATACTGTGGAAATCGCAGAAGACATTATATACACAGACACCATGAAACAATACCTCCTCCCACCCCACTCTTCTGCTGGTAATAGCTTGTTTGCACTCTATAACACTGATAGAGAAATATGCACAGCTGTTTGCCGCCGCCCCCACCCCCCACCCCCAGGGATTAATACATACTCTGGGGTTAATTAAGTAAAAAGTGATTTTATCACTCCCACCCCCGTGGTTACTGTCCTTTGTTCCAGTTTCTTTCAGGTAGCCTCCCCACCCACAAAGGATATCTCTTGAGCCAGCTGAAGACAAAATAGAGGGGCCTCCCAGGGGCTTAAATAGAACTGTGGTTGGAGACCCTCCTCTCTCCTATGCAAAATCCAGCTCCAAGATAGAGTTTTGGAATCACATGGGCAAGTCACATGTCCATGCATGACTGAGTTCCTTGCCAGCCAGGCCACATTCCTGGGAAAGCTCTGATGTGGATTGGCGTCTCCAAGTTCATTGTTAGCTTAAGTGTTTCTTGATTGGGAACTTTAACTTGCAAATTCCTTTCTAAAGAAGCTGACCAAATGCTTTAGTTAGGCTATTTTAAAATTAAGTACACAGCCAGTATTCATAACTTAGAACACAGAAATGATACATGCATAAAATAGGATGAATATATTCAGTAGATCATAACCTTTGCAGAGAGATGTTACACGGCATATGTAGCATAAAACGTATTTCAGTTATGTCATATATTCATTCATAAGCATATTTCCATAAAACATTATGGAGTGCAACGTCACACTGTACTCCACTTAGACGCAATTCTTGATTTCATCCTCCCCGTGTCATTTCTAGGACTAACTGCTCCAAGAAGTAGTCATTTATGGTGTCAAAATACTTTATCTCTGCATCCTGAGATGACATGTACCCAGTCACTGTAGGGATAGTTGAAATCCCCCATTATTACTGAGATGTTTGTTTGTTTTTTATAGCCTCTAATCTCCCTGAGCATTTCACAGTCACAATCATCATCTTGGTCAGGTGGCCAGTAGTATATCTCTACTGCTATATTCTTATTATTCAAGCATGGAACTTCTATTTATGGAGATCTTCTTTGGTACAGTTTAGTTCATTTTAAGATTTGTGCTATATTCGACTCTATGCTTTCTTTCACATATAGTACCACTTCCCCACCAGCATGTGTCATTCCTATATATTGGGGGTTCTCAAACTGGGGGTTGGGACCCCTCAGTGGGTCACAAGGTTATTACATGGGGAGTCACAGGCTGTCAGCCTCCACCCCAAACCCTGCTTTGCCTCCAGCATTTATAATGGTGTTTTAAATTTATACAGGGGGGGAGGGTCGCACTCAGTGGCTTACTATGTAAAAGGGGTCACCAGTACAAAAGTTTGAGAACCACTGCTATATATTTTGTACCCTGGTATTACGGTGTCCCATTGATTATCATCATTCCACTAATTTTCCGTGGTGCCTATTATATCAATATCCTCATTTAATATCTGGCACTCATATTTGCCCTTCTTAATATTTAGACTTCTAGCATTTGTATATAAGCACTTAAACTTGTCGATATTTAGCTGTGTGCCCTTATGTGATGATATGCCCTTCTGCAAACCTGTTGTGTACTTTAGCTGTCTCCTGGTGGACTCCAGGTTGTGCTAGATACCTGATAATATCTTTTAGTTAGTGGTGTCTTCAATTTATTTTAAAAATCCCATAAATTACTTGCATTTCATAAATAGTTTTAAGATCAATCTTCTTCTTTGCCAAAGGGATGAAATTAGTACAATAACTTTTGGTCTTGGCATGAGTTTTTATTTCCTGGGGAATTGAACCTGAAAACCTTTGTTCAGGGAAGAGCTCCTTTGTTCTGCATTTGTTTGGTAGAAACTTTATACTACAGGCTTAATACCACTTACTCACAAGGGGTTTTTGTCAGCACAGGCGATTTTGTGTCGTTACAACGAGGAGAGTCAGAAACATACAGCCTTAAGTCTCAGTAAAGAACACAACCCTACCCAATATGAGGAGCGAATGAGGATACAGAAGGCTGGAGGAAATGTCAGGTAAACAAGAGAAGAGATGGGAATGAGCCTGAACTCTCGTGTGGTTTGGGTGTCCCAAAGAAGTTGATTGTGCTTAGCATGTTTGAAAATCAGGGCACGTAGGAATCTTGCTAGAGAAGCAGTTGTTTATGGGGTGCCCTCCAAGAATCCTGTAACTGGAATGGTAGGCTGAAATTAATTTTCCTGGCCTTAGAAAGAAACTGAGGGTGGATTTGTCCTAGAGGCATGGTACTGTGTTGCAATGGCAGGAGGGTGGAGCAGTGTTATGTGTCTTTGAGTGAAAGCCAGATGGCACTAAACAAGCACATATAAACTAAAACAGCAAAAAATTGCTCCTTCAGTGTATCTAAAGCTGCTTCCTCATTTCCTTGAAATATGATGCATACAGTGGGACCCTTAGTTCATCAACCAGGGGTTTGTCTGTATAGACAGTCAATGCATGGCAAGGTGAGATGTAAATCGACTCCATGCTAGTGTGCTGTACGCTAACAGTCCACATGGATCCTGTTGATGCGCACTACAGAACTTTCAGTGTGCATCTTTTATATACTCCCATTTCAAAACAGAGTAGAATTTGAGTGTATGTCAGCAGGGTCCACCCAAACAGTTAGTGAGCAGCAGGCTAGTGCCAGGTAGATTTACATCCCAGCTTGCCATACACTGTATAGACAGGTTTCAGAGTAACAGCCATGTTAGTCTGTATTCGCAAAAAGAAAAGGAGTACTTGTGGCACCTTAGAGACTAACCAATTTATTTGAGCATAAGCTTTCGTGAGCTACAGCTCACTTCATCGGATGCATACTGTGGAAAGTGTAGAAGATCTTTTTATACACACAAAGCATGAAAAAATACCTCCCCCCACCCCACTCTCCTGCTGGTAATAGCGTATCTAAAGTGATCACTCTCCTTACAATGTGTATGATAATCAAGGTGGGCCATTTCCAGCACAAATCCAACAGCTATTACCAACAGGAGAGTGGGGTGGGGGGAGGTATTTTTTCATGCTTTGTGTGTATAAAAAGATCTTCTACACTTTCCACAGTATGCATCCGATGAAGTGAGCTGTAGCTCACGAAAGCTTATGCTCAAATAAATTGGTTAGTCTCTAAGGTGCCACAAGTACTCCTTTTCTTTTTACTGTATAGACAAGCCCTTAGTGATGGTTAAGGTTTGAGATGTTCCCTATATTTAAAATGGGTACTCTTTCTAGAGTTGGAATGGACTTCTTTTAAAGTGCACTCTATGTGCATGTGAACACATAGACACTTTCGGTCTGGTGTATATTAATACTTAAATATCTGCTGCATTTTAATACTTGATCACTTTCTTGAAGGTTTCCTTTTGACACAGTCAATGTTTCAACTAGTTACATCTTGCCTCTTTTACAGGGAAGTCAAAATCAGAGTGAAAAGATGTGTGGTTGGTTTCTTTGTTTGTTTGTTTTTTTTAATTCCTAAATGTTCGGAATGCACGTGCTTCAAACTCCCCTGGAATCGTATCTTGCAGGGTGTGGGAATGGGTGGGCTAAGGCTTGTAATGCTAGCTTTCTCTAGAAACGACATGTCCCTTATCTTCAGAGGGCACATGCCATTATTTGTGTTTATCACCAATCCATCTCTGCAAGTAGGAAGGAGATGAACAAGTCTCTTAGTTCTTTGCAGACTTTAGGCAACATCTCCATTGGCTAGGAGTCTACCCATGTTTCAGTGGTTAAATGTTTTGCGCCAGAGAAAGAGGGAGGAAGGGAACTGTCAGCACACTGAATTATTGCAGGTTAACAAATAAGAGAAGCACCTGAATGGCATTCATCTGAGTTTTTGGTGGTGGAATAGGTTCTGCCTACTGTTTTGGATACAAAGGTTTACATTCAAGTAACACATACTTTAGGTCTCTGTGCAGTTGCCTCTATGTATTAAGTCATCACATAATACAAGTAGTGCTGTGTATTCATAGACTATCAGGGTTGGAAGGGACCTCAGGAGGTCATCTAGTCCAACCCCCTGCTCAAAGCAGGACCAATCCCCAATTTTTTCCCCAGATCCCTAAATGGCCCCCTCCAGGATTGAACTCACAACCCTGGGTTTAGCAGGCCAATGCTCACACCACTGAGCTATCCCTCCCTCGTATTGATACTATATAAAGATACACCGGTAAAGCTTAACTAAAGAGAACTAAATAGGCAGTGTCTCTGAAAAGATAGGGGGTGAGCTGATGAGGGATGGGGCAGCTTAAGAAACAAGCAACTACCAACTGAAGAATCGGGCCCTAGGCAGAGACGAGGCCATGATTGGAGGAGAAGTGTAAGTGGATTGGCAAAGGGATACAGATATTTGGATGGAGCAGGTCTCTGCATGGAAAGTCTTTTGAAAAGCCAGTTGGGAATTTTGAATTAGTTCAAAGTAGGGCTGTCAATTAATTGCAGTTAACTCACATGATTAACTCAAAAAAAAATTAATCACAATTAATCGCACTGTTAAACAATAGAATACAAATTGAAATTTATTAAGTATTTTTGATTTTCTACATTTTCAAATATATCTATTTCAATTACAACACTGAATATAGTGTACAGTTCTCACTTTATATTTTTGATTACAAGTATTTGCACTGTAAAAATGATAAAAGAAATAGTATTTGTCAATTCACCTCATACAAGTACTGTAGTGCAATCTCTTTATCCTGAAAGTGCAACTTACAAACATATATTTTTTGTTACATAACTGCACTCAAAAACAAAACAGTGTAAAACCTAAGAGCCTACAAGTCCACTCAGTCCTACTTCTTGTTCAGCCAATCACTAAGAGAAACAAGTTTGTTTGCATTTATGGGAGGTAATGCTGCCCACTTCTTAATTACAATTTCACGTGAAAGTCAGAACAGATATTCATAGAATATCAGGGTTGGAAGGGAGGTCATCTAGTCAAACCCCCTGCTCAAAGCAGGACCAATCCCCAGTTTTTTCCCCAGATCCCTAAATGGGCCCCCTCAAGGACTGAACTCACAACCCTGGGTTTAGCAGGCCAATGCTCAAACCACTGAGCTATCCCTCCCCCCCACTGTTCACATGGCACTGTTTAGCTGGCATCGCAAGATATCTGTACCAGATGCGCTAAAGATTCATATGCCTCGGCCATCATTCCAGAGGACATGCTTCCATGCTGACGATACTTCTTAAAATAATGTGTTAATTAAATTTGTGACTGAACTCCTGGGGAGAGAATTGTATGTTTCCTGCTCTGTTTTACCTACATTCTGCCATATATTTAATGTTATAGCTGTCTCAGATGATGACCCAGCACATGTTGGTTGTTTGTTTTTAAGAACACTTTCACTGCAAATTTGACAAAGTGCAAAGAAGATACCGATGTGAAATTTCTAAAGATAGCTACAGCACTCAACCCAAGGTTTAAGAATCTGAAGTGCCTTCCAAAATCTGAGAGGGATGAGGTGTGGAGTATGCTTTCAGAAGTCTTAAAAGAGCAACACTCTGATGCAGAAACTATAGAACCCGAACCACCAAAAAAGAAAATCGGCCGTCTGCTGGTGGCATCTGACTCAGATGATGAAAATGAACATGCACTGCTTTGGATCATTATGGAGCAGAACCTGTAGTCAGCTGGACGTATGTCCTCTGGAATGGTGATTGAAGCATCAAGGGACATATGAAACTTTAGTGCATCTGGTATGTAAATATCTTGCGATGCCAGCTACAACAGTGCCATGCAAACATCTGTTCTCACTTTCAGGTGATGTTATAAACAAGAAGCCAGCAGCATTATCTTCTGCAAATGTAAACAAATTTGTTTGAACGATTGGCTGAACAAGAAGTAGGACTGAATGGACTTGTAGGCTCTAAAGCTTTACATTGTTTTGTTTTTGAAAGCAGGTATTTTGTACATAATTCTACATTTGTAAGTTCAACTTTTATGATAAAGAGATTGCACTACAGTACTTGTATTAATGTGAATTGAAAAATACTTTTTTTGTCTTTTACAGTGCAAATATTTGTAATCAAAAATATAAAGTGAGCACTGTACACTTTGTATTCTATGTTGCAATTGAAATCAATATATTTGAAAATGTAGAAAACATCCAAAAATATTTAAATAGTATTCTATTATTGCTTAATAGCGTGCGTAATAGCGATTAATTTTTTTAATCTCTTGATAGCCCTAGTTCTAAGATGGCTAGAAAGTCAGTGAGGGTGATAGAAAGAAGGCATGATATGGTTTTCTCACTTTTAAGGCCCTTCATGGCTGCTTATTATTATTATTATTTATTATTATGGGGGGAGGGATAGCTTTGTGGTCTGAGCATTGGCCTGCTAAACCCAGGCTTGTGAGTTCAATCCTTGAGGGGGCCATTTAGGGATCTGGGGGAAAAAATTGGGGATAGGTCCTGCTTTGAGCAGGGGGTTAGACTAGATGACCTCCTGAGGTCCCTTCCAACCCTGATATTCTATGTTTCCCAGCCTGTCATTTCATAAATGGTATTGAGATGTCAGCCCTTACCAAACTTACTCTACCGTTGATGTCAGCCTTCATTGCTCTTGGCTGCATCTTCATGCTTTCTCCCATGCCACCCCCTATGTATGGGCAAAGCCTCCATTTTGTCCTTCAGATCCTTCCGTAAAACTCACCTCTGCCATAGTGTTTACAAAAAAAAGTCAGTGATTAGGCTGCTGGTTTGCTGTGACAGCTGCTTATTATGGTGATCAGAATCCTCTTGTTACTCTCTACTCCGGTATGATGTTTCAGTGTGTTGGCTCTTGTCTTACACTTTAGGGCAAGGATTGTCTTATGTTTGTACAATACTTAGCACAATGGTCTCTAGGCACTACTATAATACAACTAATAAATAAGATAGCACATACATCAGCTGTGTAAGACTTTCCCCATTATCCTGTACCTCTACCCTAACATGCAGGGACCAACCCTTGTGTTTTGCTAAGGCTACCAATGAGGGTGAAGATTAATGCTTGTCTGTGGTTTCTATTTGGATACCTGTCCACTAGGAGCTACAGTGACACTGCCAAGGCAGGCCTCTGTCAGATGGTTTTTCAGTGCTTTCTGCTACTATTGATGGTGCCTTACGTTGAATTATGCCAGGTGCACAATTAAGGTAGGATTTTTAAAGGTGCTTGTTGATTTCATGGGGAGAAATTAGACCAGCATTGAGTGCTTTTGAAAAATCCCATGTTCTGGGCATAACTTGATGTATTTAAGCTTTGTTAGGTATCCCTAGAGTGTGCGGTTATTGACCTTGCTGGAATTGAATCAGTGACCTGGAAATGAAAGGCCCATTACCAAATGTCCCCAGGCTCTTGATAGTCTTGAAATGGGAGGGGCACATGGTATCTCCCTCCTTTTTGTGCACATCACTCGTGTTTTCTGCATGTCACAGCTCCTTTAAAAACAAAATCTGCCTCCAAGGCTTGTTTCCTGCATATCCCTGGCCTGCCAGAAAGCAGATCAGCATGTGCAGTTTGAAGAAGTTGCTTGGTACAAACATTGTAATGATACAGTGGGTTGCTCTCTCTTGTCAGTTTGCAGGAAGAGAGGGTACAAGAAGAGGCATGTTTAAATTTGTGCAATTTCTTAACACTACTTCGGTATGAGCAAGCACTCAAAGATTCCATTTTAGGTGTGTGCACACCCATGTGCACAGTTGTCAGCATTTTTTGCCTTAGCAGTATCCGGAGGGCCAGCTGTGGCTCCCCCAGGAGTGCCGCAGTCATGCGCTGGTATATGAGGAGTCGCAGGCCTTACATACTCTGTTCCTTCTTACTGCCCTTACAGTTGGTCAGAGTGACTTTGCCTCAGCAAGTGGATAATGATTTTTCCCAGCACCTATTGTCTGTTCTCTTTGTATATAGTTGTTTACAGTAGTTAGTAATTAGGTGTTAAGGGTTCCTTTAGTAAGTTAGAGTCTCAGCAGGGACTCCCCGGTCCCCAGGTTTCAAGCCTTGTTCAGCCTGCAATAGGCCTGTGCCTGTTAGCGACCCTCATAGCCACTGCCGCTTGGGAGAGTAGCACATAAAGGACAAGTATTGAATTTGCAAGAACTTTCAACCCAGAACTCAAAAGAAGCGGGACATTCGTCTAAGGGCCTTTCTTATAGAGGCTGCACTTCGGCCGGCATCGGAGTCTTCCTGCTCCGACTCTACGCCTAGCACCTCCGCGTCAGTGAAGAGCGTTTTGCCCGGCACCAAGCTCTGCCCGGCACCGCTCCCCTCCGCCAGTGTCCAAGAAGCACCTAAAAAAGTGAGGCTCCCCGGCACCAAGCAAGGAGGGATGGGGTATTGAGCAAACGACCCAGTTTGGGCCATCTGCCCACTCCAGAGCCTTGAGGGGGTGCCTCTCCTGTTAGATCCCCCGCCCCATCCCACTCCTGGGAGCGGTAGGGGACCTTAGCACCTGGGAGAGCCTTTGCTGTCTGTTACCCTCCTGGCGCCTAGGGAGAAGAAAGCAATTCCAGCCACCCCTGCCTCCTAGGCCTTGGCCTCCCTGGCAAGTCTCCTTTAGGAGAAAAGAGAGAGACGGGGTTCAGTCATCATTGCTCCTCCACCTCCCAGTCACCCAATCAGCCTGGCCTGGCAAGACACCAAAGGGGCCAGAAGCACTCATTTTGAGAATGCACTCAAGGACGGCACCCCAGTCAGTTCTCAGAATCCACCTTCCTCAACTGCCTGCGTCCCTTCTAGTCAGCATGGTCAAAAGTAACCTCAGACCGTTGGATGCTGAAGGACATAAATTCACACCGTGTAGAGGTCAAGCACAGGAGTTTATTACATACAGCGCTGGCGGAGTGTCACCTCGCTTGTTAGGCTCAGAGATACTGTCAATCAATTGATTACAATGGAATATATGGATTTCCCATGGGCAGGGAAAAGTGACTGGGTAGGCAGTCCTACACCTACCCCCACCCCCGGATAAGTTTAGCTGCAAGACATGATAGCACAGTAGCCAATGGTCAAAGGTTACATAATGTCTCAGCCCATGGTCTCAAGTTCACAAATTAACATTTAGTTAATACTTTAATGTATTAGTATAAAAAACACAAATCCATATACCACGTTATTACATCAGCAATGGATTTTAACCCTTCAGTCCCTCCTCTTGACCCTAGGGTTTCTTGACCCGCCAGGTCAAATATACCAATTTCAATGTACCCAGTCTATTTCGGAGTCACCGGTAAAGCACCAATACCATCAGGAATGTCAGGATAGACTCCCCACATAACTTGACAAAATAGCATCCAGATCCATCCCCAGGGGACCTTATCACCTGAGATGGCATCGCCTATGATCATCGTTTTAACCTCCCCTGCCTGGTTCCGCGCCTTCGAGTACTTCACAGCGGCCTGGTCCACGGTTTCCCCTATCAGGGTGTACCTCAGACGGCCTTCCCCAATGTATCTCTGGGCCTTGGCCACCAACTCCTCGATCTTTGCCTGCAGGGCCTGTAGACCCTCCTCTAGATACTTACTGCCGTAGTGCCATTCCGAATCCCATGTTAGGTTACCCATCATTGGCGGAGTATGGTGGAGCTGCGTCCCGTCAGCAGTCAGGGTTGCCCTTCGGGAAACCGTTATGCACACGGCTGGATGCCTCGAGGGGAAGGGCTTTCCATTTAACTTGATGGAGTGGTACTGGGCAGTCACACACCAGTAGGTACAGTTCATCTGGACCAGCTCCGTGTGTGCCAGTTTCTCCGTGATGGCCACTTTGAACGTAGACTGATTCATTAGAATATTATATGGGCATGTACACAGAATTTCCTTATCCAAGTGGTTGCAACATTCACTAGGATGCAGTGCTCTCCCAGCAACCTTGGAGTATGCAATGCTTTCTATCTTAATAACATGACCCCTCCTCCATACTGGCAGGGAGGTCACCATCCTGGCTCGCTGTAAATGCGGGATGCCCAGAGGTACCAAAAGGTTAAAGAGTATACTGTGACCTGTCTAAACTGGTCTTTGGACTCTCATTGATTCTCTGTTTCCCCATGCCCACGGAGGGGTACTAGGGACATAGGGTCCCACCACTTCCATAAGGGCTGGGTGGACCCAGCCATCAAGGAGATCAGAGATCAGTTACAATTCCCTGTGTGGTAATGGCCAAAGCTTGTTCTGCTCTCCAACAACTCTCCTCCAGTGCCTTTATTTTGGTACCATGTCAGTATAATTGGCACATGATCTTTCATGAGTGTTTGGTTTCTTTCCCAAAAACTCCCACACAAATTCCAGTATCGAGGTCTGTGTTTCCTCCCAAGCCATCGTGGCAATATGCCATGTAATTGTGCTCAAATGAGGGATAACCCAGGACCTTGTATTCCCCTTCACTAGTAGTACGCAGCTGTCCCCCTTTAAAGGTAATCCGGACACTGGTTGCATTAAGTATAGACACTGTCCCTCTAAGAGGGCCACAGCATCGTCTAAGGGTGTCACCCTGCTCAAAGGGGTAACTCATGTACTTCCATGAGTCCTTCCAAATGCCTCCATTAAACTCCATAATCTCTGGCACCTGACACCCGCGAATAACAGGGCAGTCAGCTGTTATCAAAATTGTAATGTTACTAGTCTCCCTGTTATTATGAGCATCAGTGTATGATTTTATTTGGACCTTTTTACATTCCACGTGTGCTCATGTCCTAACCATAGTGCCACCATTACCTCTGGCCAGACTTGTTTATTGGCCACTGCACATGTTCTGCAAAAGCTAAGTGTTTCTTTAGTGCTGCAATTAAAGTGAAGCAAACCCGGAGGAGGGGGGTTAGTGACCCATTCCCAGGCCTCCTTTTCACATGGCACACTACTTGCGTCCTTCCTCATGCACCACAGGGACAGCAGGAGCCTCCCCATGGTCACTCCGGTTGTCCTGGTCACCCTCCAGTCCTTCCTCCTTCACTTCCTTTTGTTCACCTGTGGAAACATTGTTAGTATTGACAGATGCTGATTCAAACAATTTCAACTGATTTTGATGCTTCCAAAACGTTCCCAATTTCCCCTCAATCTTTGCACATGTATTAGTAGTCAGAAGGACCCTCACAGGGCCTTGCCATCTCGGCATTAAAAATCCTTTAACCTCTGGGTAAATGCGACACATTACCAAATCCCCAACTTTAAATGCAGGTTTGTCCAAAGTGCTGTTATCATCAAGTTGGGTTTGATTTTCTTTCACTTCACTGTATAAATCCTTTAACTCTCTGTCCAATGCCTTGATGTAGTTCTGCAGCCTGTCTGCAAAAAGCCACAACACTCCCCCTCCCCCTTCCCAGAGGGAGGATCACAGTGCTAGGCATTCTCATTGCTCTTCCTATCATTCACTCAAAGGGCGTCAGCTGAATCAGCCTGTTTGGGCTGCCTCTGATTCGATACAATACAACAGGGAGCATACTAGCCCATCCTCCTGTATCCAGTACTGCTTTTGTTAAGGCTGCTTTCATTGTTCTGTTCATTCTTTCCACCATTCCCGAGCTTTCAGGGTGGTATGGTATATGGAATCTTTGCTTTATTCCTAGTGCCTTACATGCCTTTTTCATTACTCGCCCTGTAAAGTGAGTTCCTTGGTCAGAGTCTATTGACAGTGGCAGACCCCATTTGGGTATTATTTCTTTCGCTAGGATTCGAACTACTGTTGTGGCAGTGCAGTTCTTGTTTGGGAATGCCTCTACCCATCGGGTAAAAGTGTCAATAATTACCAAAATGTAAGTGTACCCCCTGCTTTGTGGCAAGAGTTCAGTAAAATCAATTTGCAGATTCTGCCACGGTCCCTCTGGCCATGGTTGGTGATTCAGGGGCACCTTTTTCCTTCTACCCACATTCACTTGTGCACATGTCATACATCATTTGAGAAATAATAAAGCATCTTTTTTCATGGAGGACCATCACCAGTGTTCCAGGGCTGCTCTCATTTGTCTCCACCCCAGATGAGCTGGAGAATGGATGGCATGGAGCAGCAGAGCTTGTATGCACTCCGGGGCTACCAGCTCCTCCCCCCCGGCCCATACCAGAGATGATTTTTATACACACAGCCTGGCTCTTCCAATTTATTTTTTTTCTTCTGGGCTTATGGTTGGTTGCATATAGCTTTTTTTAAATTCACTTCCTCTTCTGGCACTACAGCTGCACAAATCTTAATAGGACTTGCTTGTGCAATTTCTTTGGCCTGTTTATCTACCCAGTAATTTCCTTTTTGTTTCTCGCTTGAGATTTTATTATGTGCTTTTATCTTTACTACTGCCAGTTTTGATGGTAGTTTGGTAGCTTCTGTTAGTCTTCAAACTGCCTCCATATTCTTAATTGGCTTGCCAGTTGTTGTTGTTATAAACCCTCTACGTGACCACATGTCCATGTAGTCATGTACCACTACGAATGCATATCTGCTGTGTATACAGTGAGCTTCTTGCCTTCCCCTACTCTCAAAGCTTCAGTGGGGGCTGTTAGCTCCGCTTCTTGTGCTGACTTTGATCCTTCCGTCTGACCTGATGCTATTGCTGTCCCATGACTGAGTACCACTGCCCATCCGGTGTGTGGCACTCCATTTTCGTACTTTCTTGATCCATCTACATACAGAATTATATCTGAATTCTCTAATGGCTCTTCTTTAACTCTCCCCAACACTTCCTCTTCCCTATCTATAAGACATTCGTGTACCTCTCCCTCTGTGTTCAGATATTCAGCTACATTTATTCCTTTGTCCCTTACTATAGAGAAATTGGGGTTTTGCAAGCACAATATTGATTCCCACTGAGTCCTGTGGGCATCTGTTACAGATCTTAGCCGTCCGGTATTAAGGAGATCAAAAAGTGTATGGGGTGTATATAACACTCGTTTCCCCCTGAGAATGTATGATTCACAAGCTTTTACCGCCTGCCCATATGCACTCTGGTAGTCTCTGGGATACAGGGGATTAATACAGCTGAGTATTGAGTTTCACTATGGCTGCAATAAAGGTGGAACCGCTTTCCCATATCTGGTAAACCCAGGCTGGGGGCGGAGGCTAAAGCCTGTTTTATTTTTACAAATGCCTCCTCTAGTTCTGTGCCCCATATTACTAACTCATTTGCAGGCTTTCCTCTTCTAGTGAGGCTTTGAATTGGTTCCACCATCTCTGAGTACTCAGAAATATATATTCTACAGAAATTGAGGAGTCCCAGCACCATCCGTACTTCCTTAACTGTCCGTGGTTTTTTTAACTCTCTAATTGCCTGCTTTCTGTCTGAGTGCTTTCTCTCCCTGTGATATGTTATGCCCGCCCTAGGTATAAAACCTGCTGCTGTTGCAATTGAGCTTTTTTCACACTTTATATATCTTCGCGAGGCAGGATTTAAATTAACAGTCTGTTTAGGGTTTTTAAATTTGTCCTTTTCATTTGAACTGGCAATTAGCAAGTCATCTACATACTGCAATATTACAGGTTTCGGAGTAGCAGCCGTGTTAGTCTGTATTTGCAAAAAGAAAAGGAGTGCTTGTGGCACCTTAGAGACTAACCAATTTATTTGAGCATAAGGTTTCGCGAGCTACAGCTCACTTCATCGGATGCATACAGTATGCATTCGATGAAGTGAGCTGTAGCTCACGAAAGCTTATACTCATATAAATTGGTTAGTCTCTAAGGTGCCACAAGTACGCCTTTTCTTTTTGCAATATTACAGTATCCCCTTCCAAAGGCACTTCTGCTATTACTTCTGCCATCGCCCTGTGGAAGATAGAGGGAGAATTATAGAACCCCTGGGGTACTCGGGTCCAAGTGTACTGCTGGTCTCCCACTGTAAATGCAAATTTTTCCTGACTCTTTTGCAAGGGGAATACTCCAAAATCCATTAGCTATATCCAGGACTGAAAAAAGAAAAGGAGTACTTGTGGCACCGATGAAGTGAGCTGTAGCTCACGAAAGCTTATGCTCAAATAAATGTGTTGGCCTCTAAGGTGCCACAAGTACTCCTTTTCTTTTTGCAAATACAGACTAACACGGCTGCTACTATGAAACCTGAGAATACTGAGTGTCCTGGTTTTAGCAAATTAAGAATAGTGGCCTGGCTTGCCACAATAGGATGTGCCTTTGGAGTCACCTGGTTAAGGTGGGTGTAGTCTATAGTTAACCTCCAGGTCCCATCTGGCTTCCAGATGGGCCAAATTGGAGAGTTAGTTGTGGAGGTGGTTTTTCTAATCACTCCTTTAGATTCCAAATTAGTGACTATAATTTTAACTGACTCTAAGGCTTCTAGTTTAATCGGGTACTGCCTGTGGGCTTTATGAGTTAGTCCTTCTACAGATATAGGCTTCATGTTTACTAGCCCACAATCTTGTTTATCTGTTGCCCACACTTCAGGGTAAAGGGAACACAGTGTTCCTACTGGACTTCCCCCCCCCCCCCCCCCCCCCCCCGGTATTATTGCCTTACTACTGGCAATCATGGCTATATTTTGAGATGATCTCTCCTGTTTGGACCCTCTGGCCCATTTAATGCAGCTAGCTCTGGGGTTGATTACTCCCCCAAGCTCCTTAAGGAGATCTGTGCCACAAATTGTGTCTCCCTGCTCGGGGCAAACCCAGATTTGACTGACTGTGACCATATCTTCAAATTCTATTTCTACTGGGTGGCTTAGGGTTGCTTTTAATCTTTTCCCCCTTCCACCCCTTCAATCCATATGGTTCGATGGGTGTGGGGGAGATCTTGGCTGGTTATCGATACCAAGGCTCCTGTGTCTATTAACATGTTGCACAGTCAGCCCCCCACTTGTGCATTAAGAAACATCCTGGGGTCATCTTTGGTTCCAGCCACAGAGGCTGCTGATACTTATTTGCTAGCCAGGAGTTTGAGCAACTCCTGGATTTGTTTATCTTTTTTCTTGTTCTTGGGTACTAGTTGTATCGGTTTTATTCTGCTTGTTTGGCCACTGGCCCTCCTTAGACCCCCCATCGCAGGGCGAAAGCAGTCTTCCTTTATGTGGCTGCTCCTTTTACAATTGCTGCATGTTTTGATTTTATTTTTACAGTCACATGCCAGATGTCCAGGCTTATTGCACGTGAAGCAGGTAGTGGTTCTGATTGCGTGAACTGCTGTAATTTCCTCAGAGGGGGTGGTTGCTACTACCTTCCTCTTTTTTCTGTTTTCTACTTCTGTGGCCCATTTCATTACTGCTGAGTAGGTCTCTCCCACTGAGATGCCTAATGCCAGGACTGCAGGTCTGCAGACAGCCCTTCCTTTAGGATTTGGAGGAATACATCATGGTCTCGGGATGTTATATTCTCCAGACCTGAATAAGCTCGGAATGCATTCAATTTCTTTTCAGCATAAGACATAGCAGAAGGGGGAGTCTGCCGAACCACTGATTGCAGAGCCCCCCTGTTAGTGGTCTGGGCTTCTAGAGCAGCAGATAGGATTCAGAAATGCACTGTTACACTGTCTGGGTTTGGAATTCCTGCTGGTTCTCCAGCCTGATCCCCTCCCGCAGGGTTGGGGTTATGATCTTCAGCCCAGTGCCCCATCTTCCATTTATTTTCTAAGTTGTCCCACACATCCCTGGGGCATTTACACTTGACCAGGATGTGAACGTCCTTCCTATGGGGGCCATGTATTTCAGCCAGGCCATCCAGCTTGTCCCAGAACTCAGTATTCTTGTTATCACGTCTGAGTTCAGGTACATCAGACAGTAACACCTGTTTTTCCTGGGGGGTGAAGGGACAATAGATTTCAGTTGTTTTCTGTCCTGAGTCCCCTTACTGGTTCACCCTCCACATTAACATTTCTGAACCTCCTTAATTGTGTTTTGATTAGAGCCATACGCTGTACTTGCTCACCTCTGGCAATTAATCCTTGTGGTGCTCCTTTATTATCTCTGTGAGTGCTTAAATTTGGCCTTTCACACGAAAAAATGTATGGAGGGGGTTCAGATTCCTCCCCTTTGCTTTGTGCTGCTGAGTTTTCCCACAGATAGTTAATCGGTGGTGCAGCTGGCTGACAAATGCTGGGAGTGTGCTCTCCCCCTCCCAATCTGGAGGCGTGTCCCAGGCATGGTGAATGTAATTCGTTTGCTCTGGGATCTTTTCCAATCTCCGGACAATTACATATTTTAAAGCATAAGCTCTTATCTTTCAGAGCTTGGTTCTCAGATTTTAAAATTGCATTTTTTCTTTCTTTTAGGTTGAGTATATCCAATAACACTATTACTGCCTTGTCTGTTTTGTCACTTTTCTGATTATTTCACCAAGTAACCAGATCCGCCTGTGGTCCGGCTGCCAAGTAGTTTGTTTTTTTAGCTGCTGTCTGCCAAGTTTTGACATGTTTATATTGCAAATACTCTCAAGGGCTGATTATCGCCTCTCCTTTTGATGCCATGGGTTTTTATCACCCCGGCTGCTGACCTTGTTTGGAACTTACATTTCCCCCCTTCCAGATGCCGTAGTCTCAATCTCTACAGCCTGTCAGCCTTGATGGGGATTTACGTTTCCCCCTTTTTTCCTGAAAAACTGCAGTCTCAATCTCCATAGCTTGACAGTTTGAGGACGTCTCCCCCCTTTTTGAATACCGCGCGGTCTTAAGTTACACACAGTTGCCGGCCTTATTGGTTGGAGATTTTGTGCTATTCGAAAGCATGTACGTCACATGCGGGGGGGGGGGGCACTCCCCTGGGACTTGCAATATTACTTGCAATGAGGAAATGGGACCACCAGTTTGCACTGCCTACCGCTTGCGTACCCAGCCAGTCCTGGGCTTAACTGATGGCCAGTCGCTTGCTGGTGGTTTATCCAAGTCCCCCGTAACACCTGCTTAATATAAACAGTACATGACCTTCTTGCACACGTCTCCCCTCCCAACTGGTACCCTTCTTTAACCCCTCTGCTTGGACTACACGTATCTCAGTTCCTTCACACTTAAATTTAAAAAAGTGGAAACAAAATGTGTCTGAAAGGGGATGAGAGACTTCTGTCCCTGGCCTGATGAGGTGGTAAAGTAAACATACTCACCTCCTTTTTTGGATTTCGGTCTCAGATCCTCAGTCAGCTCACAAGCCTGTATCCCGGACAAGCCCCCAAACTGAAGGACATAAATCCACACCGTGTAGAGGTCAAGCACAGGAGTTTATTACATACAGCGCTGGCTGAGTGTCACCTCATATGTTAGGCTCAGAGACACTGTCAATCAGTTGATTGCAATGGAATATATGGATTTTCCATGGGCGGGGGAAAGTAACGGGGTAGGCAGTCCCACACCCTCAGATAGGTTTAGCTGCAAGACGTGATAGCACAGTAGCCAATGGTCAAAGGTTACATAATGTCTTTGCCTATGGTCTCAAGTTCACAAATTAACATTTAATTAGTACTTTAATTAATGTATTAGTATAAAATATATATGATGAATTCTGAGTTGGGGTCCATAGGAATGACGCAGCTCCTTTGATTGTCCAACAGATACATATCTGGGGGTAAAAGCAAAGAAACAGTGAAAGTATAGGGCAATAAAGATTGTCTTTTAAGTTGTTCATCTGTGTTTTAAGGTAGGCATTGGTCCCTGGGAAAGGGAGGTGGGAGGAGGCCATATCTTATACTGACATGCTTGAACCTTTCATAAACTCAAGGTTGGATGTGTGGGAAGAACATCTCCTTACAGAAGAAACTAACACAACAGAAACAGGGCTCCTTTGTTCTATTTGCAACTTTGAATAAGACACAATTATTGCCCCCAACATCTGGCGTTTTGCTGACCAGGCATATCTTAGCAAAAGCAAGGTTATCTTTGGTTATTCTGCTTTCTCTTAGCTATTGCTAGGCCTCTGATCTCTTGACCAAACTCTGGACTTTGGGCCGAGATCAGGTACATTCCACATGTCATGATCTGGGCCTGTTAATAAACTAAAAGAAATCCACCCTAATACTGGCGCAACAAACAGAATTCATAGTGGGGGCGGTCCTCAACTCCATGCGGGCAAGGGGCTTCCTCCCAGAGGCCCGTTTCTGAGCCATGACAGACCTGATCTCGCATGTGAGGGCCTACCCGCTCACCACCGCTTACAGGTGCCTAAGGTTGTTAGGCCACATGGCAGCCTGTACTCTACGTGGTACGTCATGCCCAGCTCCATCTCAGACCCCTGCAAGCATGGCTGGCATCAGTCTGCATCCCCAAGAGGCACAATCTAGACCGCGTGGTCAGGGTGGCAGACCACATATGGTCATCCCTGGAATGGTGGTTGGGCCCTGGATTCGTGTTGGAGGGAGTTCCATTTATGTCCCCGTCGCTGACCCTGGTTTCTGATGCCTTAGACCTGGGGTGGGGAGCCCACCTGGCTGATCTCAGCACGCAAGGTCATTGGTCACAAGATGATCTCTCCCTCCACATAAACATCAGAAAGCTCAGAGCAATTCACTTGGCCAGCCAGGCTTTCCTGCCTCATTTGAGGGGAAAGGTAGTCCAGATCCTGATGAACAACACCGCCACAATGTTTTATATCAACAAGCAAGGCGGAGCCAGGTCGTCAGCCCTTTGCCAAAAAGTTCTCTGGCTGTGGGACTTCTGTGTGTAGCATGCCATCCATCTTGCGACAGTGCACCTCCCGGGGCCAGGAACGTGTTGGCAGATCCCCTCAACAGGACCTTCTCATCTCTCCACGAGTGGTCACTCCACCTGGAGGTGGTCAGCATGATCTTCCAGAGGTGGGGAACTCCCTGAGTGGACTTGTTCACGTCCAGATAGAACAGGAAGTGCCACGTATTCTGCTTAATTTGGGGGATCGACAGAGGCTCCCTGTATGATGCCTTCTTGCTCCTGTGATTGGGGGCCCTAATGTACGCCTTCTTACCAGTGTCTTTAATTGACAGAGTCCTCATGAAGATCAAGCAGGACAAGGTGAGGGCTTGGCCTCGCCAGTACTGGTTTAGCACAGTGCTGGACATCTCGGTGGTTGCTCTGCTGCAGCTGCCACTCTGGCTAGACCTGCTGTCCCAGAACCACAGCAGACTTCTGCACCTGAACTTGGCCACGCTGCACCTTATGGCTTGGCTGCTGCATGGTTGAATGCAGAGGAGCGGGAGTGCTCGGACCGAGTCCAGCAGGTACTGTTGGGGAGCAGGAAACCCTCCACCAGGGCTACCTAACTAGCCAAATGGAAACAGTTCACGTGTTGGGCCTCGGACCAAGGTCTTCGGCCAAAACAGGCCTCACTGCAGTCGATCCTGGACTATCTTCTACTCTCAAGCTACAGGGCCTGTCTCTTTCATCGATCAAGGTCCACTTAGCCTCTATTTTGGCCTTCCACCCTCCATTCCGGGGCAGGTCAGTCTTTGCTCACAACATGACGGTCCAGTTTCTAAAAGGTCTGGAGTGGCTCTATCCTCAGGTCCATGATCCTGTCCCTCCTCAGGACCTGAATCTCATACTGTCAAGGCTCAAGGGCCCCCCTTTCGAGCCATTGGCTTCCTTCCTGTTCCCTTCTTCTGCTTTCATGGAAGGTCTCATTCCTCATGGCAATAACATCAGCCTGTAGGGTCTCTGAGATTAGGGTGCTTACCTCGGAGCCGCCCTATAAGGTGTTCTACAAGGACAAGGTTCCGCTGCAGCTACACCCAACTTTCCCGCACAAAGTAGTTTAACAGTTTCACACCAGCCAGGACATATGAGGTTTTGGAAAGAAGACTGGTAAGTGTATGTCATATGAGCATAGATTATACTCTCTGGATGTCAGGGGGGCTCTAAATGTTTACACCAGAGATTCTCAAACTTTTGTACTGGTGACCCCTTTCACAAAGCAAGCCTCTGAGTGCGACACCCCTTATCAATCATTTTATACATTTAACACCATTATAAATGGTGGAGGCAAACTGGTGTTTGGGGTGGAGACTGACAGCTCACAACCCCCCCCATGTAATAACCTTGTGACCCCCTGAGGGGTCCTAACCCCCAGTTTGAGAACCCTTGGTTTACACAGAAAGGACTAATCCATTCCATAAGTCAATGCAAATATTCGTCTTGGTGGCAGACAGGATGGAAGGGCCTTCTTGTGTCCACCCAGAGAATTTCATTATGGATCACCACCTGCATTCGTTTTTGCTATGAACAGGCGAAAGTGCCCCCACCGACGATTATAACTGCCCACTCAACCAGGGCATAAGCCTTGGTGGAGGCCTCCCTGACTCGGGTGCCAATCCCAAGATATCTGCAGGGCTGCTGCCTGGTCGTCCATCCACTTGTTCATGTCCCATTACACACTTACCCTGCAAGCCTGGGATGATGTTGGCTTCGGTAGAGCAGTGCTATAAGCCACGCAACTGTGAACTCTGAGCCCACCTCCAAGGATACTGCTTGTGAGTCACCTAGAATAGAATTGAAATGAGCAAGCACTCAGAGGGAAAAAATGGTTATCTACTTTTTGTAACTGTTGTTCTTCAACATGTGTTGCTTATGTCCATTCCACTACCTGCTCTCCTGTCCCTCTGTTGGAGCTGCCAGCAAGAAGGAACTGAGAGGGCGTAGGGCCGGCAGAGCCTCATATACTGGCACTTGAGCGTGGCACTCCAGAGGGCACCACAGCTGGCCTTACGGATACCACTTAGGCAAAAATGTCTGACAGCTGTGCACGTGGGCGCGCACACACCTAGAATGGAATGAACATGAGCAACACATCTCGAACAACGGCTACAAAAGGTAGGTAACCATTTTTCCTCTCTGGACGCTCATTTTCACCATCCCAATAAACTAGCTTTCTTTCCTTGTCCTCTTAACAGGCCGAAGGGATTGGGGCTGAGGATGAGAGCAGGGGAAGTAGAGCCCTCTTTTATAACCAGAAGCAATTAACAGTAAACAAAAATTGAAAGCTAAACAGCCATTTAGATTAGGATCCATTGTTTAGGACTC
Source organism: Chelonia mydas (assembly GCF_015237465.2). NCBI lineage: Eukaryota > Metazoa > Chordata > Testudines > Cheloniidae > Chelonia > Chelonia mydas. The sequence continues at coordinate 55,664,993 of NC_057855.1, forward strand.
AGCTTAGTAACAAGGATGGCCAGTGGCTGAGGAACAACAGAACAGCACTAGAAAGCTTGTCCACCCCACTGTCTTACTGATGCACTAATATTTTTAAAGCAGTATTTTCTGTGAGAGGAAAAGAATGAAGCCTCCAAAAAGTAGCCCCATCTACACCTTTGATCTTCAGGTGAGTCAGCCAGATCTTATGATCAGTGGTATCAAAGGCAGCAGATAGCTCTAGTTATCTCTGATTGAGAAGAGGAGATCATTGGTCAGAGCCATAACCACAGTAGAACCCAGACTGTGAGGTGTCAAGGAGGTCAGAGGCATCCAGCTACAGGGAATATGTCACAACTTTCCCACTCTTAACTAAAACAGAAGATTAGAGACAAGTCAATAATTTGACACATTATCAAGGTCAAGAGCAGGTTAATTGGTGAAAAAATAGCCAGGTCCAGGTGCTTCATTTTTTCTGTCTTAGTATAATACTACATATGATGATCCCACTCTGTACTCTTGCCTCCCCCAGTACAATGGTTTTTCCATAAAAAATTATAATCCTCTACTGAGTTTGTAACGGAAACTCACTTTCATTAGCAAATTGCTTGTGGTCCATTCTTAATCCTTATGGTTGTTGACAGAGTATCATTCTTTGCTGTACTTAAATGCACTATGATGCTCACTATCTTTTGTCAAAAATATCTCCTATGTGTAGCCTCTCCTTTTTGAACTCAAGGTGGGGGTTTTGTTAACACTGACTTCAACAAGCCCTGGTTACACATGCTGTGCTCAGTTCTTATGCTTTTGAATTATATTTTCCTGCCCTATTAGGTTGAATGCCTCTCAGTTTAGGACAACTCCAAAGAAAATAAAATGGTTAATCCTACTGATGGTTTCTTTCAATCTCTCCCTATCTTCTGTCATTGTTGAAGTTTCTGTGCGGAGTTTGCTCACCCTGAATTCTATGACTTAAGATATAGGAGACATGGGATGAAATCCAACCTATTTTTAGGCAACGGCAAAACTCCTCCTGACTTAAGTGAGGGCAGGGTTTTACCCACAGTGTCTAAAGAGTAGACCATCAAGAATAGCTCCTCTGCATTTCCCCCCTAAGCATCTGCTTGAGAATGTGCAGTCAGTCTTCCAGCAAGAAAGGAAGGGATGTGTGCAGTGTTGGGAAAGCTGATGTCCTACTGAATTATTTTGTCCCAACTGGGCTTCCTTTCCATCATTCAGAGACGGGCGAGTGCTGGGTGTGCTGGAGGTTTCCCGCTCCATTGGGGATGGACAGTACAAGCGCAGTGGTGTCATTTCTGTGCCGGATATCAAACGCTGCCAACTTACACACAATGACAGGTAAAGCATGTCCAAGTAGAGGGTAAAGCAAGGTATGTGTTCATTGCCATTTCTGTTTAGCAGTTCATAATGCAGAATCTTCTCAAGTCAGGTCACCAGAGTCTCCTTATTCTCATCACTGTGATGGCTCTTTTCTTACATTTTGTTTTTTGATGGAGAGTTAATTGGAAGGGTTCATCATGTGTGGAGCTGTGTAAGCATATGTAGCAATTACAGAACTACAGACGGACTAAACCCCTGCACTAAACAGCTTACCATCTACAGTAATTCAAATGCGGTATTATAGGCAGGGCTGATACCTCCTATTATTAAGGTTGCCTGAAAATTCCTGCTTTTAAGACCCTGTTTTCATTTGCTTGTAAATTTGCTGGTAAATTCTTACCATTTGGACTGAAATGTTGAATGCTGGGTGCATGCCTCAGGCTTAACTATCTTGGAATCATAGAATATCAGGGTTGGAAGGGCCCTCAGGAGGTTATCTAGTCCAACCCCCTTCTCAAACCAGGACCAATCCCCAACTAAATCATCCCAGCCAGGGCTTTGTCAAGCCTTACCTTAACCTCTAAGAAGGAGATTCCACCACCACCTTAGGTAACCCATTCCAGTACTTCACCCTCCTAGTGAAAAAGTTTTTCCTAATATCCAACCTAAACCTCCCCCACTGCAACATTACTCCTCCTTCTGTTATCTGGTACCACTCAGAACAGTCTAAATCCATCATTTCTGGAAACCCCTTTCAGGTAGTTGAAAGCAGCTATCAAATCCCCCTCATTCTTCTCTTCTGCAGACTAAATAATCCCAGTTCCCTCAGCCTCCCATAAGTCATGTGCTCCAGCCCCCTAATCATTTTTGATGGACTCTTTCCAATTTTTCCACATCCTTCTTATAGTGTGGGGCCCAAAACAGTACTCCAGATGAGGCCTTACCAATGGCGAATAGAGGGGAATGATTACGTCTCTCAATGTGCTGGCAATGCTCCTACTTATACAGCCCAAAATGCCATTAGCGCCTTGGCAACAAGGGCACACTGTTGACTCAGCTTCTTCTCCACCGTAACCCCTAGGTCCTTTTCTACAGAACTGCTGCCTAGCCACTCGGTCCCTAGTCTGTAGCAATGCATAGGATTCTTCCATCCTAAGTGCAGGACTCTGCACTTGTCCTTGTTGACCCTCATCAGATTTTTGTTGGCCCAATCCTCTAATTTGTCTAGGTCCCTCTCTATCCTATCCCTACCCTCCAGTGTATCTACCACTCCTCCCAGTTTAGTGTCATCTGCAAACTTGCTGAGGGTGCAATGCATGCCATCCTCCAGATCATTAATTAAGATATTGAACAAAACTGGCCCCAGGACCGACCCTTGGGGCACTCCGCTTGATACCGGCTGCCAACTAGACATGGAGCCATTGATCACTACCCGTTGAGCCCGACAATCTAGCCAGCTTTCTGTCCACCTTATAGTCCATTCATCAAGCCCATACTTCTTTAACTTGCTGGCAAGAATACTGTGGGAGACCGTATCAAAAGCTTTGCTAAGTCAAGGAATAACACGTCCACTGCTTTCCCCTCATCCACAGAGCCAGTTATCTTTTCATAAAAGGCAGTTAGCTTAGTCAGGCATGACTTGCCCTTGGTGAATCCATGCTGACGGTTCCTGATCACTTTCCTCTCCTCTAAGTGCTTCAGAATTGATTCCTTGAGGACCTGCTCCATGATTTTTCCAGGGACTGAGGTGAGGCTGACTGGCTTGTAGTTCCCCGGATCCTCTTCCTCCCCTTTTTTAAAGATGGGCACTACATTAGCCTTTTTCCAGTCGTCTGGGACCTCCCCCGATCACCATGAGTTTTCAAAGAAAATGGCCAATGGCTCTTCAGTCACATTCGCCAGCTCCTTTAGCATCCTCGGATGCAGTGCATCCGGCCCCATGGGCTTGTGCTCATCCAGCTTTTCTAAATAGTCCTGAACCACTTCTTTCTCCACAGAGGGTTGGTCACCTCCTCCCCATACTGTGCTGCCCAGTGCAGTAGTCTGGGAGCTGACCTTGTTCTTGAAGACAAAGGCAAAAAAAGCATTGAGTACATTAGCTTTTTCCACATCCTCTGTCACTAGGTTGTTTCCCCCATTCAGTAAGGGGCCCACACTTTCATTGACCACCTTCTTGTTGCTAACATACCTGAAGAAACCCTTCTTGTTACTCTTAAATCCCTTGCTAGCTGCAACTCCAAGTGTGATTTGGCCTTCCTGATTTCACTCCTGCATGCCTGAGCAATATTTTTATACTCCTCCTTGATCATTTGTCCAATCTTCCACTTCTTGTAAGCTTCTTTTTTGTGTTTTAAGATCAACAAGGATTTCACTGTTAAGCCAGGCTGGTCGCCTGCCATATTTACTGTTCTTTCTACACATTGGGATGGTTTGTTCCTGCAACCTTAATAAGGATTCTTTAAAATACAGCCACCTCTCCTGGACTCCTTTCACCCTCATGTTATTCTCCCAGGGGATCCTGCCCATCAGTTCTCTGGGGGAGTCAGTCTGCTTTTCTGAAGTCAAGGGTCCGTATTCTGCTGCTCTCCTTCCTTCCTTTTGTCAGGATCCTGAACTTGACCAAATCATGGTCACTGCCTCCCAGGGTCCCATCCACTTCTGCTTCCCCTGCTAATTCGTCCCAGTTTGTGAGCAGCAGGTCAAGAAGAGCTCTGCCCCTAGTTGGTTCCTCCAGTACTTGCACCAGGAAATTGTCCCATACACTTTCCAAAAACTTCCTGGATTGTCTGTGCACGGCTGTATTGCTCTCCCAGCAGATACCAGGGTGACTGAAGTCCCCCATGAGAACCTGGGCCTGTGTTCTAGTAACTTCTGTTAGTTGCCTGAAGAAAGCCTCGTCCACCTCATCCCCCTGGTCTGGTGGTCTATAGCAGACTCCCACTTCTAAACTTAATCCAGAGACTCTCAGGTTTTTCTGCAGTTTCAGACTGGAGCTCTGAGCAGTCATACTGCTCTCTTACATACAATGCAACTCCCCCACCTTTTCTGGCCTGCCTGTCCTTCCTGAACAGTTTATATCCATCCATGACAGTACTCCAGTCATGTGAGTTATCCCACCAAGTCTCTGTGATTCCAGTCAAATCATAATTCCTTGACCATGCCAGGACTTCCAGTTCTCCCTGCTCATTTCCCAGGCTTCTTGCATTTGTGTATAGGCACTTAAGATAACTCACTGATCATCCTGCTTTCTCAGTATGAGGCAGGAGTCCTCCCCTCTTGCGCTCTCCTGCTCGTGCTTCCTCCTGGTATCCCACTTACCTCAGGGCTTTGGTCTCCTTCCCCTGGTGAACCTAGTTTAAAGCCCTCCTCACTAGGTTCGCCAGCCTGCTTGTGAAGATGCTCTTCCCTCTCTTCGTTAGGTGGAGGCTCTCTCTTCCTAGCACTCCTTCTTGAACATTTCAGACATAACAGAATGAGGCTAGAGAAAAATACATTATTTTTTGCTTATGTCAAAAATTCGGGCAGATATTCCCTTGAACTGCTAGCACGCCCATACTCTGGAGCAGTGACTTGATATTTGGTAGAGGGGATGTACTTTTTGCCATCCCTATGAAATTGTGCTCAAATTCAGCCAAGATGATATAAGTCTTTGAAAAATCATCGCTCACACATGCTCAGCAAAGATTTACTAAAACATCACAGCTAAAATCTCCAAAGATTATGTCTGCACTAGGCATACTCCATTCTGGGGCTAGAGCAGACTTCCGTTGCACTTTTCACTCTGCTGCTGGGGGTCATGCCAGGGTCAGAGTTGGGAGCCAAAATGGAGACCAGGGGACTCTTGTGCTCAGTGCTCCCCCCTGCTAGTTCCAGGCAGCATGGAGGAGGAAAGTGCCTTATTTAAATGCAGAGGGGACCTGAGCTGGAAGGGATGGGCAGTAGAATGGAACAAGGAGAGGGGAGTGACTGGGAAACTGTGGTGTGGAGACGGGAGAGGAAATCAGAGGAGATACCTGATGAGTCAGTGTGGGAAAGGGGACTAATTCTGGCTGGGGAAAGACATCAGAGTCAAGTTAGGAAATGCCTGAATTAAGGGTGCTTGTGGGGCCTTTGAGACACTAGGTGCTGTAATGTGGGATGCCCTGGTGGTTGTACTGGGGCACCAGCCCTGCTGATACCCCTTATATTCCCTTGCTTTTATCCACTCCTCAGGGGAGAGAGATGGAAGAACAGAACTTTCAAGGGAAGAGTGAGTTCCTGCAGGAACAGAAATAACTGTATATGGGCAGCACACAGTGACTTTGCATAACAAGTCATTGTATTCATTGTTTGTAGAGCCCCATCATATGTCCTGACATAGGAACTCTGCTACTCCATCTTTATTACACTTTTAGCAAGTTCTCTAGTTTGTGTGTAGGCAATATGTAAGGAGGATACCCTCTGGGGGCAGTGCTGATAGCAGTGCTGTAGTTTGAAAACTACAGTCGTATTCTCATGCTCCCCTTTTCACCCATTCCTCTATAAAGTGGTGATTCTGAGTCACTTTTACTCTGCCTGCAGAAGCAAGGATTAAATTGCATCAGTTTCCAATCACCCATTTTGGAAAGTCTTCCTCAATGATTCTAACAGAGGGCATCTAGTAAAATAAATTGGGGATTTTGTAGTTGGAGGGTGGAAGGGCCTACCCATATTGCTAGGGCTCTACCAAATTCACAGTCCATTTTTGTCAATTTCACGGTCATAGGATTTCAAAAATCATAAATTTCATGATTTCAGATATTTAAATCTGAAATTTCATGGTATTATAATTGTAGGAGTCCTGACCCAAAAAGGAGTTGTAGTGGGGGGTTGCAGTACTGCTACCCTTACTTCTGCGCTGCTGCTGGCGGCAGCGCTGTCTTCAGAGCTGTGTAGCTGGAGAGCGGTGGCTGCTGCCTGGGAGCCCAGCTCTGAAGGGAGCACCACCACCACCACCAGCAGGGCAGAAGTAAGGATGGCACGGTATGGTATTTCCACCCTTACTTCTGCACTGCTGCCTGCAAAGCTGGACCCTCGTCAGCCTCCGCCACTCTTCGGCCACCCAGCTCTGAAGGTAGTAACGCAGAATTAAGGGTGTCATGGCATGGTATTGCCAGCCTTACTTCTGCACTGCTGCTGGGGCGGCGCCCAGCTCTGAAGGCAACGCAGAAGTGAGGATGGCAATATTGTGGGGCCCCCTGGCAACTCCCTTTTGGGTCAGGACCCCTAATAAGAGAAAAACTGGTCTCCCCTGTGAAATCCGTATAGTGTAGGTAAAAGCACACACAAAAACAGATTTCACGGGGGGGACGACCAGATTTCATGGTCCCTGATGCGTATTTCATGGCCACGAATTTGATAGGACCCTACGTATTGCCTAGCGTTGATTCTCTTTCAGGTTCATTATGCTGGCCTGTGATGGCCTCTTCAAGGTCTTCTCACCAGAAGAAGCTGTGAACTTCATCATGTCCTGCCTGGAGGTGAGGAGAAGGCAGCTCTAGGGTGGACTTGCATGTGCAATTTCATCAGTGCAGAAGGTGTGAAATACTAGCATGCTGGGAAGAGGAGAGCATAGAAGAGAAATACACTTTTAGGTGGAGCCAGTATGTTCTGGCAGGTTATTGATGAGAGCTATTCTAAAATACTGTAGGATTGCCCCATTCTCAAATGATTGCTTATTGCCATTATTTGTCCTGTTTAACCCATCTGTGCTTCATGGGACCATCACCATTTTATTGTCTCCCAGCCCCAGTATGAAGGAGAGTTGCTCCTTAGCCAGTATGAGAGAGCTTTCCTTGCACATTATTAAATTCCATGTATGAGCAATCTGGGCTTTTTCCTAGAGCTGGAAGAAACAGAATCCTGAAGAACAGGAGGCTGTTTAGTGTTGCCCATGTGAAGTTGTGATTGGATTATGCAGCATAAAACTGTAGTCCGCATGAATGCAGAGCAGTGTGAAATGTTTATGCTCAGCAGAACAGGTTTGTGTGAGTAGTATGGTCAACTTCCTGTTTCAACAGGACAAGAATATCCAAACACGAGAAGGGAAATTAGCAGCTGATGCTCGATATGAAGCAGCCTGTAACAGGCTGGCCAACAAAGCAGTGCAGCGAGGTTCTGCGGATAATGTCACTGTAGTGGTGGTCCGGATCGAGCACTGAAGAAAAACATGCAGGGATGCAGTCCCAAGCTGCATGTGATGGATTTAAATGCAACAACAAAGTTTGTGTGTGAGTGTGTGAGAGAGAGAGAGAGAGAATCTGGGGGGGGGGGGGCATGGGTCTCCTCCCTGGATGCTCTTCATTGTAAATAAACTTCTTTTTCTAATTGTTTTAGTTCATTTTTTTGTTTGTCATATTTTATAAATTAATTTCTGTACAGGACAGATTGCATTTCCTGCTACTACAGTTGGGGCTTCATGTGGAAATTCATCATTCAGTTTCAACTGCCTAATGAAAGTCTAAGCAAATCACAATTCTTTACCATAGGTATTGGAACTGTATTTGCAAGAACATGCCTTTTTATTATTGTAATTTTGAGCCAGTTAAACACAGCTGTGAGGGGAGGAGTGGGAGGAGACTGCCAAATAGAAATGGACAAAATCTGTAGGGAAAAGAACAATTGTCTTGAGGCTTTTAACAGTAATTGCAGCCAAAGGCAAGATCAAAACTGGATAAAAACCATGAAGTAGCTGCTGATGTTGAATAACTCAGTTTGAAAACTACAGTCATATTCTCATGCCCCCCTTTTCACCCATTCCCCTATAAAATGGTGATTCTGAGTAGCTTTTACTCTACCTGCAGAAGCAAGGATTAAATTGCATCAGTTTCCACTTACCCATTCACAAAGGGCTAGTCTACCACTCTGGAGCAGTGACTTCATTGTATTTAGACTAGCTGAGAATGGTATCTGTGTTATTAAGCATGGTTATGTAATATAAAGAAGAAGGTTGACGGATGCATCTGGGCTACAATTCTGAAATTCAGCCTTTGTACAAAATGTTTGTCAAGCCCAGGTCTGGTGTGAAATAGAGCAAAAACAGTGGAGGCACTTCCTCAAAAGCCATTTACTCTTTTAAAGAAATGAAGAGAAATCCTGGGTGCTAGCAAATCTACTCTCAGAAACTAAAGAGCAGGTTTAGGCTTGCTTCTGGTAATTGTGTAGTGACATGAACAGACAGAGGATGAAATTATTTAGGGGCTTTGAAATTAATGTCGGGGGGGGGGAGGGGGAAGAAAGTCACAAATGAGAGGAAAAATAACGTCACTGGTAACAGTCCTCAGAACAAAAACTGAGCCTGCTCCTACTCCTCCTTTCCCCGTCCCCCATTTGTCTCAGCTTATCAAAATAAGTGGGGTTGTGGCAGGTGAGAGATGCCTGTAATGTAATGCCAGCTAGGAGTGTGACTGCCATCAGACAGGAGTGGATGGGGCATCTCTTAGCACAACTCAAGCCAGTTGCATAAGTATATTCCATATTACAATACCATCCAATAAATATTTCCATAAAATGCTTTATACCATACATTTATCTATACTGCAGGGAGAGAAAAAACCATACAGGGCTCTTTAACCTGGAAAGTAGGAGTTTTGCAATAGCTGTAGCTTGGAGACAAATTGCAATCTGCTTTTGGAGGATCAAGGCTAACCTTAGCTTTATTGTAGTCAAAGATGGGAGGCCTGCTGACGTTCCCAGAGTAGGGTGGCCTCGGTGAGCAATTTACTGAGAGAACACCCAAGACAGTTTAGCTGTCTTCGTCTACACTTTTTATTTAATGTTTCAACACTTGCTTTAGTGTTTTGCTGTGAAGAATAGCAACCCATTATGATGACATCCTGAACAGAAGTCCATTTTGAACATTCTGCTGCTGTGCAGTGTTACCCCTCAGAGGGCATGCTGAGTTTTCTCTTCCTTCACTAAATAGCAATAGGCTGGGTTTATTTTAAGGACACAAATAGATTTAAGCAATTAAGGGACTGTTCTGGTTCTTCAGCTGTTTGTCATGCTTGCTAGCAGATTGGCTCTGCAAGTTGCACCATGTCCCCTACTCCCACAGACTTCCCAGGGGACTGCTCACCTTGCAGGATCAATGCCTAAGAGTAAACACCTGCTGTCCTTTTTGGATGCCTCTTCATTACAAGAAAAGCGGTATTTTTCCCTTGTGTTAACTAATGTAGTAAAATCCTAATGAAGACAAGGCAGTTAACTTGTGTGAAATAGTAAACCTTGGGAGTGTCCCTCTGATCTTACCTTGACCTGCCATGAGAAACGCTGACGTTTGCCTTGGTCTGCTGATTTGTGTGAAAGCTACAACATGGTCTGTGTTCACTAGGATTTTACCACGTAGTAAGAACACAACTTCTTTTCCTAGCAAAGAGAAGGCCTTTCAGGCTTGAATTCTTTGCGACTTCAGTGGGAGTTCAGCTACAGTAAAGACTGCAGGAATTTGGTGTGTAAGTTGCTACATACCATAAAAAGCTGAACTGGCTGCACCTAATTTTTGAACTTGGGGCTTATGTCCTACTTCGTATGTTACCAGGGCCCCAAATGACAGACTTGTAAAGCTTTTCTAAGACAACTGTTAGGGTATGGCTACACTGCAATGAAACACCCGCAGCACTGAGACTCAGAGCCCTGGTCACTTGACTTGGGCTGTCTGGGGCTAAAAATTGCTGCATAGATGTTGATGCTCAGCCTGAACCTCAGTGTGTCTTCACTGCAATTTTTAGCACCTGGGCCAGCTGCAGCCATGCTGCTGGTCTTCTTTTGCAGTAGAGAGGTACTTATAGTTTTCTAACCAGTGAATTATAAGAGCTGGTTTGTAGAGAGTGCTAGTATTTTATGTAAAGGACAGCTTATGTAGCTTTTTCCTGAAAGATTTTGTGAAAGTGCTGCCCACAGCAAATGCTCTAGTCCGAGTTAACTTTGTTTCCTGAAAGAGTTTGCTGTGAAAGCAGTTCCTCCAGCAGGACTGGAAAAGCTTTCTTGGTAGCAAAAATAAAATTCAGAAAGAGTTGAGCCCCTTGTCCTGCTATCATGAAGGTGGAGCTGAGTGCACTTCTAGGATATCTCACTGAAGTTTCGGCAGGAGCTCAGGAATTAAGTACATGGTACTAAGAAATGAGACTGCATCTTTTTCTTTCCCTGCCTTTGTTATTAATTTAGGGCCCATTCCTTCAGCCCTTATTTATGCATGTAGTCCCACTGGGTTAATCGGAGTTAGACTGCCTATCGGGACCAAAGCCAGGCGTAACGGTGCGTATCTCCACCACCCATTGACTGGGCTCTCTGCCACGGGCAGAGAATGGGGTGGTAGTGTGAGTACACTGTTCTTAGGAAGTGGAAAATCATTGGATAGCAATTCACGTTCTAACTAGTCTGCTGCCTTATCAGGACACTGCTCTGCATTGAAAATTAACTTCCAAGTACCAGCGCCTGCTGCTAGCAAACCTTAACTGATAAGCTATAAGAAAGCTAGAGCTATATACATAATCTGGCTTTGGCCTGCTGAAAAGCTGAACAGAAAAAAACTGCCAAAGAGCTAGTCTATGGGTGAAGGCTTCTTCAAATCACCTTTTCCTAAGCATTCATGCTTGATGGGGTGGGGAGGGGTTTCTTTATAAAAGTTGATCTGGCTTTAGAAGTCAGCCATGTTATAATTTGTCCATGTAAAATAAGCTTCAAAATCTGGCCATAGATTAAATTACATTAAATTAAAGGGGGATGGATTTAGTGAGTCCTTCCTTTTTCATGCTTCCAATTTTCTTCCCGGCTGTCCATCATCTTTGGATGCTTGAGATCTTGTGCAAAGTATGGTGTCTGGTGGCTGGGTTTTGTAGCACAAGCAGAATCTGTAAAGACTGCTGCTCCTGACCTCACTATGCTTTGCTCCCTATGCTTGGGTGGGAGGGAATTAAGGTGGTTCTTGCCGAAGAGACCAATTCAGCTTATAGCGTGTAGGGGTAGGTGGTTTGAGACCATTCACACCCCTAAAAGAACAGCGCTGAAATCCGAGCCACTTCGAACAGTGAGGGATGATCCAGTGGCATTGTCTACAAAAACTGAGGCATACTGGCCAGCCTGAAAGGGAGAAATGAGAGTGACAGTGAAAATAGTCCCAGGTTGCTACAACCAGCACATAGAGGAGTGTGTCATGTAAATACAGCAGATCTATAGAGCAATAACTAATTATGTAGGTTGTGATACACTGCTTAAAGTTGTCACGTTTTACACTTAAAGCAGAACATGTCCCTTGTTCCAGCTCCTCTGAGTATGGTCACGCTGCACCGCTAACTCCAGGGTGACCCAGACAGGTGGCCTCAGTGTTTCCAAGTTCATGCTTGAGTGTTCACATACTATTATAAACCTGAGTTTACAAGTGCTGGACTCATAGCTATGCTAACAGCCATACTGCAAATGCAGACCTTCTGACTTGGGTCTGGGGCATGACCTGTATCTATAGTACAAAATTACAGGGCTGAGACACAGTGGGACTTGGGCTGACCCACCCTCTAGTAAGGTCATAGAACCTGGGTCAGATTGTGTGTGGGCTTGGGCTCAAACCTGAGTCAGAGCGTGGACTTAGTGTGCAGTGTTTATACCCTATATATCATACTAGCTGCATCAAGGGCATTGTAAAAAGCCTGGAAGAGGAAGAAGAATTCCCCCACCACAGACAGAGTAGGCCCTGCCCTAGAGAATGTCATGGCTAAGTGAGCAGGGCTGCTAAGCTCATCCTGCACAGCGCTGCAGCCAGGACAGGCTGCTACAAGCCAATAGCACATGCTGGTTTGGTTCAGGGCTCAACCAATCTCCGAAATAGGATGGTTCTGAATTATCCACCAGAATGTTACCAAGTGGGAAATGCCAAAGTTAAGGTTATAATGAGGACTCTGCTGTTTTGCATCTCCTGTGTATTTTGTACACTCTCCAGCCCCACTTGAGCATGCACTGAAGCCTGCTGTCAAAACAGATGAGTAGCCCCACTGAAATGTTGAAACTTACTTTTGCTGTTTTGCTAAACTATCCCCTCCTTTTCAAAACCAAACCCTTTGGGCTGAGACCAAACATCTGAATGTGACCGATCTGTATCACTATCAGGAAACACTAAAACAGTGCAGTGCAAAAGCTCTACCCTTTAGTAATGGGTGTCTGTCAATGGTGGGAGTTGGTCTATCAGTGCTATGGTGCATTATTCCTTTAGGTGCGTTAGGCAGCTGGCTTCCCCATTGTCCTGCACCTCATGTAGGCATTTACCCAATCAAAATAGTAGCATTTTACATGCACTTTATACAGGTGGTAATGACTACACAAGCTGCCAGGCAGCGGGGAATCAGGGCTATGGTATATAGTACCAGACTAGTTGGCTGGTTCTATGGATATAAGCTACTAACTGTAGGCAAGGACACCCTAAAGACCAAACTCTGCAGTACTGCGGCAGGTCACTGGAGGGACTCAGGTCTACATCCTCAAAGATATTTAGGTGCTTTATCCTGTTTAAATCAGATACCTTTGAGGTTCTGGGTCTCAGCCCCCAGAGAGATGGAAGGCTGATCATGCCAATATTATTGACGCTGGTTTTGAAAAATGATGTAGAGTCAGACTGAGGAATGAGCTTCCTGCCCAGCCGCAGAGGAAAGCCAGCACAGCTGGCAGAAGCATGTGACTGTCATCTTCACAGGTTGGTTCCAGTAGCACCCACAACACAGGTCGCTTTCTGTAGAAAAGGACACGGCCATCTGCATTGAAGAGCTTGTAAACCACAGTGGCTTTCTGCTGCACTTGGGAATGGATGTGCTCAATTAGGGCATGTCTGCAACGCAGTCGGAGGTGTGATTACAGAGGGGGTAGGTATACTCCTGCTTGCTTTGAGCTAGCTAGCATGCTGAAAATAGCATGGACTTCAGCATGGGCTGTACAAAGCTGCCTGGCCCTCCATGGGTAGAGTTACTGTGAAAAGTTAGCTGCCCAGTTATGCTGCATTCTCATGTCAATAGCATACTGCACAAGGTGGGTCTGCCCATAGGAACACCCCTTTGCCTCATTAGTTTGCCCATGTTTACCTGTAAGTACAGGACTCCACTGACTGAGATGGTGAAAAGTTCACTGCTGTCCAAACCAGCCACCGTCTCCAGAGAACTGAAGACAAGAAACAGCAATATCAGCACTGAGGTGACCTGCGCGATCCATGTACCACCAGAATTCACCTACTAGCCAGTTATCTAGAGTAATAGAGAGTGATTGCCTCCCGCATCCTCAGTTCCAGACATTAAAGAGATGGGGAGGACTGCACAATGACCTGGCAAACTTGTCTCCTCTCTGCAAAGTTGCTCATCACCCTCTGTGTCATTATTTACATTTCATTCTAAATTTTGTTTTAAAAACCAAACCAAGTGTAGTCCTCAAGAACAGACTCGGGCGCTTGACAGCCTCTTGCCATAGAGTAGGTGCAGCATGGTCAGAGGCTCAGTAGGCCTTCTCATGCCCCCATGCTGATATATTTATCTCAGCTATGTTCTGGAGGGTTCATCCCATCCATCAATTTATTATGCGAACTAAGGGGCTAGCTAGCACACCTATAGGGATAGAGTGCTTTTCCCAACTAGGACATTGGCTCACAGAAGGTCACAGAGTTCTGGCCGTAAGGGACCAGCAGATCACCCCCTCTGACCTCTATATTACTGGTCCCCTCCACCACCCCCTCCCCCCAGCATCCACACACTCAAACCAACAACAGACATTAGAAAAAAGTATTACAAGAGACTTGAGATATGCCACAGGAATAGACTAGGCAGGCCCAAAGTGCACCAGCGCCTGCGGCCCCTGCAATGGCAGGGAAATGATTGTGAGATAGCTCCATATAATCCTGGACAGTGACCTGCCACATGCTGCAGAGGAAGGTGAAAAAGCCCCAACTCACTGTTAATCTGACCTGGTGGAAAATTCCTTCCTGACCCCATGTATGGCCATCTAACCTACCCTGGTTGTGGCTGGAAGCCATTACAATCTGATGGCAATGGGATCACTCATATGAAATGAGTCATATGAGTTGGGATGATTTAGTTGAGGTTGGCCCTGCTTTGAGCAGGGGGTTGGACTAGATGACCTCCTGAGGTCCCTTCCAACCCTAATCTATGATTTCTTAGTGGCCAGCACAAGCCAGCCATTAAAGTTAGCATTCATGCTGACAGTGTCAGCAGGGGGCCAGTGATGGAAGGGGCATGCAACCTGACCTACCTTTCTGACTGAGACGGTGTCCCTCCAGAACACTGTAAATATTCTATTTTCTAACTAACAAAGTTACATATAATTAAAATCCCATTTTAGTAGGAGTTATGCAGGCAAGGACATTTGGGATACATGTGTAACACGGGGAGCTATATATATATATAGAATGCATGAGGTTTTTCCAACCTAATGGGATTTGGACATTCAAATCCCCTAGGGAGCTTTGAAAATCTTAGCCCACATGCACACTACTAGCCCAGCTAGATGCATGGGTTCTATATGTATATGCCTCTGATGGTAATGACAGATGCACAAGCCTCTTCTGGCACAATCCTTGCTAAAATTGGCCTCCTTTACAGTGCACCTTGTGGAGGTGAGATTTGTTTATACAGAGGTGAGAGATTTGGGGCTTTGCACTTTTTCTGGAAAACAACCCAGAGTTCTAGCTGAGCCCAGCATATTGAATTTAATTTGGTCCCATGCATGGACCAGCTCTGTGATCAGCTGACATTAGCCAGGAGGGGTTGACAACATTCCCAAATAACTACATGGCACAACTCTGCAGGACTATGGTTTTCCTTGGTTTGTTGCACTGTTTTGTGAGCAGTACCAGACACAGAGTGCGTGCACTGTGGAAATATTTTTGCTCTTTGTCACAAAGCTATAGTGATGATACTTCATCACTCCCATGTTGACTACCAGACACATAGGGCCCACTATAAACTATGCATCCAGGAACCAAAGTCAGATGTGGTCAAAGTTGCACATTGGTAAGATGCATGTAAGTCAGAGTGAATCTAAGGCCCAGTCTACACTAGGAACTTAGGTCAGTATAACTAAGGCTGTGTCTACACTGCCACTTTTAGCGCTAAAACGTTTGTTGTTCAGGGGTGTGAAAAAACACCTCTGAGCAACAAAAGTTTTAGCGCTGAAAAGCACCAGTATAGACAGCGCTTTATCACCGGGAGTTGTGCTCCCAGCAATAAAGCTACCACCGCTCGTTCAGGGTGGTTTTGTTTTTATCATCGTGAGAGCGCTCCCCCGGCAATAAAGTGCTGTAACATGGGTAGTGTAGACATACATTAAGTCGCTTGGGAGTGTGAAAAAAATCCCCTGAGCAGTCCAGTTAAACTAATCTAACTCCTGGTGTATACAGTGCTAGGTCAATGAGAGAATTCTCCTATTGACATAGCTACTGCCTCGCAGGGAGGTGGAGTACAGTTAATTCAGATTAACCTTCCTAACAGTCCCCATGTAGACAAGCCCACAGACTCCGCTATTAATTTGGCCCATAGAGCATGGTTGTGGTTAGAGCTGGCTGAAACTGGCATTTCCATTCCACAGACAATTCTGATTTTTAAAAAAAAAAAACATTCATTCCGAAATAGAACAAAATGCTGAAATTTCAAAATGTCCTGTGGAATGAAAATTTCAAAAACAATTTCCATTCATAACTATTGAAACATTTCATTTTGAGAATGTTAATTCACTTTGCTTTGACATTTATATATTAAAATATTAAATATATGCAAATGAACATATGATATCCGTTAAAAATCAAAACAAAATGAATCAAACTCATAATAAACCCCATTTTGACACTCTCAAAATGAAACGAGAAAATTGAAGAGTGATTTCAACTTTTTTGCTTCAAGCATGTCATTGAAATTGACATTTCTGTGAAACATTTGGATTTTGATGAAACTGTACTTTTTTGGTGGGAAACTGTTCCACTGACATTTTTTTGACAAGTGGTAGCTGTGATGATACTATTAGATCCAGTTACAAGCCCCAGTCCAGAACAGTGCTCGGTGCAGTTCAGGACTGGGGCACATAAAGAACACACAAAGGTGACATTATGTCACCTGATCTGGGGGCCAAACCAATTGCTAGTCTTAAGTTAGATCAGCCTTAAGGCTGCTCTAGTTTAAACCCAGCTGTCAATGGCCCCCAGAGGCTGTTCAGGCTGCTAGGAATCACCAGGGTGCAGGGATACCCCAGACAGGATCTCTCTCTCTCCCAGCCAGATCCCCTACTCTGAGGGATAGTGTGGAAGCAGCTACAGAGGCTCCAGGCCAACCTGGGATTTCCCCTACATAGGGAATCCTCCACCAGCTCCCAACAGCCACAGTGGTGCCATGATCTGTGTGCCCTATGCACTGTAGGCCCCTCCTTTTTGTGCACTCACTTTCTGGACTAAGATAGAGAAAAACTTCTTTTAAATGTAAAAACTGTCTGGCTGTGCTAGCAGGGAGGGCATGCCTCTACCAGGCACACTCACATGTTGTGTTGACACAGAGACTGGACGCAGATCAGTACCCGCAGGCGATCTCTCGCACGCTGTTGCCCTTTCTTCTGTTGTTCTCCATGAACTATAAACACAGAAGAGCTAATGAGACAGGGACGAGATGTTCTCCCCTTCTGAACAGAACTGGCAGCCTTAGGCCTCAGCCCCCAAGGGAAGCCAGACATGCCCACACAGCTGGCCAGCCAGAATGCTCTGGTCAAATAGCTGGTTTTGGGCCTCAGCTGGTGGAATTTAGTGTAGCTGTATGGTTGTCAGTGGAAGTACACCAAGTCACACCCGCTCTATGTTGACTCCAATGGAACTATGCTGATTTACACCAGCAGAGGATCTGGCACAGTAACTTCAATGGAGCTATACTTATTTATGCCAGCTAGGTTTCTGTCCCAAAGAGTCCTGGAGGATGACTAGGTTGGAGTATAAGAATATTGCTCAAGCATGCAGGGGTGTAATCAGGAAGGCCAAAGCACAATTGGAGTTGCAGCAAGGTATGTGGAGTAACAAGAAGGGTTTCTACAGGTATGATAGCAACAAGAAGGTCAGGGAGAGTATGGGATTCTTACTGAATGGGGGAGGCAACCCATTGACAGATGATGTGGAAAAAGCTGAAGTACTCAATGCTTTTTTTGCCTTGGTCTTCACAGACAAGGTCAGCCCCCAGACTGCTGCACTGGGCAACACAGTATGGGGAGGAGGTGAGCAGCCCTCAGTGGTGAAAGAACAAGGTAAGGACTATTTAGAAAAGCTGGACATACGCAAGTCCATGGGGCTGGATGCAATGCATCCGAGGGTGCTGAGGGAATTGGCTGCTGTGACTGAAGAGCCATTGGCCATTATCTTTGAAAACTTATGGCAATCGTGGTAGGTCCCGGATGATTGGAAAAAGGCAAATATAGTGCCCATCTTTAAAAGGGGGAAGAAGGAGAATCCAAGGAACTATAGACTGGTCAGCCTCACCTCAGTCCCTGGAAAAATCATGGAGAAGGTCCTCAAGGAAACCATTTTGAAGCATTTGGAGGAGAGGAAGGTGATCAGGAACAGTCAACATGGATTCACCAAGGGCAAGTCATGCCTGACCAACCTGATCGCCTTCTATGATGAGATAACTGGCTCTGTGGACATGGGGAAAGCAGTGGACGAGATATACCTTGACTTTAGCAAAGCTTTTGATACGGTCTCCCACAGTATTCTTGCCAGCAAGTTAAAAAAGTATGGATTGGATGAACAGACAGGTAGTGATCAACGGTTCTGTGTGTAGTTGGCAGCCGATACCAAGTGGAGTGCCCCAGGGGTTGGTCCTGGGGCCAGTTTTGTTCAACATCTTCATTAATTATCTGGATGATTGCACCCTCAGCAAGTTCATGGATGACACTAAGCTGGGAGAGGTAGATAAGCTGGAGGGTAGGGACAGGTCCAGAGTGACCTAGACAAATTGGAGGATTAGGCCAAAAGAATGAGATTCAACAAGGACAAGTGCAGAGTCCTGCACTTAGGACGGAAGAATCCCAGGCACTACTACAGGTTGGGGACCGACTGGCTAAGTGGCAGTGCTGCAGAAAAGGACCTAAGGATTACAGTGGACGAGAAACTGGATATGAGTCAACAGTGTGCCCTTGTTGCCAAGAAGGCTAAGGGCATATTGGGCTGCATTAGTAGGAGTATTGCCAGCAGATCGAGGGAAGTGGTTATTCCCCTCTATTGGGTACTGGTGAGGCCACATCTGGAGTATTGCGTCCAGTTTTGTAGCCCCCACTACAGAAAGGATGTGGACAAATTGGAGGGCAACAAAAATGATTAGGGGACTGGAACACATGCCTTATGAGGCGAGTCTGAGGACACTGGGCTTATTTAGTCTTCAGAAGAGAAGAGTGAGGGGGGATTTGATAGCAGCCTTCAACTACCTGAAGGGGGTTCCAAAGAGGATGGAGCTAGGCTGTTCTCAGTGGTGGCAGATGACAGAACAAGGAGCAATGGTCTCAAGTTGCAGTGGGGGAGGTCTAGGTGGATATTAGGAAAAAACTATTTCACTAGGAGGATGGTGAAGCACTGGAATGCATTACCTAGGGAAGTGGTGGAATCTCCTTCCAATGAGGTTTTTAAGGCCTGGCATGACAAAACCCTGGCTGGGATGATTTAGTTGGGGTTGGTCCTGCTTTGAGCAGGGGGTTGGACTAGATGACCTCCTGAGGTCTCTTCCAACCTTAAGCTTCTATGATTCTATGATTCAACAGCATCGCCATGCTGTGGAGGCCAGCTCCGTGTGCCAGGCAGCAGGAAAGCTTACCAATGTGCAAAGTTGCAGTGAAGGTGTAGTACCCTGCGACAGGTGCTGTGTATTGTCCGCTGGTCAGGTTCAGCCCCAGGCCTCGATGGAACACCCCCTCTTTCTGAGGCTAGTAACAAAGAGAAAGGCAAGACTGTGCACGCTGCAAGACACCATCCCAATTCTGCATATTGCACTAGGAGATGGGCGCTAAACTAGCAGTGTCCTCTCAGGAAACAGACATAGGCTGTGTCTGTAGTGCAAGCAGAGGGTGATCGCAGCACACAGAATATAACTGTATCTACGTTAGGCCTCTTACTGCCACAGTTATGCCATAAAATTTTTAAGTACAGACCAGGGCTAACAACATATTTGACAAATTTGTCTTGTTTTCTAGTTGTTCACAGATTATCTGACATCTGACCATGATTGTTTTCAAATGTGTTTGTTGCTCAGAATTATTCATCAGCTAATACCTGCAAGCAAACTTTGATCAGTAGGTTAAAAAGGGAGGATGGCTGGTGAAGGACTTTAGAAGGCTTAGAGTTAGGGTTGCCAGCTGTCCAGTTTTTGACCGGAAAGTCTGGTTGAAAGGGGACCTGTACAGTGTCCGATCACAGATACTGACGACACCAAAAGTCCAGTTACCACAGGTGGGGGGGGCCAAGGAAGGAGGCACTGGGTCATCAACCCACGCCAGTCCTTACTCAACTGGGGCCGTCTCCCGTCTGCATCTCATGGGCGGACAGGCAGGCTCCTGTCCAGTGTAGAGAGCGCCCAGCTGCAGGGGGAGGCGTGGGGGGAAGGGATCAAGGAAGGGGAAGTGGGGACAGTAGTGAGTGATGGTGGGGGCCTCAGGGGAAGAGGCGGAGCAGGGGTGGGGGAAGAGGTGGAGGGTGGAGGTTCCGGCTTTTCTGCTGTAGTGTCCGGTTTTCAGAAATTAGAAAGTTGGCAACCCTACTCAGAGTCCAATTCCTAGCTCTGCCGCAAACTTCTTATGTGGCTGTGGGCAAGCTGCATAATCTCTCTTTGCCTCTTTTCCTCATCTGGAAGATGGGGATAATAGTACTCCTTTAGTCTTGTCTGTATATGTTGTAAAGCACAACCTATACAGACAGGGCAAGGAATTCTTCAGGGCAGGGAATTCTGGGTTGTGGTGACACTATGAGGAGAACTCGTGGAAAAAAAACACATAATTCTTAACTGTGTGTGTAGTATATGGCATCATTATAGGTCAGAGTTTTTAAGGTTGTTCTGGGTGTCTTAACTGCATTAACAGGTCTTAATATACAGTAGAACATCAGAGTTACGAACACCAGAATTATGAATTGACCGGTCAACCACACAGCTCATTTGGACCGGACTTACACAATCAGGCAGCAGGAAAGACCAAAATAAAAGCAAATACAGTACAGGGCTGTGTTAAATGTAAACTACTGAAAAAAAAAGAGATAGATCTGACAAGATTAAAAAAATGATTTGACAAGGTAAGGAAACTGTTTCTGTGCTTGTTTCATTTAAATTAAGATGGTTAAAAGCAGCATTTTTCTTCTGCATAGTAAAGTTTCAAAGCTGTATCAAGTCAATGTTCAGTTGTAAACTTTTGAAAGAACCATAATGTTTTGTTCAGAGTTACGAACAACCTCCATTCCCGAGGTGTTCATAACTCCGAGGTTCTACTGTATCTAGATTTCATGTATGTTTAACCTTAACTCTGAATTTCCTGGTCTGTAATGCTTATTTTGGGGCTAAAAATAAAATCCCTGTAAAATTTTGTATGCTAAATTACTGATGTGTACTCAGCCTTATCTCCACTGGTACATAAAAGTTTGTCTAGGGATTTTAATTGGCCTGCAATTGGCTAGGAGGCTAAAAGGAAGTAACCCCCCTTCCCCCACCCCTGGCACACACACCTATAGTATGGCACAAATGGCAAGGAGCATTTGGGAGGTTAGGGCCTGATCTAATGCTCACTGAAGTCAATGGGAATCTCCCCATAGACTTCCATGGGGGTTGGATTGAAGTTATATTCATCTTCCTCAGAGAGATCAGATGCTGGGAATATAGCTGTGAGAATAATGGATTTTTTTTATTTCACTAGCAATTCTGAAAAATTGGGGAAAAAAAGAAGACGCAATTTCAGGCTGAACCAAAAATAAAATGTTTCAGCAAATTAAAAAGTAGAAAAAAATTTGTTTCAGGTCAAACAAAATATTTCATTAGGCAAAATTGAAATGTTTCATTTTGATTCCAACTATTTTAAAACATTTTTATTGGGTTTTTTAAATAAAATTAAAGAAAATTTTGAAACAAAAAGGTGTTTTGAGCCAAAAATTTGAAACGTTTCATTTAGAAAAATGTCAATTTTTGGACTTTGTTTTTTCACCAAAACAATTTGGTGAAACCAACATAAATTCGGGAAACATGTCAGTGTTACTGAATCTGCATTTTTGCCAGTCCAGAATGACAAACTCCCTCCCCCACTCACTATGTAATAGATCCGAAGCTCTTGCAGGGATCTCCGTTCAATGGAAATGTTTCTCCGTATCCGGCAGTGGAAGGCTGCCTCCACTCGATGCTGTGGCTTACTCTTTGCCAATGGACCAGCAACCAGTGCCAAGATGTCATCTCCTCTCTCCTCCTCTTCCTCACCTTCCTGGCAACCTTCACAGGCCTTCAGGCTCATCCTCTCCCGCTCCTTTACCACCTCTGAGAGAACGCCCCCCCCAGAGAATCAGTTTTAGAAGTCACCGATTTACAAAGGGTTCTCAAAAATGACTGCTCCCATTGGAACCAATGGTAAAATGCCCCTTGATGTCAATAGAAGCAGGATGGACACTGGAGTGAATTCTAGTCAAAGCCCAGCAAGCTGGCACCATCCGGTGAGACTGAATCTCAGTCATCCCTGCTTCATGTGCTTGATCCAGGCAAACGTTCTGTCCTGGTCATTTTAGGCAGCAGTGAGGTTTGTTGGTGAATGCTCCCATTGGTTTTCATTGCAGTCATGAAGCCAGGAAAGGAATATTAGTTCTCTGGGGTTCCCAATTATTGTTGCTGAGTTTGATTCTTAAGTGTTGAGCCAAAAAACTAATGGGAAGTCCTTTGAGGTGTTGGAGATAAACAGGGAATGAGTTTGTGACATACACAAATCTCACCACACAAGCACACACCTACCACTGCAGTCAGTGGGAGACTCTCCAAAGACTGCAACAGGGGTTGGATTGGGGCTTAAGTCACTTCCCTAACATCCACACACACACAGAGACAAATACGTACCTCATCACCAAGACGTGTGTTAGCAACTATTATTTGTGACATTAGACAAAGTCCACATTTGAAATGTGTAGTTAGTCATGTCCTGATGTGTGAGTAAAACTCTGTACTGGAAACTTATGTAGAAATAACCAATATACTGAAAGTGTAAAGCTGCTCCTGGGGCTGGAGTTTGAGTCTGGCTGAGCACCAGTGTAAGAGGGAGTGAGACACCACCCCAGACATACACCCCTGCTCCGGTTACCTGGTTCTTGTATCTGGGCAGGCAAGCTAAGCAGCACTGCATGCCAACTTACTGCCCCTGCACCCACCAAGGTGTCGACTCCCCACATGCACTAGACAGCAACCACTAAGGGCTTGTCTACACCGGCACTTTACAGAACTGCAACTTTCTCGCTCAAGGGTGTGAAAAGCCAGGCTGCCAGTGTAGACAGTGCACCAGTACTGGGAGTTGCACTCCCAGCGCTGGTAGCTGCGCCTCTCATGGAGGTGGGTTTTTTTTAGAGAGCTGGGAGAGCTCTCTCCCGGCGCTCTGCCATGACTACACAAGCCACGTTAAAAGTGCTGCCACGGCAGCACTTTAGCATTGCCAGTGTAGACTAGCCCTTATTCTCCTTAACCTCAACCCCGAGGGAGGGGAGATCAGATTCACAAGGTGACCTTGCCCCCCCCCCCCCCGGGAGGACATGAGCTCTTGTCCCTTCAGTGTCACGCTCCCTGCAGCATGAGCAGGGCCGGATTAAACTTTTGTGGGCCTGGTGCCAAACATATTTTTGGGCCCCCATTGAGGCAGTGGAGCATGGCGTGGGGAGGTCAGTCTCCAGACCGAGGGACTAGCCAGGGGCATGGCATGGCAGGGGTGACCCCGCTCCACCAAGCCCAGTGTGAGGGCACTATTTACAAACCGGTAGTTGCCAGACGCGAAGTGGCCCTGTGATGCCAGCATGCCCCTTCCCCTTGGGGAGCAGGCCCATGCCACACCAGAGAGCCCCCTGCCCAACACCATCCCTACTCCCTATGACCAGAGCCCCCCAGACCCACTATGCCCAGTGCCCCCCAGACCGCTCCCAGAAATTCACAGCGCCCTGCACAACACCACCCCTGCCCAGCACTCCCCTGCCCACAGCCCCACCACAACTGCCGAGCACCGCCCACAGAACCCCCACTCCCTATTGCCTCAACACACACATCTTCCCCGCCCCCTCACAGCCCAGCACATCTTCCCACCCCCACCCCCCAGCCCCCTGCCGACTCTCCAGTGACTGCACTCGTCAGTGAGCTGAGCCAGCAGCACAGCCAGAGTTGGTCCTGGGGCCGGGAATTGCTCTGTCCGTTCAGGAGTGGTGTGATCAGCCAGGCCAAGGCCTCCCTCAAGATGCACTTGCCTGGAGGGGCCCAGCCAAGCCCCCCTACCTCTCCACCCCCTCCCCAGGCTGAGACTGGCCAGGCTTCTACACCAGTCCCAGGTGGCTCAGCCCCAAGGAGACAGGTGGGGCCTCACAGGCTTGGAGACAGAGGTGCACTGGGGTCCTGCCAGGGGGCAGAGAGGAGCAGGGGGGTGGGGCCAGGGGTCGTAGAGGAGTTCTCGGCCAGCCGGCAGTCAGACTGAGAGGAGCAAGTGGTGGGCAGGTGGAGAAATGGGGTCTCGGGCCGCAGTGCAAGCAGAGCAGGCTGGGGCCCCTTCTGAGCATGGGTCCGGTTCCATGGAGCCACTGGCACCATTGTAAACCTGGCACTGAGCATGGGGCACCAACCTCCCCAGGCCAGCTGAAGTGCCTGTGGAGATGCACTCAGCACTGGCTTTCATACTGTACCTTTCAACAGCAGCCGGAAGTCCTTCAGCAATTCTTCTGGTGTCACCAGGGATCCGGGAGGCCCCTGAGGGCCTGGGGGACCTGGTGGGCCTGGCAGGCCAAACTGGAACCCCAGACAGAGCACAGAGCTGGTCAGTTCAATGTGCCTTTAAATTAGGGCACAGCTAGCCAGTGTAGATCCAGTAAGAATGGCTCCATCCCACAGTGCCAGCCTCTAGTCACTCACATCCTGGCACCCTTCCCCTTCCCACTGTCCGAAAGGGCACCTGCCTCTTCTGAACTCTGTGCTGGAATCTCAGCAGGATTAGCCATCTCTGCTGGGTTGGTCACTGTTTTCAGCCCCACCCTCTGGGTCTGTTCTGGGCTCAGAAGGAGTAGGGCTGTTACACCAGGGATGCCATGGGCCCAGACCAGGCTCTCTGGAGTGGGAGCACAGTAGGCTCAGGCCAGGGCTCTCCATGTGGGGTGGGGTGCAGTGTGCCCAAGCTGAGCATCTCTGTGAGGGGAGGGACGCAGTGGGCACAGGCTGAGGAGCTCTGTGAGAGTAGGGGTGCAGTGGGCCCAGGCTGAGCATCTCTGTGAGGGGAGGGGCGCAGTGGGCCCAGGCTGAGTAGTTCTGTGAGGGGAGGGGCACAGTGGGCCCCAGCTGAGCATCTCTGTGAGGGGAGGGGCGCAGTGGGCCCAAGCTGAGCATCTCTGTGAGGGGAGAGGCGCAGTGGGCCCAGGCTGAGTAGTTCTGTGAGGGGAGGGGCACAGTGGGCCCAGCCTGAGGAGCTCTGTGAGGGGAGAAGCGCAATGGGCCCAGGCTGAGCATCTCTGTGAGGGGAGGGGTGCAGTGGGCCCAGCCTGAGGAGCTCTGTGAGGGGAGAAGCGCAATGGGCCCAAGCTGAGCATCTCTGTGAGGGGAGGGGTGCAGTGGGCCCAGGCTGAGTAGTTCTGTGAGGGGAGGGGCGCAGTGGGCCCAGCCTGCGGAGCTCTGTGAGGGGAGGGGCGCAGTGTGCCCAGGCTGAGCATCTCTGTGAGGGGAGGGGCACAGTGGGCCCAACCTGAGGAGCTCTGTGAGGGGAGGAGCACAATGGGCCCAGGCTGAGGAGCTCTGTTGGGCGTGGGGCGCAGTGGGCCCAGGCTGAGGAGCTCTGTGGAGGGTGGGGTGCAGTGGGCCTGTGCCAGGGATGTCTGTGTGGGGTGGGTGCAGCAGCCCTGGGATCTCTGTGTGAGATGGGGCACAGTGAGTCTGAGCCAGGGCTTCCTGGGGTGGGTTGTGCAGACACACCGGGGATGTGAATACATACCTTGAAATTTTTTGATTTGCCTTTGCCCTGTTTCTTGCTGTTCACCCCTTTGTTTGATTGTTTCATAAAGAGCATCCAGGCATCCCGGGGGTCGATGCTGCGAGACCGCTCAGGAAGGGGTTCCTGTTAGAAGATCAAAGAATAAGAACACAGAAAGTGACAGTAACCAGCTCTGTGGGCTGCTGAGTGGTTCAGACACAGGTGGGTGCCATTCTTCAACGCTACTCCCATTACACAGCAGGGGCAGGAACTCACCAGCCGGAAACTAGCCTGTGTTTTCCTGGAGTGTTAATGAGTTCCTGACCACTGTGATTGCCTTATCTGCTGGCCAGAGAGCTGTGCCCTGCTCACAGCATGCAGGATATGGGGAACTGGGCTACCTGGGGTACCGCTGAAAAACTCTGGACTCAAAGAAACTCTGTAGAGGGCACTCTTCCCTCTGGGTGGGACTAACCCAGTGCCCCAGCACCAGCAGCAGCAGTGTTTCTGGGGCACATGTTTTGGAGGGGATATAAATAGAGGTCATTATACAGCCCACAGTGCTTCTTGCAGCCATGAATATTAGCCCAGCGTGGGGGTCGGTTGTGGGCATATGAGCCAGTGGTGCTGGTGTGCTGGTGCATTACAACGGGGGAAGGTATGGTGCATTAGTGGAGAGGTTTGGTGAGTTACAACTAACACAGGTCCACTTAAAACTTCACAAGAGCACAAATCAGCGTCTTGGTGAAGTGCTAAGTCTTTTCCGCAATTTCAGTTTGTCAGCTGTTGCCCTAGACTGTTGCTGTACCTGTTTCACCTAGCGGTAGCTGCATTTTAGTGGAAGGTAAGGTAATTCTTGTATGGGTCTATCTGCGCTGTAGTCAGAGGTGTGACTGCAAGCCGTGTAGCCATACCCTAGCCAGTGTGAATAACAATAGCAGTGATGTTGTCTAAGCACGGGACTCTGGTATGTCCTTATGTGGCTAGCCCATGCTGCTGCCTGTGCTACTGCAGCTTCTGTGTTACTGGCGTTGACTAGATCCGCTCTAGCTCAGGTTTATCTGCACATGCTGCAGTCACACCTCTGACAGCACTGTAGCCATAACTAGGGTGACCAGATGTCCCGATATTTGGGACTTTGTCTTATGTAGGCTCCTATTACCCCCACTCCCTGTCCCAATTTTTCACACTTGCTATCTGGTCACCCTAGCCATAACCCATGTGGCAAATAAGGCCAGAACCTCCCCTGGTGTAAAGTGGCACAGCTCCACTGAAGTCAGTGTCAACCCACACCAGCTCAGGGTCTGGCCCATGAAGTTTATAAAGCCCCTAGTGTAACGCTAAGTTAATTGTATCCAATTTGCAAATGAATTCCAATTCAACAGTCTCTCGCTGGAGTCTGGTTTTGAAGTTTTTTTGTTGGAATATCGCAACTTTCATGTCTGTAATCGCGTGACCAGAGAGATTGAAGTGTTCTCCGACTGGTTTATGAATGTTATAATTCTTGACATCTGATCTGTGTCCATTTATTCTTTTACGTAGAGACTGTCCAGTTTGACCAATGTACATGGCAGAGGGGCATTGCTGGCACATGATGGCATATATCACATTGGTGGATGTGCAGGTAAACATGAAACAGACATGAAAGTTGCGATATTACAACAAAAAAACTTCAAAACCAGACTCCAGCGAGAGACTGTTGAATTGGAATTCATTTGCAAATTGGATACAATTAACTTAGGCTTGAATAGAGACTGGGAGTGGCTAAGTCATTATGCAAAGTAACCTATTTCCCCTTGTTTTTTCCTACCTCCCCCGCTCCTCAGACGTTCTTGTTAAACCCTGGATTTCTGCTGGAAATGGCCCACCTTGATTATCATACACATTGTAAGGAGAGTGATCACTTTAGATAAGCTATTACCAGCAGGAGAGTGGGGTGGGGGAAGAGAAAACCTTTTGTAGTGGTAAACACCCATTTTTTCATGCTTTGTGTGTATAAAAAGATCTTCTACACTTTCCACAGTATGCATCCAATGAAGTGAGCTGTAGCTCACGAAAGCTTATTCTGAAATAAATTAGTCTCTAAGGTGCCACAAGTACGCCTTTTCTTTTTGTGAATACAGGCTAACACAGCTGTTACTCTGAAACTAGAGTAACAGTGGCATGTTCACTGTAGCAAAGATCAGCCAGGCAAGGTCTGAGTTCTGGCCCTAGTCTCTCCCTGGCTGTTGCAACAGCAGCTGTGATTGTGGCAGAGGCAGTGGTCTAAGGCCTGCTCTTCCCAGATATTTAGCCTAGCTGCCTCTGAAATCAATGAATGCTGGGGGAAGGAAGAGAGGACAGCAGGCCCTCAGCAGCAGCCCCTCTGGAAGATTACCGAGCGGTGTTGGCAGGTGCCAGAGGAGCAGGCTCCAGCAGACCAGCTACTGTGGTCCACCTCCTGTGGTCCACCCAGGTGTGATGTGTGTCATGCGGAAGCCGTGGCTCCACCAGTGACACAGAATACTTATTGTGGCTAGGAGGGATGGTTGGATGAGCGACTCACACTTGGTCCACAGAGTCTGGAGGGCTGTATGGCTGAAGGAAGAGGACATGCCTGAGGTTTCATTTCCATCAGATGGGAATACTGAGGCACAGGGAAGCTGTGTGACTTGTCCAGGATCACACAGTGAGCCACCAGCATTGTGTGGATTAGATCCAAGATCTCCTGAATCCCAGTCCTGTGCTCTGGTCACCCAGCACGCTGCTACTCTTCACAGGGCTGGACAGCAAGAGCATGAGTCTCCAGTCAATATTAGTTCAGTTTATACCAGCTGAGGAGCTGGACCAGAGACAGCTCCATACACAACTGCATGGGCTACTTTGGTGCCATCTAACTTGCTGCCCATTGTCACTTCCAAGTCCCTTCTCACATTGCATGTGTGTTATTTCCCCAGGCATGCTGGAGTTTATTAGGCTTCAAGCAGAGAGTACAAAAATCCACAGAATAAACATCCAAAGAACTAGATGCCATCTCAGCACTACCAGGCACTTCTTGTGTGCCCTTGGGCCAGCCATTGAACTTTTCTTTTGCCCCAACTCCCCATCTCTACCACACGAGGGTGATGTGGGAAGGTGCCGGGACAGTGCAGCTAGATGTCTTCCATTTGCTGTACATGCCATATCTCTCCACCTGCTCATTAGCAAGGGAACTGTACACCGGTGGGAGATGCAGGCAGGACTTCCACAGCCATCCCAAGGAGGCCAGTCACTTCCGCTAGTAGTGTAGAATCCCTCCATACACCCAAAGGAGGGGATCGATGGAAGCCCAAGAGGAGAAGGCACTGTTAGCTGCTGGCCAATGTCAATGGTCTTAGAGGGAAGGTTGCTCCCTAAAGGGGTTGACAATACAGCATGACTAGAAAACTGCCAGCCAAGGAATGACATGTCCAGTTACTTAAAAGGCATATCTCACCTAATCAATTCCCTGCAACTGTGGGGGCCTATGGCACCGGTGGCAGCTGGGGCTCTCCTGTTCTCTGCACACAGCAGGTTAGTCTCCTGAGGACTGAACCACTTTAGTCTAACTAAAGTCATTGGGTTCAATACATGGGTATCTAGGGGAGGTTTAATGGCCTGTGATATACAGGAGATCATAATAAATGAGTCCCTTTGGGCTTTGAAATCTATGAAATAACTGCCTAAAAACTCCCATTCTCATGGGAAAACCATGGGCCCGACAAATAAGTTTTGTGTAGTTTTATGTCATGCACTTGGCAATCAATTCAACCAGAGCGAAATGTACTTTCCATTGGTGGCAGAGGCACCTATAGCCTAGCTGAGGTGCTTTTTAATATGTATTGTAAATAATAATGGTCTACGGTCTATTCCAAGTGAACAAAAGTCATC
Source organism: Chelonia mydas (assembly GCF_015237465.2). Taxonomy (NCBI): domain Eukaryota; kingdom Metazoa; phylum Chordata; order Testudines; family Cheloniidae; genus Chelonia; species Chelonia mydas. The sequence goes on from NC_057855.1 coordinate 55,694,372, forward strand.
TTCAAAATATCACCAGCTACAGATCAACATAATCATACAAATGTCGGGCTGGAAGGGACATCAAGAGGTCATCAAGTCCAGCCCGCAACGCTGAGGCAGAACCACATATACCTAGACCATCCTGACCGTTGTTTGTCCAACCTGTTCTTAAAAACGTGCAACGATGGGGATTCCACATCCTCCCTTAGAAGCCTGTTCCAGAGCTTAGCTACCCTTACAGTTGGAAAGCTTTTTCTAATACCTAACCTAAAACCCCTTGTTGCAAATTAAGTTCATTACTGCTTGTCCAACCTTCAGTGGAGATGGAGAACAACTGATCCCTGTCCTCTTTATAACAGTCCTTAACGTATTTGAAGATTGTTATCAAATCTGCCCTCAGTCTTCTTTTCTCATGACTAAACATGCCCAGTTTTTTTAAACTTTTCCTCATGGGTCAGGTTAGTCTAAACTTGTCCAGTTTTTCCTAATTTTTCCTAAAGTGTAGTGCCCAGAACTGGACTCTACTCCATCTGAAACCTCACCAGTGCCATGTAGAATGAGACAATTACCTCCAATGTCTTACATGACCCTCATGCTTATATAATCCCAGACTGATTTTAGCATTTTTCCCAACAAGTCAACTCATATTCAATTTGTGATCCACTATAACCCTTTTTGCAGTACTACCACCTAGCCAGTTATTACCCATTTTGTAGTTGTGCATTTGATTTTTTTTCTTCCTAAGTGTGGTACTGTGCACTTGTCTTTAATGAATTTCATCTTGTTGATTTCAGACCAATTCTCCAATTTGTCAAGGTCATGTTCAAATCTAATCCTGTCCTCCAAAGTGTCATCTTAATGTCCCCCATACATTTTATAAGCACACTCTCCACTCCATTATCCAAGTCATCCATTAAAATATTGATTAGTACCAGACTCAAGACAGAGCCCTGCAGCACCCTACTAGATACGCCCTCCCAGTGTGATGGTGAACCATTGATAACTACTCTTTGATTGTGATCTTTCAACCAGTTGTGCACCCATTTTATGGTAAGTTAATCTAGACTGCATTTCTGTAGTTTGCTCATGTCATGTGGTACTGTGTCAAAACCCTTACTACAAATCAAGACATAGCATGTCTACAGCTTCCCCTCTATCCACTAACCCTGTCAAAGATGGAAATTAGGTTGGTTTGGCATGATTTGTTCTTGACAAATCCATGCTGGCTATTTCTTATAACCCTCTAGGTGCTTACAAATTGGTGAGTGAGAAGCAGAAGAGCTCGAGAAAAAAGGTGTAATACAGGCTGATTGCCCAAGTGTATAATTAGGCTGGCCAGAACTCAGTTTATAATATCAATGTTTATTTTTAACCTTTTGTTTAGAGTTTTATCAATTTAAATGTCCACATTTGCAGAAAATTATGGCAGGGGTGTCTGCTATTGCCAGCAGACATTGCAATTCCAAATGTTCAATTTTTATAACTCTTAAAACACAAATTGTCAACGTCCCATGGCAAACAATACAATGTGAATATCCTTAAATCAAAACTCGAATAATTTCTCAAGCAGCATTTTTCTTACTTTGCCTATCCGTAAATTTCAGTGATCATCAATGAAAATACTTTTTTGTTGGTTTGTGCGTGAATGGCAAAAATCAACATTTATTGACATTTACCAATAAAATTCTAATCCTTCCAAGCCTACATACCCAACAGGCCAGCACTGAGATTTGTTGCAAGTTAATTTTGCGTAAGAACAGGCCTGAATAATCATGGAATCTGAATTTTTAATGTGCACTCCTGGAGCAGCACTATAAACTCCACTGCAGTGACTCCAGTGTGTTGTGTTCCTTGTGTTTTAAACAAATGCTCTGTGCACTGCTGCTGCTAATTTGGAATAGCCTGAAGATCCCAAGTCATCGGTATGGCTAGCCTCACAACTTTTTGCATACACAGTGAGCTGGGGCACTTTTCAGATTGCTGGTGCAGCACTTTGGACTCTCTGAGCAGGACCTGCTGGCAGAGCCCCCAGGATCCACACATTTTTTAAGCAGCTAATGTGTTTCTGTGCTGACTGATTCGCAAAGCTGCCTTAGCTGGGCTCCCCCAGCTATGCAGCTCACCCAACTTAAGGCATTTACGTATCTCCCTAGCACAGTGCAGTGGGCATTGTTGGAATGAGGCCAAAGAAGGCCCCCGGGGGTTGGATGGGATATAAAAGAATACCCCAGTCAAATAGTAACGGCTTGCATCTCTAGCCATGTGTTTTCCACCCATTCATAAACTACTGGAAACAGCTTCCGTCTTTCCCCTGATCTGAGAGCGGAGGAATGAGGGTGGGAAATTCATTCTCCTGAGCAGCGCTGCTCTTGCCCTCTCGCCCAGGAGAGAGTTTAACCCTGCCAATAGCACCTTTAATAACTGCTTGAGCAGATAAGTGGAAAGAGATTTCTGGGTGGATAAGGACTGAGCCTCCTGGTCCATCAGCTGCTCCAATAGGACAGATTGAATATGTGAGGGCTGGAGTTTAGGGCTCTTCTTAGAGCAATTCAGTTTTATCCTTCGGAGCTTGTCTGCACTCATGTAGGAATGTGGGTTGGCAAATTATTGAGGCAAATGTGGTGGTAGTGGACTAGAGTCTAAGTTGGGATAATTTACACCTTCTCCTGGCCCCTCAGGTTAAATTATATTATCTTAACCTTCTACAAACCTACTTACACAGTCACCTTTGCACATCACCCCTGCATTTGGCCCACTGGATTTGTTTTTAAAGTAGCACAGATATTTGTCAACCAGGAACTCACGATTACCTTCTTGTAACATAAGAACAGGGACAGTCATTGCGAGTGAAAGGCTGCCAATTTAAAAAGCAATCAAAGGATTTTTTTGTATAATGCACAATTGATCTATGGAACTCATTGCCACAAGGTATTAGTGAGGCCAAGAGCTTAGCTGAATTGAACAAATGATTAGATGGTTGTACAGTTAATCAGAACAACATCAGTGGTAACATTAGATAACATACAAAATTTTAGAAAGTCTCTGAAACCTAATGTTTCAGGATATAAGCTGTCACTAACTGCTTGGGGAAAGGAAGAAACTGTCTCTCCATAATTATGAGGATTCTTGCCCCTGCCTCTGGCGTATCTGTACTTGGAGACAGACTCCTGATCTGGTGGATCACAGGTCAATCCCACTGCAGTTCTTTTATGTGACATAGTTGATCAGCTGTAACCTATAAACTGCAAGACAAACGCTGTGGTTGTATGTTTTCAACAGAGCTGAGAAAATGTTTGCTGTGCAAAATATTTATGAGAAATCTGGAAAAATTTGGGGCACTTGCTAACATTTTATGAGCCAGCAGGCTTGCTTTCAGAGCGCTTGGTTTGTGCTAGATTCTCGATGCTTTCTCATGGCAAAAGTCAGTTGTTCATTGACAATAAACAAGTGTGGTCACCCAAAGGTGAAAAAGTGATCATAAAACCATCCCTACCTACTCTGTGTGTGTGTGTAAAAAAAAAAAAAAGTAATCACACAACTCAAAGTCCCCTGAGGAGATTTTACTTGCAATCACATTCACTCACCTCAGAAATTAGATTGTCTGCGCATCACCCACTTTCCTGCTTTGGTTGCTCTGAGTTTAGATCTTTACTCAATTCCCTACAACTAGGTGCTGGTAGTTTAAGTGCTTACCGGGTTGTTAGAGGCTGGCAGAGGCATGCTGCTTTTTCCCTGCCTTGTGGGATACTCATTCCACTGGGATTTCTTCTCCCGGCTTCTTCTGCTTCCAAGTTTCTCCGACCCCACTGAGCCAACGCATGAGGCCACTGCCAGGAATCCCACACACAGTAATAGGAGCCAGCGGCTGGCAGGGAGGTATCCAGCCATTCTTCAACACAGGGCACCAAAGAGGTGGTCCTTTCTTTCAGGGAGCCAGAGTCTTTATGGCCACCCAGAGCCAGGCATTGCCCGTAAGAGCAAGAAGAAATCAGACTGTGTCCCGTCAGGAATGGCGTGTTTGGGAGAAGAGATGATACTCCACCAATGTCAGGCCTGTCCTCCCATCAGCAACAGCTCAGGAGATGGGTTGCCCTTGCAGAACAGCCAGCTGGTACTCGACAGCTGAGCCACCTGACCCCAGAAGAGGGCAATGCCTCCTACTTTGTGAGGGGAAAACACATTGTGTAGGCTCAAGAATCCCTCAGAGAAATGTCCCTGTACTTCAGAGTACTCCCTGCTCCAATCTGCGTGTGAGAGCTTGGACCAAGAGTCTGGGCATGGGCTTAAAAAGCCACCAGCTGGGGCTGAGTCCAGCTGGGAGAGGGCTATCTCCCTTGCTTGCCTCCTTTCTTGGGCTGCCTTTGGAGCTGTAAATACGGTCTCTGCCCAACAGCTCTCGTGTGCTCCTTCCCTTCACAGCTGGAGGGGCCAGGAGAATGCCCAGTTTCTCTGCTGGTGGCACTCACTCCAGCCTGGCCCTGGCTGGGATCTGTGGCTCATGAGAGACACCCATGCCTGGTGCACTGCCCTCTCTCTCCCTGGGTTTCTGTGGGCACTGCTCCTGGCGCAGCAGACCTTGGCTGTCTCAGTCTGATATTCTTGCTTACATCCACTCCTTTTAATGAGCTTGAATTCCCCGCCTCATAGGCACTGCTTCACGCACGCACTCCAGGGAGCCAGAGAGCCCCCTCCTGGCTCCAAGTGTTAGGTGCAACCATTTCCAGCCTCTGGTTCCATGAGCTAGAGACTGGCAGCTGGGAACCCAGGAACAGGTGCACAGAGGCTCCAGTCACACTAAGTACAAGGCAGTTTTCGTGGAGAGGGCCACAAGCTAGGGGATTGAAGCAAATCCCCAGCCAGCACCCTCTAGACTCCTTTCAGCCCACGGTGATCTGAGTGACCCTCACTGTGTGTCTGGCTATGGCTGCAGTGGCTGGAGCTACAAGCTCATCCTGAGGAGCAATGGTCCCTGTTTGCCCAGCGAAGAACTAACCCCATCCAGGGCTCTGCATGCTTTATGCAAGTGATTCTTCAGCAAAGCTTCAGCGGGACCATAGGGTATTCCTGCTCAGGACAGCTGACTTCACCACTTACTAACTGGAGGCGCTGCATCATTTCCCCCTTGAGCTCCCCAGGCCCTTCCATGGGCCATCCTGAGCATCCAGCTGCCAGTGCCTCACTGGCTATGGATAGGATGGGCATAGGCTGCTCCACTCATTAGCGAAGGGAGGTCTGGCCTCCAGTTACCATGAGCAGTAAGGGATATGACACATTGGTGGGTGCTGAACTCATAGGAGGGGTTCTAACCTGCTCAGTTTCCTGCAGCAGCTGGGACACACTAGGGCTTTACCCTTTAAGGGAGTCCCCTCTCCTGACTGGGCAGCAACAGTGGCCAGGGCTTGGAGCTACCATGACAACATTGCTCTGGCCCAACCATCCTAGTGTGGGGTCAGTCCTGCCGAGGGCATGGAAGTGTCTAGTGACAACCCTGAAGCAGTAGTCTCCCTTACCCACATGGGCTTTGGGTTAAAACTGGCTCAGGTCCCCCAGGAGCACACAGAGAAGAGAAGGATTTTATCAAATATACATCAAAAATATTGGTGCCAGGGCTTGCCAGTGGCTGTGGAGCAGGGAGCTCATCGAACACGTGAGCGCATTTGGCTTCAGTCTTGCCAGGTGCTGAGCACCCTGGCTCCAATCCAGCAAAGCACTTAAACAGATGCTTAGCTTGAAGCAAGAGAGTGGAGCCTCTAAAGGCTCCAAAGAGATAGAAAGTGAGATCCCAGCCCCACTGAAGTCAACAGAACCAGGATTTCTCCTGAGTCATATTGGGGAACCCCAAAGCTTTTTGTTGTTCCAATCAGGGAGCAGAAACCATATCATGTGACCAGAGGCAGATTACCACTTTGTGAGACCCTGGGCCACAGCAAATGGGGGCCCCTCCCCACCCCTTCCACCTGCTGTCTCCCCCACCCTCCTCTCCAGTGTTCCTACCAGGGAAATGGGGTTGGGGCGCAGGAGGTTTCCCCACTCCGTGGCAGGAGCACCAGGCAGGCGGAGCAGCACAAGCTCCCACGCCCCGACCCTGCTCCCCAGCAGGAGCGCCAGGTAGACAGAGCAGGTTGGAGTGCAGGGGGGTGTCCTTTTTTCCAAGGCCCCCAGTTGGCCAGGGCAACCTGGGCATTGGGCCCCGTTGGCCCAGTGGCTAATCCACTACTGCATGTGACTGATTTGATCGTGCATGAGTCCCCCCCTTATCCTTGAGTACCGCCTTGTGGCCTGGGGCCTAACACCAGGATTAAATCCCACATCCCCTCTTGGGCCCTGAGGCCGGCACAACAGGCTCTCTTTTCCCTTAATAATACCTCCTTGAGGCCAGATTGTTACAAAAATAAACAATCCACAACGAAAGGCCCCAATCAGGCTCCCCCCCAGGCTCACCCCCAGTGCATGTGGTCCTTAAAAATCTCACAAGATCTAGGCTACTAATGTAGCATATACCACACTCTGGCATCTGCCACCACACACAGGCATATCTCTGGCTGCCAGCCCACTCTTCCCATAGAAACCTGCCCTCCCCAGCCTCTCGACTGGGAGTGCCTCTTCACCAGGGGAGTTGCCATCAATCCCCCTGTTCCAGTATCCTTTCCTAGCTCTCCAGCATGGACACATCACCAGGTAAGTCCGTCCTTGCTCCTCCTGCCTTCAGCCCTACTACCCTGGCTCAGGGAGCTCAACGGGCAATCCCCCCTGCTGCTCTTCAGCCTTGCCTCCAGAAACCAACAGCTTCCTTCAAGGACCTTGTCCCTCTGTTTGTCCCTGATCCTTTATAGAAATTAAGAAGGTGCGAACCCACCTTTTTAATTCACCAAACTGGTGCACCTATCCTGGCACAGAGGTGCTGGACCTGCTTCATTTAATGGGGCCAGCCACCCTGTGACAGTAAATCATCATACTATACAAACAGTGCCTTGTCAAATAGTGCATGAACAACCTGGAGCCCAAACATGTTGGAATAAATAATGACCAATGACAGACAACAATGCATAGCAATCAAAACCCACCAATGTCTTTGTTCAGCTGTGCTCTGTGTCAGCTCAAAGTATGCCCTGTCCTCATTGGCTCTGCTGCTATAAGCCTTGGCCAGCCTTTGGCCATCTCCTGCCATGATTACTGTAACCTCTTTTGCAGCCACCCTCTTCTCTCTCCACACTGTCAAAAATACTGCAGCTACGCTCATCTTTTCCCCAGTTACTCTGACTCCCTTCCCTGCCCCCTTGGCTCTTATCACACCAAGTTCAAGTTCTTTGTCCTCCCCACACCCTTGCTTATGTCCTATGCTCTTCTCAATCCTCTTGGCCTGCTGCACCCTAAGGGACTGAGCCAAATCCCATGGATGTTGATGGGAATCTTTTCCTTGACATCAGTGGTCTGTTTCACTCTCGGCTACCTCAGAAGTTATTGTCCTCAACCTCTGCATTCTAGGACAACTTGGGCTGCACACAGAGACTATGACCATCCAGAGTGCACATCTCTCGCTCCCTGCACTCAGTGCCTGTGGAATCCTGGGGCATCCATGGGTAGCTCTCACTCACATTTAGCAGCTGTATTAAGCACTGCACATGGCTCCCACTATTTTAGGCATAGCTTCAGTGTGTGAATTTACACTCTGCCAAGATATAGCTTGCAAGTGTGACTCTCCATGACATGGTCCTGGCACACTAAGAGCAGGGTGTTCCCAAGAGACCATTATCCAAGGGCTAGCTACGTTTCCTACATTCTGAATGTTAGTGAGAGCTCCTTACAGCGGTGGCTCAATAAACAGTGAGGGCTTGGCAAGCAGAGTAATTCCATGTGCCATAGGGTACCAGCGGAGCCATCTTTAGACCTACAAACCTTTCTTCATTAGGGTCAGGCACTTGGTCATCCTGGAGCAACAAGATGGAATGAGCCAGGTGACACGGTCTGGTAATAGCACCTGTGACATCATTAAAGTCTTCCAACAGGATGACGCTCTTGCTGGAGTCCAGTTCAGCAGGCTAATGGAGGTGACTTGGGCTTGTTGCCATGTGGACCAAGTTATTTTCCTAAACAGTGAGCAATATTAATGATATCATAGGGGCTGCCAAAGGGCCAGATCTAATTGGTTTAGTCCTCCAGCAAATCCACATGTAATGGTATCTCTGAGCTATGCCATAACCCGGTGTGGAAGGGCTGCAGAGTACTTGCCTGTTCTGATTGCAGCACAGTGCTGAGACAGTATTATTACCCATTCTTGGTGTATGAGACTAGTCCAGTCTGACCACTGGAGTGGCCTTCTGCAGTATCATAGTGGTCAAAGGTCATTCTGAAAGCAGACCCTGCATAGATAGAGACCAACACTCAATTTTTAAGTCTCCCTTCCTCATAAATCAACCAGTTAGTTTAAACATTAGGGGCTGTGTTGTTGGGCATCTTTGAAGAGGCTCAGATGGGACGGATTCGTGGAAATGTAAAGGGCACCGGGGGAGGGGAGTAAAGAAAGCTGGAGTCTTCCCCTTCCTCTCCTTCACACTCCTGTGAAATCTAATCCTCATTCTTGAGCTCTCGTGTCACTGTCTTGGCCCACAGCTCCCAGCAGACTGATGTAGCCAAGCTGTTCGTTCTCGCTCCCCGTCAGAGGGAAGAACCTTGCAGATGAAGTCATGGGAATGAAACCTCCAGCCATCCCTGAAAGCAAAGCAGTGTGGATGGAAAGTCAACGTGTGGCCTCTTGCCTAGCCTATGGGACTCCCCCTTGAGGCCCAGCAGTCAGTAACCAAGTGAAACTAATCCAGCCAAATGCTGGCAGTGTCTTCCCACCATACACAAGCCTGGTCAGCCCAGGAAGGGACAGCTGAGCATAGGGAGATGGTTTCCTGTATGCTATGGCAGGCTGCTTGCCAGCTGTCAGTGGGACAGGGTGAAGAGGAGCAAAATACCTTTGCCTCGGTTACCTCCTCTGGGGTCCAAAGGGTTTGCAGCGCATGTAAAATGAGCTGTGAGTATGTCCCACATATGGCCTGGACACTTGGCTCTGTTGTTTGCAGGCTGTAAAGCAGACAAGCTTTGTGGGGAGGGGATGGAATGCAGGGCATTCAAAGGAGTCTTGAAATATCTCTATTAAATGCATCAAAAAGAGGTACAATCACTGGCAGCTGCAGGGCTGTGATAACTCACCTGTGACTGCTGGGGCAGGGATGGGGGGCCTGCAGCAGCCTTTCCAAGCAGGGGTTTTGGAACACACCCTAATCCACATGTGACACTATGCCCCATATTTTTCACAGAGACGTAAATAAGGTAAGTTTTATGCAAGATGAGTCATGTGCGATATTATTGGAAAGGTTATGATTTACTGAATGTGATTATCCTATTTGCATGCATGTATCATTTCTGTATCTGAAGTTAGGAATATTGACGATCAGTTGCAAAAGTGTTCGCAGCTGTGGAACACCCATCAGACAAAATGCAATCAGTCTGGCTGGTTAGTCAATAAACCATTAGGGAGAACAATAGGCCTTTGAAGATCCCACCACACTGAGACGCTTTCTGGGATGCTGCTTTGACACTGCAGGGTCATGTGATCATGTCACTTGGTACTGGATACCATCTTAAACTGCTGGTATTTTTCCACTAGTAGGGGGTGGGGATCAAACTGGGAAACAAAGGATTCCCACCATATATAAATCCTATTTAAGACTGGGAAGTGAGTTAATCAGCATCGGTTCTTCACTGAATCCCCGACCAAGATGACTGCTAAAAACACCTAAGGCCTTGGGTACACTTGCAAGTTAGAGCACATTAAATCAGCCCCGAGCACCCTAACTCCTGAGGTGTCCACACTGGCAAGGCACTTAGAGCTCCTGGACTGTGCAGCTGGAGCATCCCTGGTAATCCACCTCCATGAGAAGCCCTTGCTGAAATGCTTGGGTGTCAGTGTGGCAGATGTGTTGCATTACTGCACTGTGATTGGCCTCCAGAAATGTCCCATAATCCCTTGAAGTCAGGTGGCCACTGTTGTCATTGTTTCGAACTCGGCTGCAGGCATGGGGATATCCCCTTTCAAAGCTCCGTTTCTGACAGCCAACATGCTTATCTGCTCCAGGACAAAGCAACCCATTACTGTGGAATGCTGCTGCTGCCGAGGCAGGCGTGTGTGCGTGTGGGGACGGGAGGGGAGGCTGATGTCTGAACTTACAAGAGAGCATGCTGGCACACTCTCTGCCCCGCAAAACACACTGTCTCTCCCCCCACATACACCCAAGACACTCCCTGTCACACTCCACCCCCCCCCATTTGAAAAGCACACTGCAGCCACATGCATACTGGGATAGCTACCACAATACATTGCTCTCTGTGGCATTGCAAGAGCTGCTAATGTGGCCACGCCACTGTGCTTGCAGCTGACAGTGTAAACACACGGCAGCACTTTCCCTGCTTCTGTCTCCGAGGGCTGGTTTAACTCCTGGCACTCTATATCTGCAACTGTAGCCATGCCCTAAGACTGAACTGAGGAAGAACTGGACCCAGGCTACAAGGTGTCTGGCCTGTGAAAGGAATATCTGGAGTTCTAAGATGCAAACAAAAGAAGTTTGTCTGCAAGAATCCCTGTAACCTGCTTAAAATAGCATTTGGGGTGAGAAATTATTGCTTGTAGCCAGTTTCCTTAGAGTATTAAGCTTAGTTTGCGTGTTTGCTTTATTTGCTCAGTAATGTGCTTTGATCTGTTTGCTATCCCTTATAATCACTTAAAATCTATCCTTTGTAGTTAATAAATTTGTTTTGTTTTCTGAAACCCAGTTTGTGCAATTCATGGGGGTGGGCGGGTGGAGGGCAAAAAGCTCTGCATATTTTCCTCCACATTGGGTTGGGGGGGCGATTTTCATTAGCATGTGCTGTACAGATCTCTGTGCAGTGCAAGACAATACAATTTGGGTTTATGCTCCAGAGAGGGTGTGCACTTAGGCAGTCCCCAACCTGATTCTTCCCACGCAGAGCTGATCTCAGTGTCTGTGTCTCTCTGCAGCTGTGCATGTCCTTACCTAGAGGAGGTAGAGGGTGTGCTAGAGGAGGCTTGAGGGCTGGATCAGCAAGACAGGGTGAGAGAACCCAGGCTGGTGGAATAGGCAGGCTCAGTGAGACTCCAGTATTTCAGGTGGCACCCCGAAAGCAGGGGAAACCCATCACGCAATGGACAGGGCAGTACAAAGACTCTGGCAACCTCTCCGTCTCTCCTAGCAAGGACGACGTAGGAGGTTTGATTTCTGGCTGAGTGGGGCACCATCATTATCTGTGTGGGGATGAGGGAGCACAGTCACCTTACCCACAGGGACAGGAAAGCAAGAGCACAGAGTGCACAATGAGCAGACTACACTGCTGCTTGCTCCGGGGGCGGGGAACTCTACAGGAGTTGCTGGTGCTAGTTCAGCCGTCTCAAGTGAGGTGGCATTTTTAAAAACAGGCCCAGACTGTCATGCCCAAGCAGCGGTCCCTTTTTTATAGACTCATAGAAGATTAGGGTTGGAAGAGACCTCAGGTCATTTAGTCCAACCCCCTGCTCAAAGCAGAGCCAACACCAACTAAATCATCCCAGCTAGGGCTGTGTCAAGCCAGGCCTTAAAAGCCTCTAAGGATGGAAATTCCACCACATCCCTAGGTAACCCATTCCAGCACTTCACCAATCCTCCTAGTGAAAGAGTGTTTCCTAATATCCAACCTAGACCTCCCCCACTACAAGTTGAGATCATTACTTCTTGTTCTCTCATCTGCCACCATGAGAACAGCTAAGACCCATCCCCTTTGGAACCCGCCCCTTCAGGTAGTTGAAAGCAGCTATCACTCACTCTTCTCTTCTGCAGACTAAACAATCCCAGTTCCCCCAGCCTCTCCTCGTAAGTCATGTGCACCAGACACCTGATCATTTTCGTTGCCCTCCGCTGGACTCTCTCCAATTTGTTCACATCCTTTCTGTAGTGGAGTGCCCAAAACTGGACACAATACTCCAGATGTGGCCTCACCAGTGCCAAATACAGGGGAATAATCACTTCCCTCTATCTGCTGGCAATGCTCCTACTAATGCAGCCCAATATGCCGTTGGCCTTCTTGGCAACAAGGGCACACTGCTGAACTCATATCCAGCTTCTCGTCCACTGTCACCCCTAGGTCCTTTTCTGCAGAACTGCTGCTTAGCCGTCGGTCCCTAGTCTGTAGCGGTGCATGGGGATTCTTCCGTCCTAAGTATCTCAAGTCCTAGCCAGGTGTGAGTAAACCATCCTTTAAGATATTCTGATCTGAGCAAGGGCAATATTGCCACCATCTAGACTGTACTGAATCAGGGGCTGCAGGGTGCTCAGCTTGTGAAAGTCCTGTGATTCCTCCAGGTACGATTAAATATGTGTTACACAAACTACAGATTATTCACATTTTGCAATGCATGAACTCCGTGTGGGTTGATGTGCTGCAGGAATGAGAGAAAGACCACTGCCCTTTAGTGGTGGAATCAGAACTGCTCCACTGTGCTGTGTTTCAGACTGGCAGATTCACCTTCAGCTAATGTGGCAGAGGCCTGTGCCTTTGAGGTGGGCAATGCTGGGTTCTCTCCCCATTGCCACCATGCAGCTTTCAGTGGTTTGGGTGTGGAGCACAGTGCCAGCTCTGCAGGCCTAAGGACCATGACTCTGTTCTAATATGGACTAGGTATCTGAGTCTGGTAACAAGGGGCCAGTGCAGACACAGCACTAAGCCAGAGCCAGCGCAGGGGCACACTTCCAGTTTCAGTAGGTAGGAAAGGTGACAGGTGACAAAGAGGGCGAGCATCTCATTGCAGGCCCCATGCACTGTAGGAAGAAGGCCCTGCTGCAGGCAGAGGAGTGACATTGGAAAGAAAACAATACAGCAATAGAGCCAGGGGAGAGCTGTTTATTTTCTGCTGTGCTCTGAACAGTGCTTCAGTTTCAGTTTGCAAACATGGTAGAGAAGAGTAAATGGTGAGACACATTAGTGCCAGTTATCTGACTCCGGAGATGCCTGCTTAACTGGGATACAAATTTGGACCTCAGATCCCTAAAATGATCATAACCTGGTTAGCAAACATTGCTGCACACACTAAACATTTGGAGCCAGATCCTTCGAGCTGCTGAGGTCCAGAGCAGCATGTAATGCCTTTAAAGCTGCCACAAGAGCCCATTACTGATTCCCCAGAGCTGGCAGAATCCTGGACTAGCACGGAAGCATGTCAAGGTCAGCTGTGCTTTATTGCTGTCTGGCCAGCAACAGCATTGACGAGGGGACCATTCTAGCTCTTGCAACTTAGTACGCAGTCCTGTGACTCCTCTAATTTGTGCCAGCCACCAGTTGGCCCCTGACCAGCCCTGGATGGGCGGGGAGACATAAAGGTGGTTTAGTGCTACCTTTGCCTTTTTTCCTAGATACACTGAACATGAGCCTCGCAAAGTTTGAACACTGCACACTTTATTTTTACACGATACATTTTTATTTCACTAGGAACATTCTGAAGCAATTCTGCTGAGCACATCCAATGCTGCATGGCTGTTACTGTGCTGCAGAGAGCTGTCAGCTCCCAACAGCCATGCCGAAAAGAACTATTATCTAGTACGGTAGCCATTCACCATTAACTTGGTTAGAGAGGTACCATGGAGCATGATCACACACTCGGTCGATTCCCACCCCGGAGTATGTTTACAGCCTGTTGTGAGCAGGATGACTGGGATCTGGCCATGGGCTGCTCAACACCCAGGAAAATGGTGCAGAAAACAGCATATTTCAAAGTTGTTGCCGTCTTGCAGGCTCCAAAATTTTTTCTCAAAATTGTCTGCTGTTATTTTTATCAAAGTCATTTTCCAAACGTTACATTTAACAACACCACCATGAGTCACTTGACGCTTCGATGAACATTTGGCAAAAATATTGTGGCAAATGTTGCTAATGTCAGCAGCAGCTGGAGGTGTAATTCCTGGCTCAGGCTGACATACACGCTTTAGCTCTGCTCATGCTAGCACCCAAAATTAGCAGCCTAGACACCATGGCCTGAGGGTGGCTCAGGCAACCACCCCGAGCAAAACTCAGGCTGTTTGAGCTAGCACATAAAATAGCAGCGTCTGTCCTCAGGCAGCTAGCCACGCTGCTATTTTATGTACTAGCTCAAACAGAGCTATTGTGTGTTCATTGGCCCTGTCATAAAAATAAAGGGGATACAGTGCTATAAAATCCCTCCTGGTCAGAGGCAAAACGCTTTCACCTGTAAAGGGTTAAGAAGCTAAAATAACCTCGCTGGCACCTGACCAAACTGACCAATGAGGAGACAAGATACTTTCAAAGCTGGGGGGGAGGGGGACAAAGAATCGCTCTATCTGTGTGATGCTTTTTGCTGGGAACAGATTAGAAATGCAGTCTCAGAAATTCTGTCAAGTAAGTTAGTAAGTAATTTAGCTAGAACTGCATTAGATTTCCTTTTGTTTAATGGCTGGTAAAATACACTGTGCTGAATGGAATGTATATTCCTGTTTTTGTGTCTTTTTGTAACTTAAGGTTTTGCCTAGAGGGATTCTCTATGTTTGAATCTGATTACCTGTAAGGTATTTACTATCCTGATTTTTACAGAGGTGCTTCTTTTACCTTTTCTTTAATTAAAATTCTTCTTTAAGAACTGCTTTTTCATTGTTCTTAAGATCCAAGGGTTTGGGTCTGTGTTCACCTGTACAAATTGGTGAGGATTTTTAATCAAGCCTTCTCCAGGAAAGGGGGTGTAGGGCTTGGGGAGATATTTTGGGGGGAAGACGTCTCCAAGGGTGGGCTCTTTCCTGTTGTTTGTTTAACATGTTTGGTGGTGGCAGCATAGGGTTCAAGGACAAGGCAAAGTTTGTACCTTGGGGAAGTTTTTAACCTAACCTAGTTAGAATAAGCTTAGGGGTCTTTCCATGCAGGTCCCCACATCTGTACCATAGAGTTCAGAGTGGGGAATGAACCTTGACAGGCCCAAGATGAGAATCATACCTGCCAGCTGCAGTGCAGAAAAACCCTGAGTCTCACTGACTGGGGATTACCCACCCCAAAAAGGCTTGGTGGAGAGGCTCTTCTCTGAAACCTTCTCCAGGAGGTTTGTTTGGAGAGGGAGCTGGTGATCCCAGGTTGAGGCTAAGTCAGGGTGATAGATAAAGCAGCACGGGAGGATTTAGCAGCATCAGTGGAGATGACATGGCTAAATCATAGCCCGACTCTGTGAGAGGGGCCCCCCCCACAGAGACTGCTTTGCTTTCTTCAGACTCTGATGGCCAATGGCTGCTCTCAGTTTCACTAGTGTAAATCCAAAGTGACCCAGTGAAGTCAGTGGAGGTACTCTGTATTTACTGATGTAACTGAGAACCAAAATGTGGCCCCCATAGCACAACACTCAGTGAATGTAGAAGACAGGACTGACAAGTGCTCATCTGTAGGCTTTGAACCCGGGCTGTACGTGAAAGAAACAGTTTGAAAGAAACGACTTACTGCAGACAGCAAAAAAATAAAGAGATGACCAATTACCAGGCCCTTTTCTCTCTGCTCATTAGTATCACTAAGAGCTAAGTGCAGAAGGTGGCAGCAGAAACACGACTCCTTTCTACTAAAGCAGCAGCTGACTCAGTATTGGGCTGAGGCTGTCTGAATGGTCTGGACTAGTTAGGGCCATGGCATAGAGCGCACTAAATAAAATGAAAAGGAGTACTTGTGGCACCTTAGAGACTAACCAATTTATTTGAGCATGAGCTTTCGTGAGCTACAGCTCAGTTCATCGGACGCATACTGGGTCACGGCGGTGTTCTCCGGGGGGTCCAGCACCATGGGCTCCTCGGGGCAGTGGACCAGCGGCAGGCCTGGTAACTCCTCTGGATAGCTAGGGCAGGGCAGGGCAGATCCAACCAGTCTTGGCGGGGACCTTGGGCTGTGGGGTTTTCCCAGTTGCTGGCTATGTCCTGGCCTCCCCAGCAGCTGGTCCTCTAGTGAGCTCTGAGGACCCAGAAGTATAAAGGCGGGCAATTACCAGGCAGGAGAGTGGGGTGGGATGAGGTATTGTTTCATGGTGTCTGTGTATATAATGTTCCTTCTGCGATTTCCACAGTATGCATCCGATGAAGTGAGCTGTAGCTCACGAAAGCTCATGCTCAAATAAATTGGTTAGTCTCTAAGGTGCCACAAGTACTCCTTTTCTTTTTGCGAATACAGACTAACACGGCTGTTACTCTGAAACTAAATAAAATGAGTCTCACACATTGTATGGAACATTCTGGCTATCACTTCCGATAACACTCAAGGTGCACATACAGGACAGGCTTCACCAGGGTTCCACTCAGCATGCTTCCTGTGTTGCTACAGAAATCCAGTTTCAGATTCGGATTCTCTTGATGGCAGAGTTTGGCTCAAGCGTCTAGTCCACGTCAGTTTGGGCTATCTTTTTTCCTACTCTCAGTATATACGCAGGCGGAGCCTGCAGGAGCCTCACAGGACTTAGCATAGGGCCTTCTAAAGCAACGGGAAAAAGACAAATTACAAAATCAGACACACCATTGCCACGGAAGAGCTGTATTTCAAGCCCATTTCATGAGCTAGGCCTAGGGATTTCAGTATGTAATGTTGACTGCTCCAGCAGGTGTCACTGTACAACAGGAGGGCTTATTACCTCTAATCCAGTGGTCTCCAACCATTTTAGACACAAGATCACTTTCTGAATTTAAGTGCAACCCAGGATCTACCCCGCCCCTTCCCTGAGGCCCCGCCCTGCTCACTCCATCCTCCATCATTCGCTCTCCCACACCCTCACTCACTTTCACCATGCTGCTCTGGCCTGAGCCTGGGGCAGGGGTTGGGGTGCAGGAGGGGGTGAGGGGTGCAAGCTCTGGGAGGGAGTTTGGGTGCAGGAGGGGGCTCCGGACTGGGGCTGAGTGCTGAGGTGCATAAGGGGGTATGGGGGTGCTGGCTCTGGGAGGGGGCCTCAGGGCTGGGGTTGGGGTGCAGGAGGGGGTGCGCGATACAGTCTCTGGGAGGGAGTTTGGGGTGCGGGAGGGGGCACAGGGTGATGGCTCTGGGAGGGGGCTCAGGGCTGGGGCAGGGGCCTAGGGTGCGAGAGGGGTGAAAATTCCCACCGGGCAGCACTTACCTTAGTCGGCAGCGCAGCGGGCTAAGGCAGGCCCCACACCACCACTCCTGGAAGCAGCCAACATACCCGTGTGGCCCCTGGGGGGTGGGGGGACATGGCTTTGCATGCTGCCACTTTCGGTAGGGCAGTGCCCCCGCAGCTCCCATTGTCTGCAGTTCCCTGTTCCCAGCCAATGGGAACTGCAGAGGTGGTGCTTGTAGGCAGGAGCAGCATGCGGAGACCCCTGCCCCCTCCTCCAGGGGCTTTAGGGGCATGCTAGCTGCTTCCAGGACTGGCGTGGGGCGGGTTCTCGACAGGCAGAGAGCCTGCCTTAGCCCACTGTGCCACTGGACTTTTAGCAGCTGGAGATCGTGATTGACTGTCAGAGGTTCCAGGATCAACAGTCGATCATGATCTACCGGTTGGTGACCACTGCTCTAATCCAAGGTCCACATGAAACATGAAGGCAAAAATACATGCAAAAATGGTGATAATTCAAACAAATAACCATCACTTTGTCCTTCCAATCCTGGGCAGGACCACTCAAGCCCTAAGTGACGGTCCCAGCCTCTCCTACTGAACATGGTTTCCCAGGAAGGGATCTGTCCACTTGATGTATCCATGAAGATGGAGGAAGAGCTGTGATAGAGCCAGAGGCAGGGCAGGGCTCCCTCCTTGTCCAAATATCTTTAGCACAATCATAAACTTCCATCTCCACCCGGTAGTCACCATCCAGGGCCCTTCCAGCGTCCACCTGTCACAAAGAGTTTGCCTCCCAGTGGCACCATGCCTCCGTTTTCATGCAGAGTGTGAAGCAGCTGCACCTGAAGGAGATATCAGTCAATGATATAGGGCTATAGCTCACTCACACCACATCACGATATATGGGAATCCAGGCTGCCTTACACAGGAGGCAGTCATTATATACAGACAGACAAACAGAGTTCCACACAGCTTGAGTTTCCAGCTTTGTCTCTGGTTCTTTACCAGGCTCCAAACCCTAGTTGGAACTCTGTACTGCATACAGAAACATGGAGGGTCTGAGTAACATCCTGCAAGTAAACATCTTTCCATCTCTATTTCCTAAAACAGGAAAGGGGGTGGAAGAACAGGTTTGTCTTCAGTGCAGAGTAAACTCAGGTTATTGACATCCAGATTAGTCCAGTCTGGGTCTGAGCAGCCGCACTGAAAAGCCACATCCCAGTTGCTGAGCCCTTATTGGCTCTACACTCACTAGGACTTCTAGGGGCACATCCCATGGTTCTTTGCACTGCAGTGAACTAAGCACCTCTGGGATTCTTTCCCAGTGAATTGTGGGAGAACTTGTCTGTCCTTCTGGGCATGCAGGGGGAATTGTGGGAAGCACTGGAGGACTGTCAGCACTGGAGGGATTTATCCTCTGTCCTTATTGGCAGAGTGGGTGGGTTACCAGCCCACATAAAAGCAGTCCAAGTACTCTATCTAACACATAAGCCAGTCAGGCTGGTTTTCCTGGCCTGAAAGTCCCACTAAACCCAGGTGAGCTCTTTTGGGGGGGTCAGGGATAACTCGCAAGGAAGACCCTGAGTGAATTGCACAGGGCACATATGCAATAAGGAGTCACTTCTGGGCTCAAATCTCAAAGAGCTCATAAGTGGAATAAGTTTTGGGATCTCAACCCAGGTCCTAGATGACCCAGCAGCATTGTTAAGATGTGATGAGACATCCATGTTACTGAGCTGAATGGGAATTGCATGAGGCGCCCTGCTGACAGTGCCATGACTTGCGTGCATCAATCATATCTAGTGCTGAAGTGGGCCTGACATGTTGTTCCAGCGATGCCCTGGGGCCAGCACTTACTGAAGAATTAAAGCTTTCATTAAAATAAATAAATCATTTTCCAAATGAGCCACCGAAATCCACAGGGAGGGCTTCAGGTGCTGAGCACCTCTGAAAACCAAGCTGCTTTCATGCAGATACTTAACTGGGAACTTAGGTGCCTAGATGTGAAACTTTTGGCCTAAGTTAGTAGCTCAGATAGCTGTAAAGAAAACTTTATAAATCCCACCCAATAAATACAGGTACCTTATAACAATAGCAGCCTAATAGCCTGAGTACTGGACTAGGATTAAGGAAACCTGGGTTCTAGTCCTGTCTCTGCCACTGGCCTATTGGGAATTTGGGCAAGTCACTTCACTTCTCTGTGTCTGAGTGTCCAGCTGTAAACAATAGAGATAATGATAGTTTGTGCATTACTGATTAAAAGTGCTGGTGAGAGCCCTGCAGTATTATTACTCAAAGAGCTCCCAGGTGTCCCAGAAAACATCTTAAGTATTTATCTGTCTGTGGTATTTCTATGGTGCCTATCACACTGGGATTTACATGTCAATGAGGTGTTAAATCTGAAGCCTAATTATGACACTTACATATCATAAGAACATAAGAATGGCCCTACTGGGTCAGACCAAAGGTCCATCTAGCCCAGTATCCTGTTTTCTGACAGTGGCCAGTGCCAGGTGCCCCAGAGGGAATGAACAGAACAGGTAATCATCAAGTGATCCATTGCCTGTCGGTCATTCCCAGCTTCTGGCAAACAGAGCCTAGGGACACCATCCTGCCCATCCTGGCTAATAGCTATTGATGGACCTCTCCTCCATGAATTTATCTAGTTCTTTTTAACCCTGTAATGGTCTTGGCCTTCACAACATCCTCTGGCAAGGAGTTCCACAGGTTGACTGTGCGTTGTGTGAGAAAATACTTCCTTTTATTTATTTTAAACCTGCTGCCTATTAATTTCATTTGGTGACCCCCTAGTTCTTGTGTTATGAGAAGTAGTAAATAACACTTCCTTATCTACTTTTCTACACCAGTCATGATTTTATAGACGTCAATCATATCTCCTTTTAGCTGTCTCTTTTC
This sequence comes from Chelonia mydas, assembly GCF_015237465.2. Classification (NCBI taxonomy): domain Eukaryota; kingdom Metazoa; phylum Chordata; order Testudines; family Cheloniidae; genus Chelonia; species Chelonia mydas. Next base: position 55,714,395 of record NC_057855.1, read on the forward strand.
CAAGCTGAAAAGTCCCAATCTTATTAATCTCTCCTCATACAGAAGCAGTTCCTTAACCCTAATCATTTTTGTTGCCATTTTCTGAAACTTTTCCAATTCCAATATATCTTTTTTGAGATGGGATGACCACATCTGCACACAGTATTCAAGATGAGGGCGTACAATGGATTTATATAGAAGTAACATGATATTTCCTGTCCTATAATCTATCCCTTTCTTAATTATTTCCAGCATTCTGTTCGCTTTTTTGACTGCCACTGCACATTGAGTGGACGTTTTCAGAGAACTATCCACAATGACTGCAAGATCTCTTTCCTGAGTGGTAACAGCTATTTAGACACAAGTAACAGCTAAATAGTGACATGGCTAAGTAGGTTTCAGTAGCTCATTTAGCCAGGGTGGCTGGGTATTATTCAGAGCTCCACGTCCATAACCCCACCTCAAAAATATACACAGGACAAAAGTGGCATAAGACCCAGTTAGGGTCACAGGCCCTATCCCTTCTTTCTGAGTCTATCAGTATCACTTTTATTACAGTAGTGTCTAAGCTGAGACAGGGCTTAAGGCCCCACTGTGCTAGGTATTGTACACACCTGGAAAGCAATGACCGTTACTGGGAACTTACAGGCTATGACAGGTGGTGAGAAAAAGCTGGAGCGGGGGAAGGGAGCCCTGACAAGAGCAATACCCAGAAGTTGCAGTGCTTACACTGAATCCTGACACCAGGACAGGTGGGTGGATGACATGAAGAAATAGACAAAGTAAAGCTGGGGCTGTAACTGAAATCAGCCAAGTTACCAGCCCATCCTGTCTGCCTGCTTGCCTCACTTTGCACAAGGACACTTGATCAGGATACCTTCAGCTTCTCCTAGACCAATGGTTCTCACCAGGTGTCTGGGGCCCCCTTGCGGGCCACGAGAGGGTTCAGAGGGTCCGCCATGCATAGCTGGTATTATACTCGCTAGGACCCAGGGCAGAAAGCCAGAGGCTCACTGCACAGAACTGCAACCCGGGGCCCAAAGCCCACCACCCAGGGCTAAACGTCAAAGCCTGAGCAATTTAGCTTCACAGTGCTCCCTGTGGCATGGGGCCCTGAGTAATTGCCCTGCTTTCTACCTCCTAACGCTGATCCTGGCTTTTATATGCAAAAAAAACCCAGATCTTGTGGCACAGCTGGGCCATGGAGCATATTGGGGGGAGGGCCTCAGAAAGAGAAAGGTTGAGAACCCCTGTCAGAGATGACCAGTGTCAGAGTAGCAGCCATGTTAGTCTGTATTCGCAAAAAGAAAAAGGAGGACTTGTGGCACCTTAGAGACTAACACATTTATTTGAGCATACAGCTCACTTCATCAGATGCAACTGTCAGAGATGATGCTACTAAAGCTGTGCTGGGTGATCCTAGACCTGAGGAGCACTCTGCTCTACAGGCAGAGAAGGAAGGAGAACTGTGCATTCTATGCTGAAAGAGTTAACAGAACCAGTCCCAGAACTGGAACCAATGGATGACCAATGGAGCACTGAAAGTTATTCATAAGCAGAAAAAAAAGGAAGGTGAGGGAGGGAGAGACTGGCAGGGCTTTCTCCGCACCTGTTTGGAGTATTGGCAGCTTGGTCAGCTGAACACTGACGCCATGTGAACAGCTGCAGCAGGATTTCAGAATGATCTTGTGTAACCCAATCCTGCAACAACATTAAACACACAGCTCCTCGAAGGCCAGCGGGGCCCAGGGATGTGGGTTATGCCATGTTGCTTCCTGGGGCCCCCTCACTCCAAGTCAGGTCTTTTTGGTGCTCTGGGATAGGCATTTAGGGGGTTAGAACAAAGCTACCAGCTACCAGCTTCCCTTTGGCTGGAGAATCACTCAGAGAAGAGAATAAGCATGTTCAGGGTCCATTCCAGGGACTTGGGTGGTAGAAGCAGCAATGGCTGGGGCTTTACTTTGAGCTGTGGGGAAATGAATTTGGGGGTCTCAGCTCACTGGCCCCAGTCAGTTCAATAGATGGTTGTGGCAGACACTACACAGAAGGATATGCAGAATGGAACTAGCCTCCAGGCCAAATTGCCCACAAGCCACAGAAGAAGTGGTCTGACCCAAGGCCATATTAGTGGGTCAATGTGGAGAAGCCTATCATTGAATAACTATTGTGACCAACCCTTGCTTTCTCCCAACATAGGGTTATAGAGAAGGGGTGTCCCTGATACTCTGGGTTAGGCACTATGAAATCCACATACATATCAATAGAGCCCTCCTTCCAACATGGCACTGGGGAATCCATGTCCAGCATGGTGGCACCCCAGTGACCCACTCCACCTACCTTCTGCCAGATGTTAGCATCTGGATCATACACATACACCTTCTTTGTGTTGTCCCCAATGGTAAATTGCTCCATGCAGGGAGGCACAGCGCGGGGCAGAGAGGTACTTTGGGATGAATGGGGATGCGATTACACTCCACACATCTGCCAGAAACAGCCATCATCAGTTAGTGAAAGTGCTTAGGAGCCTTGACTAGTAATAAAGTTATCACAGGGTGTTAATGAGTCACAGGGTGACAGAGTCACAAGGACGGGAGAGAGCAGGCTGGCCCACCATAGTAGCTTGCTGGGCTGATTACCATATCACTTACACTGGTGTAAATCAGGAGTCAACCCATTTACATTCATGGCATTATATGGGTGTAAATACTCTCAGAATTAGGCCTATAACTGACCTCTTACCATATGGGCCTTGGGCAAGGGCAGTCATTAGGGATTTTTGCCATGCATTGTCTGACCTGATTAACATTAGCCTGGCATGTAATTCACTTGTAGGGAGCAAACTGTGGTCCTGAGACCAGCTGGACACTGGCATGGATGTGAGAGGCAAAGAGGGAGCATATTTTGGAATTGTCTCAGTTTATCTATCTTTGTGCTAGTTTCAAAGGTTAAAGCTTCTGGTGAGTCCATATGCGGTTAAACTGGGCTAAGGGTATTTAAATCAGCTAATGGAAGTGAACACACATCTCTTCTTTCACAGGAAGTAGACAGCACCAGTCTCGCTTTAACCATTCTGGTGTATCATGTAGGGACAGAGCAAAGGGTGATTCCGGGTACCAGCTAACATAGGCTTGTCATATGACTCCTTACGCAAGGTATTCTAATGCTCAGTCACTTGTATAACTTCAGGGCAATGTATCTAAGACCTTCTGAGTAAGAGGATGGCTGCCAGTAAAGGGTTCCTAAACAGGTGAGCCACTAATAGCTCTAAAATAACTTTCCAGGCTCACAGATCATCATATTGTCATGTGCCACTGGCATATCATGCTGATGTCATATGCACATTTGTCCCTCTAAGACACACTTAGTGGCAGCACTGGAAAGGGAATCACAAAGGAGCCCAGCACACCTGGCCTTCCAATGAAGAACCACATCAGATGGGGGAAAGACTGTCCACATGGGTAGTGGGAGAGACAGGGCCAGAATGTGAGACCCTTACTCCCCCTGAGAAACAGTTACTCACTTGAGCAATATTATTATAAATAATACCCAGCTTCTTATGTCATGCTTCTAATTAATTGCTCTCACAGTGCTTTACAAAGGATTCGGTATCATGATCTCAATTTACAAATGGAGAAACTGAGGCACAGAGAGGTGATGGGGCTAGCTGAAAGTCACCCATGGGCCAAGCTGCAGCACCGAGGATAGAGTCCCAGTCCAGTGCTCTGTCACACTGCCTCCGCTTGCCTTCAATAGACCTAGCTTGTGTAAGTCAATAGACCTAGCTTGTGTAAGTTAATGCTCACTAGGGAGAGTAAGAGGTTCACAATCTGGCCCACAGTGAACATTCCCTGAACTATAAGAGAACACAAGTCTGGGATTCACTTGGGGAAGAGATGAAAGCTGAGGCTGACCCAGTTGCTCATCCATAATACTCTAAATCACTGTGTAGGTAGCACTTTTACCTCATTTAATTCGGTTCATGCTCACTAATGTTCTCATACTGGATCTTATGAAACTCCATGTAAGTAAATTACCAGAGCTAGTTCAATGTCTTGTGTTTTAAATAACTGGAAACGGCTACATGAAATGGGCAGCAAGTGTTTGGAGTTTTACTGTACCTAAGGGAACAAGGCACCAACCCTAAGCTGGTAGAAATCAGTTATCATTCCATGGAGGGCAATGGAGCTATGCCAAGTCACCCCAAGCCAAAGAATTTAGGTCTTGACACAGAATGAGTGCCAAATTTACAGCGTCTCCCAGCATGAATCCTTCCTTCCTGCTGCACAATGGGCACAGAAGTGCCACCAGGTTCCCTGGCCCCTGATTCGAGATGAACAGGCTGACACAAACATAACTCATGCATCACACACTCACGTATGCTCTGGTTTCTATTTCATGCAGGACAACATACATGTTGTAGGTGAACACGTTGATGCACGTGTGCCAGGACTGGCACAGTATTGTTGGGAGGGACCTTTCTGAGGGCTTGGGCCTTTGCGTCCAAAATTCCTGTTGCTGTTCCTTCTCCTTACCTATGACAGGGTTGTAACACTGCAGTGTTAGTGCATTGTACTTGACAGCACAAGAGCCAATGAGGTAGAGCTTCCCAGACATCCAGTTGCAGTGAAGTTGCTAACATACTTCAGGGCAGGGCTGATGGGGCACCAGCTATTATTATAAGGGTCATAGCACTCCACCTCCACCGTGTCCACTGTGGGTCCCTACATACCAAGAGAGGAGACAGGTGAGAGTTTAGCACAGCACGGGGAGTATTATTTTGCATTGCAGTAGCATCGGGAGTCAGAGCCCCACTGTGCCACATGCTGTACAAACACATGACAAAGAGACAGGCCCTGACCTAAAGTGCTTCCAATCTCAGTACAAGACAGGAGACAACAGATGGATACAACAAACAGGGAGCACAAGGAAACAATTTGACCAGAGCGATCAGCATGCTGAGCAGTCAAGTGGTCTGCAGGCTTCTCAGCAGGGGATCTGAAGGAGGACAATGAGCTGGCTTTATGGGTGTCTCCATACAGAAGGGCCTTATCAGAGACTGACAGACAAGAGAGAGGGGAGGTGGCCAGAGAGACGGATGGTGCCTACCCCCAATGGCATAGATCTCTCCATTGAGGACAGCACTGGCATGATTTGTTCTGGGTTTCAGCATTGGTGCAATGAGTTTCCATGCACCCTCCTTGAGACGGAAGCACCCAGGACTGGGTTGTGGACCAGGTGTCATTCTGCGTCCCCCTGTAGCCACCTAGGAAGAGAATAATCCAGTCACACACAGAGAGAAAATCTTGTAAGGTAGAGTCAGCCCTGCCCCGGGTAGTGGTCCTACAATGCATCTTTTGCCTTGACATCTAGGCCCCTTTAACAGGCATTAAATTAAACTGATTTGAAGACAACTTTACAAAGAACACAGCACCACAGACTGCTGGCGGCAGCTCAATAGAAGCAAACCCCAGAAAATAAAAACAAACTAATCTAAAGTCCAAACAAACAAAAGGTCACCAAATTTAAACACAGGCAGATTGTGAGAAGGAGTAAAATCCACAGGAGAGAAACCCTCTACTGAAAAGGCCCAGCTACTGCCAGGCCTAGCGAGATGAACTTCAGCAGGTACCAACCACGGTAGATAGAGAGACAAGGGGGTCTCTCTCGAAAAAACCACACCATCCAAGCATGAAGTACAGCCTGGGACATAATTAATTTATGGCACTGGTGGTGTCATGGGCCATTCTTCCATTCATTAATTTAATTAAATCAATCAAAGAGCGCTGAACTTATACAACCTGAAAATTGCTGAACTACTGCCCAGGAGCTATGTGATAACACTGAACTTTCTCAGAGTTGTTGCTTATTAGCAAACTGTCTTCTGGATGCCATGGAAAGAGTAACATTTATTAAATGAATTTGTCATTTATTTTCTCTGTTTCATTAAACAGAAAAAAATACCCTGTGGGGCCACCAGACCAGACACATGAAAGGAAACACAAGGAATTCCAAAGGTAAGGTTCCAGCTTAGGTTCAGCGGAGGGGGTTGGATGAGAGCCCCGTTACATACCTGTGACATAAACATAATTATTTAGTGCCACCAGAGAAAAGCCCATTTATTGTAGTCCGGAAAGTCAGGAAGAGCCATCCATCTTTCTGAAACACAGAAAAGTCATAAAGAACCTAAAGGTTTAGACCAGATCCAAAGGCACAAGCCACTACATACTTCCCAGTGCTTCTGTCTTCCCAACATATGACCAAAATGCAAGACAACATGCCTCCTCTGCTGTAAATAACAGGTAGGATTAGAACTGTTAAAATGGTCCAATTCCCCAGATTTCCCTACCCCCCTCCAACACTCCCCTAGCTATTTGGCACAACTGGTCTTTACGAAATTCACTGGAGCCAGATACTCATGTACTGCTGCCAATGGAAGGAATATTGAACAGGAGTCTTTACAGCTCGCCAGTAACAAAAGCTGGCCAAACTCCACCAAGTTTTTGCAATACATTGAACTGCACAACTGCCATTCATTTCACTCTGGATGTATTCTTGGAAAGAAAGTAGGAAGCCTAAGAACAGCTCCTATTCTAGTCTGAACAGTGTTTACGCAGGCTCCCTTAGACAACACCCCAATATTCCTCAGCCATCTCTGCTGTAACGCTGTAGGAGATGGGTGAGGAATGCTTACAAGTTTTAATTCTGATGGAATCCTTTCCTCTTTTGGTATCCAAATGGCTCCACCCACAGTTCTTAAAGAATCGAAAATAAACCGGCCATTAAAATGGAAATCTCCTCATTCTGTGGGCCCGATCCCAGCTGGTGTAAATCAACACACTTCCACTGAGCTCATGGAGCTACACCAATTTACACCTGCTGGGGATCCGGCCCTGATACTGTAGACATGTACTAGAATCCCTGTCTGCCTCTGGCACTCACCAGTGCTTTGAGCTTCCACCATACCTGTCTGTGCCACACTGTACATGCGGGAGGGGAAAACCTGCCCACGCCTGTGGAAATCAGTTTGTACCTGGAAGTGTGAGATTGCATACACTTCTCATACCATGCAGGACTACAATGGCTACCAACTGACTATTGCATTGGTACTGGAGTGTATCTCTTCTGTATGATACTGGAGCATACCTGTGTTAAAACTGCTCTGCCTGTCTGATGGCCTGACCTACAGCTCACTGCAGTCAGTGGGAATCTTTTCATTGACTTCAATGGACATTTGCTCAGGCTCTTACAACATAGCACGGGGAGGATGAGACCCAGCTACGTTCATTTGGCTACAGGAGAACTGTGTGTGTTAATTAGCTCTGGTCCTTGCGTACATAATGTTGTCAAAGTCTCCTGCAATTGCATCAGTCTGCCAGGGATTATGCCCTGTCTCCACACCCAAGCTGCAGAAAGTCTGACTCATGGGCTTGTCACCTGGGGAATAGAGCTAGCATTAGGCTGTGCGATTGCGGGAGCATCAGCCTGTGGGGAAAGCAGCTGTTCAGCGAATGACAAAAGCCAAGGACACCCAGAGCATTACATCACCCTGGTAATGGCTTCATTCTAGGATGAACGCGGCTGGTTACTATGCGTGTCTAAATCTCTGATGTAAAGGGTTCGCTGGTAGTTTAGCCCCTGGCACGGCCACGTTGTTTGTGAGCTACCAGCACAGGGCCCCGCAGCATGGTTCCAGGACCGCTCTCAGGAGCCGAGGCCTTTGAGATACTAAGGAGCTTGCGGCTGGTTATGGACTCCGGAAAGTGTGACCAGACTCTGGGCACCCAGGCATCTTTTTTTGTTTGTTTTTAATCTGCGTTTTAGAACCAATTGGACACTAAAGCCGTGTGAGGTGTGGGGCGATCTCATCACCCACCCTCCCAGGGCCAGTTCAGGCCTCTGTTAGTGGCCCTGTGGATAAGAATGGGCAATAGTCTGAATAAACGGGTCCAATCTGGCTCCACTGAAGTCAGTGAGAGTTTGGCTGCTGGCTTCCATGGAACCAGGATCCAGCATCCTGTGACGGATGTGGGGAGGAAGTGTCTATTTTTTGGTCTATGGGGAGACAATGACTGAGAGACTCCATTCCTTCTTGTGCATAGGGTCTGAATGAGACCCCCTGTCTTCTCACACAAACGGCTTTCACACCTCCAGTTTGAAAACACTGACATGTAGTTTACTTATTTTAATCTCGACCACCAGCCTTTACAGGCCTGGGAAGCAACTCTATTTACAGGGACATACCAACATCATCCCCCTTTGCCAGAGAGGGGTCATGCTAGCCCTGATCATGCTAGCCCCTCCCACTTTCCTTTTCTGTCTCTCATTTCCACTTTACACTTCCTTCTTATGCACCTTTCTGCTTTTCCAGTTAATGGGTTAATAGCTCCTTAGCTCCCTAGCAATTAGCCCCAGCTTTTCTCAGTCAGGCCCTTCTCGGGGAAATTAATTGGCCTTCCAGTGAGCAGACTGCTAGTTCAGCTGCTGGTTCTCAGTCCTGCCACATGTATTTTATACAAACAATACTAGCTGGCATTTCAAAGGGGGGTTGGCATCATCCCCTCCTAACAGACAGAAAACTGAAGAGGTGCCAACATTTTCAAAGGTAGCCCCTGAATTTGTGCCCCTTTGTTTAAAACTATAGGGCCTAAGTGATGTGGCTGAGCCAGAGCCAGAGCTGGGAAGAGAAGGCACGTCTCCTGATTTCAGGTCCTTCGTCCTCTCTAGGGGACCACACACCATCAGCAAACGCCCCCGCGCCCCGCACAAATTACACCAAGGCACGGTTAGCTGTGTGAGTTCATCCTCTCGATCCTACTCAATAGCTTTGGACAGGTGACACACAGAGGCTAAGAAGAGACCAGAACACATAGGAACTGACAGAAGTTTCTCTCTCAAGCTTAAGAGAGACAGACTGCATATCTATTGCATCACACACTTTGCCCACAAAACTTTTAGGGCCAAATCCAGGGCTCCATCTTCTTAGCACTAATCCAGCAGTGCACAGGGGATGGAGCGTGGTTCGAACAGGGCAGCGGTGTAAGACCTCCAGTAGACAACAGAAACTCGGCTCCAATACTGCTTTTATTCAGCCATCTGCACCACTGAAGTCCTGCCTGAGGTAGATGTAACCCTGGGCGTAGCAAAGAGGCAGGCCTCCCTCAGAGATTGACAGTCAGGGAGGGCCAGAACGCCCCCTGGTGGGTGGAACCAGAAGGCCACGCTCACCATGCCAGAAGCACAGGGTGCGGGACAGGAACAGGGAGTATAAAAGGCGGGCCCTGTAACTCATTTGGGTAGCAGCTGCTAACGGAGATGGACATGTTTTCTCCACTACTGAGGCAGGAGCCCGCAGAAGACTTCAGTTACCCTGAGGACTTGCCCAAGCTACCAGAGCTGCCAGACCCAACCAATGCTGAAGAGCTGCTGGTATTGCCACTAGCAGTAGACCCTGAGGAGACAGAGTACATACAAGTACACCTTGAGAGGAGGGTAGGAAGGAAGCCCAGGGATAGCCAGCTGTAGTCTGGCTGCAGGGGCATCTGAAACACGATCAGTGTGTTGCAGTGGGATTCCTTAGCTGACCTAGTGGCAGACCGCTCGCCACTGTTGGGCCCTGGGCAGGGATGCAGTGGAGTCTGGTGGGCCTGTATCCCCCTATCTTTGGCAGTACTCCCCCTCTTTAGGCCAAGAGGCCTGTGCTTGCCTGTCTCCCCGCAGAGCCAGATTGACAAATTGGACCTGACCTGACCCCTTGCTGGAGCCTCCTAGTCTGTGTTTGGTGCTCACCCTTCCCTGAGATCTAGAACCCAAGACTGTGTTTGGTACCCTGCCCTGTCTGAGGGCCTGAGTTCCCTGATTATACCCTGCCTGAGGGTTGGGCTTTAGATTGTTTGGTGTCCTGCCCTGCCTGAGGGCTTGGGCTCCTGAACCACTCACTGCTCTACCTCGCTGAAGGGATCGAGCACCAAGACTGCTAACTTTCCCATTATCTTAGATTGTTCTTACAGGGTGTGGCCTCCCTAAGAGATTGACAGCAAGGAAGGGCCACACATGTGTATGCTGGGCCTGGCCTGAACCTCAGCTAGAAACAGGCTTGGTTTTGCTTTCTTACTGGTCTTGGGATTGTAAAAGGCAAAGTTCTGGGAGACTGGCAACTCCACGTCTTCTGCCTCATGCTCTTCCAGAGCTCGACCCGCGACCACCACCAGCACTTCCTCCAGCTTCTGTGGAAGGGCAAGTAGGCTCTTCTGGACAAAGGACCTGTTTTCCACCTTATAGAAGATAAAAGAAACATGTCACCAGGCTCAGCGGCTAGGCCCAAGCTCCTCAATTCTCCTGGGACAAGGAGTTCTAGAATGGCAGTCTTTTCTGGTGGTGGGTGGAGAGCCAGGTGGCTTCCTCTCTGACTCTAGTGGCTGCTTCTCCCTCTGCAGGAGGCTGTCTGCAGACTCAGGCAGACAGTGCTGTATCACTTACACTCAAGGGCATATTCTCAAGCTTTCCTTGGCAACCAGAAGGGCTACAAACCTTCTGTGTTCAATGCAAGCTGAGATTCCAATGTTATCACGTGGCTCTGGAATCCAGGGCACATGCCTATGAGTTTATCCAGCCTTGGTGCAATGGGAGTTTTGGAAATGTACATGCTGCCAGCCCAAAAATCATCTACGTTATGGAAAATGGGATGGGAGGGGGAAGAGAGAGAGCAAAGCCTGCTGAGCAGGGAGTTGGGGGCCCCATCCACTGTAGCCTCAGCTTGGGCCAGTATTCCCTGCTGCCTGCTCTCTGACTGACATGCTCCTTCAGCACTGAGGCTGCTACAATTCACATTATCTGGGTAGAAAAATCACTCTGTCTCCCTCCTTTAGCACTGTGTGGACTGACCATGCTACTGCTGCTCCCAGGACTCACAGTGTAGACTGTGTGTTGCACTGCTGCTGGACATCCTCCCACTAGCACTATCTGCCCAAGCAGCACAGCTTGTTTATTGCCTATTAACCACTATACCTGCCTGCCTAGCAGCTACAGCTCTGGAGCCCTGTGCCAAGCTGGGTTAACCATGGTGGCTGGCATAGGTCCCTTCCCATTCACTGGGAGCATCTGGAGGGGGTTTCTGTGCTTATTTATCCATTGAAAGCGGGTACCTTTCCTGCCCACAAAGTCTTGTCTCCCTGACCATCACCCCCGCTGCACTCTTCACAAAGAGAACATCAACGTCAAATTACTGTCTACTAGCCATCAAAGGAAACTCTTCCAGTGTCGATTTGATTTAAATCACTAGTCAGGAAGACTTGATTTAATCATGGATTTTTACATAAAACTGCATTCTTGTTGGGTGTTACAACCTTAATATATATTCGTCACAACTTAGATATAGGTTTCATTTTTAGAAAGCACACACTATACATCTTAAGTGATTTATTTTGAAAATTTTTCGAATTAGTTTTACAGCTAGATCAGAAAATGAACAAAGGAAATTGAAGCAGATATTTATGAAATCATTGGGAGGTGAACTATCTCCAATTCAACAGTTTAATCATTAATATTTGGAGGATTTTCTTGCCCTGCTGTGTTAGGAGGAGAACATCACCAGACAGATATTTAAATTGTTTTAGTTAACTAGAACAACGACATTATGTATTCTGGATTTTTTTCTTCAACAGCAAACATATAATGTAACAAACAAGCCTGTGAATTTTGAATTTAGTTAAATATTCAAGTTTTTTAAAATCAGGTTTCTTTTTGTTTTTTAACTAAAATAATTAATGAAATATATTTTAAAAAAAAACAAATTAAATCAACTATATCAGTTAGCTCAATATGACAAACTTAAAATGACTTCTGCAACTAACTCAGTTGTCTTCACCTTCATTTTCCTGTTTGTTCATAATCTGGAAAAGAAAAACAAGGTTTCCTGCTTTTTCAGATCCCAAACGATTTTTCAATTTGGAATGAATTAGTCCAAAGGAAGAAAATATTCTTTCTACACTGGCAGAAGAAGCTACTGCTGTTAAAAGTGAGATTATCAATTCAACGGTCTCTGAATCCAAGTGCTTAAGTGACTTCCACCAGTTCACTGGTGTCACTTTCTTTAAAACATCAGCAAACATATAATTCTTGAATGATTCACCCTTAGCTCTGAAGTTTATTATAGTTGGCATTATGGAGGGATGATTGCTGGATGTCCATGTCATAGCCAACTCCTCTTCATCAGCAGTTAATGTTTGACCCAGGTACCGAGTATTGAGGATATTTGCGAAAAAATGAGAGGGAGATAATGCTTTTCCCATTTCATTTTTTTAATACTTGTAATTTAACTCTGTCATTGCATATTTCCCCTTTTATGATCTCATTCAGTTCCTTCCAGATGCCAACAGCACCAGCAATAAAACAGCGATTTCCCTGCATTTTGTTCTAGGCTACAGAAATAGGCTTCAGGGCGCTCAGCATGTGTTCAACATTTCTCTTAAGCCCAATGTTGAGAACTTCGGCTGTGACAGTGCCATCTATTTTTTCATGAGTTTGTTCACAAACTATCATCAAATTAGGCCAGTGCTTGATACAGTGCTCAAAACAGTCCACTACTCAGTTCCATTGCACATCTTGTGGGAGAGTTAGCTTTGTTCCTCCCACTTTTTTAGAGCAACTGCTGCCAAATGGTGTTACGGAAGTATTTTGCAATTTCAACAACATTAGCCTTTATTTCTGGAACACTGAAGTCTTTGGCTAGGAGGTGCATCAAATGAGCACTGCAACCGTACGTTAGCTGGGGACTCTCTTCATTCTCTTCTAAATAATTTCTTCTCATCTTGGATACATTTGCAACATTTTCTGTGACCAAGCTGCGTAATAGACATTTGAATTGCTTTTTACAGTTTGTTATACCTTTTACTGCTACTTCTTGTAAGTATTCTCCTGTGTGTGCATTTCCTAACGAATCAATTGTTTCTGTAAGGAAGACATTCCCTTCTTCTGTTGTCACAGAAGCACATACAAGAGGATCATTGTGGACATTGCTCCACCCATCAAGACTCAGGTTCACAATTTCACCCTCTAGATCTTTTGCACATTGCTCAATTTCTCTTTCCTCCACTTTATCCAGCAATTTGGCTGCAACATCTGCTCTGTTCGGTGGACTGTATCCTGGTCTTAATGACTGAACCATGTTAATGAAGTGTGGGTTCTCAATCATACGGAAACGAGAGTTTGTTGCATAAACAAACCGGGCAATTTTTTCATCAATTACCTCTTCTTGTAATCTGCTGGTTCTTATCACAAACTTATCCATGGTTGTCAGGTCCAGCCCTAGGCACCAGGAAAGCAAACACGCGTTTGGTGCAGCACAATTCCAGGGGCTGCATTCCAGCCACTCCTTCTCCCCCCCGCCCCTTGGGCAGTTACGCTCTCGGAGGATCCAAAGAACTGAGGAAGGGGGACGCCTGCTGAAAGAAACCTGCTAGCTCCGGGCTGGATGCTGGGGCATAGACATTGACAAGATGCAACATGAGCCCTTCCACCCGAACCCGGAGGAGCAGCAGGTGCATCTAGTCCAACCCCCTGCTCAAAGCAGGACCAATCCCAACTAAATCATCCCAGCCAGGCCTTTGTCAAGCCTGACCTTAAAAACTTCTAAGGTAGCAGATTCCACCACCTCCCTAGGTAACACATTCCAGTGTTTCACCACCCTCCTAGTGAAAAAGTGTTTTCTAATATCCAACCTAAACCTCCCCCACTGCAACTTGAGACCATTACTCCTCGTTCTGTCATCTGCTACCACTGGGAACAGTCTAGATCCATCCTCTTTGGAACCCCCTTTCAGGTAGTTGAAAGCAGCTATCAAATCCCCCTCCATTCTTCTCTTCTGCAGACTAAACAATCCCAGTTCCCTCAGCCTCTCCTCATGTGTTTCAGTCCCCTAATCATTTTTGTTGCCCTCCGCTGGACTCTTTCCAATATTTCCACATCCTTGGATGGTGTGGAGTGCAAAACTGGACAAAGTACTTCAGATGAGGCCTCACCAATGTCAAATAGAGGGGAACAATCACATCCCTTGATCTGCTGGCAGTGCCCCTACTTATACATCTCAAAATGCCATTGGCATTCTTGGCAACAAGGGCACACCGACTCATATCCAGCTTCTCGTCCACTGTAACCCGTAGGTCCTTTTCTGCAGAACTGCTGCCTAGCCATTCAGTCCCTAGTCTGTAGAGGTACATGGGATTCTTCCGTCCTAAGTGCAGAATTCTGCACTTATCCTTGCTACTGCTCAGCGGATTTCTTTGGCCCAAGTGTCTAATTTGTCTACGGGCCCTCTGTATCCTATCCCTACCCTCCAGCATATCTACCTCTCCCAGTTTAGTGTCATCTGCAAACTTGCTGAGGGTGTAATCCACACCATCCTTCAGATCATTAATGAAGATATTGAACAAAACCGGCCCGAGGACAAACCCTTGGGGCACTCCACTTGATACCGGCTGCCAACTAGACATGGAGCCATTGATCACTACCAATTGATCCTGACAATCTAGCCAGCTTTCTATCCACCTTATAGTCCATTTATCCAGCCCATACTTCTTTAACTTGCTGGCAAGAATACTGTGGGAAGACCGTGTCAAAAGCTTTGCTAAAGTCAAGGAACAACACGTCTACCACTTTCCCCTCATCCACAAAGCCAGTTACCTTGTCACAGAAGGCAGTTTGATTAGTCAGGCATGACTTGCCCTTGGTGAATCCATGCTGACTCTCCCTGTCACGTTTCCTCTCCTCTAAGTGCTTCAGATTGATTGCTTGAGGACTTGCTCCATGATTTTTTCCAGGACTGAGGTGAGGCTGACTGCCTGTGGTTCCCAAGAATCCTCCTTCTTCCTTTTTTTTTTTTTTTAAAAGATGGCACTACATTAGCCTTTGTCCAGTCGTCTAGGACCTACCCCGATCGCATGAGTTTTCAAAGATAATGGCCAATGGCTCTGCAATCCCATCCGCCAACTCCTTTAGCACTCTCGGATGCTGCGCATCCGGCCCCATGGACTTGTGCTCGTCCAGCTTTTCTAAATAGGTCCCGAACCACTTCTTTCTTCACAGAGGGCTGGTCACCTCCCATGCTGTGCTGCCCAGTGCTGTAGTCTGGGAGCTGACCTTGTTCGTGAAGACCGAGGCAAAAAAAGCCCTGAGTACATTAGCTTTTTCCACATCCTCTATCACTAGGTTGCCTCCCCCATTCAGTAAGGTGCCCCCACTTTCCTTGACTTTCTTCTTGTTGCTAACATACCTGAAGAAACCCTTCTTGTTACTCTTAAAATCTCTTGCTAGTTGCAACCCCCAAGTGTGATTTGGCCTTCCTGATTCACTCCTGCATGCCTGGAGCAATATTTGTATACTCATCCCTGGTCATTTGTCCAATCTTCCACTTCTGTCAGCTTCTTTTCTGTGTTTAAGATCAGCAAGGATTTCACTGTTACGCCAAGCTGGTCGCTTGCCATATTTACTATTCTTTCTACACATCGGATGGTTTGTTCCTGCAACCTCAATAAGGATGCATTAAATACCGTCAGCTCTCCTGAACTCCTTTCGCCCTCATGTTATTCTCCCAGGGAATCCTGCCCATCAGTTCCCTGAGGGAATCAAACTCTGCTTTTCTGAATCCAGGGTCCATATTCTGCTGCTCTCCTTTCTTCCTTATGTCAGGCTCCTGAACTCGACCATCTCATGGTCACTGCCTCCCAGGTTCCCATCCACTTTGCTTCCCCTACTAATTCTTCCTGTTTGTGAGCGGCAGGTCAAGAAGAGCTCTGTCCCTAGTTGGTTCCTCCAGCACTTGCACCAGGAAATTGTCCCCTACACTTTCGAAAAACTTCCTGGATTATCTGTGCACCGCTGTATTGCTCTCCCAGCAGATATCAGGGTGACTGAAGTCTCCCATGAGAAGTAGGACCTGCGATCTAGTAACTTCCGTTGGTTGCCAGAAGAAAGCCTCATCCCCCTGATCCAGTGGTCTATTGCAAGACTCCCACCACAAACATCACCCTTGTGCTCACGCTTCTAAACTTAATGCAGAGACACTCAGGTTTTTCTGCAGTTTCATACCGTAGCTCTGAGCAGTACGTACTGCTCTTTTACATACATGCAACTCCGCCACCTTTTCTTGCCTGCCTGTCCTTCCTGAACAGTTTATATCCATGAACAGTACTCCAGTCATGTGAGCTATCCCACCAAGTCTCTGTTATTCCAGTCACATCATAATTCCTTGACCGTGGCCAGACTTCCAGTTCTCCCTGCTCTTTCCCAGGCTGCTTGCATTTGTGTATATGCATTTGAGATAACTTGCTGTTGTCCTGCTTTCTCAGTATGAGACAGGAGCCCTCCTTTTCGTGTTCTCCTGCTCGTCCTTCCTACCGGTCTTCCCACGTCCTCACTTACCTCAGGGCTTTGGTCTCCTTCCCCCGGTGAACCTAGTTTAAAGCCCTCCTCACTAGGTTAGCCAGCCTGCTTCCGAGATGCTCTTCCTCTCTTCGTTAGGTGAGCCCGTCTCTCCCTAGCACTCCTCCTTCTTGCAACACCATCCCACGCTCAAAGAATCCAAAGCTTTCTCTCCAACACCACCTGCGTAGCCATTCGTTGACTTCCACGATTCGATGGTCTCTACCCGGGCCTTTTCCTTCCACGGGGAGGATGGACGAGAACACCATTTGCTCCTCAAACTCCTTTATCCTTCTTTCCAGAGCCACGTAGTCTGCAGTGATCCACTCAAGGTCATTCTTGGCAGTATCATTGGTGCCCACATGGAGAAGCAGGAAGGGGGTAGCGATCTGGGGCTTAATGAGTGTCTGCATCACATCGTGAATTCTAGCTCCTGGCAAGCAGCAGACTTCTCAGTTTTCCCAGTCGGGCAGCAGATAGATGACTCAGTCCCCTTGAGGGAGAGTCCCCGACCACCACCACCCCCCCTCCTTCTCTTGGGAACAGTGGTCATGGAACCCCCATCCCTAGGACAGTGCATCCCATCCCACTGGCGCCACGCCACCTGACTCAGCCCTCAGCACTAGGGACAATGGTGGAGGAAGAACTGCAGCCCCGGATGGGCCAGGATGGGCACTTGCCCCCAAGAAAAGTGCAGCACCCACCATACGAACATCGGCCATCTTGTCACATACTATAGAATTTATAATCCCTATTCCATGTTGAGATAGTTTTAATTAA
Organism: Chelonia mydas; assembly: GCF_015237465.2. Lineage (NCBI taxonomy): Eukaryota > Metazoa > Chordata > Testudines > Cheloniidae > Chelonia > Chelonia mydas. Next base: position 55,731,567 of record NC_057855.1, read on the forward strand.
GATACATTATGGCTGGAAAATATCTTTAGATGGTTTTTTTTTCCCCCCATTGATTTTTATCCACCGTGAACTCTTCCCCACTGAGGGAGGTAGTTACTGCAAGAGTAATACTGCTGTGATAAGCCTGAAAAGCCTTCGAGGATGCAACTGAGCTGCAAGGTACTAATATATGGCTCAGTCACTTCACATGAGGTCCAGGTACCAGCAATAGAGCTGATCTACTTCTTTCCTTGGCTGCACAAAAACACAACTAGGTTTTGTGGTGGCTGTCCAAGGTGAATTATATTATTTGCAGCTAATATTTGTGTTAGGTGCAATTGCAGCAGTTCACCTTGATCTAACATGATCTCTAAGGCATGGGTCCTAGGAGCCATTCCCTTCCTGTCTGTTTATGGCAGTACAGGTTCAGTGAACGCACAGGCTCTCAGTGGAGGGGCCCTCAATGCTGGAATTTCTCCCTACATCATCAATAGAGCTGGAGTCTGCTGACAAGGTCTGTCTCTATTATCCAAGATTTCCCTGTGGTGATCCAGGTGGCTATTTGCTTTGGAGGAAGGTTCTAGATCTACCTTTTTGATAAACAACCAAAGACTGTGGGCCAACTCCTCAGCAGGAATAATTAAGAAAGGGATAGATAATAGGACAGGAAATATCATGTTGCCTCTACATAAATCCATGAAATACTGTGTGCAGATGTGGTCGCCCCATCTCAAAAAGATATATTGGAAAGGTTCAGAAAATGGCAACAAAAATGATTCGGGGTATGAACGGCTTCCGTATGAGGAGAGATTAATAAGACTTGGACTTTTCATCTTGGAAAAGGGGAGATATGATTGAGGTCTATAAACTCATGACTGGTGTAGAGAAAGTAGATAAGGAAGTGTTGTTTACTACTTCTTATAACACAAGAACTAGGGGGTCACCAATGAATTAATAGGCAGCAGGTTTAAAACAAATAAAAGGAAGTATTTCTTCACATAACACACAGTCAAGTTGTGAACTTCTTGGCAGAGGATGTTGTGAAGAGCCAAGACCATAACAGGGTTCAAAAAAGAACTCGATAAATTCATGGAAGATAGGTCCATCAATAGCTATTAGACAGGATGGGCAGGGATGGTGTCCCTAGCCTCTGTTTGCCAGAAGCTGGGAATGAGCGACAGGCAATGGATCACTTGATGATTACCTGTTCTGTTCATTCCCTCTGGGGCACCTGGCACTGGCCACTGTCAGAAAACAGGATACTGGGATAGATAGACCTTTGGTCTGATACAGTAGGGCCATTCTTATGTGTAAATCAGCATTGCTCTCGCTGTTTCTACCTGCATCCTGAGATGTGGTGAGTGGGGTGTATTTCAAAAAGTGAAGCAATAGGTAAAGGTAACTCTGTTCATTTGTTTGGAATAAACCAAGAATGAATGTGTTATGGAAATTGATTTTTGGATTTATGGAACAAGTTTCCACCTCTCTCCAAGAACTCAGACTCATTGGTTTGGTTCAGATTAGCACCCAAGAATCTCTGTGCTTGTTCAAAGGTACCCCAACTAATTCAGTCTTCTGGGAATCTTGTGAACACACAGTATGCGTGAAAGCATTCGGGCCTGGCCTGGTTTCAGTTGTGTTTGAAATATCCACCTTAGAAGTCTTTCCTGTGGTTTTTATTCCTCCAGGCTCTACCAAAATGCAGTGCTAATGCATGTGAAAATGAAGAAACAATTAACAAACTATGACAGCCTTCCAGGAGAACTTTGGGAGAAGGTTTTCAGTTGGTTATTTGACCTGACTTGTCGCCTCAATTTGTCTGTTCACCATTTACAACATTTTAAATATAGTCCTTTAAAGGCTTTGGCTAGACAGGAAGTGTTTCTGATATAAGCTAAGGGTAAACTTAAACTGATATAGCTATCCTATTATAACCCTCCTCCTATCCCACCATTCCTGGGCAGACACTCTCATTCTAGGACAAGAGGAGCCTTTATCCCATTAAACTTGGGCAGGAGCTTAAACTAAACCAAAAAAGGCCACTCATCTACCAGACTAGGAGTGTCCTCAAAGTGGGCTATAGTAGTGCGACTATAACTGGTAGACCCTTCCCAGGCAGGGAAGCTAGGAATGCCTGTGCTCACTGAGTGGGAATGGATCAGGGTAAAGCTCCTACAGAGCCAACAGTGGATTTCTGCACTGAGCTGGAAGAGGCTTGGCTACAGAGATGATTTGGGGTGGCTCTGAGCCTGCACTGGATTCCTGTGCCTAGCTGACTCTGGGAAAAGCCCCACTTCCCTCTGCTGGCCTTTAGGGCATCTCCCTCAGCATTTTTATAGCACCTTCTGAACCACATTCACCATCAGAGTGGAGAGGTAGTCTGACCTGGACTCTCACACCTAGGAATCTGGTTGCACACTGATGCAGATCATTTCCCACTGGCAACCTCCCTCCAGTACAGAAGCTCCATCTATACAGGGCCATTCTGATACCTTACAGCACTGACCGTGCTTCGGTATCTGGAGATGACAGCCTTGCAAGCTTCCGAATCCTGGATCAGCGGCTCAAATGAGAGCAGGTTCTGCAGGTACTGGTCTGGGAGTGAAACCAAGTGCACCAGGTCTAGGAGCTCCGGCAGGTGCTTGGCTCTAGATGCTTCATCATACCTCACCCACCTAAGCACAGCTTCAGCTAGGCTCTGTTCTTCCTGTACCTGCAGCAGGTCATTGGACAAGTAGATTACAAGCCTCTCCTTGGATAGCTGGAGAAACTCCTCCTGGTGTGATACAGCCTCAAAATTCTCCTGCAGGAAAGCCCAGGCCTTTGAGGACACCTCTGGGCAGCCATGGTTCTCCCCAAACGCACAGATGCCCAGGCAGTTGGTTGCATCCATCTGCTGTCTAAGGTAGCGGCTGCAGACTTTCCGTATGGTGGAGAAATGGAGCTGGTTGGAGGTCCGAATTAGCGCTTCCACGTTCCCCTGGTTGATGGTGATCTTTCCTGTGTAAGCAAAGTCGATCAGAGTCTCCATGACAACAGGATCCACCTCTTTGATCTCCACGCGGGCTGAGATGCTCTCAATAAAGTCGCCAGTGAACATGGCATTGAAGTAGTGGCTGCAGAGGGCCAGGATGCCGCGGTGGCAGGGAAACTCATGCCCACCCACAAGCAGCGTGATGTCGGAGAGCTTCGGATTGGAGCGCAGGCTCCGCAGGCCTTCCAAGATGGCCTGGGGGTGGGATGGGAGGGAGAAATCGAAGTCATCAACGTTCCTCACCATGGTGCTGTCCTCTGGTAAATCTCACTCCTTTTTTGGGGCTCTAACATGGAAACTCCACCCTGCTTAGCAAGCAATGAAAGAGGGGAATGAATAATTGGCTGGTTGCCCTGAAAGGGAAGGTCATTAGCAATTCTCTCCTCCCAGCACCAATGGGTGTTCATAAAGGCTGATTCTCCAAAAAACTTATAGGCACAAGCAGGATTGATGACGAGTGCTTCCGTGACTTGTGTGTCAGTGCCCTCATCTCCCTCACGTCCCCCACAAAGCACATGTCTCCAGAGGTTCCAGGCTCATAGGTGTACCCCAGAGCACTTCCCCTTGCTGCACTAAGTGCCTCTATCCTGCAGCCCCTGACATCACTGACTGTCTCCTGTTGGGAACCAATTTCTGGCTCCCCTTAGAATGAGGAGAGAATCTGATTGAATGAAACATATTTTCAGTGGCCTGTGTGGCTTTTCCCCCAGGCTGCCCCTCCCAATAAACAGCTGCAAAACTAGCCCATTTTCCTCCTCCAAAACCCGCCTTAAACCTCTCCTTTGCCATGAAGCTTACGAGAACCCTGACAGTGTTTAGGCTGCTGGTGTGCTGAGACCGCCGCCAAGCCTCATTGTTTCCTTGTATTCCCTCCACCCCATTTGTCTGTCTGTATGCATCCGCTGTCACTCATCTTATATTAAGGGTATGTCTAAACTTTCCAAACTCTAAACTACAGCAACACAGAGATGGCACCGCAGCCCTGACGTTGTAGCGCCATAGTGTAGATGCTTCCTACATTAACAGAAGAGGGTTTTCCATTGTTGGCGTTAGTCCACCTCTGCGAGAGGCAGTAGCTAGGTCAAGGAAAGAATCCTTCCAGCGTGCTCTGGAGAGAGGAGCTGAGGGGGGAGCTGTGTGGTAGTTCCCCGTGTGCTGGGTAGAGTAAGAATTATTCCATCCACCTAGCTGAATCTACAAAAGGGGTGAAGATACCCTACCTCTGTCGCACCAGATGTGGAATTCATCACAGCCCTAAGCTGGAGCGAGTTCAGCCTAAATTTTAGGTGTAAACATAGCCTTACACCACAGGGACGGTTTTTTCTGTGTTTGTGCAGCGCCTGGCATGCTGGATGCCTGGCCCATGACTGTGGCTCCCATGTGCTACGATAATAAAACAACCAATGGGCATGAAAGTGATATGACACATAGGAAGAGACCAGTCCCTACCATGAAGCGCTGCCAGTCTAACCAGACAGAGGAAATAGGGCACAAAAAGGTGCAATGACTAGCCCCAGGGTCCCACAATCAGTCCTGTAGCAAAGCCAGGAAGACTTTCCTGACACTCATGTCCAGTCCCCTGGCCACTGGCCATTGACTACAATGCTGCTACCCCAATTTTCACCATCAGAGGATCTGGCCTAACATGATCTCCTCCTCCCAGAATCACCTGTTTACCTCCTCTCTCCCTCTAGCCTTGTTATAGCTTCAAATCCCACTAAGCGTTTGCACGTTCCTCCAGAGACATTTCCCTGCAGAGAGCACATGGCAACAGTGAGGGAGCATGCTCTAGCTTCAGGCTACCCGAATTTACCAGGGGCCCCACAGATGGGGGGGCTCTGAAGCCTGCACCACCATTCCTGACACACTCTGGAGAGAAGGGTTGGTGGGAAGGGCTGAAGAGTGATTTCCCTGGTGCCGCAAGGTGAGAGCAGCAGTTTGGGGGCCACTTTGGAAGGCTCCCTGCACTGAAGAGGAGCTGTTATTAACTGGGGCTTCTCTCCATGTGCAGTACTGTGAGCCTAGGCGCCAGCCAGCGCTGTGCCCTCACTGCATGCTGTGCCCTCCATCCAGCACCTTTCCACGCTGGCACAGGCCAGTACTAGCAGCCCCAGCTTACCTCTCAGCTGCCCCTGAAATGACTCTGTCCAGCCGATCGATCAGTGGCGCTTGGGTGGCTTGGGGAGGACGGGAGGCAGCCAGTATCCCAGCCGTGGGAGCTCAGCACTCAGGAGGGGCACAGCTTAGGGACTGCCTGGCTGGAGACCAGAAGGGCTATTTTTAGACGGCAGCCTGTCCGTGGGGCGGGGGAGGTGGGAAGTTCTTTGACACTGATTCTCCGCAGGCCACCTGCTCTTAAAGTGACCCGCCAGGCGAAAAAGGCAGGGGGCTGGGAAGGAGGCAGAGGTGGGGCGCGTATGCAGGGCTTTGCTGGCCTTTGGAAGGCAACCTCACCAGCTAAATGACTGCTTTGTCCCCAAGCCACCTTTGGTGCAGGCCCCTTCCCGCCCCAGGGGAAGTCTTCTCCATGAGTTCAGGGTGACAGAGCACCTCCCCCCAGGATCGCCTGGGCTTGCTGTCCCCCGAATGACTGAAGTGGCTAGGCTGGCTTTGAGAGCAGACAGCACTGCTCTCTGGGGACACAGAGCTTAGCTCCCAACCTCATTGGGGCAGGACCGTAAGATGCGCCTGGGTTTTTGTGGCAACAGTGCCTGAGCCAGGGCTTCATTCACTCTGCTGGGGAGCAAGGGAGCTGGGGCCCAAAAACACAGGGGTTGCTCCACTGTCTGTGGTGAGCAAGGATTGCTCCTGTGTGTAATGCTTTGAAGGGTCAGGCCCCCTCCTATCCCCGTTTGTACACACCTGTATATTTGCCAGGGAAAAGCTGGTGACTACCCCACTGAGTTCCTCAGCTATAGCTAAAGAGCATCTTAAACACTAGACTAAAACACCGACCCTCACTGACACTGACAAGGTTGAAGCATAGCCCTTTTTGGAATCAGTGTGTGTTTGTCTCTGTGCCACATGCAATAACTCTGACTCCTGGTGTTGTTCTTGCGTGGGAGAATCCCAATAATCACCTTAGCCATGGTGTGGGACCCGCTGTTGGTTTGAACTGCTCCGCTTTGATAATTACAAAGTAGATGTATTTATTTTTTACTTCACCCAATAAAAAGTAATAGAAGGCCTAGAACCTAATTGTTACCAATGCAATGCAACCAAGACACTGCCACCCAGCAGCAAATCAACAGCTCTATGCACAAGAGAAGCCAGTTCACAAAAACGAAATTTCCCACCAAACCCTGGTCTTGTTACAAATCCAAACCTCCAGCCAAACTCCCCGCAGATCTCAGCCCTTCCCAAATATCTCCTACCAGCTACACTTCTGTACCAAGGGCATATCAGCAGACCTGCAGCAGTGTCACAGGACAGGAGAGAGGCCTCTCAGAAAGGCAGGCCCTGAGTCAGAACCTTAAACTCCACCTGGAACTCCCCAGGCAGGCAGATGCTGGAGCCCTGATATCAAGTGCTGATGGGGAGCAGCTCACCAGGCTGCCCCGGTTCAGCATTTTGATTGATTTAAGGCAGGGGCTCCCCCGCCCACCCCCCATGCTATTAAAAACTCCATGGCCCACCTGTGCCACATCAACTGTATTTCTACATATAAAAGCCAGGGCCAGCATTAAGGGGTGGCAAGCAGGGCAATCGCCGGGGGTCCCACACCACAGGGGGCGCTGCAAAGCTAAATTGCTCAGCTTTGGCTTCAGCCCAGGATGGCGGGACTCGGGTCCCTGGTCTTCAGTTCCATGCAGTAGGGCTTTGGCTTTCTGCCCTGGGCCCCAGCAAGTCTAATGCCAGCCCTGCTTGGTGGACCCCCTGAAACCTGCTCGTGCCCCCCCGCCAGGGGGACCTGGACCACTGGTTGAGAACCACTGATTTAAGGCATGTCCCCATTGTAATGACGTAATCCTGGAGTGCAAGAGTGAGAACAGCAAGATGCACATACGGGGAGGAGGTAGGGTCACAACCTGGAAAAAGCTGTCCTGGTCACTCCTGCAATATGCTTCCCTAACAGCAGCTGGACGTCTAACAAGCCCATCACATATCAAACTCAGGTGGCAAACAGCAGACACTCCTCTACATTAGGGCCAACAGAATCTTTACCATGTGGTGTGGTAGCTCCTCCAAATTGCCAACATCACGGCATACTCCTCTGGATTGAGCTTTCACCTGTGTGTTTTTATCCATGGACCAATCACTCAATCCCTTCAGCTGGGTGGGACAAAATGGACAGACAGAGATGTGACATCAGCACTCTGAAAATACCCCATCTCCCTGCTTCTTCCTAGCTCTCCTCCCAGCCTTTCCACCCCAGAACGGAATAGGGGGTAGAGCAGGACCCTGTGGGAAGCCTCAGTGGAAATCTCTGCAACACCTCTAGCCTGGGGTTTCATCCTCTCATGTGCTCCCAAGGACCTACCCAGCGCACAAGCCACTATTCCATCTGGATGCTGTGTCCCTGGACACAGCCCTACGTTTGGGACTTGAGGGTTGAGCTTGTTGATCTTTGCTGGTTGATCTATCTAAATGTTCTGAGTCTCTAAAACTTGATGGCACCCCAAATGGAGTGCTCTGTGACACAGCAAAGAGATTTTTGTCTTGACTTAATTGGTGTTGCAAATGACTCTATGCTCCTGACTCCAGTAATAGACTGCTGAATGAGCTCACTGCAGCTCCCGGCACAGAAACTGGAGGACACTTGTCTCCTGTTTCTAAAAAGGATACTCACAGCAACAGCAATGCTGCCACTGCCACACAGCCTGGAGTCTGGCGCTTTAGTTCCTCCAGTCCCCAAATTGTATTTGTTTCTCTGCACTGAAATACAGATAAGGGGTGGCCTGGATCTCTGGGTCAGCTCTGTTAAATGGAGGTTACTTACATCTAACTGGAGTTCTTCAAGATGGACTCTTCATAGTCCAAGGTACCTGCACCGATAGGCGCATCCCACAAGTGGGAATATGCAGAGGACATAGAAGAAAAAGCATCATTCAATTCAAAATAGCTCAGCAGATCAGTGATTTGAATCTGTGTGCAGGGGAGCAAGAGAATGATCCCTTTCAACACAATCTATTCCCCTGATTCTAACCAGTCAATAACTAAACAGTTAATAACCCAGTGAATATATTTTTCCTCTCCTATCTACAGTTCGCATTACTCTTGGCTAAATATAGTATGATATGCTACTTATCTCGCTCCTTAGATAGAAGGCCTTTAAGTGCCTCCATACTTCTCCCACAGGAATGCCCACAAATAAATAAAGACAGCAGTGACACTGGAACCGAGATCTGTAGCTTTCCCACCAGCAGCCGGGAGCCTGATTCTAGGGTCAAACGTAGCAGGGTACAGTGGACTGATGAAACAGAGCACTATCAGGTGCTGCTTCCTCAGAGTACACAGAGCTGTCTGGGGAGTAGAGACTCTGCCTACTTACCTTTGGGACTCTTCTGGATGCTCAAGGATATCTACTCATTTCCTAGTACACATGTGCAGCTTTTTTCTCTCTCATCCCTGGGCTGTAACAGTGAAACCTCAGAATTTCATAGATCCAGCGAGTTTAAGGCCATTGTAATTATCTAATCTGACCTCCTGCATAACACAGGCCAGAGAACTTCACCCAGACCTTGGGTTTGGACTCGATTATATCCTTTCGGAAGACTTCCAGTCCCTAAAGATGCCAGGTGGTGCAGAATGTGCCCAACCCTTTGATGAATTAGTCCCAAGGTAATTAACCCAATTTAATGAATTGCCAAGAAAAACAGAGATGATCTCAATGAGACAGAAAACTTGTTCATTAAGCCTCAGCCCTGCAAAAATCTTTAAAAGATCTCTTTAAAACTTTAGACAACGAAAAAGTATGTGCTTTTTTAAAATAAACAATTATAAAATGAAATATATGATTCGGTATGTAATCGTAACAGGAGATGAAGTACCAAGGAAGAGAGCTTATTTCTTTTGGAGAATTTAGTAAATCGGTAGTGTTTTCTGTTAGCTATTTACCTACTTTTGAACGTTATAAATCGCTTAGGTGATCGCTGGGGATTTTTGATCTTTACAGAACTCCCCAGTTCATGCAGGCTATCGAGGTGAAATGGTCATGAAGTACCAGCTTTCTCCTCTCTCCCTCTGGAGTAAATCAGGCGTCACCCCACCAAAGTCACTGCAGTTACATACATGTAAGTGAGAGGACAATCAGGCTCAGACAATCAGGCATTGGCTCACAATCACCATTCCAGTGCCTTATTTATAAGGTTTGCCCAGCTCTGGTGTCTGACTTGTGGCACACCTGCCATTTACTTTCCCCCTTTGGGGGGGCCCTTGTTGAGATGATGCACCATCCAGTCACTAAAAGGTGGGGGAGGCACCTTCTTGAGCCCAACCATGATGCACCAAGTACAAGCCAGAGATGACCTGCGCCACTCCCTCCCCTTCGTCTCTGGAATTCCCTGCCCCTGCCTGCTGACCACCACAGATCCACCCCAAGCCAGAGAATTTCTTGGTTTTAATGTCCCACAGTTCCTGAGCTCCTCACAAGACTTTTCCTCAGCCCAGAATCCAGCCTGTGCAGTCCATGTCAGTCTCTGCACTGGTCAGGAGACGGCAGGGGTGATATATGCAGAGCCTAGCATGAGGCTGCTGGCCTTTTACTGCTGCCAATCATTTCCTTAGCTGGCGTTGCCGGTTGCAGCTGAATTTGTCCTTTGATACTCCCTGTACCCTCAAAACCATCCCATGGTACTAGGGTCTGTGAGTGTTTGTGCAGAGGGCAGCCCATTGGCAGGTTCAGCTCCATCTGGGGCTTTCCATAGCGTTCAAAGTCATGCTATGCAGACAAAGAATCACAGGAGATTCTCCTGCCAGAGATAGAATAGCTGGATGGGCTGGGGTGGAGGGGATAGGTGGTGAGCTGTCTTGTTTAAGAAATGGCAGCTTGCTTGAAAAGAAGAGGCATCTTAACAGTTGAAAAGGCTGAGGGGAAGAGCCTTGGAGTAGATTGTCAAAGGCACAATGGGAGCTGGCTGCCTAATTCCCTTTTTGTGCCTTGGAAAATCTTCCTGCTAGTTCCGACATCTATTCTGAAATCTCTCCATCAGAAAAATTTCTGAGCTCTTCAAGGTCTATTCGTTGCCGTATTTGAGAGATGGAGAAGCAGATTTCTTCCAGTGGCACAGAAACAGCATCACTATTCGTTCTTTCCTGAGGCTAGTGGACTCTGCCACTGGAACAAGAAACCTGCTCACATCTGAAGGTTTCCTCTTTGCAGCTGATCCCAGGGTCACTGGCATTTTTCATCTCGCCAAACGCATGTTCTTCACAGACTAGTTTTCTCTTGCTCTTACTGCTGCTCCACTGATTTTGAGAAGCAACATCCTCGCCTGACCATCACTCTCCTGAGTGTTCCCAAGGCCATTCTTAGCTCCAAGGCCATTCTTTGTTCTGGGAGAATATGTTTCTCAAAATTACCTCTCAGCTTCCTGTCAGAGATGCCACACTCCAGAATCTCTCTCTCTGCTCTCCTCCCCCCTTTATGATCACATATGCACTCCCCTGCTCAGCTTGCTATATCTCAATTGCTTCCTCCCACCATTTCAGAGCCCACTGATGGTGTGTGCTGTGTGTCTCCCTGCCAGATGCTTTTGTCACAGTCCTTCCAAATTGCTGGTCCTCTTGAAAAACACGCTCTTTTCTCCTCCTCCAAGAAGCTTGCTATACAGGCTGCCCAGAGATCAGAGACCCCTCCTGCTTCTAGCACATGAAGCAACTGTATTTGTGTTTTTGGTCTCTCGTCCCCCATTTCCCAGCATTGTCAACTCTTGTGGATTTTATCACGTCACGGGATATTTGGGCTTTTTCTTCTTAAAGCCCCAACTCCTGGAATGATGTGATTATGTGAAACAGCTTCCATTTTTTTAAAAAGTTAATTTCTTGCCCTTGTGGACCTAAGGTTTAAAGACTTGAAGGCAAACGCATCCTTTTAATCGCGTGAGTTAATACGGGACTTATTTTTTGGAGCCTGACTTGATTTATGAATGCCTGGGGCTAGCAATGCTGCTTTTCTCTTCCTTTGGCTGCCACTTGTTTTACATCATCGCCAATACGTGTACTAAACTTCCATTATATTCCCAGCTAACTTTACTTAATCCAAATTTCACTTGACAGATTTCCCCCCTTCTCCTCATCCACTCATTATAGAAGCACGACTGTCCTCTCACTGGATTTATTTCAGTGACTCGAGACTTGAAAAGGCCCAATTTCTGTTCCCCCTTAGATAAAATCCCAGCCGTCCCCTTTAAATCCCTTAGGAATTTAGGATATTGGGAGTTTTTTTTTCAGACACTTGAGAAATATGCATAAGAAAAAATATTAAAAGACTGGAGACCTTCTCTTCTGAGGCCACGTCTAGACTAGCCTTTTCTGTTCTGCTGTAACTAGAGAGTGAACACATGTTAACTAACTCAGATCCTGAATGTTTATGTCCTGGAACACATGCAACCTAGATCTCCCGCACTGCAACTTGAGACTATTGCTCTTTGTTCGGTTATCTACCACTATTTTGAACAGCTTAGTGCCATCCTCTTTGAAACCTCCCCTCCCCACTTCAGGTAGTTGAAAGCTGCTAACAAATTCCCTCTTGTATCCCCTCTTGTGTCAATACATCTTGCTATTATTATATATTTAACAGACCAGCATTGCCTAGGGGATAGATCACCTAGGTAGGACTCTCAGATCTGGGCTCTGTTCTGATCCTGGCCTGCTGCATGACATGGGACACGTTACATTGCCATTGTATGCCTCAGTTTCGCTACCTGCACAATTCACTATAAAAATGCTTTGTAAGAACTAGTGATGAGCAGTGCTGTATAAGAAGTAGGTACGATCAACCCAGGATAGATCAACCCTGCTTCTTCCCCAAGGCCCTGATCGTTCCCCAAGGCCCCCGCCTCCATTCCCCCCTCCCTCCTTCGCTTGCTCTCCCCCAGCCTCATTCACTTTCATGGGGCTGGGGCAGGGGTTTGGAGTGTGGGAGGGAGCTCTGGCTTGAGTCTGGGGTAGCGGGTTGGGGGCAGGTGTGAGAGGTGCAAGCTCTGGAAGGGAGTTTTGGTGCAGGGGTCATATAGTCACACTGCACCTAATGTCATAGAATCCACTGAACACTGGTCTACACTAATGTAGAAGCGAAAAATCGATCTCCGATCGCTCTGCCATCAACTCTGGAACTCTACCACAGCGAGAGGCGGAAGCAGAGTCGACGGGGGAGTGGCCACCATCGATCCCGTGGCGTAAGGACGCGAAGTCTATGATTCTAAGTTGATCTAAGATACATCGACTTCAGCTACGCTAGTCTTGTAGCGGAAGTTGTGTATCTTAGATCGATCTCCCCAGAGTAGAGCACAATTTTACACTGAGCTTTACTTTTTATTAGTGTCATTTGTAGTTTTGAGCTCCAAAATCCTTCAGGAATTGTCACTTTCTCAACTGTGGGGTGTGCATTGCTTGAGCCTGGGGCAAGGGGTTGGAGTGCAGGAGTGAGGGGGTGCAAGCTCTGGAAGGGAGTTTGGGTGCAGGAGAGGCTCCGGGATGGGGCAGGGGGTTGGGGTGTGGGAGAGGATGCGAGGTGTAGGCTCCAGCCAGGAGGCACTTAACACAGGCGGCTCCAGGTCAGCGACACAGTGGGGCTCAGGCAGCCTGCCTGCCTGTCCTGGCCCCATGCTACTCCCGGAAGTGGCTTGCTGCTGGCAAGTCTCTGCGGCCCCTGTGGGAGAGGGTGCAGCGGGTATCTGCCATGAACCGACCAGTGGGAGCTGTGGGGATGGTGCTGGGGGGGGCAGCATGAGGAGCTGCCTCCCCCTCCCCTCCTCCCCCCAGGGGCTGTGAAGACATGCTAGCAGCCAGCTGCTTCTGGGAGCAGTGTGGGGCCAGGGCAGTCTGCCTGAGCCCCGCTCCACCACCGGACTTTTAGTAGCCCAGAGATCACGACTGACTAGCAGAGGCTTCAGGATCGACCAGTTGATCATGATCCATGGGTTGCTGACCACTGTCTTATGTCGACCTAACTGTAGTGTAGACCCAAGGCTCAAGTGAACCTGGCTCAATTTCTTGCTCCACCATAGGTTTGTGTGACCTTGGGCAAGTCACTTATGGCCAATTTTTTAAAGGTGTTTAGGTACCTAAAGATGCAGCTAGGCACTAGGTTCCTCTCTGCATCTTTACACCAAGTGCCTTTGAAATCTGTCCTCCCATTCCCCATCTGTAAAATGGAGATGATGCAAACAACACCTAACGTTTACCTAGCACTTTTTACCTTCAGATCTTAAAGCACCAGTTTTACAGTTTGTTTCAGAGCAGCAGCCGTGTATCCGCAAAAATAGAAGGAGGACTTGTGGCACCTTAGAGACTAACAAATTTATTTGAGCATAAGCTTTCGTGAGCTACATCCGATGAAGTGAGTTGTAGCTCACGAACGCTTATGCTCAAATAAATTTGCTAGTCTCTAAGGTGCCACAAGTACTCCTTTTCTTTATACCTAGACAGTTTGTATATATTTTATTTGTATAGTTTTCCCCTATTGCCTGGCCCTGCTATGATCGGGAGTATACCCACCTTCAATTATTTCTCCCCTAGCAGTCCGGGGTGGAGAGAGGAATGCTAAACCTTTGAATCATTAAAATTCTCAGTTCACAGAATACCAACAATTAACCAATATTAACCACAAATAGTTCCCTCTTTACTGTTTATCTCTATGACCAGGGGGTGTGCACACCTGAATGATCAATTGCTTTTGAGTGTATGGTATACCTTTTAGCAGTATTCTCAACAATTACAATGCATTATTCTGCCCCCTTTCGCAATTCTCCACCAAAAATGTTATGCTTAAACAAAGCACACAAGATCTTTTTATAGGGGAGAAGGCAACACGCATTTATTGAGAATACAGCAGTTAGCATATGCTTTTTAGTCACCCCCCACCCCCCATGCACACAGTCCATGCACACAGTCCTGCCAGTTGATGTTTATAGTTACCAGTCCAGAGTCTGGATCAATCTAGTGGCCAGCCAGATTGGTCACAGAGTGGAGCCGGGCTCTGTTGGTCACAATCCAATGCTCCTGGAGTAGTGTCAAGACGAACCCAAAGTCCCATGGCAAAGCACTCTGTTCTTATAGTCTTTTTTTTTTGTTGAAGTCTATGGATTTTGCTGTGTCAGTTTGTGACCGGTTACTTCTTAATTTGGTGTTATTTTTTGGTGACCCAAAACACCTGAGGGTCATTCTGTCTGGTTTTGATTTAATTTTTATTTTGTGTTTTAAGGTTGCCAGCCTTCACCTCAGGGTTGTCAGTCTGCCCCTCCTCAACCATGGATGCGTGTTGTTGGTTCTCTGGTGTCTCTGAGTCTTTTCAGTCTCTTTAGTTTTTTTACTCCTTCTCCCTTGACCATTTGGCTTCAAAAATGGCCTTCACATTTTATTTTTTTCCGATGCATATATTCCTCATTTACAGTTTTTTGCAGAGTCCTAACAAATAGCAGTGTTTTATGTTGAACAAGAAAGTCATCATAAATTAGACCCTACTAAATTTTGTAACTATCCTTTCCCACATTGGGGCCTGGTCCTCCGAAATTCCTCTAATTTAATACATTTAATACATCCATATAAACTAGGAGCATAACCTGCAGCTTTGGCACCACTGCCTCAGGCCCCAAGGGCAGTGCCGTTGAGTCAGGTGCCCCTCGACTCCCTGACTTGCAGCTTAGTTGAGGTCCAGTTGCCTCCTACCCCAGATACCTCTGCGGCTGCAAGGGATCTTATTGTCTTGACAGTATCGGCATCCACTCAGCCTCAGACCAAGGCGCCGGCACCTGTACATGTGGCACCGTCCCGAGGCAAGCCAGAAGTCATCCACCTGCCGGCACCATCAGTCGAGCTGTGGCACTGATTCCGTTCTCGGCCCTCTTCCCACTCCCGATGCTGCTTGCAGTCCTGGCACCCCTCTCCATCGCGACACTGCTCATACTCGCGGCACCGGTCTTGGCACCACTCCGTGTGCCAGTCGCCATCGAGGAGCTGATCCCAGACCTGATGCCGCTCATCATCTTGGCCCAGGTCCAGATCCAGATCCCGTTCCAGATCTCGGTACCGTCCAGGTCCCAGCACCGCTCCCCAGCATCGTGACACCACTCTCTATCGCCTCATCGACGTGACTTGGCGCAGATCCACTCAGCACCACCATGGCCATCACGTTCTGCCTCTCATTCTAAAGGATCGGAGGCAGGGTTGTGCTTCTCAGAATGCTGCCATTTGGACCACAGCCACATGGACTAAGGGGCTGGACACTGGCAGGCACAGGAGCAAGGTCCCACTCAAGGGTCCACTCAATAGCCCAGGGTGCGCTGTCTGGGACTTCTCGATCAGCCCCATCTGAGCCACGAGTGCCAGAGGCTACCGCCAGCTGACCCACCCCATGATGGCCTTCTCTCCCTGCTTCAGGTCCCCCTCCAACTCCGGTTCCTGGTCCAGGCACTGAGGTCACTGGCACAGGGCAACTGGGCCCAGCTCTGCAAGAGGCCCCAGACAACCCTCCTCGTCCCCCTCATCCGACGAGGCGGTGGCAGGCACTGCAGTATTGGGACCCCCTCCGATAGACCTCCGCACCCACCAGGACCTCCATGCGCAGGGTAGCGCACAATACTAACTCCAAACCTCAAATAAACTACTGGAGGAGCAAACAGCTGTGCATATCTCTATATCAGTGTTATAGAGAGTGGAAAATTTATGGGTTTACCCTGTATAAGCTTTATACAGAGTAAAATAGATTTATTTGAAGTTTGGATCCCATTGGGAGCTGGGTGTCTGGGTGCTGGAGACAGGAGTACTTGCTGAGCTCTTTTGTTTAGTCTTCAGATTTGAGGGCATTAACCAAACTTTGGGTCTGTGTTGCAGCAGGCTAGCTTGTCTGGTTCAACAAGACAGGGTTGTTGAAGCCCCAGGCAGGCAGGGAAAACGGGCTCAGAGATAGTCTCAGCACATCAGGGGGCAATCTCAAGGGGGTCTCTGAGACAGAACCCATCACAGTGGTGTAGTCAAACAGGATATGTGCACAGCTGATTGCTTTGAGACACTGGTAGTGATTTTGAGTGAGTTTTAAGTGTGGTGGCTGGAGAACAGACAAAGGAGTTACTGGTTTGTTACTTTCTGTTTGCTTATTTTGGGTTAGGGAAATAAGGACAGAAAAGTAAGCAAAATGAGTGAGAGTGAAGCTCAGAAGAAGCTAGAACTTCAGAGGTTGCAGATTGTTGAGAAGGAAAATGAACACAAAAGGCAGATGGAATTAAGACAAATGGAAATTGATGTGAAAATTGCCAGGGAGAAAGCTGCTCATGAAAGAGTCACGGAGTTAAAAGGCAAAGAACTTGAGGCCCAGAAACAGGTCCAAATTGAAGCACAAATCTCTCTCCTGGAAAAAGAAGTCTGCCCACCAGCAAGCCCTGGAACTCAGCCAGCTGGAGGCTGACAAAAGGCTGCCCACCAGCAAGCCCTGGACTTAAAAGACAAAGAAATTGAGGCCCAGAAACAGGCTGAGATTGAAGCACAGAAAGCTGCCCAGGAGGAAAAGAAAAGAGAGAGACAGCAATTCCTGGAGTTAAAAGACAAAGAAATACAGGCCCAAATTGAGACCCAGAAGCATGAACTTGCTGTAATGGAGTGGAAGAATCAAAAATCTTCAGCAGCTGGCTCCACTTCCCCAAAAGTCCACAAATGGGAACGGTTATTCCCATCATATGATGAATCCAGTGATACTGCCCAAAATGTCATCAGCTTTGAGAGACTGTGCACTCTCCATGCGATTCCCGATGATCAAGAGATGACTACTTTGGTTGCAAAATTGACTGGAAGAGCTCTGGATTTATTCAATAAGATGCCTACTGCTGATGCTTCAAACTATGGTATAGTTAAGGAATTGGTTTTGAAACAGTTTCAGATTACACCTGAAACCTACAGGGTTAAATTAAGGAGCCTTAAGAGGGGAACTGGATTAAGTAATGTACTTTATGTAAATGAAATGAAGGATTTGTTAGTCAAGTAGGTGAGGGGAAAAGGCATTACAGGCTTTGAAGAAATGTGCAATTTGGTTCCTCAGGAGCAGTTCCTGAATATGTGCAGTGATGATGTAAAAGAGTATTTGTGGGACAAAAAGGTGGATGCAGTGGGTGAATTAGCTGGGTTTGCAGACTCTTATGAGCAATCACAAGCTGCAATTAAACATAAACCACTGGCAGAGGGGTACAGGGTTGGTGGAAAGCAGAATCACCGTTTTACCCCTGGGAAAAAGGGGGCTGAGTGTTCACCTCCTCATTCCCCTGTTACTCGTCCCAAGTCTCCTGTACAAGCAGAGGAGCCCAGAAGTTGCTATCATTGTAATTCCACTGAGCACCTGAGGAATAAATGTCCTGGGCTGAGGGGGAACTGAGCAGGTAACACATGAACCTGCTGCTTCTCAGAGCACAGGGGTATCCCAGGCTGCTGCCTCTTACCACACAGGATTTGTAAAGGTTGCTTCTACGCAACCAAGCAGTGAGCATATGTGTGCTGTTAAGCTTAATGGCAAAGTATGCCAAGTTTGGAGGGATACTGGTACAGAAATTTCTGTTGTCAAGAGGGACCTGATCCATGAGAAGGATTTATTACCAGGAAAAATGGCAGAATTAGAACTGGTGGGAGATTAAGTCCTTGCACCTTTAGCTAAGGTACACATGGAAACTGGTGATTTGCAGGTTGAACTGACTGTCGCAGCAGTGGCACACAATTTTGCACTGTTTCTTCTGGGAAATGATTTTTTTGATGCGGCAGAGTCTGTCCCAGGGTTTGTTAGCAGCGAGAAGGAATCTTGTGCTGAAAGCCCCAGAGGGGAGGGTGAAGTCACATGGGCTGCTGGGGAAATAGGACAGTGTCTCTTTAATTCTTCTGTAGCAGTGGAAAATGGGCCGTTGGGGGCAGGGATGGTCAAGACCATCAAGGCAGGTCCCTGCGGGAGAGGGTGTCTACAGCCAGCTCCTGTCCTGTGATCATCATGTATTTCTCTATCAGTGTTATAGACGGTGGACAATTTATGAATTTACCCTGTATAAGCTTTATACAGAGTAAAGCGGATCTATTTGGGGTTCAGACTCCCAGAAAGGCTGAACACTGGGCCCTGGAAAAGTCCCTGTTAACTGAGGAGCCCCTGGACTGAGTGAATCTCAATTTCCGTGAACTTCAGAGAGGCGTGGCCCAACCTCTGGGTCTGTGCTGGAGCTGACTGGAGTGTCTAACTCAGCAAGACAGGAGTGGAGGAGCACCTGTTCTGGCAGGAGGGTTGTTCTCATTGGTATCCCAGCTCATCGAGTGACAGTCTCGAGGGGAGTCTCTGTGACCAAATCTGTCACAGTAACGTCAAGGTCTGACAAATTAACATGCTGCATTATCTACTAATAGCACTAAAGCTTCAAGGATAGAAACACTGGGCAGCCCAAACAGCATTACCAAAGCAATGATGTTCCAGCCTTCAACACTTAACAACACGGGGTAGTATTTCTGAGGTCTAGTAAACCAGCTGTCTGAGCACAGCTGGGACAGTACACTGAAAGAACACATGTACACAGAAGCCAAACTGACAACACTGTGTAATCACATTGTATGCAGGGCATGCCATATAGCAACCAGGGTCGGATTCAGACCAGGCATCTAGCAGTGAAAGGCGGTATGGCACTTTTAGTAGCCATGTTTTGGATTAATTACGTGTCACTAGTGTGAAATTAATTCAAATTTCATAAAACCTATGGTTCAAGGTACAGAAATCAAGACTGTGGTACCACAAGAGGCCATTTTTACAAAAACATAAGCAGATATTTATAGCTACATTCTGCTCTTAAAGGTGACCTGAAAAAAAAATCCAGCAACTGTAGTTATAGGCTCAGGCCTTCAAACGGCAAGGGGCACTGAGCACTTACTAGCATTTACATTTACCTTTCCTTACAGCTCCCCCAGACCAGCTCCTTCCTGACCCCAATCCTGATCAAATGAAGTCAATGGAAGTTTGGCCACTGATTTCAATAGCAGCAAAATCAGGCACCCAGAATGCAACTATGACCCTGTAGTATTTGACACAGAACTCCACAGTAACAAGGAGTGGCCTTAGGAATGGGGGTGGCTTTTTTAACATAGTGCAGTTTCACAAAGTTTCTATGATTGCTGTCACAAGGTTATAAAATCATAGTAATTAAAACAGGACACCAGTAATGTTATTGGCACAGGAGGATAAATGTTATCAGGATGCTCAGATCTAATCTATAGTCACTCGGTAAATGCTTCATTCATAGAATATCAGGGTTGGAAGGGACCTCAGGAGGTCATCTAGTTCAACCCCCTGCTCAAAGCAAGACCAATCCCCCACCAAATCATCCCAGCCAGGGCTTTGTCAAGCCTGACCTTGAAAACCTCTAAGGAAAGAGATTCCACCACCTCCCTAGGTAACACAGTCCAGTGCTTCACCACCCTCCTAGTGAAAAAGTTTTTCCTAACATCTAACCTAAACCTCCCCCACTGCAACTTGAGACCATTACTCCTGGTTCTGTCATCTGGTACCACTGAGAACAGTCTAGAGCCATCCTCTTTGGAACCCCATTTCAGGTAGATAAAAGCAGCTATCAAATCCCCCCTCATTCTTCTCTTCTGCAGACTAAACAATCCCAGTTCCCTCAGCCTCTCCTCATAAGTCATGTGCTCCAGTCCCCTAATAATTTTTGTTGCCCTCCGCTGGACTCTTTCCAATTTTTCCACATCCTTCTTGTAGTGTGGGGCCCAAAACTGGACACTCCGTTGCCCTGCACCTTCTGCAGTCATTTACACCAAGGCAAGGCAGGTGTAAAACATTACTGTTCTGACTGGACAGCTTGTCACACCCAATAAATGACACACCAGGTACAGGGCAGGGGAGAATCACGCCCAAGGAATCTGTTTCTTTCAAGGAGATCTCTCCTCTCAGTTCCCCCTCCTGATCCCTTGTCTCTCAGTGACTCTGTTCTTTTCCAGCTGAGCCACAGACTGCTTCAGGTCTTCCACTATCACGTCCACATCATCCTTGGTGGTGTCCCGCCCCACACTGAGCCGCAGGGCATTCTGAGCCACTTCATAGGGAATCCCACAGCTGAGTAGTACAGAGGAGGGCCTGGAAAACAACACAGTGAAAGCAGGGTTTAACCTTTAAACATCACGGAAACACATTCCTCCCCTGTAAAATTCACTAGGACAGTAAAAACAAGTATAATTATCTGAGCAGTGGCAGCCCCCTCCTCCAAGCAGATTATACACTCTCCCCATCATTCTGGCTGGAAGGCACTGGATTCTTCTAGGAGTTGGTCAGTGCTGATCAATCTAGTCAGCTGGAGGTGTCAAGACAATGATGTGAGATACTTGCTCTTGCCTCTGCCTACTGGAGCTAAACACGTTGATTCCACAGTACTTTTGGCCTGCAGTATTTCAGCCAGGCAGGAGTAAGCCAGTGACCCATGCCACAAACTGGGATCAAACCCATCTTCTGCACGGCAGTCTATAGCACTAAAAATAAAGACGCTCAGGGTACTCGAGCTCTATGATTCTATGAAAACACCAAGGTTTCTTACTCAGATTTTGGACTCTGAACAATCTGGAATCTTCTAGCCTCATGGCTCAGCTTGTCATGAGGTGTCCTGTCTTTCCAGTCTGACTGCTCTCATTCTGACCCTGCAAATGCTGAGCTCCTCAGGTCAGCTTCCCTGTTTTCCACGTGCTCTGAGCATACCATTGGTGACATGGCACATAACAGCAGGAGAGCGAGTCACCACCTGAGCACCTCACTGCCCTGTCTATTCAGTGAGAAACTACCCAATGTCACACTAATCCCTGTTACTCAGTGACTCGATTGTGTTTACTGTACATCCTCAACCTACTCCTGGGGGTTACTCAGGACCATGTGGAAAGCACTGCTCTTCCTGTGTGACCCAAAGGAGCAGTTTGAAGGAGCAATTTTTTATGAGAAACTTTCATAAAGGTGCAAACTCAGTCCCCTTCAACCTGACCTCTTTCGTCCCAGGAGAACAACTCAGTATCACAACATGTATTACTTACTGGTCACCCTTCTCAGAGTGGCATGCAGCACCAACACTGGCGAGTAGAGTCTTGCAGTGGGACAGCACCATCCGCCCTGCAGAAGAGACAAAGCACAGGCCCCGCTCAGCACAGGATACTTACCAAGCAGAATGACAGCACAGGGACCCTTCTTTAAACCTCCCATATGCAAATGACCAACCTAAACTTCAAACAACCCTTTCAGCACAACCTCTGAGCAATGTTTTGGCAGGGTCATTTTCCTCTCTGCTCTCAGGGTAAGAATAATAGAATATCAGGGTTGGAAGAGACCTCTAAGGAAGGAGATTCCACCACCTCCCTAGGTAACCCATTCCAGTGCTTCACCACCCTCCTAGTGAAAAAGTTTTTCCTAACATCCAACCAAAACCTCCCCCACTGCAACTTGAGACCATTACTCCTTGTTCTATCATCTGGTACCACTGAGAACAGTCTAGATCCGTCCTCTTTGGAACCCCCTTTCAGATAGTTGAAAATAGCTATCAAATCCCCACTCATTCTTCTCTTCTGCAGACTAAATAATCCCAGTTCCCTCAGCCTCTCCTCATAAGTCATGTGCTCCAGCCCCCTAATCATTTTTCTTGCCCTCCGCTGGACTCTTTCCAATTTTTCCACATCCTTCTTGTAGTGTGGGGCCCAAAACTGGACACAGTACTCCAGATGAGGCCTCCCCAATGCCGAACAGAGGGGAATGATCACGTCCCTTGATCTGCTGGCAATGCTCCTACATATACAGCCCAAAATGCCATTAGCCTTCTTGGCAACAAGTGCACACTGTTGACTCATATCCAGCTTCTCATCCACTGTAACCCCTAGGTCCTTTTCTGCAGAACAGCTGCCTACCGATTCAGTCCCTAGTCTGTAGCAGTGCATGGGATTCTTCCGTCCTAAGTGCAGGACTCTGCACTTGTCCTTGTTGAACCTCATCAGATTCCTTTTGGCCCAATCCTCTAATTTGTCTAGGTCCCTCTGTATCCTATCCCTACCCTCTAGCACAGTGCTTCTCAAGCTATCTGATGTGGGGGACTGGCAATTTTTTTTTCCAATGTGCGCACAGACCAGCAGCTGATGGCCCACGGACCAGCACCAGTCCGCAGACCACCACTTTGAGTAGCACTGCTCTGCGTATCTGCCACTCCTCCCAGTTTAGTGTCATCTGCAAACTTGCTGCGGGTGCAGTCCACGCCATCCTCCAGATCATTAATGAAGATATTGAACAAAACCGGCCCTGGGACCGACCCTTGGGGCACTCCGCTTGATATCGGCTGCCAACTAGACATGGAGCCATTGATCACTACCCATTGAGCCCAAGGATCTAGCCAGCTTTCTATCCACCTTATAGTCCATTCATCCAGTCCATACTTCTCTAACTTGCTGGCAAGAATATTGTGGGAGACCGTATTAAAAGCTTTGCTAAAGTCAAGGAATAACATGTCCACTGCTTTCCCCTCATCCACAGAGCCAGTTATCTCGTCATAGAAGGCAATTAGATTAGTCACGCATGATTTGCCCTTGGTGAATCCATGCTGACTGTTGCTGATCACTTTCCTCTCCTCCGAGTGCTTCAGAATTGATTCCTTGAGGACCTGCTCCATGATTTTTCCAGGGACTGAGGTGAGGCTGACAGCCTATAGTTCCCTGAATCCTCCTTCTTCCCTTTTTTAAAGATGGGCACTACATTAGCCTTTTTCCAGTCATCCGGGACCTCGCCCGAACACCATGAGTTTTCAAAGATAATGGCCAATGGCCCTGGCAGGCCTGACATGCTTCTCCACAGATGAGGGGACTCTGGTGATTCAGCCCTGTGCCTGGCATCCTCCCACAAGATCAATGAGCCGCTGCTCTCTGGCTTGTGCAGGCCTTCTGGCATCCTGCTCCATGGCTGAGGTGGCCATGCAATACGTCTTCTTCAGAGTCTGATAGTACAAGAGGAAAAGCAGCAGGCTAGAGGAAGGGGAATTAGGGCCCCAGACAGAAACGTAAAGGATGACCGTGGCTAGGATAGAAGAGAGATACCTTGCAGCCCTGGCCCCAAAACAGAAAAGTTACAAGTGTTGCAGAGCCGCTTGGCGCCTGGAAATTGACTGTTAAGGTGGAGTCTCTGCTTTCCAAACGAAAGCTGGAAAATAAAATAAACATTAACAGCTCCATGAATGTAAACTGCTCTGCCCTGGGTAGGATGCAGCTGGACAGGAAGACTGCATGAGGAATATGCCCTAGAGCCCCTATAAGCCTTCATCCCCACCCACCACTAGGGCTTTGGGGAGACCTCCTGGGACTTCGCATGTACACAGCCCAGGCTGATTGGTGATTTGAACAGTGAGCTGGCAGGCTGGGACACAAGCTCTAGACTGTTTCTGGGGAATTCACCACTGTGCCATGGCAACTTTGCTCTGGCTACACACCCAGTGCAAGGGGGATCCAAGGCCCCCACAGGAAATAAACCAGCACAGGAGTCACCCTAAGGAAGCTGAAGACCCTGCTCTGCTGACTCCACACTCCCACCGCCACTGAAAGAGGCCCTGCTGCAGGGAGAGTTCCCGGGTGGGTGAGTAGCATGTTGTGGAAGTAACCTGGCCAACGCTGCTTCCCCATGATTCCTGCACCCCTTCAGAGGGCCCTAAGGGCCAATGCAGAAGGGCTACAAGTTAGGGGCACCAGGTGCAAAACAGCATCCAGCATCTCTGAATAGGGGGGACGCACGCCACCGAATTAGAAGGGAGTCATGGCCACAAACAGAAAACCAGTGAAAAGGGTTGTGACTTCCTTCTACAAGAAAGCTGGGGAGAGCCAGTGTTGGCTGAGGAGCCGAACAATCTGAAAGGGGGGAGTCCCATTTCACGCCCTTTTTTATCTATTATCTAGGTACTTACCTGGCTCATATAGTGTGTGAGCACCTACCCTTCTTCTCTCTATCCTTCTCAGTCCATTTCCTCCTCCCCCTTTCTCTATGATCACATATGCACTCCCCTGCTCAGCTTGCTATATCTCAATTGCTTCCTCCCACCATTTCAGAGCCCACTGATGGTGTGTGCTGTGTGTCTCCCTGCCAGATGCTTTTGTCACAGTCCTTCCAAATTGCTGGTCCTCTTGAAAAACACGCTCTTTTCTCCTCCTCCAAGAAGCTTGCTATACAGGCTGCCCAGAGATCAGAGACTCCAGCAGGGGCATAAATGTAACAGGAACCAGGTATGCTCACTTCTAGCCTCTCCTCCAGGTAATCCCGAACCTCCCTCATGTGAGCCTCATAATCCTCACAGTTCTTGTTCACCAGATCAGCGGCCTGAGTGGGGAGAAGAAAACAAATCAGATGCTATATTTCTCAGCAATTGTAACACAAGACCTGGTGACAATCATGTGAGAAGAACAGTAATCCCCTGGAAATGTACCATAAAAACAGCCATACTGAGTCAGACCAATGGTCCATCTAGCCCAGTATCCCGTCTTCCGACAGCGGCCAATGCCAGATGCTTCAGAGGGAATGAACAGAACAGGAATCATAGAGTGATCCATCCCCTGTTGTCCACTCTCAGCTTCTGAGTCTAAGTCAAGGTAGGAATATGTTTGCCTTTACCAGGAACTATGGATATGGGTGTACAAGTACTAACAACCAGTCAGAATGGAATCATTTCCTCTGCCTCATGTACCTGTATATAAGCCAACTTTTCTGACCTGAAAGGAGGCACATTTGGGGGTGGAAAGGCTTATACATGAACTAATTCCACCAAGGTGGAATTTGCATTGGTCACCGTCAGAAGACAGGATACTGCGCTAGACGGACCTTTGGACTGACCCAGTATGGCTGTTCTTATGTTCTTAAGGTGCCTAGCCCCCAATCCAGAGAAGGAAGCCACCTCGAGGGGGATGCTGGTACCATCAGTGGGGCACAAATCCTAGTCTGGTGAAATGAATCCCAAACTCCACATACTCTGGACCCTCACAGCGTTTCTCCTCCAAGGGGTACTTTCAGAACCCAAGTACCAGCACATTTGTTTGTGTGGTGTGGGGCCAGATTTCACAACAGCTCTGCATTCGGCATACTGAGCACTTCGAAAATCTGTTCCGTTATTTCGATGCCTAAACAGGAGCTAAGCACCTTACAAAGTCCTGGCCCTAGTTTGGCACATTTATAGGACAATTTGGTGCAGCGTTCAGGCTCCTGGTGACTTGCCAAACCAGTGCTAGGCACTATGTAGTTTGTTCACCTCCTCTGAAGAATGCTTCCTGGATATCAAACTGTGCATGGGCTCTCAGCTTTCCCCCCAGCCCCTCTCACAAACTTGGTATAGAGTTCCACAAGGGGCGGGGAAGTCCCCTAGCTCTAACTTTTCCTAATCAGAGCTCCGTACACCGAAAACCACTATGTAGTTTTGGCCTCTTTATAAAAAATCTCATCTGGGTGATATAGTTTTCAAATGTGCTATTACTCCACAAGTGAATGCAAACATTTTGTAGCAGTCTTCCCCCAAACCTTGACATGAGCGCTGGGGAACAGGACTGTATAGGTCTCAGAAGGGGAAAGGAGGGGGAAGTAGAAGAAAGAGCAGATCATGCTGTGCTTTATTACAGATCTTTCATGAATTACAGAGGCCATTTTTCAAGGTCAAGACTAGTGCTTTCTAAGACTCATATCCACCACACACAACTTTCCCCTCTTCCTGTGAAATACACACTTATCCCAACATTCTCAAAGCATTGTGCAGATTTAGCTTGGTGACTCCCTTTACTGGCATGGGAAGTTGTTCAGCTAAATCTCCCAGACCCACTTTGAAAAATTTCCTTTGGCTAATAACAGAAAACAAGGGTTTACACTGCAGTTTTGTTTCGCTACAAATTGACTTTTCTTT
Source organism: Chelonia mydas (assembly GCF_015237465.2). Lineage (NCBI taxonomy): Eukaryota > Metazoa > Chordata > Testudines > Cheloniidae > Chelonia > Chelonia mydas. The sequence goes on from NC_057855.1 coordinate 55,757,640, forward strand.
TTTAGTTAGGTTTTTTTTTTAAAAGAGCTTGCAGTACAGCAGACAAGTTACATACTTGTCCATCAGGCAGCATTAATGTTTGACTCACACGCTTCCTTTTTCTCCCTTTATTCCTTCTGAACTCACCTTGCCAAGGCCAGCGATCATTGGCGTATTCTCTGTCCTGAAAGAGAAACATTTGTACAGAAATTATCTATTTCCACCTTCCCCGGGAAATCAATGGGCGCCGAGAACCCCATTTTTAAAAGGCAGTAGCCCCACTTGCATACACAAGTAACATGAGCACAAATGCACGGCAACATGTGGGGTAATTACAATAAACAACTGCGTGCACAAATGGCCAGTTTGGTGCATCCACACTCAGGGCGGTATGTACCTACACAGAGCCATGAAAGGGAAGCTGATGGAGCCTTTCCCCACTGCCTCTCCCCTCCCAGAACCTTTTCCTGCTGCTAGAGCCTTTCACTGTGGAGAGGAAAGGTGCTGGTGGAGGGCTGCCGATGGCTTTCTCTGCCTAAACAAAAGTCTCAGAACACTTCCCTATTGCTTTTCCCGTTGTTGGAGCCTTTCACCGCAACAGGGAGGTAATGGGACACTACATGGCTAAAAATAACAATGTAGACATGGGAGGCACTGCTTGGGCATGTAGATAGCCTTGTAGGTATACACCCTGGGATTCAGGAGTGTGGGGCACTCTACTTGCCTAAGCTGTGCCTCAGCATCTACATTACAGTTTACACCTGTGCTAGCTGGACATGTAGTGTCTGTATTCTATATGCCACCGCATCAGTAGATGTATCCTAAAAGTCCATATGGTTGGAAGTCTTTCCACATTGGAAAGAACAGTCTCATCAGTCAGCCAGTTTTAGGGTATAATTAGATTGAAAATCGAACACATTTCATTTTATTCCCAGCCTGTGTCTCCTGTGAGAACTGTCCAAAGGACAGTAAGGTTTCTTGTGGGTGTGGGAGAACTCTGCTGCTGGTGGATACACATTGGTGTCTGTTATGCTCTTGACTAAATGCATTCTGAATACAGTATTGTTGCCGGCACCCAGTGCCTCCCATGTCTACATTGTTATTTTTAGCCATGTAGTGTCCCTTTCATGGCTCTGTGTAGGAAAAGGTTCTGGGAGGGGAGAGGCAGTGGGGAAAGGCTCCATCAGCTTCCCTTTCATGGCTCTGTGTAGGTACATACCGCCCTGAGTGTGGATGCAGCCTGTCTTTCATGCAGGATGTAGCTACATGTACCTGACATTTCGCCCTCTACTGGAAGAGATTAGAATTGCTCAGCTGAGTGTCAGGCCCCACACAACTAACAAGTAACAGAGTTTCTCAGCTCAAGTGCAGGATCAGGAGGTTCTGGGTTCTATCCCCATTGCTCCTGCGAGGCTCTAACTGCGTCGTGGAGTATAGTGATGGAATCCTGGTGGCCTTCAATGCTTACAATTTTGTGTTTAGTATTTATATGACACTTGACATCTTCAGTGCAATTAACACACTAACTCATTTTTTCTCTAAGCATTTTACAACTTGTCACCCCAGAAAGACCAATGGAAGTGAGTACTCCAAAGCTTCTCACAGGGCGCATTCACTAAATAGCAAACCCATCTGCTTACTTAGCCAGTCCTCTAAATGTACTGACCCATGAAACATCTGCTTACCCATCAGGCCATCCATCTTACCCAGGACGGAAATTCCGCTCCTGTCCCCCTCCAAACAGCATGGGATGCAGAGGAGTGGTGACCCCAGGCCCTCGCACATACAGTGCTCCAATCCGTGGGGCATAGAACTGCAATGACAAATACCACCTCTAAGAAAGGGAGCTCAAGGAAACTTCTTAATTCCCCCTCCCCACTTCACTTTGCACCTCTTGGAAAGGGTTGTTGGATTCTACCTGTTCTGATCCTGATCCTTCCCACTTTCACTTTCCCAACAATTTATAATAATAATTTGCCCTCCGCGAATAATACTCAGCACTTCCCCTATACTGTATTCTTTTCCCATTCCAAGCAATTTACTATCTCTCTCCAGTTAGTCCTCACAACAACCCTGCACAATCCTGGTCAACTCCCTACTGTTGCAAACTCCAGTTCCTCCTTCATTGTGGTTCTTTTGCAAACAGGATACCTCTGGAACAAGAATAAGAGCCTTATCCTCCATTTTCATCTTACTGATGGCCTAGGAACCATGGAACCTTCTCAACTTTTGTACCATCTTGCTCCAAGGCTAGTTATGTAGACACAAGTCTGCCATAGGGTTGCAGAGTGTTTAACAAAAGTAAAGTAGTGTATAACTGGCTGTCCATTGTCCATGTCCTCACATCACTGTATCCACCTGTATGCACACACTGTATATATATACGTACAAAAGACAGCTGGGTACAGTAAAGACTGTCTCCAGAGTGCCATCTAGTGGGAAGCTTTAATATTTGAACAAAAGTCTAATGCACTAAATCCTCCACAGTAGAAAGAGAAACTGGCTCGACTGCCTTATTTCCTCTCTCTCTCTGTGCCACAGGGAGATGAGGATGCTCTGCCTATGTGAGCCATACACAAGTAGATCAACCCAAATCCTGAGTTACTACCTTGACAAGAGAAGAACATTCACCCACATGCCTTGTTTGGAGTCAGAAAAGCAGAGAGCATGCAGACAGCATTTGGATTCCCAAATCCCCTGCCACAATACTGGTTTTAACATGTTTTAGCCCTGATGTAGCCATTGCAGGCATGGTTTTTGTCCTCCAGACTTCTACTAAGAAAGTTGGCTTTTCCTTTCCCTTTTGTAAAAAATTAGAAAACCGCTTTTCATCATCAGCCATTCTTTGGCCAGACCTAAGGCAGAGAATACAAAGCCTCTACTCAGAGGATGCAGCAATTCAGAAGAGAAGGTTCTCATATTGAAAGATGATTTAAATATATGGACAGCTCCAGTGTGACATGAAGAGAGAAATCCAAGGGGAATAGAGGCATACCTTGTGTCCCACAATGGTGAGGTAATCCACTCCCAGCTCCTGTCCATCCACTCGCCCCTTCCCTATCATCTGGGCCGCGTCTGTGTGCATCAAAATCCTGGGCAGCCCTGATGCCATTCTGTTCTGATTCAGGATCTGAATCCGCTGGCTGAGCTCTGAGATGGGCTGGCGGGAGAGAACACTGTCACAGGTGACAGGTGACTGGGGTCTCAAACTCTTCAGACTGTGTAACACATCTTGTTAGAATGTTTCATGAACACCTCCCCTCCTATTGGTGACTGCCTCCCTTCCTATTCACTATCCTGCAGGCCACCTTCCCTCCATTCACTATCACACAAAATCCCCATAAAGAAAGAGCTTGCATGGAAAAGTGACATTGAATACTTTTGTAATAAAAGAATCATAGAAATGTAGGACTGGAAGGATCCTCAAGATGTCATCTAGTCCATCCCCTGGCTGAGGCAGGATTACGTATACCTAAACCATCCCTGACAGGTGTTTGTCTAACCTGAAGTGTAGCCATTTTTAATGACATTTAGCAGCTAATAACTAGGAGGAGAAGCCAGTAGCAAGTGACCAGCCAAATCTTTGAAGGCCACCAAAAAATGCTCCAGATACCACAATCTGGGAACCACTGTTTTAGGCTGACAGACAGAGGGGAGCAAAGGAGCAAAGAAAAAGATAGGGATATGAGAAAGGGATGACAAAGAGGGAGAAAAGAAAAGAGAGATAGGGAAAGAGAGACCAGGTCAAAAGACCAGGCAGGAAAAGCACCTCAGTGCACAGAAGATGCCAAAATAACAAATGTTAAACAGAGTATGTAGCACAGATTTAATCCCCCTTCTCTCCAACCCATGGTAAATAAAACCCAGGGACCAACTAACCATGATTACCCCAGTCTCATTATTGGCCAGCATGATGGAAACCAGGCACGTGGTTGGACGGATTGCTGCAATGGTATCATCAACTTCCACTTGTCCAGTCATCTTGGACACTGGGACAAAGGTGGCTTCTGCATGTCAAGACACGAGCAATTAGATTCATCATACAGACTAATACCGCATAGACAACAACAAGAACTTGAAGAGTATAGTCTAGCAGTTGGCGTGATAAAACAGTGGTTGCATATTGCACAGGGAGGGTGGGTGGAATGTCAGAAACTACTCAGGGTCTTGTCATATCTTGGGGAAGAAGACATTTGACTAGATGTGAGGATTATGCTTCCAGCTTTTAAGCAATGGGTGAAATACACATGCTGTAACACCAGCTAGTGGCCACATGAGGGATGTCCTTGCAGATGTGGTGGCTGCTTACCTTCCTGACCATACACGGTGAATGCAGGATAGAGAGGAAAATAGAAAAGGGGTGCAAGAGGCCTAGACTATTGAGCTAAAGCCTTCAGAGCTGCCACTAAAATACTACATTTACTGCCCAGGGAAAGCAACATTTGGCCAGGTCAGAGCGTGAGGGGGAGTGCAATGTTCCCTTCATTGAGGGCTGAAGAAAACAGCATAAAACATTGGACTTTTCCATTGTAGTTTAAAAGAAGAGAAAATTCCCTTGGTGCTACCATCAGCACCTCAAACTCTGTGCTCCCTGCAGGACCTTGATCATAATCATCTGACAAAGTAACTCCAGTAACTACACTGCTTGAGATTGCTTTTGCCAGCACCCCATTCGGAATCTTTCATTTCATGCACTGGGAAAAGTCCAGTGTGCAAAGAAAGAACTGAGACTTATATTATTTTGAAACAAAAGCTGCTGTGAAAAGCAGCTCAACAGAGGACCTGTAGGTGGGGAGTATATATCAATGACACTCCCTTGCAATCCCCATGTACTCACCTGCCATGTGCTCTTTCACAAGGTGTTCCAATGGCAAACGGACTGAGTCATGTTCCACATTAGATGTAATGAAATGAGGAGTGGCCCCGGCTGCTCTTTTGTGATCCTCACCAGGCCCATCCTGTCCCAGCATCTGACTCTCTCTAAAATGCCTCAGTGCCGTGTGGATAACTAAATTATTTGCCTGCAGAGAGGTAAGAGGGAAACCGCCAAAGGAGGGTATAACCAAGGGCAGTGGGTAGGGCGCAGAATCCCTTACTTTCAATTTCTCACTTAACTGTATGCAAATCAGAGCTTAAAATACTTTTGGTGAAAACATAATCATTAGGGCAGACTGAAAATGTCAATGGGAAATGAACTCCTCTAACAGGTCCTTTAACCAAGGGCGTTAGGCCATCTTCAGATTGTGAGAGGAGGGGTCATTTGTGCTCATCATCTCTGGGTAACAGTTTTCACTCCAGGATCTCATTTCAAAACACATCCATTTACAAGTTATAAATAAGGGAAAAGGTCATGCTATAAAGCCAGTATACAGTTTCTGTCGGTCTAACAGGTTCGTGGTTGTATCTTCATAGAGAATTGGAACTTACCACGCAGAGGAGGAAAAAGACTGCATTGTTCCGTCTTTCAAATAAAAAACAGACTAAAGGGGGAGTACTGCATCCAGTTTTGGGCCCCCCACTACAGAAAGGACGTGGACAAATTGGAGAGAGTCTAGCGGAGGGCAATGAAAATGATTAGGGGGCTGGGGCACATGACTTATGAGGAGAGGCTGAGAGAACTGGGCATATTTAGTCTGCAGAAGAGAAGAGTGAGGAGGGATTTGATAGCAGCCTTCAACTACCTGAAGGGGGGTTTCAAAGAGGATGGAGCTCGGCTGTTCTCAGTGGTGGCAGATGACAGAATAAGGAGCAATGGTCTCAAGTTGCAGTGGGGGAGGTCTAGGCTGGATATTAGGAAAAACTATTTCACTAGGAAGGTGGTGAAGCACTGGAACAGGTTACCTAGGGAGGTAGTGGAATCTCCATCCTTAGAGGTTTTTAAGGCCCAGCTTGACAAAGCCCTGGCTGGGATGATTTAGCTGGTGTTGGTCCTGCTTTGAGCAGGGGGTTGGACTAGATGACCTCCTGAGGTCTCTTCCAACCCTAATCTTCTATGAGTCTATGTTTGTTATTGTTTTGGGGCTTGTCTATGCAGTAGGGTAATGCACTCTATTGAGGGGCGGGATTTCTCAAGTGCACTAATGTGTTGTGCATTACATAAGAATGGCCATACTGGGTCAGACCAAAGGTCCATCTAGCCCAGTATCCTGTCTTCTGACTGCCACGTGCCCCAGAGGATCAAGTGATCCATCATCCGTCGCCCATTCCCAGCTTCTGGCAAACAGAGGCTAGGGACACCAGCTCTGCCCATCCTGGCTAATTGCCATTGATAGACCTATCCTCCATGAGTAGATCTTGTTCTTTTTTGAACCCTGTTATAGTCTTGGCCTTCACAACATCCTCTGGCAAGGAGTTCCACAGGTTGACTGTGCATTGTGTGAAAAAATACTTCCTTTTGTTTGTTTTAAACCTGCTGCCCCTTAATTTCATTTGGTGGCTCCTAGTTCTTGTGTTATGAGAAGGCATAAATAACTCTTCCTTATTTACTTGCTCCACACCAGTCATGATTTTATAGACCTCTATCATATCCCCCCTTAGTCATCTCTTTTCCAAGCTGAAAAGTCCCAGTCTTATTCCTCCTACAGAAGCTGTTCCATACCCCTAATAATTTTTGTTGCCCTTTTCTGAACCTTTTCCCATTCCAATATATCTTTTTTGAGATGGGGTCACCACATCTGCACGCAGTATTCAAGATGTGGGAGTACCATGGATTTATAGAGACAATATGATATTTTCTGTCTTATTATCTATCCCTTTCTTAATGATTCCCAACATTCTGTTTGCTTTTTTGACTGCACATTGAGTGGATGTTTTCAGAGAACTATCTACAATGACTCCAAGATCTCTTTTTTGAGTGGTAACAGCTAATTTAGACCCCCATCATATTTACATGCATAGTTGGCATTAATCGGTCTTTGTAAAAGCACGCAGTGCTGTTTGAAACAGTACGATGTTAAAGTGTACCATGGAACCACTATTGTGCACCAGCAATTTCTACATGGATCAACTAATGAGCACCACTTTAGTGCACTTAAGTATGCCACTCTCCCCCCGACCCTGCAGAGTGCATCACCGCATGTAGAGGAGCCATTACTGTCTGTTCTCTCAAACGCCACAATATAAGCACTCATCCTGTTCAGAAATGCTGAGGCTAGGATTCATGCGCTCACCTCCGTGCCCCCTGAAGTGAAAATGATGTCCTGGGGCCTTCCTCCCACCATCTGGGCTAGGCTCTCCCGAGCTTCATTTATGATCTCCTTGGCCTTTCTACCTGCGGGATCCATGTACACAGTTGATCAAGTTGTTTTTATTACATATTTACAGTAGAAAACTGTTAGAAAGGACACAACACTGGATGTTTATTCTTGTACTAGAAGTTCATTTAAAAGGGATTTAATGTATTTCCACAGATGTTTGATTGAATGTATGAGGTGGATTCTTATCCACATTTATTTGATTTTCTCTCTGTAAGATTAAAAGGTCAAGGAGAGGTAATAGAGTGTTTAGAAGAGAGTGTCCTTGGGCAACAGTGATAGCAAACAAAAATCACTTTCATACAGATGACATCACAAACACAGGAAATCCCCATCATTTGCAGTTAGAAGCTGCACTCAGCAAAAAAGGATTGTCTCCTGAAATTTCATGTACTTCTTTCTAAAGACATATTCCTTTCATATGTGCACTGTCCATATATCAATCATGGGACTTATGAGGAAGCTTCTTCCCCTCCATGCAAGTTCAGTGCAGTTGCTCAGTAGCTGAAAATATAAACAAACTAAAAATAAATCACAGTTCAAACAGAATCAGTTAGCAGACAGGAGCAGGGAGAGAAAAGACAAAGGAGGTGTCTAGAATGTTTCAGAGTCACAGCGAGCTAGCACAGTAGGTGAACTTGTTTCCTTGGAACTCTTTTTGAACGTTGGTTTGGTTTTTTTAAATTGACATTTAAATGTCCTCCTGAACTTTATATTTCTCACTAAGGGGTGTCCTAACAGCACCTACACTGAACACCCAAGCAGAGGCTGTAACTCTCTGATTTTCCAATCTGAAAGAATAAGAAAGTTTTCTTTTATTTAGAAGTTTATTTTTATTAATTTCACTGGGTCATGAACTCTGTAGCTAGGGGCCAAGATTTTCAAAAGTGGCTGCCTAAAGTTTAGACTCTGAAGTCCATATTAAGGCACCTAAATAAGTGGCCTGACTTTTAATAGTGCTGAGCACCAATGAGACTTGCTGGAAGCACTGTTCTTTCTTTGTTTTTTGAGAGTCAGGACGTTTATTGAGATAACCAAATATAGATTTAGGAGCCTATCTTTAGGCACCCATTTTTGCAAATCCTGGACTCTTGAGGTGAGCTTTTTTTTATGACCCTTTTTTCTACTGTTCATGAACACTGTCAAAAACTTTAATTTTTGTATGAAACTCATCATGCTTGGTCTCAGTTCAAGGTGAAATTCTCTTTAGAGTGACTGAATTCAATCAGCTCTGCCATTTTTGAGTTACAGGAGTGGGTTAAATTACACTGCACCAGCTTTTTAAAAAGTGTCCAGCCTTTATTACTAATTATTAATATGATTATTTATTTGCATTGCATTAGCATCTAGGGTCTCCGTTGTGCTAGGCAGTTCCCACCCTGAAAAGCTTACATTCTAAGTTTTTGTTGGCAAATAACTAAAAAATGTCAGAACATTTACATTTGGCATGGTTCCAATTAGAGTTGGTCAGAAACTTTTCAACAAAAGACTTTTTTGTCAGAAAATGCTGATTTATCAAAACTGAAACCTGTCGTGGAAGCATATCAATTGTGACAGGAAGGTTTCTCAAGTCCAGGATGGAATTTCTGATGAAAGGAAGAGAGAGAGAGAACAACCCACCCCAGACAGCCAGTACCCTGGTGTTTAGGGCACTCATCAGGGTTGTGGCAGACCCAATGTCAAATCCCTGCTTTTCACTATTCTGGCTATTCTCTCTTTCTCTATTTCCCCGCCCCCACACACACACACACAAAAAACTTAGAACAGTCTTGGTTTCATTCTGCACTTGAATGGAAGCAAATATCGAAACTTTCAAATTTTTCACAAAATGGAATTCTTGTCTTCCAGACATCCCTAGCTGTAAGCTTTAGTGTAGCATGTGCCACTAGCCATATGTAGACATAAATCTTACATACGATACAATGTATAAAGCATTAAAATTCATGTCTGCATATGCTCAGCTTTGTAACTATGAATTTTCCACAACAATAGGCTTTAATCCTGCAAACATTTGCACACGAGTAGTCTCAAAGAGGTTTCCAGCTAGTGGAATCTTCTATTCATAATGATCAGGACTGCCTGTGAACCCAACTCCCCCTCTCCTTCCTGAGATCACCTCTTTCCCTTCCTTCAAAAGCTGCTCTTACCTGCTGTGTAAGAACTGCTGGGATTGCCCCAGGCCTCATGCATGGCCTTTGTTACAGTTTGGATCACTTCTGGTGCCATTGGGGTGGTTGCATTGTAATCCATGTAAACCTTGCTGTAGGTAAGGAAGCAAAGAGAAAGAGAGAGAAATTAGAATAGGAGAGGAGAAGAGAGTCAGCTGTCAGCAGGATCAAACAATGAACGTTACGACTCCATCAGAGAGAACATGTCTTTTTTACACTAAAATAGTGCTTTAACCAAGTTTCATTTGAAGCAAGCATTACCCTCCTCCTCTCTCATATAAGATCATAGCACTAGAGCAGAATGACCACCCCCCCTCCAAAAAAAACTGAGAGATCCCAGCCCTGACCATCACCATGTCAGAAGAGATCACAACTGGATCTTAAGTCAGACATTTTGAGCTGAGTCTTAATCATGACCTGTACGAATATCTAGGCCTAAAACCTGTTACTGTTCTTATGAATTTTAAGCATAGATTTCCCAGTAACTCAGAAAAATTTCACCCTTCTACTTTTTTATAAAAATGTTCTCACTCTCCACTCTCCCCTCCCCCTCCACAACCCAGGAAAAATAGAGAAGCCACTCACTCACCTTTCCACTGACTTATTTTCTTCCCCATCACACTTCTTATCCACAGCGGTTTTTCTCCCATCTTTTGTTGGCACCATTTTTTCCACTTGATTCCCCTCCATTCTGCAAAAATCTACATACAAGATCAGTATGAACAGTAAAAGTTTAAGCTTGACAAACACATACACACACGAGTCTCCTGATCATATTATGATTTCTACATAAAACACAAGTGTCTATAGTTTGTCTCATTCTTCCCTAAACATTTTGTAGTTTCTATGCAAACTTATAGTAATCACAGAATTCTTGATGAGATGCTGAAATGCTGACTCTCTCTAGTAACCTAGTAAACATATCTCTACAGTAACATTTCTGCATATTATTTATGCCTCTCCTTTCCAGTGAAGTTTTAATAAAAGGGTTCAGAGGTTTGTTTATACTTGGCACATGATGTGTATTTTCAGGAATGCTCTAGTAGAAAGGACTGGGGAGGTTTTTATCAGGAACCCTCTCTCTTCCCTCTCATTCTACATCTCTCCTATACCATCTGTGTAAATATCCTCACCTTTCTAAAGTGGTTCTGATTCTTTTCCACAATTCTTTGAGACCTTCTATTGAACTCTGCGATCCAATGATCCTTCACTCTGTAGCAGCCTTGTCTGTGGTGTGGGGCAGCGCAATACCTACGCACCAGAGTTTAACCAAAATAAAGATGTCTATTCATTCTATACAGAAGGCTAAACTATATTTTTAAGGATTGTCTGTAAGCCAAGTCTGCACATCAAGGGCCATACACTGCTCTTAGACTACAGCAGAGTTCCCACCAATAACAACTGGAAGCTTGTACCAAGATCAGAGTAGAATATGGATCTTATGTACCTCAGATTTTAGTTAGTAAAGTTACTGTTTCATTCAGCATCACTCAGTAGGAAAACACGACAGCAGTGACCCTAAAAGTACCTGGTATACCTGTCCTTCATTTATCAGGCTACTTACTTGTCTACAATTTCTTGATGCATGCTGTCATAAATATAAATGGAAGGGTAAACACCTTTAAAATCCCTCCTGGCCAGAGGAAAAACCCTTTCACCTGTAAAGGGTTAAGAAGCTAGGATAACCTCGCTGGCACCTGACCACAATGACCAATGAGGAGACAAGATACTTTCAAAAGCTGGGGGGAGGGAGAAACAAAGGGTCTCGGTCTGTCTGGGTGATGCTTTTGCCGGGGACAGAACAGGAATAGAGTCTTAGAACTTAGTAAGTAATCTAGCTAGATATGCATTAGATTATGGTTTCTTTAAATGGCTGAGAAAATACGCTGTGCTGAAAGGAATGGATATTCCCGTCTTAGTGTCTTTTTGTAACGTAAGGTTTTGCCTAGAGGGATTCTCTATGTTTTGAATCTAATTACCCTGTAAGGTATTTACCATCCTGATTTTACAGAGGTGATTCTTTTTACTTCTATTAAAATTCTTCTTTTCAGAAACTGAATGCTTTTTCATTGTTCTTAAGATCCAAGAGTTTGGGTCTATGGTCACCTATGCAAATTGGTGAGGATTTTTACCAAACCTTCCCCAGGAAGTGGGGTGCAAGGGTTGGGAGGATTTTGGGGGGAAAGATGTTTCCAAACAACTCTTTCCCAGTAACCGGTTAAACGTTTGGTGGTGGCAGCGAAAGTCCAAGGGCAAAGGGTAAAATAGTTTGTACCTTGGGGAAGTTTTAACCTAAGCTGGTAAAAGTAAGCTTAGGAGGTTTTCATGCAGGTCCCCACATCTGTACCCTAGAGTTCAGAGTGAGGAAGGAACCCTGACACATGCAATTGCAGTAATTGTGCAAATTAAGCATGCAATTGCGCACCTACACTGTTTTAATATCTGGCTGTTAAAGGGTCATAATCAGTCTTAAGAGTTAAAATGCCACTGAGTTGACTAGAACAGTTCACACCTCTCAAAGCCTTGTTTCAGGCTTTCTGCAGATTCCAAGATCATTTTGAGAACCGTTACACTTGCTTCACGTTTGCCAAATTCTATTCATAACCATAAGAACCAGAAGTTTTTCTTTAAAACATGAAAGCTTCCTTTCTGTAAAATCTGAATCTGTCCCAAGACCAGTTAAACACTTCAAGGGCCAAATCTGAATGAGATATCAGAGAATGAGTGATCCTGGGTTTTTTTAAATAGGAGAATAGTCTGGCTACCATAATATCATGTGGATACTGAGGTGTACTTGGATATAAAAAAGAGGAATGGCAGTATTAAGACAGGAAGTGATTAAAGCAAAATGAGTGAGGATATGAATATTCACTAAGGATACAGTTAAGAGTACCAAATACTTTCACTTGTCATCTAAGACAATATATAAAATCTTCACTGAGGGTTCTGGGCTGGGGGTGCAGGTTCTGGGGTGCAGGAGGGGGTATGGGCTCTGAGCTCAAGGTGCGGGCTCTGGGGTGGGGTCGGGGATGAGGGGTTTGGAGTGCAGGAGGGGGCTCCAGGTTGGGGGGGCGGGGGTTAGGGCTGGGGCAGGGGCTGGAGCTTACCTTGGGCGGCTCCCTGTCAGCGGAGCAGCAGGGATAAGGCAGGCTAGTCCCTGTCTGTCCTGGCTCCATGCTGCACCCCAGAAGTGTCCAGCAGGTCCAGCGCCAAGGCGGGGAAGAGCAGGAGGCTCCACGGCACGCACTGCTCTTGTTCGCAGGCACCGCCCCAGCAGCTCCCATTGGCTGGTCCCCGGTTTCCAATGGGAGCGCAGAGCTGGTGCTTGGGGCAGGAGCAGCGCGCGGAGCCCCATGACCCCCCTGCCTAGAAGCTGGGCCTGCTGGCCACTTCCGGGGCGCAGAGCAGTAGGTAGGGACTAGCCTGCCTTAGCGTCGCAGTATCGCTGACAGGACTTTTAACAGCCTAGTCGGCGGTGCTGATCAGAGCCGCCAGGGTCCCTTTTCGACCGGGTGTTCCGGTCGAAAACCAGACAGCTGGTCACCCTAGTCCTGACCCAAAAAGAAGTTGGGGAGGGTGGAGTCGCAAGGTTATTGTAGGGGAATTGTGGTACTGCTACCCTTACTTCTGTGCTGCTGCTGCTGGTGGTGGCAGCGCTGTCTTCAGAGCTGGGCAGCTGGAGAGCAGTGGCTGCTCACAGTTTTAATTGCACTGTTAAACAATAATACAACGCCAATTTAAATGTATTATAAATATTTGTGGATGTTTCTACATTTTCAAATATACTGCTTTCAATTACAAAGTGCTCACCTTATATTATTTTTACTACAGATATTTGCACTGTAAAAAAGATAAACAAAAGAAACAGTATTTTTCAATTTACCTGATACAAGTACCATAGTGAAATCTCTTTATTGTAAAAATGCAACTTACAAATGTAGGTTTTGTTTGTTTGTTTGTTTTAACATAACTGCACTCAAAAACAAAACATTGGAAAACTTTAGCGCCTACAAGTCCAGTCAGTCTATTTCTTGTTCAGCCAATCGCTAAGACAAACAAGTTTATATCCATTTACGGGAGATAATGCTGCCTGCTTCTGATTTACAATGTCATCTGAAAATGAGAACAGTTCGCATGGCACTTTTGTAGCTGGGGTTACAAGGTATTTACGTGCCAGATGTGTTAAACATTAGTATGCCCTGGAGTTCAGGGAGATTACTGATGAACCTGGGAAGCTGAATAGCACATACCGCCTCCTCAGCTGCCCCGGAACCTGCATGGGGCATAATAAATCAAAAACTTCCCTCCAAAACCCTGCAACGGGGGGTCCGGTGGCCCCGGCAGCACCACAGGAGGCTGAGCCTCCCCTGGCCTATTATACTCTCCGCCCATGCCCCTTCATGCTTCAACCACCATTCCAGAGGACATGATTCCATGCTGATGACAGGTTCTGCTCGATAACAAACCAAAGCAGTGTGGATTTACACACCTTCATTTTCATCATCTGAGCCACCAACAGAAGGCTGATTTTCTTTTTTGGTGATTCGGGTTCTAGTGTTGCTCTTTTAAGACCTCTGACATTATATTCCACACCTCATCTTTCTCAGATTTTGGAATGCGCTTCAGATTCTTAAACCTTAATACTATTTCTTTTATCTTTTTTACAGTGCAAATATTTATAATAAAAAATAATAGTATAAAGATCACTGTACACTTTGTATCCTGTGTTGTAATTAAAATCAATATATTTGAAAATGTAGAAAAACATCCAAAATATTTATAATAAACTTAAATTGGTATTCTATTATTAACAGTGCAATTAAAAGTGCGATTAATTGTAACTATTTTTTTAATCTTGCGATTAACTGTGATTTTTTTTTTTTTTAGTCATTTGACAGCCCTGATGAGAAGAGAATTCTCTGATTGATCACGTTAAGTAGGAACAGTGAGCCGTACTAAATATATTAAAAGAGAAAATACTTTGAAAGTGGCAATTTTAAACCCCTGAATGGCATCTTATTCTTCCGTTGGAGAAAATGAACAGCTGTTTTAATTATTTGCTAAATCAGTAGTTGCTTCTCTTTTACTGGCTTTTATCATTAATTGATTAAACCATATCCACAGTAGAGAGACTAAAGCTTCCCTTATCTAAGCATGAAGACAGCAGCGGTCTTGTCTCCAATACTGACAGAGAATCTTCTATGGCATTTCTCAGATTTTGCATTTTATCTCATTTTCACCTTCCTTTATCAACATTTATGGTTCTATCTGTAATTAGACTGCAGACAGTGTGCCAGCTAAGATTTAGCAAATTAAAGTAAAGTAGTTTTAAAAGATTCTTATTTCTCTGTGAAATGTAGACCAAGGCCTTTTGAATTAAACACCTAGAACATTTTACAGACACACAAAGGAAAAGAAAAAACTACAGCCACCAAACAAGTGGTGATAGTGATAGTGTTTGTTTAATGTTTTACCTGCTAGACTCATGTAATTAGTGCTTCTGTGTCTTGTACTTTATACCTTCAGAAGTGGTCATTTTAATTGCCTTTATTAATTCCAAACTCATCCCATCCTTAACATTCCTAGTTATTGCATCAGATATACAGTAGAACCTCAGAATTACGAACACCTCAGGAATGAAGGTTGTTCGTAAAGCTGAAATATTTGTAACTCTGAACAAAACATTACAGTTCTTTCAAAAGTTTACAACTGAACATTGACTTAACACAGCTTTGAAACTTTACTATGCAGAAGAAAAATGCTGCTTTTAACCATCTTAATTTAAATGAAACAAGCACAGAAACAGTTTCCTTACCTTGCCAAATCAAATTTTTCAAAACTTTCCCTTTATTTTTTTAGTAGTTTACATTTAACACAGTACTATACTGTATTTGCTTCCGCCTCTCCCCCTGTTGCCTGATTGTGTACTTTTGGTTCCAAATGGGACATATGGTTGACTGGTCATTTCGTAACTCTGAGGCTCTACTACAGGGGCAGGCAAACTTTTTGGCCTGAAGGCCGCATTGGGTTTCTGAAATTGTATAGAGGGCCGGTTAGGGGAGGCTGTGCCTCCCCAACCAGCCAGGGCCCGACCCCCCCGGCTTCTCACCCCCAATGGCCCCCCCCGGGACTCCTGCCCCATCCAACCCCCCCTGCTCTCAGTCCCTGACCGCCCCCGGACCCTCCGCCCCTAACTGCCTCCCTGCCACCCCATCCAACCCCCCCTCCTTCCTGACTGCCCCCTTGGGACCCCTGCCCCATCCATTCCACCCCTTCTCCCTGACTGCCCCCAGACCCCTTGTCCCTAACGACCCCTTGTCCCTAACTGCCCCCACCACCCCATCCAACCCCTCCTCTCCTTCCTGACTGCCCCCCCGGGACCCCTGCCCCCATTCAACCCCTCCATTCCCCACCCTCTGACTGCCCCAACCCATATCCACTCTCCTGCCCTCTGTCCAACCCCCTCCCCTGCTGCTCCCCGACCATGCTGCCTAGAGCACCAGTGGCTGGCGGCGCGGCTGCACCAGGACAGGCAGCCGGGCAGCACAGAGCACCGGGTCAGGCCAGGCTCTGCAGCTGCACTGCCCAGAGCATTGCGCCGCATGGCAGCATGGTTACAGGGGTGGGGGACAGCCTCCCAGGCCAGGAGTTCAGGGGCTGGGCAGGACGGGCCCGCAGGCCGGATGTAGCCCATGGGCCGTAGTTTGCCCACCTCTGCTCTACTGTTTCATCCAGCTGGACCAGGCCTGCAATGGTCAGCAAATGCCTGGCTTGAGAGTATGAGGAAGGCCCTTGAAATACCAGCAACAGAAAAAAGAGTCCTGATACCAAACACCACTATTACTGCTGCAATGAGCTATATGGCTACCAGTAGTTAAATCCTGCCCTCAGATGGGGTCTGAGCACAGTGTAGTGAGAGAGAGTTGCATATGTCCAGCTGAGCCCACTGTTAAGACCTGGAGCAGCAAGTCCTTGGTCCCAGCTTAGGGACAGTTAATTCAGTCCAACTCTACCCAGCCAACTTCTCCTTCAGACATCAGCTCAGTACTGGTTCATCAGTGGGTCATACTGGAACCCGCCCACCCAATGCTTCAGAGAGCAGCCATTGGTTACCAGCACTAATACTCAGGCACTGGCCAATCAGCACACTGCCCCTCAGGCAGCAGTCAATGGTTACCAACTATTAATACCAAGGCACCAACCAATCGCTCCCTGTCCTTCAGCCACTGGTTACTAGCACTAATACCCAGGCACTGACCAATCAACTCACTGGCGCTCAGGGAGTGGTCATTGGTTACCAACAGTTAATACCCAGGCACCGACCAATCATCGTCTTGTTTAGGGGCAGGGGCTGCTCTTTTGGCAAAGTCCTCTCCCCCTTACCTGCACCGCCCGCCGAAAGCAGCCTGGGCCGATCGCAGGGGCGGACAAAAGCTGCCGCAGGTAGCCGTGATTACTCGCTCCCGTACGTTGGACTAGAAGCTCTGTCCACGCCGGTCATAGAGTCGGACCGGGCGGAAAGACAAGACGGGCAGACGTGATAGGAGAAGACGTAGCAAGAGCAGCAGTTCCGGTTTAGGCCATAGAGAGGCCAGGCTAGGACGGAACTCCCAGAAGGGGGTGTTGCTCTCGCGCTGCCCCTCTCCAAGATGGCGCAGGTAATCCTGCTCTCCGCCCTCTCTCCCCGGAGCTGCGCAAACTCCATAGAGCCTTCTCTAAGATGGCGGCGAGATCTGCCTTGGGGCTGGGCCGGGGTGGGTCAGGACACACGGCTCGGGCCTCGACCTGCGGGGCTTTAACACGTCGAGCCCACAGCGTCCTCCGGGGTCCGTGCTGAGCAGCCAATGCGGGGGCGGAGGGGAGGTGTCAGGGCCGCGCTGGGGGGGCATGAATGGCAGGGGCATAGGACCGGCCTGAGGCGCTCTCCTGCCTCCAGGGGCCCTGGGTTGTCCTTCCCCCCCCAGTCTACCGTAGGGCCAGTTCCCAGGCTTTACAGATCAGGAGCTGGATGTTAGTAACAAATGGGTTTGTTTCCCCCCGAATGTCGGGGTTTTGCGCTTTCATGTTATGCTGGCAGATTTTCTCTGCACATTGCACTCTAGAACCGTTCTTGGCACGTAATGAATGCAGATTCTCGTGGCATCACTAGAGTCCGGGAGCAGCTGGGGCTTTATGGACATCAAAAGGCACAAAACTTGCACTAAAATTGCAGTAGTTGCTAACAATGTTTGTGAAGCAAGGGGGTCCTACTTACACTCCTGGCTCCACCAAAGCCAGGGCAGCTGATCCTTTCTCTCTGTCCCCCTCCAGGGTTGCCAGGTGTCTGGTTTTCAACCGGAACGCCTGGTTGAAAAGGGACCCTGCTGACCCGGCTGTTAAAAGTCTAATCAGCGGTGCAGCAGGGCTAAGGCAGGGTCCCTGCCTGCCGTGGCTCCGTGCAGCTCCCAGAAGTAGCGGCATGTCCCCTGTCCCCCCTCCCCCCCCCCCCCCGGCTTCTAGGTGTAGGGGCAGCCAGGGGGCTCCATGTGCTGCCCCCGCCCCAAGCGCCAGCTCCTCAACCCCCTGCCCCTCCCGCTCTCTGAACCGCTCAGTCCCAGCCTGGAGCTCCCTACTGCACCCCAGCCCAGAGCCCCTCATTTTTGGCCCCACCCTGGAACCTGCACCACCAGCCCAGAGCCCATACGCCCTTCCACACCTCAGCCTGGAGCCCCCTCCCATACTCCGAACTGCTTGGCTCCCTCCCTCCCCAACCCGGATTGCACTCCAAACCACTCATCCCTGGCCCCAGCCCAGAGTCCACACCCCCAGCTGGAGCCCTCACCCCCTCCCACGTCCCAACCTACTGCCTCAGCCCAGAGCCCCCTCCAACACCTCGAACTCCTCATTTCTGGCCCCACCTCAGAGCCTGCACCCCCAGATGGAGCCCTCACCCCCTTCCAACCCCCTGAGCCAGCCCAGTGAAAATGAGCGAGTCAGTGAGGGTGGGGAGAGTGAGCGACGGAGGGAGGGGGGATGGAGGGAGCGGGAGCTGGGCCTCGGAGGAGGGGCGGGGTAGAGGGTGGGGCAAGGCCGTTTGGTTTTGTGAGAGTAGAAAGTTGGTAACCCTACCCCACACATGGGTTTTGTCACCTTTAGAAAAATGTACCAGGGTTAATGTAGATTGTTCCCCCTTAATAAAGTGAAAAGCACCTTGTGTCCATGTACAGAAGTGCTTCAACCAGTGTTATGTAACAATTAGGGCATGCTCTGCCTGAAATTTTTCGGGGATCAATTGGGGATCAATCCAGCATGAACATTGGCACAGTTGTGCATTACTGACTGACACAGCTTAGAGCTGACAGGCCCTTCAGCCAGTGAGCTTCCTTAGTTGCCAACTAAGAGTCCCCTTTCAAACCATGACTTCCTCAGAGTACTCTTCCCCAGAAATGGTCCCCCACTCCCTCCAAAAGCTCCATGTTCAACTAATGGTTCCTGCATAGACACATTCTAAGCTAATAATCCAGCTGTGAACTTCTGACACATTTCCCTCTGGGGTCCCCCTCCTAGCAATGGCCTCCAGAGTATACCATCTCCTGTTAAATGTTCCTCTCTGCCCATGAACCACTCCATTAACCCTCATCCCTGAAATGCCCTGCTCCCACTTCAGTCATACCTCTTGTCCTGGCCACCAGATGTCCCAAACTGAGCCAACTGTGGCTCACCAGCTGCAAGTACAGGTGCCAAATCATGACTTACAGCTGATGAACCAAATAATGCAGATGCTTGGATTCCATTGACAACAGTCCCCCACACCTCCATACCCACCCCACCCCCCCCGGGGCCAAAAGAAAGTGCCTTATTAGGGCTCTGCTTTGTCAGAGCTGTTCAGGTCCAACAGAGCAACATCATCTTTTGATGATGATGAATAATTTTTTGCAAAGGATTCAACAGTGTCACTGTTGAGCGGAGGTGGGCAAACCACGGCCTGCGGGCCACATCTGGCCCACGGGACCATCCTGCCCAGCCTGTGAGCTCCCGGCCAGGGAGGCTAGCCCCCAGCCCTCCCCTGCTGTCCCCCCTCCCATGCTGTTGTGTGGGTAGCACAGCTGGCTCCGGCTGGGCGGCGCAGCTGCTAGTCCTGCCGCTCTGAGCAGCATGGCGGGGGGGGCTGGATAAGGGGTAGGGGGTTCCAGGGGGCAGTCAGAGGACAAGGAGCAGGGGGGCTTCGATGAGTTGGAAGTTCTGAAGGGGGCAGTCAGTGGGTGGGGAGAGGGCGAGGGCCAGGCTGTTTGGGGAGGCACAGCCTTTCCTACCCGGCCCTCCATACAGTTTTGCAACCCTGATGTGGCTCTCGGGCCAAAAAGTTTCCCCACCCCTGCTGTAGAGTGTTCAGCACCAGATCCTATGGGTATTTTGAGGTTTATAGGGGGATTGGATACTTTAGGGGCAGTTGTTGGATGATGTGGCCAGGATGCATTTTAAAGGGTGGGGTGAGGAGGTTGGATCTTCTTTGAGATGACAGCCCATCCACTTTACAGATGCATCAGTTTAAGGCAGCCCTAGTGTGGATGCAGGGTAAAGCTCAGACTGTTTCAGAGTGGCTAGTGTGGACACACTCAGTTCTTTGTGTTTCAAAAGTTGAAGCACAATGGATTGAGCATTTGTAATATTGAAAAGCTAATATTTAAGAAAGTCAGTCAAAAAAGTGACAAAACTAAGCAAATAATAAATATTAACATTATATAAAGAGGTTAGACCAGCAGGACAGTTTCATTGTGCAGACATCTAGATGGACTGATCTAAGAGAGTAGCTATCCAACAGTATCTGTGTATACCATAATATCTTAGAATGTCTTTTTTCATGTAAACTTTGTCCTTTTCTCAGCCTGTTCTGATGTTTGTTCTTCCTGCAAAAATCTAACTTTGAGTTTCATTTTACTTTCAGGTTGTCAAAATTACAAGACAATAAGGAATAGTGATGGAGCTGTTGGATACAGGATCTAAAGCAAAGAAAACTCTAGGAAACATTGACTATGTAGAGTCATCAGAATTTTCCCAAGGAATTCTGCCTACAAATAAGGATGTCATTCAGAACATGTTGTATCTGTTGCAACCCAAAAGAGTTGGGCAAGCACAACAGTCAAAAGAAGATGCAGCCCAATTGCTTGCTGAACTTCTGCAGGAACACTGGCTGTTTTGCAACTTACACACCATAGCAACAAAAAATATAAAGACTAATATTCTCAAAATGTATGAAGAATTCACAAAACTCTATCAAACTAGAAAGCAGAGACAAAATCAGTCATTTACAGAAAAGGCAGACACATTCAACAGGAGTTCAGAACAGCTCTTTGACATATTTTGTACAGACACAGTGATAAGAAATGAGATGGAACAATGCAGTGGTATAAAAATGACAGACGTTGAGTGGAAATTTCTTGAAGATCAAAGAAGTGAAAGAAAAATGTACCATAAAGATTTCATGGACAAGAAAGAAATTAAGATGATGGAAAGAAGAAAACTCCAGTGCCTGGAGCACTTGAGAAAAATTTCAGAAAAAAAAGAAGCAAGTGAAGTCAAAGAAGAGACTTACAAAACTGATGAGAAGTCAGATGAAGGTATAAGTATAAATGAATCATACATTGTAGAAGAGGAGGATGATGAAGGTGTTCCAGATTTTTCATCTAAAGGGAAAAGAAAGCGTCTGTATTCCACCTGGACTGCCAGCTCACCAACATCAGCTGGTGATAGTATGCCTCTTGAGTGTCAACATATACGTATAAGCATCAGGAAAGTTAGGCCTGGGTTCTATGAGACAGTTGACAAGTTTAAAAACTGCTAGTACATGTCTGTCTCAAGCCGAGGCTACTGTAGTAGAAGTTAGCAACAAAACGTGTAGGAGATCTTGAAATACCATGATCATTTGGAAGTCGCTGATGTAGATACGCTAACATTCAGAAACATCCACCTTGGAGGGAAGAGCATTGAAGTAATGAGATTGGCAGAAACTGTAAAAGATTATGAACTCCAAAGGAAAAAGAAGTCATTAACTAATGATATGAAGGCGTAGAGATCTGGAGGTTATGGAGCACAACAAGTCTCTTCATCTAAGGCCCTGTCTAGACTTTTTGGGGGGAAAACTCCCACCATTGCAGCTCTACTAGTGATAACAATGGTGGGCCAATAGTGTCGACAGGACTCCAGTTGACTACTGGGAAGTAATACAAAATTGTTGATAAAGCTAATTTAAAGTACAGATGCTGAGCAGTCACAACTCCCATTAATTTCAGTGGGAATTGAGGATGCTCAGTACCTTTTAGAATTGGGACTAATTATCTTTGTCCTTTGACTGCTTTGAAGTACCCAGGGAGTACCTACTTAAATTAGTAGTTTTAATGTTGCATTTCAGATTCATATGGAATAAAGAACTACTGCTGGTATTGTGAAGGAGGTATTGTGAATGGCCTTGCCTCTCAGGCTCAAGTATATGTATCTACATTATCTCTCTCCCTCAAAGGATGTAACTGTCTGCCTCTCTGAATAATATACTTAGTTTCTTATTGGTTACTTGGTTAACTTCCACATAAATAACTGCTGAGGTTTCTTAAGGATTTATTCCAAAATATTAACCAAACTCAGTTCAGTAAACATAGTTTTTACTTTGTCATTAACAAAGTTTAAAAGCAAATTAAATTTAATGATTTGCATGCCACATTTAAACTTCTTGCCTTCAAGACCTGAGATATATATTAGACCTTAAACCAGTCACTGGGCACTAACAGCAGCAGCACTGCTTGAACAACAAATGTGGCCAGTCTTAGATCTTGGAACAGTATGATTTTCAATCCCTGCTGTAAGACCTACTTCGCACTACACATACAGCAAGTGATGTAAACTGAAATGTATTAAACAGAAACCCAGCGTGGTTTGAATATGATTTTTAACACTGTTGTATAGTGCTTTGATAATGTTCCTAGTTTGTAGAGGTTAAGGCTAGATGGGACCATTAGATCATCTAATCTAACCCCTTGTAAATCACAGGCCATTAAATTTTACCCAGTTACCCTTGTACAGAGCCCAGTAACTTGACTAAAGTGTATCTTCCAGAAAGGCATCCAGTCTTAATTTGGAGACCTCAAGAGAGAGTCCTCCAGTTTCTTTGGTAGTTTGTAGCTTAATTTGTTAATCTCCCCAGATTTAAAATATAGTGGTCTGCGAGGGGTCAGCCCCAAGATCAGCTACTGTAGAGAACTTGTCATCAGAATGAGGATCCCAAAATACACAGCAGGGACATCACACTACTCTTTCATTACATAATTTCATTAGGTAGCCAGGCAAAAAAATAGAGCAGAGAATAGAAAGATACTGCCAGATGTCCAGCGCTTGCATTATTTACACGATCCTTTGAGGAGATACCCAAGAGTCAGTATGTGTTCGTTATCATGGCATCTCTGAGCACTCAATGCCTATTTTGTTATGCTAACACCCACTTTATCTTACGCATATTTCTAATGGTTTTGACATCTTTTCCTTATCTGTATTTTTAACCCCATTTCTCTTGAGGATTCCCACTGCTAATTGGTTTATTAACCACTTACATCACAATAATTATTATATATGTCAATTAGTTACCATTTACCTGCTATAGCCATGTTGGTCCCAGGATATTAGAGGGACAAGGTGGGTGAGGTAATATTGTTTATTGGACCAGCTTCTGTTGGTGAAAGAGACAAGCTTTTGCTCTTATACAGAGCTCTTCTTCAGGTCAGGCAAAGGTACTCAGGTCTGGTCTATACTACAGACCTATATCAGTATAAATATATTGCTCATGGGTGTGAAAATCCACATTTTCATGCCCCTGAGCGACATAGTTATACTAACTTAACCCCCGCATGTAGACAGCACTATGTTGGTGCGGAGGTGGATTAACTACACCGACCAGAGAGCTCTCTCCTGTCAGTTTAGAGCAGTGGTTTTCAAAGTGTGGGGCGTGACCCAGTACTGGGTTGCGGAATGTAAGGCACTGGGTTGCAGTGGCTCTGGTCAGCACTGCTGACTGGGCCGTTAAAAGTCCCGTCGGCGGTACTGCCCAGCTAAGGCAGGCTAGTCCCTACCTGTTCTGACACCGTGCTGCACCCCGGAAGCGGCCGGCAGCAGGTCCAACTCCTAGGCAGGGGGGCCACGCTGACCGGGAGCTGCCCGAGTTAAGCCTGCGCCCCAATCCCCTGCCCCAGCCTGGAGCTCTCCCAAACCCCTCATCACCAGCCCCACCCCAGAGCCCTGACCCCCTCTCACACCCCTACCCCCATCCCTGAGCCCCCCTCATCCCTAGCCCCACCCCACAGCCCTCACCCCTGCACCCCAACCCTCTGCCCCAGCCCTGAGCCCCTCCCACCCCTTATCCCCAGCTCTACTGGGTCACGGGCATCAACAATTTTCTTCAATTGGATTGCCAGAAAAAAAGTTTGAAAACCACTGTGTCTTCATTAAAGCGCTACAGTGGTGCAGCTGCACCAATGCAGCCTTTTAACTGTATACTTGCCTTCAGTGTCACAGCTAAAGACAAGGTGGAGCAGATAAGGAGTTAACACGTTACAAAGAGACTATTCAACGTGAAGTGTGCAGTTAACACCTCCGCAGTCATAGGACAGAGGAGGGTTAGTGGGTTACAAATTGTTGTAATGAGCCATAAACCCAGTGTTTTTATTGTGTCCATGATTTTTAGTGTCCAGTTAAGTTATGAATTTAAGCTCTCAGGCTCTATTCAAGGGGTTTTGCAGGTTTCCTTTGATATGAGAACTGAGAGGTCAGATATAGAGTGATTGTTGCAGGCGAAGGGCTTTCTGCAGTAAGCAGCAGCAGCCATGAGGGCTAAGAGGCAGGGAGTCATATGATGTCCCATCTAAACTGCACCAAAATAATATGTTAGGTTGGTAAGAAGCATTTCTGCCCTAATAGCACCAATAGTGACCAAACAGACAAATCTTAAAATGTGTAAGAAGAACTTTGCAAGATAACAGTCTGTTTGGCAAAACCACTTACCAGAAGTTTTGGTTGAAAACCAAACCATTGATTGCTTTTGTATGTTCTTTAATTTGTAATACTTCCATTTGTTTACCTATAGTTATCACTGTCTATTCTTAAATTTTGACAAAAAACAAATTAAATTCAACTAGTGGGGTCCAATTGGTTAAAGAATTGTTTCATAATGGTCTAGGATTGGTGAAAAATACGGTTTTGTAGTACTTCAGTTTAAAATGATTGGTTAAGGTACAGCTTAGTAGGACCCAGGTTTTAACTATATATAAACTGGGGTCCAAAAGGAAGTTCTTTGGAAACCTAACTCCAGGACACAGCCCAAGATCAGAGTTGCCAGACCTCAACATCCTGCCAATCATACTGTGCTGACGCCCAGGACGATCTAATCTTGACTGGCCACCAAGAAAAGTTTGTCTGCCTTGTGGCGGGGAAAACACCACAGCAGCCTAACACTGTAGCATTTAAGTTCAGAAAGAGGAACTACACAAAAATGAGGAAGTTAAACAGAAAGTAAAAAGTACAGCACCGGAAGTGAAATCCCTGTAAGTTGCATGGAAACTTTTTTAAAGATACCATAATAGAGGCTCAACTTAAATGTATACCCCAAATTAAAAAACATAGTAAGAGAACCAAAAAAGTGCCTCCATGGCTAAACAACAAAATAAAACAAGCAGTGAGAGGCAAAAAAGCATCCTTTAAAAAGTGGAAGTTAAATCCTAGCGAGGAAAATAAAAGGAGCATAAACTCTGGCAAATGAAGAGTAAAAATATAATTAGGAAGGCCAAAAAACAATTTGAAGAACAGCTAGCCAAATATAAAAAAAAAAAAGTACATCACAAGCAGGAAGCTTGCAAAACAAGCAGTGGGGCCACTAGACAATTGAGATGCTAAAGGAGTACTCAAAGACAATAAGGCCTTTGCAGAGAAACTACTGTAAATGAATTCTTTGCATCGGTCTTCATGGCTGAGGATGTGAGGGAGATTCCCAAACCTGAGCCATTCCTTTTAGGTGACAAATCTGAGGAACTGTCCCAGATTGAGGTGTCATTAGAGGAGGTTTTGGAACAAATTGATAAACTAAACAGTAATAAATCACCAGGACCAGATGGTATTCACCCAAGAGTTGTGAAGGAACTCACATGTGAAATTGCAGGATTACTAATTGTAAGTCTGTAACCTATCATTTAAATCAGCTTCTGTACCAAATGACTGGAGGATAGCAAATGTGACACCAAGTTTTAAAAAGGGCTCCGGAGGTGATCCCAGCAATTACAGGCCAGTAAACCTAACTTTTGTGCTGGGCAAACTGATTGAAACTATAGTAAAGAACAAAATTGTCAGACACATAGATGAACATAATTTGTTGGGGAAGAGTCAACATGGTTTTTGTAAAGGAAAATCATGCCTCACCAATCTATTAGAATTCTTTGAGGGGGTCAACAAGCACGTGGACAAGGGGGATCCAGTGGATTTTCAGAAAGCCTTTGACAAGGCCTCTCACCAACAGCTCTTCAACAAAGTAAGCTGTCATGCGATAAGAGGGAAGGTCCTCTTATGGATTGGTAACTGGTTAAAAGATATTGAAACAAAGGGTAGGAATAAATGGTCAGTTTTCAGAATGGAGAGAGGTAAATAGTGGTGTCCCCCAGGGGTCTGTACTGGACCCAGTCCTATTCAACAATCTGGAAAAAGGGGTAAACAGTGAGGTGGCAAAATTTGCAGACAATACAAAATTACTCAAGATAGTTAAGAGTAGCAGCCGTGTTAGTCTGTATTCGCAAAAAGAAAAGGAGTACTTGTGGGTCCTTTTCTTTTCAAGATAGTTAAGTCCCAGGCAGACTGCGAAGAACTACTAAAGGATCTCTCAAAACTAGGTGACTGGGCAACAAAATGGCAGATGAAATTTAATGCTGATAAATGCGAAGTAATGCACATTGGAAAACATAATCCCAACTATACATATAAATGATGGGGTATAAATTAACTGTTACCACGCAAGAGATCTTGGTGTCATTGTGAATAGTTTTCTGAAAACATTCACTCAATGTGCAGCAGCAGTCAAAAAAACGAACAGAATGCTGGGAATCATTAGGAAAGGGATAGATAAGACAGAAAAGATCATATTCCCTCTATATAAATCCGTGGTAACGTTGCGTGCAGATGTGGTCACCCCATCTCTAAAAAGATTTATTGGACTTGGAAAAGGTTCAGAGAAGGGCAACAAAAATGATTAGGGGTATGAAATGGTTTCCGTATGAGGAGAGATTAATAAAACTGGGATTTTTCAGCTTGGAAAAGAGACGACTAAGTGGGGATATGATTGAGGCCTATAAAATCGTGACTGGTGTGAAGAAAGTGAATAAGGAAGTGTTATTTATGCCTTCTCATAACACAAGAACTAGGGGTCACCAAATGAAATTAATTGGCAGCAGGTTTAAAACAAACAAAAGGAAATATTTCTTCACACAATGCACAGTCAAGCTGTGGAACTCTTTGCCCGGGGATATTTTGAAGGTCAAGATTATAACAGGGGTCAAAAAAGAACTAGATGAATTCATGGATGATAGGTCCATCAATAGTTATTAGCCAGGATGGGCAGGGATGGTGTCCCTAGCCTCTGTCAGAAGCTGGGAATGAGCAACAGAGAATGGATCACTTGATGATTACCTGTTCTGTTCATTCCCTCTGGGGCACCTGGCATTGGCCACTGTCAGAAGACAGGATACTGGGCTAGATGGACTTTTGGTCTGACTCAGTATAGCCGTTCTTATGTTCTTTTCCCTACAATCCATTCCCATTGATTCCCCTCCCCATAACTCCCTCCTCTCTCCCCTTATTCTGCTACTGTTCTACCCCCTAATATTCCTCCCCTATGGGGAAGCATTCACGTGTCTAATTTTTCTTCCCCAAATACTTTGATTACATTCCCCTCAAAATAAAACTGCCCCCCAAGACTCACAAATGCTAGTATCTTTTAGCCACTTTATGCAAAACTCCTTTTGTCTTAGGTGGGGGCTTGTGAGAAACTTATCCTTAGTTCTGTTAATTGAAGGGCGAGTTCATAACCAGCATTCTCAGTGAGCTCTGGGATTCATCTAATCCAATGGTTCTCAACCCATGGACTGCTTGCAGCCCATATGACATCCTCAAGGCCATAAAGGTATAATATATATAGTGTGGATATGGCCCACATAATGCTTGAGAGCTGCATATGTGGCCCATAATGGTAAATAGGCTGAGAACCACTGATATAGTCATTTGTACCTCTCAGTTTAACAGTACAAGGCAGCAGAAGGGAACTAATTTTTGGTAGGGGCCTATAACTCGGAATACTTTGGGCAAATAGCCCCAAATTTTGGATCACTAATGCTGCCCCCTGTCTGCATGAGGCACACCAAATTTGGAAGCAATCTGGTTAACCATTTGGCTGTTAGAGCACTGACAAGAGTCAAGCTTTAAAGCATATAAAACAGGAATGGAAACCCTCTAGCTGCCTTTTTTTTTTGAGTATGCACATTGTCTTAGAACCATTCTCAACATAGGTCTCCAAAGGTTTAGTGTGTACTATGCATTACCTGAGGAAATGTGCCCAGAGTGAGCCCACTGTGACCCACACCATATCAATAGTTTGATCTCTAGCTCCACACAAATAAAAACCACCTAGAAACTCAAGTGACCCCAAATCTGGGGCCTGAAGCCTAAGCCCTGCACTCTCCTGAGCAACACAGATTTGCAAAGGAATCTGACTGAACGTTGATGTTAGAGGACTTTGAATGGACAACCTTTAAACAGAACTCAGGATGCAGCCTTAACATTAGTGGTGCAGTTGCACCACTGTCATATTGCACTCATCAGCAGAGCTGCCATAAACATTTACAACCTTTTCCTGAAACCCTTCACCAAAGAACTGGAGCTGGGCCTAGCTTTTTCCCAGAAGCTTTGTGGGAGTCTTCTGAGTCCTTAACCAAGGACAGGCCTCAGAGGGATTGTGGAGCAGGTGTGAGGTGGGGAGACTAAAGGGTCATGTTTTAGGCCTACAAACTTTGTGAAAAGGCAATTTACTTTATAAATTTAGGTTACTGAATTGCATCCTACAATATTTTCTACTCCTCAGAAGAGGCCAACAACTCAGCACACACATAATGAGCAGCCTTACAGTATAAAGGCAGTGTGAGGAAGAGCTGGGGATGGGACAAGAACAAAAAATGTTGGTAAGTAAACACATTTCAACTGTTAAAGGGGCAAGAGAGGTCATAAACAAGTGACTATATTCAACCCTGAATTACAGTGCTTTACAGTGAATTAGAGTACAACCCTGTGATAATCTGTAGCCCTAAGTAAGCAACAGTTTTCTTTTTCTTCCTAGATTGTGTCTCTACATGTGATGTCAGTTTATTTCAGCCAACATGGGCTGCTTAGATTTTCAACTCAGAGCTGAATTTCTCTGCCATCATCTTCTAGCACTACACGCTGTGTGCAATACAGGCCTGATCCAACCATCACTGAAGTCAATGGCAAGACTCCAATGACTTCACTGAGAACAGGAGCAAGTGTTAAGAGACAAATCACTAGTGATACAATTACATAGGAGAGTTTCTGGATGAAAAAAAACAGATGCCCTGGAAAGTACATAAATTCTGAGGTGACTCTTAGTTCATTACAAGAACAAAGAAACGTATTGTGAGTAACACCAATATATTGAGGGTTGGGTTACTTTTACCTTGCATAAACTGCAATCTCTGAATTTCTTTCATCAAGGTTAATATTGAAACAAAATTATCTACAGCTAGCAATTAGCTGACACTAATCATAGAATATCAGAGTTGGAAGGGACCTCAGGAGGTCATCTAGTCCAACCCCTTGCTCAAAGCAGGACCAATCCCCAATTTTTGCCCCAGCTCCCTAAATGGCCCCCTTAAGGATTGAACTCACAAGCCTGGGTTCAGCAGGCCAATGCTCAAACTACTGACCTATCCCTCCCCCCTAATGAACACTATGGGAAGAGATTATACTTCATAGGGAAAGTAGTACTGATCATTGAATGGTGTAAGAGCAGAGATACTCCATTTGGAAATCTGAATGATTCTGTGGCTTCCAAGTTTCAGCAGGCATTCATCATTAATAGTTACCCAAACACATGGAACAGATCTACACAAGGGCTCTTGGAAAGCCCACCTTTACCATGGTGAAGGGGATCTCCCATTTATTCTGAAATAAAGGATCCCTTCCTGCTAGGTGGTGGAGTATAAAGTTTGTTTCCCACAGTATACAGCATCCCTGAGGAAGCAGTTGCATATAAAAGTTTCATTTTTCACTGTGAATATATTGCTTATTGTACAGAACCCCTATGCAAACTGGTGCTTGTCATATTTTAAATGCCAAACCATGCCCTGCTGCTCCATGGGTGAGGAGCCCAGCCAACATCCTTACCAAGCTGGCCTGGCTCCCGACCACAAGCTGGTGTGGGGCTCCCCTCTGCAGGAGACAGCAGTTTTTAGCATTTTACTCATAGAAAAGATACAGACTTCAATTACAGAAGTTGAAAGAATATTCACCTAAAGAGTTAGAGTGCAGCTTGTGTAGCAAGCAATTGTGGAAGAGGCAAGCCTCAAAACACATACTCATCCCGCTCATGGGCTGAAACACAAATGCATTTGAAGTTTTGAGCATCCATTATTAGAAGTGTTCACTGACAAAACAAAAACTGAAGGTTGGGTGGAAACAACAGAAGTGTATCAACTAATAATTTCAAAATTAAGGTCCTGATCCTGCAATCACACATGTGCATAACTTTACCCCCATGAGTATTGATTTCAAATTGGTTGGAAAGTTAGGGATGTATTTAAGGTTTTGCAGGTTCTGTTCCTAAGAGGAGCAGGAAACTACCCTCGTCATTCTGACAATATGAGCAGGTCAGAATTTCAGGTCCTGCCAAACAGTTTACTGCCATCAAATCAATAGAATTATTCAAAAGCTGACGTGTGTCATCCAGCTGTCTTTGTTTTATAATACAACCACACAACTGGTATAAGCAGCAGCCAGACGTTAAACACTTCCGAAATCAGATGTGACCAGGGCTGAATAAGCAAAAATATTCCTACATACTTTATACTGGTTAAAAAACCAAACTTGGCATAAATAGTAAATCATACAGCAAGCTGCACACAAGGCCTATGACAACTGGAGAATCTTCTGTGGCCACTAAATGCCAGAGAGTGTTTGCAAAATGCGTATTCACCATTTCATACAAACATTATGGATCTGACTATGCACCTACTGTAGTTTTACATCTGGCTAAAATTAACTAAGCAATTTTGTTTTCACCAATTTAAAATAATCTGCAGGGTTTAAGTGAAGTGAGCAGGGAAAAATGACAAACTCTCAAAGTCAAACTGAGTAAATGAGCTTAATTAGAGATGCCTTCCCAGCTCCAATCAAGCTTCAGAAGCTCATCTTTGGGACCCAATTGGTTCCTCAATAATAATATTTTTTTCCCCTCCCTCCACAGATTAACCTATATAAAGAGCCCAAGGAAGTGTTGCATGCTAAAGGGAAAAGACTGGATTTCACAGACACCAAGCTTAGCTACTAACTAACACATTTCAGTGTGGCTGGTGGATGTACAACCAACCAACCACCCTTTCTGTATCTTCGTGTACACACGCACACAGAGGAGAATACCTACCACCCAGCCTTATTGAACAGCGTGAGCAAAGAGTCAGCACTTCAGGCATAGCACATCCAGTCTGGTGGTGTCTCGGCCCAGGGACAGGTGAGGAACAGTCAGAGAGGAGCGCTAGGAGAAGAAATTCATGCAAAGTGACGTTAACATTAGTATACAAATGTGAGTGCAATAACTGAACTTAATGGGATTCCTGGGTTCAGCTCAATAGCCAGTGATTGACAGCTGAGCTGGCTATTGGTGACAAGACACCTAGGTTTCTATTAAAAGGGA
Organism: Chelonia mydas; assembly: GCF_015237465.2. Lineage (NCBI taxonomy): Eukaryota > Metazoa > Chordata > Testudines > Cheloniidae > Chelonia > Chelonia mydas. The sequence continues at coordinate 55,789,013 of NC_057855.1, forward strand.
AGTTTTGGCAATTGTCTTGACGCAGCAAGTCCTGTCCTAAATAAGATGCACATTCTTCTCCCTGTTTCAGTGCCTGCCTTTCCCAGAACCAGGCTTCATAGGGAATGATGTAAGAGCATAGGCAGCACGGGTGCCTCAGTTACTGCAGTCCAAGTCTCTCCCAGCGGTGTTGATCTGTAGGGGAGATCCTCCCGCTCCAGCTGAAATCCCCACAAATACGGATTCATTGCAGGATGTCCAGCGCTGACAGGCCCTTGGGAGAAGGGGATCTGCGGCAGCTGCTGAAGCTATACCGCACGGAGATCTCCATGGCAGTGGATGACGTTTTCCCATTGCTTCATGGACTTGCTGATCATGACGTTGTCACAGAGGAGATGTTCAAGGTGAGAAGAACACGGGCACGCCATGCTAAGTGACCTGCTCTAGTGAGGATTATAACCCTAGAAGCAGTTTGAATGCAGATACCTGTAAATCTGGAAGAAGGGGTCTCAGAGGTGTGAGGAACTGTAAAAGGGATTGTCAGTGTCTCAGTGGGGGGAGGAAAGTGTCATATTTTAAGCTCACTTTGGGAATTACTGGGGTTATGACTACATTCCTTCGGGACTGGGAAATGATTGTGCACTGCTCTGTATGTGCATATGTACGTATACATGTGCATGCATATAGACCCAGATTTTCAAGTAACTAGTGATTATGGGTGCCCAATGAGAGTCACCTCAAAGGGGCAGAAGTTTCAGAAAGTGCTGAGTACCCACCATCTGAAAGTCAGGTGACAAGCTGAGCACCCCAAACCACTGGGCACTTCTGAAAAGCTTGACTGGAGCTCCAGATTTATACTCTTGAAAAGGAATTGGAAAAACTGGAAATATTCCATTGAGGGACCAAGTGTATTTCCTTGGTCTGTATCTGACGCTCTGATTCCCTCCCCCACTGCAGCTAGCTGGGAGTCTCATCAGCAAGGATGATCGTGCTGGCACAAGCTAGTGCAGATAGTGTGGATAGAGACATTTGAAATATAGTTGTAGTAAAACTGCCTGGTGAGTTATATATAATGCTCAAGGATAAATAGGGAAGGAGAAACAACTGCAGGATACATGCTGCAGAGCTGACCTCTTCCTTTTTCAGCTGCCCTCCCCAGAGGGTGGAAACTGCTGTGTCTTACCTGGGGGCAGTGTTTTCAGGAGTTTTCTCTTGAATCAGCAGAGGCCTCAATTCCTGCAAGTGGCTGCTGGACTCCATTTGAGTCATTAGGTGGGGCTTTTAAATACTGCTATTTTTATTCTTACACAGCACCCCCTTCTGTCTGGAGTGTAATACTGCAAGGAAGTCAGCATGGCAGCTCCCCGCAAGGAGCAGAACGTTAAATACTCAGTGTGTTTGTTGTCATTCTGATTTGTTTGATTTTTGGTGTTTTCTTGGTGGGGGCCCCAATGTCCTCTTGGCTGGAACAGATAAGGTGAAAAGTGTTTTCATGGTGGGACCACATACACACAAATAAAAGGGGGGAACAGCATGAGGAAGAAGTGGGAGCTGATTGAATGAAACCAAAAGGAGTGGAGCCAAGTAATTATAAAGCTGACCTCCAGTGCTAGAGGCTCAGTCTCGGTTATTAGAATTTAGTGCTGGTCAGATTGCAGGTCAGATGCACTTTTGCCCTTAACAGCAATTTTTAGGAAGCGGTGGCTATTTTATATGAAGGTTGTTAATGGAACTTTGTAAATCAACTTAATGTACTTTTTAAGGGATCTTCAATTAAAGCCCTTTGCTTTTATATTTACAATGGCCTCCTGGCTTCTTTCTGCCCTTCCTCTGCTGTTTTCATGACTCACCCCCCCACCCCCATGCTACAATGATAATGTGACTGTGTCATCAGCTCTAGGCACTACAATTTCAAATCTCATGCTATTTGTCAAACATGGTTTCAGCCTCACTCAGTCAGCTCCATCCTAGGGTCTCACTCCCCCCATAACCCAACACAGCCTACCCCAGCTTCCCGTTGAATGTGATCTTTTTGCTTTCCTTTAATGGATGAATGAAGCATCCATTCATGCACACCCAGGCACCACCAGGGGAGGGGGTGCTAGGTGCTGTAACCATGGCTCCCTCTTTGCTCATAGCCTGCATTACACAGCATGGGTGCAGCACAGCTAGGGTGGAGGGGGAGGGGAGGCATGGGAACATGAGGGATGCCCTTAAGAACTGCACATTTGATTACACTGCTCTTTTTTTTTCTTGAAGGAAACACTGAGTTTGAAGGAGCAGGAGGGTTCTCACAAGGCCTTCCATGCCATGCTAACCTGGCTGCTGAGCCAGGATTCATCCACCATACAGGACTTCTGGAGGGTCCTCTTCAAGGATTACAACCTGGAGAGATACGCCAAGCTCCAGCATATTCAGAGCAGCTTTCCCAAAGGTAGGAAGGTACTCAGATGGACTGTGAAGAGAACGACTCCCTACCAAGCAGGCCTCTGCTCCATGGGGTTTCCTCAGAGAGCACATCCTGCTCCTCTTTAGGAACCAAGAGCTTAGCCTCTCATACTCCAACTCCAGCCCCAGGAGAGGTGCAAAATGGCAGCCATCAGACCAGGAATGAAGTGGGAGGGGAGGGGAGAAGCAAGCAGTGGTTGTCTCAGTAACAATCAGCACCAAGGGGTACAGACCAGATCACTGGGGACCTAAAGAAATCTTAGAGCCCCAGCAAAGCACTGGGCAGTTTGGAGTGTCCCCACCCCTGATGCCAATCTCTCCGCTTTCATTCTTTCCAGATGTGGATCTCAGCAGACAGCGCCGGGGGAGGAAACTACCCCCCAGTCCGAAGACCGTGGTGCAGCAGAAACAGCAGCCAAAGAGGAAAGCACCAGAGGAAAGCAACTCTCCCCAGCCAGCTCAGCCCTTGCTGAAATGCAACTCAAACCCTGGTACAGAGCCTCTTTCACTGCCTAGCTCATGCTGGATCCTGAGCCATGCTGGTGCACAGCCTCCCAAACCCATGAAGCAGATAGCTCACTAGGCCCTTCTTACGCTCACAATTCCCCCAGGCGCTAGAGGCAATGAAGAGCAGCTGTCCTGTTTTGGACTTTGAAGCAGCTCTTCCCACTTGGGTCCAACAGCTGCTATCCTGGCTTCTTGTAGGCCTCAGGTAGCTCCCCATCCCCTCCACAGCTATCTAAATGGAGTGGGGAAGAGAGGTGTGCATTCTGCTGCCCAGCCAGGCAAGGGAGCAGATCAAAGTCCCAGGTGCTTGTGATCAGGCAGAAATTTGGCTGAGCCTTGTAGGGAGATGCCAGTTGTCAGGGGGGGCAGGAGGAGTAGGGAAGGATGAGTTGGAGAATGTAGAAATGAAGAAGGAAATGGAAAGAATGGAGGAGAACCAGGGTGACTGGAAGAAGAGGTGGAAGGAGAGGAAGAAGAGAGGAGAAAAGAATGAAGATTGAGAATTTTAAGAATGGAGATAGAGGGGAGGAAAAGAGAGCTGAGAGGAGAGGAAAAGAGCTGAAAGGAGAGAAATGCGATAGACAGAAGAAGAGGAAAAAGAATAAAGAGTTGGAGAAAATGTAAGAAAAGTCACATTGGACTTTTTCTAAAAGCTCAGTTCTCGGATTTATTTGGGAGCAGGTCTCTGGCCTGTGCTATACAGGGGGTCAGATTGGATGATCACCATGGTCCCTTCTGGCCTTGGAATCTATGAATCTCTTGAAAGTTAATATAAATCCATAATATACGTCGCAGGGAGATGCAATCATTTATTCATGGTCTTTGGAGTTCGGATGAGTTTTGAAAGCTGCCCATTGTGCCAAGAGGTGTGCTGCATGTGCAAGAAGGAATGTAACCATTTTCAATAAGGAGTTCTTACTGCTGATATAGTTTCTCTTACACCCCAGCAGGTGCAATCTAAGTACCTAAATAGCTAGATCTGGCTGCTCACGTTGGAGCATTCGCCATCCCTGCCTACTGTTCCAATTTCTTGTAAGGTTTCCATTGTCTCACCAGGAGAGGAATCAAGAGCTCTTTCTAATAATATCCAATGTGTATCCTTGTCTCTAACCCATATTATAACCACACAGGGACTCTGCCAAAGACAAAAGCTGTAAAGAAACCAGAAGGTGTGGAGATCCAGCGTTTCCCTCTGGGAAATGGTGAGTGATGTGTCCCCATCAGTGAGGTTTCCGCTCATTTCTGCAGCCCAGTTTGGAAAAATCTTTGTTGTTAGCACCATCCAGCAACGAACAAGCTAAAACTGCTCCTGAGCTGGGTGTCGCTGGGCCTCTTTCAGAATGGGAAGAGAATCCATCACCCCGCAGAGCCATGGACCCTGAGAGTGCTAGTGGGTTGGCGTCTCCCATACACAACATTAGGTTAAGTAAAATGTCTCAGAGAAGCAGCAGCTCCCAGAACCAGGTGACAAGTGCAGCACCACACAGGCACCTCAAAGGGTTAGGTGGTAGCATGCTTGCATAAGGAGATGGGGAGGATTAGTGGGTGAATGGAGGATTCTTAGTGTTTGTGAAACTAAAGGACTAGTAGCAGTGGATTAAAAAAAAACAGCAAACCCATGAACTGCATGACCTTTCCTACACAGCTCTGTCAACACACCTTGAGCACATCTTGCTTCAAAGCAGGGCTTGGCCGGTGTTTGTGCAGAGACTTTCACTCATGCCCTGTAATGTGTGCTGGTTTTGTGATATGACCAATGATTTACTGGGACTGGACTGAGCCCACCAATCTCCTTTCATTTGAAATCAAATCCCTATTTAAACCCACCTCCCCAGATGCTGATCGCAGCAGGTGGGAAGAGAGGTCTGCATTGTACTGCCCAGCCAGGCATGGGACCACATCAAATGGCCAGCCAGGGGCTTGTGATCTAGCAGAGATTGGGCCAGGCCTTGCAGGGAGATGCAATCGGGGTTGGGGGATCCCCTGATTGGGGGTCATCAGGTTGTATTTAATGCCTTGCCAGTTTTTAACATACTTCAAACAATAGCCCTCCCCTGTTCCTTGGAAGAATATATGCACAAAGGCTTTGTGTTTCATTGATGATGACTGTTTTTAAAACTATAGGCATTCAGAGTATGGCTGCCTCAGTCCAGAGGGCTGTCACTGTGTCATCCAGTGAACTACCAGTGAGCTGCGGGGCTGTAGAAGGAATTCTCATCAAACAGGTGTTTGAGTCAGGTAGATATGCCAATGTTCTGGGGCCAGAAAATCATGAACTTGGGGCTGGTCATTCCTATAATAAGATACAAAGCTGAATATCTAGGGAGTTAAAGAACAGTGCTCATGACAACAATGTGGGCCATCTCCATTCCAGGATTTTCCCTTTCCTGAGGACTGCCTGGTTCCAGTGAACAGATTTAGTTCAGGTTAATCAGAGTGACAGGACCCTCCTTCATGAAGCTAGAAGCCACCCAGGCAATTATAGGTAGGGCAAGATTTCAGTAGAGGCTTGCAGAGGGGCTAGTAGAGTGAATGGTGGGGCCAGTGTGGGGGAGGGGTTAGCAGCTCAGACCAGCCAGAGGACGCTGGAAGTAGCATACACTGGTGGAAATTGTGGATGACTGTGAGAAGAAGAACAGAGACATGGATAGGCTCAGCATCTGGGGAGGAGCTGGGATATTGGGGGATGGGGAAACCCCCCAAGGGAGTCCGGTTCAGGTGGAAAGTATAGTGGTACTGTAAGTCTAGACTGGGGGACCCCATCCTCCTAGTATAGATGGTCTTTAATTTTTTAAAAGTCACTGGCAGAATATAAACAAACACAGCCTTCTGGCTACCCCCTGCCTGCATAAGGAGGGTGGAGCTGTAATTTGTAGTTCTGATGTGGGCATGTAGGTAGCATCCTGCCACGGTGCACAAGAGTTATGTTTGCAGCAATATGAAGTAGCAAGTGGCAGCAGGAGCCAGCACTCCACCTTGCTGGACCAGCTGGACAGGTGGTGTTTTGCCCCATGATTCTCACGAACAGGCTACACCTGGCAGGGTCCGTGGCTACCTGCTACTGGCTCTCTGCCCTAGCCTAGGATTTGGCCCTTGAAACTTCAGGATCCAGTGTGGATGATTCTTGACAAAGCCCATGTAGGTCAGATCCTTCATTTACTTGCCAAGCCTTGGGCTCAGGGTTAAGTTCACTGGTAAGAGTCCATCTCATCACTAGCAGCTAAAACAGGGACCTGAACTCCTGCCTGCCACATTTTCTGGGGCCCATGGTGTCATCAGCTGCTTCAGAGGAAGTGCTGACTCATGTACTGGACCCTTGGGAGTGAAACAGAGAAGATGGTTTTCAAACATTTCTAAAACGTAACGCTTTTTTACACCTGATCTGCTTGAACTCCAGCATCATTACCACGTTAACAATGAAACCTTCCCCTGAACCCGAGCATTTTTCGAGCAGCGTGTATGTCTGCTCCTAGCACACAACTTACATAAGCCAGAGTGTCCTCTCTTCCAGGGGGCTCCAAGAAATGTGTCAAAGTTGGAGGCGAGTTTTATGCACCAAGCAAGTTTGAGGAACCTGGGGGAAAGAACAAAAGCCGAAGCCTGAAGCCTGGTGTGCGAGCCAAGGGATTTCAAGGGCCCCAATATGTATGCTTTCAGCAAATACGAGTTGTTTTTACCTCTTTGTCCTGTTTGAGTCCCCTTTGCAATAAGGTGTTTCACACTCTGCACTGGTTCCACCCATACAGCTCAGCTCAGCCTTGTCCTTTTTCTTCATAAACTATCGAGCAAGTTTGTGCTTGACTTGGCCCGGGCAGGTTGGGCAGACTTCGTGCTGTATGTGAAAGATGTGAGAGGGTTTCTAACCTTTCCCTACTCTCTGAACCAGCTCAGCCTAAAGCACTCTCAGAGCAGTGTCCTTCCCTCAGCACCACAGCGACTCCACCCAGTTGGCACAAGTCAGACTCCACTGCAGGATGCTCTAGAGTCTAGACTTAGCATCCTTCTGAGACAGGACATGCATCTATATCTATACAGCCAGTCTGATCACAGTAGCATTTTCTGCCTCACTCCTGTCCATCTCACTCTACAGAATGGGGAGCTGAAAATAAACTCACAGAGCAGCCTCCATGTCACCCCTGTTCACACCGTGGATCAAACCCTCCACCAGGTAAAAACTCTAATGAGGAGCTGAGCTTCTCTTCCCCTCTGCCAGGAGCAGGCAAAGCGTTTCTGTCCAGTGTCATTCCCTTCTCCTCCAGGGACAATTTTCCAAATGTTGTGCAGGGCCCACACCCCGTTTTTATTGATTCTCTTGTGGTGGATAGCAGTGTGCCTCTTTGCGGCACCACCTTGTCTCAGTGAGAGTGAGAGTCTCCTTTTGAGCCTCAGGATGTTGCATAGAATTAGTGCATGATTCCTGGAAGTGTCCGGTTTCCTCAGTCTGGTAGTCTTGCTACCAGGGTGGGAGAGACACAAAGGCTTGGTTAGGACAAACATTTACTCTCCAAAAGCCCCCTGCCCCTGGCAAACTGGAATTCCCCAGACGATTCCAAAGTGAAACAGCCACCATTTCCATCCATTGCCCAGCTCAAGAGCTTCCTGCTTAACTAACAGTTTGTGTATGGGCACTATACCTGCATGCTGAAAGTGTTCAATGGGGAAACGTTTTCAGACGTTCAGAGCTTCCCTGCAGGCTGTCAGATATGTTGTATATAACCCATGGAGACAAGTGTCTGTTGAATTTGTGGGATTCTGCAGGTTGGAATTAAGGATGAAGCATTCACTATTTTAATTCCTTGCCAGATCCCCAGCAAGGAAGCACCTGCCAGGTGTAATGTCGCCGAAATACCATAGACAGTACCTGGCCACAGAAGTCAGGCAGGCTTGTGTTATAATGCTACAGCTGCCAGCCAGCTGAAACACATGTTGTCCCCTAAGCGTTCACCTCTCTTGGTGCTCAGCTCTGTATTCTGTTTTGTCATCCTGTAGGGAGAAGAGAGAGGTATTCTCTGAAGTCCATGATACTAATGTTTTGCTCCAAAACTAATGTTTTGTTGTGACATCTGATAGCAAGGATTCACCAATTGGTCACCTGTGCTAGAACATGACCCTTTATAACAGACCAAGTCCAGTTTATCCTGCAGTATACTGGATTGCAATGAGCGAGTGAACAGATAACCATAGTTGTACTGAGGGAGAAGTTGGCTTTGAATCTCTGTGCTTTTGTTTTCTGTTACATCGTGCGCTATTTGCCTCCCTGGGTCAGAAGAACGATGATGAATGTGCAGTGTGCAGGGATGGTGGGGAGCTGATCTGCTGCGACGGCTGCCCCAAAGCTTTCCACCTGGCCTGCCTCGTGCCCCCAATGACAGAAATTCCAAGGTAATAAAAAGCATTCCTAGGCACACCCCACAGCGAGTATTTACTGCTCTATCACCCCATCAGGTCCCTCTGGTCGGGGGGGGGGGGTCGGGGGGGGGGGGGAGATGTAGCATTTTCAAAGTGCTCAGTGTTGGGCTGAAAAAATGCTGAAATAATTTTGCATTATTTTGCCTGATTTTCTTAACCAGATTTAAAATAAAAACCAAAAACTTGTCCTAAATATAAGAAGGCTTTCCTCTTCCTACAGAGGCAAGGACCTTGAATACACTTGGGGCCTACACGCTGGGCCAGGTCCTTAGAGGGTGTAAATCAGCATAGCTTCATTGTAATTAATTGCTGATCACAGAACTGGCCACAGCACTGTTGCTTTACTCAACTGTGACCAATGAGTTGAGTCTCCAGAAAAACATCACATATAGGTCAAAGTACCATTGTGGTACATGCAGGTTGGCTTTGCTTTCTCATTTCTCTTGTTCCTCTTAAGCATTTGCATATCTATTTCTTTATCATCTGATTTTGAGCAGCGGGACATGGAGGTGCATCTCTTGCTCAGCTGGGAAAGTGAAGCAGGACCAGTGCACAGAAGAGCCACCATGCGAGACACAGGTATAGCTAGGAACCTTGCTTCACCAAACAGCCACGTCCAACCACTTCCCTATCGTTATCCGCACTCCGCTTTTCTCCTGTGCCCTAGGTAGAAAGTGGGCAAAATGAGAGGATTAAGTTCCAGGTGCTGTTGGGATTATCCTGCCTTGTATGTAATGTGACATATGAACCCCCTATGGCCTCCTTCCTCTGCTGCTTGTACCTATACAACAAACGGTGGGCAAGCTTTTGCTCTGAGTTTTTGCCCACTCTGTTGGAATGGTTCGCTTCCCTCAGAAGGAACAAATTCTTTGAGGGTGTCAACAGATGGAGGAGGGTGATCCAGTCAACACAGTGTACTTGGGACTTTTCAGAAAGCCTTTTTCAAGGTCCCTCACCAAGAGCTCTCAAGGAAGCTAAGTGACCATGGGATAAGAGAGAAGGTCCTCTTTTCAGTCAGTAACTGATTAAAAGATAGGAAGCAAAGGATAGGAATAAATTATCAGTTTTCACAAATGGAGATAGGTAAACACTGGGGTCCCCTATGAACTTTCCTGGGACCTGTGCTGTTCAACATATTCATTAATGAGCTGGAAAAAGGTGTGAGCAGTGAGCTGGCAAAGTTTGCAGGTGATTTAAAATTATGTAAAATAAATCCAAAGCTGCCTGAAAAAAGTTACAAAGGTATCTCACAAAACTGGTGACTGGGCAACAAAATGGCAGATGAAATTCAACACTGATAAATGCAAAGTAATGTAGAGTGGAAAAAATAAACCTAACTACACAAAATGATGGGCTCTAAATTAGCTGTTATTGCTCAAGAAAGATCTTAGATTCATTGTTCATAGTTCTCCAAAAAGTTCAGCTCAATGCACAGCAGTGAAAAAGGTGAACAGAGTGCTAGGAAATACCAGGAAAGGATAGAAAATAAGACAGAAAATACCATAATGCCACTATAGAAATTCATGTTATGCCACATTAAATGCTGTTTCCAGTTCTAGTTGCTCTCAGCACTTTATGTCAGGAATTCACCACTTCAACAATGGAAAGATTTGCCACACACTTGAAAGAAACTCACTGGTAAAGATAAACTGTTAAAGAAGTTTATTGCTTACAAAAAATATTTTACGTGATTATAAGTGATAGACAAAAAAATCAGACTTAGTTACCAAAGGAAATAAAATATAACCACGCCGACTACACTCTCAACCCTATTAGACTGGGAAACAACTATATCAAACAGTTTTTATCACCCCACTGGATATTCCAGTCCTTAATATACAGATGTCAGATTTAAAAGCTGGGCCAATCCCCTCTGTTAGAGTCTTGTAAGAAGTATCTTAGTTGCTTGCAGAATGGGTGGGGGCAGAAGGGCCCAGTATGTGTCCACTCTGTCTGTTTTATACTCTCAGTCTATGTGCTTGGAAACCACAAGTCCAGGCATGTCTGGGGGCATTGCTGAATCTCCCGGCAAAGTTGAGCAATTCCCCTGGAGTGGCCTCCTGCAGCTGAGTCATTGAATTGTAGTTCTATTGCTGGACAATGGTTGTTGGATTTTTTTTAAACCCCGCCCAGATGTTGGTTACTTTCCTTGTTGTTACCTCTGGGGAGCTAATTCCCTAATTTACAGCATATTTTTGTGACACCCATACAACACAATTGGCATAACTTCATATGCATTAATGATATACATATATAGCTAGAGAAATCATTTTCAGAATATCATAGCCTGATACCTGACAAGGCATGCGTTATATGTAAGATCAAAATTACATCAAAATTAAGAATATGTGGGTTACAGGATGCTCCCCAAGGTTTAGAAGGTCACAGTGGGGCTGAAAATAAAATCCAAATTCTCCGCCTTTTCTTTACACAGAAACTGACAGTTGGTGAGAAATGTGGAGTCTGCAGGGGAGGAGGAAACATGAGCTACTGTGCCCAGTGCTTCAAGGCCTTCCACTCCCACTGCCACTTCCCTACCCAAGCAGAGCGGCTCAGGTGAGGCTCACGAGTGCAAAGGCATTACCATCTCCCACCCGGCTGTACCTGATTTAATTCAGATACAGGTTCTTGGTCTATTAGTTATGTTATGTTTGCTGGACACTGCTATTCTCCAGTTTCTTAAGATCAAAAATACATTTGATTCTCTCACATCTCTGGTAGCTCCCCAGTACTCTGGTACTTTGTACACATGTTCTATGTTCCAACCCCCATGCACACTCACAGTATTCCACTATGGGGTTGGGCCAGTCTTTAGAAGCTGAAGGCAACTGGCTTGCTGTCAAAGATTGCACTGAAATTCTCTATATTGTCTTAAATCCTTCATAGTTCTCTCCCACACTTACCTTTTCTGATCCGCAATAGCAACACATACAAAGACGCTCCTTGGTTTTTCCAATCTGCAGGGTGATGGTTTGACTAATATCCATAATCTTTATCTTCTGTTCCAGTGAAACCTTGCTATGCAAGTCCTGCTCTAGCACCTCTGGAACCAGTGGCCTGGAGGGAACAGTGAACTCCAATAGCCCTGCAGTAAGAGCAGTGAAGGTCAGTACAGTCAGAGACTTTTTTCCAGTGCGTGCGGAAGTCCTAGATGTCTTTTTTGGGCTATTTAGGAAAGTGCGTTTCAGTGGGAGCAACCTCTTCCAGCAGATGCTTTGCCTTTCTGTATCATCTTCCACTGAAGACTCTCAAAGCACTATAAGTATATAGTATTCATGTGAGGGAGGAAAGCTCCAGATTTTTTTTTACAGATGATGAAATGAAGGCTGAGAGAAGTTGTGCTTTACCTGGATCAGTGGGGGAACAGAATCCAGATCACATGACTTACAGTCATGTGGTTTAACCACAAGGTCAGCCTTCCTAGCTGAGCCATGTCTTCTCTAAAGCACCGTACACATGCAGAAGAGTGCCTTTGTGGGGGGGGGGGAGAAAACCAGGATTTGTGCTGGAAATGGCCCAACTTGATTATCATACACATTGTAAAGAGAGTGATCACTTTAGATAAGCTATTACCAGCAGGAGCGTGGGGTGGGAGGAGGTATTTTTTCATGCTTTGTGTGTATATAAAAAGATCTTCTACACTTTCCACAGTATGCATCCGATGAAGTGAGCTGTAGCTCACGAAAGCTTATGCTCAAATAAATTGGTTAGTCTCTAAGGTGCCACAAGTACTCCTTTTCTTTTTGCAAATACAGACTAACACCGCTGTTACTCTGAAACCAGTACAACATAAGAGTAAGAACATTCAGCGTTCCGGTGAACTTAGTACACAGTTCCAAGTGCATGTGGTTAAGGGAATCCCCGCTACAGCCGGGTATAGAACGGAGATCAAAGTTTTAAAAGTCCTTTTCAGAAGTTTACCAGACATATTGCAGTATATCACTTCAGAGATACTGCCACACTTACTAACCACTTCAGTTGCTTGCAGAAAAGACACAGCTAGTCGCCTTGACAATATTCACTCCAAGAACCTGAGTCATTCAGGACCAGAAGGGACCACCATGCTAATCCAAGTAATGAATGCATAATCCAGGAATGGCCACGTTTACTGATCCTCCAACCCACACACAATACTCTTCAGACGTTTGAGAGCCACAAGCTATAAAGCCTGGCCCTGATCCTGCCTAAAGCCCTTAGCCCTCCCTCTCTGCATAACAGAAATTCCTCGTCTCACTACCCTGCCACAGGGCAGAAGCCCTGAGCTCCCCTTCCCTCCCCCGACTCCCGCTCAGTCTGGTAGGCAGAAAATGAGCGAAGAGGCGCTGCAAGCCACACTTCACCTGTAAAAGAGCTAAAGCCAGAGTCTGGCCATTCCTGCCACGGAATAGAGACTTAGACCCATTATGTTTAACATTTCACCTTCATGTTGTGAAACTGAGCATTTTGGCCATGTTCTGGTTTCCAGGCAGTGGAAGAGTCTGCTGGGAATGAGCCGATCCTGAATAAAGAGGAGCTGGACTCTCTCCTGGGTGAGGTAACAAACCATTTCACCTTCTCATCTCTCCGATTTTATTTTATGCAAGAAAATAGTCTATAATCTGAACAGAGCAGTTCCTACAGGTCCTGGAATTCACAAGTACTCTGCTCACCTCTGTTTGCAAAGGCTCCCCACCCAATACAGGCCTAAAGGCAGCTGGGTCTAAGTGCAGAAACACTGAAACATTTTCAAGAGTGCTGGGGGTGGCTGTACTGAATGGGCAATCCTTTGCCAATGAGTATTCCCTGTAAGCCTTGCTGCGCCATCAGAAACCCCTGCTGTCAAAAGACATAGATTACGGCTCCTGGAGAGCTAGGGTACAGGTTGAAGCAGGTCTGAACAGGTCCATTTACAAGTCTGATACGTTTATTTTTGTATACTTTGTTTGAAATTGTTGCCCCTTAAAGTGGGGGACAGAGAGCAAAGACAGACCCTCGCAAGTGCCTCATATAGCCAGACCAATCAGTTCTCCTAATTTCTCACTTGGAGAAAACTTTCTGATTGCCCTCAAGAAGCCATTCCTTTGTTTTCCTGAGACACCCTAAATACACCCTACCCCTTTGTTGCCTCCTTTTTGTCTTTCAGAACTCCTTTGATGGGATCCTGCAGTGGGCATTCCAGAACATGTCTCGTCCACTCTCAGAGACTCACGGATTTTTCTCCTAGCACTTCTTGTAATTGTGGACATGTCATACCAATTTGCTGCCCTCCGCACATTGGACTTGACTCTAATCATCTCTAAACAGCTCGTGCTGACATCTTGGGATATACGGTATTTTCCCAAGTTGAATCCCTGCTGATTTATTTCTACTTACTTCTACCTCTTTATTACAGTGGATGAAACCATAGGATGGTTTCAAATTAATATAGGGAGGAATTCAGGGTGTAAGGGTCTGAAAAGTTCACTGCAAAGGCTCATATACCATCCCTTGGATTTTTCTTTCCCTGTTGCATTCACAGTCTATCTGGTAATATTTTATTGGATTTATCTCACAGGAAAATTGTTTAAGAGGTAGTATAGGTTGTAGATTTGTTCTCATTTACCATTAAAAATAAATCTATCCGCTCCCATTAATCTGAAATAAAAGGCATTGAGAGTGACTGACACGTTCATTTTCTTCAGCCCTTTATGATTGGGACTACGACAACACATAAGAGAAGGGGACATTTATTTCAGTCTGTCTCCTTAGTAGGTTCTTATCCTGTTGCTTTGGACACTCCATTTATACAGATCTCACTGCACTGACGTGATTGTTCAACACCTGATGAGCCAGTCTGCCAAAGGCAAGCCTGGCGCAGCGAATACTGGGCTGAAAGGCTACATTTATGTCTGCTCTTTGTGAGAGATTGCTGCCAAGAGGAACAAAATGTTCTACATCTTCCAGTTATTCTTTGTCGATATATATCTTCCTTGCTGGGTCTGATTGAGGGGGGAAGTAGCTGGTAATAATTATCATCCTTCACTTATTATTGCTGATATTAATTTTAGTTGAGACACAGAAAGAAGAACGGTTGAAGAGGTTGATAGCAATCCTATACTGGATACCAATGCCCTGTGGTAGACAGTCTTGCTTTAGTGTTTTCAAACCTGCTAAGAAAAAATAGAGAAAATGATGAGTGTCACTACACAGCAGCGCGCCAGTAATACATTTTAATGTTTTTAGAAGGTCTCTTTCTATAAGTCTAAACTATTGTTGTATGTAAAATAAATAAAGATTTTAAAATGTTTAAGAAGCTTCAATTAAAATTAAATTAAAATGCAGATCTTATCAGTTTAGTGTGATCCTTGCCCTTGCTTTTGCTTGCTGAGTTTTCCAATGTTGGGCATGTATTTTCATACTTTAAGCTGTACAGAGGCTTCTGGGTGATCAGTTGTTAACCAGCTCCGAGAGGGACAGAGGACAGATTTCATGTGTGAAAATACCTGTTCACACAGGTATGTGGATCCAAATGCTGAAAACCATTGCAAACGCAGTTTTTCGTGCTTCGTTTGAAAATGTCATCGAACAGTTGATACGCGACAAATAACACTTTTATAACAGAAAGCACAAACAGCACAGTCCTTCTTTTGAATAAGTCCAAATGTATCTGTCCAAACAGGCTGAAATGAATGGACATCTAACTTTGCTTTCTTAGGCGCTGACATTTTGTCAAACATAGTCCTCAACTTACAGTGGGGAAAAGAATCACGACAGACGGCACACACAACTTCAAACGCAGTGCGCTGTTCCACATTGCGTGATAGTGATATAAGCAGCAAATCAGGACTTAAAAATATCCCAGTACTGGGGCGCTGGAACAATTTTTAAGGTGGGGTGCTGAGCTGCGCTCCCTCTTGCCCCTGTCTGCACCTGCCCCTGTCTGCACCTGTCACTGCACCGGGCAGTGTGAGTGCCACTGAAAATCAGCTCATGTGCTGCCTTTGGCACGTGTGCCATATGTTGCCTACCCCCGGTTTAGTGTGTACCAGACCCTTTTCAGTTCTGAGTCACTTTAGACAACATCTAAATCCATTTTAAGGCTATTGAAAATAGTGCAAAGACAAAGAATTAAAGACTGTGCTGAAGTAGCTGAAAATATGTTAGAGTCAGAACAAAAGGAAGAGTCGTAGCAGGAAAATAATAAAATACCAGTACAAGGTACAAAGGACCAAATTCTCATCTGCCTCTAGAACTTGGATATGATGATGTGGGAAGCCATCAGGGAGCTGATTGGAGCCAGGTTCTTTACCTGACCACTTATGCCACCATATTGCCTCCAGAGGCTAACTGGGCTATCACACTAGCACAGTGAGATCTCTGGGAAGAATTCCTCCAAGTGGTCTCAGTATGCCTTGGGCATGTAGCAGCTGCTGCACCATTCCAGGGGCTGAACTTTCTGGATTAAAAATGGTTTATGGTCACATCTCATTCACTCTGTGTCACGCTTTGTAAGCTGCATTATCTCAGAGGACTTTCTTGACTGGTCATGCCTGAAGATCAGTTTTTTCAGCTGTTGCAATTTCAAAGCAAATTGTTTGCCCTTTGGTGTTTTTCTTAAAGCACTAGCTCCTGAAGTCATTTTATTTTTTAAGCATCTCAATCTCAACTTTTAAAATCAAAGGTTCTAGTCCTCATTGTATGTTAATATAAAGGTGGCATATATGAAACCTATGGGGTGGTAGTTGATTGATTGCTAACGCATCTTGGGCATTTTCTATGTGAAATCCTGCTGTGGATGACAAACCTAGGAAATTTCAACACCATGATGAGCAGAGGTCTATTAGTTGCTCTAGAAAACAGGGTCTTGAGCTGGATATCTGTAGACACTAGGAGTCCTAGGTTTCTTTTGTCCTTTGCCTCACAAGTCAGATGGAAGCATTCAAAAGTTTTAGTTTCTGGGACGTGGCACCATCTGAGACTAGAGGGGAATGAACTTCTACCAGGCCTCTTCTTTTTCCCATGTTCTAGGTATGCTCCTCTCTGGGAGTACCCAGGTTGTGAGGTGCCTTGGTACCACCTGCCCTTAGCCTGAGGTTGCCTCGTCTGTGCCTGCTGTGCATCAGTATGCCAACTCCACCAGCCTGTGGCAATACAACCACTGCCTTCCAGGACTCTGCAGGCCCCACTTTCTCTTTCCAGGTTAATGATAGGAACACTCCAACTCCCAAGTCCTCCAAGCGTGCCCTTGGAATGCGCAGCCCCTGTTCCACTTTTCATTCACAGATCCTTTACTCCCAAAGGACTAGAACACACCAATTTACTGGTTTCATGTCAGGACCAACCCTCTGCTCAATTCCCAGATGCATTTTATAGTAAAAACAAGAAACGTATTTAACAAAGAAGAAACAAGTATAAATGGGACCAAATGGTTAGATAAAACATTCACACACATTCTAGAACTTAGTTTTTCTCATCAGCATTTTTTCAGCCATGCAGGCTGCAATCTCTTTTCCATTTCATAAGCCACACTCTCAGCTTGTTACCCTCAGTAAAGGATGCAGACTGTAACTCTCTGTATCTCTATTTACAGTCCAAAAATCCATTGCCTTCACTTGTAGACCGGAATCTCTCCTCCTGGTTTATTTCTTCCTGTAAATTCCCTTTCTGGAAGATTTCACAGCCCCTTCATTAGCATTTGTCTTCGATTGTAAATGGGCGTCCACTGTGAGCCATAGAATACTGAATTTACATGTAGCCAGACAGATAAACATCTCTTGCATGAAAGAAACTTGTATCTCCTCTTTTGGTGACAACCCCCCAAGTCACAGACATTAAGAATATAATTTTCAGTGTAGGTACATCACGACTTATATAATATCCATCCATACATTTCACAGTGGGGACAACTGTGACACACGCTTTCAGCAGAGACCTTACATGAGAATCTTTGGCAAACATGTATGTAGATACCAGGCGCAGGAGATCCCTGCAATACCTCTGTCCCCTCTGTCAGTTGCCACCAAGAGGTCCCCGGATCACAGTAGCTTACGACCATGAATAATCCCACTGACTTCAATGAAAAGTCGGTACAAAATGTAAGTAAATGAAAACATATCTGAAACAAGGTAATGATAATGTAGTAATTGAAAATTAATTTTCAAGTGAAAGAACTTTCAGAAACAACCTAATTTTTTATCCTGGAAAAAAATGGAGCACTGTACCTTGAAAACTAAGTCTCCAAGGCAGCAAGCCTAGATGTTTAACCAAACAGGCGGTTGAGTACTGCCAACAACAGGATGCAAGAAGTAAGCAGAGTCCAAATGCATTTGAATCCAACAGATATGGATGTTGACAAATAGCTATTTAATCAGCCTAATTTATCTGTCAATACTTACTTTAAACTTGTGGACAGCTGATTTTAAAAGACCTTAAATAAAAATCACAAAATCATTAAAAAGAGAGAGATTTCGAAAGTTACTAATCAATAATCAGTATTCTATTATCTCCCTATATCATCAAATAACTGGAAATCTTGGGAAAGAAAATCGTGGTCTCCAAACCTGTATTTCAGTTTTAAAATACACGTCAAAGAGCACTAAAAAGTGTAGTCCAAATTACTTTAGATCCCCATGTAATATCCCTTCTTTGAAAATCATGTACAATTGGAAACACTTTTTTTTTAAATGAGCATTTTAAAACTTGGGTTTTACCTTTTAAGAGCAGAAGCCAGGAAGTACAAATGTGCAGTCTGCCAATAACCAGAATACAGAGTCCTCCTCACCAGTGAGGGATCCAGCTACAGTAAAAAAACCTGTGACTCCAGGACTTCAGCTCCAGGACTTGTCCCTCTTTCCTATGAAATTAATACAATTTCTAACCCTTTGACTCTGTTCTTTCATTATGCTACATGACTTGTTGAAATACTAGATTGCTACTGTTCCTCATTCTTACTTTGAAGCCTGGGATTTGTGAATGCTCAGTTAAAGTTGTTTCTCTCATTTACTTCACTGGAAGCTGAATTGGACTCCAAAGGCCTTATTTTCTACTTCTTTGCACCTTTTGTAAAAATTTACACTTGTGCAAAATCGGTATAAAGTGATACCATTCTAATTAGGTCCCAGTTTCACCCAGTTTGCATTCACAATGCACAGGTGTAAATGTCTACACAGAGTGAAAAGAAGTGCAAAATCAAGCCCAAAAGTAGTTGTGGGACAGAGAGCAAACAAAGATTAGTGTCTGCTTAGGGGTGGAAATCAAGAGGTAAGTCAGGACATATTTTTAAGTCTTTTGTGCTGAGTTTGCACTTGATTAATTTGATGTTTGATTATTAAAGTATCAGATCTTTTCCACTTCCAGGATAGAGGATTCTTGTTCAGACCTGGAAGTTGTACAACTTGAATTACCTGATCTACTGAAGATATGGTGAAAATAATAAGGAAAATGGACAATACCCTTGAATATTCACATGCAAATAGATGTGTTCAGTAAATATTGTCACTGTGATTTTGACAAAATCAAAATGAAGCCTGAAATGAACCTGGTGCGTCATGAAACTTGAGTGTTCTGGGCTTAGAGGTAGCAGAGATTACACAATGATTTTTCACTAACAAAATGAAAGTTTTAGGATTTCCCTTCACTACACAGAGAAAATGATAGCGGAAGCATGTTCTCTTTGTCACATTGCTAATCAGAGATTTTATTACTCTCATTGATATACACGCAAAAGGTAGCAGGGACCCACAACTCTGCCTCTGCATTTTCTTTTTAAAATATTATTTTTATTTATTCTTAAGTAAGATAAGTGAATCAAACCAACAATACTACAAGAATATAAAATATAGGCAACAACTAAGATGTAAGCCATTTTTAAATAATTCAGAAGCCTATTCCTTTTTCTGTGACAAATGAACTAGTCAGATACATATGTCCAAAGGTAATGGCTGCCTCAGGCCAACTTTTCAAACTTGAATGTCTGAAGTCAGTCCATAGTTAGACAACTAAATAAGTGGCCTCATTTTCAGAGATGCTGAACACTAATGCTTTCCATTTAAGTGACTAAGATGGTCTCATGATTAAGGTACCAGACTGGGTCTCAGGAGACCTGGATAGAGGAAGAGACTTTGAAATGTACCTTAGGGATTAAGGAGCACAAGGCCCATTAATGAAAAGAAATACAGATACATGTGTCTAACTTCGGGCATTTATGTTTGAAAATTTGGGCCTATACTTTCTTAGGCCCTCAAATTAATGTACATGTCAAGTTAGTTATTAAGGTCATAAATGTTATGCTATTCTTCAGCTTCATTCTTCAGCTTCAGTACCACCAACTAAAAAGTGTTGAAGTCCTATAAGGTGTGGGGAGGGAGAATTACTGTGCTATGTGGAAAATCACATACATTGCATCCACCTTCTATCTGAAAAGAGAATATATGAATCTCCATTCATGTTACTGTGCTGTGGCCCCGTCAGAAACTCACAAGCTAAACAGAGGTAGGTCTGGTTAGTACTCACATGGTAAGTTTCAAAGGAACACAGAGAGCAAGGTATAAGACAAATTACTGATTCAGTCTCCCAATATGACGTTAAATGGTACTGGGATGCTGTCTTTCAGACAAGATACAAAAGCTGTGCTAACCATTGGTAATGATGAATAGGACAATGGCACTTTCGTTTATGACAAAAGTAGGAGTGTAATCCCTGGTGTGCTGGCAAAGTGGACAATGACATTCTCTTTACCTAAAATTCTAGTTTCAACAGAATACAGTGTTCCTCATTTTCTACCAGGAACTTCATTTCAGAGCGGGTATAATTTGTGATTAAAGACATTACTGTGCCTGTTTTACAATTTTTGTTTTATTTTCAGTGCTATGTTTGCATTCTCACTGGTCAGTTGTTACCATGGAAGAAAATGTCAGTTTTTCACATTTTCCAAATAACTTAAAATGTTGCCCTTGATATCATCATATTGGTCTCAAAATGTGGGGATGTGGAATCGTTAGCACTAAGACAGCTGTGTGAATAACCAACGCAAAATAGATAGCAAGAAGTATTACAATTTGGTACAGAAATCTTACTTCTCCTTCGAGTGATTGTACACCATTTACATTCCACTGTAATTTTATGTGTACCAATGCTGTAGAATCTTGCCCAGCAGTACCCGTGGGCATCACATGTGCCCCAGCTATCTTTGTGCAAGGAACTGAGTATAAAAGGGAAGTGGCCATTGCCTCCCTCTCACTTTCTTCTTACCACCCCTGACAAGAGTTGGAGCTCCTTGTTGCGCTAGAGCTTTGATTTTCTTGACTAACCAGCTTTAAAAATAAAAAAGGTACAAAGTTTTTCATAGTTGGTATTGTAGTTTGATTAGATAGTTTTATGCTTTGCGCTCTACATGTCTCTCTCTCTCTCTCTCCATGCACAGAGCCCCAAAATTTAAACAGTGGACCACCTGCAGGGCTCTAATACTTATGCATGATAGACACTCAAAGTATCTGATTTGGGGAAGGGAACAAATTTGGGACAAATTCTCCATACATACTTCTTTCTCAGCAAGGACAAAGAAGTCAAGGGAATTCCACAGCAGAATCTGTTTGCTGGAGAAGGAAATGTGTCTCTCTTGAGAATCTCACCGTGACCATAGGAGGATGGAGAGTCCTTTTATGAGAAGTGAACTCACAGCTGCCCCAGCCTCAAAACCTATATCTGGAGAAACGAGACATTGTTCTACTGTTGCCTTCTTGATGCAGGAAAAGTTTCTTCATCCTCTGAGGCTGATAGACTGCATAGGTTTTATACTTCTAACGAAAGGGACAAATCATCTAAAAAGTCCTCTGGTGCAGATTCAAAGTTTGGTCATAAACATGTGTTCACTGGTACTAAAGTGGCTCCAGGTCTGTCAGTGCTGTCAAGACTGTTGCTTTCATCTTTTCTCTTGGTCTTCAACTCCGGCACCATCAATTGCTTGTACTGTCTACAAAGTACTTACCCTCTATTTTGGTATCGTTGACAACACTGGTGTTCTTTGCAAACAAAGACTTATTATTGAGATTGAGGTTCAATGGCTGCAGGGTGCACAGGGTGAGGTTTGGCGGGGGGCAGATATGGGATGTCTGGATGCACAGGGATGGGGGAACAGGTCTTCGTACAGATACCCTTCCCCCCGCAGCTGAGGACTGATAGCGGCAGGAAGCAGGGGAGGATGCTGAGCTTTCTGCAGCCAGGGGAGGTTTCTGAGGGTGGGTCTGACACAGTTCCAGCCAGTCCTTGCAGGGGAAGAGGAAGCCCCATTCTCTCCCATCTCCAGCTCAGCCAGAACTAGCAGCATAGGAGCCACCGGCTGCGGTGTCCCCAGCCCTGCAGTGATTTACCTCTCCACCGCGTGCCTAAAACCACATATCCGTGCTGCTAGGAAGGGGTGCATGTCCGCTCCTGCAGTTTCCCTTTGCTTCCCTGTGAAAAAGTCATTTTTTCTTCAGCGAAGCGAAGAAATCTGTGGGGATATGAATTCTGTGCAAGCACAGTGGCGCCAAATTCCCCCAAGAGTATCAGATGTCTGCAGGCCTGACTTCACTCAGTATACTGTCCAAGTAAACATTTTGGCTGATTTGAATAGCTACCCAGGTCCTTCTGTCTCTGAATTGGTGGATGGATCCCCAGAATATCAAAACAACCAGAACCAGACCATGACCCTTCCGGCACATGTCTCCACCATGGGCTGGGATCCTCATCTTGGAACTATCAAGATTAGGTGTTATGATCAAGACAAGCGGCTACTCTCCATATAAATATAACAGATCTTTGAGACACTGGTCAAGTTTGCAAGATATTCATCGCTATCATCAAGAAATCAAATGGCTCAAGTTCCTGAAAGATAGCAATTGCTACCTGTATCTAACCATGAAGGGAGGTTAGCGGTAACTCAGGTTTGCCAAGAAGCAATTTGATTGTGGAACTTCTGCATAAGAAACAATATTTTTCTAAAAGCATATTACTTTCCAGTGCTGAAAAATATCATGGTGGACTCTCTCAGCAGACACTTTATAGACTCCTCATGATGGTTTAAACAAGAATTCTACAAGGTATTTCACGTGAATTGGGACTCCTGGTAACAAATCTTTTTATGTCAAACATAAATAAAAATGCAGACGGTTCTGCTGCAGGGCAGATCACAGCCTGGGCTCCATAACAGATGTCTTCATCCCTGGTCAACTCATCTACTATGTGCATTCCTTCCAGTTCCACTAATTCCACAGGTAATCAGGAAGCTGAAGAGACAAAGGAAAAATAATCTTCATAGCATCTGCCTAGCCAAGGCAATATTAATACATGGACTTAATTCAATTTTCAATTTGACCAACCGCATGTCTGTCTCTAGATGAGGGCCTTTTATCTCAGAACGAAGGCAAGTCACTGCACCCCCCAACCTGCAATTTCTCCATTTTAAGGCTTGGAGGGTCTCTGGATATGTAATTCTGAAAAAAAAATCTGCTCTTAAGATGTCCAAACCATTTTGGCCAACAACAGAAAGATCCCCACTAGCTCCATTTATGAGGGGAAACGGACAACATTTTCAGTCTGGGCTTAATTGCATCAGTAATCATATTGTCACAGCCAGACATGCATATCAAACTACCTATTACATTTCAAATCTTCTGGGCTCCCAATAAATTGAGAGTCCACCTATCAACCATTTCAGCATTACACAGCCTGTGGATGGATTGCTCAATCTTTTCACATACTGTGGTAACTAGATTTCTAAGGGGACTTCTATATATTGACCCTGCTATGTCCAATCCACTTCCACCATGGGATCAGATATGGTATTCTCACTCTTAATAGATTCCGTCTTTGAATCTTTGGAAACAGCATCGTCACCGTTGGTATCAATGAAAACAGCATTTTTGGTTAAAAAAAAGTACTTCTGCAGGAACGGTATGAGAACTTCAGTCTCTAAGAGCTGACCCTCCGTACAAGAGTATTTCATAAACGCAAGGTCTCTCTCAGGCCACACCCAAAGTTTATGCCTAAGGTTGTTTCCACCTCAGTCCACCTATATATCTGCTAATGTTCTTTCTGAAACCTCACTCTAAATGAGTTTTAGGAGAAATGTCATACCTTGGATGTTCAGAAGGCTCTATCCTTTTTACCCAGACTGTAAAAATTCTTTCAGCTCCTCTCCTAGATGTTTTTTCTTGTAGCCTATGGTGAAAGGACTAAAAGGCAATCTGTTACAGCTCAGTATATATCACAGTGGATTTCTGATTGTATCAAAGTCTGCTTTGATCTCGCTACAATCTCCTCCTCCTCTAAGGATAACAGCCTATTCTTCTGAGGTTCCTTCCACTTTGACAGCCTTAGTCAGCAACATACTTTGTCAAGGTTCCTTCCCCACTCTGAACGCTAGGGTACAGCTGTGGGGAGCTGCATGAAAAAGCCCCTAAGCTTATTTTTAGCAACTTAGGTTAAAACAAATATAACAGGAAAGAGCCCACTTGGAAACGTCTTTCCACCCAAAATCCCCCCAAGCCCTACACCCCCTTTCCTGGGAAAGGCTTGATAAAAATCCTTACCGATTTGTATAGGTGAACACAGACCCAAAGCCTTGGATCTTAAGAACAATGAAAAAGCAATCAGATTCAGGTTCTTAAAAGAAGAAATTTAATTAAAGAAAAAGTAAAAGAATCACCTCTGTAAAATCAGGATGATAAATACCTTACAGGGTAATCAGATTCTAAACATACACAATCCCTCTAAGTTAAACTTTAAGTTAAAAAAAGACACAAAAATAGGAATATACATTCAATTCAGTACAAGTAATTTTTATCAGCCATTTAAACAAAACAGAATCTAAAGCATATCTAACTAGATTACTTACTGAGTTTTTACAGGAGTTCTGAGATGCATTCCTGCTCTGGTCCCGGCAAAAACAACACACAGACAGAAAGATCCCTTTGTTTCCCCCGCCTCTAGCTTTGAAAGTATCTTGTCTCGTCATTGGTCAGTTTGGTCAGGTGAAAGCGAGGTTGTCTTAGCTTCTTAACCCTTTACAGGTGAAAAGGTTACAGAGAGCAACAATATCCGAAGTCCAAAGGTGCAAACAATTCGATGTTTATTGGGGTGAACTTCCAGCAAGCATGATTCCACTTTCCTTCCTTAGTGTCCCCCTTCCCAGCTCTGACACCACAGAGCCTTACCTATGTCCCTATTCCCATTCCTGCCTTTAGCCAAACATAATTCCAATTTCCGCACCCCATTCCCTTTTCCCATTTCCCCACACACATTCACCCACTTCCTGATTGACTGCAGACTATATAGTAAAACTTGAGTTCTGCTTAGCTATACCTTAACCTATCATTTTCCTGAAATTTAACGAACCAATCCCAACATATTGTAACATGATTATTTAATCAATTAAATCCCACCACCTTAATTAGTTTACACCCAGGAAAATTAATTATACAGCAGACAGAAACAATCACAGAACCAGACAGAGATTATACAGACAAACAATAGAGAAATGGGGACTACAGTGATAGAACAACACAGAAATGCGGATTTCACATCCCAGCTATTCATAAGTGAGTTCTTGCCAGACAAGAAGCTATCAAACTAAGTTTCTTTTCACATTTTCTAGCCACTGCCCTTTCTCTGGAGGTGATAGGCTTTATCAAGACAGGATTGTATTCCTAAGAGACCAATATCACCTTATTTCAATGTGACTAGTTTGCAATGTGAGGACGTGACCGGTCGCTTCCCAGTTTATGGCTGCCTCTGCTGCTTAGCCAAACGCATTAGCCTAAGCACAGGGCCTCAGACTGTCACAGTAAGAGAAGGACCTTACACCAGCAGACAGTGATTTTGATTCTTTCTTTTATACCACTATAACTAACTAAGTGATACGAATACACCTTCAGTCTTAGACTATATGCCTTTACAGACAGGTCTGAATATCTATATCCTAACAATTACCTTTATTACACTGTGGCTAAAGGCTCTAACAGGGTTCAGGACTTTACTACAGTAGATGCTGTGCAAACACATAAAAAGAGCTAGTTGTTGCCACAAAGAGTTTAAAGTCTAATAGACAAAGACCAATGGTGAGAGCGAGAGGAAATGTTGTTTCCTTTTTTCAGCTGGGGAACCGAGGCACATAGCGATTCATTAAGTCGCCCAAGGTCTCGTTGGATGTCAGTGACAGAGCTGGGAATTGTACTTGAGATGGGTCTAGAATCTTAGTCCAGCGCCTGGAGTACAAGAGAGAAAGGATGGTTGTTCTGCAGGCACTGGACTTAATATCAAGACTAAGCATAATGGTCACAGTCTCACTCTATCATTTTCTATCAATGCTTGAAGAAACAGACACTCTATCATACATGCCCACAACTGTGAAATACGGAGGAGACAGGCAATTTGTGATGAGTATGCTCTATTATAAACCTTTCTCTCCTCTTTGAGGATTATCTCCAGCTTGATACAGGTAACAGCCAGTCTAGCACACAGGTTCCCTCAACTTTTCCCTTGCCTAATATGTAAATTTTTTGTTCAAATCCTACTTCCTGCCAAACGTGCTAGGTTATTTGATTATACTGACCCCACCCCCACCCCAGCTGAGGTGCCTTTTTGTCTTTGAGGAACCCCTGTTTTTGGCTGCTTTTCTAACTTTGGAACAGCATAACAATGTCAGAATAGACTCGTATAATTTTACATAAAAGCTTGCCACATATTTTACCAGAACAATAATATTTATCAGATTATGAATTTTCAAATGATACCTCAAAAGATATACTTTGTACAAAATTTATCATTGTCTTCTAAAAGTCATGAATATGGGGTACAGCCTGTCACATATGCAAATGTGTTCTATGGATGGAAAACAGCACTACTTTCATTGTTACAATTAACATATACATTGTAAATATCCTAATGGCATGTACAAATCAGTCTGCGTTTCAGGCAAAGATAGCAAAGGAAGAAGCAGAGGCTATAGGAAATCAAATACCTCTGCTGAGATTTATATTCTGCAGATAAATGTGCTAAAAGGAGATGGCGCTTACAAAAAATATATTTTAAGGCAGTTAAAAATAATTATGTTGACAAACTCACTGCACTTGGTTTTATTATAGCATAATCGAATTAAGATGTACCGATACAAAATCAGTTTCTTTAAATGTAACCAAACCATAATATTTCAGTGAGTTTTTGGAAAGGAAAAATGTATCTTCCAATAATTAGAAATATCAGATATTAACATCCTTGGTTTTTGTTTGTTTTTAAAGTCAACATGTTAAGGTTAAGCGTAGTTATCAGTAATTCAACCAGAAACACATAGTATGGACGGAGTGGTTATCACAAAAACAAACTATCAAGGCTGATTCCTCGCTCTGGAACTTTGAGTGCAGAATGTGGTGGCCCGTAAGGATATTAAAAATTAATATTTGCCACTCCAGGCTTGTATATACAACGTCCAAGGATATAGCTTTTTCTCTTGGTTTGGCATACGGTGCCACGAGCCAAATGCAATGCCCCCTTTCGCATCCCAGGAAGGGGCATTTGAGAATTCCTTCTTGTTTAGTACCCTCATGCCCTTTTACCTATCCCTCTGGGGACGAGCTGAGAAAGAAAACAAAGGAAATTAGTTGTTGACACTAGCTAATTTAAAAACATATGAAACTTTAAAAATGAGAATAGATTTTACTAGATAAGGTGGGTGAGGTAATAACCGTTATTGGATGGTGCGAGAGACAAGCTTTCAAATGACACTGAGGTCTTCTTGGGGGTTTGTGAAAGGGACTCAGAGCATCACATCTCAATGCAAGAAGGAACAAATTATTTCGCATAGGTAGTTAATACATAACCTTAAGGGACCATTCAAGGTGGAATGGCACATTAACATTCTGCAATCATAGGGCAAAAAAGCGGGGTGGGAGAATAGTGGGGTACAAATTGTTGTAATAAGGGTATATCATCATTAGTAAGTTTAAAGCGGTGCCACTATCTCAGCGCTATACAAAAATAAAAATATCTTCACTATAATCCCGGCGGACATCCTGCATGAAGTTTACAAGATGTTTGGTCACGGTTTGTTAAACCTGACCACAACCTTCTTACAACAATATAGTTTTGCCACTATTTACTAGTTCGATCATAAAGGATTCTTGTAACATTTTCGAGGATTAGAATGACATTTCCCAACAAATGGTCAGTTGACTTAAGTGCAGTCCCGTGCAATAGTACCACCCCCCCGCCCAAAAACAGAAGCCCTACGGTATGTTCCAGGATCTGAAATCAAGCCCCTGAGTCAGCTTCCTGCTGTGAATTCCAAATTTTCCATAGGCAGTTTGTGACACCTTTCCATTTTCAGGTGTTCCTTTCTACAGACTTCGTAATTGCCCTAACCACCATTATTTCACCTACTTTGCTAAAAAGAGAACAGTTAGGAAATATATTACTGAGGTACCACTCAGTGGAGAATAGAGTGATAGCTGTATAGAAACCTGATGCTTTGGCTGGGGGTAGACCACCATGGGGACAATTTGGTGGCGGCTTGGGGAAGAGAACTTTTTTATATCCAGCCTTTCTTTCTCACCCACAGATAAACCTTGTTTCTCACGCATATTTTGCCTCTAAATTTGCTTTTACCACCTAAGAGAGTTTTCCTGTTAAAAGTTCATTTCTTGTGCCCTTTTGTAACACTACTTTCTATAACTATAACGTCGAGAACTGTTTTACAAATATCCTTGCTGTTTGCATCACCCCTTTTTACTCTCTTATGTTTTCATTCTATAGGCAGCCCAGGTTTCAAAGGCCTACTGTATAGTCATTAAATTCATGATGTCGTATATCTCCGTTTCCTTTTTTATACAGCAGACCAGGTCTGTAATGCTTTTTTTCTGCTGTGCTAAGATTTAAGTTTATTAACAGGTAATAGTTCAAAGGCATCACCATATTACGTTAAAGGATTTTTTTCGAAAAATCATGCACATTATACTTTACTACAGATGTATTTATTAACATTAAGTTTATTTCAATGTTTAATATTAACATAAAATCAATTAAAAGTATGTTGTTATACAATTAGTTTGATCAGTTTGTTTTTGAGGTCAGTGTTTAATGTCCTCTTGAAATCTTTACATAAGCGTTTTAATTTAATTACTTCCTTGGGGTTTTGGTGAATTAAAATGTAGGGGTGTTATGCATAAAAGCAGACCCCTTTGTACTTGGCCTCATAGATCTGAAAAAGAAAATATAATCTATTGTGGCTCTCTTTGGAGTCCTTATAGAAATTTAAGTAAGTAGTATTTTGTGTTTCTATATTTCTCTTACCCCCTTCTACAATATATATTGCACTTATCCTGGGGAAAATGCTAATGACTTATTGCATTGTGCTAATTCCTAGTTCAGTGCGTACCAGAGCAAACTTTCTGGCTCTGAGCAACGATGCGTTCACTGTGAATGAGGGGCAGCAGCAAGCTGGAGGGGAGGGGAAAATCAAAGCGTTCATCCTTTGCCCAATAAAAGACGTGTAGTATTAAGTCTCTACGGAATTTTGGAAACACTTCTAACTAGTCTCTCTCTCCCTAGCTGTATCAGGAGGAAATGCTCCGTTCCATCACTTGCCAAGGATGCAAACAAACTAAACTGAAGAATCGTGTCCTATATTTATCTCTTGCTCTTGATAATCTAGAAGGCTACTAGGTGGTAAAGAAATTATTCTGGCGTTTGTTGGCTGACCCACAACAGCATATTTGTTTGTTGGAGTTAAATATGAAATCATGACCCTTTTATTCATATGCAAAAAAGGGTAGCAATTACCCAAATTAATTTTAATTTAGGTGGTACTGTAGTCTTCGCAAACGTCTACACTAAACTAGTTCCCACCAATCCAACCCCCCGCCCCCACAGGTGCAATCATTCCTGGTGAGGAGGATCATACCCAACACAAGGCGTGAAGCGTGGACATGTTCATTTCTTAATTCATGCTCAAATTCAGCTATGGTTCCAACAGGTCCCATGTTCTTCTTAGCATGACTTCGGTTAAATAAATTTTAGCGGTATCATCAGAGTTCCTGGTTAATAGTCCTGGGTAAAAGCCTCCAGTCTGTTACTGTCTCTATTGAATGTGTGTCAAACCAATAAGTCCTTAAGTAATAACAGATAAGTGTAGAATTCAATTTTATTTCGAACGATAAAACACAGAAATTAAGTATTTCAAGGTCAGACATAAAGCGTGTCAGTGGTGTAACAGCTTTGGATTATATATTGTTTTACAATTGCAAATCACACCGAGATATGGGATGTGGCAGCCATTGATTAGGTGTTAATGTTCACTTTCCCTTGTTTCTGTCATTAATATCACAGCATATCTGTTAATTTACCACAAGATGAATCGATTTCTATGCCAAGTTAGTGCTGTGTTCCTGTCAAAGACAAAAGGGTTACTGGAGATTTGCTTTCTTCCATGCAATGGGTTGACGAATGAGAGGAGTTTGTTCAATTGCTGCCTGGGATGGTCAGGAAAAAGCCAGTGCCATGATAACTGAGTAACTAGACCCCCAGGAAGGGCTTTAGAAACTGCCATTTTTCCAGACTACATCCTGACCAAAAGTCTTTATGAAAATTATATTCGTCTTTTACAATGCATTACAATGGGTCCCTGAGCCTTCCATATCCCCCAGCATGGTACAGCCTTTTGAGATCCCTTTCTTCAGGTGCTGTGTGCAAAGTGCAGCCTGTTCAGAATGTAGAGAAGGGAGGGGCTCTAGGGATTACACATCCACAGCTAAGATACATTTTCGGTTTAAAGAAAAGGAGTATTTGTGGCGCCTAACAGTCTAACAAATTTATTTCTGCATAAGCTTTCGTGACCTGAAGCTCACTTCATTGGATATATAGGTCTTCGGATCCTTTTCAGCCTCTGACCCCCCTTTAAAATCCTTGCCCACCAAATGTTCCTGCATTTGTTAGCGGGGAGAGCACAGATGTCCTTTCCCCTGTTTTGTAGTTTCTTCCAATTTCCTGGAAAGATCTTTTGCGGTGAGGTAGGAATCAGGCAGTGCCCATTTATCAAGCAGTCTGCATTGTCTGCGTGCTTTCTCTCCACAGTCTCCATTGTATACAGTTTCTTGGATAGTGGATTATTTTTTTGCTGGGTGTTGCTGAGCCATTAACCGCTGTCTGGCTACTGCTCTGTTGTATCTGAAAGGCTGTTTGTGGCTGAAAAAGAATTAAGGGTTTGGGCGCCCGCCAGAGGTAGGCACTAAGGCCGAGCCTTTCTGTTACGACTTGTAACCTGTTTTCCCTGACAGCGTGGAACTTCAGAAACTTGCCTTAACAAAAGCCAGACAACCTTCCCTGATTGTTGAGAACAGAGAGCCAGGGTCTTAACCACGTCCCATAAATTGAAAGCAGTTTGGGAAATATTCATGTCTTTTAAATTCTAATGCCCAAATCAAAATGGGGTACAAGGCCTAAATAAAACCGTTTTTCCTTGTATAAAGCTTAGAAGGGTAAACTTGTAAATTTTTCGCCCTCTATAGCACTGATAGCGAAATATGCAGTTTTTTGCTCCCCAGTTATAAATGCGTACACTGCGTAAAATAATAAGTAAAAAGTGTTTTTTTAATTAAATATAGAAAGTAGGATTAAAATGGTTCCAAGTAGTAGCAGAAAGAACAAAGTGAATTACCAAACAGAAAAAATTAAAACACGCATGTCTAAGCTTAATACAGAAAGAAAAGTAAATATAGAAAAAAAATCTCACCTTCAGAGTTTTAGTTTTCATTGTTCCAAGATCCAAGGATTTGGGTCTGTGTTCACCTATGCAAATTGGTGAGGAGTCTTATCAAGCCTTCCCCAGGAAAGGGGGTGTAGGGCTTGGGGCGAATACTTTGAGAGGAAGACGACTCCAAGTGGACGTTTCCAGGATTGATTTCTGTCTGGTGAGCATTCTACATGAGCAAACACTTTTGTAATTGGTACATAGTGAAAATTTCTAACTTCAGATACAGAAATGATACAAATAGACTACTCATATGCAGTAGCTCCTGAGCTTTCCAATGTTATGTCACAAGATCCATATTGCATAAAACATATCTTAGTTTTATCATACCAATATTTCTATGAAGAATAGGTGGCGTAGCGTCACACCTCCCGCCTTAGATTACTGCTAGAGCCTTAAGTCACTGACTAATACGAAGACAGTGTGCCTACAATCCTTTTTATGTTGGAGTGTTATCAATAGGTGCTGGAGTGTTATCCGTAGGAGTTTTTTAGCTAAGAGCAACTAGAAGATTTTTCTGTCTATTTGCCTGGAGACAGTGCATTTTTCTGTAGGCTAAGACTAGCTATCAGAGAACATAGGTATTATATTACAGCACAAGAATTTTACAAGCCAGTTTTTTGTTTTTTTTTAACTGTCGGGTGTAAAGTTAATTAAAAACAGAGAGACTAAGATGACAGCAACAAAGGCAGAAAAAGCCAAGGAGGCAGCCCACAGGAGAGAAATGGAGGCAAAGGAAAAAGAAGTGGAGGTAAAGGAATAAGAGTGGAAGCATGCACTGGAGCTGGAAAAGCAAAAGCTCAACAGAATACCAATCGTTCTACAGGTACCGCTTCCCATCCCAGGAAGTTCCCCACCTACAAGGCACGCGATGATACCGAGGCCTTCTTTGAAAATTTCGAAAAGGCCTGCCTTGGGTACAGCATCTCTGACCAGTACATAGTAGAGATGAAGCCAGTGGACCCTTAGCAGAGATGGCGGATGAAATGCCAAAGGAACACATGAACCACTATGAACTGTTTAAATCCAAGGCGAGAGGCAGAATGGGGCTAACACCCAAGCATTGCCATTGGAGGTTCAGGGCCCTACGGTGGAAACCAGAGGTGTCATTTACCCAACTTGCCTATCACATTATGAAACATTGGGATGCCTGGATATCAGGAGCAAGTGTTAAGTCTCCAGAAGTGTTGCCCTTCCTAATGTAAATGGAGCAGTTCTTGGAGGTGTTCCTGAAGAAATAGAAAAATACATCCTAGCTGAGAAGCCCATAACTGTAATCGAGGCGGGAGTCAAATGGGCGGAGGTGGCAGAAAAGAAAAAAACAGTTCGTACGAATAACAAAACGGGTGGAGGAGGAGAGAGGAACAATCCTGGTAGCAGTTGGAGGGGAGACCAGAAGGGACAACCTCAGACCACACCCTACTACCTGGGCAGCCAAAGCCCCAATTAAACCCCAAAGAACACTCCAGACACTTTATGGTCCTACCACACCGTTCTCTAGCAACCCGCCTCGCCGCAGGGACCCGTCAGCTGGACGATGTTTTAAATGTAAAAAGCTGGGGTATGTAAAGGCCAACTGCCCCAAGAACCCCAACAGATTACAGTTCATTGCACTGGAATCACACCAGAGGTCCGCAGGCCCAGATACCTCCCAGATACCCTTGGAGCTGAGGGAAACTGTGAGTGTGGGCGGGAAGAAGGTCACCGCGTGGAGAGACACCAGAGCACAAGTGTCAGCTATCCATGCTTCCTTACTGGACCCCAATTTAATCAGCCCAGAGATCCAAGTGAAAATTCAACCCTTGAAGTCCAACTCTTTCAATTGGCCTACAGCCAAGTTGCCTGTCCAGTACCAGGGCTGGTCAGGAACGTGGAGTTTTGCAGTCTATGATGATTATGACATCCCCATGCTGTTGGGGGAAGACTTGGCCAATCATGTGAAGCGGGCCAAGAGGGTGGGAATGGTCACCCGCAGCCAGGCTAAACAAGCCGTGACGCCTTGAAACTTCTATCAGGACCCAGTCAGAGGAGATGGACCCGGACCCCAGGCCAATGTCTGCAACAGCAGTAGTGGATCCAGTCCCAGAGACCCAGATGGAACCAGTTCCAGAACCGGAACCAGCGGAACAACCAGCACCAGAGCCATTGCCAGCACTGAATCCAGTACTTGCAACCTCAACACCAGAGGGCCCCATCGAACCTGAACAGGCAGCAGCCCATAACCCTACACAAGAGGCTTAGCCGGAGCCTGAACCCCAACATAGTGTCCCACGGGAGAGCGGTTCAGAGTCAACGGAAACAGCCCCATCCTCTACATCGCTTCCAGAGGGACAAAGCATAGGTCCACAATCCAATGAGGAACTGATGTCTCCAGCATCAAGGGAACAGTTCCAGAGCGAAGAGGAAGCAGATGAAAGCCTCCAGAGAGCTTGGACGGCGGCCCGGAGCAATCCACCGCCTCTCAGCTCTTCTAATCGATCCAGGTTTGTTGTAGAAAGAGGACTTTTATATAAGGAAACTCTTTCTGGTGGACACCAGGAAGACTGGCATCCTCAGAGACAGTTGGTAGTTCCAACTAAATACCTGGCCAAGCTCTTGAGCTTAGCCCACGATCATCCTAGTGGCCATGCTAGGATGAACAGGACCAAAG
Organism: Chelonia mydas; assembly: GCF_015237465.2. Classification (NCBI taxonomy): domain Eukaryota; kingdom Metazoa; phylum Chordata; order Testudines; family Cheloniidae; genus Chelonia; species Chelonia mydas. The sequence continues at coordinate 55,822,741 of NC_057855.1, forward strand.
ACCGTTGGGGGGGTATTCCACTGGGAGGAAATGGGCAAGGAAGTTTCTACCTACGTCCAGTCTTGTGAAGTATGCCAAAGAGTGGGAAAACCCCAAGACCAGGTCAAAGCCCCTCTCCAGCCACTCCCCATCATTGAAGTTCCATTTCAGCGAGTAGCTGTGGATATTCTGGTCCTCTTCCAAAAAAGACACCCAGAGGAACGCCAGTCCATAGTGACTTTCATGGATTTTTGCCCCCCCTATGGCCGGAAGCAGTAGCTCTAAGCAACACCAGGGCTAAAAGTGTGTGCTAGGCACTAGCAGACATTTTTGCCAGGGTAGCTTGGCCCTCCGACAGCCTCACAGATGCGGGGACTAATTTCCTGGCAGGAACTATGGAAAACCTCTGGAAAGCTCATGGGGTAAATCACTCGGTTGCCACTCCTTACCACCATCAAACAAATGGCATGGTGGAGAAGTTTAATGGAACTCTGGGGGCAATGATACATAAATTAGTAAATGAGCACTCCAATGATTGGGACCTAGTGTTGCAGCAGTTGCTCTTTGCCTACAGAACTGTACCACATCCCACTTTAGGGTTTTCCCCATTTAAACTTGTATATGGCCGTGAGGTTAAGGGGCCATTGCAGTTGGTGAAGCAGCAACGGGAGGGTTTTAGATCTTCTCCAGGAACTAACATTCTGGACTTTGTAACCAACCTACAAAACACCCTCCGAACCTCTTTAGCCCTTGCTAAAGAAAACATACAGGAGGCTCAAAAAGAGCAAAGAGCCTGGTATGATAACAATGCCAGAGAGCGTTCCTTCAAAGTACGGGACAGGTCATGGTCTTAAAGATGCTCCAGGCCCATAAAATGGAAGCATCGTGGGAAGGGCCATTCACGGTCCAGGTGGATGAGAACGTTGGCACGTAGCTAGTGCACAGCTCCTTGATGGAGCTCTTGGGCTTATGCAGTGACAGCAGATCAAGGAGCTGTGCACTAGCTACGGGCCGATTTTCTCAGCCACCCCAGGACTGACTGAACGGGCATACTACTCCATTGACACAGGTAATGCTCACCCAATTAAAGTCCAACCTTACCGGGTGTCTCCTCAAGATAAAACTGCTATAGAACGGGAGATCCAGGATATGTTACAGATGGGTGTAATCCGCCCCTCTGAAAGTGCATGGGCATCTCCAGTCGTTCTAGTTCCCAAACCAGATGGGGAAAATACATTTTTTGCGTGGACTACCGTAAGGTAAATGCTGTAACTCTCCCAGACAACTATCCAATGCCACGCACAGATGAACTAGTAGAGAAACTGGGACGGGCCCAGTTCATCTCTACCTTGGACTTAACCAAGGGGTACTGGCAGGTACCACTAGATAAATCTGCCAAGGAAAGGTCAGCCTTCACCACATATCTCGGGCTCTATGAATTTAATGTACTCCCTTTCGGGCTGTGAAATGCACCCGCCACCTTCCAAAGACTTATAGATGGTCTCCTAGCGGGATTAGGAGAATATGCAGTTACCTACCTTGATGATGTGGCCATATTTTCGGATTCCTGGGCAGAACACCTGGAACATCTACAAGAAGTCCTTGACCCCATAAGGGAGGTAGGACTAACTGTTAAGGCTAAGAAGTGTCAAATAGGCCTAAACAGACTGACTTTCTTTGAACACCGGGGGGGGGGTCAAGGAACTATCAACCCCCTACAGGCCAAAGTGGATGCTATCCAAAAGTGACCTGTCCCAAAGTCAAAGAAACAGGTTCAATCCTTTTTAACCTTGGCCGGTTATTACAGACGATTTGTACCGAAATACAACCAAATCGCCGCCCCATTGACAGACCTAACCAAAAAGAAACAGCCAAATGCCATTCAGTGGACCGAAAAGTGTCAGAAGGCCTTTAAGAAGCTTAAAGTGACATTCATGTCTGACCCTGTACTAAGGCCATCAGACTTTGACAAACCGTTCCTAGTAACCACAGGTGCGTCCGAGCGTGGTGTGGGAGCAATTTTAATGCAGGAAGGACCTGATCAAGAATTCTACCCTGTAGTGTTTCTCAGCAAGAAGCTGTGCGAGAGGGAAAGCAAGTGGTCAGTCAGTGAAAAAGAATGTTACGTCATTGTCTACGCTGTGGAAAAGCGACGCCCATACGTTTGGGGAAGGCGTTTCCACATGCAAACTGACCATGCTGCGTTACAGTGGATTCATACCACCAAGGTTTAGTTGAGCTCTCCAAGATTTTGATTTCAACATCCAACGAGCTTCTAACAAAGTGGCTGATGCACACTCCTGTGAAAGTTTCCCAGAATCAACTATTTAAAATCGTCCTTGAGATTTGGGAAATATTGTTAGTCTTTATACACTTGATAGTATATTTAGAGGTGTATGTGTCCTATTAACTCTCTTTTCTCCTACAGCTCGAGGAAGAAATCACAAAAAGTGTTTCACCCTAGCTGTGATTTGGGGGGTGTGTTATAAATATAAAGGGAATGGTAACCACCTTTCTGTATACAGAACTATAAAATTCTTCCTGGCAAGAGGCAAAACCCTTTCACCTATAAAGCGTTAATAAGCCAAGATAACCTCGCTGGCACCTTACCAAAAATGACCAAGATACTTTCAAAGCTGGAGGGGCAGAGAACAAAGGGGCTTTCTGTCCGTGTGATGCTTTTGCGGGAACAGAAGGAATGCTCTTCATAGCTACTCAAACTTCTGTTACATTAGTAAGTAATCTAGCTAGAAATGCGTTAGATTTCCTTTTGTTTTATGGCTGGTAAAATACACTATGGTGTATGAAATGTATTTTCCTGTTTTTGTCTCTTTTTCTAATTTAAGGTTTGGACTAGAGGGATTCTCTATGTTTTGAATCTGATTACCCTGTAAGGTATTTACCATCCTGATTTTACAGTGGTGATTCTTTTACTTTTTTAAATTAAAATTCTTCTTTTAAGAACCAGATTACTTTTTCATTGCTCTTAAGATCCAAGGGTTTGGGTCTGTGTTCAGCTATGCAAATTGGTGAGGATTTTTATCAAACCTTCCCCAAGAAGTGGGGTGTAGGGTTTGGGGAGATATTTTGGCGGAAGACGTCTCCAAGTGGGCTTTGTTTAACACGCTTGGTGGTGGCAGCATACAGTTCAAGGACAAGGCAAAGTTTGGACCTTCAGGAAGTTTTAACGTAAGCTGGTAAGAATAAGTTTGGGGAATCTTTCATCCAGGTCCCCACAGCTGTACCCTAGAGTTCAGAGTCGAGAAGGAACCTTGTCAGGGAACACCCTCTCTGACACTGAAACCACTGAGTGCCACATGATGGAAAGTCAAGTGGAGGCGAAAAACCTATAAACACCAAACTGGGAAGATAGATGATGCCATAGTTGCCATGAAGGAGGATAATGCTGTGAGAGGAACTGTTCGTGGGAGAACAGTGGCAGAGGGAAATGGAATCACCAGAAACATACATCACTTCAAATTTCTGTGTGGCTTAGTGTTGTGGCATGACATATTGTTTGAAATAAATGTTGTAAGCAAGAGACTCCAAGGTGTTGACCTTGAAATATCTGGAGCAATGGAACAACTGGACAAAGCAAAGTCATTCCTACAGTCTTACCGGTCGGATGAGGGATTTCAAACGTTCCAAGAGTGCACAGAAGTTGGTGGAGGAACTTCACACTGAAGCTATTTTCCCACCCACTCAAGAATTCAAGAGTCACCGAAGAAGACATTTTGATTACAAAGCATGGGATAATCCCATCAGAGACCCCAAACAACAATTCAAAGTTGAATTCTTTAACCAGGTGCTAGATTGTGCAATACAGTCAGTTGAAGAACTTTTCATGCAGCTCAAGGGTACACAGCATATTTGGGATGTTGTACGATATTCCAAAACTCCTCACTGTACCTGAAGAAGACCTACACCAGCAATGCAGGGCACTAAAGACAGTGTTGACGCATGATGACACGCGTGATATTGATGCGAGTGATTTAGGAGATGAACTGAAAGCCCTTTCAAGATATATTTCAGCAGGATAAACGCCAAAGGCTGTTCTGGAACATGCGTGAACAAAGCTTATGACCACCCTCTTTCCAAATGTTTTTGTTGCTCTGCGTATATCGCTAACATTTCCTGTTGCAGTTGCCAGTGGAGACTCCGCGCTGAAGTTAATAAAAAGATATCTATGAGTCACAATAACACAGGCCAGGCTGGTCGGCCTCGCAATCGTCTCAATGAGCTGATCCAGAATGCGCATCTTCATCAAGAAGCAGTTCAAATCTTTGCAACTAAGAAGGCACGGAAAGCACCGCTATCAAACAGATTTAAAATGCCGGTGTTTACTATACAGACAAGAAAAGTTATATTTGCTGTTCATGGTTTTGAAAGTTAAGCATTACTTAAAATTTTTGAACAAGGCATTTTAAGTTGTTAGTTCTCCTTTATTGGGGTAGGTAGCAGAGCAGTACCATGAGAAGAGTAGAAAAGGAAGAAAGTAGAATTGAGACCTTTCAGAGTTTTGGCTCAAGTGAGGGGGCATGGGGCTTCAGCTCCCCGCCTCAGGTGCCAGGCCAGTCCTAGTTTAGGATACCTGTTGGTAGTCTTCTTGAAACTAAGGTTAAGGCTGCTATGTATTGGCTACTTGGATTTGAGGTTAGGGGGATCCTCTGTGTATCTGACTTAGATTTGGGTTAAATTTCCTATGGACAGGCCCCTTGCAGTTCGGCTTAGTGTTCCTGAGGGTAAGCCACATTGAATTGGATAACCCTTCCTATTCGGAGGGCTCACAGCCCGAGGGTTAGGGTTTAGATGGTTCAGAGTCCCGATCCACATTTTAAGAGTCCTTTGTGTAGTTTTCTCCGACTAAAGTAGGGTTTATTCTAGGTAGGCCACCTGGAGTTAGTGTTCACTTAGTGTTGTGACATGACATACCTGCCGTAAGATTCGGGATCCTGTTCGTAACAATTCGCATCACAGTTGGAGTTCAAGTTAGGTTTTCTGTGGATAGGGCTCCCCGCCCGAGGTTTAGGATTGCTAGCGCTCGGCCACTTGGTGTTAGGGTTAGGATTCCTTCAGGTACCTCTCTCCGCCTTAGGTTTACGGTTTCTGTGAGTAGTGCTCCCCTACACTTAGGAACCCTATCTCTAATTCCAAGAAGCCTACTTAGAGAAACTCTGTGGGGAGGGGGAAACTCTAACGCTAACTCTGAGTGGCCTACTCATAGGATGCCTTAAGTCAGGGATCCTCACACAAAGGAACCCTAATCCTAGGTTATAGAGTCTTACACATACACATTCAACCCTAAAACGGGAAGCCCTGCGAATAGAAACCCTAACCTCACGTGGCCTACCCATAGGCATCCTAACACTGGTGGGCTGGGGGAGCACAACCAGTACAAACCCTAACACTACGGCGGGGAGCCCTACCATCGGAATCCTTCCCCAACTCCAAGTGGCCTAATCCAAACATGGTCAACACTAACCATAGCAACTCTAAGCCTAAATACAAGTAGCCTACCTATAGGAATCCAAACCCTAACTCCAAGTTGCCTCACCATAGGAACCCTAATCCTAACCTGGCTACCCGTAGGAACCCTAACTCCAAGTGGGCTAACAATAGGAACCCTACCCAAATGCCAACTGGCTTACCTATAGGAAACCTTACACTAGCGTGTTCCACTCTACTATAGGAACCGTAATCCTAGGGTGAGGAACCCTGTACGTTGAAAGCCTAACCCTAATGGAAGCGCAACTCACAGGACTCCTGAAACTAGGGCAGGGAGCACTGCGCAAAGGAATCCTAAGCCTTACTTCGTGTAGTACCCATAGGAATGTTAACTCTGACTCCAAGTGACTAGTAACTCCAAGTGACTAGTGTTCGTTATAAATTTCATATTGACTCTTTCTCTAAAAGACATTTGGATTCTGTCCATATATACTGGTATTACAAGGGAACTACAGGTACTACGTCAAAAGCACACACATAGGTAGGGACACACGCAGCTGCTGCAGGAGAAAGACATTGAAATCAGCACTGCATAGGCAGACTGAGCTATGGAATTGCTCAGAACTCAAGTGCATACCTCCTTTGTAGTGTAAATCCAAAATGGTATTGTCTTGCACTGCTCAGAGAAATGTACAGCACAAGCTCTTGAAATTCGCCCCCTCCCTCAGTGTGGAGAAAGATATGCACAGTTTTTGCCCTGAAGTTATCAACTGGTTTTAGAGAAAACACAAACTCGTTTATTAACTGCACAAGATAGATTTTAAGTGACTATAAGGAATAGCAAACAGATCAAAGCAGATTACCAGCAAATAAAACAAAAACCGCCATGTAAGCTTAAAACACTAAAGAAACTGGTATCAAGTAGCTATTTCTCACCCTAAATGTTGTTTTAGACATTTATTTCACAGGCCAGGCAGCTTTTCCAGCCAGGGCTCAGCTTTTCTCTGCCCCCACTTTTGTCTTTGTTCCTTAGATGTTTCCTGTTCAGTGAAGAACAAACACTAATTAAGTCACTCCCCTGTCTTAAGTAGGTTTATATATGGTGGGGAACCCTTTGTTTGACAGTGTGGTCCCCCACCCGGTGGAAAAATAGTGGTATTGTATCATGGAATCCAGTGCCAAGTGACTTAATCACATGACCCTTCAGTAAGAAGATCTCTAAAAGGTAGGAAATTAGAATCTTCAAAGTCCTATTGTTCTCCCTAAAGGCTCATCAAGACGGATTGCATTCTGTTTGGTGGGCATTCCCCAGGTGCAAACACTTTTGTAGAATTTAGAACAATTAGAATTGATAGAACAATTAGAAATGATACATGCATACAAATAGGATACTCATATTCAGCAACTCGTGACCTTTCCAATGCTATGTCACAAGACCCATCTTACATAAAACATATCCTAGTTGTGCTATATTCATATCATACCAATATATCTATGAAGAATATGGGGTGTAGCATCACACCTCCCGCCTTAGATTAGTGCTAGAGCCTTAGTTACTGACTAATGCGAAGACAGTGTGCCTACAATCCTCTTTAGATCTTGGTTATCTAACTTGCCAGTGTCACCAAAAATTGGAGTGTTATCCATAGGTGTTTTTACAATGTTCTGTGTTTCTTTTTTCCAGCTTGCAGGAAAGCATTCTAGCGTGTGCAGCATTGTTAACACAATGTAGATATTAGTATCTTTTAGAATGTAGGTGCCTTAGCATTTAGCTACCAATGCTATGAGACAACATGATTCGGTTTCCCTTTCCAAACTGCACTCCAGGTTTGTAATACTTTTCTGCTGTGCCAAGCTCTAAGGCTGTTTACAGGTACTACTAGCTAAGTAGTATTCTTATAGCATTTCCTTGTTACCACTCCTAGCATGTTCAAAAGTTCTTTCAAGAATCATGCGTGTTCCTCGTTTTTTGTATACCACACAATCGTATTATAAGGCTGAACACTGCTGTGCTGGATCATCGCCCAAGGTACAGAATGGCACAGTGCTGGAGGAGGCTTCAGGGCCTGGGCCTGCCACCCCAATGTAACAGGTGGCACCTCGGCAGGGGCAGGGGGCAACCCATCACAGAGCCCTTTCCCCTTCTCTCACAGGGATTTTTCCCTGCAGTCCTACTGTGATGGGATTCCCCAAGGTGAATCCTGGAACTGGGTTACCGGTGTACTCCCTTGATTCTCCAGCCTGGACTATCTGTCACAATGCTTTGCTAGTGACAAGCAGCAAATCCTTCCAGGCACTGTTATCACGCAGCACAACAGCATGTGCAGCCCCGCATACAGCTACATTGCACGAGTGCACCCAAAGGTACTCATGAATCACACAGAGAAAGGCACCAGCCAACTCCCCCCAGCTCTGCACCCCTGATCTGTACCATCTTGTCCTGGTCAGAAGCCTGAGCAGTGTAAGTTTATTACCCTGCCTGCCCTGCCCTCAACGTGGAGAGGTCATGCACCAGCCTTTGTAACCGGAACTGAGATTTTCCAAGCACTTCAAGCCAAAGACAGTGTTTTATGTAAAGTATAAAACAGATTTATTAACTACTGAAAGATAGATTTTAGGGGATTAAAAGTGGTAGGCATAAGAGGTCAGAAATAGTTACCAAGGAAAATAAAAGATAAGCATATTTTTCTCACCCCACTGGTTGTTACAGTTCTTAATATACAGGCTTCTCCTTAAGCCTGGACCACTCTCCTCAGATGAACAGCATTCCTGTTGTTCACAGTGTAGATGGGGGAGGAGAAAGACAAAACATGATGCCACAGTCTCCTGTTTTATATCCTTAGTCCATGTACCTAGAATACACTTGCCCAGACATGTCCTGATGGGCTTTGCTGAATCATAGTGTTGTGCAGGCCCCATTGTGTGGTGCTTAGGCAGGCCTTCTTTACTTCCGGGGGAATTCTGCTCCAAAAAATTAAAAATTCTGCATATTTTGACAATTTTAAAAAACTACAATACAGAAAAAAGTCACAATAACTATTCAGCATTTCCTAAATACATGAAAGTTAAATTACAAATACCTGGTAACCAATACCCTGCACTCCAATTGTAAACCTGGATTTTCATTTAGATTACATTACAGAACACCAACAGCAAATAAAAGTAAAGTAGAATGTCATTTTAAATTGCTTAGACTTTCACACATGAAAGTCACAGTTTTGCTAATCATTATCCTGCATTTCAGTGCAATCTAGTATTTTCATTTAATTCAGTTATAGTACAGAAAACAAAGAGCCTTCAAGTTTTTCTCACTTAGTGATTTCCTTGTGCCTGAAAATACACTGAAAAATCTCTCTGCATCTGCAGAGTTTGAGACAGCATTTATGCAATTCAAGGCCAGTTTGGAGATATTTGGAATTCTCTCTGTCATTGAAAGCCAAAACACTTGGCAGTCTACAAACATAGGTTGACTTTGACTAGCTTCAGGCACAATATTTTCCCTGTACAGTTTCAGCTCCTGTTCAGATATCTCAGAAAAAACAGGTATTGCTTGAAAATATTTACAGGGATATAAACATGATGAGGATCAAATAACCTACAAGTCTTCAGAAAATTTAGATCTGGTTGTCCAAATGATAAATATTTGTCAAGCTTTTCAGAAGCTTCATGGAATGCCTCTTTAAAAGGAGCTAGACAGGGAAGTCTTTTAATAGGAGGTAAGTTTACTGCCTCCCTAAAATTGAAGAACTCTGAGGTGCTTTCTGAATGGAGCTCTAGATGTGAACTGAAATATATCTGCAGTTCTTCCAGAATGTCAAATGCTTTAACAGTGCAAGGCTTCCTTCTCTCAAATACCAGATTTAAACTGATAATTTGTTCACATTTTCTGTACTTTCAACAATGCATAATTAGTTGGGTCATTCAGCATTTTCTGAATAGTTTGCACAGAAATTGGGGAGTTGCTATTGCACTCTTCATTAAAGAACTCTTTGTAGAACTGAAAGTTCTAAGAATGATACTGGACAGCATGGAACCAGCTGTTCCAGCTTGTTCCACCTGGGCTAGAAGGCATGGATAATTTGGCATCTGGAGACTCCTCTTGTAGTTTCTGGTTCATGAAAAGGAAGTACCTTTCTTTCCTACTTCCAGAGTTACAGAACATGTTTCTGAAACATCTTACAAATGTATCAACCAGCTGAAAAGGCATTCTAAATGATTCACCAATTAAGTTAACAATATAACCTGTTTGGCACATATGCATAGAATTTGGAAACAGTGTAGACAACACAAAATCAAATGCCTTTTTCATGTAACTAGCATTGTCAGTATCAATGACTACAACATTTTCATAATCAATCTGGTACTCGTTACTGCTTTGACTACAGCCCGTGAAACAATTGAGTGATTAACAGTTATCTAAAAACACCAGAAAAACAGTTAACATTCCCACGGCAATCAGGTTCTTCCAATGGTGCAAACAGTACATTCAGTATTGATTTTGCCTCATCATCACAATGTTAATCAAAGATAACAGGGATTTTCTTTGTCTTAAGCTGGTTTTAAGTTTTCCTTTTCTTTGTGGTACACTTCAGGTAAGTATGTTGTTAGAGAATGAGCAGGGGGACCCAGAGGCTAATTGAGTAGACAGGCTTCTTTATTGCGGTACTTGTTCCCCTTGACCCAATTGTCGAGTAAGCACTGAATTAGTTACAGCACACTTCTTTTATTTAAGTTAGTATGTAAATACCTACATTTTCTACAACACCCCCAAAACCCTTATTTAGTAATATGAACGTCCATACCATAAATATTAACAGCTATATACTGATTATAATTATTTCAGCCCCTGATTACTATTTACAACATTAGTATATTCTACAGATAGTTTTTACTTTAAAGACACATTTCTTTGTAATAATTGCAGCCAATTCCCTTGATCAGCTGATCACAGGGAAGGGAAGAAGGGGCCATGACCCCAAGCTCGTTTATGTGGCTGGGAAAGGAAGGGAGGGAGAGCTATCACCGCTTTACATAAACAGTATTTTTAGATCCCCACATTCCTGCAATGCTTATCACTCCTTAAGGAGAAGGGAAGGGAGAGGGATAGCACTTTATCTATCAAAGAGACAGTGCCTGCCCCTGCCTTCCTCCCCAATACAATGCTAGTGGTTACCCAGGTTTTAATTAACCCTTACATACCCCAACACTCCCCCACTCTCTTCAAAAAAGGGCCCAGGTGCCCCTCCTTCCCGCACATTGGATGGCGGGGCACTTGAGCTGGAAGCCCTGGCTCCGATTAGCTCAATACCTTGGTCCACCAGTCATGCTAGGGAGAGAGAGCAAAGGCAGGCCATAAAAGGCATAAGCCACTGAATTTACAAGTATGGATTTTGGGGCGAGGCTAAGGCAGCACATAATTTTAAGCACCCCATTAATATGATTAATAATACAGTTAGTATGAATAGCACCCCTATAATGTGAGTAATATGACTAAGAAGTGAATGAGGGTCCATTAGGCCTGTCCAAAGGGCACAGACTACATCAGTCCAAGTACAATCAATCAGCAGTTCAGTAGCTAGTCGGAAGGCATTCATTCCTTGAAGGGCCCAGGTTTCCAAGACCTGCATTTGGCATTGCTTGGCCTGGAGCTGCCACTACTGTGTCCATATCATGAATATTTACAGAGAAACGGGGCACTGTCCAAACCAGCTTGACAACTTGGTATGGAATTGGGTAATGCATTGGTTCAATTGTCCACAGCAATGAGTTCCACAGATCCATTCATGCACCAAAGTTCCAATGGCAGCATGTAATTGTGCCAGATGCTGGTGCACTTGTACTCCCAAGTGTTCTATTACAGAATTGTGCACACTCCCAGCAGAACACTCCATATCCCATATACATTACACCCAATTGTTCACTCCTGGCACAGGGCACTGGGCCTGCTTCTTTATGGCCATTGGAGAGGGGCACATTTAAATATTTTATTTGGACAAATAATTACTTAACTGAATTATTGTTTATTTTACATCATTTGATTTTTTTAGTGGTTCCCAGTGAGCTCTTCCCTTTCTTATTATTTCCATAGGGCTCATGGGGACCACCTTAGTTGCAGTCTTATTTCAAGGTTCCACTGCAACTATTACCCAGGTGCCCCACTAGTTGAGCATTTTGCATTCCCATACACATTTCCCCCCCACACCCAAATTTCATGCACTTAACCCTGTGGTTCCTACTGCTCATAGATTTCTTCTGCAGCAACAATTCCATGTGTATACCCTCACCCACCAGTTAAATTGTTGCTTTAACCCTTTTATGTATGTGCTGCAGTTAGGGTGTACCCTGTCCACCCACCATTCTTTGGCGTGTACCACCGATTTATATAATGGACTGAAAGGACACACTGACGAGCTTTTGGTGCACCCGCTCCCACACGTTCGCCCATAAGGAAGTATTTTCAGCTCCAGGCTGCAGCCAGCTTAAATCAGGATCCTTCCATCTTGGCATCCATATTACCTGTAGGGTTACATTCTGCAAAGCGGTTAAATTGTTATATTCCCTGCGTCGCAGGGGAGACTTCTTGCCCAGTCTGGTATGTACATAACTGCAAGCTTAAGGATTGTCCTCTATGGAGGTACCATTATGATTACACATTGTAACACCACACCCCAACAGTGGAACCCCATAACCCAAACACCCCAGGAGGCCAGAGAATTATATTTTTGGGCCCTTTGTGATAAACCACCTGTCTAGATGATTGTTTCCTACTGTCATTTATTATGACATATTCTAAAGAATACCATGCAATATTTCCAGATACATTTAGTATTCTTCACTGGGTTAGGATTCCCCCCTCCAATTCATACACCACATACCGACATTGCTCAATTCCCATGGGGGGTGGGGGCGGCTAGTAGTACAGTTTTTTACGGGGAAATCCTTAGAGTCCCCATCTGCCTCATTACCACCACTTGGGGGTGTAACAGTTCACGTGTTTCCCTCCTTTGCCACTTCACATCGCTGGATTTGGGTAGGGCTTACAATAGCAAGAATAGCAGAAATGATTGTTTTATTCCAAGTCAGGGTGGTTTTTGTTTTTCCTTTGTGGGTCCACCTGTAAGATGCATGCAACAGAATTGATTTATTCCTATTTTTAACCCCCACTCTGTGCAGTCTCAACTCCATATAGTCCTTGAGAGGGTGACAGCCCTTCTCAAGGGTTGCACTCGCTCTCTGCGGTTAGGCCCTTTGGCCCTGCTGCCTCCTGGGACCACATCTCTGAGCCTTCAGCACGCCTTTCTCTCTCTCTCTCTCTGAGCCCCGCTCAGGGAGTCCACTCATTCTGGACCCCCGGGGCCTCCACACCCAGAGGGAATAATGCAACCCCAATCTCTAGACTGCAGTGACCCTCAGCCAGGGTCAAACAGAAGGGTTTATTGTACATCTGAACACAACACAGGAAGTTCTCAGGACCCTCGATCCTCAAAAGTCTTAGCACCATCCATCAGGGTCTATCCCGCATCCAGATGCCTCAGGCTGCTCTTTATCCCCACTCCAGAAGCGATCTCCTTCCAGTTGACCACCCTATATCACCTTCCAGAAAGCCCCTCCTCCATTGTTTGTCTTTATTCCTGGGCAAACAGATCACCTTTGTTACCAATGGCCAGAACTAGCTGGCTCCCAGGATGGGGTGGGCCTCTGGGTCACTGGTTGCTAAGTTCCACAGTATCCAGGTCATTTTCTGGGGTCCGGGCTACTAGGCGAGGTCATGCCTGGTCCTCTGCAACAACAAACACCCTCTCCCACCACCTCGTAAAACATGCAGCACATACGGTATTCATGCAAAACACAAAGAAAATCCCCCACTTCGTCACACCTAAAATTGACCATTTAAATATTAAGAGTCTAATAAGAGAATTTGGCACATTTGCTTTAGGTTGTTTGCAAATTCAAGAAGGCAGCTGTGTCCATTTATATTCATGTTATTGTATGTTAATTTCTACAACCATGATGGCTAAAAAAAAACAGTATTTCATTTCAAATAAAATTGTACAATTAGGAACCACTGAATGTTCCCCACAACACACAGTTTTTTAACAGTTGTAACTTCTCTTCTTCTCCCTCACCCACTATTAAGGACAGATTGCACAAAGAAGAACTTCTCTGATAGATAGCAGTACATTAAGCTGTAACAATCTGCTCACTTACATGTTTTTAACAGTATAATAAAAGAAGGAAAGGGTTTGTTCTTTGCATAAAACACAAGCTTGGTGTTCTTTGGACAGAGTTAAAAAAAAACAAAACACTGCTCCCTGACACTCTGTCAAATGCAGCATTTAATATCACTGTGCCCAAACCAAAACTCTGGATTCAAATGCACCATGAACTGTGAGGCAGTTTGTATCAAAAATCTCTGGCTTTGAGTCCTCTCTTTTATTAACAATTCTGTAAGCATACACAATCTCTTTCCGGTGCTGTTTCAGTCAGATAAGGCTCTGCAAATATGAATTGTATATCTGAAACAAACTGGGTGTGAAAAATCTACAAGAATAAATGTGTGAAGATTTTTCTCAGTGAAAACAGTTTCAGCTTAGCAGTTGGAACATTTCACAAATGAAGTTTAAAGATCAGACACACAGAACACAATGACCCAACTTTTCTTTGTCCCTGAGAAATGACAGAGGCTGGAGAAAACTGATGCACCTACCAAATATATTTCCAACTGTATAAAAAGAAAATCCACAACAAACATATCAGTAAAGACTGGTCTTCTTCATGATCCTCAGGAATTCCTGCTCATTCACTTCCCCATCTCCATCTCGATCTGCTTCATCAATCATTTCCTGTATGATGTTAAGGATTCAGAGACCAAATTAGATGGGTCCATTAAGGTATATCAGGGAAGGGAGGGAAATGGAATGGAAAGGACACAGGATTTTATTACAGCACATTTCACATCCAATCTATTCAAAAGCAGTTGTTATGCTGCTATACACACTGTGTGGTACAGGAACTATCCTGGAAGAAAACAACAGATCCTACTGTATTGTATCTTTGTAACTCCAGAGTACTGCAATTTCACTGAAGTCATTGGAGTTACTCGGGATGTACAAAAGGATAACGATAGGGGGAGGGATAGCACGTGGAAAGGACTTTGATTTAAGATGCTGAAGGATAGCACAACATTCACTTAAGTAACACATGACAGTGTCTGCACTGAGCAAGAATCCCCATTGTGGTGTGGATCTTTAACTTGCAATCTTTAGTCCCAGAGTACTGCCATTTGAGCCAGAATGACACCAGGAGACTACAGGAAACAGGAGGGAGTGGGAAAGAAAAGGGCAGTGGGAAATGGAGATAATTTAAGTAAAACTCAGCACTTTCTGTTGTTACAAATATAATTTACAAATTTACCTGCTTGCATCCAGGGCAAGAGTGGGTTTAAACAACCTTTCCATCCCACCCCTGATCCTGGTGCTTGTGGTGTGCCCCTTCCACGTAAGCCAGAGCAGCCACAGGATTGTGCTGGCTGACAATAGCCCCCAAGGAGCCATAACACCAACCAGGGTTTGCAGGCACACAGCAACACTCTGGACACATTTCCTTGCCCTCCCATCTCCCTGCCTTGAAGACTGAGAGGGTTTTAACACAGATCCAGTTATTCCACCAAAGAATTTCCCCACACAAGGGAAATCCTCAAGTACTTGGTTAGGGCAGTCTTATGGACCTTTTGCACTACCACAGCAATGCAAAGGGGATATGTCAGGGACTGGGGATCTGGTCTATGGAGTGTGAAAGAACAAAAGATCTCTTGGGTCACCAATGTTGTTAGATGTTCGGCTGTGTGTATGTGTTTTTCCTGTGTGCTGTCCCAGCTTTGCGCAGACCTTGGGCAAACCGCCCAATGACCACAAGATCGGTTTAGGAACGAAGACACACAGCTAGGGTTATTGTAGATGAAGCACGGTAATAGCACCTGGCAGACTCTATGAGGATACTAAAACATGTATGCCCAGGACAATGGATGCAGCTTAGTTAGTGGCAGGACTTTTCACTGCCCCCTAGGCTGGCCAAAGACACTTCCTCGGAGACTTTATTTTATACATTAGTATAAACAAGTTACGTACTGCCCCTCTGACATGGTTAGTTAACACCCTCTGACATAGCTGGTTACCACCCACCACCTTATACATTTTTATTCATTACACTGTTATTCTGACCTTATTTTTAGGAGGGGTCTATGTGTCCCTGTTATCTTTGGGGAATATTTATATACCATCCTTAATACTGAAATGCTCTGATACCACTCTTCTAAAACGAGTTTGCGTAAGTACTTCTTTGCCTAGCACTTCTTACAAATGTGTGTTTTTTTGCAATATTAGCCCTGTTCTTGCCAAATTCTGTAAATTTGCAAGCAGGCAAAGTCTAACGTTTGCTCACAGCCTAACTTTGCTTCAGCAAAGCTTGCCCACTACTTTAGCTCAGGCCTCATACCAGCCCTCTAATACAAGGGCTTATATTTTAGACTCTTTGTACTGCAGTGTACACCCATCTCTTTAAAAAGAGCATATTCAAGGCCCCATGTACTGTGTGGCAAACTAAACCAGAACTCTGTTGCAAAACTTCTGGATTCTGTGGCACTCTAGTGTAGCAGACTGGTAATTCCGCAGCAGTTTCACCTAAGTTAAAAAATGATGTTAATGAATTAAATCTGAAATGAAATAATACAATCAGTGGACTACTATGTATACAACATACGTAGGCAAATCATAGAAGGCACAAACCTGTAGCTCCTCATCTGTGAGATTTTCCCCCAAGTTCCTTGGCCACACGTTTAAGGTTTTTGAAAGAGATTTTCCAGTTTCATCATCATCAAACAGTTTGAAGGCTTTTAGAATCTCCTCTTTGGAATCTTTTTCAGCCTTAAAGAAGTAAGCAACATACCAGTTCATAGCCAAAAACTTTGTTAACTTGTACTTAAGTCTAAGAGTACAATCAGTAACTTAAGTGTAAAAATTGTAGTATCAAAACAAATATTAGAAACACAGGAAACTAAGCTAAGATTCAATATAAAGAACCCAATTATTAGAAATTATGCAAATAGTGAGTGAAAGCACTCAGCGAGCCTTAATTTTTGCCAATATAATGATGTTCTCTGAATGTCACTTTTATGTTCCTTTCATGTCTAGGACCAGATCTTTGCATGATTAAAGTTTTGCAGCATCAACACTGTCAAATATGTTATTTTGTTATCAATGAGTTTTTCTAAGAATTTTTTAGGTACAGTACACAGATCATGGCGGTAGATATCTTAAATTTGGAAAAACACTGTACTGGCATAGTGACTATCACTGAAATCCTCACAACTTACCAAAACTTAACACAGCTTCTCTTCTTGGTGGCCAATGTTGTTTTTCCTCTTTGGTGTGGTTTTGATTATATTAATTTCTCTCCACTCCCTTCTTTGTAAGCAATCTTATCCAAGAGAAAGATCTTAAAGACACCACCAACTATGATGGGATGGTTCCTGTTTGCAACCATAAATTTTGCACATGTGGTTGCTAAGATTAGGTAGGGAAGTTTTGAGTCCTTTCAACTCCCACTGAAGTTAACAGGAATTGAAAGGCATTCAGCAACTCGCAAAATTGGTTTCATTGTGACTGTCCCAACTTACATACCATCTTCTGAGTCATCACCACCAGAAAGTCATGGAAGCTGATCTTTCCTATTCCTTCCTTATCAATGTCTGATATCATTTTCTTGATCTCTTCTTTTTTGGGTTCAAACCCTAGTGCTCTCATGGCCACCTGCAAACAATGAAAAGAGATTAGCTCCTCAGTGGGCAATGGAAATACAGGTATGGAAGAAAAAAAGTTAAACTATGCCATGCTGTGGTTAAATTAGGTATTTTTTTCTCAAGGCAAACAGCAAGGTCAAAGAGCAGGTGATGGAAAAATGGTCTACTAATAACATTTAGCAACCTGGAGACAGCTGAATGTCTTAACAGCAACCCTTGTATAAGGCTTGTATAAGGAGCTCTCTAGACATACTCTGGAGAATAATGCACCCAGCCTTCTCTAGTCAGTACTAGCAAGTAAGTGGAGTCAGTAAAGGGGGAAATTAATGCAAGAGAGAAGTTCTTGGTGCTCTGCAGACCCTCCTTCCCCTATAAGAAAAAAGCCCAACAGATGTAAGACTCATCATCCATGCTGCCTGAGAAATTGTACCCTCTGGTCCTGAGGTTTTTAACCTTATTCATCTGATCTTTCGCATTCCAAGTCATTTTCTGAGGTCTGGGTTTTCCCTCTTTCTGGCTTACGACTCAGACACCCACTCAGAGGGTAAGTGTTCTGGTTAGGTGAAAGGTTTTGGAAAACAAATAGAACAGATCTAAAAGACCACCTTTTCTCTACGGAAAATCAAGGTACAGGAAAATGCAGAAAACGCTTGTATTCTACAGGTCAAAGGGTCACTACATTACTATTTGGACACTACATTCAGGATGAGGAAGCTCAGATATACTAGATATACAGAGTTCCTGGAGCCACTAGGGAGGTAACTGGAGGGCAAAGAAAGGTCACAGTCTTCAAGGAACGTGACCCCATGGGAGAAGATCCCATCATGCCTAGTACTGTACTGAACTCCAATCTACTGTGCTCAACTCAACCAGCACTTAAGCCCAGAGGGAGTTAGGGTCTATACCTTGACATAAACCTTCAGAAGAAGGTCTAAAACAGCTGGGATTCTGGTTCCTCTATAAATCTTCTTTAAAAAAGCTGAACAGTTGGTTTTGTCTATCATGTATATAGAAGTTACTTCAGCCCCTGCCACATTCCACTGACATAATGGAAATTTCTCTCTAAGGAGTGTAGAAAAAACACTTAGAATCCCCTCAGGAAAGAGTTTCCCCATCCCTCCACACTCTGCTTTTCCATTCCCTGGTGAAGAGACAAATGGCAGACTTGAAGGTTGCCTTTCTGCATGGTCCTCTGAGCGAGGCAGGATTTAAACTGGAGAAGCAGAAGAGGGAGCTGTAGAAAGCAGGAAAATCCTAGATGGGGTTAATCATCATCCTCCCTAACAGAATGAGTGAAGTGGAGGCACCAAATATCTGCTCTGTCACAAACAGTGACACAGAAATTAATGACACTGGCATGTCCTTTAACTATGGCTTTCGGAATGGTATAATCCTAAGATGGCTTTCATAATGACCAAAAACCTTGGACCTTCTACCAACACCTACAAAGCTCATGACATCCTGGAACTACATTTCAGAATGTGATTTTGTCAATCCAGCTCCAAAGAGCCCCCATGGGAGAAGGGGACAGCACAAAGAGTGACAGATAGCAACAGATTGTGTGGGGATACAGTGACTTTATGTTGTAAAGGGATCAACCCTCCTCTGCCCCAGCTTAGATTAGTTTAAGTCTCTATACATCTAGTTCCTTTTTTTCTTTAACATCGAGTTTAATCTTGCCTTTAGCTCCTTAACATCTATGTTCCCAGTGCCATCGGTATCAAACAGATCAAAAGCCTCTCGGATCTCCTGCTTCTGGTCTTCAGTTAGTTCAAGTTTAGGACCGGTCTTCTTCTTCTGGGCTACCGCCCCTAATGTAGATTTCTTGAAGCTGGAAGCCTTGAAATATTAATAGAAGATCAGAGACTAGAATTAGATTCCCAAAGCAGGCAGACAAGACTCTCAGCATCAGGGGAGAACAATCCAGAATGAAACCAGAAACTTCCGTTCTCAGCAACCCTTGTGATTTCCAGTGAAGCCAGAAAACAATAGACAATGTGGCCACACAAAAATCTAACAAGCTGCCCTTTTAAAGGACAGAGATATGGCTTGTGAAGACAGAAGGTTCCAGCCTGAAGGTGTAACTTGCAGGGGTGATAGGTCCCTACATATTATGCTTCATCTATATTTGTATATAAGTGCTTTGAAACTGAGACAGTGAGACTGAGGCTGGTAATTTTTGCAGGCTACATGCAGAGCTGTCCCTAGGGTATGGTGAATTGGGGCAGCCGCCCCAGGCCCCACGCTTTGGGGGGCCCCCGTGGTGGCCGCCCTGAATCGCCTTACCCTAGGGACAGCTCTGTGAGCGTGTCGTGTGGGGGGGCGCGAGGCCAGCCCAGAGGGGGATTGGGGGGCCAGGCTGGCCCGCGGCGTTAGCAGCAGCAGCAGAGGTCAGTCCTGCACACACCATCGGGAAGTGGCAGCAGTGACCCCAGCCCGCCCTGCCAGCTCCCAGTGTCACTCGGGGGGAGGGGGCGGAAGCCGGAAAGAGGCAGAGCAGGGGAAGGAAGAGGTGGGCGGGGGCTTAAGGGAAAGGTTGGAGTAGGGGCAGGGGTGGTCCCAGGCTGCACACTCACCTAAGGACAGCCCTGGCTACATGGTTGGGATCAAGATGATACAGTGCACACCAGAATATCTTTGCAAGCCACACAGCCGGGACCAGCACCATGTAGCACACACTAGGGACTGTTGCCTATGTAGGCCATGCCACCTACATCAACTGGAGCAACTCATTGTGGCAGTATAGCCTAATGGATTAGCACTGACCTGGTCTCAGAAGACCTGGTTCTAATCCCAGCACTATTATTAGCCTGCAGGGTGACCATCAATAGGTAATGTCCCTGCTCTGTGTCTCAGTTTCCCCCATCTATAAAATGGGGATAATGCTACCGCTCTCCTTTGTAAAGTACTTTGAGATTGACTGATGACAAGTGCTCCAAAAGGGCTGGGTGGTGTTATTACGGCGGGGTGGGAGGAGGACCAGCACATGTGGGGGTCTGCACCCCCTTGGAAGCCCCCCTGCAGCACGGGCAAGGATGCAGCTAGGAACTCTGTACCTGCCACGCCAGCGCGGACCCAGCCCTTTGGACCTCAGGGCCCACTCCCGCAGCCGCTGTGTGGGGGCGGGGCTGCTAACTCCCTGTGACAGGCTTCAGGGCCTACTGCTTCAGCACCCCACTGCGCTCACTCCATCAAGTGGCTGGCCTAGCCCGCGCCCCTCCGTGTTGTGTCCCCCCGCCCCGTCCTCCAGACCGGACAGCTCTCGGACCCACTCACCATCCCTCAGGCCGGTGCTGCAGGAACAGCGCTTCCGGTCCGGACAGAAAAAAGGGGCGGGCCCAGTATCAACGGCAGCCTTCCCCATAGGCCAATAGTTCTACCTTGATGCCATAGCAACCATGTTTGCCATTATGCTTAGTGGGCGGATCCGGAAGAAGAGAGGAGTCTATTCCGCCTTCCGCCAAGACGAGTGGCTGAAGGGGAGTATCCAGGAAACCAATCAGTGAGCGCGTTGGGGCTCGGCTGATTCTCGGCCTAGGGGCGGGGCTGCGAGAAGAGGGGGAGGGCGGAGCTAACAGGAAATGCTGTCGCCGCTTGGAGCGGCTGAGGGGTGCGCGCGTGTTCCTGGGCAAGGGGAAACTGGGTCTGGGGTGGGGCCGGTGAAAGCAGTGGCGGTGTCGGGATCCTGCCTGCTTCTTCTCGGGGCTGATGCCAGGTAGGGGTGGGGAAGGGCTGTGGCAGGAGGTTGGGGGCACGGGGGAGCTGGGAGGGGGCCGGGCTGGCGGGAGGGTGTCTGGATGCTCAGGGCCGTACGGGCCTGTGGGTGGGGAGCCCTGAAGCCTGGGGGCGGGGGGGACAGTGGGAGTCCCAGTATGGGTGTTGGGAGGGGTGATATCCCCCTAGGCTTCGGCCCAGGGTAGGGACTCACCTCGGGGCTCTCTCCCATGTTGCCTTTGTGCGGCCAATTCTTGTGCTTTTATTAAAGCTCTAGCTGCTGGAACTGCTATACTGCATGAGAATCTGAATTTTCATTTTTTTAAAGAAAGTGTCTAGCCCTCCGTGGTGAGGAAGCAAGTGCAATGTGAAGGCACAGAAATATTTTATTATGTAAAATAAGTAATGGATTTTAAGACAATCTAATTATTTTTCAGGGCCAGACTCTGATTTTTGAAGACTGTGGACTGACAATACTACTCTTCCCTGCCAAAATCCCCCTGATAAAATCCTAACAGCCACTAACTTAACCTCAAATTTTTCCATAAGAGTCACCTTTGCTGTTATACTTACAAACCCCAGCCTGTTAATCATAGCTGGGATAGGGACAAGCTGTGATTCTTCCTCCCCAGTTTGAAAACAATCAGGGTACATCCTATGTAACTAACTAAGTAGGGCCAATTCCTCACCAGATTCATTTGCTTATGTTGTAGTCTAATTCTTTTTGTCTTTAAATTGTAAGCAATTCAGGGTAGGGATTGTCTCTTTTCTCTGCACAGAGCACAGTGGGGCTCTAGTTCCAATTTGGGAGTTTGCCCTACCATCATTATTAGAAAATATTTTTGTATTATAGTGGTTCAATCCTGTCCTGGCTAAGGATAAACCATGTGGCCACTGGTTCCTCTGCCTATGGATGTTGTGCAGATGAGCCTCAACAGATCTGCAGTAGATATTGATTGGCCCAGTGTGGCTTCCAGAGTGGTAGAACTGGTGGGGCGTTCTAGCCCCCGGCCCTGAAATGGTTATACAATAAACTCATACTTGGGAGGGGAGGCAAGATTGGGAACCAAAGAGGCTGGAATGGCTACCATGGGTTGGGTCAGGGCCAGAGAGAGGGACCTGCAGGGGCTGGAGTAGGCAGGGACTACTGGGAGCCTCCTTCCCAGCCTAGAAACTCACTCCAATTTCCTGGCTGAGTCTCAGTACCACCTCTCAATCTCCCACATTTTCAGGGAGCTTCTGCCCCACTCCCAGGCTGCTCTCTGGGAATTATATTGCACAGTCTGCTGATGTGTTTGCATTATAGCGTTCAATTCAGAGATGACACAGCAGTTTAAACTGGCTAAAATGAGAAGGATTTGCTGATTAAGAGGCATTTTCCCACAAATACACAATTATCTGAGCTACATAACCTGTTTGGAGTTCTGTCATTGGTGGAGAATCTTTATACCAAATTGAATTTCAATAATTTATGTATTTTCTGGAACTTAAAATAATAAGAGTTCAACTATGTTGGTGAGAAGTTTTATAAAAAATAGCCATTTTGTTTTTGTGGGACCTACACAAAAACGGTGTGTTCTCCCTATGAGGATGATGCCAGCGAGTAAAGTGTACAAGATTGATCCAAGTTACTCATCTGTTGTGGTAATGTTATATGGGAAAAATCTGTTTTTTCCAGTTTAGATGACAGGTGTTTAACCAATTAATGAGTGGTGCAAAGAACTTAATTAAATGTGATATGTTAAAGTATTAACATCATTTTTTATTTATTTATTTATTTTAGGAATTAGATTTACAGTGAATCCTCCAAGAAATGGCTACACAACTCAGGCTAGTAAGTTTAAAGGAAATATTTTTTCTAAGTTTGTTTTCTAAGCATCACTTATTTTTGTTGGAAGTTTATCCAGAAGAGGAAGAAAAATTGGTTATCTACCCTGTGGTAAACACACAGCTAAGGGTAGCATAAAATCCCTCCTTTACCTGTAAAGGGTTAAGAAACTCAGGTAATCTGGTTGGCATCTGACCAAAGGGACCAATGAGGGGAGAAGATACTTTCAAAATCTGTGGGGGCAGGAGTTTGCTTTTGGTCTCTTTGTTGTTTGCTCGGGGGTCAGCGAGGAACCAGGACAGGGAAAATACATCTCCCTAAGCCATATCTGAACTAAGTATCTAATCTTACAGAAATAGTAAGTAATCGCAAGGAAATGCATTAGATTATCTTTTGTTTCAGCTTGTGAATTTTCCCTGTGCTAAGAGGAAGGTTTATCCCTGTTTTTGTAATCTTAAAGTTTTGCTTAAAGGGGAAACCCTCTGTGTTTTGAATCTGATTGCCCTGTGAGATTATTTTCCATCCTAATTTTTACAGAGGTGTTTCTTTTACTTTTCTTTTTAATAAAGTTCTGTTTTCTTTAAGAATCTGATTGGGGTTTTTAGTTTCCCTAAAAACCCAAGGTTGGTCTGTGCTCATCTTGTTTATTCCCAAGCCTCCCCAGGAAAGGGGGTGTGGGGCTTGGGGAGGATATTAGGGGGGAGATAGGGTTCCAAGTGGCCCTCCCTAAATGTTTATTTGAATCACTTGGTGGTGGCAGCTGAATCCAGTAAAATGATTGGCTAAGGTATAGCTAAGCAGAACTCAAGTTTTACTATATAGTCTGCAGTCTATCAGGAAGTGGGTGAGTGGGGGAAATGGGAACAGGGAATGGGGGTGGGGAAATTGGAATTATGTTTGGCTAAGGGCAGGAATGGGAACAGGGACACAGGTGTAAGGCTCTGTGGTGTCAGAGCTGGGAAGGGGGACACTAAGGAAGGAAACTGGAATCATGCTTGCTGGAAGTTCACCCCAATAAACATAGAATTGTTTGCACCTTTGGACTTCGGGTATTGTTGCTCTCTGTTCAAGCGAGAAGGACCAGGGAAGTAAGTGGGTGAAGGAATAAGCCCCCTAACACCTAAAGTTCAGAGTGGGGAGGAAACCCTGACATACCCAGTGAAGTCAGGGACTGTCAGCCAGGACACTGGAATACTCACTCCTGGTATTACTAGTGGGAACGGAACCTGGAGTTGTCGGGATCTATTTATAACATGATTGCTACTGATGCAGTTTAAAAAGATTCAGGGGATGTGTCTTAACACACATTTAGGCTTCATCTACACTACAAAATCCACAGGTCTGGAGATTCAATTACAATAGGGCTGTACCTTGATACCGTGCAGATGGGTAGTCTGACTATTTTTGTTGTTTTTTATTTTAAACCATGTCCCCAGAACTTGCTAGAGCCATTGTTATCCTGTCAATCTGATGTTTAGAGTGCGTGCAGGGAGTTAGAATGGGGAAAGAATAAAATCTAATTTAGTTCATGTAACTTTTTGGGCGTAGGTAAATTGTACTCATCAAATGTGAGCTCTGTTGTTGCACAACAACTGTTTATTGTTTTCAGAGGAAATTCTGGCACGTTTATCCTCATTCTTTTTATATCATTACTTTTTTAAGCTTTCTTGTAATAAGGACAAGTGAAACTGAGAGATAAAGAAAATAAGCGTGAATGAAATAAAATGTTGAGCATGCTTCACAGTGGCAGTTGTAATGCTGCTTTTTTACTGGGGTATGGGTAAGATTAGCACACACGCAAGTTGGGACTTTCTAATCTATGCTATGGCATCAGATGGCTCCCTCACTCCTCATAATTATGACATCTCTGCTTGCTGCAGTGCTTTACACAACCAGTTTCAGAGACCCTTCAGAATAAGCACTGAACTTTGATATAATTGAACAAGTCCCAGCAGACTTTTCTCATCTCCGTTCCGGAAAACTGGTGCTCTGCAATGGGATCCGTCGAAAGACACAGCACTTAGAACCCATTGAAGAGTCACTTGCCTTGGGCAGTTTCAATGGGATAATTTTCCCCTTGAACTCTGTAGAAGATTTGCTGAGGTGAGGTTTTTGTGTAGTAACAATAGGAGCAAATCTATTTGCAACCAGGGACAGAGGGTTCGCTGTACAAAGCTTCTTCTATGAAAACCTCAGTTGCTCGCTCTGTGCTGTGTTGAGCCCATAGGTCACTGGTCTTATTTCAGGCAGGTGAGTACCAGACTAGAGTGCCTGATACTGACTCTGACCAATGTCTCCATAGAAGAATAGGCTAAGGATTAATTAAAAAGGATAAGCTGTAGCTGCTTGGCTGCCTTCCTGGTTTTGGAGCCATTAGTCTGCTCCAAGCTTTGTGGAGAGCTAGTTTCACCATGCTCCTCTCCATCACTGAGGATGAAACTCTATTGGAATAAACTGTAGCAAGCTAAGTTTGTAGGAGAGTTAGAGCTATATATGAAGGAAAACCGCTGGAGACTAGGAGCTACTGACAGCCAGAGTGGCCTTTGTTCTCATTGATTTTAAGAGACACTTGGGGCAAATAGATCTAGAACATGCACCTATCATCCATGCTTTGGTTTGTAGAGACATACATGTATTTCATACTGTGCAGGCAGTGTATAGAAGTAGACAAGAATTTTGCAATCTGAGTGCTCTAGAGATTGAGATGTTGTAAATGAGTGAGCAAGTGGAATATATAAAGAGTGGGGCTCATTGGCAGAATGGACGAGGGGATAGACAGCTGGCATGTTGCAAAGCCCAAGAATCCCAGCTCCAGTTTACAGGAAGCTGAACGGACCTTTTCTAATATTGGGAACTAATGTATTTTATATCTGAGCCAAATTAGTGGCATTACATGGGTTGTGATTCAGTACATAAAGTCAAGAGGATTGTGTAGAACTTAGTTATCATATTTTAGGGGTGCTAAGCTCTTGTTTCCCGTGTCTGTCTCTTGAGCAGTTTCAGCTGCTTGATACAAGAACTGGGAAATTAACAAAATAAATGAGTCTAATGAATTTCTGCACTATAATCAACCTCCTAGGAAGGTAAATATAGTCAGGATAAACCTAATCAATGAGAGAGAATGAGACCAGGATCTTCTTACAAAGGACATAAGCTGTGCATGTCTACTACACTCTATCCACTGAAGTGGATCTTGGTGAGTCGCTTAATACCTGGATTCAGATTCCTCTGATCAGCCTAATTACTGACTTGTTCTAACTGCAGCAGTGGAAAATTTGAATTCTGGACTTCAGCCAAGTGAATGAGATCATCACTCCTATGATCCTGTAAAGTTCATGCCTGGGTGTAACTGAAAGACTTCACAAGTGTGTCTGCTTGTTATGATACTTCTCTCCCTTTCTTGCCTCTGCAGGCCAGTAAGAAATGCACCGTGATAGGTGGCTCAGGATTCTTAGGCCAACACATGGTGGAGAGGCTGCTGGAGAAAGGCTATACAGTCAATGTGTTTGATATTCAAAAGGGGTTTGAGAATGATAAGGTGCAGTTTTTCCTGGGAGATCTCTGCAGTAAAAAGGTATAGTATGAACAGAGCTGACAAATATAATACTGTGTTACGTAACAAAAGTGAAATATATAGACTGAGCTTAGGATCTTGTAGAGGTATGTTCCCCAAGGTAATTGACTCAATTTTTGTGTGAGACATGTAATGTGTTCCTTGAAAGGTGGGAAGGTCAACACTACAGCAGTATTTCCTGGAATGGTTGCAGTAAGACCTTGTGAAAGGGTGGTCAACTATATCCCCTCTCTGCTAGTGCTGTCCTTCACTTCTCTTTCACACCAGTGGCTCAAATGATCCCTAAAGGAACACTCTTCTTGAACTCTTTGGAACAGTCCCTTGGGTGTAGCTTATATCTTATATACCTTAGCTTGTATCTGTACAAGGACAGGGCTTATACCTGCCTTCCAATGTGGAGACATGCATCACAATGTGTCTTAGAAATAACTTGCTGCATGTGTCTTTGAGAGGACTTCTCCACAGGCATGATGTACTCCTGAGGGATGCACCATAAAGCTGGGCAGTAATGTTGGGATATGGGGGTTAAATCCTTGGAAGGGGTTCTATGCTGAGTTTTTAACTCCTATCTGAGGCATCCTTGGCCTTCTGCCTGCACCTGACTAGCTGGGCATGGCTAGTCTCCAAGCCTTGGGAAGCTTCTGGATTTTTTCCTGGGGGGTGAGGGGGAAGGGAAACAAATGGAGCTTCCTGTCTAGCAGAAAGAGGTCTGGAGATACAAGAGCTGGTCCTGTATCTCGACTCTTCAGCTTCATGAAGATGATGTGGCTGTTATGTTTCACAAGAAAAATGTGGGTATGTGTGTGTTCATATAACCTACACAGTTTTCAAATGGAAAGTACTCCTGGTGTTTTCACTGATGCCTTGCCTCATCTGTCCCCCTAGGACCTGTTTCCAGCTCTACAAGGTGTGACAGTGGCTTTTCACTGTGCTTCACCAGCACCTTCCAGTGACAACAGGGATCTGTTTTACAAGGTGAATTTTATGGGGACCAAAACAGTCATTGAAGCCTGCAAAGAAGCTGGGGTTCAGGTAAGAATAGAACAGCATATGTGGGGGGGGGAATGAGATGCTGAAGTCCTGATATAAGGCTATAGAGCAATAGCAGCATTAAAGAAATGTGAACTTAATGACTCCAATAGTAACTGTAAGACAACTGCACCATTTTCCCCTTGTCTTCCCAACATCACATGAGCTTTTTATTCAATTTCTGCCTATTGAAATCCTCCGAGCGCTGGATGGAATGAGAGACTTTATTTTTTTGGTGGAGGGAAGGTTGCTTTGTGAAATACACCCATTGTACAGTTTCTGGGCGGAAATACAGAATTACTAAAACAATACACAGAATTAAATGATGCATGTCAAGTATGGATTCCTGCCCCACAATTACTTCTTTCTGTAATAGGCTGCTGGGAGGAAAATAGGCCATGCGTTGTTTACCTTCAGGCTTCAGATTGGATTTGTCAGAACAAGGAGTACATCTGAGTCTAGAACTTGTTAGGCAAAAAGTAATGTCTCTTTTAAATTGTAAAAATTAAGTCCACATTTCAGAGGGTAATTTGGTTGATGATATTTCTGATCATCTGTATATCTTTGACTTCCCATTTCAAATCTGCTGGGCTATATCATATTCTAACAAATGCAGCATAAAAATCTTTTTAAAGATACTTTAATGACTAGCAAATACCAATGTGTGCTTTTTAAGAGGTATTAAGAGTTGAAATGTGCCAGGAAAGCAGGCTAAGTGGGCATTCAAGTTCTCCTTGGAAACTATTTTTCTCTCTTGATTGACAGCACTGGAAATTTTCTGAAGTATCCACTTCACCTGTTTCTGAAGCATTTTGTTACTTCAGTAGGATTATAAAATCCTTAGAGTAGGGTATATTGTCAGGCAGTCTGCAGTGGCTCATGACCATGAGTTTCTACCTCAGGGCAGACTGTCAGAACCAGGGGAGATATCGCAAATTGGTGGTCTATTCTATAATTAGATTTCACCAAGCCAGTAACAAATGTGAACTCCTGAATCACTGTAACAGTTTTAGCATAGAGTCAGGCAGTCCTTTTACTCTCCAGTCTATCTTGCCACCCAGACAAACTGGACTTAGTGATAAATGGTTATGTATACCAAAAATCATACCATATTCACATTGCTTCCAATCCCAAGAGACCAGTTACTTACCCCAAATCAATTGGTACCCTAGATTTTACACCAAAGACAATGCTTGTAGCCAATCTTGTAATAAACTATCTAAAGGTTTATTAACCAGGGGGGGAAAAAGTTAGTTACAGCTTAAAGCAAGCAAATGTATACACACAAATGACTTACCATCTAAATTCTAAGAGCGACAGAGTTGTAGTGTCTTTCAGAGCAGACCAGGAGGCAGCCTCTGGGAATCTCTAGCTTCAGTTTGGTGGCTCTGGCCCTGTGAGAGTTTAAACTGCAAAAAGAGAAAATCTTCCTGTGACTTTGTTTTATTAGAATTTCCCAGGTGCAATAGGGCCATTAACCAGTTCGTTGTATTGCGATGTTCCTTGATGGCCCATCTGTTTTTGATAATCCTTTGGGATGACTGGGATGCCTGGGTTCACAAGTTCAGAGTAAATATTTTCAAAGTTATAAAACAAAACTTATGCATTTTCTTAGTATGGAATCCAACATTACAAGTGAGATTAATGCATGCAAAATTTTACAAGCATTTCTTAGAGTCTAAACATTAAATACATTCTTATAAGACCTATTTGAGCAAAAACTAACATACAGGTGAACTGGTCTGGTCTCCAGCTATGAGTTTGTCAGTTCTTAGCTAATGCCTGCAGCATGGGCAAGAGCTGGCATCTGGTCTGCCAGCATCACATATGTATAATGAGAAGTTTATGTATATTTTGTTTGCTTTTTCTGTGTGTATTTAAAAATTAATAAACAGTTCATAGAAATAAATACATTTCTTGGAATAGGGACTTTCTCTCATTTTTACAGCAATGTGCTATCTAATGGAGCTCAATTAAGAAAATGAGGTTTTTATAACCTGTAACTTTCAGATCACTTTCAATTAAAGCATCTCTAAAAGAAACTGCTACATTTTCTGTAGAACTAGCCAAGAAGAAGCTAATATTGTTCCTTCACATTGACTTTCCCTTCCATGCAGCCTTTGTAAACAATATATCTTTTGGCTTATCCTCTAATACAGTGTTTCCCAAACTTTAACAGCCCGCAAACCCCTTTCACTAAATTGTGAAATCTCGTGAAGCCCCTCCTAAAAATGAATATTTCCAGGGATTTGAGTTTAAATTTCCTCCACACTCTGTGGGTCTCCTGCTGCTGGACCCTGTTGATCACCCTAGTCAACTGAGCTCAGGCTGCAGGTCCCGCTGACCTCTAGGGCTTGGGCTGCCAGCCCCAACTGCCCAGCCCCGCTCTCCCTGGGGCTCGGGCTGCCAGTCCCGTGTGGAGCGCTGGGTTTCAGGCTGCTGGCTCCCCCGCTCATGGGGCAGGGCTCAGGCTGTCAGCCCCAACTGCCCTGTCCCACTCTTGGGCTGTCTGCCCTGCAACCGGGTCCCACCTGGTGCCTCCAATGCCTGGGGTCCTCTGGTTGCCATTAGTGAAATTTGTCTGGCGAACCTCCTCTAACATTCTGCGAACCCCAGTTTGGGAACCACTGCTCTAATACATTACTTTTCTTCCATAACCATTGTCAGAAACTGGTGTTAACCAGCAGTGCCAGTGTAGTCTTTGAGGGCACAGACATCAAGAATGGAACAGAAGACCTCCCTTATGCAAAGAAGCCCATTGACTACTACACAGAGACCAAGATCCTACAGGAGAAGGTATACAGCACCATGCTGCTAATACTATCACTCTCTGGGCTTAAACCAGCATTTCTTCTTTGAGTGATGATCCCTATGTGGATTCCCTATGTGGGTGCTCATGCACACCATATGCTGGAGCCGAAACTGTTCATAGTAGTGTCAGTTGACCCGCATGACCCATGCTGAGGCTTTAAGAGGTTGCATGGGTCGACGCCGCTCCAGTTCCCTCTTACCGCCGCATGGTCAGAGTTGGAATCTCTGTTCCTCGGTGCTCTTAGCTTAATAAGAGACAGCTTCTGTCCATTGTACATAGTTTTTTCTCCTTAGTTAGTTTTTCGTAGTGTACTTATTTGTTTATCATTAGTTAGTTAGCTCTTTCCCCTAGACGTCTCCCTCTGGGGACTTTTTGCCTGGCAAGCTGGGTTCAAATACTGTGCTTCATGCCCACGGTCCTTTTCTGTGAGTGACGAGCACCAATATTGCCTTGGCGAGGCTCATATTGCTGCCCACAGGTCTATTGTCGATCATTTCTGTCGCGCATCTGCAAGGCCAGAAAACGTCACCGCCACAAAAACCTCATGGAAGAGGCAATGCAACACAACCATGTGTGCTTCCGGGATCCACGGATCTGCTGGAACGGGGTTCAACACTGGCAGTGAACACCTCTCCAGAGCCATCCCGCCCAGCATCAGCTGCATAAAAAGCACACTCATGGGCATAAAGGCAGCTCCCTGATGGCAACTGTCTCCAAGCACAGTGTTGTCTCCCTGAGCCGTGCCAGGTCGGGTGAGAAGCTGCTCGCCAACTCAGACACTCCTGTTCCAAAGAAGTCCCACTCTGAGCACGAGTCTAAGCCCTGCCGCCGGCCATGGTGTCTGGCCCACCACTGTCGCCTCAGGCTCTGTTCAGTCTGCTGGGTCTATCCAGATATACCTACCCAGTACCATGCATGCTAGGACACTTGTCTCCCCTTACCCCAAACTTATGCTGCTGTACGCGGTCTCCCTGACCTGTCCTGGGACCTCTGTCACTATCTGCCTACCATCCCCCCGGACGAGCTGCTCCTTCTCCAACCTTCTGTTCCGCTCTTCTACACTGGGCCCCTCTGCAGAGGAGCCTCTGTTGTTCTTGGTCTGTCCTCTCACACCAACGGTGCCAGCAGTTCTGATGGCTCTGCCCCTACCAGACCTGTCTTCCGAATCTAAGTGGTCTTCCAAACTGAACACATTCTCGCCTGCACGGTCCTACAGCCCGGACCTTTGGTGCCATCCGTACCCTCCCGCATGCACCCCACCGGCCGATCCATAGTACCATTATGCCCGAGCACTACCGCTGCCTGGCGTCTCATATGCTGGGCCATGTGAAAGCCCTACCACGACTGTGGCATGCCACCTCACTTGTGACACTGTCCATCCCCAATGCTTGTGGCCCCTTCCTCCATCTTTGAGGACCCACAGGCTGTCCCTGTTCAGGCGGCACTGGTGTTACTGACTGACCTCATCAACCGCAGTCCATACGGGCGCTTCCTAGTCTCCAGATGATGCCATCATCCCTCCTACACTCTCACTTCCTGCTGACCTAGTGCCATACTGGGACTTATTTTGATGTCCAGGACCTGCAGGATCAATTCTTGGACATCCTACGATCTTCTGGACCCTTGCATATTTCCCTCCCGATTCACAACGCACTCTTACAACTGTTTAGCACATCCCGGCCTCCTGTGCCCCAACACCGAAGCGGGTGGAATGCTGCTATTGCATTCCCTCTAAGGGCATGGACTTTCCTTTCACCCACCCACTCCTAACTCGCCAGTGGTCCAACCTGCGACTGAGCGTGCCCAGCATCAACACCTGCGGTCCACATCCCTGATTGGGCTGCCAAGAAGTTATACCTCATGGGCTGCAAGGTCTACTCCTCTGCGGGCCTTCAATTCTGCATCATCAGCTACCAGGCCATCTTGGCCAAGTATGACTTCCTGTCACAGTCCACGCTTACAGACTTCCAGGCCTTCCTTCCCGCAGAGAAGCAACAAGACTTCTGATGCCAACTGGATGAAGGCAAGTTGGTGGCCAAGGTTGCTGTCCAGGCTGTGGTTGATGCTGCCAATACTGCCACCAAAGCCACCGTCCTGCTCGCTAACATCCAGGGTCATCCCTCCCTGGGATTCCTGGTTTCAATCCAGTGGCTTCCTGAAAGAGGTCCAAACCATCCTTGAGGACCTCCCCTTTGACAACCATAAGTTGTTCAGCTACAAAGTGGATGAGTCCCTACACTTCCTCAAGGACTCCTGTGCCACTCTCCAGTCCCTGGACTTTTATCCCCCCCACCGCTGCCCATTACCAACAACGTTCCTCCTTCCATCCCTGCCCTCAGACCACGTACCAGCCTTACCACCAGCCCTATTCTCAGCTCCCACAGGATTCTTCTCTGCGCCACCTGTGCACCCAGTGACCTTGCTAGCCTGCCACTGCTTCATCTGTCTCCAGCATTCCTCAAAGCAGCCTTTTTGACTCCTTCCCTGAGATCCATGAACCTTCCCACCACCTTCCTGCCACTCCAAAGGTGATTTTTGGGCGGGGGGGGTCAAGATTACCAGCGACTGCTGGGTGCTGGACATTGTTCATTGGGGGTACCTGATTGAGTTTCTCTCCTTCCTGCCCATCCCGGGAGCACCCTGCCACATTGTTGCACTCTCCCCTTCTCCAGAAGGAAGCATGTGCCCTCCTTCTCACCTCCTACAGAAGGAAGCATAAGTCCTCCAACTCAAGCACTGCCGGGGCTTCTATTCCCCTTATTCCTTCTTTTCGAAGAAGGGCGGTGACTTTGGTCCTATTTTGGACCTCAGCCTTCTGAACAGATTTATCTGCAACTTCCATTTCCTCCTCTTCTTCCCCTCCCCCCCCCCCCCCCCCAGTGGAGCTTGGTTCACAGTATGAAGGCATCCTTTTATTTATATTTCCATATCGACGTCCACCCTGCTCATCGTAAGTTCCTCCGCTTCACAGTCAAACGTTCTTACGATCAGTTCCGGGCCCTACCCTTTGGGATTGCTAATGCCCCCCATGTCTTCAGAAAGGTCTTTGCCCTCATGTCAGCTCATATTCACTGCCTGGGCCATTCTGTGTTCCCATGCCTAAACAAATGGCTGTTCATGGCATCATCCCAAGCCCATCTCACCACTATTCAAACCTTGCATGCCCTCCTCGGCGCTCTAGGGGTTTGCATCAATGAGGAAAAGTCTATCTTCACCCCTTCCTGTTCCCTCATCTTTATAGTGCTCATCTGGACGCTGTTGCGGCCTGCACGTACCTTCCCTCAGAATGCTTCACCACTCTCACCACCCTCCTGCCGCCACCAGTGTACCCACATCTGTCTTGCCTCTCCCTTCTGGGTCATATGGCGGCCTGCACCTCCATTACCCCATACACCAGTCTCCATTTGTGCTGCCTCCAACTGTGGCTCCGATTCTTCTACAACCTGCACTCCGACCACCTCAACAAATGGGTCTTCATTCCCTCACCAGTTCTTGCCTCTCTCATCTGGTGGCGCAATCCAGCTACAGTTTTGGCTGGTGTTCCATTTGCACCTCCCACACCACATCTTACTCTCACGACACATGCTTCGCTTGTCGGCTGGGGTGCTCATCTAGACGACCATGTGGCTCAGGGTCTCTGGTCACCCAGGGAAGTGCGGATACATCTCAGCATCCTAGAGCTGCAAGCCGTTTGCCTTGCCTGCCGGCCTTCCTACCTCTCCTTCGATCCTGCTATGTACATCTGCTGTTGGACAACATGGCGACTGTTGTTTACATCAACAAGCAGGGTGGAGACCGATTTCCCCCTCTCTCTCTACCAAGGCCATCCTCCTGTAGAACTGGTGCCTCCAGCACGACATCATGTTGCAGGCAGTACATCTTCCCGGCACCAGCAACTCCATGGTAGACATGCTCAGCTGCTCCTTCCGTGCCAATCACAACTGGGAACTTTACAACTCTGCTCTCTGGTCCCTTTTCTGCCTGTGGGGCATGCTGATTTGGGACCTTTTTGCCATGCCAGAAAACCACAAACTTCCCCTCTTTTGCTACAGAGGCGCTCTTGGCCCAGGCTCCTAGGGCAAGGCCCTCCTCGTTCCCTGGACCCACAACCTATGCTATGCGTTCCTGCCTATTTCCCTACTTCCCCAAGTCCTCCGCAAAGTACGGCGAAATTGTGCAACTCTTCTCCTCAGAGTTCCCTCCTCACCCCGCCGGTATTGGTACATGGCTCTCCTCCACCTATCTGTTCACCCTCAGATACGTTTTCCGGACATCCCGAATCTCCTCACACAACATGGCTGACTGTACCACACCAACCTGGGTCCTTTCCACTTCACGGCCTGGTATTTGATGGGGCTTATGCGTAGACAACACATGTTCCTCTCCTGTTCGTGGCATCCTTTCCCAGAGTCGCCACCCGTCTACTAGGGCATGTTACCAAGCCAAAAGGTGCCATTTTTTGTTGCCTGGGCACAGCACCGATGGCTCCCCTTGGACTATTTCTGTTCCTGCCATTCTGGACTATCTCCTCCACCTCCATCAGTCGGGCCTTGCCCACTCTTCTGTCTGTATCCACCTGGAGGTTCTCAGTGCTTCGATTTCTCCATCTTCACCCACCCGACTACCTCCTCCTCTCTTTTGGAGCTTTCTCAACTCCTTCCCCACCATATGAAAGCCTACTCCTACCTGGGACCTTAACCTCATCCTCTGGGCCCTCACCAAACCACCATTCGAGCCACTTGCAACGTGCTCCCTCGCCCACCTCTCCATGAAGGTGATCTTCTTAGTGGCCATCACCTCTCTAAGGCGAGTTAGTGAACCTAGCAGCTATGATGGCGGGACCCCCCTTTTTTTTGCCCAAGGATAAGGTCTCCCTTTTGTCTCCATCCCAAATTCCTCCCCAAAGTTGCTTCCCCATTTCACCTCAACCAGTCTGTGCACCTCCCCACCTTCTACCCTAAACTGCAGGCCTCTCCCCAGGAATGGGTTTTTCACACCCTGGATGTCTGCCACGAATTGGCTTTTACCTCCAGCATATCCAGTGTTTTTTTTTGGGCCTCCCCACTGGCTTTTTATCACTATTGTGGAATGTTGCTGCAGCCATGCCCTTTCGTTGCAATGCCTCTTAAAATGTATTTCTTGTTACTTCATGGACTGCTATACGCTCTCCCATATTTCTCTTCCTCCCTCCCTCTGGGAGTCATGGCCCACTCCACACGGGCTCACGCTGTTACATCCACCTTCCTGGTGGATGTCCCATGGCATGACATCTGTTGGGCTGCCACCTGGGCCTTGGTCTACACCTTTTCTGCTCATTATACCATCGCCTCTGCCACGTCAACGGATGCTGCGGTGGGCCATGCTGTTCTTCATACTATCTCTTCTTCCAAGCCCTCGCAGCCACCTCCTACCTGTGCACTACTCACTACTCTCCCATGTTTGGAATCCACATAGGGGCCACCACTCGAAGAGGAGGAGGTTACTTAGTGTAACTGAAGGTTCTTCAAGATGTGTGGTCCCTATCTGGATTCCAATCCTGCTGTCTTTCCCCTCTACTCTGGGCATCTTTGTTGCCAGGTAAGAGGGAACTGGAGCGGTGTCGACCTGCACAGCTTCTTAAAGCCTCGGATGCAGGGGTCAACGGACACTACTATGACCAGTTCCAGCTCCAGAACGTAGTACGCATGCACACCCACATTTAGAATCCAGATACAGACCGCACATTGTGAAGAACCTCCAATTACAGTAAGTAACCTCCTCTTCCCAAAGTGGGACATGCCTTGTGCAGTGGGTGCAGACAACTAGCCACAGGGTGGACAGACCTCTTAGTTGTTTTTTAGAGTCTCAGCTTTCATTTAAAAAACAAGAGGTCTCTAGCTCTTATGGTTGCAAAGAAAACCTTCATAACATGACCCAAGTATAACTGATGCAGCAAAGTTTGCCCAAGTTCTCAGAGCCTGAAAGGATAGCTCTAAACTATAAAATGTGCCATTCATTTCACCAGAGTTGCTGTTCTTCTTTAGGTGCTTGCTCATGTTGATTCCTTTCTAGGTGTGTGTGTGTGTGCATGCATGCCCATGTGCACAGTTATCAGACACTTTTGCCTTAGTGGTATCCGGAGGGCTGGCTGTGGCATCCCCTTGAGTGCCGCGCTCATGCATCAGTATATCAGGCGCCACTGGCCTTACCCACTCTGTTCCTTCTTACCGACCGTGGTGGTTAGTAGGAGCATCTCTTTTCCTTGCTTTGCAAGTGGTCAGTGTTTTTTTTTTTTTTTTTTTTCCCCCCTACTTGATCTTTAGTGAATCAAGCTCAGTTTGCTTGTTTTGTTTTATTTGCTTAGTAAACTGCTTTGTTCTGGTTGCTGTCCCTTTAACCACTTAAAATCTGCCTTTTAGAGTTAATAAACTTGTTTTGTTTATTATTAAACCCAGTTTGTGCAATTTTTAACTGGGGGGGCAAGAAGGTGTGCATAACTCTCTTCACATTGGGGAAGAGGGTGAATTTTTATGAGTTTGTGCTGTGCAGATCTTTCTATACAGTGCAAGACAGTATTATTTTGGGTTTATTCCCCAAAAGGGGTGTGCACATGACTTCAGAGCTGACTTCAGTCTGTGTCTTCAGCTGGGTGTGGCCCTACCTGTGTTGGAGAACCTGTGCTGGAGAGCCTAATTCAGCAAAACGGAGAGGGAATCTAGGCTGGTGGAGCAGGATGAGGGGCTCAGTGAAACCACAGTACATCAGGTGGCACCCCTGCCGGGGGTCTAACCTGTCACACGCAGCACCCAGTGCTTTGGCATGTAGTGCACCTCCAGCACCAGGCTCTTCCCGGCAGTGGTCCCCTTCACCAGTGCCCACGAAGAAGGCCAAGAAGAGGGACCTGGCACTGAGCAAACTGGATAACGGGGCTTTGGGCAAACGACACTGCTTGGCTGGCCCACCCACACTGGAGCTGCAAGGGGGCTCTGCCTCGGGGAGTACCATCCCCCTATTGGACCCGCCACCAACTCTAGGGAGTGGTAGGGGAGCCAGGCTGATGGCTCAGTGAACGCCCTCTCAGCTCCCAGTGCCTGGAGAGCAACAAGCTCTCCCACCGCAATCAGCGCTGTTTGCAATGATGGACCCAGCTAAGGCTCCCCACAGAGGCAAGCCTGCCATGAGGGCCTCCCAGAAAGTAAGTGAGCACCCCCGGTCTCCAGAGCCAAGGCAGAGCCATGTGCCACACCATTGGTCTCCATGTCAGCCCAGGTCACCAGTTTGTCACTACAGGTCGCCAGCACCGCTTTACCGGTCTCTGCCCTTGCTCAAAGACTCGTCTAGAGAGAGAGACTGGTCGCCTTACAGTTGGCACCAGTCATCTTCGCGATGATGGTCACCATCGCCGAGGCCTCAGGGATGCTCCCCAACTCAGCATCTCTCCTCCTACTCGGTATTGGTTGGACCATTCCAGGCACCGGTCACTTGCAGCAATGATTAACCGCCAGACCTGGGCCTTGATGACCCCGCCCTGGTCTCCGGAGGAAGAGGACTTCTCCAGCACGGAGGAAGTTCAGCCCCTCACCTAGACAGCAGCGCAACTGGACTCTAGAAGGTGCATCCGCTGTGGCAGTGCTGACGTGGCAGCAGGGTCAGTGGCTGACACAATGGTCCTATTGGAAGGCCTGGGGTGTACCCGTTATGCTGATGCCCCAGTCCCACCACTCCTTGGTTGCCACATCGGCCAAACCTCAGTCGGCACCGATGGCACTGGGCTCGGTGCAGGATGTGCTGGTGGGCGCTGTAGTGGAGGAATAGGTGCCCACCCTGAGGCCTCCTTCCCCTTCCGGGGAAGATGCCCTGGGCCGTCCCCCGATAGTCCAGTCCGCCTTACCGGAGGAGGAGGCGGAGGATGTGGCTGGGCCCTCCTGGCCTAGCCCACCAGATGACTTCAGAGATCAAGTGCTGCTCTGCTGGGTGGCCACCAACTTGGGCCTCAAGGCGGAGGAAATGACAGAGCAATCAGACACTTTATTCAGTGTGCTCTCCGTGTTCACCCCTGATCATGTCTCACTCCCGATCCTGAATATTGCCAAGACCATCTGGCAAACCCCATCCTCCATCCCACCCACTTCCAAGAGGACAGAAAAGAAGTATTTTGTCCCCACAAAGGGATTTGAATACCTATACATCCACCCCCCCCCCCCCCGAGTTGTTGGTTGTGTCGGCAGCCAACAAAAGGACAAATGGGCCGGCCAGTTCCGTCCCAAAAAATAAGGCCAAGAGACTGGACCTTTTTGGGCTCTGGTGGAGGAAAGTACCGCGGCGGCACAGTGCTCCCTCCAGATGGCCTGGGATGCGGCCAATTCGGCTGCCAGGGTGGTCGCCTCAGCGGTGGTCATGAGGCACAGTTCCTGGCTCCAGACTGCTGGCCTATCCTAGGAGATGCATGCCTCTGTTCAGGACCTCCCTTTTGATGAAGTTGTGCTCTTCAACCAAATGAACGCAAGGATGCATAGCCTAAAGGATGGTCAGGCCACCCTCCACTCACTGGGGATGCATGGTAGCCATTCCGTCCACCCCCACCGCGAAGGCAGTGGTAGCCTCGGCAGGGGCTGCAAGGAGAAGGGACTCTGGTTTTAGTCGCCACCACCCCTCATCCTCCAACTCACCGGCACAGCCTGGCCCGGCAAAACACCATGGGGGCCGGAAGTGCTCGATTTGAGGGTGCGCTTGAGAGCGACGCACCAGTCACCTCCCTGGATCTACCCCACCTTTTCCTCGACTGCCTCTTCTGTTTGGCCTGGTTGAGGGTTACCTTGGACCATTGGGTGTTAGGTCCATCATGTCATCAGGCTACACCATCCAGTTTTCGGCCACCCCTCCCTCCCATCCCTCGTCAGGGACCCTTCTCATGAGCAGCTCCTTGTTCAGGAAATAAACCACCTTCTGCAACTGGAAGCGGTGGAGGAAGTCCCTGAGGAAATGGGGGGGAAAGGATTCTACTCTCACTATTTCATGAACCTAAAGGCAACAGGTGGCCTACGTCCCATTCTGGACCTGCGATGGCTCAATAAATACCTCAAGAAGTCGAAGTTTTGCATGGTATCCATCATTTTCTCCCTAGCTCTGGGAGACTGGTATGCCGCTTGACTTGAGAGGTGCTTATTTCCATATCTCTGTTTTCCCAGGACACAGGTGGTTCCTTTGTTTCATGGTGGGTCAGCTCCATTTCCAGTTTACAGCAGTCCTCTTTGGCCTATGTCAGGGTTCCCTCCCCACTCTGAACTCTAGGGTACAGACGTGGGGACCTGCATGAAAGACCCCCTAAGCTTATTTCTACCAGCTTAGGTTAAAAACTTCCGCAAGGCACAAATCTCTTTGTCCTTGGACTGAGGTATGCTGTCACCACCAAGTGATTTAACAAAGAAACAGGAAAAAGGACCACTTGGAGTCCTCTTCCCCCAGCAATCCCCCCAAGCCTTTACACCCCCTTTCCTGGGGAGGCTTGAGAATAATATCCTAACCAATTGGTTAAATAATGATCAGAGACCCAAACCCCTGGGTCTTGGAACAATGGAAAAATCAATCAGGTTCTTAAAAAGATTTTATTTAAAAAGAAAAAAGAGGTAAAAATCATCTCTGTAAAAATCAGGATGGAAAATACTTTACAGGGTATTCAGATTCAAAACACAGGGTTCCCCTCTGGGCAAAACCTTAAAGTTGCAGAAAACAGGAATAAACCTCCCTCTTAGCACAGGGAAAATTCACAAGCAAAACAAAAGATAAACTAATCCACCTTGCCTGGCTTACCTATACTGGTTGCAATATTGGAGACTTGGATTAGGATGGGTTGGAGAAGATGGATTTCTGTCTGGCCCCTCTCAGTCCCAGGAGAGAACAGCCACAGAAACAAAGAATCCAAAACAACGCCCCTCCCCCCTCCCCCTCGCGATTTGAAAGTATCTTTTGTCCCCATTGCTTCCTTTGGTCAGGTGCCAACCAGGTTATTTGAGCTTCTTAACCCCGTACAGGTAAGGAGGAATTTTAGGTTACCCTTATGGTTATGACAGCCTATCCTCGGCTCTGCAGGTCTTTACAAAATGAATGGCCCCAGTAGATCCCAGGGGATCTATTCTTATCTTGACGATTGGCTCATCAAGGGCAGATCATGTACAGAGCAGCCTCAATCTGGTACAAGCCACATACCACGACTTGGGCCTGTTAGTGAACGAAAAGAAGTCAACCCTTGTACCAGTGCAATGGATAGAGTTCATCGGGGCGGTTCTCGACTCCACGCAGGCAAGGGCATTCCTCCTGGAGTCCTGCTTCTGAGACATGTCGGATGTAATCTCTTGTGTGAGGGATCATCTGCTCACCACCACCCGCACCTGCC
This sequence comes from Chelonia mydas, assembly GCF_015237465.2. Classification (NCBI taxonomy): domain Eukaryota; kingdom Metazoa; phylum Chordata; order Testudines; family Cheloniidae; genus Chelonia; species Chelonia mydas. The sequence continues at coordinate 55,863,291 of NC_057855.1, forward strand.
TAAGGTTGTTAGGTCATACCGCGGCCTGCACCAACATGGTCTACCATGCCTGGCTCCTTCTCCGCCTGTTGCAGGCATGGTTGGCGTCGGTCTACGTCCCCAACAGGCACAACCTGGACCCGGTAGTCGAGGTGCCAGACCAAGTTTGGGCATCCCTGGCATGGTGACTGGACCCCGCATCAGTCTTGCAGGGAGTTCCCTTCACAGCTCCGGCCCCGTCGTTGACTCTGGTGTCCGATGCCTCAGACGTAAGCTGGGGAGCCCACCTGGGAGGGTTCAGTACACAAGGCCGCTGGTCGGGGGTCAACTGCTCCCTCCACATAAATGTCAGGGAGCCTCAGGGCGGTTCACCTGACCTTCCAGGCTTTTCGGTCCCAGCTGCAAGGCAAGGTCGTTCAAGTCCTGATGGACAACATCGCCACAATGTTTTATATCAACAAACAAGGTGGAGCCAGGTCATGAGCCCTTTGCCAGGAAGCCCTCTAGCTCTGGGACTTCTGTGTGCAGCATGTCATTTATCTTGTGACAGTGCACCTTCACGGGACCAGGAACATTTTGGCGGATCACCTCAGCAGAACCTTCTCATCTTGCCATGAGTGGTCTCTGCACCCCGATGTGGTCTACCAAATCTTCCGGAAGGGGGGTCTCCCCAGGTGGACCTGTTTGCGACTTGCCAGAACAGGAAGTGCCAGCTGTTCTGCTTGTTCTGGGGAATAGACAGGGACTTCCTATCGGACGCCTTTTTACTCCTGTGGTCTGGGGTTCTGATGTACGCTTTCTTGCCAGTGTCATTGCTCCACAAGGTCCTCATGAAGGTCAAGCAGGACAAGGCCAAGGTCATCCTGATCGCCCTGGCTTGGCCTCGCCAGCACTGGTTCAGCATGCTTGTGGACCTGTCAGTGTCGGACCTGGCCGGATCTCCTGTCGCGGAATCATGGCTGTCTCCTGCACCCGAACCTGGCAGCGCTGCACCTCACAGCTTGGTTGCCCCATGGTTGACTACTGAGAAGCAGGAGTGCTTGGTTAGAGTCCAGCAGGTCCTACTGGGAAGCAGAAAGCCCTCCACTAGAGCTACCTATCTGGCTAAATGGAAAAGCTTCACGTGCTGGACTTTTGGCCCGAGGTGTTGGGCCTGAGCAGGTCTCGCTGCAGCTGATCCTGAACTACCTTGTGCATCTTCAGCTCCAAGCCTTGTCCCTTTTATCCATTAAGGTCCACTTGGCTGCTATATCAGCCTTTCACTCTGTTCCAGGGCAGATCAGTCTTTGCCCATGGCATGACGGTCTGGTTCTTAAAAGGTCTGGAGCGGCTCTACTCTCAAGTCTGGGATCCATGGTACCTTAATCTGGAACCCAAGCAGCTCACGAAAGCACCCTTCGATCCCTTGGTGTCCAGTTCTCTTCTGCTCTCCTGGAAGGTGTCATTTCTGGTGGCGATAACTTCTTTCCAAAGGGTTTCTGAGATTAAGGCATTCACATTGGAAGCACTGTATACTGTGTTCTTCAAGGATAAGGTCCAGCAGCTGCCACACCCGGCTTTCCTGCCTATGGTGGTTTTGCAATTTCACGCCAGCCAGGACGTATTCTTGCCAGTCTTCTTTCCAAAGCCTTATAAGTTTGAGGAGGAGTGTAGCTTGCACTCCCGGGATGTCAGGAGAGTGCTAGCCTTCTACATCAAAAGGACCACACTATTTCACAAGTTGACTCAGTTGTTCATCGCGGTGGCAGATAGGATGAAAGGCCATTGTGTGTCTGCCCAGAGGATTTTATTTTGGATCACTGCCTGCATCCGTTTCTGCTATGATTGGCTGAAGGTGCCTCTGCCAGCAATTGTAACCCCCCACTCAACTAGAGCTCAGGCCTCGTCGGCTGCCTTCCTAGCCCAAGAGCCCTTCAAGATATCTGCCGGGCTGCTATCTGGTAGTCCATTCACACATTCATATCTCACTACGTGCTTACCCAACAAGCTCGAGACAATGCTTGCTTTGGTAGAGCAGTGCTGCAAGCTGCACGACTGTGAACTCCGAGCCCACCTCCGTTAATACTGTTTGTGAGTCACCTAGAACGGAATCGACATGAGCAAGCACTCGAAGAAGGAAAAATGGTTATCCACCTTTTCATAACAGTTGTTCTTTGAGATGTGTTGCTCATGTACATTCCATTACCCAACCTCCTGCCCCTCTGTTGAAGTTGCTGGCAAGAAGGAACTGAGAAGGGTGTAGGGCCGGTGGTGCCTGATATACCGATGCATGAGCATGGCACTCAAGGGGGCGCCACAGCTGGCCTTTCAGATACCGATAAGGCAAAAGTCTCCAACTGTGCATGTGGGCGCACACACTCCTGGAATGGAATGGATCTTGGAAAAACAACAGTTACGAAAAGGTGGGTAACTGTTTGTTTTTTTTTATTTAGTCTCCTTGCTGACAATCTCAGCAAAGAGGTTAATGAGCCATAAAGAATGCATGAATATCTGTCATGTAGAGACGATGGAGACTTTCAAAAATACAAATAGCGGTTTGCAAGCATCTTTGAAAGTCTCCCCTGGTGCCTTTAAAATAGCATTGTGGCACACTGATGGTGCAGTGGAAAAGATGCTTTCACAGCAGATGCTCATGCTGTTCCTGTTCTTTGGATAAATATAGAGCTTTGTCTTCACAGCTGTCAAACCTCCCCTTATACCAGCAGTACCTTTGCTTAATAGAAAAGAGAGCAAAGTAAACCTGTGGTATAAGTTATGCTATTGAAGTAGGGTATACGTCTGAGACATGTTTATTTGTGCGGAAGGTGTGCCAGAGGATTAGTGTGGAAAGAGCAGGAAAGTGAGACTGAGACCGGTAAAGTTAAAGGGACACTGTCAACTTAATCACATGTTGTACAAACACATTTTGTTGCCTCTGGTGCGGAGAACATCTTCCATTATGAAAGTAAAAACTTGTCTGTCTTTGTGCACTTTGCATTTTCTCCCACTTGGGACATTGACAATCTCTGAAGTCTGTTTCACATTCAAATTCTTAGTGCTGCAGGAGTTGGGTGTTAAATATGGCAGGGGACTGTTTTTAAATGAAACAAAACCAAATCCTTGTAATTGGAATTAAAAAAAATGTATGGAAATAGTCTAAAGTTTCATAAAGTTTTCAGCAGAATTTATATTTGAATCCCAGTTTGAGTTAACCCTTAAGCAAAAGTATTAGGCTTAACAGCCTTTTTGCATTCCTTGAAAAAACCCTTAATTTTTTTTAAAAAACGCCATGTACTTGCTATTCAAAAATCGCATCAGCGCATCTATTCATTTGCAAACTCAGCTGCCTTGCAGATTGATGAACTAATGGAGTAGGAGGCTTATGAATACACGATTAGACAAATCCAGCCCAATACGCCCATAATTATGCCTTTGTTTTTGGCAAAGCAGTGGAACTATCCATATTTATTTGCACATACAACTCAGTACTTCATAACAAATAACACTGGGTTTCTTCTGGGAAAGACACCAGCTGCTGGAATATGGTAGAACATGTTGTTTGGAAACTCCTAATGGAACTAAAACTAAACTAAGTCTGCATGTTATCAGTTGGTGATTCTAGTGGAGTGAGATGATGCTTTCTCAAAAAGTGGATTAAGGGAGATAATGATGGAAATTTTTCATTTATTGACGAGCTAAAGGATTTTGGGGTGGAGAAATAATTCTTTCTACTTCTCCTATTCCCCACTACCTCAGCAAGGGGTGGATGGAGTGGTGCAGTTCCAAAAGTTCCAGGGTTCCACTGTTCACCTATAGATATGATTTCTTTGGTCCTTCTTGAGAGACCTGAAGAGTCTCTCTCTTTTGTTGGCTGATCTGTGAAGTTGTGTCTGACAATGAAACTGGATGCGGCCTTGTCTGCTGCCTTCTTGGCAGGAAGAGGAGTGAAAAAAAGGAGGCGATCCAGAGGGAAAAGGTGTTCCACAAAGGCATAGATGGGCATTAGCTCATACATTGATGCTGGAGAAAGGTTCCCCCCCAAAATGCGGAGGAAGCAGTTCTATGGGATGATGCAAGGGATGCATTTCTAAGCCATCTGTTGGTCTCACCAGTCTTTCTTGACTAACTTTTTGTCTCCCACAGGAAGTGCTAAATGCTAATGACCCAGATGATAATTTCTTCACAACTGCCATTCGCCCTCATGGGATATTTGGTCCCAGGGACCTCCAGTTGGTTCCCATCCTCATTCAGGCAGCTAAGAGTGGCAAAATGAAGTTCATGATTGGGTGAGAGAGACTTATATCTTTGTCTCATGGGAAATTTGATACCAAAGTGACATACCCCATTTGGAAGAGAATATTATTAGATCTGTAGTGTCAAAGATGTGGATGGTGCTCCTCCAATGTTAAATCAAAGGCCCTGCCTGGAGATGCCCAAGAACTAGGCAGAATGTGTGATTTAACAGTCCATCAACTTCTGCACAGAACCTACTCAGGAATCATAACATTTTTTCCCAGGAAATGATGGGTTCCCCAGCTATACCACCACTGCTTTGACCCAGGTTTCATTTTGAAGAAGCCTTCTTTTTGTGGGATACTGGCACTGAGATGAGTTTGTCTCCTGTTTGAAGAGACATCAATTGAGCTATCTATTAACCACCTAGAACAAATGTATATAATTATAATATAACTATGTACAAATATTGCTTAATGCACTACTGGATGGTGCTCAGACTCAACAGTAATGAGAGTGACATATGAGCCTTTATCAGATAGACCATCTTTAAGAGTTTCTTGTTCTATGCTAGTTTATAGTGAAGATTCTTGATCATTATGGCTAAATTATGGTTGTGACATTACAGGTCAAAACAAAGATTGACCTATAAATCAGAGAGAAGTTACATTTAAATGCCACAGCCCTAGTAGTTTGGACAGTAGTTCAAAGCTGACTAGTCACACATTCATCATGGTCAAGTTATGTTCATATGTAATATGCAACAAGACCTGACAGAACATGGATTGTGTTATGTTAACTCATCTAGTGTTATACAATTGTTGCATTCGACTGTCTTATTGTGATCTCAAAACTTAAATTGCATTTTGATATTCATATTGATAACTATAATAAAGTTCAAAAACTTTGCTTCCTCATTGCAAATGGCACAACTCATAGTGTGGAATTTAAAATTTAGAGCAAGAATATTAAGACTTTTTTTAGACTCGTGTATTGTGATTTAAAAAATAAATTTCCCATCTAATTTATAATAGATTTAATTGCATACTGGGAGGGGTACGTGTGTGTGTGTGTGAGAGACCTATTTAGAGAGAGAGGTGGCTTGTGTTAGCTTGCACTTGTGCCATCAATTAAATTTACCTTCTCAAGCTGCTTTATGAATCATGAATCCAAATAAATTTAAGCTTCCCCTTCTTTATGTTACTGAAACATTTCTTTTATAGTCTCCATTTTCCTCCCTCAGAAAGGTGTTGGCTCTGTAGAACTAGAAACACTTATGTATTCCCTTCCAGTGAAGACTCTTTTCTTTTCTATCTTTGTATGACCCATTAAAGCCACAAGGACTGAAAATTACAAATCATCAGGAAGTTGTTTCACAACAATTTGCTTTCAGGGACAGGGGCTGGGAGAGTGCATCTGACAATCCAGTTGTTGATTTAATTAGGCTCTTAAAGAGAAATGAACACAGTGGGTTAAATTCAACTCTGATGTAAGCAGGTGAAGATCCCCCTCATTTTGGCCAGGGCTAAATTTGGATGAAATGTAATTTTAATGCGTCAGGCAAATTTATAATTGAGCAGAAAGCTTGTCCTTAAATAACCCTTCGTGTGCTAGATACAATAGTCATATCTGTTCTGCTTCTGTGGACTGTTTCACTGATGATTTGTGGGTCCCAAAACCTTCAGATTTCAATTAGATGTGACTGCAGGTTTTAAAGCCTTACCTGGGACATTGGACAGGAGCTGGGACGGTGCCAGGCTTGCTCCTGAGTAGTGATTTAGGCTTTGTCTACACTAGCACTTTTATTGATCGGGGTGTGTGGGGAAAAAAACACGCTCTCCCATCAACATAGCTACCACTGCTCATTGGGATGGTTTAATTATGCTGGTGGGAGAGCTGTCTCCCATTGGCATAGAGCAGCTACACAGGAGACCTTACAGTGGCGCAGCTGCAGCGGTACAGCTGTGCCACTGTGAGGTCCGTAGTGTAGACAAAGCCTTAGAGGCTTCTTGTTCAGAAAGGGGTTGGCCTGAAGCAGGACCTTTTTCTGACATCTGGGGAAGAGGTAGCTGGGAGCTCAGCTATGTTGGTAGCTTTGCCTTTTGCCACTTGCTGATTTTCAGCTGCCTTGTACATTGAGATAAGCCTTTTCCTTTTGTGTACGCAGGGATGGGAAGAACCTAGTAGACTTTACCTTTGTGGAAAATGTGGTCCATGGGCACATACTAGCTGCAGAGCATCTTCATAAAGACTCTCCCCTGTGTGGGAAGGTAAGGTAGTCTCCCCATTGCATATGGATAGCAAAACTGGGTGTGATCAGAGGTTCCATTTCTTTGTGTCTTAGCTCTTCTTTCCTCTCAGTGACTTGGATGAATTTTTATTACACAGGAAAGTGACTGCACTAACTAGAATAAAACCCACTATGAAAAAGTGCTGTGTAAACTTTCCCCAGACTCCATCTCCTCACCCGCACATGCACTACTCTGCCACACCCCATGGTCGGGACTTAACTGAGGTTGGGGGAGTGTGGTACCCTATCCATGCTCTGCCCATACTCCTGAAATAGCTGCATGTTTCTGCTAATAGGATTGGCAATAAAATAGTTAATACTGACATGGAAGTATTGGTCTCAATGGGATGTTAACTTTGAAGACCAATGGAGGTAGTTCATACCTTGTAGCTATTTTTCTTTTTTGTCTGCAGATTCATTCAGATGGCTGTGCATCTGGTAAAAGCTTCTCGCAACCATAAGGGCTAAAGATAGACTTTAAAGTTACTGCTCAATCAAAGCTCTAAGCACTTAAAAAGTATAACACAGCAGTTACAAAACACCTACTCCAGCAGAAATTCTCAAAGTTATCTTTGGGTAAAGAATTAAACAGTGCAACAATCACTAATAGTCTGAGGTCTTGTCTACACTTAAAATGCTACAGTGGCACAGCTGCGCAGCTGTAGCGCTTCAGTATAGACGCTGTCTACACTAATGGGAGGGTTGGTCCCATCGGCATAGGTAATCCACCTCCTCGAGAAGTGGCAGCGAGGTCAACAGAAGAATTCTTCTGTCAACCTAGAGCTGTCTACATGGGGACTAGGTAGGCTTAACTATGCCACTCGGGGGTGTGAATTTTCACTTCTGGTTTGTTGGGAGCAGTAGGCTCTCTTAACAAGGGAGGGAGTTGTAGTTCCGTAAATGGCCATTTCTTGATATTAAATATAGTTAATTTTTCTTTTTTAAGTCTGATACTAAGAGTCATCAGAGCAAAGCTGCGGGTGTTAATCTATTCAACAATAAAATGAAATTAAAACTAGGGCTTTATAAAAATGTGTCCAAATTGTCACATTTAACCACAAGGCTTTTTTTGTGTTCTTTTTTTCAGGCATTTCACATCACAAACGATGAGCCAGTCCCTTTCTGGTCATTCATGTCCCGTATCTTGACTGGCTTGAACTACAGTGCACCCAAATACCAAATCCCCTATTGGGTGGCATATTACTTAGCCCTCTTACTGTCTCTGGTGTTGCTGCTGCTGAGTCCACTCATCACGATCAAACCTACCTTCACCCCCATGCGGGTAGCATTAGCTGGGACATTCCATTACTACAGCTGCAAGAGGGCCAAAAGGTACATGGGCTACAAGCCAGTGGTGAGCCTGGATGAAGCAGTGGAGAGGACTATCCAGAGCTATTCCCACCTACGCCGGGCCAAGTAAGGAGACCCAGAGGAACCCCTCTAGCTAACACAAGGGCATTGAAGAGACCCTAATTCTCTGGACAAATGAACCTTTCTTCAAGCCTCTCCTAGGGATAATGCATTTCTCTGGATTGAAGGACTTCATCCTGTAGTTGTACTAACAGCCTGTACCTCCCTGTGACTGCTTTGTGTGACAACCTGTTCTAAAATAGCTATTGGCTGCTACTCTGTTTGAATAAACACCCGAATGTTTCCTCCTAAAATAGTGAGCTAGCACATCCACATTCCATCCCCTGCTCTGTCCGACCATGTCTTCTATTTCACTGCTTTGGTGACTATGCCAGCCTTTCCTAATGGCTGTGGATTGAGTAACAGAATAGGCACAGGAGGAAGGGGGTGAGCAAGCTGCTGGACCACCTCTGGTTGTGGAGGACCCCTTGGTACCAGCTTCCTCCTATTTGTCACCAGATGAGGCTATAGTGGGGCCCCCTCCACTGGTTCCCTAGAATGATGCTACAGCACATAAGGAGCTGTTAAAGAGGGTTGCCGCCAACCTGGGCCTCCAGGCGGAGGACTTAGAGGAGCCCGCAGACTCTCTCTATGATATTATCTGCCCCTTAGCCCCAGCCAGGATAGCTTTTGCCTTATATGAGGGGGTCACGAAAATTACAAATGCCCTCTGGTAAGTCCCTCCCTCCTTGCCTCCGATCTCCAAGTGATTTGGTCCGCTTGCATAAGGGCTTGTTATGAGCTGGCAGGGGATTTGGGTCCCCGGTCACTCAGTGAAAACTGATAATCAGAGTCCACTTGCCTAGAGTGCAGGCATCCTTGGTGGCCTTCCTGGCACGTGTTCTGATCCAGGACATCTGTAAAGCCATGATGTGATCCTCGGCACACGTTTGCTGCGCACTATGTCATCACGCAGCAGGCCAAGGACGATGCTGGGTTCGGCAGAGCTGTTTGCAGACTACATGTTCATGAACTCCATGGGTAGTGCTTGGAATCACATAAGTTGAATGGACATGAGCAATCACTCGAAGAAAAGACAGTTCCCTTTTTCCGTAACTAGTGTTCTTTGAGATGTTACTCATGTCTATTCAACGACTCCACCTCCTTCCCCACTGTTGGAATTTTTGGCAAGAAGGAACTGAGGGTAGAGGAAGCCGCCGGCAGCCTATATGGCATAGCATATGTGCGCCACTCCAAGGGGCGCCAGAGCTGGTCCCCTATGGAGACTGCTGAGGGAAAAACTTCTGGCACTGGTGCATGTGGCGAGCACACCCCCTAAGTTGAATGAGCAACACATCTCGAAGAACACCAGTTATGGAAAAAGGTAACTGTCTTTTGCAACCCCCAAGAGTGTGAAATTTAAAGTTTGGATTCAAGACCACAATCCTTTGGCAACGAGTGGCCTCTGTGACATGCTATACTGCCTGAGTAGACAAGACGGTGCTGAAACCTCTTGGGTCCATATCCTGCCTCTAGCTTCAGTTGGAACCAGGTGCCATCTTGGGTTTTTCCTGTAACCAGAATATGCCATGACACTGCTAAACCACAGTTGCCATTACTCATTTCTGTACTGCATGGTCCTGCAGAGAGCATAATGAGAAAACAAGCTTCTCTCCTCAAAGCTTACACCTAAATTAAACTTTTTTGCCATTATCTGCCTCTCTGCCCTCCCTGCCTATCCAATTCTGTGTTGGTTCTCTGCCAACTTGTATCCTACCACAATGGAATGCACCTGCAATCGTGAGGTCATGCCACTTTAGGGTGCGGGTTTTGACACCCTGACTTTGTGAAAGGCCCATAATGCTTCCTGTGCTAAAGTGTGTTGGGATATGTAAGGGTTAAGTAAAGACCTGGGAAACTGCTGGTGTGCTAGCATGGTAGTAGGAAGTAAAGGCACAGACAGGCACCTTTTCTTCACTTGACAGATAAAGTTGCCATCCCTTTCCCTTCCCTTCTGTTTGTTAAGGATAGATAAGCATTGTAGTTGCATAAGGAATGTGATTATCTGAAGGATACCCTTTGTGTAAAGAAGTGTTCTCCCCCATCCCTTCCTTTCCCAGCTACATAAATGAGCTCGGAATCATGGCCTATTTCTCCCTCCCCTGTGAACTGCTGATTTAAGGGAACATGTGGCTACAATTACTGCAAAGAAATGTCTTCAATGTAAAAATGTCTATAATATGCTTAATGCTGTAAACAGGGGCGGGTATAATTATATTTGGTATATAGCTATTAATATTCATTATATGGGCATTCATATTATCAAATAAGGGTTTTGGGGGGTGTTGTAGTAAATGGGGGTATTTACATATTAACTTAGATAAAAGAGCGTGCTGTGATTAACTCAGTGCTTTCTCGACAATTGGGTCGAGAGGAACAAGTACTGCAATAACGAAGCCCATTTACTGAATCTGCCTCTGGGTCAGCCTGCTTTTCTTTTCATCTCTAACAGAGTGGGGAAGCACTAGCGTGTGTTGTGCTCTTCGCCGAGTAGTCAGGCAAGTTACTGGTTTCCGAATGTGTCTTATTGCACTTCCACTTTTAGCATTTTGTGTGAGAGGAAGCATGGGCCTGGGATTTACTCACTTCTGACCTTGGACCCATCCCTTAGCCTCTCTGGGCCTCATTTTCCTATCTGTAAGTTGTGGGACACTTGCCCTGTGTTGTGAGGATGAATGCAGAAGGGATTGTGAGGTGCTCAGACCCCAGGAATGAGGGCGAGATAAGTACAGTACCAATGATAGAAAGTGAAAAATGAGCTGTTAGAAGCAATATTGAGGTTGGCCTGCAGGTGGCACTTGCCAGCTAGAATTGTCTGCCAGCTTCTGTTTTCACCATACCACAAGTACTGTCTATCTCAACTATCAGCAGTAATTGCAATGGAGGGCTGCCCCTTTCCTCTCCCGTTGTAGATCATCAGGGTATCAAGTGAATGTAGAATCTAGCCAGAAGTGCTATAGGACCTGGAACCTTGAGACTGGTTGGACTGGTGTAATGTGAGGAGCAGTGTGCATGCTAGAATTTTCCCTCTAAAACCCAGCTCATAAAGAGAGAAATAAATGAGAGACTGTGATAGGTGAGGTAGCTAGAATGGTCTCCCTGTGCTGGTAGCTCACAAAAAGCATATGAGAGAATTGGAATTGGACGGACCCACTAGGTACTCCTTATTGATTAGGTCACCTCACCATCTCTTCAACATAGCATCACTAGCCTTTATTTTCCAAACCAGATAAAAACCTTGCACTATGGCTGGGCTGAAGTCAGATGTTAACATGGCTGAAATTATAGCCACTAGCTTAGAGACGCTTCTTCTCCATAAGGACCCAGATCCACACAGGGACTTAGATGATGCAGTGCTGAGTGTCGTGGCTCCCATCTTTTAGGTGCCTAGAGAATGACAGAACACAACAGTGAGCCACAGAGCCTGAGTTGGGCTCCAAGGTTCCGTATACAGTGAATGGGGAGAGATAGGTACCTTAGAATTTGAGTCACAGAAGCCAGCATGCCAGGTGGGGAGCTGCCTAAAGTAGCCAATGGGAGATGCTGAGCTGAGAGCTGTGTGCTAAGTCCTGCCCCCCTCTCAGAGATGATGCCTAATTCCAGGCTGCAGGCAGGGGCCTCACAGTGCTTAGTGTTCCAGGAACAGGAACCAGCCACTTTGGCATCCGGTGGTTTAAGCACCTAAGGTACTTTCGTGGGGAATGAGTCAGGCACCTGCTTCACTTCACACAACACAGCTGAAGGAGGAGGCAGTGGCATCTCAGCAGTTAGAGCACTTGCCTAAGACATGGGACACCTGGGTTCAATTCCCCCCCTCTGCCAGACAGGGAGAAAGGGTTTGAACTGGGCAAGTGCCCTACCACTGAGGTGCTACCTCAATCTCCTCTCAAAGCTGTTCCACTGTGGGTAACTAATGATTCTTCTTCAAGTAGATGCAGATGTGTATCCTATGTGTGTTCTGTACACAGGGGCTGGAGACTTTTGCCTAGCAATACCTGTAGAGAGGCAGCATTTATGCATGTAGTCCTTCCTGTGATTCTCTGAGGTGGCCCCCCTCAATTCCTTCTTACTGCCTGTCAACTGCAGTTGTAGCTCTGCGATTGTTGCTTCACAATCTCACAAATTTATATCTTAGCCTAGTTGTATATAGTTGGTGTTTGTTAAAAGTTTTCAGTATAGTGGTAGTGCTCCTGGTGATGCCCTCACTGGGGTTCAAGCATTACCCTTCATGTGGAGAGGTGATTCCTAACAGTGACTCCACAGATGGTGCTCGCTCTGCCTCAGCGAAGCCCACTCAAAGGAGTGCTGTGCGATCTGCAGATTATTCAAGAAACTGACTCAGGTGGTGTGGGCCTTTTGTTTTAAACAGCACCTGCTTGAGCAGGCCATGAGGCTTGACCCGGTACCGAGGCCTTCCGCTGGCTGCAGATCACCCGCTGGCTCAGAAAGTGTTACTGCCTCCTGTTCTAGAGCAGGAACCTCTCCAAAGAGGTGCAGGAGTTGTTCCCCATCAGCGATGCCAAAGAAGAGGTCACATAAGACTGACTAGGAGCACCCTAGGTCTCGGGGCAACTCCTCTGCCTCCTCTAAGAAGAGCATCGACTGGGACTGTTCGGCATGCGGAATGGCGTGGGTGGTGTGATGTTATTGACATGAACTGTGACTGTATAGGTCATTGTTGCAACCAAGGTCCTATGGTGGCACCAGGTCTTGTACAGAGGAGGTCAAGTGGGGTGTCTATGGAAAGGTGGTAGTTTGCTGGTTATGATTATGCTGTCTGTATGTATGTATCATTTTTGTATTTGAAGTTATGAATATTGGTTATCTACTTGCATCTCAATGTGTTTGGTTCTAAGTAGCCTCAGTGAAGCATTTGGTCAGCTTCTTGAGAAAGGACTGTTCTCACTAAGTGCCCAATCAAGAAACACTTAACTGACAATGGACTTTGGGAGACACCAATCCACATCTGAGCTTTCCTGGGAACATTCAAACTAATGTAAACAATGGCGTTGGCCTGCAAAAAGCTGAATCATTCATGGACATGTGACTTGGCCATGTGGCTACAAACTCCGTCTTGTTGCTGTGAATTTGCACAGGAGAACAAAGGGGTTTCCACCCACAAGAGAGAGAGTATAAATGGCCCTGGAAACCCCTCCATTTTGTCTTCTGCTGGCTTAAGAGATGGCCTCTCTACCCCCAAGAGCTGCCTGAAAGAAACTGGAACAAAGGACAGTAACTATGGGGGTGTGAGTGATTGCTGGACCCAGACTAGGAAGGAGTACAGTCTGTGAAAGAAGCTTATTGGAACATCTCTAAGTGTGAGATTTACCTGTATGCAGTTTCTTAATGTATTAGGCTTAACTTGCGTGTTTTGTTTCATTTTGCTTGGTAACGTACTTTGTTCTGTCTGTTATTACTTGGAACCACTTAAATCCTACTTTTTATACTTAATAAAATCACTTTTGCTTATTAATTGACCCAGAGTACGTAATTAATACCTGGGAGAGCAAACAGCTGTGCATATCTCTCTATCAGTGTTATAGAGGGCGGACAATTTGAGTTTCCCCTGTATAAGCTTTATACAAAGTAAAACGGATTTATTTGGGGTTTGGATCCCATTGGGAGCTGGATGTCTGGGTGCTAGAGAGAGGAGCATTTCTTAAGCTGTTTTCAATTAATTCTGCAGCTTTGGGGCGCGTGGTTCAGATCCTGGGTCTGTGTTGGAGGAGACTGGCGTGTCTGACCTTGACAAATCAGGGTTCTGGAGGCCCAAACTGGCAGAGAAAACTGACTCAGAGGTAGTCTTAGTCTCCACACCATTCATGATTTTATATACCTCTATCATACCCCCTTAGTCTCCTCTTCTCCAAAGCAAAGAAAGGCCGGGAGGGGATGTTCTCCTACGTCCCATAAAGGGAAGGAGAGGGCTGAAGGAGAACAAAGACCTGCGAGGGGCAGCTCTTCCCCTCTGGACAGAGGTCAGTCCCTGACTTCTGCTGAGTGGCCGAGCCCACTCCAGGACTTGCCTGCCACTCCAGGGAGCGGCAGAAGTACTCGGCACCTGGCAGTGTCATCCACTCTGGAGGCCTTTCAGGCCTTATGAAACATTCTGTCTTTGCTGGTGCTGCCCACACTAACTACAGACGAGGGGTAAACTGTCCTTGGAACCCTTACAATGGTCCTCATCTGTATGGCACCACTCCTTGCCACAGGAGGTGCCCTGTCAATGCTCACCTGAGCAATGGCACCAGCCCATGGACGCAGGCTGGCTGGCCTGCCAGAGTCCCTGGTGTCGGTCCATGGACTCCAGGCAGTGTTCCCTGGGCTTGAGGTGGCGATCGCCAGTTGGCTGGCGCAGACCTGTAGAGGCATGACAGCAGTCCTCAGAGCCCCAGTACTGGGAGTGCCTGAGCCCCTCACCCAGCGCACAGCACCACTCCACAAGGTCAAGACGCCAGTCCCCGGAGCCATGCCACCGGTCGCCAGACCACTGGTACGGCTCACCACGAGTGCTTCGGTCTCTGAGTCATCAGTCGACCTGCTCATGTTCCCGCTCAATGGAGCGGCGCTGCTCGTGAATCGCAAGGCATTGATCATGGAGGTACTGTCGCAGATCCACTGAACGTGGCTGCTGGTCACCGGGATTGTGGCACTGCGAGCCATTACCATCCTACAGAGCCTCAGCAGAGGCTTGGGGCCAGAGCAGATGGGATTGGAGTCGACAGATGGCCTCGGAACTGGCCTGGTCCCCAGACATGTATCCCCTCCTTGAGCAACGACAGTGAGGAGGAGATACTGCCCATGGGCCAGAGCTACCCATTGGGGCATCGGCATTCTCCACTGGGCCACCAGTGGCAGCATAGCCACAGGGCCAGTGGCCTGCCCTTTGGCAGCTCTGGAACCCCTGGGGATTTCCTCAGTCATCACAGGGGCATAGGTTTGTTGCAGGGCATCCTACAAACAGTTGGCAAGTCTCCTGCCCAACCCTGGACTTGGACATGGAGTCAGAGTGGGTCCAGCCTGCCTCAGATGAGTCTCCCATGACAGAAGTGGAGCAGTTGGCGTCTAGACCCATTTGTACCTGCCTCATCATCTTCACCTGATGAAGCGATAGCAGGACCCTCTCACCCGGTTCCCCAGAATGATGCCAAGGCTCACCAGAAACTCTTAAAGAGGGTTTTCTCCAGTGTTCCCTCTAATTTTTCCCATGCATGTGTGGAATTAATTTTGTTATGTGCACCGATATGGAGGTGATGTGGTGGGGCTGAGGGGCTTGGAGTGTGGGAGGGGGCAGAGGGTTGGGGTGGGGGGTGAGGGCTGTGGCTGGGGTGCAAGCTCTGGGGTGGACCTAAGGATGAGGGCTTTGGGGCGCAGGCTGCCCCAAGACTCCCCCCCAGCAGCACCTGGGCTTGGGGGGAGAGACGCTTCTCCGGCTGTGGCAGGCTGGGGCGCTTCTCTCCTGGATGCAGCCCTGAGCACCTGCACAGTGCTTAATAGGCTGCTGTGCGACCACGCAGCTTAGAGGGAACTTAGGTCACCTCCAGCGTGGGGCTGGAAGCTGAGAAGTTGCCAGAGCCCTCGGACTCCTTGTTTAATGTACTCAGTGCAGCAGCGCCAGTCAGGGCGGCATTGTCTATGCACAAGGGGGTGGCAAAAATCACCAAGGCCTTGTGGCAGACACCTTCCTCACTGCCACCCGTCTCCAAGTGGGCAGAGCATAAATACTATGTAACTTTAATACCCACTGTGACAGGTTGGACCCCTTAGGAGGCCACCTGGTGCCACTTGAGCCTGCCTATTACGCCAGTTTGGGCACCTTTTTACCTATCTTGCTGAGTCAGGCTATTAAGCCTGCTCCAACACACACACAGGCAGGGCTACCCCCAACTGCAGAATGAAACAGGCACTGAGATCAGTTCTGGGAAGGCTCAGTTTAAGGGATTTGCCTCAGCACACCGGTGTCCACCTCCCTTAGAGTGCAGATCCAAAGATATGTTATGAAATCCACCTCCTCCCTCAATGTGGAGGAAGGTATGCACATCTTCTGCCCCGCTCCAGTTAAAAATTACAGAAACTGGGTTTAATAATAAAACAAATTTTATTAATTATAAAGGCAGATTTTATAATGGGGTAAAAGGGGTAACAAACAGAACAAAGCTGATTACTGAGCAAATAAAAAAAAAAAAAGCTATGATCAATATACTTAAGAAACAGGTTACAAAATGTAAATTCTCACCCTAAATGTTATTTTAGGCAGGTTGCAAAGTTTCTGTGGTTCAGCATTCCAGTTATATTCCTTTTCAGACTGGACGCTGTCTCAGTCTGGACTCCCCTCTTGCCTTCCATTCAGGTGGCTTTAGCAATCTCTCTTCTTGGGCAGACAGCCATGGAGAGGAGGAGTCCCGTTTGCCTTCCTCCCCACCCTTTAATAAGCTTGACATAAGGCAGGAATCCTTTGTTTCCTAAACTTGACCTCCCACCCCGTCTCTTCCAGTGGAAAGTTACAAGAAGTCCCAGGTAATGTTTAGTGTCAGGTGACAAAACCATCTGACCCTGTAGGATCACAGCATCCATGAGTCACTTTTCATAATCCATTGTCCTTGCTGATGGGCCATTGTTTCCTTTGTTGTACCTGAAGCGTTAGCAGTGGGCGTCACCCAAAGTAGCATAGTTGAAATACAGATACATAGTTAATATTCATAACTTCAGATACAGAAATGATACAGGCATACAGATTGGATAATCGCATTCAGTAAATCATAACCTTTCCAATTATATCTCACATGAGCCATCTTTCATAAAGTACATCTCAGTTATGTCATTCATATCATAAGCATATTTTCATAAAGAATATGGAATGAAACGTCACACCCACCCTGCCCCAAGCTCACTGGTTGTGTCGGCAGCCAAAGATCACAACAGACAAGACCAACCGGGATCTATGCCCAAGAACAAGGAAGCAAAGAGCCTTGATCTCTTTGGTAGAAAGATTTATTCTGCCTCCAGCTGAGAGTGGCCAACCACCAGGCCTTGCTTGGCCGCTATGATTTTAATATCTGGCAGTCCATGGCCAAGTTCTTGGCTGCACTGCCAGAGGACCTCATGAAGGAATTCCTGGTGGTCCTGGATGAGGGAAGGGCGGCAGCCAGGGCAGCCCTCCAAGTGGCCTCAGATACTACAGACTCTACAGCCTGAACTGTGGCCTCCGTGATTTCAATGAGGCGTGTGTCCTGGTTGCAAACATCAGGCCTTTCGATGGAGGTTCAGCAGTCCATCTGTAGTAGTAGGATTTTATGTTTGTATTTTATATAATTTAGAATGAAGGATAAAGAAAAATAATATAGTATGTATTAAATGTATGGATGTATGATCTGATCATACTCTGCCAGCCACCCTTTTTAAATAGCAGAAAGGAACGGCCTAATGGGCCATCAGCCAGAATCTGTGTCTGGACTGATTTCAAGGCAGTAACAGATCCTTTGAGGGTCACCAATTTGTTGTAGGTTAAGCATTTTAAAATAAGTAAAGGAATGCCATGATTGTTTTTCTTTTTTTTTTTTTTTTGCACTGCAATTTGATGTTCAAAATGTTCTGTGTAAATTAATTCTGTTGTGGGTGTGAATGAGGAATGTGTGGGTTAAGAGATAAGTGTGAAGGCCATTGCTGAACCAGATGGCCTAGGGAGGAGCCGGAGACAGACGCAAGGGCTCCAGGAGGCAGCAACACACCCCTATTGAAGCATCAGAGGAGGGCAGAATGATGACTCTAAAGATGAGACAGGCACCTATCAATGGGGACAAGATAGCGGTGATCAAAACCAGCATGGAATAACTCCCTAAGAAACTTGATGTAAAGAATGAGAAGGACAATTTAAGAAAACAAGCACTTGTCAAACAACAATTGATTACAGCATGACAGTGCAAAACTCATTGGTCCCAGTGAAGGAAAATCACTATATAATCAGGGTGCCTTGCCATGAAACTTTGGGTTCGTCCTGCCAAGACTTCCCTGGAGCATTGTGTTGTGAACCTGGCTTCTCCTTACTGATCAACCTAGTCGGCCACTGGGCTGGTAACTATAACATACTATAACTCTGGACTGGTAATTATAGCATCAACTGGTGGGACTGTGTGTGTGTGTGGTGTGATACAATAATTAGCATAAAGAAAAGGAGTACTTGTGGCACCTTAGAGACTAACCAATTTATTTGAGCATAAGCTTTCGTGAGCTACAGCTCACTTCATCGGATGCATACAGAATTGAGAGCAGGAAAAAGTAACAAGGAGGGAGAGGGGAAACAGGAGGAACACCAAAGAAGTGTGGGAAAAGCGCACCCTGGGGCTATAGACACCGATGCTGGCAAGGAGGTGGTTTAATCTGCAACATACCCATAGGTTCAGGAGTTAACCTCGGTCAGAGCCCTTCTGTAAGAAGGGCCGGGGCTGTAAGGATCGGCAAGGCAACAGTCGGCTTCTTCCGCTCACTCAAGCTCCACCCATAGTCAGCAGGGTGGTAAGTAAGCATTTTGAGGGTGCGCTCAAGGGCGATCTTCCAGCCTGTGTCCTGGATCCTGCTCCCCTGTTATTTTGCAACTGCCTGTCCTCCTTGATTGGGCCTCTATAACATCAGACTAGTGGGTCCCCAGCACAGTAGCAGGGGGATATACCCTCCAGGCCTTTTCTGGGTGGGAGCTGTGGAAGGAGTCCTGCTGCATTTAAGGGGAAAGGGGTTTTACTCCTGCTATTTTTTATCCTAAAGGCCAAAGGGGGTTTGTGGCCCATCCTTGACCTGCAGAACCTCAACAAGTCTCTCAAGAAATTGAAGTTTCGCCTGGTCTCCCTGGCCTCCATCATTCCTTCCCTGGATCCGGGAGTTCTCAGCCAGGAGGCCCTCTGCCTGTGGGACTTTTGCATCCAGCATGCAATCTCCCTGGAAGCCTCGCATCTCCCCAGCATCCAGAACATGCTGGTGGATCGCCTCAACAGGTCCTTCTTCTCTCACCATGAGTGGTTGCTCCACTCGGAGGTCATTGAGGCACTCTTCTGAAAGTGGGGGGGGGGGCTCTCTGAATGGACCTGTTCACCACCAGACAGAACAGAAAGTGTCATCAGTTCTGCTCTCTCTAGGGCCTTGGCAGGGGCGCCCTTTCCGATGCTTTTGTCCTGTCGTGGTTGAGAGACCTGATGTACTCCTTCCCGCCGATTCCACTTATCGGCAAAGTCCTCTTGAAAATCAAGAGTCATTATGATTTCCCTGGTGTGGCCTCGCCAGCATTGATTTGGCATGCTCGTGGAACTGGCCATGGTAGCCCCGTGGCCACTGCCCAGTCGCCTGGACCTACTCTCACAGGATTATGGTTGACTCCTGCACCCGAACCTTACCTCTCTCCACCTCAGGCTTGGATCCTGCATGGCTGAACCCAGAGGAACAGGCCTTCTCTAGTCAGGTACAGTAGGTTCTCTTGGAAAGCAGAAAGCCCTCCACCAGAGCGACTTACCTGGCAAAGTGGAAGCACTTCTGCTGGGCGTCGGAGTGCAACATCTCCCTGACCCAGTTGTCTTTGCAGTCCATCCTGGATTACCTGCTTCAATTAGAGCACCAGGGCCTTGCCTTCTCTTTGATCAAGGTGCACCTGGAAGCCATATCGCCCTTCCACCCTCGAGTCCAGGGCAAATTGGTATTCTAGCATGAGATGTCGATCAGGTTCCTGAAGGGCCTTGAACAGCTCTTTCCACTGATCTGGGACCTGGTTCCCCAATGGGACCTCAACCTAGTCCTCTCCAGGGTCACAAGCCACCCTTTTGAGCCAATGGCTTCTTGCTCCCTTTCCCATCTGTTGTAGAATGTTGCTTTTCTTGTAGTGCTTCCTTTGGCAAGGTGTGTAGCCGAGATTAAAGCCCTCACTTCAGAGCCACCATATACGGTATTCTACAAAGACAAGGTCCAGCTGCTGCCCAATCTGGCTTTCCCACCTAAGGTGGTGTCCCCTTTTCATGTCAACCAGGATATCTTCCTCCCGAAGCCACAGTCAACCAATGAGGAGAGGCGGCCTCACACTTTTGATGTCTGGTGAGTCCTGGCTTTCTACCTGGACTGCACCAAGCCCTACCGTAGGTCAATCTTTATCTTTATCTTTATCGCGACAGCTGACAGGATGAAGGGCCTTCTGGAGTCCTCTCAGAGGATTTCAAATTGGATCACCACCTGCATCCATACTTGTTACAAGATGGTGCAGGCCTTGCCTCCACCCGTAGTGAAGGCTCACTCGATTAGGGCTCAGGTGTCTTCGGCTGCCTTCCTGGCACATGTCCCTATCCAGGACATGTGCAGGGCCACAACGTGGTTTTCAGTACACATGTTCACAATGCATTACACCATCACCCAGCAAGCCAGAGATTATGCTGGATTTGGCAGAGCTGTGTTGCAATTGACATGTCCATGAAGTCCTACCCGCCTCTGGTGGTACTGCTTGGGAGTCACCTACAAAGGAATGGACATGAGCAAGCACTCGAAGAAGAAAAGACCTCTTTGTAACTGGTGTTCTTTGAGATGTGTTGCTCATGTCCATTCTTTGACCTGCCCTCTTTCCCCACTGTCGGAGTTTCCGTCAAGAAGGAACTGAGAGTGGGGGGAGCTGGCGATGCCCCTTATACTGGTACATACGTGCGCCCTCTAGAGGGTGCCAGAGCTGGTTCCCTATGGATACCACTGAGGGAAAAACTTGGCAAGCTCAGACATACCTTCGATGGAATGGACATGAGCAATACATATCAAAGACCAATAGTTACAAAAAGGTAAATGTCTTTTCCGGGGCTTGGTGTGGTCACAGTACTGGAACCAGTACAAGGCGCTTCAGTACTGTGCCCTTCCTTGACACTGGTGCAATCGATGCTGCAGCTGATTCCATGAAAGCTGTCTCCACCCTCAACGTTGAGGCATGCAGGCACTCCAGTACCATCATTTACAACAGGCCTGACCTTGCCTATGGCACCAACCTTTTCAGCACTGGTGGTGAGGACTAATTTGGGAGCACTGATCCTGACCTCATTCTGGGCTATGGATGAATTGGATTGCCTATTGGCTCCCTCTGGAGTCGCTGCTCCCATGTCTCTGAGGTCCTGGGGCTCCTTTTCTTCAGAGTTGGGTTTCGTTTCACCTGAGGGCATCCAAGAGTCATCGGTGGACCACTACGGCTACCAAAATTGGCATGTGCCTTGAGGCCACGATGGAGGTCCCTTGACCAGTGCCTACTAGCTACCAATGCCTTACCTGTACCAGTGGCCACCTCGGGCCCAATGGGAGACTACTCACTCTCTGAGGTCTCGCTCGTCGTCCAAGTCAAGAACGAGATTCCCTGCTTGTGTGGCATTGGTGGCTGCGGATCAGATGCAAGTTCAAACACCTGCGGTCCCCCTGCCTGTGGAGCCACCAGAGTTTCCTTGTCCGGAGGTGGTGTACCAGGAGAAGGACCTGCTGGAAGACCAGACAACAGACTCATCCTTGTCCCTTGATGTGGTGTCGCCTGGTTCTTCCTCCTCTTCCATCCTGGAGGATTTTATGGCATACCAGGACCTGTTATGCCAGCTGGCCTCCTCTCTGGGTACTCAGGCAGAGCTTTTCCAGAAAAAATACCTATAAACTCATGGACATTCTCCAGCCCTCTGTCCCTGGGAGAGTGGCCTTCCCAATTAATGAGGTGCTCCTTGAGAGTGCAAGGGCTTTTGGGGGCACACTAGCCTTGGTACCACTGTTAGCTGAGCAGTTGGGGAAGTGCTAATTTATCCCAGTTTAGGGATATTAGGAGTTTTATTCCCACCCAACCCTGATCTCCCTGGTGGTCACAGCAGTGAATGACAGGGCCCAGCAGGGCAGAGTCAAGTCCTCCCCCAGGAGGCTCAAAGCGCCTAGACCTCCTAGGCCAGAGGTAGGCAAACTACAGCTCGTGGGCCACATGCAGTCCGCAGGACTGTCCTGCCCTGCCCCTGAGCTCCTGACCCAGGAAGCTAGCCCCTGGACTCTCACCTGCTGCCTCCCTCCCCTGCAGCCTCACCTCGCCACGCTGCTGGCACAATGCTCTGGGCAGCAGGGGGGAGGGGAGGGGTGATGTGAACTCCTGGGGCAGTGCAGCTGCAGAGCCTGGCCTGACCTGGTCTCTGTGCTGTGCAGCTGCCTGTCCTGGTGCAGCCGCGCTGCCAGCCACCAGTGCTCCAGGCAGTGTGGTAAGGGGGCAGGAAGCCGGAAAGGGGGGGGGGTTGGATGGGGTGGCGGGGGGCGGTTGAGGGTCAGGGGACCGAGAGCGGGGGGGTGGGTGGATGGGGCAGGAGTCCCGGGGGGGCCATCGGGTGGTGAGAAGCAGGGGGGGTCAGATAGGAGGTAGGGGCTGGGCTATGCCTGGCTGTTTTGGGAGGCACAGGCTCCCATAACTGGCCCTCCGTACAATTTTCAGAAACCCGATGTGGCCCTCAGGCCAAAAAGTTTGCCCGCCCCTGTCCTAGGCAGAAAGATATACATCTCATTGTTACTTCAGATGAGTATTGGAAGTCAGCAAGCGCTGCTGGCCAAATATGACTTCCTCAACTGGCTTGCTATCGCCAAGTTTGAGGAGCAATAGCCCGAGGCCTCCCAGGATGAATTTCAGTCATTTGTCTCTAAGAGCTGCTTGGTGGAAAAAATGTCTTTGCAATCTGCCCTGGATGCGGCATACACTTTGGCCAGGGTGATGACACTGGCAATTACTATGAGGACTTCCTGGCTCCAAAACTCAGGGATTGCTTTGGATGCTCAGCAAGCTATTGAGGACTTGCCATTCAATGGCCGAATCTTGTTTTCAGACAAGAATGATGAAACCCTCCATTCCTTCAAGGTCTCTGGGGGTGTATACATCACCGGCACAGATGCGCCATTGTGGGGCTCAGCCGCAGCATCCCTTTGTGCAGCCCATCCCCACGAGACAGCACGACTATCCCAGGAAGAAGAAGCACTTGAGCTCACGTCCTGGCCACTCGGTACACCCTCCTTTGATGCCTACTAAATGCCCATTTTGACTCGTTGAGCCACAGCACTGAGCCAGTTGATGTTCTTCCTCCTTCATCATTCCCTGTTCCTTTGGGGACAGGCTGGCTTGCTTTTACAATGCGTGGATCTCTAGAATGTCTGACAGCTGGGCCCTAGACACTGTCAGATTGGGCTATACCATCCAGTTCCTCTGAACTCCCCCTCCTCACCCCTCTTTAGGGACCCCTCTCATGAGATACTGCTCTTCAAGCCGGTCAGTTCTCTGATAGTACTGAAAGTGGTGGAGGAAGTTCTGCAAGAACACCATGGTCATGGGTTCTATTCCAGGTATTTCCTGATACCGAAGTCCAAGGGTGGGATGAGGGCTCATACTCACTCTCCACAGACTCAACAAGTTCATCAAATACATGAGGTTCTGCATGGTCACTCTGTCAGCTATCATCCCTGCTTTGTCCCAGAATGACTGGTTGGCTGCTCTGGACCTTCAAGATATCTACTTCCATATGGCCATTCTACCAAGTCACAGGAAATATATCTTTGTTTCATGGTAGGAGACCACCATTTTCAGAAGATGATTCTCCCTTTCAGCCGCTCTTCTGCCCCCTGAGTCTTCACCAAATGCATGGTGATGGTCATGGTGCACCTCAGGAGGAAAGGAATCCATATCTTCCCTTACCTCGATGACAGATTGCTGAATGGCAGCTCCAGAGAGAAGGCTCTCACCCACGTCAACACCACTCTATGCTTGCTCGACTGTTTGGGACTCATTCTAAACACCATAATGTCAACTTTGGCCTCCCACTCAGCAAATAGAGTTCATTGGGGCCCTGTAAGAATCCACGAAGTTGAGGGTGCTCCTGCAGACTGACCACTTTCAGGCAATTTGACAGTTGTGCCTCAGTATGTAATCACAGCTGTCCATGACAGTCCATGTGTGCATGAGCCTGTTGGGCCACATGTCCGCTTGTACCCAGGTGGTCCATCTTGCCAGGTCGTCCTCTTCAGATGTGGCTCAGGATGGTTTACTGTCCTGCCCTGTGTTCTCTAGACAGGTTGGTTCACCTTCCTCCATCAGAACTTGCGCTGGTGGGAGTCCCCACCCAATGTGTGCCAAAGGGTCCCCTTCACTGTCCCACCAAGTCACTGATTACTGATGTGTTCCTCCTGGGTCAGAATAGGAGACCAGACTCCATATCAACATGTTGGATCTTTGGGCCATCCACAACACGTCTTGCCTTTCTGTATCGGCTCAGGCATTCACTGGTTCACATGCTCATGGACAATACCACTGTGAAGTACTATGTGAACAAATAAGGGGGCGCTCACTCAAGAGCACTCTGCCTGGAGGTGGCAGTTCTGTCTCAGAGGACATCACCCTGATAGCTGTCCACGTACCAGGGGTCCAGAACCATCTCACAGATTATCTCAGCGGAGTTTTCTCCCCAAGCCACGAGTGGTCCCTATAAAGATGGAGATCTTTCAGATGGTGTTCACGATCGACATCTCTTTGATAAGGGAAAATAGAAAGTGTTGCCTATTCTGTTCTTGAGAGGGGTCAGCCCAGGCTCCCTATTTGACGCTTTCCACTGCAGCTGGAACTTGACTTTGCTGTTAGCATTTCCTCCTATCCTGGTCCTTCCCCAAGTCATCGTCAAGCTCAAGGCAGATTGAGCCAGACTCATCCTCATTGCCCTGGCTTGCCCAAGGCAGGACTGTTCTCAGATCATCTTGCTTTGTCTGTTCAGCCTCCCCTGCCACTTCCTCTCCTTTCTGACCTCACACAGGACCGCGGCTGCACCCTGCGTCTGGCAACCAGCTTCCTGCACCTTTCAGTGTGGCTGCTGCATGGCTGAACACGGAAGAAGGGCTTTGCTCAGAGGCTATCATGGTGTTCAGAGGCTTCATGGTGTTCCATGAAGGAGGAGTGCTGGGCAGAGACGGGCTCCATCTTACGAAGAGAGGGAAGAGCATCTCTACGAGCAGGCTGGCTAACCTAGTGAGGAGGGCTTTAAACTAGGTTCACCGGGGGAAGGAGACCAAAGCCCTGAGGTAAGTGGGAAAGCGGGATACCGGGAGGAAACACAGGCAGGAACGTCTGTGAGGGGCAAGCTCCTGCCTCATACTGAGAATGAGGGGCGATCAGCAGGTTATCTCAAGTGCTTATATACGAATGCACAAAGCCTTGGAAACAAGCAGGGAGAACTGGAGGTCCTGGTGATGTCAAGGAATTATGACGTGATTGGAATAACAGAGACTTGGTGGGATAACTCACATGACTGGAGTACTGTCATGGATGGATATAAGCTGTTCAGGAAGGACAGGCAGGGCAGAAAAGGTGGGGGAGTAGCACTGTATGTAAGAGAGCAGTATGACTGCTCAGAGCTCCAGTATGAAACTGCAGAAAAACCTGAGTGTCTCTGGATTAAGTTTAGAAGTGTGAGCAACAAGAGTGATGTAGTGGTGGGAGTCTGCTGTAGACCACCGGACCAGGGGGATGAGGTGGATGAGGCTTTCTTCCGGCAACTCGCAGAAGCTACTAGATCGCACGCCCTGGTTCTCATGGGTGACTTTAATTTTCCTGATATTTGCTGGAAGAGCAATACAGTGGTGCATAGACAATCCAGGAAGTTTTTGAAAAGCGTAGGGGACAATTTCCTGGTGCAAGTGCTAGACGAGCCAATTAGGGGGGGAGCTTTTCTTGACCTGCTGCTCACAAACAGGGAAGAATTAGTGGGGGAAGCAAAAGTGGACGGGAATCTGGGAAGCAGTGACCATGAGTTGGTTGAGTTCAGGATCCTGACGCAGGGAAGAAAGGTAAGCAGCAGGATACGGACCCTGGACTTCAGGGAAGCAGACTTCGACTCCCTCAGGGAGCGGATGGGTAGGATCCCCTGGGGGACTAACATGAAGGGGAAAGGAGTCCAGGAGAGCTGGCTGTATTTCAAGGAATCCCTGTTGAGGTTACAGGGACAAACCATCCCGATGAGTCGAAAGAATAGTAAATATGGCAGGCGACCAGCTTGGCTTAACGGTGAAATCCTAGCGGATCTTAAACATAAAAAAGAAGCTTACAAGAAGTGGAAGGTTGGACATATGACCAGGGAAGAGTATAAAAATATTGCTCGGGCATGTAGGAATGAAATCAGGAGGGCCAAATCGCACCTGGAGCTGCAGCTAGCAAGAGAAGTTAAGAGTAACAAGAAGGGTTTCTTCAGGTATGTTGGCAACAAGAAGAAAGCCAAGGAAAGTGTGGGCCCCTTACTGAATGAGGGAGGCAACCTAGTGACAGAGGATGTGGAAAAAGCTAATGTGCTCAGTGCTTTTTTTGCCTCTGTCTTCACGAACAAGGACAGCTCCCAGACTGCTGCGCTGGGCATCGCAACATGGGGAGTAGATGGCCAGCCCTCTGTGGAGAAAGAGGTGGTTAGGGACTATTTAGAAAAGCTGGACGTGCACAAGTCCATGGGGCCGGACGAGTTGCATCTGAGAGTGCTAAAGGAATTGGCGAATGTGATTGCAGAGCCGTTGGCCATTATCTTTGAAAACTCGTGGCGAATGGGGGAAGTCCCAGATGACTGGAAAAAGGCTAATGCAGTGCCCGTCTTTAAAAAAGGGAAGAAGGAGGATCCTGGGAACTACAGGCCAGTCAGCCTCACCTCAGTCCCCGGAAAAATCATGGAGCAGGTCCTCAAGGAATTAATCCTGAAGCACTTACACGAGAGAAAAGTGATCAGGAACAGTCAGCATGGATTCACCAAGGGTAGGTCATACCTGACTAATCTAATAGCCTTCTATGATGAGATTACTGATTCTGTGGATGAAGGGAAAGCAGTGGATGTATTGTTTCTTGACTTTAGCAAAACTTTCGACACAGTCTCCCACAGTATTCTTGTCAGCAAGTTAAAGAAGTATGGGCTGGATGAATGCACTATAAGGTTGGTAGAAAGTTGGCTAGATTGTCGGGCTCAACGGGTAGTGATCAATGGCTCCATGTCTAGTTGGCAGCCGGTGTCAAGTGGAGTGCCCCAGGGGTCGGTCCTGGGGCCGGTTTTGTTCAATATCTTCATAAATGATCTGGAGGATGGTGTGGATTGCACTCTCAGCAAATTTGCGGATGATACTAAACTGGGAGGAGTGGTAGATACGCTGGAGGGCAGGGATAGGATACAGAGGGACCTAGACAAATTAGAGGATTGGGCCAAAAGAAACCTGATGAGGTTCAATAAGGATAAGTGCAGGGTCCTGCACTTGGGACGGAAGAACCCAATGCACAGATACAGACTAGGGACCGAATGGCTAGGCAGCAGTTCTGCGGAAAAGGACCTAGGGGTGACAGTGGACGAGAAGCTGGATATGAGTCAGCAGTGTGCCCTTGTTGCCAGGAAGGCCAATGGCATTTTGGGCTGTATAAGTAGGGGCATAGCGAGCAGATCGAGGGACGTGATCGTTCCCCTCTATTCGACA
Organism: Chelonia mydas; assembly: GCF_015237465.2. Lineage (NCBI taxonomy): Eukaryota > Metazoa > Chordata > Testudines > Cheloniidae > Chelonia > Chelonia mydas. Next base: position 55,890,661 of record NC_057855.1, read on the forward strand.
TTGGTGAGGCCTCATCTGGAGTACTGTGTCCAGTTTTGGGCCCCACACTACAAGAAGGACGTGGATAAATTGGAGAGAGTCCAGCGAAGGGCAACAAAAATGATTAGGGGTCTGGAACACATGACTTATGAGGAGAGGCTGAGGGAACTGGGATTGTTTAGTCTGCAGAAGAGAAGAATGAGGGGGGATTTGATAGCTGCTTTCAACTACCTGAGAGGTGGTTCCAGAGAGGATGGTTCTAGACTATTCTCAGTGGTAGAAGAGGACAGGACAAGGAGTAATGGTCTCAAGTTGCAGTGGGGGAGGTTTAGGTTGGATATTAGGAAAAACTTTTTCACTAGGAGGGTGGTGAAACACTGGAATGCGTTACCTAGGGAGGTGGTAGAATCTCCTTCCTTGGAAGTTTTTAAGGTCAGGCTTGACAAAGCCCTGGCCTGGATGATTTGATTGGGGATTGGTCCTGCTTTGAGCAGGGGGTTGGACTAGATGACCTCCTGAGGTCCCTTCCAACCCTGATATTCTATGATTCTATCCAAAAGGTTCTACTTAACAATAGAAAGCCTTCCACCAGAACAGCCTACTTGGCGAAGTGGAAGAGGTTTTTCTGTGTTGTCCTTGGCCTGTGGGACCAATCCGGCAGAGGCTTCCATCCAAGACACCTTGGAGTACCTGTTGCACCTTCAGGAATCGGGCCTAGCACTCAGCTCTCTGAAAGTGCACTTTGCATCAATATTGGTGTTTCATCCCCATGCCCAAGCATGGGTGGTGGGTAGCGTGGGCCGGGGAAGGCTGTGCCTCCTCAAACAGCCTGGCATGTCCGTGCCCATGCTCTGCCCCCAAGCCCACTCCTGCCTGCTTCCAGTTCCCTTCCCTGCACTCTTCCATGGCTGAGAGGCTGGAGCGGGCAGACTTGGGCTGGTGCTCACAAGACCTGGGGCTGGGGCAGGAGCTGGAGCCTCCTTTCACACAGTTCTCCAGGGAAAAGATTATACTTCAGCCACACCTGTAGTTTGTATCCAAGGTGGTCTCTGTTTCACTTGAACCAGCCTATATTTTCCCCCAAACTGCATTCCTCCCTGGAGAAGCAATGCCTCCATACGCTAGACAATAGACACTGTCTAGCCTTCTTTCAGAAGAGGACAGGACAGTTTCATGTTTCACCTTGCTGGTTTGTATTATGCAGACCACATGAAAGGTTAAGCAGTCTCTGTATAGTCTGCCATCTTTAGATGGATATCATCTTGCTTCAAGACTGCATATGAGATAGTATCAGCTACACCTCCTCAACAGATAAGGGCACATTCAACAAGAGCACAGGTAATGTCGGTGGCGTTCCTCAATGCCATATTGGACATTTGTAGAGGAGCCACATAGTTGCCCATTGATACTTTTACAGACCATTTTGCAATCACTGCTTCTTCCAGAGCGGATGCTAATGTCGGAAGAACAGTCCTGAGATCCTTGCTCAGGTAGACTCCAAGCTCCGCCTCCTGATGGGGGTACTGCTCACTAATCACCTGCTTGGAATACACGTCTGCATCTACTCGAAGAAGAAGAAATGGTTACTTACTGTAACTGTGGTTCTTTGAGATTTCACGCAGACATGTACTCCACAACTCACCCTCCATCCCCCCTGCATTGGAGTCTTCTCCTGAATGTTCAGTGCAAAGGAACTGAGGGGGATTGGGGCAGTGCCACCTCATATAGCCAGCAGAGGGGTTACAGACACCAGGCACAAACACCACCCCTCTACAGATACTGCTAGGCAAAAGGCTCTAGCTCCGGTGTGCGGTGCACACACCTACTTGGAATACATGTCTGCATCACATCTCGAAGAACCACAGTTACAGTAAGTAACCATTTCAAGAGTGACTGGAGTAGGGGGGACTGGACTGTAGGTCTCCCACCTCCCAGGTGGGTATCCTTCTCACTGGACTACAGAATCATTTCCTCTGTCTCTGCTCCACTGACAAGTCCATTGTGGATAGGTACTTAAGTAGCCATTGGGTGAGAGAGAGAATGACTCTGTAGTCCAGTGATTAAGGCACCGATGAGAGAGACCCAGGGTCCAGTCCCTCTGTTCTATTCACCCTTTCATTATTTATACCCAGTGGAACAGCTTCAACAGGAAATGTGGAGGGAGCTCCACATCAGAATATGTGGAGCTCAGTGGTTAGAATATGTGGAGCTCAGTGGGACCGGAGCTCAGTGGTTAGAGCTGTCTCCTGAGAGGTGGGAGACCCCAGTTGGAATCCTTTCTCCCCATCTGGCAGAGAAGTGGGAATTGAACCTGGGTTTCCTACATCTCTGCTGAGTGGTCTAACCAGTGAGGTAAAAGTTGTAAAGTGGGTGATAGCAGCAGCACTGGCTCCTCTAGCTGGATTTTGAATCGGATCCCATCAGGAAACGCTTCTGAGCTCATCTACAGATGACTCTGCACGCGACTTAAGCAGCCAAACATCTGTCTTTCCCTGTTTCTGAATCACTCTGGGGCTTAGGTGGGAGATAGGTGCCCAGGCACAGGGACTGTCAAACTTCATTGCACCACAACCCCCTTCTGACAACAAAAATTACTACACAACCCCAGGAGGGGGAACCAAAGCCTGAGCCTGCCCGAGCCCCACCACCTCAGGCAGGGGGGCCAAAGCCCAAGGGCTTCAGCCTCAGGTGGGGGGCCTGTAACCTGTGATCCACCACCCAGGGCTGAAGCCCTGGGGCTTGGGCTTTGGCTTTGGCCCCAGGCTGTGAGGTTCATGCTTTGGCTTCTGGCCCAGCAAATCTAATGCCACCCCTGGCAACCCCATTAAAATGGGGTTGCAACCCACTTTGGGGTCCCGACCCACAGTTTGAGAACCACTGGCCTAGAGGAAGGAAGCAGTGCGCATGTCTAGAGGCAGAAACTTAGGTGCCCACAGAACTTTTACCCTGAAAACGTAGGCACCAAGTGAGTTTAGGTGCCTACAGGATTCAGTGGCAGTTTTGTGGATTGCAGTGGAGTCTAAAACTGGGACCAGGCATCTAAATACTTTTGTGAATCTGGGCCCAAGAGTCCTTTATACCTTGTTGAACCCTCTGTTCTCATCTTGCATGGCTTTTCCCACAATTCCCTTTGGCATACAACTAGCCAAACAGCAACTCTGCCCTCTTCAGGGCTCTGTCCTTTGCTTACTGTAACTGCAAGAGATGAGACATAAATGAGAGCCCTGCACTTCCTCTTCCTCCAGTATCTTGTGTGGCTTTTGTTCCACCCCTTCCATATTCAGAACCAGTGTCTGGCTTTCTTGTGGATGACCAAAACCCCAGTTAATTCCCTCTGTCAAAAGCTCCTTTTGACAATCTGGGCTCGAATGTTTTATTACCGCTATGCAGCTGAAGGTTATCGAGCCCTTCATAGACCCTTCCCTAGGGTGCTCTTACCTGGGGGGTCTCTGTCTCTTCCTGCCTTTTCTTTCCTGGCTTTCTCACCATGGCTTTTAATTTTGCTGGCTCAAAACATCAGTGGACTGGAGTTTTTCTGATTTGAGGAGCAATGGGAACAGCAATAAAGGAACTCTCCTGTATTTCTCTGAGAGACACAAAAGGGCGATAGAGGGGAAGGTAAATGGCCTTGTGGATTATTAGTGGGGTTAAAGCAATCTCTCCCTCTCAGGAGAGAAACTGCAGTGTTCAGTGTGTGCAAGCATCAGGAGGACTTTAGGTGTAAAGAATTCCATTCAGTCTTCTCTCTTGAGTCAGATCTGCTGTAGCGCTCTCAGTACAGGCGCACCTAACCACCAAAAAAGGCATAAGGATTGCTCAGCTGTAGAAGAATGGTTAGTAGCTTGGATCAGGTGAGAAGAACAATCAGTACAAAGCAGATCAGCAGCTATGGTAGGTTTACTGCTGAATCATATGCCCTGGAAGCACAAAGTTCTTCTTCGAGTAGTGTCCCTATGGGTCCTCCACTGTAAGTGTATGTGTGCCCCTGCACCTCTAATTGGAGATTTTTGGTAGCAGTGTCCCGTTGAGCCTGCAAGGGCCGGCTCCAGGCACCAGTTTTCCAAGCAGGTGCTTGGGGCGGCAGTCTGTGACCTGTGGTGGCAATTCGGCAGCAACTCCGCCGCTCTTCCTGCCGCGGCGGCTTTTGGGTGGCAGCTCCGCCGCTCTTCTGGGTGTGGCGGCAATTTGGCGGCAGCTCCGCCGCTGTTGCAGCAGTGGCAATTCGGTGGCTACTGTTTGGGGCGCCAAAATTGGTAGAGTTGCCCCTGGAGCCCGCGCATGTGCCCTTTCTCCTTCATGGACTGCCTCGAGGCTATTTAGCACTGCACAGGTGAACCCCTCACTTCCTTCTCTACCGCCTTTGGCCTCAGAGGGCATTAGCAGTCTATAAGTAGTGTGTGTTTTGTTACCTTTGTTCTCCTTAAAACTAGTTAGGCTAGCGTTAGTTTTATTTTATTTCTTTGGGTTAAAAAAAAAGAGAGAGAAAGGAAAAGAACTTCAGTTTCCTGCCCTGTCTGGGAGCATCCCTCTCCCTTCCCCTCCCCCAGACATCTAGTAGACTCATAATTTTTTTTTCAGTTTAAAAAAAAAAAAGTAAAGACGACGTTCTTCTCCATATTCCTCCCTGCTAGAAGATGACAACTCCTGCCCAGGGGCTTGCCTGGCTCTCTCTGCTCCAAGCGATGCCTCTCCTGCCAGGAATCAGTTAATGTAATGACCAGACACTCTCACTGTGCCTGGGAGACCCTCACAGAAGTGCTTTACCTGCCACAGCTAAAACGGCAGCCTCACAGGAACTGGGAGCTGAAGTTAAAACTCCTCCCTATGGAGAAAACACTTCAGTCTGCAGGGGACTCCAGTGGGTGCTGACCCCAGATCATCCCCGGAGCCTTCACTTCAAAAGGGGTCAAGTAATGAAGAGGAGGAAAAAAAAAAGCCACCAGCAGACTTCCCCTGGGAAGACTTCTTTCCTAAAAAGAGCTCTTCCAAGCAACTGGCCAGCCAGAGGGATTCCCCAGTGCGGCCACCTCCGGACTGATCCCAACACGTGGGTTCCGAGTAGCTGTCCAGCCAGTGGGGCTACCCAGAGCGGCCACCTCAGTAGGATGACACCAACAGCTCTGAAGCATGGCACTGAGAAGGGGCCCGCATCTGAAGCAGGCACCTGGGAAGGGGTCTCCTGCTGTGAGCTCTGCAGAGACACCAGGGGCTTCCGCAGTCATGCTCTGAGGCAACGGTACCGCCCCCTAAGGAGAGTGGACAATTACTGTACCATCTCTAAAAGAGCGGCACAGAGAAACCCTTTAGAACCAGGTGCAATAAAACTCCCATCTAAGGCCTGGGCTACACTGGGGAGGGGATCGAACTAAGATACGCAACTTCAGCTGTTGAAGTATCTTAGTTCGACTTACCTGGCCATCCTCATGGTGGTGAGTCGACCGCGGTGACTCCCCCATCGACTCCATTTACTCCTACTGCCGAGGTGGAGTACAGGCGTCGATCCCCAATAGATGGATCACTACCCGCCGATCCGGGGGGTAGTGAAAGCATACCCTAGAAAGTGTTCTGCACCTTCTCAACCATCGATACTGACAACATACTACAAACACTCCTCTGTGGTAACATGTGAGCCCAAGGTAAAACACATGCTCTGGTGCTCTGGAGACCTGTGGCCTCAGTACCCAGGGAGAGACAATTTCTGTACCATCTCTAAAATAGTGGCACCAACAAACTTTTTGTACTGGGTACAACAAAACTCTCATTTAGGGAGTGCTCTGCCCAACTATCAGTACTGACAACGTACCACGGACACTCCTATGTGGTACCAAATGAACCCATGGTACTGCATGAGCTCTGGTACCCTGGAGACCAGATGGTTGGGAAAGAACTGCAATCCCCATTACTTGGTACCAGAATCCCAGTATTGAGCACATCCTGGCACCCAGAATTGCTCTTGGCACTAGGCTGTATACTGCCAATACCCCAGTCAGCGTCACCCTTACCCACTGATGAATCTGACACTGGCTAGGAGGAGATTATTTCCCTGGCCCTTCATCGTGGCCCACTACAGGGGTCCTCCCCAGTTCCATCAAGCCAACCTACAATCGCGGTACAGGCCCCCTGAGGTTAGACCACCGCCCATGCCCGCTTTCCTCCCTCTCCCCCCCAAGGCCATATTGTAACTCTTGGGCGACATACACACACATGTCGCAACCATCCCCGGTGTCTCTCAGGGAAAGTTTGCTTTCCACAGCACCTGAGCTGGGGCAGGAGAAAGCTTTTTTCAGAACAGGAAAAAAGCACCCGAAGAGGAAGCTACCCCTCAAGCACACTTCTCCTCATCTCTCCCAGGTGAGGCTGTGCTGCCCACCCCTCATCACTAGGTGAAGATTTTAAGAACTTTCTGGATCTTACCAAGGGGGTGGCAGACGAGCTGCAGATTCCCCTACTGGAGGTGGCAGATACACATCACAAGTTGGTGGAAATTCTGCACACCACCTTCTCATCTAGAACTGTCCTCCCAATTAATGAGGCTATTCTAGATCCTACCAAAGTCATCTGGCAGACAACAGCCTCCATTGCACCAACCAGCAACAGAGTGTAAAAAAACAAACAAACAAAAACAAAAAACCCCACCTACATCTTTACCCAAAGAGGCAGACTTCTGTTTTTAACATCTGCACCCCAACTCCATCATAGTGGTTGTGGTTAATGCACGAAGCAAGCAAGATAATGCCAAGTCAACTACATATGATTAGGCTTGGGAAGATGGTGTATTCATCTACAACATTACTGTTTAGAATAATAAATTATCAAACTGTCATGGCCAAATACAATTTTATTAATTTTGGAAAACCCAATGTGTTTTTGGAACATTACTAGAAACACAAAAAGAACAGATTCAGACCATTCTCAGTCAGTCAGTTAATAGCCAGACTGGTCCTAGAGACAGTACTAGATAGAGCTGCCTGCCCAGTCTCCATGACAGTGGGACTGAGGCAGGTTGTGGCGTTTTTTTGTTTTTTGTTTTGTTGGCTACACCTCTCTAGATTGTCCAAAGGACTACAGACTTCCAGTTTGAAGGGCCAAACTCTTTCCAGAGAAGACAGATTTTCTCTCCACATCTTGAAGGATTCTCGGACCACGTTACACTCCTTAGGAATCTACACTGTGGGACAGAAGAGAAGATATACCTCTCAACCGCACCACAGGTCAGAATCTTCTCAATACCCACCATCTCAGTGCTGTTATGAGCCGCAGTGTAAGAGGACCAGGACTCAAAAGTGGGAACAGTCTGCACCCTATCTCAGCAATCTATAGAGCAACAACTTGGGCCTCTGCCCATATTTTCACAGAACATTATGCGATCACTGAAGATTTGGCTGCTATAAAAGACTCCACTTCAAAGTCTGAGCCTCCAGTGGTGGGTACTGCTCGGAAGTCACCTACAGTGGAGCACCCATAGGGACACTACTCGAAGAAGAAGAGGAAGTTGCTCACCTAAGCGGCGAACAGCGGAGAGGCTAACAGAGGGAGTTTGCCTGGGATCTGTCTGAGAGGAGGTACGCTGAGGGCTGCATTAGGGAGGCTGTGTTGGTGACTATCTGAGTGTCTGTTGTGGGGACAGTTTAACCGTGTGCTTGACTGGTTGTTTGTTTGAAAAGTGTGAATTGGGAGTGCTTTGTTCCAGGTGAGCCTTGAGTGGGCCTGACTGTTATAAAAAGCCAGTCAGCTGCGAACCAGCTGAGCGGCAAACAGCAGAGAGGCTAACAGAGGGAGTTTGCCTGGAAGTTCGCCTGGGGAGAGCCCACTGAGGCTTACATCTTGCCGGCTTCTCTGAGTAGTTACTACAACTCCTGAGGAAGCTCGTAGAAGGAAGGTAATATGGATGGGGAGCATTCAGCTGTTGTGACCTGCACTGGATGTGCCATGTTTGTCTTTCTTCCACTGGACAGAAGTGACTTTGTCTGCACAAAGTGCAAGCAGGTCTCCATATTGGAAGAGAAGGCTCAAGGTCTGGAGAAACAAGTATTGACCCTGCGTTGCATAAGAGAAACTGAAGATTTCCTGGATAGACCCGTCACGATATGCTTTTACGGGCACAATGCTCTGAAGATTCAGAGCAGGCCGCACAGCGGGGACAGGAGGATGGTGAAGAAATTTGGCAGCATGTGACCTCCAGAAGAAGAAAGGGGAGAGTCCATGTACCAGCAGCGCAGATACAGGTAAGCAACCGTTTTCATGTTCTCTCCACAGGTACTAATGCGGAGAGTGGACTAGATGATACATCTGAGGGAAGGGAGCAGAAGGAGACTCCACTGATTGGAAGGCATGAGATGCACTGTCCTAGGGTTGGGGGTTCCATAACCACCGCTCCCAAGAGAAGGAGGTGGGTGGTGGTGGTTGGGGACTCTCTCCTCAGGGGGAATGAGTCATCTATCTGCCGCCCCGACTGGGAAAACCGAGAAGTCTGCTGCTTGCCAGGAGCTAGGATTCACGATGTGACGGAGAGACTGCCGAGACTCATCAGTCCCTCGGATCGCTACCCCTTCCTGCTTCTCCACGTGGGCACCAGTGATACTGCCAAGAATGACATTGTGCGGATCACTGCGGACTACGTGGCTCTGGGAAGAAGGATAAAGGAGTTTGAGGCGCAAGTGGTGTTTTCGTCCATCCTGCCCATAGAAGGAAAAGGCCTGGGTAGAGACCGTCGAATCATGGAAGTCAATGAATGACTACGCAGGTGGTGTCGGAGAGAAGGCTTTGGATTCTTTGACTATGGGATGGTGTACCAAGAAGGAAGAGTACTAGGCAGAGACGGGCTCCACCTAACGAAGAGAGGGAAGAGCATCTTCGGAAGCAAGCTGGGTAACCTAGTGAGGAGGGCTTTAAACTAGGTTCACTGGGGGAAGGAGACCAAAGCCCTGAGGTAAGTGGGGAAGTGGGATACTGGGAGGAAGCATGAGCAGGAGAACACGAAAGGGGAGGGCTCCTGCCTCATACTAAGAAAGCAGGACAAACAGCAAATTATCTCAAGTGCCTATACACAAATGCACGAAGCCTGGGAAACAAGCAGGGAGAACTGGAAGTCCTGGCACAGTCAAGGAATTATGATGTGATTGGAATAACAGAGACTTGGTGGGACAACTCACATGACTAGAGTACTGTCATGGATGGATATAAACTGTTCAGGAAGGACAGGCAGGGCAGAAAAGGTAGGGGAGTTGCATTGTATGTAAGAGAGCAGTATGACTGCTCAGAGCTCCAGTATGAAACTGCAGAAAAACCTGAGTGTCTCTGCATTAAGTTTAGAAGCTTGAGCAACAAGGGTGATGTCATGGTGGGAGTCTGCTATAGACCACCGGATCAGGGGGATGAGGTGGACGAGGCTTTCTTCCGGCAACTAACGGAAGTTACTAGATCGCAGGCCCTAGTTCTCATGGGTGACTTCAATCACCCTGATATCTGCTGGGAGAGCAGTACAGCAGTGCACAGACAATCCAGGAAGTTTTTGGAAAGTGTAGGGGACAATTTCCTGGTGCAAGTGCTGGAGGAACCAACTAGGGGCAGAGCTCTTCTTGACGTGCTGCTCACAAACAGGGAAGAATTAGTAGAGGAAGCAAAAGTGGATGGGAACCTGGGAGGCAGTAACCATGAGAAGGTCGAGTTCAGGATCCTGACACAGGGAAGAAAGGAGAGCAGCAGAATACGGACCCTGGACTTCAGAAAAGCAGACTTTGACAACCTCAAGGAACTGATGGGCAGGATCCCCTGGGAGAATAACATGAGGGGGAAAGGAGTCCAGGAGAGCTGGCTGTATTTTAAAGAACCCTTATTGAGGTTACAGGGACAAACCATCCCGATGTGTAGAAAGAATAGTAAGTATGGCAGGGGACGAGCTTGGCTTAACAGTGAAATCCTTGCTGATCTTAAACACAAAAAAGAAGCTGACAAGAAGTGGAAGATTGGACTAATGACCAGGAAAGAGTATAAAAATATTGCTCGGGCATGCAGGAGTGAAATCAGGAAGGCCAAATCACACCTGGAGGTGCAGCTAGCAAGAGATATTAAGAGTAACAAGAAGGGTTTCTTCAGATATGTTAGCAACAAGAAGAAAGTCAAGGAAAGTGTGGGCCCCTTACTGAGTGAGGGAGGCAACCTAGTGACAGAGGATGTGGAAAAAGCTAATGTACTCAATGCTTTTTTTTCCTCTGTCTTCACGAACAAGGTCAGCTCCCAGACTGCTGCCCTGGTCAGCACAGCATGGGGAGGAGGTGACCAGCCCTCTGTGAAGAAAGAAGTGGTTCGGGACTATTTAGAAAAGCTGGACGAGCACAAGTCCATGGGGCCAGATGCACTGCAGCTGAGAGTGCTAAAGGAGTTGGCGGATGTGATTGCAGAGCCATTGGCCATTATCTTTGAAAACTCATGTGTTCGGGGGAAGTCCCAGAAGACTGGAAAAAGGCTAATGTAGTGCCCATCTTTAAAAAGGGAAGAAGGAGGATCCTGGGAACTACAGGCCAGTCAGCCTCACCTCAGTCCCTGGAAAAATCATGGAGCAGGTCTTCAAGGACTCAGTTCTGAAGCACTTAGAGGAGAGGAAAGTGATCAGGAACAGTCAGCATGGATTCACAAGGGCAAGTCATGCCTGACTAATCTAATTGCCTTTTATGATGAGATAACTGGATCTGTGGATGAGAGGAAAGCAGTGGATGTGGTGTTCCTTGACTTTAGCAAAGCTTTTGACACTGTCTCCCAGAGTATTCTGGCCAGCAAGTTAAAGAAGTATGGGCTGGATGAATGGACGATAAGGTGGATAGAAAGCTGACTAGATTGTCGGGCTCAATGGGTAGTGATGAATGGCTCCATGTCTAGCTGGCAGCCGGTATCAAGTGGAGTGCCCCAAGGGTCGGTCCTGGGGCCGGTTTTGTTCAATATCTTCCTTAATGATCTGGAGGATGGTGTGGATTGCACCCTCAGCAAGTTTGCAGATGACACTAAACTGGGAGGAAAGGTAGATACCCTGGAGGGTAGGGATAGAATACAGAGGGCCCTAGACAAATTGGAGGATTGGGCCAAAAGAAATCTGATGAGGTTCAACAAAGACAAGTGCAGAGTCCTGCACTTAGGACGGAAGAATCCCATGCACCGCTACAGACGAGGGACCGAATGGCTAGGCAGCAGTTCTGCAGAAAAGGACCTACGGGTTACAGTGGATGAGAAGTTGGATATGAGTCAACAGTGTGCCGTTGTTGCCAAGAAGGCCAATGGCATTTTGGGATGTATACGTAGGGGCATTGCCAGCAGATCGAGAGACGTGATCGTTCCCCTCTATTCGACATTGGTGAGGCTTGAACTGGAGTACTGTGTCCAGTTTTGGGCCCCAAACCAGAAGAAGGATGTGAAAAAAATTGGAAAGTGTCTAGCGGAGGGCAAGAAAAATGATTAGGGGACTGGAACACATGACTTATGAGGAGAGGCTGAGGGAACTGGGATTGTTTAGTCTGCAGAAGAGAAGAATGAGAGGGGATTTGATAGCTGCTTTCAGCTACCTGAAAGGTGGTTCCAAAGAGGATGGATCTAGACTGTTCTCAGTGGTAACAGATGACAGAACGAGGAGTAATGGTCTCAAGTTGCAGTGGGGGAGGTTTAGGTTGGATATTAGGAAAAACTTTTTCACTAGGAGGGTGGTGAAACACTGGAATGCGTTACCTAGGGAGATGGTGGAATCTCCTTCCTTTGAGGTTTTTAAGGTCAGGCTTGACAAAGCCCTGGCTGGGATGATTTAGTTGGGGATTGGTCCTGCTTTGAGCAAGGGGTTGGTCTAGATGACCTCCTGAGGTCCCTTCCAACCCTGATATTCTATGATTCTAATGATGGTTCTTCGAGATGTTTCCCCCTGTGTATCCACAACCCATCCTTCTCCCCTGCACTTCGGAGTTCTCTTTAGGGCTCTGCGGTAGAGAAGGAAGTGAGAGGGGTTCACCCGTGCAGTGCTAAATAGCCTCAAGGCAGACCACGAGGGCGGGAGGGCACATACACGGGCTCAATGGGACACTGCTACCAAAAATCTCCAAGTAGAGGCGCAGGGGCACACATACACCTACAGAGGCGCACCCATAGGGGGACACATCTCGAAGAACCATTGTTACTGCACAAGGTGACTTCCTCATGTGGGGACTGATTTCTGAGTCTGTCCCAGGAATGGGTATGTGTTAGGTTTCAGGTGGAGAGAGCTAAGGACCTGAACTGTGTACAGGTTACATCTCACATTGGAGGTATGCTACCGTCCATGTCCCTTATGTTAGGATCTTGTTTTTAGTATCCCAATGGTAAAGTACATTTTTTTGGAAAAAGACTATATGAAAATTGCACCTTCCTACTCAGCAGATCCCTACGTGTATCAGAGTCACATCTGCTGACATTAGAGACATGCACACATTTGTACTGTCTTGTACTCCCCTTAGCCTTACGGATCTAGCACATGGGAAAACGAGCGGGCTGACGTTTATTTCTTCCCGTGTCTCATCAACAGAATTGTTTACCGAGTTCCAGTTACACTGGTACAAACCCTTTGAAGGCCCTGGGGTTGCACAGATGTAATTTGGTCTTTAATACTGGAGCAGGAAAGCACCCTGCTTGATTCAGATCCCAGAGAGCATTTACAAGGCTGATGATCAGGGAAAAAAATATTTTTATCTGTAAAGAGAGCACACTTGAGTTGGGTCTGGTGGGAGGCCATACTGATGGAACCCCTTGCTGCCATCTTTACAGAGGTGAACCTCACTAAACGTAATGTGAGTTATAACAAAACCATGAGATTTGCGGGAGGAGGGGGGGGGCGCAGAAACTGAGACTTTCTGGCCCATTGGGCTTGGATGAGGTTTGAGCATGTTTTGAAAGCCTGGTTGGGGGGAGGCTCATGCCCATTTTGTACGCTGGGGGCTGGATGGCAGGGTGGGGGCATTCCATAAAACACATTCTGAAATAGTTCCTGGTTTTACTGCACCTGTCAAGTCCTCCTCCTCACCCCCCACATGTTGCTCCCTTGTACCTCCTCTAGGCACTTCATGTGTTTAGCTCTTCAACACAAAGGCAATGCCAGAACTGGGCTCCCTCTGGCTGTAGACAGGCAGTTGCAGTTTGGAGTGGCTTCTCTCTAATAGTGCCCCTGGACTGGGGAAGGGTGCCTAGGGGAGGGGTCCCTCCCTCATGCCCATTGTCCCATTTCACATTGGAGCAGGAGGCTTAACCCCAGGATTTTTTTGACCAACTCTAGCAAGGGAGTGCCTTGACCAGAATGAGACTCCCAGGAGTTACTGAGATTTCTGTATGTCACAGCAAGACAGGGAAGGGTGCGAGGCATGGTTCTGACACTGCTATTGGAGGAGGGTGGTGAGGTCTGGCATTTTGGCAGAGTTAGGTAATGACAGCTGCAGAAAAAACAGTTTAATTCCCTTGCAGCAAATGAATGTTATAGTTTACACACCCTTCTACTCTTCACAGCCTCCTTCAATCCACTTAAAGGAGGAAGGCCTTAGTTCTGTGTCACCCTGGCATGAGGCCAAAGGGAGGGATTGATTGGTCACTTTCTTTTTACCCACAATAGCCAATTAAAGTAGAAATTAGTAAATAGGAAATACTCTTGTACTGTGTATAGTCAGCCTGTGGAATTCACTGGTGCTGGGGGGTCACAGACTCAAATACCATGGCTGGAAAGGGCTTGATAAATTTGACCCATAACAATATCTATTGTGATGCAAGCCAAGATAGTAGTAATCAAGTCATATGCTTCAGGGTATATGTCAATGTCTGCCTGGGTCAGGAAGGAATTGCTGCCCCACCTGGCATCCCACCATATTGCATAATTGGCTGGCTGAATTTTATAGAGTCAGGGGATTACTGCCTGCTCAGTATGAACTTTCTTGTGTTATGCAATTGTGTTTTGCTGATCCCACTGAATGATCTGCTTTGGAGCTTACCAAAGATATATTTCTTTCCTGGCCTACTGGTGTTTCTTCGAAGGAGTATTTTGCCAAGGCCTCTGCCAATTGGTGACTAGATTGTGCAACATCACAGATGGTGCTGGACAGCCTGTTCCACACTGGCTGTGATTTGTGGGGCGTGTCATAAATATAAAGGGAACAGTAACAACCTTTATGTATGCAGTAACATAAAATCCCTCCTGGCCAGAGGTATAGAATCACTTACCTGTAAGGGGTCAATCAGTTCAATTAACCTAGTTGGCACCTGACCAGAAGGACCAATGGGGAAAGAAGATACTTTCAAATCATAGAATATCAGGGTTGGAAGGGACCTCAGGAGGTCATAGTCCAACCCCCTGCTCAAAGCAGGACCAATCCCCAATTTTTGCCCTAGATCCCTAAATGGCCCCCTCAAGGATTGAGCTCACAACCCTGGGTTTAGCAGGCCAATGCTCGAACCACTGAGCTATCCCTCCCCTTGGAGGGGGGGGTGGGAGAGAGGAAGTTTTTGTTTATGCTCTCTTTGTTGGTTCCCTCTTGGGACAAAGAGAGAGACCAAGCAGGTAAACCAGCTCCTAAAAAGATCCTGAAATGATATATGTAAAATTTCAGGAATTGTAAGTAATAGCAAGGAAATGTGTTAGATTATCTTTTGTTTTAGCTTGTGAATTTTCCCTATGCTAAGAGGTAATTTTATTCCTGTTTTGTAACTGGGAAGCAGAGTCAGAGGGGAATCCTCTGTGTGTTAAATCTTTTCATTTACCCTGTAAGGTTATCTTCCATCCTGATTTTGCAGGTGTGATTCTTTTACTTTTTTTAAATAAAATTCTTCTTTTAAGAACCTGATTAATTTTCAGTGTCCTAAAAACGAGGGATTTGGTCTGTGCTTACTTTGTTAACCTATTGATTGGTATATTATTCTCAAGCCCCCCCAGGAAAGGGGGTGAAGGGGCTTGGGGGGATATTTTGGGGGTGGGTTAGGGCTCCAAGTGGCCCCTCCCTGAATGTTTGTTTAAATCACTTGGTAGTGGCAGCAATACCGTCCAAAGACAAGGAAAGGAATTTGTGCCTTGGGGAAGTTTTTAACCTAAGCTGGTGGAATATAAGCTTTGGGGGGTCTTTCATGCAGGTCCCCACATCTGCACCCCAGAGTTCAGAGTGGGGAGGGAACCCTGACATGGTGGCAGCACGGTGGGATCATTTTGAACCAGAAGCACAAACCTCAGGATTTTAAAAGGACAATTTTTTTCCTTTTGGCTGCTTGAAAAACATAGAACCATAGAATATCAGGGTTGGAAGGGACCTCAGGAGGTCATCTAGACCAACCCCTTGCTCAAAGCAGGACCAATCCCCAACTAAATCATCCCAGCCAGGGCTTTGTCAAGCCTGACCTTAAAAACCTCAAAGGAAGGAGATTCCACCGTCTCCCTAGGTAACGCATTCCAGTGTTTCACCACCCTCCTAGTGAAAAAGTTTTTCCTAATATCCAACCTAAACCTCCAACACTGCAACTTGAGACCATTACTCCTCGTTCTGTCATCTGCTACCACTGAGAACAGTCTAGATCCATCCTCTTTGGAACCACCTTTCAGGTAGCTGAAAGCAGCTATCAAATCCCCTCTCATTCTTCTCTTCCGCAGACTAAACAATCCCAGTTCCCTCAGCCTCTCCTCATAAGTCATGTGTTCCAGTCCTCTAATCATTTTTGTTTCCCTCCGCTGGACATTTTCCAATTTTTCCACATCCTTCTTATAGTGTGGGGCCCAAAACTGGACACAGTACTCCAGATGAGGCCTCACCAATGTTGAATAGAGGGGAACGATCACGTCTCTTGATCTGCTGGCAATGCCCCTACATATACATCCCAAAATGCCATTGGCCTTCTTGGCAACAAGGGCACACTGTTGACCCATATCCAGCTTCTCGTCCACTGTAACTTGTAGGTCCTTTTCTGCAGAACTGCTGCCTAGCCATTCGGTCCCTCGTCTGTAGCGGTGCATGGGATTCTTCCGTCCTAAGTGCAGGACTCTGCACTTGTCTTTGTTGAACCTCATCAGATTTCTTTTGGCCCAATCCTCTAATTTGTCTAGGGCCCTCTGTATCCTATCCCTACCCTCCAGCATATCTACCACTCCTCCCAGTTTAGTGTCATCTGCAAACTTGCTGAGGGTGCAATCCACACCATCCTCCAGATCATTTATGAAGATATTGAACAAAACCAGCCCCAGGACCGACCCTTGGGGCACTCCACTTGATACCGGCTGCCAACTAGACATGGAGCCATTGGTCACTACCCATTGAGCCCGACAATCTAGCCAGCTTTCTATCCACCTTATAGTCCATTCATCCAGCCCATACTTCTTTAACTTACTGGCAAGAATACTGTGGGAGACCATGTCAAAAGCTTTGCTAAAGTCAAGGAACAACACGTCCACCGCTTTCCCCTCATCCACAGAGCCAGTTATCTCGTCATAGAAGGCCATTAGATTAGTCAGGCATGACTTGCCCTTGGTGAATCCATGCTGACTGTTCCTGATCACTTTCCTCTCCTCTCAGTGCTTCAGAATTGATTCCTTGAGGACCTGCTCCGTGATTTTTCCAGGGACTGAGGTGAGGCTGACTGGCCTGTAATTCCCAGGATCCTCCTTCTTCCCTTTTTTAAAGATGGGCACTAAATTAGCCTTTTTCCAGTTGTCCGGGACTTCCCCCGATCGTCATGAGTTTTCAAAGATAATGGCCAATGGCGCTGCAATCCCATCCGCCAACTCCTTTAGCACTCTCGGATGCAGCACATCCGGCCCCATGGACTTGTGCTTGTCCAGCTTTTCTAAATAGTCCCGAACAGGGAGGTTTTGTTTTGTTTTTAAAGCTGAGAGGAGCTGGAGGTTTTTTTCTTCTGCCTGAGGGCAGAGTAGTTAAGTTCCTGCAAGGGAATTCACAAGCTGGTTTTTTTTCTTTCTTTCTAGCTCTTGGGTTAGGCTAGGCTAAGTGCAGGAAGGCTAGGATGATGGAAAGTGAGGTCCAAAAGAAACTAGAATTAGCCAGATTGGAAGCTGAAGAGAGACAGAAAGAACATGAAATACAAATGGCCTTAAAGCGCTTGGAGTTGGATGCGGAGGAGAAGGAGGAGGAATTTTATGTTACTGAATACATAAAGGTTGTTACGCTTCCCTTTATATTTATGACAAACACTGTTCCATGGATGGAACTAGGGTCCGGTCAAACCAGAAAGCCCTCCTTTGCTGCAGGAATGTGCATGTGTTGCCGTAGAAGTGTTGTGTTATTGAAACATGTCAGGATAATTCCACCGACATTTGGGCTGGGTGACTTGGTTTCCTTGGCACACCTGCTATGTTGGCATTAATCACTCCATTGTCTGTTGGCTTACAGAGTTAGTCTAGAAATGCAGCTGCTGTGTGGGGCCTTTTAGATGGACCCTGTTGGTCTTAGCCCTGCAAAAACTAAAGCTGCTACACATAGAGCCTGATTGTACATCACAGAAGCTTTTCCAATGACTTTAGTTGGCCCAGGATCTGCTCCTATCAGTGTTCATCTCACAGAGGGATAACCTGCTTCCTCCAGAAACTTGTTTCAAAGGTTGGCTTAGCTCACAACTGAACATGAGTTCCACCTTGAAGTAACAGCACATCTATGGGTACTGAACCTGGGAATCTTTGCCTGGAAACGTATGAGCCTCAACTGCTTGTACTAAAGGGCTGGTTTTGTTAGTTCTGGGGCAATAGCAGGCTCATAAACCCTATACAGTGTCTAGCAATTATAAGGGATAAAGAGCCTGGATTACATGAGCGCCTGGATATTTGGCCCTCTATATAACTACATGCTGGGCAGCCTCTGATTGAGAAAGGCCCAGAGGTACTGCAGCTCCCCAGGCAGGGGACACAAGCTAGTGTGGGAAGCATGCATAACACTTGCTAGTATTAATTCCTGCCTCTGGCCACTGCTATTATTTTCACATGCACCTTCATTTAAAAAAAGTAAACACCTGTAATTAGGAGGGAGAAAAATTCTAATCAGGTTTCATGGGTGTGCTTGCTATGGGTAACAGCCCAGCTTTGGGAGGGCGTCTGCAATGTGTCTGAGAGCTTAATTCAAATAAACCACAATGCGGGGTTTGGCAAATCAAGTATCTCAGTGGGTTGAATATTCCTAACCTGACCAATCCTTGTGTATTTTACCTTATGTGTGTAGTACAGGGATGACATGATAGTTCGTATCTGAACAGCATGTGGAAACCAAAGGTCAAGGTAAGTGCACTGTACGAGTAGCCATGATTATTTTATTCGTGACTGACAGTGCAGTGGAACTGCTTTACTGCCAACAGAAATAGGTGATGGGGGGGAATCTCCCAAATGGGGAGTGAGAGACAAGAACCCAAATGTGAACCAGAACCTGCCCCATGGGCCAGAGCAATAAGCTAGTCAGTGTCATATTTATCAGGAAGTAGTTGAATGGAAACAATATTTCACTTTAGCACATTAACAGCAGCTGGCTGTTGTTTCACTTTAGCACAATATTTCACTTTAGCACAAGAGCAGCAGGAAAAGATGCTGTCATTGCATTCTGATCTGTCCCGAAAACTACTTGTTATTCCCATGGGACGGCAAGGTTAATGCATTCATCCAGAGAAACTCAGCTAGCATAGAGCTTCTGGCTTCTGCCATGGACCTGCTCTTTCCCCTTATGCTCAATTTCAGGCTGTTGATTGATGTATGCAGAGGTCAAGTGACTTGTTCCAATGTCATACAAGGAGGCCAGTGGCCGTAGGAAGAACTGGAACTGTTGCTGGCACAGAGTGCCCGAGGCAAGCAACAGCTGGGTTCATTGCCCGGTGTGCATCGCACCAATGACTACAACGGGGTGGAGAAGCAGAGAGATTTATTTGAAGCTTCAAATAGGGCGCAGGGAGACTGAGCTGTCTCAAATCCTGCAGCCGTGCAGCAAATTCCAGTATACATTTTTTACCTTTGGCTACTTCACTACACAAGCTTATGCAACCAATTACCTGTTGCCCCGTACAATACCGTAGCCAATCAGCTAAAGCAGCCAGTTGTGTTTTTCCTCAGTAGCATTGCCCGAGCCTTGCATTATTTGGTCTTATTTGTTACTGGTTTTTGCTAAACATTTCTGCCTTATCTATGTGTTTCCCAGGCCGAAGCTGGCCTTGGCTGGCGAGCCGTGTGCAAACCTGTCTGTTTATGTGCTAGCTTCTTCATAGTTATGCAGGGTCACAGAAAGTTCAAGGAGCAAAGGGGCCTTAGTTCATCTGGGCCTAGAGCAAGAGGGCTTTATCAACACTCATGGTCTGCCACCCTCCCGAGTTACCTAGTGTAGTGCCTAGTGTCACCAGCAGAACCTTCCTAGGGCTACCTTTGCACCAGATATAAATACAAATCAATGGAAGGAAGGCTGTTTGCATTCATTGTAGCTTCAGCTCTTCATTCTCAGTGCCTTTCAGGCATCATTGTGGTCTAAACCAGTTGCAAATGTAACCCTTCTGCCAGGCCAAGTTGATAGCAGCAAGGGCCAGGTTCAGTACATAGGGGTTCCCTCTCAACAACGCAATGCAAAACTGGCTCAAGCCCCCACCCAGTGGGCTGGGAAAATCTTACACAAACCTCTGGGCACCTCAGAGGCAATAATTCCCCTCTCACAAGCACAGAGTCTCGGTGTAGCAGAAAATAATAACATGAGGTAAACAACATCAGCATTAAATTGGGAAAACACCACAACTAGGGTTCATAAACCAAACCATGAGCAAAGACCCCCCCCAGCAAATTGGGCTGTGTCCTTTCCCTTTGGTTCTTGAGTCCAGCAACCCAAAAATCACCCAAAGTCCCAAAAGTCCAACAACCCAAAAGTCTCTGCCCCTGGTCAGTGTAGCCCCAGAGTTCAAAAGTTTATCTGCAGAGTTTTACCTCTCAGCCTCGGTGGAAATGTGTGTGTGTGGCGTGTTAAGGGGCATCTTACGTGGTCCGAGGCCGAGTGCCCTGCCTCTCTGTAGGGTTCTGCTGCAGCCTTCACCGCGAGCCACTCCGCTCTCCCAGCTGTCCCACAAGCTGCTCTGCTCCACCAGCCATCCCGCAAGCCGCTTCACTCCACCAGCTGTCCCACAAACTGCTCCACTCTACTCCACTCCACCAGCCATCCCGTGAACGGTTCTGCTCCGCCAGCCACAATATCTCTTCAGGTCCCCCCACTACTTTACACAGCACTCAGTAATTTCAGCTCTTAGTGATTTTAGCTCATAGTAAGGGAGCCTCAGTGCTCGTGCACCATTGGCCCAAAGTGAATTCAGCTCAGCAGCCTGTAACTAGACTCCTAATGGAACCAAAATTAGCTCTGATATTCCACAGTGGGGGGGAGGGGGGGAAGGAGGAGGAGGTGCTTGGTGTTTCAGTCCCACACCACCTAGTACAAATGCCTATCCCTAGCCTCTCTCAATTCATTGGGTTTTGGAACCCATGTCCCTTGTCTAGCGAGTGCGACTTAGTTGGTGGCGAGTCCATCTGTCATAAAACAATTTCACTGTCCTTTATTCACATAATCAGGGTATAACAATGCTGGTTCTGGTGGGATCGAACTGAGAGTGCCAATTCAGGGCAAACTGCTTAAAGCAGGGCAGTTGCAGCCCAAGGCTGGGGTTTCTGTGCACACCAAGGCAAACCAAACCAGCCAGCCAGAGAGGACTTTGGTCTCAGCCCACTGGCTAACCACAAGTCACACAAGCAATTCCCTTAGACACTCCAGTTTCCCAGTATCACTGCCAGTGCCACTTGTTATGGGGACAAATGGTTATGAAAACCAATACTCCAGTAAAAGAAAAGAGGTTCTCTCGATCCCAAAGGACCAAGCTCCAGACCCAGGTCAATTTGCAAATCAGATCTTACCCACAAATCACACTATTGCCAATTCTTTAGAATCTAAAATCTAAAGATTTATTCATAAAAGGCAAAAGATATAGATGAGAGCTAGAATTGGTTAAATGGAATCAAATACATACAGTAATGGCAAAGTTCTTGGTTCAGGCTTGCAGCAGTGATAGAATAAACTGCAGGTTCAAAGCAAGTCTCTGGATGGGTCTTTCAGTCCTGGGTTCAAAGTTTCAGTGTAGCAAAGTTCCTCCAGAGGTATGAAGCAGGACTGAAGACAAGATGGAGGCGCTGCGGAAGCTTTTTATAGTCTCTTGCCATGTGATCTTTCTTTCTTTGTTCCAAAGACAAGCTGTCCATCACATGGCATGGAAAAACCTCAGAATTCTGTCCATAGGCATGTCCCTGCATACCTTGCTGAGTCCCAAGGCGTGTCTGCCTTCTCTCAATGGGTCAACTGTATAGCTGATGGTCCTTAATGGGCCATCAAGCAGGCTAGGCAGAGCTGACACCAACTTGTCTGGGGTGTCACCCAGAAGCATAGCACAAGTTTCAACTACAGACAGTATAGAGCCAGTACTTATAACTTTAAATACAAAAATGATACATGCCTATAGATAGCATAATCATAACCAGCAAACCATAACCTTGTCTTGGGCACCTTATTTGACCCCCTTTATACAAGATTTGGTGCACTACAGGACCTTGGTTGCAACAATGTTCTATATGGTCCCAGTTCAAGTCAATAACATCACACAGGATAACAACACTTTATTCTTCCTGCCCCAATAATAGAGAAACTGGGGATCCCACAGCAGCCAAAGTGGCCATTTGGGCTGCTGTGGGCTCAGGCTAGGCGGGGTGGGTATGCCTATGCAAACAAGATCAGCTTCCTGAAGTTCTTTTCCTCAACTTGCCACAATTCACCACCAGATGTCAGGGTAGAGCTCATCCTGACTCTGCTTGCACAAAGAAATGCTTTCCACTGAATGCACCCGATGAAGTGAGCTGTAGCTCACGAAAGCTTATGCTCAAATAAATTGGTAGTACTCCTTTTTTAAAAGAAATGCTTGGTTTCTCACATCCTGGTGATGAAGATTCAGTAGTTTGTAACCAAATGTGAGCGCTTAGATGTGTTTCAATCCATGGACAATGCCGTTGCTTACTGTGATGGAGGCAGGACCATGGTTTTGACACTAGATAGCCAAAGAAGACGTTAGCTGATTTTAGATTTTTAATTAATAAACACTGATAATAAAAACTCCCCATCAGAAAAAGAAAAAGAAAAAGAAATTGGTGTTTAGTCAATCAACACTGGCCAGACACCAGTTACTCAATTTGTGTTCCTTTCACCCCTTTCCCAGTGCAGTATGATTATATAGGCGATGTCCCTGCACCCTGGCTTGTATATAAGGGCTTGTCCACATAGAGTTGGAATGCAGATATGGGGGCTATGATTTCTAAAGCGCACTAATGTGTTGTGCCTGATTCTCCTGGTGTTGTGCATTAACATGCACACTAAAGAGTGCTTTACTGTAGTGCTGTTTGACACAATACGTTAATGTGCCCTCGGGAACAATGCACTACATGCTAAACCAGGGCTTCAATAACAAGGATTCAAAGCTTAAACTAATCTGTAAATGTTTTTTAAATATATATATAATAAAAATTAGCATAGATCCTACTTAGACAAGAATTTTGGGTAGTACCCAAACCGCCTTCCCATTACAGTGTCAAAGTGAGAGAAATTTGCCATTTCTGAACATCTACATAGCATTCAAAAATTTCTAAAAGTAACTTCCCGCAAATGAAATCAATGAATCCTGAAAAACAGAAGCCCTAGTTCTATGTTATGTCTGAATTTGCCAATTGGGGAGCACAGTATGACTGCCTTGGCATCTCTTAGGATATGTCTACACTGCAGCTAGTAGCAAACCTCCTAGCCCAGGTGGCCAGATCTGCTGGAGCTAGGGTGTTAAAAATAGCGGAGTGGATGTTGCAACATGGGTGGCATCTCAGGCTAGTGACCCCCCCCATGTTTATGTACTGCCCCCAGTTGCTATAGCCTCTGTGGTGCCAGTCCTTGACTAGCGCATGGGAACACTGGTAAAGCCAAGAGTTCAAACACCACAAGACAGATTAAATTAACCCCAGAAGGTCTATTTCCAAGGGCATGAGCCCCTGACCTGGTGCAGGTATCCCTATCCTACAAACATATATGATGGCATCATGCTGAAAAGTGCAGGATACTGACAAGCATACTCCCTGTGGGGTCAATCAATGATGCACCCCCTTTTTTAATGGGCAATACTACCACAGACTTGACCACCTTCCCCTCAGCCAAACCTGGACAGATATTTACCTGCCCCCAGATCCAGCTCAGCACTCTGTTTATCTTAGATTTGCTATGACCCAACTTGCCTTAGGCCTTGAAGTAGAGCAAGCTGCTTTCTTTGCAGTGTCATGTGCCCAGAGACGTGACCGTGCTGTGAGGATGAAAGCTTCTTTCAACCCCCTGCCAATTTCAGAAGACAACCAGTGGAGAGATGGTTTCTTCTCGGTGCTTTTTCTTGTCTAGCTGGCCTGGTTGGTGGATGGGACACACACAACCCGTTGAATAAGAACTCCGGTTGTGCCACCAGCATGATACTCAGAGCACCAATCCAAGTGTCTTGCCAGCTTGGTTCCACCGTACAACAGCAGTGGCTGGAACAGTGTATTTGCTTTGCTTCTGGCAGAGGCTGCTATTTGTCAGACAGATTATTCTTGTAATAATCTGAGCACCACTCAGCGTCACCAGGGTATGCGAGGAATGCGGAGGGAAAAGGGCACCTCCTTGGTGAGAGGCCTCGAGCAGGGAGATTGCATCTGAACAGAGAAACCTGTTTGATCTTCCCCTGAAGGGCAAGACACACCCACATCTCCTCCTCAGAACAAGGCTTGGCTTTTGGAAGCCAGCCCTAGCAGGTAACCCACTGCAGCTGCTGGGGAGTGTGAAGAAGAGACCTGCAGGAAGCTGGGGGAGACAGCTCCAGCCACTTCACACACCATTCTCAAATTCACCTTTGGGGGACACCTGAGCTGAAGAACTGCTACAGGTAGGGCCATTCATGCTTCTTGGGACATCTGGAGCGAGAGAGAGCCTCTGTCTTTCTGTTCTCCTTTTCTCTCCCACGCTCACTGTAAGAAAAGGCTGTCTGTTTATAATCTGCCAGTGCTGGGATCCAACCAAAGGCTTTTGCTCTAAGCAGAGCTGGGCCTCAATCAAAATCCCAGCTCCCAGCATGCTGTGGACCAGGCAGGGCCTGTGTCTGAAATCCCTCTATAATGGGCTGAAATAGCCTGGGTCCGAGTGCTGCTAGGATACCAGAGTGCTGTGTGCTGTATAAGAACCTGAGTGGACCAGAATGTTAGGAGGGGTCAGATCCGGATCTGATCTTTGTGGCTTGGGCTCAGGTCAGGTCTAATCCATATCCATTTACCTCTCAGCTTTGTCTGACTGCTGCATTCCTTCCCACCAACCTCTCTAAAGCCACTGTTTTACCTAAGATCATTATATACTGAGTAAAAACTGGTCTCCCCTTTGTATGTATTAACTTGATGGGCTGGAGAGAGAGAGAGCGAGTGTATGTATGTGGTGATAGAGGGCGAGGAGGTGGTGTGCTTATGAAACTTCTGGCAGACCCTTTCTTCTGCAGAGGTTTATTTGCTTTTCTCTGAATTAGTATGTAAATTAATGCTCTTGGAAGGGACTGACAGTACTGGTAGGTGATGTGGTGGCTAACAAATGTGATGTAGCCCCCACCCCGCTCATTTCACTTGTGAGCCAAGGCAATATGCAGACCCAGCTCTCCAAAGGCAAAAGGCTCCTGAGTAGAACTGCTCAGGATTATTATTTTATTTTTTATGCCTGCAAAACAGCTGTAAATGAAATTTAAGCTTGTCAAATGTGTCCTCAAATTTAAAAAAAACAAAACAAAAACCCCGCCAAAATCTGAAACCCAAAATTTTTTCAGTTTTCAACAAATTTTCTGGGGTTTTTTTTTTTTGAAACCCTGAAAAGTTTTGACAAAAATTGATTTTTTTACAAAAAAAATCCATTTTGTTAAAAAGAAAGCTGTTTTCCATTGCAAAAGTTGAACATTTTCAGTTGAAAATAGAGCTGTTCATGATGCTTCATTGATGAGATGGCTGTAATGTGCATGTAAGGCTTGGCTGAGCCCGTGACAGTAGGAAAAATGGTGTCCTTACTTTTCTTTTTTTATATTGCAGTCAGGGCTCAAGCTGAAGTTACGTGGTATGGGAGACCATTGCTCTCCTTTTTAAAATAAAGGAAGTACTTTAATAATAATTAGCAGTTAATTACTTGTAATTATAATAATTAAATGGCAGCACAGTGTGGTGAAAATGGCTTTAGAAATGTGTATCGTGATAATAGTAAGCTCACTGGATAGGGGACTGTCAATTTCTGTTTGTATAGCACAATGGGGTCCCAGGCCTGTTGCTATTGATATATTACAGATGCGGAAAGGGGAGAGAGAGGAGTCAAGGAAACATTTCCCTTGTTAACGGTTTAACTCTGTGATTGTCAACAACAAAAATGACAGAACTTGTAGCACCCATGTCTTGGAAGTGTTCTTAGGTTGGGATTTTGTTATAATACAAAACACTGACTGGCGCTCAGAAGGCAGTTCTGTGCAAGCCTTTGTCTACTCTGGGTTGATCCTGAGATGCTGACGCCGTAGAACTTCATATAGATTTGCCACCCTGGCTCATCCCAAGTCTGGGATTGTGTCTCTGGCACTGACAAGATCAGGGACTAGCAAAACCAGTAAATGCCTCAAGCCAGCTGAGCATCTGTTTGGTTGCAAGCATAGGTACTGCACAGACAGGCAGGGCAGTCTTAACCTCCACACCCTGTTTTACCCATGTGTCTCAACCCTGACCTGTAGAGCCCACCCCCACCCCAGCTGAGACGGAAATTAATTTGTGGGACCCATTCCTCCCTTAGTTCTTCTGCTGCAGCAGCCCATGATGGTGGGCTTTGTGATGTGAACATCTGTTCACAAGCGACTGAACTAAGTCCTCAAACTCATTTCATTCCATTTCTCTCTTGCCCTGAGCTGGATCTGAAAGGGTGCTGAAGAGGTGAAAGGTTCCATCTTCCATTGCCAGTCTCTGGAACCAACTAAACAAATCACTTACAAAAATTAAACTGAATCCTGATTGCTGCAGCAACCAGGACCAGAGGAAGGGCTGAAAAGGCTCTTTGCCTTCAGACTAACACACCCTGTAGGTTAAAATCTAAACAACAGTTTTCAAACCACCCTTTTATTTAATGGCATGGAATTGTATTTATTCACAAGGCAGGGATCTCCAGCATTAATGTTTTCAGCATAGGGGAAAGTGCTGGAAGGAGGTCACCAATGGGGGATGGACTCCCAGGTGTTGAGGAACAAGTTAGAGGACTGAATTAAGTAGCAAGTGTTCAGTTTGGTCAAGGTAGCCAGTGCTAACACTGATTGGGTAACACATTAGCTATTGGAGATAGGTAAGGTTGCCAACTTTCTAATCGCACAAAACTGAACACCCTAGCCCCACCCCTTCCCTGAAGCCCTGCCCCCTTCCCTGCCCCTTCTCCGAGCCCCACCGACCCCGCTCACTACATTCCCCTCCCTTGGTGGCTCGCTCTCCCCCACCCTCATTCACTTTCACTGAGCTCGGGCAGAAGGTTGGGGTGTGGGAGGGGGCTGGGGGTTGGGGCATGGGCTTACCTCCAGCGGCTCCTGGTCAGTGGTGCAGCAGGAGTGCTAAGGCAGGCTTCCTGCCTGTCCTGGCATCAAGGACTGGGCTGTGCCCCAGAAGTGGCCAGCAGCAGGTCTGGCTCCTAGGCGGAGGCACACACCTGGCTCTGCATGCTGCTCTTGCCTGCAGGCACCGCCCAGCCAATGGGAGTATGGAGCCAGTGCTTGGGGCAATGTGCAGAACTCTGTGGCCCCCCTGCCTAGGAGCCAGACCTGTTGGCCACTTTCGGGGCACAGCGCGGTGTCAGAAAAGGTAGGGACTAGCCTGCCTTAGCCCTGCAGCACCGCAACCGGACTTTTAATGGCTTGGTCGGCGGTGCTGACCGGAGCCACCAGGGTCCATTTTTAACCAGGTGTTCTGGTCGAAAACCGAACACCTGGTCACCCTAGAAGGTAGGCCAACCAAAGGCTTTGGATCTCACTGCCAATGATTTCAACAGGACCTGCAAGTGCTCAGCACCTCTAGAAATCAAGCCACTTATTTAGGCTTTAGCTGCCTAACTTTAGCTGCCTAACTGAATTTGAAGAATGTGGTCTCAGCCCCAGGTCTCAAAGGTACCCAACCCCTCCTGATTTCAATGGGAATACCTTTGGGGATCTGGGCCTCAGTGCCCATGGACACTTGTTTAAATGGGATCCTAATTTTAACACCAGGATGCCTTAAATAGAACATTCATATTCCATGCTTGGCTGTTCGCAGTAGAGACTGGCACACTTTGGATGGTGTGTCCGTAATAACTTAGCTGAGTAAATGCCCATTTTACATGTTGTGGCAGAACTTCGACCTCGTCCACTTGCGTCCCGTGCTTCCAGGTGGTTTATGCTAGCTTCAGAGGCTCACTGCAACCCTCCACGTAGCCCTTCTCTCTCTAGGGCCAGGGATACAGTCTACTAAGCCCTTTTCATCATAAGCCAGCAATGGAGGTTGCTGAGAGAATTCCCACAGTCTCTGTTGCTCCTACGGCCTCATGCCAAAACAGTTTAGCCTCCTGTCTGGACAGGGGCCTGTTTTCCCCTCCTAGGAGGTGTTTCGGTAGTGGTGGGTTGGGGGGAACCCGGGCCTGTCCTCTACTTCGGGTTCTGGCCTAGGTACCCTAAGGGTAGCAGCTGTTGGCAGCCAATCTTTTACTGCCAGAGTTGCTACATTTCCCTGGGCCAGTTCCCCACAGCTCTCCTGCTTCTCCCTTCTTTACCCTTACCTTAGGGCTCCCTTACCAATGACTTGAGGGTGTCTTCATTAAACCAGCCCTCCAGCCCACCCCTTTTGGCGCCCTCCTCCCCTGCCTGCAGCCTAGCGGGGAGAAGTGGTCGACCTGCTTCCCCTTTCCCCTCCTCCTTCTGGTGTTTCCCCCTCCCTCCCCACTCATGATGGCGGGGGACAAGGCGGGTGGTACCCCTCCTACAGACCCCACCGCCCCTCCCACACCTGCTGCCCCGTTGTCCCACTGAGCCTCTACTGCCGCTGTCACAGCTGAACCACCTGCTACTGCCCCCGCTGGGGCACTGGTGGGGGTGGACACTGGGGTGACCTCCACTGCTGCCATGTCCCTCGCCCCCTCTGACTCTGGGGAAGCCCCCCCCAGCTGGCGGGAAAGGCCAGGTAAAAAGAAGGGTGTAAGGGCCCCACAAAAAAGATCAAGCCCTCCATGGCAGGGGCTGCCCCCACTGCCGCAGTCCCGCCACCTGCTGCAGCGTCCCTATCCCCTGCTCCCTCCACCAGCTCTGTGGGTGCCTCTATCCTGGCATCCAGGGCATACGCCCAGGTGGCGGCAGCCCCCCCGCCTGCCGCTACATCATCTCTCCCGCCCACCGCCTCTGCTACCAACTATAGTGGCTGGGGCCTCTCCCCGACCTTGACCAGGAAGCATGGCGTCTGTTGCCTCCTGGTGTCCGCCTCGCCCTATGTAGACACCTACGTGTGGGTGTTGGCGAGGGTGGTGGGGCCCGTGGCCATCGTGGTGGCCTCCAAAATGTATGGGAATCTTCTTCCTGGCATCAGAGGCCACCACCTAGGAAGCGGTGGAGAAGGGCCTGGCGGTGGGAGGCGTGTTCGTCCCCCTGGAAGACCTGGGCATCCGACTGGTCCTGACCTCCGTCCCTCCATTCCTTCCCAATGCCGCCCTATTACCCACCCTTTCTACCCTGAGGAATCCCATTTCTGTTGTGAGCCCTCTCTCACTGGGCTGCAAAGACCCCGCTCTCCGTCACATCCTCTCATTCCGCTGGCAAGTGCAGCTTCAATTGCCGCCGGCGGTGCATGATGGAAAGGCACTCGAGGGGTCATTCTTGGTCCCCTACCAGGGGGCCTGTTACCGGATGCATTATTCCATGGCGGAGGCCTGGTGCTACCTCTGCCGGGTGATGTGGCACGTCCGGAGGGACTGCCCCTTGGCCTGGCAAGGAGGGGCATCCGGGATCCCCGAGCCCTGGCAGGGCGCCGGCCCTGTCATCACTGGCACCCCTGGCTGCCCAGCGCCTGAAGCCACCCCTCCTCCTTCCCAGCCCACCACTGCTCCCACTTGGGCCCAAGGGGCAGCTCCCCCATTATGTCCAGACGAGCGAGAGAGCCCTGCCTCCGCTGCATGCAATCTGGCAGGGCCTGTGGAGGAGGGTGCGGCAGGGATACTGCTGGGCATGGGAGAGGGCCTGCCCCAGGGGGAATCTTCCCTCCCTCATGCCGCCCCACCATTACCCCCCCGAGTCCCTGAGCCATCGCCCCTGCCCCCCGACCCAACCCCTGTTAGCCAGCCCCCAGATGATACCATGGAGGGCTGGGCCCTAGTACAGGGGAAGCAGGGCAAGTGGAAGGCTCGAACTCCGCTCCTTCCACCAGATTTGGAGGCCCCCCGGAAGACCAGGAAGGGGGGCACCGATGCCGAGCCTTCTGCTTTGCCCCTGGGTGTGTTCCATCCACTGGTGCCGGCTGGGGAAGACGTGGGAGCACTGGAGGGTCATATCGCCCCTCCATGGGAGTCCCTCCACTCCGAGGCCCCCGATGGAGTCCCTCCTGCCCCGTTACCATTTGAAGCCCCTGTGAAACCCGAGCCGACTATCACTTCGGGTACCGGTGGGGAGAACCCTGGGGTGGCGGAAGGCGATCTCTCCTCCATCTCTCCTCCATTTACGAGGAGCTTGAGGCCCTGGGTCTGACCCCGGTCACCCAGGGGGAGGACGACCCTTTACCAGTGGGCCTCGATCTAGGCGACCTTACTCCAGCCCCCCTTTCCCCATGCTCCCTCCCCCTATCCATTGCCTCTGCTCCCACCTCCGAGGAGCCCCTGGACTCTTCCATCAACCCGGCCGCCGAAGGCACCCCGCCGAGCCTGTTGGAGGCCAGTGCCACATGGCCGGGACCTGAGCCACCAGGGGCACCCCTCGTTGGTGTGGAGCAATTGACCTCCTTCCCGAGCGGGGGCCCTACAGAAAGCAGTCCACCTCCTGATGCTGTGGCTGCCAAACTCACCATAGAACCTGCACCCAGCATCGCTAAGAGCCCCCTCCCCAGCCCCTGAACCCTTGAGCCTGACCAGGAAGTGCCACCACCCAGTTGCTTGACTTCTGGAGCCTGGAATCTCATCTCTGCCCCTGCCCCTGACCCTGATCCCATCCCTGCCCCTACTGCCGACTCTGTCCCTATCCCCTCCACCTCCCGTGATGTTATTGCCGCCCTTGGGGCTGTCTCTTCCCCTTTCCAGCAGATGACCCCCAGGGAGCGGCCTTTGTGTTTCCCTGTCCCGACCCACTAGGGGCTGCTATCTTCCCTCCACCACCCCCTATTGACCCAGGGTTTGAGGTGGGCCGTGTGGTGCCAGCCCATCGGGTGCCATGTCGGGGGTCCGCTCCTTGGCTGCCCATCTCGGTAGGCCACGGGACTGTGTCAGGGGCCTTGCCAGAGGATGGTCAGGAGTCAGTAATCCCAACTCCCAATGCGCTGCGAGAGGAGCTGCGGGAGCTTCTTGAAGATGTCCGCGGCTCCCGCAACAAGGTACAGCTTGCTCTCCAGTGATGGGGGGACTTTCATCAGATCCTCCAGGCCGCAAGGGCCCTTATGGGGGAAGATAAAAGGATTGGGAAGCAGACTGCCGCAGCCTACCAGTGGGTCCACAGCTTCTGTGACTCATTGCTCACCTATGGGGTAGGTCACAGTTTGTTGCGCGGCCCAATGGGGGCTGCGAGCGTCCCTGCCAGCGAGGATCCCCCCCAGCCCTCCTCTTGGCACCGCTCATCATCGCAACATTGAACACCCGGGGCTGTAGGATGGGTCTCCGCAGGTCCCAGGTGCTCTCTTTCCTTCGGGGGGGGGGTACTCTGTGGTTTTCCTGCAGGAGACCCATACGGATTCGGCCGCTGAAGACAGCTGGCAGCTGGACTGGGGGGACAGGGTCTACTTTAGCCATCTCTCAGTTCGTACGGCTGGAGTGGTGACCCTGTTCTCCCCCGACCTACGGTCCAAGGTGCTGGGGGTCGTCGAGGCTGTGCTGGGCTGCCTGCTGCACCTCCGGGTCCGTATGTAGGGGCTTGTGGTCAACCTTGTTAACGTCTATTCCCTGACATCGGGCCCGGAGCGGCTACAACTCCACCAGCAGGCATCTGCCTTCCTCGGCACCTTGGATCCTCACGAGTGCCTGGTCCTGGGCGGGGACTTTAACACCACCCTTGAGGAGTGGGACCGCTCAGGGACCGAGCAGTGCCTGGCTGCCGTGGATGTCCTCCAGGAGCTAGTCGAACACCACTCCCTGGTGGACGTTTGGCACGACCACCACCTGGATGACATTTCAATGTTCACCTTTGTCCTGGTGGAGGACCATCGGTTGCGCCACTCCTGGTTAGACCATGCCTATTTATCACATATCCAACTTTCACGGGCCCACTCCTCCAGCATCCGGCCGGCCCCATTCTCTGATCATCATCTAGCCACCGTGACAGCCTCTCTCTGTGTGGAGAGGCCGGGGCCAGCCTAATGGCATTTCAACAACAGCTTGCTGGAGGATGTGGGCTTTGTGGCATCCTTCCAGGAGTTCTGGCTGGCATGGCGAGGGAAACGGCATGCCTTTCCCTCGGTGTGGCGGTGGTGGGACCCGGGGAAGGTGCGTGCCCGGCTCTTCTGCTGTGACTACACCCAGGGCGCCAGCTGACGGAGGGATGTGGCGATAGAGCAGTTAGATTGGGAGGTCTTGGAGCTGGAGAGGCGTCTGGCCGCCAGCCCCGAGGATCTGCCCCTCTGTGGAGCGTGCCGGGAGAAGAAGGAGGAGCTCCGGGCTCTCAAAGATTATCGGGCCCGGGGCGCCTTTGTTCGATCCTGCTTCCATCTCCTTTGGGAGATGGATCGTGGCTCCCGCTTCTTCTAAGCCCTGGAGTAAAGGAGGGGGGCCAAGAAGCATGTCACGTGCCTTCTGGCAGAGGACAGCACCCCCATCACGGATCCGGTGGAGATGTGCAGGAGGGCGAGAACCTTCTATGCAAGCCTTTTCTCCCTGCATCCAACTGATCCTAATGCTTGCAGAGTGCTCTGGGAGGAGCTCCCTATGGTTAGTGTCGGCGACTGAGACTGGCTAGAGCTGCCTCTCACTCCGGCTGAGTTCTTGGAAGCCCTCCGCCGCATGCCCACCAATAAATCTCCGGGCATGGATGGGCTGACCGTGGAGTTCTACTGCATGTTCTGGGACATTCTTGGCCCAGACCTAGTCACCGTGTGGGCCTGGTCTTTACAGAGCGGGGTTCTCCCTCTTTCGTGCAGGTGAGCTGTGCTCGCTTTATTGCTGAAGAAGGGTGACCTCTGCGATTTACGAAATTGGTGTCCCATCTTGCTCCTCAGCACGGACTACAAAGTCATAGCAAAAGCCATCTCGCTGTGGCTAGGGTCCGTGCTGGTGGACGTGGTCCACCCAGACCAGACCTACACCATCCCGGGCCGCAGCATCCTTGACAACCTGTATCTGGTCCAGGACCTCTTGGAACTCGGGTGTAGGGATGGTCTGTTGTTCGCCCTCTTGTCCTTGGATCAGGAGAAGGCGTTCGACAGGGTGGACCAAAGGTATCTCCTGAGCACTCTGCGAGTGTTTGGCTTCGGACCCCAGTTTGTGGGTTTTCTCTGGGTGCTGTATGCCTCTGCAGGGTGTTTGGTCAGGCTCAACTGGACCCTGACCGAACTGGTCAGCTTTGGGTAAGGAGTACGGCAGCGGTGCCCCCTCTCGGGCCAGCTGTACGCTCTGGCGATCGAGCCCTTCCTCTGTCTTCTCCACAGGAGATCAACAGGGTTGGTGCTGTGGGAGCCGGAGCTGCTGCTGGTCCTGTCGGCATACGCTGATGATGTGCTCCTCGTGGTCCAGGACCCGGGCGACTTGGCGCGGTTGGAGGCTTGCCAGGCTGTCTACTCAGCAGCCTCCTCTGGCCGGGTCAACTGGGTCAAGAACTCTGGCCTGGTGGTCGGGGACGGCTGGCAGGTGAGCTCCCTCCCACCCGCGCTTCAGGCCATCCGGTGGAGCGCGGGTCTGCTGCTCTATCTCGGTGTTTACCTTTCTGCCACGCATCCCTCTCCGCCGGAGAACTGGCACCATTTAGAGGGAAGGGTGGTAGAGTGGCTCCGGAAATGGACAGGACTACTCCGTGCCTCTCCCTTCGAGGGAGAGTGCTGGTGCTTAATCAACTAGTCCTGTCCATGCTCTGGTACCGGCTCAACACCCTGGTCCCAGCCCCGGGTTTCCTGGCTAACCTCCAGACATTGATTCTGGAGTTCTTTTGGTCAGGACTGCACTGGGTCCCTGCAGGGGTTCTCCACCCTACCCCTGGAGGGGGGAGGGCAGGGCCTGAAGTGTCTGCACACTCAGGTCCATGTCTTCCACCTCCAGGCCCTGCAGAGGCTTCTTTATGGTACAGGTAGTCTGGCGTGGAGCATACTTGCGCATGCCTTCCTGCGCCGTTTCCGAGGGCTCCGATACGACCAGCAGCTCCTTTATCTCCATCCGAGAGGTCTTCCGCAAGACCTCTCCGGGCTGCTGGTCTTCTACCAGGACCTCCTCCGGACCTGGAAACTGCTTTCAACAACCAGGTCCATGGCGGCCACCAAGGGGGCAGATCTCCTCCCGGAGCCCCTGCTACACAACCCCCAGCTCCGAGTGCAGGTGGCGGAGTCCCCCTCGGTGCACCAGAGGTTGGTCCTGGCAGAAGTCATAAGAGTCGGAGACCTCCTGGACTATGACCAGGGAGACTGGCTGGAACCCCTGACGCTTGCTCAGTGCATGGGCCTCTCCAGACCTCGTACTCCCCGGCGCATACTTCAGGAGGTGAGGGCCACTTTGCCGCCTGCTGCTCGCATTTACCTCAAACGGGTCCTGCACAAGGGTGCGCCCCGCCCACCCTCCACCCCAGGCCCACCGGACCTTTTCATTGGGCCCCTGCCCCGTGGACCCAACCGATCACCCCACCCGTCATTGTGAGCCGGCTGCACGAGCTGCAGCCAGTGTGCTTCCAGACCGCGCCAAGGAAACATCTATACATGCTCATGCTCCACACCCTACACGTCCTTACCCTCGCGTCCCATCCCAATACAAAATGGCGGGACCTCCTGCCACCTCTGGAGCGTGAGGAGCCCCAGTGGGCCAGCCTATACTCCACCTTGTTCCCGAGGCCCACTGGGGATATCAGTTGGCGGCTCCTTCATGGAGCTGTGAGCACGGGCGTGTACTTGGCACGGTTCACCCCACCCAACACCTGCCCCTTTTGCGGTGTGAGAGAAACCCTGGCACACATATACTTGGAGAGTGCCAGGTTGCAGCCCCCTATTCTGGCTCCTCACAAATATTTTGTTATGCTTTTGGTTGCACTCTTCCCCTCACCTTCTTATTTATGCACTCCCTATCCATAGCCCCACAAAGTTGTGGGACCTCCTGGTCAACCTCCTTCTGGCCCTAGCTAAAATGGCCATCTATAAAACCAGAGTGAGGAGGTTGGCTGATGGAGTCTCCTGTGACTGTGGGGCCTATTTCTGATCCTCCATCCATTCACGTATCTGGGCAGAGCTCCTCTGGGCGGCGTCCACTGACTCCCTTGCCACCTTTGAGGAGCAGTGGGCACTGTCCGGGGTTCTCTGCTCGGTGTCCCCGTCTGGTTCCCTTCGTTTGACCCTTTGACCACACTCCTGTCCCTGTTATTTCATTAGTTGTCCCCCGTATTTATTTGGTGTCCAGGTCCTGTGAATCCCCCTCTTAGGCTGGGGGGGATCCTTTAGCACTTCCCAGATCCCAATAAGGCTACTCTGCTGTACCCAACTGGCCTGGGTCTGTCACATAGTCCACGTGCTGACCGGGATATATTAATGTTTGCTCTCAATGACCTGTTCGGAGCTCACATTTGAAAACAACCCCTGGTGTCAGTATGATAAAGAGATTGGTGGCACCATTCAGTTGTGCTTCTAGAGACCTGACTTCAGGGCTGGATTTTGAATCACAGGTGAAATGAATTTGATGGCCTCCATCTAGTCCATATAGGTCATCTGTCCACAACACACAGTTCAGAGGTTTGGAGCTTCCACTTCCCAACATGGATTTCATGTTCGAGGGGGAACTCCACTCTGCCGCCCCTTATAACACTAGCCTGGATAGTTCAGCTTGTGCCAAACATTAAATAGAAGTGCTTTTCAAGAATGCTACCTCCCTAGATGGCTTTGCTGTTGTAATGATTGCCATCTTGTCTAACACCAGGCATTGAACTAGGGACCTCCAAAGCTAA
Source organism: Chelonia mydas (assembly GCF_015237465.2). Taxonomy (NCBI): domain Eukaryota; kingdom Metazoa; phylum Chordata; order Testudines; family Cheloniidae; genus Chelonia; species Chelonia mydas. The sequence goes on from NC_057855.1 coordinate 55,926,046, forward strand.
AAGCCCAAGGGAATAAAGTTCCTTAGGTGATAGCTGTAACAGACTCCTGTCCTCTGTGGATTGGGCACAGAGCACAGGTAACATACAGTGACCAGAGGCAGGGGCAAGGTCTGGGCTGGGGAGCTTTCTGGAAATGAGTCAGGGGGTATGTAATGAAAGCATGCTGGGGCCACTAGCTGCAGAACTTCCTTTCCTTGGCTGTCCCCTTTTTCTATCTGTTTCTTTAACTACTCAGTTCTTTTTACAAGGGCTGAGTCTGGTATATGCTATTAAATTGCTCACCCAGAAGTTTCTCTCTTGCTGATTGTATCGTGTTGTCTGAACCAAGGATGTGTAGATTGTTCCAGTGTTACGTATCCACAGTGGTTTTAAGAAAGGGGCCCAATGACTCTGCATGCTGATGTTGGATTAAAATATGATCCATTACACTTTTGATTCACTGCCAATCTTAAACTTTCTTGCTGCAACTGCTGCTTTTATTGTACTGATTGAACATAAACCTTGTGGTTGTGCATCCTGTGTATGCTATTTTCATCTGAGTGACGGTGTCTAGAGCAGAGACTCACAAGTTTTGCTCCTTGGCTCATTCCCTGATCCTGAACAGAATGAGTGATTTTGAGAACTATGCAGTGAGGAACGGGAGGGTTGCAGCAGATTACGGGGGACAACAAATGTAGCAAGTCTGGATGGGAGTGATGGTCACAGGATTAAAACAAGGAAACCAGAGGGGAACACTGAGCAGAGAACCCCAGAGAGCATCTCCCACTCCACGTGAAAGGTGCCAGCTGGATAGCTCTGGAGCGTGAAGTCTCCTATTTATCCTGGTCACCTGGTAGTTGCCGACCTGTTCAGATGAGCACAGTCAGCTCAGTTCCTGGCCAGCTAGTGCCAGATGTGAGGGTGTGTTTTGTGATGCAGACACTGTAGGTGGATTTTCAAAAGTGCTCAGCATTGGCCTAACTCTGCTTCTAGTGAAACCAATGAGAATTTTACCAATGGCATAGATAGGCTGCTGCTGAGTGCTGCTGAGACACCACTTGCCTATTAGAAACTGGAGAGGGGCCATCATCTCAGCCCATACAAGACCCTGAACTGTAATCAGGAACTTTTGGTCACTATTAGCCAAGGCTGGATTCACATTGGGGACAATGCCAAGATGCATTGATTCCATTCAGAAAAGTGAGGGTTAACACTTCAGGGGCAAGGGAAAGACTCCCACTGTTTGGCTGAAGTGCAGAGTGTGGCAGGGAAACTTCTCCAGGAGAGGAGCAGAGCTGAGGTCAGCTAGGTGAAGTAGGTACTTCCTCAGCACTCTGTGAAAAGATGTGCTCAAGGCATCCAGCCAAGGCCTCAGGGTGGAAATACTAACTAGGACAGCTCACTTTTGATGGATTCACACTTTGTCCCTAAGCCTTTGGTCCCTAAGCTCAGGCTGAATGAAGCTTTTAGTTTAAGCTCTAGTTGAGAGGCTGTTGTTCTCTTTGGGTATGTCTACACTAGAACTGGAAGGTATAAATTACAGCTCAAGGAGACAGAAGTGCTAGCATCCTAAAAATAGAAATGTAGCCACACCGACAGGGGCTAGCCTCCCCGAGTACCGAACCTATGGGCTCAGGCTCCGGGCAGTTAGCCCTTCTTGCCATTTGCACGGCTGTAGTTATGTTCTGTTTTCAGTGTGCTAGCTCACACAGAGCTAGCATGCATATGTCTCCTGAAGCTGGAAGTTACACCTCCAGCTCTAGTGCAGATGGACCCTTCGTTGCTTTGGCTGGGTTCTGAAAGCCTTTGTTTGTTCACTGTGTGGGCTTCAAGAACCTGGGCTACAGTCCCATAGATGACTTGAGCAGTGACTGGGAAGCAAACGGTTCCACAACCCTTCCCAGAGGTAGTCAGGCCTCTGCCTCATTTCTGCCTTTCAGAGAGAATTACCATACCGAAACGGGCACCAGCAGGGCCATGTCAACAGCATCATAAAAGGTTTGTAGGGGCATGAACCCCCACCCCAGGTGTTGAGGCAATGCCATGCCATGTTACATGGTCTCCGGAACAGAGAGCTGGCAACAGCAGCCTGATCACTAGAGTTGCTGCAGCACAGAAAAGGCTGCAGGCTCAGCTGGCAGCAGTTAATCACTGGGGGGATTAGGGACACTTGGGTGGTAATAGCTGGGTTAATGATATGATAGCTGTAACTGGGAGGATATAAGAGGAATACAGGAAGTTGGGGAAAGGGTACAATGTGGAAAGCTCCTGCTACAATATCTTGTTTTGTTTGTGGGAGAGCTGAGGAATAAATGTACAAGTGGTGAAAGGGAAACAACTTGGTGTGTTTTTGACCGAGGCAGGGCCATCCTTAGGGGGCCCTATGCCCGACTTGGGGCACAGCTACCATCCCTGCCCACAGACACCCAGAAGAGCTGCCCCCCCCCCATTGCTCACACACGCCAGGGCTCTCAGCCTGGGAGGCAGGGGGAGGGACAAGGCAGCAAAGAGGATACCGAGCCGCCGGGCGGAGAGTCACAGTTCCCCGCAGAAACCGGACCTTCGTACCCTCTCCGTCACGCAGAATGTGCTGCGCCGACGCATTCGGGTCTGTGAATATGGCCCCTGCCTTCTGCCTAGTAAGGCGACTGCAGCGCATGCTGAGTGTGTGAGAGCTGAACTGCTTTTACCTGCTGTCCCAGTCATAGGTGTGGACTCCGTGGGTGGGTGCTCCGGGGCTGGCGCACCCACAGGGAAAATTTAGTGGGTGCAGAGCACCCACCAGTGCCAAGCTCCTCCCTCTCTCGGGGGAGGGGGAGGAGGTGGAGTGGGGCTGGAGCAGAGGCAGGAAGAGGTGGGGCAGGGGCTTGGGGAAAGGGGTGGAGTGGGGGCAGGGCGTGGAGTGGAGGCGGGGGAGTCGAGCACCCCCTGGCAAGATGAGAAGTCGGCACCAATGTTCCCGGTGGTGCCTCAAATTTTCAGGTGCCCGACCCAGCTGTGTATGCTGCATATGCCTAAGGATGGCCCTGGACTAAGGGACCATGGAAACAGGCTAGGCAGTGCGGCACACCTGGTAGCTGAAGAAGCACCTGTAACATTCTCTTAAAGCCACCTTTGTGCAGGACATTGAGTTGGCTCTGAGCAGAAATAATTAGGTATACTTTTCTGACAGATTCAAGTACTGCACTGTGGCTAAAGCTCTCTGGGGAGGCATTGTCTTACCGTGGCAGGTGCCAGTGCTGGAAATGGCAGTTTCTCAGAACAATGACTCAGATGTGTTTTAGCAGGTAGCTGCACAGTCCTGAGTTGTGTGCTGGGCCTGTTCTTTAACTTCCTTTTAGTTCAGTCTTGGAAAGTGCCTGTGGCCCTGATATTTCTTTCCTTTCAATTGGGTAAATCAAGAGTTACCATTGTTGATGTTAATGGGATTACACCAGTGCAGGGGTGATGAGAATCAGGTTCTCAGTCACTGATCAAAAAGCACAGCTTCCTGAAGGCCCCCTCAATAAATATTTCACAGGAATTATTTTGACCTGCTCACTAAAGCATAGGCACCCACCCTACGCACCCAGCTCACTAGGGCACTGAACTGGGCGGCAAGAGGCCTGGGTTCAATTCCCAGCTCTTCTACTGCTTTGCTGGGTGACTTTGGGCCAATCACTTCCTTCTCTATGCCTCAGTTTCCCCATCTGCAAAATAGGGAACTCCATTGTGAAGTGCTTTGAGATCTACTGCCAAAAAGTGCTATATAAGAGCTAGGTATTCTTTTATTTCACTGACTTCATTTTAAGCCCTGTTATGTGGCAGTGCTTGTGACCTTGTATGGAGCTATTTCTCACTGGGGTTACAACCAAATTCATTTGTAATATGACCAGTTTGCTGATTCCTTTTGGTGGCAAACACAAAAGGATCTAAGCTGCAAAATTTGAATCAGCATTTCAAAACCATTCACCTCCATGTCTGGAAATATTCAGCAGTTGCAGGCTTTTGCATGAGGTTATTTGCAAAGTTTAGCTCTATCTACCCATGAGGGTCTGGCTTTGGATTTTGAGCCATACAACCATTAACGTTCAGAGGTGTGTGTGTAACAACCCTTATGTTCAGCACCGCTGGGGACTGAATCAGCGAAGCCTGATTTTTATTACACCCTTTTTGTACCAGTGTTGGACCATAAGGCAGAAACTAGTATCTTCCTTCCCTCTCTGAACCTTGCTGCTGCTTCCATCTGTTCTACCCTGCCTGCCATGTTCTTAAGCTTTTTCTTGGGTGTACTGTGTCCTCATTTCCTCACACAATCTGCTTTCCACTTGACAGCTTCATGTGGGAATCTGTGTTGGCATCCAGTGTACATGCCCCAAATACTTCCAGTGCGTCCTTCAATTTCTAGTGGAGATGAGCTGCTGGTAGGTGGCTTCTTGGGTCTCTTCTTTGGTGGTAGTCTCTTCATCCAATGCCCAGAATCTTTCATAGGCACTTATTTTTGGAGTGAAGTCTGAGCTTAGAAATTAATTCTTCTGTTGGGGGGGCTGCGGCAGAGCATATTCTCTGTGAATCAGGCAGAGAGTGGGCTGTGTCACATGCTGAATGAGTTGCATTTGGATCCAGGATTTTGGTTTTGACCCATTTGCAGTTACCAGCTCTATGTGGAAATCTTGCCATGTCCCTGCTGGAGGCTGGTGTGGAGAGATTAGGTGCATGGTTTTCACTAGCATGTTTGATTCCCTGTCCAAGCTGGAGCCTGAAGCCCTGCTAAACTCAGGCTAGCTACAACCATGTTTGGAAATGGCAGACAAGAGTGGTTTTGCCAGAACTTTGACAGCTCTTTCAGAATCCGATCGGGTTTAGCAGAGCTCTGCTCTCATTGTGGAATAATCACAGGCATGTCTATACTAAAGAATCCTTGTTTGGCCATGGGGACAAATCTAGCGCATCAACCATTGTTGAAAATGTCCAGCTAGCATTGACAGGGCCAAATAAATTCAATGCAGCAAAGCACGGGTGACCCCTTTGTTCTAAAAAGGGTGTGACTCATGCGTTCTTAGAATTGGTGTTGGACTCTATTGACTCTGCTCACTTTAGCTAAGGATCACTTTCAATATTGGTGGAGGGGAAGGGTAGGGGAGCAGGGAACACATGTTTTCAAGTGTAGACACTGATTGGAAGGGACAATGAATCCACTAGATTCTCTTAAAGACATAAGGTGTGGCACTGTTTGCTGGGGAAGAAGAAATATTTTTCTCCGATCGAGGAATGAGAGGGAGTGCAGCCTCCCTTGATTTTATTTTCCTCCTATTGGTTCTTATTGTTGAAGAAGAAACTCCTCTAGTAAGCAAGGTCTGTTGGAAAGATGGCAGGCACGTGTTTAGGAACCGAAGAAGTTCTGACCACTCTTTAGGGCAGAAAGAATTTAAGACCTGTGTATCCACTACTTTATATAAATGTGCTGATGCAAAAAACAGAGGTAGCTTCACTGAATTGGGAGAAAAATAAAAACGTGGCCAGGATAGAGCATAAGATACCTGCATATTGAAGCAACTGATGAGGAATAATAACTTCTTTTTGGTCCTTTAACTTGTGTATATATAAACTGTAGTTTCTGTTAGCCGTAAGCCATTCTAATGAACTGGCTTGGGGGGTAGGGGTAATGTCTGTTTGTGTATGTGCATACGGCGTAGCACAGCCCTCTTCTGGACAGAAACTGAACTGCTTTGTGTGTCATAGACCCTATGCTTCTAAAGCTAAGGCAGATTCTCCTTTGGCTCAAGAGGGAGAGGCCTATAAGAAGGAGCAAGGGGATCTATTTATCCCCACTGTTGCTTGGAAGTTCTGACTGGCCACTCTAGTTGGATAATGGCAAATGAAGTCTTAGGTAGCCATGGGGTTGTGCCAAGAGATTGCATGTGATTTGTCCACAGAGAACCATTGAGTAATCTTTCCAACAAACCCTTAAGGAGAATGAGAAAGGAGTTGGCCCAAGTAATGAATCTAGGCACTGTGGATAAAAGCAGTCTGCATTCTCCCTTATGTTTGTCCTCTTCCACAAGCAGTGTGGCATGTGAGTTTATGAAGACAGATTTGGCAATATGGAAAACGTTTAAATTGTTACAAAACAGGAAGCATGGGCAGTCAGATGTTGCCAGTAGCTGGTTGGCCTGCTCTCCCTAGTGGATTACAGATAAGAAGGCGAAGAAGGATCTTTACTTGCATTACAGGGCAAAATATAATTAATCCAAGGGCCATCTGCCTCCATTTGCAGGATCAGCATGAAGGATGGGAGCACTGTCTTGTAGCAAGAGGAAGGGACTAGGACTTAGGACTCCTGAATTCTATGTTTCAGAGTAACAGTCTGTATTTGCAAAAAGAAAAGGAGTACTTGTGGCACCTTAGAGACTAACCAATTTATTTGAGCATGAGCTTTCGTGAGCTACAGCTCACTTCATCGGATGCTCACCTGGACTCAATTCAAACCAGAGCCTTGCTCCCACACAACAGATTCTCGCTATTACACATCTCTCCGTTTGTCCCAGGATACAGGCAAGAATTTGCCGACAGCTTCTTGGCCACATGGCAGCCACCACCTTCATGGTCAAGTATGCCAGGCTGCACATGAGATGTCTTCAGGGTTGGCTCAGCTCCAACTACAAACCCAGCAGACACAGCTTCTGCATGATGCTAACTCCTCCAGCAAATGTATTAGCCTCCCTACAATGGTGGACAAAACCAGAGAACCTATGCATGGGCGTTCCCTTCCAACATCGCTCCTTGGCACTCATGCTCACCATGGACGTTTCCCTGTCAGAGACACACCTGCACATAAATCCGCTAGAGTTCAGAGCAGTCAGACAAGCCTGCCTTCACTTTCTCCCCCTCATAAAGAACAAATCCATCCGGGTCCTAATGGACAATATATCATGTATGTTTTACATCAACAGACGGGGGGAGCATGATCACACTCCCTATGCATGGAGGCCATTTCAACACCACATAGAAATTACCACTTCATATCTACCCGGATGTCACAACACTACCGCCGACACACTCAGCAGACACTTCTTTGAGGAACACGAATGGGAATTACATCCCATGATACTATGACAGCTCTTCTCCCACTGGGACACCCCATCGATAGACCTTTTTGCCACAACCCAGAATCGCAAATGTCACCTATTTTGCTCCAGAGCAGGACGCGAGACTGCATCCCTAGGAGTTGCGTTCCTCATCCTGCTCCAGGTCTCTGCCAAGGCACTGTCTCCACAGCCCGGGGCATAGATCGCTGGCACCGTGCCATCGCAGGTGCGCCCGTCAGAGCAGCAGCTACAGGCTGTACCGGTCCTCTGCATCGAAGTCGCAGTCCCGTGCGCGACGCCGCTCCCAGCACCGCCGTTTCTCCCCATCCCTTGGCAGCGGCAGGTCTTTCGTCAGCCCGGGCTCCGCTCGTAGTCACACTTCCATGGGCCAGGCAAGTGGTACCAGTGGGCACTGTGGCCTCCGACGCAGCCCCTGGTGGTGGCCTGCTCAGTAGCTGGAGCGTCAGAGGTGCCGTCGGCCTTTCTCTCCAGGCCCCCAAGGAGAGGGTCGGTGGGACATATGTCCTCGGCACCGTGCCTGGAGACCGACCGGGTGGTGGACCCTCTGGTGCTGGTGGATACCCAGAGCACCATACCGGCTTCCTTGCCCTCCCCAGATGAGGCGATAGCGGCCTTGCCCCCTTCCATCCCGCAGGAGGACTTTAGGGCCCACCAAGAACTCTTAAAAAGGGTAGCATCGAGCCTTCACCTCCAGGCAGAGGAGCTGGAGGAGCCCGCGGACTCCCTGTTCAATGTACTGTCATCTTCAGCACTGGGCAGATTGGCTTTGCCCCTCCATGAGGGGGTGGCAAGGATTTCAAATGCCCTGTGGCAAATACCGGCTTCCCTGACCCCCATCTTGAAGACGGCAGAACGCAAGTACTTTGTACACACCAAGGGGCACGAGTACCTCTACACCCACTCGACGCCCAACTCCCTGGTGGTCGAGTCGGTCAACCACAGGGAGCAGCAGGGCCAACCAGCCCCCACTCTGAAAAATAAAAACTCAAGGAGGCTGGACTCTTTGGGAAGAAAGGTTTATTCATCCTCAAGTTTCCAGTTGCGGGTGGCAAACCACCAGGCTCTCCTGGGCAGATATGGATTCAACTTGTGGGGTTTGCTGCCCAAATTCGAGGACGCCCTGCAGGCGGCATCAGATGTGGTGGACACGGCAGCTCGATCCATGGCCTCGGTGGTGTCCATGAGAAGGGCGTCGTGGCTCCTGCTGTCCGGGCTGTCCAGTGAGGCGCAGTTGGTCATGCAGGATCTCCCGTTTCATGGCAAGGCTCTGTTTGTGGAACAAATGGATACACAGTGGCATGGCATGAAGGACTCCCGCACGACCCTGCAGACCCTGGGTCTTTATGTTCCAGCTCTGGCCAAACCTAAGTTTAAGCCACAGCATGCCCCTGCCCAAGCTGCCCAGCCTAAGCACGAGGCTGCCTATAAGATTATAAGAGGCACCCTCAGTGGCAGTCAAGGCCTGCCCTGCAGCCTGGGTCCTCCAAGGGCAAGCAGGCGGGGAAAAAGCGGTTTTGATGGGACGCCGGGGGGCACCCTGACAGTTCCCAAAGGGGATTCCCCCCCATAAAGCTTCCCTTCTGCAATCGGTTGTGTACTTTCCTCCTGGAGTGGTTGCAACTAACCTCAGATGGCTGGGTCCTCAACATGGTCTCCTGGGGCTACACGCTGCAATTTGTTTCGCCCCCGCCCAACCACCCCCCAACCCCGTTCCTTCTGGGGGATCCTTCGCACGAAGTCCTGCTCTCAATACCACCATGATGACTTCAGCAGAAGATTTCCCATAGACCACGAATGGGAACTAAACAAGGATATAGTACTAGACATATTCCACACATGGGGATACCCAACCACAGACATTTTTGCAACTGCAGCAAACAAGGAATGCCCAAGATTTTGTTCCAGAGCGGGACTAGGTAAACACTCTTCGAGGGATGAGTTCATGTTCCCATGGAACACCAACCTAATGTATGCATTTCCCCGATACCACTCATACACAAATTATTGATAAAAATACGAGCACACCAAGCCAGGGTCATAATGATAGCCCACATGGCCAAACAGGCATGATACCCCTGCCTTACCAAGATGTTGCTTTCCGCACCCATCCCACTACCCTCTGCCCGAATCTCTTGTCCCAACAGCAGGGTCTACTACTCCACCCCAATTGAACCATGTTACACCTCAAGGTCTGGCTCCTTCATGGTTCTCTCATGCTGAGCAAACTTGCTCAGAGCAGGTTCAAAATGTAGTCCTTCATAGCACAACAAATTCTACATGCAACACCAGCCTTTATAGCTGGACAAGATTTACACACTGGTGGGCTGTCACAAACACCGCTCCTTTTTTCCATGCCTCTCCCGCTAATCCTCGACTATCTATTAGAGATTAAATTATCTGGACTCTCCCTGAGTCTCATCAAACTCCCCTTGGTCGCAATTATAAAGTTCTATGATGTCATCGACGATAGGACTATCTTTGCTCATCCCATTACTAAGTGATTCTTTAAGGGACCCCAAACCCTATATCCACACATCAAACCGCCTAATCCATTTTAGGACCTCCCCTTAGTCTTAACATGCCTAATCCAAAACCATTTGAACCATTAGCCACATGTTCCCTCCTACATCTCTGTATGAAAACTGCATTTCTGGTACGGATTGCCTGTGTGAGACGCACAGGAGAAATTGCAGCACTCATGGCAGATCCGCCATGCACCATATTTTTAAGGACAAAGTCACCCTACCCTTACTCCCTGAAATTCCCTGAAGGTGCATTCATCTTTCCATGTCAATGAGCCAATCCATCTCCCTACCTTTTCCAAAACCACATGCGAATTCCTTTGAATCTATGATGCACACGTTAGACATGCGCAGAGCTTTGTCCTTCTACTTTGACAGAACTAAAACCTTTAGGCGTTCCGACAAGCTATTCGTCCCCATTGTAGAACACTCTAAGGGCTCATTTATCTCTAACCACTGACTTTCCAACTGGATCTCGAGTTGCATTTGTCTCTGTTATGAACTACAGAATGTGACTCCTCCTACCTTTATCAGGACTCACTCCACCAGATCCATGGCGGCCTCAGTGGCCTTTCTACATAACGTCCCCCTTTAAGGACATTTCCAGAGCTGCCATTTGGGCTTTTGAAAATACGTTTGCAAAATATTTTGCTCTTACACAGGGACCCATCACCAATACTCATGTGGGCAGAGCTGTTCTATCTACTGCATTCCTTCCAGATCCGAAGTCCCTACCTCCTTGAGAGATACTGCTTTTCAGTCACCGAGAGTGGAGCACCCACAGGGACACGTCTCGAAGAAGAAGAGGAGGTTACTCACCTGTGCAGTAACTGATGTTCTTCGAGATGAGTGTCCCTGTGGGTGCTCCACTCCCCATCCTCCTCCCCCCCTCTACTTCGGAGCTGGGTGGCCTCCATTGTAAAGAAGGAACTGAGGAGTTCGGCCGCACATGTGCACTATTAAGACAAGACTGGTATGTGAGGCAGGCTCCGCGCATGCGCTACTGATACGGGTACTGCTGTAAAAATCTCCGAACAACGGCACAGGGGCACACCAACACCTACAGTATAGCACCCACAGGGGCACTCATCTCGAAGAACGTCAGTTACTGCACAGGTGAGTAACCTCCTCTTATGAGTGGCAAACCACCAGGCTCTCCTGGGCTGGTATGAGTTCAATCTGTGGGGCTCCCTGCCCAAGTTCGAGGACTTCCTCCAGGAGCGCAATAGGAAGGAGTTTGAAGTGCTGGTGGAGGAGGGTACAACAGCTGCCAGGGCAACCCTGCAGGCAGCTTTGGATGCGGTGGACACTGCCGCGCAGTCCATGGCCTCCGCGGTGTCCATGAGAAGGGCGTCGTGGCTCCTGCTCTCTATCCACCGAGGCACAGACCTCCATGCAGGATCTCCCATCTGACTGCAAAGCTCCATTTGCGGAAAAACGGATACAAAGCTGCATGGCATGAAAGACTCCAGCATGACCCTCCAGACTCTGGGTCTCTATATTCCAGGTCCTGATAAATCTAAGTTCAAGCCGCAGCAAACTACAACTCAAGCCACCCACCTGAAATACGAGGCCACCTTTTAGAAGTCGGAGGACTATAAGAGGCTCCCTAAGAGGCAGTCTTGGCCTGCCCCCCGACCGGGGTCAGCCAAGGGCAAGCAGGCAGGGAAAAGGCGGTTTTGACAAGATGCTCCAGGGTGCCCTGCCAGTTCTCATCAGGGATCCAGCCTCAATAAAGCTTCCCTTCTCCAATTGATTGTGTGCTTTCCTCCCGGAGTGGTTGCAGCTAATCTCGGACCAATGGGTCCTCAACACCATCTCCCGGGGCTACATCCTCCAGTTTACTTCCTCCCCGCCCAACCATCCCCTGCCCCTGTCCCTCCTGGGGGGCCTCCCTGCACAAAGCTCTGCTCAAGTAGGAGGTGGGGCGGCTCCTGGGCCTAGGAACGGTGGAAGTGGTGCCCAGGGAGTTCAGAGGCAAGGGATACTACTCCTGCTATTTTCTTGTCCCGAAGGCTGAAGTGAGACTCAGGCCCATGCTGGACCTGCGAGGTCTGAACCAGTACATGGTGAAGCTCAAGTTCCACATGGTCTCCCTGGCCTCCATCATCCCCTCCCAGGATCCCGGGGACTAGTATGCTGCCCTCGATCTGCAGGAGGCGTACTTCCACATTTATGTATTTGAGGGCCACAGACACTTCCTCTGTTTTGTGGTGGGGCAGAATCACTACCAATTTATGGTCCTCCTGTTTGGCCTGTCCACTGCCCCCAGGGTATTTACAAAATGTATGTCAGTGGTAGCAGCCTACCTCACGCTCCAGGGGGTCCAGATCTTTCCCTATCTGGATGATTGGCTGGTCAAGGGCAGCTCCCAGTCACAGGTGAGGGATCATGTGATGCTCCTCCTGTCCACATGCACTGCTTTGGGCCTGTTGGTAAACAACACCAAGTCCACGTTAGTCCCGGTTCAATGCATAGAGTTTATTGGGGAACTCCTGGACGCCTCGTCAGCCAGAGCCTCCCTCCCACCAGACAGGTTCGAGACCCTGAAGGGGCTCATCGACACGGTCACAAGATTCCCGATGACAACAGCCATAGCGTGCCTCCAGTCTTGGGTCACATGTCAGCATGCACATACATGGTCCGTCACGCCAGACTCAGGATGAGGCCCCTCCAGCTCTGGTTGGCCTTGGAGTTCTCCCAGTCCAGGGACAGGATGGACAAAGTCCTCACCATACCCGACTTGGTGATCGCCTCTCTACAGTGGTGGTCTGCCCAAAGCAACATGCTCCATGGGGTCCCATTCAGGGACAGGGTCCCGTTGCTGGAACTGGTGTCTGATGCGTCAGACCTGGGTTGAGGGGCCCATGTGGGGAACTTTCAGACCCAAGATCTGTGGTCGGCTCAGGATCTGACCCTACACATAAATATCAAGGAACTCAGGGTGGTACAGTTGGTGTGCGTGGCCTTCTGCTCGCACCTGGAGGGCAGGATGGTCAGGGTCCTCTCGGACAACACGGCATTGATGTTCTATATCAACAAGCAAGGCGGGGCCTGATCCTCTGCCCTCTGCCACGAAGCCCTCAGGCTGTGGGATTTCTGTATAGCCCGCGACATCTGTCTAAAGACCTTCCATCTACCGGGCGCCTGGAACACACAGGCAGATCGCTTGAGCAGGGACTTCTCCTCTCAGCACGAGTGGTCTCCCCACCCAGAAGTGGCTCATAGGCTTTTCTGAGTGTGGGGGACTCCCCAGGTGGACCTGTTCGCAACTTGGCAGAACCAGTGCTGTCCCCAGTTCTGTTCCAGGGGGGACTGGGATGGGGCACTATCTCTGATGCCTTCCTCCTGTCCTGGTCAGGCCAGTTTCTCTATGCCTTCCCCCTGTTCGCGCCGATCAGCAGGGTCCTGGAAAAAGTAAAGATGGACAAGGCCTGGGTCCTCCTTATTGCCCTGGCATGGCCCAGGCAACATTGGTATGGGACCCTGATGGGCCGGGCAGTTGCTCCGCTGTGGCCGTTGCCGTTCCACCAGGATCTGCTCTCCCAGGACCACGGCCACCTTCTCCACCCCAACCTAGCGGCTGTCCACCTCACGGCGTGGCTGCTCAATGGTTAGGTAGGGAGGAAAGGACGTGCTCAGAATGGGTTCAATGCATCCTCCTAGAAAGCAGGCGGCCCTCCACAGGGTGCACCTACTTAGCAAAGTGGTCCCAATTCTCCAGATGGGCGGATGAGCAGGGTGTTTCCCTGGTGACTGCCCCGATCCAGCTTGTCCTGACTACCTTCTCCACTGTAGAGCCCAGGGCCTGGTACCCTCATCAGTCAAGGTGCACCTGGTGGTCATATCGGCCTTCTATCCGCCGGTGCTATGACTGGCTGGTTCCTCAAGGGGTTGGACCATCTTTTTCCGTATGCTAGGCCCCCGTCCCTAGGGAGCAGTGGGACCTGAACCTGGTGTTGGCCCGTCTCACAGGGCCCCTCTTTGAGCCGCTAGCCATGTGCTTCTGGTCCCACCTCTCGTGGAAGGTGGCCTTCCTGGTTGCGATCACGTCAGCTCAGCGGGTCTCGGAGCTCAGGGCCCTGACCTCTGAGCCTCCATACGTGGTTTTTCATAAGGTCAAGGTCCAGCTCTCCCCACACCCTGCATTCCTCCCGAAGGTGGTCTCCACCTATCACATGGGTCAGGATATTTTTCCACTGGTCCTCTGCCCCAAGCCCCACTTTTCCAGTGAGGAGTGCCATCTCCACATGCTCACTGTGCGACACGCTCTGGCTATCTACCTCGAGCGGACTAAGCTGTTCAGCAAGTCCTTGCAACTGTTCATCGCTTCAGCTGAGAGTATGAGTGGTTGGTTGATCTCCACTCAGTGGCTCTCCAACTGGACCCCCTTATATGTCCGTGGACTCAATGGGCTGGGTCAAGCAGCACTTTCAAGCTGTCACTCTTATATGCCCCTGGGCTCAATAGGCTGGGCCAAGCAGCACTTTCAAGCTGCCACCCTTATATGCCACAGGTTCAGCATGTCCCTATCCCCATTTTTACATTATAATTATACAGGTAGTAATCCACTTGATGAGCAAACCCCACAGTATTTTTGGGTGCAGCAGTGATCTTTAGCTTAGGTAAAAGAAGAGATGCTGCAGAGTGAATGGGGAAGCTAAAAACACAAAAGAGTAAAGTTCAGAGGGAAGCAACCAGCTTAACCATGAAAGTTATTTATTGAATAATAGTGATAACTACACAAGGAGAGCCTAAACCAACATAACAGTTACATTATTTAAGGTTACAAACGTCATATATAGAAAACTATACCTGATCAAACAAGTCAGGGTTAGAAAATTATACCTGAGGTAGAAAAGAAAACAGAGAGAGAGAGAGAGCTGGCATCTCACCCATTCTCTGAAGCTTGAACCAGTCGGGGTTCCCAGGTGATGGTGGTAGTTCAGAGTCCTGAGTGCTGGAGACAGGCAGAGCCCCCAGCACGATCAGTCAGGAGAAGATGAAGTCCCAATGAAACTGATGCAGAGTTTGGATCCATGCATCAGAACACTTACTGGAGTGTGAGTAGGCTTTTTTGTAGGGAAAATACAATGGTTCAATGGAGAACACTAGATTTGTTTATGGATAAACTGATGGCTCAACGGTTTTCTTTAGGCTAGACAATAGGAGCTGATCACTCTTGGCTACGGATGATGTTCCTTCCAGGGAGCTCACAATGCAATTAGGCTGCTTCAGTATTTTGGATATCAATCAAGGATTCATTACTAGAACTGGTCTGATAACTGCTGAGCTGGGTGTGTGCAGGCATAGGTTAATTAACATCTGGAGCAGAGATCCCCCATGATGCAGTGCTTCCCTGCTTTTCTGGTCCCAGAGTTCAGTGTGGTTCTCCGTTCTCCATTCTGTATGCTAATGGAGATGCCTCACTGTCCCATCTTTGATACAGATGAAGCTAGGGTTGTTGCCTCTGTTCTCCATTCTGTATGCTAATGGAGATGTCTCCCTGTCCCATTTGATGCAGATGAGGCAAGGGGAGTTGCCTTTAATCTTGTCAGGAGAGGTCTAGGTGTGTCTCCCACTGCCCTTCACTGCTCTCTTCAAGTCTTTTCTCTGATCGGTTTTGGTTCAAGCAGAGGCTGGGGTGTGTGTCTTTCATGAGTCAGGCTGGATACCGTGTCCTGGTTCCTCAAGAACACAGAGCTGACTGGTATCAGAAGTAACAGGCCCAGGAGCGGGAACTTTGCCGAAGCAATGTTATACTTAGAAAATGAAAACTAGCAGGTTCTTATTTAGGGGATAAGGCAATATGCAATGTTTATTGTGAATTCAGAAAGAATTAAAGTAAGCAATCAGTTATAGCTATAAAATTTCATTCTCTCACACATTCATTCACTCATACACACACAGTTCTGCAAGGTTATTATAGTTACTAGCCTTAGAGTGCCAAGCTACTGGCCAGGTGGCCTGGACACGAGGATGGAGACGAGTCTTGTCAGATGTGCATCGGATGCTCCTGGAGGGTGGTTGCAGAACCAGACTCAAAGTTTTTAGAGTCTGTCTTTATAGGAATTCATACTCATTCAAATCCATCGGGTTTGCTTCGTCATGCTGTTTTCACATTTGAAATGATAATTAATCACTGTTCTTACATTTAAAATGATACAGATGGCACAGCAGGTGACTGCTTGTTGTTATCTTGTTCTTTGGTTCTTCAGCCCTTCCGTCCTTGGGGTAGTTGGGGGTGGATTCCGCTTTGCCCTACAGGGTCATCCGGTTATCTCCATCCTGCACATTCTTTGGCCGAATGTTCCTGGGTAGTTATTATTTATTAGGCTGGCACTTCAACCTTTTATTACTCATTCAAACATTTAAACATACATTTACAATCACACCCTATTTCACTTAACATAACTATTCTCAAATCATTGGGGCATGACAGACTCCAATGAATCTATCCATGCCTCTTGTCACACATGAAAAGAAAACAAGCAAGATAGGAATGTAAAAGTGGAGGAACAACAAATCTTGTTCCTGAATTCAGAAAAACATTTGTAACATGTTATCTTTTCATTTTTAGGACAAACTCTTTGTCTCTGAATGTTTTTCTACAATTAGCACAAACCTTGCAAACTAACAGGCCTGCTTCATTTAGCACAAACTCAGCAGGCTGAGAGAACAGGCTGAGAGACATATTTCTTTCTAATAATACAAGCCAAATCCAGGGTCTGTACTGGACCATATTTTCCCGAAAATAATTAATGTATTAATTATTACTTTTAATCCAACAGCAACAGATAAGGGCATGCAGGGTTTCTTGGCAGGCTCCTCAGACTCTTTGTGCAGAGAACATGTTCTGGGCCATGTCAATTTGCATAGTTCACTGCAGAATTCCATAGACACGCCCTCAGGGAGTTGGGCTCTCTCTCCCATCCTGCTCTGCACTGCACTCAGCCTTTAGAGATAGAAAATAGAGACCAGAAAGATCTGATACAACGAGTTTTCAGAGGGTGGAAGGGTCTGAAGGCTGCCCAGCCAACAGGTATCCTTGTCATTCACCCAAGACCTGAAAATGTGACATCGTGTGTGTACAACAGCAGCATGCTGGTTTGTTTTCACACCCCCTAGAGGTGGCTGCATTTTAGTGGTGCTACAGGTCTAGAGCTTGTGAAGTGCTATGGGATACAAAGTGCTATATAAAGCTGAAAATGATGTTATCAGTATCAGGGGTTGGGTGAACTATGGTATAATTGGGATCCATTGTTATTATTTTCTCCTGTCCTGAAGAATCACACATGGGGCTGTGGTAGCTTTCTTACAGAGTTCTGTTTATCCTCCTCCTCCCCCAGAAATGACAAAACCCTTTCATCCTACCAGCAGGTAGTAGAAATAGCAAGATGACCGATCAACTGACTGGGACAGTTTACAGCTTGCTAATAGTTCTTCCTCTCCTGTGCCCTACAAATCTGGAGCTCAGACTGAAGGGCTCTAAAATAAGTCCTCACAATCTCCTGGGCATGTCTCAATGTAAGAGTTGGTTTTGGAGCTAAAATACTTCTTACCAGTCATTCCCCTTCTGCAGAGACCCACAAAGATACTCCAGGGAAGCTGCTATATTTCTCTGACTCAGTGGTGGGCAACCTGCAGCCTGTGGGCCGCATGCAGCCCGCTAGGGTAATTTGCTGGTGGGCCGCCAGACAGCTTGTTTACATTTGCACGGCCACCCGCAGCTCCTGGTGGCTGCGGTTCGCTGTTCCTGGCCAATGGGAGCTATGGGAAGCAGCGGCGGGCACGTCTCTGCTGCCCGCGCCGCTTCTCGCAGCTCCCATTGGCTGGGAACACCGAACCGCAGCCACTGGGAGCTGTGGGCGGCTGTGCAAATGTAAACAAACTGTCTGGTAGCTTGTCAGCGGATTACCCTGGTGGGCTGCATGTGGCCTACGGGTCGCAGGTTGCCCACCACTGCTCTGACTCATGTAATGTGGATGTCTTGTCTTTTCTTTTTTCTATTTCCCATCACAGCAGCTACCTCCCATCACTGTCCTCTGGACAGAGGACACTTGTCTTGAGGCCCAGCCTCTCCCCTGATGCCACTTCAGTCTGTAACATGATGCCAATAGACATCCTCTCCTCCACATAACAATCTAAGCAATGGTATTCTCCTCAAGCCTCCCATGGTCCATCCTGGACAACCAGGTATTCAAGAGCAAGTCAGGGCTGATTGCACATTATGACTGCTTAGTCTCACCACATGATTCATCCTTATATTCTGCCCTGTGACGCTTTTTTTAGAAAGAGGTGCATGAGAATTGAATGACTTTCTACATTAGCTAACAACATAATTGAATCTGTGGGACAGCACTGCTGGAAGTACCCACAATGCAGTCTATGTGTCCACAAAAGCCATGCTGTTTTGGGTTCAGAATGGTTGCAGTTTTGCCCTGTGTCCACCCTAACAGCGATTTACACAGCTGTAGTCACAGTGCCCTCTGGGTACCTACCATTTCCTGGTTCTGCCACCAGAAGCTGTAACTCCTGGGAAATTTCAAAAGTTCTTCTAGGATACCTGGAGTGGCACAAGAGAATTATGGGAGAAGAGGTCACACTGCCATAATTCCCTGGAAGAACTCTTGTAAATCCTCTGGTATTGGCACTATTTCCTAGTCCATAGCTCAAAAGGGAGGCCAGGGGACATGCTCTGCTCTTGCTCCTCACTTAGCAGGGAGGGTTCTGCTATTGAAAAGCAGTTATGAAAGGTGACTGTGGTGACTGGATGGAAGATATTTCAGAAGAGCCTATGGAGAGCTATCAGGGGGTAGCCGGGGTATCCACAAAAACAACAAGAAGTCTGGTGGCACCCTAAAGACTAACAGATTTATTTGAGCATAAGCTTTCACGGGTAAAAAAACCTCACTTCTTCAGATGCATGGAGTGAAAATTACAGATGCAGACATAAATATACTGACACATGAAGAGAAGGGAGTTACCTCACAAGTGGAGAACCAGTGCTGACAGGGCCGATTTGATCAGGGTGGATGTAGTCCACTCCCGATAATAGAAGAGGAGGTGTCAATTCCAGGAGAGGCAAAGCTGCTTTT
This sequence comes from Chelonia mydas, assembly GCF_015237465.2. Taxonomy (NCBI): domain Eukaryota; kingdom Metazoa; phylum Chordata; order Testudines; family Cheloniidae; genus Chelonia; species Chelonia mydas. Next base: position 55,944,733 of record NC_057855.1, read on the forward strand.
GTAATGAGCCAGCAACTCCCAGAGCCTTTTCAAGCCCAAATTAATGGTGTTAAATTTGAAAATGAAATTTAGTTCAACAAAGGAGATGCTGTAGTCATAATGAACAGGTCGGATTATGAACAGGAGGCTGCCAGGCAACTCTCCAACACCACATTCTACAGGCCACTATCCTCTGACCCCACTGAGGCATACCAAAAGAAACTACACCATCTGCTCAAGAAACTCCCTGCTACAGTACGGGAACAAATCTACACAGATACATCCCCAGAGCCCCGACCAGAGGTATTCTATCTGCTACCCAAGATCCATAAACCTGGAAACCCTGGACGCCCCATCATCTCAGGCATCGGCACTCTTATAGCAGGATTATCTGGCTATTTGGACTCTCTCCTCACACCCTATGCTACCAGCAGTCCTAGCTATCTTTGAGACACCACCAACTTTCTGAGGAAACTACAATGTATTGGTGATCTTTCTGAAAACACCATCCTGGCCACCATGGATGTTGAAGCTCTTTATACCAATATTCCACATGAGGATGGACTACAAGCTGTCAAGAACAGTATCCCTGATGAGGCCATGGCACACCTGTTGGCTGAGCTTTGTGACTTTGTTCTCATCCACAACCATTTCAGATTTGGAGACAATTTATACCTTCAAGTCAGTGGCACTGCTATGAGTACCTGCATGGCCCCACAGTATGCCAACCTTTTTATGGCTGACTTAGAACAATGCTTCCTCAGCTCTCGTCCCCTAGCGCCCCTCTTCTACTTGTGCTACATTGATGATATCTTCATCATATGGACCCACGGGAAGGAGGCCCTTGAAGAATTCCACCCGGATTTCAACAATTTCCACTCCACCATCAACCTCAGCCTGGACCAGTCCACACAAGAGATCCACTTCCCGGACACTACAGTGCAAATACGTGATGGTCACATGAACACCACCCTCTACCGGAAACCTACTGACTGCTATACTTATCTACATGCCTCCAGCTTCCATCCAGGACACATCACATGATTCATTGTCTACAGCCAAGCCCTAAGATACAACTGCATTTGCTCCAATCCCTCAGACAGAGACAAACACCTACAAGATCTTTATCAAGCATTCTTAAAACTACAATAACCACCTGGGGAAGTGAGGAAACAGATTGACAGAGCGAGACTGGTATCCAGAAATCACCTACTACAGGACAGGCCCAACAAGGAAAATAACAGAACACCACTGGCCATCACGTACAGCCCCCAGCTAAAACCTCTCCAGCACATTATCAGTGATCTACAACCTATCCTGGAAAATGATCCCTCACTCTCCTAGATCTTGGGAGGCAGGCCAGTCCTCACTTACAGACAGCCCCCCCAACCTGAAGCAAATACTCACCAGCAACTACACACCACACCACAGATACACTAACCCAGGAACCAATCCCTGAAGCAAACCTCATTGCCTGCTCTGTTCCCATATCTACTCTAGCGACACCATCAGAGGACCCAACCACATCAGCCACACCATCAGAGGTTCATTTACCTGCACGTCTATGAATGTGATATATGCCATCATGTGCCAGCAATGCCCCTCTGCCATGTACATTGGCCAAACCGGACAGTCCCTACGTAAAAGAATAAATGGACACAAATCAAACATCAGGAATGGCAACATACAAAAGCCAGTAGGAGAACACTTCAATCTTCCTGGACGTTCTATAACAGATTTGGAAGTAGCTATACTTGAACAAAAAAACTTCCGAAACAGACTTCAAAGAGAAACAGCAGAACCAAAATTCATTTTCAAATTTAACACCATTAATTTGGGCTTGAATAGGCACTGGGAGTTGCTGGCTCATTACAAAAGCAGCTTTGCCTCTCCTGGAATTGACACCTCCTCATCTATTATCGGGAGTGGACTACATCCACCCTGATCGAATTGGCCCTGTCAACACTGGTTCTCTACTTGTGAGATAACTCCCTTCTCTTCATGTGTCAGTATATTTATGTCTGCATCCTTAATTTTCACTCCATGCATCTGAAGAAGTGAGGTTTTTACTGACAAAAGCTTATACTCAAATAAATCTGTTAGTCTTTAGGGTGCCACCGGACTCCTTATTTTTATGGAGAGCTAGAAATTGTCAAACAGCTCCCAGCACTCACGATCAGCAAGGCATCCATCACCACTGCCTGGCAGGCCAGCTCTGTGCTGCACACACAGATGAGCCTCAGTGGGTGGAGCACCACTTCTGTGTGCAGACCATGAGCTCAGAATCCAGAGGGGCACAAACCATACACAAAGCTGAGGGCAATATTGCAGCAGATGAGCATGGGATTTGCTGCAACAAACAAACAAAGATCCCTCTTATGCAGAGCTGTGGGTGTTCAGCTCTGGGGTTTTGGTTCAGTCCAAACAAAATACCTCAGCATCAATGTTCCCTCTAATTTTTGACAGGCTGTGTGGGCAGAAAATTTCTTCTCTGCAAATTGTTGTGCTTCTGTGCAAATTTTTGTGTGTGCGGTGTTTCGCAGTGTGCTCGGGGTTTAGGATCTGTGTGCATGCGCACATGAGCACAGCTTAGCAGGAACAGTGCTCAGCACTGATTTGTTTTTCCCTTCTCTTCCTTGCTGAGTTCAGAAGTCTGAGCCTCCACTGCAGTGATTGATAATGTGCCTAAGGTGGAGCAAGGAGGAGAGCTGTTCTAGCTGGTCTCAGAGGGCAGGTCTACACTACTGCCTAAGTTGATCTAACTCACGTCGCTCAGGAGTGTGAAAAAGTCATTCCCCCCTCCCCCCCGAAAGACACAAGTTTTGCGCAGTTCACACCGGTGCTATATCAGCGGGAAACGCTCAACCGGCAACATAGCTTCCATTTCTTGCCAAGGTGGAGTAATTATGTCGACAGGAGAGCACTCACCCAATGGCATAGTGCGTCTTCACTGGCCATGCTACAGTGGTACAGCTGTGCTGGTGTAGTGCTCTACTCTGTAGACTTGCTCAGAGCTTCAGCCTCTGTGGCTGTGGCTTGAGTACACAAATTTGCACAAGTTTTTATGGAGCTAGCACCAGTGATGAGCTGCCAAAATCTTAACAACCAGTTCCCTCCTCACCCCATGAGGGGGTTGTGGCCCGCCCCCACCCCCCCGGGACTCCTGCCCCATTCAACCCCTCGCGTTCCCTGATGCCCCTCCCCTGGGACCCCTGCCCCATCCACCCCCCTCCCCTGTCCCCTAACTGCCCCAGAACCAGGCAGGAGGGTCTCGTGGGCCACTGTAGTGGATGCTGACCGCGCCCCACCCCTAAAAGCCAGAGGGACCTGCCGGGGGGCAAGGTGGGGAATCCCGGCAGTGCTTACCTGGGGCGGCTCCCAGGAAGCATCTGGCAGGTCCCTCAGGCTCCTAGGGGTGGGGTAGCATAGCGGCCACTCCCCCCACTGATGCCGACTCCATGGGTGCTCCAGGGCTGCAGCACCCACAGGGAAAATTTGGTGGGTGCAGAGCACCCACCAGCAGCTCCCCACCCCACCCCGCGCCCGGCCCCAGCTCACCTCACCTCTGCTCCACCTCCGCTTCCTCCCCTGAATGCGCCACCCCACTCTGCTTCTCTGCTCCCGGCTTCCTGCAAATCAGCTGTTCGCACGGGAAGCCGGGGAGGGCTGAGACGCGAGAGGTGGCTTTGCGCTCAGGCCCAGGGAGGTGGAGGTGAATTGGGGCAGGGAACGGTTCCTCTGCGCCCCCCCCCTCCCGAGTTACCCGCTGCGACGCGGGTGGCCCTCCTCGCGCCCCCTTGCCCCAGCTCTGCTCCGCTTCGCCTCCACCTCTCTGGGCCTGAGTGCGAAGCCGCCGCTTGCTTCTCAGCCCTCCCAGGCTTCCTGCGTGAACAGCTGATTCACGGGAAACCTGGGGGGTGGTGGGGGTGGAGAAGCAGAGCGGGATGGTGCATTCAGGGGAGGAGGCGGGGCAGAGGTGAGGTGAGCTGGGGCCGGGCGGGGAGCTGCCGGTGGGTGCTCTGCACCCACCAAATTTTCCCCGTGGGTGCTTCAGCCCCGGAGCACCCATGGAGTAGGTGCCTAGGCACCACTTTTGGCCTGGATCTGTTTCTTTCTCTATTGTGCCAATTACTATAGTATTGAGGTGTTAAATACAATAAGTATAATTTCTGTCCAGTTATGGATCTCCTGATCTGCCCCTCCCTTGGTTAGGATATATTTCTGTGATCATGTTGGGGGATGATATCTAAGCAGAGGATAAAAGTTGTTGGCCGCTTTTTAGCCTCCATTAATAAGGATGGTGAGTCTTGTGTTGTGCTCTAAATTAATCAAGTCAGGGACTCCTTCTTTCTCCTGAAGAAAAAGCCTATTATCCTTGTGAACCTACTGCAGAAAACTGGCAATGTGGCCGCTTCACTATGGACTCTAACATTCACAATGTTCCCACAGAGCATCTAATTCTCGGTGGGTGCAGAAGCACAGACGGACCTGAGGTGACCACGCCCTGGCCCAGTGGTTCCCAACCAGGGATACACATACCCCTAGGGCTACGCAGAGGTCTTCCAGTGGGTACATCAACTCATCTAGATATTTGGCTAGTTTTACAACAGGCTACATAAAAAGCACTAGCGAAGTCAGTACAAACTAAAATTTCATACAGACAATGACTTGTTTATACTGCTTTGTTTACACTAAAATGTAAGTACAATATTTATATTCTAGTTGTTATTTTATAATTATATGGTAAAAATGAGAAAGTAATAGTGTGTTGTGACACTTTTGCACTTTTATGTCTGATTTTGTAAGCAAATAGTTTTTAAGTGAGGTGAAACTTGCGGGTATGCAAGACAAATCAATGGGGATGAAAGGGATACAGTAGTCTGGAAATATTGAAAGCCACTGCCCTAGCCCATAGAGGCCTCTGGAGATGATTCAGCTTGAAGTCAATCTTACCGTAGATCTGAAATTGGGTAGAAAACCAGAGTAGCTCTCAGAATGCTGGTGTGATATATTCTCTTTGAAGTGTCCCACTTGAGAGAAGAGCCACTGTGACAGATTTTCATTACCAATCTACCTGGGGCCACAGTTGATCAGGCTGGGGCCACAGGATCTTTTTGGGGAGGAGATGACGAGGCACACCAAGTGTCTAAATTTTAAAACTTTATTGATAAAATAATAAAATAACAGCAGAGAGTGTTGGGAACACTCCCACATCACTCGGGGAAGAAAGAAAGCGTTAATGCCCCAAGCCCTAACCCACTTTCATACTCACACACGCATGACCCGGACTGCCCAAGTCTGGGTGTAACGTCAGAAGAAGAGTGTCGGAGGGGGGAAGGTGGACGGGAGTGCTGTCCTGGGCCCAGGCCATCCAAGTGTCTGATGTGCTCTCCGAATTGCTCCAGCTCTCAGAAGAGTTTTAAGTCCTGAGCTCCTTTGGGGGTGTTCCATTCCGCAACCTTTGTTCCTGGTGCTCTGTGCCACTCCAAACCGGCTTTCTGTGGTCTCTTTCCCTTTCCCAAAACACCTTGGCTTCAGGGATGCCTGGCTCAGTTCCCCCTCTTGTTGTCTTGTCTGTGTTTTTAGACTCTGCAGCCCTGGGCTTTGTTTTCTTCTTCGCTGGCCTTGCTGTCTTGAGGTGCATGTCTGTGCAGTTGGATTTTCTTTCTCACGGCTGCTCGGGCAACTTTCAAGCCCCGGTCTTTCTTGGCTCGCAGCCAAACGTTGGCTTTGAGCTGCAACCTTGGGCTGGCTGGGGCCAGCGTCTTATCTTCGGCTTGAGCTAGCTGAGGTATTGATTAACTCATTCTCTGCTCTTTTCTTCTTTCTCTCCCCCCCCCCAGCCTTGGCCTCTCGTGATCTGCAAAGGAAACTTCCACTCCTTGCTCCCTTTGACCCTTCCCAAAATGCATTGCGATGCTTGCAACAGTGTTAGCCACATACAATGCTGATCTGCCTTCCCTGGAGACTCCCTGAGGGAGAGGGGGCCATTGGGGTGTTACACCACCCCAGGTTCAACAATGCAATGATAAGCTTCAGGTGGCAAGGAATCTGCTCTCCAAAGCCCCTGTTCAACCAGGTGTTTAAGCACATGTGTAGACTCACTGAAGTCAACCCGACTACTCATGTGCTTACTGAGTCAGGGCCCAATTGTTAAACAGCTGCACAGGCTTCAAGGCATACTGGACTCACCTCTACACCTAGATCTCCAAATAGCAGCCATAAGTGCTACTCAGCTTCAATTTGCAAGGAGGCAGAACTCTTCCTCTCAGATATAGAGCTTGCCGTTATGACCCATGTCTTTGTCATCTCATGATGCACTCTATCCAGGAGTGACTTGTGGAGGCCAAGTTGAAACTCTAACATCTGGAGATGCTGTGTAACTTGTGTGTCTGAGGTGCTGCTGTGGCACTGCATGGATCCTATTGTGCTCCGGCACTGGTAGAAGACTCATTTATACTTAACAACCCCAACCGTGCCTTGTCATAGCCTTCCTAGGATAGAAATTCCACACTAAAAAATAGTCAACTTGTCCCCCACCACAAAGCCTGGAGTTCTCCTGATAGCTGAGAATTATCTTGGGAGGCTCTTCCTATGTGGATTGCAGTAGTCAATGAAACATTGTCTGACCACGTCTGCATCAGGCCAGGAGTGGGGTTTGGTACTAGACCCTGTTTGTGTTTACTGTCCCATTTCTTGCAATGCACTCTCCTACAATAGGTTTTTTGCTTTAGAAAAATCTCATCATCTCCAACATGTCATTAGGAAATCTGCTTGGAATTCTGCACTTGGGTGGTGTGGCCCTTTACTGAGGCTCTAGAGACAGCTCTCCCAGGCACTGGCCTGCCACTGACTCTGAACCACCACACTCAGCGTGCTTGTACCTTATTAGGCCATAGCGTGCCTGTCAAGGAAGGGCAGGGCTGGCTGCTGCTGTGTGAGTCAAGGTTGGAAAAACAATGTGTGGGAACCACTGCCAGTCCCACAGAGCCAGCCCTAATGAGCACCATCAACATGCCCAAACACCTGTCTGCAGAGCCAGAAATACCAGTGGAGCACAACCATTTGTGATGGACTCTCCCATGCTGATGTGAATGGAAAGATAGAGAAGCCTGACAGATCAGGTAGTAGGGTTGGCCAATGTGCAGTTTCAGGCATCAGAACTGTGTATTTATTCACAAATCATTTGATGTCCACTGGCACCTCCTTTAATTTTGGGGTGTGTTGTTAAAGTCAGATAAAGTTGGGTAAGTAAGAGGCTAATAGTGTGGCTAGATGATGTGCCAGCTGTGTCTAGGGAGGAGTCCCAAGCAAAATTCTGGGGCTCAGTTTCTCATCACTGCTGTGGCCCCATAAGCTGCCATAAAAGACTCTCTGTACAAGCACTGCGGAAGACAACTGTAAGCTGCCCTCTGAGGATGCCTTCATGAGCCTTTGGATAGGGCATGTGAGGCTGTGATGATGGGAGGGATGCGCTGGGGGTGGGGGCACAGCTGGGAGATTTCAGGTAGCACTGCAGTCCAGGGAGGATGCCCCTAGAACAGCCCAGGATTGGGAGGGTGCAAAGGAGGCTTAAAACCACCATAGCACCCCACACCCCCTGGGCTGTGAGTCCTGTGCTGCACAAGCCCAGAATCTCATCTTGCTGGATCTTTTTATGAATCCAATTTGCATGATTCTAAAGTTGATTTGTATTCCATGGAAAGATCTGCATCTCTGTATTAAATGCATGATTTGTCCTCTGATTTACACTAGCTTATGTACGTATCAACACTCCAGATTCTCAAAAACACTTCACTAAATTAATTCTGTTTTAAGGCTATCACTAGAGTTGTCCAGGAAATGGAAATTGCTTCCTGCGAATAATTTCATTTCAGGACAAAAACTCAGAAACATGATATTTTTTGCAAGGAGGGATTTCCAGAAAAATTCTGTTTCAGGAGAACCAAAACAAATTTTTTTAGCTAGCAGACCATCTTGGGGATCCAACCAACCTGGGGAGCTTGACAGTTCACTGGCAGTGCCAGCCTGGGTACCTGCTTATCTGGTTTCCATTGAAGCTGTTGATGAAATTGATGCATATTGATTCTGTCAAATCAGGCAGAATATTTTCGACTAGCTGCCACTGCTTTTAACTCAACATGGATCAAGGGCAGCATCTGACCATTGGGTAGAGCTGGATGCAAAACAGTTTCCTTCAAATATTCAAGAGTTCAAAATTTGTTCTCGTCTTAAATCAAGATGAAAAGTCAAAATCTCAACAACAAAAAATTGCAATCTAAAACACTGAAAAATGTTTTGGTTTGGGTCTATGGAAGCATTTTATTTTGAAAATTTCAAAATGTTTCATTTCAATTTTGACTTTTTTTTCTTTTTTCCTCAAACCTGACTCTGACTCAAGAACAGTTTTAGTTTTGACAAGTTAGCCTCTTTCAATGAAAAATGATTCATCCAAAAAATTCCCAACTAGCCCTACCCTTGGGCTAGTTCCTTGCCACCATTTTTCCCTTTGTCCCTGTTCCTGGGTTGTTTTATACCACACTGTTACTGCAGGAATAGGAAATAACTTGTTAACAACTAGAAGGGAGAAAGAAATGCATCAGAGCATCTGGCATATCAAAGATTAGATTTGAAATACTTTATGGTCATCCATAATAGGATTATTGTCCTTGTTCTGCCTCTGTCCCCTTGTGAGTCTGAGTGGAAAGGCCTCAACAGCGCTGGTCTGGGAAGGATGGGGGCAGGAGAGGGCTGTCTATATGCCATGGGAGTTAAACAAGTATTCTAGAAGGGAGAGGTTGAGCAAGTGAATGGAACTTGAGAGCAGGAGTTGTCCTGAATTTATTGCACTTTGGTTGTGTTCCAGAATTCAGTGCAAACTAGGAGGGAAGTTGGATCTGCAGAGAGCAGAGGTAGTTTTTTTTAACTTCTCATGTGCCAAGCAAAGGGCAAGGACTTCGCCAAGCAGTGATGCCGTGAGATTAGGACTAGGCATTTTTAATGGGAGCGTGGTTTCTATGCAATATTTCAGAAACAAGCCACCCACAGGTAATAATAACTTAACTTTATATTCATGCAGCATCTTGAAGATTCCCAAGCACTTACAGACTGCACACACACAGAGCACTTGCCTGGTGCTTAAACACGGCTGCTTCTGGGGAGAAATACACAGCTGTCAGAAGCAGTGACACAGGACAAGCCTTTAGGACAAGAACTAAAAAAAATCTTCTCTCTTGTAATGTTTTCAGAGGGGATTTAGACAGGAAGTGTACAATTAACCAAATTGGAATTTGGCCAGGACACTCACACAAATCCGAGTCTGACTCAAAATGCATGGTATGTCCAATGACCATTCATGTCCAGGACTTTGGTGTTGTATTTCATAGGAAAGGTGACACCTCTAGTAGCAAAATACTTCCTAGCTTCCCAGTTGGTGCATTGGTTCAGACTAATTCAGATGCCTCAGAGAATACTGCTGCAGAGGATAACACTCCAAGTAGAAGCTCATCGTCATGCAAATCCCAAAGGGACATAGCATCCTTGCAGGCTGAGTGCCATGGAGATTGATCTCTAGCTCGGTCTTTCAAGTGGTCTGGCTGGATATTCGGGTTATGTCCATCATTGGTAATCTTGCTGCATCCCTGAAACTTGTGATTTCCCTGGGATCTCTGGCCATGTGGCAGCATTCCTTGGTAAATACACTTTGGAATTCTTTGGTCTTCCATTGTAATTATATGTTCATACCAAGAAAGCCACTGAACCCGAACCAGTATTGATGGAGATGTTTACTGGGTCCAGCTACAAATACTCTCGTTGCTGATCTTGTCCCTTAATATGGAGCAGATGATGAAGATGGTGAAAATTGCAAATGTCAGTGTGCCACTTTTCAGCAGCCACGTTTCATTGCTGGACAATAGAGCTGGTATAACTAAGGCTCTATAGATTCACAACTTTGTAGCTGTCATGATGTCCCCACAGAAGTTGCTGAAAGGCCCAAAACGTGACAGTACTTCCTGCTATACAAGAAGAAGTCCTTGCATATCAGCCTGTAGAGACTATAGATCTTTGGATGAAAGAGACTATTAATTGTCAGTCATTAAGTCATTTACACACTTGTAAAAGAGACAAGAATATGTGTGTGTATCTATAGGCTAAGGTTACTACAGCTTGCTACCTGCTTGTGAGGTCATTAGACAGGGAACAGGAATTGTCAGTTCTGCCTGGAAATGTGATGTTGCTTTAAAAGAATGTCAGTGTTATATCAACATCAATATGTGTCTTGTTGTCTGTCGTGTCTGAATGGTTCCAGGCATATGACCCTGAAATGCCTCTTCCTCCACTGAGCCTGGATAGGCATGTCTGCCATGACTAGACTATGGAGTTGGTGGACCTGAGCATGAATCCAAGTGGGGTTTACCCATCTTGGTCCTGCCTCAGCACAGAAGGATGGACTAGATGACCTCTCAAGGTCCTTTCCAGACCGACATTGCTATGATCCCTTAATTCTGAACGACTTTTCACATGGATCCATGAGAACAGTGATGGGAAAGACTCCAGTTGGCCAAGAAGATGAAATAAAATAGACAGGAAAATAGACCTTCCTGTCTCTCATTTCTCCCAGTGTGATATTGCTGTGATATGTAATTCACACACTCACACAGATCCTGTCTGGAAACCATTAATAACTGGAGCAATAATTTGGGTTTTTCCCCCTTTTTCATTTTTTCAGGTGGACCCATTGCCTTGAACTGGGAACCGAAGTAGAAGAAAATTTGAGAGAACCATGATGTCTCTTGGTGTCAGCAAAGGTAATTTATCTTGCCCCTGCCCTCGCCTTCCTTAAGATCATACTATTTGCTCTCTTAGATGAACTCAAATATCTGTGATTTCCCCCATTCCAGTGTATGATGTCTGAAAATTCATTGGTCCTACTCTTTCCTCTCAGCATTACTCAAGAGATTGTCATGTATTTACTTTCCACAGAATTCTGTGTGTTTGATATTTCACTGGGGTTGAACTGTAATGCCTACAAAGATAGAGAAAGGTGGAAAAATAGTAACCTCCAATGCATTTCAGGGTGAACAAAACAAAAATGTAAGCAATCCTCTATTGTCCTGGCTGACACAGAAGGAGTGTATAAAATTCTTATTGGGGCAACATGTATCCCACGGCTCAACAACAGAATCCACCCCTTCTCCAGAATCTGAGGGTTCATATTAAAAATAATCATAGATTCAGAGAAGATTAGGGTTGGAAGAGACCTCAGGAGGTCATCTAGTTCAACCCCCTGCTCAAAGCTGGACCAACCCCAACTAAATCATCTCAGCCTGGGCTTTGTCAAGCTGGGCCTATGGATAGAGATTCCATCACCTCCCTAGGTAAGCCATTCCAGTGCCTCACCACCCTCCTAGTGCAATAGTTTTTCCTAATATCCAACCTAGACCTCCCACACTGCAACTTGAGACCATTGCTCCTTGTTCTGTCATCTGCCACCACTGAGGACAGCCTCGCTCCATCCTCTTTGGAACCCCCCTTCAGGTAGTTGAAGGCTGCTATCAAATCCCCCTCACTCTTATAGAATCACACAATCATAGCACTGGAAGAGACGTCGAGAGGTCATCTAGTCCAGTCCCCTGCACTCAAGGCAGGACGAAGTATTATCTAGACCATCCCTGAAAGGTGTTTGTCCAACCTGCTCCTAAAAATCCCCAATGATGGAGATTCCACAACCTCCCCAGCCAATTTATTCCAGTGCTTAACCACTCTGACAGTTAGGAAGTTTTTCCTAATGTCCAACCTAAACTTCCATTGCTGCAATTGAATCCCTTTGCTTCTTATCCTATCCTCAAAGGTTAGGAAGAAAAATTTTTCTCCCTCCTCCTTGTGACAACCTTTTATGCACTTGAAAACTGTTATCATGTCCCCTCTCACTCTTCTCTTCTCCAGAATAAACAAACCCAATTTTTTCAATCTTCTCTCAGAGGTCATGTTTTCTAGACCTTTAATCATTTTTGTTACTCTTCTCTGGACTTTCTCCAATTTGTCCACATCTTTCCTGAAATTTGGCACCAAGAACTGGACACAATACTCCAACTGAAGCCTAATCAGCACTGAGTAGAGCAGAAGAATTACTTCTCGTGTCTTAGAATCATAGAATCATAGAATATCAGGGTTGGAAGGGACCTCAGGAGGTCATCTAGTCCAACCCCCTGCTCAAAGCAGGACCAATCCGCAACTAAATCATCCCAGCCAGGGTTTTGTCAAGCCTGACCTTAAAAACTTCTAAGGAAGGAGATTCCACCACCTCCCTAGGTAACACATTCCAGTGTTTCACCACCCTCCCAGTGAAAAAGTTTTTCCTAATATCCAACCTAAACCTCCCCCACTGCAACTTGAGACCATTACTCCTTGTTCTGTCATCTGCTACCACTGAGAACAGTCTAGATCCATCCTCTTTGGAACCACCTCTCAGGTAGTTGAAAGCAGCTATCAAATCCCCCGTCATTCTTCTCTTCCGCAGACTAAACAATCCCAGTTCCCTCAGCCTCTCCTCATAAGTCATGTGTTCCAATCCTCTAATTATTTTTGTTGCTTTCCGCTGGACGTTTTCCAATTTTTCCACATCCTTCTTGTAGTGTGGGGCCCAAAATTGGACACAGTACTCCAGATGAGGCCTCACCAATGTCGAATAGAGGGGAAGGATCACGTCCCTTGATCTGCTGGCAATGCCCATACTTATACATCCCAAAATGCCATTGGCCTTCTTGGCAACAAGGGCACACTGTTGACTCATATCCAACTTCTAGTGCACTGTAACCCCTAGATCCTTTTCTGCAGAACTGCTGCCTAGCCATTCGGTCCCTAGTCTGTAGCGGTGCATGGGATTCTTCCGTCCTAAGTGCAGGACTCTGCACTTGTCCTTGTTGAACCTCATCAGATTTCTTTCGGCCCAATCCTCCAATTTGTCTAGGGCCCTCTGTATCCTATCCCTACCCTCCAGCGTATCTATCTCTCCTCTCAGTTTAGTGTCATCTGCAAACTTGCTCAGGGTGCAATCCACACCATCATCCAGATTATTAAGGAAGATATTGAACAAAACCAGCCGCAGGACCGACCCTTAGGGCACTCCACTTGATACCGGCTGCCAACTAGACATGGAGCCATTCATCACTACCCACTGAGCCCGACAATCTAGCCAACTTTCTATCCACCTTATAGTCCATTCATCCAGCCCATACTTCTTTAACTTGCTGGCAAGAATACTGTGGGAGACCGTGTCAAAAGCTTTGCTAAAGTCAAGGAACAACACGTCCACTGCTTTCCCCTCATCCACAGAGCCAGTTATCTCATCATAGAAGGCAATTAGATTAGTCAGGCATGACTTGCCCTTGGTGAATCCATGCTGACGGTTCCTGATCAATTTCCTCTCCTCTAAGTGCTTCAGAATTGAGTCCTTGAGGACCTGCTCCATGATTTTTCCAGGGACTGAGGTGAGGCTGACTGGCCTGTAATTCCCAGGATCCTCCTTCTTCCCTTTTTAAAGATGGGCACTACATTAGCCTTTTTCCAGTCTTCTGGGACTTCCCCCGAACACATGAGTTTTCAAAGATAATGGCCAATGGCTCTGCAATCACATCCGCCAACTCCTTTAGCACTCTCAGATGCAGCACATCCGGCCCCATGGACTTGTGCTCGTCCAGCTTTTCTAAATAGTCCCGAACCACTTCTTTCTTCACAGAGGGCTGGTCACCTCCTCCCCATGCTGTGCTGCCCAGTGCAGCAGTCTGGGAGCTGACCTTGTTCGTGAAGACAGAGGAAAAAAAAGCATGGAGTACATTAGCTTTTTCCACATCCTCTGTCACTAGGTTGTCTCCCTCATTCAGTAAGGGGCCCACACTTTCCTTGACTTTCTTCTTGTTGCTAACATACCTGAAGAAACCCTTCTTGTTACTCTTAACTTCTCTTGCTAGCTGCACCTCCAGGTGTGATTTGGCCTTCCTGATTTCACTCCTGCATGCCCGAGCAATATTTTTATACTCTTTCCTGGTCATTTGTCCAATCTTCCACTTCTTGTCAGCTTCTTTTTTGTGTTTAAGATCAGCAAGGATTTCACTGTTAAGCCAAGCTGGTCACCTGCCATATTTACTATTCTTTCTACACATCGGGATGGTTTGTCCCTGTAACCTCAATAAGGATTCTTTAAAATACAGCCAGCTCTCCTGGACTCCTTTCCCCCCTCATGTTATTCTCCCAGGGGATCCTGCTCATCAGTTCCCTGAGGTTGTCAAAGTCTGCTTTTCTGAAGTCCAGGGTCCATATTCTGCTGTTCTCCTTTCTTCCCTGTGTCAGGATCCTGAACTCGACCATCTCATTGTCACTGCCTCCCAGGTTCCCATCCACTTTTGCTTCCCTTACTAATTCTTCCTGGTTTGTGAGCAGCAGGTCAAGAAGAGCTCTGCCCTTAGTTGGTTCCTCCAGCACTTGCACCAGGAAATTGTCCCCTACCCTTTCCAAAAACTTCCTGGATTGTCTGTGCACCGCTGTATTGTTCTCCCAGCAGATATCAGGGTGATTGAAGTCTCCCATGAGAACCAGGGCCTGCGATCTAGTAACTTCCGTGAGTTGCCGGAAGAAAGCCTCGTCCACCTCATCCCCCTGATCCGGTGGTCTATAGCAGACTCCCACCATGACATCACCCTTGTTGCTCACATTTCTAAACTTAATCCAGAGAGTCTCAGGTTTTTCTGCAGTTTCATACCGGAGCTCTGAGCAGTCATACTGCTCCCTTACATACAATGCAACTCCCCCACCTTTTCTGCCCTGCCTGTCCTTCCTGAACAGTTTATATCCGTCCATGACAGTACTGCAGTCTTGTGAGTTATCCCACCAAGTCTCTATTATTCCAATCACATCATAATTCCTTGACTGTGCCAGGACCTCCAGTTCTCCCTGCTTGTTTCCCAGGCTTCTTGCATTTGTATATAGGCACGTGAGATAACTCGCTGATCGTCCCTCTTTCTCAGTATGAGGCAGGAGCCCTCCCCTCTTGCGTGCTCCTGCTCGTGCTTCCTCCCAGTATCCCACTTCCCCACTTACCTCAGGGCTTTGGTCTCCTTCCCCCGGTGAACCTAGGTTAAAGCCCTCCTCACTAGGTTACCCAGCCTGCTTGTGAAGATGCTCTTCCCTCTCTTTGTTAGGTGGAGCCCGTCTCTCCCTAGCACTCCTCCTTCTTGGAACACCATCCCATGGTCAAAGAATCCAAAGCCTTCTCTCCGACACCACCTGCGTAGCCATTCGTTGACTTCCACGATTTGATGGTCTCTACTCAGGCCTTTTCCTTCCATGGGGAGGATGGACGAGAACACCACTTGCACTTTAAACTCCTTTATCCTTCTTCCCAGAGCCATGTAGTCTGCAGTGATCCTCTCAAGGTCATTCTTGGCAGTATCATTGGTGCCCACATGGAAAAGCTGAAATGGGTAGCGATCCGAGGGTTTGATGAGTCTCGGCAGTCTCTCCGTCACATTGTGAATCCTAGCTCCTGGCAAACAACAGACTTCTTGTTTTTCCTGGTCGGGGCGGCAGATAGTTGACTCAGTCCCCCTGTGGAGAGAGTCCCCGACAACCACCACCCGCCTCCTTCTCTGGGTAGCGGTGGTCGTGGAACCCCGAACCCTAGGACTGTGCATCTCATGCCTTCCAATCGGCGGAGTCTCCTTCTGCTCCCTTCCCTCAGATGTATCATCTAGTCCACTCTCCGCATTAGTACCTGTGGAGAGTACATGAAAACGGTTACTTACCTGTATCTGTGTTGCTGGTACATGGACGCTCCCCTTTCTTCTTCTGGAGGTCACATGCTGCCAAATTTCTTCCCCATCCTCCTTTCCCCGCAGTGCAGCCTGCTTTGAATCTTCAGAATGTTGTGTCTGTAGAAGCATATCCTGACGTCTGTCGAGGAAATCTTCAGTTTCTCTTATGCAACGCAGAGTCGATACTTGTTTCTCCAGACCTTGAACCTTCTCTTCCAATATGGAGACCAGCTTGCACTTTGTACAGACTGTGGAAGAAAGACAAACATGGCACATCCAGTGCAGATCACAACAGCTGAACACTCCCCATCCATATTACCTTCTTTCTTGCTTACAATACTCCTGCTAATACATCCCAGAATGATGTTTGCTTTTTTTGCAACAGTTTTACACTGTTGACTCATATTTAGCTTGTGATCCACTATGACCCCCAGATCCCTTTCCGCATTACTCCTTCCTAGCCAGTAATTTCCCATTTTGTATGTGTGCAACTGATTGTTCCTTCCTAAGTGGAGTACTTTGCATTTGTCCTTATTGAATTTCATCCTATTTACTTCAGACCATTTCTCCAGTTTGTCCAGATCTTTTTGATTTTAATCCTATCCTTCAAAGCACTTGTAACCCCTCCCAGCTTGGTATCATCCACAAACTTTATAAGTGTACTCGCTATGCCATTATTTAACTAATTGATGAGGATGTTGAACAGAACTGGACCCAGAACCGATCCCTGTGGGACCCTACTCTTTATTCCCTTCCAGCATGACTAAACCACTGATAACTACTCTCTGGGAACAATTTTCCAACCAGTTATACACCCACCTTATAGTAGCTCCATCTAGGCTGTATTTCCCTAGTTTGTTTATGAGGAGGTCATGTAAGACAGTATCAAAAGCCTTACTAAAGTGAAGATATACCACATCTACCATTTCCCCCCTATCCACAAGGCTTGTTACCCTGTCAAAGAAAGCTATTGGGGTTGGTTTGACATAGTTGGTTGGTATGAGGTTGGTTTGACATGATTTGTTCTTGAAAAATCCATGCTGACTGTTACTTATTACCTCATTATATTCTACGTGTTTGGAAATTGATTTCTTAATTATTTTGCTCCATTATCTTTCTGGTTATAGATGTTAAGATGACTGGTCTGTAATTCCCCGGGTTGTCCTTATTTCCCTTCTTATAGATGGGCACTATATATGTCCTTTTCCAGTCTTCTGGAATGTCTTCCATCTTCCATGACTTTTCAAAGATAATCGCTAATGGCTCAGATATCTCCTCAGTCAGCTCCTGGAGTATTCTAGGATGCATTTCATCAGGCCCTGGTGATTTGAAGACATCTAACTTGTCTAAGTAATTTTTGACTTGTTCTTTCCCTATTTTAGACTCTGATCCTGGCTCATTTTAACTGGCATTCACTGTGTTAGAAGTCTAATTGCCACCAACCTTCTTGATGAAAACTGAAACAAAGAAATCATTAAGCACCTCTGCCATATCCACATTTTCCATTATTGTCTTTCCCCCCTCATTGAGTAACAGGCCTACTCTGTCTTGGTCTTCCTTTTGCTTCTAATGTATTTGTAGAATGTTTTCTTGTTGTCCTTACTGTCCCTAGCTAGTTTGATCTCATTTTGTGCCTTGGCCTTTCTAATTTTGTCTCTGCCCACTTTTGTTATTTGATGATATTCATCCTTTGTAATTTGATCGAGTTTCCACTTTTTGTAGGACTCTTTTTTGAGTTTTAGATCATTGAAGACCTCCTGATTAAGTCAGGGTGGTCTCTTGCCATACTTTCTATCTTTCCTATGCAGTGGGATAGTTTGCTCTTGTGCCCTTAATAATGTCTCTTTGAAAAACTGCCAACTGTCTTCAATTGTTTTTCTGCTTAGACTTGCTTCCCATGGGATTTTACCTACCAACTCCGTGAGTTTGCTAAAGTCTGCCTTCTTGAAATCTATTGTCTTTATTCTGCTGTTCTCCCTCCTACCATTCCTTAGAATCATGAACGCTACCACTTCATGATCAGTTTCCCCCAAGTTGCCTTCCACTTTCAAATTCTCAACCAGTTCCTCCCTATTTGTCAAATCTAGACCAACCTCCCCCATAGTAGCTTTCTCCATCTTCTAAAATAAAAAATTGTCTCCAGTACATTCCAAAACTTGTTGGATAATCTGTGCCCTGCTGTGTTATTTTCCCAAGAGATGTCTGGGTAGTTGAAGTCCCCCATCACCACCAAGTCCTGTGCTTTGGATGATTTTGTTAGTTGTTAAAAAAAAAAGCCTCTTCTTCCTGGTCAGGTTGTCTGTAGTAGACCCCTACCATGACATCACCCTTGTTTTGTACCCCTTTTATCCTGACCCAGAGACTTTCAACAACTCTGTCTCTTATTTCTATCTCAACCTCAGACCAAGTGTCTACATTTTTAATATATAAGGCAACACCTCCTCCCTTTTTTCCCTGCCGGTCATTCCTGAGCAAGCTGTACCCTTCTATACCAATATTCCAGTCATGTGTATTACCTTCTCTTCTGCAGACTAAATAAGCTCAGTTCCCACAGCCTCTCCTCATAAGTCATGTGCCCCAGCCCCCTAATCATTTTTGTTGCCCTCTGCTGGACTCTCTCCAATTTGTCCACATCTTTTCTGTAGTGGGGGGCCCAAAACTAGATGCAATACTCCAAATGTGGCCTCACCAGTGCCGAATAGAGGGGAATAAATGTAATGTAGAGGGTAATGATGTTTCTCACCATTACAGGTTGTGAAAAAAACCTGTAAAATGTGAATCAAATGTGAACAGATGCAGCTTTCATTTTCCTGAATCTGCCGGCAGCCTGAAACTAATAGTTTGGATAACCTCATTCATCTCAATGAAGCAACTGATGTCACTTTTAATAGTAATAATAATAAAATAATATTAGTAGCTCCCAAAGTGCTTTACAAAGGAGTCAGGATCATTATCCCCATTGTACATATGGGGAAACTGAGGCACAGGGAGGTTGAGGACTTGCCCAGGTCATTCAGCAGGCCATTGGCAGAGCTGAGAACAGAACCCTCGTCTTAGCCCCAGTTCAGTGCTCTAGACACTAGGCCTACACTTTTAACTTTTAAGCATTACCCTTTAAAAGTGAAAGTGTTAGTTCCTCTCTGACAGTAACTTGTTTACACACACAAGTTAACTAGACTGGTATACCTAAAGTGGTACAACTCCCTAGTTTGTATACAGTTATGCCATTATGAAGATGCTTATACTAGTATAGCTATTCCCATGTGGGAAGGAGGATAAGCTATACAAGTATAAGGTACTAGTATTGTTGTGTCTAGGGTTACCGGATGTCTGGGTTTTCCCGGCCATGATCTCTTTTTTGATCCTCTGTCCAGGAGGATTTTTAAAATAAGAAGCAATATCTCGGATATTTGCAGAGCAGAGGTTATAGCTCAGAAAGAGCTCCCCCCACGCCCTGATTGATCCCTCTGCTGCAGCCAAAGCTGATCAGTCCATTCCCCTGCAGCTACAGCTGCTAGAGTCCACCCACCCAGGCCCCAGCCCTGGGGAGGGGTAGAAGCCCGCAGGGAAGCACTGACTGACCGCTGGTGCTGTGTCCTGGGCTTGCGCCAGCCACCCTGCCAGAGAGCGACACTGTCCCACCATGTGACGGAGGCTGAAAGTACCCCTGCCACCATGTGCAGGTACCCTTCCAGCACCTCCCCAAATACCCCACACAGTACACATGCACCCCTCCTGCACCCCCAATATACGACTATCAGTACACCCCCCAGCACCTCCCCAAATACACCTGCCAGTACACACGCACCCCTCCAGCACCTCGCAAATACCACACCCAGTACACCCCCCTTCCAGCACTTCCCCAAATACCCCTCCCAGTACACACGCACCCCCTAGCACCTCTCAAATACCCCTCCCAGTACACACACATTCCTCCCCCACACACCCAAATACCCCTCACAGTACAGATGCATCCCCCCCAGCACCTATCCAAATACCCCTCTCAGTACACATGCACCCCTTCTGCACCCCCAAAATACGACTATCAGTACACCCCCCCAGCACCTCCCCAAATACACCTGCCAGTACACCTTCTCCACCACTGTTCCCTCTAATTTTTCTCATGCATGAGCGGAATGAATTTTGTTATGTGCACCAGTACAGAAGTGATGTGTGACACATCACCTTCAAATTGGTGCACATAACAAAATTCATGTTGTGGGGGTGGGGCTGAGGGGTTCAGAATATGGGAGGGGACTCAGGGCTGGGGCAGAGGGTTGTGGTCTGGGGTGGGGGCAGGTTGAGGTTTCCGGCTGGGAGTGCGGGCTCTGGGGTGGGGCCAGGGATGAGGGGCTCAAGGCTGGGGCGGAGGGTTGGGGTGCAGGGGTGTGAGGGCTCCGGCTGGAGGTGCGGCTTCTAGGCTGGAGACGGGGATGAGGGGCTCGGGACTGGGGCAGAGGGTTGGCGGGGATAAGGGCTCTGGCTGGGGGTGTGGGCTCTGGGGTGGGGCTGGGGATGAGGGGTTTAGGCCCTGTGGCTACGGTGGGGAGAGAGGACTCCCCCCAGTCCTCTCCCTGCAGCAGCACCTAGGCTGTGGAGAAGAGGCGCCTCTCCCTGCCATGGCAGCTCCAGGGCTGGAGCCATAGGATAGCCACTTCTCCCGCGGCCGTTGAGGGTCTGGGGATGGGCTGGGTTGGGAAAGGGGCACCTCTCCCCTCCGCAGCCCTAAGCATAGAGGGAACTTAATCCTGCACCCCCGAAATATCCCTCCCAGTACACATGCACCAGTCCCGCACCCGCGAAATACCTCTCCCAGTACACATGCACCCTTCCAGTATCTCCCAAATACGCCCCCGTACACATGCACCCCCTGCACTCCCAAAATACCTCTTCCAGTACACATGCACCCCTCCTTAACCCTTCAAATACCACCCCAATACACAACACTCCTCCCACAGCCCCCAAATACTCCTTGCAGTCTGCAGCACCTACCCAAATACCCCTCTAAGTATACATGCACCCTTCCTGCACCCTCCCAAATACCCCTCCCAGTACACAAACACCCCTCTGAGCACCTTCCCAAATATCCCTCACAGTACACACGTACCCCCTCCCAGCACCTAGAATAATAGAATCATAGAAGATTAGGATTGGAAGAGAACTCAGGAAGTCATCTAGTCCACCCCCCGTGCTCAAAGCAGGACCAACACCAACTAAATCATCCCAGCCAGGGTTTTGTCAAGCCGGGCCTTAAAAACCTCCAAGGATGGAGACTCCACCTAGGTAACCCATTCCAGTGCTTCACCACCCTCCCAGTGAAAGGTGAAACCTCCCCAAATACCCACGTACCCTCTCCCAGCACCTCCCAAAAATACCCCTCATGGTATATACGCACCCCTCCCATACCCCCGAAAAACCCATCCCAGTACACACGCCCCTCCCACTACATATGCACCCTTTCAGCACCCCCCAAATACCCCTCCTATTATACCTCTCATTACACCCTGTGACGTGGCAGTCCATATGTTTTATGGAAATATGTTTATATGTCTTAATATGATGTAACTGGAATATGCTTTGTGCAAAAAGTCTCTTGTAAGGTATCATTACAAAATTTATAATCTACTGAGTGTGTTCATCCTATTTGTATCTATGTATCATTCTTGTGTCTGAAGCTAGAAATATGAAGTATTACTCTGAAGTCCTATTGTAAGTATGCAAAGTGTGGGCCATTAATGGTGGTTTAGAATCTTGATGGCTCCCATTGACCAGGACAATTGATTGTAAATGGCTCTGTTTACTTCCTGTGTTTGCGTGAGTCAGGCCGGAAAGAATGGAGGCTGGGGTCTCACAGGACATGTGACCATGTCACCTGGTACTGGAATCCATCTTAAACCTGGTGCTTTTCCATTTAGAAGGAGGGGTGGGGACCCAGAGAGACAAAAGATTCCTGCCTGTGTCAAAGCCATAAAAGTGAGGTGGAACAGAACAAAGGGGGTTGCCAGTCATGAGAAATCCCCTAGTTACCACCTGAGCTGGAGCTAACAAGAACTGTACCGGGGAAAGGATTGGGCCCAGAGTGAGAAGGAGTCTAGTCTGTGAAAGAAGCTTATTGGAACATCTCTGAGGGTGAGATTTACCTGTATTCAGTGTCTTAAATGTATTAGTCTTAGACTTGCGTGTTTTGTTTTATTTTGCTTGGTAACTTTGTTCTATCTGTTATTACTTGAAACCACTTAAATCCTACTTTTTATACTTAATAAAATCACTTCTGTTTATTAAGTAACCCAGAGTAAGTGGTTAATACCTGGGGGAGCAAATAGCTGTGCATATCTCTCTATCAGTGTTCTAGAGGGTGGACAATTTATGAGTTTACCCTGTATAAGCTTTATACAGAGTAAAACTGATTTATTTGGGGTTTGGATCCCATTGGGAGCTGGGTGTCTGGGTGCTGGAGATAGGTAACCTACTGAGTGGTTTTCAGTTAAAACCTGCAACTTTGGGGGTATGGTTCAGAGCTGTATCTATGTTGCAGCAGACTAACATGTCTGGCTCAACAAGGCAGGATTCTGGAGTCCCAAGCCATCAGGGAAAACGAGCTCAGAGGTAATTGCAGCACATCAGATGACAGTCCCAAGGGGGCCTCTGTGACCAAACCCATCACATATCCCAAATACCCCTCCCAGTACACATGCACCCATCCCACACCCCTGAAATACTCATCCCAGTATACACACACCCCCGAAATATCCCCCCCAGTACACATGCACCCCTCACATACA
Source organism: Chelonia mydas (assembly GCF_015237465.2). Lineage (NCBI taxonomy): Eukaryota > Metazoa > Chordata > Testudines > Cheloniidae > Chelonia > Chelonia mydas. The sequence goes on from NC_057855.1 coordinate 55,967,303, forward strand.
CCACCCAAATATCCCTCCCAGTACACCCCCATCTCACCCACCTGAGATCCCTCTCCAGTACACATGCACACTTCCTCCACCCTCCCAAATATTCCTCAGCACACACTCAACCACCAGCACCCTGCAAATATCTCTCCCAATACACATGCACCCCCTCCTGCACCCCCTTCCAGTACACATGCACCCTTGCTGCACCACCCAAATACTCCCCCATACATACCCATCCCGCACCCTGAAATTGCCCTCTCAGTACATGCACAGTCTTGCTGCACCCCACAAATAGCCCCCAGTACACCCCGCCCCCCAGAATCAACCAAATTCCTCACGCACAGTTTCTGCATCCTCCCAAATACCCTCCAATACACATGCACCCCCAGAACTCCCCAAATACACTTTTGAGTACATACACCCCTCTGACCCCCCCAAATACTCTCATTCCCCCAACACTCCCCAAACACCCCTCCCAGCACACTCTCACCCTTCCTGCACACCCCAACTATGTCCCCCCAGCATGTCATCTTTTGGGGAACCTGCAATATGGTAGGACTAACTGTGTCCATACTCAGGGTTTTGCTGGTGTAACTGCTGTGGTAACCTCCCCACCCACACTGATATAGTTTCACTCATGCAAAATCTGTGTGTGGAGCAGGCTGAATCCTTCTGGCCCTTTGTTGCTAGGGTTACCAACCCTCCTGGATTGGACGGGAGTCTCCCGGAATCAGGCTCAATCTCCCAGAGGCTACTGAAGCCAGTCTGGGAGATTTTAGGCCACTAAAAGTCCAGTGGCAAGCGGGGCTAAGGCAGGCTCCCTACCTACCCTGGCTCCGCGTGGCTCCCGGAAGCGGCCAGCACATGCTGCTCCTAGGCACGGGGCGTCCAGGGGGGTCTCTGCTCACTGCCCCTACCCTGAGCGCCCACTCTACAGCACCCATTGACTGGGAACCCAGGCAAGGGCAGCACATGGAGCCACCTGGCCCCTCCACCTAGGAGCCAGACATGCTGGCTGTTTCCTGGGAGCCGCCTGAGGTAAGCACCACCCAGCCGGAGCCCACACTATGCATTCCCATTTGCACCCCTACCCCAGCCCCGAGCCCCCTCCCACACCCAAACTCCCTCCCAGAGTCCGCATCACGCACTCTCTCCCACACCCCAACCCCCTGTCTCAGGCTCAGCCCGGAGCCCCCTCCCACACTCTGAACCCCTCGGTCCCACCCCAGCCCAGAGCTAGCATCCCCTCCCTCACTCCAACCCCTGCCCCAGCCCAGTGAAAGTGAGTGAGGGTGGGGGAGAGTGAGTGATGGAGGGAGGGGGTTGGAATGAGTGGGGGCCTTGGGGAAGGGGCAGGACAGGGGGTGGGGCAAGGGTGTTTGGGCTTGTGTGATTAGACAATTGGCAACCCTATTTGTTGCTGGTTTCCAACTGGAAAAGTTGGAGACTTTTTGGCAGCAGACTTTCCTCACACCTTCTCATTTTTAAAATTTTTCTCCTAGGAAAACTGTTTGTATGTAAGGGGGAGTCTATTTTGAATGGGGATTTTTCCCATGAAAATTCCCATTTTCCATCCAGCTGTACTCAGCCCCTTACAGATAGTGTTTAGCAATCTGCAAGATCAATCCATGTTTTGATATTCCTCTACCCTCCCCCCCACACATACGGCTCCTCCACACCCGAGCTTTCCTCAGTGCCTTCCACTTTCTCTCGCCCCTCACTAGGCTTCTTTGGTCCTCTCAAACACCATCCTGTCCAACCCTCACTCTCTTCCATCTCCCCCTAACTGCTTTCTCTCACCTGATCTCTACCCTGCTGATGATGCAGCATGTCCTAATTTCCAGCCTATGGCATTTTCACATCGCCTGCTTCAATGTTTTAATTAACGTTAGTAACACTTATTTCAGTGAATTATCTAATTAAGCTAGCAAGAGATGTCAAGAGTAACAAGAAGGGTTTCTTCAGGTATGTTGGCAACAAGAAGAAAGCCAAGGAAAGTGTGGGCCCCTTACTGAAAGAGGGAGGCAACCTAGTGACAGAGGATGTGGAAAAAGCTAATGTACTCAATGCTTTTTTTGCCTCTGTTTTCACTAACAAGGTCAGCTCCCAGACTGCTGCGCTGGGCATCACAAAATGGGGAAGAGATGGCCAGCCCTCTGTGGAGATAGAGGTGGTTAGGGACTATTTAGAAAAGCTGGACGTGCACAAGTCCATGGGGCCGGACGAGTTGCATCCGAGAGTGCTGAAGGAATTGGCGGCTGTGATTGCAGAGCCCTTGGCCATTATCTTTGAAAACTCGTGGCGAACGGGGGAAGTCCCGGATGACTGGAAAAAGGCTAATGTAGTGCCAATCTTTAAAAAAGGGAAGAAGGAGGATCCTGGGAACTACAGGCCGGTCAGCCTCACCTCAGTCCCTGGAAAAATCATGGAGCAGGTCCTCAAAGAATCAATCCTGAAGCACTTACATGAGAGGAAAGTGATCAGGAACAGTCAGCATGGATTCACCAAGGGAAGGTCATGCCTGACTAATCTAATCGCCTTTTATGATGAGATTACTGGTTCTGTGGATGAAGGGAAAGCAGTGGATGTATTGTTTCTTGACTTTAGCAAAGCTTTTGACACGGTCTCCCACAGTATTCTTGTCAGCAAGTTAAGGAAGTATGGGCTGGATGAATGCACTATAAGGTGGGTAGAAAGCTGGCTAGATTGTCGGGCTCAACGGGTAGTGATCAATGGCTCCATGTCTAGTTGGCAGCCGGTGTCAAGTGGAGTGCCCCAGGGGTCGGTCCTGGGGCCGGTTTTGTTCAATATCTTCATAAATGATCTGGAGGATGGTGTGGATTGCACTCTCAGCAAATTTGCGGATGATACTAAACTGGGAGGAGTGGTAGATACGCTGGAGGGGAGGGATAGGATACAGAAGGACCTAGACAAATTGGAGGTTTGGGCCAAAAGAAATCTGATGAGGTTCAATAAGGATAAGTGCAGGGTCCTACACTTAGGATGGAAGAATCCAATGCACCGCTACAGACTAGGGACCGAATGGCTAGGCAGCAGTTCTGCGGAAAAGGACCTAGGGGTGACAGTGGACGAGAAGCTGGATATGAGTCAGCAGTGTGCCCTTGTTGCCAAGAAGGCCAATGGCATTTTGGGATGTATAAGTAGGGGCATAGCGAGCAGATCGAGGGACGTGATCGTTCCCCTCTATTCGACACTGGTGAGGCCTCATCTGGAGTACTGTGTCCAGTTTTGGGCCCCACACTACAAGAAGGATGTGGATAAACTGGAGAGAGTCCAGCGAAGGGCAACAAAAATGATTAGGGGTCTAGAGCACATGACTTATGAGGAGAGGCTGAGGGAGCTGGGATTGTTTAGTCTGAAGAAGAGAAGAATGAGGGGGGATTTGATAGCTGCTTTCAACTACCTGAAAGGGGGTTCCAAAGAGGATGGCTCTAGACTGTTCTCAATGGTAGCAGATGACAGAACGAGGAGTAATGGTCTCAAGTTGCAATGGGGGAGGTTTAGATTGGATATTAGGAAAAACTTTTTCACTAAGAGGGTGGTGAAACACTGGAATGCGTTACCTAGGGAGGTGGTAGAATCTCCTTCCTTAGAGGTTTTTAAGGTCAGGCTTGACAAAGCCCTGGCTGGGATGATTTAACTAGGAATTGGTCCTGCTTTGAGCAGGGGGTTGGACTAGATGACCTTCTGGGGTCCCTTCCAACCCTGATATTCTATGATTCTATGATTCTAAGGTTCCTAATAGGTGAGAGGACAGAGCCAATGGAAGATAAGTAGATTTTTGACAGAGCAGCACTGAAGGAAAAGGCCTTATAGGGACAGGAGGCTAGTGCTTGTGCCACAATCAAAATGAAAGCCCCATTGTGCCAGGTGTGGTATGCATATTCTGGAAGACATGGTTTGATCACTTGCATTTGAAATAGCAGTTGGGAACGGAAGGGTAGTAATGAGCAAGGCAAGGGTCTCCTTAGTCCACTAATTTGAGGCTGGCATTAGACAAGGTTTGCAGGAGGGACTCCTATGTTCTTTCGATCTGTCCGTCCTCCCATTGAGCAAGTCCTAAACGTGTCTCACCACCAGGTGGCAGAAATGCAAACCATGCATGACAACCAGAAACATGTTTTTTTCCAACCTAATGCTTGCATTAGCTACAGCCACTCTAAGTAGATTCAGGGAGAGGGAATGTGGAGGCAAACATACTGCCTTTTAGATAAGCCAGCAGACAGTCACCTGAATGTCTTTGGTTCTCTGTGGTAGAAAAACAACTCATTCATGCTAAATACTCCCCTTAAAGGAGCACAAGCAAATGAGTCTGTGAATTCCAGTAGAGGGTCCCGTAGGCCAGGATATCCAGTGTAAAGTGGCACCCTAAGTCCAATCTGGAGTCTGCCTCTGACTTTGCCAGCTGGCAAATTCCAACTGCCAAAGCCTGTGTGAGTGGGTGAGAGATTCCCTCGGTATTTTAAATCTATTAGAATAAGAAGGGGGAAATAAGAGCTGGCTTCTGTTCCCAACTGGAATGGCTCCTGAGTAGTAATACCTTGTTAGAACTCATCACCATGCATTTTTTGACAGGTTTCCATGCCCCGTTTGGGGCTTTTGTCCCGCCTTCCAACCCTGTTTCTGTTGGCGCCGAAGTTTGGCGCCGACGGCCATTTTGGAAAAATTTTTTGTGCGCGTTTGAATGGGGGAAGTGTTGTGCTTGGATACATGGAGAGCAGTTTAAAGTTTGGGTAAGGTTTATTGAAAAAAGGGGATTGTGTAAGGAGAGCTGTTGTTAAAGGGCAGGTTATTAAAGAAAAGAGATGATGGGGTGCTATAAAAGAATAGAATACACTGTGATACACAGTGATACACTGAGAGACGAGAGCGAGAGAAGTTTAGGGTTGATGAAAAGGAAAGTCTGTGAGAGTGATGGGTCGTCCTTCAGGATAGGTTGTAGACCCATCACTCTCACAGATCTTGGGAGACAGGCCAGTCCTTGCTTACAGCCAGCACCCCAACCTGAAGCAAATACTCACCAGCAACCATACACCACACAACAGAATCACTAACCCAGGAACCTATCCTTGCAACAAAGCCCGTTGCCAACTCTGTCCACATATCTATACAGGAGACACCATCATAGGGCTTAATCACATCAGCCACACTATCAGAGGGTATTTCACCTGCACATCTACCAATGTGATATATGCCATCATGTGCCCCTCTGCCATGTACATGTGCCCCTCAGCAATGCCCCTTTGCCATGTACATTGGTCAAACTGGACAGTTTCTACGTAAAAGAATAAATGGACACAAATCAGACATCAAGAATTATAACATTCAAAAACCAGTTGGAGAACACTTCAATCTCTTTGGTCACTCGATTACAGACCTAAAGTTGCAATTCTTCAACAAAAAAACTTCAAAAACAGACTCCAACTAGAGACTGCTGAATTGGAATTAATTTGCAAACTGGATACAATTAACTTAGGCTTGAAGAGAGACTGGGAGTGGATGGGTCATTACACAAAGTAAAACTGTTTCCCCGTGTTTATTCCCCCCCCCCCATTGTTCCTCAGACGTTCTTGTCAACTGCTGGAAATGGCTGACCTTGATTATCACTACAAAAGGTTTTTTCTCCCCCGCTCTCCTGCTGGTAATAGCTCACCTTAAGTGATCACTCTCTTTACAGTGTGTATGGTAACACCCATTGTTTCCTGTTCTCTATGTATATAAATCATAGTCAGCAGTGTGCCCTTGTTGCCAAGAAGGCCAATGGCATTTTGGGATGTATAAGTAGGGGCATAGCAAGCAGATCGAGGGACGTGATCGTTCCCCTCTATTCAACATTGGTGAGGCCTCATCTGGAGTACTGTGTCCAGTTTTGGGCCCCACACTACAAGAAGGACGTGGATAAATTGGAGAGAGTCCAGCGAAGGGCAACAAAAATGATTAGGGGACTGGAACACATGACTTATGAGGAGAGGCTGAGGGAACTGGGATTGTTTAGTCTGCGGAAGAGAAGAATGAAGGGGGATTTGATAGCTGCTTTCAACTACCTGAAACGTGGTTCCAAAGAGGATGGATCTAGATCTCAGTGGTAGAAGAGGACAGGACAAGGAGTAATGGTCTCAAGTTGCAGTGGGGGAGATTTAGGTTGGATATTAGGAAAAACTTTTTCACTAGGAGGGTGGTGAAACAGTGGAATGCGTTACCTAGGGAGGTGGTGGAATCTCCTTCCGTAGAAGTTTTTAAGGTCAGGCTTGACAAAGCCCTGGCTGGGATGATTTAATTGGGGATCGGTCCTGCTTTGAGCAGGGGGTTGGACTAGATGACCTCCTGAGGTCCCATCCAACCCTGATATTCTATGATTCTAAGGTGGGACAAAAGCCCCAAACGGGGCATGGAAACCTTTCACAAATGTACGGTGATGAGTGCTATCGAGCTATTACTACTCTCCTGAATGGGTCTGTTGGTAGTGGGAGTTCTGTCCTTATTCAACAAGCCCATTCCCTCAGTCCCACACATCCCCTAAACCATCTCCTCTTGTTCTATATCAGGGGGTGTTATTCCACCCAGTGAAGAAGATCGCAAGAAGATCATCAGGCAGATGAAGGTACGCACCACACTAAAAGGGGATAAGAGCTGGATCTACCCACAAAACTCAGACAATGAGGAGGAGATGAAGAGAAGCTCATTGTAAGTAGGGTACCAGTCTCACCCACCCCCAGCTTGTTGCCCCTTCCTCCCAGAATTCTGTGGTATTTTGGTAGAGTCCCTTCCCCAAACTCAGTGGAGTCATGGGACAACCCCTTCACCGTCAGGCATTCCCTAAGGGTGACACAAGGCCATGCGGCTGGCAATGAACTCACAATCAAATGGATGCCTTGCTTGTATTTACTTTTGATAGTTAAATGGAAATGACCTATCCAGAGAACCATGAACGCAGGAGCTTGGAGGAGTTTTTAATCCCCAGGAGGAGATGTCCACCTGCAAATGGGAGAGGATCAGCTGAACTCATGGAGCCAGTCCTGCGCAATGCTCTGGCCCTGTGGTTGCTGACCTGGTAAAAAGGGGCTGCAAAGCTGCCTGAAGTGGGCAGATGGAGGTTGCACCATGTTGGGGAATCCTGGACCCTAAGTGTTGTAAAGCCAACACAACTAGCTCTCCACCTGCTGGTCCCAGGGGCATGGCATTACCCTTGCAAGGTGCATTGGGTGGAGCTTGGGATTATAGATACTTAAAGAGCCAGTGTTTTATTAAACTGCTTAATGAAAAACAAAACAAAAAATCTCCCTCCTCTCTAAACAAGCCTCCCCAGTGCTGATGAAACCTGAGTGTGTCAGCAAACTGGCAGCTGACCACAGGATGCTCCATCCCCATGCCAGTTTGGATGCTGTAGATTATCTGGCAGGGACTTTGCTCCCTACTAGTTTATAAAGCACCATCTGCAGCATGAGCGCTCTCTAAATAACAGCAGCAAAATAGGGAGGCAGACAGTGCAATCCCAGTGGGTGGGGCACCAGAGTAATTCAGGAGACCTGGGTTCTGGGTCTGCCACAGACTCGCTGTGTGACTTTGAGCAAGTCACTTCCCACTCTTTGTGCTTCACTTTCCCCATCTGTGCAATGGGGCTAATGCTCCTTGCCTCATGGTGAGGTGCTTTGAGATCTGTGGATGAAAGAGCTGGGTGAGTATGATGACAGCAATGTGGTTCTTCAGGGAGCATTGCCTGCATGGGATTTCCTTCATGGGTGAAGTCCTCTCTGACTGCGGCACGACATTGCCACACTGGCACCACGATGTGCCATGCACATGGCCTGGCACTGGAGGTGTGTTTTACTCACATAACTGTCACATTTGGCATGTCTAAAGAAGTTGAGAATTGTGTGAATGGGACTGTTGCCATTGTGATTCTATTCCTTTCCCCCCACCAGGAACTTACCATGTAGGTCTGGAAAGATTGATGGGGGATCCCCAGCCTCAGCATCTGTTACACCCCACGGTAACAGGTAAATGAAGGCTTCTGGCTGGGATGGTATAAATATGCAGTGCCATTGCAGCTGCCTGGGCATGGGGTTCTTCGAGGTCTCCTCACACCCACTCCTGGTATTATTAGGTTATAAAACATAATGCTGGAGGAGAGCTGCACCCATTGTGCTCAGCACAGCATTCTGCAAGCATTCATCTTGGACAGAGCATGGCCCCAATCCTGCAAGTTCATACATGCGGATGGAGCCATGTGCCACCGTAGTGCCATGTATGGCTCCAATCAGTGGCAGATTATCGAATGGGCTGATGAGGCCTGTGCCCAGAGGCCCTGGCTAATTAGGGGGGCCCTGGAAAAATGGGTGCCCCTCCCTCAGCAGAAATCTACTGCAGGGTGGCGGAAGCCCAGAGCCCTGACAGAAGCACCATGCAGGGGGCGGGTGGGGGAAGCCCAAGCGCCCAGACCCCCGCTGCGGCCCTGGGACTGGAGGAGCTCTCACTCCCTGCTATGGCCTCAGGGCTGGGAGAGCTCTCATTCCCTGTTGCAGCCCCAGGGCCATGGTGGGGGGACACAGCTTCTCTCATGTTAGGGCCATCGGGGGCAGGGGAGGGAGGCAGAAAGGAGCAAATGGGTTGTGGGGCCACAGTGTGCGTGGGGGGGTGGAATGGTTCACAGCCGTGGGTGGAACAGGGGTGGGGCTGTGGGGGAAAGGGGCAGAATGGGGTGTGGCCATGGGCAGGCAGAAAGGGCAGTAGGGATGGGACTGCAGGCAGAAGGGGCGGGGGAGCAGGGGCACTTGCTCTGGCCCAGGGCCCCAGGAAACCTTAATCCACATCTGGCCCCAAGCCTGCAAGCTCACAGGTGCAGGTTGATCTGTGTGCTGGCACGGTGCTTTGGATGGCCCTGATTCTGCAAGCTTATGGATTCAGGTGGATCCCTGTGCCAGTGTGGTGCCTGGGCATAAGGGTCCAGCTGTTCGGATCCTAAGAAAATAAAAATATGGGGCAGTGGTTAGCCCAATGTTTGAGCCCCCTGCTGGCTGCAGTCCCATTGCTGAAAAGTGACAGTCCTCGCCGATCTGAATTTTTCATTAATAACTCTCCTGTGAATGGTTTGCTGCCACTTCCCCCTTCTCCTCCATGGCCTCTTGTCAGTTCTTGTTGCATTCCTCCTCTCATTAGCTGGCAGGATTCTCCAGGGAGGGCCTTTGCTTGTGGCCTTCCTGTAAAGCAGCATGCACATTGGGGCACTATAGATAATAACAGCAACACTTGTGACATTGCAGGGGAGTGCACTGAGATAAAAATGTGGCAGCTTTTGGATAGGTATTTTCTGTGTCCCACCCCACCCCCACAGCCGGAGGAGCTGGTTCTCCCCACCAGGGCCGGTGGAGCTTGCTCTCCATGCCTGCCCCCCATGGCTAGTGGAGTTCACTCTCAACCGGCAGCTGTAGGATCTGGATCTTCCTCTGTGGACTCAGGGCCAGAGGAACTTGGTCTTCCCACCCCGGCCCCAGAGGAGTTCTTTGCCCTCACTGATTGGAGGGCCTGTGCCCCTGCTTCCCGCTCCCCCGCGCACACCCCTGTGACATTGGCAATGTGATGCCTTTGGGGGCATGTTCACCTCTCAGTGAAAGGGGAGGAGTGGAGTCTGCTGTAGCTGAGGTAAGGGGGAGAGCAAGGTGCTCAGAAACCCAGTGGTAACAAGGACCACTGTCTTTTTGTTCTGTTTGTACAGCCCCCAGTATGGGGGTCCTGGTCAGTGACTGGGGTTCTGACATGTTTCTGCAATACAAATAATTAATGGGCCAAGATTTCCAAGAGCATCTAGTGATTCTGGGTGCCCAACTTGAGATATGTTAAAAGGGGCCAGACTTTCACCAAAGCCCAGATCCTCAAAGGTATTTAGGCTTCTAACTCACACTGAAAGAGCACCTTTGAGGACCGGGGCCCCAGCCACTACAAATCAGAACCTTTAAGGTATCTCAGGTTGAGCACCCAAACATTGAAGCATCTCAAATGACTAGTCACTTTTGAAAATCCAGTGTGGCCATTCCTATGCTGCTTCTCCTCCAGTCCCTGTCCTACTTTCACTGTCAGAAAGACATTTCTGATTCAGTATTTCACAGGTTTTTATGTCAGTCCTTTTAGCATGTCACAATTTGCAGGTTCTAACCCTAACTGACAATGTTTCCTTCCTATTCCCCTAAGGGAGTGTTTCCCCAAATGCCTTCCCTGGCTGAACAGCAGGCCCCTTCTGCAGATGGACATTTGAATAAGTTAATGTGATAATGTATGTTGTTCTATAAGAGAGACAATGTTTGTTTGATCCATTATCCATCCACGTATATTCCATATGTGGATTTATCTTTGTTTCAGGAATTAAATAGACTGTCAGCATAATTTTTTAAAGAATTAGTCAGTTTCCTGATAGAGCCCCTTACAGCACATCCTGAAATAGCGTAAAAAAAATTCCTTTGGAGCTATTTGTAAACAATAGTGGCTACATAAACTTTGGATGGGGATGTGAAATAGCATCACGGGGCTCTGGATTTCCACTGTTGTGCCTTTGAACAGCACCAGAAGCCCTGGTGCACTGACAGCCTTGTACCCTATGGATATTGCTGCTCCTGTTTCTTTCTTGTGAGTTTTTGATTTCTATTCCCTGTGTAGGTTGCCAGGTTCCAAGCCCACCTCCGGTTACCTCATCAGGTTGGTATGAAGAGCCCCATCCCTGGAGTTAGAAACACTGGGGCTGCAGGTGACAGAGGCTCAGACAGTAGAGGATAAAATGGGTGAAATATCAATATCACCTGGGTTTCACTGTTATGGTGGTATCTGACTGTGGGGACCCCCTGTGGGTAGACATGTTTGGGTGCTTAACAAGCAGAGCACTGGCAGTGATGGGAAATCAGATCTCATAGCCTGAGGAGTAAGGTAGTCACTTGGTGGGGGTGTCAGAAAGTCTCTCCCCAGTCCCTTGTAAACAGGAGTACTAGAAACCCAGAGCACTGTGGGATTCACCGTCCATTGCAGCACTAGATGTTGACCAGCAATGGACTTGGTCCTCTGTGGTCTGCCAGAGGATCATGTATCCTATATTGCCACACTCCCGAGTCCATGTGGGAGCTGATTAAGTGTTGACTACAACCATGGAATGGTTGAATCGCTTTCTGACCCCAACATGAGACATAGGCCCTTGCATTAGCCAAAACGCTAGGTGTATTCGCGTCCTCTCACAATTCCACTACCTTTTGGGTGCTGGATGGATCCTGGTACACACTCAAGAGTCACAAAGTCATCATGCTTCCATGGAATGTGAGGCTGGGCAGTGCGTCCCCATCAGGCTACACAGATGCCATTGTGATGGACAGAGATTATACAGTCATAATGTACTGGAGGTGATGAGAGCCCTGCAATCTATGAGGAAAATCTGCAGCTTAATAGATTTGATGGAAAAACAGATTTGGGGCCCACTTTAGCATGGTTCTCTCCTCTAGGGCCTTTTTCGATGTCTCCCTCAGCCTTTCTGTAATCTTCGTTTTAAGATGGCCCTGAACCTAACTACAGTTCTCCTCTTCCTATAGGGGTGTGTTCACCAGGACCATTGAAAAGACGTCGCCCGAGAGCACCTTCTATTCCAATGGCACGCAGAAAAGGTTTGTCTGATCCTATTCTTCATACAAGACCTGCTTGGGGTTTTGGAATATTCTGCATACACTGGTGCCCAGTCTTTGATTTCATACAGTGCCTGTAGAGTCCCACAGATCTCCATTAAACTCTGGCAAAGCCACTCCAACCACAATCCAGAATCTAGAGATGATGAAGCTTCTAACAAACTAGAGAGAGACTTGGACCCAACCCGCTGCACTTGGAGCACATTCAAAACTCCAAACTCAGATTCCAATACTGTGGCTTCATGCCATCTTTAAACTGAACCAGTTGTGGTGCATAGTGGAAAGGTTCAGCTTGGCCCCCCACTGACCTCTGAGAAGGCAGCCGGAAGTGGGAGTGTTCTGGGTGTGCCCTCATTTTTTATCTTGGGATAGCTTGTCCCAGAAATCATGTGCTGATTAGAGCTTTTTGGAGTGGGTAGGAACCTTGAGAAAATGTCCATGCTGGTTTCATTCAATAATCATTGTAACAAACCTAATCACAAAAATAAAAAAATATTTTATAACAATGATGATGTTGTTTATTTTTGTAAGCTGGAGTGGATGGTGGTCATACACCTCTCACCCCCAGCCTGCCACTAGCATTACATGGCCCTGGCATCAGGAGTACTTGTGGGGTGGAGAGTTGCAAAGCTAGCATAGCCAATCCTGGGTCTTCCCCGTGGCAGGATGATTTACGGCTTCTTTGCCACCATGGCACACCCATGCATTTCCCCCTTTAAGGTCCAGTGGATGATGCTAGAGAGAGCAGTTTTACAAGATGTGTGTCTCTCTCTCCTTGTAACAAGATAGGGTTGTGTGATGGAGGGGGATTCCAAACCCAGTAATGACAGTTCTCAGGAGCCCTTGGGAAACTACTGGGCCCTCATATCTCAGCCCAGGACAGCTCAGAAAGACAATGTGCTGGCCATACTTTGGCTAAAGTAATCAGCATGATCCATTAGGTCATCCTTTTTACCCTTCTCTTGTGAAACATTCTTGAATCTGCATGGGAGGGAGGCTGGCAGGAGGGCAAGAGGTCACAAGTGTCACATTAATGGAAGTGATTGTGTGTTATCTGCAGTGCTGCAGCTCAGGCTAAGAGTGCCAGCCTCCCTCGCTTCTCCTCCGGATACAAGATGACAACTGAGGATTATAAGAAACTGTGAGTGTACTGAGAGGAGCAGTGCACTGCTTATCGAACTGCAGGGCCTCGCCTGGTGCAATCGCCTGCATGATGGAGCCACCTGCTCAGCCAGGCTGATCTCTTGGCTTGCTGAGCATTCCATTGCCCTTCATTTTAAAAGAAGTTACTTTGTGGAGATTCCTTCTGCATGGGGTGAATTTTGTCCTTAGTAAATCCAGTTGGGACAGGAGCCAGAAGCCTCCAAACTACCACAAGGGGTGCTTGCTTTGTAGTATCTGTGGCCTGTCTGAAAGCAAGAAATACAGAAATCTCGTGTCTGGGCCTGCTGGAGGCCACTTTCTGACTTTTCTGATCAAAGCAGGTTCTGGCTGAGCATTCAGCATTATCATCTGCTTAAGCCCTGTAAATCAGAAAACCTGGACAGGGATATGTTTTCACCATGGTGCATGGAAAATAAAAGTGCCTCTCCCATGAATGAGGGTCAGGATTCCAGTGCCCTCCTTTAGGTGCTGCACTGACGTCTACACCTAAGTCATCTCATCATCTGTGCTCACCTGGCTAAGGCTGCTTCAAAGTCTGTTACTCAGCGCCCATTGCTTTAAATGCTTTTATGACTAGGTACAAAAACAAAGCCATTAACATAGCTCTCCCCTTCTCTTGGATTCAGGGCTCCATTCAATGTCAGGCAAATATCAGTGGACTCAGATGAAGAGAAAACAGCTTTTTCCCCAGATGAACATAAGAAGAGGTACAAACTGCTGCAGTCAATATCTTTCCATGCAGGGGTTGTGGGGATTCAAAGGACACAACAGAAAGTATCTTTTCATCTTATCTACCAGCATCATGTGGGTCAGGTTTATGAAAACTTTAGCTGAGCCAGTCAGAATAATAATGCATTTCTATATAGAGAGCATCAATGCCCCCAGGCCTCTGGGCTCCTAACAAAATATAATTAAAAGCCTGACATGATTCAAAATGACAGCACGGCCCAATTAATTTCCTAGAGAGTGAGAGGTGGAGGGGAACCCATCAGCTACATACAGTTTATGTGACTGGATGGAAAAAATGGTGTAAAGACTTAGAAATATCCTGGGAGTAAAGTGAGCAAGCCGTTTTCTGTAGCCAGACCCGAGCTCCAGAATTCTAAGTCTGGACATTTTTGCATTTGGTTCTAAATCCAGATCTGAACTTCCATAGCGCAGGCCCAGCTCTAGTTTTCACATCACTTCCTCTGTAAGGCAGGACTTCCTGGAACACTGCCTCAGAAGCAGCCAATCAGAGTTCCTGACGCTTGAAATAATATTTTCAGAACTACCTTTTTCTGGCACGGGTCTTTCGGAATGGAAACATATATTTTGACAGACTTGTTGAAAATCTCTGGGTAAGGATAAAAGGGGTAAAAAACAATGGTGATGTCATGGTTTGGGTCTACTACAGACCACTTAACCAAGAAGAGATGGATGAGGCTTTTTTTAAACAACTAACAAAATCTTCCAAAGCACAGGACTTGGTGGTAATGGGGGACTTCAACTACTCAGGCATCAACTAACACAGATTATCCAACAAGTTCTTGGAATGTATTGGAGACATTTTTTTATTTCAGAAGGTGGAGGAAGCTACTAGGGGAGAGGCTATTCTAAATCTGATTTTGACAAATAGGAAGAAACTGGTTGAGAATTTGAAAGTGGAAGGCAGCTTGGGTGAAAGGAACCATGAAATGGTAGAGTTCATGATTATAAGGAATGGTAGGAAGGAGAACAGCAAAATAAAGACAATGAATTTCAAGAAGGTGGACTTTAGCAAATTCAGGAGTTGGTAGGTAAGATCCCATAGGAAGCAAGTCTAAGGGGAAAACAATTGAAGACAGTTGGCAGTTTTTCAGAGACATTATTAAGGGCACAAAAGCAAACTATCCCACTGCATAGGAAAGATAGGAAGTATGGCAAGAGACCACCTGGCTTAACCAGAAGATCTTCAATGATCTCAAACTCAAAAAAGAGTCCTACAAAAAATGGAAACTCGGTCAAATTACACAGGATGAATATAAACAAATAACACAAGTAGGTAGGGACAAAATTAGAAAGGCCAAGGCATAAAACGAGATCAAATAGCTAGAGACATAAATGGTAACAAGAAAACATTCTACATTAGAAGCAAGAGGAAGACCAAGGACAGGGGAGGCCTATTACTCAATGAGGGGGACAAACAATAACAGAAAATGTGGATATGGCAGAGGTGCTTAATGATTTCTTTGTTCAAGAAGGTTGGTGGTGATTGGACATCAGTGAATGCCAGTGAAAATGAGGTAGGATCAGAGGCTAAAATAGGAAAGAACAAGTTAAAAATTACTTAGATGTCTTCAAATCACCAGGACCTGATGAAATGCATCCTAGACTACTCCAGGAGCTGACTGAGGAGATATCTGAGCCATCCGCGATTATCTTTGAAAAGTCATGGAAGATGGGAGACATTCCAGAAGACTGGAAAAGGGCAAATACAGTGCCCATCTATAAAAAGGGAAATAAAGACAAACCAAGGAATTACTGACCAGTCAGCTTAACTTCTGTGCCCAGAAAGTTAATAAAGCAAATAATTAAGCAATCAATTTGCAAACATCTAGAAAATAATAAGGTGATAAGTAACAGCATGGATTAGTGAAGAACAAATTGTGTCATATCAACCTGATAGCTTTCTTTCAAAGGGTAACAAGCCTTGTGGATGGGGGGAAGCGGTAGATGTATCTTGACTTTAGTAAAGTTTTTGATACTATCTCACATGACTTTCTCATAAACAAATTATGGAAATGCAACCTAGATGGAGCTATTATAAGGTGGGTGCATAACTGGTTGGAAAACCATTCCCAGAGAGTAGTTATCAGTGGTTCACAGTCATGCTGGAAGGGCATAATGAGTGGGGTCCTGCAGGGATCAGTTCTCTGGCCAGTTCTGTTCAATATCTTCATTAACGATTTAAATAATGTCATAGAGAATATACTTATAATGTTTGCGGATTATACCAGGATGGGAGAGATTGCAAGTGCTTTGGAGGACAGGACTGTAATTCAAAATGATCTGGACAAACTGGAGAAATGGTCTGAAGTAAATAGGATGAAATTCAATAAGGACAAATGCAGAGTACTCCACTTAGGAAGGAACAATCAGTTGCACACATACAAAATGGGAAATTACTGGCTAGGAAGGAGTACTACGGAAAGGGAACTTGGGGTCATAGTTGACCACAAACTAAATATGAGTCAACAGTGTAACACTGCTGCAAAAAAAAGCGAACATCATTCTGGGATGTATTAGCAGCAGTGTTGTAAGCAAGACACAAGAAGTAATTCTTCTGCTCTACTCTGTGCTGATTAGTCCTCAACTGTAGTATTGTGTCTAGTTCTGGGTGCCACATTTCAGGAAAGATGTGGACAAATTGGAGAAAGTCCAGAGAAGAGTAACAAAACTGATTAAAGGTCTAGAAAACATGACCTCTGAGAGAAGATTGAAAAAATTGGGTTTGTTTATTCTGGAAAAGAGAAGAGTGAGAGGGGACATGATAACAGTTTTCAAGTGCATAAAAGGTTGTCACAAGGAGGAGGGAGAAAAATTTTTCTTCCTAACCTTTGAGGATAGGATAAGAAGCAAAGGGATTCAATTGCAGCAATGGAAGTTTAGGTTGGACATTAGGAAAAACTTCCTAACTGTCAGAATGGTTAAGCACTGGAATAAATTGCCTAGGAAGGTTGTGGAATCTTCATCATTGGGGATTTTAAAGAGCAGGTTGGACAAACACCTTTCAGGGATGGTCTAGATAATACTTAGTCCTGCCATGAGTGCAGAGGACTGGACTAGATGACCTCTTGAGGTCCCTTCCAGCTCTATGATTCTTTGATTTTGCCCACATTCCACTGTGGGCAAAAAACTGAGGTTGGCATCACCCTATCCACATTTAGTGGTACCAAAATCTTCAAATGAATCTGTATAGACACACCTGGTCCATTCAGCAATCCAGCTGTGAAGCCCAGGCCCCACACTCTGTATTTGCCCTATTTTATTATGTACCATATTGCAACCTTTCATTGCCTTTGGACAGTAATCTCCTTGATCTAGGGACTCTATTGTTTGCTTGGCACATTTCACCCATTGCCCAGAGCTACGTACGTGCCTGGCACAGTATAAATAGTATGAAGGCGGGAATTGATACGTGGCCACCACAGTGATGGGTACAGAATAAGTGGACAGATAGGCCATTGTTACTACCCTTGGCTCTTGCTTGATTTATGCTCTTTCCAGTGGAGTCTGATACAAGCCTTCAGTGACTCATTCACCTCTAGCCCTCTACTGTCTCAGTCTTCTGCCTCCCAGCTTCATCATTGGAACATGCTTTCTTTACTCCTGAGGGCATTCTGTGCCAAAAAAATAAAAAGTCTGTGACCAATATTTTAAAATTCTGCAAAATTGTGCAAATTTCATTTGTCATATAAATGTGGAGGCTCCAGCACAGGGCACTGGCTGTACAGAGGTGGGAGATGACTGTACATCTCCCCCTCCCACTCCCAGGACATGGACTTAGCGATAAGGCTGCACCCAAACCTGACACAGTGCAAGGACTGGACCTGCCCCAGAAACACCACAGAGCCCTGCCCCTCCGTGCCAGGTGCATCAGGTATGGGCAGGCAGGATCCAAGTGTGGAGGGGCTTAGTGTGGGGGGAATTCAGGTGTGGGTTGAGTGGGTTCTGTGTGGGGCAATCTGGGTGCAAGCAGTTCAGTGGGGGATCTGAGTGTGGGCAGGGATCTGGATGCACAGGAGCTTGCTGGGGGGTTCTGGATGCAGTGGTAATGGGACTCTGCAGGAGGATCCAGGTGAAGGTGGTTAGAGCTCAGCAGTGGGATCTGAGTGTGCAGGGGATAGAGCTCAGGAGGGGGGTCTGGGTGTGGGAGGCTCAGTGCAGGGAGCCAGATGCTGGGGGAGTGGGGCTTTGTAGGGTTGGGATCCAGGTGCAGCCGGTTGGAGCTTGGTAGGTTGGGGATCTGGGTGTGGGTAGTTCATCAGCGTGGTCCAGGTACAGGGGGGAGCGGGACTCTTTGGGGGGGTTCTGGGTGCAGTGTGGGTGAGGCTCGGTGGGAGGGTCTGGGTATGAGGGGGTCAGAATGCACGGGGGTTGGATGGATGGGGGATCAGCTCCCTGCACAGTGATCTCCACCCCTGCAGCTAAGGAATGATGGGTGCAGGAACAGCTGAGAGTGGGGGTAGGGGGGAGTTTGCAGAGCTTCCTACAGCCGGGGTGAGAAATCTGGGGGAGGGTCTGACATGGCCCTGGATGCCATGCAGGGCAGAGGAAGTTCTGTTCTCCCCAGCCCAGCTGAGACTAGCAGCTGAGCCCGGCACAGGGAAGGAGCCACCAGCCATATCTTACCCATTCCTGCCCATACCCCACAGTGATTTACCTCTCTGTCGGCTGCCCTGGGCACCCGAAACATACTGCTGGGGAGGGTCGCATGACCGCTTTTGTGGCTTCCCTTTGCTTCCCTGTCAGAAAGTCATTTTTCTGCGGGGAAACAAAGAAATCTGCAGGGGACATAAATTCTTTGTCTGTGCAGTGGCGTAGAATTCCCCCAGGAGTATCTCTTCCTTTTCTTCCAGGACAGAGGCAGCCAACAGTGTACTGAGGCGCACAGCCAGCAGGGAGCGCTCTTACGTCCTCTCTGCTGCCAAGAAAAGCAATGGGTGAGTCTCATGGGAGGGGTAAACAGAATTGAAACTATTAGCAAATGTTTCACAGGGACTTATGAGCCTGATCCATTGAAGGCAATATGAGTCTTTCCATTGGCTTCTATTGGCTTTGAATCAAGTCCTAACTGAAAAAAGTCCAAGAAACTGCAGAACTGGGCATATCCATTGAAGGACCTTTGAAGTGTTTCCCATCCGAGAGGGAAAGGAGCAGAAGGAAAGAAAAACAGCCTGAAATCTTTGAAAAAATGATTCCTAACTCTCTAGAACCCACAACTAAGATGCATATTTTCAGGCTTGGCTGCTCAGAACATCCCAAACACCTGTTTTCTCCAGCCCAGCTTTATTGCACCAAGGAGAGAGGGGACAGGGGCAGAAGGGGCTTGCAAACATTAGTATGGGCCAAAGAATCTTCCACAAAGAAATTGGATTCCAAGCAGGATTTGCATCCAGTTTAGATAAGCTCCTTGGGGCAGGGACTGTCTTTTACCATATGTTATGAGGCCCCGCATCTCAGCTGCAGCTCCAGTAACAGGAGAAGTGTAAGTATGCAGAGATATTGCTGGTGTAAGAAGCTCCTCTATCCAACTCTTCCCTGGGGGTTGTAAAGGTCAGTTCCACTGGTCAAAATAAGATTGATCTCCCAGGAGAAGTGACTGCAATTTTTGCCTCTTAAAGGGCATCTTTTCCCCTCTTGGTCTAACTCGGGGTGGCACAATGAGGTAGCAGAGAGGCTGGCGGTGCCTGTGAGGGAATGGGAGAAGCAAGGAGGGAAGTGCCACAGCAGTGACATAAAGTGGTGTAATTTACACAAGGGTAATAAGATAGTGTACCTTGCACTGATTTGGAATTCAGCTGGTGTGCAAAACAAATGCCGTATATGTGGCAAGAAGGCAGAAGGATTTTGTGTGTAACAAGAAAAAAACTACTAAAAGGAAGGTGTAAAATATGAGGGGTGACTTTATTTTACACCTTCTTATCAGATGCTTTTCCTGCTTTCGCCCCCTAGGTGTGTAATTTACATTGGTTTTGTATACCCACTCACTGCTAAATCTGTGCAAACAGCATTACATGGTCCTATATGCAAAATAGCATCACCCTTCAGTTCTCTGTTGAATTTGTCTCAGCGCCTCCCATGAGAACTGCTCCTATGCCAGGTTTGCTCACTGGCTTCATGCAATCTTTGCCCTTGTATCTCCTTTACAGAAGCCCAACACAAGAAGTACCACCCTTCATTGCCAAGAGGTGAGTCATTGGCTCTGTGCCCCATTCTCAGTGTAATGGATTCTATTAAGGGCTAGGGTTTGGAGTTTCCATCTGGTGTGAAATTGTAGGCTGGGAAAATGCCTAGATAGGCTGGACCCATCCATTTGGGCTGACTTATACTGACACTGGAAAGCTCCTAGTGGGATGAACATGGCAACTTAGGCTATGTCTACAATGGCCCTTTTGTCATAAAACTTTTTTCACTCAGGGGTGTGAAAAAACACCCCCCTGAACAACAAAAGTTTTAACGATGAAAAGCACAGGAGTGGACGGGACTTCGTTAGCAGAAACTGCTCTCAGCGCTGAAGCTACCACCCCTCATTGGAGATGGCTTTATTTTGTTGCCAGGAGACAAAATGGCTATACAGCACACCTTATAACGGCACGGCTGCAGTGGCACAGCCATACCGTTGGAAGGTGCGCAGTGTAGACATAGCCCTAGATACTGAACTGGAAGATGACAACCATGGATTGTCAGGAATCCTGGAATTGTGGTTGGGAGATCATGGGGACCCACTTCCCTTCCTCCTCCAGAAGAGATTGGCCCCTGCAATCAGGGCCACCATTGGGCTTTTAACTTCCTGAGCAGTCAGTCCCACACAGAGAAAGGCTATCGAGGTGAGGGTAAGGGCTTGCTTCACTCAGCCAGTTAACAACATATTCATTGTTAAGTCCAGCTGTGGACTCCAGGGACAGAAACAAAGTTTGACCCTAAGACGAACAGAGAAAAATTCTACAGCATGAGGGGAGATGAAATAAAATGTTTGAACAAGTGTGTGTGCATGTGTGTGTAATGATGTGATGTTTGTGTTTTTATTTTTCATCCTGAAAGTGTTGAGATTGAGGAGGAAGGAGGACTGCACATGCAGAATCAGACCCTTCCGGCTTCATCAAGGTTTGGTCTTGGTGGCAAAAGGTAGTGTCCCTGCCTCTGGATTACTCTGTGTGCGTTTAGGATGAGGTCCATTTTCCAGCTTGTCTTCCTGCGTGACACTGAAGATAGTTGCTGGTGAAAGGTGACAGTCTTTCTGATCACAGTTGATGATGGAGGGTCCCCTCCCACAAGAAGCAGGGCAAGGATGGCTATGGCTGGAGATGGGACGCTAGGCAGGGTAGGCCAGAGTTCTGAGGTGGCCCTGAGCATTCTCTCTCTCAGGTGGTTGGCTGGCTCATATGGTCAGGGTCTAACTGGCCACCATATGTGGAGTTGGGAAGGAATTCTCCCCCAGATCAGATCGGCAGTGACCTTGGGTGGGTTTTGCCTTCCTGTGCACTGCAGGGGTGCAGGTCACTTGCCAGGATTATCTGGGTATCTCTCACTTCATCATTTCTCTGCCAATGCAGGGTTTTGGGCTCTGGTGCACCTCAGTCCCTTCTATCCTCTGCCTGTGGCACATAATAGTCTAGTCTCTTGTGGTCTCCTGTACTTTGGTCTCATTTTGGGTTTAGTGTGTGGGTGCTGGGTGGTGCTGGTGGCCTGTGTTCTATGGGAGGTTAGACTAGATGATCTTGTGGGCCCTTCTGGCCTTAAATTCTGTTACATCCTTGGCCATCCCTGCTGAAGAGGGGAGGGGCCAAAAAAAACAGGTCAAATAATTCTAGGGGACAAAAGGGCAGGGGTGGGAATGGGGCCAAAGGGAGTGAAGAAGCCATGCTGATAGGCCTGGAGACTGATGGCCCGTGTGACCAACTATAGCGTGGGGGAGGAGCAATGCAAGCTTCCTCCAAAACACCACTGCTTCTCTCTTGCCTTAAAGGTGAGGGGAGTTCAACCTCTATTGCCCATTTAGTCTTGATGTCATTTCAATGAGGAGCTCATATGCCACAATGATAAGCGTGTGTAAATTCCTAGAGAGACAGAACAAGCTAAGAAGCCAGTGCTAGTTCTAACGGGCTCACCTATCCATTGAACAGCCATCAGATGGTAACGATTTTCCTAAATTAGGAGCCTTGGCTGGATGAACTGATTCAGCTACCTAGCTAATTATTTCCAGTCTACTAAGCCAACTGTCCCATCTTGCTGGATTTTAAATTAAATTAATCTACCTTGACAATGGTAGCATAATATAGGTCTGACCTCCAGGACTAGAGCCATGTATTAAGTTTTCAACTGATTGTTACTGCAGTGGTAAATGTCACCCTACTTTCTGAAGAAGAGTGCTGTGTGAGCTCAAAAGCTTGTCTATCTCACCAACAGAACTTGGTCCAGTAAAGATATTACTTCCCCCACTTTGTGTCTCTAGTATTCTTGGGCCAACATGGCTACAACAACACTGCATACTCTAACTTCAAGCATCCAGCAAACTGGACGTCCCACTGAAAGCCCACCATTGTATAGAAAGGGTTGTTATCATAGTAAATGGGCCACTGCACTCTTATTTTGGCACCTGAGGCCCAATGACCAGCTCCATCCAATTTAAAGGAGGTGCAGTGACAGCCCCCTGCAATCTGTGTTGACTGGAAAAGTGTTGGCTGTGCTGCTGGGCTTCAGAGGAGGTGGGAAGAGTGAAAGAGTTGTGGAAGGGGAGACACACCTGTCCTCAGAGGGAAAAATCCTGGTGATTTCCCCATGGCTTCTTCCAGTTTAGAATTCAGCTGTCACCTTCCACTTGAACAGCGGGGTTGGTGTCAGATACCAGTATTATTGGCATTTCTGCTGTTCTTAAGACTAGTGGCCACACACAGCAGAGAATCCAGTAGCCAGAGCCTCTCTGGCTAGAGGACTTTGTCTTCTGGGATGAAGTAGTTGCATCACAAAACTGTGATGTATTCTCATGACAATAAGATCCAGGACCATAGCTGGAGTTTCTTTGGGAAATGTTTCTCTCCCTCTTCTCCCCATCCCAATTTTTTTTCCCAAGGAAAATTATATTTTTTTATTTTAAATGTATTGGATTTTCATCTAAACATTTTTTGGTTTTCATTTTTCAGTGAAAACCCCAAACATTTCAGTGACATTTCACAGACATTTTTCATGAAAAAGACTGTTTAATGAAAAAAGCCATTTTCAATTAATAAAACATTTAGGCAGAATTTTTTTTGACCATCCCTAGTCACAGCATCAAGACTCAGGTGTATTGATGCAACATCGCAACATGGTGACATTTACATCTTTATCTCTCTAACTTGGCTCTTATTCTGAGACCTATTACTGTACCATATCAGTCCCAATATAATGACATATAATGTGGGGTAAACAAAAAATTGGGGGCAGTGATGTGAAAGTGAGCTTAGAGATGTGTGGGATTGTCATGTCCTATAGGTAACACTATTTGTCCTATAGGGGAATGTGGTCTGTTCATCACTTACGTGCACTCCTCCTTACACAATATGTACGAATGGAAATTTGCCTTCATTGGTAGTGGTTATAATGATATTTACATTTATACAATTATAATAAGGATCTCAAAGCATGTTACCAACATTAATTAATGAAGCCTTCCAATACACCTTGTTTCAGTAGCAGCATCA
This sequence comes from Chelonia mydas, assembly GCF_015237465.2. NCBI lineage: Eukaryota > Metazoa > Chordata > Testudines > Cheloniidae > Chelonia > Chelonia mydas. The sequence goes on from NC_057855.1 coordinate 55,990,551, forward strand.
CAAGCTCTTCCTACATTGGGGTGGGAGACTTAAGGAGGGCACTACTAGCTCTTGCACACAGGAAGGCGCTGTACTGCCAGTTAAGGGGTAAAGGGTTTATTACCAGGCAAATGCTGTATGTTGTTTGTGAATAGGTTGGCTTTTCCCCACATGTTCTCCAACAGGGGGCAGCACCTCTTCAAAAATTTGGCCTACAAAGCAATTTTTGGGTAGGGAAGGGAATACACTCACACAGGGCACAGTAGACTGTATGCATGCATATACTATGCAGCTGTTCGACGTGCTCCTGCCAGTTATTGGCACCCAGAGGCCTCGACCACGAAGTCCCCATTATGCTAGGTGCTAGACAGACCCTGTGTTAAAAAGTTCACAGTCACAAGTGTGGGGGAATCCTTGCACAGAGCCCCATTGATGTCAGTAACTTTAGTGAGCCCTGCATGGGTGCAGATGTCTGCCCATGAGCGTTGCATTGCAGTCTTGAGGCCTTGAAATGGCTATTAAACTGTCATTGGTGAGTCTGGTGATGGTGCCATCAGGAAGGGTCCACAAGACCTGGGTTCAAAGCCCTGCTGTACCATAGACTTCCTGTGTGAGTTTAGACAGGTCACTTGGCCTCCTCAGTTCCCTATCTGTACAGTGGTGCTAATAGGGCTGCCCTGCCTCCCAGGGGGTTGTGAAGATAACTACAGTAGACTGGCAGATGCTCAGATACTCTGGTCATGATGGCCAGATAAGTACCTTAAATAGATATTGCATTATTACTCTTTTATTTGCCAGTATCAATGGGGAGAGAAAGAGACCAACTGGGTCTTCCTGGAGTAAGCCAAAGCCAATGACTGCTGTTTCCACCACAAGGTAAGAGTGGTGGTACTGATGGTGCTATGGGAAACGTGTCTGTCCCTTCACCCTACCCTGGTGTGTGTTGCCCCTTGAACTTATTTGAAAGGTAAAGTGAAGCAGTCTTGCCAAGCACAGTCCCTCTGTGCAGGAGGCACTTTCACCATATCAGGGGAGGGAGCATTAAATATGGTAATCTGCTGTCTTCTGGAATACACAGCTGCAAAAAAATTCAGCTGCAAGAATTCAGAGTCAAACTGGTCAAAAGCCCAAAAGGAGTTTAATGAAAAAATTTGTATTTGTCTTTGTTGCAAAGTGTTTGGAATGGAACCGTTTTCATTTTTTTCAAAAATGGTCACCATTTTTTTAAATTCCCAATGTTTTTATCAAAAATGTTATCGAAATTGTTATTGACCGTTTTCAATGTAATTGAAAACCAAGCGCTTTGGTAAATGATATTTTTTTAAAAATGTTCTCAATTAAACACAGTTTTTTCTGCAAATAATGGAACATTTTGCCCACAACAGTTAAAAACATTGGGGAGGGGCTGTTTTTTTGATGGGGAAAAAAACCTTTTTGATAACAAATTTTGACCAGCTTAGTCGTGAGCTAGTTTGCTCATTGAGCACATTTTTCTTTGCTGTCTTCGCAGCTTTGACACAGACAGTAAGAGCCAAGCCACCAGATCCTGGAGTGAAAGCACATCGCAGATCTCCAGTTACACTGAAATCAGGTGCAGTGCACGAGTTCTAAGTTTCTCAAACCTCCCGGGTGGCCATAATATATGGCTGCTGAGACAAACCACCACTGGGGCTGTTTCTTCTTGGTGATGCTTACTTGTATCTGGGCCATGTGATTGTTTTCCTAGAATCATAGAAGTGTAGGGCTGGAAGGGACCCTGAGAAGTCATCTAGCCCAGTCCCCTGCTGTGAGGCAGGACCAAGTAAACCTAGACTATCCCTGATGGGTGTTTGCCCAATCTGTTCTTAAAAACCTCCAATGATGGGGATTCTACAACCTCCCTTAGAAGCCTATGAGCCCTGAGAGTTAGAAAGTTTTTCCTAATATCTAACCTATATCTCCCTTGCTGCAGATTAAACCCATTACTTCTTGTCCTACCTTCAGTGGTCATGGAGAAAACTGATCACAGTCCTCTTTATAACAGCCCTTATCTCAATACTAAACATGCTGAGTTGTTTTAACCTTTCCCTATAGATAAGGTTATCTAAACATTTTATCTGTTTTGTTGCTGTCTCTGGACTCTCAACAATCGTCCACACCTTTCTTAAAGTGTGTCATCCAAAACTGGAACCAGTACTCCACCTGAGGCCTCACCCAGTGCTGAGTAAAGTGGGACAGTTACCTCCAATGTCTTACATACAACATTCTTGTGAATACACCCCAGAGTGATATTAGCCCTTTTTGCAGCTGCATCCCAACGCTGACTAATGGATGCAGTGCAGTCATTGAACAGTCCCCACCATAGCACTGATGCTTCAGTGCTACAAGTAAAGCTGAGGAGGCTTCTTCTATTTTATGACAGAGTTAACATTTAGACTGAAATTTGCCCTGTTTGGTGTCAGTCTCAGAAAGGGAAGATAGCTGCCAGCATCCAGCTTCCGGTTACCTGATTTTCAGAGGTTCTGAATCACAAGTCTGTGGGGACTGCTGTTCAGCACCTCTGAACAGCACCTACTTTCTGACAGCTAGGGTATCAGCAGAGTAAAATGTAGAGCCTTATTTCCTGAGCTAAGCAATATTTCATTTTAACCCAGTCCCTGCACTGTATATATTACAACCCACCACATTCCCTCACCTCCCTGGCAGTAGCATTTCTCCTCTGTCCCCCAGCCCCAGCCCTAGCTGATTTTTATTGCATTTTGCCTGCCGAAATGGTGAAGACAGACAGACCCCAAATGGCAAGTCCTGGTCTGAAATCAGGTCACAGCATGGGAAGAGGTACTAAGTCACGAAGGACTGGCTGTTCTGCTTGACAGAGAGCATAAGCCTTCTTTTCATTCAGAAGAGTATTGGTCAGTGATTGCAGACTGTCTGAGAGTCATGGTCACAGGCCAGTCTCCGAGCACATCCCCTGCTGCCTGAGTTGTGCCTTATCATGTTTTCCACTGGTCCTTCCCTGCCCCAAAAGGGTCTGCCATGTGTCCCAGTCCCCAAGGAACTCCTCTGTCCATTCCTTACTTTTCTTAGTGGGCTCCCAGCTGCCCCCAGCAAGCTGTGCACCTGCCAATCACAATTTGAGTTTGAAGCACTGTGGCTCCCTCGAATGCTGCACCAGAGCCCAGGCACAAAAGTAGCTAAAAAGCCAGACAAAGAGCTTCCCAGGTAAGGTCATGCACACACTCTAAACTCACATAATCACTGTGAAGTGTCGAGACCACTTGCAATGAACATCAGGAACATTTGAGCTCCATTTTGATTCCTGTGGGAAGAGGGGAAGTGATCCGATCCAGAAGAACAGTTTATTCAGTATTTCTGAAGTGTTCCTTGCACTGCTGCAGGGAGCAGACCTTCACTCCATGTGCACACATTTCTATTGGGGATGGAGTGTTCAGTGCAGCGCTGGGTGTCTTGGAAAGTAGGGGGACATTCACACTTTATCTTTTGTTTTATTAATTATTGTTTATTGTGATTATCAGTGACAAAGTGGATGAGGAGAAGCCTGTTGAGACTTCTCCAGCTGAAGCAACAACAACCAAACCCACTCTGGCTACGGGCAGAAGGTAGAGTTGCTGCGGAGTTTGTTACATGAAATAAGCCTGCATGCGAGCGGGTGCTCCCAACTCATATGTACTTTGTGTGGCAGGTGGTGCCACTTGCTATGCTATTGCCTTCACTAGCTCCACTGAAGAAGGGGTGGTTCCTCTCAGTATTGAGAAAGACGCTGTTCTGCCCAGTGAACAAGCAGTGAGGCACTTAGTTTGTTCTACCCAAGAGTAGATGGGGGCTGATATCTTTCCCATATTCAGATCTCCTCTGCCCCTAATCACAGTAATACCCACCAGTCCAGCTGAGAAGGCTTGCTACCCATTTCTTTTATACAGACCTCCTCTGGCCTAGGTTATACCGTTTGTCTATTTCAGAGATCCTTCTGTCCTTTCCTCAGGTTCAGAGGAAACCTTGAGTGGAACCATGGGTGGAAGAAACTCATTTGCTTACTATGTCCCATGTTAGTGGAGCTCTCTTCCCTCTCATGTTCACTGCTCAGAGTTTTTTTGCTATCTTTTGGTTGGATCAGAACAGGCTTCAGACCTATTTATTTGGCCTTTCCTTTTAAATTCTGTCTTCCTTTGCTATATGGGACTTCAATAACTGTAGAGGGCTTGGATGTACCAAATGAGTTTGTGGTAGCATGTCCGCTTAATTGCAACTTTCTTTCTATATTTAATCAGTGAAGAAAGAGTTATAAATGCGCCCAAGCCAATGCCTCAGAGTGAAATAAAGTTGAGAGCCACCTCCTCTCCAGAGAAAAGGTAGAGTTCAGACTGTGTTGATGTTCCCTTAGTCAAGGTCCATGAATATATCCCTGTGTCTCATTATTGCAGCGAATGCATGATCCTAGAGCACTGGCCATGGTGGGAGTTATCTGACATGGCCACTCCTACCTGTGCAATCATTCAGTGTGTGAGATAGTCTCCCAAAAGACAGAAGGGATCACTGTTGCTTGAGCTAGGCAGGGCAAAGAGTGAAGAAAGATTACACTGTAGGGAACAATTGGCAGAGTGAGAAAATAGACACAGCAGCTGAACAGGTCCATGGTGGCTCTGATTTATATGATTAGCTTGAGCAGAGTGGGCTATCCTCCAGTATATTTCTGTTTTTTCCTATGCACCCCTGTATTATATTTCCATAAGTTATATTAGGCTACAGTACAAGTATTACATACCAAGTCTTACTTTTGGTTTTTTGTTACTAGTGACAAACCAGTTAAAGAGGAGCCTGACCTGATCTCCTGGGATGAATCGGTTCCAAAAGCCACCACCATTTCCACGGGGGAAAGGTAGAGTCCATATGAAACACCTTCCCTCCTCCTGCCATGAAATGAGGGTTGTGCAGAGAGTGAAATAGATGCTGTCTGTCTCTGCCTGTTGGGTGTTCCCTTTAGCTCGCCTTGTGCCTGCAGCGCAAGAGCCCTCTGATAAAAGGTTAGTATAGTAAATGAGGCTTAGTCCAGGAGGCAGGCAGTAAAAGGTGCTGTAACCAGGTGTCACCGAGTCACCGGGCCAGTGCTCTGGAACTACTCCATACGAAGCCAGTCCGGACTCTGGTGTGGCATGCCTTCTCTCTCTGAGCATACTGTTTCCAGGGCAAGAAGGGTACACAGCTTCGACCTTCCTGGGTCTGACCTCAGAGCATTCAGCATCCCCTTTCACACCGTGCATTTCCCACAGTAAGTCCACCCGTGCGGGACTCTTGGGGAAGCCAGCGGGCCCTGCACCCCAACTCCACAGTCAGAACTGACTCTCAGCCAGCCAGTAAAATAGAAGGTTTATTATTTGACAGGAACACAGAGTAGAAATCAGTGACTTTCAGCCAAGTCCATCTCCCCCTCTTCCAGTCCAACACAGCAGACTGCCAGCTTCCAGCCATCCGACCTCAGACAGCCCCGTTGCTCCTCCTCCTTCTTTTTGGTCTCACTTCCTGGGTAGAGTCACCTGGTTGTAACCTGGTTGCATCCCCCTCCTGGGTCTCAGGTTATGAAGGGCACCGGTCATAGTATAGGTGCAGGCAGCTAGAGCAGCCTCACCTGCCCCAGAGGTCCTAGCCAAAGTCACACACTCCTATTCCCACTACCGAGGTATTGGTGCAGCACACAGGGAAACTGAGGCACACACAGTATTCATGCAAAACAGTAAAACTCACATAGGCTCAACAGTAAAACTCACATACAACATAACAAGGGAAAATCCCCACTTCATCACACCAGGAAAATGGGGCAGCCTGATGTGAAGGTAGCATAGCAAGTGGCTAAATGCCTCTTCTACCCCTGGAGCACATTCTTTTCAGAAGTAGCTGTTGTGGGTGTTCTCCCCATATCTCTAATGAAAGCTGCCTACCACTGCCCTCTTTACCTTCAGCATAAGATCAGTGATGTAGCACTCATTTATATAGCTCATTTCATCTAGCAGGATCTCAAATCAGGTTTGACTGTTGACCTGATTCACGTGTGCTGGAGAAAGAGAGGAGAGGAAGATGCAAATTGAAGCCCCTGCAATAGTGTTACCTTGAGAATTCACCCTGAGGGAGGACAGTGGTGTTTAAGACATTGCATGCCCTAGAAGTTTCCCCTCTTCCTTTTCATCTCTCTCTGCCCTCCCCTGATTCCCCCTTTCACCTCAGAAGACTACTCATTTGTATAGTTTCCACCTTTAGGAGAAACAGCTGCCAGCTCCAGCTCTCAGCAGCCTAGTAGACCAGAGCAGCAACCTCCTTTCTCCAGGCCTGGCAGCTACAACACGCTTGAAGGGATAGACATCTCCTCTCAGCACAGCAAAGGGGATTAACCCCTTTCTTGCTCAGCCAGAGATGGGGCACATATACTCCATCACACTTCCCTCCTTGCCTAAAGGTTGTGTCTCTAGCTCAGGTGGGAGGCAGGTTGGTGATGCAGTGTGTGATGGAAGCTTGCAGCGAGGCTTCTGTGCTGTGGATAAATTGATTGCCAAACCAGCCTCTTTCACCAGCCACAAAGTCATAGAATCATAGAAGATTAGGGTTGGAAGAGACCTCAGGGGGTCATCTAGTCCCACCCCCTGCTCAAAGCAGGACCAACATCAACTAAATCGTCCCAGCCAAGGCTTTGTCAAGCCGGGCCTTAAAAACCTCTAAGGATGGAGATTCCACCACCTCCCTAGGTAACCCATTCCAGTGCTTCACCATCCTCCTAGTGAAATAGTGTTTCCTAATATCCAGCCTAGACCTCCCCCACTGTAACTTGAGACCATTGCTCCTTCTTCTGTCATTTGCCACCACTGAGAACAGCCGAGCTCCATCCTCTTTGGGACCCCCCTTCAGGTAGTTGAAGGCTGCTATCAAATCCCCCCTCACTCTTCTCTTCTGCAGACTAAACAAGCCCAGTTCCCTCAGCCTCTCCTCATTAGTCATGTGCCCCAGCCTCCTAATCATTTTTGTTGCCCTCCGCTGGACTCTCTCCAATTTGTCCACATCCTTCCTGAAGTTGGCGACCCCAAACTGGATGTAATACTCCATATATGACCTCACCAGTGCCGAATAGAATAGAGGGGAATAATCACTTCCCTAGATCTGCTGGCAATGCTCCTACTAATGCAGCCAATATGCCATTGGCCTTCTTGGGAACAAGGTCAGGCACACTGTTGACTTATATCCAGTTTCTTGGCCACTGTAATCCCCAGGTCCTTTTCTGCAGAACTGCCGCTTAGCCAGTTGGTCCCCAGCCGGTAGCAGTGCGTGATATTCTTCAATCCTAAGTGCAGGACTCTGCACTTGTCCTTGTTGAGCCTCATCAGCTTTGTTTTGGCCCAATCCTCCAATTTGTCTAGGTCACTCTGGACCCTATCCCTACCCTCCAGCATTTCTACCTCTCCCCCGAGCTTAGTGTAATCCACGCACTTGCTGAGGGTGCACTCCATCTCATCATCCAGATGTTAATGAAGAAGATGAATAAAAGCGGTCCCAGGACCGACCCCTGGGGCACTCCATTTGATACCGACTGCCAACTAGACATCAAGCTGTTCATCAATACCCATTGAACCCGACGATCTAGCCAGCGTTCTATCCATCTTATAGTCCATTCAGCTGATCCATACTTTTTTAACTTGCTGGCAAGAATACTGTGGGAGACCGTATCAAAAGCTTTGCTAAAGTCAAGGTATATCATGTTCACTGCTTTCCCCATATCAACAGTGTCAGTTATCTCATCATAGAAGGCAATCAGGTTGGTCAGGCATGACTTGCCCTTGGTGAATACATGTTGACTGTTCGTGGTCACCTTCCTCTCCTCCAAGTGCTTCAAAATGGATTCCTTGTGGTCTCGCTCCATGATTTTTCTGGGGACTGAGGTGAGGCTGATCAGTCTGTAGTTCCCTGGATTCTCCTTCTTCCCTTTTCAAAGATAGGCACTATATATGCCTTTTTCCAATTGTCCGGGACCTCCCCCGATTGCCATGAGTTTTCAGAGATAATGGCCAATGGCTCTGCAATCACATCAGTCAACTCCCTCAGCATCCTTGGTTGCATTGCATTCATCCCCATGGACTTGTGCATATCAAGCTTTTCTAAATAGTCCTTCACCTGTTGTTTCACTACTGAGGGCTGCTCACCTCCTCCTCATCCTGTGCTGCCCAGTGCAGCTGTCTGGGAGCTGACCTTGTCTGTGAAGACCGAGGCAAAAAAAGCATTGAGTACGTCAGCTTTTTCCACACCATCTGTCACTATGTTGCCTCCCCCATTCAGTAAGGGTCCCACGCTTTCCCTGACCACCTTCTTGTTGCTAACACACCTGTAGAAACCCTTCTTGTTACCCTTCACGTCCCTTGCTAGCTGCAACTCCAATTGTGCCTTGGCCTTCCTGATTACACCCCTGCACACTCTAGCAATATTTTTATACTCCTCTCTAGTCATCTGTCCACATTTCCACTTCTTGTAAGCTTCCTTTTTGAGTTTAAGCTCACCAAAGATTTCACTGTTACGGTTGCCTGCCAAATTTGCTATTCTTGCTGCACTTCGGGATGGATTGTTTCTGTGCGCTCAATAAGGCTTTTTTAAAATACAGCCAGCTCTCCTGGACTCCGTGCCCTGTTCATATTAGCCTCCCAGGGGATCCTGCCCATCAGTTCCCTAAGGGAGTCTAAGTCTGCTTTTCTGAAGTCTAGGATCCTTATTTATCTACTCTCCTTTCTTCCTTTTTTCAGGATCCTGAACTCAACTATCTCATAGTCACTGCTTCCTAGGTTGCCACCCACTTTTACTTCCCCTACCAATTCTTCCCTGTTCGTAAGTAGCAGGTCAAGAGGAGCACGGCCCCTAGTTGGTTCCTCCAGCACTTGTACCAGGAAGTTGTCCCCAATACTCTCCAAAAACTTCCTGGATTGTCTGTGCACTGCGGTATTGCTCTCCCAGCAGATGTCAGGGTGATTGAAGTCCCCCATGAGAACCAGGGCCTGTCATCCTGAGACTTCAGTAAGCTGTCCGAAGAAAGTCTTGTCTACCTCATTTGTCTGATCCGGTGGTTGATAGCACACGCCCACCACAACATCACCCTTGTTGCTCTCGCCTCTAAACTTAACCGAAAGACTCTCAACAGGCTTTTCTCCTTGTAACAACCTTTTATGTATTTGAAAACTGTTATCATGTCCCCTCTCACTCTTCTCTTCTCCAGAATAAACAAACCCAATTTTTTCAATCTTCTGTCAGAGGTCATGTTTTCTAGACTTTTAATCATTTTTGTTGCTCTTCTCTGGACTTTCTCCAAGTTGTTCACATCTTTCCTGAAATGTGGCACCCAGAACTGGACACAATACTACAGTTGAGGCCTAATCTACAAAGAGTAGAGTGGAAGAATTACTTCTCATGTCTTGTTTACAACACTCCTGCTAATACATCCCAGAATGATGTTCGCTTTTTTTGCAGCAGCGTTACACTGTTGACTCATATTTAGCTTGTGATCCCCCAGATCCCTTTCTGCAGTACTCCTTCCTAGGTAGTCATTTTCCATTTTGTATGTGTGCAACATACTAAATGGAGTACTTTGCATTTGTACTTATTGAATTTCATCCTATTTTCTTCAGACCATTTCTAGTGTTTCACACAGTGCAACCTTGTTGGGCTAGACAGTAATTCCACTGAATGCCCTTTATGAAGCACTTTAACAACATGTATGAGCGAGTGAAGCAGTTTAATGACTCTCCTCCTCTGGCAGGTCCAGCCCCCGATCTAGAGACATTCCCGCACATCCCACTGATGCCAGATTCACAGCCCCTGGATATCTGGGTGATGCAGAATGTGACCCTAAAAGGTACGTGGGTGTTGCATTTAGTGGGGTTATCCAGGAAATCTGAGGACAAAGGAAAATCTAAAGTCCACGCCTCTCGGAAGGTACTCTTATTATAGCCATCAGCCCTGGAGTGTGAAATGATGAAAAGGACTGTGCAGAAGAGTGTAGATACCCCAGCTTGCAGGAAGTAGGGTGAGCTCAAGGTGTATTTCACCTCAGCCTTTCCTGACAAGATTTGAACACTTGAGCTCTATTCTCTCGTCAATGCCATGTGCTCGGAGGGATTAGAACCCTTAGTTCTTAGCCAGTGTTAATGTGGATAGGCTCTGCTCCCATCCTAGTCACCATAAGATGCTGCAGAGGCAACAGAGGTGTTGAAGGACAACTGAAATATATAGACAGGTTTCAGAGTAGCAGCCGTGATAGTCTGTATCCGCAAAAAGAAAAGGAGTACTTGTGGCACCTTAGAGACTAACAAATTTATTTGAGCATATGCATGCATCCGATGAAGTGAGCTGTAGCTCACGAAAGCTTATGCTCAAATAAATTTGTTAGTCTCTAAGGTGCCACAAGTACTCCTTTTCTTTTTGAAATATATAGAAAGTCAGTGTCAGTAGGTTGGCACATTGAAATGCAATTGGGGCCCATGAAACAATCCCCACAGAAAGAGCCTTTGAACAGTTGAACAGAGTCTTTCCTTTTTCTCAGCAAATAGAAGAGGTTTACATGCTGATTCAGGTGCCAGTGATGGGCTTTTCCTTCCTTACCAGATCTGTCCCAGGCTATGAGGAGGGACGCCCCACAAGAGAGGTCAGATATGAGAGTACCAGAGCCACAGAGCACAAAGAGCCTGAACTGAATGTGACAAGGTAAGGAGTTAGGGGACACAACCATCATATTGCTCTGATGATGAATTCCTGAGCTATGTTCCATTCCTCTTTTGTCTAAGGCTTTGGAAGTGCTTGTTGCTCACTAACCTCTTAGCGTCAAGCAGGTGCAGAACATCACAATTTGAAATTACCATGCCAGGTGCCAATTCCATCTATTCCCTGCAGGGGCCTCTGGCACTGCTGCACCTTGGTCCCTCCTTTTCTCTGTCTGTAGCACACAGTAGTTTGCTCTAATTCTGGATGTGCAGGTGCTGTGTGGTGCTGGTGGCTTGTGACATACATGAGGTCAGACTAGATGATCTGCTGGTCCCTTCTGGCCTTAAACTTTATTACTCTACAATGTTCAGGGCAATTAGGCCAAGCAATTCCAAACTTGCAGCCAAGGGGTTTAATTTGAGTAATTAATATTCAGATGATATTCACTGAAAATCAAATCTCAGTGAACTGATCTAATATAGCCCAAGCTTCTTCCAATGTTCCCAAGATCTATCCATTGCATGCGTGTCTTCATGGGTACAATCCAGCCCTCAGAAATGCATGCAGGACTCTCACTGACTTCTGTAGACTTTGTATTTGTGTATAGTTGGGTGGAATAGAGCCTGTGCTAAGGGTCTCCTAACTCCAGCATAAAAGAGGCCAAGTAACAAAATAGTAATTTCTATAGCAACTCACACCCCTTAATTGTACATGAGTGAACTTAGCCTCACAACCTCCTCTCTTAGATAAGTAAATATGATTATCCCATGTTACAGATGAAGAAACAGAGGCAGAGCAACTAAAAGTGTCTTGCCAAAGGACAGACAGTGAATCTGTGGCAGAGCTATTAGAGGTGCATGTCTTCTCAGTCCCAGCATTGTGCCTTAATCATAAGACCTCATCCTTTCTTCCCAGTCTGACCCTGGGTGTTGGCTTGTTGTGCAGGTGCTGACCCTGGGTCAGACTCCATTGGCTATTGGTCTTCGCTTACAACTGTCAAGCCACTATTGCTGGGAGGAAAACTCATAGAATGCTGTACATCCCAGATTAATGGGTAGTGCGAAGAGGGGTTTAGCAAAAGGAGTTCTGTAGTCCACGTTTATTTTGCTTTGTCTATACTTCCCACACATTGCCATGTTCTGGAACAGATATTTCACAAAGGATCTAGCCATTTCAGAATCTAATTCCATGAGCCAATCTCCAAGGCCCTTTGCACACTGGAATGACCCTCCTTCTTTGGTAGGTCCAGCCCTTCATCTGGAGACAGCAGTGCTGTTATCCAAGAGGTCCGACACAGAGTTCCCATGCACCTGGATGATGAAGAATTTGACTTCAACAGGTGAGGGGGAGATGTGTGTTTTTTTTCGAGTGCTGTCCCTGTGGGTGCTCCACTTTAGGTGTTTGTGAGCCCCTGCACTCGTAGTCGGAGACTTTTAGTAGCAGTGCCTGGTTGGGTCACACATGCACTGTAGACAGTGAACTGACGCTGTGCGACCAACTCCCACTCAGTTCCTTCTCTACTGCCCTTGGCTACAAGTGGGAGCAATCAGCAGCACCTCTTACTTTGTAATTAATTAGTTACAGTCAGTTACTTAGTTTCCTTATTAGCAGCTACTTAGTTTGTTTCCCTTTTCTTTTCTCCTTGGTTTAAAAAAAAAACAATAAAACCTCACAGCCAGGAACTTCAGAAAAACAGCCATTATGAGAGTGAAAGCCCACCCCCAATGGGAATGCCCGGTTTGCTGGGCTCTCAGCGCCTTGCCTCCAGGCTTGGAGTGCCTGTCCTTGACAGCCACGGTCGTGTGTTTGCTGCCTGTGTGTTAGTGCCTCCAACGCAGGCACTAACACAGTGCTACATTGCCTCAGGCTCACAGAAAGGCAGGGAGTGGAGAGATCTCTCGGACCTGTGTCAGGGCATGAGGCTTGGGACCCTCCCCTCTCACTTCACCGGCCACGGCTTCGGATCGGAGTGCCCTGCTGGGCATCACTTGAGGAAGCACCTGGGTCCCTACTGCAGGAATAAAAAAACCAAAACAAAACAAAAAAACCCACAGCGGATATAATAGCCACCAGGACCTCGGGTGGCTGAGAGCTCTGGCACCACTGCAGACAGAGACTTCGGGGAACGGCTCCAGGGCAGGCACTGAGAGGAGGTTGGAGACCCGTGCCTCCATGCCACAGGCTACAGGTCCTCCGTGGGCAGCTATCCAGTGCCGGCACTGCCTGTGTTGTCAGCACTGGGAGCCAAGGTGGTGGAAAACCCCAGCACGCCGGCTCCACTGGCTATGTCTATACTACGAAATTAGGTCGAATTTATAGAAGTCAGTTTTGTAGAAAGCGTTTTTATATGGTCGATTGTGTGCGTCCCCACACAAATGCTCTAAGTGCATTTAGTTGGCATTTAGTCGGCAGAGTGCGTCGAGGCAACTGTTGACTTCTGGAGCGTTGCACTGTGGGTAGCTATCCCACAGTTCCCGCAGTCTCCGCCGCCCATTTGAATTCTGGGTAGAAATCCCAATGCCTGATGGGGCAAAAACGTTGTCATGGGTGGTTCTGGGTACATATCGTCAGGCCCCCCTTCCCTCCCTCCCTCTGTGAAAGCAACGGCAGACAAACGTTTCGCGCCTTTTTTCCTGGGTTACCCATGCAGACGCCATACCACGGCAAGCATGGAGCCCACTCAGCTCACTGTCACCGTATGTCTCCTGGGTACTGGCAGATGCGGTACTGCATTGCTACACAGCAGCCGCTCATTGCCTTTTGGCAGCAGATGGTGCAGTATGACTGGTAGCCATCGTTGCCGTACTCCAGGGTGCTCTTTTAGCCAACCTTGGTGAGGTTGGTCAGGGGCGCCTGGGCAAACATGGGAGTGACTCAGCCAGGTCATTTCCCTTTTAAGTTTTGTCTCATGGCGATTCAGTCCTGCCAGCAGCCCTACTGCACCATCTTCTAATGAGCAGCCAGGAGACGACGATGGCCAGCAGTCATACTGCACCATCTTCTGCCGAGCACCCAGGAAATGACGATGGTCAGCAGTCATACTGCACCGTCTGCTGCCAGCAAGATGTATAAAGATAAATGAAGTGGATCAAAACAAGAAATAGACCAGATTTGTTTTGTATTCATTTTCTCCTCCCTCCCTCTGTGAAATCAACGATCTGCTAAACCCAGGGTTTTGAGTTCTATCCTTGAGGGGGCCATTCTGTTTCTCCTTGATGCAAAGTCACCCCCTTTGTTGATTTTAATTCCCTGTAAGCCAACCCTGTAAGCCATGTTGTCAGTCACCCCTCCCTCCGTCAGAGCAATGGCAGAAAATCGTTTCGTGCCTTTTTTCAGCACAGATGCTATAGCATTGGGAACATGGAGCCTGCTCAGATCACCGTGGCTATTATGAACACTATAAACACTGCACGCGTTAGCCAACAGGATATGCAGAACCATAACCTGCAAGAAAAGTGAAACCAGGCGAGGAGGAGGCTACTGCAGCGCCATGAAGAGAGTGATGAGGACATGGACATAGACTTCTCACAAAGTATGGGCCCCTGCAATGTGCACATCATGGTGTCAGTTGGGCAGGTTCATGGCATGGAACGCCGATTCTGGGCCCGGGGAACAAGCACAGAGTGGTGGGACCGCATAGTGTTGCAGGTCTGGGACGATTCCCAGTGGCTGTGAAACTTTCGCACGCGTAAGCGCACTTTCATGGAATTTTGTGAATTGCTTTCCCCTGTCCTGAAGCGCAAGAATACCAAGATGAGAGCAGCCCTCACAGTTGAGAAGCGAATGGCGATAGCCCTGTGGAAGCTTGCAACGCCAGACAGTTACCGGTCAGTCGGGAATCAATTTGGAGTGGGCAAATCTACTGTGGGGGCTGCTGTGATGCAGGTAGCCAACACTATCACTGAGTTGCTGATATCAAGGGCAGTGACTCTGGGAAATGTGCAGGTCATAGTGGATGGCTTTGCTGCAATGGGATTCCCTAACTGTGGTGGTGCGATAGACAGAACCCATATCCCTATCTTGGGACTGGAGCACCAGGGCAGCCAGTACATAAACTGCAAGGGGTACTTTTCAATGGTGCTGCAAGCACTGGTGGATCACAAAGGACATTTTACCAACATCAACGTGGGATGGCCGGGAAAGGTACATGACGCTCGCATCTTCAGGAATTCTGGTCTGTTTCAACAGCTGCAGCAAGGGACTTACTTTCCAGACCAGAAAATAACCGTTGGGGATGTTGAAATGCCTATAGTTATCCTTGGGGACCCAGCCTACCCCTTAATGCCATGGATCATGAAGCCATACACAGGCACCCTGGACAGTAGTCAGGACCTGTTCAACTATAGGCTGAGCAAGTGCAGAATGGTGGTAGAATGTGCATTTGGACATTTAAAAGTGTGCTGGCGCAGTTTACTGACTTGGTTAGACCTCAGCAAAACCAATATTCCCACTGTTATTACTGCTTGCTGTGCGCTCCACAATCTCTGTGAGAGTAAGGGGGAGACGTTTATGGTGGGGTGGGAGGTTGAGGCAAATCGCCTGGCTGCTGATTATATGCAGCCAGACACCAGCGTTGTTAGAAGAGTACAGGAGGACACAGTGCACATCAGAGAAGCTTTGAAAACCAGTTTTAGGAATGGCCAGGCTACAGTGTGAAAGTTCTGTCTGTTTCTCCTTGATGGAACCACCCCCCACCCTGGTTTCACTCTACTTTCCTGTAAGCTAAGCACTCTCCCCTCCCTGCTTCGATCACCGCTTGCAGAGGCATTGTTGCTTCACATTCATGCATTCTTTATTTATTCATCACACAAATAGGGGGATGTCATAAATATAAAGGGAAGGGTAAACCCCTTTAAAATCCCTCCTGGCCAGAGGAAAAATCCTCTCATCTGTAAAGGGTTAAGAAGCTAAAGGTAACCTCGCTGGCACCTGACCAAAATGACCAATGAGGAGACAAGATACTTTCAAAAGCTGGGAGGAGGGAGAGAAACAAAAGGGTCTGTGTCTGTCTGTGTGCTGCTTTTGCCGGGGATAGACCAGGAATGGAGTCTTAGAACTTTAGTAAGTAATCTAGCTAGGTATGTGTTAGATTATGATTTCTTTAAATGGCTGAGAAAAGAACTGTGCTGAATAGAATGACTATTTCTGTCTGTGTGTCTTTTTTGTAACTTAAGGTTTTGCCTAGAGGGATTCTCTATGTTTTGAATCTAATTACCCTGTAAGGTATCTACCATCCCGATTTTACAGAGGGGATTTCTTTACTTCTATTAAAAGTCTTCTTGTAAGAAAACAGAATGCTTTTTCATTGTTCTCAGATCCAAGGGGTCTGTGGTCACCTATGCAAATTGGTGAGGATTTTTACCAAACCTTTCCCAGGAAGTGGGGTGCAAGGGTTGGGAGGATTTTTGGGGGAAAGACGTGTCCAAACTACGTTTCCCAGTAAACCCAGTTAGAGTTTGGTGGTGGCAGTGGAGATCCAGGGACAAAGGATAAAATTAATTTGTGCCTGGGGAAGTTTTAACCTAAGCTGGTGAAAGTAAGCTTGGGAGGTTTTCATGCAGGTCCCCACATCTGTACCCTAGAGTTCAGAGTGGGGGAAGAACCTTGACAGGGGATAACTGCCAAGGTAGCTGGGAGGGGTGGTGGAGGAGGGAAGCACCAGGTGGGGTGGTGGAAGAGGGAAGGACAAGGCCACACAGCACTTTAAAACTTTAAAACTTATTGAATGCCAGCCCTCTGTTGCTTGGGCAATCCTCTGGGGTGGAGTGGCTGGGTGGCCGGAGGCCCCCCCAACACGTTCTTGGGCGTCTGGGTGAGAAGGCTATGGAACTTGGGGAGGAGGGCGGTTGGTTACACAGGGGCTGTAGCGGCGGTCTGTGCTCGTGCTGCCTTTCCTGCAGCTCAACCATACGCTGGAGCATATGAGTTTGATCCTCCAGCAGCCTGAACATTGACTCCTGCCTTCTTTCAGCAAGCTGACGCCACCTACCATCTTCAGCCTGCCACCTCTCCTCGCGGTCATATTGTGTTTTCCTGCACTCTGAGATTGTCTGCCTCCACATATTTTGCTGTGCTCTGTCAGTGTGGGAGGACAGCATGAGGTCAGAGAACATTTCATCACGAGTGTTTTTTTTCACCTTCTAATCTTCGCTAGCCTCTGGGAAGGAGAAACATACGCAGCTGGTGGAGGAAAAAAAAGGGACAGTGGTATTTAAACAGACACATTTTATAGAACAATGGGTACACTCTTTCACGGTAAACCTTGCTGTTAACATTACATAGCACATGTGCTTTCATTACAAAGTCGCTTTTTGCCTCTTATTCAGGGTATGCCAGTTTGGTGTGAGAGATCACACACGCAGGGCCGGCAGGCAACAGAATTTGGCTTGCAGGCAGCCATGGTAAGCCACAGTTTTTTGGCTTCTTTAACCTTCCTAACATGTGGGAATGGTTTCAAACAGCAGCGCCCTCATTTCCCATATGAAGTAGCTGTTGGGTTGCCCATTAAAAATGGGTTGGCAGTTTAAAAGGAGGGGCTGCGGTTTCCGGGTTCACATGCAGCAGAAACCTAACTAAACCCCCCCTCCACACCCAATTCTCTGGGATGATGGCTTCACCCCTCCCCCCACTGGTGGCTGACAGTGGAGAAGATTTCTGTGCAGCAACAGGCAAACAGCCCAGCAGGAACGGGTACCTGAATGTCCGCTTACTAAAACCACCCTATTTCAATCAGGTGACCATGAATGATATCACTCTCCTGAGGGTAACACAGAGAGATAAAGAACGGATGTTGTTTGAATGCCAGCAAACACCGGGACCATACTCTGCAATGATTCCTGACTATGTGCTACTGGCCTGGCTTGGTAAAGTGTCCTACCATGGAGGACGGAATAAGGCTGCCCTCCCCAGAAACCTTTTGCAAAGGCTTTGGGAGTACATCCAGGAGAGCTTTATGGAGATGTCCCTGGAGGATTTCCGCTCCATCCCCAGACATGTTAACAGACTTTTCCAGTAGCTATACTGGCCGCGAATGCCAGGGCAAATTAATCATTAAACACATTTGCTTTTAAACCATATATAATATTTTCAAAGGTACACTGACCAGAGGTCCCTTCTCCACCTTCAGGATCCGGGAGCCTGCCTTGGGTGGGTTCAGAGGGTACTGGGTCCAGGGTGAGAAACAGATCCTGGCTGTTGGGGAAACTGGTTTCTCCGCTTCCTTGCTGTGAGCTATCTACAACCTCCTCCTCCTCCTCATCTTCCTCGCACCCAAAACCCACTTCCATGTTGCCTCCCAGTCCTTGGACAGAGTCAAAGCACAGGGTTGGGGTAGTGGTGGCTGCACCCCCTAGAATGGCATGCAGCTCATCAGAGAAGTGGCATGTCTGGGGCTCTGAACTGGAGCGGCCATTTGCCTCTCTATTTTTTCAGTAGGCTTGCCTAAACTCCTTAATTTTCATGTGGCACTGCTGCGGGTCCCTGTTATAGCCTCTGTCCTTCATGCCATTGGAGATTTTTTCAAATATTTTGGCATTTCGTCTTTTCGAACGGAGTTCTGCCAGCACGGATTCGTCTCCCCATACAGCGATCAGATCCCGTACCTCCCATTCGGTCCATCCTGGAGCTCTTCAGCGATTCTGGGACTGCATGTTCTCCTGTGATGATGAGCTCTGCATGGTGACCTGTGCAGGTGAGCTCGCCTCGCTGGCCAAACAGGAAGTGAAATTCAAAAGTTTGCGGGCCTTTTCCTGTACCTGGCCAGTGCAACTGAGTTGAGAGTGCTGTCCAGAGCGGTCACAATGGAGCACTCTGGGATAGCTCCTGGAGGCCAACACCGTCGAATTGCGTCCACAGTACCCCAAATTTGACCCGGCAAGGCCTATTTCAGTGCTAATCCCCTCGTCAGGGGTGGAGTAAAGAAACTGATTTTAAGAGCCCTTTAAGTTGAAAAAAAGGGCTTCGTCGTGTGGACGGGTGCAGGGTTAAATTGAGATAATGCTGCTAAATTCGACCTAAACTCATAGTGTAGACCAGGCCAGAGACTCTACTGGAGTAGGCTCCGATGCAGGCACTAAGGGGAAACCAAAACCCCGTGCCTCTGCACCGCGATGTATGTTCATTCCGTGGGCAGGCATCCAATACTGGCACCGGCTGTGCTGTCAGTACCAGGAGCTGAAGTAGTGGAAAATCCCGGCACCCCTGGCACCACTAGAGCCAGAGACTCTACAAGAGCCGGCTCCAACACAGGCACTAAGGGGAAACCAAAACCCTGTGCCTCCACACTGTGATCTATAAACGGTGGCGTGGCACCGCTACAAAAGGCGGCTTCTTCAAAGGCGCACCCAACACACACAGAGGCATAGCCAGCAGCGCTGCCTTCTCCTCTGCAGCCCTGGCACTGACAAGGAGGCAGCCCCAGGGGCCAATCAAACCAACACATCAGCAGTTCCTCAGACAGAGGGTTCTGGTATTCGGCTCTGCCCCTGATCCCCCTATTCACTGTACCAATACAAGAATGATAGCCTTGGCACCAAGTCTCCCTGTGTCCCCCACATCACTCACTGTCTTGATCCTTATTTGAAGGAGGAAGATGAGGAAGAACAGGGAGCTATTCCCCCATCAGCTCCTATCCATCAGGAGTCAGTCAACCCAGGAGTCTCTCCTGGGGCATATTGTGCTGTCCCTGGGTACTTACAGTGGTATGGGGACCCCCTATGCCACTCCCATCCCAATGGCCATACTGGAGTCCATGGGTTATATGCCCCACACAATAGGGGACTGCCCGCCACAGCCAGACCCAGCACACGGTAATTCCCCACAGCTTCTGGCTAGGCAGCAGTTCTGCGGAAAAGGACCTAGGGGTGACAGTGGACGAGAAGCTGGACATGAGTCAGCAGTGTGCCCTTGTTGCCAAGAAGGCCAATGGCATTTTGGGATGTATAAGTAGGGGCATAGCGAGCAGATCGAGGGACGTGATCGTTCCTCTCTATTCGACATTGGTGAGGCCTCATCTGGAGTACTGTGTCCAGTTTTGGGCCCCACACTACAAGAAGGATGTGGATAAATTGGAGAGAGTACAGTGAAGGGCAACAAAAATGATTAGGGGTCTGGAACACATGACTTATGAGGAGAGGCTGAGGGAACTGGGATTGTTTAGTCTGCAGAAGAGAAGAATGAGGGGGGATTTGATAGCTACTTTCAACTACCTGAGAGGTGGTTCCAGAGAGGATGGTTCTAGACTATTCTCAGTGGTAGAAGAGGACAGGACAAGGAGTAATTGTCTCAAGTTGCAGTGGGGGAGGTTTAGGTTGGATATTAGGAAAAACTTTTTCACCAAGAGGGTGGTGAAACACTGGAATGTGTTACCTAGGGAGGTGGTAGAATCTCCTTCCTTAGAAGTTTTTAAGGTCAGGCTTGATAAAGCCCTGGCTGGGATGATTTAATTGGGGATTGGTCCTGCTTTGAGCAGGGGGTTGGACTAGATGACCTCCTGAGGTCCCTTCCAACCCTGATATTCTATGATTCTATTCTATGGTTCTATGATTCTATGATTCTGTACCAGAACCCTCAGTGGTACCAGGGGAAGAGGAGGAAGGGGACATCACCTACCCACTTGCCATCATTGTCCACAGAGGACACCTTTATGACTTCTCCCCCTAATATAGGGGATGATTTCAGACTGTTCCATAGCTTATTTGAGAGGGTGGCCCTCTCCGGACATCTCCCTTGATACACCATGGGCTAGTGGTCCCCATGATACACCATGGGCTAGTGGACTTTTTGCATAACTCTGCTTCATTTAAAAAAAAATTGCCCTTCACATGAATGAGGCACTGATGGACTCTGTAAGGGTCATACTGTGGACCCCTGCGGCTGCCCCTCCAGCCGGCGGGAGGTCCGACAGGAGGTGTGTACCAACAAAGGGCATGGACTTCGCATCCAGCGCCTAATTTCTTAGTGATAGATGCAGTCCAGCGATGTGCCATGCAGCAACAGCCCTGAAACACAACTCATGATAAGGACTGGAAAAGACTTGATCAGTTTTGGCAATAAGGCTTACTCCTTGGCTAACCCTCACTCCGCATACCCAACTATGCAACATTACTAACAAAATACAACTATACAAACTACACAAAAATGTCCAAATTGATTAATTTTATTGCCAAGGACAAGGGAGAACAATTTGCAACACTTGATTCTGAAGACAGGGCTGCAACATCTGTGTCGACGGTGGCTGTAATGAGAAGGGCCTCATGGCTCTATCTTTCTGGCTTCCCCGAAGAGGTGCAATCCACAGTAGAAGACTTGCCAGCCCAAATTATTTGCCAAAAAGACAGATGACTCACTCCACTCGCTCACGGACACATGAGCGACTCTCCGATCCTTGGGAACCTATAGCCCTAAACCAAAGAGGAAACAGAGGAATTACTTTACATCCCAATGATACCACCAGCCAATGTATTCACAACAACAGCGGTGATTTGACTCACAGGGTCGCAGACACAGGCCCTGAGGGGACAACAATCTACGTCTCAAGTTGCTGCATCCCAACCATCAACTTCCCCTAACAAAAACTCTGGTGGATGGAGTCTCCATTCCCAATGAGTCTTCATCCATTGATGATAGCTGAGTTTTGTGCATTTTGGAGCATTCAGTGATGGATAGAAACAAAAGGAGCATCATCTCTAAAGACTTTCCATGTAGATCCATAATCACACAAAACTCTGCTATCATCAGTGTGACTGCCAATCCCTCATGGTGATTTGCTCACATCCCACTAGAGCCTTATCAGCCTCCACGGCTTCCCTGCATAATGTACATATCTTGGACGTTTGTAGAGTTGCTGCCTTGGTCTCAGCCCCTACCTCTAGACAGCACTGTGCCTTAGAGCAACAGGCACATCTGATACCTCCTTCAGATGCTCTCTATTATCGGAGGTCACAACTTCAACTCCAAAACCCCTCCTTCCATCGGCGGGCACTGCTCTGAAGTCACCTAAAGTGGAGCACCCAAAGGGACAGCTCTCGAAGAAGAAGAGAAGGTTACTCACCCTGTGCAGTAACTGAGGTTCTTCATCGTGAGTGTCCCTGTGGGTACTCCACTATCCTCCCTCCTTCCCTCTAATTCAGAGTTTTCTTATTAGTCTCTGCAGTAGAGAAGGAACTGAGGGGTTGGTTGCACAGTGTCAGTTAACTGCCTGCAGCAGCGCAAGGCAGGGACCACGCATGTGCGACCCAACTGGGCACTGCTACTAAAAGTCTCCGACTATGAGTGCAGGGGCTCACGAACACCTAAAGTTGAGCACCCACAGGGACACACATCTCGAAGAACCTCAGTTACTGCACAAGGTGAGTAACCTTCTCTTGTGTTGAGTGATATGATTTAGTTGGGGATTGGTCCTGCTTTGAGCAGGGGGTTGGACTAGATGACATCCTGAGGTCCCTTCCAACCCTGATAGTCTATGATTCTATGATTCTATATTAGACAAGGACTCTAAGGAAAATCTTGAGGATATTGCACTGGTAAGTCTTGGAACTAGAATTGGGACTTTGATTTAGATTGTCAAGTATCCAGTCTTCATTTATGATTGTACAGCACTGAGCACACTGCCAATGCTCAATAGATAATCAAATATCATATAGTTTTGTGCAGACAATAATAGCGCTTTTTCTAGACAGTCCATATTAATGTGCAGTACTAAGAGGCCTTGACCAAATGAGATTCCATATTTCATTCCCACTGCTTACACTTTTCCCAAGGACACTTTTCCTTGTGGAAAGGTATCACTTAAGAATGTGCTGTTTCAGATCGTAATGCCATTAGCCTATCTCTGGGGCTCTTCACGGTCTGCATTGACTTTCTTTCTTCAGCAGGTCCAGCTCTCATTCTACAGAAAGCAATGTTACTACCACTGACCCAAGACATGGAATCCCTGTGTGTATGGAGGATGGGGAATTGGACCCGGAAAGGTATGGGAAGTCTTGCATTTAGTGTTGTCACGCAAGAAATCTGAGGACAATGGGAAAAAATTGGCAGTCAGTATGTCAGGTTCCCGAGAGTGCAACCTGGAACTGTGGTACTGCTGAGCCCTCTCTCTTAACAGCCTGGGCTCCCTCTCACACTGTGATGCTGTGAGAAGCTGCAGACCTCTCCAGGTCCTGCACTTACACAGATATCCACAGGCAGGGATACACCCAGCTGAGTTACATGAATGCTTCTCCTAGCCACTCATGAACAATAGAGAGGCTCCAGCCAATTCTTCCAGCTCCACAGCATAGGACCCCAGAACTGCACCATCTTGCCCTGGTCAGAAGCCTGACCAGTGTAAGTTTACTACCCCATCTGCTACTTTTACAAAGGAAAGTGGACATGCATCAGCTTTTGTACACTGAGCAGATTCCCGAAGCACTTCAAGCAAAACGCACTATTTTAGGTAAAATATAAAACAGATTGATTAACTACAGAAAGATAGATTTTAAATTATTATAAGTAGTAAACATACAGATCAAAGTAAAATCTCAATCTGAGTTTTATAAACTAGACAGGATTTTAATCAAGCACCCTGATAGATAATACAAGTAGGTCACAGATCTTCCATACACAGGTTGGAAATCCCCTTCAACGAGGGACTACCTCCCCAGTTCAGTCTTTATTCTCCAGATGTGTTTCCATGTGTTGAGTTGTGGGGGGAGTGAGGCCAAAGGATGATGTCACTTCCCCTCCTTTATAGGTTCTTCCAGCTGGCTGGAAAGATCTTTTGCTCTGATGTGAGTCAAGCAGTGTCCATTGTTTATGTGCTCCCTCTGAGAAGTCTTCATTGTACACAGATCCTGTGATAGACTTTGGTGCTGTGGATTCCGCTTAATGGGCCAACAACACTATCTGGCTTCTTCATTGTTGTACCTGAAAGGCTGGTTGTGGGTGTTTCCAACGTCACAACATATTTTGATAGCAAAACTTTGTAACTCTTGTCAGGGTTCCCTCCCCACTCTGAACTCTAGGATACAGATGCGGGGACCTGCACAAAAGACCCCCTAAGCTTATTTCTACCAGCTTAGGTTAAAACTTCCCCAAGGCACAAATTCTTTGCCCTTGAAGGGTACGCTTTCACCAACAAGTGATTTAACAAAGAATCAGGGAAAGGACCACTTGGAGTTCCTATTCCCCCAAAATATCCCCCCAAGCCCTTACACCCCCTTTTCTGGGGAGGCTTGAGAATAATATCCTAACCAATTGGTTACAAAGTGATCACAGAACCAAACCCCTGGGTCTTAGGACAACAGAGAAATCAGTCAGGTTCTTAAAAGAAGGATTTTATTTTAAAAAAAGGTAAAAAATCACCTCTGTAAAATCAGGATGGAAAATAGCTTTACAGCGTAACAAAAGATTCAGAAACACAGCAGAACTTCCTCTAGGCTTAGTTTCAAAGTTACAAAAAACAGGAATAAACCTCCCTCCTGCAAAGGAAAAATTCACAAGCAGAACAAAAGATAATCTAACATGCCTTGCCTGGCTTTTACTTACAATTTTTGTAATATGAGAGACTTTTAGGATGGTTTATAGGAGAAGGAGTTTTCTGACCTGATGCTTCTCTGCTTCCCAAGAGAACACATAAAAAACACAAAAAAAAGCCTTCCCCTCCACCAAGATTTGAAAGTATCTTCTTTCCCCATTGGTCCTTTTGGTCAGGTGCCAACCAGGTTATTTGAGCTTCTTAACCCCTTACAGGTAAGGAGGAATTCTGGGCTACCCTTAGCTGTATGGTTATGTCAACTCCACATACAATGATAGCACACACAATTTAACAGAATATTAATGTTCAACAGTTTAAGACTTTTAAAATGATACCTTACAAGACATACTTTGTACAAAGCATATCATAATTATATCACCAGGCTACATATGGGGTTGCCAGGGTGTTGCTTTGGGGTACAGAGTGTCACAGTCAGCTGTTCTGGGGAGACATGGAAGCAGAGCTGGAACTCCTAGTTCAGTGTGTAGGACAGTGGTTCTCAACCTGTGATCTAAACTATATCTAAGGGGTCCACAAAAGACTTAGACTGAAAACTGACTGAACAGAATTCAACTATATATACAGATAATAGATTTCCAAAGGGGTTCACAAATTTAAAAAGATTGAAAACCACTGGTGTAGGGTATACCAAAGGTTGTGATAGCAAGGGTTGTTGATATCACATAGGTGACTACGTTAGCTGTCAGCAGTAGTGTCATAGCAGGGTGACCACCAGAGGTATTACAATGCATGTGTCAGTCCCCAAACTTAATTGATTGTCATATGTCTAACACAGGGGTTCTTAGCCTTTTTCTTTCTGAGGCCCCCCACAACATGCTATAAAAACTCCAGGGCTCAGTGGGGAAGGGGGGACTCGGGGCTCTGGATTGGGGTGGGGAGGCTCTCAGGCGTAGGTATAGTTGGACTTCTACTTTGGGTGGGCAGGGGCCAGTGAGGCTCGAGCCAGCTCCTCACGGTGGGGTCTGTGGGGGGAGCGTCACCCCCACCCCCGACTCACCTCAACGGGCCACCCAGCCTGCCTAAGTTGTGTGTGTGTGAGGGGGTGGAACCAAAAATTATATCTCAAAGGTGGGGGGCTCAGCTCAAAAAGTTTGAAAACAGCTCAGGGTGCAGGGAGAGGGATATCTAAGGGCTGTGTGTGGGCAGAGGGTAGCTAGGGGCTGTGTACAGGCAGGGGGATAACCCAGGATGCAGGGAAAGGAGTGGCTAGGGGCTGTGTGCAGGCATGGGGGTAGCGCAAGGTGCAGGGAGAAGGGTAGCTAGGGGCTATGTGTGGGTAGGGGGGTAGCTCAGGGTGAAGAGGGAGGGGGTAGCTCGGTGCAGGGAGGGAGTACTTAGGGGCTATGTGCAGGTGGGGGGGGGGTAGGTCAGGGTGCAGGGAGAGGCGTACTAGGGGCTGTGTGCGGGCAGGGAGGTAGCTAGGGACTGTGTGCCCAGAGAGCTCCCCTGCAGTCCCTGTTCCCCGAGGGCTCTGCCAGCCACAGACCCAGGTCCCCCAACCCCAGCAGCTCTTTCCGGCTGTGTGAGCAAAGGGGGCTGGGAGCTGAGACACAGCTTCAACCCCCTGCAGCAACAGGAGACGAGGGAAAGCTGCAGCTACCTGCTTCATAGCACTAGCCAGAGCAGCCTCTGACCTGGCCAGGGGGCAGGAAGAGAAGGAGGTGTGTGCTGCAGGGTGGAGCTGCCCAGCAACTGCCCTGCTCTTGCAGTGGAGTTTCAGGGTGGGCAACACTTCCGTGCCTCCCAACTCTGTCCATGGGTGCTGGAGATTGGGGCTTCAACCCCGCAGGTCCTGGCTTCAGCCCCAAGGGAGGTGTTGGGGCTCGGGCTCTGAGTTTTAGCTGCAGAGCCCCACAGCCCCCCTGAAAGGGTTTACACACCCCCAGGGGCTGCAGACCCCCAGTTGAGAACCACTGATCTAACAAACAGATATATCCATGTCGTTTTGCAACATATGGAAGGGAGGGGGAAAAGGGAGGAGGTGTTGCCTTATATATTAAAAATGTATACACTTGGACTGAGGTTGAGATGGAAAAAGGAGACAGACTTGTAGCAAAAAATTTTTTAAGTACATCAGAGGCAGGAAGCCTGCCAAACAACCAGTGGGGCCACTGAAGGATCGAGATGCTAAAGGAGCACTCAAGGACGATAAGGCCATTGCGGAAAAAATAAATGAATTCTTTACATCAGTCTTCACAACGGAGGATGTGAGGGAGATTCTCAAACCTGAGCCATTCTTTTTAGGTAACTTATCATTTAAATCAACTTCTGATGCCTGTGTGACACCAATTTTTTAAAAAGGCTCCAAAGGTGATTCTGGCAATTATAGGCTGGTAAGCCTAACTTCGGTACCAGGCAAACTGGTTGAAACTATACTAAGGAACAGAATTATCAGAAACATAGATGAACACAATTCATTGGGGAAGACCCAACATGATTTTTGGAAAGGGAAATCATGCCTTGCCAATCTACTAGTATTCTTTGAGGGGGGTCTACAAGCATGTGGACCAGGGTGATCCAGTGGATATAGTGTACTTAGATTTTCAGATAGCCTTTGACAAGGTCCCTCACCAAAGGCTCTTAAGCAAAGTAAGCTGTCATGGAATAAGAGGGAAGGTTCTCTCATGGATCAGTAACTGGTTAAAAGATAGGAAACAAACAGTAGGAATAAATGGTTTTCAGAATGGAGAGAGGTAAATAGTGTCCCCCAGGGGTCTGTATTGGGACCAGTCCTATTCAACATATTCATAATTTATCTGAAAAAGGGTAAACAGTGAGGTGGCAAAATTTGCAGATGATACAAGACTACTCAAGATAGTTAAGTCCAAAGTAGACTGTGATGAGTTACAAAGGGATCTCACAAAACTGGATGAATGGGCAACAAAATGGCAGATGAAATTCAATGTTGATAAATGCAAAGTAATGTACATCGGAAAACATAATGCCAACCATACATATAAAATGATGGGGTCTAAATTAGCTGTTACCACTCAAGAAAAAGATCTGAGTCATTGTGGATAGTTCTCTGAACCATCCACTCAATGTGCAGAGACAGTCAAAAACGCTAACAGAATGTTGGGAATCATCAAGAATGTGATAGATGATAAAACAGAGAATATCATATTGCCTCTATATAAATGCATGGTATGCCCACATCTTGAATACTCCGTGCAGATGTGGTCAACCCAGCTCAAAAAAAAATATAGGAATTTGAAAAGGTTCAGAAAAGGGCAACAAATATGATTAGAAGTATGGGACAGCTTCCATCTGAGGAGAGATTAAAAAGTCTGGGATTTTTCAGCTCGGAAAATAGACGACTAAGGGGGATATGATAGAAGTCTATAAAATCATGAGTGGTATAGAGAAAGTAAATAAGGACGTGTTATTTACTCCTTCGCATAACACAAGAACATGGGGTCACCAAATGAAATTAATAGGCAGCAGGTTTAAAACAAACAAAAGGAAGTATTTCTTCACACAACACACAGTCAACCTGTGGAACTCCTTGTCAGAGGATGTTGTGAAGACCAAGACTATAACAGGGTTCAAAAAAGAACTAGATAAATTCATGGAGAATAGGTCCATCAATGGCTATTAGCCAGGATGGGCAGGGATGGTATCCCTAACCTCTGTTTGCCAGAAGCTGGGAATGGGGGACAGGGGATGGATCACTTGATGATTACCTGTTCTGTTCATTCCTTCTAGGGCACTTGGCATTGGCTACTGTCAGAAGACAGGCTACTGGGCTCGATGGACCTTTGGTCTGACCCAGTATGGCTGTTTTTATGTACATAATTATCATCATTCTGCAAAATTCACAATAAATACCATAAGTGGACACTAGCCTAGAGATTCTGTGGACCATATTCATAGCCCTCGTGTCCTGTGAGTTGGGGCTGGACATGATGCAGAAGCATAATGTTAATTTCCAGGAAACCTACAGAAATCCAAGTAGAATCCTTGTAAAGTTCAGCCTTAATCTAAGGTCACAGACTTAGAGCGCTATGTGTCTAGATGTGTGTCTAAAATAGGATTAGAGCTGTGTGCCTACAAGGTGCTGATCCCATCTTGTGAAATAGTCATTACTCTGCACTTCCACTGAAAATTCATGGGAACTGAAGATGCATGTCCCTTTTGGGAGGTGTTCTGCACTTTTCAGGATCAGTCCCCATGTCAGTTCCTTGGCATCCTGGAGCACAATTTTGAAATTGGTCCCCATTGACACAAGACCTTGACCGACTTCTCTTTCTTTGTGCATTTAGCTTAGCCCTCAGGTGGTTCAGATATTGTGTTAACGGGTTTTCTCCTTCTTTGTCAGCTCTGCCACAGAGTGTGGAGAGAGAAGCGCCACCAGAGAGATAAGACATGAGAGTAACAGAGCCACAATCTACTACAAACTGGTGTGACCAGGGTCCCGGGGGGGGCAACGCCAAGATTACTCACTAAGAGCAAACTATAAAGAATGGGGCAGACAAGCCCCCAAACCAGTGGTTATTCTAATGCTTAGATACATGAAGCTAGCAACAAAACAGCTTTTATAATAACATATTGGTTACCCAGAAGTCGAAAACACAGTTACCTTGAAGCAACTCAGGCTTTGGGCTCTCACCCAGACAGCGAAGTCAAATATGATGAGGATTATTGAAAATCTTGTTCATCATATAAAAGTTCTACTAATCCCAAAGGATGGACACATTACCTCCAGGTCAATTAATATTTTAAATCTTACTCCAAAACAAGCTTATAGCCAAATTTTATTAACTAAACTAAAATTTATTAAAAAAAAGAAAAGAGAGAGTATTGGTTAAAAGATCATTATACATACAGACAGGAATAAAGTTCTAAGGTCAGTTTCATAGTAGAGATGGTGAGCCTTAGAGTTGCAAAGAGTTCTTTCAGAATTTAGTCCATAGGTTCAGTCCAATGTTCAATATCAGGGTAACCCAGAATGGAAGCGGAGATCTCAGTCTTGTGACTCAAACTTCCCCTGATGAAGCATAAGCAGATTTGAGATGAAAGGATCAGGTCCCAAAAGGCCTTTATACATTTTCTGGGCAGCGTCTTGACTGCATGAGGTCCTTGGGTGAACAATAGTGTTTTTGAAGTAACCTCCTATTTCCTAAACATCTCCGGTAATTAGCTACATGGATTAACATAAGGCAATTGCTTATCTCCCACCATTTGCAAGTGGTTTGCTATATACTTAAAAGAGAAATCAAGACAGTGATATCACTACATTCACAGTTCATTTAAATGTTAATATCTCCTTTTGATCTCTGAATTAACAGAATACAGCAATAGACAGGAACTGTTTGGTTATATTGTTAACCTCTAACAATATGTATGTAAACACACAAAACCACAAACATTATCTAGTAATATGTCTCTAAAGGTTGAATCTGGGTCAATTAGCCTGCTAGTTGTGTAAACCTTTCTGCCTCTGTGTCACAGAGGGTAATCAATCAGTGGGACTAACATAAAGTTAGCTAGACAAGGTGGGTGAGGTAATATCTTTTATTAACTCCCCCACCTTGTCTCTCTATATCCTGGGACCAATGTAGCTACAACAACAATGCATACACCAAAGTTAGTTACTCAGCTGAATAATTCCTCCATCTTATTTTATTCCTATCCCACTCAAAACCACAGAAATGCATTTCTCTCTAACCCCTTTGCTTTACACTAAACCATGAGCCATAACACAAGGCAATCCCAACTCTGATGTCACAAGAGAGCAATTTGGATGATGAAAGTTCAGACATTGTCCAATGAAAAGTCAAAAGGCCAGTTTCTGCCCCGAGTAACAAACCACATCACTCCATCAACAGAGCTGGGTAAATAAAGGATTTGTCCATTTGCTGGCAATTTAGAAAAGTTGGGGTGGGGAGGTGTGACGTTCCCCTCTGGTGTTATCCGGACCGGCGGTCTGCTAGGTCACTCCAATCCTTGACTCTGGGAGCCAGCCTTACCTTGCACTGCTGTGAGAACCCCCACTCCTGGGCTGTTCATGCACACTAGCCAATATCTCCAGTCTCAGACACAACCCTAGGAACCTCCGTCTTGCAGTGTCCAGTTATACCAGTCTTGCAGTGTCCAGTTATATAAGTTCGTCAATTTAACAAAGAAATTGATATGTACCAGGCTTGTTATCCCAAGGAGAGTCTCTGACACAGTTCAAATCAAACGCACTGCTTCAGGTAGAATAAGCAAACAGATTTATTAACTATAAAGATAGATTTTAAGTGATTATAAGTCAAAGCATAACAAGTCAGAGTGGTTACCAAAATAAAATTAATATAAACACGCAGTCTGAACTCTCAACCTAATTAGACTGAGCAGCAACTCGATTAAGTGAAAAGAAAAGGAGTACTTGTGGCACCTTACGGACTAACAAATTTATGTGAGCATAAGCTTTTGTGAGCTACAGCTCACTTCACCCCACTGGATATTGTAGTCCTTAATATACAGGTTTGTTCCTTAAACCTGGGCCAATCTCCTGTCTTGGAGTCTTGTCTTCTTCTCAGCGTCTTGGTTGCTTGCAGCATAGGTGGGGCAGGAGAAGGGCCCAGTATGTGTCCACTCTGCCTGTTTTATACTCTCAGTCCTTGTGCTTGTAGAACACAAGTCCAGGCATGCCTGTGTGGCATTGCTGAGTCTCTCCAAGCAAGGCTGAGCAATTCCCCTGGTGAGGCCTCATGCAGGTGAGTCATTGCATTGTAGCTCCCTTGCTGGACAATGGCTGTTGATGGGCTATTTGATACCCTGCCCAGGCGTTGGTTACTTTCCTTGGGAGCTAATACTTTCCTTAGCCTCTGGGGAGCTAATATCTGGCTGATTTCCCAATTTACAGCATGTTTTAGTGACCACCATACAACACAGTTCTCATAACTTCATATGAATTAATGATACACATATATGGATAGAGAAATGACTTTCAGCAGATTCAAACCTTTCCCCTGATACCTTAAAAGTCATGCTTTATATATGAGATCACGATTATATGAAAATGAAGAATATGGGGGTTACAGTACATTCTCCCAAGGCATAGAATGTTACAGGGGGGAAGGAATGTTTTCAAACTAAAAAGTCAAAACATTTCCTTTCCAAGATGTAAAAACAAAATCTTTCAATTGTTTTGGAATTTCCCCCCCCAAAACAAACAGTTTGGTGAAATCAGCACAACAGTTCAGTGTCACCAACTGTCAGGACAGCCAGGCAACTGGCTGTGGTTGGAGCAGGGACAGGGGCAGGAGCAGTCTCTCAGAACTACCAGGCAGCTGGGAGTATCCCAAAAAAGTAGTAACACTGGGCAGATTGAAGTGGCTGCCATAGGTGCTAACTCTGTGGGCGCTCCAGGGCTGGAGCACCCATGGTGAAAAATTAACAGGTGCTCAGCACCCACTGGCAGCCAGCTCCCCTCCTCCCTACTCCTGCCCGCCGGCGGCCCCTGCCGATCAACTCCTCCCCATCCCTTTCAGTGCCTTCTACACGCTGCGTGTAGGAGGTGCTGGGAGGGAGGAGGAGGAGTGGGGACAGACTGCACTTGGGAGAGAAGAGGTGGGGTGGGCGTGGAGTGGGGGTGGGAAAAGGCGGGGTGGGATGGGGCCCTGGGGCAAGGGGTGGAGTGGGGGAGGGGCATGGGGCTGACTGGGGGTTGAGCATTCTCCGGGAAAATTAGAAGGCAGCGCCTGGGTGGCTGCTTCCATTAGGAACGTATGTACCTACCTTGGGGTCACCTGGTCAGACCCTTGCTTATGGATTGGCTGGGCCCTTAGGACTCACAGGGAATTACCTCTGATGACACATCAGGCTCAGAACACTCATGACACAAAATACGCATTTTTTACCCAAAAAATTTCACCCAGCTCTACCCATTTACATCAGCATGATGCAGTGAATATTAGTGAGTAGCAGAAGTTTGGCCCAGAGATGTAACTCAGTGTTATCCAGGCCTTCAAGGACACTGCCTAGATTCTGTGTTCAATATGCGTGTTTCTCTGTGGGGCTTGTGTCAGTGGAGGGAATCAGAGCAATGCTAGCAGGAAGGAACCTACGTCTGGCAGAAGTACATGCTCCAATGGCTAATATTTTCCCTCTGTGACTGTCACAGACAACAGGCCTTTAGCTCAGATTTTCAAAGCCAGCTAGGGGATTTAAACACCTCATGCCCACTCGTTTCAGTTGGAATTGTGCATTCAAATCTCCGAGGCAACTTTGAAAAGCTGAAGCCTACCATAATATTTTTCCAGCTTTCAGCCTGATGGTTCCCATCTTTGGAATAGATTTCCACAAGTCCAATATATTAATTTTTCACATGTTCTTAAGAAAACCTCTTTATTTTCTCCCCTAGGCTTTTTCCCTTGAAGGGCAATACTGAGGATGCTGAGAATGAGAACATATCTGCTACCCAGTCTGAGCCTCCTACCACTAGAAAGCACACTGAGCCTGACGAGAACATGGCACAGTAAGGAGACAGGGAATTCATGCCCTGTTTTACACTGAAGTTTCTCCACACACGAGGCTAATTAAATCCTTTCCCTGGCTGATGCTGTCTGTGGAATACTCACTCCATTGCCTGACATTGGTAACAGTACATTTTCTATGAGAGTAGGGGCGAAATCATCTGTCACTCACATTAATTAGGCCTGAGGTACCCAAACATTGCCCAGCCAAGGGCTGCACTGACTTCTTGCCAGAAGCCCCAGGGTCACACCCACTGTGCATAAAATGGACCTGGGTGCAGAGGCCTGCAACTTAAATATGGAGGTGGGATCTGCTTATGGAGACATGGCCCATTATGCAAGGAATGCTGGGACTTGTAGTCTCTGGGCCATGCATCCAAATTAAAGATCATGGGAGCCACAGGACTCTCATTTTAGAAGTTTGTAGCCTTGCTAGTTACACTTTGGCCACCCTGAGTTAGGGATTGATTCCCTTTCCTCATCTCCCAGCTTCCAGTTATGAAAGGCCACATTTCAGCCTCAGTTACACCCCTGCAACTCCATTGGCTTCAGTGGCACTGATTGGGCATAACTGGGGGTGGAATTTGCCCCAAAGCTTATACACAACCTAAGAATATATTTACCAATGTAAGCACTTAGTTTTTAAGAGAGAGCTGAACAAATTTGTGAGTGAGATTGTATGATGGGATTGCCTGTGATGGTGGGATCCCTTATGGTTCATGTCCAGTGTTCCTAAAATTTCAGGCTTCAGGCTTCAGATGGTTACCTGCAGGGGTCAGGAAGGGATTTTTTTACCCCAATGTATTCTGGGTATTTTTTGGTTTCCTTCAGAGTAGGCCACAGCTGGAGATGGGACACTGGATGGAGTGGGCCAATGCTTTGAGGTGGCACTGATAATTCTCTCTCAGGTGCTTGACTAGCTGGTTTTGCTCACATGCCATGGTCTAACAGATCACCATACATGGGGTTGGGAAGAAATTTCCCACAAGGCGGATTGGCAGTGATGTTGGGGAGTTTTCACCTTCCTCTGCAGTGTGTGGGTCCGGGTCACATGCCAGGACTATTTGGCTATATCTCACATAATCATTTTCCTGCCATTGCAGGGGCATCGGGCTCTGGTGCATCTTGGTGTCTCCTACTCTCTGCCTATGGCACACAATAGTTTACTCTTATGTGGGCTGTTATACTTTGGTTTAATTTTGATTGTTGGGTATAGTGTGTGGATGCTGGGTGGTGCTGGTGGCCTGTGACATACAGGAGATCAGACCAGATGATCTGGTGGTCCCTTCTGGCCTTAAATTCTGTGACTCTATGGCTGTGACTCCATTTATGGGCAGAAATCTTGACTTGTATTTTTATTTTCCATAGAAATGTGGACTGTTGAGTCTGTTTGACAAACTGGGATTTAGAGCCCATTTTGGCTCCAGGCTTCTCGTGTATTTTTCCAGCATGAAAGTGTTTTCTGAATGCTAGTTACTACAGACTATAGTCCCACAAAGCAAACTCCTGAATCCCTTTCCCACAAGTCATGCTTCTCTTCTTTCTCAGGTCCATGTCATTTTCCAGAGACAACACCATCACTAGCACAGACACTAACCATGGGGGCTCACCATATATGGAGAGTTTAGAACCTGCCTTCCAAAGGCAAGTGGGACAATGGGATTGGTTATGTCAAAGAGGTGCCAGATGTTTTGGGAAAGAGGAAACTGAAAACAGATTTGAGAGTGTTAGTTCCTGGTTCTGGTTGGGGGTTGTCCTGTTATCTCCAGTGTGAGAGCAGACACATACACACTTTTGTACCTGTAGGCAGTAATAACCAATGGAATTAGGGTGCGAGGTATCTGAGAATGCACTCGACAGTCCCAAAATGTAGATCCTTGCCCTTCATCACAAGGAAATGCAGAATGAGCCAAGAGGGATTGTTCAGGTTTCTAAGGGACCCACTCATGTTTGAGCTATACCCATTCACAGGCTGTTGGGCAAGAGAGAAACCTGCCCCTCTGTGATGGGGTTCACTCAATGGAGGTGGCGCCTCCTCCTGGCGATCCTGGGGATTAGCTCTGCCAGGCGTTGCACCATCCTCTGGCGATGTCTTCATCCATCCTGTCTCACACTGCAGCCCCTCTCACTCCAGGAACTGCAGCCTCCTCTTCGTGACTCAGCCATCTGGCTGGGTTACTATGTGCTTTCCCCTTCTGGGGGTTTCCCAAAGTCCTTCCACACAAACAGTCTCAGGCAGTTTTCGCCAGCACTGTTCTGATGGTGTCACTTCCCCAGTGGCTGGCAGGGGAACCTGGGCCAGCCCATTACTCCAGGTTCCAGTCCAGGGACCCTTTACCTGCAACAGTGGTCTGCTTTCCTTCAGCCCTTGTTGCTTCTTCCCTGGATTCCTTCCTACAGCTTCTGGTTCCCTCACTTCTCTGGGTATACCAGCTCAAACTGTAGGCTACTCTCTAACTCCCCAATACCTCTCTCTTTTCCCAGGGAGTGACTGCAGACAACTTCCCTGGAGCCATCTTCTGTTGCCAGCTTCTTGGCTTTATAAACTTGGCCAGCTCCTCCCACAGCTGGACTTCATCAGCAAACTAGGCCTTAGCACTCCCTGGCTCTCCTCCACATGTGGCCCGTAGGCTAATGGGCCTAATTTACCCCTTTGGGCCTTGTTTGGAGTGGGCACCCCATCAGACCTTCCCTCCCCAGTCCCACCCAATGAAATGAGAGAGGAAGATAAAAACACAAGACACATGTCAAACACAAGTGACCACTCTGTCACTTGCTCTGCCCTACCTTTTAAATGCCCCTGTTGAAACAATCATTGACTACCCCTTGTGACAGGGTCAGGCCAGATGGCTACAGGAGAGTGATAGAAGGAAGATATATTAGCCCCAGGTTAAGTAGGTCCCTTTTCCCTGGGTAAGGTAACAGGGAAGGTTTTTTTTTTTTTTTTAACAGAAAAAAAAATTTTTATTGTGACAATTACAAGAATTACCAAAGAACCAAATCAAAGTATGCAACAAAACAACGCAAACAGAAGGTATAACACAGCAGCTTTCAGGAGGAAGAAGTGTTCAGGCTAGCCTGGGCCCAGAGCGGGGGGGCTTCCTCGACACTCGTGGTCTTCCACCCCCTCGAGTTACCCAGTGCCGCGCCCGGTATCACCGATTATCCCCCCCCTGAGAGTGCCCGGCAAGATGGGCACGGCTGCGGGGTGGGTGGTTTGGGGGTGGGGGGGCACCCACGTATTATAGGACCCCTCCCAGATGACAGTGATGATGGTGTCCACAGTGGCAATGGCTGGGGCTGGTGTCTCTCACTCTTCCCCTCAATCAAAGGTCAGACGGAGGGAACCGGACGGGGTCACTGAGCAGAGAGCCCCGGACAGCACCCACCGCTCTTCGAAGGTGTCAAGGGAGTCAGTGGACGCCGCCCAGAGAAACTCCGCTCGGATACGTGAATGTACTGAGGATCGGAAAAAGGCCCTACAATCGCAGGACGTTTCATGGGCCAACCTCTTCTCTCTGGTTTTGTAAATGGCTGTTTTAGCCAAGGCTAGGAGGAGGTTAACCAGGAGATCCCGCGATTTTGTGGGGCCGCGGATGGGGAGTGTATAGATAAAGAGGTGGGGAGAAAAATGAAGCCAGAAGCGCAATAGAAGATTTGTGAGGAGCCGAAAAAGGGGCTGCAATCTGGCACACTCTAAATAGACATGCGCCAGGGTTTCCCTCACATTACAAAAAGGACAAGTATCCGGGATGGAAGTAAACCGTGTCAAAAACACGCCCGTGCTCACCGCTCCGTGAAGGAGCCGCCAACTGATGTCCCCGACGGGCCTCGGGACCAGGGTGGAGTACAGGCTGGCCCACCGAGGTTGCTCACCCTCCAAAGGTAGCAGGAGGTCCCGCCACTTTGTGTCGGGGCGGGACACCAGGGTGTGGGCGTGAAGGGTGTGAAGCGTGAGTGTATACAGATATTTCCGTGATGCAAGTTGAAAACTGACCGGCTGCAGTTCATGCAGCCGGCTCGCTGTGAAAGGGTGAGGGGTTTGTCGGGATCGGCAGGGTAGGGGCCCAATGGAAAGGTCCGGTGGGCCTGGGGTAGAGGATGGGCGAGGTGCGTCCTCGCACAAGGCGCGGTTAACATAAGCCCGAGCAGCGGGGGTCAAGGCAGCCCTCACCTCCTGAAGTACGCGCCGGGGAGTACGGGGGCTGGAGAGCCCCATGCGCCGAGCGAGCGTCAGGGGATCCAGCCAGTCTCTCCGGTCGTAGTCCAGGAGGTCTCCGACCCTCGTGACTTCCGCCAGGACCAGCCTCTGGCGCACCGAGCGGGACTCCGCCACCTGCACACAGAGTTGGGGGTTGTGTAGCAGGGGCTCCGTGAGGAGATCTGCTCCCACGGTGGCCGCCACGGACCTGGTCGTGAGAAACAGTTTCCAGGTCCGGAGGAGGTCCTGGTAGAAGACCGGCAGCTCGGAGAGGTCTCTCGGAAAACCTCTCGGACAAAGATAAAAGAGCTGCCGGTCGTATCGGAGCCCGTGGAAGCGGCGCAGGAAGGCGTGCGCCAATGTGCTCCACGTCGAACTACCTGCACTGTAAAGGAGCCTCTGCAGGGCCTGGAGGCGGAAAACGCGGACCTGAGTGTACAGACATTTCAGGCCCTGCCCTCCTTCCTTCAGGGGTAAATGAAGAACTCCGACAGGGGCCCAGTGCATTCCCGACCAAAAGAACTCTAAAATCAGTCTCCGGAGGTGGGACAGGAAACCCGGGGCCGGGGCCAGGGTGTTGAGCTGGTACCAGAGCGTGGACAGGACTAGTTGGTTAAGCACCAGTGCTCTCCCTCGGAGGGAGAGACATCGGAGTAGCCTCGTCCATTTCCGGATCCGCTCTATCACCCCGCCCTCTAAATTTTGCCAGTTCTCCGGCGGGGAAGGGTGCATGGCGGAAAGGTAAACGCCGAGATAGAGCAGAGGACCCTTGCTCCACCGGATGGTCTGAAGCGCGGGTGGGAGGGAGCTTGCCTGCCGCCAGTCCCCTACCGCCAAGCCAGAGCTCTTGACCCAGTTGACTCGGGCGGAGGAGGCTGCCGAATAGATGGCCTGGCATGCCTCCACTCGCGCCAGGTCGCCCGGGTCCTGGACCACGAGAAGCACGTCATCGGCGTACGCCGACAGGACCAGCCGCAGCTCCGGCTCCCGCAGCACCAACCCCGTCAACCTCCTGCGGAGGAGACAGAGGAAAGGCTCGATCGCAAGAGCGTACAGCTGGCCTGAGAGGGGGCACCCCTGTCGCACTCCTCGCCCGAAGCTGACCGGTTCGGTCAGGGTCCAGTTGAGCCTAACCAAACACTCCGTGGAGGCGTACAGCACCCGGAGAAAACTCACAAACTGAGGTCCGAATCCAAACGCCCGCAGGGTGCTCAGGAGGTACCCATGATCTACTCTATCAAACGCCTTCTCCTGATCAAGAGACAGGAGGGCGAACGACAGACCGTCTCTCCGCCCAAGTTCCAAAAGGTCTCGGACTAGAAAGAGGTTGTCAAAAATGCTGCGACCCGGGACAGTATAGGTCTGGACTGGGTGGATCACGTCCGCCATCACGGACCCTAGCCGCAGCGAAATTGCTTTCGCTACGATTTTGTAATCCGTGCTAAGGAGTGAGAGGGGACGCCAGTTTCGTAAGTCGCGGAGGTCCCCCTTCTTTGGCAGCAAGGCGAGCACCGCTCGCCTGCACGACAGAGGGAGGACCCCGCCCTGCAAAGACTCAGCCCAGACGGTGACTAGGTCTGGGCCGAGGATGTCCCAGAACGCGCGGTAAAACTCCACGGTCAGCCCGTCCATGCCCGGAGATTTATTGGTGGGCATGCGGCGGAGGGCTTCCGAGAACTCGGCCAGGGTGAGAGGCAGCTCCAGCCGGTCTCGGTCGCCTACGCTGACCGTGGGGAGTTCCTCCCAGAGCACCCCGCAAGCGTCAGGATCGGTCGGATCCGGGGAGAAAAGGCTTGTGTAGAAGTCGCGGGCCCTCCCACACATCTCCTCCGGATCCGTGAGGGGGGTGCCGTCTTCCGCTAGAAGGCAGGTGACGTGTTTCTTGGCCCCCCTCGTTTTCTCCAGGGCATAGAAGAAGCAGGAGCCGCGGTCCATCTCCCGAAGGAGGCGGATGCGGGACCGGACGAAGGCACCTCGGGCCCAGTGGTCCTCGAGGGCCCGAAGCTCCTCCCGCTTCTCCCGGCATGCTCCGCAGAGGGACGGATCCTTGGGGTCGGCGGCCAGGCGCCTCTCCAGCTCCAAGACCTCCCGTTCCAACTGCTCTATCGCTGCATTTCTCCGCCGGCTGGTGCCCCGAGTGTAGTCGCGGCAGAAGAGCTTGGCGCGTACCTTCCCTAGATCCCACCATCGCCGCACCGAGGGAAAGGCACGCCACTGCTCTCGCCAGGCCAGCCAAAACTCCCGGAAGGACGTCACAAAGTTCTCGTCCTCCAACAGGCTATTATTAAAGTGCCAATAGGCCGGCCCCGGTCTCTCTGCACGGAGGGAGACCGTTATAGTAACTAAATGATGGTCGGAAAAAGGGGCCGGCCGAATGGTGGAGGAGTGAGCCTGTGAAAGGTGGAAACGGGATAAATAAATACGGTCCAACCGAGAGTGGTGTGACCGATGGGCCTCCACCCGGACAAAAGTGAACGTGGAGGTGTCATCTGGGTGATGGTCACGCCAGACATCCACTAGGGAGTGATACTCAACTATTCCCCGGAGGATGTTCGCAGCAGTTGGGCTCGGCTCGGCCCCTGAGCGGTCCTGTTCCTCGAGGGTGGTGTTGAAGTCCCCTCCCAGGACCAGGCACTCGTGCAAATCTAGGGTGCCGAGAAAGTCGGACACCCGCTGGTAAAATTGTGGCCGCTTTGGGCTCATTTGCGGGGCATAGATATTAACAAGGTTGACTACGAGCCCCTCCATACGGACTCGAAGGTGCAACAGGTGGCCCGGCACGACCTCAGTGGCTCCTAGCACCTCGGGCTGTAGGGTGGGGGAGAACAGGGTCGCCACTCCAGCTTGCCAAGTCGCGAAGTGGCTAAAGTAGACCCCGTCCCCCCACTCCAGCCGCCACCTGTCCTCAAAGGTCGGGTCCGTATGGGTCTCCTGCAGGAAAACTACAGAGTACCCCCCTTCCCGAAGGTAAGAGAGCACCTGGGACCTGCGGAGAGCCATCCTACAGCCCCTGGTATTCAAGGTTGCAATAATAAAGGGCATCATGCGGAGGGCTGGGGGGGTGGGGGTTTCTCAGTGGCGGGAGTGTTTGTGGCCCTCGGCGGGTTGCGCAGCAACCCGTGACCCATCTCATAGATGAGTAGATCGCTTTGGAAGTTGCGGGCCCGCTCGTAGGCCGTAGCACCGCGCCTGCCGTGCCCTCTGCCCTCCTTTATAAGGGCCCTTGTGGCCTGAAAAACTTGTTCAAAGTCCCCCCAGAGCTGAAGAGCTAGCTGTACTTTATTGCGGGCACCACGGGTGTGTTCTAAGAACTTCCGTAGTGCATGCCGCAGCTCATGGGGGGATGGGGTTACGGTTCCCGGGGTACTCCCCGGTGGGATTCTTAATACAGCCTCGAGGTCCGCTAAGGCGGGTAGGCAGGGTGCGGACCACCGACGGGGCGTCTGACAGGCTGGGGTTGTTAAATCCATTTCATGCCTTGGGGTGGAAGGGGATGGCGGGGGAAAAATTGCAGCTCCTAATGGGTCGCAACTAAAAAGTGCAGAAACTGCTCCCTGGGGGGAATCTGCAACCCCAGGGGCGGCAGGAGCATTGCAGGAGGGGGTAAACTGGGTGGGGGCAGGGGAGGGGGCAGGGGCAGAGGTAAGGCTCTGAGATTCAGGAGGCAAGCAGCTAAAGGAAGGTGCCTCCTGAGCAGAGACGAGGGTTAAGGGGTAAGGGAGGGGGCTCCCAGCAATGCTAGGCATTGACTCCGCGGTGGTCTTGGCGGCCGTGGCATCAGGTGGTAGACCACCTTCTGCATGGTGCTCGCCCGGGAAGGCAAGCAGGGGGAGGGAGCCTGGGGAAAAAGGGGCTGGGGTGAAAGTGCCCATCCCGAGGCCAGCTGGGAGTAGATCATCCTCTCCCTGGGTGACCGGGGTCAAATCTAGGGCCTCAATCTCCGCGTACACGGAGGAGTGGCCAACGCCTGCTACCCCGGGGGCCTCTCCTCTAGGGCCCGCTTCAGCAGTCGCCTCGGGATTCGCGGGGGGTTCGGATGGTATCCGGGCAGAAGGGGCGTCCTCAGGGGCCTCGGAGGGGAGGGTCTCCCGTGGAGGGGGGGTCCTGCCCTCCAAAGCCAGTCTGTCTTCCCCTCCCGACACCAGCGGATGGACCTCACTCGCGGTCGTAGCGGAGGGCTCGATGTCAGTGCCTCCCTTCCTGGTCTTCCGGGGGGCTTCCGCGTCGGATGGATGCAGCGGAGCTCGAGCCTTCCGCTTGCTCCGTTTCTCCTGGACTAGGTTCCAGCCCTCCATAGCGTCGTCTGGGGGCTGGTTAGCAGGGGTCGTGTCGGGGGGCGGAGGCGATGGTTCAGGGGTTCGGGGGGGTAGCGGTGAGGCAGCATGAGGAGGGGGAGGGGGTTCTCCTTGGGGTGGGCCCTCTCCTATGCCCGATAATATCTTTGTCGCACCCTCCTCCATAGGCTCTGCTGAAGTGGTAATAGCAAAGGTGGGACTCCCTTGCTCGCCTGGGCATAGTAGGGAAGAAGTCTCCTGGGCCCGGGCGGGAGCAGCAATGGATTGAGTAGGAGGAGGGTTGGTTTCAGGTGCTGGGCAGCCAGGGGCGTCGGCAACAACGGGGCCGATATCCTGCCGGGTCTCGGGGGTCTCGGGTGCCCCTCCCCTCCGGGCCAAAGGGCAGTCTCTGCGGACATGCCCGGCCGAGCGGCAGAGGTAGCACCTGGCCTCTCCGGTGGAGTAGAAGATCCGATAGCGGGCTCCCTGGTAGGGGACTAGGAAGGACCCCTCGAGCGCCTCCCCGTCACGCACCCCCGCCGGCAGTAGAAGCTGCACTTGCCGGCGGAAAGAAAGGACGTGACGGAGGGTGGGGTCCTTGCAGCCCAACGGGAGAAAGCTGATAACAGAGGTAAGTTTTCCTAGGGCGGAGAGAGCGGGTAACAGGGCAGCATTGGGTAAAAAGGGAGGAACGGAGGTGAGGACGAGGCGAACGCCCAGGTCTTCTAGCGGCTCTAGGGGGACGAACACCCCCCCCACCACCAGGCCCCTCTCCACCGCCTCTTGGGCGGCAGTCTCCGTAGCTAAGAAAAAAACGACCTTCCCATACATCTTGGAGGCCGCCACAATAGCCGTGGGTCCTACCACCTTCGCCAACGCCTGCACGTATGTCTCCACGTGGGGTGAGGTGGGCACCAGGAGGCAACGGACACCGTGCCTCCTGGTCAAGGCGGAAAAAGGGCCCCGGCTGCTGGTGATGGTAACGGAGGCAGTGGGTGGGCGAGATGACGAGGCGGCAGGCGAGGGGGAACCTGCTACCACCCTGGCATATATCCTGGGGCCCGGGGGAGGGGCACTCGCAGAGCTGGTGGAGGGAACCGCGGGGAGGGGTGTCGCGGTCGATGACGAGGCTACGGCTGTGGGGGCAGCCCCTGCCATGGAGGGCCTTGATGTTTTAGCGGGGCCCTTTCCTTTCGGCCCGCCCTGGTTTTTGCGGCCAGCTGGCAGGGGGTGCTTAGAACCTGAGGGGGCAGGGGGCATAGCAGCAGCAGCAAGCACTCCGGTACTTCCTGCTGCCGGTGCCCC
Source organism: Chelonia mydas (assembly GCF_015237465.2). Classification (NCBI taxonomy): domain Eukaryota; kingdom Metazoa; phylum Chordata; order Testudines; family Cheloniidae; genus Chelonia; species Chelonia mydas. Next base: position 56,033,022 of record NC_057855.1, read on the forward strand.
AGCGGGGGCGGTGGCAAGTATTTTAACAATCGTGGTGCGGGGGGGGGAGGTTGGGGGTTGGGCAGCGGGGGGGTGGGGGAGAAACAACTAAATTTGCCAAAGGGGCCTCGCCCCTCCCATTCCCTGCCATCGTGAGCAGGGAGAGACGGGGAGACAACCGGAAGGAGAAGGGGGGGAAAAGGGGGAGGCGATTTAACCACTCCTCCCTACTAGACTACAGGCGGGGGAAAAGGGGAAAAATACCAAATGGGGTGGACAAGGAGGGGGGGGGGAATTCAGTAATAGGGACAGGCTATAGAATAAGCAGTCCGGAAGGGGGGGGTATAAACCCACGCACGTTTGTCCAAAGAGTCTCGTTTGGTCAGCTGTTATGTCCGGTCCGAAAGGCAAAGTCCAAAGCAAACAGCTGGATCCGAAGGTAGATGGCAGATTGCCAGCAGGGACGAAGCAGCGGGGGCCGTGACAGTTGTAGTAGTGGTGGGGGGGGTGAGGGGGCACCGATGGATCAGGGGGCAGCTTGTTGCCACACCCCCTGTGCCGCCACAAGCGCGATTAAACACAGTCAAACTCCCCCCCACGAGAGTAGAATTCGAAAAATTAGTCAGTCGTATGGCCCCCTTCACGGTGATTGATAGCTTCGTAAGTTATTTCTCCTGTCTTCTGAAATCCTTCTTCTCCGGCCATGTTGGCTGTGTTCCAAGGCTTCCGGCATGCGAAGAATGTTGTAGAGATAGTCCGAGCTGCCAGCAAAGCGGCTGGGTCTGGGGGCTTCCACTCTCCCCTCCGGATAGCAAAATCAGCAATCTTCCCCCCCTCCTCCGGGGGTTTCAGCTAAAGCAAATAGCTGCGCCCGAAAGCAGGCGAGGGGTGGGGGGGTGTGCCGGCTGCAAGATGGCAGCCTGTCAGCACTCAGACAAAAGCAAAAAGCGGCAGAAAATCAAACCAAAACAAAAGAAAAACACAAAAAGCATCCGGCCCGTTCGGGGGTAAACTAAGGCAGGGTCCAAAAGTAAGAAAGATCCAGGCCAGGGGGCTTTAGGAAAGAATAGAAAGCAGATAGCTAAGGAGCGAGCTAGGGACGGTCCCGTCCTCCAACAGGGAAGGTTTTTTTTTTTTTTTTTTTTTTTTTTTTTTTTTTTGAAACAGAAAAAAAAAATTATTGTGACAATTACAAGAATTACCAAAGAACCAAATCAAAGTATGCAACAAAACAACGCAAACAGAAGGTATAACACAGCAACTTTCAGGAGGGAGAAGTGTTCAGGCTAGCCTGGGCCCAGAGCGGGGGGCTTCCTCAACACTCGTGGTCTTCCACCCCCTCGAGTTACCCAGTGCCGCGCCCGCTATCACCGATTATCCCCCCCCTGAGAGTGCCCGGCAAGATGGGCACGGCTGCGGGGTGGGTGGTTTGGGGGGGGGGGCACCCACGTATTATAGGACCCCTCCTAGATGACAGTGACGATGGTGTCCACAGCGGCAATGGCTGGGGCTGGTGTCTCTCGCTCTTCCCCTCAATCAAAGGTCAGACGGAGGGAACCGGACGGGGTCACCGAACAGAGAACCCCGGACAGCGCCCACCGCTCTTCGAAGGTGTCAAGGGAATCAGTGGACGCCGCCCAGAGAAACTCCGCTCGGATACGTGAAAGTACTGAGGATCGGAAAAAGGCCCTACAATCGCAGGACGTTTCATGGGCCAACCTCTTCTCTCTGGTTTTGTAAATGGCTGTTTTAGCCAAGGCTAGGAGGAGGTTAACCAGGAGATCCCGCGATTTTGTGGGGCCACGGATAGGGAGTGTATAAATAAAGAGGTGGGGAGAAAAATGAAGCCAGAAGCGCAATAGAAGATTTGTGAGGAGCCGAAAAAGGGGCTGCAATCTGGCACACTCTAAATAGACATGCGCCAGGGTTTCCCTCACATTACAAAAAGGACAAGTATCCGGGATGGAAGTAAACCGTGTCAAAAACACGCCCGTGCTCACAGCTCCGTGAAGGAGCCGCCAACTGATGTCCCCGACGGGCCTCGGGACCAGGGTGGAGTACAGGCTGGCCCACCGAGGTTGCTCACCCTCCAAAGGTGGTAGGAGATCTCGCCACTTTGTATCGGGGCGGGACACCAGGGTGCGGGCGTGAAGGGTATGAAGCGTGAGTGTATATAAATATTGCCGTGGTGCAACTTGAAAACCGACCGGTTGCAGTTCATGCAGCCGGCTTGCAGTGAAAGGATGAGGGGTGTGTTGGGATCGGCAGGGTAGGGGCCCGATGGAAAGGTCCGGCGGGCCTGGGGTAGAGGATGGGCGGGGTGCGCCCTCGCGCAAGGCTCGGCTAACATAAGCCCGAGCGGCGGGGGTCAAAGCGGCCTCCACCTCCTGAAGCACGCGCCGGGGGGTGCGAAGGCTGGAGAGCCCCATGCGTCGAGCGAGCGTCGGGGGATCCAGCCAGTCTCCCCGGTCGTAGTCCAGGAGGTCCCCGACCCTCGTAACTCCCGCCAGGACCAACCTCTGGCGCACCGTGCGGGACTCCGCCGCCTGCACACGGAGTTGGGGGTTGTGTAGCAGGGGCTCCGTGAGGAGATCTGCCCCCACGATGGCCGCCACGGACCTGGTCGTTGAAAACAGTTTCCAGGTCCGGAGGAGGTCCTGGTAGAAATCCGGCAGCCCGGAGAGGTCTCGCGGAAAACCTCTCGGACAAAGATAAAAGAGCTGCCGGTCATATCGGAGCCCATGGAAGCGGCGTAGGAAGGCATGCGCCAATATGCTCCACGTCGAACTACCTGCACTATAAAGGAGCCTCTGCAGGGCCTGGAGGCGGAAAACGCGGACCTGAGTGTACAGACACTTCAGGCCCTGCCCTCCTTCCTTCAGGGGCAAATGAAGAACTCCAACAGGGGCCCAGTGCAATCCTGACCAGAAGAACTCCAGAATCAATCTCCGGAGGTGGGACAGGAAACCCGGGGCCGGGGCTAGGGTGTTGAGCCGGTACCAGAGCGTGGACAGGACTAGTTGGTTAAGCACCAGTGCTCTCCCCCGAAGGGAGAGACATCGGAGTAGCCTCGTCCATTTCCTGATCCGCTCAATCACGCCGCCTTCCAAATTTTGCCAGTTCTCCGGCGGAGAAGGGTGCGTGGCAGAAAGGTAAACGCCGAGATAGAGCAGAGGGCCGGCACTCCACCGGATGGTCTGAAGCGCGGGTGGGAGGGAGCTCACCTGCCGCCAGCCCCCCACCGCCAAGCCAGAGCTCTTGACCCAGTTGACTCGGGCGGAGGAGGCTGCTGAATAGATGGCTTGGCATGCCTCCACTCGCGCCAAGTCGCCCGGGTCCTGGACCACGAGGAGGATGTCATCGGCGTACGCCGACAGGACCAGCCGCAGCTCCGGCTCCCGCAGCACCAACCCCGTCAACCTCCTGCGGAGGAGACAGAGGAAAGGCTCGATCGCCAGAGCGTACAGCTGGCCCGAGAGGGGGCACCCCTGCCGCACCCCTCGCCCGAAGCTGACCGGTTCGGTCAGGGTCCAGTTGAGCCTAACCAAACACTCCGCGGAGGCGTACAGCACCCGGAGAAAACTCACAAACTGAGGTCCGAATCCAAACGCCCGCAGGGTGCTCAGGAGGTACCCATGATCTACTCTATCGAACGCCTTCTCCTGATCGAGAGACAGGAGGGCGAACGACAGACCGTCTCTCCGCCCGAGTTCCAAAAGGTCTCGGACTAGAAAGAGGTTGTCAAAAATGCTGCGACCCGGGACAGTATAGGTCTGGTCTGGGTGGATCACGTCCGCCATCACGGACCCTAGCCGCAGCGAAATTGCTTTCGCTACGATTTTGTAATCCGTGCTAAGGAGTGAGAGGGGACGCCAGTTTCGTAAATCGCGGAGGTCCCCCTTCTTCGGCAGCAAGGCGAGCACCGCTCGCCTGCACGACAGAGGGAGGACCCCGCCCTGCAAAGACTCAGCCCAGACGGTGACTAGGTCTGGGCCGAGGATGTCCCAGAACGCGCGGTAAAACTCCACGGTCAGCCCGTCCATGCCCGGAGATTTATTGGTGGGCATGCGGCGGAGGGCTTCCGAGAACTCGGCCAGGGTGAGAGGCAGCTCTAGCCGGTCTCGGTCGCCCACGCTGACCGTGGGGAGTTCCTCCCAGAGCACCCCGCGAGCGCCAGGATCGGTCGGATCCGGGGAGAAAAGGCTTGCGTAGAAGTCACGGGCCCTCCCACACATCTCCTCCGGATCCGTGAGGGGGGTGCCGTCTTCCGCGAGAAGGCAGGTGACGTGTTTCTTGGCCCCCCTCGTTTTCTCCAGGGCATAGAAGAAGCGGGAGCCGCGGTCCATCTCCCGAAGGAGGCGGATGCGGGACCGGACGAAGGCACCTCGGGCCCGGTAGTCCTCGAGGGCCCGAAGCTCCTCCCGCTTCTCCCGGCACGCTCCGCAGAGGGACGGATCCTTGGGGTCGGCGGCCAGGCGCCTCTCCAGCTCCAAGACCTCCCGTTCCAACTGCTCTATCGCCGCATTTCTCCGCCGGCTGGTGCCCCGAGTGTAGTCGCGGCAGAAGAGCTTGGCGCGTACCTTCCCTAAATCCCACCATCGCCGCACCGAGGGAAAGGCACGCCACTGCTCTCGCCAGGCCAGCCAAAACTCCCGGAAGGACGTCACAAAGTTCTCGTCCTCCAACAGGCTATTATTAAAGTGCCAATAGGCCGGCCCCGGTCTCTCTGCCCGGAGGGAGACCGTTATAGTAACTAAATGATGGTCGGAAAAAGGGGCCGGCCGAATGGTGGAGGAGTGAGCCTGTGAAAGGTGGAAACGAGATAAATAAATACGGTCCAACCGAGAGTGGTGTGACCGATGGGCCTCCACCCGGACAAAAGTGAACGTGGAGGTGTCATCTGGGTGATGGTCACGCCAGACATCCACTAGGGAGTGATACTCAACTATTCCCCGAAGGATGTTCGCAGCAGTTGGGCTCGGCTCGGCCCCTGAGCGGTCCTGTTCCTCGAGGGTGGTGTTGAAGTCCCCTCCCAGGACCAGGCACTCGTGCGAATCTAGGGTGCCGAGAAAGTCGGACACCCGCTGGTAAAATTGTGGCCGCTTTGGGCTCATTTGCGGGGCATAGATATTAACAAGATTGACCACGAGCCCCTCCATACGGACTCGAAGATGCAACAGGTGGCCCGGCACGACCTCAGTGACTCCTAGCACCTCGGGCTGTAGGGTGGGGGAGAACAGGGTCGCCACTCCAGCTTGCCAAGTCGCGAAGTGGCTAAAGTAGACCCCGTCCCCCCACTCCAGCCGCCACCTGTCCTCAAAGGTCGGGTCCGTATGGGTCTCCTGCAGGAAAACTACAGAGTACCCCCCTTCCCGAAGGTAAGAGAGCACCTGGGACCTGCGGAGAGCCATCCTACAGCCCCTGGTATTCAAGGTTGCAATAATAAAGGGCATCATGCGGAGGGCTGGGGGGGTGGGGGTTTCTCAGTGACGGGAGTGTTTGTGGCCCTCGGCGGGTTGCGCAGCAACCCGTGACCCATCTCATAGATGAGTAGATCGCTTTGGAAGCTGCGGGCCCGCTCGTAGGCCGTAGCACCGCGCCTGCCGTGCCCTCTGCTCTCCTTTATAAGGGCCCTTGTGGCCTGAAAAACTTGTTCAAAGTCCCCCCAGAGCTGAAGAGCTAGCTGTACTTTATTGCGGGCACCACGGGTGTGTTCTAAGAACTTCCGTAGTGCATGCCGCAGCTCATGGGGGGATGGGGTTACGGTTCCCGGGGTACTCCCCGGTGGGATTCTTAATACAGCCTCGAGGTCCGCTAAGGCGGGTAGGCAAGGTGCGGACCACCGACGGGGCGTCTGACAGGCTGGGGTTGTTAAATCCATTTCATGCCTTGGGGCGGAAGGGGATGGCGGGGGGAAAATTGCAGCTCCTAATGGATCGCAACTAAAAAGTGCAGAAACTGCTCCCTGGGGGGAATCTGCAACCCCAGGGGCGGCAGGAGCATTGCAGGAGGGGGTAAACTGGGTGGGGGCAGGGGAGGGGGCAGGGGCAGAGGTAAGGCTCTGAAATTCAGGAGGCAAGCAGCTAAAGGAAGGTGCCTCCTGAGCAGAGTCGAGGGTTAAGGGGTAAGGGAGGGGGCTCCCAGTAATGCTAGGCATTGACTCCGTGGTGGTCTTGGCGGCTGTGGCATCAGGTGGTAGACCACCTTCTGCATGGTGCTCGCCCGGGAAGGCAAGCAGGGGGAGGGAGCCTGGGGAAAAAGGGGCTGGGGTGAAATTGCCCATCCCGAGGCCAGCTGGGAGTAGATCATCCTCTCCCTGGGTGACTGGGGTCAAATCTAGGGCCTCAATCTCTGCGTACACGGAGGAGAGGCCAACGCCTGCTACCCCGGGGGCCTCTCCTCTAGGGCCCGCTTCAGCAGTCGCCTCGGGATTCGCGGGGGGTTCGGATGGTATCCGGGCAGAAGGGGCGTCCTCAGGGGCCTCGGAGGGGAGGGTCTCCCGTGGAGGGAGGGTCCTGCCCTCCAAAGCCAGTCTGTCTTCCCCTCCCGACACCAGCGGAGGGATCTCACTCGCGGTCGCAGCGGAGGGCTCGATGTCAGTGCCTCCCTTCCTGGTCTTCCGGGGGGCTTCCGCGTCGGATGGACGCAGCGGAGCTCGAGCCTTCCGTTTGCTCCGTTTCCCCTGGACTAGGTTCCAGCCCTCCATAGCGTCGTCAGGGGGCTGGTTAGCAGGGGTCGTGTCGGGGGGCGGAGGCGATGGTTCAGGGGTTCGGGGGGGTAGCGGTGCAGCATGAGGAGGGGGAGGGGGTTCTCCTTGGGGTGGGCCCTCTCCTATGCCCGATAATATCTTTGTCGTACCCTCCTCCATAGGTTCTGCTGAAACGGAAATGGCAAGGGTGGGATTCCCTTGCTCGCCCGGGCGTAGTAGGGAAGAATTCTCCGGGGCCCGGGCGGGAGCAGCGATGGATTGAGTAGGAGGAGAGTTGATTTCAGGTGCTGGGCAGCCAGGGGTGTCGGCAACAACGGGGCCGATATCCTGCCGGGTCTCGGGGGTCTCGGGTGCCCCTCCCCTCCGGGCCAAAGGGCAGTCTCTGCGGACATGCCCGGCCGAGCGGCAGAGGTAGCACCGGGCCTCTCCGGTGGAGTAAAAGACCCGATAGCGGGCTCCCTGGTAGGGGACTAGGAAGGACCCCTCGAGCGCCTCCCCGTCACGCACCCCCGCCGGCGGTAGAAGCTGCACTTGCCGGCGGAAAGAAAGGACGTGACGGAGGGTGGGGTCCTTGCAGCCCAACGGGAGAAAGCTAATAACAGAGGTAAGTTTTCCTAGGGCGGAGAGAGCAGGTAACAGGGCAGCATTGGGTAAAAAGGGAGGAACGGAGGTGAGGACGAGGCGAACGCCCAGGTCTTCTAGCGGCTCTAGGGAGACGAACACCCCCCCCACCACCAGGCCCCTCTCCACCGCCTCTTGGGCGGTAGCCTCCGTAGCTAAGAAAAAAACGACCTTCCCATACATCTTGGAGGCCGCCACAATAGCCGTGGGTCCTACCACCTTCGCCAACGCCTGCACGTATGTCTCCACATGGGGTGAGGTGGGCACCAGGAGGCAACGGACACCGTGCCTCCTGGTCAAGGCGGAAAAAGGGCCCCGGCTGCTGGTGATGGTAGCGGAGGCAGTGGGTGGGCGAGATGACGAGGCGGCAGGCAAGGGGGAACCTGCCACCGCCCGGGCATACGTCCTGGGGCCCGGGGGAGGGGCACTCGCAGAGCTGGTGGAGGGAACCGCGGGGAGGGGCGTCGCGGTCGATGACGAGGCTACGGCTGTGGGGGCAGGCCCTGCCATGGAGGGCCCAGATGTTTTAGCGGGGCCCTTTCCTTTCGGCCCGCCCTGGTTTTTGCGGCCAGCTGGCAGGGGGTGCTTAGAACCTGAGGAGGCAGGGGGCAGAGCAGCAGCAGTAAGCACTCCGGTACTTCCTGCTGCCAGTGCCTCAGCGGGGGCGGTGGCAAGTATTTTAACAATTGTGGTGGGGGGGGGAGGTTGGGGGTTGGGCAGGGGCGGGGGTGGGGGAGAAACAACTAAATTTGCCAAAGGGGCCTCGCCCCTCCCATTCCCTGCCATCGTGAGCAGGGAGAGACGGGGAGACAACCGGAAGGAGAAGGGGGGGAAAGGGGGAGGTGAATTAACCACTCCTCCCTACTAGGCTACAGGCGGGGGAAAAGGGGAAAAATACCAAATGAGGTGGACAAGGAGGGGGGGGGGAATTCAGTAATAGGGGCAGGCTATAAAATAAGCAGTCCGGAAGGGGGGGGGGTATAAACCCACGCACGTTTGTCCAAAGAGTCTCGTTTGGTCAGCCGTTATGTCCGGTCCGAAAGGCAAAGTCCAAAGCAAACAGCTGGATCCGAAGGCAGATGGCAGATTGCCAGCAGGGACGAAGCAGCAGGGGCCGTGACAGTTGTAGTAGGGGTGGGGGGGGTGAGGGGGCACCGATGGATCAGGGGGCAGCTTGTTGCCACACCCCCTGTGCCGCCACAAGCGCGATTAAACACAGTCAAACTCCCCCCCACGAGAGTAGAATTCGAAAAATTAGTCAGTCGTACGGCCCCCTTCACGGTGATTGATAGCTTCGTAAATTATTTCTCCTGTCTTCTGAAATCCTTCTTCTCCGGCCATGTTGGCTGTGTTCCAAGGCTTCTGGCATGCGAAGAATGTTGTAGAGATAGTCCGAGCTGCCAGCAAAGCGGCTGGGTCTGGGGGCTTCCACTCTCCCCTCCGGATAGCAAAATCAGCAATCTTCCCCCCCTCCTCCGGGGGTTTCAGCTAAAGCAAATAGCTGCGCCCGAAAGCAGGCGAGGGGGGCGAGTGGTGCCGGCTGCAAGATGGCAGCCTGTCAGCACTCAGACAAAAGCAAAAAGCGGCAGAAAATCAAACCAAAACAAAAGAAAAACACAAAAAGCATCCGGCCCGTTCGGGGGTAAACTAAGGCAGGGTCCAAAAGTAAGAAAGATCCAGGCCAGGGGGCTTTAGGAAAGAATAGAAAGCAGATAGCTAAGGAGCGAGCTAGGGACGGTCCCGTCCTCCAACAGGGAAGGTTCCAGAACAATCAGGAACTTTCTGGAAACAATTAAGGCAGACAGGCTGATTAGAACACCTGCAGCCAATCAAGAAACTGTTAGAATCAATTAAGGTAGGCTAATCAGGGCACCTGGGTTTAAAAAGGAGCTCACTTCAGTTTGTGGTGCGCGTGCGAGGAGCTGGGAGCAAGAGGCGCAAGAAGCTGAGAGTGAGAAGGTGTACTACTGGAAGACTGAGAAGTACAAGCATTATCACACATCAGGAGGAAGGTCCTGTGGTGAGAATAAAGAAGGTGTTGGGAGGAGGCCATGGGGAAGTAGCCCAGGGAATTGTAGCTGTCACGCAGCTGTTACAGGAGCCATGGTAGACAGCTGCAATCCACAGGGCCCTGGGCTGGAACCCGGAGTAGAGGGCGGGCCCGGGTTCCCCACATCCCTCCATCCCCCCAACTCCTTACTTGATACCGGAGCAGTTGAACTGGACTGTGGGTTCCACCAGAAGGGAAGGTCTCTGGCCTGTTCCCCGATCCACTAAGTGGATCAGCAGAGACTGCGGGGATTGTTCTTCTTTTCCCCATGCTGGCCAGTGATGAGGCTAACTGAGTGAACGGCAGGTTTGAGCCATGAAAGTGGCCAAACTGAGGGCTGCTGTGAACCTCTGAGGCGAGAAAATCCGCCAATAAGCGCAGGACCCACCAAGGAAGAGGAGGAACTTTGTCACACCCTGCTTTGCCATTTTTTCTCAGTGCACAGAACTGCGCTCTAAAATGATTCAGGTACCAAGTGCTGTAGATGTTGTTGGGCAGATCTGACCCAGGTTATGAGGAGAGAAGCAGCACCAGAGAGACTAGATATGAGAGTCCTAGAGCCATAGAATAAATGTACCAAGCTTTGCAAAGTGAGAAGTCGGGATTGCTAACCACGGGCTTGTCTACACATACAGTGATGCGGCTGCGCCACTGTAGTGCTTAGTGAAAACACTACCTATGCCAGTGACAGAGTTTCTCCCATCAGTGAAAGGCTATGTCTACACTAGCAGAACTATTTCATGGAGAGTTTGGTCGATGATCAAAAAGCATTTAAAGAAAATCAATGTTGTGTGTTCACACTGTCATATGCTGTCCATGTAGCATATCCACACCTGGGGCATCGACAGTGAGAACAATTCATTGTGAGTAGCTATCCCACAGTTCAGCTCTCCACCTTCTGCCGGTAGGTGTTATGGGAAGGCGGAGGAGATCACAGTGCATCATGGATCTGAGCTCAACGTCCCACGATGCGTTGCTTTCCGTCCCAGCATTCCATATGTTTCTGTCTTCAGTTCGTGGCATTTTTCAATGTCCCATGGATCCGATGCTCTTGACTGCTCTGCCAGCTATCACTAGCACATCGCGAATGGCAGTGGAGTTCATGTTGAAGCTCCAGAATCAACGGGAATCACAGTTGCCCGATGTGCTGTCCGACATGGATATGGCCAACATTAGATTGCTTTGGGCATTCACAGAACAGTTGAACACGGTGGAAAGTCACTTTTGGGTTTGGGAAACTAGCACTGAGTGGTGGGATTGCATCATTATGCGGGGCTGGGATAACGAGCAGTGGTTGCAGAACTTTCAGATGAGGAAAGCCACCTTCCTGGAACTGTGTGCTGAGCTTGCCCCAGCTCTGCAGTGCAGGGACACCCAAATGAGAGCTGCCCTGATGGTGGAGAAGTGTGTGGCGACCACAGTGTGGAAGCTGCCGACTCCAGACTTCTACTGGTCAGTCGCAAATCAGCTTGGAGTGGGGAAGTCAACCATTGGGGCTGCATTAATGCAAATGTGCAGGGCCGTTAATCGCATTCTGCTGCAAAAGACCCTGACTCTTGGCAATGTGCATTAAATAGTGGAGGGCTTTGCAGAAATGGGTTTCCCTAACTGTGGGGGGATGATAGATGGCACACATATTCCAATTATGGCACTGGACCACCTTGTGATGGAGTACACCAATAGGAAGGAATACTTCTCCATGGTGTTGCAGGTGCTTGTGAATCATCGTGGCCGTTTCACTGACATCAGCGTGGAGTGGTCCAGAAAGGTGTATGATGCACATATCTTCAGGACACCGGCCTTCACAGAAAGCTGCAAGCAGGGGCTTTCTTTTCAGCCCAGAAGATCACCATAGGGGATGTTGAAATGTCCATAGTGATCCTGGGAGACCCAGTGTATCCCTTAATGCCATGGCTCATGAAGCCGTACACGGGAAACCTAAATAGCAGTAAGGAGAGGTTCAACAATAGGCTGAATACATGCAGGATGACTGTGGAATGTGCGTTTGGCAGATTAAAGGTGCACTGGTGATGCCTTTATGGCAGGTTAGACCTCAGTGAGGAAAATATTTCCATGGTCATAGCATGTTGCATAATATTTGTGAAGGTAAGGGCAAAAAGTTTGCTCAGCGGTGGACTGCTGAGGCAGACTGCCGGGCTGCTGATTTTAAGCAGTCAGATAACAGGGCTATTAGAGGGGCACAATATGGGGCAATTTGAATCAGGGAGGCTTTGCAGCAACGCTTTGAAAATGAGAACGAGTAATGTTTGTTACTATGGTTGGGACTGCAGTGCTTAATGAACTCAAGCTTTACTAGGCTAGGAAGCACTTGTGATTGTTCAGGCCAAGGATTCAATGTAAACAAAAGATTACAGAGCTTGTTTATTTGTTGATGCCTTTTGCTAACATAACTGGCATGGAAACAAATAAAGAGTCTTATCTGTCAAATAACTTTTCTTTTAAAACAAAAACAAAAAGCCCAACAGCACACACATACAGACAAACACACATTCTTGGAGGGAAGGGATGGGAATGAGGTATCAGGGTAGGGCTGACTTTCAGAGCTGAGCATAAGTCCAGCTATCATTTGTGAAGGTGTCTGTGGGGGTGGAGTGCATGGGAAAGTGAGAACTCACAGAAATCTGAAAGGAATGCGCGTGTGGTGTTTGGGGAGGGCATGGGAAAGAGTTCTGAATGTGCTGAAGGGGAGGGCGGGCACACGTGCTCAGTCTGCAGCATGAGGGACTGCAGCATGTCGGTTTGCTGCTCCAAAACTTTTATCATCCTCTCTGTTGCATCCCTATTGTACACCTCATTTTCTTTTCTTTCCTGCCTGTCACTTTCCCAACACTGCCTGCATTCTCTTCTCTGCTTCTGAGAGCTGCACCACCTCCCTGAACATATCTTCCTTGCTCCATCTTGGATGCTTTCTTATCCGTCTGAGATGCTCAGCCAGTGTGTGTGGGGTGCCTTTCAAGGACAGATCTGGAGAAGCACAAGGAACAATACACAGAAGCATGATTGTTAAGTATACATACAGCATTGAAACAGTTCAGTAAAATATACCGCTGCTAATATACCAATGATGTTCTCGCTGACCCTAGACACACATGCCAGCAAACATCCCAAGCACGGTGAGTTTACTCCAGGGTATGGAAGAAAAGCACTATTATAGGGTCTCGGGGCACTTGACAGGGGACAATATTCTAAGGTGTCCCACCCTTTTCCACAGGTGGGGGTCATTGTAGCAGACTGCTGAGGTTAACCAGGGAAGCAAGGGTGCATCTACTATTTGCTTGTGGCTTCCATCCTGTCCCCTATGCCGCTCGCCTGTGTGCCGCTTTGGTCCCTCCTCAAGTGATTGCAGAATGGTGCAGGAAAATGTCCCTCAATGGGGGAAGGAACAAATCAGCTCTGCCAAGGAACCTTCGGCAGAGGATTGCCAAGTACCTCCAGGAAAGTTTCCTAGAATTCTCTCTTGCGGATTCTGATGAAATCTTGGTGTGCATCAACACCCTGTTCTGCTGTGCTGCCTAGATGCACTGGGAGATGTCCAGCACATAGAAACTGAGCCAGCTTTGCACATTTCTCTGCCCTCAACCCATCTCTGCACTACCCAAAGCAAAACCATTTATCAGGGTCCCCTCTCCTGCTTCTTGCTCACCAGAGAGTGACTGCTGAGACTGGCTAGACACCTCCGAAGTGGAGAATAGCTCCTCACTGGACACAGCACTAAGTGACCCTGCCAGGGGCTCCACATTGTCTTCTGTCTCCACCTCTTCATCCATGACATCCTCCTCTGGGTTATGTCCACCTTTTGCTGGCTCCAGACCCGCCGAAGTATCCACTGGGCTCTTAGGGGTGGAGGTGGAGGTGCCACTGAGGATAGTGTCCAACGCCTTATAAAAATGGCAGGTCTGGAGCGCAGCACCGGAGCAACGGTTTGCCTCCTTTACCTTCTGATACGCGTGCCTCAGCTCCTTGATCTTTGCTCTGCATGTCCCAATCATAACCCTTTTCACGCAAGCTGCGCGCAATCTGGCACAATTTTTATGGCTGGAGCGCAGCAGGGACTTCTCTGCCTCCTCTCCCCAGATACTGAGCAGATCGAGCAGCTCCACATTGCTCCAAGCAGGAGAGCATTTGCTGCGTGGAGCCGCCTTGGACACCTGGGAAGATGCAATGTGAGCTCTCCACACTGAGCAAACAGGAAGTGGAATTTTAAAAATTCCCAGGGCTTTAAAGTGGGATGGGCGGACAGTTGCTTACTTGGCAGCAGGGCAATGGAGTTGAAACTGCTGACCAGAGCGGTCAGGATGGGCATTGTGGGACACCTTCTGGAGGCCAATTACAGTGACAAAATTAAGCGTGGTTTCAACACTGGCAATTTGGTGACAAAACTTTTGCGTAAAAAGCCTTCTGACTCTTGTCAAGGTGGCTTTATTATGTTGCTGAAACTGAGGAGTTCCATCACCGAAACTGACTCTGTGTACAGCTCCAATGTTTCGTCACCAAAAGCTGCCTTTCGTGAAAAAACTTGGCAATGTAGATAAAGTCTAAGTACTTCACCTCCTTGAGCAATGGTAGCTCTGTCAACAGGAGAAGCCTTCCTGCCAACATAGCGCTGTCTGCTCTGGGGTTTAGGTTGGTATAACTGTGTCGCTCAGGGGTGTGGATTTCCCCTGAGCGATATAGTTATTCTGATAAAGTCTGTAGTGTAGACCAACCCCATAATTGCTGCTTTCTGAACAATGTTAGCATTATGTCCTATTTCTGTATATTGAAATACCTCTTCTTCTTCGAATGGTTGCACATGTGTATTCCACTCCAATGTGTACATGCCAAGAGCACCAGAGCTGCAGAGTTTTCTGCACCAGTACTCATTGGGGTGGCACACGCATTTTGCATCTCCTTGCATCTCCCGAGGCTATAAAAGGGCTGCTCTGACCCAACCCCCACAGTTCCTTCTCACCGCCTGCGTCAGAGCTCCCTGTGCAGATTACTTCATGGCTTTTATTACTGACTACTCTTCTAGTTTAGCTCTCTATCTTTCCTGGAAATAGTTAGTAGTTAGTTCCTGCTTAGACTTCCTTTCATGTTTTATTTTGTTTTTAGTTATTTAGTAATGTTTTCAGTGCTAGGCACCTGTGGCATGCCGGGCTTTATGCACTGCCCATCAGTAGGGTGTCTATCCCAAATAGTGACACACATCCTTGCCCACATGTGCTGCTTTTTGGGTCTTGGCACATTAAAGCGAGGTGCTGTATCTGCTGTTCTTTCAAGAAAACCAGGCAGGTTTCCAGAGATCTGCACCTCATGGAGTAGACAGTGAGACCAGCCTGGGCCCCAGGCCCCTCAACTGAACATCCTGTTGCCCACACACACAGTCCACTATGGAGGCTACAGTGGTCACTGACAGAACCCTGGACTCCAACCCTTCTTGTATTGGCTAGCAAACAGAGCTGTAAACAGGGGAGTTTGAGTGGGAGTTCTTTTGGAGGAGAGGGTATTTGTGTTTGGTTTTGTATTGGTAGTATTTGTATGTGTAGAGGCTTGTAGGGGCTTTGTGCTGGGAGAGAAACTGAGCCCTGATTAGGGGGCGGGGTTCTCTGACTAGGGGTCCTAAAAGGTAGCAGCCAGTCAGGCAGTGGCACAGACAGCTGCAGCGGCACAGAAGCTAGCAAACAGAGCTGTAAACAGGGGAGCTAAAGTGTGAACCAGCTAAAGGCCCTGACCACTCTGATGCATGGCCCCCATGGGACCCAGCTCCTGTGGGCAAGCAGCTACTTACAGAAGATGATGATGGTCGACGACATAGAGGCATATCTCCTTGCGTTCAAGAGAATGGCCCTGTGGGAGGCCTGGCCGCAAGACCAGTGGGTTAGTATCCATGCTCCTTTTCTGTGTGGGGAGGCCCAGAAGGCGTATTTTGACATGACAACAGAAGCAGCTACAGATTACTCCCAGCTGAAGGCGGAGATCCTGGCGAGGTCTGGTGTGACGACAGCTATAAGGGCCCAGTGGTTCCACGAGTGGAAATACCAGGACAGCAAAGTGCCGAGGTCCTAGCTGTTTGACCTGATCCACCTAGTCCAGCAGTGGCTGCGCCCTGAGACCCATGGCCTGGAGAAAATTGTGGAAATCATAGTTTTGGACAGGTACACGAGACGGACATATAAGGATGGGTCAGTCAAAATGATCCCTCCTCCTATGACGAGCTAGTTGCCCTCGTAGAGAGACACCTAGCGGCCAAAGAACTTTCTTGGACCACCGGGGAAGGAAAGCGCCGGAATAGGAGGCAAGTCTCTATGCCGAGGGCCTGAGTTGCCATAGCCCCGGGTAGAACTATGGAGAGGAGGAAGGAGGCTGAAGAGTGACCGGAGATCGCGGAGGGACTTGGGGACTTGGGGAGAAAGCCTCGGGGGGTGAGGCCCAACAGCCTGAAAAATAGGGGGCTGCCCCGAACAGGGTACAGACGTTATGCATGTGGAGAAATAGGGCATACAGCTCCCCAATGCCCGAACCTAGAAGAGCCCATGCAATGCTACCTGGGTGATCTAGGAGGACCATGCAACCTAATAAATCTAGTAGGGGTTGCGATGGTCCCCCATAGGTATACTAGACCAGTTAAAATGAATGGCATAGAGACCACCGCGTTAGTAGACTTGAAAAGCGCGGTCACGCTGGTCTTGGGAAAACTAGTCGGGCAAGACCAACTATCCCGGGCCAAACGCACAGGAATATCCTGTGTACATGGGGATGTCAATTACTACCCGACCATCCCGGTAAAAATAGAAGTCCTGGGAAACCCCACTAAGGTGATGGTGGGGGTGGTCCCGAAACTCCCATATCCAGTCCTCATAGGGACCCCCCCACACACCCCCAAAGGGGAGACGGAAATAGATCCCCCTGAGTTTGGGCCAATTGGACCCTCGCTGGAGAATTTTGGGCAGGATCAGGCCAATGATCCGATATATAGCAATATTCGCAAAGAAGTAGTTGAGGTGAATGGGGTCCCTGTGGAAGGGAGAACCAAGGGTCCAGGGCCATATTATATGATAAAGAGGGATCTGCTATACAGAGTAGTCTGGGTCCAAGAGCAAGTCATGGAACAGCTCTTAGTACCGTAGAAGCATCAGAGGGGTGTGCTGGATCTAGCTCACAGCCATCTGTTTGGGAGGTATTTAGGAGTAGATAAAACCCTCGACTGAATTCTACAGAGGTTTTTTTGGCCCAGAATTTATGCAGTGGTGAGCCGGGATGGGAAGAACTGGGACTCCTTGCTGCTGTACCTAATGTTTGCTATAAGGGAGGTTCCTCAGACTTCAACTGGGTTTTCTCCATTCGAGCTGGTTATATGCTCGCCACCCCCGTGGCATCCTGGACATTGCCAAAGAGGGTTAGGAAGAACAGCTGAACCCAGGGAGAAGCATCATCAAGCATGTGTTGCAGATAAAAGACAGGATAGCCCAAGTCTCCCCCTTAGTACAGGAACACATGGAGAGGATACAAGGGGCCCAACAGACATACTACAATCGCTGAGCGACAATTCAAAAATTCCAGGTGGGAGATCGGGTAATGGTGCTTGTACCCACAGCGGAGAGCAAGCTTCCGGCCAGGTGGCAGGGGCCGTAGAAGATAATAGAAGCCATTGGAGAGGTTGACTATAAGGTCCAACAGCCTGGTCACCGGAAGCCAGAACAGATTTATCATATAAACCTGTTGAAACCGTGGCAAGACAAAGAAGCTCATGTGGTTACTCTAGGGTCGCCACCACCTAAAAGCAACCGGCACGGCCAAGTGGGAATATCTCCGGAATTGACCCCTGTCCAATGAACTGAAGTGATCAACATGATCAAAAGCAACCAGGACGTATTCTTGGAAAAGCCAGGCAGGACTACCAAGGTTCGCCATCAAATCCTCACAGATCCTGGAGTGAAGGTGAATGTCAAGCTATACCGGATCCCGGAGGCAAAAAGAGAAGAGATCAAGACAGAAGCCAGGAAAATGCTGAAGTTAGGAGTCATTGAAGAGTCTCATAGCCAATGGTCCAGTCCAGTTGTCCTAGTACCTAAGCCCGATGGCAGTATGAGGTTCTGCAACGACTTCCAGAAACTGAATGAAGTGTCCCAATTTGATGTGTACAGTATACCCCAGATAGATGAGCTAATTGACCGATTGAGAAAAGCACGATTTTTGTCCACTCTTGACCTGACCAAGGGTTATTGGAAAATCCCCCTGGACAAAGAGAAGATGGTATCAGTACACTGTCCTCCCTTTTGGTTTACATGGGGCTCCCACAACTTTCCAATGTCTCATGGATAAGCTGTTGCAGCCACATGGCAGGTACGTGGCCGCCTATCTTGTCAACGTCATTATACATAGCCTAGACTGGGAGACACACTTGGAGAAGGTGGAAGCAGTCCTGGACACCCCAAGGAGGGCGGGGCTGACTGCAAATCCCTCCAAATGCGTGACTGGGATAGCAGAAGCCAAATACCTCGGGTATATCATCGGGAGGGGCATGGTGAAGCCCCAGCTGAATAAGTTAGAGGCAATACAAAATTGGCCCTGACCAGACTGGAAGAAACAGGTCAGAGCATTCCCGGGACTAGTTGGATACTATAGGCATTTCATCCCCCATTTTGCTACAGGGCATGCCCGTTAACAGACCTAACAAAAGCCCGTGGCCCAGACATAGTAAGATGGACCAGTGAGGCCAAGGAGGCTTTTGCAGATCTGCAGACCGCCCTCTGCACCTACCAGAGAAGGAGTTTATCTTACAAACCGATGCCTCTGAGGTTGGGTTGGGAGCGGTTCTTTTGCAAATGGTCGGAGAAGAACAACACCCAGTTCTGTTCATCAGTAGGAAACTCCTGCCCAGAGAATGAAAATATGCCGTAGTAGAGAAGGAATGCCAGGCGGTAAAGTGGGCCATTGAAAGCCTAGACTACTATCTACTTGGACGGAGGTTTACCCTCGTCACGGACCATGCCTCTCTGAAGTGGATGCACCAAAACAAAGAAAGAAACGCAAGAGTAACAAGTTTCAGAGTAGCAGCCGTGTTAGTCTGTATTCGCAAAAAGAAAAGGAGTACTTGTGGCACCTTAGAGACTAACCAATTTATTTGAGCATAAGCTTTCGTGAGCTACAGCTCACTTCATCGGATGCATAAAGTGGAAAATGCAGTGAGGATGTACATCTACCAATGTGATATATGCCATCATGTGCAAGCAATGCCCCTCTGCCACGTACATTAGTCAAACTGGACAGTCTCTACGTAAAGGAATAAATGGACACAAATCAGATGTCAAGAATTATAACATTCATAAACCAGTCGGAGAATACTTCAATCTCTCTGGTCACGTGATTACAGATATGAAAGTTGCAATATTACAACAGAAAAACTTCAAAACCAGACTCCAGCGAGAGACTGCTGTATTGGAATTCATTTGCAAATTGGATACAATTAGCTTAGGCTTGAATAGAGACTGGGAGTGGTTAAGTCATTATGCAAGGTAACCTATTTCCCCTTGTTTTTTCCTACCCGCCCCGCCCACTGTTCCTCAGATGTTCTTGTAAAACCCTGGATTTGTGCTGGAAATGGCCCACCTTGATTATCATACACATTGTAAGGAGAGTGATTGCTTTAGATAAGCTATTACCAGCAGGAGAGAGGGGTGGGGGGAGAGAAAACCTTTTGAAGTGATAAACACCCATTTTTTCATGGTCTGTGTGTATAAAACATCCTCACTGCATTTTCCACTTTATGCATCCGATGAAGTGAGCTGTAGCTCACGAAAGCTTATGCTCAGATAAATTGGTTAGTCTCTAAGGTGCCACAAATACTCCTTTTCTTTTTAAGAGTAACAAGGTGGTTCCTGTCGCTACAACCTTTCCACTTCAGAGTAAAACATAGATTCAGAATCAAGCATGGCAATGCTGTTGGCCTCTCGAGGGTGCACTGTTTGCCGACCCAAGTAGCCCAACCATGTAGGGAGGAAAAACAAGCCCAAAACACTGGCTGAGAGAAGGACAGACTGCCCCTGTGCAGCCAAGAGGGACTGTTTTACCCCAAGCCCATCTCACCAAGGCTAAAAACAGTGCAGGCTGGTGAGACCGAGAAGATGCCTTGCCACAGCAGCTACTTACCACTCTTTACATAGTCTGGTTTGACCCCTCTTTCTCAGTGCACTGAGCTGACCCCTGACTGGTTCAGATACAAGTGCTGAAGGCATTCATAGGCATTTTCCTCCTTTACCAGGATTGCTCCAGATTACAAAGAGAGAACTTTGAGTAGCAGAGAGATGAGTCAGGAGAGTCCTCGAGCCAGGAGGCACAAGGAGCCTGACCTAAACTCAGCAAAGTAAGGAGTCGGTGGGATCAACCATTTGCTTGTTATCTTGGATGGATCTTGGCTTTTCATCCCTGTTGTTTCCATGAATTGATACATACCCTCGATGAAATCCTGACCCCACCAGTGTCAATGGCAAAATTCCCTCTGTATGATTGTATACATCTATTAATAATGACAAGAGAACTAGGATTTCACTTCCTGAATGTGCTTGATCATGTTTAATTCCTTGGAAACGGGTTGATCAGAGCATCACTAATAGCACTACTGAATTTTGCATCCACGTACTGTGTTGGGAAGTTCAGCTCTAGGATTGTGGGAGTAAATGTAGACTATGACTCTTTATGGGTTAATTGTTGCAAAGTTAAGCATAGCAAATAAATTTATTCTCTGGGGGACTTTACAGGCTGCAGTGACTCTAATATTTAACAGGTCCAACTCCCACTCTAGACAGAGTACTTTCAGCATGATAGAGACCTGTCATGTGATGCCTTCATATCTGAACTGCCAGCAATATAACATCAGCATGTCACAGCTCAGTCAGAGGATCCCATCATATCTGGACAACCAAGTTTACAACACCAGAAGGAAAGGGAGTTAGGAATGGTCATGGAAAGACCTTGGAGATACCTAGACTAAGCTGCTGTGTGGCTAGGGGTCTGAAAGCAAAGTTGAGTCTTATGCCCAGGCCCAGGCATCCTGTAGACTGTGGTCTGTAATTGGAGAACAAGCTATGGGAGCCTGTTTTGTACCGATTGGCAGCAGTAACATGTGGAGTAGTGTTACCAGACATCACAGAATGCAGCAAGGTTCAGACATTGGACTGGGACTTGAGAGATGTGGGCTCATTTAGTTGCCGACGTAGCTCTATTGGATCAGTGTTACACTGAAGGTTGAAAGGTCCCTGGTTCAATCCCTAGCTTTATCATGCTGGGGTGTTTTCTGGGAGTGTAGCTGTGCCCTTAGCCAACAAGAGTCTCTGATCTCCAGCTCCTCAGCAAAAGAAGAGAGTGTGAGGTTCTGCATTGAGGTGGCCAGCCTGACCTTTTTTTCATCTTGGCAGGGAGTTAGACTAGATGACCCTTGCAGTCCCTTCTAACCCTATGATTCATGACTTTATCTCATTGCGTTTCTGTGTCCTTCGGCAAATCATCTCATCTCTCTGTGCCTCACCTCCTGATCTATAAAATGGGCATAAAAATACTTCATTTCTCCAATGGAGTTCAAGACAGGTCAATTTCCAGGCTGCTGTGCAAGAGATGCCTCAACATAGTAATCAAGCATTAGTGTTAGCTCTTGCAGGAACTGGTTGCATGGCCTTCGAACCCCAAATCATAGAATCATAGAATATCAGGGTTGGAAGGGACCTCAGGAGGTCATCTAGTCCAACCCCTGCTCAAAGCAGGACCGATCCCCAATTAAATCATCCCAGCCAGGGCTTTGTCAAGCCTGACCTTAAAAACTTCTAAGGAAGGAGATTCCACCACCTCCCTAGGTAACGCATTCCAGTGTTTCACCACCCTCCTGGTGAAAAAGTTTTTCCTAATAGCCAACCTAAATCTCCCCCACTGCAACTTGAGACCATTACTCCTTGTTCTGTTATCTGCTACCACTGAGAACAGTCTAGAGCCATCCTCTTTGGAACCCCCTTTCAGGTAGTTGAAAGCAGCTATCAAATCCCGCCTCATTCTTCTCTTCCGTAGACTAAACATCCCCAGTTCCCTCAGCCTCTCCTTATAAGTCATGTGTTCCAGTCCCCTAATCATTTTTGTTGCACTCTGCTGGACTCTTTCCAATTTTTCCACATCCTTCTTGTAGTGTGGGGCCCAAAACTGGACACAGTACTCCAGATGAGGCCTCACCAGTGTCGAATAGAGGGGAATGATCACGTCCCTCGTCTGCTAGCAATGCCCCTACTTATACATCCCAAAATGCCATTGGCCTTCTTGGCAACAAGGGCACACCGTTGACTCATATCCAGCTTCTCGTCCACTGTAACCCCTAGGTCCTTTTCTGCAGAACTGCTGCCTAGCCATTCGGTCCCTAGTCTGTAGCGGTGCATTGGATTCTTCTGTCCTAACTGCAGGACTCTGCACTTGTCCTTGTTGAACCTCATCAGATTTCTTTTGGCCCAATCCTCCAATTTGTCTAGGTCCCTCTGTATCCTATCCCTACCCTCCAGCGTATCTACCTCTCCTCGCAGTTTAGTGTCATCTGCAAACTTGCTGAGGGTGCAATCCACACCATCCTCCAGATCATTTATGAAGATATTGAACAAAACCGGCCCCAGGACCGACCCTTGGGCACTCCACTTGATACCGGCTGCCAACTAGACATGGAGCCATTGATCACTACCCGTTGAGCCTGACAATCTAGCCAGCTTTCTATCCACCTTATAGTCCATTCATCCAGCCCATACTTCTTTAACTTGCTGGCAAGAATACTGTGGGAGAAAGAATACTGTGTCAAAAGCTTTGCTAAAGTCAAGGAACAACACGTCCACTGCTTTCCCCTCATCCACAGAACCAGTTATCTCATCATAGAAGGCCATTAGATTAGTCAGGCATGACTTGCCCTTGTGAATCCATGCTGACTGTTCCTGGTCACTTTCCTCTCCTCTAAGTGCTTCAGAATTGATTCCTTGAGGGCCTGCTCCATGATTTTTCCAGGGACTGAGGTCAGGCTGACTGGCCTGTAGTTCCCAGGATCCTCCTTCTTCCCTTTTTTAAAGATGGGCACTATATTAGCCTTTTTCCAGTCATCCAGGACTTCCCCTGATTGCCATGAGTGATTGCTTGAATGATTTGCTGCATTGCAGAACTTGGGTGTGTGAAGCAGGGAAGGGCAGAAAAGGAGCTAAAATATCTCCACTGAGCCAAAATATTTGGAATTAACTGACACCTGAATTGCTACATGTCATGTCCAGGAGCTGTTATTGGGCTTTCTTGCTTCCTTAACAGATCTGTCCCAGGTTATGAAGGGAGAAGTAGCCCAGGGACATCAGATATGAGAGCCAGAGGGCACAATGAATTCGACTCCAATATGGGAAAGTAAGGAGCCAGCAGGATGAAACCCTTATTTGTGAGGCCACATAGTGTGCTATCACTTGGTTCATTCAATACCTTGAGCATAGTGGGCCTGTTCCTATTGAACCCCTGGCAGAAGTCATGGCCAGGGCATTGCTGTTAGCTGGATTATGTTTTAAATCAGTGTGTTTTGAGGATTTCAATTTCAGTGTTGGGGGCATGGGGATGAGGAAGTATAATGAGTATTCAGAATGTTTGTGGATTCTTCATCACACATTAACGTTCATTCTCTGAGGCTTTATTGATTCTTTATAACAGTGTAGGTACACCCTGTCATGGGGTGTCAGGTCCCATCTGGTCCAAAGAAAGGGAAAGGATGTAGCCAACAGTCAGTTAGGTCCTATGCTGGTGATCCTGACTATAATACAAGGTAGTACATCCTAGTGGCTGGAGTCAATAAAGGTACCCTTCCTCATGGGGCTATGTGGCCAAATGACCAGAGTCAATAGAATAGCCCACCTCTGTGGGGTTGTGCGGCCTATTGGCAGGAGTCAATAAAGCTGCCCATGTCCGTGGGCCTGTGTTGGCCTGTTGGGGAAGTGGGGTGCCATCTAGGGGTGTGTGGCACCCGGGATGGGGACTCAGGCCCTCCGTGCTTCTCCGAGTCCCAACCCAGGGCCGCTCGCCACTGAGTCAGCAGGGATCCCTCCGAAACACACTGACCTGTTCCCTGGTTCTCCAACCAGAGCAATGTCTAAGTGCCCTGGGCTGTGTCCTACCCTGTCTTCCTTGGTGTTGGTTCACTGTTCCCCTGGGTCTCTGGGGTCCTTGGCCAATGCAGCTGCTGATGGCTCGGTCCCTTCTTTGGGTTCTGCAGGCAGCCTGGAATCTGTCTGGGGCTTGGTGCATCTTGGATCTGTAGCTGGGGCATGTAGCAGCTCCAGAGACAGAGCCTGCAATCTGTATCCTTTCCCTTCAGCAGCCTGCTGAAGCAGAGGGGCGTGTCCTCCTCGGCCTGCAATGCACAGTTAATCTCTGTGGGCCAGTGCAGGGGAGGTACACCCTGTCACAAACAGGTACTACTCCCATTCTAGAGACTATTGTATTGTAACTATGTCACAGGGAAGTCACAGCATGCATGGACAGCACAGAGTATAACACCAGAAAGTAAAGGGATGGGGCTGGTGATGGCCATGGGAAAAGCCTGCAGTCAGGGGCTTTGGGATGGGAGCCAGGAAGCAGAGTTGAGATCTTTAACCTCCAGTTCAAGGCAGAGAGATGTCATGAAGGTGATGTGATCGCTCACTCTCTGAAAAATGATTGCAGTTACAAGAACCACTTGTACCCACTGGGATGCACAGGACTGTCTTTAATCTGGATTAGTTGTTCCCAGCAGATGCTACACAGGATGGGTCTGTGGTATGTCCTCATCTACACAATGCTTGATGGAGATTCTTTGCCATTCCATTTGTGGACTTCCCATATGCAGTGCAAACCCCACTGTACACTAGCTCCAGAAAGCCAGTGATCAGTCAGATTGGCTCCAGAAATGCCACTGGCCTGTTGAAGATGGCAGTTCATATATTGGGTGGATTTTTCTACAGTACTTTACAGCATTTAAGCCCATACAAGCACAGCATGACACTCTGTAGGGTGCATGACCTGCAGGCTGTGAGTATTGGGTCTGTAGTTTACACCCAGAAGGGACTTCATATAGGTATGAACATCAGGCATGGAATTCCTAGATATCCTGGAGCCACAAGATTTTACTCTAGGCAGGATGAACTCTGCCCTTTATCCTTCTAAGGCAGATTAGTTATGTTTCATACAGGTTGCTAGGCATGGCTATTTCTGGTGACATCTTAACAACCACAGTCCACTCTACTCTCTATGGGCACTTACGGTCCCACTGCATTTTTTTTCTAAAGCTAAAAGTTTGTGCCAAGGACCTGGCCAGGTAGTTTCTCTCCCTCTCCTGTTGTACAGTGTTGTGTGCTGGTTGTCCACTTGGCCATGGCTCTGCCATCACAGAGATAGCTACATGATTCTGTATGACACTTTGGTCTTTTGAAGTTCTTAGTTGACCCTCCCTTCACTGTGCTGCCTCAGGATTAATCATCTGAGAAGCTACTCCTCTCTCTAAGATGTTGTGTGTGTCAGGCGTGGGAAGGGACAGGAGCCTATGTTACCTGTGTCAAAATATAAATCGGGATGCTATTTCATGCAACTGAGGGACTTAATATTGTCCCACACCTTTGAAACAATGTCATTGTGTTCTTGCTTTTCCATTCTCCCATAGCACACAGACCTGACACCTGTTGCAATTCAGGTTCCAGGTGTTTGTAGCCTTTTCCCTCTCTTGGCAGGCTTCCCTCAGCTTCAAGTGAGAGGATCTCCATGTCTACTGCCAGCTTTCAGTACCACAGCCCATCAGCCATGGGACACAAGTCCAACCCCAGCACTGCAAGGTAAAGAGTGGAGAAGACTTACCCTGTGTTTGTTATCCTGAGCACTTCTCTTCTCATGCACAGATCCTCACAGAGAGCCAAATCCTGTCCTTGATGCATGTGAATGGCTCCTATTGCAGTGAAATGGGAGCCCTGTAAGCATACACTGTGCTTAGATACTGTGGTAATAGCCACCTTAGAGATAGAAGATAAAGCTAGAATTTGGCCCACTGAGTAGACTTCACCTATTCTGTTTCATGTGGCTGATAAATACTTTATGAGCTCTGAAATATGGAATGACCTAATGAAGTGATGCAACTTGCAAACCTTCCTGCCCTGCTCACTCAGCCCCAGATTGGAAAGCTCTGATTCCATTTGGGTCACAGGCCGGTCTATCAAGCTGGACTCACTTTTGAGGAGGGGTGATTCTGTAAAGGCATAGCATCCTGTAGGCAAGGCCAAAATACAGCCACAGAGGCCAATGTAGCATATAGGCACCTGTAGCTTTATTATAGAAGGTTGGCCTGCAGGACCACAGTGCTCTAGTCGGATAAACTTGGCCAAGCCAGGGTATTGCATGATGGCACTTGTAGTCTCCACAGGTTGCACCTTAAAGCTGAAATCGGTCCATTTAATGCAAATTATCTGCAGCTTTCAAGCTCCTGCTAAGATGCCAATGTGGGCGTCTGTTGGCTAGTGTTGGAGTGCCCCTGGCATAGTGCCACACTGTTTATGACAACTATCACTATGCAAGCAGAGAGTGCTCATCTGAGATGCTGGTTCTGGAAGAGTCTATGCAAAAGGAAAAGGCTCTGTTTTTCTTTCCTTAGCTGGAACACAGCTTAATTTGATCACATAAAAAGAAAGGATTAGTCGTAGCCCAAAGGCAGCCATGAAAATGAACCATGGAGAAAGATGGGTTGCTTGAACTCCGTCTCTAATTAGCTCATTCTCACAGGCTCTGGGAGTATGCTGGCAGGAATGATGTCTTGTGTAGGATCTGTGACAGAGGTACAGACCCACAGGGGGCAGGTCACTTTGAAGAGAGCATACGAAGTGTGGGGATGGACAAGTGCAAGGAGGTTCAGTTTCCTGATCTGCAAGAAAAACAACACAAAGGATAACCATCAATTAGCAATGACAATAATTCGAAATATCATAAAGTAGTAGGTTTTTAATGTTAAAGGACAGAGAGAGCAAGAGATAGCTAATGGCTATTAAGTCCTGAGATTGTTGGAAATGGCCAAACTGAATGTAAATTGAGATTTAGTGATAATCTAATAGCACCTGCATCCCACCTTCCTCCTTGCCATGCACACGCATGTGCACACGCACACGCACATTGTCTCTCTCACACTTCCATTCGTTCTTGACTCCTCTGATGTGAATGTTTCTGTTACTGTCTCCATCCTTCTCTAGCAAAGGGATCCTCTTTGTGAAGGAGTACGTGAACAGCCGTGAGTTATCTCCCACTCCACACTACAGCAGGTATGGGCAGTCCATGGCTCACTCCACAGTGGAGATGCAGAACTCCATCTGTTGGGTTAGGGCAGTGAAACAGTCACACTGAAATTCCAAAATCTCAGTGTTTGATGCTGTTGGGCTTCATTGCATATTTGCAAAAGTGGTTGGATTTGGTGTGAAAACAGATTTGTAGTAGGTTTTCTGTCAAAAATAGGACCATTTTTGATTGAAAATTATCTATTTTCAAGCAAAAACTCACAATGTGTTTTAAATTTTGTTTAAAGTCAGTGAAGTTATTCCAGATTCTCTTAGTATAACTGAGAGCAGTATTTGGCTCTCTTTGCTTTCTATTTATGCTCACCTGGTAAACATTAACATCCTGTTAAAATGCATGCTTGTTGTATTTTTATCCTCACGCAGTACAGCACTAGAGTTTATAACCTGCTGGCCACAGCAGTGTTACCATTGTCAGCTTCTAGCTATTCTGGTCTCAAAAGCAGACCTCAGTGACTTAGAGATGTGCTTTTATATTTGGAATATCAGCATTCGCTCGGGTACCCATAGTGTTTCTAACACAAATGTCTTTAAGAAAGTAAACAAACATGAAGCTCACTGGGGTAGGGATTGTGATTTTTATTTGTCTATGGAGTGCCTACCACATTGGGTAGGTATTGGGAGTTATACTATAATCAATATTAATGATATCCTAAAATGTTAATAGACTACCTTGTGTGAAATTATGGCCCCACTGCAATCAATGGAAGTTTTTTCAGACTTCAGTGGAGCCAGAATTTCACCCCAATCTGTCCAGTGGCCAACGTAAAACGAGTTAGTGGTCTCAGGATATGTGGTCTCAGGATATGTCTAGCTTGTACACAACAAAAGCTGTGCACAAGCTAGCCTGTTTGAACTAAGCTGAATCCAATTAGTGTGGGTAACAATAGCAGTGAAGGCAGCACAGCTTGGGCTTCAGACTGCGTAGTATGGGCTTGGCATAGATGCTAGCGCTTGCCCATTCTGAAGCCCGCACTACGCTCTCTTCAGTTATCGTCCTAGTTGGATTCAAGCTAGCTGGGTAAGCCAGCCTGTACACAGCTTTTGCTGTATACATACCCTCCGCACAGTTTACAAAACCGTATACCTTGGTTAGCACCCTCGTTAGCATACTTAGCAGAAAGGCCAGGCACTGGGTGGGCCATAGAGCCTAAACTACTCTGTCTGATCATCAGAGTGGTCCCTCTGGGCTGAGAGTGAGGCACATTGGCACCAGAGCAGGGAAAGCTTCTGCTCTGCTGCCCCTCATGCAGTACATGCCCGTATGGGAAAGTTCAGTCTGCAGTTCAGTCTGCAGTGCAACTTTGCTGCCTTTCACCAGCACAGCACTCACTTTTAAGAAAATGTCTGTTGATATTTAATTGACAAGGGACGACCCTCTTGTCAGTGACAAGGCAGCTGGGAAGTTGCTCAGCAGCACTGTGACCCAATTAGAATTTTTGGATGCTCTGCACTGATGATTGATGTTTCCGCTCCTACATGTGACTGTCAAGTAATGATCTCTCTCTCTCTTCTCCAGTGACAGCTTGATTGATTTGTCTGACATAGAGAGAGCAAGCTACCTGCACAGCAGTGCCTCCCAGAGGTAGGAAGATTCATTGCAGTGGGGTGATTTCAAGGGGATGTTATAAAGAAACATTCTTTGAGGCTTTACTGTATATGGTCTTTTATATCATATTTGGGTGTTCAGTAAAATAATGTCCTTTTCTTTGGCTTCCTTGTAAGGAAGGTTAGAACTGTCCAAGGAGAATAAAGAGCATCAGCCACAGAGTTACTGGGGATGGTATTAAAACAGTGCTTCCTGCTGCCATGCTGCTTTGGGGTAATAACAGAGGAATCTTTTCCCTTGAACTCTGGCAATCCTGCTACACCACAGATGTGTCTGTATTGGCTCTTGGCACAGCCAAGACATATGGATGGATGTCCACTTTTGTATTGCATGGTAGTGCTGATTAACACCTAAGATTGCCTTTGCTCCTAGTCAGGGACAGGAACTCTTTGTGTTATTGAGGTGTGGTGATGTTGTGATTCGAGTCCTTTCCTCTCCAACCCCACAGGTCATGTGAAGGAGTCTGCACTTACTGTGGCCGTGAGATCCGAGACTGCCCTAAGATAATGATAGAACATCTCAATGTTTACTGCCATGAATACTGCTTTAGGGTAAGGGACATTATTACTAAAGGTCATTCTCTACTTGTTAGTATGTAATGGAACTGGAGGGGACTCATGGCTGGGAAAGTGATCATAAGGCAATATTTGTTCAAACTTTCAGATTAAAAGCAGATTAAAAGAGATTTGGGTCCATCTTGGAGTAGGAAGTCATGTGGCCACAGATTTTGAAAGTGCCCACAGAAATTATCTTGGGCCACTGTATAAACTAATTATTGAGCTAGAAGATCTCATTGTTGATTGAACTGATTTTATAATCCAATGAAATTAAATAGCAAATTGATTATACAAACAGTGATTGTCAGGCATTGGATGGCTCAGAGGGTTTGTAATAGTAGATCACTATTTCATATCCAATAGTGACTGGAACTTGTTGCTATCTGGTAGGTATCTGCTATCTGAATTTAGTTGGTGGCCTTAATTCACAGTTGACTATTGTCTGCATTAAAATGTCAACCACACAATTAGCATCCCAATCAGAGAGGCCAAGTTTGGGATGTGTTATGGAGACTGACATTCCCTCTCTTCCTGAAGTTGATGTACATTCCTCAAGGTTGATGTACATTGAGGTGGTGAGGTGTATATGGGGAGCTTGCTGTGATATGGCTTGTGCTGTATCTGTTCTTTACAGAAGCAGAGGTTTTTAGACCTCAGGGCCATTAATCCAGCACCTTTCACCAGCTTTAAGTTCACTTAAAAAATAAAGAGGTTGCCACGCATTTCTCAATCCTCTTCCTATATATGCTTCTAAATAGGGCTCTGGTAACCATCCAACCCCCTGTTTTTGTTTCCACAGTGTGGGATTTGCCATAAGGCAATGGGAGACCTCCTGGATAAAATATTCATTCATCGTGACATTGTCCACTGTGACCAGTGCTATGAGAAGCTCTTCTAGGTGAGTGCCACTTTTTCCAGGGTTAGCATGATTGGATGGACACTAGCTCATGGAGAGCATAAAGAATGATGAACACTAACACTGGCAGTTATTGGGTGGCCAACAATTCTGTGCATCTCATCTGCACAAAAATCTTCCTGTGTACCCACAATGGAAGGCACTGAGCCCTAACCATTACATTGTTACGCCAAATCCCTGATCTACAGAAATGTATTGCTAGTCCAGAGGAGCATTTCCTGGGCATACTCTCTAGTAACGAAGAAATCTTGATCTCAGTTGGTCAAATCAAGCAGAAACCTGGCTTGATTAGTGAATGAAGTCGCAGTTACACATGGGTAGTATCTTCTTCAGTATCAGCTGGATACAACATTTCTCCTCATTTCCTGTACTACCCTGTGGTGTAGTGTTACTGTGCACTGTTAAACAGTTGCCACATTCCAGCCTAGACGTGGCAGCATTGCAGTAGTGGGTGAAGTGATTCCCGCTTCTGAAGATTTTGCAGGTCAAAAGCAGTATGAAAAGTCTAAATCTAAGATACTGTACTATATTTTTTGCCAACCCAAAAGGAACTAGATTTATTTTTTAATTTTCTTTTATTTGGTAGCTAGCTTGAAATAAAAGGCACAAACATAAGATAAAATGAGTGGCCTCAGCCATTGCAATGAGATCAGAAATGGTTCTCTCTCTCTGATGATATATACACATGCTTCACGGTACACGACTGCTTTATTTTCACTTTTGATTAGATAAGACTAGCTAAGCTTTTGCATCCCACTCCTTCTATGCTTGTATCTGCTCCAGTGGCCTCTGTAATGCCATTTTCGGTGTAGCACCCAGTTCTTGCACTCAGCTTCTCCTTTTTGCTTTTAGATCTTGAAGAACTGAAGGAGCCAGCCAGTTGGAAGACTTCAGCAGTGTACATGGGAATGTATCCAGCAGTGCCTGACTGGCTAAGATACCAAATCTCCTGCTCCCCCTTTCCTGGAGTTATTTCCCTCTCACCATCTCATCACAATGAATGAGTTTAACATCCATTAGTTTATTAGTCAAGGATCTACAACCTATCCTGAAGGACGATCCCTCGCTCTCACAGACCTTGGGAGACAGGCCAGTCCACACTTACAGACAGCCCCCCAACTTGAAGCAAATACTCACCAGCAACTACACACCACACAACAAAAACACTAACCCAGGAACCTATCCCTGCAACAAACCTCGTTTCCAACTCTGTCCACATATCTATTCAAAGGACACCATCATAGGACCTAACCACATCAGCCACACCGTTGGGGCTCATTCACCTGCACATCTACCAATGAGATATATGCCATCATGTGCCAACAATGCCCCTCTGCCACGTACATTGGCCAAACAGGACAGTCTCTACGCAAAAGAATAAATGGACACATATCAGATGTCAAGAATTATAACATTCAAAAACCAGTCGGAGAACACTTGAACCTCCCTGGACACTCAATAACAGATTTAAAAGTGAAGGAGTACTTGTGGCACCTTAGAGACTGACCAATTTATCTGAGCATAAGCTTTCGTGAGCTACAGCTCACTTCATTGGATGCATATCTATGCTGTAGCTCACGAAAGCTTATGCTCAAATAAATTGGTTAGTCTCTAAGGTGCCACAAGTACTCCTTTTCTTTTTGCGAATACAGACTACCACGGCTGTTACTCTGAAACCAGATTTAAAAGTGGCAATTCTTCAACAAAAAAACTTCAAAAACAGACTCCGAGAAACTGCAGAACTGGAATTAATTTGCAAACTGGACACCATCAAATTAGGCCTGAATAAAGACTAGGAGTGGACGGGTCATTACACAAACTAAAAACTAATTTCCCCATGCTAATTTTTCCCCCTACTGTTACTCGCACCTGCTTGTCAACTGTTTGAAATGGGCCACCCTGATTACCACTACAAATGTGATTTTTCCTCCTGCTGATAATAGCCCGTTTTAATTGAATTGTCTCGTTAGAATTGGTAAGGCAACCCCCATCTTTTCATGTACTATGTATATATATCTTCCTACTGTATTTTCCACTCTATGCATCTGATGGAGTGGGTTTTAGCCCACGAAAGCTTATGCCTGAATAAATTTGTTAGTCTCTAAGGTGCCACAAGTATTCCTCATTGTTTTAGTTTATTTTGTTAACTGCACACAAGACAAGTGCCGACATTAAGGAGAAAAGGCAGTGTCCTCTGCAAAAGAGAAGTGGTCTGATTTTTGAAAGGTGCTGAGCACTTCCAGCTACCATTAACTTCAGTGGGATTTGTGGGTGGAAATCAGGCAGAAGCTTCTCTCTGAGGCTGATATTTTAGGATTCTCTTTTATCTTTCCTTTTCTTTGATTTTTACAATCGGAGCGCATCTGATTACATCAGTCAGGCTGCCTATACAGGTACTAAAGGTGTGAAAGGCCAGCCTTAGGGCCTTGGAATCTTATCCAGTGCAGGCTGAATCTAGCTATAGGAGAAGCTTCATCCCCATATTCTGACAATAAATGACATTTGCTTTCCCCTTGCCTGCAATGGATTTTCTGAAGAACTTGCAGACTGAATTTGCCTTAATTGTGTGTGAGCTTCAATTTCCCTTCCTACTCTCCAGTGGATTCCTTCAGCAGCACGCATATCTGCTGCATGTTTTGGAGAGCTTGCACATTTTTTCACCTGGAATTCTAGTTTAACTTTGTATGCGGTGTGACAATGCTGCCCATGGGAGCCAGCTGTAATTAGCCACCCTAATTGAGGGTGAACTGCAAATAAAACTGCAAATAAAACTGGCCAGACAAACCCCAAAAGCTGGTGGATATTTCAATACTTAGATTTACCAAGACAGCACAAAACAGCTTCTGTATTACCTCACTGGTTACTCAGAAGTCCAAACAACGCAGTTCCCTTAAAGTGCCCAGCCTCAGGCCTCCATCCAGACACACATGTCAGTTATGATGATGATTACTGAAAATCTTATCTCATCATATAAAAGGAAAGGTTCTTCAAATCTCAAAGGATCAGCCACACACCCAGGTCCAATTATAACTTAGATCTTACCCAAAATACACACTTATAGCCAATTCTTATTAACTAAGCTAAAATGTATTAAAAAAGAAAAGAGAGAGAGAGTTGGTTAAAAGATCAATATACAGACAGATTTGAATTCAATTCTTGAGGTTCAGATACATAGTAGAGATGAGCTTGTAGTTGCCAAAAGTCCTCTGGAAGTAGTCCATAGGTTATAGTCCAATGTCCATATTCAGGGTGACTCCAGTAAGTGACTGGGGAAATCAGTTCTTATGGCTTAGGGTTTCCGCTTCTTGAAACCCAAAGCAAATCTGAGATGAAGAAGGATCATGTCCCAGGGGTTTTATACATTTCCAGCAGCCTTTTGGCCTGAGAAAACATTAGGCTTAACTTTCCTTCTCCCAACATCATGGCAATTAGCACAGGGTAATTTATCCATTAAACAGTTCAGATACAGGTTACCACAACTTTCAAAGAGACATATAAACAATAATACTATTTCCCTCAAGTGTCTTCCTAAATATTAATACTCCTTTTTTGATCTTTGAATCAAAGCTATAGCAATAGAAAAGACTTGTTTGCTTACATCACAAGACCTGAGCAAACATCTACTCTTCTATCTCTAACAATGCAGGTTTACATTTCAAAACTCTATTCATTTACATATCTTCCTAACCAGTCTTTAAAGATCCACCATGGGTTGGGTCAGGTCAGTCTGTGAGTTAATTAACTCTTTCCGGCCCTATGTCATCTTTCAATGAGATATTATATTACACTCATAACATCACATGGGGTGACTCTGATTGCCTTACACAACATGCCCAGTGAGTATTCAACTCTACTGTCCCTCATTACAAGGAATATCTCTCTTCTGAGATCTAAATGGACTTCCATATAAATGCCTGTTACCCCACTTCTAAAATTACTGTAAATTATGTACAGAACAAATGCTGAAGCACAAAACTGAGGTTGTAACAAGTGTTGTACATAACTAAAAATATAGCCAGAGTAATTTTTAGCTCCCACATTCAGACTTTGTTGAGAGTTATGCAGATGAGATTGTTGGTCACCAAACCCTGAATACTTAGCCACCTTGCCTTAAAATATAGCTCCAAGTATTCATCACTCATGTTGGACACCTCAGAATTGAGGCACTCAGTCACTGCTCACTTTTGAAAATCTTAGTGTGAAGTACCTTGGGAATCACTGGAAGAACAGCTGGGACAAGATAAATGTGTTTGGGGCACTATTTTTGTTGCAAGACTGGCTCTCCCACAGTCCAAGGGGATTATTTAAAATCCCACAGCACATGACACTCTATTATAGAAAAAAGAAAAGGAGTACTTGTGGCACCTTAGAGACTAACCAATTTATTTGAGCATGGTTAGTCTCTAAGGTGCCACAAGTACTCCTTTTCTTTTTGCGAATACAGACTAACACGGCTGTTACTCTGAACTCTATTATAGGTGCACCTTCTGCAGAAGATACACGCAGCTAACTGTTAACTAATTCCATAGTTTCCTGTTTGGTGTTTGATATGATCTTGCAAAGCATTGTGGAATAGGCTTCAGTTCATTGTAGTTTTTTTGCTTCATTGTTGTTGGTTGCTGTGTTTCTCTATAGCACTTGTTTAACCTCTATGTACAGTTCTAATAAACACTGAGGTGTTACCTGTAATTTACTTACCTGTGTCACAATGTAAACACATTCTTATTGCCAACTGGAGTCAGTTGGTTTAATAGACTGTGTAATATTTTTCCTGATGGCCTAAGACTATTAGCATAGAATTATAGAGTATCAGGGTTGGAAGGGACCTCACGAGGTCATCTAGTCCAACCTCCTGCTCAAAGCAGGGCCAATCCCCAATTTTTGCCCCAGATCCCTAAATGGCCCCCCTCAAAGACTGAGCTCACAACCCTGGGTTTAGTAGGCCAATGCTCAAACTACTGAGCTATCTCTCCCCTCCCCCCCTTTATTATTATTGGCATCAATAAAGCCATCACATACTTTCTGAAGGATCAGACTTTGGGAAAAAGGTGGTGAGAATTAGAGGCAAAGTATTCAAAGGAGAAGGTAGGATTTAAATGTCATAAAGCCTTGCATACAGCTCAAGGCTGGATGAGCTACTGCCCTCCAAACCAGCCACCGCTGGGCATGACAGAGGAATCTAAATTAGAAGCTCCTGCTCCAGTCATTCCAAGAGTGTGAGGGATTCTCCATTTGAAAAATTCTCCAGCATTTAGAAATGAGCACAAGTGAGCCTGTCTCGTGTGATGTTCTTGATGGGGCTCCCTCAGACACTACTTATTTGCTCTCTGGAGAGTTCCCTGGGACCAGGGGTAGTCAACTATTTTTCACCAAGGTCCAAATTTCTTGGTCAAGGTATAGTCAAGGTCCAGACTCCAGAGAAAGTAGTAATAAAAAAGAATAACAATAATGATGATAATAAGTAAATAAAAAGATTTTGGGCTCTGTACAAAAGTGTTTGGTGGTCTGGATTTGGCCCACGGACTACCCCTGCCTGGGACAATTATAGAATCATAGATATGTAGGGCAGGAAGGGACTTTGAATAGCCATCCAGTCTAGCCCCCTATACTGAGGCAGGACCAAGCATGCTTCTGTGGTCCTGGGAGCTTTCCATGAGTATGTGGATGCTTATGTGTAGAGCTGCTCAGAATTTTCCAAATTTTTTCCCCAAAGATATTTTAAATCAAAAATTCAAATTACCTTAGACCTTAGTCTATCCCATGCTTAGCAGCACATTGGCTACCCACATTTGCCATCCTTGCCTGTCAACTACCTTTCTCTCCAAATCTTCCCCAATTTTTTGATAATAATAAAATGTCATCAATTTTAACCAAAAAATGTTCAGTTTTCCAGCCAGTATAAAAAGTAAAAAAAGAAGCATTTTTTTTAAACTGGTTTTTCAGTTAACTCTACTCATGTGTTCCCAGGAGTATTCCCTCAGATGTGACTTCTGCATTTTCGGGGACACCCTAGTTAGCAGGATGGTGCTCTTCATCAGTGTGTGCACTTCCTGAGAGTGGTGTCTGAATACATGTTCCATGTGCTGTACTGACATACTGAGAAAAGGAGTACTTGTGGCACCTTAGAGACTAACCAGTTTATTTGAGCATGAGCTTTCGTGAGCTATAGCTCACTTCATCGGATGCATAGCATATCGTGGAAACTGCAGAAGACATTATATACACACAGAGACCATGAAACAAAACTTCCTCCCACCTCACTCCCCCGCTGGCAACAGCTTATCTAAAGTGATCCTTAAGTAGAGCCATTTCCAGCACAAATCCAGGTTTTCTCACCCTTCCCCCCCCCCACGCACATACAAACTCACTCTCCTGCTGGCAACAGCCCATCCCCCTTTGAAACCCCTCTTTATAATGCGCATGATAATCAAGGTGGGTCACCTCCAGCACTAATCCAGGTTTTCTCACCCCCCCCCCTTTTTCCAAAAACCACACACACAAACTCATTCTCCTGCTGGCAACAGCTCATCTTACAATGTGCACAGCAATAATATAATATATTATATTATTGCTGTGCACATTGTAAGATGAGCTGTTGCCAGCAGGAGAATGAGTTTGTGTGTGTGGTTTTTGGAAAAGGGGGGGGGTGGGGGGGGTGAGAAAACCTGGATTAGTGCTGGAGGTGACCACCTTGATTATCATGCGCATTATAAAGAGGGGTTTCAAAGGGGGATGGGCTGTTGCCAGCAGGAGAGTGAGTTTGTATGTGCGTGTGGGGGGGGGGGAAGGGTGAGAAAACCTGGATTTGTGCTGGAAATGGCTCTACTTGAGGATCACTTTAGATAAGCTGTTGCCAGCGGGGGAGTGAGGTGGGAGGAAGTTTTGTTTCATGGTCTCTGTGTGTATATAATGTCTTCTGCAGTTTCCACGATATGCTATGCATCCGATGAAGTGAGCTGTAGCTCACGAAAGCTCATGCTCAAATAA
This sequence comes from Chelonia mydas, assembly GCF_015237465.2. Classification (NCBI taxonomy): domain Eukaryota; kingdom Metazoa; phylum Chordata; order Testudines; family Cheloniidae; genus Chelonia; species Chelonia mydas. The sequence goes on from NC_057855.1 coordinate 56,069,795, forward strand.
ACTGGTTAGTCTCTAAGGTGCCACAAGTACTCCTTTTCTTTTTACGAATACAGACTAACACGGCTGTTACTCTGAAACCTGACATACTGAGAGTTGCTCTAAATTCTCACCAAATAGCCTGTTGCCAAAAAACACAGAGACACTATGTTCCAAAAGTGGAGTTGCACCTGAATGACCTGGGAGTCCATTTAGCAAAGTACATACAGTACCTGTTTCAGGGACAAATTACAAAGAAGCATTTCACATAGGGAGTGGGTGGGGAACACAGCTGACAGGTTGGGAGACTTTCTGGTTAGAGCAGGAGAAACTGGAGTTAGTAGACCTGGATTCTATTCCTGATTGAGTTGGGGGTCATGTCTTCAGATCTGCATGCAGAAGAGACCCTTTGCATGTGTATTTCTCCTCTCCAATGCAGGAGCTAAGTCAAATAACTTTCTCTAGACTCCAAAGAGCCCCTATTGCTTGTCTAGGGATCTGTGCAGGAAAGGGGTGCAGACTGGGACGACTTGGGTAGGGGATAGATATAAATCCTCCTCCTGCCTCCACAGAGTTTTAGGAAAGATAATCATAGGGGAGTAAAGCCAAGTCCCTGATGGAACAATTTGAGGGATATCTCATGGAGATTTATTCCCCCTGAGCCCTCAACCATCGGCTTTTTCTTTCCTGTGTGAAAAGGAGATTATGACAATGTCCATTTCTGCACAGCTCTGGGAGCTCCTTAGGTGAAAGGTGCTGTATCAGGGCAATGCATTAGCTCAGATATCATGCCAGGTTTCCCACTCATACTTATTTATATTTATTTGTATTGCTGCTTCAATGCATTCAGTGCAATGTTATCAAGAAGCAAAATAGACAAAGGGGTTTGTGTGTAAGATAATATCTTTTATTGGACCAACTACTGATGGTCAGAGAGGCATGCTTTTGAGCTTACACAGAGGTCTTCTTCAGGTCTGGGAAGCTAACTCAAAGTTATAAACACACCTGCTGCTATCATCGTCACGGCAAATCCCAGGGCTTTGCAAAATCCCAACACAGCCACATTTTTATAACCATATGCACATTAGAAGACACCAATTTTATTCTATATACAGTTTTTATTCCAAATACCCTTGTTCTTTTATGGATTTTCCCCAAAAGTCTACCAAAGACAACAGACCAAAACAGCATTTACAATCTCTTGTTTTAATCAGTGTGTCAGAATGTGTTCAGTTCTGTCTACAGAATATTGCATGGGTGTAGTGTCAGAGTCCCATCCCAGGGTGGTGCTGCTTGCATAATTTTTTTCAATGTTTTTTGATGTAGGAAGAAAATGGGATAGGATGTCAGAGTTGTTACAAAAAGGTGAGTTCCTGGTGCCCACAGCTACTTGATTAGTGAATTGTGTGAGTATGACGGAGTAGGGAGTGGGGAGGATTGACCTGGGGATGTTGCGTGGGAGTTTTGCTGGTACTGTCTGCATTGGTGATGGGATATCAGGGTGTGACTTCACTTTAGGGATGATATCTTCGCATGTAACCTGAGCCCAGGACGGGGTTGCGGCCAGGTGACACCTCCTGCCCGGGAAACTGGACAAAGGGTAGAGGAGGAGCTGGGGTGTGTGGCTGGAGGAGACTGCTGGAGTGGATTTCAGTTTGGAGCTGGCTGGGGAAATGGAGGGAGACCTGGGGCCGGGGTCCAAGCTCCCTGCCCCCCAGTATGCACCTGACTGAGGGGGTCCGGTTTTCTGTTCCTGCAAGCTCTGTTTTGGACTGTGTTCCTGTCATCTAATAAACCTTCTGTTTTACTGGCTGCTGAGAGTCACGGTGAATTGCAGGAAGTGGGGGGTGCAGGGCCTTGTCTCCCCCACACTTCCTGACAGTGAGCATATTGAATCCTAAGAGTAGAAATAACCCCCAAAGCGTCTTTAGTCTCCAGCAGCTGAATTTCCTTAAAGTGGCACATTATCCTTGTCTACACACACAAATTGTACCACTTTAATTATACCAGTATAGTTAAAGTGGTATTACCTCCCACTGTGGAAACAATTATATTTGTATAAAGGTGCCTTATAGTGATATAGCTATTCCCAAAGAGAAGGGAAATAAGCTATATTTGTATAACGAACATATATACCAGTATAACTGTGTTCACACTAGAAGTTACACTGATTAAACTATTTCAGTAGAAAAATCACCCACAAAGGAAAATAGATATACTGTTACAAAAACTGTGCAGACAAAGAGTAAGCATAATATATTGGACATCTTATGTTTTTATAGATTTAGCTGATGTGTAAAAATTTTGGTTACATATAAAAGGTTTTATTCACACTAGGCCCTTTAATACTACTCTGACAGTGTAAAAGGCCTTGAAGCAGATGGAAATGCCCCCCTCAAGATCATCTCACTCTGAGGGCCTTACTGACTAGTATAGAGCTGGATAAGGGCTCTACATCACCGTTGCTAACTCTTGCGATTTTGTTGTGAGTCTTCTGGTATTTTTCTTAAGGCCTCAGCTCCTGGAGTCAAGTAATTGTGTAAGAATCTGTTTCATTTTTAAAAAGTAAGTTTCTAAGCGTCAGGGTTGCATTTGAAAAAGTGACCTGAGTGCACCCTAAGGGTTCAGAAGGAAGACAAATAAAAAGAATCCCAACTTTATTATTTTAAAAAATCTCTTGATTTTAAAGACAATCTCATGATTTTTCAACATCTGGCTCATAGTTATTGAACCTGTTAGGCTGGTGATATTACTACACTGGCCCTCCTCCCTGCCCCGGTGTAGGGGTATGACTGGAATGCACTGCACTCTGGCTTTTCTTTGGGTCCAAGGATCCATAGGGCCCTGAGGCTGCTCCAATTTACACAAAAGGTACTCACTGGCTCATCTGTTGTCCATGCCTCCCACCTACAGTATCCTCAAATTTCCCACATAAAATTGCAATAAATCTATTGACACCTTAGGACTCGGGTTGCCAGGTGCCCAGTTTTTGACCGGAATGCCAGAAAAGTGACCCTCACAGGCCCGGTCAGCACCACTGACCAAGCTGCTAAAAGTCCAGTCGGCGGTGCAGAGGGGCTAAGGCAGGCTCCCTGCTTGCCCTGGCTCCATGTAGCTCCTGGAAGTGGCCAGCATGTCCGGCTCCTAGGTGCAAGGGCGGCCATGGGGGCTCCATGTGCTGCCCCTGCCCTAAGCGCTGGCTCTGCAGTTCCCATTGGCCAAGAACCATTGGCTGAGGGGCAGGGCCTGTGGGTGCCTCCACCTAGGGGCCGCACGGACATGCTGGCCAATTCTGGGACCCACCTAAGGAAAGCGCTGCCCGGAGCCCACACCCCAAACTCCTGCCCCTGCCCCCTCCCACACACTAACTCCCTCCCAGCCCTCACCCCCTCACACATTCCAAACCCCTCAGCCCCACTCACCAGCCTAGAGCCCCCTCCCGAACCCCAACCCCCTGTCCCAGCCCTAAGCCCCCTCCCGCACCTGAACTCCCTCCCAGAGTCTGCACCCCCTACCGCACCCCAACCCCCTGCCCCAGCCCGGAGCTCCCTCCTGCACCCAAACCCCTCATCTCCAGCCCCATCCCAGAGCCCACACCCCCACACTCCAAACCTCGCAGCCCACCCCCCAGCCTGGATCCCCCTCCTGCATCCCACACCCTTCATCCCCGGCCCCACCCTAGATTCCACACCCCCAGCAGGAGCCCTCCCCCCCCCCCCGCAGCCTAACCACTGGCTCCAGTCCAGAGCCCCCTCCCACACTCTGAACCCCTCATTCCTAGCCCCACCCCAGAGCCTGCACCCCCAGCCAGAGCCCTCACCCCCTCCTGGACCCCCCTGTCCCAAACTGAAGCTCCCTCCCACACTCTGAACCCCTCACCATGGACACGCCTCCTGCATCCCACACCCCTCATCCCTGGCCCCACCCTAGAGCCCGTACCCCCAACTGGAGCTCTCATCCCCTTCCGCACCCCAACCTCTTGCCCCAGCCCTGTGAAAGTGAGCGAGGTTGGGGGAGATCAAACGAGGAAGGGGACATGGAGTGAGCAGGGGAAGGGCTTTAGAGAAGGGCCGGGGTAGTAGTGGGGCAGGAGGCGGAGCAATGGTGTTTGGATTTCTGCAGTCATCAGAAAGTTGGTAACACCAGGGCACATACACATAGGAACATGCATGCCCACTACACAAGAGCAGGTGTAAAAACAAGCACAGTTCACGCAGCAATTTGCATAATATCTGAATGCTGATTTCCATAATTTGCATACAACTTCGCAGGGCGCCGGCTAGCCCGGGGCGCCATCCTTGTACCGTAGCATCAAGCAACCATTTCGCTTTCATGCAGCCCTTGATACACAGGGGAAACTCAGTGCAAAGCCCGCCCCTGCCGCAGCAGCCTGATCGCGCTCCGCTCTACTACCGCTGCGCCAACGTGGTTAGCGGCTGCGTGGGGGCGCACGACGAGGAGGGGGTGGGGCGGGGTTCGAATGCGCGCGCCGTAGCCTACCCCCTCCAACTGTAGCGGGGAAAGGCGGCAGCGGTGCGAGGCTAGGAGTCTCGGGCCCGGCAGCGCAGCAGGTAGGATGTGTGGGGCGGCCGCTCTCCCCCGTCCCCTCACACAGGCAGCGCGGCGGCCCCCGCCCTCCAGGGGCTCCGGCCCCCGCTTCAGCAGCTACCATCCCCACGGGCTCCGCCCCTCCTTCCCCCCGTGCAGCGCCCTCTGTGGGCCCCCAGTTTTCGGGGGCTCCAGCAGCCCCCCGCAGAGCTCCCCACTTCCTAAGCTCCATTCCACCCCTTGCGGGGCCCTTGGGGTTTCCCTGCCCCGTTGAAGCGGTCTGTGCTTTTCACGCTGTCCCCTCTTGAAGCTGCTTCTTCTCCCCCCCCCCCCCCCCGCTTTAGGCCTCCCCGACCTATTTCTTCCCTTGGACACGGGCTGGTGTCATTGTGTGGCCCTCGAAGCGAGCCAGTGTTCCTTCCCGGCGCTGTCCATCCCTCCCTGCCCGTCAGGGTGTGTGTGTGAGCGCGCGCGCAATCGGGCGTGGTGGTCGCTGTAAAATGCAAGCACACCGGGCTGCTTTTTTAGGTTAAAACTTTGCCCAAAGGAAGGGGGTTTTGCGTTTGTCTGCAAAAGGAAGGGCTCTTTATGAAATGACCTTGTTGATGCTGGGGGTGGGGAAACCTAGGCAGTTCATTTCTGCTGTATCCCTTGTTACTTATCACAGGGGGAATCCATCTCCCTGCTGTTGCTGTTAAAATCCAGATGTTGCTTTTCAGAATATCTAAATAATTATTTTATGGCTAATGATTTTTAGTAATGAACTTTAGGGTTTTAAAAACAGTGTTTTTATCACTACTACTGCTTATTTGGTAGTTGCCTGTGATCTCTAGATTTGGTTGGTTTGTGGAAGGGCTAATGTTTGTTTAAACTGTTTTCCTCTTTTTCCAATGAAACAAAATCTAGCTCTATTTCCTTTAGTCTTTGATGGAGTTGATTATGCAGGTGACAAAGCTCTTTATTTTTCCCCTTTGGTTCATTGTGCTCTGCTGTGAGAGTGGAAGCTTTAAATTCCCTTCTGATGCTAATTCCTTCAGTGCCTTGTCGAAGTATCCCTATTAGGTGCCTCTTAAATAAGTTGTTTTTTACTCAGTGATCAAATGGATTGACAGAAGAGGTGAATGTTTATGTAAAGAAACTTTTGATCCAAGGTTGTCACTAGGTATTGGATTGCTTTGTAGCTCAAACAAGTTTGAGTTCCCCTAGCCAAAACAACCTCAGTACCATTTTTCATCATGCATGACTTTTAAATAGTAATATTTAAAGTGAATTCATTTCACTTGTAGCATCTTTATGTTCAAAGCTTTAGAAACAATACCTCAGTCTAAACTTTAAATGTTCATCTTGTATACAGATAATCAAGGGGGGAAAGGCAACATCAACTTAAAAACAAGCAACACCGTCCCCCACACTCTTTTTCCTGTAGAAATTAAGTACTGTTGTTACACATAACATAAGGTACCCGAGACGTTAGAAGGAAAACAATTTTCTGTTTTTTTCCAGTTTGTTTACCTTAGGCATTTGACTGCACTTGGCGTAGTCTTTTTCACTGTTTCCTTTGTATAGTTAGGCAGTTTCCCTTGTTTTTTGTGGGTCTTTCACGGAGCTTCAGAGGAATGGTGAGAGAGAACTTGACTGTAAAACCACACAAACTGTCATAGATTCTCAGTACAGATGTAGCACCTGAAACGGTGTCAGTGTGTGTTTTAGTTGACTAGAATTCAAGTTGGCTGTGTCCTTGTAACTTCTTTTGTTCCATTTTTTTCCACAATAAAATGGATGTGGCCAGAATTGTGTCGTGTGTGTGTGTGTGTGTGTTTGCTGTATCATGGGACACTAACTTGAAATTACAAGGGAGGCTTTTAATGAAGGGTCAGTTTTGGAACTAATTCGGCTGTTCTTTTTATGTTTCAAAGTTTACGCAGGGAAAAATCAGAAGATTTTCTGGATGACCTCAGTAAGTAAATATGCAGTTCAAATATCTTTTTGTATAATTTTCTTTGTATAGTTATAATTATGATGACTGGTTAAGAAGTATAAAATGGTGGCAATGAAAGTGCAGGATGCATATTCACTTTTTCAAGTCTGCATGTGTGTGCAATTTAGGGCTGACTGATAGTTCCATACACACCCTTTTCTTAGTCAACACAACCACCATAATTGCTTGAAGACAAACAATAGCACTTAACTCAAGAACAGCACATATATTTATCTTCCTAAAACATATTGGAGTCTGTAATATGAGGTCTGATATTTTATTCCTTGCTGATATTTTATTCCTTGATCAGAGAGCTTGCCTCTAAAATTTTTCCACTGCAACAAGAAAAGCATGCTATTAAAAACATTACTTATGATTACTTTCATGTGTTCCACAGTAACTGTGGTGCTGTTATTACTGATTTAATATAGTTAGTGTATCACCTTTTACCAGAGTCAATAGAAATATTTTCTGAAGAGTTTTTCTAGTGTTAACTCTTGCACAAAGTGTTTTACCATTTTCTTAATGTTTTCCATTGTCTGAAATCAGTAACTTGCTCTACTTCCTGACTTCCTTCAGTCACTGGTTTTTTTACAATGTATTTGTAAGTAAACAAATGGAAACTAAACTATTGTAAATGACTGCATGCAAGGAAATTGGTTTAATCTAATTTCTAACAATAGTTGCGCAAACTAAGTACTTTGAAAGGATATATTTAATATATACTCTGTAATATGTCTGGGGCCAATCTGCTTGCAACACACAAGTTCACTTTAATATATCTAACAAAGAGGCATATGTTGCTTCTGAATCTCTTAATGATATCCAGTTATTTCAGTGAATTTATAAACTTATGTTGTGGTTGGAAAATGTTTGAAGCCAATGTTGGATTAATGTACTTAAACTGATTTTGGTGGATCTAGTCTATAACATATAGCCTTCAAATGTAAAAATTATCCTATCCCAAGGTCATTAGTTTGAGCTTATAAAATGTCAGGTTTTTTATTTAAAACCATGCTTTATTTTAAAATGATATTGTACATCTTTATGCACTTAAACATCTATATTTTGATGTCTTACAGTGAGGCTTTGTGTGTCTCGAAAATGGTAGTTCCTGGGAGTGTTCCTGTCATACAGCAGGACCATGCCCTTGAACCTGACTTGGGGCGGGGCTCAACAGAGAATTCTGCAATGGGACCTGAGACAGAACCAGGTACTGATCAGGTGCACCCAGAGTTGGAGGAGGTGCGAAAGCTTCAGGAACTAGTGAGAAGACTCGAGATCCAGAATCAGCAGCTGAGAACTAGGAGCCACAGAAATGTGGTAGGGACAAATACACAAACAAACATGGGTGTGAATAATCATAACTCGGGGCTCAATGGAATGGAAATTAACAATAGCATCAACATTATAACAGAGAAGCAAGAATTACAGATAATGGCAGATGTACATGACAAACTCTGTACAATAAGAACAGAGGTGAAAGAGTGTGACTGCTTAAAGAAAGATGTGGATACACAAATGCATTATAGCTGCCCTAGTGTTACTGAGAGAGTGTCTCCCAACTCAAAATATATGAATGATGCAGAAATGCAGAATGATGTTAATGTTAGCTCTTCTTCAAGTCTGGATAGGAGTAGCAGCATAGAACTTGTGGGAGACTTAATCACTATAGGTATTCATCCATCCATGAATGAACAGAATCCAAATGAAGAGAGTGGAGATTTAGGAAGCTTCTTGAATGACACTGCTTTGGATGAAGTGGAAGTGCTAGAACTTGGGAACTGCAGTGATGAAGAGGACAGCTGGTATGTATGTCAAAGCTCTGGGTATTACAAAGGTTCTGTAATGTAGACGACCGTTGGAATTCCCATGTTAAACATTATCCATCTGATTCTCTTTTAACATGGAACAGTGTACGCTATTTTGATTTCTGGAGCAGGTATCAAGTTGTTAATGTTAGCTATTTGTTTACAAGAGTCCTGTGCCAGAATGAAATGAGCATAAACAGACTATTTCTATCCTTGACCATTTAGACTAACTATAATTGTAGAATTGGTCTGAAATCAACAAGATGAAATTCAATAAAGACAAGTGTAAAGTACTTCATTTAGGAAGGAAATAATCAAAGCACAACTACAAAATGGGGAATAACCGGCTAGGCAGTAATAATTCTGACAAGGATCTGGAGGTTATAATGGATCACAAATTAAATACGAGTCAACAACATGATGTCGTTGCAAAAAAAAAAAAAAAAGAAAAAAAGCTAATATCACGTGGGGTGTACTAACAGGAGTGTTGTTTGTAAGATGGGAGGTAATTGTCCCGTTCTACTTTTTGTTTCTTTGTATGTGCTTGCAATTTCACTTTTGCTTGCTAAACAAGATAACATTCAGAACTAATTCCAACTCCTCAATAGTAGCCTTGATTTAGAAGTAAGGCACATTGTGAGTATCTTAAGACTTCATTCATTGCTTTCACAGAATGTTAGATATGTTTAATATCGCTTTCTTACTGTTGTGTATCTGCAAATAGACCAGACATCAACACTGTAGTGAAGATACCTGTTCCAGAGTATGTGCTCAGGGCAAAACAAACCTTAGAAATTAATGAGTTCTAAACTGAGTTTATACTTGTAAAGATAATTTAAGAAATATATAAACATTTTTGTTCGCATATTACTAGTATGGAAATAAATACCTTAGTGACATCAGTTACAGTTTGAATCTGAGATTTGATTATATATACAGGGAAACAATTACCTTTCAAATGACATGGCATGACTGTCTCTTCTTGCTAGTTTGAGGAGAGGAAAAGACTCCATCTAGTTAAAAATACTTCTAATCTAATTTCTTCTTGCATTTCTCAGGTTCTTGTATGCTAGTGCAATGCTGCAATGTCTTGGTTGCAAATGTTGCAGCAGAATGTCCTGTTTATTTTTTTTTAAAACTTTTTCCATTGGTTATCTCTCTGCTGAAAATATTGTTGGTATTCTTAGCTTCTGTGAAACTTTTATTTTATGAAACCTTAATATTTGGTCAGATTTGATTGTCACTTTAAAATCCAACTGTTCACACCTTCAGAATGCCTAAAAATTTGTGATCAGATTTCTTAAAAATGAGAAACATTTATTGGAATGTGAAACTATTAAAGTTGTTTTTTTTTGTGACACTTGTGGCAAGTGCTCAGTAAGGTACATGTTTAGCAAATGGCACTTGACAGGCAAAACAAATCAATGCAAGAAACATTAACTTTGGTTGACTTCTTCACCAGGACAATACGGATAAGGCTTCACGTGCAAATATATATAACAAAAATGAAAAGGTGCTACAGTGAATTGTGTACATACACTCCAATATTAATGTTTATAAATGAGCCTTGTGAAGTCCAGTTACGTTGTTAGTTGTAATGAAGGAATTTATAACTTTCAATCAGATATCAGTGTACGATCAAAATCTAACCTACACAAACAAGGAACAGTTAAAGAAGACAAATGTAAGAGTAACATTCACAATTCCATATGAAAATTTTCTACCCAATCTAATTACAAGCAACATCTAAAATTACTATAACTGGAAGCAAATATGTTTATTTTTTCTCAGTGCAGTAGATGATAATTTGTGTTAACTATCAAGGTTGTTGGGCCCTTGATACCTACCCTCACCAAAACCTGTGAATATCCCGTTGAACCTTTTTTAAAAAACACATCTCTGACACCTCTGTGGGCTTTCAAAGGGTTCTTGTGTACTGAATGTCTCACTTGTAGGGCGTTACATATTTGGTTTTTATTTTATTTACTTTTCCCCAGGAATTTATCGTTGCTTATTACTACAAGAACAAAAACAGTAAAATAGGTGCAAAAAAACTATTAATTTTTCTGGGTTAATATCAGGGTTTATTTTGGTGGACGGAAGGACAGGAAAAAATGTATTCCTTAGATTAAAGCTTTGGTGAATGGAATTCACTGTGGTTTGCTGCAGAACTAAAACATAACTCAAACACAATGCCACCTCTGAGTTTAAGAAAACAATATATCTTTAATCCTCACATAAAACTTTTTTCATTTGAATAAACAGTTTACTGTTTAGATTTAGAACTATTAGCCTATAAATATTTACATTTAATAATTGGGCCACACCATTTGCAGCTCATACACTCAATTTCACCCTTTTTTCCTGCTTTTATTTTTTTAAAACTTTCCAATACTTCCTTGTGTTCTGAAACATATTCTGATAAAGATTTTCATTTTCTTCCCATTTTAGCATGTCAAATCTTTAAACCATTATCTAACAGCTTAAAATGGGTGTGAGATTCATTAGTATGTTCAGATGTGCACGTACTTTAGAGCTTGCATGCATGCCTGTTTGTTTACTGTGTGCATCTTCTAGACTAACACATAGCCTGACTTCAACAGGCAGCTTTACATATACAGGCAGGCTAATGTATTATCCTAAAACATATCTCATGCAATGTATTGTATTTTCCTAATAAAACAAGTTATTTTTTATATATATTTGAATGATACAAAAGTAGGGTGAAAATCGGGGGGGGGGGGGAGGAGGAATAATACTTTTTGTAAAACCCAGGATTTTTTCAGTAAAAATCATTTTAAACTAGGGCTGTTGATTAATCGCAGTTAACTCACTCGATTAACTCAAAAAAAAATTTATCGTGATTAATCGCAGTTTTAATCACACTGTTAAACAATAGAATACTGATTGAAATTTATTAAAAATTTTCGATTTTTTTTAACATTTTCATGTATATTGTGTTGTAATTGAAATCAAAGTGTATATTTTTTATTACAAATATTTGCACTGTAAAAATGATAAAGTATTTTTCAGTTCACCTCATACAAGTACTGTAGTGCAATTTCTTTGTTGTGAAAGTGCAATACACAAATGTAGATTTTTGTTTTGGTTTTGAGTGCAGTTACGGAACAACAGGGTGAACTTCAGAGCCTACAAGTCCACTCAGTCCTACTTCTTGTTCAGCTAATTGCTAAAACAAACAAGTTTGTTTACATTTACAGGAGATAATGCTGCCCTCTTCTTGTTTATGGTGTCACCAGAAAGTGAGAACAGGCATTTGCGTGGCACTTTTGTAGCCAGCATTGCAAAGTATTTACGTGCCAGATATGCTAAACATTTGTATGCCTCTTCATGCTTTGGCATCATTCTAGAGGACATGCTTCCATGCTGATGACTCTTGTTAAAAAAAATAATGCATTAATTAAATTTGTGACTGAACTCCTTGGGGGAGAATTGTATGTCCCCTGCTCTGTTATCCACATTCTGCCATATATTTTATGTTATAGCAGTCTTGGATGATGACCCAGCACATCTTGTTCATCTTAAGAACACTTTCACTGCATATTTGACAGAATGCAAAGAAGATACCAATATGAGATTTCTAAAGATAGCTACAGCACTCAACCCAAGGTTTAAGAATCTGAAGTGCCTTCCAAAATCTGAGAGGGACGAGGTGTGGAGCAGGCTTTCAGACGTCTTAAAAGAGCAAAACTATGATACAGAAACTATCGAACCCAAACCACCAAAAAAGAGAATCAACCTTCTGCTGTTGGCATCTGACTCAGATGATGAAAGTGAACATGCGTCGGTCTGCACTGCTTTGGATCGTTATCAAGCAGAATCTGCTATCAGCATGGACGCATGTCTTCTGGAATGGTGGTGGAAGCATGAAGGGACATATGAATCTTTAGTGCATCTGGCACGTAAATATCTTGCAACACCGGCTAGAACAGTGCCATGCGAATGTTTGTTCTTGCTTTCAGGTGACGTAAAAGAAGCGGGCAGCATTATCTCCTGCAAATGTAAACAAACTTGTTCATCTTAGCAATTGGCTGAATAAGAAGTAGGACTGAATGGACTTGTAGGCTCTAAAGTTTAACATTGTTTTATTTTTGAGTGCAGTTATTTTTTTTGTACATAATTCTACATTTGTAAGTTCAACTTTCATGATAAAGAGATTGCACTACAGTACTTGTATTAGGTGAATTGAAAAATAGTATTTTGTTTTTCTACAGTGCTTCTAATCAAAAGTAAATATAAAGTGAGCACTGTACACGTTGTATTCCGTGTTGTAATTGAAATCAATATATTTGAAAATGTAGAAAACACCCAAAAATATTTAAATAAATGGTATTCTATTGTTTAACAGTGCGATTAATCATGATTAATTTTTTTTGATTGTTTGACAGCCGTAGTTTAAACTGAAAACAAAGGGGTTTACTCACTTGTAAAAATGCCGCCAACGTGGGGGAAGTGCAATGGGTATGTCGATGACCATGTTCTATTTAGTACATGCTTGGCCTTCATCACTCTAGAACCTACCTCACAAACGTTAATGATTGTTTTCCTCCCATGCTCCTGTGAGGTAGAGAAGTATTATTACATGTAGGCGAACTGAGACAGAGAATTAAATGACTTTTTTCCCAAGGTTGCATATTTGAAATAAAACTGGGACTCTGAACCCAAGTTTCCAGAATCCTAGTCCAGCATTTTCAGCACAAGACTACCTGGTTCATCTGAATGTGTGTTTATGGACCTAAACAACAGGCAGGTCTAACTTTTTGTTCCTGTAAACAGTGACATGGTGTCTTTAAAAGCAAATAAAGTGTGCTTCTTTCAAGTAGAATAGAAGAAGTGCCACGAAAAATACTGCTTCTAAAACCCCTTAGCAGATCTGACTTTGCTTGTAAAACCGGGTGGATTTTAAAAAAAAAGAGTATTTTTACTTTTTGTTCTTTGAACTGTGTGGTGGTGGTTTTTTTGTTTTGTTTACACATGAGCCTGTTTAAAATGAAATCTGAATTTAACACAAAGCATGTCAAGGCCTAAACTACTTATAATATCATTTTAAAAACAAACAAACATGCTGAAACCATGAACCTCTATCAGAAACTGTGAATTAAAGGCTGCTTTTCTATATAAAGAAATCTAAGACTGATATGTCTATGAAACTTCTTACAATGCCAGTGAATTCTTTGTTTGAAATTTAAATGTTTCCCTACAATTGTTTTGGGATGCAAGTCTTGCAGCATTGTACTAGTGCCGTGGTTCTGTATGGACTTTTTAAACCTATTTATGTGGTTTTGAAAATTCTACTAGGTGCCTGAATCTTTAGGCCCCTAAATTCCTTTGTAAATCTGGACCTTAAAGTCAGTAATGTAGAGATTAACAGACAAATTTTAAGCATTTCCTATACAGGCTAATGATTATACCCCAGTTAATTTTTGCCCTGTGTTTTGGGTCTGATTTTGAACTCTTCCTTACTTCTTATGCCAGTGTAACTCCATTGATTTTTGTGGCATTATTCCAAACTTACACTATTTTTGTTTTATAGTTTATTCAAATAAACGGATCAGAATAGGTTCCTTGTTTAATCACTTAGAATGGTGCAAAGTGAGTATAAAATGCTAGCAGTTAGAATGCTAGCATTTTTCATCCACACAGCATAATGGTTGTAAGGTGCAGGGAAATAATGAATTAGGCCCTTTGTTTGCTGTTGTCTAGTAGATCTGAGGCACAGGAGGTTGGATATCTTGTGGTGTTCTCTCCCCCGAAGAAGCGTGTGTACATGAATTTCCTTGTATTGTAGTAGGGAAAGAAGCACATTCTAATGTGCCTGGATTGCCAATGTGAAACTTTGGGATTCCAGTTAGTCATTTTCATGCTACTAAAGAACAGAAGGCTTATGCTAAATATTCCTTTTCATATACTAATGTCAGTTATTAATATCTTATGCTGTCTTTTTAACAAGATCAGTAGGTAGTCTTAAAAGCTAAATTTGAATAGCAATATAACTTTGTGTGGTTGCTCATATGCACACAGTCCATTTAATCATGATGTCATTGAAGTACTGCAAAGACTGAGTTTTGCAAATAAAACTTAAGGAAGCAAATGTCACAGCTTCAGGTAAATGTATTTGAGAGGGGAAAAATAAAGATTGACTCTCTTTTTCAGTATTAACCACAGTTCTGTAGTGCCATAGATAAGTCGGCATGTAAGAGCTTGCCTTCATATTCTGTCTGACAACACCAGCTGATTCAACCTATGATTCAGAGCGAGTTCATAGGGTTAGAAACATTTGTCACCAAATATAAAATGAATTTGACAGTTTTTAATGAAAACTGGCATTGCTACACTTTCTGCTAGTGGTGACCATCTATGTGAAAAGGAATGTTTCCCACACCAAATTTATGGGAGCCTGGCATCAGACTAAACCAGCTTCCATTTTGTCTTAAGCCACTGTTCAAACCAAATGGGAGGATTACTATACTTGTGAACAAAGGTAGTTAATCCAGAAAGCGACTTAAAGCTAGTTATCTACAGCTGATCTCATCTGGCATTTCATCTGCGTAAATAGGGTGGTATTTCAGTTTAAGTGTGCCAGTGTTAGTTGGGTACATCTTTTGCCTCCTAAAAAGATGGAAGTAAAGTAAGAAAAAGGAAAAGTCTGAGTAAGAGGGACAAGGAGAAGATGCAAAAAGAAAAGGAGTACTTGTGGCACCTTAGAGACTAACCAATTTATTTGAGCATGAGCTTTCATGAGCTACAGCTCACTTCATCCGATGAAGTGAGCTGTAGCTCACGAAAGCTCATGCTCAAATAAATTGGTTAGTCTCTAAGGTGCCACAAGTACTCCTTTTCTTTTTGCAAATACAGACTAACACGGCTGTTACTCTGAAAGGAGAAGATGACATTTTCACACTAAAAATTAGAGATCACCAGTGTTTAGAGGAAACTAATCAGACTTGTCTCGTTGTATTTCACTAGCCTGTGTTCTGTATGTCGACTTAAAAATGTGGGATATGGGAAGAGCTAAATTTTAGTTAAATTTTAATAAAACTGGCCAAGACTTTCAAAACAAACATAGTTTTTGTGCCTTGATTTTTTTTTCTAATTTACCCAATTAGAAATGCCTGAAGGGGGCGTGATTTTCAGAAAGTGCTGAGAAACCCAGCTCTGAAAATTGGCACCCTTTACGGCATCTCAAGTAGGGCATCCAGAATCTGAGGCACAAAATTACTAGGTACTTTCGAAAACGTTGGCCAGTGTGGGTGGGTGTGAGGATTTTGTTTGTATGAAAATAACAAAAAATGGTTAATGTTAAAATGCTGAACACAGCATCCCCTTACTGCTTGGATATTATAGCATGTTTTAGCATTAGAGGAATTCAGCACAAGACTTTGACA
This sequence comes from Chelonia mydas, assembly GCF_015237465.2. Taxonomy (NCBI): domain Eukaryota; kingdom Metazoa; phylum Chordata; order Testudines; family Cheloniidae; genus Chelonia; species Chelonia mydas. The sequence goes on from NC_057855.1 coordinate 56,085,514, forward strand.
GTACCTGCAAGCTGGAAATAGACTCAAAGTGTTAAAGCAAGGTGGCAACTGGCTGTAATTTTCAAGGGGGTCTCCCATGTGGTTGGTGTCACGAATGCCATCAACAGGAGGCTTAGATTTTGTCAACTGAATTTTTAAAAATAGCTTCTTTAGGAAATGTAGCAATGCAGTGCTGAGATTTTTTTTTTTGGCGGGGGGTGTGTGTGTAATAACCCCACAAGTAATGATTTCAGAAATAGTACTGACAAGGTTTTATCATTTATATAGTTTCAGTCATTCAGGTTTTTGTCTGCCAAACAATTCTGTTAGAATAACAAGCAATTTTGGGGGATGACTTTTCTTGGAGTTCCACTATTTGGATGACTGAAAGCATGAGACTAATCACAATGTGCCAATAACAGTATGCCCAAACGTATTGTTGTATATTAAAACGCACTTTCCTGTGTGGGTGATAAGCATGTTTCTTTCTATGCAAACTTCCACAGATTATCATAACAATCAAATGTATAGATTAAAAAGAAAGCTAATGAAATAACTTTGAATTTAAGATACTGTATAAGTAACTGGATTTAAGTAGGTATCAGTATGTCTCAAGCAGTACATTTAATTACACTGACCTAGAAATCTACGATTTTTATCTACTTCAACTCTTGTTTTATATTAGCTATAGGCTTTTCTTTTCCTGTTCTGTGTTTAAAAATATACAAGTTAAAATCTTGTTATGCAGTAGCATTGGTGGTGAGTCTCATGAGTATAACAACTCTTGGGTTTTTATAATTTTAGGAATACTGATTAGCACAATCCTTTTGATCTCTTGTTCAGTTTGTCTAATGCTGAGGTGAGTCACACTTTAACAATAGGGAATTCTAAAATAGATTTTTATAGAACATACACAAAACTGCATTAAAAACATTAGGGTTGCAGGACAAGCACCCACAAGTTGGGAAATGCCAGCATTAAAGTTGCTTGTGCAATCGTTAATTTGGACCTCTAGTGCATATGCATTATGATACAGTCCTTAATTACATGATCATACTGTTTTTTTTTTCCCACAGGATTCCTGCCTCATTCAGTGCACAGGATAGACCTGTTCTGGGAATGAATCAGGGTTGCATAGAAAAGAAAGGTATTGTCAGTAGGACTCCTGTCTCATTTCTTGCAGAAATTGGACGGTGTCTAGTGAGTAAGGCAGGGGATTGCAGGAAGTGAAAGGATGGTCTCATCTTTGGTTAACTTCTGCCCTGGAGAACTGGATTCTATCCCTGCCTCAGTTACACAGCTAGTCACTGAAACCAAACTTGTCAGAGATGGTCTCTAATTATGTGGCTCTCATTTTCTGAGTGCCCATCTTGAGACCCTGGGGTCTGATTTGACTAATCAGTACTGAGCACTCAACTGTAGCTGATATCAGTGGGAACTGTCTGTGAATATATAAAGTGCAATATAATGCTAAGTACTCTGAAAAATCATGTCCTGTCTCAAATTGGGAACCCAGAATTAATGGATTTCTGAGCCTCTGGTCCTAATCTATAAAATGAGCCTAATATCCCCTCATCTCACAGGGTTTTTTTGAAGATAAATTTATGTTTGAGAAGTACTCAAATACATAGCACCATAGAAATGTCCGTGGGGAAATTACTAATTCTGCCTTCAGGGCAGGGTTTGAACAGTGTACAGTAATTAAGACCTGAACAATGAGGATTAAAAAAAAAAATATTGATTAGGTGCTTATTAAGTGAACACTGTCCATCCTGTCCACTGAGTGAGGCAGGGGTCTTGTGGAAAAAATAATGCATGATCATGTAATTAAAGATGAATCCTAATTTATGTGCACAAGGGGGCCAAATCAAGGTAGCATGAGCCACTTTAATCTGACATTCTTAACTTTTGAGTGTTTGACTCTGCAACCTCAATGTTCTTTTAGCATTACATTTACATCTGCATGGTTCATCAGGAGGATTGGAACCTTTAGATCTTCTACACAGATCTCTGGTCTTTGAGCTAATGGAGTAATTGATAGCAATAGTAGGTGATCATCCTCTCTGGAGACCAGCACTGAAGGAGAGGAGACATATTTTGCTAGTGGGTTTCACAGATAGTTGTTGACAGCAGAGGAGTGGTGGTGCTCAAGCTCCATTCCAAGCTCCAGAAGGGATTGTGCTTCTAGTGGGGGACAGACCTGCCCTGTCCTCTCCAAACTTTCCTTATCCTAATCCTGTCTCTTCCCCACCCCTGGCTCCTTGTCCCTGTCTCATTCTTCTTGCCATCCTAATCTCTAACCCTGAGGCTTCTAATCCTAGTCTGTCTATTCTTGCCCTCCCAGTTTCACTTCCCTCATGGCTCCTCATTCAATCTGCCTTCTCCTCCAACCCACGGACTCCCAGTCTCCTTGCCCAGGCTTCTCATCCAATCTTGGGTTAGAGGAGAGGGAAATCCACGCCTTGTCCAGTCTCTTTACTGAACCAGCCTCATTTTGCCGTCCATATCCCTGATCCTTGTCATTTCTTTCCTCCCCTCTGTGACGTTCCCCCTCTGGTGTTATGTGGACCGGTGATCTGCTAGATCACTCCAATCCTTGGCTCTGGGAGCCAGCCTTACCCTGCACTGCTGTGAGAACCCCCACTCCTGGGCTGTTCACGCACAGCCTCTGGCATGTAAGCTGCTTGGATTGTGTAACCGAAAGACACTAGCCAATATCTCCTGTCCCAGACGCAACTCTAGGAACCTGTGTCTTGCAGTGTCCAGTTGTGCCTGATGGATGCTGCAAACTTATGAGCTTGTCAATTTAACAAAGAAATTTATATGTACCAGGCTTGTTATTCCAAGGGGAATCCCTGACACGCTTCAAACCAAATGCACTGTTTCAGGTAGAATGAATGAATAGATGTATTACCTATAAAGATAAATTTTAAGTGATTATAAGTCAGAGAATAACAAATCAGATTTGGTCAAATGAAGTAAAAGCAAAATGCATTTCTAAGCTGATCTTAACACTTTCAATACCCTTACAAACTTAGATGCTTCTCACCACAGGGTGGCTGGTTGTCCTTCAGCCAGTCTCTTCTCTTTGATCAACGGTTCAGTCGCTTAGTGTTGTATCTGTAGATGTAGGTGGAAGAGCGAGGAAGAGCATGGCAAATGTCTCTGCCTTTTATCATGTTCTTTCTTCCCTCTTGGCTTTGCCCCCCCGCACCAAAGTCAGGTGAGCTTTACCTCATCGTAGTCCCTGACTGACCAAGGGAAGCGGGGTGACTCACTCGAGAGTCCAACAGCTCCTTTTGTTGCTGACTAGGCCAGCGTCCTTTGTTCCCCTGAGGCTGGGCTGGGTTTGTCCCATACATGTCCTGATGAGGTGTGAACTGCCCCTTTTTGCTCTTGGAGAGTTTTTGCCTGGGCTTATTTTAAGCCATGAAGACACATTTTCAGCCTCATAACTATATACATGACATTATAACCTATAACATTACTGTAAGAACAATTACTATAACATCACTATAACAGAAATGTTCAGTGCATCATGAGCCTTCCGAAGACACCTGACATGACAAACTTTGCTTTGGATACCACACAATCATTTTACAAAGATGAACATGGGGGTGCTGGGTGTTCCCCCAAGGTACAGAGCGTCACACCCTCCTTATCTCATTCTTCCTCCATTCCCCCCTCACCCCACCAAGGCCCTACTTTTAGTCTCCGTCTCTTCCCCGAGCCTTACCCAAACAGTGGTAGCCTGCCCTGTTCCAACTCCCAGTATCAGTTTCCCTCTCACCCACCCTCGTCCCCAATTCCAAATCTCATCAGATGATTTGTCCCAGTCTATTCCTTTCTCTTCCCCTTTGGACTGGCTTTTCATTTGTGCATTTGAATCAGATTTCATCTTTCTCCATGCTGCCTGGATGCCAGCAGGGAGGTTATTTAGAGGACAGAAGATACTGGGTTCCTGAACTCAGTTCAAGTGCCTGCTCCTGGTCTAGAGTAGCTACTACAGGGAAAGTCCTGAGCCCCTGTAGCCCAGGGCTGGTGCATACACAGTCACTCTCTGGGGATGGTCCGTATGCAGTGCAGTCACATGTGGGAGCGGTGAGGGGATGGAGCATGCAGTGAAGATGGAATCTTTGGAAATATTAGCTGCTGAAAATCAGTCTCTACTGAGTATATGCGAATTGCAGTTTCCTCCCTCTCCACCACCTTCCAAAAAAGGATTATAATGTGCATGGCTTTTCATGAGGGTAGCCAAAGATACATCTTTAACACAAAAGCTAACACCTGCCAAATTTCAAGTCCCTTTTCCAAAGCAGAGAGGCAATAGGGCATTTCAAAGAACAGCTCTCAAAAATTGTTAACATGGGGGGGAAAATCAATTTTTCACTAGTCTTGTTCTTGGAAATGGCTGAACCATTTTGGCTAACATTTTTCGGAAAAATTCAGCTTGAGACTGAAATCAGATGGAAAATTTCAACTCAAAGGCTGAAGTTGGGCAAAGTTATAAGCAAGTAAAAATAGGGTCTTATAATAGGAAGTGTGGAGCAGCCGTAACAGGCAGTGCCACCAGCCTTGCCTATAATAAATAACCAAAACAGGCCAAATTATAAAGTAAAAGTTCCCTTATTTAAGTTTGTACATTATTACATGTACAGAAATAGATATTCTTCAGTTTGGTCTTTTGCATGTTTAATGATTAGCGGGAGTTCAGAGATCAGATTTTTGGTAAGTAACTTCTGCTTTGGACTTACCTTTCTTAAAACCTCTTGAACCAGAAGAGTTTTGTCTTTAGAAAACTTATTTTCTCAGACATTTTTGAATAATGAGACATACGACCTGTTCAGTAGAGTTTAAATATTTTTTTTTAACAACCTCTAAGGCCTAGGATGTGAGGTGCTTAAGCACATGTGTAAATATTTGCAAGGTCAGGGCAAATATGAGCATTGATTGAAACAAGGGGACAGAGTTAAAATTGTTTTTGGAATCTTAAATGCTAAAAAGTCATGACGTTTGTAGTTTTTTTTTTTTTTAAATGAAAATATCAGAAATGGAATATTAAAGTTACATTCTCGACGTCAGCTCCTTTCTGAAGATATTTTTTCTCTTAACTTAATAAGAGTCCAATCTTACGGACGTGTCCATGTAGTAACCCATTGAAGTCCTAAGGTAGCTGTCCCTTCCATCTTCTAAACCAGTTACATTGTCAAAAATAACATCGCATTGATCCGAGACCCCTTTTTATACCCTGCTCATAGATGAGTTATGTGAAATGTAACAGCCTTCACTTTGAATAGTTTTGAAGTCTGTAGCTTGACTTTTTTTTTTTTTTTTTTTCATTTTCTTGGGTCTCTTTATCTCTTGTAAACAGCTCCTCAGTATGGTATATCTGTTTGCACCACAAGTAATTAGTCTGTGAGAAAGCTGACTTCCTGCCATGCATGTTATCAAAATTGCAAGTAACTTTCTAAATAAATTTAGACAGTATCAGTCATTGGCTTTTACTTGTTGAAGGATTGCTGGATTGCTCCCTTAGGTTGCCCTTCAAAAAATGTCAGTTTCTGTACTTACTATTTATAAAAGCAATTTACAAACAAAGGAATTAACTAGATGTGTAGAACATATATCATTTTCTGTATCTCTTCCCACAACCTCTCAATCCAACCCTTTTTGGGTCATTTCTTGCTGTTTTATATCTAGTTTTAGAAAGAATGGATTGATTTAAATCACTGATTTTGTAAATCAACAAGCAGGAAAACTTGATTTAAAACTAAACTTGAGATCCAGGGGCAGATTTTCTGCTGTGTTCACTTCTGCTGAGGGGTTGGATGTGAGAGTTGGTGAGTGAGCTGGCTAGAGGTGGGATGTGGACTGGGAGATAGAAAGAGGTGGATGGGAAGTAGTGAAAAAGAAGGAAACAAAACATTGGAGACTCCGTGGGAGTCTGTTACTTTATAACAGACAAAGTAGAGTGAAGCCAGGGAGGGGAAATATGTTTTAATAAAAAAAAAAAAAAGCTATGAGAGACCGAATGAATTACTTTATAATTGGAGGGATTCGTCCCGTCACTGCAGCCCATACAAGTTTCTGTGGTACCCTGAATGCATGGCACAGAATCTCACTCGATGTATGTACAGTAATAAACACAACTGTCTTACATTGCATGATACTTGGTGGTACAGTGTTTTAGGGATTAGCTGGAAGACTATTCCGTATGGGTCAAACGTTACCATAGTCAGGACTTGAAATCTTTCCTTTGGCTAAGGAGAGGTGGACACTGGGTTTTGGAAATAGAAAAACATGTAAAATTCAGCATGTAGATTCCATGCTTCATTGAACTATGTAGGTGCCCCGTAAACACTCTGGAAGGGCACATTTTACATATCAAAATCTGTTAAATGTAAACACTGAGGTCTCTTTCCCACTGCATCAGTCTATATTTCAAAAACATCTAAATCAGCATAATGGATGTAACCCATGCACTGCATTAGCTGCTGTTGATGATATCAGCTGCTGTAGGAGAAATGCAGAAAACTAAGGGCTTGTCTACACTGGCAAGTTTTGTTGATTAAACTAATCTTGACGTGAAAAAATCGACAAAAGAAAAGTTGCCATAGTGAGTTTACATTTGCTCCCTTTGTCAATAGATCGTGTCCACATTTGGGGCACCACTGTATGTATCCCACAGTGCCTGTGGTCACCATCTGGGAAGGCGGAAACGGAGCGTGGCGCATCCGAGGATGTGCAAAATGTCCCGTCATGCACTGCTTCGTGTCCCAGCCCGCCAGTGGTTTCTGGCTTCCTTTTGCGCAGTTCTGGCTTTCCTTTTGTGCTGTTTTTCTAACTGTCAGTCTTTGTAGTGCGCTGTTAACTGTCGTGAGGATATGGTGCATGGCAGGGGAGTTACTCACAAAGTTACTGACACAGGATGAATCGTAGGCACCTGAGTGTGATACGGACAGCAGCAACTTATCAGTGCTTTTGGCATTCACAGAGCAGCTGCACCTGGTAGACCGTCACTTTTGGGCTAGGGAAACAAGCACTGATTGGTGGGATCGCATTGTCATGCAGGTGTGGGATGAAGACCAGTGGGTACAGAACTTGAGGATGCATAAAGCAACCTTCCTGGAGCTATGTGCTGAGCTGGTCCCCGACCTGCAGCAAGGGGCATTTTAACAGGCTGAGCAGGTGCCTCCATGGGAGGAGGGATAGCTCAGTGGTTTGAGCATTGGCCTGTTAAACCCAGGGTTGTAAGTTCAGTCCTTGACAGGGCCATTTAGGGATCTGGGGCAAAAATTGGGGATTGGTCCTGCTTTGAGCAGGGGCTTGGACTAGATGACCTCCTTAGGTCCCTTCCAACCCTGATATGGTAGTCGAATGTGCCTTTGGCCATTTGAAAGCTCACTGGAGGTGTCTCAGTGGCAGGCTAGACCTTACTGAGGGTAATATTCCTGTGATCATAGCCACGTGCTGCACTTTGCATAATTTGTGTGAATCTAAGGGTGAAATGTTTGCTCAGGTGTGGAGCACTGAGGCAGAGCGCTTGGCTGCACAGTTTGAACAGCCAGATGCTAGGGCTGTCAGAGGAGCCGAGAGGGCTGCTATTAACATCAGAGAGGCTTTGAGGAACCACTTTGACAATGAGGGACACTAACACATGTCTGCTTTGGAGTTCCTTCCCTGATGCATCCATGAACAACTTTGGGGCCCAAGATCCATGCAACAAAATGCTTTAGAATCCTGTTCCCGAGAGTGAATTGATTGCTTCGCTTTTGTAGAACACAGAATAAAAATGCTGTACCATTAAATACCTTAGCCTTTTATTTATTGTTAAAAAGGATAAAACCTCACAACTGTGTGTGGCTCCAGCTATCATTGTCCAAGCTGTGAGAGGGGGGTGGAGTGATGAAGAAACTCAGGAGTGCTGTGAAGTGAAAAGGAAGGTCTGGGCATAGAGGGGGTGGGGTTGGCAAAGAATTGTGCACGTGCTGCAGTGGAGGTTAGCCACAGATATGCTCTGTCTGCAGCTGTATCAAAGACTTGAGCATCTCTGTCTGATTCCCCATAACTTTTATCATCCACTCTGTTGCTTGCCTAGCAAATGCTGCGTTCTCTTTTCTGTCCTGACTTTTGGCTTCCCAACACTCTTTGCGTTCCCTGGTCTGTCTCTCATCGCACTGCAGCACCTCCCTGCACATGTCTTCTTTGCTGCGTCTCAGCTTCTTCCTTATCTGCTGAAGCAGGGGTGCGTGGTGGTGGTCTTGGCTGCTGTGGACAATGCACAGAAGAGGGATTGTTAAATTCCAGTAAACGATTGAAACATTTCAGTGACAAGGGCCTTTTGCAACTAGTAGCAATCACTGATCCTAGGCAGGCACGCAGCTCCGCGAGCACCCCAATCATGGTGAGTGTCGGGAGTGGGGGGAAGGTGGTTGTGCATATGGACAAAATGGTCACTACGTGCAGAGCAAATTAGCAGGGAACTCATTCTAATATTATCACACACTTTTTCACAGGCAGCCAACCTGCTGGCTGACATCTCACTGCTGTGGGTAAGCAGGGAAATCAGGGCACAACTACTGCATGCTTGTGGCTTTCACCCTGGTCTATATGCAGCTCAGCTATGTGCCGCTTTGGTCCCAGCTCCAGTGATTGCTAAATGGCATGGTACAGTTTCCTACAATGGGGGAACTAACAGGGTTCAATCCCTTGGAATCTGCGGCAGAGGATTAACAAGTGCCTGTTGGAAACTTTCCAGAGCCTCTCTCTGGAGGATTCCCTGCAGGTCTCGATGTCCGTCGACAGCCTGCTTGGCCATGCAGATTGGCTACACAGGCCAATGTCCAGCTCACGTAAAACACTACCTGCCTCCCACTTTTCAATTCCCTACACAAGCCACAGCAACTTACCCGGCGTGTCATCTGCTTCCTGCTCCCCGTAGAGCACTTCTGGAGTGGAGAAAAGTTCCTGGCTGCCTTCCCCACTGGGCGACCCCGCTGGGAGCTCCATGTCCTCTTCTAGCTCCACTTCTTCATCCAGAATTTCAGCCTCCAGATTACCCCCTCTTTCTGCTGCCTCCGAAGTATCCACGGGGCTATCGGTGATGGAGGTGGGATCACCACCGAGGATAACATTCAGCTCCTTATAGAAGCGGCAGGTCTTAGGTGCACCACCAGAGCAATGGTTTGCCTCCCGCGCCTTATGGTACGCCTGCCTCATCTCCTTTATCTTCACTCTGCACTGCTGCGTGTCCCGATCATAGCCCTTTTCGCACAAGCCTCAAGAAATTTGTCCATGTGTCCTACAGGTGCAGCTGCGACTGAACAGACTCCTCTCCCCATATACTGATCAGATCCAACAACTCAGCGGTGGTCCAAGCGGGAGCGCGTTTGGTGCGATAGCCAGCCATGCTAACCTGGGAAGCCAGCAAACAGGAAATTCATGGGGCTTGCAAGGGGGAGGGGCGGGTTAGCTGCAGGGCAGTGGAGTTCAAACTGCTGACTAGAGCGGCAGCATGTGAATTGTGGGACACTTCCTGAAGGCCAATAAAATAGGGGGAAAAAAAAGGCTTGGTGTCTACACTGGCTGTTTGTTGACAATAAGGGGAGGGTGGAAGTTTTTTTCATCAAAACTAGGTGTTTTTTTCAACAAAAGTCCCATTGCAGTGTGTACGCTATCCCTGTTTTGTCGCCAAAAGGCAGTTTTTGGTAACAAAACTTGCCAGTGTAGACAAGCCCTAAGCATATGTGTTGACAATTCAAATTCGCTGCTGTTTGCAGTTTAAATTGTAGACAAATTCTGTATAATACTGGAGCTCTCAAAACAATTTTGAATCTTTATTTGAAAATCACCCCCACTTTAGTGTTAAAATTTATAGCCCTCATTGTACAAATATACTTCTTGCCTAGAGTTTAGGCAATGATCTTACTATGTCTTTCTGCAAAGTAAGTGTTCCACTTAAACAATATGTAAGGCACTTTTTTCTTTTTTTAAATCTGCGATCTTTAAATCAGATTTTTTTGGATGATACAGAATGGTGAACAGTCTATATCAGTGCAGATTTTAGGGGAACTTGTCATTTGGATATCTTCTAGATTCCCATTTTGCTCTTAATTTAGATGCAGTACTTCAAAAATCAGGCATTGGTGTATATTTTCATCTGTTCTCTTCTGATGGATTACCACAAATATAAGGCTAAGTAAAATACTGTCACTAAAAGCTGAATATTCTTTATTAATGCAGAGGATTGAACCACAAAGAATCCCACCAACAAATTTTTAAATAAGACAGCATGCATTTTATACTGGAAGAAAAATCTCATTTTACACTGTAGTATACAATTAAAACTGTCCCTTACTAGAGCCACATTTCCCAAAATGCTATGTATGGGAAAGACTAACAAGTATAAACTGAAAGGGGGAACTAAATAAATATACTTTAGCTAAGACACAGCTTCAGCCATGCAACTCAGCTCATGTTAATGAGTTCACTCCTTGCATCAAATTAACCATATATGGCTGGATGGTTACTATTATAGATAATTATGATGGATCTTTTAATTACCAAAAAAAACCTTTAATTTTTCACTTGATATTTAATTACAGGGGAAATTTTTTATTAAACTTGATCTTTACATAAATAGTAAAAGGTTCCAGAAGTTGTGTTCCATAGCAAAACTAGTTTAATGTGGGACCAGTCGTCTTAAGTAACAATGAAATGTAAACTTGGATTAGATTATTTTTGTTTGCAGCTTAATAATGCTCGGTATTTGGATACTTGTTAAACCAAAGGATATCCTGTTTCTTGTAAGTTGGTTATGTCTTTTATGTATCTTTACAGTATCTCTTAATAGTTGTAGTATAATTTTCCAAAGCTTGATTGAGCTACCCTTTAATGCCATTCGATTTGTCAGGGTAAAACTGGAAAACTGAAGCTTAATAATCCTGTAAAAATAGATTTTAAAAATCAACCTGTCACACAAGCCTCTTTCAAAAAAGGTAAACTCATCACACTTGTTATATCAGTAATGTGATAGCATTTAATCCTTTTTGTTCTGACAAAACTTTTTAAATCATTATGAATGCCTTAATTGTAAAAACTATATTAAAATAACTTTTTAGTTTATTTTTACTTGTCTGAAATATTGTGGTTGGCAGAATGTTTTCTAGTATTCATGATGGGCTAGCATATTAGTTTGTCTTATCGCTGGATTGGAGAGACAAGGTAATATCTTTTATTGGACCAATTTTTGTTGGTGAGAGAGACCAGCTTTCTAGCCACACAGAGCTCTTCTTCAGGTCTGGGAAAGGTAGAGCTTGAAAACTTGTGTCTCTTGCCAACAAAGACCCACCTTGTCTTTCTAATGTCGTGTGGCCAACACAGCTGCCTACAACTACACTGCATTATCATTGAATTGATTGGCTTAGTTTAGGTGGTGGTCCAACTGAATAGGCGGTAATTAGTTTATTTTGAGAAACTGTGTTGATGGCAGTGTTGAACATTTCCCCAGTGAGACGAAACAGGAAAATAGCAAACACAAGTTTAATCTGATATGCAACCAGGTTTGACCAGAGTTCCTCTGTAGACATTTCTCTCAGAGAGAATACAAGTTGTTTTGTATGTTTAAAACAGTGCCAGATAATAGCTGTGCTAGAAGTTTTACTTTGAGTTCTTAGTGAACATGACTGTGTGAGAGACATTACTTTCTCAGCCTTTGTGAATGGAGTTGTTACTTTTCTGCAAGACTGATCACCTTACAGTTCCCCATCTTTTCCAAGTAAGAAAAGTAAACATAAATACCTTGAATTTCAAGTGTGAATAAAACAAACTTTTGTGGAACGGGGTCTTAGTCCACTTTATATAAAGTAAGTGTCGTATTGTTTGGTGGAGGGTATTTGTTTCCAGTCTTGTTCTTATTATTCTGTTAGCCGATTAACTTATTGTGTGTGTAATTTAAAAAAAGAAAAAGCAAAAGCATGGATTCTGTTAACCCAGCAATGGTGCTAGCTTACAATTATTTGCCTAGTGATGACTTCAGATGCAGACACTGACTTCCTGTACTTGAAAAGCTAAATAGTTGGTAGTATAACAGAGTGGATTCTGCACTCCCCTCTCACCAGTAGCAAGTAGGACACTTTCACTGGTGAGTATAAAGCACAATTTAATTCTTTAGAATTTTGTTTTTTAAAAATTTTTTTTAAAAAAAATCTTCCACATGTGAATTGATGCGGTGCTATCTTCCTTAGCCTACAGACATGTTTCCTGTCCCTTCCCATCTCATAATTTTCACAAGCAATCCCAAGGTGAAAGTTAACAAGATGCTAGTCAAATTTCAGTGCTGCCCACAGGATTCTGAATAGCAACCATGAAACTGACCAAAATATTGCTAATGTTATATTCTGCTGCTTGTTGAGAATGGTATAAGCAGAAGCAGACATTGGAACATTGGTTGAAGACCCAAGAAAAGTGTTGGTGTAAAACAGAGAAGACTTCTGTTCTTCTGCAGTAGCTGGGAAGCTAGGGGAGCGATGGAGTATTAGAATTCTCCCCTTTATCTCCTGAAACAGTCAGGATGCTCTGGAGTGGGGGAAGGAGCTTTTTCTCCCTTCTAGGAGCAAGAGTGTTAACTTTAAACTTATTATAGCCAGATACTGATGCAAAAGGTCTATGTAGCTTGTTACTGCAGTGAGAGGCCATGACGTTCCCCTGGTGTTATCTGGATGGGTGATCTGCTAGGTCACTCCAATCCTTGGCTCTGGGAGCCAGCCTTACCCTGCACTGCTGTGAGAACCCCCACTCTCTGGCATGTAAGCTGCTTGGATTGTGTAACTGAATGACACTAGCCAATATCTCCTGTCCCAGACACAACCCTAGGAACCTGTGTCTTGCAGTGTCCAGTTATGCCCGCTAGATGCTGTAAGCTTATACGAGTTCGTCAATTTAACAAAGAAATTGATATGCACCAGGCTTGTTATCTCAAGGAGAGTCTCTGACATGCTTCAAACCAAACACACTGGTTCAGGTAGAATAAACAAATTTATGAACTACAAAAGATAGATTTTAAGTGATTATAAGTCAAAGCACAAAAAGTCAAATGAAATAAATGCAAAACGCATTCTAAGAGATCTTAACACTTTCAGTGTCCTTACAAACTTAGATGCTTTTCACCACAGGCTGGCTAGTTGCCCTTCAGCCAAGCTCTCCCCTTTGATCAACGGTTCAGTTGCTTGGTGGCGATATCTGTAGATGGAGGTGGAAGAAAGAGGAAGAGTATGGCAAATGTCTTTCCCTTTTGTCATGTTCTTTCTTCCCTCTTGGCTTTGCTCCTCCCCCTTCAGGGTCAGGTGAGCGTTACCTCATCGTAGTCCCCAACTGACCAACGGAAGGTGGGTGACTCACTCGAGACTCCAACAGATCCTTTGTTGCTGCTTAAGCTGGTGTCCATTGTTCCTGTGAGGCTGGGCTGGGTTTGTCCCATACATGCCCTGATGAGGTGTGAACTGCCCCTCTGTTCCTGGAGAGTTTTGCTTCAGCTTGTTTTAAGCCATGAGGGCATGTTTTCAGCCTCATAAGTATATACAGGAAATTACAACCTATAACATTACTATAACAACAATGCCCCATGCATCATGAGCCTTCTGGAGACACCCAACATGACAAACTTTGCATTGGATACCACACAATCATATTATGAGGATGAACATAGGATGCAGGGTGTTCCCGTGAGATACAGAGTGTCACACCTGCTCCCTTAGTCAGTGACTAACCCTCTTGCAGTAAACTCTCTCAAAGGCAGTTTGTGTTATAGTTCTCTTGGCATCCAGCCATTAAGGCCAGGAGGCAGCGTGCCTCAGTTTCCCCCACACCCAGCAAACCAGGTTTGTTATGGTTTCTCCGCTGTGGTAAGCTTTAAGTCTGTTTACAGGTATTAATTGAAAAGTAGCATTATCATATCCATGTCAAAATTCTTATCCCCCAAACTTAACATTAATACCAAAATTTTTATCACAGATATGCACTTGTCTGGGTGTTTTTACCTACCCAATCCCCACCTCCAGTTTAAAATGGTCAGTGAAGATGGGGCCCCTGAGCTGACTTCAAGGACGCAAAACCCTGATAAGATTCTGGAATCCCTTTATTCTTTTTGGAAGGGGTTGGATAACTTGGATGTGGTCTGTTTGAGGACATGATCCTAGATTACAGACAGAACACTTTTGTTGTTGTCCTTTTTGTACTTTGTATCCACTTAGGTATCCCCTAACTTGGTATCTATTTCTAAAAGAGCCTTAAAAATTGCCCCCCAGTGGTGGTGCATCATACCATTTATTCTGCAACCCCAAAATCTGAAGTATTAGCTGGAGGTCTAAATCAGGGGCTAGTCCATCTCAGATAGCTTTTAAGTGTTGGCATAGAGTGAACATTTTAAAAGAAATATTATATAGTAAGACGAATTCTAGTAACCGGAGCAAATCACATGAATCAGAAAGTTGAGTTAAGTTCTAAATTTTTCACTTTCTAGGGTGTCAACACCTGTAGTATGACTTAGATCTGGAGTAAGAATTTCAGAGTGCAATGCCTATATTTTTGTATATTACAAAGCCCTTTGGCCTGTTTCTCTGAGAAATGATAGGATCTGATTCTCATTATTCCAATTTACATCTTTGTAAGTGTTAACTCTATTGACTTTAAATGAGGAATTATGCCAGTTTTATGCTCATGCAAGTAGGAAGAGAATAGGACCCATATAGCTGTCTCATAGAATCATAGAATATTAGGTTTGGAAGAGACCTCAGGAGGTCATCTAGTCTGATCTCCTGCTCAAAGCAGGACCAACACCAACTAAATCATCTCAACCAAGGCTTTGTAAAGCCGGACCTTAAAAACCTCTAAGAATGGAGATTCCTCCACCTCCCTAGGTAACCCATTCCAGTGCTTCACCATGCTCCTAGTGAAATAGTGTTTCCTAATATCATAGAATATCAGGGTTGGAAGGGACCTCAGGAGGTCATCTAGTCCAACCCCCTGCTCAAAGCAGAACCAATCCCCAACTAAATCATCCCAGCCAGGGCTTTGTAAAGCCGGACCTTAAAAACCTCTAAGGAAGGAGATTCCACCACCTCCCTAGGTAACGCATTCCAGTGTTTCACCACCCTCCTAGTGAAAAAGTTTTTCCTAATATCCAACCTAAACCTCCCCCACTGCAACTTGAGACCATTACTCCTTGTCCTGTCATCTTCTACCACTGAGAATAGTCTAGAGCCATCCTCTTTGGAACCCCCTTTCAGGTAGTTGAAAGCAGCTATCAAATCATTCTTCTCTTCTGCAGACTAAACAATCCCAGTTCCCTCAGCCTCTCCTCATAAGTCATGTGTTCCCGTCCTCTAATCATTTTTGTTGCCTTCCGCTGGACGTTTTCCAGTTTTTTCACATCCTTCTTGTAGTGTGGGGCCCAAAACGGGACACAGTACTCCAGATGAGGCCTCACCAATGTCGAATAGAGAGGAACGATCACGTCCCTCGATCTGCTGGCAATGCCCCTATGTATACATCCCAAAATGCCATTGGCCTTCTTGGCAACAGCGGCACACTATTGACTCATATCCAGCTTCTCGTCCACTGTAACCCCTAGGTCCTTTTCTGCAGAACTGCTGCCGAACCGTTCAGTCCCTAGTCTGTAGCGGTGCATGGGGTTCTTCCGTCCTAAGTGCAGGACTCTGCACTCGTCTTTGTTGAACCTCATCAGATTTCTTTTGGCCCAATCCTCTAATTTGTCTAGGTCCCTCTGTAGCCTATCCCTACCCTCCAGCGTATCTACCTCTCCTCCCAGTTTAGTGTCATCTGCAAACTTGCCGAGGGTGCAGTCCACACCATCCTCCAGATCATTAATGAAGATATTGAACAAAACCGGCCCCAGGACCGACCCTTGGGGCACTCCACTTGATACCGGCTGCCAACTAGACATGGAGCCATTGATCACTACCCGTTGAGCCCGACAATCTAGCCAACTTTCTATCCGCCTTATAGTCCATTCATCCAGCCCATACTTCTTTAACTTGCTGGCAAGAATACTGTGGGAGACCGTGTCAAAAGCTTTGCTAAAGTCAAGGAACAACATGTCAACCGCTTTCCCCTCATCCACAGAGCCAGTTATCTCGTCATAGAAGGCAATTAGATTAGTCAGGCATGACTTGCCTTTGGTGAATCCATGCTGATCATGAACATGAATCCATGTTCCTGATCACTTTCCTTTCCTCTCAGTGCTTCGGAATTGATTCCTTGAGGATCTGCTCCATGATTTTTCCAGGGACTGAGGTGAGGCTGACTGGCCTGTAGTTCCCAGGATCCTCCTCCATCCCTTTTTTAAAGATGGGCACTACATTAGCCTTTTTCCAATTGTCCAGGACTTCCAACCTAGACCTCCCCCACTGCAACTTGAGATCATTGCTTCTCTTTCTGTCATTTGCCTAGCTCCATCCTCTTTTTGGAACCCCCCTTCAGGTAATTGAAGGCTGCTATCAAATCGCCCCTCACTCTTCTCTTCTGTAGACTAAATAATCCCAGTTCCCTCAGCCTCTCCTCGTAAGTCATGTGCCCCAGCCTCCTAATAATTTTCGTTACCCTCCGCCGGACTCTCTCCAATTTGTCCACATCCTTCTGTAGTGGGGGGACCAAAACTGGAAAGCAATACTCCAGGAGTGGCCTCACCAGTGTCGAAGAGAGGGGAATAATCACTTCCCTCTGTCTTGTGGCAATGCTTCTACTAATTCAGCCTTCTTGGCAACAAGGACGCACTGTTGACTCATATCCAGCTTTTCGTTCACTGTAATCCGCAGGTCCTTTTCTGCAGAACTGCTGCTTAGCCAGTCGGTCCGCAGTCTGTAGCGGTGCATGGGATTCTCCCTTCCTAAGTGCAGAACTCTGCACTTGTCCTTGTTGAACCTCATCAGATTTCTTTTGGCCCAATCCTCCAATTTGTCTAGGTCACTCTGGACCCTATCCCTACCCTCAAACGTATCTACCTCTCCCCCCAGCTTAGTGTCCTCTGAAAACTTGCTGAGGGTGCAATTAATCCCATCATCCAGATCATTAATGAAGATGTTGAACAAAACCGGCCCCAGGACCGACCCCTGGGGCACTCTGCTTGATACTGACTGCCAATTAGACATGGAGCCATTGATCACTACCCATTGAGCCCGATGATCAAGCCAGCTTTCTATCCACCTTATAGTCCATTCATCCAGCCCATACTTCTTTAAGTTGCCAGCAAGAATACTGTGGGAGACTGTATCAAAAGCTTTGCTAAAGTCAAGGTATATCATATCCACCGCTTTCTCCATATCCCCAGAGCCCGTTATCTCACCGTAGAAGGCAATCAGGTTGGTCAGGCATGACTTTCCCTTGGTGAATCCATGTTGATTGTTCCTGATCATCTTCCTCTCCTCCAAAGTGCTTCAAAATGGATTTCTTGAGGACCTGCTCCATGATTTTGCCAGGGACTGAAGTGAGGCTGACCGATCTGTAGTTCCCCGGGTTCTCTTTTTTTCCCTTTTTTAAATATGGGCTCTATATTTGCCTTTTCCCAGTCATCTGGGACCTCCCCCGATTGCCACGAATGTTCAAAGATAATGGCTAATGGCTCTGCAGTCACATCAGCCAACTCCCTCAGTACCCTTGGATGCATTAGTTCTGGACCCATGGCCTTGTGCACATCCAGCTTTTCAAAATAGTCCTTAACCTGTTCTTTCACCACTGAGGGTTACTCACCTACTCCCCATGCTGTGTTGTCCAGTGCAGCAGTCTGGGACTGTCTTTGTCTGTGAAGACCGAGGCAAAAAAGCATTGAGAACTTCAGCTTTTTCCACATCATCTGTCACTATGTTGCCTCCCCCATTCAGTAAGGGTCCCACACTTTCCCTGACCACCTTCTTGTTGCTAACGTACCTGTAGAAACCCTTCTTGTTACCCTTCACGTCCCTTGCTAGCTGCAACTCCGGTTGTGCCTTGGCCTTCCTGATTACACCCCTGCATGCTCTAGCAATATTTTTATACTCTTCCCTAGTCATCTGTCCAAATTTCCAGGTCTTATAAACTTCCTTTTTGAGTTAAGCTCACTGAAGATTTCACTGTTACGGTTGCCTGCCAAATTTGCTATTCTTGCTGCACTTCGGGATGGATTGTTCCTGCACCCTCAATAAGGCTTCTTTAAAATACAGCCAGCTCTCCTGGACTCCTTGCCCTGTTCATATTAGCCTCCCAGGGGATCCTGCCCATCAGTTCCCTAAGGGAGTCTAAGTCTGCTTTTCTGAAGTCTAGGATCCTTATTTATCTACTCTCCTTTCTTCCTTTTTTCAGGATCCTGAACTCAACCGTCTCATGGTCACTGCTGCCTAGGTTGCCACCCATTTTTACTTCCCCTATCAATTCTTCCCTGTTTGTAAGCAGCAAGTCCAGAGGATCACGGCCCTTAGTCGGTTCCTCCAGCACTTGTACCAGGAAGTTGTCCCCAACATTCTCCAGAAACTTCCTGGATTGTCTGTGCACTGCTGTATTGCTCTCCCAGCAGATGTCAGGGTGATTGAAGTCCCCCATTAGAACCAGGACCTGTGATCTGGAGACTTCAGTTTCATGAGTGCTTTCGGTTCAAACAGTGGTTAGAATATGTCCTAATTCTAAAAAGATACAGACCGGGGAGCCGTTGTTATTGCTTTAAGTACTGTAACTCATTCAGTGATATGTAATTTTGAAAGTACCTCCTTTTTTTTTTTGTTTTTGTTTTTCTTTTGGACAACACAATTTTGGATTTTCTTCAATCCTCCAGTCCTTCCTTGCAGTTACAAATGTCCTAAATATTCTTGTTCTGGTCTGCCTGCTTCTTTTCTGTTCTGATTTGCTGGTAGCTGCTGCAATCAATTTGCATATAAAGACGACAGCACTCTAAGAACTCTTGGAAATACTGTTCTTGTGCTGATTATGACTGATTAGGAGGTTGGTGCATTATGGATTTATGAAAATCTATTAATCTTATCTGTGTCTTTACACTGTGCCCTCATACACCAGCATGTGAATTGTAATAAACAGTTACTCTGTTGTAAAATAATTAATGCCACACCAAAGGGTCACAAACTTGAAATCTAGTCAATTAAAAAAAAAAAAAAAAAAAAAGCTTTTGGTATTATACCTGCCACTCAGGTGCCTTGCCGTATTTTGTAATTTTTAAATATTTTCCCCATATTTTTAAAACTTTGTATTCTAAGGTGCAGAAAAAGAGAAAATGATGAAGCTAGCTTTATACAAGTCTCCTTAAATGTACGAACTGTGGCAAAATTGATTTTTTTCCTCTAAACTTTTACAGGGTATGTCTACACTAGAAATGTAAGTCAACCTATATTAGGTAGATTTTACAGCCACCACCATAATAACCGTGGTGGTGCATGTCCACACTATCCTCCCTGGATTGGTGGTGTGCTTCCTCAGCAGGAGTGCACCTAAGAGGGACAGTGTGGGAAGCTGAGAGCCTGGTCTCTCAGCTCCGCTGGCAGCTCCCTGCCAGGAGCCCAGCTGCCTCACAGGCTCCCGGAAGGCTCCCCATTCACCGCTGGAAGCGGGGTCCAGCCGCCCAGCTCTCTAGGGGTGTGAAATCGACAAGACAGTCAACAGCCGATGTAAGTAACACAGTGTCTAGGCAGGCACTTTGTCTCCTTAACTACACTGACATAAGCCCTCTGCCTTTCATGGAGATGGAGTTATTATGTTGGTGAAGTAGGGCACTTACGTCGCCAGGAGCAAGGCTGTAGACATAATTAGGTCAACATAAGCTGTCTTACATCAACCTAACTGTGTGGTGTAGACGAGACCACAGTAAACATGGGTGCTGCAGTGGAAGTTAAATCTTGTCTTGTTAAACTGCAAGTTTGATTTTTTTTAAAGTCCACTGTTTATTTTCTAAAAAGGTGCATGTGGGGGTGGAGAATGGGGGGAAAAGAACTCTAAAGTAATTTGGGTTTATTATAAAAATCCTTGCTTCCTGACAGTAGCTCTTCTATGTAAAGACTACATAGTACTGTGTGTTTCTGAATCCCTTTGTTCCTTGCCTTCATACAACTCCAATTTAAGAGACTAGAACAACTCTTGTATCTGTTAAACAAAATCTCTCATTTTAAAACTTGTAGCCAAACTTTCAGAAGTGTTACTGATTTAACAAATTGTGCTGACTTTACAGAGGGACTGAAGACTTTCGGCTCCCACTGAAATAAAGTGCCTGAAAAAATTGAGAAACACCCCAGTGAAGACTTCTGAAAACTTTCTTTAAATTTTAGTTTTAGAGATCAAAGATGTAATTGCCAAATTACCTTAATGAATAAATGCCACTGGAGGATTTTTAGGGAAAGGATTCACAATACTTTAGGGGAGTAGTGTGGTGTGAAATTTGTGTCAGAATGAGCAACTAGAGGTGAAAGTATTCTCCTGTGGTTTAGGCCTATTTTATAGTGCCAGTTCCTTAATGTATTTGTCAGAGATGTGCTTTCACTATTGGCAACTGGGCTATTGCTGTAGGCAGGGGCACTAGAACCAGAGAGGGCAGGAGGGCTAGCACCCCTGCAATGGAAATAGTGTGGGGACTCCACCACCACATAAACTTGTGCACATCCAGGAGGAGGGGGGCACTGAGGCGAGAGTGGGACCCAGCGGGGCTGGAATGGCCACCGTGGGGCCAAGGGAATGAGACCTGGAGGGAGCAGATTGGGACTCCCAGGATCCTCCTTCCCAGCCTGGAACCAGCTGCACCCCGCACCCCACCTCTTTGCGTGTTCTGTTATTTTCCTTGTTTGGCCTGTCCTGTAGTAGGTCACTTCTGGGTACCCGTCTCACTCTGTCAATCTGTTTCCTTACTTCCCCAGGTGGGTATTGTAGTTTTAAGAATGTTTGATAAAGACCTTGTAGGTGTTTGTCTCTGTCTGAGGGATTGGAGCAAATGCGGTTGTATTTTAGGGCTTGGCTGTAGACAATGGATCGTATGTTGTGTCCTGGATGGAAGCTGGAGGCATGTAGGTAAGTATAGCGGTCAGTAGGTTTCCAGTATAGGGTGGTTTTTTGCGACCATCACTTATTTGCAGGAAGTAGATCCAGGAAGTGGATCTCTTGTGTGGACTGGTCCAGGCTGAGGTTGATGGTGGGGTGGAAATTGTTGAAATCCAGGTGGAATTCTTCAAGGGCCTCCTTCCCATGGGTCCATGTAGTGAAGATGTCATCAGTGTAGCGCAAGTAGGGGAGGGGCCCTAGGGGATGAGAGCAGAGGAAGCGTTGTTCTAAGTCGGCCATAAAAATGCTGGTTTACTGTGGAGCTATGTGGGTACTCATGGAAGTGCCACTGACTTGAAGGTATAAGTTGTCCCCAAATCTGAAATGGTGGTGGGTGAGGACAAAGTCACAAACCTCAGCCACCAGATGTACCGTGGCCTCATCACGGATGCTGTTGCTGACAGCTTGTAGTCCATCCTTGTGTGGAATATTGGTGTAAAGAGCTTCTACATCCATGGTGTTTTCAGGAAGATCACCAATGCATTGTAGTTTCCTCAGGAAGTCGGTGGTGTCTCAAAGATAGCTAGGAGTGCTGGTAGCGTAGGGTCTGAGGAGAGAGTCCAAATAGCCAGATAATCCTGCTGTAAGAGTGCCAATGCCTGAGATGATGAGGGGTCTAGGATTTCCATGGGTCTTGGGTAGCAGATAGATAGAATACCCCTGGTCGGGGCTCTAGGAGTGTGTCTGTGATTTCTTCCTGTGCTATAGCAGGGAGTTTCTTGAGCAGATGTCTTAAAAAAACCAAAGTACTTATAACAACATTTAAGAAAACATATTCTACTACAAAAGTATAAAAGGAGGGTTTGAATTAATAAACATTTGCCCAATATACCTTTTCAATTCCTTTGTTTAAGGCTATATGTCTCTCCAAGAAAATCCATTGCAGATCAGAAAACAGAGCCTCCTTTGAAATGGTGTCGACAGGTGTTGGATAACCCAAGTCCTGAGACAGAAGTAGCCTGCAGAGCCCTTATAAATAGACTTGACCAAGGTATGTACACTAAATATATATTGAATATTCAGATATATATTGCATTATTACTGAAGTAATAGCTGAACTAGAAATAAAATATAGTGTATTACAGGCTTAAAGTAAATATAGAGCACATCCATATATATAGAATTAGAACTTTCTGCATTAATTTTGTGAAGCTAAAATGGGTTAACACTGATAGAGGCACTTCTGACCTAGTGCAAAGGAGATAATCTTGCTGATTTCTATCTATACCTGACTTTTTACATAAATTTCACATTTGATGTATAAATCTGAGAATGACTTATTGTTTTCAGACTATCGTATTTACAAAAGATTTAATTTGATCCTTTTTTTTTTATTCAAGACAAAACTTTAAAAATTGGTATTAAAATGTGTAATCAGAGTAAAGCATGTGTGGAAAACAAAACTCTTCTGTAGTTTCTCTCCCTGCAAAAAAATTGTTTAGTAATTTTGTTAATCTTCCTCTTCCTGTAGTGATTTTCCCATGCATTATTTCTAGTCGTGGTTAAACACGGTTAGTGCTAAAAACTTAGTCATATTACATGAAAACTTCTGATCTTCTATCTTTGGTATGCCTGGCTTCTAGGAAAATTTTAAATTTTTAATATTACCCTAATATATTCCATGGTGGCCATTTCACCTTCAGTATTGCAGCAAAGGTTTCCACTTCCCTGCTTTAACTGGCAGTTTATAGTTAATTGGCTCAGGAAGGAACTGAAGCACAAAATGTTATGGAACATTCTCTTTCAGTGGTCACATACTGGCTCAGAAGGCAGCATCTCAGAATTTTTTTTTTAATGCAATTTGGGAAGGAACTGACCATTCAGTGTTGTGAACATCCTTTTTTAAAGAGTTTTGAAAGAATAGATGTACAGTTGACTTCACTGTAATATTGATAACTTTGTACTTGTGTATTTCCTAGGGATGTACAATATTAAATGGTTAACCAGTTAGTATTGGTCTTATCGTTAACCCACCCTGACCGTTAACCTCCTACATGCGGGTCTCTAACCGGTTCTCCGGCCCTGGGCCCGCTGGCCAGCCGGCCTCAGCAGCCCCAGGCCGCACTGTGGGCTTTGCCGGCTGCAGCCAGCTGGGTAGGGGGAGTGTGTTTAGGCGGGGGGAGGGGCAGGGGCAGGGGCTGCAGGTCCTGTCAGGGGGTAAATTATTCCCTGGCCTCCCCCTGTGCCACTGGAAGGAGTTTGGCTGCGGAGGCGGACGGCATGCTGGTCAGGGAAGGGAAGCTGCTGCTGCTGTGATGGCATGAGTGTCTGCGGAGGCCGCATCAGGACAAACTAGGTACCTGGGGCCCCTCTCCCTTTAATTGGTTAACTGGTTAAACTATATAATTTTAATAGTTTAAATGGTTATCTTTTTAAACGATATTTACATCCCTAGTATTTCCCCATTATGCCAGTTAATACTGACGTTTCGGGTACAAGGTGAATATGCTGGTAGAGCCCTCATCCATCGTTCCCCTGACCTCTTTTCTCCACAATCCTGGAACCACAAAGTAATGTTGATAGTCTTGAGTTAACTGAGTCACTTTTATATTCATTCTAATCCTCACTGTCGTGTGTGTGATCTGTTTTTCCACTCTTCTCCCATAGTAGCTGCTATGATTGCTGCAGTCAAAAAGATTGTGAGCTCCTGCTGCAGCATCCCTTTCAGTGACCAGTTGTTAGGGGACAGGAAAGTGTGATTCATGTTGCATCATCTCTGATGTCTGGCCTGACTCATGATTAAGGCTACGATTTCGTCACAGAGATCGTGGAAGTCACGGAATCCATGACTTCCAGCAACCTCCGTGACTTCAGCAGAGGGGAGCTGCAGGGCCCCTGCCGCCCACGGTGGGGCCGCGAGCTGCGGGGTACCCCACAGCCTCTGGAGGCCCCTGCAGCTCCCAGTCACCATGGGTGGCAGGGGAACCCCCGAGCTACTCCCTTTCAGGCGGTGTGGGGATTCGCAGATCCCCATTTTGTCCTGGACGTTTTTAGTAAAAGTCACGGACAGGTCACAGCTTCTGTGAATTTTTCTTTTTTGCCTGTGACCTGTCCGTGACTTCTACTAAAATTCCAGGACAAAATCTTAGCCTTACTCAAGATACATCCCTCCTAAACGCAAGTCCTGTGCTTGGCAGAGCATGGTACTGGGAGAGCAAGGTCTGGGAGAACTGACATTTGAAAGTCAGTTGACAGTCCTAGTAACTGGAAAAATAATTTTCATATACATCTGGCATTACTGTTTGCTTATCTTTGAAATGGACAGCATTTTCTTGTGTGTGAAAATTTTAACATTTGCCTTGATTCAGCCAAGCAATCCTACTTCAGCCATGTGGGCCTAGGCCCCTGATAGGAACGTGTATTTTTATTTTATTTATGTGCTGACAGTATGTTCAGCGAGGTACATTATCAGATTTATTTTGAGGCTTTAGGATAGGATGGTATATGATAGCTGAATGTAGGTTGTAGAGCTGGGTTTGTTTAAAAACTCAGTCTGTTTTGGTGAACTTTCTGTAACCCAGAAGATGGATGAAGGTGTTTTTATTCTATTAACCATTCACTTTCTCTTTCAAATTTTTCCATTAAAGTGCTCTCTTGTGCTGAGCTCTTATCTGATCAGGCTTTATACCTCCCCCATTTCATTTAAACTAGAGCACCAGTTCAAACATCTTTAATGTTCAGTATTTTGTTCACTGTTTCTGGGGTGTGGGTTTTGCATAAAAGATATTTTAAACATCTTTGTTTGAAGTTTTGAGCCAAAGTTATATCAAAGTAGCTTAATACTTTGATATTAATATTAAGAGTAAAAATCCAAGGAATATGCATATCTGAATGTAAAGACCAATGAAGTTATTTTCAATATTAGTTAAATTCTGCATCACATTTTCATTGTTCGGCTTCAAAATTTGAAAGTCCTTTTTGAAGACCAAGGCTGAGATTTCCCCCCTGCTCCAAGCCATTCATCTTTGAAAAATCTCAGCCTTGGTGAAGAAGCTGCTCTTGGGATACTAAACAGTGATTATACAAGGTTAGGGGTTAGGGGGCATGGCAGAGTAGAGGAAGAAATATTGTGTGGCTTTTCACTTATTGTGATGAGTAGTTCATTCATGTTGGTTGATTCTAAATGCTGATGATAATGCTTGGTCCTGTTCGATTTACTTCCTTTTTCTCCCCAACTTCATTCATTTTCAAAGCTAATTTGGTAATATATATGGCTTTCTTGTATTTTCCTTCTAGCCGGTAGGTGGAAAAACCTGTATTGCAGTCCATTGGCATCACCAAGTTCACATAACTTGAATACAGAGACAAGCTCCTGTAGCAATGCACTAAACTCTCCTGGGCACCTCAAATCAACTAACAAACCACTACTAACATGTGGCAGCTCAGGTATGGCATGTCAATAATGCAGAGTGAAACTTTTAAAACTATGCAAGAACAATTGTTGTGGGCTTTTTTGGGGGGCGGGGGATCTTGGGATGTGACGAAAAGGAGAATCCAGTGGCTATAACTTAATTTGGTTTATATTGCTAGCCTCAGCTATGCATGAAGCCATTGGGAATCTTTTGAGGTGGTAACTTCATCATGGAAGGAGCCTCTTTGTATCCTGAATGTCTTGTGATAATTGAATATATTTGTTTTTGTTTATATTATATATTTAAATATATATAATATTTAAAACTCATTCATTTGTACTAACTTTAGGCATTAAAAAAATATGAAACAGCTGTTTCGGTTCAAACAAAACAAAGAAGCATTGCTCTTTAAATAGCCCAGTATAAAACAATAAAGAGTTAACCATTCAAAAAAACAACAACTTGAATTCAGCTGGTTACTTGGTGATATTGGGTAAAAATTTCAAAAGCACCTAAGGGACTTAGGAGCTGAAGTCTTACTGAACGTTAATGGGACATAAGCTTATAAGTGACTTAGGTGCTTTTGAAAATTATTCTAATTGTCTCTAAACACCAAACTCTTTGCAGTTCCCCCTTTTAGAGAGATGGTGAAATAATTGAGTAGCTAAATAAAGATGGAATAGTAAAATCTGATGGAAAGCTTTTGCTTGACTTGTTGGAATAAGATTTGTATTACTTTTAAATTAGGTGATGACCAAGACCTCCAACAGGAATAATATATATATATTAAAATAATATTTTCATCAGAATATCTGTCCTCATTGGAATGTGGGACCAAAACTTCTAATTTGTGTCAAATGATTAAACTGCTAGTGTTTCTCCTGAACACTTTAGATCAGAGTCTGCCCTTTGGATGCACATGGTCTGCTCTCAATGAAATTTATACATGGACTCTTTCAGGAGTAGCATTTAGCCCTCTAGATGCAGCCCATGGTTATTTTTGCTGTTGGAGCAATGCTCTGCCTTTGGTTTCCTATCAAAAGAATGTATCTTGTTTTATTTTTGTGTAGACCTGGTTTGCATGTTCAAAAAATTGCATGTTTAACACAGTCTGTCTTGAAACTTGAAGTCACATGAATATTTTAAAAACCTGTCTTGCATGCAAATATTTTGACAGATGCAGGTATGCTTTTGAAATTTTACTTTTTTTCCTCCTTGATTTTTTAGATTTAATAGAACACAGTTTCTGGAAGTATTGAATTATTTGGACACTCTCTTCTTTCTTTTGACTGTTTAAGTTCTGTAGGTTGATTTTTATAGGAAAGGACCTCCTTTATAGTTGCAGTGTATTTTGAGGAGCTGAATAAGTTATTAATATGTTTAATATGGGGTTTGCTTAAAAGGACTGTTCAAATCAGGAACCCAGATCTATTAGTGAGTGTGGGCAAGTCTACGCTTAAAACGCTGCATCAGTGCAGCTGCACCACTGTAGTGCTTTAATGAAGATGCTCTAAGCTGATAGGGGAGAGCTCTCCTGTTAGTGTAGTTAATCCACCTCCTTGAGAGGTGTTAGCTATGTCACCTGGAGAAGCTCTCCAGCTGTGGTTAGGGGATTAGGTCAGTATAAGTACGTAGCTCGGGGGTGTGGATCTGCAATGGGTTTGACTTTGAGAATCCAAGACTTTTTCCTGGTCCAGTGGAAAGTTCCTTGAATACAAATCTTGAATTACCAAGCAAATTTCTTAAACATCCGAAAAATATGAGATCTATGTTTTCCTTTTGGTGAGGGATGGGGATTGGAAACATCTATGAAATAGTATTTTGGAACAACTGCCATTGGCTGACAGATGAGAGAAGAGCTTCACCAGATGTCCAGAATTGTCAGCGGGACTTAAGGCAATTGCCAAGTGAGTGAACAAGGTTGTCATGTAGTGGCAACTTTTAGTGAGTGAGTGCTTTTTTGTTGTTGCAAAGTGCTGCCATCTCTTGCCAGATGGTTGAAGGAAGGATGTTTGTGAGGACTAGAAGACAAGGCAGCAGAGTGTACTTCAGGGTGCCAGTTATAAGTGTCAGAGCTGCATTTAGCTGGGTGTTGACAAGGTCTGTGTGGGAGCATCTTCCCCAAACAGGTGTGTAGTACTCAACCATGGGTTTAAACGAAAGTCAGTGTTGCTGTTTGTAGCATTCGAGAGTCACAACCCCAACTAGAACCTGCTAGTTTTGTATATTAATGTGACTCTTCATTTTATGGCTCCTCTGCTTCAGAATTGTTGATAGGTAAGGTAAGGCTGCGATTGAGGGTGACTCCTAGATAGCGGGGATTAAGATTGTGAGCAATTACATTTAGCATCCTCTTAGCTTCAGAATTGTTGAGATGAAAAGCTGAAACACCGTATTTGATGGATTGAGTATGAGCTGCCAGTACCAAAAATAGTTTTCCATTCTCTTAAGATCATTAAGGGTGTCTTCCGCTTCCTTGAGTGTTGTGGCCTGTGTTTTTAGTGCCAAGCATCAGCATAAACGATGCGGCATTTCGTTTTGGACACACCACTTAAAATACAAGTTAAAAAGAGGTGGTGCTAGTACTGATCCCTGTGGGAAGCCATTGTGCAAACTCCACTTTTGGCTACCCTGACTTCCAAGATGGACACAAAATGTTCTGTCTGAGAACATAGACTTAATGAGTCAAAATGTCTGGTCCCGTTGAAGCAGGTTGGAAAGCTTCAGCAGTACATCCTTATGCCAAGATGGTATCAAAGGCCAATGAGAAGTTGATAAAAGCCGCAACCATTTTAAGCTTCTGCTGGCAGCTGGGGCAAAAGCTTGGTCACAGCAGCTTCGCCCTGTTCCTTGTGGTCTCCAGGGTGGGGTCAGCCTTGCTAAAGGAGAGTGATAGGGAGATTGCTTTCCAGGTATTAAAATAGTGATGGCCATGGATTGTCTCCAAGCTGTTGGAATTTTGCTGGTCGTGATGTGGCTTTTGTGAATATTGTAGCCATCCAGTTGTGCCCTCTTGGCCTAAGGTATTTAAGAAAGTCTGGAAGGATGCCATCAACATCAGCTGCTTTTCCTGTTTTAATAGCAGAGAGGGCAGTGTCAATCTCAGCTTTTGTGGAGGGAGGGTTGACAGAATCTTGACAAAGGTGCACTTCGTGCACAAGATTCCTTGAGCTGTTTTTCATCTCTTTTTGTTCTTTGGCTTACAATTGTCTGAGTTTTTTAGTAGAAGATTGGCAATGCTGTTAGCAGTAACTTGCATTGCATGTGTGTGGGATGGCGCCACTCCAGCTAGGTACCACAGAAGGGCCCATGCTTTACAACTTGATTACGTTAAGTCTGTGGCCTCCCCCATCTCTGCCCATTATTGTAATCTTGTAGATGCCAGTGATTCCAGGAGAGCAGTGGCTGAGTCTGTCAGGATGAATTCCTGATATACTGCATACTGAAGTGTTTTGTTGCCATTCTGGAGAAAATTCTTTTGTATTTCTTCACCACCACCACCTTCTTTATTATTTGTATTATCCTAGTACCTACGAGTCTCTTCATCCCCTATCCCTTCTATCAGGACACTTTCAGAGGAAAGAATTCAAGAATGGGATGGAAACAAACTTTTAAAATGGCTTGTAGTAAACAAAAATCTTTCTACAGTGGTTCATCACTTCACTCCATATGAAAATTATTTGCTATCTCAGGCCTGGTCTACACTACAGAGTTAGGTCAATGTAAGGCAGCTTAAGCTGATCTAACTCTGTAAGTGTCTACACTAAAATGTAGCTTCCACCGATGTAACTCTCCCACTACATCAACTTTAATAACTCCACCTCAGCAAGGGGCATAGTGCTTAAGTTGACGGAGAGTCAGTGTGGGCACTGCATTGCTTATATCGACTGCTGCTGCCTTTCAGAAGCCATCCTACAATGCCCCACGCTGACAGTTAAATTGGTGCAAGTGCTCCTGGTGAGGACATGCACCGTCGACACAAGGAGTGTAGTGTGGACATGCAAAAGCGATTTAATTACTGCAGTGGCTGTATGTAACTTCGATCGACTTAATTCTTTAGTGTAGACTTGCCCTCAGTTAACGAAGTGTAAAATCTGTTGTGGAATACCAGAACAGAAACAGAAGTATGGTAATGCTTTTATTTTAGTAAGTCACTGGTCAGCAGGATTGTCAAAGATTAGTGCACCATGAATAACTAATGCAAAGTTAAATCCCTGCAGTCCTTTCTCAGAACAGACTTTGCATATAGAACATCCAGAGTTTGTTGCTGGCTTCTGGCCAGTCCAGAGTAGTTGAGTTTTGCCCTCTTAGGGTGGAAGGTGATATCTTTGGAAGAACATTGTGCTGTTTTATTCAGTGTACCACATCCTGCCAACTTGCTACTTTTGCTTAGCTGCTGGAAATATTTTTGATATCTCTGAAAAGATGAGGACAAAGAGGAGAAGGTCATTGTACTGAAAGTGTCTGTTCTAAAGATACGGAACTTCTTTGTATTATTAGTACTTGTATGGCTCCTCCTACCATAGGAGTGCCTCAGTCTTTAATGCAGTTATCCTCCCTGTGACGGGTTTCCCCTGGGGTACCACTGACCTGGAGCCGAGGGGGAAGTGGTGGAGTTGGGGCGGGGCCTGGGGCTGAGCGGGGGAGTTGCGGGGTCTGAAAAATTTAAAATCAAAATGGGGGTCCTCGGGTTGCTAAAGTTTGAGAACTGTTGTTATAGATGGAAAAACTGAGGCACAGAGTGACTAAGTGACTTATCCAAGGTCACACAGGAAGTGTGTGGTGGAGCAGGGAATTGAACCCAGGTCTCCCAAGTTCCAGACTAATGCCCTAGCCCCTGGAACATCCTTCTTCTTTCAAAATTTTGCTCAACCCAAATGGAACATCTTGATGGGAATGACATGGAGAGTCTGCCACTATTACCTTAAGTTCTGTCTACATTAGGAAATTAATCGTTTCTTAAAATGGTTATTCAGTGATGTTTTCTGTAGTAGAAATTTCTCTCCTTAGTCAGAGAGAGACCCTGCTAATTTGGATTTTATTATTTATATTACAGCAATGTAAAGGCCCCAATCAGGGTTTTGTTGTACTAGGTGTCGTACAAATAGATAATGGGGCAGTCTCTTCCCTAAAGAGTTTCACAGTCTTGGTTTATGACAAGATGCAAAAAGTGGCAGAAACAAACAGGTAGGGGTGAGGAAAATGGAAACAAACGGGGTGAGGAAAACAGGATGAGATAGCAAGTACCTAGTATAAAACCTACCATTGCATAGAACAAACTCACTGTTGTGATTCTTCTTAATTTGAATAGTACAGGACGGCTTTTTGCCTTCCACTGGGTCACTGAGATGAAACTGAATGACTTTTCATTCAGTCAGTGAATCTGTGAGAGAGATTCAGATCTTAGCACTCTTATGGCCAGATGTAAATGCCATATGAAGTTCTTCTGAGATTTCACATTGAGCCATTGGCGCTGCAGCATTACCTTTCTCAAAAACGTGCAAAAACAGTAAATACTGAGAGAAATGTTCTAGCAGCTATTTCTGGGTTCAAGTCTATATTAAAGAATGAGCATTTCTCTTCCTCTCTATGAGAAGGCCACAAAGCACCGTGCCAGTCTCTACCTCATAAAATTTACAGATAGATGTGGAGCACGCTCTCTTCTGCAGCCATTACTGACTTGTGTAAATTATTCCTAGCAAATAAGCTGGGCCACTTCAGCTCTGAACTTCATCTTTTTGCGTCATGACTGGAACTGGCATTGGAATAAAATTATGCAGTTTATCATTGGTTCTGTGTGGGTGTCTAAAGCATTTTCTGCTCCTCATTGTTCTGTTTGTGTCTCCTTTTCTTTTTTCCTGAAGGCTACTTGAGCATGCATTCTGCACTGAGCTCTCAGTCCTCTGTAGACAGTGAGCTGAGTACATCTGATGACTCCATCTCTATGGGATATAAGCTGCAGGACTTAACTGATGTCCAGGTTATGGCACGCCTACAGGAAGAAAGTATGTGACAGCAATTTCCTTTCTATGTTAGTCGTGTAATTGGAATTGTAGGAAAATGCAGATAGATTTCAACTGTCCAAACATACAAGAGTTTAATAGCCCACTTCCAATTTACTACATTTTCTTTTATATGTTAACTTTAAATTCTACATCTCTAAGATGTCCACCTAAACCTGGTCGATAAGGTAACATTTTCAATTCACGACACTTAAGTATAAAAATGATTGTGGAGGAGATTTTTCAAAGGTCCAAACTGGAGTTAGGTGTCTAACTACCATTTGTACCTTTGAAAAATCTTACTCTGTGCCTAAATGAAGTTCTCTCTGCATTGAGACTTAAAACCATGTTAGCATTTTTCTAGAGAACCATGTTTTGAAATCTGTTTGCACCTTCCATGCAACAACATTTCATGTGTAGACCAGAGCCCGAGTCAAAAACAGAGAGCCAGAATTGAGAGGGCTGCAATTAGAACTTGGATTTCTAGCCCTGGTCCTTTGCTCAATCCACTACACATGCTGCAGAGGGCAAAATGTATCCATTGCCTTTTGTTTGGGTTTTAGGGGCCTAATCTAACTCCCATTGAAGTCAATGGAAAGACTCCCTTTGGAGTCAATAGCACTCTTTCCAATGACTTCATTGGGAGTTGGATTAGGTTGCTGAGAATTCCAGTCACTCTCTTGCATAGAGTTGCAGAGGAGGAACAAAGAAACGTGGAGCAGTTGGGCTACGTAATAATTCATTTCTCCACTTTCTGTAAATCAGATTACTGCAAGGTGATGTTTAGGTTCTTATGTAAACCTTCTGGAAATATTTACTTCCTTTGTACTGAGGTTTTACAAAATTAAAACCACTAATAACAAATAGTAATTCGAACAGAAGACCAAAAAGCACAAATCAAAGGATCCCTTTGCATTGATTAGCCCTTTATTCCATCTATGCTTGTGAAGGAAGGTACTCTACAGTGAGAATAAAGGCAAAATCTGTGCCACCCCTCCACTTCCCAGTACATTGTTCTTTATGGTCACTCCAAAAAAAATTCCTATTCACAAATCTAGGCTGAGAGGAGAGAGGATTGCTCTCTATAAATACATCAGAGGGATAAACACCAGGGAGGGAGAGGAGTTCCTTAAGTTAAGGGTCAGTGTTGGCACTTGAACAAATGGACGTAAACTGAATAAGCTTGAATAAGATGAAGGTTTCTAACTGAGGAGTGATGTTCTGGAACAGCCTCCCCAGGGACGCAGTGGGTGGAAAAAAATGTAACTGGTTTCAAGACTGAGCTTGGTAAATTTATGGAGGGGATGGTATGATGAGACTGTCTACAATGGCATGAGGCCCATTGGCAACTGCTGGTAACAAGTATTTCCAGTGGCCAGAGATGACCCTAGATAGGGAGGGCTCTGAGTTATTACAGTGAATTCTTTCCTTGGTGTCTGGATGATCGTGCTCGCCTACGTGCTCAGGGTCTAACTGATCCCTGGGAAGGAATTTTCCTCCAGGTCGGATTGGCAGAGCTCCTGGGGTATTTTTGCTTTCTTCTGCAGCATAGGGCACAGGTCACTTGCTTGTGTGAACTATGGTAAATGGTGGATTTTCTGTGACTGGAAGTCTTTAAATCGAGATTTGAGGACTTCAGTAACTCAGCCAGAGGTTATGGGTTTATTACAGGAGTGGGTGGGTGAGGTTCTGTGGCCTGTGATGTGCAGGAGATCAGACTAGATGATCATTGTAACTGTGCTGTAGTGGGTCACAACTGATGATGCCAAATTCAGGATGAACTCCTGAGAAATAGAGAAAACACAACCCAAAACTGGTAGTTATTCTTTTGTAGATATGCCAAACCAGCCACAAAAGTAAACTCCTGTTTCACCACACTGGCTAACAGGAAAACATAAAGGTAGTTTCCTCAGGCATTCCAGTTCTTATATCACCACCAAAAACACTGGATTCAGAGATGAATGGTTCTCTACAACCAGTCTCTTCAAATAATAGGTTCTTCTGATCCCAAAGAACCAGCCACACACCCAGGTCAATATATAAGTTAGATCTTACCCAAAAAATCACGCTGGTGCCAATCCTTTAGTATCTAAACGTTTATTCATAGAAAGGAAGAGGTGAGAGTTAAAATTGGTTAAAGGAATCAATTACATACAGTAATGGCAAAGTTCTTGGTTCAGGCTTGTAGCAGTGATGGAATAAACTGCTGGCTTAAGTCAAGTCTCTGGAGTACATCCACAGCTTGGATGGGTCATTCAGTCCTTTGTTCGGTTTGTAGCAAGGTTCCTCCAGAGGTAAGAAGGAGGATTGAAGACACAATGGAGGTGTTCCCAGAGCCTTTTATCACTTTTGACATGTGGAGGGCATCCCATTGTTCTTACTGTGGAAAATTAGAGCAACAAGAAGGAGTTTGACATCACACAGGCAAATCACATGTTCATGCCAAATTCCCCTTACTCATTGCAGGAAGTCATTATCTACACTCCAGACAGTATGTTTACATGACAAATCCACTCAGTGTAGATGGGCATCTTCAATAGTCCATTGTCAACCAAGTATTTCTTGATAAGCCACTTAATTTGAACAGTCCTTCCAAGAGGTGCTGGGCGTTACCTTGTGGGCGTTACCCCAGGAGCAAACATTTGAAATCCAAATATAGAGCCAATACTTACAACTTCACATACAAAACTAATACATGCATACAGGTAGCATGATCGTAACCAGCACATCATAACCTTTTCATAGACACCTCGCTTGACAACCTTTGTACAATATTTTCTGCAAATATATAACCGTGGTTGCAACAATGGTCATATTTTAATCAGATAATGTCACAATCGTGATGGTCCCTTCTGGCCTTAAAGTCTGAGTGTTATAACTTAATAATAATAAAAAGCCTGTTTATCATAGTCTTAGAGCTCCAAACTTAAAATTCTAACCAGAAACATATGAAAAGATTGCTCAATTCAGAAGACCTTCTTAGATGTGTAGCGTGAATGGGGGGAGAGAATGTGGTTATCCTACAAATGAGAGTTAGTAATGAGGAGCATTTATTCCATACCTTTGACAAAGGGGCTTTGAGATAAGTATCAGTTAAATAGATGATTGCTTGCTTGTACCTTTCACTTTGGACAGAGGCTAGTATGTTAATGATATGGAAAAGAGTTGTTTGTAGTACAACTGAGGACCCAAAGAGGGATGGATTGCCTATGTCAGTGAGCAAAGGGGGGTGTTCTTCAGTTTGCAAATGGATATACAAATCTTTCCCTGAACCTGTTGGAAAATCTGATAGGCACAAAATTACATATGAAAACTAATTTAAATATGCAATTGAATACATTCTCTTACTTCATGTTAATAATGTACTTAAACTGCTTATTATCAAAACTGCAGTCACAACTACATGCTTAATTACTCCCTACAGCGCACATATAATATATTCTTTGAACGTTAAACTTTTAAGTAAATATATCCTTAGCCCTGTAGGTGGCTCCTGCAGTCTATAGCAGTGGTTTTCAAACTTTTTTTCTGGTGTACCAGTCGAAGAAAATTGTTGATGCCCGTGACCCAGTGGAGTTGCTCCCAGCCAATGGGAGTGCAAAGCCGGTGCTCAGGGCGGGGACAGCACGCAGAGCCCTATGCTGCTGCTTCTGGGGTGCAGTGCAGTGTCAGAACAGGTGGGGACTAGCCTGCCTTAGCTGGGCAGCACCGCTGACGGGACTTTTAATGGCCCGGTCGGCGGTGCTGACCAGAGCCGTCGCAACCCAGTGCCTTACATTCTGCAACCCAGTACTGAAAACCACTGCTCTACAGAACAATAATTATGAATATCCCTCTCACCCCCATCTATACCATATTATTGTTCCTTTAGAGCAATACATCATAACTTGTGACTGATTTTCATAAAAATGGTGGTTCTTCGAGTGCTTGCTCATGTCTATTCCATTCTAGGTGTGTGCGCACCCATGTGCACAGTTGTCAGAGATTTTTGCCTTAGGGTCAGCTGTGGCGCCCCCTTAAGTGCCGCACTCATGCGTCAGTATATCAGGTGCCGCTGGCCCTTCGCCGTCTCAGTTCCTTCTTACCGCCTGTGACGGTTGGAGTGCCTCCTCTTTGCAGTTTGCAAGAGCGTTAGCGGGTCTTCATAGACCTTTGTTCTACCTAATCTGTACATAGTTAATAGTAGTTAGTTAGTCTTTGTAGTGTTAAATTAGAGTAGGTGGAGTCCAGGCTGGGACTTGGTCCCCGAGTGGGGCATGCCCCACTCTCCCAGCTTCAAGTCATGTGTGTCATGTAGCAGGCCGATGCCGATCACTGACTCCCATTACAACTACCTGAAGTGTTTGGGGGAAGCCCATAGAAAGGACAGGTGTCGTATTTGTAAAAACTTTCGTCCTCACGCACAAAAAGAGCTGGATAGCTGCTTGAGGACCCTCTTCATGGAGGTTGTGCTTCACCCCGCATCGGAGCCTTCTGCAGCAGAATCCACGCTGAGTACTTTGGATTCAGTGCGAAGCGCACTGCCGCCACTGGGCTCTGCCCAGCACCGTTCCCCCTCACTGGTGCCAAAGAAGCGCCAGAGAAGAGGAGCCCCTCGGCACCGAAAGACAAGGGGGTTGTGGGCAAATGACCTTTGTCAGGCCACAAACCCACTGTGGGGCTTCATGGGGGTACTGCTGAGGTCAGACTCCACCAGCCTGGCCAGGGATCCACCCCGACCCCAGGAAGCGGCAAGGGTCCCCGGCCTCTCCCAGGGCCGTCAGTGCCCGAAGCGGTACCGGTGGCTAAAGAGCAAAGCCGACTGGATCCGCAGCCGCCATGCCAGGTGGATGACTTAGGCTTGCCCTTCGGTACCCGGGCCTTAGTCATTGGAGTGTAGCCTCACAGGATGGCTGAGCACCCCTGAGCACCCCAGACTGCAGGTGCACATCTCTGTCTCTGTGACCTCGGACCCCAGCACCATATACCAACTCTCCAGCTAGAAGACCCAGGTCCCTGACGTGCTCCCTGTCTAATAGGCATGGGGCTCCGGAGCCACAATGTCATTTCCTGTACTGGTGAACTTCCGGCCACAGGTCACCTAGACCCCGATCACCCTCCCACAGGAAGTCTCCTAGATGTCGATCATGATCCTGGAGGGGCTGCTCAGGATCACAGTGCCAGTCCTGGTCACCCCAGTACCACTTCTTTAGTAGGCGTCGCTAGTTGCTTTTGCCTCGCCGGTCGCCCATCAGAGGCAGCAGGCAAACCTGGGCCTTGATGGCTCCACTGTGGTCGCCGGAAGGACAGTGGTCTGGGTCATAGGCGCTGATCCAGAACCCACAGGGAAAAATTAGTGGGAGCTCTGCACCCACAGGCAGCCAAGCTTCCCCCTCCTCGCCTCTTTTGCCCTCCCCCGAGCGTGCCACGTCCCCGCTTCTCTCCTCCCCTCCCTCCCAGTGCTTCCTGTCCCCCCGCCACCTAACAGCTGTTTGGCATCACTTTGAACTTTCCGAGAGGGAGAGGGAGGTGCGGGGATGCGGCACGCTCAGGGAAGGAGGTGGAGAAGAGGCAGGGCAGGGATGGGGACTTGGGGGAAGGAGAGGGGTCAAGCACCCACCAGGCAGAGGGGAATTCGGTGCCTGTGGTCTGAGTTGAACTGGGAGTTTAGCCCTTTGCCCCAAAAGGGGAACTCTCCACCTACGCGGGAGACTGGCGCACCACTGGCCATGGTGCCGTTACAGCAGGGACAGTGGCCCACCCAGTTGCTGTACTTGAACCCATGTGGGGTGCCAGTGGTGCAGTCACGTATTCCCAGCCCTCCCTGGCTGTCTTGGACAAGCCAGCCATGGCACTGCTGGCATGGCAGTTGGAGTGCGGTACCAAGCCAAATGCAGGAACAGCGCACCAGACCCTGGCATCGAGGGAGCCCTCCCCTGAGAAAGGGTGGGGGGAGAACATGTTCTTCCTCTAGCAGTACAGTCCTCGTCATCATCCTCGGATGAGGCGGTGGCCAGGCCGTCCCACTCCAGCAGTCCCCTGGATGATTTTAAGGAGCACTGGGCCCTCCTTTAAAAGAGTGTCTGAAAACCTAAGCCTAGAGAGAGAGGAGATCGCGGAGGAGGCCGACGACCTCTTCAATGTGATTTCAGCCACCACCCTGCTCAGGTCGCATTGCCCGTCCACCCAGGGGTCTTTAAGATTACCAAGTCATTGTGGCAAACCCCCTCCTCTATTCCGCCAACCTCTAAGAAGGCGGAAAAGAAGTACTATGTCCCTGCAAAGGGATTTGAATAGCTCTATACACAACCCCATGCAACATCATTGGTCATATCTGCGCCAGTGGGACAGACAAAGCCAAGTTAGGGGCATGCTGAAGAACAAAGATGCCAAAAGACTAGATTTGTTTGGCAGAAAAGTTTGACTGCTAGTCTACAATTCAGGGTGTCTAAGCACCAGGTCCTGTTTGGTAGATATAATTTCAATCTATGGGACTCCCTGAATAAGTTTAAAGAGGCCCTCCCACAGGATCATGCCTAGGAGTTTGCTGTTCTCGTGGACGAAGGCACGTCGGTCGCTAAGGGAGTCCTCCAAATGTCCTGGGATGCTACTGGCTCAGCAGGCAGGGTAGTTGCATCTGCGATAGCCATGAGACTCAGTTC
The DNA here is from genome assembly GCF_015237465.2 of Chelonia mydas. Classification (NCBI taxonomy): domain Eukaryota; kingdom Metazoa; phylum Chordata; order Testudines; family Cheloniidae; genus Chelonia; species Chelonia mydas. The sequence continues at coordinate 56,123,566 of NC_057855.1, forward strand.
TTGGCTGCAGTCCTCTGGTTTGTCCCAAGAGATGCAGGCCATGATCCAGGACCTTCCTTTTGAGGGTATGGGGCTCTTCTCTGAGCTGATGGATTCAAGGCTCCATGGTCTTAAAGTCTCCCAAGCCACCCTCCGCTCCCTGGGCCTTCATACCCCTCAACAGTCCAGGAAGCCTTTCTGTCCTCCGCCTCCTCCCTCTCTGCAGTCTAGGTCCTGGGGAACTCCCAGAGCGGGTTCCTAGAGGAAGAAGGATAAAGACAAGGGGCATAAGCAGTGATATCCGTTGTCTTCCCGCCTGGCTGCACTACCTGACCCTCCCAGAAACCAGGGAGGCCAAAAGGAGCTGTTTTGAGGGTGCACCCAAGGATGACTCCCCAGTCAAGCTACTGGATCTGTCCCTCTCATACCTCACTGCCTCCGCCCTTTCTGGTCGGCCTGGTCCCGTATTACCTCGGACCATTGGGTGCTCGATACAATCTCTACAAGCTATACCCCCCAGTTTATCACCGACCACCCCCCCACGCCACTTCCCCATCCCTCTTCAGGGACCCTTCGGACAAGCAGCTCTTCGTTCAGGAGATCAACAACCTCCTGTTTCTGGGGACAGTGGAGGAGGTCCCTTGGAACATGGAAGGAAGAGGGTTCTACTCCCGTTACTTCCTAATTCCAAAGGCAAAAGGGGGCCTCAGACCCATTCTGGACCTGCATCGCCTCAACAAGTCTCTCAAGAAGTTGTAGTTTCGCATGGTCTCCCTGGCCTCCATCATTCCCTCCCTGGATCTGGGAGATTAAATCGCCCTCGATTTAAAGGATACTTACTTCTATATTTCCATTTTCCCAGGGCACCAGCGCTTCCTCCGTTTCATGCTGGGCCAGCACCATTTCCAGTTCACGACAATGCCCTTTGGCCTCTCGTCAGCACTGAGAGTGTTCACAAAGTGTATAGCGCCAGTGGCTGCTTACCTGCGACATTGGGTTTACCCATACCTTGACAACTGGTTGATAAAGGGCCAGTCCCGGGATCAAGTGCGGAGGCATCTTGATCTGATTGTTCCACCTCTCGAAACATGGGGCTGATAATAAACGAGAAAAAGTCAACCTTGACCCCAGGGCAACACATTAAAATTCAACGGAGCGGTTCTCGACTCCACTCAGGCGAGAGCCTTCCTCCCCAAGACTCGGTTCCAAGCCATGGTGGACCTAATCTCGTGTATGCGAGCCCACCTGCTCACCACTGCCCACATGTGCCTGAGACTGTTGGGTCACATAGTGGCATACACTTACATGGTCCGACATGCATGGCTCCGCCTCAGGCCCTTGCAGAGGGGTTTATGTTCCCAACCGGCACAGCATGGTCTGTGGGTGAGAGTGATCCTCACAGTGCTGGCTTGGCTGCGCCAGCATTGGTACAGCATTCTGCTGGACGTTTTAGTGGTGACTCTGTTCCAGCTGCCACTCAGGCCGGACTTACTGTCCCAAAACCACAGCAGTCTTCTGCATCTGAACCTGGCGGCGCTACACCTGATGGTTTGACTGCTGCATGGCTGAACGAGCAGGAGCAGCAGTGCTCACCTGATGTCCAGCGGATTCTGTTGGGCAGTAGAAAGCTCTCTCCTGGAGCGACCTTACTGGCCAAGTGGAAGCGGATCACGTGTTGGACCTTGGATAAAGGTGTCCAGCCTGAGTGAGGCTTGTTGCTGCTGATTTTAGACTACCTTCTGCATCTCAAGCTCCAGGGCTTGTCCCTTTCATTGATCACGGTCCACTTGGCCGTAATCTCGGCCTTCAATCCGCCTCTCAAGCGTAGGTAGGTTTTCGCCCAGGACATGACGGCCAGATTTCTCAAGGGCTTTGAGCGCCTCTACCCAAACGTCAAGGACCCCTTTCGTCTGTGGTACCTAAACCTGGTGCTGTTGCGGCTCACTGGTCCTCCTTTTTGAGCCTTTGGCTTCCTGTTCTTTCCTCCTGTCCTGGAAGGTTGCGTTCCTGGTCGCGGTGACTTCGGCCTGTCGAGTCTTTGAGATTTGGTGCTCACCTCGGAACTACCTTATGCAGTCTTCTACAGGACAAGGTCCAGCTGAGACCACACCCGGCTTTCCTGCCCAGGGTGGTCTCTGTTTCATTCAAACCAGGACATTTACTTACCGGTCTTCTTTCTAAAGCTGCATAAATCAGAGAGGGAGCATAGATTGCATGCCTTGGACGTTTGGAGGGCGCTAGCCTTCTTCATTGACAGGACCAAGCCGTTCTGTAAGTTGATACAGTTGTTTGTCACAGTGGTTGACAGAATGAAAGGTCACCCTGTATCTGCTCAAAGAATTTCTTCTTGGATCACCGCCTGCATTCACTTCTGCTGTGATCAAGTGAAGGTGCCGCCCCGGTGATGGTCACCGCCCACTTGACCAGAGCACAGGCCTCTTTTGCAGCTTTTCTGGCCCAGGTCCCTATCCAGGACATCTACAGGGCAGCCACCTGTTTGTCCATCCATACATGTACATCCCACTATGCACTTACCCAGCCAGCTTGGGATGATGCTGGCTTTGGTGTGGCAGTACTGCAAGCTGCTAAGCTGTGAACTCTGAGCCCACCTCCATAGATTCTGCTTGCAAGTCACCTAGAATGGAATCGACACAAGCAAGCACTCGAAGAGGAAAAAATAGTTACCTACCTTTCGTAACTATTTTTCTTCAAGATGTGTTGCTCATGTCCATTCCATTACCTGCCCTCCTACCCCTCTGTTGGAGTTGCCGGTAAGAAGGAACTGAGAGTGCGTAGGGTCGGCGGCGTCTAATATACCAATGCATGGGCATGGCACTCAAAGGGGTGCCCCAGCCAGCCCTCCGGATATCGCCAAGGCAAAAAAACTCTGCACATGGAATGGAATGGACATGAGCAACACATCTCGAAGAACAACAGTTACAAAAGGTAGGTAACTTTTTTTTTCCCGTTGTGTGAACCCAGTCTCTTAGCCAAATTAATTAGTAGTCAGAGTAGCACTTGTTAATCCCTACTGTGGTGTGGCAGGGAAATAGTTTGTAATAAGTTATTGTGAATCTGACATATATTTCACATTTCCAGGTCTCCGCCAGGACTGTGCTTCAAGTTCTGCTTCAGTGTCCCGTCGCAGTTCCAGCGCTTCCCTTCACTCTTTGAGGAGAGGCACCTATAGTGACCAGGAGTTTGATACATACAGTCTGGAGGATGAGGATGATTATGATTGTTCACTATCCTATCGTAGTGCTCACAGGTACTCGCCATCTCCTCTCAGCTCCCCCCGTTGCCAATCCCCTTCTTCAGGTGCAGATTATGGCAGGACAACAAACTCTCGAATTCGACCCCCAAGGAGAGCTGTGCAAAGTCCAATGCAAGACCAGCTAAAATACACAAATAACGAAGGTAGGCTGGCTGTAAACTTTACGATACTATGTATTAAAAATGGAAATGATTTAGAGAAAGAATAGCTGTTTCATGGGAACTACTCCTGCAATTGGTTATGTTACTTGTTTGCTCTATTATTATTTTGAATTAAAATGGTAGTCTGCAATTTCCTAGGAATAAACAATGAAGGCAATTTGATTACTGTATAGTATACGTTCTATTGGGAATTCATATTTCAGAGGAAATGCGCCACAGTATGCCTAACCTGGCTAGGACAAGCCTTCGCTCTCTGGAATCTGTAAGAAGCAGTCGGAGTCTGGAATCAGATTTGCAGGTGCCCAGCAGCCGACTTTCCAGAATTCAGCAACCATCAACAAGTCAGTTCACTTTATTATTTTACAAATGAAGTGGCAAAATGATAAGTTTAACTAAGAACAAAAATAAATGTGCCTGACTGCAGATCTGAGGCTCTTAAAAGGCCCAGCATCCTAAAATATTCGTGGGACAGACTTTGACTCCCTCAGGGAACAGATGGGCAGGGTCCCCTGAGAGGCTAATATGAGGGGGAAAGGAGTTCAGGAGAGCTGGCTGTATTTTAAAGAAGCCTTATTGAGGGTGCAGGAACAAACCATTCCAGTGTGCAGAAAGAATAGCAAATATGGCAGATGACCAGCTTGGCTTAACAGAGAAATCTTCGATGAGCTTAAACACAAAAAGGAAGCTTACAAGAAGTGGAAACTTGGACAGATGACGAGTATAAAAATATTGTTTGAGCATGCAGGGGTGTAATCAGGAAGGCCAAAGCACAATTGGAGTTGCAGCTAGCAAGGGATGTGAAGGGTAACAAGAAGGGTTTCTACAGGTATGTTAGCAACAAGAAGAAGGTCAGGGAAAGTGTGGGACCCTTACTGAATGGGGAAGGCAACCTAGTGAAAATGATGTGGAAAAAGCTGAAGTACTCAATGCTTTTTTTGCCTCGGTCTTCACAGATAAGGTCAGTTACCAGACTGCTGCAATGGGCAGCACAGTATGGGGAGGAGGTGAGCAGCCCTCAGTGGCGAAAGAACAGGTTAAGAACTGTTTAGAAAAGCTGGACATGCACAAGTCAATGGGGCCGGAACTAATGCATCCGAGGGTGCTGAGGAAATTGGCTGATGTGATTGCAGAGCCATTGGCAATTATCTTGAAAACTCATGGCGATCGGGGGAGGTCCCGGATGATTGGAAAAAGGCAAATATAGTGCCAATTTTAAAAAAGGGAAGAAGGAGAACCTGGAGAACTACATACCTCAGTCCCTTGCAAAATCATGGAGACAGGTCCTCAAGGAATCCATTTTGAAGCACTTGGAGGAGAGGAAGGTGACCAGGAACAGTCAACATGGATTCACCAAGGGCAAGTCATGCCTGACCAACCTGACTGTCTTCTATGATGAGATAACTGACTCTGTGGATATGGGGAAAGCAGTGGATGTGATATACCTTGACTTTAGCAAAGGTTTTGATACGGTCTCCCACAGTATTCTTGCCAGGAAGTTAAACAAGTATGGATTGGATGAATGGACTATAAGGTGGATAGAAAGCTGGCTTGATCATTGGGCTGAACGGGTAGTGATCAATGGTTTGATGTCTAGTTGGCAGTCGGTATCAAGCAGAGTGCCCCAGGGGTTGGTCCTGGGGCTGTTTTTGTTCAACATCTTCATTAATGATCTGGATGATGGGATGGATTGCACCCTCAGCAAGTTCGCGGATGACACTAAGCTGGGGGGAGAGTTAGATACGCTGGAGGGTAGGGATAGGGTTCAGAGTGACCTAGACAAATCGGAGGATTGGGCCAAAAGAAATCTGATGAGGTTCAACAAGGACAAGTGCAGAGTCCTGCACATAGGATAGAAGAATTCGATGCACTGCTACAGGCTGGGGACTGGCTGGCTAAACAGCAGTTCTGCACAAAAGGACCTGGGGCTTACAGTGAACGACAAGCTGGATATGAGTCAACAGTGTGCCCTTGTTGCCAAGAAGGCTAACGGCTTATTGGGCTGCATTAGTAGGAGCATTGCCAGCAGATCGAGGGAAGTGATTTTCTCTCTATTTGGCACTGGTGAGGCCATATCTGGAGTACTGCGCCTAGTTTTGGGCCGCCAACTTCAGGAAGGATGTGAACAAATTGGAGAGAGTCCAGCGGAGGGCAATGAAAATCATTAGGGTCTGAGGCACATGATTTATGAGGAGAGGCTGAGGGAACTGGGCTTATTTAATCTGCAAAAGAGAAGAGTGAGGGGGGATTTGATAGCAGCCTTCAACTACCTGAAGGGGGGTTCCAAAGAGGATGGAGCTAGGCTGTTCTCAGTGGTGGCAGATGACAAAACAAAGAGCAATGGTGTCAAGTTGCAGTGGGGAAGGTGTAGGTTGCATATTAGGAAAAAAACTATTTCACTGGAAGGGTGGTGAAGCCCTGGAATGGGTTACTTAGGGAGGTGGTGGAATCTCTATCCTTCGAGGTATTTAAAGCCTGGCTTGATAAAGCCCTGGCTGGGTTGATTTAGTTGGGGTTGGTCCTGCTTTGAGAAGGGGGTAAATGACCTCCTTCAACTCTAATCTATGATTCTATGCCAGTATTGCTAACTTTTTTTTTCTCTCTCTCCCGTGGGAGGCCACCTCCTCCTTCACATCTAGGTCTGACTCCCAATAAGCTCAGGTATTCCTCTAGTGCTGGGCAGTCTCCCTTAACAGTCCGACAGTCAATGAAAGTTTCATGCTCAAACTCTCTGTTGACACCAAGGCAGCCACTAAAAGCTTCTGGTTACACCAGTCCTGCAAGTGGAGTCCGAAAGCCACAGTCTTCAACTCTCAGTCCAGGATCTTCTAGTAGCAGTTCTTCCACTGCGAGAAGCAATAGTATGGCCACTGGAGCCAAAAATTCACCTGTTAAAGTACGAACATCTGTTGGAGGAACTTCTACTCCGAAGAGCAAGCTGATACAGCCATCCAAGAGGTAAGATCTTGAAATGAGCATAAAAAAATTAAATGCACCTTCACAAATTTTGCCAACAATGCTGACGTCTGTGATACTTAAAATGCATTTCAAATCTGTAAAGTAATTGTGTAAAAATGGCGTTCTCCTCAGATGCACTTTAAGAATACTTATTAAACTTCTCAGTTGAGTCAAAATGACTTTTAAAGCACAAACCAGAAAACACAGCTTCACTTCCAGATCCCAGACTGAGCTTGGAAAATTCCAATTTGTAAACTGAAGAAAAAAAAAAAAATCTAGATTGATTGAGATACATTCATTGTAGGTTTCAGAGTAGCAGCCGTGTTAGTCTGTATTCGCAAAAAGAAAAGTAGTACTAGTGGCACCTTGAAGCCATTTTAGTTTGCAGCTGGAATTTGTAGGTTGGTCACTAAATCTCTATGCCTCAGAGGAAAAAAGTTATGTATTTACTGATAAATATAGTGCCTTTGACATGCATCATAGTGCTTTACAGAGTTATAAAGGGCTCTAATACTTCAAGAGCTTTAAATGAAAGGCACTATAGAATTGCAAAGCACTTAAAGGGTGGGTAAGGAAAACAGAGACCCAGAGAGACTGTGATTTGCCTAGGGTCACAAAGGCCTTTGAGGTAATAATTGCTTCAAACGTCACGAAAATACAGTTCTCTAGAGAGGAAGATGGTTCGGTGGTTAGGGGACTAACCTGGCACTTAGGGAATTGAGCCAAGCTTTCCTGCTCTGCCACAGACTTCCTGTGTGACCTCGCACAAGTCATTCAGTTTCTCTGCCTCAGTTTACCATCTTTAAAATTGAAATGTCTATTTCCTGATTTCCCTGAATGCTTTAACTCACAGGTGCATTGTGAGATGGAAATGGGGGCTATTAATTACCTCAAATAGCTGAAGTTCAGATAAGTAGCAAAGAATATGGTAATTTGGATAAAGGTAACAGCTAGATTTAGACTTTGGCATATGTGCCTGTGCAGGGGAGTAAGAATCCCCTCATACACCTGCAGGTTGGAAAGGAAAGAGTGAAGCCTTGCCTCTGCTCTCACTGTACTGGCCAGTACAGCTGAGCCAGCATTGTGAACCATAATTTTGCTGTTGGCATAGGCTAACAAAATATCTATACTCAACCTCCCCCATGCCCCTAGCAAGGGGTAGGCTGGGAGGGAGTTGTCTGAGGTAGTGTCTCCCAAGATTACTATTGGGATGGGGCAGTTTATGCACCACTTCTTACTCAGGGCTGTGTCCAAAAGCAAAATCTAGCCATGAGGTAACAGAAGAATTCAGATAGGTGGAATGAAACTTGAAAAAAGAAAATGAAATTTGGTCAAGACGCTGGTGTCAATACTCACTCCTCCCACAAAAAATGCACTGAGATCTCTAATGATCCTGACCGACTAGAGGTCTTGTCTTTGAGGAAACAGACTACACCAGCAGCATGGTGCCCATAAATCTTTCTGGGGAACTACTTCATTTGATAGTTAGATGGAAGAGTTGCACTTGCTGAATCACTTGTATTACTTCTTCTGCCTTTTTGTAAATGTTGGAGTTCAAAAAATATTTTGACCAGGCCTGACCTTGCTTAGCTTGCAAGATCTGAGGCTCTTGACCAAGGTATGACTGCAAGTCAAAAAACCAAATAATCTACTTGTTCACCACTGAAGAGGGAAAAGTAGAGCTGACTTAAAATATTTTAACTAGAGCTGTTGATTAATTGCAGTTAACTCTTGCGATTAACTAAAAAAAAAATTAATCACAGTTTTAATTACACTGTTAAACAATAGAATATCAATTGAAATTTACTAAGTATTTTGGATGTTTTTGTACACTTTTATATATATTGTATTCTGTGTTGTAATTGAAATCAAAGTGTATATTTTTGATTAAACATTTGCACTGTAAAAATGATAAAGAAATAGTATTTTTCAATTCACCTCATACAAGTACTGTAGTGCAATCTCTTTGTCGTGAAAGTGCAACTTACAAATGTAGATTTTTGTTGTTGTTACATAACTGCACTCAAAAACAAAACAATGTAAAACTTCAGAGCCTACAACTTCACTCAGTCCTATTTCTAGTTCGGCCAATCGCTAAGACAAACAAGTTTGTTTACATTTACAGGAGATAATGCTGCCCTCTTCTTATTTACAATGTCACCAGAAAGTGAGAACAGGAATCTGCATGGCACTTTTGTAGCCAGCGTTGCAAGGTATTTATATGCTAAACATTCGTATACCCCTTTATGCTTCGGCCATCATTCCAGAGGACATGCTTCCATGCTGATGACGCTCATTAAAAAAATAATGCGTTAATTAAATTTGTGACTAAACTCCTTGGGGGAGAATTGTATGTCCCCTGCTCTGTTTTATCTACATTCTGCCATATATTTCATGTTATAGCAATCTCGGATGATGACCCAGCACATCTTGATCATTTTAAGAACACTTTCACTGCAGATTTGACAGAACGCAAAGAAGGTACCAATGTGAGATTTCTAAAGATAGCTACAGCACTCAACCCAAGGTTTAAGAATCTGAAGTGCTGTCCAAAATCTTAAGAGGGATGAGGCGTAGAGTATGCTTTCAGAAGTCTTAAAAGAGCAACACTCGAATGCAGAAACTACAGAACCCAAACCACCAAAAAAGAAAATCAACCTTGTGCTGGTGGCATCTGATTCAGATAACGAAAATGAACACGCATCAGTCCGCACTGCTTTGGATTCTTATCAATCAGAACCCGTCATCAGCATGGACTCATGTCCACTAGAATGGTGGTTGAAGCATGAAGGACATATGAATCATTAGTGCATCTGCATGTAAATATCATAGAATACCAGGGTTGGAAGGGACCTCAGGCGGTCATCTAGTCCAACCCCCTGCTCAAAGCAGGACATAATCCCCAACTAAATCATCCCAGATAGGGCTTTGTCAAGCCTGACAGTAAAAACCTCTAATGAAGGAGATTCCACCACCTCCCTAGGTAACGCATTCCAGTGCTTCACCATCCTCCTAGTGAAAAAGTTTTTCCTAATATCCAACCTAAATCTCCCCCACTGCAACTTGAGACCATTACTCCTTGTTCTGTCATCTGCTACCACTGAGAACAGTCTAGATCCATCCTCTTTGGAACCCCCTTTCAGGTAATTGAAAGCAGCTATCAAATCCCCCCTCATTCTTCTCTTCTGCAGACTAAATAATCCCAGTTCCCTCAGCTTCTCCTCATAAGTCCATGTGCTCCAGCCCCCTAATCATTTTTGTTGCCCTCCGCTGGACATTTTCCAATTTTTCCACATCCTTCTTATAGTGTGGAGCCCAAAACTGGACACTACACCAAATGAGGCCTCACCAATGCTGAATAGAGGGGAATGATCCCTCAGTCTGCTGGCAATGCTCCTACTTATACAGCCCAAAATGCCGTTAGCCTTCTTGGCAATGAGGGCACACTGCTGACGCATTTCCAACTTCTCGTCCACTGTAATTCCCAGGTCCTTTTCTGCAGAACTGCTGCTTAGCCAGTCGGTCCCCAGCCTGTAGTGGTGCATGGGATTCTTCCTTCCTAAGTGCAGAACTCTGCACTTGTCCTTGTTGAACCTCATCAGATTTCTTTTGGCCCAATCCTCCAATTTGTCTAGGTCACTCTGAACCCTATCCCTACCCTCCATCGTATCTACCTCTCCCCCCCACTCCCCACCAGCTTAGTGTCTTCCGCAAAGTTGCTGAGGGTGCAATTAATCCCATCATCCAGATCATTAATAAAGGTGTTGAAAAAAACTGGCCCCAGGACCGACCCTTGGGGCACTCCACTTGATACCGGCTGCCAACTAGACACGGAACCATTGATCACTACCTGTTGAGCCCGATTATTTAGCCAGCTTTCTATCCACCTTATAGTCCATTCATCCAGCACATACTACTTTAACCTGCTGGCAAGAATACTGTGGGAGACTATCAAAAGCTTTGCTAAAGTCAAGGAATAACACGTCCACTGCTTTTCCCTCATCCACAGAGCCAGTTATCTCATCATAGAAGGCAGTTCCTCACCCAGTCGCCATGAGTGTTCAAAGATAATGGCCAATAGCTCTGCAAACACATCCGCCAACTCCTTTAGCACTCTCGGATGCAGTGCATCCGGCCTCAGGGACTTGTGCTCGTCCAGCTTTTCTAAATAGTCCTGAACCACTTCTTTCTCCACAGAGGGCTGGTCACCACCTCCCCATGCTGTGCTGCCCAGTGCAGTAGTCTGGGAGCTGACCTTGTTCATTAAGAGAGAGGCAAAAAAAGCTTTGAGTACATTAGCTTTTTCCACATCCTCTGTCACTAGCTTGCCTCCCCCATTCAGTAAGGGGCCCACACTTTCCCTGACCACCTTCTTGTTGCTAACATACCTGTAGAAACCCTTCTTATTCCTCTTAACATCTCTTGCTAGCTGCAACTCCAAGTGTGATTTGGCCTTCCTGATTTCACTCCTGCATGCCTGTGCAATATTTTTATACTCCTCCCTGGTCATTTGTCCCATCTTCCACTTCTTGTAAGCTTCATTGTGTTTAAGATCAGCAAGGATTTCATTGTTAAGCCAAGCTGGTCACCTGCCATCTTTACTATTCTTTCTACACGTCAGGATGGTTTGTTCCTGCAACTTCAGTAAGGATTCTTTAAAATACAGCCAGCTCTCCTGGACTTCTTCCCCCCTTCATGTTATTCTCCCAGGGGATCCTGCCCATCAGTTCCCCGAGGGAGTCAAAGTCTGCTTCTCTGAAGTCCAGGGTCCGTATTCTGCTGCTCCCCTTTCTTCCTTGTGTCAGGATTCTGAACTCTACCATCTCATGGTCACTGCCTCCCAGGTTCCCATCCACTTTTGCTTCCCCTAGTAATTCTTCCCAGTTTGTGAGCAGCAGTTCAAGAAGAGCTTTGCCCCTAGTTGGTTCCTCCAGCACTTGCACCAGGAAATTGTCCCCTACACTTTCCAAAAACTTCCTGGATTGTCTCTGCATTGCTGTATTGCTCTCCCAGCAGATATAAGGGTGACTGAAGTCCCCTCATGAGAACCAGGGCCTGTGATCTAGTAACTTCTGTTAGTTGCCTGAAGAAAGCCTTGTCCACCTCATCCCGCTGGTCTGGTGGTCTATAGCATTCTCCCACCACGACATCTCCCTTGTTGCTCACACTTCTAAACTTAGTCCAGAGACTCTCAGGTTTTTCTGCTGTTTCATACTGGAGCTCTGAGCGGTCATAGTGCTCTTACATACAGTGCAACTTCCTCACCTTTTCTGCCCTGCCTGTCCTTCCTGAACAGTTTTATATCCATCCATGACAGTACTGCAGTCATGTAAGTTATCCCACCAAGTCTCTGTTATTCCAATCACATCATAATTCCTTGACTTGCCAGGACTTCCAGTTCTCCCTGCTTGTTTCCCAGGCTTCTTGCATTTGTGTATAGGCACTTAAGATCGTCCTGCTTTCTCAGTATGAGGCAGGATTCCTCCTCTCTTGAGCTCTCCTGCTCGTGCTTCCTCCTGGTATCCCACTTCCCCACTTACCTCAGGGCTTTGGTCTCCTTCCCCCGGTGAACTTAGTTTAAAGCCCTCCTCACTAGGTTAGCCAGCCTGCTTGTGAAGATGCTCTTCCCTTTCTTTGTTAGGTGGAGCACGTCCCTACCTAGCAGAATATCTTGCAATTCTGGCTACAACAGTGCCATGAGAACGCCTGTTCTCACTGTGAGGTGACATTATCAACAAGAACCGGGCAGTATTATCTCCTGCAAATGTAAACAAACTTGTTTGAGCAATTGGCTTAACAAGTAGGAGGACTGGGTGGACTTGCAGGCTCTAAATTTTACCTTGTTTTATTTTTGAATGTAGTTTTTTTTACATAATTCTACATTTGTAAGTTCAACTTTCATGGTAGAGATTGCACTACAGTACTTGTATTAGGTGAATTGAAATATACTATTTCTGTTTTTTTACAGTGTAAATAGTTGTAATAAAAACAAAGTGAGGACTGTACACTTTGTATTCCATGTTGTAATTGAAATCAATATATTTGAAAATGTAGAAAACATCCAAAAATATTTAAATAAATGGTATTCTATTAATAACAGTGTAGTTAATCGCAGTTAACTTTTTTAATTGCTTGACAACCCTAATTTTAACACATCTCTCTTATACATATATGCCACTTCGGCAACTTCTTAAAGAGCCACACAACTGGGTGAAAGCAAGGGCTTATGTTTAATGCATTGGAGCAGCTGGGCTCTAAATTTCACCATTAGCAATAATACAAAATGAGTGTGCATATTGTGTTGAGAGAAATAATCTCTTGTCACCAAAAAGGTAAACAGAGAAGTCAACTATCTCCTCTTTGTCCTATTTCTGCCCATACAAATTTCCTTTTGAGTAGGTAGGAAGGAAAGGGGGAGGGAGAGCTCAGTGGTTTGAGCATTGGTCTGCTAAAACCAGGGTTGTTAGTTCAATCCTTGAGGGGGCCATTTAGGGATCTGGGGCAAAAATTGGGGATTGGTCCTGCTTTGAGCAGGGGGTTGGACTAGATGACTTCCTGAGGTCCCTTTGAACTCTGATATTTTATGATTCTAGTAACCTGAGAAACTCTCCTTGCTAATTATGACTGCAGGGAGCAATGCTTGAGAGAATTCTATGGATGGCAGAAAATCAAATAGATTCTTCCTTCACTTTGTGATGTGACATAGTGACTTCAGTATTCAGTTGGAGTTGGGATCAGCTTAATTTACACATTTCACAGGCGGAGGTGAAATTATTTGCTGAGCATCACTGAGTCAGTGGCCAGAGCGAGGAAGAGAACTCAGATCTCTTGAATCCAAGCTGTTCTATTCACTGACTAGACCATACAGTTTCCCTGATGAAGGGTGCAGCTGGGGGCCATCACTAATGTGTTCTCTCCTCAGTGGAAAGCTCACATTTTTAAAATAGCTTCTTATCTTGCTTAATGGGACACTAAGGTTAAATGTAGGCCGTACATTAAAAATACTTTAACATTTAAAGTGCCTTCATAATCCTGCAAAGTGTTTCCCTCAAAACAAGCGCTGCAATACTGGTAACTTTCTTACTTCTCTCCTGGTTTCTTGTACCAATCTGTTCTTATTAACTAGGAGGCTATTAAAATCCAAAACAGCCTTTGGGTGACCTCATTTCTCCATTATTCTGAACCTTTTGTAGCCATTTACACCAGTGCAAAGTGGGTGTAAAATGCTACCATTCTGACTGAGTAGTGTCATTCCCATTCTGCACTGGTGTAAATGGCTATATAAAGTATAGGGCAATGGATAGACTGGCCCTATGTCTCTGAAGAACTCAACTGGCAAGTTTCTGTGTTTGTAATCTTGTCTTTCACATGAAGCAGAGATAGAATGGAGAATAGCATTCACATGTGAATGAAAACCAAAATACAGCTGGAACAAAAATGGAATATTATATAATCTTTATTTATATACTTTAACCAGGGCCTCCATGTGTTCTGATCCTGCAGCTGTTGAAATTGCAACAGAGTTCACCTCTTACCCCAGAATTGTTTAGGCTTTTAAAATTTCCTAGCTCTTACAGCATCTAAGATAATCTTCCAATTGCAGCTGTGTAAAGCTATGCTGAGCTGACTTCCTGAAGTCTGCAGAAAAGCGGAGACAGCTCAGAAAGGTATAACTACCCCCTTTCATCTTAATGGGACTTACTTATTACTTCAGATTTTTGAAATAGAGCTATGACAACTGTGAACCCTAATTATGACAACTGTGAACAGGAACTAGTCACAGTTTATCATTTTAGTAGGAAGTCTGTCTAAATGTGCTTATTCCATAGTCCAGACCATCTCCCATGCTTTCCTATGTGCCAAATCCTCAGTTGTCCTCTACACAGTTGCCAAAACCTCATATCTTGTGTGACATCTACAGGGTCGTTATACTTTGTCAATGTAAATCTGTGGCACATTGAAAATTTAGGGTCTGAGTAAAATAAACAACTTATTCTCAAAATAAATAATTGTAGGGGATACTGTACTGATTATATTACTCATGCTTATCCTTAAAGGGTAACTTGGGAGTTTTACTGTTCGTCTTCTTCCACTGTAGCCAATGCTGAGTGCTTTTTAAAAAAATCCCAACCAAAGTAAAGTAACGCTTCTGCCATGCCCCTTCCTCCTCCTCCCTTCCCCCCTCCCCCCCCCCCAATTTCCTAGGTACTATGCCTGCCCCCAAATCCCTGTTGACTAATTTTTGAGACTTACAATTTTTTAAAAATGTGTCTAAAAAATAATAGGCTTTTACAGTGGAGAAATTCACACCAATGAGAGAAACAATGAAATTAATCAGGCACAAAGTGTTTACTGTGTGTATACGTGTATATATATAGAGAGAGAGAACACAAATATTTTTCTCTGATATCTTTCAGTTCATGATATTAGATGTTAAAGTAACAAATTAACCCACAATTGTCTGAATTTTGGTGTTGATAAAGGAGAAAATGAATAAGGAAGTGTTATTTACCCCTTCACATAACACAAGAACCAGGGGTCACCCAATGAAATTAATAGGCAGCAGTTTTAAAACAAACAGAAGAAAGTACTACTTCCCACAATGCACAGTCAACCTGTGGAATTCATTGCTGGAGGTGTTGTGAAGGCCAAACCATAACTGGGTTAAAAAAAAATTTAGATAAGTTTGTGGAGGATAAGTCCATTAATGGCTATTAGTCAAGATGTCCCATGTTCTGGTTGTCCTAAGCCTCTAACTGCCAGAAGCTGGGACTGCATGATAGGGGGATCACTTGATTGCCTGTTCTGTTCATTCCCTCTGAAGCGTCTGGTACTGGCCCCTGTTGGAAGACAGGATACTGGGCTAGATGGACCATGGCTGCTGTTATGTCTAACTTTAAAGCCTTTTTCAACATTACCTGAGTCTGCTGCAGTTTCCTGTCTCTTGCACTAGCATGCCTCAGAACACGGGGCTGCCTTTAATAGTTGGTATTCATGGGTGTGAGTGTAACAGGGAACTATGGATTTTAAGACATGACTGTAGGGCAGGTGCTAAAATTCTGTGATAACAAATGGATTTTGTAAAAGCAAAAATATCAGCATTCAGTCTCAAGGCTTGGCGCACTAATGTTTCTCTGGCATGTTTCTCATGCTTTAATGAGCATTTCATTTCTTGTTGCTCTTTTTTTTAAATGTACCCCAATGCATCAGTCTGTCTGATGTTGGCTTTTTTGTATTTTTAAAATAGATTTCCTCAGTCAGCAAAGACCAGTCAGACAACTGCTGATGATTCCTGGAAGGATGGGTGTTACTAAGCCAACCCAGAGAAGCTGATAAACTGCCAAACATCTGTATGAAGCAGACCCCCAGCTGGCTGGGCATGAGAACATTATTTTAAAATACACCTTGCCCCAGACTCATCACGTAGGACTGACTTGTATGTTTTCCCCATCTTTTGAATGCAAATGACCCCCTTGCCTTCATTTATTTTACCAAGAGCTTGGTCTCTTAATGGTAGAAATGGACAACTTTTTCTTTACTGTGTTCCTACTGTTCAGAATATACTACTGAAGTCTGAAAAACATCAGATGAAGACTGGTTGACTCTAGCCTTTGTATCTCTAGTACAAACTTCTACCAGACCAGCAGTGTGTTGTTGGAAGAGATGGTGACTGAGATTCAATATGATCTGTTCATGGGAAAATTTGCTTGGAAGGGCACAGGTGGTCATGTTTGTGCCATCAAGAAATTTCAACCCACTGTGCTTCTTTGTTGTAAAGCAGTTGTTTGGATATTAGAGAAATAGCTGTATAGATGTTAGAAAATGTGTTGTTTATACCAGGTGAATTTAAAAAAAAAACTAACTTTTGCCTGAAATTCAGATTTTTTTTTTTTTACTTGTTCCTGTAGAGAATGTTTCTTCTCGAAGATGAAGCAGCTTTTTATAACTCAGTAGTACAGTTCAAAAAGACGTTTGTATTAGTGTGTGCATCACCAAGTGTAAGTTCACAGATGAAGGAGTAGTACACAATATTTGTGTGGGTTTATGAACAGGCAGTCACACTTCAATGGGTGCTACTTAAAAACTATCACATTTCAGTATTTGCTGTGTTCCATAACTTCACGAGGAAATACCAAACATTGGTAAACTGAACTACTACAGGTGAGTCGGTACTGAATGGCCTCCCCTTGTATATTGGAGAGAAGCTATTGCACTTGAAGTGATTCTCTCCACGATCTACTTTACCCATTCCCAGTTGGTAACAGTTGCCCTTTATTAGTTTTGTATAAAGCTTTTCTACTGCATTTTTTTCATACGAAGGAATCTGTTTGCTGAGGACAGGGACCCATTTTAAACTATGGAGACCACTGATTCAATCATATTTTCTGAAATATGCACTGGTAATAGAGCACAGTGCTGTTCTCCCTGCCATCAATGTGATTTGATATTGTAGTTTAATAAAAATAATGCGTCTTTAATGAACTTTTTGGTATTATTTTTATAAAAATAGTTAGTGGGCAGAGGGACAAAATCTCCACTTTCATAGATCTCAGGCCTTAATTATTTTCAGAAACACGTAGGTTAACCACTACAGAAAACTTTTACTGTCTATTATTTGCATTACAGGCTTCTATTTAGTAATTACATATAGGTAGATTAAAAATTGATGATACATTCACACTCACTCTGAAGCCTTAAATAAACTGGAATGTCATTTTAGAAAACTTCAGAGAAACATATGAATCCAAGTTATTTGTAAGGGAAAGTTAACAAAATGGGGGCCTGGAATCATTCTCTCCTACTGTTTCTGCAGGAATCAACCCTGATTGCAGGGTGAGGTGACTGTGATAAACTGCAGAAGCATATATTCATAGCTTCCAAGGCCAGAAGGGATCATTGTGATAATCTAGCCTGACAACCTGTAAACGCAGGCAATAAAACTTTCTAAAGATATACTCAGAATTATTTTGGAAAACACCCAATCTTATTTTTAAAAATCCATGACCCCTTGGTTCATTACTTTCACTGTTAAATGTACACATTCGTTCCAGTCCAAATCTGCCTAGCTTCAACTTCCAGCCATTGGATTGTTATACATTTCACTGCTAGATTGAAGAGCCTTAAATATTTGTTCCCCCTGTAAATACTTGTACACTAATCAGATCACTCCTTAACCTTTTCTTTGTTAAACTATAAGGAGCTCAGTCACTATAAAACAGCTTTTGTAATCCTTCGGTCATTCTTGTGTGAACCCTCTCCAGTTTAATCAACATCATTTTTGAATTGTGGACATACTATTTGAGCAGTGGTTGCACTAGCACCAAATACAGAGGTAAAATCTTCCTACTCACACTTGAGGTTCCCATTTATGCATCACGGCAGCCCTTTTAGGCAGTGTTGCACTGTGACCTCCTATTCTGCTGTTAACAGCCAGACAGTTAAGAACAGACACACTGGGTCAGACCAAAGGTCCATCTAGCTCAGTATCCTGTCTTCTGACAGTGGCCAATGCCAGGTGCTTCAGAGGGAATGAACAGAACAGGTAATCATAAAGTGATCCATTCCCAGCTTCTGGCAAACAGAGGCTAGGAACACCATCCCTGCCCCTCCTCCATTAATTTATCTAGGTCTTTTTTGAACCCTGTTAAAGGCTTGGCCTTCACACCATCCTCTGGCAAAGAGTTCCACAGGTTGGCTGTGGGTGTGTGAAGAAATACTTCTGTTTGTTTTAAACCTACTGCCTATTAATTTCATTTGGTGATCTCTAGTTGTTGTGTTATGAGTAAATAACATCTCCTTATTTACTTTCTCCACACTAGTCATCATCATTACCCCCCAGCCCCCCATAGTCACCTCTTTTCCAATCTGAAAATCCCAGTCTTAATCTCTCATATGGAAACTGTTCCATACCCCTAATAATTTTTGTTGCCCTTTTCTGTACCTTTTCCAATACATCTTTTTTGAGATAGGGTAACCACATCTGCACACAGTATTCAGTGTGGGTGTACCATGGATTTATGGAGCAGCATTATGATATTTTGTTTTATCTATGCCTTTCCTAATGATTCCCAGCATTGTTAGCTTTTTTGACTGCCGCTGCACATTGAGTGGATGTTATCAGAGAGCTATCCACAATGACTCCAAGACCACCAAAATCTTTTTCAGTCATTGCATCCAAAGGTAGTCTCCCATAACTGGCCTATATGCTTTGTTCCTAGATGTATTTATTTACATGTATTAAAATATTTAGTTTGCTTGTACCAGCTACCAAGTAATCCAGGTTGCTTTGTATTATTAAATACTGGCAGTTGCATGCAAGTACATTTGATAGTCTGAAGTAATACAGAAAATGGAGAACGCCCTGGTTCTCATGGGAGACTTCAATCACTCTGATATCTGCTGGGAGAGCAATACAGCGGTGCACAGACAATCCAGGAAGTTTTTGAAAATGTAGGGGACAATTTCCTGGTGCAAGTACTGGAGGAACCAACTAGGGGCAGAGCTCTTCTTGACCTGCTGCTCACAAACTGGGAAGAATTACTAGGGGAAGCAAAAGTGGATGGGTACCTGGGAGGCAGTGACTATGAGATGGTCAAGTTCAGGATCCTGACACAAGGAAGAAAGGAAAGCAGCAGAATATGGACCCTGGACTTCAGAAAAGCAGACTTTGACTCCCTCAGGGAGCTGATGGGCAAGATCCCCTGGGAGAATAACATGAGGGGGAAAGGAGTCCAGGAGAGCTGGCTGTATTTTAAAGAATCCTTATTGAGGTTACAGGGACAAACCATCCTGATGTGTAGAAAGAATAGTAAATATGGCAGGTGACCGGCTTGGCTTAACAGTGAAATCCTTGCTGATCTTAAATACAAAAAAGAAGCTTACAAGAAGTGGAAGATTGGACAAATGACCAGGGATGAGTATAAAAATATTGCTCGGGCATGTAGGAGTGAAATCAGGAAGGCCAAATCACACCTGGACTTGCAGCTAGCAAGAGATGTTAAGAGTAACAAGAAGGGTTTCTTCAGGTATGTTAGCAACAAGAAGAAAGTCAAGGAAAGTGTGGGCCTCTTACTGAATGAGGGAGGCAACCTAGTGACAGAGGATGTGGAAAAAGCTAATGTACTCAATGCTTTTTTTGCCTCTGTCTTCACGAACAAGGTCAGCTCCCAGACTACTGCACTGGGCAGCACAGCATGGGGAGGAGGTGACCAGCCCTCTGGAGAAAGAAGTGGTTCGGAACTATTTAGAAAAGCTGGATGTGCACAAGTCCATGGGGCCGAGAGTGCTAAAGCAGTTGGCGGATGTGATTGCAGAGCCATTGGCCATTATCTTTGAAAACTCATGGCGATCGGGGGAGGTCCCGGACGACTGGAAAAAGGCTAATGTAGTGCCCATCTTTAAAAAAGGGAAGGAGGAGGATCCTGGGAACTACAGGCCAGTCAGCCTCACCTCAGTCCCTGGAAAAATCATGGAGCAGGTCCTCAAGGACTCAATTCTGAAGCACATAGAGGAAAGTGATCAGGAACAGTCAGCATGGATTCACCAAGGGCAAGTCATGCCTGACTAATCTAATTGCCTTCTATGACGAGATAACTGGCTCTGTGGATGAAGGGAAAGCAGTGGACGTGTTGTTCCTTGACTTTAGCAAAGCTTTTGACACTGTCTCCCACAGTATTCTTGCCAGCAAGTTAAACAAGTATGGGCTGGATGAATGGAGTATTAGGTGGATAGAAAGCTGGCTAGATTGTCGGGCTCAACGGGTAGTGATCAATGGCTCCATGTCTAGTTGGCAGCTGGTATCAAGTGGAGTGCCCCAAGGGTCGGTCCTGGGGCCGGTTTTGTTCAATATCTTCATAAATGATCTGGAGGATGGGAGGAGAGGTAAATACTGGGAGGAGAGGTAGATACGCTGGAGGGTACGGATAGGATACAGAGGGACCTAGACAAATTGGAGGATTGGGCCAAAAGAAATCTGATGAAGTTCAGCAAGAACAAGTGCAGAGTCCTGCACTTAGGACGGAAGAATCCAATGCACCGCCACAGACTAGGGACCGAATGGCTCGGCAGCAGTTCTGCAGAAAAGGACCTAGGGGTTACAGTGCATGAGAAGCTGGATGTGAGTCAACAGTGTGCCCTTGTTGCCAAGAAGGCCAATGGCATTTTGGGATGTATAAGTAGGGGCATTGCCAGCAGATCGAGAGATGTGATCGTTCCCCTCTATTCGACACTGGTGAGGCCTCATCTGGAGTACTGTGTCCAGTTTTGGGCCCCACACTACAAGAAGGATGTGGAAAAATTGGAGAGAGTCCAGCAGAGGGTAACAAAAATGATTAGGGGACTGGAACACATGACTTATGAGGAGAGGCTGAGGGAACTGGGATTGTTTAGTCTACGGAAGAGAAGAATGAGGGGGGACTTGATAGCTGCTTTCAACTACCTGAAAGGGGGTTCCAAAGAGGATGGCTCTAGACTGTTCTCAGTGGTAGCAGATGACAGAAAAAGGAGTAGTGGTCTCAAGTTGCAGTGGTGGAGGTTTAGGTTGGATATTAGGAAAAACTTTTTCACTACGAGGGTGGTGAAACACTGGAATGCGTTACCTAGGGAGGTGGTGGAATCTCCTTCCTTAGAAGTTTAAGGTCAGACTTGGCAAAGCCCTGGCTGGCATGATTTAATTGGGGATCGGTCCTGCTTTGAGCAGGGGGTTGGACTAGATGACCTCCTGAGGTCCCTTCCAACCCTGATATTCTATGATTCTACAAGTACTGTTAAAGAAGGGACAAGACCTTCCATACAACATCAGCAGATGGAGGTATGAATTGGTAGATTAGTTTGATTAACAGAAGCACTAGAAATGAGATTTTAATAAACAGCAGTTGGAGAGAACTTATACTTGCAAAGCTTTGAAGGACTAGTTCAAAATACTTCGGGGACTGACCCAACCCTCAGCTTCTGAAGCTAGTTTTGTTTGGTTAGAGAACTTTTAAACTCTGGACATTTTAAAGTGGGCTGTCTAAATCTGTAGAAAAACACCAAACACTACTTGGACTGGCTGGAGTTAAATCTAGTCTCCTTCAATATCATGAAATACTTCTCTCACAAGCTCACACTAAATTTAGTTGTACTGTACCTGATAATATCTTCATTTATGCCTGTTTGGCATGCCCTCAGCTGTGGAGGGGGACATAGAAGGGTGGAAAATGAAAGATGAGCAATCCTTGGTATTGGTTGCAGCTCACTGTTTAAGGCAGCTGCTCCAGGACTCCAGCTTCAGAGCATAATTGTTCAGATTTAAAGAGGTACCTCCAATTGGATGTCTCTTTCCTAAGTGTTGTCTTTCCACCTGTTACCTAGTGGTAAGGTAGTTTTCACATGTTACTCCTGTTGAAGAAGGCAGTTGTTTTAAGGTTAGCAGGGCAAGGTAAACTATCTAAAACTGCCATGTCTATTATTTTTGTTTCATTAGCTAATGTAAGAAAACATTTTGAAGATGAGGTTTAAGGAATAATGCTGACTTGGCTTTGAGTACTTTACTTATTGACTGACAGCTGATGACTAGCTCCTTCTCCCCATGCTAGCTCAGTCACTGGGGAAGGACTAGATATATTCCAGTTCCTTATCAGTATTTAGTCATTGAGATTGAGGCTCCTTGCCTAGCTATACCAAAATTAAACTGGGCTAGAAAACGTAGATTAGGATGAAGGCCACACACTGTGCATTTAAAAAAAACTAAGAGGAGTTTAAATCCTGGCTGCTGTTTTTTTTACTACCTTCTTTTAGCTAACTGTTCCACACATTTTCCCTCTGAGCAGGTGCTTCGTAAAGGTAAACTGTAGTAAACAAGATGTTTTAACGTACCCAGAGAACGGTAGCATTAGCTATGTTGAATCACAGGTGGCACAGGCATGTAGAAAATATTGAGTGCCTGCTACACATGCATAAAGTCAGTTTAGCCAGTGCTTTCAGCGTTGGCACTTGGATTTTCCTTTAGAGCTGGAGGCCCACAGGCTTTTTGGGGCATTTTAAATGTAAGCACCCTTTAAAGTGTAAATTCTAGTGACTTAATTGTTCTGAATCTGTTGTGGATTCCTGATGGAATCTTAAGTGGTAGCCCAAATGGTTCATATATCTTAAATACTAATTTGAGATAGGGAAAAATGAGGTATTTAAAACTCAGTTTAACATCCTTTCTGCAGAGCAAGCTCCACAGTAAGCAATTACTGCAGCATTCCTTTAGCTGCCTGAATCAGTGGTACCACTACTAGAAGGCCATGCAAGATATTTAGCTTAAATCAGTTATATTAAATAGAATGTTTTATGCAAAGGATGTTTTGAAGATGAAAGGGGATAGCTCACAGACATTTTTGCATTTCATATCAAGCCAAGCATTAATTATGGGGAAAATCATGTATTTTCTAGTAAACAGGCTTTGTTTTGGACTTAGAACAGCCCATTAACAATATTTGTTACATTTAATGTGTAGGAAAACACTATACTTTATCAACCTGGACTAGAGTTAGCATTTTAATTAGAGTAGCCTGCAAAATAAAGTTCACTGTAGAGTTCAGACAAGATACATAATGCAGTTTCCAAACATTAAGGACAACATGTCTTTCAACCAATATGCAAGACCCAATTCTCTGGTACCTTACAACATCTAGCTATTTATTACCTGTACAGAGTGTGTGTAACAATGGTTCTCATTTCATCAGAGTTAAATTACTAAGGTGCAAGGCAGTGAATAATCTGACAACAGTTCCTTCTTTCTCTGGTGAATACTTCTACTTGAAGATTTGAGCTGCATTCCCACCTGCAAGAAGTGTCTTGCTGTGGGATTGAGCAGAAAGGGCTAAGCCTCTTCTCTTTCTTCTCACACATGAAAAGGGGATGGTTGGTTTAGATTCATATTAAGAATCTCTGCATGCTTTTTACTGAGTTCTCCACAAAATTCACTTCTGACAGCTTATTCCAGTGTAGCTCCTGAGGGCAACATCTGTCATGCTGAGGATAGCTACACAAAAGTGCATTGCAGATGCAGATAGACAACCCTGATTATAGCCCTTATGCTAGGTGCTGTGCAAACAGAAAAAGATGGTCCAGATTTGTTTTAATCTGCTTTCTTGAAGCTGTTTTTCTACTTGATTTAAGTCTATGTACCAAACTCTTCCACAAGTGGAGGATTTGGATAATATGCTTTATAGGCAAGGGTCTACACAGGGGTAGTGACTAGTTTTCTTGCTGCTCAGGAGAAACTAAATCAGTCTAATCAGGACAGGCAGCACTACTGCTGATATATTTAAAGTATCTTTTAGTAATTTGGCCTATTTCAGAAGCACACCAAGTTAGGTTACGCAGGGTCTTAAATAACTTTTCAGAACACTGCTGGGTTTAAGATTAGTGGTGCTCCTCCACCATGAGTTGGGAGCAGCCATTTAATGCCAAGCTACCCTTCACAAAACTTCACAAAGTCTGGTCATTTGACATACAATAAATTTATTCGAACAGGTTAATTTTGTTTTACAGTAATGCCTCACTGCATTCTTTAAAACAAGGAAATCATTTTATATAAAAGTGTTTGTACATAAACAGACAAATTAACAGTAACATTATCAATCCTTAAAACATGCACAGTTGCACATTGATTGTGGGCGGTAGTGCATGCTTGAAGGAGATGACCTATCTCCTGCACTTCCCAGATGAGCCATGAGTATTTCACCGATTGAGGGTTTCCAATAAACTCAGCACTGCTTCTATTCTTAGTGATAAGTTCATTTGTATCTCCAGTTGGACTGAACAGGGTCACAAACGTGTTTATTTGCATGGCAGGAAGACACTACTTACCAATTTCCAACTACCATGGGTCAGATTTTGGCCTACTGAGGATGCATGGATGTTAATTTAGAGCACTGTTACAGAATGGAACCCACTGAGAGATCCGTGTGTAACATGCAGCAGTACAAAGGATGTGATGGGGTGGCAATTTGGTTTTCAGTGCCGTTTCACGGGGACCCAGTACTAAATGGCCTCAGGGATAAACTCCTCAAGGCCAGAGTGCAAAAGATGTTCTGTACATCACATCTGATTAAGGGCACGGCAATAACCACTAGGATTAAGCCTCTCTCCCTTCTTCCCACACATCTACTATTAAGAAGGTGGAGGTGTGAGTTAGTTTCTCAGTGACTGAGCAGTGGGAAACTCTAGGACCCAGGAGTTTGATATTTGTGTTAAGCCACCTCATATTTCTCATTTATCAGAGGATTTGCTTTTGTCTCCATCCCCTCCACAGGAAACAGAGCTCTTTCAAAAGAAATATTGAACAGTTTACCAATAAAGAGTGAGCAAGCCTTTTACACACTGCCTAGGTCAGACCTCAAGCCACTATTTTACAAATCTGCACTGTATATAACTGGACAGTGCCACCCCCATTTCGCTATTGATGAATTATACAGGGCTACCCTTAGATAAGGATGTCCAGATAGGACAAAAGGTTTATAATCAAAGCTATCATCAGACACTGGACAAGGTTCTATGGCGCTATTTTTGGCCCTGTGAGGTTCTCATAGCAGTATATTTGTCAAGGACCCCTGCCTTTGGTTGTTAATGTTGGTGTTTAGTACCACAGATAAGAATCTAGAATACATATCTGGATAAGAGTTTCCCTTCAGACCAGCACAAGGTGAGACTGAGAACTGGGAAGGAACCATCAGTTACCTGTTTTCAGTGGTTTGTTTCTTTAACGTGGAAGGATCTGACCAGGATGGAAATGCAAGTACATGGCACCTCATAGAACTCAGAACACATATCCTCTTTGAAAACTAGAAAAGAGGCTTCACCCCAATTCCATCTCCTCCATCTTGAGTAATAAGCACGTGCTGTAAGTTTATTTTGAGTGGGGGACGATTAAACATACAGGACAGAAGCGATACTTAAAATACAATGACAAACAGCAGCCAAGTTTATCACAATCATCATCTTTACTCTATCAACTTAGTCACAAAGTAGGGGAGCTGAGCAGAAGACGGGGTGAAAGAGGAGTCATTTCAACATGCCCACTCAATCCCCACCCATCTGTACAGCTGTCCAAAGAGATTCCCCAAAGGAAAAAAGGGTTCCATATTGAAGAGGGAGTGTGTCTCCAGGAGGGGCCTATGCCTTTGAGGGATCTTAACATCTACTGTGCCATTCTATTTGTGACCTCAACCCATGTTTGCATTAGTGGCCCCTGAACAAGCAAGCATTTAACCCTACATAATGCATCACTTTGTGGACCAAATATGTAGGGAGGAGATGTTAATTAGATCCCAATATAGTGGCAGCAAAATGGATTTTCATCACTCTGCCTACCTTCATTGACCCACCTTGAGCTCTCCAGCCCCACTCCTCATGCAGAGATGGAGGCACTAGCAATGCTGTTCTCTGCTTAGCACGCTTCCATTAAAGTGCAAAGCTGTACATACACACACAGAGAAGCATGCACATACCCTCTGGAGCCAGCCTCACTGCCTGCTCAGCTGAGAAACTGCAGTTAAGACAAAAGAACAAAAACAAAATCCCTTCAAGTAGTTTTAAAACAGCTCTTCGTTGAGGCTGAAACTGCACTGAGGCAGTGACTTGGGGCCACTGGGGGTGATAAGGCAAAGAGAAGTATGAAGTCCTGGAAGGATGGAAGAATGATGTGTCAGTAGTGAAAGACAAGTTATTTTGTGGGTTGCTCCTTCGCACACGCTCATGTGCTCTCATCCTTGGCTGATCAGCACAGGCCATCTGTTTACTTCTGCACACAGCTGGGCCACGTAAGCCCCCCGCAGGCAGCCGACACAATGATGTAGATGACCACCTGGAGGAAGAAAGCACTGTCACATGGATAGAGAATCTTTCCTATCACTCAGCGTGTAGCAGTCAAGTACTTAGTACAAGGTTTGGAAACCAAGACAAGGGTACTATTCCTGTCTCTGCCACCAACTTCTCCTTTGGCATTCAACGACTCGGGGAAAATCTGCCTCAGTTTCCCCAACTGCAACACTGGGATAACACTACTCGCTCTGCAGAGTGATGCAAGGCTCCATCAGGTGCAAAGCTCTCCTTATGTCGCCTGCAATTATGCCTTGAGGTCCTCAGATGAAAGATGTTAAGAGCAAGAACATTTGAGGGTAAATACCTGAGGAGGAGGAGAGGCCATGACTCAGGCATAATGCTATTTCAAGTAAGAGTCAGCAACGGGGGCACAGGCACTCCTTAAAACTTAAGTCTCCACTGGCCCCAGATACTGTGAATCCAGCGCTTCAGATTTTAAGAATCAACAAGACAGCTATGTCCCTGCCCTCCCTTAAAGGGCTATATACAACTAGAGAGAATGGCGATGGGACACCCTCTGGAATGCTACACTTCCTGTCCTTCTCATCTGATACATTAAGATAGAGGATATCACCCCTGCACACCGTTATGGGCAGAGCTAGAAATGGCTGGAAAAGAGAAATCCCTTCCTGTAAAAAATTTCCCATTTTTGAAAAAGGTCCTTCATATTTGGGATGGAACAAGTCAAAATGAAACTTTTTTTGTGGGAAGGGATTTAGAGAATTCCATTTTGAGAGAACCAAAATGGAATGTCTGGCTTCCTGCCTGAAGGAAGCCTTTCCCTCCCCAGGAGCTGGCCGCCTAACTCCTGGGGCCTGGAACTAGCAGGCAGAAAATGTAATTGACAAGAGTTTTCCAGGTGGGCAGCCAGCCAGGGAACCATCACTTCAATTTTCTTGATGGAAAAACAGAATTTTTTGGCAAAATGAATTTTCTGCAGAAGATATTTTTGGGAAAAGGGCATTTTTTGTTGGGAAATCATTGATGAAAAATTCCCAAACAGCTCTAGCGTAAAAAGGGTAGTGAAATGTTGGTTCCTAGCCTTGGGAAGAGAACCTTATAGTGATGGTGGTAAATGGGTTCCTTCTTGGAGACACTGGTTATTTGGGGGCTACCGTGAACAGACATGGATGACATTTTCTAACATCCAGGCCTCACTTTAGAAAGGCGCATGTGCGTTACACCCTTAGACGACAGAGGATGAAGGCCAGTAACTTACAATCGATACTACTGTGATGATGATGGTAAGCTTGAGGTTCTTCATACACATGGCTCTGGCCAGGTTCCTGCTGGTAGTTTTGAATGTGACAGACTATGAGAGAAAGATAACCCCCACTTAGTCCATGAGCCCAGGTGAGCAGCCCTAGTCCTCCAGTTGGATTTCATCAAAATCCCTCCTGATCCAATACCTAATCTCCAACAGCCTGCCAAGGGGAGCAGTAGGGGCAAAAAACCTAACTGGCTTCAAGACTGAACTTGGGAAGTTTATGGAGAGGATGGTATGATGAGACTGCCTACAATGGCACGTAGCCAGTCTGCAACTGCTAGCAGCAACTATCTCCAATGGCTAGTGATGGGACGATTAGCTGGGGAGGGCTCTGAGTTACTACAGAGAATTCTTTTGCAGGTATCTGACTGGTGCATCTTGATCACACGCAGGGGTCAGGAGGGAATTTTGCCCCAGGTCAGATTGGTGTAGACCGTGGGGATTTTTCACCTTCCTCTGCAGCATGGGTCACTCGCAGGTTTAAAGTAGTGTAAACAGTGAATTCTCTGTAACATGAAGTCTTTAAACCATGATTTGAAGACTTCAGTAACTGAGCCAGAGGTTTGGGGTCTATTACAGGAGTGAGTGGGTGAGGTTCTGTGGCCTGCAATGTGCAGGTCAGACTACCTGATCATGATGGCCCTTTAGGCCTTAAAGTCTATGAGTCTGTGTGCGCGTGTAAGAGGTGCATTCCCTGTGCCCAACCCACACCTCTCCATCAGCATTTACAATAAACCTGGATACTTCCCACTGCCGAAGAGCAGGTCATTTCATCCAGTGGAGGTTGTATGGGGCCTCTGTCTCCTTGAGATGTAAGTCACTTATTTGCTTTGCCCCTTCACTTCCCCTAGGAAGGGGAGCCCCTTCCCACTCCTGCCTCTGTACCTGCAATGCTTTAGCACTGATCGTCTCAGTGGGCAACAGGATTGGGGCCCCAAGTTTCTGCACTAGTTTTCTTCCACAGAAGTAGTAGTTAAAGAGGCAACATCAAAGCTTGTGTGGGGCTGAAAATTAGCCTTGTACATGGGCACCCCTCTGCTCAACCCTCCAGCTTCTCTATGCACTGCCTGTTCACATGTCCTGTGTTGCACATACAGCCAGGCTAATCTACCCTGTTCCATTTGCAGGCCTACTATCCAGTAGTAGAGAGGGCATTGTGCACAGTTTTACCATTGTAAACAGACATATTAGGAGGAGAGGTTTCAAACTGAGAAACTTTCGATACCAACTCCCTTTCGGGCCGAGCTGACTGGAGACCTTTGAGAACCTGAAGCTTAGCTCCAATATTTATGCTATTCTGACCTTGTGGTAAGTCTTCACTTTATTCCTTTTTCCCATCCTGCCTCTCTGTCATCCGGAACCTCACCACTCTCCAAATCATAGGGTTTCATCCCAGGATGGCAGCCTGTTGTCTTTTAAGATCAGATGATTTCTTGCACAAAAAACCCTAAACATCCCCGTGCAAAGAGCTTTCTGAATGGAAAAAGAGCTGGCGAATGCTGGACATTCAACACAGGATCATGCAACAGCTTCCAATGCAATCCAGCTATAGGAAACTCAGCAACACCCTCTGTTGGGAGCAAGGTGAATTTTCTGAATCTCCTTGCATGATTTCCCCTTCTCCCTTCTTTTCTTAAATGCAGAAGGGCATTTCTTGACATTTCTGAGAGGTGAAGAACAACTTCTAGGGGACCCGGTCAGAGCTACGTGGGTGTTAGCAGCACTAACTTGTTTCTTTTCAATAGCCAAAGCACTATTATAGGCCAGAAGGCTTCCACATAATTAGCCTGAAGTCAGTCGATCTGAGAGTTTTCATAATTAAGGTTTCTATAATGAAGAGCATAGATGTCATGGAACCAAAATATGAAGAAAACCCAGACTGTAGGTTTCCTCTTACATACTGGAAAGCAGGAAGGAAGGGCATGTGGGCATCTGGGGCTTGTGTGCACAGACAGGAAGAAAGGGGAAGAGTGCAACTTATACAGGAAGGTTCCTTATCATAGAAGGAGCACCTAACTGAACTAGCACCAGGGAGGTAGGAATCAGGCATTACTCCAATGGGAACAAAGTTTAGACAAGTCTACATGCCTGGTATCCAGTTTCCACCGACTCATCTCATGCACTGGTATGCCTTGGAGGCAAATAACAGAAGACACAGTGCAGTAAGGAATGAGGGCACAATTAGCTATGCCACAAGCAGAATACAGCCTTGTTGTTGGAAACCAAGTTGCCTAGGTAAGGTCTAGAGGGGGATTGAAAGAAAGTCATGTGTCTTGTACACACGACATGCCAGTCACAATAGAAACACAAGGGCTTAGAGTCTAGAAGCCCCAATATTTGCACGATGTACAGCTCTAGGGCCTGGTCTTTGCTCCACCTGCACCCATTGCACACTGGATAATATCAGCTTTTCCTCATAACTAATATGGTACCAGCATGTCTGGTTACTGCATACAGTACACACCACCTCCGCCCCCCGCTTCCCCTTATGCCTCTCTGTACTTACTGAATCCACTAGATTCTCAGTTTTGTCTATCAGCAGCTCCAACTTCTCTCCTCTTTGAGCCACCAGGTCTTAGGGATGAAGAACAAATCAGTAGTCAGAATCCAGGTGCAAAAGCACCTTCCTTATCCAAGTCTCTTGCTACTTCAAGGCCAGGAAACATCTCTAATACAACTAGGATTGGCAGAATTCAATTATTTTTATAATTTCAACAAATCCATTTATTTTAAAGCTTTTTTCTATTTTTATCAATTTAAATTTTCACAGCTCCAGGACATCACATAATTGTCTGAACCGCCCCTCCTGCCCCTGTGACAGTAGACGTTGAGAATTAAGAAGCTTTATAACTTAACACAAATTGTCAACATATGTCAGGATGTACAAAATAAATATCCTTAAATCAAACTAAGTTCTCAAGCAGCATTTTTCTTATTTTATCTAAGTTTTGAGTAATGTCGATGGGAATATTTTTTCCTTGGTTTGGGTATGTGTACAGTGAAATAGACGTTTACCAATAAAAAGCTCACATTTAATGCTAGACGTTTAAGCGTTGTGCACACCCCCTCTAAGCTACTTGGAGTACAGTATTTGAGGTGGAGGGAGGAGAAAGGTCAAAATTTCCATGTCCCAAGCAATCCCAAATCACTTTCTGAGCCAGATCCTAGAGTTTCACCAATTTATACCAGCTGAGGATGTGGCCCTCTATCATAAGCGAGGAAGCAAGTTTTTCTTGAACTCCATTGCAGTGGGCTAAACATTGTCAGGCACTGTTTAAGAACAAAGCCCTCAAAATGAAACAGTCATTGCATTAGTCATTTAACAAGCTACTCGAGGCTTTGAAGGAAGCATTAATACAATACCTCTAGCTTCATCTCGCTTGTATAACTCTATACACCTGCTATATAGTTTGGATCAGAAGTAAATATTTTAGTGTAAAAGAGCCCTACATCAGAAACTGGTGAGTTGCTATTTAATCAACCTGGCTATGACAAGGAGCCACATGGATTTTAAGGCCTGTTTGCATGGTGGGGTAATGTGTTCCAGAGGAGTGTGATTTCTAAAGCACACTAACATGCTGTACATTAACTGGCCTGTGTCGACCCTGCTTGTGCGCACTAAAGGTTCCCTACTGTGCTTTAATGTAATGCATTTCAAACAACACTAGATCAAAGCACACCAGCAAGGTTTACACAGACCAAGTAATGCATTTTAAAAAACACAACCCTGTAGAGCACACTACCCCACTGTGTAGACAAACCCTTAGTTTGGATAAACCATTGCCTTCTCCAAGAATAGAAGGAGTTCCAAATCTTTCCAGCTTTAAGACTCTTCAAATCCATCAGCAAAGGAGTGATAAAAGTGCTTTGATCCTGCACTCAGACCCACATGGTTTTCAATGCAGAATGGAGATTGAGCATTTGGAATTTGGAGCACATCCACCACTGGTCTGCAACACCACTCCTCAATTCCAATCTGCCACTCACAGTGAAATCTTAGTGCAAACAAATTCCTCTGCAAACTCAGGGCACTTCTGTATGTGGTGTGGAATACTCGCCAACTGTAGAAGACTCTGTTGTTCAACCAGGTTACTACTTTAGAAGATGGCAGGTAAACCTTAGCTTCCCATAAAGCATCAGCTGCACAATACCATTGGCAATGCCTCCGAAAGGGATGCTCCTCTGGGACCCAGGGTTGTGCGCTGTGTGCAGAGCAGGAAGTGAAGTGATAAATACCTATGTTTCGGACCATGATTCCTTTAAGTTCATCAACCTGGGCTTGTGTCTCCACCATCTGATCAGTGCCCTTGTTCTCCGAGTGGTGTTTCTGTAACAGATGAACTGAGTCAGTGATGGTACAGATCTATTTAGAATGAAAACAATTTCTCCTATCTCAGCTCCTCGTTTTCTCCTAAAGAGCTTGCTGGCAAGCCGGGGGGGGGGGAGGGAGAGTGGCAGAGGGGGAAGATAATCCAAACCTCTACAGCACCTTTCAAAGCGTTTTGCAAACAGCTGCACTAACCCCAGAGGGATATTGTCCCAGTTTTACAAAGAGATTCTGAGACATGCAGAGACCAAAGCCATAAGTGCTAACTGCCCCAGTTGCTGGCATGTACTAGTGCCAAGGTTTGTTTGAACACTCTGCATTCATGGCCGTTTCCTAGGAGGTGTGATGTGCAGGAGCTTGCTGCTGTGGGCAATGAGCCATAGGTGAATTGGTGGCCATAACTGGCCTTTCCTCCCTCTTTAGCCCTCTAGTTACCCCATCAAGAATCCCAGCTGCTTTTAAACTGAAGATAGAAACTACACAGCAGCAACCTGTGTGAGACTCTTCCAAAGCCAATGGACCAGACAACCTAATTTGGGTGGGATTCCAGATGCTATCTAAAGGCACCCAGTTGCCTAGAATGCTGCCACCCATTTACAGGATATAGGGTCAAACTCGCAACTCTTGCTGGCCCTGCACTGCCACCACAACTTCATTCTGGATTACAGTCACTGCTGCCACCTCCACCCCTCCCCTTCCAGTGATGCTCCACCAAGGAAACATCTCAGGAACTGAACTTATAATTAAGGTATGTGAAATTTAAAGTCTGTCGGCCTGGCTCTGCAACTCTAGTCTTGTTCATGCTGCTCACTGGGAGCTAGCTACCTTCTCCTCTTACCATGTTAGGCAGCCTAATTGGAACAGACTCTTGAGGACAAGCCCATGGCCTCCACTATGAAAGGAGTGCCCTGAGACCATTAAAGGGCAAGCCATAGGAGAGCTGATCCTTTGGGTGATAGCAGGGGGCCAGAACCACCCCGTGAGCTGTGCTTACTGTTCACTACTGACTTCACAGGAATCCCGTTGGCTGCCTTTGCATCAACCCCAGCAAACCGAGCCTTGTCCTGGGCAGATGCTCGATTTTAGCCACTTCTGGCAGACCCCACGCCCAGTGTGTTACGCTCTGGCTGCGCTCACATAGTCAGTCACACCACTGTTAATTTTCATTGACCAGAGGACAGGATGGAAGTGGGGGTGGCAGAGGTTGGTTTTAGGAGGAGGTGAGAAGAGCTGCTCGCTAGCTAAAACCACCACCAAGTTAATGGCTAGCTGAGCCCACTCCTTATCCCCACCCAAATATTACCCATTTGAAGGTCTGTATGCATGAGTCCGGGGTGGTACTGGAGAGGTCAAAAGGTTCAACCCCCCTCCCCAATTAAGGCACATCACACTTTGGAGTCCATAGCCCCTGGCACACATGCAGCCTCCCCCGACAGAGGGAGTTTTTCTGTCACCGTAGGAACACTACCTTCCTAAAGGATCTTAGGTCCACAGAAGCCCTCTTCAACACAGCTACAGATATAGAGAGGTTAGGTCAACATAGCTAACAGGAGCATGGTTTCTTCACAGCCCTGACCAACGTAGCTATACCGATACAACTTTTACGTTTAGACCAAGCCACAAGTTACACAAACTTCCCTCTGGGGTAAAAGCAGGAGCCTCCCCCATCTACTTCCAATAATTGGATGGGTGGGACTTCTCTTAGTGGGATTTAGCCTGGTCTCACAGAAATTTGCTGTCCCTGCTGTGAATTACTGGTCATTACCCAATGGCACTTACACAACATCTTGTAAAACCAAACAGCAAGCCTAGCCCCACCTTGCAAGTGAACCAAGGCTGTATTTTTAAGGATGGTCCACAAAGTTAATTAAAATAAGGAAGTGTTGGGGGAGGGGGGACGGCACGGGAGAAGAGAAAAACCCCCATATGTCCCAGATTTGTCTGCAAACAGAAGGGAAAAAATAAAGGCAAACCCAGATGAAGCATCAGTGAGCACAGAGATCTAGCATGCCTAATAGCAGATATGTTCTGGAGTCTCTGCCATTTATTAGTTTAGATACAAGCACACTCCTGAAGGCAGCAGAGATCTTAGGGCTAGGAGGCTGTTCTGAGGGCCAAAACAGTGTAAGGCATTGCTTCCTTATTGTAGTTCACTAGAGACTTTTACTCATCAGAATTGGACAGATCTCAATCTCCATCACTTCTGACACATAAAGAAGCAAAGCTTCGTAGCACTAGTCACATACATGTAAGTTTTAATAATCTATTTTATTATGTATGGGTTACCTGGTCTTTCTGGGAAACACACTGGAGTTCTTATGCACCATTTCTCTCATGTGCACAACAACGAATACAATCACAGCAGAGACTGCAACATGGCACTGATGATTAAACACCCTCAGAGTTACTATTTGGCCAATCTGGTAAGTACCACACCTTAAGGATATGTAATGGGGTGTTATGATAACAACCAATTCCTTTAACGAACTTTGCAACATGAGCCACTGGCACTCTCTATAGTTAAGGTTAAAAAAGCAAGGTTCCCTTTTCACACACACTTCACTTGTGAGTTTTTGGCTGAAGTTTTCCATTTTCAAAGTTATCTTTGAAAATGAGAGAGCTGGGAAAGTTTGAACAATGTTCCTTCATTTACAGGAGTGAAAATACGTGCCTACACACTTAGAAATTCTAATTATTATTTCAATAGGGCTTTTACTGAAAAAGTGAGACTGCTTGGTTTGAAAAGCTTTTGATTTATACCCATTGAAAACCATATCCCAAAACATATACAGTAGAAAACTATCCTTAAGAGTTTAGGACCACACTGAACATGAGAATGGAAGATGAATTACATACATGTGTACCATGAATTATGTACAGACTTTAAAGGAATGGACAAGGTCTGCAACCCTGTAACTCCTCTCCCTACCTGGGATTTATCCCTCTGAGGTTGCTATAAGGCTCTTATGCTTTTATTTTCTAAATTTATTAGAGAAGCCCTTATTTCTTTTAAAAAGGAAAATAATCTGGAGCTATTTAAGTTAAGTGCCAATGTGGACACAAGAACAAGTGGCGATAAACTGGCCATCAACAAGTTTAGGCTAGAAATTAAGTGAAGGTTTCTAACCATCAGAGGAGTAAAGTTCTGGAACAGCCTCCCAAGGGGAGCAGTGGGAGCAAAAAACCTAACTGGCTTCAAGACTGAACTTGGTAAATTTATGGAGGGGAATGGTATGATGAAATTGCTTACAATGGCATGTGGCCCATCAGCCACTGTTTGTAGTAAAAATCCTCAACTGCTGGAGACACTAGATGGGGAGGGCTTTGAGTTACTGTAGAGAATTCTTTCCCAGTTATCTGCCTGGCAGGTCCTGCCCAAATGCTGAGGGTCTAATGGATCACCATATTTGGGGTCAGGAAGGAATTTTCCCCTGGGTCAGACTGGCAGAGATCCTGAGGGTTTTCACCTTCCTCTACAGCCTGGGGCAAGGGTCACTTGCAGGTTTAAACTAGTGTAAATGGTGAATTCTCTGTAACTTGGAAGTCTTCAAACCACGATTTGAAGATGTCAGTAACTCAGCCAGAGATTCTGGGTCTATTTCAGGAGGGGTGAGGTTCTGTGGCCTGCAACATGCAGGAGGTCAGACTAGATGATCACCATGATTCCTTCTGACCTTCAAGTCTATAATATTTAAGGTTTCACTTTTTGGTGACAACTGTGCAAGAGTCAAGATAACAACAGCATTTCTGTTTTCTGGTTAACTGTGTAGTCTTTGGGACCAAAAAATTAGTTAGGCTACCGCTCATAGGAACAATACAGCACCCGATATGATGGAGCAGGAATTTTTCCTAATATTTTGGACGACTACTGTGTGTGTCTCAGTTTCCCCTGCATGCTGCATGGTTAACTAGGTGGGGGGGATCCAGGTATGACTGATGTCTGGCTGTCTGCGTCCTGGCCCCAAGCCACGAAGAGTCCCAGAAGACAACTACCCAGACACTGGATATGAAGCAACTAACAACCATGGATGACCCACCCCTGAAAGCCAGCCAGGTTTGACCAGCTGGAGAACAAAGGGCTAGGAGGAGGGCCATGTGACAGTGTTTGCCTGGGAACAAGGACAAAGGAGGGGTCAGGTTAAGTGTGGGTTGCAGGAAGCAGGAGAAGCTTCTGGACTGTATTAAGAAGGGATCAGAGAGCAGCTCTGGGCTCTGAACTGACCCAGATGGACCAGGCTGTAACGTTCTGTTCTCTGTGATAACAAAGGACTTTCTACACTGTGTTCCAGACACCTAATAAACTCTTCTGCTTTTACAGTCCTGGCTGAGAGTTACTCCAGGAAACTGTGGGTGCAAGTCTCTGGTGTGTAAATCTCCCTGCGGGGTCCAATCCACATGGACCCGCTGCAGGAAGCTCATGGCATGGAACAGGTGCTGAATGCTCCAGGGTTCAGTCCCAGGAGGTGGTGAAGCCAAGGGGCTTACTCCAGTGAGAGTGTGACCCTAAGGGGGCTGATGCACTGAAGGGGTATGCCCAGGGACTGTTCCAGAGCTGTACGAGAGCTGGATCAGTGACACCCTATTGCCATCTCAGTTATTTTGCACTTCCCCACTGATTTTAGCAATGCAGCTTTAGATATACGCATCCAGCAACTCTCAGACCCTGGGAAATGTGTCTAAGTCAGGTCTCTAATCTCACTTCTCCTTGGAACTGCATTTGCATTTCAGGCTGCAGCAGCCACATTTCATACTTTTGCCCATCTGCTTCCCAGTACAGCTTTGATTAGAGGACTCACCTTTGAATGAAGTGGAGTCATAGCATCCATTTTTTTTGCCTCAGACTCACCATGTGTCACCCTAAAACCACCCTGGTCACTACACATGCAGTGAGCTAAGCAGCCTTGCTCTGTAGCCTCTGCTGCCAGTCCACATCATCACATCCCTTGGGTGTGTTACCAGAGCATGTCAGGGTAGATATGAGCCAGCACACCCCAACTCCCAGCTGTTTTCCTCCAATCAGACAGAATGGCATTTAGAGTCCTTAATACTCCTGAGTATCGACCAGCTCAGGTTAGGGTCCTTCCCCCATCCCATCCATTGTGTGTCAGCTGTGAACAGTTACCCTAAATAGCCAGAACAGCATTTACTTCAGAAACACGGCAAGAAGTTTATATGGTTTGTAGGGGCCTTCATAAACACACGTGCAGACCAGAACTCTCTCTCAGGCAGCCAGCAGAAGGCACCCCCTAGACACTGTCCAAGGTTGCAAAATTAAGAGGTCCCTTGCCAGGCAGATGGGACAGAGCAGGAAAAGCAATGACCTCGGGAACAAGTGCAACTCTCAGGCTTAAGGCAATGGCAACAGGAGCAACAGTGAGGACAGCGATGACGGACGTGCCACTCACCCCTGCTAGCCAGCAATTCTCTGAAGAGGATTATAACCAGTTATTCCCAGGGCATAGCACACCACACTAGTCCTGGCTTCAGTAAGCCAGGCTTGGGTAATTTACTCCCTACTGTGTCAGCTCAGAGCACGCTGGATTGCACTGGGAAAGCCAATTGCACCAAGGCACTTGCTCTGCCAGTGCTTTCTGTCTGGACTGGATTAATTTCTGACATGGATGGCACAGATGATTAACTTTGCTCACAGCGAGTAAAGTACCAGTGGTGGGACGAGTGCCTTTGCACCACTGGTATCAGTGGTTGTGATAAATAAAGTGGGGGGGACACCCAGCCAGCCAGTTAGCTGTAAAATCCCTCTTGGTAGCTGTTCTTTACTTGCTTTACCTATAAAGGGTTAAAAAGTCCCCCAGATAAGGGGAAAAAAAGTGGGCACCTGACCAAAATAGGTGGGATTTTTGGGAAGGCTATGGGAAGGCTAGAACTTTTTAAAATGGGAAAAGAAACTATCCCTTTGTGTCTGTTGTTCTCTGGGAGGCAGGGACAGAGCAGTAATGCTGTGTAAGGTTTGAACCAGGTATGAAAAAGTATCTTCCATACCTAGAAGAAATAACTTGGATAGGGAATGTTTAGTTAGACGCTATCAGGTTTATTTCTTATTTTGGCTTGTGGATCTCCTTTGTGCTAACCCCTGATGCTTTTGTTTGCTTGTAACCTTTAAGCTGAACCCCCAAGAAAGCTAGTTTGAGTGCTTAATTTTTGGAATTGCTCTTTTTAAAATCTAGCAAAAGCCTGAGTTCCAGTTGTATTTTTTCCCTTTTTGTTTTTAACAAAATTTACCTTTTTTAAGAACAGGATTGGATTTTTGGTGTCCTAAGAGGTTTGTGCATGTTGTTTGATTAGCTGGTAGCACAACTAATTTCCTTTGTTTTCTTTCTCAGCTCTTCCCTGAGGCGGGGGTGTGTGGTGGGGGGATGGGAAGGGTTTGAGGGTACCCCACGGAGAGGAATTCCCAAGTGTTCCTTCCTGGGTCCAAGGGTTTTTTTTGCATTTGGGTGGTGGCAGAGTTTAGCGAGCCAAGGTCAGAGAAAAGCTGTAATCTTGGGAGTTTAATACAAGTCTGGAGTGGCAAGTATTAAATTTTAACCCTCCTTAGGGAGTAAGGCTGGATGTAAAGGAAATCAGAAACATCACTGGCTTATTAGCTACTCACAGCTGCTGTAAAATCCCTCAGTGTATGCAGCACCCTACATATCGTTATGGGCCAAGCAGCACAGGAAGGTGCGTCCTAGTTATTGTCATACCTTCCTCATTCCCACTACAAGTGTGTTTTTGCCTGCGATGGGAAGAACAAAGTATGTGATCAGCCTACACTTGCAGCATTAGGCCCTAGAAATGGCATTTACTGCAAAATAAAGTTTTGAGCAGACATTTAGACAAATGGGGTGAGCAGTCAGCATTTGTATTTTTAAAATACCCTATGCTCACTGCACTTCCCAATTTAGACCTCTTTAGGGAGTCTCGGCACAAATGGTTCCATAGGATTGAAACAGAAAGTTCTCTGCTATGTGCCAGTAAACGTGAGTGCCAACTGTGGTGTTCTCTACGTTCCTCCATCCACCACCTGCAATGCTTACTGATCACATGCATTCATGTGACAGGTCCAGAGGAAGCAGCTCCTGTTCCAAAGCCCACCCCCTATCAGTAACAGATTGAATGATTTTTGGAGAAATCCCGTCTGTTGGCCCTCAGCCAAACAGTTTGAAGCCAGCCACTGTGTAAGTTTCCACCACAGACTCCACTCTCCCCTCTCTCCCCCACACATCACCCTTTGCTATTCAGTCTTCACTCTCTCTGCATCACATTGCCAATGCATGTTAACTCTCCCCCATGGAGCTCTCTGTTCCAGTCCTTGAGCCCTGCCCTTCTGTATCCGCCCTCACTACACACTCTTATGCCAATGCACAAGCATCATAGGGGAGGGAATTCTATAGGCAGCCATAATACAAAGTGTGCAGGTCTGCAAGAGTCTACACGCGCACCTGTACAAGTTGTTTTTGCCCTTCTTTTAATAAAGTGATCTTCAGGATCTCAGACAAATGTGCAGCTGAGCTCCAGAGGACGTCTCCCCTCATTTGGGCAGCTTTTGCAGAGTCTCCACTCAACACCGCAGCTCTCAATGGGGACAGCTATACCTCCCTAATGAGGATCACTAAAGCACTGTTCCTTCACCAGCCTGTAGCTTTGCTGGAGAAGATATAGCAGAGTAATATTCTGTTTCTTCTGCCCCTTTCCATTGCCAGTGCAGAGAGTAATGAGACACTGAGCCATGGAGGGTAACCACCTTGCCAGTCCTGTTTGTTTTGCAGTATGCAGGATTAGGAGTTGCTCTTTTTTCAAGCCACCTACTCTTTTGGGGGTCCAACAGGGCAGACCAAAACTTGATCTAAACCTCTCCTTTACATTCCAAGAGGCTTAGGACACTACATTCTGAGCATCTTAGCACTGACAAGTCCAATGGAATGAGACAGGTGCATTTCACCAGCACCATTTCTATGTTACCAGTGTTCTAGCTGTACAGGTCTTGCAGGCTGCTTTCAACCACTTCCTACATCTACTTTGGCTTGCTACTAATTTCCAAAAGCTTACAAGTGAAGTTCTACCCAGAGATTCTCAGGTTTATCTTCCCTGTTACTTCAGTACCCTTGTAGATGGCTTGAAATCTATGGGTGAAGAACACAAGTACTAAGTATTACAGGAGGCAGAGGGACATGGAAAAATAAAAACTGAGGTGAAAGCTAAGATTACATAGCTAAGATTACAGAGTTTATGTCCCTGCTCTGACTTTGTACAGTCTTGGGCAAGTCACTTCTCTTGTGTGCCTCAATCCTCAGCTGGGAAATGGGAACAGCAACTGCAAGGTTAATCGCAAAGTTTGTTATCAGGGCCCTGTGTACACTGCAGCAAGCTAGACTTAAATTCTGTGGTGCTCTAGTGTGGCAAACTGACTGGAAATTCTGTAACAGCTTCATTTAATTATACAGGTGGATTTTATTGAATTCAATAGGAAAGTGAATACTACAAGCAATACTATAACCCCATGATATTTTATATTTCCTTTTGTGCTACTCTACATTTCCAGTATGCTAATTATCGGCATAATCAACATCATTATGAAGGAAGCTGGGTGAGAGAGGCAGGGTGAAAGCTTTCCACGCTCAGGAGGCAGTTTAGGATTGTTGGATAAGCATATTAGCAGAATTTTATTGTGGATCACTTGAGCAGAAACAGAGCGTTGCTATTAAGCTGTCATTAGGAGTCAAAATTTAACTGAAATGAATGGGGCAGTTAATCGCTCAAAGTTATTGTTTCCATGTTACCTGAGACTACGGGCAGTCTCTTTATATTCAGTTCATATTTTTAACATCCCCTTGAAAGGTTTTCAATATGGAAGTTGAGACTGGAGCAAGATCTGTGACAAAGGGTGGATTCTACAAGAAATTCTCCAATCTCAGAACAGCAGACTACATCAGGCTGTGCTTATGACTATCAAGTGCTTAGATGTGTCCAGCTCTAGAAAGGCTACATACTCCTGAGGTGTCAAAATACAAACTAGTCCTGCTGAAGAGAAGCGTATCAATGTTCAGGTAGGAGTTCCCAACACAGCTCTGCACAAGCTATTACAAAGTATGCATGCATTTTTCTCTCCAAACACCACTTTCCTCCCTACTTAGGGGAACTCTTTCCAAGGATGGGAGTGGAGTCTGACTAGGGTCTTGGAAGATTGTCTGTGAAATTTTAGTTTGCACTGACTTTGCTAGTGCTTTTAACGTAGCCTGTTGTAAAAATAAGCAAATATCTAGATGAGTTGATTACATGGAAGATCTCTGCATACCCCTGGTTGAAAACCACTGATTTAAAGCCAACAACAGGAGTGTTTACAAGGGAGAGACGAGACTGGTTAGACAGCCCCTTCTGACTATATGTATCTTACCAGCTGTGCAGCCAAGATACTGGAGAATTCGCTGTTCATGGCATATGGAAGTGCTGTCTGTGCTCTTGAACCATATGTAGTTTGAAATCTCTTTTTGATTTCATTCAGGAAACTGAAGGCTCTGGAACGTTCAAAGTTCTAAAAGTAAAAAAAAAAAAAAATTCACAGCAGGCAGAAAACTGCAAGTCACCCAACACTGTTCTAGTTAGGGAACTGTGGGATAGGTGGCCTACAGAAAAACTTAAAAGATATGTAACCATTTAGAGACCCTCCAACTTTTATCAAACATGAACAACCGAGCTGCGCATAACCCTGCAAAAGCCTTGCTACCTCTTCCTCTTAATCTCTTTGTTAAGGGCAGTCACTTTTTTAATATCAGTCTGTTTCTTGCTGAATACCCACTGGAATCAGGCATACAAAGCTCAAAAGCTAGCCTGTGCTTCATTTACCTTTTAAGGGGAAACAAAGACAAAAGACTTCACAGCCTCCATTTGTACCTTCTTCCACAGTTGAGGGTAAAGCTTAAGTGTACTGTACTAATGACTAAGGATGCCTTAGAGATGACTGCAGAGCGAAAGTCACCTGATCCTTGTAGGTTTATTGTACTGGTCCTGCTGAGAAAGCTGGGTGAATCTTACCAACTTTCCCCCTCCCCTCCCCCACAGGTTTTCACTTGCAAGTAGAAAGCAGCAGGGGAAGTTGGTGTGGTGGGAAGGAGACACTGTCACGCCCCATACACACACCAGCTGGATATTGAGGTAGACTGAACTCAAATATTTGAATTTTGACTTTAAATAGAGGGGCCCATGTTCTGAGTTACACCAGTGTAAATATGCAGGAATGCCACTAAAGAAAACAGCCCCATGGATTTGTGCCCATTATTGATTTTCATGGATAAGCACAGAGAAAAAAAGCTATCATTTGCAGGCTGTATGCATAGTAGCGTTATCCAAAATACTTACATCATCTGTGATACATAGGTATATAATCCGGTCTTGGCAGATATAATGAAATAGATAACTGCAAAAAGGGGGAAAAAAAAAACAAGACTCCATGAACTGCTGTAGAAGACCCCAATGTCTGATGTGTTCAAACAGCTATCTGCCAGACGCACTCAAATTAAGGAGTGGAGCAACTTGCAGCCACCCTACAGAAAAGAAACAGGTCCCAGCATGCAATGCTCCATCTTGATCACAGCATGTTTCTTCTGGGATCTTTGTATTGTAACCTGCATAGAACTAAAGATAACAGCTGTGGGCAGTGGGTACATGTTGGTATCCCAGTGGCTATATGTGGCTCACAGCCCACATTTGGGCACCCCTGGATTAATAGCCAACTGGGGAAATGCCTAACTGCAGATTTATTAAAGTTATGCACTGTACTAATCATTTAACATACCAAGGTAAAACCATCAAGGGACTTCCACAGATTGTGTATTCAATCTTATCAGCCAAAGTATAAAGCAAACAATCATGCCTACCAAAGTAAGACAACATAAATTCCTTGAAAAGGTATAGCTAGTGTGTCCACACAGTAATTTGCTTAATGAAGCAATGAAATTTCCATTGTAAACTCTTCTGGCCCAGGTCTCAAGCTGCAGTGTGGGAGGTCTAGGTTGGCTATTAGGAAAAACTATTTCACTAGGAGGGTGGTGAAGTACTGGAATGGGTTACCTAGGGAGGTGGTGGAATCTCCATCCTTAGAGGTTTTTAAGGCCCAGCTTGACAAAGCCCTGGCTGGAATGATTTAGTTGGGGTTGGTCCTGCTTTGAGCAGGGGGTTGGACTAGATGAGGTCTCTTCCAACTCTAATCTTCTATGATTCTCTAGCACAAGGAGGCAAGTTCATGATTCAGCTCTCTGGGTGCTACCACAACAGAAGTTGTATCAATAACCCAGTTAACGTTTTTACTAAACCAATTTCAAATGCACATGATCCACAGGCCTCCATCAGCTGCTTACACAAACAGCTCTA
Source organism: Chelonia mydas (assembly GCF_015237465.2). Classification (NCBI taxonomy): domain Eukaryota; kingdom Metazoa; phylum Chordata; order Testudines; family Cheloniidae; genus Chelonia; species Chelonia mydas. Next base: position 56,166,747 of record NC_057855.1, read on the forward strand.
TGGTGATTGGCATCCTCCAAGTGCTACGCTGCATTTAACTAACTGTGGAACTCCTTGGAAATAGCGAGCAGCCACATTGCTCTAAGACTTGCATTCATTCTTAATTTTTTGATTTGCACCTAGACTGACACACTTAAGCAAGCCTGATGTTCTGCATTATTAAACACCTACAATGAATACAACAGCAGTGTTCTTCCCAGGTTTTAGAAAGGCATCTTAGTAATACTTTTGAATTATTATATAGCCTCTTTCATCTAAGGATGTAAAAAACAATTGACAAGCCTTTAATTAAGTCTCACAACATTCCTGAGAGATGCAGTCTACCTAGTACAATTTGTCCAGTTCTGCCTCACCTGTGTGTTTGCGTGCACGCACGCACGCACACACACACACACTCACTCTGTTAGACCCCCACTAGGAGTTCTGGACATGGTTAAGATTTTTACTAGTGAGATTGTGAGCCCCTAAAAGCCCAACCCTATTCCCAAAATGGGAATAAACCCCATCCCTTTTATGTCAGAAGCCTCCTTCATGGCAGCAGCAGAGACTGGATAGCATCGGGAAGTCCAGGTGCTAAACAGCATTAGGTAGGGACCCCTGAAACCACAGAGTGTTTGCTTCAGGAGTGGGGTGCAGCAAGATCAGGCATTCACTCCTAAAGTTCTGCATTAATGGGGGCACACCAGGCTTCAGCTATTTTCTCTGAGTTTGTTTTTGGTTTAGAAGCAGAGACTCCAGACATTCAGGCACAGGGGAAGAGCATTCCCAGGTCTCCCTGTCTGTGGGGGCGAGGACGCTGGGCAGAAACACCCCAAAGATTCTATGGCCAGTGGAAAGTAACTACCTAAGGTCTGAATGCTAAGCCCTCTCCTCAGGCCATCTCAGCTGCCCTGCTCAGGTGACCTCAAATACCACAGCTGGACAGAACTGAACTGCATCTTCCCAGCCCCAAGCCATGATCTTTGCTCTGTCCCAGGGGAGGGAAGGAATTGCCTGCTCCCAAGTAGGGGAGCAGGGCTGTTTGGAGGATTTTGAACACAAGTAAGAAGACGTCCCACCTTCCAAACACCCTTCAAAAGGAGGTGTATGGAATTAGAGCCAATCTGCCCATTTCCTTCTCCCGTGGAAGGACAACAGGACAGAGGAGTTCCAATCTAGGGGTGGTTCTCCCCATTTTGTTATGGGCATACAAACACTGCAGAGTTAGATTGCTAGGACGGAACCCCTGTGATTCTGGCTGGGGAGGCGGTTTCATACTGAATGCAGAGTGTGGCTAGTCGCAGTGCTGCCCAATAGCTCCAAGCCCGCACTGTGCATTATCCTACTGCAGTAGTTTAGAAAGTTTGGGAAATGCAGTTCACCCCATTCAAGCGAAGTGTTTAATAAAGCAATAATCCTCCCTTGCCCCAGTTATAGGCACCCACCCCCAGCTGATATCTTCAGTCACTTCCAAGATTAGCTCCCTCAAGGCCTGGGGTATATACACTCCTGCTGCATGTCACATGTAACCCATAGCACACTTGGGAAGCAGACATGTCTGCTAGTAATCATTATCCCTTATCTGAGCTCCCTGAGCAGTTGAGACAGACTGTCAAGCCAAGATCCTCTCTATCAGGAATTAGCCCAATTAGCATGCATCAAATATACTAATGGAGGCACGCCTAGCCAACTGCCCAGCTTGGTTTTAAGGAGAAACTAAGGATTGGAGTAAGGAATGTGAGCTGTCCTCAAGATTAAGATTTAGTATTTTTGTAAAAATTGAAAACTGCCAAGCAGATACTAGGCCAACTCAATGGGACACATCCCTAAAATACAACACTTTGCAGTGCTCCCAGTCAAAGTCCTCCCCAGTTAGAGCTATAATTTGTGGGATTCCTACAAATTTTGTCAGACAGCCTGTGTGTAACAATGGAGCAGGCAGGTCCAGCCACTTGTTACCTGAAAGCACACTTGGAATCTTAAAGTGCACCAAGGATAACAAGTTTTGGACCCATGGCCTTTGACAGTATGAGGGAAAGTCTGGGGTTACTCTAGATTAGAGATCTAGATTTGAGATGCAATTGAAATGAAACACCCTGAACTTTGGGAAACCGTCCACCTGACCTTTGCCACTGCGGTTCATCCATAGTTCTGTGCCTGGCAGTTTGGGTCATGCACTGTTGTAAAGGCAGGGAGTCAGCATACTTTAGGAAAGTTTAAATAAATCTATAGTAAAGCCTTATGCCACACAGATTTCTCTCTCCATGGCCCAAAAGCAAAATTGCACATAAATCAGTCACACCCTTCTGGCCTCCCCCATTGCTGATGACTATTTCTGTGGATATCCAAGGAATCTCAGACTCCTAGCACAAAGATCCTCCTAGCGATACCAGAGGATAATACCAACTCCACTAGTGTCTTAGAGGGATCAGTCTCCAAGAACTACCTGAGGAATGAGATATCTTAAATGTATTGGTAGCCGAGAAGTGTCAGCAATCAGTGCAACAAACCTGGTGCCCTTACACTCTGCATAACTGCAAGTACAGCCCAGGGCATCCCATGTTCAGCACCACTTCAGAAAGTGTGGTTAGATCAATTGCTCATCTTTCAATCTTGACATGTGATGTCTTAATCCAACTAGTTCTCAGAGCTTCACAGGGCATTCAAGCGCTGAATTTTTAACATAAGAAACAAGGTGGGTGGGAGCAATGCCCTTCTCAGGTCTCAATACCTCACTAAGTAGCAATAGCCCAAACTCAGTTTCTCCCCACAGCAGGTCCCTTCTCCACAACCCCAGAAAACAAACCATTACTCACTTTCCATGTGAGTAGGTGAGTTTGTTGTTCTCCGATGGTATCCTTGCCAGGATCTGCTCCGTCACCTCCAGGAAGTTCCCTCCACACCAGGCATGTTTGGCAAGGATGGTCGTGCCTCTGGCAACAACGGCAAACAGGATGGCCATTGCTTCACACTAGCTAGAGACACAACACACACAGGATGAGGGGACTCATAACACTTCCTCTATGGATCCCTCTCAGCAGAGCACAGTAATTCCATTTTAACAGCTCCTCTCAATTTTTGGCATAGAGGGCAGGGAAGGAGTAAGACTGTTCAATATTTCTACCAGATGCCACTACCTGAAGCCCATCTTTCTTCCTCTTCCCCTTCCCCAGGCACCACTCAATAAGATAGGCAGAAGTATGCTGACCTCTCTACAAGATTTCAGTTTGATACAGGTCATGCATCATGGGACTATATGCAGTTAATTTGTTGCAAAGGAGTTTGCTTCTAGGTAACTAAGTTTTCAATTCTCACAGGAGAGTCACAATTTCACATTTCCCAAGTTAGAATTGCACAAGACTTGCTACATACAATGGAAAGACCATCTTAGACTATAAGCTCTTTGGGGCAAAGGCTAGCCCCCGTCTCATAACAGACAAGGGGAGCACAACATTAGTAGCAAGACTATGATTATTGTACCAGTAGTGGTCACAATGCACCAACACCCGTTCTAATGCATGCACACAAATCTCTGTGGTTTAGCTGGTTGTTTTAAAGAGGTTTCCTGATTTTAGTAAATTATGGATTCAAAGTACAGGAGAGACACCAGCAGCTTACAGTTCTGGAACTGCCATATACATTTCCCCAGTAGCATCCCTTGGTCTGGCAGTTAATGAGGTACATATGCTTTAGTCAAATCAAATATCAACATGCATGGACTCCCACAAAACAAAACACTCACAGCATGCCATTCTGCATCTTTTAAAATTAGATTGAATGTTCCTCAGACTGCATCCCTTGGCGGGAAGATAACCACGTATCCTCACATCCTATGAATATATCAAATTCAGCCTGCAGCAGGGTTTAAGCGTTCAAGCAACTGGGGCTATGCTCAGTCTATCAAGACAGTAGAGAAGTACTTGTTAGCTGCTGAGACAGCAGACTGTGTTAATCAGTGGAATATCAGCACTTTAGTCTGCAGTCAGAGACCCAAGATTTAAAAGGTGGAACCCCATGTTAGGGTGCAGCAGTGACATCTGCTCAGGTGGTTTCTCTGACCAGCCAATTCCAGTACATCCATAAGCCTCTTTTCTGCTTAGAGCAGATGTAAAGGGAACGCCTCCTGACCCTGCAAGGGAGCCTACTATTTTCATTTTCCACCTGGAGAGTTCCAATGTCATCCATCTTGTACTCAGCCACTGAAACAAACCCTGTGTGCATCACTATGAATTTGAACTTGGGAAGCACGGCTGGCAGAGCCAGAGGACTGTGTGCCAAGTGACCGGGATGACTGGAAGGTCAGCGTTGAGAATGCCAAGGGATCAAATCCCTGTTCAGACTGGAAAGCAGGATTGTGCTAGTTTACCTGGCACTTTCCTTTCAGTGGGGATGAGGTGTTTTATTCTAGGCCTTAAACTGTAAAAGGCCAAGAAAAGGCACCAAATTACAGCACTTTCAGCGCTAGCCTCCTTGCCCATAAACCCAGCATCTATCATTTCAGTGGACTGTTGTGATAACTGGGCTACAAATTGACCCTAATTGTGAGTTCCACTGTAAAAAGTGATTCAAAGTTCATAAAATATCACAAAACCACCAAATGATGGGAAAAGGTTCAAAGAGACAAAGACTGAATTAGTCCAAACAAAGAGGCCTACGGATACAATTCCAGAACTGTGTTAAAATCATGCCTGGTATACAAGAACAGTGAGACCACAACTGGTGTGTCAGAAGTTAGACCTAACTGGTAACAAAATAATGAGGGGATGGGTATTCTACCCATTGCTCTCTTTTGGGGTCCTTAAAAGAAAAGTTTCAGAGTAGCAGCCGTGTTAGTCTGTATTCGCAAAAAGAAAAGGAGTACTTGTGGCACCTTAGAGACTAACAAATTTATTTGGAGCATAAGCTTTCGTGAGCTACAGCTCACTTCATCGGATGCATTCAGTGGAAAATACCAGTTGGAGAACACTTCAATCTCTCTGGTCTGTAATCGAAGGTGAAAAAAAAAAAAAAAAGCTCATGAAAGCTTATGCTCAAATAAATTTGTTAGTCTCTAATGTGCCACAAGTACTCCTTTTTCTTAAAAGAAAAGACTTTTTTTTGGGAAGAAAGGAGGAGGATACCGCAACTCTGGCTGACTGATAAAAAGGGGAGTGAGCTTCACCATATTGGCTGCTGCCCCATTGTCTCTTGGACCCCCAGACAATCTTCATCCTAACTGAGAGATGTCCTGACAGAGGACTTCCGATGACATCAGCACCTCCACCTCTACAGCTGCAGCTAAACCCAACTACCACCTGGGATGTTGAGTGAGTGCAGTGGCTGAATGGTTAAGTTACTCAACTACAACCCCAAAAGTTGTGCTTTTGAGTCTCACTTGATCTCACACTGAAAGGCATCTCCAGTTCCCACAGTGGCCAAATGATCCAGTGGGTTACGGCAGCCAAGGCAGTTGGATGTGCTGCTGGCCACATTACTCCCTTGGGTACCACTGGCTATGAAACTGACATGTCTTAACCACATAAGCCCCATGAGCCATTGGCTTGGGGAAACTTTAACCTGGGATGTAAGACTGTCACTTGCTGCATGCTCGTTCCCCTCCCCCCCCAACCCCCGTTTTCTTCCCCTCTTTATTTCTTCTCTTTTTCCTTCTGCCTAATTAGAGTCTGGCTTGACTAGCCACGACTGTATATTTTTGCAAGCCTGTGACCAGAGGGGCAGCTAAATGCAATGATCTAAACAGCCTGATGCTAATACAAGTTTGCCAGGTCTTGAAGTGGCTGATCAGACCATGTGCTGTGCCTGGGTTTTTCAGCAGTGAGCGTCAGCACCAGAGACAGCAGCTGCGTTTTCTATCTTTACTGTTCTTTTCTCTTCCGTCCTGTCTCTCTCATTTTGTCATTTAGGAAACTAGATCGGACTTTAACAACAACACTTCCTCCAGGTCATCTCAGCTAACTTCTTCTCTTTTCCCTAGAAAGTACCGTTATCTTGGATGCCATCTGAAAGAGGGTCAAATAAGGTTTCTTTCCTTTCTGAAGACTCTCCTAGAGCTCAAGGGAAAGGCAACAAGGGTTACTGTTAAAATGAAAACCTTATTTAATACTTTACATTACATTTCAAATGCTTTAACTGCCCCCCCTCCCATCTTTAATAAAAGATTAAAAGAATGTTTCATGTGTGTTTGCCATGGTACAAAGCAGGCTGAGGTCACTGGATACCAAACCTTGTTTAAACTGTTTAATGTTGGACAATTTCAGGGTCATGTTAACATCTTTAACTCTTTGGGCCCACATATTCCATCTCAGTTAATACAACAGGACTCCATCTACAGCACGAAAATAACCCATTCCTGACAATAGCGGTAGGTACCAGATTCCCAACAGAAGCATTGAAAACTGCTGGTTTTGGTCCCTTCTGCATTATGTACACTGTTACAAGAAACAAGCATTGAATTTGAAACTTGGTACCAACTTTTGTTTACAGCAACAGGACCAATTCCTAGCACAGGGGTAGACAACCTGTGGCACGTGTGCCAAAGGAGGCACGTGAGCTGATTTTCAGTGGCACTCACACTGCACGGGTCCTGGCCACTGGTCCGGGGGCTCTGCATTTAAATTTAATTTTAAATTAAGCTTCTTAAACATTTTAAAAAACATTATTTACTTTACATACAACAATAGTTTACTTATATATTAAAGACTTATATAAAGAGACCTTCTAAAAACGTTAAAATGTATTACTGGCACGCAAAACCTTAAATTAGAGTGAATAAGTGATGCCTTGGCACACCACTTCTGAAAGGTTGCTGACACCTGCCCTAGCATATACAGAGCTACTGAGACTTGAAATGACTCCGTGCAATCAAGGATCACATCAGTATCCATCATAGGTTGGCAGCATGGACAAAACAACCTGATACGACCTGCACTTCAGCAACCTCTTTTTGGCCAGCACTTTCCCCACCAGGTGCAGAGTCATTATGCATGAAAACAGGAGAAAGGCACATACAGAGGAAGTAGCAGACACCAGACCGTAAAGCAGCCTTTAACTTTTGGACCCAGAAAGCATATACTGAAAGAACTATCACCACCTTTTTATCAAGTCAACCCCTGGTCTGCTCTAGCAATATGGGCATAAAATGACTGGGGTTTTTTTTTTTTTTTTTTTACTTAATTCTGCACATGGGCTTATATTTGATGTTTGTGATATCCCCACTCAGGATCAAGGTTCCACTGGGTCAGCCACTGTAGAGACAGAGATATAGTTCTGCCCTGGTAATCATACTTGCTGAATCTCACTTCAAATTAGATGGTGAGTATGCCTATAGTAGGCATGTGAGAAAGCAGGAAGAAGGGCAATGATGCTAAGACCACAGTGTTACACAGATTAGTTATTCCATAGCTTAGTGGTTTGAAATCTGAGAGAGTTGATCTCATTGTATTAAAGAGTGCTGAGTGCCATGCAAGCTTGCCAACTCATGATGGCATCACAAGAAATGTGTCATGAGGAGGGATTTGAAGAATAGGGTAATGGATTTATGGATTAAGTCAGAAATGGCATTCCATGCTGAAAATCAGCAAAAAGACAGCATAGACACATTTGTGGGAACAGACAGGTGTTCAAGCCTGCATCACTGGCAAAGCTAATGTGATAGGTAGGGCACAAGAGCAGATAAGCAGGAGAGCAGAGCAATGAAAGGTTTAGAGCACTCCAGGCTGCTGAAGCAGACTTTCAGAGAAAGAGGGCAAATCAGATATGCTATTAATGGAAGAGCTTACAAACCCGAGTCCCAGAGAAGACACCCTGAATTGATGAAATTGCAGATGCACGAGAGCTGCCCACACTCACTTTCCCTTGGCCTCTTACATGAAACAGAGGAAAAAAGCAGGCAGGGTGAAGGGCACTCCAGTATTTGTCAGCCAGTCACAGCACTATTTCCCTCCAGTGCCCTTGTGTTCACTGAATTTGCCTCTTTCACTTCCGTCTTGGTCTATAATAGTCAATCTTCAGACCCAAATTAATGGGCTTTCAGCCTCACCGCCTGCTAGAGGTGGAGGGCTAGTCTTACTCCTGCTGCTCCTTTGCTCTGCACTGGTTGTTCAAAGCAGAACTAATTAGGGTCTCTGAATGGCTGCAACTTGATACATACGTTTACCAGCTGCACTGGTGTCCTTCTTGCTTCTTTAAGCTGTGCTGATGGGCTCCCCACTTCCCCATGCCACTTTATATTTCAAAAAGTGCTTGTATTTGCCTCAGTCACCCCCACCTGTCATTCTTACCCCTAGAGGGAACAAGCTGGTTAGGACATAAATCTAGGCTTAAGCAGTAGGACTGACATCTCATTAATAAACTTTCATGAAGCCTTTTTTGCAGCTTTCTTCTCCTGCATCAGTACTGCACAGTCACTCACTGTTGGCTTCTCAGCACTAGCCCCGCTAGCTGCATAGCATCCAGCAAGCTTCCCGCTTATCCTCACTGTGCAGCTGTTTTGTCTACTTATGTAGCTTCAAGGCCCTATCAGCTTGAGGAAGTGAGCAAGCAAGCTCTCAGGGGCTTTGAATGCTTCTCTCTCAGCATGCACCGTTCTCATCTCTGATTTGCAAGAAAAAGGCTAGCCAAAAAGGACAAAAGTTACAGTGGCAAATACATTTATTTGGTGACCTTTTTCTGTTTGCCATCATCTTTGTAGAGATATTTTCCCCAATATTATAGATAGCACATCTGTGATCATGGCATGTAAGACTCGCTATTGTCCCTTAAAGAAATAAGACTCTTCTCTCATTACTTCACCCATCTTCTCTAACAGAACTGCAGTTTTATTAAACGTGCAGGAACACTTCAAGGATAGAACGCTTTGTTTAGTAAGGTTCCCTAAAAGCTCAAGTAGCCTTAACTCCTGTCATGATCCCTTAACAGGTTATTGCTTTCTTCCTCTATGTCGGGCAGATAAATTGGCATCTGCAGCACAGACGTTCAAGATTCTTTTGCAGTATGAAACAAACAAACACTTATGAAATGGAAGCACTTGTACAAAAAAAAAAAAAAATTTAAATAAATAAAAAACAAACAAACATACCCACAGGGCATTTCACTTGTGATCAGAGTAGGGGACTGACTAGGAGTCAGGACTCATGGTTCTGGCCATTCTATCAATTTACACCTTAACCTTTTTTCTAAGGGCATGGCTACACTTGCAGATGTAGAGCGCTTTGAGTTAAACCCACCTTCGGAGAGCACAGTAGGGAAAGCGCTGCAGTCTGTCCACAGTGACAGCTGCAAGCGCACTGGTGTGGCCACATTTGCGGCACTTGCAGCGGCATTGGGAGCAGTGCGTTATGGGCAGCTATCCCACAGAGCACCTCTTCCCATTCTGGTGCTGTGGCTTGTTGGAAGGGGGTGGGTCCTGTCCCAATGCCCCGTGATGCATCAGTTCACATCCCAGCAATCCCTGTGCTTCCATCCACATTTGGCGCCATCTTTCAAGATTTTCTGTACTGTGTGCGCGGTCTTTCCCTTTTGGTATGCAGGAATGGGGCCCGAACTGCTAAGGAGTATGATGACTAGTCTCGCCAGCACGTCATGTTTAGCAGTCAAGTTATTCCTTATGATGCAAAATGACAATGAGGGCTCCAACGATATCGACTCGAGTAATGCATATGACATGAGTTTGCTTGTGGCATTCACGGACATGCTCACCACCGTGGAACACTGCTTTTGGGCTTGGGAAACAAGCACTGAGTGGTGGGATCACATTGTCATGCAAGTCTGGGATGACGAGCAGTGGCTGCAGAACTTTCAGATGAGAAAAGCCACTGTCATGGGACTGTGTGAGCAGCTTGCCCCCACCCTTCCGCGCAAGGACACAAGATTGTGAGCTGCCCTGACAGTGGAGAAGTGGGTGGCTATTGCAATCTGGAAGCTGGCAACTCCAGATAGCTACCGATCAGTTGCTAACCAGTTTGGAGTGGGGAAGTCGACTGTTGGAATTGTGTTGATGCAAGTTTGCAGGGTCATTAATCGAATCCTGCTCAGAAGAACCATGACTCTGGGTAACGTGCATGACATTGTGGATGGCTTTGCACAAATGAGTTTCCCTAACTGTGGAGGGGTGATAGATGGCACACACATTCCAATTCTGGCACCAGCCCACCTAGCACGTTAATCGGAAGGGGTATTTCTCTATGGTTCTCCAGGTGCTTGTGGATAACTGTGGGCATTTCATTGACATTAACGCAGGCTGGCCTGGAAAGGTGCATGACACACACATCTTTTGGAACACTGGCCTGTTCAGGAAGCTGCAAGCTGGGACTTTTTTCCCCAGACCAGAAGATCACTGTAGGGGAAGTCGAAATGCCCACCGTGATCCTTGGAAACCCCACTTACCCTTTAATGCCATGGCTCATGAACCCTACACAGGGAGCCTTGACAGCAGCAAGGAGCGGTTCAACAACAGGCTGAGCAGAATGACTGTGGAGTGTGCTTTTGGCTGTTTAAAGGGCCGCTGGCGCTCTCTGTATGAGAAGCTGGACCTGGCCAAAGACAGCATCCCCGCGGTTATATCCGCGTGCTGTACCCTCCATAACATTTGTGAGGGGAAGGGTGAACGATTCACTCAGGCATGGAACTCGGAGGTTCAACACCTGGAGGCTGAATTTGAACAGTCAGAGAGCAGGGCTATTAGAGGGGCCCAATGTGGGGCTGCAAGGATTAGGGATGCCTTGAGGGAGCAATCTGAGGCTGAAAGCCACCAGTAATGTCTGCTGCCCTGCATGGGAGCGAAGTGCAGTGGTTCCAATGTTAGTAGGAACCTGTGTTTGCTTCACTGACTGCAGTGCCTGTTTCTTTCCTGGGCTAAGGTATCTTTTACTTTATGAAATAAAAAGAACGTTTTCAAAGCCAAAAAATCCATTTATTGAAAAGAAACACAACTGCTTGGGAAACAAAGGGCAAGGGGGTGGGGTGGGGAACGGTACAATCACAGATTTTGCGTATGTCCTGTTATCATACTCAGCCTTCCTGTCTGGAGTGCTGTGCAATGAGTGCTGCACTTCAGGATGGCTATACTGCATGATGATGGGGGCTGAGTGCAGTGGGTAAGGGTCATAGTTTTCAGGGCTGGGTGGTGAAGCTACAGGCGTTGGAGGCAGCTGGTGGTGGTAAGAACCCGGATGTTGGGGAAAGTGGGTTGGAGGTGACATGGGGGCACAAGGGAAAGAGTTTTGGGACAAGGGCTGCAGGGGAGCTCGGGCACGGTAGTGCTCCGCCTGCATGGCTACGAGCGCCTGGATCGAGTCCACTTGGCGCTCCATTATGCTTATCAGCCAATCCGTGCTTTGCTGCCGCAGCACCATGCTTTTGTGCCAGCGCTCCTCATTCTGCTGGCGGATCCTCCTTTCACCTGTCCCACCACTCCTGCACTTTTTGATTTCATTACTTGAATGCTGCATTACTTCATGCAGCACGTCTCCCTTGCTTCTACGTGGCCTCTTTCTGATTCTTTGGAGTCTTTCAGCCGGCGATAACATGGATGGCTGAGATCTCAAGGTTGCATCTGTAAAGGAAAAATGCAACACTTAACAGAGGCAGCATTGTTCACACCAGACAGAGCAATGATTCCCCTGTACTTAAGGGCAAGGACAGTCTACACAATAGCATAATTTGCCCGTCCCAAAGCGAGGGCACATACTCACTATTTTGGGGCCCCCGTGGGTTAAGCACAGGGTCAAGCGTGACTGGGGGGAGGGATAGCTCAGTGGTTTGAGCATTGGCCTGCTAAACCCAGGGTTGTGAGTTCAATCCTTGGGGGGGCCATTTAGGGATCTGGGCAAAAAAAATTGGGGATTGGTCCTGCTTTGAGCAGGGGGTTGGACTAGATGATCTCCTGAGGTCCCTTCCAACTCTGATATTCTATGATTCTATGACTGATCGTTTCACGGCTGTACTGTCCTCTGGGTTTCTGTGCCTTGGGGGAGAGCCAACAGCGGCAGGGGGCCCCTATACTGAACACTGTCCCCACATTTTCCACAGGAGTTCGTCCTGGAAGATCTTGCTGCTGACGGTAACCTGGGAAGCAAGGGAGGGTCTTCTACTGCAATGTGGCTTCCGCCCTGGCCCATATGCCGCTTGCCTGTGTGCAGCAATGGTCCCCCCACCCCTCACGGCACAGTGGCATGGACAAGTTAGCCTTACTGGGACAAGGACCACAGTGGCTCTCCCGAGAAACCTTTGCAAGCGCATTGCCCAAGTTCTGGATGAGACCTCTGAAGAGATCACTGAGGCCAATTACCACGATGTGAGAGAGCACATCAATGCCCTATTCCGCATCTAGGCCTAACCCTCCTAGCCCCAAGAGCCCGCACCGAATAACTTGCTTCCCAAAACAAAAGCCGCTTACCGGGAACCTCCTCTGGTGTTTGTCCTTCCCCAAGCACCGGCCGCTGCGACTGGCTACCTTCCTCCTGGCTTGAGAACAGCTCCTGGTTGCATGCATCTAGGGATTCCGGGGTGTCTTCCTCCGCCTCAGCACCCTTGCTCCTGCTTTGCTCCTCCTCCCCCTGCCTTGTTGAACTGGGCTCTGAAGTGTCCATGGTGTTACTCAGAGTGGAGGTGGGGTCGCCCCCAAGTATCGCATCCAGCTCTTTGTAGAAATGGCAGGTTGCAAGGGCAGCACTGGAGTGGCTGTTTGCCTCGCGGGCTTTGGTGGTAGGCATTCCGCAGCTCCTTCACTTTAACCCTGCACTGCAGTGCGTACTGGTCATGGCCCCTTTCCATCATGTCCCTTGATATCTGCCCGAAGGTATCGTAATTCCTATGGCTGGAGCGCAGCTGGGACTGAACAGCTTCCTCCCCGCAACAACTGATGAGATCCAGCATACTGCTATTGCTCCATACTGGGGATCGCCTGGTGCGTGGAGGCATGGTCACCTGGAAAGATTTGCTGAGAGCACTCCATGCCTGGCTGAGCAAACAGGAAGGGGATTTTCAAAATTCCCAGAGTTTAAAAGGGCGGGTCTGATAGTTGGGGTCACCTGAGGGCAGGGCAGTAGAGTTCAAAGTGATGACCAAAGTGGCTAGAACAGGCATTGTGGGACACTTCTGGAGGCCGATCAGAGCGCACTAACAGACCAGGGCATCCACACTGGCGCTTCGGCGCTCCAGCAGGGGTGCATAAAACGTTATTCCACTCGCCGAGGTGGAGTACCAGGAGCGCTCTAACGTGCCTTGCCAGTGTGGACAGGTAGTGCGCTAGTGCGCCCAGGGCTCCTTTAATGTGCTCTACCTCGCAAGTGTAGCCAAGCCCTTAGCCTCACTATGTTCATATCTCCCACCACCCTCCCGCATCTGTACGATGATCAGAATATCTATTTCACAGAAGAGATAGTAAGTTACACAGAGAAAGGCGTACAGGAATGCAGATCATCATCATTAGCAGCACTTAAATCATCATGCAGAGCAGATGGCTTAACAAGGGGTTTAAAACATATTTTCAAGGAGTCCCCATCAGCTCTTCTGCTGTTTGAGCCATATCTGATGGTAAAAAACCTGAGGCGCCCTGCTTGCACTGACCTAAAAAGTCACTTATGAAAGTGACTTTGTTGTGGTCAGGCTTCTAATCTATTGCTCCTTTCTGCCAATATCTGGAAACCTACCTGCTGTAAACCAGACCTTGTTTGGCAGCGCATTAGCCCAGTACAAGAGAACTACTATTAACTCTGTAGTAGGACGATTTTATGTTTGTATTTTGTATGATTTAGAATGAAGGATAAAGAATAATGAGATAATAATGTAGCATGTATAAATGCACTGATGTATGATTTGACCATATCCTGCCAGCCATCCTTTTTGAATAGCAGAAAGGAATGGCCTGATACGCCATTGGTAGAGATGCATCAGCCAGAATTTCTTTGTGTCTGGATTTTAAGGGAGTAACAGACCTTTGAGGGTCACCATTTTGTTGTAGGTTTAGCATTCTAAAATAAGTAAAAGAATGCCATGATTGTTTTCTTCTGCACTGCAACTTGATGTTCCTGTTCAAAATGTTCTGTGTAAATTAATTCTGTTTTGTGTGTGAATGAGGAATGTGTGTGTTGAGATAAGTGTGAAGGCCATTGCTGAACCAGATGGTCTAGGAAGGAACTGGAGACAGATGCAAGAGCACCAGGAGGCTGCAACAAGCCCCTACTGAAATATCAGAGGAGGGCAGATTGACTCCTTGAAAGATGAGACAGGCACCTATCAATGGGGACAAGATAACTGTAATCAAAACCAGCATGGGACAACTCCCTGAGAGACTTGATGAAAGAAAAAGATAAAAGGATGAGAAAAACATTTAAGAAAACAAGCACTTGTCAAACAATAATTGATTACAGCAGGACGGTGCAAACCTCATTGGTCCCAATGAAGGAAAATCACTATATAAACAGGGTGCCACACTATGAAACTTTGGGTTGTCATGCCAAGACTTCCCCGAAGCATCATGTCGTGACTAACATAACCCGGCTCCTAGCTACCCGTGATCAACCTAGCTGGCCACTAAATTGATCTGGACTCTGGACTGGTAACACCGACTGGCAGAGAGAGAGAGAGAGAGTGTGTCTGTGCTAATTGTTGTATCTTTAATAAACACGGCGCATTGCCTTTTCCCCTGAAAAAGATCCCATGTGCTTCTTATAAGCATAACAATCACCTTCCTCCAAAAGTCTCAGAGAAATCAAGGTCCACAAACTTGCCCGTTTGCAAGGGAGTGCATCATTGTAGTCTGGTCAGACAGAAGTGCCCTTGTGTGTCTTGAGACAGACCTTTCTGCAAGAGAAGTTGCCTTGACCTCTTCCTAATCAGATTTCAAACTGGGCAAGTTGGTTTGCTTGCTCAGTTTAAGTCTTTTCTCATCCAGAATTATAGAGAAGTTCTGCAGTCACACCTATTACATGACATTGCACCTTTGCAGAACACCAGAGCAGGGAAGGAGACCCACACCAGAAGAGGCAAACAGACTCCACGATCAAGATGACTGTGTGGAGTCTGCTTGTCGACTCTGGTCTGGGAAAGCATGAGTCCATGGATCTTCAGAGCACATTGCTAGAGCTGAAGAAGTTTCTTATTGAGGGTTAGAGAGTTAAAGTATTAAGAACCTCATACAGCAAGAATTCAGCCTAAGTGCAACCAGAAACGGTTGATTGCATCAGTTACCAAACAAATACCTCCCTCCACTATTCTGAAAGGCAGGAAACGGGCTTAGCCCACTGGACACATCTATCTCTTTGTATGCTGTAGTCACCAGGGTGATTTTAAAGCTGGGCCACGATGATATAAAAAGGCACATGCCAGGACTGACTAAACCATAGAATCACAGAAAGTAGGGCTGGAAAGGACCACGAGAGGTCAAGTCCAGCACCCTGCAGTAAGGCAGAAACAAGTAAACCCAGACCATCCCTGACAGGTGTTTGTCCAACCTGTCAAGAAAGCCTCCAATGAGGGGAATTCCAAAAACAAAAACCCAAACCCCCGCACCCTCCCTTGGAAGCCTATTTCAGAACTTAATTACCCTTATAGCTGCTCTATACTACGAGTTTGTCGAATTAGCAGCGTTAAATCGTATTAACTCTGCACCCGTCCACACACACGAAGCCATTTTTTTCCAACATAAAGGGCTCTTAAAATTGATTTCTGTACTCCTCCCCGATGAGGGGATTAGCGCTGAAATCGACATCACCGTTTCGAATTAGGGTTAGTGTGGACGCAATTCGATGATATTGGCCTACGGGAGCTACGTTGCACCATTGTGACCGCTCTGGACAGCATTCTGAACTCGGATGCACTGGCCAGGTGTACAGAAAAGTCCCGGGAACTTTTGAATCTCATTTCCTTTTGACCAGGTGAGCTCATCAGCACAGGTGACCATGCAGAGCTCATCAGCACAGGTAACCATGCAGTCCCAGAATCAAAAAAGAGCTCCAGCGTGGACCGAATGGAAGGTACTGGATCTGATCGCTGTATGGGGAGATGAATCCATGCTATCAGAACTACGTTCCAAAAGAAAAAATGACAAAACATTTCAAAAAATTTCCAAGGCCATGATGGACAGAGGCTACAGCAGGAATGCAACACAGTGCTGCGTGAAACTTAAGGAGCTCAGACAAGCGTACCAGAAAACCAAAGAATCAAACGGACGCTCCAGGACAGAGCCCCAGACATGCCGCTTCTATGCTGAGCTGCATGCAATTCTAGGGGGGGCCGCCACCACTATCTCACCACTGTCCATGGACTCCAATGATGGGGTACTCTCCCCCATGCCCGAGGATTTTGCTGACGGGGAAGATGAGGAGGAGGAGCAGCAGCTTGAGGAGAGCACACAGCACACCATTCTTCCCGACAGCCAGGATCTTTTTATCACCCTGACTGAAATACCCTCCCGACCCAACCAACCCGGAGAAGGGACCTCTGGTGAGTGTACCTTTTTAAATACAATACATGTTTTAGAAGCAAGCATTTTTTAATGATTAATTTGCCCTGAGAACTTGGGTTGCATACATGGACAGTACAGCTACTGGAAAAGTCTGTTAACGTGTCTGGGGATGGAGCGGAAATCCTCCAGGGATATCTCCATGAAGCTCTCCTGGAGGTACTCTAAAAGCCTTTGCAGAAGGTTTCTGGGGAGAGCAGCCTTATTCCGTCCTCCATGGTAGGACACTTTACCACGCCATGCTAGTAGCAAGTAATCTGGTATCATTGCATGACAAAGCCTGGCAGTGTATGGTCCCGGTGTTTGCTGGCATTCAAGCAACATCTCTGTGTTATCCTCAGGAGAGTGATATCGTTCATGGTAACCTGGTTGAAATACGGGAATTTAATTAAGGGGACATTCAGAGGTGGCTGTTCCTACTGGGCTGTTTGCCTGTGGCTGAAAAGAAATCCTCCCCGCAGTTAGCCAAGCGGTGTGGGCGGGGGGGTGGGGCACTGGCGCTGAGCTGTTCGCGTTTGGCTAGCAGGGATCTTCCCTGATACCAGCCACACCGGAGGGGGTGGGGGAGGGAGGGGTAAATCGATCATCCCAGAGAATTGGATGGGGCGCGGGGGTAGTTTGGTTTCTGCTGCTGCACCTTAACATGAAAACTGCAGCACTAAATGGCCAACTCAACGGGCTTTGCTTGTTATGGGAAAGGAGGGGGCTGCTGTTATGAAGGTTGCAGAAGCCGAAAGACTATGGCTTACCATGACCGCCTGCAAGCTGAATTCTGTTGCCCGGCACTGCGTGTGTTATCTCTAACACCCAAGCAGCAGGCACTCAATATAAGATGCAAAATGCGACTTTGTACCAAAATCACATGTGCTATGTAACGTGAGTAGCATTGTTCACCGTGAAAGAGTATAGCCATTGTTCTGTAAAAATGTTTTTTTCCTCCCTCAGCTGCAAATGTTTCAAGCCTCCCTCCTTCATCCCAAAGGCTATCTCAGATAAGGCGGCGAAAAAAAATGCACGTGCGATGAAATGTTCTCTGAGCTCATGCAGTCATCTGGCACTGACAGAGCTCAGCAGAATGTGTGGAGGGACACAGTAGCACAATACAGGAAAGCGCCAATGAACGTGAGGACAGGAGGGACGATACAGATGACAGGTGGCAGCAGGAAGATTAGAGGAGGCAGGATGCAAAGCTGGAGCTACTGCGGGATCAAACGGACACGATCCAGCGTCTGGTGGAGGTTCAGGAACAGCAGCAGGATCACAGACTGCCGCTGCAGCCCCTGCTAACCGCCCTCCCTCCTCCTCAAGTTCCATAGCCTCTTCAACCAGACGCCCAAGAACGCGGGGGTGGGTGGATGGGGGGTGGGGGAGGCGGCTCTGGGCACCCAACCACTCCACCCCAGTGCACAGCCCAAGCAACAGAAGGCTGGCATTCAACAAGTTTTGAAGTGGCCTTTTCCTTCCCTCCTATCCTCCTCCCACACCCCACCCGGGCTACCTTGTGAGTTATCTCCCTATTTTTATAATCAATTAATAAAGAATACATGGTTTTTAAACGACAGTGACTTTATTTCCTTTGCAAGCAAGCTGTGATCGAAGGCGGGAGGGCAGGTGGCTTACAGGGAATTAGAGTCAACGAAGGGGGTGGGTCTTCATCAAGGAGAAACAACAGAAGTGTCACAGGGTACCCTAGCCAGTCATGAAACTGGTTTTCAAAGCTTCTCTGATGGGCAGCGCTTCCTGTTGTGCTCTTCTAATCGCCCTGGTGTCTGGCTGCGCATATTCAGCAGCCAGGCGATTTGCCTCAACCTCCCACCCCACCATAAACATTTCCCCCTTACTCTCACAGAGATTGTGGACCACACAGCAAGCAGCAATAACAATGGGAATATTGGTTTCACCGAGGTCCGAGCGAGTCAGTAAACAGCGCCAGTGACCCTTTAAAAAACGTCCAAATGCCACTCTACCACCATCCTGCACTTGCTCAGCCTATAGTTGAACAGCTCCTTACTACTGTCCAGGGTGCCTGTGTACGGCTTAATGAGCCAGGGCATTAAGGGGTAGGCTGGGTCCCCAAGGATAACTATAGGCATTTCAACATCCCCAACAGTTATTTTCTGGTCTGGGAAGTAAATCCCTTCCTGCAGCTGTTTAAACAGACCAGAGCTCCTGAAGATGCGAGCGTCATGAACCTTTCCCAACCATCCCACGTTGATGTTGGTGAAACGTCCCTTGTGATCCACCAGTGCTTGCAGCACCATTGAAACGTGCCCCTTGCGATTTACGTACTCGCTGCCTTGGTGGTCTGGTCCCAAGATAGGGATATGCGTTCCGTCTATAGCCCCACCACAGTTAGGGAAACCCATTGCAGCAAAGCCCTCTACTATGACCTGCACATTTCCCAGTGTCGCTACCTTTGATAGCAGCAGCTCAATGATTGTGCAGGCTACTTGCATCACAGCAACCCCCACAGTAGATTTGCCCACTCCAAATTGATTCCCGACTGACCGGTAGCTGTCTGGCATTGCAAGCTTCCAGAGGGCTATTGCCACTCGCTTGTGAACTGTGAGGGCTGCTCTCATCTTGGTATTCTTGTGCTTCAGGGCAGGGGAAAGCAAGTCACAAAGTTCCATGAAAGTGCCCTTATGCATGCAAAAGTTTCAGAGCCACTGGGAATCATCCCAAACTGCAGCACTATGCAGTCCCACCAGTTTGTGCTTGTTTCCCGGGCCCAGAACTGGCACTCCACGGCATGAGCCTGCCCCATTAACACCATGATCTCCAAATTGCTGGAGACCGCGGTTTTAGAGAAATCTGTGTCCATGTCCTCATCACTCTCGTCACCGCGCTTGCCGTTGCCTCCTCGCCTGGTTTTTCCATGTTCTGGTTCTGCATAAACTGGACGATAATGCGCGAGGTGTTTACAATGGTCATAACTGCTGCGCTGAGCTGAACGGGCTCCATGCTTGCCGCGCTATGGCGTCTGCTCAGGTAATCCTGGGAAAAGGGTGCGAAAAGATTGTCTGCCGTTGCTTTCACGGAGGGAGGGTTGACTGACGACATTTACCCATAACCACCCGTGACAAATTTTTGGCCCCATCTGGCATTGGGAGCTTTAGCCCAGAATTCCAGTGGGCAGCGGGGACTGCGGGATAGCTACCTACAGTGCACCGCTGGGAATGTCAACGCTTGCCATGGTACTGTGGACGCACACCGCCGAATTAATGTGCTTAGTGTGGACACATGCACTCGACTTTATACGATCTGTTCCCAAAAATCGACTTCTGTGAAATCGGAGTAATTTCGTAGTGTAGACATACTCCTATACTTAGAAAGGATTTCATTGCTTGAAACCTTCCAGCAGAAAACCACCACATTTACCTATCTAAAGCCCAAATGGAGAAGAAAGCCAAGCCAAAAGTAGACTGGATCCCAAACACAATTGCATCTCTGTAAAAGCCAATGTACTGGGGCTTAATAATCCCATGAGAGGCAGAAGCAGACTGGGATTCCTGACTATGATCTTGAAAGAGCAAACAGGACTACAGAACCACCCCATTACGCAGCAAGCGGCTGTCTCTATTAGTGTCTGATGAGGTGATAGCTAGAGTACAAATTATGCTTCCTCAGCATAAGCCAAGAATCCACTGGAGACAGGATGCGTAATGGCCAGAAGCTAGTCTGGACTAACTCGTGGCATGTCCTTGGCAAGTCACCTAACCTCTGTGTCAGTTTCCCCACTTGGAAAAAAAATGAGGCTGACCAGGAGGCATATGTTAAGGCACTTTATGCTTTTGGATGAAAGGTGCTGTGCAGATGTAAGTATTTTTTCCTTTCCACCTCCCTCTTACACTTCCTGGGCTCCTTTTAGGTGGAAAACTTTAGAGACTCTCAACACCCCTCCTTAACCTACCTCAAGGAATGGTATGACACCCCACTACTTCAAATAGAAGTGGGGAAAGGATGCAAACTGCATCTGCAGTAGGAGAAGAGAAGGAATCAAGCCTGAGTCTCCCACACTGCAGTGCACAGCCACCACTGAGGCACTACAGGTCACTGGGTAAGAGATGCATTCTGGTCTAACAGGAGAATGTCATTGATTGATTCAAACAGTAGGTCATAACTAGGAAAAAAAAAAAAACCCATGACTAGGGTTGCCAGGCATCCAGTTTTCGACTGTAACGCCCTGTTGAAAAGGGACTCTGGCGGCTCCATTCAGCACTGCTGACCAGGGCGCTAAAAGTCTGGTTGGTGGCACAGCGGGGCTAAGGCAGGCTCCTGGCCTGCCCTGGCTCCGTGCGGCTCCCGGAAGCGGCTGCCATGTCCAGCTCCTAGGTGCAGGGGCAGCCACGGTGGCTCCTTGCGCTGCACCCACAGCTCCCATTGGCCATCTGAACAATCTGGATAAAATCTTCCCCCCCACCTACAATTATTTGTGCTATTCTTAAATGCTAATGTTAAAGAGTTTCCACACTTCTTGTGGGTGGTTGGTTTCAGAGCGGTAGCCGTGTTAGTCTGTATCAACAAAAAAAACGAGGAGTACTTGTGGCACCTTAGAGACTAACAAATTTATTTGGGCATAAGCTTTCGTGGGCTAAAACCCACTTCATAAGATGCATGCAGTGGAAAATACAGGAGGAAGATATATATACACACAGAACATGAAAAAATGGGTGTTGCCATACCAACTGTAACGAGACTAATCAATGAAGATGGGCTATTATCAGGAGGAGAAAAAATATTTGTAGTGATAATCAGGATCGCCTATTTCAAACAGTTGACAAGAAGGTGTGAGTAACAGTAGCGGAAAAAATTAGCATGGGGAAATAGTTTTTACTTTGTGTAATGACCCATCCACTCCCAGTCTTTATTCAAGCCTAATTTAATGGTGTCCAGTTTGCAAATTAATTCCAACTCTGCAGTTTCTTGTTGGAGAATTGCAACTTTAGGTTTGTAATTGAGTGACCAGGGAGGTTGAAGTGTTCTGCAACTGGTTTTTGAATGTTATAATTCTTGATCTCTGATTTGTGTCCATTTATTCTTTTGCATAGAGATTGTCCAGTTTGGCCAATGTACATGGCAGGGGGGCATTGCTGGCATATGCTGGAGTGCCCCAAGGGTCGGTCCGGGGGCTGGTTTTGTTCAATATCTTCATTAATGACCTGGAGGATGGTGTGGATTGCATCCTCAGCACGTTTGCAGATGACGCTAAACTGGGAGGAGAGGAGATACGTTGGAGGGTAGGGATAGGATAAAGAGGGCCCTAGACAAATTAGACGATTGAGCCAAAAGAAATCTGATGAGGTTCAACAAGGACAAGTGCAGAGTCCTGCATTTAGGACGGAAGAATCCCATGCACCGCTACAGCCTAGGGACCGAATGGCTAGGCAGCAGTTCTGCAGAAAAGGACCTAGGGGTTACAGTGGACGAGAAGCTGGATATGAGTCAACAGTGTGCCCTTGTTGCCAAGAAGGTCAATGGCATTTTGGGCTGTATAAGTAGGGGCATTGCCAGCAGATTGAGGGACGTGATCGTTCCCCTCTATTCAACATTGGTGAGGCCTCATCTGGAGTACTGTGTCCAGTTTTGGGCCCCACACTACAAGAAGGATGTGGAAAAATTGGAAAGCATCCAGCGGAGGGCAACAAAATTGATTAGGATTAGGGGACTGGAACACATGACTTATGAGGAGAGGCTGAGGGAACTGGGATTGTTTAGTCTGCGGAAGAGAAGAATGAGGGGGGATTTGATAGTTTTCACCTACCTGAAAGGCGGTTCCAAAGAGGATGGATCTAGACTGTTCTCCGTGGTAGCAGAGTGACAGAACGAGGAGTAATGGTCTCAAGTTGCAGTGTTGGAGGTTTAGGTTGGATATTAGGAAAAACTTTTTCATTAGGAGGGTGGTGAAACACTGGAATGCATTACCTAGGGATGGTGGTGGAATCTCCTTACTTAGAAGTTTTTAAGGTCAGGCTTGACAAAGTCCTGGCTGGGATGATTTAGTTGGGGATTGGTCCTGCTTTGAGCAGGGGGCTGGACTAGATGACCTCCTGAGGTCCCTTCCAACCCTGATATTCTATTCTATGATGGCATATATCACATTGGTAGATGTGCAGGTGAATGAGCCTCTGATGGTGTGGCTGATGTGATTAGGTCCTATGATGGCGTCCCTTGAATAGATATGTGGGCACAGCTGGCAACGGGCTTTGTTGCAAGGATAGGTTCCTGGGTTAGTGTTATTGTTGTGTGGTTGCTGGTGAGTATTTGCTTCAGGTTGGGGGGCTGTCTGTAAGTGAGGACTGGCCTGTCTCCCAAGATCTGTGAGAGTGAGGGATCGTCCTTCAGGATAGGTTGTAGATCCTTGATGATGCGCTGGAGAGGTTTTAGTTGAGGGCTGAAGGTGACGGCTAGTGGCGTTCTGTTATTTTCTTTGTTGGGCCTGTCCTGTAGTAGGTAACTTCTGGGTACTCTTCTGGCTCTGTCAATCTGTTTCTTCACTTCAGCAGGTGGGTATTGTAGTTGTAAGAATGCTTGATAGAGATCTTGTAGGTGTCTGTCTCTGTCTGAGGGGTTGGAGCAAATGCGGTTGTATCTTAGAGCTTGGCTGTAGACAATGGATCGTGTGGTGTAGTCGGGATGAAAGCTGGAGGCATGTAGGTAAGTATAGCGATCAGTAGGGTTTCAGGTATAGGGTGGTGTTTATGTGACCATTGCTTATTAGCACTGTAGTGTCCAGGAAGTGCATCTCTTCTGTGGACTGGTCCAGGCTGAAGTTGATGATGGGATGAAAATTGTTGAAATCATGGTGGAATTCCTCAAGGGCTTCTTTTCCATGGGTCCAGATGATGATGTCATCAATGTAGCGCAAGCAGAGTAGGGGCGTTAGGGAACGAGAGCTGAGGAAGCGTTGTTTTAAGTCAGCCATAAAAATGTTGGCATACTGTGGGGCCATGCGGGTATCCATAGCAGTGCCACAGATTTGAAGGTATACATTGACCCCAAATGTGAAATAGTTATGGGTGAGGACAAAGTCACAAAGTTCAGCACCAGGTTTGCCCTGATATTATTTGAGATACTGTTCCTGATGGCTTGTAGTCCATCTTTGTGTGGAATGTTGGTGTAGAGGGCTTCTACACCCATAGTGGCCAGGATGGTGTTTTCTGGAAGATCACCAATGGATAGTTTCCTCAGGAAGTCAGTGGTGTCTCGAAGATAGGTAGGAGTGCTGGTAGCGTAGGGCCTGAGGAGAGAGTCTACATAGCAAGACAATCCTGCTGTCAGAGTGCCAATGCCTGAGATGATAGGGCGTCCAGGATTTCCAGGTTTATGGATCTTGGGTAGCAGACAGAATACTGCTGGTCGGGGTTCTAGGGATGTGTCTGTGCAGATTTGTTCCTGTACTTTTTCAGGGAGTTTCTTCAGCAAATGGTGTAGTTTCTTTTGGTAACCCTCAGTGGGATCAGAGGATAATGGCCTGTAGAATGTGACGTTAGAGAGCTGCCTAGCAGCCTCTCGTTCATATTCCAACTTATTCATGACTACGACAGCACCTCCTTTGTCAGCCTTTTTGATTATGATGTCAGAGGTGTTCCTGAGGGTGTGGATGGCATTGTGTTCTGCACGGCTGAGGTTATGGGGCAAGTGATGCTGCTTTTCCACAATTTCAGCCCGTGAACATCGGCAGAAGCACTC
This sequence comes from Chelonia mydas, assembly GCF_015237465.2. Classification (NCBI taxonomy): domain Eukaryota; kingdom Metazoa; phylum Chordata; order Testudines; family Cheloniidae; genus Chelonia; species Chelonia mydas. The sequence goes on from NC_057855.1 coordinate 56,190,880, forward strand.
TAGTAGAAGTCCAGTTAATTGATTAGTCTCATTACAGTTGGTATGGCAACACCCATTTTTTTTTGTTCTGTGTATATATCTTCCTACTGTATTTTCCACTGCATGCATCCGATGAAGTGGGTTTTAGCTCACAAAAAGCTTATGCCCAAATAATTTGTTAGTCTAAGGTGCTACAAGTACTCCTCATTTTCCTTCTAGTGGGGAAAAGAGGGAAGTAAGGCATCAATCCCTTACAACTAAAGCTTTGCATATTTAATGTATCAGATATGTACCCTCAATCTCTAAGCATATTTACAGTCATTAGAAGCATAACATTTAGAAATACCCAAGCTGTACAAGACCAACTCAAAACTTCCTGGAAGCAAATCTGGAACTACTTAGACAGCTTATTTAGAAAGAGCCTGAGTGTCTAAACAGGCCTTGCAACACACTCAAGGCAAACTGCCAGCCCAAGAGGGAGGGAAAGGAGGATGGATATATTACAGAGTTGAAGGCCTCTTTCAAGGTGACTCTGCCAGATTTGAAATCTGGGGTCTCTTAGCAAGAATCTCAACTGATTTCAACTGCAGGCTGATGGATAAAAGAAAGGCTATCTGCAGAATAATCCAGGCCCAAATCATATAGTACCTTGAACCATGCCCAGAAACAAGTTAGTGACCCAAAGTTGGGCAAACTACAGCCCGCGGGCCACAACCGGCCCTTGGGACCATCCTGCCCGGCCCTTGAGCTCCCGGTCGGGACGGCTAGCCCCCGGCCCCTCCCCTGCTGTCCCCCCTCCCCGCAGCCTCAGCTCGCTGCACCACCAGCGGCGTGGCTGGCTCCGGCTGGGCGGTTGGGGCTGCGAGCTCCTGCCGCTCTGAGCAGCATGGTAAGGGGGCGGGAAGCAGGGGGGTTGGATAAAGGGCAAGGGATTCTGGGGGGCAGTCAGGGGACAGGGAGCAGGGGGGGTTGGATAGGAGGTGGGGTCCCGGGGCGGTGTTGGTCAGGAGACAAGGAGCATGGGGAGTTGGAGGTTCTGAGGCAGGCAGTCAGTGGAGGGGGCCAGGCTGTTTAGGGAGGCACAGCCTTCCCTACCCGGCCCTCCATACAGTTTTGCAACCCCGATGTGGCCCTCAGGACAAAAAGTTTGCCGAGCCCTGTAGTAACCAGTATAGTGAAAATACAGATGTGCAGAAGACCAGTAAGTGAACAGGTTGCTGCATTCTGCATTAGCTGAAGTTTCCCAGTAATCTTTCAGAGAAGACCCAAGAAAGTGAATGACTAACTCAATCAGGAGGTGAGGAAGAGGAAAGGAAGAAATCATGAGACACTGTACAGTTTCAGTCTTCTACAATTTGGGGTTTCATACTTATGCAGTCAAGTACCCCAAAATGCACTACAGCGCTTGGCATCTTTGATGAAAAGCGGCAAGAGACTTTGCAGAACTAAGGCCTAGACTACAGATAAGTGCTGAGAGAATTGAGTTAGATTGTTTGCTCATTCTTCATGCTCGCATGGAGCAGGGATCAATACAGACTGTCATAAATATAAAGGGGAAGGGGTAAACACCTTTAAAATCCCTCCTGGCCAGAGGAAAACCCTTTCACCTGTAAAGGGTTAAGAAGCTAGGATAACCTCGCTGGCACCTGACCAAAATGATGAATGAGGAGACAAGATACTTTCAAAGCTGGAGGGGGGGAGAAACAAAGGTTCTCTCTGTCTGTGTGATGCTTTTGCCAGGAACAGAAAAGGAATGGAGTCTTAGAACTTAGTAAGTAATCTAGCTAGATATGCGTTAGATTCTGTTTTGTTTACATGGCTGATAAAATAAGTTGTGCTGAATGGAATGTATATTCCTGTTTTTGTGTCTTTTTGTAACTTAAGGTTTTGCCTAGAGGGATTCTCTATGTTTTGAATCTGATTACCCTGTAAGGTATTTACCATCCTGATTTTACAGAGGTGATTCTTTTACTTTTTCTTCAATTAAAATTCTTCTTTTAAGAACCTGATTGCTTTTTCATTGTTCTTAAGATCCAAGGGTTTGGGTCTGTGTTCACCAATGTAAATTGGTGAGGATTTTTATCAAGCCTTCCCCAGGAAAGGGGGTGTAGGGTTGGGGGGGGGGGGGGGAAGACGTTTCCAAGCGGGCTCTTTTCCTGTTATATATTTGTTAGACGCTTGGTGGTGGCAGCAATAAAGTCTAAGGGCAAAAGGTAAAATATTTTGTACCTTGGGGAAATTTTTACCTAAGCTGGTAAAAATAAGCTTAGGGGGTTTTTCATGCAGGTCCCCACATCTGTACTCTGGAGTTCCAAAGTGGGGAAGAATCTTGACACAGACATAGCATACAGTTATGTCTCTTCACTCAACAGTACTTCCCCCACTCACTAAGGAGAATTCCATAGTCTTCTTTGACTAGAAGACTGTGGTTACAGCTCAGAACTGGGGCGTGAGAAGAAAGAAGGGAATTCTCATAAGCAAACTCGGAAAATGCAGCTAGATTAAATTATTCAGACTAATTATCAATGGTTCCCTAATCAAACTGTGGGGGTGTATCTAGTGGGGTTCATAGGGTCAGTCCTGGGTCTGGTACTATTCAAAAATTTCATTAATGACTTCAGTAATGAAGCGAAGAGTATGCTTATAAAATCTGCAGATGACACCAAGCTGAGAGAGGTTGCAAGCACTTTGGAGGACAGGATTAGATTCAATATCACCTTGACAAATTGGAAAATTGGCCTGAAATCAATAAGATGAAATTCAACAAGTGTGAAGCACTTCACTTAGGAAGAAAAAAAAAATCACAAAATGGGGAATAACTGAATAGGTGGTGGCAGCACTGTGGAAAAGGATGTGGGGATTATAGCAGCTCACAACTTGAATGAGAGTCCACAATGTGATGCAGTCGCAAAAAAGGCTAATATTCTGGGGTGTATTAATAGGAGCGTCATACGTAAGGTAAGTAAAGTAACTATCTTAGGCCCTCTACTCAGCATTGGTGAGGCTTCAGCTGGAGTATTGTGTCCAGTTCTGGGCACCACACTTTGAGAAAGAACGTGAACAAATTGAAGAGTACCAGAGAAGAGCAGCAAACAGTGATAAAAGGTTTAGAAAATCTGACATATGAGGAAAGTTGAAAAAACTGGAAAGGTTTAGTCCTTCAGAAAAGACAACTCAGGGGAACTAGTAACAGTCTTCAAATCCTGTTAAGGGCTGTTATAAAAAGGACTGTGATCAATTGCTCTCCACGCCCACCAAAGGTAGGACAAGAAGAAACGGGGCTTACTCTGCAGCCAGGCAAATTTTAGATTAGATGTTAGGAAAAACATTCTAACTCTGGGGTTTTGGATCATATTAAAGAAGTCTGTATTGAAATTACAAATGAGTTTGATTCCCCATAGTTTAAATTCCAGGATATGACTAATTAAGAGGTCTCTTGGTTTTTGGTACTGTTTCTCTCCCTCTATGTGTGAAACTTGCAAGCTGCTAATTGTGTTAGTACATTCTAAGACAGAGTCTGTTCTCAAAGCAATTCTTTGTAACAACCACCACTCACACAGAGAGAGACTCAAAGCAATACTCTGTAACAACAGAAACAGCACCCAGAGACTCCCCGCCCTTTTGTTGTATTCATCTCGCTTTGTTAAACAACTGTGATTAAAATAGAAATAGAGGATGTATGTGGATTGATGCTTGGTGTGGGTAATAACTGAATGATCAGGGAGGTGCCAGCCTAAGAATGCAGTGTCCATCGGCTGAAGAAGGCGTCAAGTGGAAATAACCAGAGGACCCCCGGCGGGCAGACTGGAATCCACCCAGCAGCCTCAAGAATGGGAGAACCAAAGAACAAGATAACATCTGGCAGCACGGAGCCATCAGGAATGTGACATCTGCTGATTGATTCAGCAACAGCATGATGAAGCAATTCCCATAGACGGGCATAGGAAGAAATTCCTATAAAAATGGACTCTAGAAAGTGAGAACTTTGGGGTCTGATTCTGCAAACCAACTTCCAGGAGCATCAGATGCGCATCTGACAAGGCCCTGCTCCCTCCTCATGTCCAGGCCACCTGGCCAGTGGCTTGGCATGAGCAACTCTAAGGCTGGTAACTATGATAACAACCTTGCAGAACCTGTGTGTGTGTGTTTGTATGAATGAATGTGTGAATAAATATGAGATTGAATGGAATGTTATAGCTATAACTAACTGCTTACTATGATTCTTTCTGTATTCACAATAAATGTGGTATTTTGCCTTTTCCCCTTTAATAAGATCCTGCTGGTTTTTATTTTATTGGTATAACAAGGGTAGCTCTAGCATAAATTCCCTAGGGAGGTTGTGGAATCCCCATCATTGGAGGCTTTTAAGAAGAGGTTGAACATACACCTGTCAAGGGTGGCCTAAGTTTACTCGGTCCTGCCTCAGTGCAGGGGACTGGACTAGCTGACCTCTAGAAGTCCCTTCCAGCCCTAGATTGCTATGATTCTATTTGTTTGTGCGAGGCACAAAGAGACACAAGGGATACAGAACACAATCCCTTCCCCATCGCTTTGTTGGGAAATCTCCTAAGGTCACCACAAAAACAGTTTTCTCCAAATCAGATTCAGTACAGACAATGCATGGTATGTATTGTTCTACAGTACATACTGTTAACAAAACTAGCATGAGCAACATTTCTATCAATAGACTACATATTCCTTCTTGACTTCTATAGTGGATATTTAAACTTGATGACTCCAGCAGAAAGTGAGCCAATCTTCATTTTAGCTCTCCGTCATTTTCGTTAATTTAAAATGAGGAACAGTTTTTATTCTATCCTCTAAAGCTTCCTCGTGGCTCTTAGTTTATTTTGACCTGACAGGTGTCCCTTTAAAGATATTCTTACCATTACCACCACCTTACATTAAAACAAATGTGAAAATCTAATATCCTTTTCTGTACTTAGGCTGTTTATTTTTTGCATCTCTTAGCCTGAGCATCAGAACACAAAAGCTGCCGTGATTGGTCAAACCAGTGTACCATCTGGTCAGGCAGCCAGTACAAGATGTTTCACAGAAAAGTGAAAGAAACTCCGTAACAGACAATTATGAAATAACCAGCTCCTTAAACTAGTTTCTTCCTAGCTCATCATTTAACAGTTGATGTATGTTCTGAAACATGAAGGTTTATATCCCTTCTGTTTTTCCCTCCAGCAAATGTAACTGTAGATTTTCTCATTATCCATGAGAGCATCTAATCCTTATTCTGAATCCAACCAAACCACTGGCTTAAATTATATATAGTGACATTTAGTTCCAGAGATTAACTAAAATAAACTGGCCTGTTGCACTTTGCATACCTAGTCAATTTCATACTCAGGTTCCCATGCACTGACAGAGTCTTCCATAGTTCAGGCTCTTTAAATACAAGCCAAGAGATTTTCCACTGAAATTTTTGTTGTGTCACTGATACGTTTCTACTGTTTTTGAGTTCTGTAAAACCTTGCTTTTACTAAATCCAAGGTTGATTATTCTCTCATTCTGTGTCCCCTTTTTAGGGTTTAATTACTCTTGAGAGATAAGAGCTTACCAAGCATAGACTGAAGGGGAAAAAACAAAACAAAAATAAAACAAGCTTTCCTTACAAATTCCATCAAGTTCATTGACTAGCTTCCCATCAAAGTCAGCCTTCATTCTACCTCTCCAACTCCTTTTGCAAATGAAATTAATAGGCAGCAGGTTTAAAACAAATAAAAGGAAGTATTTCTTCTTACAGCGCACAGTCAACCTGTGGAACTCCTTGCCAGAGGATGTTGTGAAGGCCAAGACCATGACAGGGTTCAAAAAAAGAATCAGATAAATTCATGGAGGATAGGTCCATCAATGGCGTCCCTAGCCTCTGTTTGCCAGAAGCTGGGAATGAGTGACAGGGGATGGATCACCTGATGATTACCTGTTCTGTTCATTCCCTCTGGGGCACCTGGCACTGGCCACTGTTGGAAGACAGGATACTGGGCTAGATGGACCTTTGGTCTGATCAAGTAGGGCCATTCTTATGTTCACATAAAAGCCCACATTCAAAGTCACAAGTTAGCGGACTTCCACAGTCTTCTAGTTTCCACTTCCAGCATCCCCCTATGAGCTAAAACCAGAACACATCACTCAATACGAGCACCTAGCCAGAACAGGGGAAAACCCAGCAAACTTAGTTTTCCTTTTTGTAATTATTGAGTAATATTTGTTCTCTTTCCCACCCCCTCAACTGTCAGTTTATGCCAAAATATTTAGATTTGTACAAGCAGAATATGTGACTGTTTTGAGGATTGGCATTAAAAACCCTTTTGAGGCGTTTAAAAGCTCGGAAAGGTAGCATTCACCCATACACCAGAACGTGAAAGTGAAACCAACAAGCTTGCCCAGCAGAAAAGAAATGCAATAAGTAAACAAGATAAGACGGGCTACAGAACAAACAGCATCAACAGAGAAGTTAAATGAGATATTTAGAGTCCTTCCAGTCAAGCAACTTCAGGTTAGTGAAGACAAATCAGGAAGGCTGCATGTCCTCTCTGGGTGAAGCTTCCTCGGCAATATCCCACAAGTGTACACACAACAAGCCACCAACCTTGGACCACTCCACGCCTCCTTGATTCCACAGAAACTAGCAACACATGTTACTGCATGATAAGTCTTCTCCATCCTTTGGGTGGAAAGCCCCTGGTTCAGCTTCTGAGCATTAGCACCCTCCTTGGGTGGTAATCCCACTTCTTCGGTGGTAACTCCCACTCCTTCTACATGTCCCCGCAACTCCCTCCATCCTGCCTCTAGTCCCCACTTGGGCCCAGCCCCACAACCCCTCCTCCTGGCTGCTTTATTGATCCTACTGTCCTACTCCCGACCCCCACGGCTCCTCCTGTCCCCCCAGTCCTACCCTTACTTCCATCTGCCCCCAGGGCCCCTTCCACCTTCTCCTGCTTTATTGCCCGCACCCTTTCTCCTCTTGCCCCCAATCCTACCCCTCCTCCTTCTGTCCCCCAAACCCATTCCCCAGACCCACACCCCGCGGCCTCCTCCAGTCCCCCAGATTCCCTCCGCCTTCCTCCGCCCCTACCCCCTCTTCTTGCCCCTTCTCCCAACTCCAGCCCCACCCCCTCTCACCTGCACCCGCGGCCTCGCTTTCCGGGAGGAGGAGTCCCCAGCCCAGCGCGCTGTTTACCTGCCGCCCCCAGTCGCTTTCCCCTCCGTTCGGCGAGCACGTGCACTTCCGCCGGGGACGCTCCCGACGCTGGGGGAACTCACGGGAAATGTAGTCACCAGCGCGGGGAGCGGGCCGCTTCCGCCCGAGCCGCGCTGCACGTTGGGAAACACCACCTATCCAGGCGCTCTGCCTGCTGGGTATTGTAGTTCTACGGTGAGCGTGCCCGGCTCTTTGTGAGAGGCGCCGCCGAGAGCCCAGAGCGGCAGCAAGCAGCCGAGGGGAAGGGGCAGTTTCCCCCGGCTGGCTCAGACTGCCCAGCCCGTGTCCTCCTGGGGCCTCCCCAGACCCGCTGCCGCAAATCACATTCAAATTCCAGTTCGAAGCGACTTCCGGAGCACCCCCCAGAGCAGCAGCGTCCGCTAGAGGGCCCCCACCCCAGCACCTAAGATTTAGTTACAAGTATTTTCAGTAAAAGTCATGGACAGGTCACGGGCTATGACTTTTTGTTTATTGCCATAACTTGTTCATTACTTTTACTAAAAATACCCATGACGTAGCCTTGGAGATGTACCATCTATCCACTCAGAACAGCACTTCACAGTATGTTTGAGATTCAAAACCCAGACTTGGGTTGTTTTGCTGTTGACCAGTCGTGATCCTGCAGCATCTCATCCGTTTCCTCAAAGGGCAGGGTCAGACAGTTTGCTCCATATTTCAGTATCAGTCATACTCAGGACATGTGCTCTGTGATGCAGATACATGGTTAGGTGCCAAGGACATAGCTTGTTGAGATATTGTCCTTTAAAAATAAGTCATCCTTTATATTTCACATATCTTCATTTCCTAATCCTGCTCTCACTGCATCTCTCCCAGGCAGCCAGTGTCATACAGGCCCTTGGCATCTACTATGAATGCCTCTCAGTGGAACTAACATGCCACAAGAGCAGCATCACCAACCCTAAGTGTTCAAATTTGAGCCAGGCCCCTCCAAATTATGAGACTGACTTAAAAATCACAAGGGTTTTTTGCTTTGCTGGAGACCTTTTTATTTGACTTCTGGTTTTCAATATTGCCACTCCTTGCAATTTTACTGTGAGTGTGGCACAATATTTGGTGGCTATGTGAGCACCTTATTTATGGAATCTGATTATTTCTGGACAATTTCAACTTTCATTTTAAAAAAAGGTAAATTTCTGGCCTTCTTGGCTGCACAGAAGAACTCAAAAGCATGAACCATACATGTACCAGCACCAGAAAGCAAACAAAAATAAACCTAACTGATTTTTGAAGCCAATCTAATGCTTTTAGGGGCCTTGACTCATTTTTATTATCACATTAGTGGGTTTTGAACCTTTAGGCAACACTCAGGTCACATTTCCATCTTTTCTCTTCAACAGAGGGCTAGAAACTTACTTAAAAACACTGAAAGCTGAAATCCCAGGCAATCACGGGACCCCAGGAGCTGCGGGCTTTAAGAAACACAACAAATATAGAGAGACTCCAATCTGGCAATGCCGGGAAAGTGATTTCAGAGCACACCAAAATCTTCCTTGTTTGCTCACTTCACTAGCGTTGGACTACAACTCCCAGAATCCCTTAGCAGAGTCGGAGGAGCGAGGAAATTCCTCCCAGGCAGCAATGGCTGAAGAGGTGGTGGAGAGGAAGCCGCTACTTGAGATGGTGAGTGTCTGGGAGGCCAGGCCTCCCTGGTTCTCCCTGTCCTGCTTATGCTCCCTGGCTGAATGATAAGAGCACTAGGGAGGCAGGCTGGGGGGGCTCAGGCTTGTGGCAGAAGAGCCATGTGGTGACCTACTGCTTCCCCTTGTAGCCCTCAGGCCACAGGGTATGCTGTTCCCAAATCCCTCAGCTGCCATGAGCCTGGGACTGCTTTCATGGGTGGTCCTGTTTTCTGCCTACCTCTATCTTTATCTGGCTCCCGTGGCTGGAATATCTGAGAGCTCACCTACGTTCCTGGATTCAGAGAGAGAAGACGCGTTGTCTCTGTTCTGCAGATGGCGGCTGGGGAGGCACTGGGGTGGGTGATGATTGCCCCAGGGAGTCTGGGGGCAGAACTGGGACTCACACCCAGATCTGTGCAAAAATGCTGTTTTATTTGTGTCCCCCCAGCCTCCACACGCCAGTACTGCCACCCTCAGCCGTTCAAACATAATGAGTCGAGCTCCTCCCCAAAATCATACGATTTTAAAATCTAGTAAATGAGGGTTCTTTTTATTTTCTTTCTGGGTTTTGAGCCTTTTTGGGGCTCATGTTTTCAAGCTTTCTCTACCGCCATGAGCACTAGAAAACTTGACTTTTCTTTTAAAATGAAAATAGGTTCTCACAAAATCACATGAATCTACAAGCTGGGGCTTTAAGAAAAACACTTGTGATTCTAGACAGTTGGAAACACTGTTCCCCCCCCTTCCCCCACCTACTTAGTTGTCTCATCACCATCTCGCCTGTAAGGCACAGATCCCCAAAGCTATTTAGGCACCTAACTCCCATTGATTTCCCATTGGGAATTAGGTGCCTAAATCCCTTTGATGAGCAGGGCCCTGATTATCAGTCCCAATGTATTTGTACAGTACCTAGCACCATGGATCCCAACTTCTTCAAAGCTAAGTGCTACTGCAATATAAATGTTCAGTAGTAATAAGATCTCAAGTCTCCTTAAGTGTAAGGCCACACTTCTGGTTTTGCTAGGACCTTTCACCTCTACAGCCCACCGCTCTGTTAAAAATGACCTAAATGTGCCCTGCAACTGAGGCCAGAAAGCAAGTGTATCCTTCAGAAGAAGATAAGATGTGGCATAGCTACAGAGCAGTAGAGGTGCCACCAACCTGTTACTGATCTTCAGCCAATCCCATTCAGAGTTTTCATCTATCCACATTCAGCTTGAGTCTCCATTAAAATTAATGCTGCAAACCTCCTCTGTATAATGTAGTTTAAAGTATTGGCTGTTGGTAACAAAGAAGATAAGCAGATGTGTTGTTTATGCTTGATTTGCAGTGTGGTTTGGAGACAAGTGAGTCAAGAAGGATGTTGATAAATTGGAGGGAGTTCTGATAAGAGCCATGTGAATGATTAAAGGATTAGAAAACCTGATTTACAGTGATAGACACAAGGTGCTTGATCTATATAGCTTAACAAAGAGAAAGTTATTTAATAATGGGCTCTCCCATCTACCCAAGGGCAGGTCTACACTTAAAATGCTGAAGCAGCACAGCTGCACCAATGCCGCTGTAGCGCTTCAGTGAAGACACTACTATCTGACAGGAGAGCTTCTTCCATCAGTGTAGTTAAGCCACCTCTGTAAGAGGCAGTAGCTCACTATGTCGACAGGAGAAGCCCTCCTGTTGACAAAGTGCTGTCTACACACTGTTTTCACAACCCTGAGTGACGTAGTTACACTGATGTAAGTTTGTTGTGTAGACCTGGCCAGAGAAAGGTATAGCATGATATAATGGCTGGATGTCAAAAATAGACAATTTCAGACTGGAAATAAAACATACATTTTTAACAGTGAGAATAATTAACCATTGGAACGACCAAGGGTTGTGATGGATTCTTCATCACTGACAATTTTGATTGGATGTTTTTCTGAAAGCTCTCCTCTGGGGATTATTGTGGTGCAGTTCTCTGACCTATGTTATATTGGAGATGAGACTAGGTGATCACAATGGTCCCTTCTGGCCTTGGAATCTAGGAATCTAATGACACTGAAAAGAATGGGGAGTTTTGGCATTGATATCAGTGGGAGTTGGGACCAGGATTAAGGGCATAGGCCTTCATAGGGAGGGTTCAATTGACCACAACCTAATACATTAGATTAAACAGATCTCTAAAAATGGGATATTGTGCCCGAACTGAAAGTTGTCAGTGAAACCCCAGCTGCATGGCGTATGGCATATTATTTTATAATCAGTCTAGCCCAGCAGTGGAATAGCTGGGTGATTAGTTTGCTTAGCAGACAAAATTGTGTCCCTTGCGTAGCAGTGAATTACTATGGGCTCAGTGTTTTCCTGCAAGGGTCAATCACACATCGGGGAAGAAATCTTTTCTATCAGGGATTCACAGAAGCGGCAGGAGGTCCCCATCTCCAAAAATCCATGGGTCCCTGATGAACGTATAGGTTATAGGAGAGCTGCTGGAGACAGCAGGCATTGACACAGAAGTCACTCCCTTCTGCCATCTCCACAGCCCTGCTCCATGGCAGTGTGGCTTCTTCAGGATTTGTGGTGCCAGAGCTCCCCTACTGCTCTCATTGTTTCACTGAGCAGGCAGGGAACCAGGTCAGGCTGAACAGAGATATGGTCAGTATGAAGTTATATACTGGGTGAAGCCCTGGATTGGTTTTATTTGAGGGTGGGTAGTGCTATGGCAAGCAGCCATTATTTGCCCCTTCACTTGCCCTCTCTTGAGATACAGAGCTTGAATCCAGTGGACCATCTACATGGCAGGTGGACTGTGAAGTCTAAGGGATGTCTGAGGAAGGATGGTGGTTAGGGCACCAGCCTAGGACTTGGGCGAACTAGGTTCAGATCCCTGCTCTTTGACAGACTCCCTGTGTGACCTTGGGCCAGTTGCTTAGTCTCTCTGGACCACAATTCCACATCTGTACAATAAGGATAATAGCACTGCCCTACTTCCCAGGACGTTAGGAGCATAACTATATTCAAGACTGTAAGGTGCTCAGATGCTGCAGTGAGAGGTCCGTATAGTGCCTGAGATAGATAGAAGGGGTAAGTACTAGGGCTGTCAAGCAATTAAAAAAAATGAATCGTGATTAATCGTGTGATTAAAAAAAATAATAGAATACCATTTATTTAAATATTTTTGGATGTTTTTTACATTTTCAAATATATTGATTTCAATTACAACACAGAATACAAAATGTACAGTCCTCACTTTATATTTTTTTTATTACAAGTATTTGCACTGTAAAAAAACAAAAGAAAAAGTATTTTTCAATTTGCCTAATACAAGTACTGTAGTGTAATCTCTTTATCATGAAAGTTGAACTTACAAATGTAGAATTATGTACAAAAAGCTGCTTTCAAAATAAAACAATGTAAAATTTTAGAGGTTTGCAAGTCCACTCAGTCCTACTTCTTGTTCAGCCAAATGTTCAGACAACAACAAGTTTGTTTACATTTGCAGGAGATAATGCTGCCCATTTCTTGTTTACAATGTCACCTGAAAGTGAGGAATGGGTATTCACATGGCACTGTTGTAGCTGGCGTCACAAGATATTTACATGCAGATGCACTAATGAGTCATATGTTCCTTCATGCTTCAACACCACCTATTCAGGAGACATGGATCCGTGCTGATGACAGGTTCTGCTTGATAACAGTCCAAAGCAGTACGGGACCAATGTATGTTCATTTTCATTATCTGAATCTGATGCCACAAGCTCAAGGTGTTTTTTCTTTTTGGTGGTTCAGGTTCTGTAGTTTCCGCATCAGAGTGTTACTCTTTTAAGATTTTTGTTTAGCGTATCTGGTACGTAAATACCTTGCAATGCCAGCTGCAAAAGTGTCAAGCAAATGCCTGTTCTCACTTTCTGGTGACACTGTAAACAAGAAACGGGCAGCATTAACTCCTGCAAATGTAAACAAATTTGTTCGTCTGAGTGAACTGGAATGCGTTATCTAGGGAGGTGGTAGAATCTCCTTCCTTGAAAGTTTTTAAGGTCAGGCTTGACAAAGCCTTGGCTGGGATGATTTGATTGGGGATTGGTCCTGCTTTGAGCAGGGGGTTGGACTAGATGACCTCCTGAGGTCCCTTCCAACCCTGATATTCTATGATTCTATATTCTATGATTGGCTGAACAAGAAGTATGACTGAGTGGTCTTGTAGGCTCTGAAGTTTTACATTGTTTTGTTTTTGGGTGCAGTTATGTAACAAAAAAATCTACATTTGTAAGTTGCATTTTCACAACAGCGATTGCACTACAGTACTTGTATGAGGTGAATTGAAAAATACTGTTTCTTTTGTTTATCATTTTTACAGTGCAAATATTTATAATAAAAAATATACACTTTGCGTTCAATTACAACACTGAATGCAAATATATATTGAAATTGTACAAAATCAAAATATTTAATAAATTTCAATTGTATTCTATTGTTTAACAGTGCAATTAAAACGCAATTAATCGCAATTAATTTTTTTTAATCACGAATAATTTTTTGAGTAATCGCGTGCGTTAGCTGTGATTAATCGACAGCCCTAGTAAGTACTAATTCTGTGGCGGGCTCCTTCCTCCCCAGGCAGCAGTGTGGGATGTATGCACAGAGAATTCTCGAACCTAGGACCTGGCTGTTTAGGGTGTTTGTCACAAGGTGGTGGAGGATGTTTTTTGGTTCAGATTTCACACCCTGATCTTTAGAGAAACATCAGTAGCCTAACTAATGCTGTCAGCACACCACAGGATGTGACACCACTTTATTTTGTATAATATCTTTCATGGAGCTAAAATGGACAACAGGTACCAAGTTAAAACCCAAGCCAACAGCAGAGGGAGGGAGAAATTGAGAGGAGACAAAGTGGCATTTCAGAAATGGATGGAAGAGTGAGATACCAAGAAGGTGCCTGCTGCTTTAATTTCTTGAAGCATTTTCATTGTGTTGCCCTGTTGTTTTGAGCTCACTGAGATTGTCCCACAGGGAATATAAACAGCAAAGTCTGTTGCTATGTTAGATGGAGCTAGGTTAGAAGCTAGGGTCAATATTTTCTAAAAACTGGCCCTATTTTTCAAAGCGATTTTTTGGAATGAGGCCCAAGGAGTCTCAGATAATCATTTTGGTTAGCTGCAAGATCTTTCTTTGGTAGAGATTTCCCACCCCTTAAACCGACACATTGGCAAGATTATTCAGCTCTGTAGTGAGAGTTTCAGGCTGGCCTTTCTATCCATGAACCCCAACTTTTTTCTTATGTCTGCCTTTCCTTCATCAGTTGATTCACTGCTGTTGTAGCCATGTTGGTCCTGTTATTAGCAAGGCAAAGTGGGTGAGGTAATATCTTTTATTGGACCAACTTCTGTTGGTGAAAGAGACAAGCTTTTGAGCGTATACAGAGCTCTTCTTCAGGCTTACACCTGATGGAGAGCTCTGTGTTAGCTTGAAAGCTTGTATCTTTCACAAACAGAAGTCAGACCCAATAAACGATATTACCGCACCGTCTTTTGTTTCCTTCACCAGGTCCCTTGTACTTTTTTTCTCTCTCAGCCAATGCACTAGATGGCACCACAGTTCACCATAGCTGGATTTGTATCACTTACTAGCTTGAAAGGAACTTGTTTGTCCAGCAGTCCAAGACGATGTAAATTATTACTCTCTGGACAGCTCCTCCAGAGTCTCCAGTTGCCAGCCAACCAACCAATCAATGGGGAAGGGGCTATTGAGAATGGAGGGGGCTGCACAGGGGAAACAAATGGATTGTTGTTAGTAGTATCTATTATTTATTGCCTGTTTTAAAAAGGAACCATGTAAATATGGTCAGTTATTGTTCCAACAAAATGCCCAATCATGCAGATCTCCTCATAAGTAACCATGAGTACTTCCATTGACACATTGTGGGAAAGGGTAGAAGGATCAGGCCTCTAGACAGCAAACCAGACACTTTGATCTAGAAATGTCCCATAGTGTACAGACCCATACACAGTAAAAGAGAAAGGGGACTGAAATGGGTTGCTTGATATAAGAGATGTCAGGGAATTTAGGGACAGACTTGCAACCGTGGTCCCTAACCAGTTACCACCTGCACTTGCATACAAAACAATTTGTGAATAAATTGACCCTTCTGATTGCCCACTGAACATGAATAAAAACCAGTGTTCCCAAATATAAACTAGCCACCACTCTGTCTAGCTAATCTAGTCCCTCTATGTGCCAGCACTAATGTAGCCATCACTGCAGTATGTGGGTACCACTTACAAGGTTAAATAATTCACAGCCCCTCTAAGCAGAAAAATCTTTTATATGATGTGGGATTACAGCTATTAGGATTGCTTAGCTGGAAGAGGCAAATAAATATCTGAGATATGGTCTGTCAGGACCAGGGTCTACAGCCTGCCCTTGGTGTGGATATCCTGGATAATTTTGTGGGTCTTTCCCATCTCTAAGGGGTTGTCTATGCAGGGAAATTGACAGCATAGCTTTAGCAGAATAACTGTTCTTTTATAGGTTTCAGAGTAGCAGCCATGTAGTCTGTATTCGCAAAAAGAAAAGGAGGACTTGTGGCACCTTAGAGACTAACAAATTTATTTGAGCATAAGCTTTCGTGAGCTACAGCTCCTTCATCCACTGAATGCATCCGATGAAGTGAGCTGTAGCTCACGAAAGCCCCTGTGCTCAAATAAATTTGGTAGTCTCTAAGGTGCTACAAGTCCTCCTTTTCTTTTTGTTCTTTATAGCCATGCCAATATAACTCCCCGTGTAGATAACTCTTCCGGAATAAAAGCAACTTTTTTCTGGAATAATTACTCCACTTACAAACGTCTTTGGGGATCTAGGAGGCAATTTGATTGATTGTGTATTTCCGATTAGGAAAGCTGCCATGAAAAACAGATCAGTTCTCTTCTTTTTCCTGTTGTTCCATAATTTGAGAACAAGGGGCCACCGGATGAAATGAATGGCAAGTAAATGTAGAAAAATAAAATATTGCTGCACACACCAGGTGGAATTCCCTACCACCGGGTGGAATTCCCTACACCAGGAAAGGGGATCGGGCTTTCAGGTCCAGATAATGGAGAACAATTTTCAAATGGGATGGATAATTTGACACCTACATACCACAGTGATGGGCACATTAGAAATACATAGAGACATCCAACTTCATGCCTCTGGGCACAGAACTGATTACCGCCAGGGCCATGTCAGAACCCTCCCTATGTATACAGCATGACACAAGTGGTGTTTTACTGGAGGGATGCTGTTTGCCTTCTCTGAAGCATCAGATAACAGCCACTGCTCGAGGACCAGTGGTCTGATCATCTATGGCAAACCTTCCATCCCTATGGAGATCCGGAAATGTATCAACGGGATCTCTGTGCGAAACAGGAGGGAAAAATCAAGTCTCCGGGAACCAGACTGGTCTGGCACAGCATGTTCTCTGTGGTTGCATAGGCTGTCATCCATCAGATCAGTGCATCGGTTTTCTCAGAGTGCACTAGACAGATGGAAAAGCTAAATGCACTGTAGTCTGCTGTGTGGTTTGTTGCCTTCTCAATCTCCTTTAAGAAGTCTGCCCTGTGCGTCTCCTGTGATGCACTGCACTAGGCCACACAGCCCTCTTTTCCGTGAACTCCGTGACTTCTGCAGTGGTTCAGTATGGCTGACCACGGATGCCAGGTGGCCCAGGGACAGCCACAACTGGCCGCTGCTGGAGTGGCTCTGCAGCTAGCCGCTTGGGTGGCCTTGCAGCCAGCTGCACTGGTCGCTGCTGGAGCTGCCCTGGGGCCAGCCGCAATGGCTGCTGCTCAGGTGGCCCCGGGTGGCTGGCACTAGGGACTGCCCGAGCAGCAGCTGGTGCAGCTGGCCCCAAGGTACCCGGCCTGAGCAGTGATCCCAGGGCAGCAGGAGCAGCCACAGCTCAGTGGTCCTGGGGGCACCCCCAGAGTAGCGGTCTCTTGGGCCCGCAGCAGCACCCCCAGGGGTCCCGCAGAGCAGGAACTCTTCCAGGGGGCCCCCCCAACTAAGATTTAGTCAGAGGTATTTATAGTACAAGTCATGTACAAGGTCACAGACTGTGAATTTTTGTTTTTTTGCCCGTGACCCTGTCCATGAATTTTATTAAAAATACCCATGACTAAATCGTAGCCTTATTGATAACATCCAAATCCACATGTGCATGTGTTTGGACATAGAGGGCCTGATCCTGTGACATATTGAGCCTTGAGGGTGTGCCACACTGTGCAGGATCAGGCCCCTAGAGACATGACACAGCAGCGGATCCAGAATCCTCCTGATATAGTCTGTCAGACTCCTGCCAATACACCAATTACTAAAAGCTCCAACAGGACAGGGTTTGGGATTGGGATTCCCTCCCAAACCAACAGAGCATCTAAATAATCTGCCAGCCATCAGAATGCTGCTGAGCCTCTGACCTCTCCCTGGGCTACGTATAGCTTCTGCATAGTCAGATTTGACCAGTCAGTCCTAGCCGTTTCTTCTCTCAGAACTGGAGCGAGGTCTCAAGGTTAAATGTGGAGCCAGAGCTATACAAAGCCCTCATCTCTTCACTTTCTACCCACAGCCAGTTCCTCAAATGCTACAGAAAGTTCACAATTCCATTCACTTCTCATCACATGTCAACACCCTCAGCAGTTACATTCATCTTTGCACAGGCACAGACCACTGCAAGGAATTTGCTCAGAGTTTTAAAAGAACATGGACAGTGATTTCAAGAGAATGAGAAGGGTTACCAAGATCTGCTAGAGAATTCAAGGACTGGCTCCAGAAAGCCCCAGCAATCCCTGTAGATTACATGCGGCACAATAATTATATTAACGTTATAATCCTTTGTATTTCTACAGCCCCTTTCATGTTAGGATCTCAAAGCACTTTAATAAATTAAGCCTCACAACCCTTTGGTGGGGGTAGGTAAATATCATCCCCAATTCTACACATGGGGAAAATGAGGTGCAGAGAGAGAGGTTAAGGAATAAGTCCTTCCCCCACAGTGGTCATTGGCAAAATTTCCATGGGAGTAAAGAGACAAGAAATGAGGGACTTTCCCTATGCCACTCAGTGAGATCGTGGCATTGCTGAGAACAGAACTCAAGTGAACTAACTCCCAGTCCCCTCCCACACACATTAGACCCACCTTCTTCCTGTTTGTTCCCAGAGCTGGTTGTTATTTTGCTAGTCTGCAAGGAAGTATTTACTGATATCATTAGTGTCTATTGAGGCTCAGAAGCATGTTTCCATAGCTCCAGGCTCCTTGGGTAGCCATTAAAATGGCATCAGACTAAAGAAGAAAATCCCTGCTTGCCTGCTCTCCCCTCTCTCAGGGCATACGAGCCCGTTTAAACCACCCTTCGTGACCCCACCGCTGTAAATAACCACCTCCTTCATCAGCCTATTGCACACACCCCTCAACCTGCTCTTTCCTGAGAAGTTGAAGGAAACCGATGTGGGGCCTGACAGGCAGAAGAAGGGCTTAGATGGCCAACCAAGATCAGGGCCCCAATGTCGTGGGCACAGAGTGAGACCCTGCCCCAAAGAGCTCACAATGGGATGGGAGGGAAAAGCAGCATATCACCAACAGGGAACTGAGGCCCAGAGGGTTAAATTATTTGCCCAGTGTCAGACAAGGAGTCTGGAGCAAAGCTTGGCACTGAACCCAGATCTAGTGCCTTAGCCACAGAATTATCAAGATGTTTCTCCCAGCCTGAGACTCTTCAGCTAAGACCAGATATCAAGAGCTGATCTAAATGCTGGACAAATAGGATTTTAAAATGGAACTGCTGTTTTTTTAACTCCTAGTGCTGACTTGATCTCCGTGACAGACACGGAGGCAGTGTGGCCTCGTGAATAGAGCACTGAACGGGGACCTGGGAGACCCAGCTCTGCCACTGGCTCACTCTGACTCCTTGGACAAGTCATGTCACTGCCCTGTGCCTCGGTTTTCCCCATATATAATGGTGATAACGATACTGACCTGCTTTGAAAAACACTTTGAGATCTGCTGATGAAAACGCTAGGTAAGAGCTAGGTGGTGGTATTACTGGAGTGATATCTTGATCCTATTGAAGTCATTGGTGAAATTCACATTCATTTCAGTAGGGTAGGATTTCACCTAGAGCAGTGGCTCTCAACCTTTCCAGACAACTGTACCCCTTTTAGGAGTCTGATTTGTCTTGTGTACCCCCAAGTTTCACTTCACTTAAAAACTCATCATCATCACTCCCATAACCGCATTGGTCATTGGGGCACTATCATTGATGAACAAGGAACCAAATGTCTCCACCCCTGATGATTGTGTGTCAGTGCTTGAGTCTCCGCAAAGTCCATTCCTGTCCACTCTTTTATGTTGTCAATCCATCTCTTCTTCTGTCTACCTCTTCCTCTCTTCCGCTGTACTGTCCTTTGGAGGATGATCTTGGATAGGCCAGACGATCTTGTTACATGGCTGTACCACTTCAGCTTGCACTTCTTCACGGTCATCAGGAGGTCTTCATATGACTCAGCGCATTGGGTGATGATGTTGCAGACCTCTTCATTAGTGACGTGGTCGAAGTAGGAGATGCCCAGGATTTTATGGAAGTATCTCATCTCTACTACCTGTATTTTCCGTCAGGGTCCATGTCTTGCATGCATACAGAAAAATGGAGGTGACCAATGCATGCAGCAGTTTCAGTTTGGATTCCAGGAAGATGTTCTTATTCCTCCAAACTGGCTTTAGCTTTGCCACTGCTGCTGTGGTTTGCATAGTTCTTGCCCGAATTTCTGCCTTGGATCCTTCATCAGTGATGATTGCCCCCAAATACTTGAACTGTTTCACTGTCTCCAGCTCTAGTCCACTGACAGTGATAGGTGAGCTGATCCCATCACATTTTTTGTCATCAGCTTAGACAGCCCAGATTCAACAGAGGAAGATGACTTTCCAGTTCTAAGTGAAGAAGTGGAGACAGCTGTGAAATCACTAAAGAACAGAAAGGCTACAGGTATTGACAACATCCAGCCGAATTGATGAAATTCGGAGGAGAAATAGTAATAGATGTGCTCCTCCGAATTTCATCATTTCGGCTGGGATGTTGTCAATAGATCTGCAGCAAGATCCAGCAGACCGGTGAGTGGCCCTTCACGTGGACACAGTCACTAATCATCACTCTGCCAAAGAAAGGCAACCTGCAATTGTGGTCAAAATTACTGGACCATAAGCTTAGTTAGCCATCCCAGCAAAGTGATGTTGAAAGTCATATTGAACAGATTGAAGCCACAAGCGGAGAATATCATTGCTGAAGAACAGGCTGGCTTTTGTGCTGGAACAAGTACCACAGAACCGATTTTCAACCTTCATGTTCTATGTGAGAAGTACTTACAACACCAGCAGGACATCTACCATGTCTTTGTTGACTTCAAGAAGCATTTGACAGAGTATGGCACGAAGCTCTCTGGGCAACTATGAAGAAGTACAATGTTGGTCGCAAGCTTATTCTTACCATTAAACAACTGTATGCCAAGGCCAGCAGTGCAGTTCTTGTCAATGGCACAATAGGAGAGTGGTTTCGCACCAAGGCTGCCTTCTTTCACCCACACTGTTCAACATCTACTTGGAGCTTATAATGACTGATACCCTAGAAGATCACATATGCACAGTCAGCATTGAGGGGTGAACAATCTCAAATCTTCGGTTCGCTGATGACACTGATGGCCTGGCAGGCAGCGAAGATGAACTTGCCAACTTTGTGAAACGATTGGATGAAACCTCTGGAAAATATAGCATGGAAATCAATGCAGAGAAAACCAAGCTGATGACTTAAAACTACTTGCTTACAAAATTAGACATAAAATACAAAAGTGTCACAGCACACTGTTACTGAAAAATTGCTTACTTTCTCATTTCTACCATATAATTATAAAATTATCAATTGGAATATAAATATTGTACTTACATTTCAGTATACAGTATATAGAGCAGTATAAACAAGTCATTGTCTGTATGAAATTTCAGTTTGTACTGACTTTGCTAGTGCTTTTTATGTAGCCTGTTGTAAAAGTTAAAAGTCCAGTCAGTGGCGCAAGCAGGGCCTGGGGCTAAGGCAGGTTCCCTGACTGCCCTGGCTCAGCGCGGTCCCAGAAGTGGCCGCCAGCTCTCCCGCCACCATAGCTTCTGCTGCTCGTTGTTGATGAGAGAGGTCTCTCCCATCGGCATAACGTGGCTACACGAGCGCTTTGACAGTGGCACAGTGGTATTGGTGCAGCTGTGCCGCTGTACGCTTGTAAGTGTAGACTTGGCCTGACTCCTCTCAACAAACTTTTTCCTTTAGGAAGCTTTTCCTGCCATCTCACCTCACTGCTTATTGCTTTTTATTTCACCATTATTCCTAGATATTCTCCTTTTTCTCCCCACAATGGATCCCAGCTGGTATCCCTACAACTCCTCCAGCAGCAATAGTTGCTGGGACTATTTCCCCCTTCTCTTGAGTGAAAAAAAAAGCACAGTCTTGTTACACTCTAGGTGCCAGTTTCTACAGACTCAGATAATTATTGTTGAGTCTGGAATGTGACTCCCGGTGAAAGAGATCCGAGAACGGCTTGGTATTAAAGGTCGTTGAGGGTGGAATCTTGTACTCATGCTCCCAAAATTCCCTTGGAAGGCTGGGACCTTTGGGTGTGCAAGAAATGGAAGGATCAGAACCTAGGATAATACTAATCCTTTGACTGTATAGATAATAATAATTCCTAACTTTTCTATCAGTATCTATGCAGTATATCTAGCCTTCATCTATCTGGCAGCCGAGAAATGCCTGGGTTCTAAGAGGAAGGATCTGGCTTTATATTTTTTTCCCTCCAGATTTATGTGGTGGGCCCATACTCCAGCTGTGGCATTTCTCCAAAAACAAGCTCTTGGCAAGTCTCAATCACTGTTTTCTAACACAGTGATGAACATAGATGAACAATGATGAACCTAGTTGTCCAGGTCTATGTGGGTGAATCTGTTGCTGACACCAGTCATCAGAACTGAGTCATTTTTCTAGTATAGGCCTGGCCTTAGTTACTTCAGGAGGAACTTAAATCATCTGGAGATATAATTTTTGTGCTCCTCTTGCTTTCCTGTGTCTGGCAGGTCCAGGCAGATGGGACGGATGGAAACTGTGTCACATTTGTGTTACATGATGAGGACCACACACTCGGCAACTCCCTCCGTTACATGATCATGAAAAAGTAAGTTGAGTCCCTGTGATAACTGGTACCACCTTAGGGCTATGTTTCTTGTCCCTTGACTTCTGATCTAGCACCTCTGGCACTCCTGAAGCTGGGTGAATATTACAAATCTCCCTACTTGGGTTCTTTAAACAAATGCACTTTGACTGCATATCTGCCCCTTTGGGAACAAGTTTACTGTCAGGCCTGGGAGTGGAAACAGTCAGTGTTCAAGTGAGTATTAGAGAATCTCATTTTGAACTTGCAAACACAAATATCCGCACTGGGAGCCTGATTCGTATGCTTATGCAGTCAAAAGAATAGTATCTCATGACCTACATGACCCTATCCAAACTATCCAGTAGTGAATATTTATGAGGAACTTCTTGTCATGAGTTCCAGCTCTAGAAGTATTCATGGAGGGGGGTTTTCATTTGATAATTTTAAAGGACAAATTGTGATAGTCTTGTAAGCTGCTCATGATAAATCACCATCAGCAAACCAGTGCTGTAACCTTTAGGCCGTGCTTCCTTTCAACTGCTAAAGCCAGGGCAACCACTTGACTGGTCCCAGGTTTGGGTCTGGGCAGCCGCGAAATCCATCCACAACATAGAAGAGGCAGGGGATGTTTATCTTGCTCCATACCCCATCCACTTCAGGATCCAGCCCACCCCGCAGAAGTACACCTTCCCCTCTGCATGTCTGTCTCAGGGAGCTGTGGGTGATGGGAAGTGATTGCTTTTGAAACATGTGGGACCATCACGCAGTGCAGGTCTGCTTGCTTCAGAGGTTCCCTAAACATGAGTGTCTCTGCAGTTGGCTTGCTGCTGATTTTGAGAGCCCATTTGTGCTTCCTGCTTCTGTCTCTCCTTGTAGCTCTGAAGTGGAGTTTTGTGGTTACAGCATCACACACCCATCTGAAAGCAAAATCAACTTCCGGATCCAGACCAGAGGTAGGAATGCAGCTGGGCTTCCTTGGACAGCTGTCCCTTGCCAAGTCAGGCCCTGAAACCATGGATCAGCCAGCCCCCTCTCTCCCTCTGCATGTCCTTCGTTCCACCATTCTACTGGGCAGTTGCTGTCACCATCCATGATCAGTGCATCTTGAGTAGCAGTGATAGAGCTGGTCTCTGTCATCCCCCAGTGCAGAGCCCAGACGTGACCTCTGTAGTAATCAGCAAGCTTGGGGAGTTGTGGTCCCAAAGCCTCACTCAGCACTGGGCATCTCACCTGGCATCACCCCCTGGTTAGCTCCCGGGTGCCCCTCTGAGTTAGATCTTCACCCAAAGCTTGTTACATTACACACTAAACAACAGATCCAGTCTGTTATACAGCTCGATGGCCAGATATTGCTAATTCCTGGGGTGAATAGCACCGCAAGTGCTCTATGCAGCAGGGTGCCCTCTGGATGCTGTACTCTGTGTTCCCCCGATCCTATCCTGATGTCCACACCAAAGGGCAGCCTGCAGGACTTGCCTGGGACTGCATCTGCTGTTGCAAGAGCAAGGCCAATGATCTGCTCCATTTCCATACCAATCTCACAATTGTCCCACAGCGTCAGACACTCTGAATAGTTTGAAAAACCCAGCCAAAGCCTCTAACTTGGTTCCCAGCTCACAGGTCCCCTCTCCTGTGGCCTTGAGTGTTGGTTGTGTAGAAGAGCAGAGCCGCTGGAAATGGCCAAGTTGTGCTAGATGGCTTTTTAATTTTTTGAAGAATTTAGCAGTGCTGCAAAGTGCTGGATTGCTGGCCCCAGAGAGTGGAGCCTTATGTCTGTCCACAGCACAAACTGCAGGGCAACCTTCCCCTACGCTGTCCCCTGCCAAAGAGCTTCAGCCTGGACTTGGGTCTCTGAGACACCAGTTCAAGCCTCCATGGTCCTTGTATGCTCTTCTCAGACTGCTGATGAGAGTGGGAGGGAGCGTGATGTGAACGCTGGCCTAAGATCCTCACCTTATCACAGGAGCCGCCAAAGAGGTGTATGATGGTTGGTCACTACTGAGCTGGGCTAGGAGGGGAAGGGGCCCGTATCCCATACTGGAGCCAGCCACACTTTATGCGAATGCTTCTCCTTTTCTGAAGGGGGGCTCCTGGCCATTGAGCCATTCCGGAGAGGACTGACAGAACTGGTGGATGTCTGCCAGCACGTGCTCAGCAAGTTTGAGGTGAGGTCACTGCTTCATGGTAGAATGACTCTGGGATCCTCTCTGTGGTCTGCAAAGGAGAGAAATAGCTGGCTGCACTGATTGACTGACAGAGGTGCTAACATGTCCATGGTTGCAGCCATTATCTAACTGATCCCCTCCTCGCTCCTCTTGCAAGATCTGCACATATTTGGAGGCAGCCAGTTGTAGTAGTTAGAGAAGTGGAACTGGGAGTCAGCAGACTTGGGCTCTCTGACCAGCTTTGACACTGAATTGCTGTGTGACCTTGGGGAAGTCCACTTCGCCTCTGTGTGACTCGGTTTCCCCATCTCTAAAGTGACACTTCACTTCCTCTGAAAGGGGGTTCTGAGAAGCAAGCAGTGTTTGTAGAGTGCTTTGGGATCCTCAGATGAAAGTTGCCTATACAAGGTAAATGCAAAATATTGCTATTTCACCCTGTTTGTTACATTTTACTGCAGTGTAAAGTGAAGAGCAGAGAATGCACAAATCTGCATTCCATATCCAAGGGGTTTCACCATCATCTTGGAAGAGATGTTTTTTTTCTACCATACCAGGGGGATAGGATTTGGAAAGCCACCTGAGGCTCAGTAATCCTGCTTGTGGTAGAGAGCAGCTAGTGCATCATAGAGACAATTTGGTGTGGCAGGGGCGTAAGAGTGCCAGTGTGAAGGGTGGCTTGGGTGTGAGTGGTGCATATGGAACCTGGATGCTGCAGAATAAATTTGGGATCAATAATCTGCTCCCCCCAACCCTAACGAATGTGGACCTGTGCTCTTTGAAGGAAGGGCCTGATGCAGTGACAGGGGCCTCAATGGGGGGCGACTGAAGGACCTGCCACCGAAGTGCCGCTGAACACCCAGAGCGACTGAAGGAACTGGTTCTTCAGCTTTTGGCAGCTCATCACTGCCTAAAAGCTCATCAGTTACCCTCCCCACCCTTCAGTCTTTTCAAGCAGGAGCCTCAGCCACATTAAAATGTTGCCCTTTTCTGTTTTATTCTGCCCAGGACAGTATGTTCAGAACCAGAGAGCCTCTCAAAGCTCCTCAGGCATGGACAAGGGTGTGGCTGTGTTTTAATTCATCAAACATACAGCATTGACATTGGTCATTTAATCTCATTTGCAGGCAAGCATAAAGGAATACAGGGCCCAAAGAGAGGAGGAAATGGACTAGCAGCTGCTGGAGTACGGACTATGGACATGTATATATTGTTCGTTTATGTTAATGCCCCTGTTGAAAGCGGTTTTATTTTTTTTATGACAAACCTGAAGTAGACTGTGTAATTTCTCTAATAAACGCTGTAAGGTTCAGTCCAGCTTGCATTTCACTCCATTCAGACCTGCCACGGATCCAGAAGAAGATAGGGGTTTCCCGAAATTTTCTCAGGTCGGCAGTCCCCACCACACTTTCATTCTCACCCTTAGAAATCTCCACAGCCTCAAATTCACTTCAAGATCTGAGTCTGCACAAATACCCCAGATCAAAGCACCTCCAACCCCCTGCAGGGTTTTGAAATCTGATGGGTTTCAGAGTAACAGCCGTGTTAGTCTGTATTCACAAAAAGAAAAGGAGTACTTGTGGCACCTTAGAGACTAACCAATTTATTTGAGCATAAGCTTTCGTGAGCTACAGATCACTCATCGGATGTATACTGTGGAAAGTATAGAAGATGATAATTTTCAGCTTTCATCTGTTTTCTCTAACACTTCTTACATTTCCACACTTCTTCCATTTTTGGGGTGCCTTGATGACTTCCACCTAACCCTTTATCCACCCCTTGGGAGAAACTGATTATGATTCGTGGTGTTGGAAGGGTAGCTGCAAAGACCAGAGTAATAACAGCATTAAGATTTCATCTGTCCAGTGAAGGTGCAGTTCCCACGCTCCTTGTGTCTGTTTGTGCCATTCTTGTGAGCATGTGCGTGTTTTTTAAAAAGCAGCAGTTCAGAAAGCAAAGGGGGTTTTGTGTCCGATTCCCTTCATTGAGCTCTTGGTGCACAAGGAAAATCCATCACCAGTGGTTGTGGGTTTATCATGATCACATTTGTTTAATTATCAAACAGGCACTCTGCTCATTCGCTACAACAGCAGAGAACGTATCATTAGGCTTCACTTAGGGCGTGGCTTATCCTGAGCAGCATAAATTACGTATAATGTACAAGGAGAACAGATATGATTCCTTTACAATAAATCAATTCAGTTTGGATCCCAAATCAGTAACAGGATCCATTGGAGACTGAACCATTTACCAGTCTGTCTGCCTGACTCCAATCTCCTTTGCACTGTTGAAATCCTCATTTTCACCTACGGTAAAGGTGAGAAGAATCAAGCTCCGTGTATTTAAAACAGAAGAGTCTGATCCTTCTTTTACCCTCCAAGAGCCTGCCTTCCAGTCTCTGTCTCATCCCCATGAGAGTTACATCCTTTTCCCTAAAGGCAGTATGGCCTAGGGGAGAGCATACTGGAGTGTGATTCAGCAGACCTGGGTTTTATCCTGCACTTGCCTGCTGGGTGACCTTGGCCAAGTTACTGCCCCGCTCTGTGCCTCAGTTTACCTAACTGTAAAATGGGGATGATAATGCTGACATCCTTTGGAAAGTGCTTTGAGATCTACCAATGATAAGAGCTAGATAAGAACATAACATGTGCACGGCTGTACTGGGTCAGACTAATGGTCCATCTAGCCCACTATCCTGTCTTCTGACAGAGGCCACTGCCAGGGAATGAAGGAGGGAATGAAGAGAACAGAGCAATTGTCAAGCGAATCCCTCCCCTGTCGTCTACTCCCAGCTTCTGGCAGGCAGAGGTTTAGGGACAACCAGAGCATGGGGTTGTCCCCCTGCCCGTCTGTCATGGATTTGCAGGCTCAGTACTCTGGGACAGCTCTGAACGAATTTCATACAGGACCCTCTTGTAGTGCAACAACCCCTCAGGCCACACACTCACTAGGGCAAGCCTCCTTTGGTCTGACCTTGGAGCATTCAGCAGCCCTGTTCACATTGTGAGTTCCCCACAGGTGAGTCCACCTGATAGGACACCTGGAGAAGCCTTACATGCCCCCCAAAAGGGGCATGCACCCCCGAACCACACAGTCAGCAGTGAACCTCAGCCAACAAGGTAAACAGAAGGTTTATTAGTTCTCTGGAATTCAGCATAGAACAGATCTTCTCAGGGTATGCCTACACTACGAAATTAGGTCGAATTTATTACAAGTCGGTTTTGTAGAAAGTGGTTTATACAGTTGATTGTGTGTGTCCCCACACAAATGTTTCTAAGTGCATGTAGTCGGCGGAGTGTGTCCACAGTACCGAGGCAACCGTCGACTTCTGGACGTTGCACTGTGGGTGGCTTATCCCATAGTTCCTGCAGTCTCCGCCGCCCATTTGAATTCTGGGTAGAAATCCCAGTGCCCGATGGGGCTAAAACATTGTCGTGGGTGGTTCTGGGTACATATCGTCAGGCCCCCATTCCCTCCCTCCCTCCATGAAAGCAAGGGCAGACAATCGTCTCACGCCCTGTTTTCTTGAGTTACCTGTGCAGACGCCATACCACGGCAAGCATGGAGCCCGCTCAGCTAACCGTCACCGTATGTCTCCTGGGTGCTGGCAGTCGTGGTACTGCATTGCTACACAGCAGCAGTTAATTGCCTTTTGGCAGCAGACAGTGTAGTATGACTGGTAGCCATCATCGACGTAGTCCTGGGTGCTCTTTTAACCCGGGCGCCTGGGCAAACATGGGAGTGACTCAGCCAGGTCATTTCCCATTGTTTCGTCTCGTGGCGACTGAGTCCTACTGGCAGTGCACTGTCTTTTAATCTGCAGCTAGCAGAAGATGATGGCTAGTCGTCATACTACGCCATCCTCTGCCGAGCACCCAGGTGTTGACGATGGCTAGCGGTCGTACTGCACAGTCTGCTGCCAGCAAGATGTATAAAGATAGATGAAGTGGCTCAAACAAGAAATAGGACCAGATTTGTTTTGTATTCATTTTCTCCTCCCTCCCTCCATCCCTCCCTCTGTGAAATCAACGGCCTGCTAAACCCAGTTTTGAGTTCTATCCTTGAGGGGGCCATTCAGTTTCTCGCAAAGCCACCCCCTTTGTTGATTTTAATTCCCTGTAAGCCAACCCTGTAAGCCATGTCGTCAGTCGCCCCTCCCTCCGTCAGGGCAAAGGCAGACAATTGTTCTGCGTCTTTTTTCTGTGCAGGCGCCATACCACGGCAAGCATGAAGCCCGCTCAGATCACTTTGGCAATTAGGAGCACATTAAACACCACACACATTATCCAGCAGTATATGCAGCACCAGAACCTGGCAAAGCGATACCGGGCGAGTAGGCGACGTCAGTGTGGTGACGTGAGTGATGAGGACATGGACACAGACTTCTCTCAAAGCACGGGCCCTGGCAATGTGGGCATCATGGTCCTAATGGGGCAGGTTCATGTGGTGGAACGCCGATTCTGGGCTCGGGAAACAAGCACAGAGTGGTGGGACCGCATAGTGTTGCAGGTCTGGGACGATTCCCAGTGGCTGCGAAACTTTCGCATGCGTAAGGGCACTTTCATGGAACTTTGTGACTTGCTTTCCCCTGCCCTGAGGCGCAAGAATACCAAGATGAGAGCAGCCCTCACAGTTCACAAGCGAGTGGCAATAGCCCTGTGGAGGCTTGCAACGCCAGACAGCTACCGGTCAGTCGGGAATCAATTTGGAGTGGGCAAATCTACTGTGGGGGCTGCTGTAATGCAAGTAGCCAACGCAATCAAAGATCTGCTGTTGTCAAAGATCTGCTTATACATCAGTAGTGACCCTGGGAAATGTGCAGGTCATAGTGGATCGCTTTGCTGCAATGGGATTCCCTAACTGTGGTGAGGCCATAGGCGGAACCCATATCCCTATCTTGGCACCGGAGCACCAAGCCGGCGAGTACATAAACCACAAGGGGTACTTTTCAATAGTGCTGCAAGCACTGGTGGATCACAAGGGACGCTTCACCAACATCAACGTGGGATGGCCGGGAAAGGTACATGACGCTGGCATCTTCAGGAACTCTGGTCTGTTTCAAAAGCTGCAGGAAGGGACTTTCTTCCCAGACCAGAAAATAACCTTTGGGGATGTTGAAATGCCTGTAGTTATCCTTGGGGACCCAGCCTACCCCTTAATGCCATGGATCATGAAGCCATACGCAGGCAGCCTGGACATTAGTCAGGAGCTGTTCAACTACAGGCTGAGCAAGTGCAGAATGGTGGTAGAATGTGCATTTGGACGTTTAAAAGCACGCTGGCGCAGTTTACTGACTCAGTTAGACCTCAGCAAAACCAATATTCCCACTGTTATTACTGCTTGCTGTGCGCTCCACAATATCTGTGAGAGTAAGGGGGAGACGTTTATGGTGGGGTGGGAGGTTGAGGCAAATCGCCTGGCTGCTGGTTACGCACAGCCAGACACCAGGGCGGTTAGAAGAGCACAGGAGGGCGCGGTGCGCATCAGAGAAGCTTTGAAAACCAGTTTCATGACTGGACAGGCTACGGTGTGAAAGTTCTGTTTGTTTGTCCTTGATGAACCCCCCGCCCCTTGGTTCACTCTCCTTCCCTGTAAGTTAACCACCCACACCTCCTCCCTTCGATCACCACTTGCAGAGGCAATAAACTCATTGTTGCTTCACATTCATGCATTCTTTAAACATTCATCACACAAATAGGGGGATAACTACCAAGGTAGCCCAGGAGGGGTGGTGGAGGAGAGAAGCACCAGGAGGGGTGGTGGAGGAGGGAAGGACAAGGCCACACATCACTTTAAAAGTTTAAAACTTTAAAACTTATTGAATGCCAGCCTTCTGTTGCTTGGGCAATACTCTGGGTTTGAGTGGCTGGGTGGCCGGAGGCCCCCACACCGCGTTCTTGGGTGTCTGGGTGAGGAGGCTATGGAACTTGGGGAGGAGGGCGGTTGGTTACACAGCAGCTGTAGCGGCGGTCTGTGCTCCTGCTGCCTTTCCTGCAGCTCAACCATATGCTGGAGCATATTGGTTTGATCCTCCAGCAGCTTCAGCATTGAATCCTGCCTCCTCTCATCGCACTGCCGCCACCTTTCAGCTTCAGCCCTCTCTTCAGCCTGCCTCTTATTCTCTTCAGCCCGCCACCTCTCCTCCCAGTCATTTTGTGCTTTCCTTCACTCTGACATTGTCTACCTCCACGCATTCGTCTGTGCTCTGTCAGTGTGGGAGGACAGCATGAGCTCAGAGAACATTTCATCACGAGTGCATTTTTTTCACCTTCTAATCTTCGCGAGCCTCTTGGAAGGAGAAGATCCTGTGATCCTTGAAACCCATGCAGCTGGTGGAGAGAAAAAAAGGGACAGTGGTATTTAAAAAGACACATTTTATAGAACAATGGGTACGCTCTTTCAAGGTAAACCTTGCTGTTAACATTACATACATAGCACATGTGCTTTTGTTACAAGGTCGCATTTTGCCTCCCCCCATTGCGTGGCTAGCCCCTACCCCCTTTCTCCTCCCCCCTCCCTGTGGCTAACAGCGGGGAACATTTCTGTTCAGCCACAGGCAAACAGCCCAGCAGGAACGGGCACCTCTGAATGTCCCCTTAAGAAAAGCACCCTATTTCAAGCAGGTGACCATGAATGATATCACTCTCCTGAGGATAACACAGAGAGATAAAGAACAGATGTTGTTTGAATGCCAGCAAACATACACTGCAATGCTTTGTTCTACAATGATTCCCGAGTACGTGCTACTGGCCTGGAGTGGTAAAGTGTCCTACCATGGTGGATGGAATAAGGCTGCCCTCCCCAGAAACCTTTTGCAAAGGCTTTGGGAGTATATCCAGGAGAGCCATGAATGCCAGGGCAAATTAATCATTAAACACGCTTGCTTTTAAACCATATATAATATTTAAAAAGGTACACTCACCAGAGGTCCCTTCTCCACCTGGCGGGTCCGGGAGGCAGCCATGGGTGGGTTCGGGGGGTACTGGCTCCAGGTCCAGGGTGAGAAACAATTCCTGGCTGTCAGGAAAACCAGTTTCTCCGCTTGCTTGCAGTGAGCTATCTACAACCTCATCATCATTATCTTCCTCGTCTCTAAAACCTGCTTCCATGTTGCCTCCATCTCCATTGAAGGAGTCAAACAACACGGCTGGGGTAGTGGTGGCTGAACCCCCTAAAAAGGCATGCAGCTTATCGTAGAAGTGGCATGTTTGGGGCTCAGACCCGGAGCGGCCGTTCGCCTCTCTGGTTTTCTGATAGGCTTGCCTCAGCTCCTTAAGTTTCATGCGGCACTGCTTCGGGTCCCTGTTATGGCCTCTGTCCTTCATGCCCTGGGAGATTTTGACAGATGTTTTGGCATTTCGAAAACTGGAACGGAGTTCTGATAGCACGGATTCCTCTCCCCATACAGCGATCAGATCCCATACCTCCCGTTCAGTCCATGCTGGAGCTCTTCTGCGATTCTGGGACTCCATCATGGTCACCTCTGCTGATGAGCTCTGCATGGTCACCTGCAGCTTGCCACGCTGGCCAAACAGGAAATTGAAATTCAAAAGTTCGCAGGCCTTTTCCTGTCTACCTGGCCAGTGCATCTGAGTTGTGAGTCCTGTCCAGAGCGGTCACAATGGAGCACTGTGGGATAGCTCCCGGAGGCCAATACCGTCTAATTGCATCCACAGTACCCCAAATTCGACCCAGCAAGGCCGATTTCAGCGCTAATCCCCTTGTCAGGGGTGGAGTAAGGAAATCGATTTTAAGAGCCCTTTAAGTCGAAAAAAAAGGGCTTCATCGTGTGGACGGGTGCAGGGTTAAATCAATTTAACGCTGCTAAATTCGACCTCAACTCCTAGTGTAGACCAGGGCTTAGCACAGAAAGCAGGAACATTCAGCAAAGTCCATCGTGGGGGGATCCAGAGCCCTGGGCTCTCCCTTCTCATTCCCAAACTAGGAGACTGACTAGCTTCAAGCAGCCCACCCTCAGTCACGCCCAGCTGCCTTTGTCTCTTTCCCAGGCAAACTGGTCACCTGGCCTCCACCTCTTGCTTTGTTCTCCAACACCTCTGCCTGGCTTCTCTCAGAGGATGGGCCCTGGCCATCAGTTTCCAGGACACAGAATGTCAGCCATTGTCTGAGCCCAGGCAGCCAGATGGCAGTTACCTGCTCTGTACGGGTCTCTGCAACGATCACACACCTTGTCCCACCACCTAGATATTTGTGTGATACAGTACACAGGGGAAACTGATGCACACACAGTATTTATGGAAAAAATTAAGAAAATCCCACTTCATCACACCATCTTAGCTAATAGCCATTGATGGACCTATTCTCCATGAACTTGTCTAATTCTTTTTTGAACCCAGTTTTGGTCTCTACAACATCCCCTGGCAATGAGTTCTATAGGGTGACTGTGTGTTGTGTGACAAAGTACTTCCTTCTGTTTGTTTTAAACCTGCTAGCTATTAATTTCATTGGGTGATCCATAGTTCTTGAGTTATGAGAAGGAGTAAATAACACATCCTTATTCACTTTCTCCACACCATTAAAGATTTTATAGACCTCTTATCATATCCCCCCTAAGTTGTCTCTTTTCTAAGATGAGGAGTCCCAGTCTTTTTAATGACAGGTTTCAGAGTAACAGCCATGTTAGTCTGTATTCGCAAAAAGAAAAGGAGTACTTGTGGCACCTTAGAGACTAACCAATTTATTTGAGCATAAGCTTTCGTGAGCTACAGCTGAAGTAATGAAGGTAGCGGAAGTGATGAAGTGAGCTGTAGCTCACGAAAGCTTATGCTCAAATAAATTGGTTAGTCTCTAAGGTGCCACAAGTACTCCTAGTCTTTTTAATCTCTCCACACTCCTAATAATTTCTGTTGCTCTTCTCTACTTTTTTTCAATTCCAATATATCTTTTTTGAGATGGGGCGACCAAAACTTCATGCAGTGTTCAAAGTGTGTGCAGACCATGGATTTATGTAGTGACATTATGGTATTTTCAGTGTTCTTATCTATGCCTTTTCTAATGATTTCCAGCATTCTGTTCACTTTTTAAACTGCTGCTGCACATTGAGCAGATGTTTTCAGAGAACTAGCCACAGTGACACCAAGATCTCTTTCTTGAGTGGTAACAGCCAATTTAGAGCCCATCATTTTATAAGTACAGCTGGGATTATGTTTTCCAATGTGTATTACTTTGTATACTGAATTTCATCTGCCATTTTGTTGCTCAGTCACCCAGTTTTGTGAGACCCCTTTGTAACTCTTGCAGTCTGCTTTGGACTTCGGTATCTTGAGTAACAGTGTATTGTCTGCAAACTTCGCCACCTCACTATTTTCCTCTTGTTCCAGATCATTTGTGAATATGTTGAACAGAACTGGTGCCAGTACAGATCCTTCGGGACCCCACTATTTACCTCTCTCTACTGTGAAAACTGACATTCATTCCCACCCTTTGTTTCCTATCTTGTAATCACTTACTGCTCCATGACAGGACCTTTCCTTTTATGCCATGACTGTTTTACTTTTCTTAAGAACCTTTGGTGAGGGATCTTCTCAAAGGCTTTTTGGAAGTCTGAATACACTGTATCCACTAGATTATCCTTGTCCATGTTTGTGGCTCCACTCAAAGAAATCTAGTAGATCAGTGGGACATGATTTCCCTTTAAAAAGCCATGCTGACTCTTCCCCAACATAGTGTGGTCCTGAATTACAACTCAGAGGGGTGCAGTCTCAGAGATGACCAGTCTCGAGGACAGCAAGCTGCCATTGATTGCCTCCACCAAGTTGTGGGTAAGCTTCCTGTGCACCAGAAAGTGGTTTGTTTAGCAAATCCAGTGTCCATAAAATTGCCAGAGGCTCCAGAATCTATCAGTGCAAGCTGTGTGCAGCTTGCTTCAGTTGTAGACAGGCCTCAAAGTCAAAGCTTGATCAGAAAGTGAGATTGGCCATTGTCTGCAGCCGTTAAGATAGGTAGCAGAGAGGGTCTGTTTGGGGAACTGACATCTGTCGTTCTGGCCAGCCATGTCCCCTTTCATGAGGCTGGACCTGCCTGTTTTCCCAGACTACCCATGGGACGAGACTTCAGGGACCACCTGATGGCAAAGTAGCCTCATTGCCCACAGTACAGGCATAGGCCATTGAGAAAACGCTATTCCTTCTCTTGATCTGAGGGTCACATTCGTGTCGTGTCTACCTGCAAGGGTTCAGGTTCAGTGATTGCATGGCAGGAGGGTGACAGGAATAGGGCAGGGCCAGGTGGGGCTGAGCACACACCTTCCTTCTTTCTGCCATTGAACAGTCATGTTGTCAATTATTGTCAATTTGGATACACAATACAAGTCAATACAGGGGAGTAATGCAGTGGTGGGGGTTGACCTGGGCCAGTTCATTTTTAATCTCATCCTTCAAGCCTAGTCAGAAGTGGTAAAGCTGCACTGCTTCATTCCAGGCTGTGTCAGCTACCTGGGATGGAAGTGGGTGGTGCAGACTACGACAGGGGCCTTGTCTCAATAACTGCAGGGCAACTTCGGCAGAGTGGGCACAGTTTGGACCATCAAACATGGGTGAAAAGAAACGAATGAATTCATCAAAGTCATTGAGAATTGTGTGTGCGTGTGTGTTGTCTCCTTACCCCCCACCCCCCTGCGAGGAGTGGGAATGCCCAATCCAGTGCTTCGCCTCTCAATAAACTGATGACAATCCCTACCTTGGTTTGGTTCTTCGGGTGGAACATCACCAGGAAGAGTAGGTGACATTGCTTGAGAAACCCTGAAACTTTCAATTGTTCACATCAGCTCTCTGGTAGTGGGAGCTTGGGGCCTAGATCTTGGGCTTGTGTGGCTGACAGCACGAGGGGGCCCACAACTGTTGGGATCTGTGATCCTAGGAAGATGTTTTCCATTGTAGCTGGGCCCCTTGGTTCTGGAAACCTCTAACCAGATAGCTCTGCCATCTCAGTGGTGGGGGAGCCTGGAAATGGCATTTTGCTTGTAGAGGGCACCAGCTGGCATTATGAAATCCACGTTGGCCTCTGAGCCTGACCAGGGTCAGTCTGCTCAAACTGGCAGAAATTATGATGGGGATGGTCCCTGAGAATTGCTGGACCAGCTCCTGGCTTGAGGACTGTCTGGAGCCTAGCACAGGGATGACTCATCACCACATGCAGCTTCATCAGGCTCTAGCTCAGGGATGACTCATCACTTCACAATGGGGCTTGGTGCCCTCTCCCCACCCATGGGTCTATTATTAGTAGTTGAATGTTAAGGAAGAGCGAGGAATTCATGGCATTAGCATTGCCAGCAGGAGGAGCTGACAACACTGAACTCAGGGTCTGGCAGGCTAAAAGGCTTTCTGCTCAGCTTTAAACTGTATTTTTGTAATCATTTCCATTAAAGCAGGGTTTTCAGCTCCAATCTAAGGGAGAATCAGTGTCTGGACTGATCCTGTAGCTTGCCTGCCCGCAGGACCAGCACTTCTCTGCACCCAGCAGCTTCTGCAGAAATTAAGTTTTCTTTTCCTTAAATAAAAAAAAAGATTCTAGCTCTTAGAGTTCTGCAGAAAACCTCCTGCATGTAACCTAATGCAGCACTGTCTGCAAAGGAACTACACTACACAGGTATGGCTTCACGGCAAAGAAAAATCTGCAGCACCATCTCAGAGCCTGGATCAGTTGACTCAGGCTTACAGGTCTTGAGCAGCGGAGCTAAAAATAGTAGTGGAGTCAGGGTTCTGAAACCTGGCGAGGGGGTGGGGTTCTCTGAGCCCGGGCCCCGGCCTGAGTGCCCACGCAGCTATTTTGGGCCCTACAGCCTGAGCTCAGCAAGCCCACTGCAGTATATACCAAATGCAGTGTGGCCTAATGTCTAAAGTTTACCTGCTGCCCTCCAGCAGTAGGGCCATTAGCCTTTATTTTGTCATAAATGAAGCCATTCTTAATCCTTTTGATGGCTGATATTTGCCAAGATGCTAGCCCAGGGGAACATGTTTAGAGGGGTGTGTGCAATGTCTACAGTCGCCAAATGAACACAAGAGTCACAGGAACCAGTTGACCCTCTATTAAGTATTTAGCAGACTTCCCAGGGCTGCTGCCCAATGATAAGAGACAGCCAGAGTCTTTCCTATCAAACATGAAAATGTTTTATTAACATACAGAGAAGAAAAAGACAGGGCATAACATGTCATGATTTGCTATATATTGCTCTTTCCAAGACAAATTGACTGCCTGGAGCCCTATGACAGGTTGGTAGTGTGTTTGCATTCACAGACATTAAGGTCAAGAAACCCACTAAACCCTGGGTTTCATGATAAGATTCTCTCCTCTCCACCACAGCTGGCCCATCTTGTCTGTTTCACTGTGGTATAAGGAGCTGTCAAGCACTTGGCTTGGGAGGGTGCAAGGGTGGCCGTTGATAGTTTGCTTTTCTATAGCACTTTCCACTGGCAGGCTGCAAAGCCTTTCTCTAGTAGAGGCCTGATTTCAAAGGGGGAGTTGAGCTGCAGCTGGACTGAGTTTGTGGGGCTCAGCCTGGTGAGTCTTTGACAGAGCTATGTGTGGGGGGGAGGTGTTTGCACAGGGCCAGCCTGCCTCTAGATGGTGCCATCAGTTTCTCTGCACTCGTGATCACCAGATTTGCTAACCCCAATGAAAGGGGATTGTTAAAAATAAGCATCCTAGTTAGCAGTAAGGCAATTTCCTCGGCGGGGGAACGGGGGGGAGGGTCACAAACAGGAGCTGACTCACACACAAGAGGCTCATCCCATGATTGCTCAGCTGAGGACACCTGACAGAGAATAAACCTCCTTGTAGTTTACAAGATCTGAAACCCAGCTGGCTTCTGGTAGCTGACGGGTGACTTTCTCTGATATCTCAGGGTGTCAGGATATAACAACTGCTGCTTGAGCCCGAAATTTGGCTCTGAAGCCCTTCTTGTCCTCTCTTTCTCCCCACAATGAGAAGAGAGGAATAGCTACATATATGCTTATATTATACTATCTGCCTCTCAAAGCTGGATGCATCAATGTAGATATGATCTTGTTCCACGGATGTCTATGTCATTGCATTGTCATTTTTGCTGGTAGTGATAGCTAAACTTAAGGCTGAAGAATAGCTTCCATTGGAACTCCCAGTTTTCAGGTGCCCATAATTCAGGCCAACGTTTTCTGGGGTTGGTCTTAGTCCAGAGATGATATTTTAAGGCTGGGGAAATTACATTCAGATGCATCTATCATACAAAAGGGTTCAAAAATGCATATACAGTTTCCTGTTGGGCCAAATAAACTTTGAGATCATTTGACAAGAGAATTACAGAGGGTGCTCCAGTGAGCTGCAAGGGACCAGCTATGAACCCCCTTTCAACTACCTGAAAGGGGGTTCCAAAGAGGATGGCTCTAGACTGTTCTCAATGGTAGCAGATGACAGAACGAGGAGTAATGGTCTCAAGTTGCAATGGGGGAGGTTTAGATTGGATATTAGGAAAAACTTTTTCACTAAGAGGGTGGTGAAACACTGGAATGCGTTACCTAGGGAGGTGGTAGAATCTCCTTCCTTACAGGTTTTTAAGGTCAGGCTTGACAAAGCCCTGGCTGGGATGATTTAACTGGGACTTGGTCCTGCTTTGAGCAGGGGGTTGGACTAGATGACCTTCTGGGGTCCCTTCCAACCCTGATATTCTATGATTCTATGATTCTATGATTCTATGCTGAAGGATACTGAGGCCCTCATTAAACAAGAACATGGCTGGAGCCACCAGAATCCGGAGCTGGAATAAATTTGCAGCAGCCTATTTGTTGCAATATTTATAACATGTGGATCTGAGGCTGTTTTGAAAGATTTGAAACATTTATAAAACTAAAACATTGATTTGCATGCAACAGTTAATGTGGAAATGAATAAAACAGCTCCTTTAGGATGAAAAGGCAAGGGATTTGTAGCTCTTCTGTGTCTGGCTGTTCAATATGGTGATCTGCAGTCCCCCAGGGTGCCTGTAATTGACATCTGTCTGGTCCGAGCACTGCAAAGCACCCTGAGCTCTCCTTCCAGTGCCAACGAGAAGCTTGTGGCTGTTGAAAGTATAGGATGCTGTGTATTTACCGCCACCACTCAATGCTTATGGCTGAGAGCTTCAAAGCAGCATTGGGGGATTTAGAGGCACCTTTCCCATTGAAATTAACGGGAGCGGTGCATCTGTCCCCCCACGCTTCCAGCCCAATATGTCAATATGGCACAAGGCAGAAAGGGGGTCTCCAAAGATGGAACAAAATGAGTCACAGGCACAAATTCCTTGCCAGCCTACTGAACATTAGGAGGACTTGGCTGAGGCCCCTTTCCAGGGTCTAGGTTAGTGAGGAACCCTGGGTGCTTCCTTTATGTGATGGTGTGATAAGGGCTGGCTCTTTTGCGTTGGTACGGGCAACATTTTTGCACAGGGAAGATACTAAGAAGGGGCAAAATTACAGCTATAAACTAATGAGCTTCCTTCTTTCCCCAGAATTTTTTATTTCTTTCCATCTGCAAACCCCGCTTGTGCCACTGTGGCACAGTGTTCAGCTGAGTGCTGTGGACCTGCACAATCTGTCGCTCTGCAGCTCATCCAGCAGGCAGTGCTCCAAGCGCTAGGCGGCTTGGACCCTCTTCCCATGCTTGTCCCTTGAAGCGCTAAGCACTTTGGCCCAGATCCTCAGAGGTATTTAGGCACTTAACTATCATTCAAATCAATGGTAATTAGATGCCTAAATATCTCTGAGGATCTGGGCCTCTGCCATGGTCCAAAGTCTCTCTTGAACCAAGAGAAATAGCCCTAGTTACTGTCCTGATGAAGTGAATTAATCCCCCCTTTGCCCCTCCTTCTGCATTCTGAAATGCCGCTATTCCTAAATGAGGCATCCTCTCTGCTCCTGCCACCTGCTCCCCTGACCTGTCCGCCAGGGAGATGGTTGCTGCCAGCTCTAGTTCTTGAGTGCAGCCCTCAGATCCAGGCATCGCAGGGTCAGGCTAAAATGAACTGCCTGAAAACCAGCAAAGGAGCCAGTGAAAGGTCAAGGACATGAAGAGCAATGGCCAGAAAGCCCTGAAGAGCAGAGGGTAGCAGGAAGAAGGCTAGCCAAGCTGCCTGGGAAGTGCTAGCCCAATGGGAATTGACATGCTGGTAAGGGTCTGCTGTTTTTTCTGGGTTGGTTTCAGCTTGTTTGCTGTGCTGATGTTACCATTCGGGTTGACAGCAGTTTGTCCTGCAATGTCACCTGCTTTGCCTCAAAGTCACCTGAAAATGACCTCCAGACTTGTCAAACGGGCCTTTCCTCTCCCACAGGAGAAAGTCTCCAGGACTTTCTTCTCCAATGGATCCTCTCCCCCCACAAGCAGCGGCTGCCCTCTCCAACCCCAGCTGCCCCTTTTTCTGGCCCATTAGAAATTCTAGGTTGCTCCATATACCAAAGTTTAGGGAAACTTAGCCTATTGACTCACTTGATAACCACTGGGGTGGAGAGATCAATTTAATCAGTCAGCTCTCTCTGGTTTTAAGATTCGCTCAGTCTCTCTGCCACTAAGTGTTCTGATTCTAGAGTGTGGGGACGGTGACCCTGTTTGGGGTTAATGCAGGGTGGTATGGGGCTGAGGATATCAGATCACACGCTGAACAGGAACACAGAGACTGGGGTTTATATAAAGTATATACACACACGCTCACTCAGGTCACCTGTAAGCATAGGAAATACCAGGACCCTGACATAAATCACAATGATTTAAAAATACTTGCTGTTGAGAACGTGCCCTCCAGCCCGGAGCATTTCAGCTACCAATGAAACTGCAGCCACCTCTGTGGTGGCGAGGAGAGAACAGAATAGCAGCAGCACTGTGTAACTCTTAGGAGGTGAAGGCAAGAACAGCCCAATCAAGTATCATGGGCATTTAGCTGGGCAGACTGTAATTACTAGAGTGGCTCAATTTTCAAACAATTTTTTCTCATTGCGAATTGGGCTTTTTTCAAAATGGAAATGTTTGCAAAGCATGTCAGTGTATGTGTCTGTGTGCGTAAAGCAAAATACCAAAAGTGAAACAAAACTAGGATTTTTATTTTCATTTTTTTCATTTTTCCCTACTTTCCCCACCCCTTTTTTTTCATGGCAGAATGGAAAAGAGGGCAAAGGAGCAAAAAAAGAAAAGGAAAGAAAGGAGAAAACCTGACCTCCTCCCCCATGAAAATTCCCCATAAAATTTTTCATGACATCATTGGAATAAATGCCAGATTGTTCCTTTGTGGAAGCTTTGGTGTGAAAGCCTGGCTGAACTGGTCAACTATGTCAGTGAAGGCTCTTCACCATATTCTGAGCAGCTTTCGTAAACACTATGCTGGAATCTGGCCCCAGTGCGTGAGAGCTCCCAGCTCTGATGCTAGCACAGAGAGTGATGGGCCTATAGACCACCACAAGTGGGCAGAATTGTGGGTTTATGGCTAGTCCGCCCAATGGCAGCACCAGCAGCACCATGCTGGAGCATTGTTTCAGTACTGCAAGAGAGGGACCAGCACGTCCTAAGGAATCTCCAACACCGCTTCTTGCAGCATCTGCGGTTTCCTTAGCCATCTCTGAACTGTGTCCCTGAGTTTGACGAACCACACAAACAGACTATCAAAGGAAGTGGTGGCTTGGCCATCTCTAGAAGCCTTCAGATCAAGACTGGTCTTTCTGGTTGACAGGCTTAAGCCAAGCACCAGTCAATGGGCTCAAGCCAGGAGTAACTGGATGACATTTTCTGGCCTGCGATATATAGGAGATCAGACAGATGATCTAGCAGGCCTCTCTGGCCTTAGACTCTATGAATGTATGTGGCCCAGTACTCCTGTAACTAGGTACGCAGCAAACATTGCTCAGACCCAATGGTGATCAAGGGTTCCCTTTTACTTCTAGTTCATCTCCTAACTTAGGTGACAAGTGCAGTGAGCTTGCTGGCATCTGTTCATAGTATAACCCCAGCAGAGCTGATCTTTCCTGTTCAGA
This sequence comes from Chelonia mydas, assembly GCF_015237465.2. Classification (NCBI taxonomy): domain Eukaryota; kingdom Metazoa; phylum Chordata; order Testudines; family Cheloniidae; genus Chelonia; species Chelonia mydas. Next base: position 56,232,056 of record NC_057855.1, read on the forward strand.
AGAGGACCAGGACTGGAGCAACATGGGGTGCTGCAGATAGCAATTAAGGACAAGTTGGCAGAGCTGAGTGGTGGATGAAAGCCAACAGTGCCTGGTTTTGGCCCACCTTGACTCTAGCCAAGGCTGCCATTCCTGTGCTTGCCTTTACAAACCCCAATGTGACCAGACACAGCTCTCACTGTGAAGGAGCTGCTGGAAAGGAGAGGGGAGAAGCTACAGCAGCCCATTTCTTTGTATGATACAATTTCAAAAAAGGAACATTTTCTTAACCCCAGTTCTACTAAGAATATAACATCCCCTAAGCAGCTCTATTCTAAATACACTACTGTGTTGTTACACTATAAACATGCAGGGTGAAATTCACCCCTGGGCAGAGGGCAGCGCAATTCCTAGGTACCCTCTGGGCTTAAACAGGGCTTAAATGGTGTCTCGGACTTCTGCTAGCTGGCTGTCCAGGGTGAATTTCACCCCCAGTGATGGTGTCCCAGCAGCAAAGAGGGGAAGGCTATGGGCCTGTGATGCAGCTGCTTTGGTTTCGCCTTGGCTTCTTAATATATCAGCTTGGAGGATCAGAATTGACCTCCGCCAGTGATGTCCCTTGTCAGTTTAAACGTGACATCACCCACAGCACCATCCCCTCCTCCCCACCCCCCCATCTGGTGGCCTTGCCATCTGGAGACAGATAGCACCATGGGTCACTTGGCTTCTCCAGCAGGATTTAAAACCCAAAAGGTCCTTTGAGGAAAACAAAAAAGACGATTATAAAGGAACAGATGAGAAGTGAGGTTCCAAGGCCCTGGCAGTGGCAGGTTCAACGGTAGGGTGACCAGATAGCAAGTGTAAAAAATCGGGACCTGGGGTGGGAGATAATAGGTGCCTATATAAGAAAAAGCTCCAAATATCAGGACTGTCCCTATAACATTGGGACATCTGGTCACCCTATTCAATGATAAGAAGTTCTGCTGCTTTTTCCAATGGATCTGTGAAAGGAAAGCAAGTGACTCAGAGTCAGTCATGACTCTGTGAGTGGGATGGATGACTCCTTTCAGCTCTTGCGGTGAGCTCTCCAATTGATTTATGGTTCTTTAGGAAGAGCTGTACTTGTTACTCAAGTGGGAGCTGCTTCGGTCCAGCCCCAATTCCTGACCGTTGGCTTTCCACTTCCCAGCAGACCCCTTATCATCCATTGGTGCGCTGCTCAAGGCTGGTCTCTGGCACCAGCAGCACAGACAGGACTGGGAAGAGATACATAGGGAGGGGTTAGGAGCCGGGACTATGGGATAAAGCATGGTGAAATATCCCCTAGTACTATCGAGATGAAGGGTGGTCTTGTGGGTAAGTGATTGGCAGGGTCTTGGCCTGGGAGAATAAATACATATATTATCTGGAAATAAATTATCTGGAAACAGACTTCAGTTTATCATACTTTATACTGTTTGGTGACCCTGTGGTCTTAGGGGCCATGCCCTTAAGGGCTGAGCTTCCCAGACAGAGTATGGTCGGGGCATTGTGACGCTCTTGTTGTTATGTACAGCCATTTGGAACAAGGCACAACATAAAGCAGAGCTCTTGCAGGCACCATAAGCACTGAAGACCACAGCACCCTTTGTTTGAAGGGCTCTCAGCCCATGCATTGTCTGGGAGCCATTTGCTTTGACTGCTGGGCCAGGGGAAGACAAAGTTTAAACTTTACTCCAAGGGGGATTCTGCATCACTGCGCATGCGCAGAATTCATGTCCAACACAGATTTCTTTGCTTCCCTGCAGAAAAATGACTTCTGATGGGGAAGCAAAGGGAAGCCCACAAGGGCGGTCATGTGTCCCTCCCCTGCAGCGCAGGCAGATTGGGCGTCCAGAGCAGCTGGTAAAGATGTAAATCACCGCTGGGATGGGATGGGGTGGGGGGCTATGCAGATGTGCGTGAGAGAGACACACCCTGTCCCTCTTGCTTGCTATTGCGGCATGTTCGGTATGGAGAGGCAGGGCTTTGAGGTGTTTCTGAGGAGGTAGGCATGGGGCAGAGCAGAATCTAGCAGCCTGCCTGCTTAGTGAACTGTTCCCATTGTCTTTGTGAATTCCCCCAGGAATATAAAACAGGTGTAAAAGTTTTAAGGCTCCTTTACATTGCCAGAGTGGTGTAAAGGACAGTATGGCCTTACAAATGCTTATGGTGCTTTAGTGATAAGAATTGGTCTAAATTTTTGGACTGAAAAAAATTCCTATCAAAATGTGCTCCATTACCTCTTTGGTGTTGACCTTTTTGGAGATGGTCAATAGCCAATATAAATTGTGAGTTTGATTCCCTAGCCCTCACTTGCTCTTCAGTTGCCTATGATGTAACACTGAGCATATGGCTGCATATATTTGTTGACTAATAGCTCGAAATAAAGGGTCAAACGTCTCTACATTACTATTAGATTTCCTCTAATGCACCCTCACTCCCATTCTCTATCCATTGTATTGTAGTTTAAATAAATTACCAAAATAATTGAAGTTGGCTTGATTATATTGTATTATTTTGACAAATAAAATATGCAGAATTTTGCAGAATTTTAAAATATTGTGTGCCGAATTCCCCCAGTAGTAAAACTTTACTTTGTTTCCCATGTGCCTTAGGTCACATTTCAGTGCTTCCTGCAAGTGCATGGTGTGCTGCTGCTGCTGATGTTGCAGGGAGCATCAGTTCTTGCTGGCTCTAGATTGAACCCCTCTGCTCCACTTCACAGCCCTGCTGAGTGCAGCACGTGATGGGAGCGAGACCATCAGTAACCAAAATGGAGACCCTTTGAGCCATCGTAAAAATAGGTCACTGTGGAGGTGCTAGGGAGAATTCGTTTGATTTTGGTCCCTCCCCAAATGGGAATTCATCCTCTAAGGATTTACTGGGAGGAAGCGTAAACTACTAGACAGTGCACAGGAGTGGGAGTCAGGAGACCTAGGTTCTATTCCTGAATCTGTCACCCACTCCGTGCCTCAGTTTCCTCTTTCTCTGTTTCATTTCTTTCAACTGTAAACTCTTCAGGGCAGGTCCTGTCTCTCACTATGTGTATGTAGCATACCCAGAAAAATGGGGTCCCAGTCTTGCCTGGGACCTCTAGGTTCTTCTGTACTACAATGATAAACACCCCCCAAAGCTCAACCCACACCCTGCTTCATGCTCTTGCTAGCTTAGACATCTTCAGAAGCCTCCACAGCAAGCACATGGCACATGCAGCAAATCTGAGCAAGCTGCGTTTGTTTCACACCTGAAAGCAGTTCTTGAATTTCCGGCTGACGAAGTAGAGAGCTACGGGATTGATGCAGGAGTTCAGGGAGGCCATGTTGATACCAAAGTAGTCCATCACCAGGAGGAAACTGGGGGTGGAGAGGAGAGAGAATGATGGGTGTACTTGGAGTGGTCCGTGTAGCCCATTGTCCTGCTTCTGTGAAGAAGCAGTGACTGGAGCTTCAAAGGAAAGCAAAACAATCTCCTAACACACCTAGCCAATTGTGCAATACTCTGACATGAGGGAAATATTTGCTTCCTTACCCCTGCAGTGACCAGCTCATGCCTGGAAGCATAACATCTGATTACCTTGATCATCCTGCTTTCCGTAAGCTCAAAACACATGCCTTGCTCTTTGATAACAGCAGCTCCCTGCCCACGTACCATAACCATAATGGGACCTCACTGGAATATCTGCCCCCCCACACCTTTCTGTGGCTATTAAAAGGATACCTCACCTTGAAATTGAGCAAATAAAAACAAACAAACAAACAAACAAACAAACAAACCAGTGACTGACAATTCAGGGATAATTACACAGTCGGCAGCCTGGATTCAGAGTCCAGTATTAATATCACTGCGATCACAAGACTGAAGTACAGTACAGAAGTGAGGGTCTTTTTTGGGTTGTCCTCACCTCAGCAATTCACATCTGTTGGGGTCGGTCTGGTCATAGATGGTGTTCTTCAGGATCCTACTCAGATGGAGAGGCAGCCAGCAGAGAGCGAAGATCACCACCAGGCAGAACACTGTCTTGGCAACTTCCCGGCGCTAAGACTCACAAGTAAAGAAGTGTGGGTGAGTATACACTCAGCATGAGCCTGACTGAGGAGGGGAGCAGAGCACCACTAGCACAACCCTTGTAGGGGTCCTTTAAATCCCTAGGCACGTCCAGCAGCATTTAGTGCTCACTCAGAATGATCATTTCAGAGCACTGGTAAAGGCTGGAGACCCCCTTAAATCCTTACATACCTCCAGCAGCACAGAAATGTTCATGATTGCATGATCAGAGGGGTCAGGTGGTACAGTACAAGCAGTACAATACTGGTGGGGACTAGGAACTCTATGGTCAGCCAGAGTCAGCAATGTTTGCATTAGTGAACACTTAAAGGACCTGACCCAAGCATGCTGAATTCAGTGGAAAGACTCCCATTGACTTCAGTGGACTTTGCATCAGGCCTACAGTGAGCTTGAGCCAGCAGGGGAGGTGAGGCCCACAAGAGCCTCCACTGATGAGGCTTGAGGTCTCCCTTACTCACCGACGCACAGCCAAAGACAGAGGAGTTTACACCATCAGAAGTAAGCCAGAAAGCTGAGCACCAGCCTCTCCTAGTGCAGTGAGTCTGCTATGCTGCCTCAAGGGGCAGCTATTAGGAGATGTGAACACACAATGAGGCTACCAGAGCCTGCCCTTCTGCCTGCTAACATAGTGATATCTCCACTGGCAATGTGCAGCTGCTGCAGTAATACAGGCAGTCCTCAACTTTACAACATTTGACTTACGATGAACAGCACTTACAATCTTCTGAATTGGCCCCCTGATTCAACTTATGGCAATTGGTTTAGATTTTATGATGCTCGGTCCCGCAATGGAGTGTATTGTGGTTCCAAGTTATAACATTTCGACTTATGACGCAATTTTCAGGAACCAATTGTGTTGTAAGTTCGAGGACTGCCTGTACAGCATTTCTTTAAATAACAGACAAACAGGACTATTTATAGCCCAGGTATAATAAATACACAGGGGGGCCTTGGCTTCCCCAAGACAGTCAGATTGGACCAGACTGGGCTGGAGACCTAACCTAACACCTCATGATTGCTCTTGTACTGGTATTTGTAGCTATTGGCTGGGTGGCCCTGGAATGTAACAGGGAACGGGGGAGCCACTGTGGCATGGGGAGGTGGAGATCAAGACATCTTAGACAAAGGGACTAAGGCCCAGCTCCTCAATGGGCGTTAGGTGCATTAAACCCCTGTGAAGCTCTGGGCCTCCCTGCCCCTTCTGTCCAATGGAGATAATAATCTGTCCTTTCTGCCCCCCTTGCCTGGCTTGTTTATTTAGACTGTAAACTCTTCAGGGCAGGGACTGGCACTTGTGGGTATGCGCCATGCCTAGGACAAAGGGACCCTGGTTGCCACTGGCCTTTACGCACTACTGGAATACAACTAAGCATAATGCATTAAAAGTCAAACTGGTTTGCAGCCTTAATGCTAGTGCTTGGAGTTGTACCAGACAATCTCTGGCAACGCTCACCACTGGGCAGAAGAGGGGTGTTTCCTACAGCTCAGACTGGCAGGGACCCCGGCAGGAGGGGTTCAACTTCCTCTGCAACATGGAGCATGGTTTGCCTGCTGGGATCATCTGGGCATGTCTCACCTAGTCAATACCCTGCCATCACAGGGAGTCTTGGGCACTGGTGCCACCTTGGTCCCTCCTGTTCCCTGCCCGTGGCACACAACAGTTTAGTCACCTGAGGAAATTCTTTAGTCTAACTAAAGTCTGTGGGCTTAGCAGAGGGATATCTGGGTGCAATGTGGTGACCTGTCATATACAGGAGGCCAGACTAGATGAGCTGATGATACTTTCTGGCCCTAAACTCTATGAAACTGAGAGATGAGCGGTACAGAGCTAGTGGCCCCAGGCCTCCACGAGTGTCAATTTCCATAACTCCACTGACTTGTCCTCCATGGATTTCACACCCACTGTGGACTAGGGCCAGTACATGGTCTCTTGTGCTGCAGCTCTATCCTCTCTCTGTGGGTTGCCTGGCAGAAGGCTGGATCCCCTCACCCGCTTCATGTGGTCATTGAAGGCAATTCTCATGCCGTTCCTCTTGCTCAGCATCTCGCAGGACATGAGGGTATAGAAGACACCGGTGCATGCCAGAGGCAGGCAGAAATAGAAGCCAAAAAGCCACCAGTCCTTCACATCCCTGTAGAACTACACACAAAACAGAAAGGACATGAATAGGAAACAGGAATAACCAGCCCAGGGCAGAACCAGGCTCCATCTAATCCAGTGTCCTGGCTTTTACAAGGCCCCCTGGCAGATGCTTCAGGGGAAGGTGCAAGAATCCTTGCATTAGGCAGATGTCAGATTATGTTTACATTAGGTCTCCTAATCCAAAATAGTTAGAGGATGGCTTATTCCTGTTTAATATGCCTTCCAAAAGCAGCCCTTTCTTATTCTGGCAGATCATATACAGCACCCAGAGGCAGGAAGCAATCACAAGTCAAAATATCATGCAGAGCTCTATCCTGTCCTGGAAGAGGATACATTTTGATGCTTCATTAGGGATTTTTTCCATCCCCAGATACTATGATCTCAGCTCTGTAAAGCCGTAGTAAAAAGTAAATGGAGGGTCAGCTCAGTTCAACACGTCTTGTCTCTGCAGGTAAACATCCATAATGTTAGTCATGGTAAAGCTGTGTAAATAACAGGGTCTTTGGTGCACTGGCCATTCTGAAATGGCCAAAACAATGCATTTTGGGAGGGAACAAAATGTTTCTTTTTGATTTTGAGGTTTTCTTAACATTTAATTTTTTTAAAATAAAATTGAAGGACATTTTGAAATGAAGTAATTATGAAGAGAAAATCAAAACATTTTGAAAGTAAAACAATTTTGAGTGTTTGTCTGTGGGTTTTTTGACAGAAACAATTTGGTGAACTCTGCAAAAATTTGCAAAATGTTTCGGTGTCACTGAATTTTGCCCAGCTCTGAATCCCGGTGAGTGTCACAGGCCCTGTACTGAATGCGTGGGGGATAGTCCAGTCCAGTTACCTTCACTTTTAGTTTGCTTTAAGATGTTTACACTTGTCTGTGCTCCCCACTTGTCTGGTTTCATCCAGAAGCAAAAGGATCCCCAAATCATTAGGGATGTTGCTCTTATAGTATTTCAAACCCAGGAGAAATCACTAAGTACAAAGAACCTCAAAAGACACCCTGATTTCTACACAGGCTTCCAGACTGAGAGGCTGGGCTTAGAGAAGAGTCCAAATCCAAAACCCTTGATCTGAGCACCATCAGACTTCAGAAGAATGTGGTTCTAGATCGAGATCCCACCTGGCTTCTGGCTCCACAATGGGCTGAACCAAAACTCCATATCCAACCTCCACCCTGCGATTTGCAGCTCGGATACACATGTGAGCCCACTCCCTTCTGAGCTTTTCCCAGTACTGTTATCGCCTTGCTGGCACTGAGGGGCTGTGCACCATCCATTCCCATCTGCATGCTGGGAGTGAGCACCAGAAGGGGAGTGCCTCCTCATCACTAGAACAGGGGTGGAGTACACACCAGGGTGAATCTGGAGCTCTGTTTGGAGGACAGCATGCAGACCCAGAGCATCTCCTCGCGATAGTTCAGCTCCACCATGTCGAAGGCAATGGCTTCAGGGACGGCCAGGATGATAGCCACAGCCCAGATCAGCATCACCTCGACTGCCTTCCACATGGGGATCCCTATGCCCTGGATCCGGCTCCAGGAGGCCACTGCCCTGTACCTGCCGGACACAACAGGATGTTACTACCTTCATTTCACAAGCTGCAACTCACTGTGACAGGGTGAGAGCCCCGTCCCCTGCTGGAAAGGGCTAAGGCAAGCCTTGAGCTCAGGAAACCACCCCATCTGGACTGGTGCTGGGTTTGGTCTGAAAGAGGGGGAAATCCAGCTGGGGCCTGGGAAAAGTGCAGACAGGCAGCTCCTACCGGACACTCAGCTGAGGCCTAGCTGGTGAGAATGGGTTGCTGACAGGAAGGATTGAGCCAAGAAGACAGTGGCTGAATCTGAACTATGTGTCTGAGAGGTGCAGAGCCACTGTGCATTGCTGGTCATTACTTACAGGAGCAGGGCCTGGAGGTGCAGCCTGGCTGGTGAAAGAGTTTGTTGTCTTGTACCTTTTGAGCTTTGTTTTGCAGGACTCCTTTCCCCAATGCGTCAGGTGCTTTGGGCTCAGTTGACTGGAGGGCAAGGCTGCTATTTCAGCTGGGTAGGTCACAGGGCACTGTGGGGAAGCTTAGGCAGAACACACAGGACCATGCTGTGCTGTAAGGTGGCAAGTGTGGGCCGTGCACTGTCACACACAGAAGAGTCCAGGGAGCAGAGAGTCTCAAGAAAAGCAACAGGCTGGAGGGCTGAGAAGGTGCAAATTAAAGTAGTCCCAACCCTGCCTTAGACTTAGAGCATCTTCCATCTCTACTACATGTCAGTTATCCCACTGTCTTGGGCGAGAGTGGGTGTTAGAGGGTCTGAGTGAGTCTCACAGCATGTTAAGCATCTTCTCTGAATTTGGCTCAAGGGGAAGCAGGGACCACATGGGACCAGTGGGCTGCACTGTGGCTATGTGAAGGGGTATGCCCCCCCACAGTCATGAGTTAACTGGAGACCGAGGACAAATAGCGCCCCTGATTGCACCAGGCAGGTGGGAGGTGAAGCCTAGCTGGGGGTGGAGCCGGCTGGTGAGCATCCAGAGGGAAGCCCAGGCTGTAGGGAGAGGGGTGAACAGCTCTGCAGTCCATCTCTGCAAGCTGGAGAGTGGAGGAGCGGCCTGGAGAGAGGCAGGTGCACAGGCAGCCCAGGGAGGGGCTATGGGAAGGGCCAAGGTAGGAGGAAGTCCAGGGAGGCAGCATGGAGTCTGAGGGAGCAGAGCTCAGCTGCTCACCACAGGATGCCTGGCCTGGAACCCAGAGCACAGGGCAGGCCTGAGTTCCCCTGCCCTCCAGGACCGGTGGGGTGCCATCATTAAATTGACCTGGGTGCAGAACGTGGTGGTGATAGCAGGTTCATTACCTGTCTATGCTGAGTGCACAGAGGCTGAGGACAGTGATGCCCACAGATGCCTTCTGAATGAACGGAACCAGCTTGCATACCTGGACGCCGAATGGCCAGTCTTCTGCCAACAGCTGAGAAAGAGGACAAAGAAGCACATGATTAACAGGCCTTGTCAGATTTTTTGGAGCAGGTTGTTCCCTTCATGGAAAGGAGAGGTTGCTATGAAACACATGGATGTTACCTTTGCTGGCATTTGGGGTGACCTCTCTTGGGCTGTGTGAGCATGGGGTTGTAAAATGGCTTGTCACACTGGGACTGAGTCCTCTCCCACAAGCACACTTTTAGGAGGAGGGTTTATTGTGCTGAGGGGTGGTTCAGAAGCCAGTGTTTGAACCCAAACACTGGCATTTTTTGAGAGGTACAAAATTCAACTTTGACTCCTTTGGGCCTGAAGCTCCCCTGGCATTTGGGTTCTGGGCTGGGCTCACATTTGCAAGAGGCTCATCTTTAGCTGCTGCTGACATCTCACAAGAACAGCTGCTGAATTTCAGTGCCATCAGATTCCAGTCCAGCCCGGATTCCGCCTTGCATCCAAACTTGAACTTACTGCTCATCTAAATGTAGATCTCAACACCAACTCCTCCTTGCAGTACTAGCTGCAATGGCCAGTAGTTTACTGCATGACACTGAGGCCCAGATCCTCACAGGCATTTAGGTCCCTGACTCCCACTGGAATCAATGGGAGTCTAGGTGTCTAAATACTTTTGAGGATCTAGGCCTAAAAGCATAAAAATGGCCAACTTGCTGAGGGTTCTAATTGATAGAGCACCTGTCGATATTTCAGAAGTCACCAAACAGACTCAGACAAGTCAAACAGCAAGGAAATGTTTAGGATCAGATCCTAATTAAACTTGATTGAGATCACGATTTGTCATTAGAGAATAAACTAACTAGTGTATAATCTTGTATTTGCTAGGGGTCAAATTCTGTTTTACCTTACCCACTTGACTTCAGTGGAAACCCTTACTTGCTTAAGGCAACCCGGGTTAGTCCTAAGTAGCCACCCATAAAGGTTTAAAAATAATAAGTTCTACAATTAGAGAGGACTCATTTTACTCTAACATACTGGCTCAAATTCATCCCATTGAACCCAATGACATTATACCAGGGCTTAATTTGCCCCATTGAGTTTACTAAGGACACAGTCTCTAATTGGGCACGATAGCGTACTCATGCTAAGTTGTTAAGTTAATTTATTATTGAACATCACCATCTGAAATCCAGTTATGGGGCTTGTTGAGTCAGGATTATACTGGAACAACTGTATTGCTGTACATTAGAATAATTGAATTATATACACGTTCTAAAAAGGAATAATGCAACATTACATTAAGACCGTGGCTTGGTCTACATTACAGAGTTAGGTTGATGTAAGGCAGCTTATGTTGACATAACTATGTCAGTGTCCACACTACAGCCTTGCTCCTGCTGATATAAGTGCTGAGGGGTTGAGGTAGATTTGAAAGCCTGAGCTCCAGCTGAGCCGAAACATCTCTACAGTTGTTTTTGATGTGCCAGCCCACTCCCCACAAGCAAACATCTATGGTGTCAGGCTAGGAGGCTTGCTCAGAGGGCTTGTAACACTTGCACTTATGTCAATATAACTGATGTTTCTGAGGGATGTGACAAAGCACTCCCCGAGTGATGTAAATTATTCTGACCTAAGCACTGGTGTGGACAGTGCTATGTCGGCGGGAGAAAGCTTCTCCCATTGTCATAGCTACTGCCTTGTGCACAGGTGGATTTATTTTGCCAATGGGAGAGCTCTTTCCCATTGGCATAAAGTGTCTGCACTAGCAGCATGACAGCTGTGCCGCTGTAGCAATTCTAGTGTAGACTAGCCCTCAGATGCAGCATAGACATACCCTTAGGGTCTGATCCATTGTCTTCAATAGGGTTTGGAGCAGCCACTTAATCTATCAGTTCCCCACCTATAAAGGGGGTATTGTGAAGGTTGACATGCATTACCATTATGTGATGCTTGGATACTATGGAGATGAGGGTGAGATGAGATGTCAGTGGAGTTAATATCTGGTAGAAGGGCCCGTATTATAAACTGACACCTCCGCTCCTCAGGCATAATGGAATATAAAGCTCATCTGTGCAAGAGTCAGAGTTTTCCTAGGGGCCAGTCCAAGCCTATGCAATGAGCTCCTCCAGGAACTAAGAGCCATCTCCAACCCCCACACCCCACCCCTTCTGCTGCAAGTGCCAGGTGCACCTGACCTGCTGTCTAATATGAATGCAGAGCAGCATGGACATTTTAAAATGCAAAACCAAAACCATAACACAAACAACTTCATGGCACACACAATGACAGCAGGAGATAAAGGAATTTGTTAGGCTGCTTAATGGGCTCCTGGAAGTGCTGAGCAATTGCAGTGATGAGGGTGGCATAAGAATCTGAATAGAACAGAATGGAAGGCATGGTGCTCAGCAAACAGGGATAACTTTATAAAGTATTGTAACACCTGTGATTTCCCTTTGTTTCCAATTGGGGTCTCGTGTGCTGCTCCTTGTCCCCTACCCCTCTGGCAGTCCCTTTTCTGGAAGCCTTGCTACCCACCACCCACCTCATCTCATTACCATCTGGCAGCACCAGGCTCAAGTCTTTCCTCAAACCATTCTTCCCTCTGCCATTAGGGACCTCTGCCTCCTGGTCAGTACAGAATTGTTCTCCAGTCTGGTGCTGAGTAATTTTTATCACTTCCCTGGAGAGATTGTTCATGGTCCAATCAATCTCCCAGCTGATATGTGGCCTAACTGTTTCTTCAAATAATTTCATTTCCCTAAATGTGTCCCCCTTCACCATGCTAGGATCCATCTCTGCACCAGGTGGCACTCATTGCTATAATAGCATCTCCAGGCCTTGGCTGTGACTGTATTGTACTAAGCCCTGTCTGTAGGGAGAGACAGTCCCTGCCAAAGAATTTACTCCCAAGATAGATAAGGACAATGGAGGCTCAGAGACTGTAGTGACTTGCCCATAGTAGGTCAGTGGCAGACCTCAGAAAGGAACCCAAGTTTCTTGGATCCCCACCCAATGCCTTCTCCACTGGCACAGTGGTTCTCTGACAGTTGCTTCAGATACTTGTTTATAGTTATCATACCTCTTGGTGTGCATTAGCCATCCAAACCCGTGTTATCTGTCCAGGTATTTATCATGGAAGGATCTGAGCATCATAATGTGGGAGGGTTGAAGTCCCCCTTGCCACCTTCCCAAATGGCAAGATTATTAGTGCCCCATGGTGCCTACCTTGTACACATTGATGGGAAGAGCTATGAGGATGTAGAGAAGGTCCCCAAGAGCCAAGCTAGCAATGAGGACATTGGGCCCATTCCTCATGCATTTGTTCTTGTAAATGATCCTCAGCAGGGTGGAGTTGCCGATGATGCCCACCATGAAAATGGTGCAGGACACGATGGTATTTATGTACTTGAAGATGTGTCTGATTTCAGCAGGCTTTATGCACATAGTGGGCAGGGGTAACTGTGACTGGGCGTTCCCACTGGCGTCATTCGACTGGTTGGAGGAGGCTTTGACATCCTGGAACAAGCTCGATTGGACAAGACTGTAAACCTGCTCCTGGTGTAGAACCTTAAATGGAATCGTGCTCTCCTTGACGTTCCTCGGGGTCTGACTGCAGACGCTTGAGAAGAGGCAAGTCAGGGAAATGGCTAGTGCTACAGAAGTTGGGATTCTAGCCATTGAGGATGGAACACCAAACCCCAGCCAGATTCCTATGTGCATTTGCTTACAGCAGTATGGATGTCTGTTTGAGTCTTGGCTTCTCCTGTAGAGAAGGAATGGGGGGAAACCAGTTACAGGGGGAAGGGGAAGCAAAATGAAACTGAGGAATTGAATGATGAATCAGAGAAGAAACCCCACTGCCATTATTCTCATAGGGCCTGACCATAAGTCCAGTGTAGTCAGTGGAAGTCTTTCAAACATTGGTTTTATTTCAAGTGATGGCCCAGTAGAAGCTCAGTCAGGTTCAGCCACTGATTGGCTGTCTGACCTCAGTCAAGTCACTTCACCCATCAGTGACTCAGTTTCCCTGTCTGTAAAATGTAGCTAATGCCCTCACTTATAAGGTACTCTGAGATCTGTGGTTGAAATGTGCTAGCTAAGAGCTATCATTGTTACAAGAACCAATGCAGAAAAGGCCAGTCTCCTGTTGAGAATTCTATGTCCTATTGCTCTCAGAACAAAACCAGATTGAATGCTGTGAGTCTGAGGTTTGCCAACAAGCACTGATCTCAGGCCTGCCTTTTATATCTTGCTGGCTATCATCCCATGCCCCCACACTCCTTCCATCTATAATTTGGTCTCAGATAATTACATCTGAGTTTATCTTTAAACAATCTTCTCCCATTCCAAAACCCAGAAGAAATGCTAGTCGGTAAGAGAGCAGCAGTAATATCCATCTAGCTTAGGCATCACCATAGTATCTGAGAACATAATCTTTAATGTGTACTTATCCTCACAACTGCTCTGTGTAACAGGGCATTCATAGATTCATAGATACTAAGGTCAGAAGGCACCATTATGATCATCTAGTCCGACCTCCTGCACAACGCAGGCCACAGAATCTCACCCACCCACTCCTGCGAAAAACCTCTCACCTATGTCTGAGCTATTGAAGTCCTCAAATCGTGGTTTAAAGACTTCAAGGAGCAGAGAATCCTCCAGCAAGTGACCTGTGCCCCATGCTACAGAGGAAGGCGAAAAACCTCCAGGGCCTCTTCCAATCTGCCCTGGAGGAAAATTCCTTCCCGACCCCAAATATGGCGATCAGCTAAACCCTGAGCATATGGGCAAGATTCATCAGCCAGATACTACAGAAAATTCTTTCCTGAGTAACTCAGATCCCACCCCATCTAACATCCCATCACAGGCCATTAGGCCTATTTACCATGAATATTTAAAGATCCCATGTTATTCCCATGGTACAGAGAGGAAACTGAGGATAGTGAGATGAGATGACTTGCCCCAAGTAACACATGCAGTGCCTGGGAGAGCAGAGAGTTGAACCTGGGTTTTCCACGTCCCAGGCTAACACCCTAACCAATGAATCCTCCTTTCTCTTTGATATCCTTGGTAACACTCGATGTAAACCCCTTCTCCACACCCCACACAACAGCACTGCATTATGACATTCTCTCAGGTGCCCACTGTCCTATTGGAACCGGACCTGAGGCTAATGTAGATATTCCCATTGTCTTCAATAGGCATTGGAGCCAGCCCTTGTCAAGGTCCCAGGTGCATGGGGAAGCAGTAGAGATTTGTCCAACAACCCAGCTGTGTGAGGCAGTTGTGAAGCAGCTAAAGATCCATTTTCAGCATGCTCCATTCACATTTTAATCACTCCCTGGCTCCCTGTAGTACTAAAAGAAACCATGTGGCTGAATCCACTCCTGAATAGACCACAAGATTTTCTCCCACTACGGTGTGTTTAAACCAGACATCTAATACCAATTAATATGGTGCAGGAATATTTTTCCCCTCCATTGGTATAGTTCTTTGACTGCAATGCTTAATTTCAGAATCTCCCACAATATTCATGTTCAGGGCTGGCTTTACCATGAGGCGAACTGAGGCAGTCGCCTCAGGTGCCAGACTGGGGGAGGGAGTGAGGGAGGGGTGCCACTAGGACCCAGAGAGTAGAAAATTGTGTCTGCTGCTGGTGCATATGTATTCTCTCTGCTCTAGATGCACAGAGATGGTGGAGTGCTGTGCTGGAGGAAGGAGGGTACAAGAGACATAACAGGCAGACAGGAGAAAAGGTGAGAGGGAATAACAGAAAGCAGCAGGAGCTGCAGGGAGAGAGAGGAGGAGGAGCCTCTTATGTACCTCTCTAGCACCCCCCCGGAGCCTGGACTGATTAACACCAGCTTCTCAGGGAGCTTCCTGTTTCCTGCTGCTTCCCTGAACCCACTTGAGGAGAATAGGCAGCCAACTGAAGTAGTAGGAGCCAGGTAGGCCCTGAAGACGCTGATATCTTTCCTCACTCAGGCCCTGCTACCAGCCTGCTTATTTGTCCCCTTCAATTGAGCATTGAGAGCCACTATAGCTGGCACAGAACAGCAGTCATGAGTGAAAGAAGAAAACGCCCCTCTGGGGCAGCATTCAGAAAAAGAAAGAAAGCAAAGGAAACTTTTCTATCTAAGCAGGAAGGAGCTCTCCTGAGATACATAGACACAAATGTTCACGGTGAGCCTTCCGGCCCCAGGGAGGATGTGAGTGGTGAAGAGATGCCTGATCTTCCAGTTACTCAGAGTGCAGGCAACCTGGCAGCTACTGCAGCATCCATATCTCCATCTCAAATGGATGGAACCATGCACATTCCTGAAGAAAAGTGTAGATCAGAGAAGAGTGTGGTGGAGGTGCAAGAAACAGCTGCTGCTGAGTTAGGTTCCTTAAGTCTAGATGATCCAGGACTGTGAACCCACTTGAGGAGTAGCCAGAGGGACTTCCTTGTACTGCATGGGCCACAGCAAGTGAAAAACTTCTTGTTCCCCAAAGACAATGAAAATAGAAGTTTCCATCCAACACATTACTGGCGTGAAATCCCCAATGGTGACAAAGTGGTGAGGCCATGGCTTATGTATTCAAAAACCTAGAATGCTGCATACTGTTTTTGTTGCAAACTCTTCTGGTCTAATGTTCCAGCCACATTGGGTTCTACAGGAACAAAGGACTGGAAAATTCTGGCTAGAAATCTGACATGCCATGAGAAGGCAGCAAATCACCAGAGAGCATTCCATAGGTGGAAAGAGCTTGAGATGAGACTAAGGTTAAAGGCCACCATAGATGATCAGCATCAAGAGAAGATTGCATCAGAGTCTCTTTACTGGCAAAATGTTCTGAAAAGGCTCATTGCCATTGTGAGGATGCTTGCTACCCCAAACCTAGCACTGCGTGGCACTTCAGATCAGCTGTATGTGCCAAACAATGGAAACTTCCTTAACATTGTGGAGCTGATGGCTGAGTTTGATGCTGTACTCCAGGAGCATCTAAGAAGAGTCACCACCCAAGAAATGTACACACACCACTACCTTGGAAAAACAATTCAAAATGAGGTTACATAGTTACTGGCAACAAAAGTCAAACAGAAGATTGTGGCAGATCTGAAGTCAGCAAGATATTACTCTGTTATTCTGGACTGCACACCTGACATCAGCCATACGGAACAAATGACTTTAAGGGTGTGTTTTGTAACAACAACAGAACCTAGTGAAAATGTCCCTGCAATGGTGACTATCAGAGAGCATTTTCTAGAATTTATTGACATTGATGATACTACAGGAGCTGGTATGACAAATGTGCTTCTTAAAAAGCTGGAAGATACGGGAATTGCGATAGCTGACATGAGAAGTCAGGGCTACGATAATGGTGCCAACATGAGAGGAAAGAACAGAGGAGTGCAGACACGGATCCGAGAGTTAAACCTTTAACTTGAGCTTTTTTTGTCCCATACAGTTCTCATTCATTGAACTTGGTGGTCAGTGATACAGCACCAGCTTCTAGTAAGGCTGCTGAATTTTTTAATCTAATTCAACCACTATGTATTTTTCTCTGCATCAACTCATCAATGGCAAATTTTGAAGCAACATCTGGGAACATCCTCTCTGACACTGAAACCACTGAGTGCCACAAGATGGGAAAGTCGAGTGGCGGCAATAAAGCCTATCAAACACCAGATTGGGAAGATAGATGGTGCCATAGTTGCCATTATGGAGGATAATGCTATGACAGGAACTGTTCATGGGAGAACGGTGGCAGAGGGAAATGGAAGAAACATGCATCACTTCAAATTTCTGTGTGGCTTAGTGTTGTGGCATGATAGACTGTTTGAAATAAATGCTGTAAGCAAGAGACTCCAAGGTGTTGACCTTGATATATCTGGAGCAATGGAACAGCTGGACAAAGCAAAGTCATTCCTACAGTCTTACCGGTCAGATGAGGGATTTCAAAACGTTCTGAAGAGTGCACAGAAGTTGGTGGAGGAACTTCACACTGAAGCTATTTTCCCACCCACTCAAGAATACAAGAGTCACCGAAGAAGAAGATATTTTGATTACAAGGCACAGGATAATCCCATCAGAGACCCCAAACAACAATTCAAAGTTGAATTCGTTAACCAGGTGCTAGATTGTGCAATACAGTCAGTTGAAGAACTTTTCATGCAGCTCAAGGGAACACAACAGTATATTTGGGATGTTGTACGATATTCCCAAACTCCTCACTGTACCTGAAGAAGACCTACACCAGCAATGCAGGGCACTAGAGACAGTGTTGACACATGATGACATGGGGGGAAGGGATAGCTCAGTGGTTTGAGCATTGGCCTGCTAAACCCTGGGTTGTGAGTTCAGTCTTTGAGGGGGCCATTTAGGGGTCTGGGGAAAAAATTGGGGATTGGTCCTGCTTTGAGCAGGAGGGGGTTGGATTAGATGACCTCCTGAGGTCCCTTCCAACCCTGGTATTCTATGACATGTGCAATATTGATGTGAATGATTTAGGTGATGAACTGAAAGCCCTTTCAAGATACATTTTAGTAGGATCAACTCCAAAGGCTGTTCTGGAATATATGTGCACAAATAAGATGACCACCCTCTTTCCAAGTGCTTTTGTTGGTCTGCGCATACTTCTAACACTTCCTTTAACAGTTGCCAGTGGAGAATGTAGCTTCTCCAAGCTGAAGTTAATAAAAACATATCTACGCTCCACAATGACACAGGAGAGGCTGGTCGGCCTTGCAACCATCTCAATAGAGCATGAGCTGGCCCAGACTGTGGACCTTCGGGAAGCAGTTCAAATCTTTGCAACCAAGAAGGCACGGAAAGCACCACTTTGATTATTAAAACAGATAAAAATGCCAGTTTTTACTATACATACAAGAAAAGTTACATTTGCTGTTCAGGTGTTTGAAAGTTAAGTGTTACTTAAAATTTTTGAACAAGGCATTTTAAGTTGTTAGTTCTCCTTTATTGGGGTAGGTAGCAGAGCAGTACCATGAGAGGAGTAGAACAGGAAGAAGACAGAATTGAGACCTTTCAAAGTTTTGGCTCAAACGAGGGGGCATGGGGGTGTCATTTGAGCTCCCCGCCTCAGGTCCCAAAATATTGTGGGCCGGCCCTGTTCATGTTAAATATTAGCGGATGCATGTAACTATCCCAAAGCAATATGCTGCTTTGAGGAATGATAGCACTATGGTGCTCACCTCCCCAGTTGAGGCCTCTAGGTGCTCCCATAATGCAAATAATACACGTTAATGCTTGTTCCACTTCCCAGCTCATGGCCACTGTTTTAAAATAGCAGTGTGAAAATCTCAGGATTTCAAAACACTAAGCCATTTAACCTTGTTACTCTTGTTAAGAGTAACAAGAAGGGTTTCTTCAGGTCTGTTAGCAACAAGAAGAAAGTCAAGGAAAGTGTGGGCCCCTTACTGAATGAGCGAGGCAACCGAGTGACAGAGGATGTGGAAAAAGCTAATGCCTCTGTCTTCATGAACAAGGTCGGCTCCCAGACTGCTGCACTGGGCAGCACAGCATGGGGAGGAGGTGACCAGCCCTCTGTGGAGAAAGAAGTGGTTCGGGACTATTTAGAAAAGCTAAATAGGGGCCAGATGCGCTGCATCTGAGAGTGCTAAAGGAGTTGGCGGATGTGATTGCAGAGCCATTGGCCATTATCTTTGAAAACTCATGGTGATCAGGGGAAGTCCCGGACGACTGGAAAAAGGCTAATGTAGTGCCCATCTTTAAAAAAGGGAAGAAGGAGGATCCTGGGAACTACAGGCCAGTCAGCCTCACCTCAGTCCCTGGAAAAATCATGGAGCAGGTCCTCAAAGAATCAATTCTGAAGCACTTAGAGGAGAGGAAAGTGATCAGGAACAGTCAGCATGGATTCACCAAGGGCAAGTCATGCCTGATTAATCTAATTGCCTTCTATGATGAGATAACTGGCTCTGTGGATGAGGGGAAAGCAGTGGACGTGTTGTTCCTTGACTTTAGCAAAGCTTTTGACATGGTCTCCCACAGTATTCTTGCCAGCAAGTTAAAGAAGTATGGGCTGGATGAATGGACGATAAGGTGGATAGAAAGTTGGCTAGATTGTCAGGCTCAACGGGTAGTGATCAATGGCTCCATGTCTAGTTGGCAGCCGGTATCAAGTGGAGTGCCCCAAGGGTCAGTCCTTGGGCCGGTTTTGTTCAATATCTTCATAAATGATCTGGAGGATGGTGTGGATTGCACCGTCAGCAAGTTTGCAGATGACACTAAACTGGGAGGAGAGGTAGATACGCCGGAGGGTAGGGATAGGATACAGAGGACCCTAGACAAATTAGAGGATTGGGCCAAAAGAAATCTGATGAGGTTCAACAAGGACAAGTGCAGAGTCCTGCACTTAGGACGGAAGAATCCCATGCACCGCTACAGACTAGGGACCGAATGGCACGGCAGCAGTTCTGCAGAAAAGGACCTAGGGGTTACAGTGGACAGGAAGCTGGATATGAGTCAACAGTGTGCCCTTGTTGCCAAGAAGGCCAATGGCATTTTGGGATGTATATGTAGGGGCATTGCCAGCAGATCAAGGGACATGATCGTTCCCCTCTATTCAACATTGGTGAGGCCTCATCTGGAGTACTGTGTCCAATTTTGGGCCCCACACTACAAGAAGGATGTGGAAAAATTGGAAAGAGTCCAGCGGAGGGCAACAAAAATGATTAGGGGACTGGAACACATGACTTATGAGGAGAGGCTGAGGGAACTGGGATTGTTTAAGTCTGTGGAAGAGAAGAATGAGGGGAGATTTGATAGCTGCTTTCAACTACCTGAAAGGGGGTTCCAAAGAGCATGGATCTAGACTGTTCTCAGTGGTAGCAGATGACAGAATGAGGAGTAATGGTCTCAAGTTGCAGTGGGGGAGGTTTAGGTTGGATATTAGGAAAAACTTTTTCACTAGGAGGGTGTTGAAACACTGGAATGCGTTACCTAGGGAGATGGTGGAATCTCCTTCCTTAGATATTTTTAAGGTCAGGGTTGACAAAGCTCTGGCTGGGATGATTTAGTTGGGGATTGGTCCTGCTTTGAGCAGGGGGTTGGACTGGATGACCTCCTGAGGTCCCTTCGAACCCTGATGTTCTATGATTCTATGATTCTATGATTCTCACAATGTCCCAGGCAATAGGTTAATATTACAGAGGCGAAAAATGGCACAGATAGCACATGACACCTCCAAAATCACACAACAAAACCACGGTGGAGCCAGAAATACAGTCCAGGTCTTCTGACTCCTTCACAATTCCCTTAATTACATGACCATCCTTCCTCCTGCTTTAGCTAGTTGCAATTATAAAATAAGTTTTAGATAACTACAGTCCACCATACAACAGACTCAGACAAATATAACAGAATTAAAACCTGAGATGTACCAGGGCAATACATTGCTGATCAGATAAATAGATATGAATTTGGCCTTCTGTATTTAACATTGTACAAAGTGGCACAGGGCTTGATCCCTCCTCCAGTAAAGTCAAGGGGAGCTTTGACTTAGTATGAGTCACAGTAAGACCATAACCTCTGGCAAGTTGCTTGTTTAACTATGGGACCATTTGTGACAGGGATATTCAGAGTACCGGTAAGGGATGGTGTGTGTGAAGCAAGGAGATTCTTTTCCCCAAGAATTGGGCAGGCACAGACAATACTGAAGGGGTTTATTTCATGGTGCCGGGAAGACTGATAAACAGCTTCAAAAGTGTGGGGTTACAGTGACCAGTTATATATCTTTCTCTTATCAGTTCATTTGCATTTATCTTGTTCTTACAGAGACAAACATTGTTTCAGAGACAGAGAACGCACTTAACATGACAGTGACAGGAACAGAACATACTCATTAAAACTATTTTGATTACTTCAATTATCTATAACTGTCCTTTAGGCGAAAGGGTGGGGTGGGGGTGAGTACTTACAAATATCCGGAGGGCTGTGAAGGGAGCGTTTGTTCTGTTCTAAGAGCCGAGTTACTGGGTGGACATTTGACCATATAAGATTATCAAGTGTTTACAGCTACCAGTGTCCTTGGGCCTCTGGTGTTTCTGTTTCTAACTCAGCAGCTAAGTAAATTTTTAACTCTTGCCTAACAGGTGGAAAGAAATGTGGCAGGCCAAGATTCCAGGAAAGGGGTATGGAGTGGGGGCATGGAGATGAGGGCCAGGGACTGGGAGGGATGTGAAGGGTAGTGACAAGGTGTGCTGCTTGGTCTCAGGATAGGGAGGGCCCAGGATAGGTAGAAGGAGGGAGTGTTTTTCCCCTTTCTATCTTGAATTGGGACAAAAAAGCTAAAAACTAGAGCATTTTTATAGAACTGAAATCCCACAAAGTCTTGTGTTTCTGAAATGAAATATGCTTCTGGATTCCCTGCTGACTGAAATGGATTGATTCTTGTCAGTTTCACAGCTGCCCACAACTAGCTGCAGTGAAACTAACCAGACTCTTGTTGGGAGGCAGGGATCCTAGATAGCCAGCTGACCCAGAGCTGCAGACCCTAGAAGCCCTGAACTCACTAGTTCTGAGACAGTCTGCACGGTGGGGCTGCCTCAGAGCCCAGCCAACAATCTGGCAGAAAACCAGGCAGTTTCTGTCTCTGCTTATGTTCTGCTGGAAGTTCACTGAAACGGAACCATTCCAAAAGTGTTTCTCCTTCCTTTTAACACCTTAATCCTAAAGGCAATTGAGTCCTTGGTGGTTTAAATCATAAACAAACAACTTTGGGAGGGAGATTATAGCATTTGTTTCTGATTATATGCCAAATATTGATAATAAAAAATTAATCAAATCTTTTAATCACAGAATGGAGCTTCTAAGTGATGCTGGAGAATTCAAATTGCTGCAGAGGTTATTAAAGGGATTAGTAATGAAAGCTACTTTTTAAAGTCAATTCCTTTGTATTATAACTGCTTATGATAGAGGAGAGGAAGTCAAAATGCCCCATCAATTTTTTCACCAGCTGATAACTGGGATTGCTTCTGTGTGCTAATGATCACACATGTGCATAGCGACTTTCATCCAGAGGGGGCCCAAACAGCTTTACAAATATAACA
The DNA here is from genome assembly GCF_015237465.2 of Chelonia mydas. NCBI lineage: Eukaryota > Metazoa > Chordata > Testudines > Cheloniidae > Chelonia > Chelonia mydas. Next base: position 56,254,251 of record NC_057855.1, read on the forward strand.
GTGGATAAACTATATGCCCACATTACTCCATTCACCACTGTGGTAAAGAGCAGCAACTGCAAAACTGCACAACAGTTTAGGACAGAAAGTGAAGAAGATCATATTCAGTTGCAAGGGCAAGGGAGTTGGGATTTTAGGCAGAATATAATATATCCCAGTTGGGAATTCAGTCAGGACATCAATCTATTGATCATCATAGTATATAAGGTCCTATGGCTAATACCCCATCTCATGCAAAAAGTGACATAAGATCTTTAATGACCTCAAGGGGTCATGACCTTGGTTTTATGTCACATCCAGAAAATGGCAGCTTATAGCCAAACAAAATGATATATTTGAAAATTCTATCTGCCAATATTATTTAATTGTTTGCAGCACTTTGTGCCAGGCTAATGTAAGATACTGACTAGATGCTCTGTGTCCCTCTCTAGGGGCTCGTCCATCTATAGGCTAACTGATGCTGCCAGCCAACAGAGTTGCTTGGTCTGTGCTTTGACACTAAGGGTCCAGGATTTCAACATGGCTGATAGTGGGGGATCCTTACATATGCAACTCAGTGGAGTGAAAGACATTTATCAGCTGTTAACCAGATAGACACCCACCAAACACAGCTACACTCATGCCTTAATTATGTTAGCACTAGAGCTGAGTGAAATCTTGTTTGGAAAACAATGCCGATTCGGTGTTACCGAAACACTTTTCAAATTTGTGTCACTTTTGCCAATTTGCTTCATTAGAAAAAAAATTCCAAAAAAAGATCCAGATGTTTCAGTTTGACATTTTTGAAACAAAATGTTTCATTTTTACAATTCAAAATGACTATCCTTTAGTTTTATTGTTTAAATTAAAATCAAAATGAAATGTTTTATTCAACCTGAAACTTTTTTTAATGTTTTTTCAGAATTGCCAACAAACCAAAAAATCAGTTATCATACGGCTGTAATTAGCACAAGAGTTGCCTGCTACCGAATGCTGCCCCCTTTTGCTTTGCCAGCCTTTGGTCCTACTATTCTTATGCAAGTGTGCCGCCACATATACTTCAATGGGACAGCTCATGTGAGTAAGGGGAGACTGATCAGGCAGTTCCAATCCCTACATATTCTTTTCCACAAGGTGCTTGTAAAACAATTAACTGAAAGCAGCGATTGTCTTTAAGACTGCTTGGTCTTAAAAGTCTGAAAGTCCAAAAGTTAATGAAAAAGTGTCTTTGTTGATTCATATTTCCAGGCTTTTGTGAGTGTCTGAAACGTTAGCATGCTGGTCTGAAACAATACAATCTCTTTTAAAGGGAGACCACCCAGATAAGTAATCATTGTAATATCTCTTTATAGGACTAATAGGTGAAGGATATGGTCCATGCTTCATCAATCTAATTTTACAGATGGGGTAATTGAGGCACAGATGGGAAGAAACTTGTCCAAGGACACCCAGCAAGTCAACTAGAAAGCCAAGGGTAAAATCCCTGGACCATGCTATGCTCCTCATAATAAAAAAAAAATCCATCCTGGTGTTACTAACAGCTCCATTAACTACCATACTGACAGAATCATTTACATTCTCTTTTTGGAAAAGTAATAGGAATTAAACCAATATGGTTCTCTAGAAATTCAATAGTGGTATACAGAAATTTCTGTAGAAAGCTAAAGAATTTAATGGAGAATGAGATCCTCTCTGTAGAATCTTTAAACCATTTTATAGATGGTAACAGAAAATTATATCCCCGCACTAGAAATCTGTGGGTTGGTTAAAAATGTTATTCGAAGGTTAGCAGCATTTCCTACTAAATCCTAATGGGTTTTCTCCCAAGGCTTCCTTTTTGATTTTATGTTTTTTCCATATAATTCTTGCATTTCACTCAGCTCCAACAATGAAAATAGACTGGTCAATGTCACTTTCTGGGTCTCATGCACTAGTGCAGTGCTGCAATGTTTGCATTGTCAACACTGCAGGGAAACATTTAAATGCAAACAAAAACTGTTTGGACTAAAACAATTGATGAAAACGCTTCTAATACTATCTGGTTGTGTAACTCTCCCCCCACTACAAGTTGGGCCAGATCCTGAGCTATTGTGGAGCTGTGCCGATTTAAACTAGCTGCCGATGTAGCACCTTTGTGACAGGAATGTGTCACCAGTCCGTTTCCTTCTAAATAGCATGAAACATATCAGATCAGAATTATACCTGTACCAAGCTGGAATTAGACTCCGCAGAGGAGAGCCCCTAACTGACCTGATATGCTTGAATGTTAGAGTTTTTTGCAGGAAGACCCTCACATTAGTATATACACCATATGTGTAAAAATATCAGCATCCATCTCCAGTCAACTCTCTGATTGAGGCGTTTGGGATGAGGCTACAGAGCATAAATGAATCCACATAAGGTTGTGTTCTGTTTATACTCCTGAGGTAGCCTTCATTGAAACAGTTTGCAGATGTGAGGCTAGCCACAAATGGAGCAAAAATCACCACAGCCCTACCCCATACCGAATGCTTGCATCCCAGAGGTGGCATAAGCCTGGGAATTAAGACCTCTCTTGAGGTAAGGATGAACCCACTAGATCCTTAGTTAGCCATTCACTTTGATGCAGCCTCTCCCTTATCTACCTGCTGTGTGATGGCATGCTGATTTCAGGGGGACAGACATATGTACCCAGCAGCACTGCCGGTGTGTGCTCTTCCTGGACAAACCTGACATATTATACAGCAGACAACAGGGTAAGAACCTTTCTGGAGATAAACACCTATTGCCATGAAAGATAACTGAAATAAAGGGCAGAGTATTAACATCACATGCCCAGCTGTCTATTGGGTCCGAACACAATCAGATTCCTACACAAACAAGGGAAAAATGCAGGGTTGGCCCTATAAACTGCTGAACGCCCTTTCTTGCTTTCCAAGAGACTTATTGCTCACACCCTCTTTCTCACACACCTCAGGAACATCTTGAGCAGTTCTCAACCTCCTTTTTAGCTTGTCACCCAGAGAAGGGACTGGGGAGAGAGAGGGAAAATGACATTCAAACACGCAAAAGTTCTTATTAGGAGGTTCAGTTGTTGGATTGGCTTGTTTGCAAAACACAGCATGGAACTACACAGCCTTCATAAGGATTAAGTTACCTTTCTCGTCCTTAGGAACTCAGAGGTTCCTTGGGTTAATTTCATTCACTCTTATGGCTTTTTCTTTCTGGATAGGCAGCTGGGCTTGATCTGGAGGCCCCAAGGATGTTAGATCCCAGAATTTTCTTTAATGTGCATGAGCTGGGCGAGGATGCTGTCACCGAGACTGACTGCTTTTACCAGCTGAAGTGGCTTTGAATGGGGTGGTTAGTTATATAGCAGTCCCTCAGTGCCCCCCCCCCGCCCCCCCCCGGACACTAGCACTACAGCCAATGGTTGAAGGCCAGGGTGAGGCTGGAGGAGGAGGGGGAAGTGGGAGAAATAAAGGATGGCTCTCATAAGGGAGATGAAAATAATAAACAAATAGTGTGCTGCAGGCAGGAAGGAGCAGGGGGAGGGATCCACAGGCGGGGGTGGGGAGGCAGGGGGATGGGGAGGGAAGGCTGGTTTGGACGCCTCATTATTACAAGAAGCATAGCTGGTCTGATACTGCACTGGAGCATTTTTGTAATGGGGCCCGAATTCCTGCGCTGTTTAACTGTCTTTCAGAGTGCAGGTTGCAGCCAGAACTGAGCCTGTTTGGGGAAAGGGTGCTGAAGAGATACACACCCTGCTGCCAAGGGCTGGTCAAAACCATCTGCTCCCATAAGGAGCTGATAGCTTGCTCCCTCTACACCAGGAATGTGTCACCAGAGTGTGCTCTAGCCCAGGTGTGATGTGTCCATTAGCACCTGAGCCCAGCAAGGGGTGAGTAAGGCAGGATGCAGACGCTTCATCCAGGCCAGCACTCCTGATGGAGGAGTGTGACAGCGGGGCAGATGGCAGCTCAGTTGATTGCCTCCCACTGGAGACAGCCTCGGCTGCCTCACTTGGGAAGAAAGTCAAGCACTCGTGAGTGGGAAGAGTCGATCTGGAGGGGATGAGAGGGCTAGTGCTAATGTCCCTTGCAGCTGGGAAGAGAAAGTACTCAGCTGTAATGAATATAAAGGGGATTCTTGATTGAGACAGACCTGTGGTTTTCTCTGGATCACAGACTGACCTACCTAACATCTCCCTATGTTCTGGCCTGGAGTCAGCAGTCATAGAATGGTTGCAGCATGACACTACTTTTTTAGAATTCAGAGTGATAACACACAAGACCCACAAAACAAACAGAAATCAGGCTGCTCACTAAATCAAAGATACAATTCACCTCACTCTAGGCTTGCAGCAAACTGACTGCTGCTAGGCCCATGCATCCCTGAAATTTAAGCGAGAGTCTACAATTTCAACATGTTTTTTAAATACACCACAATGGTGAGATCAGGTATAAGGCAAAGCAACTTCTCTTGAGGACTTCGGAGTCATTCATCTCAGACGCTCAGGCTGAGAAAATGCATGGACACTAGAGCCAAGGATCACTTGAAGCACTGCTATCCAAACCCACCGAGCTGTGCCCAGCTCTCACTGGATTTCCTGATTGTTACTTCAGCTTGTGGAATAACAAATGTTAGTTGTGTTCATGTAGTTACCTGGTCCGTTCCCAGATTTGGCTGCAGTATTGGCCTTGGTGTGACTTCCTGTTACAAGGGATTTTGCAGGCTGGCTACACAATTATTATGGCTGTGTATGGCACTGTGATAGTGATTCTAGAGTGGAAGTTGTAGCTTGCTCTAACCTGCTTTCTCCCAGCTACCCAAAACAGCTTTTTTAAAGCTGAAATTCCACATGTGGTTTCCATCCAGAGGAGACTTTTATTTTTCTGATCTTCACTGGACAAGATGAATGTTTTTCATTAATGATCCCTTAAGCCACTCTGTCACTGTAAAGGGGCTTTAAAGTAGGTGGGAACAGCCCCTGAGCATGCCCCCCCCCCGCCTCCCTGGCTAGTGCAGAGCTGGTAGAGGGGCTCTACCTCAGGCATGATCCCGCTTCTCAGTGTAGGGACCATGTGATGGTGGGCCGGACCTCAAGAGTGGGAAGGAGTGGGTATAACCAAGGCATGACTGAAGCGCACTGCCCTATGGCTATTCTCATCTTCCCAGGTTATAGGGAGACATGGAAAATAAAGCATAATTTAGAGCAGCCCTGAGGCTGTTCTAATTCAGGGGCCAGCCAGGTCTCCAGCTGCCCCAGAATATGCGGAGTACAAAGGTAGCTCAAGGCAACTTTTATTCCTCATCTGTTCCTGCCCCAGGTGAAGGATCAGAGAGATTGAGAATCAGGCTTTTTTAATGTCTTCTCGTGTTATTTGCAAAGTCATGCAAAATTCACAACTTGGACGAGAACTTTTCCCATTGGGCTGTAGTCAGTAGTCCTGGATTAGATGCACAAGGAATTTTCAAATAGTTTTCTTTGGGTGTTCTGCATAGGATTGGGCTGGCTAGTTTTCAAGGAGAATTTTCAAAGCAGCATGTGGGCAGTGCATGGCCTTTGAAAATCTGCTCTTAGATGGGTGATTTTGTTAGGAACTCCACTATATCTGATGCAACCTTATGAAACTGTCTCAAACTTTTAGCAGTCTAGGCACAAAACTTACCCTGTGCTACGTGGGTTGACAATAATGAACAAACAAAACAAACATTAATGATATAGTCCTGACTCATCAAACCAAACCAAACCACTCCTCCTCCGGGTGAATAGAATTTGTGAATGAAGTTCTAAAAGCACTCAGGGAGAGCTGTTCATAATGCTTTCAGTGGAACCTGCTTCCATGTGAAACAGCTGGTTCTGCATTTCACTGTAAACTCAGTTAGAAACTAGATCACCAGCTGGTGTAACTCACCAAAGATCCAAATCTCTTCTGAGATGCATCTGGTCCCTCTTTGCCCTCACCAGACCCGTGATATAACTCTTGACCTGTGTGCTGTCCCTACAAAGCAACTCTAAGTTAAATTGGAGGACCCAATTTTCAAAGCTGTCTATGGGAGTTAGACACACAATTCCCGTTAATTTTGGTGTTGGGTGTGTGGCTACACCTCCAAGCTCAGTCTTAACCTCAAAACTGACCAAAGTCTTTAAATCAGAGGACATAAAAAGATCAGAGTAAATTAAAATCTCTTCAAGAAACTGAAATAACAAATCTGCTCTAACTGAAGAAAATAAATAACAGAGCTAGGAATTAATAAAGCACTGCTTCATGCATCATGAAGACCAAACCATGGTTGGGTCAGGCCAACATTTCCCAGCAATGGGAACTTCAAAGAGTGTATTTTAGTAGTTACAATGCAACACGGGATGCTACATTAAAGTTTTCTTCTAAAATGATACCAATAACATTAAAAATTGTGGTTATGCTTTTTCATCCTTTTCATATTAGTGATGCTCTGAAATGTTCCTGCAATATCTATGCTACTTATGGGTGAACATCAAAAAGTTCTGAGGCTCAAGATATGTAAGTATTAAAATGCATGTAAACTTTCTGTATCAGAGCCCTTTCTCTGATGTGTTCCGAGTGTTCCTGTATGGAATGGAAATCCCTGCTCCTCCTCCCCCAAAAGGACTTTGCTGAGAGATTTCTGGTGCACTTCTTTAAGATGGAATCATCACTTACATGTCTTTCCTTGGGAGATTTTGATGCTTTCAGTTCTGGTCAGGGAACCAGTGACTTGGCAGGGGTGAAAATGAAAAGTAACTCATTTTTACCTCAGAAATTGTCTCAGTTTTGGATGGTAATTGCAATTTTTTATAGGAACTTTGAACACCTGAAAACTGAAAAAAATTGAAGTTTTGGCTAAAACCCAAAATATTTCTCTGGAAAAACTGAAATATTTTGATTCTGAAATGCTGTTGCAGTACCTCCTGGCAGTTGTAGTGCAGCTGCCTCATGCTCCATTTTCTTTTATGGGCTGAGCTCCCCAGCTGGACTTCCTGACCCATGGTGCACCCCAGCCATGCAGCCGCCATGATGTACCTTCTTTGTGCTGTGTGGTAGGAGATATAGTCTCACCAGGGATTTGGGTCTGCAGAGGAGAATGGGGGGGGGGGGGAGCATGAGGCACCATAGCAGCATTTCTAAATTGAAATATTTTGTTTTTTTTATTTTTCACTCAAAACTTGAAATGTTGTGTGTGGGATGGGGGGAGGGGATGGAGACCCATTTTTCAACCAGTTCTAATTAGAACCTAGGTTTCCTGATTTCCACTGGCCTGGCCATTAGCTACCACTGCCTCCTACGTGTTCTTTAGTCCACTAGCGAAGGCTGCAGGTGTGGCCAAAATCACTGCTAGCGCATGCTGCAAATGCCAGTTGGAGGCTCAGTTCATGTGATATTGGCATGAATCTCCTTGAGAGGGGCAGGAGCACTTCATTTTTCTGTTTGCAAATCAATCTGTGACTGAGTCTAACACAGAAAACTAAAAAAATCCAGCTGAAACTAGCTCTTGAATGAAAGGGCCAGTGGGAGTGAATTTGGAGCCAGGAAAGAACATCATAGAACCATGGAGAAATGAAGGCACAAAGAAATTATCTGAAACCAATGTCATTTACCCTCCACTTTGATTGAAAATGTTTGTTAGAGCTGAAGCGCGAAGACAGGAAGCAAACTCTTCTGAGTGGGAAAGGGATGTGGGACTGTTAGTTCAGTCTCCAAAGGCTGCTTGAGGACAGAGGGAATGTATTTAGCAGCTCAGTGAAGGAGCAGAGAAGTGGGCACTGGCCTTATGGCTGTCAGGCTAGCATGTAGGTTTCTGACACCCAAGATTAAAAAAGTCTATTGTGCCAAGCCAGCCAGCCACCTGGAGCCCTGGGGTTTTCTAGAGAGCCCCAGCTCCCAATTGCCTGTATCTTGGGAAGCCAAGCAGCCCGGGAGTCCAGTGCACCAGGGAGCTGGACAGCCAGGCAGGGAACTAGTTTCTGTTTAAAGTTTTGACAAATCAGCACATGCCCCCAGAACATTTAGATTCCATCGAATCAGCATTTTCTGACTGAAAACTGCCCCACCTGAAATCTTTTATCTTTACTAGTCAGCCCATAGATAGGGGATGTCATAGTAGTGGTAGGAAGCTGTGTTGGTGGTGGTCTTCTAACTCAGCACTGAGCCAATAGTGACAGGGGATGCCTACTGGCTGGAGGCTTTCTTTCGGATTAGACAAAAAAACGAGGGCCTAGTAATCTTTAGAGCCCTACTGGGGCTATCTGTAAGAGTAGCAATGTTCACTGTGGTATTCTGGCCAACTGCCAAAATCAGTAATTAGCTCCTTCTTCCAATATTCCTGTTGCAATTTTAATTGGATGCATGTTCTATTTCATGCCCTGCCCTCAGCGGTTGTGTAATGGTGCTGTGCACTATTAAACATTGCCATGGTTCACAGTAGAGTGATGGAAGTACAAGATCAGATTCTTTCCTACATTAGGGCCTTACTATGTGATTCTGCATGGTAGATATACCCAGCCATGGGAAGATTATCCCAGCATAGGGGGATCCTGTGTATCACAGAACCAGCATGACAACTTCTAAGCCATCCCCCTCCCTGTTGCTGAAATGGGGGCACGGCTGGCCAGGGAAAAAGGGCTATGCCCACAGTTCCCTTAAGTCTGTCTGATACCTGGCTGCCATTATGGTTGCTTGGGACCATAAGCAGCTGGCAAAAGTTAGAGTAGTCACCAGGCTGGAGCAAAAAGCAAACAGCAGCTGCAGGATCAGTGACCCCAAAGGTGGCTCAACATGCCTCCTTACTCTTGAGTTGCACTGTGTGTTCCTTATCTGCAGGCAAAGATTTGGAGCAAAGTCAATAAAGAACTTTGGAGGGAAAGGTACAATATGCATGTAAGAATCCACATGCCATATGAGTCAGAGAGAGAAGAAAAGTCCTACTAACTACTTCCTATTGTGCATTTCCTGGTGGTTTGTCAAGGCATTTTGGAAAACCAAAAATCCTCTCATGTTTCTAACTCCCATTTGGTTTATAACCTCGGGATCAAGCTACAAGCTTTATTAACCTGAAATCTGATTGTCCTCTGGCAACACACCTGAGAAATTTCAGCAAATTGGTTTGTTTGGGAATCTGGTGAGATGTTTCCAAATTTAGCTTAGAATGGAAAGCTAGTTATACTCAGAGCTGGCATGGACATCTTCCCCTGGAGAACATTTTTGACAAAAATGAAAATTTCCTTTGAATTTTTTTGGGTTTTCATCAAAAAAATATTTTTGGTCACTGAAAATCAAACCATTTGGAGTGTTTTGAATAAGACGTTTTGACAAAATGGGAAATTCCTCCCCGCTATTAACCCAAACATTTAATGGAATTAGAAAGTGTCACGGAGTATTGGGGAGTCCAGGCCCTGCACCCCTCTTCCTGGGATTCACTGAGACTCTCAGCCAGCCAGTAAAACAGAAGGTTTATTGGACAACAGGAACACAGTCCAAAACAGAGCTTGTGGGTACAACCAGGACCCCTCAGTCAAGTCCTTCTGGGGGAGCAGGGAGCTTAGATCCAGCCCTGGGGTTCCCTGCGTTCCTCCACCCAGCCCCAAACTGAAAACTAAACCCCCCCAGCAGGCTCTCTCCTGCAGCCTCTGTTCACATTCCTAGGCAGAGGTGTTACCTCCCCTGCGCCCTCCTGGCTCATGTTACAGGCTCTCAGGTTTCCCATCCCCAGGGCACATTCCCAGGTCAACACTCCCCCCTCCCTGCTGCGTCACATCGTCACAGAAAGCCATTCTGTGTTTCAAAAACAACAATCCCAAAAAGATCATTTTGGTGAAAATTTTTTGTTCAGCCTTTGTTATAATCTTCACCAAGGAATGACTGTACATAATAATAATGGCTAGTGCTGTGCAGCATAAAAGCATGAAATTAATTTTCCTACGCATGGCTCACAGCTTGGAAGGTGCCAGTGTTAATTTCATAGCTTCTGGATTTTTTCCCCTTAATTACATTAATTTCTTCAGCAACAATTCTGTGTACTATATCTGAAAGAATGTCTGTTTGCTTTGCATTGATCTCTGGCCATGGCCTTGCTTTTTGGTTAGCATGGCTTCCAAATTGCATAAATCTATTTCTCTCTCTATTTCCCATAATTAGGATATCATCAGTACAACTTAAGCAGATAAGGATATTATATTATCTAGCTATCCAATTAGCTTGGTTATCCTGTTAGCTAACTTACCATACAGATATCCTGTTAGGGCTTAGTTATCATTTTAGCTCTTGCAATGTACGGCTCATGTTCTAACACATTGGAAATCAAAATCAATGGGGCAACAGTCCTGCCACTCAGTAACTTGTTCTATTACAAAACATCTTTTAAGATGGATTAATGACAAGGCACTGTTTACAATTTTATTTGCTGGTTTGCCTTTGTCATATCTAATTTGGTGGCCTTTCCTCTTTTAATAGTGAATACCAGTCCTGAATTTTAGATATGGAGCTTTGATCTACAGGAGAAATTCTCACTTAATAGGAGAGCGGCAGACATTACCAATGTGGTCAACTTAATGTATCCTGTGTATACAAGTGCACATCATACATTATTTGAAAGACTTTAAGATGAGGTATGATGTGGAGCTGTCAAGTGGTACTATTTCCACAGAAATGGGACTAAACAATAATACCATGAACATATTAAAATGTCCACTTTGAAATATTTGCATTAGTTTCTGAACATAAGAACATGAAAATGGCAATACTGGGTCAGACCAAAGGTCCATCTAGCCCAGTATTCTGTCTTCAGACAGTGGTCAATGCCAGGTGCTTCTGATGGAATGAACAGAACAGGCAATCAAGTGATCCATCCCCTGTCGTCCACTCACAACTTCTGGCAAACAGAGGCTAGGGACACTCAGAGGATGGGGTTGCTTTACCATCCTGGTTAATAGCCATTGGAGGACCTATCCATCATATCCCCTTTTAGTTGTCACTTTTCCAAGATGAAATGTTCCAATCTTTTAAATTTCTCCTCATAAAGAGCTGTTCTAGATTCTTAATAATTTTTGTTGCTCTTCTTGGTTCGTTTTCCAGTTAAAATATATGTTTTTTTGAGATTGTGTCATTCATACATCAGAACTGCATGAAGTATTCGGTGTGTGGGCTTACCATGGATTTATATAGTGTCATTATGATATTTTCTGTCTTATTATCTAACTCTTTCCTAATGGTTCCTAACATTCTGTTAGCCTTTTTGACAGCTGCTGTATATTGAGTGGATGTTTTCAGAGAACGATCCAAAATGACTCCAAGATCTCCTTCTTGAGAGGCAACAGCTAATTTAGACCCCATCATTTTATTTGTATAGTTGGGATTATGTTTTCCAATGTGCATTACTTTGCATTTATCCACACTGAATTTCATCTGCCACTTGGTTGCCCAGTCACCCAGTTACCCAGTTTTGTGAGATTCCTTTATAACTCTTTGCAGTCTGCTTTGGACTTAACTATCTTGAGTAATTTTGTATTGTATGCAAATTTTGCCTCCTCAGTGTTTACCCCTTTTTCCAAATCATGTACGAATATGTTGGACAGCCCTGGTCCCAGTACAGACCCTGGGGGACACCACTATTTACCTGTCTCCATTCTGAAAACTGACCATTTGTTGCTACCCTTTGTTTCCTACATTTTAACCAGTTACTGATTCATGAGCGGACCTTCCCTCTTATCCCATGACAGCTTACTTTTCTTAAGAACCTTTGGTGAGGGACCTTGTCAAAGGCTTGCTGAAAATCTAAGTACACTATATCCACTGGATCACCCTTGTCCACATGGTTGTTGACTCCTTCAAAGAATTCTAATAGATTGGTGAAGCATGATTTCCCTTTACAAAAGGTCATGTTGTCTCTTCCCCAACAAACCATTTTCATCTATGTGTCTGATAATTCTGTTCTTTACTATAGTTTCAACCAATTTGCGTGGTACTGAAGTCAGGCTCACGTCTAAAGCCTTTTTTAAAAATTGGCCTCACATTAGCTATCCTCCCGTCATCTGGCACAGAAGCTGATTTAAATGATGAGTTACATACCACAGTTTCTGTTAATTTAATGACTCTATTTCAAGACATAAAAGTGGATTTCTTTGTGACTTCACAGCGTCACAACAACAATCTAAAGGGTAAAAAAAAATGTAATAATAAATTTGTACAGGTAGTCAACATCATTATCATCTTGTTCCTCATTATGATCTCCGTCAAGAGTGCATGTGTTACCACAGTCCTCACTGCCTTGGTATGGACATAGTTCTGTGCAGGGAAGACTGTTCTGACTACAGACACAGTTGATTGTGCAGTGACCCCTTCTGGTACAGAAGATAAGATAAGGCCTTGTAGAAGCTCAGATTCCAAAGGGCCCTTGAAGAATCCAGGAAGTATTTCATCATTCACATTTTTCCATCCAGGTTGCAATGGTGATACAATATCTGACTAACCTATGTGCAAAGACATCCAAATCTGTTTTGTCAAGATGCTCTTCTGACATACTCCTCACATGCTGGCAGTTTGGCTAGTCTAGATTGAGGAACAAGCAATTCAGGTCTCTGTGGGTCTCCTTTTCTTTTTCACTCTGGTCAGACAGCACTGCTACCAACTTCCATGATGCAGAAATTGCGACTTGTCCCTCACTCTCTCCCAATTTGGTAAGATCTGTGAGGCGGTACATTCCCTTTGTTTTGACAACATTAAACACAGATTTTTCCCAATACCAAACAGGGATGACACAGAATCACATCCTATTAATGCATGTACAGCAGGAAGTATGTTGCAGAAGTAAGGAGTGAGTGCATCATAAATTGCATGCATGGGTATGAAGTGATGCTTGTCAGTTGTGCTGGTAATGGTGCCTGTTTCAATACACATGTTATCAACATGTTCCATTTTTGGAAAGTAGTGAATAGCAAGGACCAAAACATCTGTACTGGGTGACCTAATTTGACACCAAGAGTCCCAAAAGCCATACTGCTATATACAGCATGCAGGTATATCTTTGTGTACGCTTCCTGTTGAGTACAGTAGAAGTCTTGGGTTTCTTCAATAGCTCTAATGGTGATGGACTTTGCTACTTCACCATTGGAAAAGCCTGCAGTAAGAAGGAGTATTTGTGTTGGGTGTGCTCCTACACTCTCAGGTGCATTTTGAACCACATATTTGGAGGAATTTTACCAGTGACTGCTTATTGGATGCCAGGTTTAGAAACTTTTTCCATGCACACACAGGGAAAGCACCAATCACCTGGTATTTCTTGCACCTAACCTTAGATCCTGTCCTGTGCTATCTTTCTACAGTTTTCATAGAGTTATTGGTGTCATATCTGTTAAAGACTTTGATTACAGAGTTAGCTTTTGGAGAATTTCAACAGGACTACTTGTGAAGTTACCTTCTACTCAGAGAGTGCCTGAACCTAGCCCAATTATCTTTGATTAAATAAAGTCCCATATCAGTATTTTCAGTCGCTGTAATTCCCATTTTTAGATTGTGGGGCTTCTAATGTTCTCTCACTAGTTTGAAATTGTTTCCTCAGATCTTGCATTGTGACAGTGCAGGGATGCCTTCTTTTTCACCCACTAATTTCATAGTTTCGTAGCATTTAAGGCCAGAAGGGGCTATTAGATTACACAGTCTGATCTCCTGTATATCACAGGCCATTAAATTTAATCCAAATACCCCTACATTAAGCCCAATGGCGTCCTTTAAGTCAAAGCATTTTAGTCCTTAGGAGGTGTGACATTATTAACATAAACTGTGACCGTATAGATCATTGTTGCAACCAAGGTTATATAGTGGCACTAAATCTTGTACAAAGGAGGTTAAGTAAGGTTAAGGTAGGTGTCTATGACAAGGTTATGATTTTCTGGTTATGATTATGCTATCTGTATGCATATATCATTTTTGTATTTAAAGTTATAAGTATTGGCTCTATACTGTCTGTATTTCGAACTTGTGCTATGCTTCTGGGTGACACCCCAGACATTTTGGCATCAGCACTGCCTAGCCTGCTTGATGGCCCATTAAGGACCATCAGCTATACAACTGACCCATTGAGAGAAGGCAGATAAACCTTATGAATCAGCAAGGCATGCAGGGACATGTCTATGGACAGAACTCTAAGGTTTTTCCATGCCATGTGTTGGGTGGCTTGTGGTTGGAACAAAGAAAGCACAAGTCACATGGCAAAGGGACTATAAAAGTCAGCATCATCATCTCCATTTTGTCTTCAATCCTGCTTCTTACTTCTGGAGGAACCTTGCTACAAACTGAAACTCTGAACAAAGGACTAAATGACTTATCCCAGCTGTGGATGTACTCTAGAGACTTGATTTGAACCTGCAGTTTATTCGGTCACTGCTACAAGCCTGAACCAAGAACTTTGCCATTACTGTATGTAATTGATTCCATTTAACCAATTTTCGCTCTCATTTATATTTCTTTCTTTTTTATGAATAAACTTTTAGATTTGAGGGGAAGGGATAGCTCAGTGGTTTGAGGATTGGCTTGCTAAACCTGGGGTTGTGAGTTCAATCCTTGAGGGGGCCATTTAGGGATCTGGGGCAAAAATTGGGGATTGGTCCTGCTTTGAGCAGGGGGTTAGACTAGATGACCTCCTGAGGTCCCTTCCAACCCTGATATTCTATGATTTTAGATTCTAAAGGATTGGCAACAGCGTGATTTGTGGGTAAGATCTGACTTGTATATTGACCTGGGTCTGGGGCTTGGTCCTTTGGGATTGGGAGAACTTTTTTTCTTTTACTGGGGGTATTGGTTTTCATAACCATTCGTCCCCGTAACGAGTGGCACTGGTGATACTGGGAAACTGGAATGTCTAAGGGAATTGCTTGTAAGACTTATGGTTAGCCAGTGGGGTTAGACCAAAGTCCTCTCTGTTTGGCTGGTTTGGTTTGCCTTAATAGTAAAGGAACTCCAGCTTTGGGCTGTAACTGCCCTGCTCTAAGCAATTTGTCCTGAATTGATACTCTCAGTTGCGTCCCGCCAGAGGCAGCATCATTACACTGGCGTAGTCATGCTAGGATCCATGCCAGGTCAATTAAGCTTTGGATCAGAACCCCACACTATCCAAATTTGAATTTTGATAGTGAGAGTATTGTTGGTTAAAGATCAGTGACCATGAGCCAAAAAGCAGCAGCAGAAAAAATCAAGCTGCAGTTTGAACATGAACAAAAACTGGCAGAAATTTGAATGAGAGAGGCAAGACTTGGCCCAGCTGGAGAAGGAGGCTGATGAAAGAAAGAAGGAGGCTGATGGGAAAGAGGAAATGGCTCGTAGGGAGTGTATTGAACTACTCGCTGCTGAGGAGAGGGTTTGCCAGATGCAACAAGAAATTGCCAGACTTCAGCTCCAAGTCAAAAAAGCAAAGGAAGAACAGGAGAAACTGTATCATCTTAAAAGTCCAGGTTATAACAATATTGGTATGTTGTATTACTCTGAACAGTTGTCTATGTTTAATCAGTTTTGCTGTGGCCAGGGAGAGGGTGACTCTAACCTGGGAAATGTGGCAAATAGCTGTTTGTCTGTGAATGAGGTTTCTGAATGTCGATCTAGTGTCTCAGAAGTGAATCTAAAATTAGATAAAGCACAGGAAGAACTCACTGATCAGGAAAATGTTTATCTAGAGCAGATTAAAGTTGATGGTCAGGTTGAAGCCCTAACTGAGGAAGGAAAGGGTAGATTTTTGATGGGTAATGGATCGTTGGCTAGTACAGCTTATAAAACCTGAAAAGGGCAACTATGATTTGCTGGAAGTAGCTCAGTGTAGAAGAGCAGCAGTTTATCTTTTGGGAGTTGCAATGTACCTGGTAAGGAAAGTTTGGATAAGCCTAGGAAGCCTTATGAGCTGATGGCTTTGTCTACCAGCAGTTTGGGAAGGCAAGGATAGTGGAAAATGAATGTCCCTATACCTTACCTGTTACCTGTGTGGAGAATTGTGACAATGGAGGAAATGTGCCTGTGTCTGTTGTGGTTAATGACTTGCCTATGGTGGGAGCTACCGCAGTCTCCAAGCAGTTGTCTGTGAACAGCCCTGTGTGCTGGGACAAGGGAAATGAGACCCCAAGCTGTGTATCTGGTAAAGGAGAATGTGTCTCCCATTCTTTGTCTATGGAGCGGACAGAAGGTGCCTTTAAGCCTGTGATGGTTGAGGGTAGTACAGTTCTCTCAGAGTTGGTTCTGGATTCAAGTAACGCCCAGGAAGGGAATAGTCCTAAGTTTGTGTCTGCTAGGGAGAATGGCACTGTAACTAGGTTGCATCCAGTTAGTGTCCTAGCAAAATTCCAGACAATGCTGGTGCTTGTATTTTGCCTATTGTTAATGTGTGGCTGGAAAAGGGTGTAGCAACTCTGTCTGATCAGAATGATATCCTAGCCCTGGTCTACACTAGGAGTTGAGGTCGAATTTAGCAGCGTTAAATCGATTTAACCCTGCACCCGTCCACACGATGAAGCCCTTTTTTTTTACTTAAAGGGCTCTTAAAATCAATTTATTTACTCCACCCCCGACAAGGGGATTAGCACTGAAATTGGCCTTGCTGGGTCGAATTTGGGGTACTGTGGATGCAATTAGACGGTATTGGCCTCTGGGAGCTATCCCAGAGTGCTCCATTGTGACCGCTCTGGACAGCACTCTCAACTCAGATGCACTGGCCAGGTAGACAGGAAAAGGCCCGTGAACTTTTGAATCTCATTTCCTGTTTGGCCAGTGTGGCAAGCTGCAGGTGAGTGCAGAGCTCATCAGCAGAGGTGACCATGCAGAGTTCATCAGCAGAGGTGACCATGATGGAGTTCCAGAATCGCAAAAGAGCTCCAGCATGGACCGAATGGGAGGTACGGGATTTGATCGCTGTATGGGGAGAGGAATCCGTGCTATCAGAACTCCATTCCAGTTTTTGAAATGCCAAAACATTTGTCAAAATCTCCCAGGGCACGCAGGACAGAGGCCATAACAGGGACCTGAAGCAGTGCAGCGTGAAACTTAAGGCAAGCCTACCAGAAAACCAGAGAGGCAAATGGCCACTCCGGGTCAGAGCCCCAAACATGCTGCTTCTATGATGAGCTGCATGCCATTTTAGAGGTTCAGCCACCACTACCCCAACCATGTGCTTTGACTCCATCAATGGAGAGGGAGGCAACATGGAAGCAGGTTTTGGGGATGAGGAAGATGATGGTGATGATGAGGTTGTAGACAGCTCACTGCAAGCAAGCGGAGAAACCGGTTTTCCCGACAGGCAGGAACTGTTTCTCACCCTGGACCTGGAACAGTACCCCCCGAACCCACCCATGGCTGCCTCCCGGACTCGCCAGGCAGAGAAGGGACCTCTGGTGAGTGTACCTTTTAAAATATTATATATGGTTTAAAAGCAAGCGTGTTTAATGATTAATTTGCCCTGGCATTCATGGCCAGTACAGCTACTGGAAAAGTCTGTTAACGAGTCTGGGGATGGATTGGAAATCCTCCAGGGACATCAACATGAAGCTCTCCTGAATGTACTCCCAAAGCCTTTGCAAATGGTTTCTGGGGAGGGCAGCCTTATTCCGTCCACCATGGTAGGACACTTTACCACGCCAGACCAGTAGCACGTAGTTGGGAATCATTGCAGAATAAAGCATTGCAGTGTATGTTTGCTGGCATTCAAACAACACCTGTTCTTTATCATTCTGTGTTATCCTCAGGAAAGTGATATCATTCATGGTCACCTGGTTGAAATAGGGTGCTTTTCTTAAGGGGACATTCAGAGGTGCCCGTTCCTGCTGGGCTGTTTGCCTGTGGCTGAACAGAAATATTCCCTGCTGTTAGCCACGGGGAGCGAGGAGGGGTTAGCCATGCAGTGGGGGAAGGCAAAATGCGACCTTGTAACAAAAGCACATGTGCTATGTATGTAATGTTAACAGCAAGGTTTACCGTGAAAGAGTGTACCCATTGTTCTATAAAATGTGTCTTTTTAAATACCACTGTCCCTTTTTTTCTCCACCAGCTGCATGCGTTTCAAGGATCACAGGATCTTCTCCTTCCCAGAGGCTAGCGAAGATTAGAAGGCGAAAAAAATGCACTCGCGATTAAATGTTCTCTGACCTCATGCTGTCCTCCCACACTGACAGAGCACAGATGAATGCATGGAGGCAGACAATGTCAGAGTGTAGGAAAGCACAAAATGAATGTGAGGAGAGGTGGTGGGCTGAAGAGAGGGCTGAAGCTGAAAGGTGGCGGCAGTGTGATGAGAGGAGGCAGGATTCAATGCTGAAGCTGCTGGAGGATCAAACTAATATACTCCAGCATATAGTTGAGTTGCAGGAAAGGCAGCTGGAGCACAGACCACTGCTACAGCCCCTATGTAACCAAACACCCTCCTCCCCAAGTTCCATTACCTCCTCACCCAGATGCCCAAGAATGCGGTGGGGGGGGCCTCCAGCCACCCAGCCACTCCACCCCAGAGGATTTCCCAAGCAACAGAAGTCTGGCATTCATTAAGTTTTAAAGTGCTGTGTGGCCTTGTCCTTCCCTCCTCCACTACCCCATCCGCTGCTTCCCTCCTCCACCACCCCTCCTGGGCTACCTTGGCAGTTATCCCCCTATTTGTGTGATGAATTAATAAAGAATGCATGAATGTGAAGCAACAACGACTTTATTGCCTCTTCAAGCGGTGATTGAAGCACGGAGGGGAGGGTGATTAGCTTACAGGGAAGTAGAGGGAACCAAGGTGTGTGGGGGGGTTCATCAAGGAGAAACAAACAAAACTTTCACACCACAGCCTGGCCATTCCTGAAACTGGTTTTCAAAGCTTCTCTGATGTGCACCGTGCCCTCCTGTGCTCTTCTAACCACCCTGGTGACTGGCTGCGCATAACCAGCGGCCAAGCGATTTGCCTCAACCTCGCACCCCGCCATAAACGTCTCCTCCTTACTCTCACAGATATTGTGGAGTGCACAGCAAGCAGTAATAACAATGGGAATATTGGTTTGGCTGAGGTCTAAGTGAGTCAGTAAACTGCACCAGCGTGCTTTTAAACGTCCAAATGCACATTCTACCACCATTCTGCACTTGCTCAGCCTGTAGTTGAACAGCTCCTGACTAATGTCCAGGCTGCCTGTGTACGGCTTCATGATCCATGGCATTAAAGGGTAGGCTGGGTCCCTAAGGATAACTATAGGCATTTCAACATCCCCAACGGTTATTTTCTGGTCTGGGAAGAAAGTCCCTCCCTTCCCTTCCCAGCAGCTTTTGAAACAGATCAGAGTTCCTGAAGATGCGAGCGTCATGTCCCTTTCCTGGCCATCCCACGGTGATGTTGGTGAAACGCCCCTTGTGATCCATCAGTGCTTGCAGCACTATTGAAAAGTACCCCTTGGGGTTTATGTACTCGCCGGCTTGGTGCTCCGGTGCCAAGATAGGGATATGGGTTCCGTCTATGGCCCCACCACAGTTAGGGAATCCCATTGCAGCAAAGCCATCCACTATGACCTGCACATTTCCTAGACTCACTACCCTTGATATCAGCGGATCTTTGATTGCGTTGGCTACTTGCATCACAGCAGCTCCCACAGTAGATTTGCCCACTCCAAATTGATTCCCTACTGACCAGTAGCTGTCTGGCCCTGCAAGCTTCCACAGGGCTATTGCCACTTGCTTGTGAACTATGAGGGCTGCTCTCATCTTGGTATTCTGGGGCTTCAGGGCAGGGGAAAGCAAGTCACAAAGTTCCATGAAAGTGCCCTTATGCATGCGAAAGTTTCTCAGCCACTGGGAATTATCCCAGACCTGCAACACTGTGCAGTCCCACCAGTCTGTGCTTGTTTCCTGGGCCCAGAATCAGCGTTCCACAGCATGATCCTGCCCCATTAGCACCATGATGCCCACATTGCCAGGGCCTGTGCTTTGAGAGAAGTCTATGTCCATGTCCTCATCACTCATCACTGTGCTGATGTCGTCTACTCGCCCGGTTTCGCTTTGGCAGGTTCTGGTGCTGCATATACTGCTGGATAATGCACATAGTATTTAATGTGCTCCTAATTGCCAAAGTGATCTGAGCGGGCTCCATGCTTGCCGTGGTATGGCGTCTGCATAGAAAAAAGGTGCGGAATGATTGTCTGCCGTTGCTCTGACGGAGGGAGGGGCGACTGATGACAGGGCTTACAGTGTTGGCTTACAGGAAATTAAAATCAACAAAGGGGGTGGCTTTACATCAAGGAGAAACAAAAACAACTGTCATACAGAATGGCCCCCTCAGGGATTGAACTCAAAACCCTGGTTTAGCAGGCCAACGCTCAACCCACTGAGCTATCCCTCCCCACAGTATTCCAGGCAGGACTGAATCTCAATTAAACTTTTCAAGGTGCCCTTGACAGACCTCACTGAAATGATTGTTGGCCGTTGATTTCACGGAGGGAGGGAGGGGGCAGCAAATGAATACAAAACAAATCTGGTCTATTTCTTGTTTTGATCCACTCCATCTATCTTTTACATCTTTGGCTGGCAGCAGACGGTGCAATAGGACTGCTAGCCATCCTCATCTCCTGGCTGCTTGCCAGAAGACGGTGCAATACAACTGCCGGCAGGACTAAAGAGAATGACCTGGTCAAGTCACTCCTATTTTAGTCCCTGCGCTCATGTCTGCCCAGGCGCTCCTGACCGACCTTACTGAGGTGGCCAAGAGCACCTCAGACATGATGACAATGGTTATCAGGCCTATTGCACTGTCTGCTGCCACAAGGCAATGAGCTGCTGCTGTGTAGCAATGCAGTACTGCGTCTGCCAGCACCTAGGAGACGTATGGCGACAGTGAGCTGAGCGAGCTCCATGCTTGCCGTGGTATGGCATCTGCACAGGTAACTCAGGAAAAAAGGCGCGAAACAATTGTCTGCTGTTGTTTGCACGGAGGGAGGGCCTGACGATATGTACCCAGAACCACCCGCAACAATGTTTTTGCCCCATTCAGCATTGGGATCTCACCCCAGAATTCCAATGGGTGGCGGAGACTGTGGGAACTGTGGGACAGCTACCCACATGCAATGCTCTGGAAGTTGACGCTAGCCTCAGTACTGTGGAAGCACTCTGCCAAGTTAATGCACTTAAAGCATTTTTTGTGGGGACACGCACAATCGACTATATAAAAACAATTTCTAAAAAACCGATTTCTATAAATTAGACCTAATTTTGTAGTGTAGACATACCCTTAGCCAGGGCATGAGGAGAGCATAAAGGTAATTTGATTGTGTTACCTACTGGCAGTTTGTAAACTAGTAGCAAGAAGGAAAAGATTCCTGAGCTTATGTGTGGCAAAGGGAAGGAAAATGCTTTTGACCTTTTGACAATGAAATCTAGCAGTTTGCCTGAAAGGGGATTGTGTAGGAATCTGTCTGATAAGCCAAAGGTGATCCTGGATGTAAGTGAGACCCAGAAAGAGTCTGTTGCTCAGGAAAGTGTTCCTTTAGAGCAAGCCCTAGGTGAAGAGGGTAAGGGCAGAATTTCTGTGAGGAGTGAATTGTTGCTTAAAAAGAAAAGTAGTACTTGTGGCACCTTAGAGACTAACCAATTTATTTGAGCATAAGCTTTCGTGAGCTACAGCTCACTTCATCGGGTGCATACTGTGGAAAGTGTAAAAGATCGATGAAGTGAGCTGTAGCTCACGAAAGCTTATGCTCAAATAAATTGGTTAGTCTCTAAGGTGCCACAAGTACTCCTTTTCTTTTTGTGGATACAGACTAACACGTCTGTTACTCTGAAACTTGTTGCTTAAAGAAGCTCCTAGGGAAAGGAATCCTCATGGTAGTCTTTGCAAGCAGTTTGCTGGAACTGAAGGGTGTGAAAGTGATTTGATCAAGGAAGTTTCAGTTCCTAACAGCCAGAAATTTTCTGTTATGAATGGATCCACTAACTTTCTTTTTGAAAGATCCAGTGTGGACAGCTTTGAAAAGGTCTCAGGTGGAGTAAAAGCTGTTAAGAAAGTTGAACAGCCCCATAAGCAAGTGGCTGTGCTTGATCAGTTTGTTGGGGAGACAAGGTTGTTGAGAGAGGAATGTCTCCATAATGATTCTTTGAGTGAGCAGTCTGTGCTTCAGGATCTGAGGATAGATTTGGTTACTGGTATTTCAGAGCAGGACAGCTGTGGAGTTAATCTCTCGAGAATTCAGGGGATGGTAGGTATACTCTCATTTCTAGACACTTTGGATATGACTTGTAGTCTCTCAGTGGACTTAACATCTGATTCCATGTGGAAGCAGAGGTTGGTAAGGGAAGGACAGCAGAACTTTGAGTCTAGCTTGCTAGTGAAAATGGATGGTATATCTTTAAGACAAAGTCCAGCCTTGGAATTGGTAGCAGTTAAGGATCTGAAAACTGGTGAACAGGCACCTGTCTGTGTTAATGCAAATTACCTGGCTGACAGGGAGAAGAAAGACTTGCTAAGAGCGGTTAGTAAAGAAAGCACACCCAATCAGCCAGTGAATTCTGTTAAGCAAGAGAAATCAGGGTTTGATCCTTCAGGACAAGGAGGAAAAAGAGAACTTACTTTTGCAAAGGGAAGCCACAGGTTAACCCTAAAATGCCAAAACCCCAGAAGTATTGGGCCAAAGGTGTGGCATGACAAAAATGATTGTAGATGGGCACTTGCAATGGATTTATTGTTATTGCTAAGGGTGATTTTTGTAACTACTGTGTTGCTAATATCAAGAATTGTAAAAATATACAGTGTGCCTAATCTTTTGGAAAATCCCTTGAACATGTTAAGAGAGGCATCACTAATGCCTGAGGACCTCCAATGGTAGTGAAATGGTCATCTGAAATATGCCCAGTTGATCCCAGCAGGCAATCCAAGTCCCATGCAACAGAGGGAGGCAAAAAACTCCCAAAGTCCCTGACAATCAGAATGGGCGGGGGGGGGGGGAATTCCTTGCCAACCCCAAGTCTGGTGATCAATTAGAACCTGAGCATGTGGGCAAGACCACCAGCCAGGCATCTAAGACAGAAAATTTTCTGTTCCACCTTGGAGCACCGATTTACTCCAGCAGGTGTCTTGTCTCTAATGCAACTTTCGCACTGGAATGACATCTAATCTTATTGGTTGATGATCCCCTTCCCGGGTTGGAAAATGACAGTGACCTTCTAGATTAATCAGCAGCCTTTGATACCATTTACCACAGTTCTTAGATGGATAAACATTATCACTTGTGAGTGCTTCCATCCTTTCTACAAAGGCCTGGTAGGCACTACAGAACGTAACCATGCCAGAACATGGTTGTTATTAATCTTATCAGCAGAACCAGGGCTAAACATCGTTTAGCTGTAAATGTAGAGTAGGACAAACCATTTTTAACACTGTTGCAGCTAACCAAGTCCTTGGCACTGAGACATCACAGTGGATAGCTTGGGGTAATTGCTCATCCTTTCCAAAATTCTCTCATTAGGGTTTCTGCAAGTTTCTATTTTGGCTCTTTGGAAACTGTTCTCCTCAGAATGTAAACTAATTATATTCTGTTGCTCCATTGAATGATGTCCCTGGCTCCCTGCAGCTTTGATCAACTGGAGCTGTGGATAATCCAGAGATAAGTAGTGTTTTCATTTACTGTATGCTCTTGTTTACAGAACAGCCTTTTAATTCAGAGGAGCTGAGAACAAACCCCCCATTCAGATGCTCTCTTTTCACCACGTTAAGCATCCCAAATCTGTGGAACCTAACAAGGGACTCTCACCTCTTCCTTGCCTTATCCTCTCTTACGATACATGTACACTTGGAGCTGGGGGTGTGATTCCCAGCTGGTGGAGAAGTATCCATGCTAGTGCTGCTAACATGCTTAAAACCAGCAGTGTAGTTGAGCTAGCACGGGTGGCAGCTTGGGCTGGCAACTGATGTATGAACCTGGGGGCATAAAAGTTGGGCAGCTCAAAATCAAAACAAAACATTTTGTTTGATACACAATTTTTCTTTTACTTTTTGCTTCACAAATTTAATTTTCCATTTGAACCAAAATGCTTCTTTCTTCCATTTGGAATTGCCAGCAAACTGAAAAATCCATTATTTACCCCATTCTAGTGCCCGTAGGAGATCAAATGGGACAAACCAGCATCTGCCCTTGGACATTGTTTTCTTTTGAGTAGGGTCCAAATGTACTCTGTCCATGTCTCTGTGCTGTTCTCCAGCCGTGTTTGTGGTGCAGGGCTCTCAAGCCAGAGGGCAAGCTGGTTCTAAGGGAACTGGAAGCAAAGATATGTGTGCAGTCCTCTGATTAGGTGGCAATGGGAAACAACACTTAGGAAATGGGTATCCTTTAAATCATCGATACAATCAGAAAGTGAAAAACTCTGGACCCAATCCTGCCATCTGGAAGTGACGTCACTGGGAGTTTTGTCTCCATCAGCTCTGCAGGGAAGCTTGTTGCTAATTGTGGCTGAAATTTTCAAACAGGCCTAATTGCTTAGATGCCCAATTCCCATTAAAAGTCAGTGGGAGTTGATAGCAAGATTTGCCAAGCTAGTTAGGTGCCTAATGATGCAGCTAGGCACCTAGTGGGATTTTCCAAAGCCCCTAAGCATGTTAGACACCTAGACCCAGGTTCTCAAAGGTATTTAGGCATCTAACTCCCATTGATTTCAGTGATAAGGCAGGGCTTCTCCCTAGCTGCCAAATGACTCCCTGCCACACTCAAAGTCTTTCTGAGGCAATTTTATTGTCCAGCTTAACTAACAAAACAGGTCCTTAGCGCACCTTTCATATCTCAGGCTCCCTCGCCACTTTTTCCAGGCAACTCTAGGAGTCCTGCTTCCTAGATCTCTCAGCCAGTTCCCTTCCAACTCTATTCTGTTTTCACTTCACTGCCCTCTGGCCCTTTATAGCTCAGGAGCAGACCTGCCCCTTTAATTGGCCCAATGGGAGCACTTGATCTGGCACAGCGGTGCTGGACTTATTTCAAATACAGGAGCTAGCCACCCTGTGTCAATGCCTAAATACCTTTGACCATCTGGGCTCTGATTCCTATTGATTTCAATGGTAGGTAGGCACCTCACAGGCTGAAGTGCTTTTAGTGGGATTTTCCACTAGGTGCCTGTATGTATACTTACATTCGTAAGTAGCTGTGCAGATCTGGACCTCATGCTTATCTGTGTTAGGCCCTTTTCAAATTGCTGCCTCTCTCTGTCTTTCATGCTTTCTGCCTTCAAAGGTGAACACAGCAAATTTCGGACTTGAACAGCTCTCTGGCTCATCTAAATCAGTGTCTTTCACGTAGTGGCCTGCATTTGATGCTAAAGAGGAAGCAAAACTCCTTATCCTCTAAAATAATCTTTAGTGGGCCTAGCCAACTGTGCAATACTGTTTGTGACCCACGTGCCTGTCTCCTCGGAGGCTAGTAGACAACTGAGGCTGATGTGTACATGGTAAAAATATTCTTTGCTAACGATAAGAGAGATCACTTTATCCCCTAAAGCATGCGCTTAAATGACCCTTTTCATTACATTAGGAAGAATGGCTGCAGATGTTGGCTCATTCTGATTGTAATCTCAATGGGATGTTGTGGTAAATGAAGGGGGGAGGGTAGCTTCCTTTTATGGACACTCAGCTAGCCAATTAGCTATAAAATTCCTCTTAGTATTTGTTCTCTAATTGCTTTACCTGTAAAGGGTTAAAAAAGTCCAGATAAAAGGAAGGGAGTGGGCACCTGACCAAAAGAGCCAATGGGAAGGCTAGAACTTTTTAAAATGGGGAAAAAAGCTTTGCCTGTGTGCGCTGTTGTTGTTCTCTGGGAAAGAGGGGAACGGGGAGCAGTTATGCCATGAGAAGCTAAAGGCTAGATGTGAAAATCATCAGATAATATCTAGAACTATTTATTTAACAGCCCAGATATCTAAGTAGATCAGGAATGTTTAGAAAGACGCTATTAGGTTTATTTCTGTTTATTTCTTATTAGCTTGTGGACTCCTCTGTGCTAACCCAAAAATGCTTTTTGTTTTGCTTGTAACCTTTAAGCTGGACCTCAACAAAGTTATTCCTGATGTTTAATTTTTGTAAATGGGTTTTTTAAATCTAGCAAAAGCCTAAATTCCAGATGTATTTTCTTTTTGTTTTTAATAACATTTACCTTTTTTAAGAACAGGATGGGATTTTTGGTGTCCTAAGAGGTATGTGCATATTATTTAATTAGCTGGGGCAACAGCTAATTTCCTTTGTTTTCTTTCTCAGCTCTTCCCTGGATGGGTGTGTATGAAAGGGCTTGAGGGTACCCAACAGGAAGGAATACCCAAGTGCTCCTTCCTGGGTCCAAGGGTTTTTTTGCACTTGGGTGGTGGCAGTACTTACCCATCCAAGGTCAGAGAGAAACTGTGACCTTGGGAATTTAATACCAGCCTGGAGTAGCACGTATTAATTTTTAGAATCCTTGTGGGCCCCCACCTTCTGCACTCAAAGTGCTAGGGTGGGGAATCAGCCTTTACATGGTGGCAGAGCAGTGGGATCTTTTTGAACCAGAAGCACAGACCTCGGGATTTTAAAAGGAGACATTTTTCCTTTTGGCAGCCTGCAAAGCCAGGGAGGTTTTTTTTTTCTTTCTTTTCTTTTCTGCCTGAGGGGGTTCGGCCTGCAAAGCCAGGGAGTCCATCAAACAGTTTATTATTATTTTCTCTACCTTTGTGGCAACAAAATAGCTAGGCTAGAGTAGGGCAGCCTGTGCATGAGGTTGAGGTCGGGCACCAAAATCCCAAAGCAGCACGCCACGGAGAAGACAGACCCAGATCAAGCCCAGACATCCAGCTCCATGACAGAAATGAAGGGAGGGGATGGGGGAATGGGGACTTCCCAGGAGGGAAGGGTCAACCCTCCCCCAACCGAAATCCAGGTGCCAGGATGGAGGGATGTCCTTAACTCGGGCTGAATTCTAACTGAGGCAAAAAGGAATTTCGTCCTAGAGATGAAGCGTTTGGAAGCAGAAGACAAGCGCTTGGAAGGGGAGGCAAAGCACTGGCAGGCGGAAGCAGAGGCAAAGCGCTTGGAGGTAGGAGCAGAGGAGAGGAGGGAGGCGGAAGCAGAGGAAAGGAGAGAGGCAAAGCGCTTGGAACTGGAGCTGAAGCGCTTAGAGCTGGAAAGGGCTAACCTGGATCAATCAGGTAGCCCTAACAATCCTCCAGGTACCGCTCCCCATTCAAAAAAATTCCCCACATACAAGGTAGGCGATTTCCAAACGTGTAATCTATGCAGGGGAGATTGGAACCAATGGGTGGAGGTGGTGGAGAAGAAGAAAGCTAATAGCAGTTGGTGTGGGTACCAGAAGGGGGAACCTGAGACGACACCCACCCATTGTGGTCAGCCCAAAGCCCCACCTTGCAAGGAGGAACCCTCCAAACAGCCAGGGAGACCCCAGATGCCCTCTTGTTCCACCACTCCACTTGCCAAGCACCCACCTCGCCCCAGCCCACAGTCAGCTCGGTGATGCTTTAAATATAATGACTGGGGCATGTGAAGGCCAACTGCCTCAAGAGAACCAGCCGACTGCAACTCATCACCCCAGAGTCCCACTGAGAGCCTTCAGGCCCAGATGCCTCGCAAATACCCACAGAGCAAAGGGAAACTGTGAGTGTGGGTGAGGGAGGAAGAGTACTGCTTGGAGAGACACTTGAGCACAAGTGTCAGCTATCCACTAATCCCTGGTGGACCCCAAATTCATAAACCCAAAGGCTCAATTGATGATGCAACCTTTTAAGGCCAAATCTTTTAACTTGCCTACAGACAAGTTGCCTGTCCAGTACAAGGGCTGGTTAGGAATATGGACTTTTGCAGTCTATGATGATTATCCCATTCCAATGCTGCTGGGAGAAGACTTAGCCAACCATGTGAGGCTAACAAAATGGGTGGGGATGGTCACCTGAAGCCAGGCTAAACAGACCTCCACACCTAACTTAATTCTTGAGCCTCCTACAGGAACTGAGCCAGAACCAGCCCAAGGATCAGAACTGACAGAGCAGTCAGCACCAAAGCCCATGCTTATAACCCCACCAGAGTCAGGGGAGTCAGCACCAAAGGGTGCCACAGAGCCTGCATCTGCAGTAACAGCTAAACCAGTGCAAGAAGCTTAACCGGAGCCTGAAATACAACCTAGTGCACCAGTGGAGAGTGGTTCACAGTCGATGGAAACAACCCCATCACCTGCATCGCTTCCAGTGGGATCAAGCCCAAGTCCACAACCCATCAAGGAACTAATGTCTCCAGCATCAAGTGAGCAGTTCCAGGCAGAGCAAGAAGTGGATGAGAGACTCAAGGGAGCTTGGACAGTGGCAGGGAGCAACCCACCACCTCTCAGCTCTTCTAATAGGTCCAGGTTTGTTATAGAAGGAGGACTCTTATACAAGGAGACCCTTTCTGGTGGGCACAAGGAGGACTGGCATCCTCAGAGACAGTTGGTAGTTCCAACTAAGTATAGGGAAAAGCTCTTAAGCTTAGCCCATGTTCACCCTAGTGGCCATGTTGGGGTGAACAGGACCAAAGATCGTTTGGGAAAGCCATTCCACTGGGAGGGAATGGGTAAGGATGTTTCTACATATGTCTGGTCATGTGAGGTGTGCCAGAGGGTGGGAAAGCCCCAAGACCAGGTCAAGGCCCCTCTCCAGCCACTCCCGATAATTGAGTTTCCATTTCAGCGTGTAGTTGTGGACATTCTGAGTCATTTCCCTAAGAAGATGCCCAGAGGAAAGCTGTACATACTGACTGTGATGGTGCCCCCCCCCTCATAAGGCTTTATGGAGATATGCTTATTATAGAATCATAGAATCACAGAATATCAGGGTTGGAAGGGACCTCAGGAGGCCATCCAGTCCAACATCCTGCTCAAAGCGGGACCAATCCCCAATTAAATCATCCCAGACAGGGCTTTGTCAAGCCTGACCTTAAAAACGCAAAGGAAGGAGATTCCACCATCTCCCTAGGTAACGCATTCCAGTGCTTCACTACCCTCTTAGTGAAAAAGTTTTTCCTAATATCCAACCTAAACCTCCCTCACTGCGACTTGAGACCATTAGTCCTTGTTCTGTCATCTGGTATCACTGAGAACAGTCTAGTTCCATCCTTTTTGGAACCCCCTTTCAGGTAGGTGAAAGTAGCTATCAAATCCCCCCTCATTCTTCTCTTCTGCAGACTAAACAATCCCAGTTCCCTCAGCCTCTCCTCATAAATCGTGTGTTCCAGTCCCCTAATCATTTTTGTTGCCCTCCACTGGACGCTTTCCAATTTTTCCACATCCTTCTTGTAGTGTGGGGCCCAAAACTGGACAAAGTACTCCAGATGAGGCCTCACCAATGTCGAATAGAGGGGAATGATCACTTCCCTCGATCTGCTGGCAATGCCCCTACTTATACAGCCCAAAATGCAGTTAGCCTTCTTCGCATCAAGGGCACACTGTTGACTCATATCCAGCTTCTCATCCACTGTAACCCCTAGGTCCTTTTCTGCAGAACTGCTGCCTAGCCATTTGGTCCCTAGTCTGTAGCGGTGCATGGGATTCTTCCGTCCTAAATGCAGGACTCTGCACTTGTCCTTGTTGAACCTCATCAGATTTCTTTTGGCCCAATCCTCTAATTTGTCTAGGGCCCTCTGTATCCTATCCCTACCCTCCAGCATATCTACCACTCCTCCCAGTTTGTTGTCATCTGCAAACTTGCTGAGGGTGCAATCCACACCATCCTCCAGATCATTAATGAGGTTATTGAACAAAACCAGCTCGAGGACCGACCCTTGGGGCACTCCACTTGATACCGGCTGCCAACTAGACATGGAGCCATTAATCACTACCTGTTGAGCCCGACAATCTAGCCAGCTTTCTATCCACCTTATAGTCCATTCATCTAGCCCATACTTCTTTAACTTGCTGGCAAGAATACTGTGGGAAACTCTGTCAAAAGCTTTGCTAAAGTCAAGGAACAACACGTCCACTGCTTTCCCCTCATCCACAGAGCCAGTTATCTCGTCATAGAAGGCAATTAGATTAGTCAGGCATGACTTGCCCTTGGTGAATCCATGCTGACTGTTCCTGATCACTTTCCTCTCCTCTAAGTGCTTCAGAATTGATTCCTTGAGGACCTGCTCCATGATTTTTCCAGGAACTGAGGTGAAGTTGACTGGCCTGTAGTTTCCCGGATGCTCCTTCTTTCTTTTTTTAAAGATGGGCACTGCATTTGCCTTTTTCCAGTCACCCGGGACCTCTCCCGATCGCCATGAATTTTGAAAGATCATGGCCAATGGCTCTGCAATCACATCCGCCAACTCCTTTAGCACTCTCGGATGCAGCGCATCTGGCCCCATGGACTTGTGCTCGTCCAGCTTTCCTAAATAGTCCCGAACCACTTCTTTCCCCACAGAGGGTTAGTCACCTCCTCCCCATGCTGCGCTGCCCAGTGCAATAGTCTGGGAGCTGACCTTGTTCATGAAGACAGAGGCAAAAAAAGCATTGAGTACATTAGCTTTTTCCACATCGTCTGTCACTAGGTTGCCTCCCTCATTCAGTAAGGGGCCCACACTTTCCTTGACTTTCTTCTTGTTGCTAACATACCTGAAGAAACCCTTCTTGTTACTCTTAACATCTCTTGCTAGCTGCAACTCTAAGTGTGATTTGGCTTTCCTGATTTCACTCCTGCATGCTTGAGCAATATTTTTATATTCCTCCCTTGTCATTTGTCCAAGCTTCCACTTCTTGTCAGCTTCTTTTTTGTGTTTAAGATCAGCAAGGATTTCACTGTTAAGCCAAGCTGGTCGCCTGCCATATTTACTATTCTTTCTACACGTCGGGATGGTTTGTTCCTGCAACCTCAACAAGGATTCTTTAAAATACAGCCAGCTCTCTTGGACTCCTTTCCCCCTCATGTTGTTCTCCCAGGGGATCCTGCCCATCAGTTCCCTGAGGGAGTCAAAGTCTGCTTTTCTGAAGTCCATGGTCTGTATTCTGCTGCTCTCGTTTCTTCCTTGTGTCAGGATCCTGAACTCTACCATCTCATGGTTACTGCCTCCCAGGTTCCCATGCACTTTAGCTTCCCCTACTAATGCTTTCCGGTTTGTGAGCAGCCGGTCAAGAAGAGCTCTGCCCCTAGTTGGTTTCTCCAGCACTTGCACCAGGAAATTGTCCCCTACACTTTCCAAAAACTTCTTGGATTGTCTGTACTGCTCTCCCAGGAGATATCAGGGTGATTGAAGTCTCCCATGAAAACCAGGGCCTGTGATCTAGTAACTTCCGTTAGTTGCCGGAAGTAAGCCTTGTCCACCTCATCCCTCTGATCCGGTGATCTATAGCAGACTCCCACCACAACATCACCCTTGTTGCTCACACTTCTAAACTTAATCCAGAGAGTCTCAGGTTTTTCTGAGTAACAGCCGTGTTAGTCTGTATTCGCAAAAAGAAAAGGAGTACTTGTGGCACCTTAGAGACTAACCAATTTATTTGAGCATAAGCTTTCGTGAGCTACAGCTCACTTGCATCCGATGAAGTGAGCTACAGCTCACTTCAGCTTATGCTCAAATAAATTGGTTAGTCTCTAAGGTGCCACAAGTACTCCTTTTCTTTTCAGGTTTTTCTGCAGTTTCATACCGGAGCTCTGAGCAGTCATACTGTTCTCTTACATACAGTGCAACTCCCCCACCTTTTCTGCCCTGCCTGTCCTTCCTGAATAGTTTATATCCATCCATGACAGTACTCCAGTCATGTGAGTTATCCCACCAAGTTTCTGTGATTCCAATCACATCATAATTCGTTGACTGTGCCAGGACTTCCAGTTCTCCCTGCTTGTTTCCCAGGCTTCTTGCATTTGTTTATAGGCACTTGAGATAACTCGCTGATTGTCCCTCTTTCTCAGTATGAGGCAGGAGCCCTCCCCTCTTGCACTCTCCTGCTAATGCTTCCTCCCGGTATTCCAATTCCCCACTTACCTCAGAGGTTTGGTCTCTTTCCCCCGGTGAATCTAGTTTAAAGCCCTCCTCACTAGGTTACCCAGCCTGCTTGCGAAGATGCTCTTCCCTCTCTTTATTAGGTGGAGCCCATCTCTGCCTAGCACTCCTCCTTCTTGGAACACCATCCCATTGTCAAAGAATCCAAAGCCTTATCTCCAACACCACCTGCGTAGCCATTCTTTGACTTCCATGATTTGATGGTCTCTATCCGGGCCTTTTCCTTCCACAGGGAGGATGGATGAGAACACCACTTGCACCTCAAACTCCTTTATCCTTCTTCCCAGAGCCACATAGTCTTCAGTGATCCACTCAAGGTTATTCTTGGCAGTATTATTGGTGCCCACATGGAGAAGCAGGAAGGGGTCGTGATCCGAGGGCTTGATGAGTCTCAGCAGTCTCTCCATCACATTGTGAATCCTAGCTCCTGGCAAGCAGCAGACTTCTCGGTTTTCCCAGTCGGGTCGGCATATAGATGACTCAGTCTCCCTGAGGAGGGAATCCCCGTCCACCACCACACACCTCTTTCTCTTGGGAGCGGTGATCGTGGAAACCCGAACCCTAGGACAGTGCATTTCATGCCTTCCAATCGGTGGAGTCTCCTTCTGCTCCCTTCCCTCAGATGTATCATCTAGTTCGCATTAGTACCTGTGGAGAGAACATGAAAATGGTTGCTTACCTGTAGCTGCATTGCTGGTTCAGGGATGCTCCCCTTTCTTCTTTTGGAGGTCACATGCTGCCAAATTTCTTCACTGGTCTTCTGTCCCCGCTGCGCAGTGTGCTCTGAATCTTCAGACTGTTGTGTCCATAGAAGCATATCCTGATGTCTGTCCAGGAAATCTTCAATTTCTCTTATGCAACGCAGGGTCGATACTTGTTTCTTCAGACCTTGAACCTTCTCTTCCAATATGGAGACCAGCTTGCACTTTGTACGGACAAAGTCACTTCTGTCCTGTGGAAGAAAGACAAACATGGCACATCCTGTGCAGGTAACAATAGCTGAACACTCCCCATCCATATTACGTTCCTTCTAAGAGCTTGCTCAGGTGCTGTAGTTACTAATCAGAGAAGCCTGCAAGATGAAAGCCTCAGTGGGCTCTCCCAAGTGAATGAATGTATATATGACATAACTAGAATATGTTTTATGCTACATATGCCATGTAACATATCTCTGTAAAGGTTATGATCTACTGAATCTATTAATCCTATTTGTATGCATGTGTCATTTTTGTATTCGAAATTATTAATATTGGCTGTGTACTGGCTTGATTTTTAGGTAACCTTTGTAAAGCATTTGGCAGCTTCTTGAGAAAGGAGTGTGCAAGTGAAGAAGCACTTAAAGTACAATGGATCTTGGAATGCTCCAATCCACATAAGAAGTCTACTTGAGGACGTTCAAGGTAGCATGTGACCCATGGCTGCTACCTGGTAAGAAACTGTGAGTCATGCATGGACATGTGACTTGCCCAGGTGACTCCAGAACTCCATCTTGGAGCTGGACTTTGCATAAGAGGCAGGAAGGGGTCTCCACCCACAAGAGAGTCTATTTAAGCCTGTGGGAGACCCCTCCATTTTGTCTTCAGATGGCGAAGGAGATAGCCTCTCCACCCCCAAAGATACCTGAAAGAAACTGGAACAAAGGACATTAACTACAGGGGGTGTGAGTGATTGCTGGACCCAGACTAGAAAGAGACTAGTCTGTAAAAGAGAGCTTACTGGAACTCAGGTTTCAGAGTAGCAGCCGTGTTAGTCTGTATTCGCAAAAAGAAAAGGGGTACTTGTGGCACCTTAGAGACTAACCAATGCTCAAATAAATTGGTTAGTCTCTAAGGTGCCACAAATACTCCTTTTCTTCTTACTGGAACTGGTGAGAATTTTATCTGTATTCAGTTTGATTAGACATAGACTTGCGTGTTTTATTTTATTTTGCTTGGTAATTTACTTTGTTCTGTCTGTTACTGCTTGGAACCACTTAAATCCTACTTTCTGTATTTAATAAAATCACTTTTTACTTATTAATTAATTCAGAGAATTTATTAATACTTGGGGGGGGGGCAAACAACTGTGCATATCTCTCTCTCAGTGTTATAGAGGGCAAACAATTTGAGTTTACCCTTTATAAGCTTTATAGAGGGTAAAACAGATTTATTTGGGGTTTGGACCCCATTGGTAGTTGGACATCTGAGTGTTAAAGACAGGCACACTTCTGTAAGCTTCTTTCAGTTAAGCCTACAGTTATTAGGGGACGTGGTTCAGACTTGGGTCTGGGTTTGCAGCAGGCTAGTGGGTCTGGCTCAAACCAGGGAGGAAAGCAGGAGCTGAAGTAGTCTTGGCACATCAGGTGGCAGCCCCCAGGGGGTTTCTATGATCCAACGCTTCACACTGACTTTCATGGATTTTGCCACCTAATGGCCAGAAGCAGTAGTTCTAAGCAACACCATGGCTAAAAGTGTGAGCTTGTCATTGACAGACATTTTTGCCGGGGTAGATTGGCCCTTCAACATCCTTTCAGATTCGGGAACTAACTTCCTGGCATGGACCGTGAAACATCTTTGGGAAGCTCATGGGGTGAACCACTTGGTTGCCACTCCTTACCACCGTCAAATGAATGGCCTAGTGGAGAAGTTTAATGGGACTTTGGGGGCCATGATATGTAAATTTGTGAATGAGCACTCCAATGATTGGGACCTAGTGTTGCAGCAGTTGCTCTTTGCCTACAGGGCTGTACCACATCCCAGTTTGGGATTTTCACCCTTTGAACTCGTTTATGGCCATGAAGTTAAGGGGCCATTACAGTTGGTGAAGCAGGAATGGGAGGGGGTTACATCTTCTCAAGGAACTAATATTTTGGACTTTGTAACCAATCTGCAAAACACTCTCAAGGAGTTCTTGCTCGAGATAACCTACAGAATGCTCAACAAGAGCAAAAGGCCTGGTATGAAAAACATGCCAGAGCATTCCTTCAGAGTAGGTGACCAAGTCATGGTCCTGAAAGAGCTCCAGGCTAATAAGATGGAAGCATTATAGGAGGGGCCATTTATGTTCCAAGAGCGCCTGGGAGCTGTTAATTACTTCATAGCATTCCCAGACCCTAACCTAAAACCTAAAGTACACCATGTTAATTCTCTAAAGCCCTTTTATTCCCAATAAATCAAGGTTCTCCAGTTTGCAGCCCAGGAGAGAGATGATGCTGTGTGACCTGAAGGAGTCTACTATGAAGGAAAAAGCAATGGTGGCATAAAAGAGGTGAGCCTTTCAATCACCCTTGGGCATAAGCAGTGACAGTAAATCCGGGAGCTGTGCACCAGCTTCGCACCAATGTTTTCAGCTGCCCTAGGACGGACAGAATGGGTGTACAACTCCATTGACACAAGTGATGCTTGCCCAATTAGAGCCCAACCCTGCCGGATGGCTCCTCAAGCCAAAACCACAATAGAAATGGAGATCAAGGACATGTTAGAGATGGGTGTAATCTGCCCCTCTGAGAGTGCATGGGCCTCTCCAGTGGTTCTGGTTCCCAAACCAGATGGGGAAATCTGCTTTTGTGTGGACTACCGTAAGCTAAATGCTGTAACTTGCCCAGAAAACTATCCAATGCCACGCACAGATGAGCCTTTGGAGAAACTGGGATGTGCCCAGTTCATCTCCACCTTAAACTTATCTAAGGGGTGCTGAAAAGTGCCTCTAGATGACCCATCCAATGAAAGGCCAGCCTTCATCACCCATGTAGGTCTGTATGAATTTAATGTGCTCACTTTCAGACTGCAAAATGCACTGCCACCTTCCAGAGACTGATAGATTACCTTCTGCCTGGATTTGGGGAATTTTCAGTCACCTACCTTGACGATGTGTCTATATATTCAGATTCATGGGCAGAACACTTGGAGCACCTCCAAGCTGTCTTCCAGCACATAAGGGAGGCAGGATTAACTGTTAAGGCCAAAAAATGTCAAATAGACCTAAACAGGGTAACGTACCTTGGACACCAGGTGGGTCAAGGAACTATCTGTGATTTGGGGAGTGTGTGATAAATGAAAGGGGGGTTCCCTTTTATGGATACCCAGCCAGCCAGTTAGCTATAAAATTCCTCTTAGTAGCTGTTCTCTACTTGCTTTACCTGTAACGCAGTGGTTCTCAAACTTTTGTACTGGTGACCCCTTTCACATAGCAAGCCTCTGAGTGTGACCCCCCTTATAAATTAAAAACACTTTTTAATATACTTAATGCCATTATAAATGCTGGAGGCAAAGCGGGGTTTGGAGTGGAGGCTGACAGCCCCAATGTAATATCCTCAAGACCCCCTGAGGAGTCCCGACTCCAAGTTTGAGAACCCATGCTGTAAAGAGTTAAGAAAGTCCAGGTAAAAGGAAGGGAGTGGGCACCTGACCAAAAGAACCAATGGGAAGGCTAGAACTTTTTAAAATTGGGGAAAAAACCGTTCCCTTTGTGTGCTGTTGTTCTCCAGGAAAGAGGGGAACAGGGAGCAGTTGTGCTGTGAGAAGCTGAAGGCCAGATATCATAGAATCATAGAATATCAGGGTTGGAAGGGACCCCAGAAGGTCATCTAGTCCAACCCCCTGCTCGAAGCAGGACCAAGTCCCAGTTAAATCATCCCAGCCAGGGCTTTGTCAAGCCTGACCTTAAAAACCTCTAAGGAAGGAGATTCTACCACCTCCCTAGGTAACGCATTCCAGTGTTTCACCACCCTCTTAGTGAAAAAGTTTTTCCTAATATCCAATCTAAACCTCCCCCATTGCAACTTGAGACCATTACTCCTCGTTCTGTCATCTGCTACCATTGAGAACAGTCTAGAGCCATCCTCTTTGGAACCCCCTTTCAGGTAGTTGAAAGCAGCTATCAAATCCCCCCTCATTCTTCTCTTCTGCAGACTAAATAATCCCAGCTCCCTCAGCCTCTCCTCATAAGTCATGTGCTCTAGACCCCTAATCATTTTTGTTGCCCTTCGCTGGACTCTCTCCAATTTATCCACATCCTTCTTGTAGTGTGGGGCCCAAAACTGGACACAGTACTCCAGATGAGGCCTCACCAGTGTCGAATAGAGGGGAACGATCACGTCCCTCGATCTGCTCGCTATGCCCCTACTTATACATCCCAAAATGCCATTGGCCTTCTTGGCAACAAGGGCACACTGCTGACTCATATCCAGCTTCTCGTCCACTGTCACCCCTAGGTCCTTTTCCGCAGAACTGCTGCCTAGCCATTCGGTCCCTAGTCTGTAGCGGTGCATTGGATTCTTCCATCCTAAGTGCAGGACCCTGCACTTATCCTTATTGAACCTCATCAGATTTCTTTTGGCCCAAACCTCCAATTTGTCTAGGTCCTTCTGTATCCTATCCCTCCCCTCCAGCGTATCTACCACTCCTCCCAGTTTAGTATCATCCGCAAATTTGCTGAGAGTGCAATCCACACCATCCTCCAGATCATTTATGAAGATATTGAACAAAACCGGCCCCAGGACCGACCCCTGGGGCACTCCACTTGACACCAGCTGCCAACTAGACATGGAGCCATTGATCACTACCCGTTGAGCCCGACAATCTAGCCAGCTTTCTACCCACCTTATAGTGCATTCATCCAGCCCATACTTCCTTAACTTGCTGACAAGAATACTGTGGGAGACCGTGTCAAAAGCTTTGCTAAAGTCAAGAAACAATACATCCACTGCTTTCCCTTCATCCACAGAACCAGTAATCTCATCATAAAAGGCGATTAGATTAGTCAGGCATGACCTTCCCTTGGTGAATCCATGCTGACTGTTCCTGATCACTTTCCTCTCATGTAAGTGCTTCAGGATTGATTCTTTGAGGACCTGCTCCATGATTTTTCCAGGGACTGAGGTGAGGCTGACTGGCCTGTAGTTCCCAGGATCCTCCTTCTTCCCTTTTTTAAAGATGGGCACTACATTAGCCTTTTTCCAGTCATCCGGGACTTCCCCCGTTCGCCACGAGTTTTCAAAGATAATGGCCAAGGGCTCTGCAATCACAGCAGCCAATTGAAATATGCCAATATGAAAACCATCAGATCATACCTAGAACTACTTACTTAACAACCCAGATATGTAAGTAGATCAGGAATGTTTAGAAAGAGGTGATTAGGTTTATTTCTGTTTATTTCTTATTGGCTTGTGGACTCCTCTGTGCTAACCCAAAAATGCTTTTTGTTTTGCTTGTAAACTTTAAGCTGGACCTCAAGAAGGTTATTCTTGATGTTTAATTTTTGTAAATGGGTTTTTTAAATCTAGCAAAAGCCTAAATTCCAGATGTATTTTCTTTCTTTTTTGTTTTTAATAACATTTACCTTTTTTAAGAACAGGATTGGATTTTTGGTGTCCTAAGAGGTTTGTGCATATGTTGTTTAATTAGCTGGGGCAACAGCTAATTTCCTTCGTTTTCTTTCTCAGCTCTTCCCTGGAGGGGTGTGTGTGAAAGGGCTTGAGGGTACCCTACAGGAAGGAATTCCCAAGTGTGCCTTCATGGGTCCAAGGGTTTTTTTTGCACTTGGGTGGTTGCAGCATCTACTCATCCAAGGTCAGAGAGAAACTGTGACCTTGGGAGTTTAATACCAGCCTGGAGTGTCCAGTATTAATTTTTAGAATCCTTGCGGGCCCCCACCTTCTGCACTCAGAGTTCCGGAGTGGGGAATCATCCTTAACAGATGTCATGTCAATAGTATTAGTACCATTATCCATCGTTTTTAAAAAACCCAGCGACTGTATTTGTTCCAGGGATTCCCCTTCAGTACTGAATTCCACAGACTGGCTGTACAGATGCAAGATCTGATTCTCAGCAGGTGTCAACCAGCATAGCTACATTGATATCAGTGATGCTGTGCAGGTTTACACCGGTGAAGGATCTCGATCATATATGTCATGGGGCCTGACCTGCAAGAGGCAGGGAACGTCTTTATGGGTATGAATCGGTAAAAAGAATAAAGGCCAGATTTCTAAAGGTATGTAGGTGCCTAAAGGTGGAGGAACGCATCTAGAGAAATTTTCTAAAAAGCATAGACACCTAACTCCCATTGGTTTCTATGGGAATTAGGCACCTAGATGCTTCTGAAATCCTCACAGGCACCCCTCTGCATCTTTACACACCTAAATACCTTTGAAAAACTGGCCCAAAGTGCTTTTAAAATTCCCCCTCCCCGATCTACAAGTCTGATCTCCTGACTTTCCTTGATCCAACTGGACGTTCCGTTTGGGACAAGAGGATTTCCCCTCTGGTCAACCTTGGAGCAGGGGAGGCGTCTGCTTATGGGGAGATACAGATTTCTTCTTGATTTCTTCATCGGTGTTCTAGAGTTCTGTTTGAAAAGCTCTTACTTCATAAGAGCACATTGTGTCACTAGTTCATCCTTTCACTACTCTTCTTCTCCTAAGCACTACCACGTCACCCCAGATTAACAAACACAAGTACCCCTGCACAAATATACTGCAAAAATTGTACAACAAAGGGGTGCTCCCTACCCCACCCCACTTTGGCCAACATAGAGGATTATGACATCTTGGATTATTCCCAGAATTCACTAGTTTGCATGGCTTCTCCACTGCCTATCCTCATGAGAGAGGAATCCTGGAGTCCTATTTAGGGTCAGTCATGTTTCTGCATGTGACTCAGAAATGAATGGCTTTTCTGTTCTGGCAAAAACAAAGGATGACTCCTGACCCTTCAGAGACCCCAGAAAAGCATTTTATTTTACAGTCATACAATTTCATACACAAGGATTCCAATGCATCTTCAATCACCACAGGAAAGCAACTGCTTTTGGGGTAGGGCATGGTACCAATTTAACAGTGCCCTACAAAACACCACAGCAGTTTAGGACAGGGAGAATAGTGTGTCCAGTTGAAGCTATTGTAATACTTTTAAGTAGGCAGAATATAAATTACTCCTGCTGGAATATAATCAAGGAGACATCGGATCTGCCTTCCTTCACCTTGAGCCAGCATGTTACATGCTGTGCCTTCCTTCACCTTGAGCCAGCATGCTCACATGCTGTGCCTTCCTTCACCTTGAGCCAGCATGCTCACATGCTGTGCCTTCCTTCACCCTGAGCCAGCGTGCCCACATGCCGTGCCTTCCTGATACCCTGCTTGGCACAGCACACAGCCCTGCGGGGTCTGGCAGGCAGTGAACTGCAGGAAGGGATGTGGGGAAATGGAACTAGCAAGGCTGAGATAGGTTGGAGCTGGAGATGGGGGAGAAACCCAGTGACTCTGGGCTTGATG
Source organism: Chelonia mydas (assembly GCF_015237465.2). NCBI lineage: Eukaryota > Metazoa > Chordata > Testudines > Cheloniidae > Chelonia > Chelonia mydas. The sequence goes on from NC_057855.1 coordinate 56,294,425, forward strand.
CACCGGCCCTAGAATGGCTTCCCATAGTGCCGCTGCCTGGTGCATGGGGGAGCCGAGGCAGTAATGCCATAGGGTGCTAAGGGGAGGTGAGTAACAATGCTGGGGGAATCTAGGGGGATCAGTGGAGGGCCTGGGGACAACCTCCATGTGGGAGTGAGTAGGGATGTGGGGGTTAGAGAGGCAGGGGGGTAGCAGAACTGGGGCACAGAGGCTTGTGGGGAGACCATGGGGGAGAACTGAGGAGGGGCTTGGCAAAGAAGCAGGGCCAGAGATGACCTCTGCTCTGATAACTTATCTGTGGTTCTCCACCGACGAGCTCCAGCTTGATGAAGCATTGGAAGCTTGTCAGAGCAGGGCTCCTCCCACTAATACTCTCATTTCGTGACAGATGTCTCTCCCATCCCCCACAATCCCCCCGAACTCCCTCGTGCTATCCCACAGACCTGCTCCCCCTCATTCCCACTACATGACCTTGCTCACTCTCCCATGTCCTTTTATAGCCCCGTGCCCCCCTTGGTTGCCCTGACACCCCCAGCTCTGTTTCTCTCCATGCTACCTCAGGCGCTTGAGATCTACATAGGTGTGTGGGATTCCCTCTCTCTAAACAATTCCTTAAAATACCCTCAATCACCCCATTCACAGCAGGGAAAAAAGGAAGTAGCATGCATGGAAGACAGGGCTGTCTGGGCGAGCCCTGTTGGTATGGATATAGCTGTTGGACTGGGACTGGTCACTTCTGTGACAATGGGCAACTCCTGAAGGATTTGGATAGGAAAATCTAGTGTCAGTAGTCATCCCTGAGGGATTTGAATACGTAAATACTCCAGGATAGGGAACCATTGAGGACTGGGGTGCTGCTTTTAGAGGTATATTCTATTTTGACTTAGAAATTCATTGGTTTTTGTTTATTATATCCTTTGCTGAAAAGGCTGAAAATTTCCTTCCTGGTGATTAACTGGCCCTTGGAACACCTGCTCATGATGCCAGTTGAAAGGTGAGAGCTGAATTTTTTTACAAAGCAGCTCTAATCTTAGAAACCTGCACATTTGTTTTTGCCAGAGCTATTCCACTTTCCACATCAAACCAGACACCCCCTTCCTCCTCGTTTGCAAACCACTGTTCTCAGGACTGCATTGCTGGCACCATCCTGCCTTGATTTCGTCAATTTCAGCCCTGAATTTCTTGTCACTTTGTGAAGTGTGCTTCCAGAAGGAGGGTGGGGAAGGCACTTCCTTTCACTTCCTCCTCCTGAGAGGGACAAGAGTCCCAGACTGCAGCTTTGGAATCATCCCAAGCATGCTTGGCTACTGTACATGTTTTTATTCTTGTCACGTTCTCTAGAGCTGTTGATCTAGGGAGGTGTTGTGTTACCTAGGGAGGTGGTGGAATCTCCTTCCTTAGAAGTTTTTAAGGTCAGGCTTGACAAAGCCCTGTCTGGGATGATTTAGTTGGGGGTTGGTCCTGCTTTGAGCAGGGGGTTGGACTAGATGACCTCCTGAGGTCCCTTCCAACCCTGATATTCTATGGTTCTATGATCTTTGACCCATCATTATATTGTTTAGCCTGGCCAGGCTGATATCTTTCAGGTTTAACTCATGAAGTCACTGAAGGAGCACATGGGACAGCTAAAGGGAGAAAAACACAGAGTAACCTCCTTGGGATGAAAGGGTGTGCATTACATGAGACATGCCCAGATGATCACAGCAGGCGATCCGTGCCCCATGCTGCAGAGAAAGGCAAAAAGTGCCAGGGTCCCTGCCAATCTGACCTAGGGAAAATTCCTTTCTGACCTCAAATCTGGTGATCAGTTTGACCCTGAGCACGTGAGCACAACACAGGCATCTAGGAAGTGGATTCTCTGTACCACCTCAGCACTTGGCCATCCCATCCAGCGTAGTCAAGCCACAGCAAGTTTCACAGCAGCAACTGCAGCAGAAGGAATGATTGCTAGCTTCTTGTCTTGAAGGTTGATTATTGATGTTTCAGAGGGAGACCAAACAGACAAACAAACAGAATGCCACCCCAACAAACCCAGAACATATCTGACCACTTGTGCATTGGGGGGCAAAATCCTTCCTGACCTCTGTAGATGACAGGTTGAAGCCCTGAAGCATGAGATTTGAGTATATGTCTGTGCATGTGCAATTGTGTATGTACATGCATGTGTTTGTAGTCACATCCCTTCCTAACAATTAGGAAGAGGGGGAGAAGAGTCTTGTTTAAAACTCTCCAACGCCAGTCTGCTGACATGAGCCAGACCTCTTCGTTCTCACTGAGGGATGGGGGTGCTGCAGAACAGAGATCCATAATTCTGAGCCAGTTTTTTTCTGTTCCCATGACAACCCTGCTCTTGATATGTTTTGCCAGCAACGTGATCTACGAGGGGCAAGCAGAGTTGAGCTGGCTAGGGATGACAGAATGTTTGCTGCTCTGACTTCTAAGCCACAGGGAGTTTCACTGTAGCAACTGCAGGAGAAGGAACGATTGCCAGCTTCTTGTCTTTGAAAGTTGATTACTGTGTCCTGGTGTCGGGGGATGGGTGCGCGTGTGTGTGTACGTGCCCGACTTTCTGCTCAGATTTGGCAAATCATGACCCGCACTAGCCAGGGTCCTCCTCATTCTTCAGTCATGTTAAGACAATGAGGCCCCAAGCATGAACTGTGTCTAAGCAGCTCTCAGAACAGTTCTGAAATGGGGTGTGTGTGGGGGAGGGCTTTAGAGCATCTATCAACCCTCCCCTAAACCACTGACTGGGCCAGTCTCTTGTGGGAGTTAGAGGCCTCAGGTCTAGAGCCCCGAGGGGTTGTTTTAGTAGCTGGGGCGTAGATGTCCTGGACACCCCATGTACTGCAGGAAGGTTGCTTACACCAAAGCAAGAAGATGGTGTAGGAGTTGGCCCAGCAGCTCCGTGCAACCCAGGGCATCTCACTGCCCTGGGGGAATCTTGCATTAGCTGGGAAAGCCAGCATTTAGATGGCTTTGCCCCACCAGAGGGGTGCAAAGCTGCCATAGTGGGAGGAGGATCTGGCCTTCAGTGTTGCCTTGTGCACTGGGATTTGGGAGGGTCCTGCTTTACTGCTGAGGGGCTGAGTATCTCCTGATGGAAATTCCATGATACTAGGACTGGTCTCTGCACACGCTTTCTCTCTGCACACTCTCTCTCCATCCCCAAGAACCATCCAGCCCACTCCATGTGTTAACAGGTGCCCTTGCTGGCAGGCAGCTGGGAGGGCAAGATCTGGTTGAATTTCTCTGTCACCTAATAGGCGTTCCTCCAGATCAGAGGTGAGTGGTAGCAGGCAGTGTGGAGGAAACTGCCTATTCTGACCAGCAGAGCACAGTTGACTGATACTCAGAATTGGCTGTACTCAGTGAACCCTTGGCTTATGTGTACAGTCTCACTTTTGGTGTGGTGCCCGAGGCTCTCAGCTGCTTTGAGGTTCTCCTCCTATGAAATGTTGTTGCTTTCAAAAGAGGTCAATCCCTCAGGCATGGGTTTATCTAATACAGTGAGACAGAGAAAAGGAAGGGCCACTGCTTCTGGTCTATGGTTGAAAAGGTTGGCTGTGATGAAGCTAGAGGGAGGGGAGGAACAAATTGGACTCAGTCTTTGAAGAGAACGATACCTCAATCTAGGCATGTTTATTATTAATTTATTAATATGGCAGTGCCTAAAGACCAGCGAAGAATGGGCCCCAGTGTGCTCGGTGCTGTACAAACTCTGAGTAGTAGTTGATGCCTGTCCCGAAGTGCTCAGAGTCTAAATAGCCTTAACAGACCCAGGGCAGAAGTAGGGGCAGAAAGTGCCAATAGAGTGAAAAATGTGATGGCGGCACAGGGGGGAGTAGTGCCACGTTTTCTCTTTTGGGGTGTGGGTTTAGTTAAGATGGGATCAGCTAACTAGAAAGCAAAGTGACGGGAGATGGGACACTGAAGGGAATGGGCTGGGGACAGGGAAAGGATGAGGGGGCAGGTGCAGAGTGCTGCTGAGGTGAAGGGAGGGAGGGCTGGAGCAAATAGACAATCAGCACAGGACAGTGACAGCCCAGTCAGAATTCTAGAAAGTTCTCTGTGTTACTATTAATGCTGGTCAACACTCGGAAGGTCACAGGAAATTCCAACATTTCACAAACATTTCCCTTGCAAATAGGAACAAACCTAGAAATGCTGAAATGTCCTGTGGATTGGAAATTACAAAAAAAATTCATTTCAGAAAAATTGAATGAGCAGCTGGACGCCCTGCCCACCAGGGATGACTGGCACTGCCCCGCCTCCTGGGGATGCCTGGAGCTTCCCCACTCCTAGCTCTGTGGCAGGAACCCTGGAAGCAGCCCTGATGTCCCTGACCTTGGGGCAGTCAGCATGGCAGGGCTGCCCAGAATGGCAGACCATGGAAGCTCAGGCTCCTAGCAGCCTGCTACAGGAAATAAGGCAGGTTTCCAAAGAAACCCACCCAGGCAGAACCAGGCCTCTGTTCTGGTGGAAGTGCGTCAAAATGAAATGTTTCTGTGAAACTGTTTTGTCAAAAAGAATCAGTATTTCCAGGCGAAAAATGGTTTAGCTGGAAAATTCTTGACCAGCTCTGGTTACCTAGAAGCTCAGTCGTGGGCCAGGCTGCCATTGTGCTAGGTGCTGCATGCACAGACACAGACTAGACAGACAGTCCCTGCCCTAAGAGCTCCCAACAGGGGCGTAGCCACGGGTGGGCCTGGGTGGGCTGTGGCCCACCCACTTAGCATCCTGGCCCACCTCTGAGTCCCAGCTGTGCTCCGACCCCAGTGCTTGACCTGTTCTACCCTCCTGGCACTTGAGCTGGGGAGCAGGGTCAGGGCACAGGGGTTTGCCCCACTCTGGTGCCTGCCTGCATATATTAAGCATGCCTTGTAAGATATCAGGGGAAAGGGTATGATCTGCTGAAAGTGATTTCTCTATCCATATATGTATATCTTTAATGCATGTGAAGTTATGAAAATTGTGTAGTATGGTTGTCACTAAAACATGCTCTACATTGGGGAATCAGCCAGATATTAGCTTCCCAGAGACAACAGCAAAGAAAGTAAACAACTCCCAGACGGGGCGTCAAACAACCATCAACAACCATTGTCCAGCAAGGGAACTACAATTCAATGACTCACCTGTAGTCATTTCCCCCCACATCAGGGGAAATGCTCAACCTTGCCAGGAGACTCAGCAATTCTCAGTCAGACATGCCTGGACTTGTGCTCCCCAAGCACATGGGACTGAGGATATAAAACAGAACACAGGGGCCCCATGCTGGGCCCTTCTCCTTCACCTACCTACACTGCAAGCAACAAGGCAACTCTGAAGACTCCAACTGGACTGGCCCAGATTTCAAGGGTGAAATCTGTATATTAAGGACTACAATATCCAGTGGGGTGAGAAAAATTTCTTAATTTAGATGTTGCCCAGTCTAATAGGGTTGAGCATTTAGACTGTGTGATTATATTTTATTTTATTTTGGTAACTAACTCTGACTTTTTGTATATAACGTATAATCACTTAAAATCTATCTTTTGTAATCAATACACTTTTTTTTACTGTTTATCTTTACTAGTGAGTTTGCCTGAAGTGTGTGGTAAATCTGCTCAGATTTTGCAAAGGCTGGTGTATGGCCACTTTTCTTTGAAGTGGTGAACCAATTAATAAATCTGCATTGCTCATCTTGAGCAGTGCAAGATGGTATATTCCTGAGGTACAGCCCTGGGAGTGGAGGGATCTGGCTGGTGCCTTTCCCTGTGTTGTTCATGAGTGGCTCTGGGAGCATTCATGCAATCTAGCTGGATGTGGGGCTCTATATGCGGTTGTGCTGAGTGATAACAGTGCCTGTAGGGGTTTGCTGCTGGTCACTAGCAAGGCATTGTGAGAGAGAGCCCAGGCTGGAAAAGGTTCAGGGGGCACAGCGGCCCCACAGTCCCAGGCTGCCCCCCAGGATCCTGTGACAACAGGATCTGTCAGAATGATGGTCACCAGCTGCCTAACTTTTGTCTAGTTCTTTGTAGGCATTTTAGATTTGTCAAGGGAGAGAAAAGAATATTACAGACCATAGACAACTCATGCCTCCTAATACTGGGGGGCACAATCTAAAGGAGAGTACACATGATTGCCCCATGTGTAACACAAGTCTCCTTTGCCCAGAGACACCCCCTTGTGCCCAACCCAGGGCCGCCGCGCACTCCTTGCCTCACCAGTTACCTGCAGGGGGAGGGGCTCTGTCCTCCTTCTGCTGCACGCCTCCCTCCAGCGCATATGGCCACTCTCCTGGCAGTCGGGCCCAGGCAGGGAGTGGAGGTGGTGGGACAGAGCTGCTTCTCATGCCAGCTGATGGTGGCTGCTCATGGTCCCTGCTCTGTGCAGTGTGTCAGCTGCCTGCGAGAGCCTGGCCGTCACTACCTCCTCCCCAGAGGGGCTCTCGCAGGCAGCTGCCTGAAGCACCTGGCGTGAGAAGTAGCTGGTCCCACCCCTCCACTCCCCACTCGGGCCCAGCTGTCAGGGACAGGGGCCAAATGTGCTGGGGAGCAGGCACAGCAGGAGAAGAACAGAGCCCCTCTTCCCCTCCCCACTGAGTAGGCCAAGCAGAAATCTGGGAGGGGGGCACTTGACCCTGCCTGCTCCCCCCTACATGTTGCAGACAGTGAGAAGTAGCTCATGAGAGCCTGACCAGGGGTTTTAGCAGAGTGGATGGAGAGCAAAGTCTGCATCTGTGAGGTTTAGACAAAGTCTGGATGAGAGGAGCAGAGAGGTCTGAGTCAAAGATGACACACAGGTTACAGGCCTGAGTGACAGGTAGGATCATAGAATCAAGGAATATCCGGGTTGGAAGGGACCTCAGGAGGTCATCGAGTCCAACCCCCTGCTCAAAGCAGGACCAATCCCCAACTAAATCATCCCAGCCAGGGCTTTGTCAAGCCTGACCTTAAAAATATCCAAGGAAGGAGATTCCACCACCTCCCTAGGTACGCATTCCAGTGTTTCACCACCCTCCTAGTGAAAAAGTTTTTCCTAATATCCAACCTAAACATCCAACACTGCAACTTGAGACCATTACTCCTTGTTCTGTCATCTGGTACCACTGAGAACAGTCTAGATCCATGCTCTTTGGAACCCCCTTTCAGGTAGTTGAAAGCAGCTATCAAATCCTGCCTCACTCTTCTCTTCCGCAGACTAAACAATCCCAGTTCCCTCAGCCTCAAATTTGTCTAGGGCCCTCTGTATCCTACCCCTACCCTCCAGCGTATCTACCTCTCCTCCCAGTTTAGTGTCATCTGCAAACTTCCTGAGGGTGCAATCCACACCATCCTCCACATCATTAATGAAGATATTGAACAAAACCGGCCCCAGGACCGACCCTTGGGGCACTCCACTTGATACCGGCTGCCAACTAGACATGGAGCCATTGATCACTACCCGTTGAGACTGAAAATCTAGCCAGCTTTCTATCCACCTTATAGTCCATTCATCCAGCCCATACTTCTTTAACTTGCTGGCAAGAATACTGTGGGAGACAGTGTCAAAAGCTTTGCTAAAGTCAAGGAACAACACGTCCACTGCTTTCCCCTCATTCACAGAGCCAGTTATCTCATCATAGAAGGCAATTAGATTAGTCAGGCATGACTTGCCCTTGGTGAATCCATGCTGACTGTTCCTGATCACTTTCCTCCCATGTAAGTGCTTCAGAATTGATTCCTTGAGGACCTGCTCCATGATTTTTCCAGGGACTGAGGTGAGGCTGACTGGCCTGTAGTTCCCAGGATCCTCCTCCTTCCCTTTTTTAAAGATGGGCACTACGTTAGCTTTTTCCAGTCGTCCGGGACTTCCCCCTATCGCCATGAATTTTGAAAGATAATGGCCAATGGCTCTGCAATCACATCCGCCAACTCCTTTAGCACTCTCGGATGCAGCACATCCAGCCCCATGGACTTGTGCTTGTCCAGCTTTTCTCAATAGTCCTGAACCACTTCTTTCTCCACAGAGAGCTGGTCACTTCCTCCCCATGCTGTGCTGCCCAGTGCAGTAGTCTGGGAGCTGACCTTGTTCATGAAGACAGAGGCAAAAAAAGCATTGAGTACATTAGCTTTTTCCACATCGTCTGCCACTAGGTTGCCTCCCTCAGTCAGTAAGGGGCCCACACTTTCCTTGACTTTCTTCTTGTTGCTAACATACCTGAAGAAACCCTTCCTGTTACTCTTAACATCTCTTGCTAGCTGCACCTCCAGGTGTGATTTGGCCTTCCTGATTTCACTTCTGCATGCTTGAGCAATATTTTTATACTCTTCCCTGGTCATTTGTCCAATCTTCCACTTCTTGTCAGCTTCTTTTTTGTGTTTAAGATCAGCAAGGATTTCACTGTTAAGCCAAGCTGATCGCCTGCCATATTTACTATTCTTTCTACACGTCGGGATGGTTTGTCCCTGTAACCTCAATAAGGATTCTTTAAAATACAGCCAGCTCTCCTGGACTCCTTTCCCCCTCATGTTATTCTCCCAGAGGATCCTGCCCATCAGTTCCCTGAGGGAGTCAAAGTCTGCTTTTCTGAAGTCCATGGCTGTATTCTGCTGCTCTCCTTTCTTCCTTGTGTCAGGATCCTGAACTCTACCATCTCATGGTCACTGCCTCCCAGGTTCCCATGCACTTTAGCTTCCCCTACTAATTCTTCCCTGTTTGTGAGCAGCAGGTCAAGAAGAGCTCTGACCCTAGTTCGTTCCTCCAGTGCTTGCACCAGGAAATTTTCCCCTATCCTTTCCAAAAACTTCCTGGATTGTCTGTGCACCGCTGTATTGCTCTCCCAGCAGATATCAGGGTGATTGAAATCTCCCATGAGATCCAGGGCCTGCGATCTAGTAACTTCTGTGAGTTGCCGGAAGAAAGCCTCGTCCACCTCATCCCCTTGGTCCAGTGGTCTATAGCAGACTCCCACCACGACATCACCCTTGTTGCTCACACTTCTAAACTTAATCCAGAGACACACAGGTTTTTCTGCAGTTTCATACTGGAGCTCTGAGCAGTCATACTGCTCCCTTACATACAGTGCAACTCCCCCACCTTTTCTGCCCTGCCTGTCCTTCCTGAACCGTTTATATCCATCCATGACAGTACTCCAGTCATGGGAGTTATCCCACCAAGTCTCTGTGATTCCAATCACATCATAATTCATTGACTGTGCCAGGACTTCCAGTTCTCCCTGCTTGTTTCCCAGGCTTCTTGCATTTGTGTAAAGGCACTTGAGAACTCGCTGATTGTCCCTCTTTCTCAGTATGAGGCAGGAGCCCTCCCCTCTCGCGCGCTCCTGCTCGTGCTTCCTCCCGGTATCCCCCTTCCCCACTTACCTCAGGCCTTTGGTCTCCTTCCCCTGGTGAACCTAGTTTAAAGCTCTCCTCACTAGGTTACCCAGCCTGCTTGTGAAGATGCTCTTCCCTCTCTTCATTAGGTGGAGCCTGTCTCTCCCTAGCACTCCTCCTTCTTGGAACACCATCCCATTGTCAAAGAATCCAAAGCTTTCTCTCCGACAGCACCTGCGTAGCCATTCGTTGACTTCCACGATTCGACGGTCTCTACCCAGTCCTTTTCCTTCCACGGGGAGGATGGACGAGAAGACCACTTGCGCCTCAAACTCCTTTATCCTTCTTCCCAGAGCCACGTAGTCCACAGTGATCCGCTCAAGGTCATTCTTGGCAGTGTCATTGGTGCCCACGTGGAGAAGCAGGAAGGGGTAGTGATCCAAGGGCTTGATCAGTCTCGGCAGTCTCTCCGTCACATCGTGAATCCTAGCTCCTGGCAAGCAGCAGACTTCTCGGTTTTCCCAGTCAGGGCGGCAGATAGATGACTCAGTCCCCCTAAGGACAGAGTCCTCGACCACCACCACCACCCGCCTCCTTCTCTTGGTAGTGGTGGTCGTGGAACCCCGAACCCTAGGACAGTGCATCTCATGCCTTCCAATCAGCGGAGTCTCCTTCTGTTCCCTTCCCTCAGATGTATCATCTAGTCCACTCTCCGCATTAGTACCTGTGGAGAGAACATGAAAATGGTTACTTACCTGTATCTGCGTTGCTGGTACATGGACGCTCCCCTTTCTTCTTCTGGAGGTCACATGCTGCCAAATTTCTTCCCCATCCTCCTGTCCTCGCTGCACAGCCTGCTCTGAATCTTCAGAACGTTGTGCCCATAGAAGCATATCCTGATGTCTGTCCAGGAAATCTTCAGTTTCTCTTATGCAACGCAGGGTCGATACCTGTTGCTCCAGACCTTGAACCTTCTCTTCCAATATGGAGACCAGCTTGCACTTTGTACAGACAAAGTCACTTCTGTCCTGTGGAAGAAAGACAAACATGGCACATCCAGTGCAGATCACAACAGCTGAACACCCCCCGTCCATATTACCTTCCTTCTACGAGCTTCCTCAGGAGTTGTAGTAACTACTCAGAGAAGCCGGCAAGATGTAAGCCTCAGCTGGCTGTTCCCAGGTAAACTCCCAGGCAAACTCCCTCTGTTAGCTGCTCTGCTGTTTGCCGCTCAGCTGGTTTGCAGCTGACTGGCGTTTTATACAGTCAGGCCCACTCAAGGCTCATCTGGAACAAAGCACTCCCAATTCACACTTTTCAAACCACCAATCAAGCATGAGGATGATGGTGTTGTCCACAGTGATTGAGAAAGGAAGTAGCGGGTTGGGGCTGGAGCAGGGAAGGGGAAGTTTAGCACTTGAACACTCTAGGGGGTTCAAAGATGCACTCTGAACATGCCATTCATGTCTCCTTTTGGCCATAGGTCAGGCTTCCTGTTAGGCTGACAATTGACATGAACCAAAGACCTGCCCGAGAGCACTGGCTACCAAAAGGGAGAAGATCACCCTTATCTAAGGACACCTGTTGTGCTGTGCTATAAAGTCGAAGCCCTGGTCTACACTAGGAGTTTAGGTCGAATTTAGCAGCGTTAAATCAATGTAAACCTGCACCCGTCCACACGATGAAGCCCTTTTTTTCGACTTAAAGGGCTCTTAAAATCGATTTCCTTAATCCACCTCTGACAAGTGGATTAGCGCTTAAATTGGCCATGCCGGGTCGAATTTGGGGTACTGTGGACGCAATTAGACGGTATTGGCCTCCGGGAGCTATCCCAGAGTGCTCTATTGTGACCGCTCTGGACAGCACTCTCAACTCAGATGCACTTGCCAGGTAGACAAGAAAAGGCCTGCAAACTTTTGAATTTCAATTTCCTGTTTGGATGGTCACCTACAGCTTGCCACACTGGCCAGAGCTTATCAGAAGAGGTGACCATGCAGAGCTCATCAGCAGAGGTGGCCATGATGGAGTCCCAGAATTGCAAAAGAGCTCCAGCATGGACCAAACGGGAGGTACGGGATCTGATCGCTGTATGGGGAGAGGAATCCGTGCTATCAGAACTCCGTTCCAGTTTTCGAAATGCCAAAACATTTGTCAAAATCTCCCAGGGCATGAAGGACAGAGGCCATAACAGGGACCCGAAGCAATGCCGCGTGAAATTTAAGGAGCTGAGGCAAGCCTACCAGAAAACCAGAGAGGCAAACAGCCGCTCCGGGTCAGAGCCCCAAACATGCTGCTTCTACAATGAGCTGCATGCCATTTTAGGGGGTCCAGCCACCACTACCCCAGCCATGTTGTTCGACTCCTTCAATGGAGATGGAGGCAACACAGAAGCAGGTTTTGGGGACGAGGAAGATGATGATGATGATGAAGTTGTAGATAGCTCACTGCAAGCAAGCGGAGAAACCGGTTTTTCCAACAGGCAGGAACTGTTTCTCACCCTGGACCTGGAACAGTACCCCCCGAATCCACCCAAGGCTGCCTCCCGGACCCGCCAGGCGGAGAAGGGACCTCTCGTGAGTGTACCTTTTCAAATACTATACATGGTTTAAAAGCAAGCATGTTTAATGATTAATTTGCCCTGGCATTTGCGGCTCTCCTGGATGTACTCCCAAAGCCTTTGCAAAAGGTTTCTGGGTGGGGGTGGGGGCAACCTTATTCCACCCACCATGGTAGGACACTTTACCACACCAGGCCAGTAGCACGTACTCGGGAATCATTGTAGAACAAAGCATTGCAGTGTATGTTTGCTGGCGTTCAAACAACATCCATTCTTTATCTCTCTGTTATCCTCAGGAGAGTGATATCATTCATGGTCACCTGGTTGAAATAGGGTGCTTTTCTTAAGGGGACATTCAGAGGTGCCCGTTCCTGCTGGGCTGTTTGCCTGTGGCTGAACAGAAATGTTCTCTGCTGTTAGCCATGGGGGGGGGGGCAGGGGGAGGGGCTAGCCACGTGGTGGGGGGAGGCAAAATGAGACCTTGGAACGAAAGCACATGTGCTGTGTATGTAATGTTAACAGCAAGGTTTACCGTGAAAGAGTGTAGCCATTGTTCTAGAAAATGTGTCTTTTTAAATACCACTGCCTCTTTTTTTTTTTTTTTTCTCCACCAGCTGCATGTGTTTCGATGATCACAGGATCTTCTCCTTCCCAGAGGCTAGTGAAGATTAGAAGGTGAATAAAACGCACTCGTGATGAAATGTTCTCTGAGCTCATGCTGTCCTCCCACACTGACATAGCACAGATGAATGCATGGAGGCAGACAATGTCAGAATGCAGGAAAGCTAATGTACTCAATGATTTTTTTGCCTCTGTCTTCACGAACAAGGTCAGCTCCCAGACTACTGCACTGGGCAGCACAGCATGGGGAGGAGGTGACCAGCTCTCTGTGGAGAAAGAAGTGGTTCGGGACTATTTAGAAAAGCTGGACAAGAACAAGTCCATGGGGCCAGATGCATTGCATCCAAGAGTGCTAAAGGAGTTGGTGGATGTGATTGCAGCGCCATTGGCCATTATCTTTGAAAACTCATGGCGATCGGGGGAAGTCCCAGACGACTGGAAAAAGGCTAATGTAGTGCCCATCTTTAAAAAAGGGAAGAATCTGACTAATCTAATTGCCTTCTATGATGAGATAACTGGTTCTGTGGATGAAGGGAAAGCAGCGGACGTGTTGTTCCTTGACTTTAGCAAAGCTTTTGACACTGTCTCCCACAGTATTCTTGCCAGCAAATTAAAGAAGTATGGGCTGGATGAATGGACTATAAGGTGGATAGAAAGCTGGCTAGATTGTCGATCTCAACGGGTAGTGACCAGTGGCTCCATGTCTAGCTGGCAGCCGGTATCAAGTGGAATGTCTCAAGGGTCGGTCCTCGGGCCGGTTTTGTTCAGAATCTTCAAAAATGATCTGGAGGATGGTGTGGATTGCACCCTCAGGAAGTCTGCAGATGACACTAAACTGGGAGGAGAGGTAGATACGCTGGAGGGTAGGGGTAGGATACAGAGGGCCCTAGACAAATTGGAGGATTGGGCCAAAAGAAATCTGATGAGGTTCAACAAGGACAAGTGCAGAGTCCTGCACTTAGGACGGAAGAACCCCATGCACCGCTACAGACTAGGGACCGAATGGCTCGGCAGCAGTTCTGCAGAAAAGGACCTAGGGGTTACAGTAGACGAGAAGCTGGATGTGAGTCAACAGTGTGCCCTTGTTGCCAAGAAGGCCAATGGCATTTTGGGCTGTATAAGTAGGGGCGTTGCCAGCAGATCGAGGGATGTGATCGTTCCCCTCTATTCGACACTGGTGAGGCCTCATCTGGAGTACTGTGTCCAGTTTTGGGCCCCACACTACAAGAAGGCTGTGGAAAAATTGGAAAGAGTCCAGCGGAGGGCAACAAAAATGATTAGGGGGCTGGAGCACATGACTTATGAGGAGAAGCTGAGGGAACTGGGATTGTTTAGTCTGCAGAAGAGAAGAATGAGGGGGGATTTGATAGCTGCTTTCAACTACCTAAAAGGGGGTTCCAAAGAGGATGGATCTAGACTGTTCTCAGTGGTTCCAAATGATAGAACAAGGAGTAATGGTCTCAAGTTGCAGTGGGGGAGGTTTAGGTTGGATATTAGGAAAAACTTTTTCACTAGGAGGGTGGTGAAGCACTGGAATGCGTTACCTAGGGAGGTGGTGGAATCTCCATCCTTAGATGTTTTTGAGGCCGGACTTTACAAAACCCTGGCTGGGATGATTTAATTGCAGATCGGTCCTGCTTTGAGCAGGGGGTTGGACTAGATGACCTCCTGAGGTCCCTTCTAACCCTGATATTCTATGAAAGCACAATATGACTGGGAGGAGAGGTGGCGGGCTGAAGAGAGTAAGTGGCGGGCTGAAGAGAGTAAGTGGTGGGCTGAAGCTCAAATGTGGCAGCAGCGTGATGAGAGGAGGCAGGATTCAATGCTGAGGCTGCTGGAGGATCAAACCAATATGCTCCAGCGTATGGCTGAGCTGCAGGAAAGGCAGCTGGAGCACAGACCGCCGCTACAGCCCTTGTGTAACCAACCACCCTCCTCCCCAAGTTCCATAGCCTCCTCACTCAGACACCCAGGAACGTGGTGGGGGGACCTCCGGCCACCCGTCCACTCTACCCCAGAGGATTGCCCAAGCAGCAGAAGGCTGGCATTCAATAAGTTTAAAGTTTTAAACTTTTAAAGTGCTGTGTGGCCTTGTCCTTCCCTCTTCCACCACCTCTCCTGGTGCTTCTCTCCTCCACCACCCCTCCTGGGCTACCTTGGTAGTTATCCCCCTATTTGTGTGATGAATGTCTAAAGAATGCATGAATGTGAAGCAACAATGAGTTTATTGCCTCTGCAAGTGGTGATCAAAGGGAGGAGGGGAGGGTGGTTAGCTTACAGGGAAGTAGAGTGAACCAAGGGGGGATGGGTTTCATCAAGGAGAAACAAACAGAACTTTCACACAGTAGCCTGTCCAGTCATGAAAATGGTTTTCAAAGCTTCTCTGATGCGCACTGCGCCCTCCTGTACTCTTCTAACTGCTCTGGTATCTGGCTTTGAGAAACCAGCAGCCATGCGATTTGCCTCAACCTCCCACCCCACCATAAACGTCTCCCCCTTACTCTCACAGATATTGTGGAGCGCACAGCAAGCAGTAATAACAGTGGGAATATTGGTTTTGCTGAGGTCTAACCAAGTTAGTAAACTAAAAGCACGCTGGCACAAACGTCCAAATGCACATTCTACCACCATTCTGCACTTGCTCAGCCTGTATCTGAACAGCTCCTGACTACTGTCCAGGCCGCCTGTGTATGGCTTCCTGATCCATGGCATTAAGGGGTAGGCCGGGTCCCCAAGGATACATATAGGCATTTCAACATCCCCAACGGTTATCTTCTGGTCTGGGAATAAAGTCCCTTCTTGCAGCTTTTGAAACAGACCAGAGTTCCTGAAGATGCGAGCGTCATGTACCTTTTCCGGCCATCCCACGTTGATGTTGGTGAAATGTCCCTTGTGATCCACCAGTGCTTGCAGCACTATTGAAAAGTGTCCCTTGTGGTTTATGTACTCGCCGGCTTGGTGCTCCGGTGCCAAGATAGAGATATGGGTTCCGCCTATGGCCCCACCACAGTTAGGGAATCCCATTGCAGCAAAGCCATCCACTATGACCTGCACATTTCCCAGAGTCACTACCTTTGATTGCGTTGGCTACTTGCATCACAGCAGCCCCCACAGTAGATTTGCCCACTCCAAATTGATTTCCGACTGACTGGTAGCTATCTGGCGTTGCAAGCTTCCACAGGGCTATTGCCACTCGCTTGTGAACTATGAGGGCTGCTCTCATCTTGGTATTCTTGCGCCTCAGGGCAGGGGAAAGCAAGTCACAAAGTTCCATGAAAGTGCCCTTACGCATGCGAAAGTTTTGCAACCACTGGGAATCGTCCCAGACCTGCAACACTATGAGGTCCCACCACTCTGTGCTTGTTTCCCGAGCCCAGAATCGGCGTTCCACCACATGAACCTGCCCCATTAGCACCATGATGCCCACATTGCCAGGGCCCCTGCTTTGAGAGAAGTCTGTGTCCATGTCCTCATTACTCACATCACCACGCTGACGTCGCCTACGCACCCGGTATCACTTTGCCAGGTTCTGGAGCTGCATATACTGCTGGATAATGCGTGTGGTGTTTAATGTGCTCCTAATTGCCAAAGTGATCTGAGCGGGCTCCATGCTTGCCATGGTATGGCGCCTGCACAGAAAAAAGGCGTGGAACGATTGTCTGCCATTGCCCTGATGGAGGGAGGGGCGACTGATGACAAGGCTTACAGGGAATTAAAATCAACAAAGGGGGTGGCTTTGCGAGAAACTGAATGGCCCCCTCAAGGATAGATCTCAAAACCTTAAGGATAGAACTCAAAACTGGGTTTAGCAGGCCGTTGATTTCACAGAGGGAGGGAGGGAGGAGAAAATGAATACAAAACAAATCTGGTCTATTTCTTGTTTTGAGCCACTTCATCTAACTTTATACATCTTGCTGGCAGCAGACTGTGCAGTACGACCGCTAGGCGTCATCATCTACTGGGTGCTCGGCAGAGGACGGTGCAGTATGACAACTAGCCATCATCTTCTGCTGGCTGGAGGTTAAAAGACAGTGCACTGCCAGTAGGACTCAATCGCCACGAGACGAAACAAGGGAAATGACCTGGCTGAGTCACTCCCATGTTTACCCAGGCGCCTGGTTAAAAGAGCACCCAGGACGATGTCAATGACGGCTACCAGTCATACTGCACTGTCTGCTGCCAAAAGGCAATTAACTGCTGCTGTGTAGCAATGCAGTACCACGTCTGCCAGCACCCAGGAGACACACGGTGATGGTTAGCTGAGCGGGCTCCATGTTTGCCGTGGTATGGCGTCTGCACAGGTAACTCAAGAAAAAAGGCGCGAAACGATTGTCTGCCCTTGCTTTCATGGAGGGAGTGAGGCAACGGGGGCCTGATGATATGTACCCAGAATCACCCGCGACAATGTTTTAGCTTCATCAGGCACTGGGATTTCTACCCAGAATTCAAATGGGCAGCGGAGACTGCGGGAACTGTGGGATAGCCACCCACAGTCCAACGCTCCGGAAGTCAACGGTTGCCTCAGTACTGTGGACACACTCCGCCAACTACATGCACTTAGAGCACTTGTGTGTGGACACACACAATCAACTGTATAAAACCGCTTTCTACAAAACTGACTTCTATAAATTTGACCTAATTTCGTAGTGTAGACATACCCCTAAAGGTCATTACAAACTGGGAAGCCCAAGTCTGCGAAAGATGGGTGATGGGCATGGCTGTTTGGCTGATGAAGTTTGCTTGACTCTGCAAGGAGACTGGTGAGCAAAGAGCAGGCTGGGCGGATACAGCATGAACACTTTCTAGCCTGGGTCTCCCAAGCTTGCAGAGTTCTTGAATGGTGCTTTTATTCAGCTGCTGTCTCAGAGTTAATCACGCAACTCTAGTTATGAAAAGTGAGGACTGCAGAGCTCTTTGGGCCGTTCAGGTACCGAAACACAGTACTGCTGAGATCCCTAAGGCATCCTTGATAGTAGCTGAGCTGGTCATGACTTGATGGTGAGACAGCTGGCTGGCAGGCTGCATGTCATCTCCTGGTCCCTTCAGTAAAAGAAAACATGCCCTCAGCCTAGACGAGCTTAGCTCCTGGTTGCCCTGGGGCTCAGGGAAGGAGTGGCAAAGAGCCATTTTTCGTCCCCCCCCAGCAGCACCAAGAATTAGCCTCAAGAGATCAGAAACCATGTGTCAGATGTTAAAAATAAACAAGCATAAGACTGGCTTAAAATAAAAAAAATAAAAAATATAAAGTGTCTCCTGTTATTTTTGAGCCTTTAGGGTAGAGGTCAGGGAGCAGGGGGGGTTGGATAGAAGGCAGTGGAGTTGGGGGTGGTGGGCAGGGGGTGGGGGTGTGGATAGGGGACGGGGCGGTCAGAGGGCAGGGAACAGGGGGGTTGGATGGGGCAGGGGTCCCGGGAGGCAAGTCAGGAATGAGAGGTGTGTTGGATGGGACGGGAGGGGGCAGTCAGAGGTGGAGAGTCTGCGGGTGGTCAGGGGACAGGGAGCAGGGGGTGGTTGATGGGGTAGGAGTCCTGGGGGGGGCCGTCAGGGGACGAGGGAGTTAGATGGGGCAGGAGTCCCGGGGGAGCCTTCAGGAGGCAAGAAGTGGGGGGGCATCGGATAGGAGGCGGGTCATGCCTGGCTGTTTGGGGAGACACAGCCTCCCCTAACCAGCCCTCCATAAAATTTTGGAAACCCGATGTGGCCCTCAGGCCAAAAAGTTTGCCCGCCCCTGCTTTAGGGGAATGCCCCCGCGCACACTCCACTTTGTGTGATTCTTTTAGGTTAAAAAATAAACAACCTTGAATGCACATACATAAAGGAGGGCCTCCCCTCTAGCTGCTTGTAGTGGGCCTCCACGTACCTGCTCCTAACCCCTGGGGTGGGGGGGCTCTGCCATTCTATAGGCTCCATACTCTTCCCTTATCACAGTCCTGTCTCCATATCCATCTCAGGGCATGACTATACTGCAATTACAGGGTATAATTCAAGCTCGATTAGGCATACCTGAGTCAGTTTAATTTAGCTGGCTTGTGTCCTGGAGCAGTGAAGCAGCATGGGATTCAGTGTAGGGTGCCCTGACGATAATTACCAAGGGTTATGGGTGGGCTTGTGTAGCCCAAGCTGAAGCACAAACTGCTGCAACTTCACTACTCTGGAACGCAAGCTAGCTATGTCTACTCAAATTGCAGCCACATTCTGAGATTGCACTATAGACATACCTAGGGTGACCAGATGTCCCATTTTCAAAGGGACAGTCCCATATTTAAGCCTCCCTGCAGATGTCCTGACTTTTTCTTAAAAACAGACAAATTGTCCCTTATTTTCAGTCTCCCCCATCAGTACTGGTGGGTCCTGCTACTAGCCAGATCCCTACTCGCCAACTGCCTGCCCACCAGCGGTGAATGGGGGGTCCAGTGGCCAGTGATGGGGGTAGGTGCCCCATCCCTTTTCTGGTTGGCATTGGCTGTGTGCTGCAAGCTGTGGTAGCTGGTGAGTGCGGGCAGGTGACAGACGGCGGCCAGTTAAGTGTCGTCTCTGCTGTCCACCCATCGACCCATTACGTGCTTTCCCTCTTGCTGTCTTCTCCATGCTTTGCCCCTTCACCCCCCTAGCCCCACTGCTCCCCCATCTCTTCCGCCCCCCACACCCCGTGTAGGGCGCATCCCGCTCCCAGCGCTGTGCGGAGAACCAGCTCCTGATTGGAGCACTCAGCTCACCAGCAGTCTGACTGGCAGGCTCCCTCCTTCCCAAACTGCCTCTGGCTCTGCTGGTGCCCTGGGAAAGCCCAAGACCCTGCAGCCCAGGGTGCTGGCCAGGAGGAGCTGAACCCTACATGTGCCAAAGCACCACACAGTGATGGCATGGGGCAGCCTCTCCGCTCCTCAGCTAAGCTCTGGAATGTGTGGGGGAAGCAATTTCCAGACTGATCACGCCCTGAACCTGCAAAATTCACAGCTGCCCCCCCCATCCCGGACAGGGGCTTATCACCCTCTTCACCTGCCCTGGCCCTGTCCTAGGTCCTGCCCCCAAGGACTGCAGGCTGCTCTGTCCCCTAGGCACTCTCCCCTGCAGAGCCACCTCTCTAGCCAGGTTTGCTGAAGCCCCTGCAGTCAGGTTGCCTGGGCCCTGGTGCACAATGAATCCTTAGGGCTTAACCCCTTCCTGCCCACCCTGTAGCCCGGTGACAGAAGGCAGCTAGGTTATGTTGGTTGCCAGCAGCAGCCTGGAGGAATTAGCTGCCTTTCAACACTGTGCGGGTAGGAAGGGACAAGTTGCTTCCAGCCACAGGGAAGTGGTGGGGAGGGGGGGAATAGGAAAGAGATGAACTCTGCAAAGACATGGGCCAGGTCATCCCTTCCCTCCCCCTCCCCTGTGGCTGCAAGCAGCTCCCACCCCTTCACTCCCACACAGTGCCTAAAGGGAAAGGCTGCTGCTGCTGGCCACACTGAGGTCTGAACCCTGGCAGAAATCTGGGGAGGGGGGTCATGTGACCCTGTATGTCCCTCCCCACATGTGTTGCCTCGGGAAGATGCAGTGCCAGGTACCAGGAGAGGCTTTTATGTCCTAGGGGCCCAGCCAGGCATGGAGGATGGTGAGCGCTGGGCAGGGAGGGAGGGTTGGTCAGTCAGCCCCCCCCCCATGTGAGAGAGGTGTATGGGAGTGTGTGTGTGTGTCACCCCTCTCCATGTGAACCCTAAAGCCTTAAAGACAAGAAGGTAAATAAAAAGAATCCAACTACGCACTATTTCTTTTTAACAGGGGCTCACTCAACATGCCGTTAATTTGAACGTTTCAATTGCATAGTTCTGATTGATTGCCATTGAATATGAGTATTTTTACCAGGTGTCCTGAATTCAGCACTGGGAAATATGGTCACCCTAGTCATATCCTAGTCTCCTGCCCACACCTCTTCCTTTGTTCCTTCAGTCCCCTGTCTCTGTGTCCTCCCTCCTTGCCTCCTCAGGCCTGGCCTGCACTATGAAAATTACCTCATGTGGATGATATGTGTTTTGAAGCCCCAGCACCTAGAGTCATATGATTAGGAGAGAATCTCAACATTCTTTTCTTTAAAAAAAAAACAAATTTTCCAGCCTTCATGGTTGAGGAGACAAGTGATCCCTCTATGATCCCACCAGAAAGCAATTAAAAAGCATCACATCCTTAAACCATGGATACGGAGGAAGGCTGAAGCGTACTGGATTGACCTTTTTCATTCCTGTCATCTTCGTCAACTGCTCCACACTGAGTGCAGGACAAGATCAGCAATGAGGATATCCAAAGTCGAACCCAGCAACCACCACTATCAGCTCTGGTTCAATTTCAGCAGTTTTCTTGTACAGGCATATTATTAGGCTGGAAGACAAACAAAATACACAGCACGTTTATCAGGGAATGCTGATATGGGGCTGGCAATCACACGGTTGCCAAAAGCTTTGGGGCCATGAAAAGACTGCCAGTGACAGATGTAAACTGAATATCCAGCCAGACCACCTGAAGGATCTAGACAGAGATGGCTCTGAGTGGCACTTGAACTGCAAGGAGGCTATATCCCTTTGGGATTTGCCATGATGATACTGACCCCCTTAAAGTCTCTGCAAAAGAAATGGAACCATTTGGCTGGGGGCAGTGCCTGCAATCCTGAAATCTCCCGCTGGAGACAGGGAGCTGGGGTGGGGAGGATAAGAGTTTGACTCATAATGCCAGAGCCTCCTGCTGGTGACTGCCATCTTGCTGAAAAGTGACAACGTTAGGTCTTTTCCTCTCCACTGCACAAGGTTTGTGAAATATTCAGCTGGCTTCATCCTCCTTTGGGATTCGTAACAACTCTTTGTGATTCCTTTTCTTTCCAAAAAACAACAAGGAGTCTGGTGGCACCTTAAAGACTAACAGATTTATGTGGGCATAAGCTTTCATGGGTAAAACACCAGTTCTTCAGATGCATGGAGTGAAAATTACAGATGCAGGCATTATATAATGACACATGAAGGGAAGGGAGTTACCTCACAAGTGGACAACCAGTGCTTACAGAGCCAATTCGATCAGGGTGGATATAGTCCACTCCCAATAATAGATGAGGAGGTGTCAGTTCCAGGAGAGTGTGGTGGAAAATTAACCACGCTTTGTATTTGAAATCAGAAATGCCTGAGGATCTTTATTCAAGTATACGTATACAGGGAGACTCAGCCATAGCTGCTCTGCTTAAGCAGAAAATACAGGAGTTTATATAGCTGAAAACCACAATTTGTTAAGCACACTTCCTTTAACAGCATTTTCCTTATTCAGCATATAGTGCAAGCTCTAACAATAGTTTTCCTTATTTGGGATATAGCAAAACAAGCTTTTCCTGTTATTGACAGATTGTTCTTTGCGGTTAATGGGTCTTTCCTAATTTCTAACTGTTAGGGTCATATTTCTTAAGATGTTCTGTTGCAACTGCCCCACAATGGAATTTTCCTCAGCCTCTAGTTATGCTTTTACACACACAGTTAGCTTGACCAAAGTTTTAGGCCTACTTGGGAAGCTTAGGCCTACTGGATTTTTCCTCCACAAGAGGCAAAGCTGCTTTTGTAATGAGCCAGCCACTCCCAGTCCCTATTCAAGCCCAAATTAATGGTGTTAAATTTGCAAATGAATTTTAGTTCTGCTGTTTCTCTTTGAAGTCTGTTTCTGAAGTTTTTTGTTCAAGTATAGCTACTTTTAAATCTGTTATAGAATGTCCAGGGAGATTGAAGTATTCTCCTACTGGCTTTTGTATGTTACCATTCCTGATGTCTGATTTGTGTCCATTTATTCTTTTACATAGAGACTGTCTGGTTTGGCCAATGTACATGGCAGAGGGGCATTGCTGGCACATGATGGCATATATCACATTAGTAGATGTGCAGGTGAATGAGCCCTTGATGGTGTGGCTGATGTGGTTGGGTCCTCTGATGGTGTTGCTAGAGTAGATATGCGGACAGAGTAGGCAACGAGGTTTGCTACAGGGATTGGTTCCTGGGTTAGTGTTTCTGTGGTGTGGTGTGTAGTTGCGGGTGAGTATTTGCTTCAGGTTGGGGGCCTGTCTGTAAGCGAGGAATGGCCTGCCTCCCAAGGTCTGTGAGAGTGAGGGATCGTTTTCCAGGGTAGGTTGTAGATCACTGATAATGTGCTGGAGAGGTTTTAGCTGGGGACTGTACGTGATGGCCAGTGGTGTTCTGTTATTTTCCTTGTTTGGCCTGTCCTGTAGTAGGTGATTTCTGGGTACCCGTCTCACTCTGTCAATCTGTTTCCTCACTTCCCCAGGTGGGTGTTGTAGTTTTAAGAATACTTGATAAAGATCTTGTAGGTGTTTGTCTCTGTCTGAGGGATTGGAACAAATGCGGTTGTACCTCAGGGCTTGGCTGTAGACAATGGATCGTGTGATGTGTCCTTGAAGGAAGCATGTAGGTAAGTATAGCGATCAGCAGGTTTCCTGTATAGGGTGGTGTTTATGTGACCATCACTTACTTGCACTGTAGTGTCCAGGAAGTGGATCTCTTGTGTGGACTGGTCCAGGCTGAGGTTGATGGTGGAGTGGAAATTGTTGAAATCCAGGTGGAATTCTTCAACGGCCTCCTTCCAATGGGTCCATATGATGAAGATATCATCAATGTAGCGCAAGTAGAGGAGGGGCGCTAGGGGACGAGAGCTGAGGAAGCGTTGTTCTAAGTCAGCCATAAAAATGGTGGCATACTGTGGGGCCAAGAGGGTACCCATAGCAGTGCTACTGACTTGAAGTCAAGTCGTATAAGTATAAGTCGTCCCAAAATCTGAAAAGGTAGTGGGTGAGGACACAGTCACAAAGGTCAGCCATCAGGTGTGCCGCGGCCTCATCAGGGGTACTGTTTCTGACAGCTTGTAGTCCATCCTCATGTGGAATATTGGTGTAAAAAGCTTCTATATCCATGGTGGCCAGGATGGTGTTTTCAGGAAGATCACCAATGCATTGTAGTTTCCTCAGGAAACAACCTATCCTACACCCTATCCTGGAAAACGATCCCTCACTCTCACATAATCTTGGGAGGTAGGCCAGTCCTCGCTTACAGACAGCTCCCCAACCTGAAGCAAATACTCACCAGCAACCACATACCACACAACAGAAACACTAACCCAGGAACCAATCCCTGTAGCAAACCTCGTTGCCTACTCTGTTCGCATATCTACTCTAGCAACACCATCAGAGGACCCAACCACATCAGCCACACCATCAAGGGCTCATTCACCTGCACATCTACTAATGTGATATATGCCATCATGTGCCAGCAATGCCCCTCTGCCATGTACATTGGCCAAACCAGACAGTCTCTATGTAAAAGAATAAATGGACACAAATCAGACATCAGGAATGGTAACATACAAAAGCCAGTAGGAGAATACTTCAATCTCCCTGGACATTCTATAACAGATTTAAAAGTAGCTATACTTGAACAAAAAAACTTCAGAAACAGACTTCAAAGAGAAACAGCAGAACTAAAATTCATTTGCAAATTTAACACCATTAATTTGGGCTTGAATAGGGACTGGGAGTGGCTGGCTCATTACAAAAGCAGCTTTGCCTCTCCTGGAATTGACACCTCCTTATCTATTATAGGGATTGGACTACATCCACCCTGATCAAATTGGCCCTGTAAACACTGGTTCTCCACTTGTGAGGTAATTCCCTTCCCTTCATGTGTCATTATATAATGCCTGCATCTGTAATTTTCACTCTATGCATCTGAAGAAATGGTGTTTTACCCATGAAAGCTTATGCCCAAATAAATCTGTTAGTCTTTAAGGTGACACCAACTCCTTGTTGTTTTTGTGGATACAGACTAACATGGGTACCCCCTGATACTTTTCTTTCCAAGGTTTCCTGTGTTCCCACCACAGGGAATCAATCATGCCTGGATTCTCTCTTCAGTTCCAGCACATGATGAGTTTTGGAATCAAACCG
The DNA here is from genome assembly GCF_015237465.2 of Chelonia mydas. Taxonomy (NCBI): domain Eukaryota; kingdom Metazoa; phylum Chordata; order Testudines; family Cheloniidae; genus Chelonia; species Chelonia mydas. The sequence continues at coordinate 56,318,852 of NC_057855.1, forward strand.
AGGAGGAAAATCTTGAGGAAGAAGGGCCTGAGCAAGTGGCTCAGCATGGGGTGTTGACATTATTCCTGATCTGGGAAAAGTCTGTGAGATTCTGCACAGGTATGACGGGCAGAGAAGAAACCCTTCAGGGATAGACAAGGTAAATTTTTTTAGTGTGATTGCTGTTCTAGGAAACCCAGAGACAACATTTGGGGGGGAAGGATAGCTCAGTGGTTTGAGCATTGGCCTGCTAAACCCAGGGTTGTGAGTTCAATCCTTGAGGGGGCCATTTGGGATCTGGGGCAAAAATTGGGGATTGGTCCTGCTTTGAGCAGGGGGTTGGACTAGATGACCTCCTGAGGTCCCTTCCAACCTTGATATTCTATGATTCTAAGGAAAACCTCATGGAAGGAAAACTGACTATATGTCCGTCCAGAGAGTGGTTGAGCTTCAACCAGAACTCATTCCTTGTTAGACATCAGTGACCCAACCCCTCGTCCCACAAACACAGAAGAGGAATTGTATAAATTCTTTAAGGATCAAGTAGTAACTCAGATCTTATCAGACAAAGGAGAATCTCCTCGAGAGAGAGAGAGAGAGAAGCCCCCTTAAATCTTCATCTAGTGCTCAGACCTTACTGAGCACCAAAGAATCCACATGGAGAGAAACTCTATAAACATTGGAGAAGCTTCAGACAGAACTCTACCCTTGTTAGCAGCTCTGCGCAGAGCATAGACATTCCATTGCATGAAGGATTTCAAAATCTGCCTTTGTTTTGAATCAGAACAAAACCTGAACATTTCCAACTTCTCCATGAAGGAAAATCTCAATCTACCAAATTTTTGTTTTGGATTGAGCAAAATGTTTCATTCTGACAAAATTGAAATGTTTCATTTTGATTTCATCAAACAAAATGTTTTGATTGATTTGAAATTATTGGGGTTTTATGGACTTTTCCTTTATGGAGAAATTTGAAATTTTCAGGTTCTATTCAGATTCAAAGCAAAGCTAACCTTTGATTTTGACTTATTTTATATGATAGTATAGGATATAAAAAAATCAAAATGACAAATCAATTTGAAATGTTTTAATTTTTTGTTATATGAAACAAAATGAGAGAGTAATTTTGAAATGAAAAATCTAATGTATTTCCAAAAATGTTGAAATGGGATGTTTCAAATTTTTCAGAACTTTTTGTTTGTTTGTTTATTTTGTTTCCCACAAAACAAATTTTTTGCAAAATGGAGATAATTTTGCAAAGCATTTTGGTTTTGACAGAACGGCATTTTCCAAGAGAAAATGGTTCCATCAAATTTTTTTCTGACCAGCTCTGCTTATTACCCATAAGAAAAACTATATGGAATAAGAAGTAGTGTTGGTTCTTTCCTAGGGTATGTGGGATTCTGATCAATTTATACAAACTATGCCTGTCATTTGAAGATTGCAATCTTGCGGTGGGAGGTGGAGTACAAGGTGGGAGCAGCATGCTCCATTGAGGGATTGATCATTTGGGGATCATGGACTCATGAGATGGTGAATGGTCCAGGGGAAACAGATGAGTAGAGGACACATGGGGGCTGGAAGAAGTGATTGCTTAAGAATCATGGAGTTGGGGTAGTTGTATAGTGGGAGCCAGAAGTTGTGAGCTAGGTTCTGAATATAGAAGTACGATGGGAATTGAGCATGGGTCATTGATAATTGGGGGAGTGTATGGTGATTCTGGATGTGTGAAGCACGTAGGAGGGCATAAGACCTGGGAGATGGTGTGAAGCAGGGGTGGGTGGGTGGAACCAAACTGGGAGGAACAGGGTGTTGGCAGAGGGTTTGTGTGAATAAAAATGCGGGAGTTGGAAGTCAAAGGGATTTATTGAGTTTTGGGAATTATCAACATGTCACATTTTCTGGCAGAATTAACAGAGACATTAAAGGACTTGTCCTCCTGCGGTAAAGTCCCTGTTGTTTGTGCCAGTGGTGGCCTCACCATCTCACATTCTCTATGAGCATTAGATTTGGAGGCTAATTAGTCTCCAGAGGGGGTATAAGCATCACCATGGAAGATCCATGACAGGTTGAGTTACAGCATTGAATCCACCTCTTCCCATGTCCGTGCTTGGCCTGTCCATAGCCTGGGGAGAATATGAGCTCTGCACTGGAGCCCCTGGTTAAGATGGGTTAATGTGTTTTATTTCCAATGGCACCATCAGCTCACCTGATGAAAACCAAGTCAGCAGTTTGAGCTGTTTGTCCCTTGTGGGTTTCTCCATTGTTTGGGTTTATGCTCTAAAACAACCAGTGCTGGAAAAGATGGAAGCCTCCTCTGGTCAGCCCCCAGTTGTGTCTCCTGAATCCCAGAGCATTTGATATCTTATTTAAGCATCCAGTAGGACATTTTGCTTGCTAGGTGCTAAATAATCCTGGCTCACCCTCTGCAAATATCTGAAGCTGTCCAGAAGAGAAGGCAGCTCAATATGCAAATGCACTAATTAAATTGATTCACATAATTCTACTCCATTCACAAGACGAGATGATCCTTCTGATAACACTCACTGACAGCTTGACAAAGCTCTGTGAGTCATTTACTCAGGAGAAATGCCCACTGGCTTCAGAGAGGGTGGGTGAGACTTAGGAGCTCAATTAAATGCTTGTTGGACATTTAACAGACTGTAAAATGGATCCTATAAACATATAAGAAGGAGCATTTCACATCTTAACAGCAAAACAATATAAACTTGAAGGAACAAATTCTGGTCCCAGTTAAACAAAATGCAACTGCACTGCAGTGGCATAGTTAGGAGTAGAAATTTGGGTGGGCCCCAGCTTATGGTGGATGAGCAATGACCAGAGGTCTGAAGTCACAGAAAATCGTTCATAGCGCATATTATTATATTATTGCATATTTTTGGCTGCTGGGGTCAGGATTGTAGTTGAGGGCAGCTGCATACAGAGAAGGGATTTGAGCACAGGGATCCTGGGGACTGGGTTGGTCAATTGAAAGGTTGATCCCTGCAGACCCACAGGTGGGCACAGGTTAAGCCAGGGCAAGGTGGGCTGATCGGCACCTGCATGAGACCTGGCTCTCATCAAAGTTTTCCAGGGCCGGGAGAAATTTGCGGTCCTGGGCGAAGGTGGTGGCATGGCTGGCCAGACAGTTCCATTCCCTGCTGGCTATAACATTCTGCCAGTGGGTCAAGCACCACCTGCCTTTCAGCCAAGAATTCCTGACCAATAATCATGTGGACATCAGCTTCTGCATTCACACAGGCTCAAATCTGGGTAGGCCTGGGAGCTAACTGAGTGGGCTACTGTTGTATCAATCAGGCAAGGTACTAACAAGCTTCAACAGGACTCTATTTTCAAAGTGGAAACCTCTTTAGCAAGCTGCTACTGCACCTCTGTAGCTTTCTCCCAGCCTCTCAACTCCTCCCCACTCCTTCCTGTTTCCTGTCCTTTCAGACTCCCAACAGTCAGTGCTTCCAATTCTAATAATTACAAGCAACATCTAAACACCACATTCCCTCCTCTTTTAAGTGTAAGCAGTGTCAGGATGAGCTCCACCCTGACATCTGGTGGTGAGGTGTGGCAAGTTGTGGAAAAGAACTTCAGGGGCCAATCTCATTTGCATAGGCACACCCACCCCGCCTAGAATGAGGCCATAGCTGCCCAAATGGTCACTTTGGCTGCTGTGGGATCCCTAGTGTCTCTGTTATTGGGGCAGGAAGAATAAATTGTTATTACCCTGATTATGGGAACTGTGCTGGGAACTGTACTTGGCCTTTTGTTATGATGGAGGGACTCACCATCAACTAAGTAGCACTCGCTAGGCAAGGGTCATGGGTTCCAAAACTCTGTGAATTGAGAGAGGTTGGGGATAAGTATTAATACTTGGTGGTATGGGCCCCTTGGTGAGGGCCTTACATGCTAATTGCACCTCTGTCTCTCTCCACTGTGGAATATCAGAGCTAATTTTGATTTCATGAGAAGTCTAGTTACAGGCTGCTGAGCTCACTTTGGGCTAATAGTGCACCAGCAGTGAGGCTCCCCTACTACAAGCTGAATTCACCAAAGAGCTGAACTGACTAAGAGCTGAAATCACTGAGCATTGTGTAAAGTAGTGGGGGAGCCTGAAGATATATTGTGGAGCAGTTTGCGGGACGGCTGGAGTGCCTTGTGGACAGGCTGGTGGAACAGTTCGTAGGACGGCGGGAGCTGCTTGTGGGCCGCGGAGCGGAGCCGAGCGAAGGAGTTTGTGGGGCGGCTGGCAGAGCAGAGCGGAGTGAAGGCCTATGGAGCTGTAGGGCGGTCAGCTTCAGATCATGTAAGGTGCCTCTTACCCCCGTCCCATCTCCACCCAGGTTGGGAGGTAAAGCTCCGCAGATAAACTTTCGAACTCTGGGGCTGCCCTGACCAGGGACAGAGACTTTTGGGTCATTGGACTTTTGGGACTTTGGGTGATTTGGGGTTGCTGGACTCAAGAACCAAAGGGAAAGGGGCTTCCCCCAATTTGCTTGGGGTGGGTTTTTTTTGCTCATGGATTGTGTTATGAATCCTGTTGGTGGTGTTTCCCCAACATAATGCCACATTGTTTCTCTCTGTTATTTAAAAGGCTTTTTGCTACACTCAGACTATGTGCTTGTGAGAGGGGAAGTATTGCCTCTTGGAGGTGCCCAGCGGGGGTGGTATATATTTGTCCCAGGTCACTGGGTGGGGGCTCGAGCCGGTTTGCATTGTGTTATTGGAATGGATCCCCTAGATATTGAACCCGGCCCTTGTTGCTGCCAACTCTGACGGGCAGAAGGGTTACATAAGAAACTCTCCCAATTAAAATAAACATTATTGTTCTAACCACAGGAACAAATATGAAACAAGACACTATACTGTTGGCAGAAATATTACATTGAAAACACTGCAGATACTACATAACATAGTCTCTAGTCCAGACAGGTGATCATCTGGGTCTGACAGGCCATCTCTCAAGCCCCGGTTCTAGTGCAATGTCTTGTTGTGTTAGTACTACGGTGAAGTCATTCAATGGAGACTGGGTGTTGGCATAATCTCCTCTTGGTGCATAGGCAGATGCAAGATAAGAAGCATTCCATACCCACCCATCAGAAAGTCGATAGGTGTAAGGTCCCTTCTTCTCTATGATTTTAAGAGGAGCTGTGAATTATTGGTCCCCTTTGCGTAAAATTCCAGGTTTTCATATTCTAACGAAGGAACCACACTCAAACTTTAGTTCCTTAGCACCCCGCCGCTTGTCTGTGAAAGCCTTAGACTTTGCTTGGTTCTGTTCAACTGTTTTTCTCACATCAGCCTTGTTTGGGGCATCAAGTCATGCCTTTAACAACCCAGCAATGTTCAGTTTAGTATTCATCTGTTTCCCATGCAGTAGCTCTGCGGGTGATCTTTGTGTTGTGGCATGTCATGTAGCCTGGTATGCTTGCAAGAAATCAGTAGTGAAGGGTATCCACAATCGCCCTTCCAGTTTAGCCATTTGCAAACTCTCTTTCAAACTTCTGTTAAACCGTTCAATTTCCCCATTGGCTTGAGGGTAATATAGGGATGACCTTCTGTGTAAAATGTTCCTCTGTGCTAGAAAAGTTTCAAACTCCAGGGAAGTAAATTGACTACCATTATCTGAAACCAGTTCTTTGGGGTTACCTTCCCTGCTAAAAACTGAAGAGAGGAACTTAATTACTGTAGCAGAAGAGATTTGCGATGTAAACACTACCTCAGGCCATTTACTGAAATAGTTGATGAAAGTGATGGCATAACGGCAGTCAATTGGAGCAGTATCAAAGGGTCCTACAATGTTAATCGCCACTTTTTCCCATGCAGATTCAGGAAGAGGAACAGGCTGTAATGGAGGGGTACATGTCACTGCTGTCTTATCATGCATTTGGCAAGTGGCACAGGATTTTATGAGTGCTTCAGTTTGAGGCCTGGTCTACACTACGAGTTTATGTCGGATTTAGCAGCATTAAATTCGAATTAACCCTGCACCCGTCCACACAACGAAGCCATTTTTTCGACATAAAGGGCTCTTAAAACTGATTTCTGTACTCCTCCCCAACGAGGGGATTAGCACTGAAATCGACATCGCCGTTTCGAATTAGGGTTAGTGTGGATGCAATTCGAAGGTATTGGCCTCCGGCAGCTACCCCACAGTGCACCATTGTGACCGCTCTGGACAGCACTCTGAACTTGGATGCACTGGCCAGGTGTACAGGAAAAGCCCCGGGAACTTTTGAATCTCATTTCTTGTTTGGCCAGGCGAGCTCATCAGCACAGGTGACCATGTAGAGCTCATCAGCACAGGTGATTATGCAGTCCCAGAATTGAAAAAGAGCTCCAGCATGGACCAAACAGGAGGTACTGGATCCGATCGCTATGTGGGGAGAGGAATCCATGCTATCAGAACTATGTTCCAAAAGACAAAATGCCAAAACATTTCAAAAAATCTCCGAGGCCATGAGGGACAGAGGCTACATCAGGGACGCAACACAGTGCCACGTGAAACTTAAGGAGCTCAGACAAGCGTACCAGAAAACCAAAGAATCAAACAGACACTCAGGGACAGAGCCCCAGACATGCCACTTCTACGCTGAGCTGCATGCAATTCTAGGGGAGGCCGCCACCACTACACCACCCCTGTCCGTGAACTCCGAGGATGGGATACTTTCCGCCATGGCTGATGATTTTGCAGATGGGGAAGATGAGGAGGAGGACGTGCTTGGAAAGAGCACACAGCACACCATTTTCCCCAACAGCCAGGATCTTTTTATCACCCTGACTGAAATACCCTCCCAACCCAATGAAGCCGGAGAAGGGACCTCTGGTGAGTGTACCTTTTAAAATATAATACATGTTATGAAAGTAAGCGATTTTAATGATTAAGTAGCCCTGAGGACTTGGGATGCATTCGTGGCCAGTACTGCTGCTGGAAAAGTCTGTTAACATGTCTGGGGATGGAGCGGAAATCTTCCAGGGACATCTCCATGAAGCTCTCCTGGAGGTACTCTAAAAACCTTTGCAGAAGGTTTCTGGGGAGAGCAGCCTTATTCCGTCCTTCATGGTAGGACACTTTACCACGCCATGCTAGTAGCAAGTAATCTGGTATCATTGCATGACAAAGCCTGGCAGCGTATGGTCCCAGTGTTTGCTGGCATTCAAGCAACATCCGTTCTTTATCTCTCTGTGTTATCCTCAGGAGAGTGATATCATTCATGGTAACCTGGTTGAAATAGGGGAATTTGATTAAGGGGACATTCAGAGGTGCCCGTTCCTATTGGGCTGTTTGCCTGTGACGGAAAAGAAATCCTCCCCACAATTAGCCACGCGGTGGGAGGGGAGCCATTGGCGCTGAGCTGTTCGCGTTTGGCTAGCAGGGATCTTCCTTGATACCAGCCACACGGTGAGGGGAGGGTAAAAGTGATCATCCCAGCGAATTGGATGGGGGGAGGGGGTTAGTTTGGTTTCTGCTGCTGCACGTTAACAGGAAAACTGCAGCAGTAAATGGCCAACTCAACGGGCTTTGCTTGGTATGGGAAAGGAGGGGGCTGCTGTTATGAAGGTTGCAGAAGCCAAAAGACTATGGCTTACCGTGGCCGCCTGCAAGCCGAATTCTGTTGCCCGGCCCTACGTGTGTGATCTCTAACACCAAAGCCGTAGACACTCAATATAAGATGCAAAATGCGACCTTGTACCAAAATCCCATGTGCTATGTAATGTGAATAGTGTTGTTCACTGTGAAAGAGTATAGCCATTGTTCTGTAAAATGTATCTTTTTAAATACTTCACTCCCTTTTTTTCCTCCCGCAGCTGCAAATGTTTCAAGCCTCCCTCCTCCATCCCAGAGGCTATCTCAGATAAGGCGGCAAAAAAAACGCATGCGCGATGACATGTTCTCTGAGCTCATGCAGTCATCCAGCACTGACAGAGCTGTGTGGAGGGACACAATAGCAGAGTACAGGATGGTGGCCAATGAACGTGAGGAGAGGTGGCGGCAGGAAGATCAGAGGAGGCATGAGGAAATGCTGGGGATACTGTGGGATCAAACGGACATGCTCTGGCATCTGGTGGAGGATCATGAACGGCAGCAGGATCACAGACTGCCGCTGCAGCCCCTGCTTAACCGCCCTCCCTCCTCCCCAAGTTCCATAGCCTCCCCAACCAGATGCCCAAGAACACGGGGTGGGAGGCTCCGGGCACCCAACAACTCCACCCCAGTGGACAGCCCAAGCAACAGAAGGCTGGCATTCAACAAGTTTTAAAGTGGCCTTTTCCTTCCCTCCTACCCTCCTCCCACACCCCACCCAGGCTACTTTGTGAGTTATCTCCCTCTTTTTATAATCAATTAATAAAGAATACATGTTTTTTAAATGATAGTGACTATTTCCTTTGCAAGCAAGCTGTGATTGAAGGCGGGAGGGTGGGTGGCTTACAGAGAATTAGAGTCAACCAAGGGCGTGGGTTTTCATCAAGGAGAAACAAACAGAAGTGTAACACAGTACCCTGGCCAGTCATGAAACTGGTTTTCAAAGCTTCTCTGATGTGCACTACTTCCTGATGTGCTCTTCTAACTGCCCTGGTGTCTGTCTGCGCGTATTCAGCGGCCAGACGATGTGCATCAACCTCCCACCCCACCATAAACGTCTCCCCCTTACTCTCACAGAGATTGTGGAGCACACAACAATCAGCAATAACAATGGGAATATTGGTTTCGCTGAGATCTCAGTAAACTGCACCAGCGACCCTTTAAACTTCCAAATGCACACTCTACCACCATTCTGCACTTGCTCAGCCTATAGTTGAACAGCTCCTTACTACTGTCCAGGGTGCCTGTGTATGGCTTCATGACCCGGGGCATTAAGGGGTAGGCTGGGTACCCAAGGATAACTATTGGCATTTCAACATTCTGGTCTGGGAAGTAAATCCCTTGCTGCAGCCATTTAAACAGACCAGAGTTCCTGAAGATGTGAGCGTCATGAACCTTTCCAGGCCACCCCATGTTGATGTTGGTGAAACGTCCCTTGTGATCCACCAGTGCTTGCAGCACCATTGAAAAGGACCCCTTGCGGTTTATGTACTGGCTGCCCTGGTGGTCCAGTCCCAAGATAGGGATATGCGTTCCGTCTATAGCCCACCACAGTTAGGGAATCCCATTGCAGCAAAGCCATCTAGTATGACCTGTACATTTCCCAGAGTCACTACCTTTGATAGCAGCAGCTCAGTGAGTGCGTCGGCTACTTGCATCACAGAAACACCTACTGTAGATTTGCCTACTTCAAATTGATTCCCGACTGACTGGTAGCTGTCTGGCGTTGCAAGCTTCCACAGGGCTATTGCCACTCACTTGTGAACTGTGAGGGCTGCTCCCATCTTGGTATTCTTGCATCTCAGGGCAGGGGAAAGCAAGTCACAAAGTTCCATGAAAGTGCTCTTACGCATGCGAAAGTTTTGGAGCCACTGGGAATCATCCCAGACCTGCAACACTATGCGGTCTCACCACTCTGTGCTTGTTTCCCGGGCCCAGAATTGGCGTTCCACAGCATGAGCCTGCCCCATTAACACCATGATCTCCAAATTGCTGGGGAATGTGGTTTCAGAGAAAAGTGTGTTCATGTCCTCATCACCGTGCTGCCGTTGCCTCCCTGCCTGGTTTTTCAGGTGCTGGTTCTGCATGCACTGCACGATAATGCGCAAGCTGTTTACAATCATCATAACTGTTAGGGTGAGCTGAACGGGCTCCATGCTTGCTGTGCTATGGCATCTGCTCCTGCTCGGGCAATCCAGGGAAAACGGCGTGAAACGATTGTTTGCCGTTGCTCTGGTGGAGGGAGGGGCGACTGACAACATGGCTTACAGGGTTGGCTTACAGGGGATTAAAATCAACAAAGGGGGTGGCTTTGCGAGAAACAGAATGGCCCCCTCAAGGATAGAACTCAAAACTGGGTTTAGCAGGCCGTTGATTTCACAAAGGGAGGGAGGAGAAAATGAATACAAAACAAATCTGGTCTATTTCTTGTTTTGATCCACTTCATCTATCTTTATACATCTTGCTGGCAGCAGACTGTGCAGTATGACCGCTAGCCATCGTCATCACCTGGGTGCTCGGCAGAAGATGGTGCAGTATGACTGCTGGCCATCGTCTTCTGCTGGCTGCAGATTAAAAGGGTGCCGGTAGGACTGAATCGCCATGAGACGAAACTTAAAAGGGAAATGATCTGGCTGAGTCACTCCCATGTTTACCCAGGCGCCCCTGACCTCATCGAGGTAGGTTAAAAGAGCACCCTGGACTACATCGATGACGGCTACCAGTCATACTGCACTGTCTGCTGCCAAAAGGCAATAAACTGTTGCTGTGTAGCAATGCAGTACCACATCTGCCAATGCCCAGGAGATGTACGGTGACAGTGAGCTGAGCAGGTTCCATGCTTGCCATGGTATGGTGTCTGCACAGGTAACTCAAGAAAAAAGGCGCAAAACGATTGTCTGCCCTTGCTTTCACGGAGGGAGGGAGGGAGGGAAGGCGGGCCTGATGATATGTACCCAGAACCACCTGTGAAATGTTTTAGCTCCATCAGGCACTGGGATTTCTACCCAGAATTCAAATGGGAGGCGGAGACTGCGGGAACTGTGGGATAGCTACCCACAGTGCAACGCTCCGGAAGTCGACGGTTGCCTCAGTACTGTGGACACACTCCACCGACTACATGCACTTAGAGCATTTGTGTGGGGACACACACAATCAACTGTATAAAAACGCTTTCTACAAAACCGACTTCTATAAATTTGACCTAATTTCGTAGTGTAGACAAGGCCTGAGAATCCATCCCTGGCCACCAATACAGATCCCATAGTCGTTGTTTGCTTCGAACAATTCCTTGATGAGTATCGTGTGCCAGGTGTATGAGTTTTGACTGTAATTCTTCTGGCACAAGGAGCCGGTGTGTACCTTGTAGCACACAGCCAACAAACAAAGAAAAGTTCATCCTGAACTCTAAAATAAGGCAGCAAAACTGGGTCAAGGTTTTTAGGGTGACTGGGCCATCTCTTTGTTAGAAATTCCCACAGTTTTTGTTGAATTGGACACGCTGAACAAGCAGCTTGAAATTGTTCTCTTGTAACTGCAGTAAGAGTGCTTGTAATAAGCTCAACCACTACATCCTCATCCTCCGGTGGACTAGCTGGTGAAGGCAAAGGCAGGCGAGAAAGGCAATCAGTGACCACATTTTGGTTTTCAGGCTTATATTCCAGTTCATAATTGAAAGAGAGTAGTCTTGCAGACCATTGAGCAATATGGTATCACCAGTCCTTTCATGGTGAGCAACATCAAAGGGCTGTGGTCTGTGTGCAACTTGAATGTGCAGCCCCACAGGTAAGTTCTCCATTTTTTGAATAGCCCAGACAGAAGCAAGTGCTTCTTTTTCGACTGTAGAATATTTTCTCTCAGCATTACTTAGTGTCCTTGAAGCAAATGCAACAGTCCTCTCTGTGTTGTCCTCAAGCAGTTGTGTGAGAACAGCCCCAAGTCCATAATCAGAAGCATCAGTAGTTACAATTGTGGGCAATGCAGGACTGAATAGTGCAAGTACTGGACTATGTACAATCAAGTCTTTCACCCTTTTGAAACTAGCTCGTGCATCCGTTGTCCACACTAAGGGTATGTCTACACTACGGAATAAGGTCGAATTTATAGAAGTCGGTTTTTTAGAAATCGGTTTTATATATTCGAGTGTGTGTGTCCCCACAGAAGTGCATTAAGTGCATTAACTCGGCGGAGTGCTTCCACAGTACCAAGGCTAGAGTCGACTTCCGGAGCGTTGCACTGTGGGTAGCTATCCCACAGTTCCCGCAGTCTCCGCTGCCCATTGGAATTCTGGGTTGAGATCCCAATGCCTGATGGGGCTGAAACATTGTCGCGGGTGGTTCTGGGTACATATCATCAGTCCCCCCTTCCCTCCCTCCCTCCCTCCGTGAAAGCAAGGGCAGACAATCATTTCGTGCCTTTTTTCCTGAGTTACCTGTGCGGACGCCATACCACCGCAAGCATGGAGCCCGCTCAGGTAACCATCACCGTATGTCTCCTGGGTGCTGGAAGACGCGGTACGGCATTGCTACACAGTAGCAGCAACCCATTGCCTTCTGGCAGCAGATGGTGCAGTATGACTGTTACCCGTCCTCGTCGTGTCCGAGGTGCTCCTGGCCACGTCGGCTGGGAGCACCTGGGCAGACATTGGCGCAGGGACAAAATTTTTGGTGACTTGACCAGGTCATTCTCTTTAGTCCTGCAGTCAGTCCTATTGAACCGTCTTATGGTGATCAGGCAGGCAATACGGATTGCTAGCAGTCGTATTGTACTGTCTTCTGCCGGGCAGGCAAGAGATGACGATGGCTAGCAGTCATATTGCACCATCTTCTGCCAGGCAGGCAAGAGATGAGGATGGCTAGCAGTCATATTGCACCATCTTCTGCCAGGCAGGCAAGAGATGAGGATGGCTAGCAGTCGTACTGTACCATCTTCTGCCGAGCAGCCATGAGATGTGGATGGCATGCAGTCCTTCTGCACCGTCTGCTGCCAGCCAAAGATGTAAAAGATAGATGGAGTGGATCAAAACAAGAAATAGACCAGATTTGTTTTGTACTCATTTGCCTCTTCCCCTGTCTAGGGGACTCATTCCTCTAGGTCACACTGCAGTCACTCACAGAGAAGGTGCAGCGAGCTAAATCTAGCCATGTATCAATCAGAGGCCAGGCTAACCTCCTTGTTCCAATAAGAATAGTAACTTAGGTGCACCATTTCTTATTGGAACCCTCCATGAACTCCTGCCTGAACTACTCCTTGATTTAAAGCCACCCCCTTTGTGGATTTTAGCTCCCTGAAGCCAACCCTGTAAGCCCTGTCGTCAGTCGCCCCTCCCTCCATCAGAGCAACGGCAGACAATCATTCCGCGCCTTTTTTCTGTGCGGACGCCATACCAAGGCAAGCATGGAGTCCGCTCAGCTCACTTTGGCAATTAGGAGCACATTAAACACCACACGCATTATCCAGCAGTATATGCAGCACCAGAACCTGGCAAAGCGCTACCGGGTGAGGAGGCGACGTCAGCGCGGTCACGTGAGTGATCAGGACATGGACACAGATTTCTGTGAAAGCATGGGCCCTGCCAATGCATGCATCATGGTGCTAATGGGGCAGGTTCATGCTGTGGAACGCCGATTCTGGGCTCGGGAAACAAGCACAGACTGGTGGGACCGCATAGTGTTGCGGGTCTGGGACGATTCCCAGTGGCTGCGAAACTTTCGCATGCGTAAGGGCACTTTCATGGAACTCTGTGACTTGCTTTCCCCTGCCCTGAAGCGCATGAATACCAAGATGAGAGCAGCCCTCACAGTTGAGAAGCGAGTGGCGATAGCCCTGTGGAAGCTTGCAACGCCAGACAGCTACCGGTCAGTTGGGAATCAATTTGGAGTGGGCAAATCTACTGTTGGGGCTGCTGTGATGCAAGTAGCTCACGCAATCAAAGATCTGCTGATATCAAGGGTAGTGACCCTGGGAAATGTGCAGGTCATAGTGGATGGCTTTGCTGCAATGGGATTCCCTAACTGTGGTGGGGCCATAGACGGAACCCATATCCCTATCTTGGCACCGGAGCACCAAGCCGGCGAGTACATAAACTGCAAGGGGAACTTTTCAATGGTGCTGCAAGCTCTGGTGGATCACAAGGGACGTTTCACCAACATCAACGTGGGATGGCTGGGAAAGGTACATGACGCTCGCATCTTCAGGAACTCTGGCCTGTTTCAAAAGCTGCAAGAAGGGACTTTATTCCCAGACCAGAAAATAACTGTTGGGGATGTTGAAATGCCTATATGTATCCTTGGGGACCCAGCCTACCCCTTAATGCCATGGCTCATGAAGCCATACACAGGCAGCCTGGACAGTAGTCAGGAGCTGTTCAACTACAGGCTGAGCAAGTGCAGAATGGTGGTAGAATGTGCATTTGGACGTTTAAAGGCACGCTGGCGCAGTTTACTGACTCGCTTAGACCTCAGCGAAACCAATATTCCCACTGTTATTACTGCTTGCTGTGTGCTCCACAATATCTGTGAGAGTAAGGGGGAGACGTTTATGGCGGGGTGGGAGGTTGAGGCAAATCGCCTGGCTGCTGGTTACGCGCAGCCAGACACCAGGGCGGTTAGAAGAGCACAGGAGGGCGCGGTACGCATCAGAGAGGCTTTGAAAACCAGTTTCATGACTGGCCAGGCTACGGTGTGAAAGTTCTGTTTGTTTCTCCTTGATGAAACCCCCCGCCCCTTGGTTCACTCTACTTCCCTGTAAGCTAACCACCCTCCCCTCCTCCCTTCGATCACCGCTTGCAGAGGCAATAAAGTCATTGTTACTTCACATTCATGCATTCTTCATTCATTCATCACACAAACAGGGGGATGACTACCAAGGTAGCCCAGGAGGGGTGGTGGAGGAGGGAAGGAAAATGCCACACAGCACTTTAAAAGTTAACAACTTTAAAATTTATTGAATGACAGCCTTCTTTTTTTGGGGCAATCCTCTGTGGTGGAGTGGCTGGTTGGCCGGAGGCCCCCCCACCGCGTTCTTGGGCATCTGGGTGTGGAGGCTATGGAACTTGGGGAGGAGGGCGGTTGGTTACACAGGGGCTGTAGTGGCAGTCTGTTCTCCAGCTGCCTTTGCTGCAGCTCAACCATACACTGGAGCATACTGGTTTGGTCCTCCAGCAGCCTCAGCATTGAATCCTGCCTCCTCTCATCACGCTGCCGCCACATTCGAGCTTCAGCCCTCTCTTCAGCCCGCCACTTACTCTCTTCAGCCCGCCACCTCTCCTCCCGGTCATTTTGTGCTTTCCTGCACTCTGACATTATTTGCCTCCACGCATTCGTCTGTGCTCTGTCAGTGTGGGAGGACAGCATCAGCTCGGAGAACATTTCATCTCGAGTGCTTTTTTTTTTCTTTCTAATCTTCACTAGCCTCTGGGAAGGAGAAGATCCTGTGATCATTGAAACACATGCAGCTGGTGGAGAAAAAAAAAAGGGACAGCGGTATTTAAAAAGACACATTTTATAAAACACTGGCTACACTCTTTCAGGGTAAACCTTGCTGTTAACATTACATACATAGCACATGTGCTTTCGTTACAAGGTCGCATTTTGCCTCCCCCCACCGCGTGGCTACCCCCTCAACCCTCCCCCCTCCCTGTGGCTAACAGCGGGGAACATTTCTGTTCAGCCGCAGGCAAACAGCCCAGCAGGAATGGGCTCCTCTGAGTGTCCCCTGAAGAAAAGCACCCTATTTCAACCAGGTGACCATGGATTATATCTCACTCTCCTGAGGATAACACAGAGAGATAAAGAACGGATGTTGCTTGAACGCCAGCAAACATACACTGCAATGCTTTGTTGTACAATGATTCCCGAGTACGTGTTACTGGCCTGGAGTGGTAAAGTGTCCTACCATGAAGGACGCAATAAGTCTGCCCTCCCCAGAAACCTTTTGCAAAGGCTTTGGGAGTATATCCAGGAGAGCCGCGAATGCCAGGGCAAAGTAATCCTTTCACATGCTTGCTTTTACACCATGTATAGTATTTTAAAAGGTACACTCACCGGAGGTCCCTTCTCCGCCTGCTGGGTCCAGGAGGCAGCCTTGGGTGGGTTCGGGGGGTACTGGCTCCAGGTCCAGGGTGAGAAACAGTTCCTGGCTGTCGGGAAAACCGGTTTCTCCGCTTGCTTGCTGTGAGCTATCTACAACCTCCTCCTCATCATCATCTTCTTCGTCCCCAAAACCTGCTTCCGTATTGCCTCCATCTCCATTGAAGGAGTCAAACAACACGGCTGGGGTAGTGGTGGCTGAACCCCCTAAAATGGCATGCAGCTCATCATAGAAGCGGCATGTTTGGGGCTCTGACCCGGAGCGGCCGTTCGCCTCTCTGGTTTTCTGGTAGGCTTGCCTCAGCTCCTTCAGTTTCACGCAGCACTGCTTCGGGTCCCTGTTATGGCCTCTGTCCTTCATGCCCTGGGAGATTTTGACAAAGGTTTTGGCATTTCGAAAACTGGAACGGAGTTCTGATAGCACGGATTCCTCTCCCCATACAGCAATCAGATCCCGTACCTCCCGTTCGGTCCATGCTGGAGCTCTTTTGCGATTCTAAGACTCCATCATGGTCACCTCTGCTGATGAGCTCTGCATGGTCACCTGCAGCTTGCCACGCTGGCCAAACAGGAAATGAGATTCAAAAGTTCGCGGTTCTTTTCCTGTCTACCTGGCCAGTGCATCTGAGTTGAGAGTGCTGTCCAGAGCGGTCAAAATGGAGCACTCTGGGATAGCTCCCGGAGGCCAATACCGTCGAATTGTGTCCACAGTACCCCAAATTTGACCCGGCAAGGCCGATTTAAGCGCTAATCCACTTGTCAGGGGTGGAGTAAGGAAATCGATTTTAAGAGCCCTTTAAGTCGAAATAAATGGCTTCATCGTGTGGACAGGTACGGGTTTACATCGATTTAACGCTGCTAAATTCGACCTAAAGTCCTAGTGTAGACCAGGGCTAAGGTTGAATTTCTCCGTAGTAATTCCTGTAATGGTTCAATGACAGAAGCATAATTGGGAATGAATTTTGCATACCAGGAGGTAAGACCCAAAAAGGAACGTAAGGTTTGCAAATCTGTTGAAGGAGGAGCATTTGAAATTGCCAGTATATAATCTGGATCAGGTTTTAGTCCAGCCTATGAAATTGTATGTCCCAGAAAGGAGAGTTCAGTTTGTCTAAATTTGCATTTGGAACTATTGAGCTGGAGGCCTGCTGTGCTGATGCAGTTTAGTACAGACTGCAGGTTATTGTCATGCTCCTCAGAAGTATTTCCAAACATGATAATATCATCCAGATAGCACTGAACTTCATGTTGATTCTTCAGAATCAATTACATCATTTTTTGAAAGGCACTTGGGGCAGATGTGAGACGATATGGAACATGTTTAAAACGAAAGAGTCCCTCATGTGTAATAAATGCTGTGAGGTCTCTGCTATCTTCATGCAACATAACCTGGTGGTATGCGCTCTGCAAATCAAGAATAGAAAACATCTTTGCTCCATGGAGTTCTGCAAATACTTCTTCTATGTGAGGAAGAGGATGGCTGCCAATCACAATAGCTTTATTTGGCTCCCTTAAGTCCACACAAAGGCGAATGCCTCCACCCTTCTTCTGCGTCACTACTATATGTGAAACCCATTCCGAGGAGTCGATCTCTTCAATAATGTCCTTTTGAATAAGTTTTCTAAATTCCTCTGAAACAGCTTCCCTGACTGAAAATGGTAAGCACCATAATTTCTGTCGTACAGGCATCACATTATTCTGCATTTTAAGTTTATGCAGAAACCCATAAGCACAACCGAGTTTCTCCTCAACCTGGTGTTGGGTCCCAGCTGAAACTGGTGAAGCAAGAGTGCTTTGCTGAGGAAGATCAATTCGTCCATTAACTACCCTGAGATTTAAATCAGCCAATAAATCTCTGCCAAGGATAGGAGTGCCTTTGTGGACAATGTAGAACTATGCAGTTACACAGCAATTACCAAAAGTAACTATTGCTGGCAGGCAGCCATGTACTGGAATATGGTTTTTCAAATAGCACCTCAAGTGAAGTTTGGGTTCAGTAAGAGGCACATCTTTCAAGTAATGCAGATAGAGGGAATCAGGTAGTATAGATACTGCTGAGCCAGCGTCCAACATTAGCTGAATAGAGAGTGTGGTTTGCCTGAGCGTATGGTGGAAATGTTTACAGTGCACTTTATCTGTTCTGGAATATGTGCAGTAGTGATTTTGTCCACACTCAGCATAGTAACATAGAATCATAGAATTATAGAATATCAGGGTTGGAAGGGACCTCAGGAGGTCATCTAGTCCAACCCCCTATTCAAAGCAGGACCAATCCCCAACTAAATCATCCCAGCCAGGGCTTTGTCAAGCCTGATCTTAAAAACTTCTAAGGAAGGAGATTCCACCACCTCCCTAGATAACGCATTCCAGTGTTTCACTACCCTCCTAGTGAAAAAGTTTTTCCTCATATCCAACCTACATCTCCCCCACTGCAACTTGAGACCATTACTCCTTGTTTTGTCATCTGCTACCCCTGAGAACAGTCTAGAGCCATCCTCTTTGGAACCCCCTTTCAGGTAGTTGAAAGCAGCTATCATATCCCCCCTCATTCTTCTCTTCTGCAGACTAAACAATCCCAGTTCCCTCAGCCTCTCCTCATAAGTCATGTGTTCCAGTCCCCTAATCATTTTTGTTGCCCTCTGCTGGATGCTTTCCAATTTTTCCACATCCTTCTTGTAGCGTGGGGCCCAAAACTGGACACAGTACTCCAGATGAAGCCTCACCAATATCGAATAGAGTGGAACGATCACGTCCCTTGATCTGCTGGAAATGCCCCTACTTATACATCCCAAAATGCCATTGGCCTTCTTGGCAACAATGGCACACTGTTCACTCATATCTAGCTTCTCGTCCACTGTAACCCCTAGGTCCTTTTCTGCAGAACAGCTGCCGAGCCATTCGGTCCCTAGTCTGTAGCAGTGCATGGGATTCTTCCGTCCTAAGTGCAGGACTCTGCAGTTGTCCTTGTTGAACCTCATCAGATTTCTTTTGGCCCAATCCTCCAATTTGTCTAGGTCCCTCTGTATCCTATCCCTACCATCCAGAGTATCTACCTCTCCTCCCAGTTTAGTGTCATCTGCAAACTTGCTGAGGGTGCAATCCACACCATCCTCCAGATCATTAGTGAAGATATTGAACAAAACCGGCCCGAGGACCGATCCTGGGGGCACTCCACTTGATACCAGCTGCCAACTAGACATGGAGCCATTGATCACTACCCGTTGAGACCGACAATATAGCCAACTTTCTATCCACCTTATCGTCCATTCATCCAGCCCATACGTCTTTAACTTACTGGCAAGAATACTGAGGGACACCGTGTCAAAAGCTTTGCTAAAGTCAAGGAACAACACGTCCACTGCTTTCCTCTCATCCACAGAGCCAGTTATCTCGTGATAGAAGGCAATTAGATTAGTCAGGCATGACTTGCCCTTGGTGAATCCATACTGACTGTTCCTGATCCCTTTCCTCTCCTCAAAGTGCTTCAGAATTGATTCCTTGAGGACCTGTTCCATGATTTTTCCAGGGACTGAGGTGAGGCTGACTGGCCTGTAGTTCCCAGAATCCTCCTTCTTCCCTTTTTTAAAGATGGGCACTACATTAGCCTTTTTCCAGTCATCCGGGACTTCGCCTGATCGCCATGAGTTTTCAAAGACAATGGCCTATAGCTCTGCAATCACATTTGCCAACTCCTTTAGCACTCTCGGATGCAGCGCATCCGGCCCCATGGATTTGTGCTCATCCAGCTTTTCTAAATAGTCCTGAACCACTTCTTCCTCCACAGAGGGCTGGTCACCTCCTCCCCATGCTGTGCTGCCCAGTGCAGTAGTCTGGGAACTGACCTTGCTCGTGAAGACAGAGGCAAAAAAAGCATTGAGTACATTAGCTTTTTCCACATCCTCTGTCACTCGGTTGCCTCCCTCATTCAATAAGGGTCCCACACTTTTCTTGACTTTCTTTTTGTTGCTAACATACCTGAAGAAACCCTTCTTGTTACTCTTAATATCTCTTGCTAGTTGCACCTCCAGGTGTGATTTGGCCTTCCTGATTTCACTCCTGCATGACCAAGCAATATTTTTATACTCTTCCCTGGTCATTTGTCCAGTCTTCCACTTCTTGTAAGCTTCCTTTTTGTGTTTAAGGTCAGCAAGGATTTCACTGTTAAGCCAAGCTGATCGCCTGCCATATTTACTATTCTTTCTACACATCGGGATGGTTTGTCCCTGTAATCTCAATAAGGATTCTTTAAAATACAGCCAGCTCTCCTGGACTCCTTTCCCCCTCATGTTGTTCTCCCAGGGGATCTTGCCCATCATTTCCCTGAGGTTGTCAAAGTTTGCTTTTCTGAAGTCCAGGGTCTGTATTCTGCTGCTCTCCTTTCTTCCCTGTGTCAGGATCCTGAACTCTACCATCTCATGGTCACTGCCTCCCAGGTTCCCATCCACTTTAGCTTCCCCTACTAATTCTTCCCTGTTTGTGAGCAGCAGGTCAAGAAGAGCTCTGCCCCTAGTTGGTTCCTCCAGCACTTGCACCAGGAAATTGTCCCCTACACTTTCGAAAAGCTTCCTGGATTGTCTGTGCACCCCTGTACTGCTCTCCGAGGAGATATCAGGGTGATTGAAGTCTCCCATGAGAACCAGGGCCT
Organism: Chelonia mydas; assembly: GCF_015237465.2. Taxonomy (NCBI): domain Eukaryota; kingdom Metazoa; phylum Chordata; order Testudines; family Cheloniidae; genus Chelonia; species Chelonia mydas. The sequence goes on from NC_057855.1 coordinate 56,339,157, forward strand.
GCAATCTAGTAACTTCCATTTGTTGCCGGAAGAAAGCCTTGTCCACCTCATCCCCCTGATCTGGTGGTCTATAGCAGACTCCCACCACAACATCACCCTTGTTGCTCATGCTTCTAAACTTAATCCAGAAAGTCTCAGGTTTTTCTGCAGTTTCATACTGGAGCTCTGAGCAGTCATACTGCTCCCTTACATACAGTGCAACTCCCCCACCTTTTCTGCCCTGCCTGTCCTTCCTGAACAGTTTATTTCCATCCATGACAGTACTCCAGTCATGGGAGTTATCCCACCAAGTCTCTGTGATTCCAATCACATCATAATTCGTTGACTGTGCCAGGACTTCCAGTTCTCCCTGCTTGTTTCCCAGCCTTCTTGCATTTGTGTAAAGGCACTTGAGATAACTCGCTGATTGTCCCTCTTTCTCAGTATGAGGCAGGAGCCCTCCCCTCTCGCACGCTCCTGCTCGTGCTTCCTCCCAGTATCCCACTTCCCCACTTACCTCAGGGCTTTGGTCTCCTTCCCCCGGTGAACCTAGGTTAAAGCCCTCCTCACTAGGCTACCCAGCCTGCTTGTGAAGATGCTCTTCCCTCTCTTCGTTAGGTGGAGCCCGTCTCTTCCTAGCACTCCTCCTTCTTGGAACACCATCCCATGGTCTAAGAATCCAAAGCCTTCTCTCCGACACCACCTGCGTAGCCATTCATTGACTTCCACGATTCGACGGTCTCTACCCAGTCCTTTTCCTTCCATGGGGTGGATGGACGAGAACATCACTTGCTCCTCAAACTCCTTTATCCTTCTTCCCAGAGCCACGTAGTCTGCAGTGATCCACTCAAGGTCATTCTTGGCAGTATCATTGGTGCCCACATGGAGAAGCAGGAAGGGGTAGCGATCCGAGGGATTGATGAGTCTCTGCAGTCTCTCCGTCGTATCGTGAATCCTAGCTCCTGGCAAGCAGCAGACTTCTCGGTTTTCCCAGTCGGGTCGGCAGATAGATGACTCAGTCCCCCTGAGGAGAGAGTCCCTGACCACCACCACCCGCCTCCTTCTCTTGGGAGCGGTGGTCGTGGAACCCCCATCCCTAGGACAGTGCATCTCATGCCTTCCAATCGGCAGAGTCTCCTTCTGTTCCCTTCCCTCAGATGTATCATCTAGTCCACTCTCCGCATTAGTACCTGTGGAGAGAACATGAAAATGGTTACTTACCTGTATCTGCGTTGCTGGTACATGGACGCTCCCCTTTCTTCTTCTGGAGGTCATATGCTGCCAAATTTCTTCACCGTCCTTCTGTCCCCGCTGCGCAGCTTGCTCTGAATCTTCAGAACATTGTGTCCTTAGAAGCATATCCTGACGTCTGTCCAGGAAATCTTCAGTTTCTCTTATGCAATGCAGGGTCGATACCTGTTGCTCCAGACCTTGAACCTTCTCTTCCAATATGGAGACCAGCCTGCACTTTGTACAGACAAAGTCACTTCTGTCCTGTGGAAGAAAGACAAACATGGCACATCCAGTGCAGGTCACAATAGCTGAACGCTCCCCATCCATATTACCTTCCTTCTACGAGCTTCTTCAGGAGTTGTAGTAACTACTCAGAGAAGCTGGCAAGATGTAAGCCCCAGTGGGCTCTCCGCAGGCGAACTCCCCAGGCGAACTCCTCCCTCTTTAGCTGCTCTGCTGTTTGCCACTCAGCTGGTTCACAGGTGACTGGCTTTTTATAACAGTCAGGCCCACTCAAGGCTCACCTGGAACAAAGCACAGTGGTAACCAGTCACTCAATGAATATCAAATTAGAAAAATTGACTACTCCAGACAATAGCCATGGTGAGCCGCTGATGAGCAGCTCGCAGGCTGAAATACATTTACAGGAAAAGTTCATTGGATAATTTCAAACAACAAGCATATTTGTAACAACGTCTCTGGCTAATTCACAAACAGAAAAAGGGACCAGTCACATGGTTCCAGTGTGCCCTGCCCCAAATGTTCAAAAATCATGAGTCAGGCTTACCAAAAATCATGAGATTGGCTTTAAAATCATGAGATTAAGTAAAAATAATAGAGTTGGCATTCTTTTTTTTGCCTTCCACTTTTGGAGCCTTTAGGGTGCCCTAGGGTCACATTTTGAAGCTTTCTTCGCAGCCATGAGGGCTAGAAACTTAATTTTTCTTTAAGAATGAAGGCTGAAATCATCACATATCCACTTGACTCCAGGAGTTGGGGCTTTAAGGAAAAAAAATATTATCATGAGTCTTGTAGCCACTAATTTTATAGGCTGTTCTATCAGAAGCTGCAGGGGCTCTCTGCTGGTATATATTGTGAATTTCCATACAGGGCCAAATCCACCCCACCCCTATTGGAGTCAATAGATTTGTCAATGAGTTCAGGGACCCCAGGATTTAGCCCCTTGTTTTCTTTCCATTACATTTTTTCACTCTTTCTATCTCTCTTCACTGCCTTTTCCTTTCCCATTCACCTTGTCAGGTACTGGCTGATTTATTTTAGATAGCAAAGAAACCTTCCTTAAACTCTAGCAGCAGTGCAGAGAATATAAACGTGCACCCTGTCCAGGTGCTGCCACACCAACAAGATTTCAGCAATAGTACAGAAATCTTTGCAAGACAGAGCTCCTGAAACATACCACCTCACCCCCAAGTTAAGCCTCCATCAAAATCTAAGTTGTAATTCGGGTTGCCAACAGTCCCATATTACAAGGGATGTCCCTTATTTAAATAGAAAATTGCCTGTCCCATATTAAATCAGCATGGGACGCCTTTTATCTTGTATTTCAACATATTACAAATATTCTTATATTGCAAAGCCAGTTTTATTTTTCCCTTGCCTTCCAGTGATCTCAAGTTTGTAACATTAGACTATGTAATAATGCAAAATCAGTCCTATGGTTTAATGAGCCATGTACCTATAGCACAGAGGTTCCCAAAAGAGGGGGTGCGGCACAATAAGGTTATCGGGGGGCAGGAAGATCTGAAGGGGGAGACAGAAGGGGGCTCTGTTTGGCATGGGGAAGTGGATGGGGCTCTGTTGTAGCTTATCTTGGCTGCCAGGACCAGGCTTCCTGCCCACCTCGCTCCCGCACTGCTGCAGCTGCAGCAGCCACCAACCAGTAGTTATTCTCCTCTGCTGGGGATGCTGGCACAGACTCTGCAAGATGGGAATGGAAGGCTACACCCCAGGAGTACTGACACCACCACCACCCCATCAGACAGAGCCCCTCCTGACCCTGGGCCTTCAGTGCTGTCCTGTTCACTTCCGGAGCTGGGTCGCAATAGCCAGACTGCTGGACTGATGCAGGGAGTGGAAAATTTCCTTAACTGACACATGGTTAGCACCCCCACAACCTATAGTAGTGGGCATCCCACCCCTGGCCCCCATGGCACAGGGCACTCTTCTCCCATAGGAGTGCTAAGAAAACAGTCCCATATTTTTGAAATATAAATGTTAGCAACCCAAGTTTGTCATCTTAATGGCCACCAGCCTCAGGTCCCATTCAAACCTTAGTAGCTAGCCTTCAGCCCCATGCATAACCTTGACGACCAGCCTGAAGGTCCCACTCACAACCCTGGTAACATTTGCCAAGACAGGCAGTGTGAAATCAGCCCCTTCACCCATGGTGAGTCAAATGATCAGGGTTTGCTAAGGGCCCCCCTGGAGGCTTTTCATTACGGGCAAGAAAAACTTAAATACTACTAATGATTAAAAATGTGAGTTTCCCTATAAATCAAGGATGATTTGTGGGCATTAGCTGGTCATGCATGTTAGAGCTGACTGGCTTCATGTGAGGCTCCTCAATAGCATCTCTGTGTTCTAGAGACACTGAGCCCTCTGTGGAGGTGACTATGTCCAATGAGTGCTGCTGGGTCACAAGCCGAGCATGTGACTGGAGAACCATGGGCCTTAGTGAGAGGCCAAACAGAGAGAGTGCCTTGCCTATAAATGCTGGGGCTGGCATTGAGGATGGTGTCTGCTATCCTGTCTTGGGAGTCTCTCCTGCAGCCTCGCCAGTCTTGCCAGCAGGAGATGGTTTTGGGTGCCCTGCGAAATGATTGTAACAATTTTGCTGAGGACCAGAGCGATTTTGACTTTCTTTGGTGCTTTTCATGCTCAGATGCTGCAAGCTTCCTTTTGCAGTGAGCTACCCATGGGGTGGATAGATTTCTCCAATCAGAGAGACTGTCTGACACTTCCCTTCCCCCTGGCCATCACAGGGCATCTCTGTGGCAACCACAGCAATTGCTTAGGTGGAAAAGTAGCATTAAGGAGATTTCAAGTGTCCACTTAGCTGGCCTTTTCTTTCCATTTAACAGCTGGAAACCAAGATAGCAGCCAGCACTTTGTACTTAGACATTTCTCCACAGACTGCCAGCAGTTTGCTTTGTGAACCCTGGCCCACAGACAGCTCTGACTTCTGTGCTGTTCTGTGGTCAGATGGGGTGGCCATGCTGTGCTCACTACGAAACTTCATTTGTATAAAGAAGTATCTCAGAGAGCAAGGGCATTTATGTTCCCTACTGCTTCCAATAGGCCATGGGCACTTAGCATCATTTGCACTGGCTCAAAGGATGGCCAGGAAAGAAAAGCACAAACTTCTAACCATGCAGAGAGCTGGCAGAAAGAGGGGCGCCACCAGCCAGTGGCAGGGGCAGCAGGTAAAAGACCACAGAAAGAGCCACTTCCTTCTAACACTGAACCAAGCAACTTTGTTAAAGTAAGGCAGACAGTACAATGCCTACAGCTCCCGTTTCTCTCTGCTTCACTGCAAATCACTATTACGAGTGTTACTCAGAGCACATCAGCTTTTACATTCCTTTAATAGATGAAAAATAAAGATGTGTTATTTTTCTCCTGCGGAAAGGCACAGAGAGGAAACCACATGTGACAGTGATTAGCCATTTGTTTATTTCTTATTGGAAGGGTAGGTATAAGAACATACCTAGAGTAGAGTAAACGAGAATTGCTTCTGTCTAGAACTAGCCCCAGGCCTCCTGCCACAGATTTAAAGAAACAGTAGACACATGCCTCACAGAAGAGCATCTAAGGTTGTCAACAGGGATACCGGTAAAGCAAGAATGGCACCACGCAGCCAGGAGGAGGATAAGGCAGCAGGAGAGTAACCTGACAATTGTCAGGAGACAAGACAGTGAGAGACAAATGTGGGCTCTTAGCAGGACCTTCAGCACAGAACCTGTAGCAAGGAGTGAGCAATGCAAGTTGCCTTCTCTAGCAAAACCTCCTGGTTGAGTAGCACTGTGTGTGCAGTGACTTGTTTTCAGCCCTGTGCAGTGTGGCAAATTGCCGGCACTACTTTGATGGGTCTCATGCTTTCTCTTCTTGGGGAGAGTTCAGGGCACCATTTCTTGCCCCCTGAACTGGGTATTAACTGCCCCGCTAGTGTCCTAGAGGAAGGGGAGTGGAGATGGAGGAAACCGGGCCTGCCCTCTACTCCGGGTTCCAGCCCAGGGGCCCTAGGGATAGCGGTAAACCGCTTGAACTAGCGGTTCCTTCCCCTGGGCTACTTCCCTCTCCTGCCCTTCAGCTTGTGGGGCTTCCTGCCCTCCCTCTGCACAAACCAGGTGTCCCTTTACCTAGGGTCTTCATCTTCTTAACCCACCGCAGCACTTCTCCAAACTCTCCTCTGCTTCCCTCCAAACTGCTCTCTGCTCCAACACCAATCCACTCTGCTTCAACTCCTCCAAACTGCTCTTTGCTCCAATGCCAATCCACTCTGCTTCAACTCCGCCAAACTGCTCTCTGCTCCAGCATCAATCCATTCTGCTTCAACTCCTTTCCTGGTGTGATTGAAGCAGGGGGGTTTTATCAGGTGACTGGCTTCAGGTGCTTTAATTGGATTCAGGTGCTTTAATTAACCTACAGCAAATTTTCTTCCCTCTACAGGGAATAAGACTCCCTTCTAGTACTCTCCTGCTGCCCTCTGGCCTGGGCTTTCCTTGCTTTTTGCCCCTGCTTTAGTTCCCCCCCCCCGCGACCAGGCCAGATGCTTTTTCTTCGTTTTGTTTTTTGTTGTTGTTTTTTTTTTTTTTTGCTGAAGTTCGAGTGCTGGTCGGCTGCCAACTTGCCTGCCAGCCCCCCCATGCCTGCCCTCGGACACTGCTACTGCTTCAGCTGCAACCCCCAGAGGAGGGGGGGAGGACTGCCGACCCGCTCCCCAGAGGAGGGGGGTGGATGCCCCCAGACCCAACCGTTTTGCTGTTCGTTTGTGGATTCGTAATTAATCACCTTCTTATCTTTGCTTGGCATTTTTGGAATGCTCCACAAAGTCCGGGAGAGAAGACAGCTGACAGAGACATCGCCAGGGAAGCTAAAATCATCGTGGAGGGGGGCCGTAAGACTGAGTAACTTTTGAACTGTACTCTCGTGTGGGGGGAGTTTGACTGTGTCTTAACTGCGTTTGTAGGGGCACAGGGGGTGTGGCATGGAGCTGTCCCCCGCTCCATCGGTGCCCCCCCCAACACTACTACAACCGTCACGGCCTCCCTGCCGTCCGTCCCTGCTGGCAACTTGCCATCTGCCTGTAACCTCAACTGCTTGCTTTGAATTCCATCATCCAGACCAGACACAACAGCCGACCAAACGAGACTCTTTGGATAAACGCGCGTGGGTCCGCGTTCCCCCCCCCCCCCCGGACTGCCCACCCCACAGTTTGCCTCACTAACTGACCCCAACTCCTATTTCCTTCCCCTGTCCATCCGACCCAATTGGCCCCCGCATGCCTGCAGCCCCAACAGGGAGAAGTGGTTAATCTGTTTCCCCCTCCCCCCTCCTCCTTCTGGTGTCTCCCTGTCTCTCCCTGCTCACAATGGCGGGGAATGAGAGGGTGAGGCCCCTCTAACAAGCTCAGTTGCCCCCCCCACCCAGCCCCCTGCCCAACCCCCAAGCCTCCCCCCCATCACTGCTTCCAAAACACCTGCCACCGCACCTGCTGGGGCATCGGCAGCCGGAGGCACCGGGCGACTATTGCCGCTGCTACGCCCCACCGCCCCCCCAGATTCTAGGGAAAGCCCCCCCTGGTTTAGCCGGAAAGGCCAGGGTGCGAAGAAGGGGAAGGGCCCTGCCACAACCACCAAGCCATCCATGGCAGGGGCTGCCCCCACCGCTGTGGCCTCGTCATCGACCATGGCGTCCCTCCCCGCTGTTCCCTCCACCAGCTCTGCGAGCGTCCCCTCCCCTGGCCCCCAGGGCGTATGCCCGGGCGGTGGCAGCTGCCCCCCGCCTGCCGCCTCGTCATCTCGCCTACCCACCACCTCCATTACCATCAATAGCGGCTGGGGCCCCTTTCCTACCATGACCAGGAAGCATGGCGTCCGTTGCCTCCTGGTGCCCTCCTCGCCCCACGTGGAGACATACGTGCAGGCGTTGGCGAGGGTGGTAGGACCCACGGCTATTGTGGCGGCCTCCAAAATGTATGGGAAGGTCGTCTTTTTCTTAGCATCGGAGGCTGCCACCCAGGAGGCGGTGGAGAAGAGCCACCGGGGGGGGGGTGTTTGTCCCCCTGGAGCCGCTAGAAGACCTGGGTGTCCGCCTCATCCTGACCTCTGTCCCTCCTTTTCTACCCAATGCCGCCCTGTTACCCTGTCTCTCCATCCTGGGGAAACCCGTTTCTGTCATCAGCCCTCTCCCGTTGGGCTGCAAGGACCCCACCCTCCGTCACGTCCTCTCGTTCTGCCGGCAAGTGCAGCTTCTACCGCTGCCAGCGGCACGTGATGGAGAGGCGCTCGAGGGGTCCTTCCTAGTCCCCTACCAGGGAGCCCGCTATCGGGTCTACTATTCCACAGGAGAGGCCCGGTGCTACCTCTGCCGATCAGCGGGGCATGTCCGAAGAGACTGCCCCTTGGCCCGGCGGGGAGGGGCACCCGAGACCCCCCGAGACCCGGCAGGACATCGGCTCCGTCGTTGCCGACGCCCTGGCAGCCCGACATCTGAAACCACCTCTCCCTCCTGCTCGATCCACCGCTGCTCCTGCCCGGGCCCAAGAGACACCTCCCCTACACCGCCCAGATGAGTGAGGGAGCCCCGCCCTTGCTGTTAACAATCCAGCAGAGCCTATGGAGGAGGGTGCAGCAAAGATATTACCGGGCATAGGAGAGGGCCCGCTGCAAGGAGAACCGCCCCCCCCATGCTGCCTCACCGTTACCCCCCCGAGTTCCCCGAACCATCGCCTCTGCCCCCCAACACGACCCCTGCTAACCAGCCCCCAGACGATGCTATGGAGGGCTGGACCCTAGTCCAGGGAAAGCGAGGCAAGCAGAAGGCTCGAGCTCCGCTGCACCTATCCGATGCGGAGGCCCCCCTGAAGACCAGGAAGGGAGGCACTGACACTGAGCCTTCCGCTATGCCCACGAGTGAGATCCATCCGCGGGTGTTGGGAGGGGAAGACAAAATAGCACTGGAAGGTAGAATCTCCCCTCTACGGGAGACCCTCCCCTCCGAGACCCTGAGGAAAACCCCTTTCTGCCCGAATATCACCCGAACCCCCCTCAAACCCCGAAGCGACCGTTGTAGTGGGCGCCAGAGGGGAGACCCCTGGGGTGGCAGAAGATGACCTCTCCTCCATGTATGAGGAGATCGAGGCCCTAGGTTTGACCCCGGTCACCCAGGGAGAGAATGATCTACTGCCGGCTGGCCCTTGATCTAGGCAACCTTACCCCAGTCCCCCTTCTTCCCATGCTCCCTCCCCCTAACCGCCTTCCCGGGCGAGCACCCTGCAGAAGGTGGTCCACCACCTGATGCCATGGCTGCCAAATCTGCCACAGAGCCTGCGCCTAGCATCACTGGGAGCCCCCTCCCCACCCCCTTAACCCTCGAATCTGTTCGGGAGGCACCACCTCTCAGCTGCTTGCCTCCCGAAGCCCAGAGCCTCGCCTCTGCCCCCGCCCCCACCCCCACCCCTGTCCCTGCCCAATCCACCTCCTCCTGTAATGCTATTGCCGCCCCTGGGGTTATTTCTTTCCCGTTTTTTGAGGATTCCCCCCAAGGAGCAGCCTTTGCATTTTCCTGCCGCAACCCATTAGGAGCTGCAATTTTCCTTCCGCCATTCCATTCTACCCCAAGGCTTGAGACGGACCTAATAACTTTAGCCTGTCAGATGCCCCATCGGTGGTCTGCACCCTGCCTGCCCGCCACAGCGGACCACGAGGCTGCACCAAGAGCACCACCAGGGAATAACCCGGAAATCGCAACCCCACCCCCCCATGAGCTGCGAAAAGCATTGAGAGAGTTTTTAGAAGACTTCTGTGGCTCCCGCAACAGGGTACAGCTAGCTCTCCAGCTATGGGGGGACTTTGATCAAATCCTCCAGGCCACAAGCGCCCTTATAAAGGAGGGTAAAGGGAAAGGAAGGCACGGTGGCCTACGGGTGGGCCCGCAGCTTCTGTGGTGATTTACTCACTTACGGGATGGGTCACGGATTGTTGCGCGACCCGCCGGGGGCTGCGAACACCCCCGCCAACAAGGAACCCCCCCCCCCCCAGCCCTCCGCATGACGCCCCTCATTATTGCAACTTTGAACACCAGGAGCTGTAGGATGGCTCTCAGCAGGTCCCAAGTGCTCTCTTACCTTCAGGAAGGGGGGTACTCTGTGGTTTTCCTGCAGGAGACCCATACGGATCCGACTGCCGAGGACAGCTGGGGGCTGGAGTAGGGGGACGGGGTCTACTTCAGCCACTTCACGATTCGACAAGCTGGAGTGGCGACCCTGTTCTCCCCCAACCTACGGCCCGAGGTGCTAGGGGTCACTGAGGCCATGCCGAGCCACGTGCTGCATCTCCGAGTCCGTATGGAGGGGCTCGTGGTCAACCTCGTTAACATCTATGCCCCGACAACAAGCCCGAAGCGGCCGCAATTCTATCAGCTGGAGTCCGACTTCCTCAGCACCCTAGATTCTCACGAGTGCTTAGTCCTGGGAGGGGACTTTAACACCACCCTCGAGGAACAGGACTGCTCAGGGGCCGAGGTGAGCCTGGCCGCTGCGAACATTGTCCGAGAAATAGTTGAACATCACTCCCTAGTAGACATCTGGCGTGACCACCACCCAGATGACACTTCCACGTTTACCTTTGTCTGGGTGGAGGCCCATCAGTCACACCACTCTCGGTTGGACCGTATTTATTTATCCCGTTTCCATCTTTCACAGGCCCACTCCTCCAACATTCGGCCAGCCCCATTTTCCTACCATCATCTAGCCACCATAACAGCCTCCCTCCGTGCAGAGAGGCCGGGGCCGGCCTATTGGCACTTTAACAACAGCCTGTTGGAGGATGAGGGCTTTGTGACTTTCTTCTGGGAGTTTTGGCTGGCCTGGCAAGAGCAGCGGTGTGCCTTTCCCTCGGCGCGGCGATGGTGGGATCTAGGGAAGGTGCGTGCCAAGCTCTTCTGTTGTGACTACACCCGGGGCACCAGCCGACGGAGAAATGCAGCTATAGAGCAGTTGGAACCGGAAGTCTTAGAGATGGAGAGGTGTCTGGCCGCCAGCCCAGAGGACCCGTTCCTCTGCGGAGCATGCCGGGAGAAGCGGGAGGAGCTCCGGGCCCTCGAGGACCATCGGGCCCGAGGTACCTTTGTTCGATCCCGCATCCGCCTCCTTCGGGAGATGGATCGCGGCTCCCGTTTCTTGTACACCCTGGAGAAAATGAGGGGGGCCAAGAAACAAGTCACCTGCCTTCTAGCAGAAGGCGGCGCCCCCCTCACGGATCCGGTGGAGATGTGTGGGAGGGCCTGTGACTTCTACACAAGCCTTTTCTCCCCGGATCCGACCGATCCTGGTGCTTGCAGAGTGCTCTGGGAGGAACTCCCCACGGTCAGCGTGGGCGACCGAGACCGACTAGAGCTGCCTCTCACCCTGGCCGAGTTCTCGGAAGCCCTCCGTTGCATGCCCACCAATAAATCGCCAGGCATGGACGGGCTGACCGTGGAGTTCTACTGCGCGTTCTGGGACATCCTTGGCCCAGACCTAGCCACTGTCTGGGCCGAGTCTTTGCAGGGCGGGGTCCTCCCTCTTTTGTGCAGGTGAGCAGTGCTCGCCTTGTTGCCGAAGAAGGGGGACCTCCACAATTTACGAAACTGGCGTCCCGTCTCGCTCCTTAGCATGGCCTACAAAATCGTAGCGAAAGCAATCTCGCTGCGGCTAGGGTCCGTGATGGCGGACGTGAGCCACCCAGACCAGACCTATACTGTCCCGGGTCGCAGCATTTTTGACAACCTATTTCTAGTCCGAGACCTTTTGGAACTCGGGCGTAGAGACGGTCTGTCGTTCGCCCTCCTGTCTCTTGATCAGGAGAAGGCGTTCAATTGAGTTGACCATGGGTACCTCCTGGGCACTCTGCAGGCGTTTGGATTCAGACCTCAGTTTGTGAGTTTTCTGCAGGTGCTGTATGCTTCTGCGGAGTGTCTGATTTGGCTCAACTGGACCCTGACCGAACCGGTCAGCTTCGGGCGAGGAGTATGGCAGGGATGCCCCCTCTTGGGCCAGCTGTATGCTCTGGCGATTGAGCCCTTCCTCTGTCTCCTCTGCAGGAGGTTGACGGGGTTGGTGCTGCGGGAGCCGGAGCTGCGGCTGGTCCTGTCGGTGTACGCCGATGACGTGCTTCTCGTGGTCCAGGACCCGGGGGACTTGGCGCAGGTGGAGGCTTGCCAGGCCATCTATTCGGCAGCCTCCTCCTCCTGAGTCAACTGGGTCAAGAGCTCTGGCTTGGCAGCGGGGGAATGGCGGCGGGTGAGCTCCCTCCCACCCTCGCTTCAGACCATCCGGTGGAGCGCGGGTCCACTGCTCTACCTAGGCGTTTACCTTTCTGCCACGCACCCTTCTCCGCCAGAGAACTGGCAAAATTTAGAAGGCGGGGTGATAGAGCGGCTCCGGAAATGGACGAGGCTACTCCGATGTCTATCCCTCCAAGGGAGAGCATTGGTGCTTAACCAACTAATCCTGTCCACGCTCTGGTACCGGCTCAACACCCTGGTCCCGGCTCCGGGTTTCCTGACCGACCTCCGGACATCGATTCTAGAGTTCTTTTGGTCAGGAATGCACTGGGCCCCTGTTGGGGTTCTCCATCTACCCCTGAAGGAAGTAGGGCAGGGCCTGAAGTGTCTGTACACTCAGGTCCGTGTCTTCCGCCTCCAGGCCCTGCAAAGGCTCCTTTATAGTGCAGGTAGTTCGACGTGGAGCATATTGGCACATGCCTTCCTGCGCCACTTCCTAGGGCTCTGATATGACTGGCAGCTCTTTTATCTTTGTCCGAGAGGTTTTCCGTGAGACCTCTCCGGGCTGCCGGTCTTCTACCAGGACCTCCTCCGGACCTGGAAACTGTTTTCAATGACCAGGTCCATGGCGGCCACCGTGGGGGCAGATCGCCTCGTGGAGCCCCTGCTACACAACCCCCAGCTCAGTGTGCAGGTGGCGGAGTCCCGCTCGGTGCGCCAGAGTTTGGTCCTGGAGGAAGTCATGAGAGTCGGAGACCTCCTGGATTACGACTGGGGAGACTGGCTGGATCCCCTGATGCTCGCTCGGCGCATGGGGTTCTCCAGACCTCGTACCCCCTGGCACGTACTTCAGGAGGTGAAGGCCGCCTTGACGCCCATTGCTCGGGCTTATCTCAACAGAGCCCTGCGCGAGGGCGCACCCTGCCCACCCTCTATCCCAGGCCCGCCGGACCTTTCAATTGGGCCCCTACCCCGTAGATCCCAACAAACCCCTCACCCTTTCACTGCGAACCGGCTGGATGAACTGCAGCCGGTCAGCTTTCAAATTGCTCCACGGAAATATCTATACACACTCACGCTTCACACCCTTCATGCCCACACCCTGATGTCCCGCCCCGATACAAAGTGGTGGGACCTCCTGCCATCTTTGGAGTGTGAGCAACCCCGGTGGGCCAGCCTGTATTCCACCTTGGTCCCAAGGTCCGTCGGGGAAATTAGTTGGTGGCTCCTTCACGGAGCTGTGAGCACGGGCATGTTTTTGACGCGGTTCACCCCCATCCCGGATACTTGCCCCTTTTTGCAACGTGAGGGAAACCCTGGCGCACGTATATTTAGAGTGTGCCAGGCTGCAGCCCCTTTTCCGGCTCCTTACGAATATTTTATTACTCTTTTGGCTACACTTTTCCCCTCACCTTTTTACCTACACACTCCCCATCTGTGGCCCCACAAAATTGAGAGATCTCCTGGTTAACCTCCTCCTAGCCCTAGCTAAAACAGCCATTTATAAAACCAGAGAGGGGAGGTTGGCTAATGAAGCGTCCTGCGATTGTAGGGCCGTTTTCCGATCCTCAGTACATTCACGTAGCCGGGCGGAGTTCCTCTGGGCAGCATCCACCGACTCCCTTGACGCCTTCGAGGAGCAGTGGGCGCTGTCCAAGGTTCTCTGCTCGGTGACCCCATCCGGTTCCCTCCGTCTGACCCTTTGATTGATGGGAAGAGCGAGAGACCCCAGCCCCAGCCGTTGCCGCTGTGGATACCATCATTACTGTCACCTAGGAGGGGTCCTATCACACGTGGGTGTACGTCCCCCCCACCCCCAAACCGCCCACCCCACAGCCGTGCCCATCTTGTCGGGCACTCTCAGGAGAGGAATAATCGGTGACACTGGGCGTGGCACTAGGTAACTCGAAGGGGTGGAAGACCATGACTGTCGAGGAAGCCCCCCCGCTCTAGGCCACCAGGTGACTCAGGAGGGTGGAAGACCACGAGTATCGAGGAAGCCCCCCGGCTCTGGGCCCAGGCTAGCCCGAACACTTCTCCGTCCTTAAGGCTGCTGTGTTATACCTTGTGTTTGCCTTTGTTTTGTTGCATAGTTTTGCTTTATTTTTTTTGGTGATTCTTTGTAAGTGTTACACAAATAAAATTCTTTTCTGCTTTAAAAAAAAACACTCTCCTGCTGCCCTCTGGCCATGCTGTATCACAGCAGTCAGAGGGAATGACTCCATCACACAGGACTTTGGAGAAAGGGGTAGAGCAGAAAACTGGAGATCTTCTTCTTACCATCTCTTCATCAAATGCTTATAGCCACTTCATATCCATCTCCCGAATTGTTTCACTGCTGCAGTACAGTCGCAATGGGTCATCTACAGCGTCGGAAGCCAGGATGTTCAGGCCTGAAAGCATGGACCTCTACCACATAAGCTAACAGAATAAATCCTGTAGCTGGGAGAATTAGTGGGCTCTTATCATCTTATTAGGACCAGCCACCGGAGGAGAATGTAACACACACTGTCAGGGATTTATGCTATGAACATGCTCGCAACTCTTCCTGTTCTTCCCAGCTAGGGTTGCCAGGTGTCCAGTTTTCGACCTGAACGCCCGGTCAAAAACTGACTCTGGCGGCTTCGGTCAGTGGTGCAGCTGCCTGCCTTGGCTCTGCATAGCTCCCAGAAGCAGCCACCAGATCCTTGTGGCCCCTAGGCACAGGGAATCTCCACATGCTGCCCCCGCCCAAGTGCTGGGTCCCCAGCTCCCATTGGCTGGGAACCATGACCAATAGGAGCTGTGGGTACACCGCCTGTGGGCACGAGGGTGGCACCGCATAGTGTCCCTGGCCGCCCATGTGTCTAGGGTCTGTAGGGCCCTGGTGGCTGCCTCCTGGGAACCCCGCACTCCCTCATGCACCCCAACCCCCGCCCCAGCCCGGATCCCCTCATGCACCCAAACTTCCCTCCTGGAGCCCTCACCCCCTCCTGTACCCCAAACCCCGCATCTCCTGCCCCGAGCCCCCTCCTGCACCCCAAATCCCTCATCCTGGCCCCATCCCAGAGTCCACACCTCCAGCCAGAGCCCTCACCCCCTTTACCCCACCCTCGCTCACTTTTGCTAGCCTGGGGCAGGGGGTTGGGGTATGAGTAAGCGACAGAGGGAGGGGGGATGGAGTGAGTGGTGGAGGGGCCTCAGAGAAGGGGTGGGGCATGGGCATGGCCTATGGGAAAGGGCAGGGGTGTTTGGTTTTGTGCTATTAGAAAGTTAGCAACCCTATAATCCCAGCTCATCAATAAAACCTCTCCCTTTTCTAGGGCCTTCTAGGTTTTTTGCCTCCTTTGATCCTAGACTTAGCCTTGAGGAACATACTGCATTGTAGCCTGGATGGAGCCACCTGTTGTTACCTTAACTTCTTGAAGCTGAATACCCGAGAGCCTGTCTTATATGTAAAAACAATGAGGAGTCCTTGTGGTACCTTAGAGACTAACAAATGTATTTGGGCATAAGCTTTCACGGGCTAAAACCCACTTAATCAGATGCATTAAGCTTATGCCCAAATAAATTTGTTAGTCTCTAAGGTGCTACAAGGACTTCTCATTGTTTTTGCTGATACAGACTAACACAGCTACCACTCTAAAACCTGTCTTATTTGTGGAATTGTTTTACCTTTGCTGGGGTTCATAACAATCCTCCTTTACAGCCTCCTTTGATTTTACATTCAGACAGGTAACAATACTGATCTGAACAGGGAAACTGAGTCACACATATTATAAAGATAAGATAATACAGACACTTTCCCAGTTTGTCTCACACAGATTCATAGATTATAAAGCCATAAGGAGCCACTGTGATTATCTAGTCTGATCTTCTGTAAATCACAGGCCATAAGACTTCCCTGAATTAATTGCTGTTTGAACTAGAGCATATCTTTGAAAAAAAATCCAGTCTTGATTTAAAACAGGATACCAAGGGATATCTTCCCTGTTTTGCTTAGAAGACCAGAGAACTGAAATAGAAGCTTTCCTACCCCTCGCTTGAAAGGGCAGATATGTTGAATCTTAAAGAGAATTTTTCTTCAAACTGTTCAGCAGGCATTTGAGATAAATTTCTGTTTGTAATGAAAACCCAAACAAACAAAAACGAAAGAGTTTGCAGTGCTCAACTTTCATTTCCTGTTGTCACTTCTGATATCACAATCCTATCAGTTCTCCAGTCATTCAGAGAGTCTTCCCGGAACACAGAGGGGACAACAGCTGGATTTCTAACATCAAAACAAGCAGAAACTTCCCTGCTCCCTAATCATCATCATCTTCTCTTAGGTCTTCTTTAAGCAAAAAATGGCACAGACTCAATTATTTTTTCCTCTTTGCAGATCTATCTATCTATCCACCATTGGCCCCAGGGAAGCTAAGTGGCAGACCCAATGAGAGTAAAGCCATAGTTAATAACAATATTACTGATCATCATAACATGCATGTTCCAGGCTCTCACTTCCCACCGTGAAAGCCTATGTATTCCAATTATGGGCACTATGCATGTCTCATAAAGGCCTTCATGCCAAGGCCATTTAAGTCTTTGATTTAGATGGACTTTGAATCAGAAGGGCCCGGTGAGGAAGTACAGCACATTTGCAGCATTGAACAGCCAATGCAATATGTGATGCATGATAGCTTCATTGCCACGTTCGATGGTGAAACCATCACCTGCCTACATCTCAGGGCTCCACAGGCAGAACTGTGGCTGTGAGATTTGGTGAAGAACTCATTTTCTATCTGTGACATAAACTGATCTTGTGCCCAATGAAGCCACTAGCAAAATGCCGATTGATGTCAAAAATAGAGGATCAGTACCTAAGTGCTGATTTCTATGGCACCTCCCACAGCCATGTATTTAATTTCAAACTATGCAGGCTGATGCAGAACCCTAGAGAGTTGACACCGTTAGGAGACAGTTGTAGGGCCACATGGCTTAGAACCTTCCTAGTCGCATTCAGTTTCTGGAATCAGAGGCTAAAGTCAAAAATAAAAGCCAGGGGCCTGATTCATTCAGGTTGTAACCCCACTGACTGCAATGAGTTAGGCTGAGGACAAGTTGTGTCGCAGATTTTATTTTTTAATTGAAAGCCAGACAATCATGATGATCACTGAAAGGAAGAAGTTTGTTTGCCATTGTTTCTGTGCCTTGCTAATTAACAGCCTTGAGAGTCACCAAGGAACCTTCTCTGGGGCCCAGAGTGCTGCAGAAACATGGGGAGGTTAATTGAAGGCAATGAGAAAAAAAGAACTCAGGCTTTAACCTTCTCAATCTGTGCTTGTTATGCTAACTGAATTGTTCAGGCTGATTTAATGACTCCGCATTACCCTGCTACCTAATTAACCTACTGCCCTGAAACACAGAGTGTCTAAACAAGAACCTCCTGGTATAGGAGCTCCCTCTGTCTACAGGCCCCAAGGTTAAAGAAGATGCTTCCCTCTTTGCCATGTTCAAATCCCTGGGTTGTTTCCAAATGATTCCTATTAAACACAGAAAGGTGACAGCAATTTGGGTATTTCACTTAATTACAACAGAAAAATAGAGCTAACTTTAGCACATTGTACTGATGACAGGATAATATGACTGTAATACCTTTATCCAGTCAGTACTAGGACTAAGACACTTGTAGTGTAATTCACAAGTACAAAGACTCTGCCCATGGCTTTCTTTGGATCAAGTTCTACTTCACTGCACACAGTCTACTCCAGTCATGTTAATGGGGCTGTGTAAACAAGGGCACAATTTGGATCTATAGGCCAGATTTTCACAAGATGGATTCTATTTGTGAGACACGGTGGGTGAATTAATCTCTGTTATTGGACCAACTTCTTCTGGTGAAAAAGACAAGCTTTTGAGCTTACGTATTGCTCTTTGGCCTGAAGGAGAGTTCTGTGTAGCTCGGAAGCTTGTTTGTTTCACCAAAAGAAGTCGGTCCAATAAAAGATGTAATATCTCACCCACCTTGTCTCTCTAATATTTTGGGACCAACACAGCTACAACAATACTCTACTATTAGTGCCAGGCACAAATAATTGTGGGTGAAATTCTGCAGCTACACTTATCTTTGGGTGAAATTTAGGTAATTTATATGTCTAATTAGATTACTTACAGGCCCAGTCAGATACACAGATATCTATGTGACATTAATTGTGCTCAACGATAATTACTGCCCCAACTCTTTGCTCCCAGAAAATTCAAGGCACAAAAATGTCTGTATTGAGAGATGACATTGTAAGGAACCCCATTCCCCTGCTAGCGGATATGACTTGCACCCATTGACTTCAATGGGAGCTGTATCCTGCAGTGAGAGAAACAGTGCAAATGCTGCTGGAATACTGTGTCCAATTCTGGTGTCCACAGTTCAATAAGGATGTTGATAAATTAGAGAGGGTTCAGAGAAGAGCCACCAGAATGATTAAAGGGTTAGAAAGACTCAAGGAGCTCAATTATTTATCTTAACAAAGAGAAAGGTGCTATTACAATCTTTAGTACCTATATGGTGAATAAATATTTAAAAATGGGCTCTTCAAGCTAGCAGAAAAAGGTCTAACCTAATCCAGTGGCTGGAAGTTGAAGCTAGATAAATTCAGACTGGAAATAAGGCGTTTATTTTTAACAGTGCGAGTAATTAACCATTGGAACAATTTACCAAGGGTTGTGTGGGTGCTACATAACTGACAGTTTTTAAATAGAGGCTGGTTGTTTTTCTAAAAGATCTGCTCTAGGAATTATTTTGGGGCAGGTCTCTGGCCTGTGTTATACAAGACATAAGACTAGAAGATCACAATGGTCCCTTCTGGCCTTGGAATCTCTGAATCTATGGCCTGGTCTACACTACAAACTTATGTTGACATAAGCCCCTTTAAGTCAATCTAATAATGTATGTGTCTACGCTACTGAGTCCCTTCCACCGATCTAAGTGGCCTGTAAAGTCAACTTCTGTACTCCACCTCTGCGAGAGGCAAAGCGCTTGATTTGATATCCATGGGTTGACATGGGGATAGTGTAGACACTGCATTGTATAATTCGAATGACTTGGTCTTCAGGAGGTGTCCCACAGAGCTCTGCTGTGACCGCTCTGGAGAGCACTTTCAACTCCACTGCATGTCAGCCAGGTACACAGGAAACAGCTGCTCCCCTGTTAAAGCCCCAGGAACTTTTGATTTTTCATTTCCTGTTTGATCAGCGTGGAGAGCTCGCCAGACCAACTGATCATGGTGACTTAAGGCCGCAAATGTGCTGCAGCCTGGAGTACACAGGAGGTGGTGGATCTTATTGCTGTGTGGGGAGAAGAGTGAAGGCAGAGCTCTGATCCAGCAGAAGAAATGCTGACATCTATGCCAAGATTGCGCATGGCATGGGGGAGAAGGGTACACCAGGGACACACAGCAGTGCTGCGTGAAAATAAAGGAGCTTTGGGAAGCGTACCAGAAGACAAGGGAGGTGAACAGTTGCTCTGGTTCTGCCCCACAGACATGCCGCTTTTATGAGGAGCTGCATGTGATTCATAGAATATCAGGGTTGGAAGGGACCTCAGAAGGTCATCTAGTCCAACCTCCTGCTCAAAGCAGGACCAACCCCCAACTCAGCAGCGACCCAACACCTACCCCAAAATGCTCCTTGGATACCTCCCAGGAGCCCTGGGCGACCTCGAGCAACAACGAGGAGGACATTGTTGACGAGGAAGAGGAGTAGGAGAATGTGAGGCAGGCAAGTGGAGGATCCATTCTCCCTGGCAGCCAAGAACTATTTTTAACACTGGAGCCCATCCCTTCACAGGACCAGTTGGTGGTGAAGCGTGATGCACCTCTGGTGAGTACACATTCCCAATCAAACTGTAGGGCTTACACGCTATTACTTTTTATGTTTAATCTGAACAAAAAAGTAGGTGGAGAGGCTATCGGTGGCCACTCCAGCTCCGCAGAGGGTGCTCTTTGAAAAAGATTGTTTATGTGCATTGGGATAGCCCGGGAATCGTCCATGAAGATCTCTAGGAAGTTTCATAGAGGTACTCTGCAATCCTTTGCAGAAGGTTTCTGGAAAGGTCTGCCTTATTTCGTTCACCGTGGTAGGACACTTTCCCGCACCACTCCAGCATTAACTCTGCTGGCATCATTGCTGCACACAACATTGCAGCATAAGGACGGGTCTGTACCCAGACACTTGCAGCATCTGCTCCCGTGCCACCTCTTTTACCCTCAGGAGAGTGATATTGCGGATGGTCACCTAGGAGAAATGGGGAGATATTCAATGCTAGCTCTTAAACTGCAAACAATTCAACAAGTAATCTGCCCCCCGTATTGTGAAATCTGGGTTGCACAACCACGCTTTCCCAGATGTGCCGTGGTTGTGGTAGGAAGGGATCACCGTGTATTGCAAGCAACATTGAAAAAAAGGGGGAGGGGGGTGGCGGCTTCCTGTTTGTCTCCCACCCGGTGCTGCTTTTGTAAAAAAAACTATTTGGGTGACTAAACTGGTGTCTGTCCTCAAGCACCATCCAGGTTGCTAGGGGACAGGGGGCTGTTCTCAAGGTACAACCTGTGATCCCAAGGATGTCTTCACAAAAGCACAGCACAAAACCTCTCGCCCATGCCTCATGGCCTTACTCACCACAACTGGAGCACAAACTGACTCTTGCAATAGCCAGCGGTTGTGATTACATTGTGACTTGCAGTGAAGTGTATTCAGCAGTGTTTTTTTAATAAACATTTTTTTACTTTGCATCAGAAACAATGTATGCACTTTCAATGCAACCCTTGTGCTCTGCATTCCTTGCAGCTGAAACCTTGTCCGTTGGCGCATCCCCCACACCAGGACAGAGACTTTCCCAGATTAGAAGGCGGAAAAAGAAGACTCTGGAGGATATGTTAATGCGCATCTCTGAAAGTGACAAGACGGAGCTCAGAGCACAGAGGATTGCACTGTGCGAGAACCTGGACATGGACAGGAAGGACAGGAGAGCCAGGGCTGGCCTTACCATGAGGCGAACTGAGGTGGCCGCCTCAGGTGGCAGACTGGGGGCTGGGGAAGGGTGGTGTGTAGAAAATTGTGTCTGCTGCTGGTGCATATGTATTCTCTCTGCTCTAGATGCACAGAGATGGTGGAGCACTGTGCTGGAGGAAGGAGGGCACAAGAGACATAACAGGCAGGCAGGAGAAAAGGTGAGAGGGAATAACAGAAAGCAGCAGGAGCTGCAGGGAGAGAGAGAGGAGGAGGAGCCTCTTATGTACCTCTCTAGCACCCCCAGGAGCCTGGACTGATTAACACCAGCTTCTCAGGGAGCTTCCTGTTTCCTGCTGCTTCTCTGAACCCACTTGAGGAGAACAGGCAGTCAACTGAAGTAGTAGGAGCCAGGTAGGCCCTTAAGATGCTGATATCTTCCCTCACTCAGGCCCTGCTACCAGCCTGCTTATTTGTCCCCTTCAACTGAGCATTGAGAGCCACTATAGCTGGCACAGAACAGCAGTCATGAGTGAAAGAAGAAAACACCCCTCTGGGGCAGCATTCAGAAAAAGAAAGCAAGCAAAGGAAGCTTTTCTATCTAAGCAGGAAGGAGCTCTCCTGAGATACATAGACACAAATGTTCATGATGAGCCTTCCGGCCCCAGGGAGGATGTGAGTAGTGAGGAGATGCCTGATCTTCCAGTTAGTTAGAGTGCAGGTGACCTGGCAGGTACTGCAGCATCGATATCTCCATCTCAAATGGATGGAACCATGCACATTCCTGAAGAAAAGTGTAGATCAGAGAAGAATGTGGTGGAGGCTCAAGAAACAGCTGCTGCCGAGTTTAGTTCCTTAAGTCTAGATGATCCAGGACTGTGAACCCACTTGAGCAGTAGCCTGATGGACTTCCTTGTACTGCATGGGCCACAGCAAGTGAAAAACTTCATGTTCCCCAAAGACAATGAAAATAGAAGTTTCCATCCAACACATTACTGGCGTGAAATGCCCAATGGTAATGAAGTGGAGAGGCCATGGCTTATGTACTCAAAACCCCAGAATGCTGCATACTATTTTTGTTGCAAACTCTTCCAGTCTAATGTTCCAGACACATTGGGTTCTACAGGAACAAATGACTGGAAAAATCTGGCTAGAAATCTGGCATGCCATGAGAAGGCAGCAAATCACCATTCCATAGGTGAAAAGAGCTTGAAATGAGACTAAGGTTAAAGGCCACCATAGATGATCAGCATCAAGAGAAGATTGCATCAGAGTCTCTTTACTGGCAAAATGTTCTGAAAAGGCTCATTGCTATTGTGAGAATGCTTGCTACCCAAAATCTAATACCGCATGGCACTTCAGATCAGCTGTATGTGCCAAACAATGGAAACTTCCTTAACATTGTGGAACTGATGGCGGAGTTTGATGCTGTACTCCAGGAGCATCTAAGAAGAGTCACCACCCAAGAAATGTACACACACCACTACCTGGAAAAACCATTCAAAATGAGATCATATAGTTACTGGCAACAAAAGTTAAACAGAAGATTGTGGCAGATCTGAAGCCAGCAAGATATTACTCTGTTATTCTGGACTGCACACCTGACATCAGCCATTTGGAACAAATGACTTTAATGGTGCGTTTTGTAACAACAACAGAACCTAGTGAAAATGTTCTTGCAATGGTGACTGTCAGAGAGCATTTTCTAGAATTTATTGACATGGATGATACTACAGGAGCTGGTATGACAAATGTGCTTCTTAAAAAGCTGGAAGATACGGGAATTGCGATAGCTGACATGAGAGGTCAGGGCTATGATAATGGTGCCAACATGAGAGGAAAGAACAGAGGAGTGCAGATACAGATCCGAGAGTTAAACTTTTAACTTGAGCTTTTTTTGTCCCATGCAGTTCTCATTAATTGAACTTGGTGGTCGGTGATACAGCACCAGCTTCTAGTAAGGCTGCTGAATTTTTTAATGTAATTCAAAGCATCTATGTATTTTTCTCTGCATTAACTCATCGATGGCAAATTTTGAAGCAACATCTGGGAACATCCTCTCTGACACTGATACCACTGAGTGCCACATGATGGAAAAGTCAAGTGGAGGCGATAAAACCTATAAACACCAAACTGGGAAGATAGATGATGCCATAGTTGCCATGATGGAGGATAATTCTATGAGAGGAACTGTTCGTGGGAGAACAGTGGCAGAGGGAAATGGAATCACCAGAAACATACATCACTTAAAATTTCTGTGTGGCTTAGTGTTGTGGCATGACATATTGTTTGAAATAAATGTTGTAAGCAAGAGACTCCAAGGTGTTGACCTTGATATATCTGGAGCAATGGAACAACTGGACAAAGCAAAGTCATTCCTACAGTCTTACCGGTCAGATGAGGGATTTCAAAACTTTCTGAAGAGTGCACAGAAGTTGGCCGAGGAACTTCACACTGAAGCTATTTTTCCACCCACTCAAGAATACAAGAGTCACCGAAGAAGAAGACATTTTGATTACAAAGCATGGGATAATCCCATCAGAGACCCCAAACAACAATTCAAAGTTGAATTCTTTAACCAGGTGCTAGATTGTGCAATACAGTCAGTTGAAGAACTTTTCATGCAGCTCAAGGGAACACAGCAGTATATTTGGGATGTTGTACGATGTTCCAAAACTCCTCACTATACCTGAAGAAGACCTACACCAGCAATGCAGGGCACTAGAGACAGTGTTGACACATGATGACATGGGGGGAAGGGATAGCTCAATGGTTTGAGCATTGGCCTGCTAAACCCAGGGTTGTGAGTTCAATGTTTGAGGGAGCCATTTAGGGATCTGGGGGCAAAAATTGGGGATTGGTCCTGCTTTGAGCAGGAGGGGGTTGGACTAGATGACCTCCTGAGGTCCCTTCCAACCCTGGTATTCTATGATTCTATGACATGTGCAATATTGATGTGAGTGATTTAGGTGATGAACTGAAAGCCCTTTCAAGATACATTTCAGCAGGATCAACTCCAAAGGCTGTTCTGGAATATATGTGCAAAAATAAGATGACCACCCTCTTTCCAAATGCTTTTGTTGCTCTGCACATACTTCTAACACTTCCAGTAACAGTTGCCAGTGGGGAACGTAGCTTCTCCAAGCTGAAGTTAATAAAAACACATCTACACTCCACAATGACACAGGAGAGGCTGGTCAGCCTTGCAATAGAGCATGAACTGGCCCAGACTGTGGACCTTCAGGAAGCAGTTCATATCTTTGCAACCAAGAAGGCACAGAAAGCACCACTTTGGTTATTCAAACAGATAAAAATGCCAGTGTTTACTATGCAGACAAGAAAAGTTACATTTGCTGTTCAGGTGTCTGAAAGTTAAGTGTTCCTTAAAATTTTTGAATAAGGCATTTTAAGTTGTTAGTTCTCCTTTATTGGGGCAGGTAGCAGAGCAGTACCACGAGAGGAGTAGAACAGGAAGAAGGCAGAACTGAGACCTTTTGAAGTTTTGGCCCAAGTGAGGGGACATGGGGGTGTCATTTGCGCTCCCCGCCTCAGGTGCCAAAATCTTGTGGGCTGTCCCTGATGAGAGCATGCGGGGAACAAGAGCGTGCCACACAGGAAGAGATGCTGCAGATTATGAAGGAGCAATCAGAGATGTTGAGGTATCTGGTTGAGGTCCAAGAAAGGCAACTGGATGCTAGAGTCCCTCTGCAGCCTATGCTGAACCTGCTGCCATCATTGCCCAGTTCTACATTATCCTCCCCAAAACGTCTGGGGGGGAAGGGGTGGGAGGGAGTTCAGTATCCCTTGCACTCAACACCAGGCAAGAATACAAGGACCAGAAGGCGCCCATTCCCGCACCTTTGATTGTTATTTCAGTGCATCTGCGCTTGCTCAGCCTATGGTTGAACTGGTCCTTACTGCTGTCCAGGCTGCCTGTGTATGGCTTCATGAGTCATGGGAGCAAGGGGTAGGCTGGGTCTCCCAGGATCACGAGTGTCATTTTAACATCACCAATGGTTATTTTGCAGTGTGGAAAGAAAGTTCCTGCTTGCAGCTTTCTGAACAGACCTGTGTTCCTAAAGATGCATGTGTCATGAACCTTTCCTGACCATCCCATGTTGGTGTCGGTGAAACAGCCCTTGTGATCCACCAGCGCTTGCAACACCATTAAGAAGTACCTGTTTTGGTTTATGTACTCTTTGGCAAGGTGGTCTGGTACCAAGATAGGGATATGCGTTTTGTCTATAGCCCCACCACAGCTAGGGAAACCCATCACGGCAAAACCATTCACTACGTCCTGCACATTGCCCAGAGTCCCTAACCTTCTTAGCAGAAGTCTGTTAATGGCCCTGCAATCTTGGATCACAACAGATCCCACAGTAGATTAACTGACTCCAAACTGTTGCCCCACAGACCGGTAGCAGTCTGGCTGTGCAAGCTTCCACAGAGCTATCGCCACTTGCTTCTCCACTGTCAGAGCAGCTCTCATTTTAGTATTGCTGCACTTCAGGGCTAGAGAAAGCTCTTCCCACAGTTCCTGGAAAGTGGCCTTATGCATTTGAAAGTTGTGCAGCCACTGCTCGTCATCCCATAGCTGCATAATGATGCAATCCCACCAGTCAGTGCTTGTTTCCCGGGCCCAGAAGCGGGTCTCAACCGTGTGAAGCAGATGCGTGACTCTCACCAGTAACTGTGATTTGCTCTATGTCTTCCAGCAGGGCTGCATGCGTGGCATCGCATTGTTCCGCACAGTAATTCCTGTATCGGCTGTTTAAATACTGCAGGATAAGGCGCAAGGTGTTTGTAATGCTCACAACAACAGTGTACAGCTGAGCGGAGTCTATGCTTATCGTGCGATGACATCCGTGCGGGTAACCCAGGCTTATGGACAAAAGCATGGTTTGTTTGTCATTGATTTAAGGGAGGGAGGGAGGGAGAGAGGGAAGTAAGTGCATCATGGGAGGCTAACGCCATGTTCCCATAGCCACCTGCGCCAATGTTTTGGCCCCATAAGGCATTGCAAGCCTATCCCAAAATTGCACTCAGCTACATCCACTATGGGATAGCTACCCACAGTGCAGTGCTCCATGCGTTTATGCAAGCCCTGCTAGTGAGGATGAACTCTGCTGACTCAATGAGTGTAGTGTGGACATGCAAGATCGACTTGCTTAAATCAGCGGCTCAATTCGACTTACATGAAATCGACTTAACTTTATAGTGTAGACATGGCCTATGTTTGTTATGAGTAGGATTAGACAACATAATGGTTTACATTAGCACTTACACCATCGGTGGATGAATCATAGAAATGGTGAGGAATTTTAGGGTAAGAAAGACAAGCAACGACCCAGCCAGAGAGATGGACTAGGAACACATGATGGGAGAGGAAGGTATATGCCAGAAATCAAATGAGCTAATGAGTCCCTGTTTGAAGAGGGATGATCTGTAAGATTTAAGTAGGCTTTATTAGCAGGGCATGAAGCACTTCTTTTGATGTGCTGATGAACCAGAGGAGAGAAAAGGACCTTTCCAATTACTCTCCAAAACACACAGAGAGAGGTTGATGTCTCTTGGATGAGTGGCTGGTTTGGTCATGTCCTGTTTGGACTCTAAGGGTCAATAACACAGACTGCCCTGGCAACTCTTATAATCCCACATGACCTGAGTGGTATGTGCCCTGGGTCAGGGCTGGGGGAATGAGCCCACCCACTGTGTGCTCAGGGAGCCAGGCTGTGTCACAGATCAGTTTGCATTCACAGGTTTCCCATCCATTTCCTGGAAGCTGTTGATCTTGATGCTGCTAATGTTACTGGTGGGAAAATGACTTCTAGGGTCAATCGCTCAGAGAAGAGGGTGGAGAAGCAGCAGCAAACACAAGGTGTTAGGGCAATCTTTCATTCTCGGGGTTGGTATATGTGCAGGATGGTGGCTGACAATGACATGGTGCAAGTGGTCACTCTCCGTATGCACTTCACGATCTTGAGTGTAAGTCCCGATGGGCACTGGCAATGTGACAGGGAGGACAGTGGTGGACAGGGAGGACAGGGGATGAATGCGTAACGGTGCTGCCTGTGATGGAATGTGTAATGAAAGTACTATACTGTGGCCTGGCCTGGATCACAGTGAATACCAGATAGCTGGCCTTGGAGATACTTGGCATTTTGAGACTGGCAAAACTAAAGGTAGCCTAAATTCTGGAAAATCAATACCCAACTCCTGGAAGTTCAGAGCACATTCCCATTTTATCTGAACTGCCAACATTCAGGGGAGAGAGGACAGGTTGCAGTTTTGGCCTATATTCTGTCTGATCTAACTGAGTATTTATGTTGTGTTCACCACCACAGCATCTGTATTATGGGCACAGCTGGTTCACATGAATTCTCTTTAGGTCTCATCAGTGTTGAGGGATGCTGGCTCTCCTGGTTTCTGTTACATTAGTCAGTACTGACTTATGGAGCCCAGAAAGAGCTCTGTAGCATGCAGCACAGAATAACTAGAGACAGCTCTGCTGGAAGATAGAATGGTTTATTTCAGCAACAAGAGAAGAACTAGGCTAGGACCCGGGCCATCAAGTTCCATTTTGGTTCTCAAGCCTCCCAACGTTTGCAGGTGTTTGTATCCAAGTCTTCAGTTCAGGCCCATCTCAGCTATAAATCTCCTGTTAAAATGTCACAATAATAGTGGGGTTTGGCGATGCCAGAGTGCCTGTAGCTTTAATCACTCAGGGAGGTAAGGATGCAATGTATTCCCTGGAGTGTGCTGTGTGAATCAAATATCTGTGCTTTTTTTGTAGGTCACTTATTCCAGTTTCCCCTCCATTTCCTTACACAGTTTGATTTGTTTCCAGTTTGGAATTAAAGCAAAGGAGAATTGAAAGTGGAGATCAAGGGGGCAAGTCTGGGTCCAAGTGGTTACCCATATCCCCACCAGGCTTGGAGCCTGACTCATAATGGACCAATCCCAGCTCTTCATTTCTTTTAGTCTGTGATGCTCCTACTTGCACTTCAAGCCCAAACTTAGGCACAACCAAACAAAAATCAGTCCTTGAAGAATCTAACCCACATTTTATGTGAGAACTAGTGAACACTACAACTGGATACTTCGGCAGTGGCCAGTCATTTCAAGCTAGTCCTCCGCTCAGGCTGGGTGTGCTTGCTAGAGAAGACAGTTCTTTCCTGATAACAGCACCGTGAACACATGCACCTATGTAGCAGTTAAGAGAACATCACTTGAAGGGTATATCTGTTGGCGTGTTTTCCTGTGTTTCACAAAACTCTTCATAACACTCCCAGACAGCTGCTCCATTATTCAGCGGCAGAGCTGTCCCCAGGCTGGATCAGGGCAACTGTCCCAGGCCCCCCGCTTTGGGGGGCCCCATGCTTCAGAGGGATGCGGGGGAGCCCCTATTGTGGGGCCTGGCACTGGCAGGTGGGGGTTGGGCCTGTGCCCCGCACTCACCGGCCTGGGCATTTATTTCTTTTTCTTACCTGAAGCCCCCTGGGCTCAGACTCAGTCTCTTTGGAAGCAGCAGTGAGTGATCCAGCCCCAGCTCACTCTGCTCCGTGGGCTCCCGGCATGCCCATAGGCTGGGCTGCCGCCGCAGGGTCCTAGCACCCCCCCCCCAACCACTAGTGCCAGGGCAGACTGACCCAGGCTGACTCTGCCCCTGCCCTTCTGCCTCAGACGGACCCTTCCCTTTTCCAGTGGGACCCTCCACCAGCACAGGTAGCTCCCTAGCCCATAGCACAGGTGAGTGCCAGCCAGTAGTCTCCATCGTCCCTCGATGGTCGCCCAGCACTGGTGTCATAGAATCATAGAATCATAGAATATCAGGGTTGGAAGGGACCTCAGGAGGTCATCTAGTCCAACCCCCTGCTCAAAGCAGGACCAGTCCCCAATCAAATCATCCCAGCAAGGGCTTTGTCAAGCCTGACCTTAAAAACTTCCAAGGAAGGAGATTCTACCACCTCCTTAGGTAACGCATTCCAGTGTTTCACCACCCTCCTAGTGAAAAAGTTTTTCCTAATATCCAACCTAAACCTCCCTCTCTGCAACTTGAGACCATTACTCCTTGTCCTGTCCTCTTCTACCACTGAGAATAGTCTAGAACCATCTTCTCTGGAACCACCTCTCAGGTAGTTGAAAGCAGCTATCAAATCCCCCCTCATTCTTCTCTTCTGCAGACTAAACAATCCCAGTTCCCTCAGCCTCTCCTCATAAGTCATGTGTTCCAGACCCCTAATCATTTTTGTTGCCCTTCGCTGGACTCTCTCCAATTTATCCACATCCTTCTTGTAGTGTGGGACCCAAAACTGGACACAGTACTCCAGATGAGGCCTCACCAATGTCGAATAGAGGGGAACGATCACGTCCCTCGATCTGCTCGCTATGCCCCTACTTATACATCCCAAAATGCCATTGGCCTTCTTGGCAACAAGGGCACACTGCTGACTCATATCCAGCTTCTCGTCCACTGTAACCCCTAGGTCCTTTTCCGCAGAACTGCTGCCTAGCCATTCGGTCCCTAGTCTGTAGCTGTGCATTGGGTTCTTCCGTCCTAAGTGCAGGACTCTGCAGTTGTCCTTGTTGAACCTCATCAGATTTCTTTTGGCCCAATCCTCCAATTTGTCTAGGTCCCTCTGTATCCTATCCCTGCCCTCCAGCGTATCTACCACTCTTCCCAGTTTAGTATCATCCGCAAATTTGCTGAGAGTGCAATCCACACCATCCTCCAGATCATTTATGAAGATATTGAACAAAACCGGCCCCAGGACCGACCCCTGGGGCACTCCACTTGACACCGGCTGCCACCTAGACATGGAGCCATTGATCACTACCCATTGAGCCCGACAATCTAGCCAACTTTCTACCCACCTTATAGTGCATTCATCCAGCCCATACTTCTTTAACTTGCTGACAAGAATACTGTGGGAGACCGTGTCAAAAGCTTTGCTAAAGTCAAGAAACAATACATCCACTGCTTTCCCTTCATCCACAGAACCAGTAATCTCATCATAGAAGGCTATTAGATTAGTCAGGCATGACCTACCCTTGGTGAATCGATGCTGACTGTTCCTGATCACTTTTTTCTCGTGTAAGTGCTTCAGGATTGATTCCTTGAGGACCTGCTCCATGATTTTTCCGGGGACTGAGGTGAGGCTGACTGGCCTGTAGTTCCCAGGATCCTCCTTCTTCCCTTTTTTAAAGATTGGCACTACATTAGCCTTTTTCCAGTCATCTGGGACTTCCCCCGTTCGCCACAAGTTTTCAAAGATAATGGCCAATGGCTCTGCAATCACATTCGCCAATTTCTTTAGCACTCTCGGATGCAACTCGTCCGGCCCCACGGACTTGTGCACGTCCAGCTTTTCTAAATAGTCCCTAACCACCTCTTTCTCCACAGAGGGCTGGCCATCTACTCCCCATGTTGCGATGCCCAGCGCAGCAGTCTGGGAGCTGTCCTTGTTAGTGAAGACAGAGGCAAAAAAAGCATTGAGCACATTAGCTTTTTCCACATCCTCTGTCACTAGGTTGCCTCCCTCATTCAGTAAGGGGCCCACGCTTTCCTTGGCTTTGTCTTGTTGCCAACATACCTGAAGAAACCCTTCTTGTTACTCTTGTCCCCCCAGTGCCCCACACCTCCTGCTTCCACTGCCCTTTCTCCCCTCTCCCAGCACTGGGTGGGATCCTCCAATGCCACCTCCAGGCCAGGGCCAGCCCTTATCACCCCCTGCCTCAGTGTCCTCTTTGCCTTTCAACTCTCCAGTCTTGGGGTTCCCCTCCCCACAGTACCAGGACCTGGGGTCCCACAACTCTGCTCTCTCCACCACCCACCAGGACTGGGATCCTCCATCCATCTGCTTTTCCTCCTCCCCTCCCGCTCCAGCCCCCAGAGAAAACAGATCTTAGAGCCCCTTCTCCATGCTGGAGGGTCCTGGGGTCCCCCAGCACCAGGGCACATATAGGCACTCCAAGAGCCACCCAGTTCTGGAGACATGGGCTCTCAGTGTTGCGAATGTGAAATTACATTTTAAAAAAAAATCCACTGAGGGTAGCGAGACCATATGCACCTATGTCAAGGTTCCTTCCCCACCTCTGAACTTTGGGATACAGATGTGGGGACCTGCATGAAAGATCCCCTAAGCTTATTTCTACCAGCTTAGGTTAAAAACTTCCCCAAGGCACAAAATCTTTGCCCTTGGACTAGGGTATGCTGCCACCACCAAGTGCTTTAACAAAGAACCAGGAAAAGGACCACTTGGAGTTCCTCTTCCCCCAGCTATCCCCCCAAGCCCTTACACCCCCTTTCCTGGGGAGGCTTGAGAATAAAGAAGTTGAGCACAGACCAGCTTGGGTTTCTTAGGACCCTAAAAACCCAATCAGATTCTTAAAAAAACCAGAACTTTATCAGAAGAACAAAACAAAGATAAAAGAAACACTCTGTAAGATTAGAATGGAAGATAATCTCACAGGCAGTCAGATTCAAAACATAGAGAATCCCTCTAGGCAAAACCTTAAGTTACAAAAAGACACAAAAAGCCTAAGAAGGATTGGACCTGTTTCTTTGACTTTGGGACAGGCCACTTTTGGATAGCATCCACTTTGGCCTGTAGGGGGTTGATAGTTCCTTGACCCCCCCTGGTGTCCAAGGTAAGTCACTCTGTTTAGGCCTATTTGATACTTCTTAGCCTTAACAGTTAGTCCTGCCTCTCTTATGCATTCAAAGACTTTTTGTAGATGTTCCAGGTGTTCTACCCAGGAATCCGAAAATATGGCCACATCATCAAGGTAGGCGACTGCATATTCTCCCAATCCCACTAGGAGACCATCTACAAGTTTTTGGAAAGTGGCAGGTGCATTCCGCAGCCTGAAAGGGAGCACATTAAATTCATACAGCCTGACATGTGTGAAGAAGGCTGACCTTTCCTTGGTGGATTCATCTAGTGGTACCTGCCAGTACCCCTTGGTTAAGTCCAAGGTAGAGATGAACTGGGCCCGTCCCAATTTCTCCAATAGTTCATCTGTGCGTGGCTTTGGATAGTTGTCTGGGTGAGTTACAGCATTTAGCTTACAGGAGTCCACACAAAAACATATCTCCCCATCTAGTTTGGGAACTAGAACCACTGGAGATGCCCATGCACTGCCAGAGGGGTGGATTACACCCATCTGTAGCATATCCTGGATCTCCCGTTCTATAGCAGTTTTAGCTTGAGGAGACACCCGGTAAGGTTGGGCTATAATTGGGTGAGCATTACCTGTGTCAATGGAGTGGTATGCCCGTTCAGTCAGTCCTGGGGTGGCTGAGAACATCAGCATGTAGCTAGTGCACAGCTCCTTGATCTGCTGTGACTGCATACACCCAAGGGTCATAGAGATGCTCACCTTCAGGCCACTCAGCATCATCTCCTCCCTGGGCTGTAAACTGACCAACCTTTAATTCTCTGGAATAAAAGGGCTTTAGAGAATTAATTTGGTACACCTTAGGCTTTCGGTTTGAGGAGGGGAATGCTATGAGATAATTAACAGCTCCCAGGCGCTCTTGGACCGTGAATGGCCCTTCCCACAACGCTTCCATTTTATGGGCCTGGAGAGCCTTTAAGACCATGACCTGGTCCCCTACTTTGAAGGAACGCTCTCTGGCATGTTTATCATACCAGGTTTTTTGCTCTTTTTGAGCATCTTTTAGGTTTTCTTTAGCAAGGGCTAAAGAGGTTTGGAGGGTGTTTTGTAGGTTGGTTACAGAGTCCAGAAAGTTAGTTCCTGGAGAAGGTGTAAACCCCTCCCATTGCTACTTCACCAGATGTAATGGCCCCTTAACCTCGCGGCCATATACAAATTCAAATGGTGAAAACCCTAAACTGGGATGTGGTACAGCTCTGTAGGCAAAGAGCAACTGCTGCAACACTAGGTCCCAATCATTGGAGTGCTCATTTATGAATTTACGTATCATGGCCCCCAGAGTTCCATTAAACTTCTCCACCAGGCCATTTGTTTGATGGTGGTAAGGGGTGGCAACTGAGTGATTCACCCCGTGAACTTCCCAAAAGCTTTCCATGGTTCCTGCCAGGAAATTAGTTCCTGCATCTGTAAGGATGTCGGAGGGCCAACCTACTCTGGCAAAAATATCTGCTAGTGCCTGGCACACACTTTTAGCCCTGGTGTTGCTTAGAGCTACTGCTTCTGGCCATTGGGTGGCAAAATCCATGAAAGTCAGTATGTACTGCTTTCCTCTGGGTGTCTTTTTTGGAAAAGGACCCAGAATATCCACAGCTACTCACTGAAATGGAACCTTAATGATGGGGAGTGGCTGTAGAGGGGCTTTGACCTGGTCTTGGGGTTTTCCCACTCTTTGGCACACCTGACAAGACCGGACATAGGTAGAAACATCCTTGCCCATTCCCTCCCAGTGGAAGGACTTTCCCAAATGGTTTTTGGTTCTGTTCACCGCAGCATGGCCACTAGGATGATCGTAGGCTAAGCTTAAGAGCTTTACCAGGTACTTAGTTGGAACTACCAACTGTGTTTGAGGATGTCAGTCTTCCTGGTGTCCACCAGAAAGAGTTTCCTTGTATAAAAGTCCTCTTTCTACAACAAACCTGGATCGATTAGAAAAACTAAGAGGCGGTGGGTTGTTCCGTGCTGTCATCCAAGCTCCCTGGAGGCTTTCACCTGCTTCCTGTTAGGTCTGGAACCGTTCCCTTGATGCTGGAGACATCGGTTCCTCATTGGATTGTGGACCTGGGCTTGATCCCTCTGGAAGCGATGCAGGTGATGGGGCTGTTTCCGTAGACTGTGAACCACTCTCCGCTGGTGCACTAAGTTGGGGTTCAGGCTCCGGCTGAGCCTCTTGTGTAGGGTTATCTGCTGTTGCCAGTGCAGGTTTGGTGGGGCCCTCTGGTATTGGGGTTGCAAGCACTGGATTCAGTGCTGGCAATGGTTCTGATGCTGGTTGTTCCACCGGTTCCGGTTCTGGGACTGATTCTGTCTGGGTCTCTGTGACTGGATCCACTACTGCTGTTGCAGATGTTAGCATGGGGTTTGGTTCCATCACCTCTGACTGGATCCTGCTAGAAGTCTCCGGAACAGAGCTAGGTGTGACAGCTTGCTTAGCTTGGCTGCGGGTGACCATTCCCACCCTCTTGGCTAGCTTCACATGATTGGCCAAGTCTTCCCCCAACAGCATGGGGATGGGATAATCATCATAGACTGCAAAAGTCCACATTCCTGACCAGCCCTTGTACTGGACCGGCAACTTGGCTGTAGGCAAGTCAAGAGTTTGACTTGAAGGGTTGAATCGTCACTTGGACCTCCGGGTTGATTAAATTGGGGTCCACTAATGAAGCGTGGATAGCCAACACTTGTGCTCCAGTGTCCCTCCACACTGTAGCCTTCTTCCTGCCCACACTCACAGTTTCCCTCTACTCTGAGGGTATCTGGAAGGCATCTGGGCCTGAGGACCTCTGGTGTGATTCTGGTGCAATGAACTGTAATCTGTTGGGGTTCTTGGGGCAGTTGGCCTTTACATGCCCCGGCTCGTTACATTTAAAACATCGTCCAGCTGACTGGTCACTGGGGCTAGGTGGGTTGCTGGAGAATGGTGTGGTGAGATGATAAGGTGTCTGGGGTTTTTCTTGGGGTGTAGTTGGGGCTTTGGGTTGCCCCCGGTAGTAGGATGTGGTCTGAGGGTGTCCCTTCTGGTATGCTCTCAAACTGTGACCAGGGTTGTTCCTCTCTCCTCCCTCCACCTGTTTTGTTCCGGTTTGCCCCGCCTCTCTGGTGGTCTGGGATGGCTCGTATTGATCAGCATAAGAAGCAAGACTTGCTACTGAGTCCATTTTCTTATCCTATAAACACTGTTTTATATCATCCTTGGACATATTCAGGAATTGCTCCTGTATCATCAAATCCCACATTCCTCCAAAGCTAGTTACATCCCATCCTTTGAGCCATTTATCAAACAGATCTGTCATCTGGTTTACATAAGACACATTACTTAGTTCAGACCCTCTCTTAAGGGTTTGAAATTTTACTCTGAAAGTTTCAGGTTTAACTTGAAATTGTTTTAAAACCAAATCCTTGAATTTATCATAGTCAGAAGCCTCATCAGTAGGCATGTTATTGAATATGTCTAGAGCTCTTCCAGTCAATTTTGCGACCAATATGGTCATCTTGTGAGCATCAGGAATTTTATGAAAAAAGAAAAGGAGTACTTGTGGCACCTTAGAGACTAACAAATTTATTTGAGCATAAGCTTTCGTGAGCTACAGCTCACTTCATCGGAGCTGTAGCTCATGAAAGCTTATGCTCAAATAAATTTGTTAGTCTCTAAGGTGCCACAAGTACTCCTTTTCTTTTTGCGAATACAGACTAACAAGGCTGCTACTCTGAAACCTGTCAGGAATTTTATGGAGTTTTCACAGTCTCTCAAAGGTGAGAAAATATTCAGCAATATCACTGGATTCATCATACTGTGGACATAGTTGCTCCCATTTGTGGATTGTTGGGGAAGGATTGTTAGGGTTATTGGGTATATTCTGCTGAGCCCTTGTCTTCTCTATCTCCAGTGCATGCTTCCTCTCTTTTTCCCTCTCCTCCATTTCTTTTTCTTTTGCCCCCATAGCTCTCTGGTGGGCAGCCTCCTGGGCTTTCTTTGCCTCTTTCGCTGTCTCCATAGCTCTCTGGTGGGCAGCCTCCTCCACCTCCTTATTGAGTCATTTTAATTTGACCAGTCTCCGGTGTTCCTTTTCTTTCTCTTCTGCTTCCAGTCTGGCTAACTCCAGTTTCTGCTGGGCATTGCTTTCTGTCATCCTAGCCTCTCTGTTTTTAACGTAGCTATACCTGGGAGTTAGAAAAAAAACCCAAAACCCTGGCTTGTAAAATTTACTGTGCTGTAACCTGATACCTTTGTCTCTGATACCTGTTCCCAGCCTACAGAAAATCCTTTTGTTAAAACCACTAACACCTCTGCCTCCTGGCAAAGGGACAGAAAAAAACTCTAACTGCTTTCAGTTAAAAAAACCCTCAAACCTCTTCAGGTGTCTGCTTTTGGTTCAAAGTGATCTCTGGTTCAAAATGATCCCACTGCTCTGCCACCATGTCAGGGTTCCTTCCCCACTCTGAACTTTGGGGTACAGATGTGTGGACCCGCATGAAAGATCCCCTAAGCTTTTTTCTACCAGCTTAGGTTAAAAACTTCCCCAAGGCTCAAAATCTTTGCCCTTGGACTAGGGTATGCTGCCACCACCAAGTGCTTTAACAAAGAACCAGGGAAAAGGACCACTTGGAGTTCCTCTTCCCACAGCTATCACCCCAAGCCTCTTCCCCCAGCTATCACCCCAAGCTGCCCTTGAAGTTCACTGTAACCAGATTTCACCTGTATCAAAAATGTTAAGGGGGGGCCCCATACAGGCCCTGGGCCCTGCACCCCCAAGGGACGGCCCTGTTCAGCAGTTCTCAAACTGTGGACCGGGATCTGTAGTGAGGCCTTATTGGAAATCCTGGAAGGTGGGTGGGCGCAAGCCCAGGCACGTCTAAAGGCCCCTCCCCGAGCCTAATGAGAGGGACCACTGGACCCGGGAACCAAATGAGTACTTGGGACAAACTAATGAAAACCAGGGTCAGGAGTGGTGGTCAGAGGTTCAACATGAGGGATCCAGATGGGGACACTGAGCAGAGGATCCTTCACCCACTGCTCCTCAAAGGCGTCTAGGGAGCCAGTAGACGCTGCCCAGTGGAACTATGCCTGAAGGCGTGAGACTAGGCAAGACTGGATATAGGCCCCACAGTCACAGAGCACCCCCTCGTCCAGCATCCTCCTCCTGGTATTGTAAATGGCGACCTTGGCCAGGGCCAGGAGGAGGTTGATGAGGAGGTCTCCCGACTTCATGGGGCCATGGATAGGGTGTGCAAAAATGAACAGATGTGAGGAAAAGTACAGTCAGAACCTCAGGAAGAGGTTCTGGAGGAGCCGGAATAGGGGCTGCAACCTGGCGCATTCAAGGTAGGTGTGCGCCAGGTTCTCCCTCACGCCACAGAAGGGGCAGGCCTCAGGAATGGGAGTGAACCGCATCAAATACATGCCTGTGCTCATGGCTCCATCAAGCAGCTGCCAACCGATGTCCCCGGCAGGCCGTGGGACCAAGGAGGATTAGAGGCTGGCCCACCAGGGCTCCTCACCCTCCACAGGTGGTAAGTAGTCCCACCATTTGGGACACGAGGGTGAGGAAATGCAACATGGGGAGCACGAATGTGTACAGTTGATCCCTAGGCGCGGTTCAAAAGCTGACTGGCTGCAGGGTATGCAGCCAGCTAGGATTACAAAAGGGTGGGTACCCAGGGGAGGCTTGTGGAACAGGGGCCCGATAAAAAGGTCAGGAGGGCCTGGGGTGAGGGGTGGGTGGGGAGCTCCCTCTTGCAGTGCCTGCTACAGGAAAATGAGAGAAGTGGGCAACGAGGCATCCCCCATCTCCTAGAGCATGTGCAGGGGGGTCAGGAGGGTGGATAGCCCTATGGGCCGATCGAGTGCATGGGGATCCACCCAGTTCCCCCTGTCGTAGTCCAGGAGGCCTCTGATTCTGGTGGCTTCTACCAGGACCAACCGCTGGTGCACCGAGGAGGTCCGCCCCCTCGGTGGCCGCCATGGACCTGGTCACCAAGAACAGCTTCCAGGTCTAAAAAAGGTCCTGGTAGAAGACTGGAAGCTCGGAGAGGTCTTGCGGAAGACCCCTCGGGTGGAGGAAAAAGAGCTGCCGGTCATATCGGAGCCCTCAGAGGTGGCAGAGGAAGGCATGCGCCAACGTGCTCCATGCCGAACTACCTGTACCATAAAGGAGTCTCCACAGGGCCTGGAGGTGGAAGACATGGACCTGGCTACGAAGGCAGACCAGGCCCTGTCCTCCCTCCTCCAGGGGAAGACTCAAGACCCCTGCAGAGACGGAGTGCAATCCTGGCCAGAAGAATTCCAGAGCTACCCTCTGGAGCTGGGCCAGAATCCCTGGGGCTGGGCTCAGAGTGTTGAGCCAGTGCCAGAGCATAGACAGGACTAGTTGGTTCAGTACTAGTTCCCTCCCTGCGCAACTGCTTACCTGTTACCCAAAATTGTGCCAGCTAGTAAGCTTGGGGAGAACCTATGACCCACCAGAGTTTGGCAGAAAGCAGCACATTTATTATACTGATAGCTAAGCTTGAAAGAAGAGGGGAAAGGGTCACACTCACACTCACATACTCACACTCCCAGGACAAGCACAGCACTGGAGATGTCAGGATCCTTCAAGGTAAGCGTCCCACAGTGCAGCAATGGACGGTGGGATGAAGGTAAGTCTTCCCGAGGCACAATGGAATGTAACACGGTGAACCACTCGCCAGGCAGTCTGGGTGAAGGGTCTTCACGGGAGGTACAAGCTTGTGAGTGCACTCCTGAGCACGTGGCCTCTTCCCCTTTTACGGACCTGTTCTTCATGGCCTGTGACTAGAGATGACTTGGCTGAGTCTGGTTGGTCACACTCCACCTTGGACAGTGTCCATGCATTGCGTATGTGATCGCAGCCTAATCAGAGTGCCAGACACCTTGTCTACCTGGGAGCTCTTCTGATCTTCCAGATGCTCAAGCAGCCCATTCATCCCACAAACATTCCAGGAGGGAGTGGGAAGGGGAAAGCCACTTCACAGGTATTCAGAGAGGGGAGGAGACAAAAGTGGGAGGGAAGGTCTAACAGACCTTTTGAGCATACAGGTTATACAGAGCATACAGATCACTGCTGCTCCTACAACACTCCGCCCCTTGATCTATGATAATTAGAGTAGTAGTTGTTGTAGGGAATAGGTGGTCTGTTGCAAACAAACCAAACAATCATAACCAGGTGAATATAACTAAAACCATTACAATTGACTAAACATCAGATATAATATAAACACAAATGCAAACAATCACAATCATAATAACTGGGAATGCAATAAAACCATCACCATTACAATAATTGGGTACACTGACAAAAAATGAGTCCCAAGTTTGATGCTGCAATAGCCATCAAACAATAAAAGTCAACCCTAACCCTTAAATACACACAACAAATAAGATTTGTAGGAGTACCATAGTTGTCATGCAAGGTTAAATTGATTTGGAAGATACATAGTAACAGAGAACATGGTGAAATTGCTGATACTT
The DNA here is from genome assembly GCF_015237465.2 of Chelonia mydas. Taxonomy (NCBI): domain Eukaryota; kingdom Metazoa; phylum Chordata; order Testudines; family Cheloniidae; genus Chelonia; species Chelonia mydas. The sequence goes on from NC_057855.1 coordinate 56,377,999, forward strand.
AAACTAACATTTAGTTGCTAAAATGTTGCAGAATCCCCTATTACTAACAATTGTTCTCAAGACGTCTAGGGGTGGGGGGCGACTGGGGGAACAAATCCAAGACCTGAAAGATGGGGCCCTACAATTACGGGCCAAGGTCAAAAATCCCACGGGGGGTGATAGTGCATGTTACAGGTTATGGGGGCTGATGAACTACCCTTCAGGGCTTGGGGAAGTAGAACCAGGGTGCATAGAGGAACGTGTGGAATTAACAATACAAGAAAATGTATCAATAACAAAACTCAACAACAAAATGAATATTAGAGAACCTAACAAAAATAAACCTGTTTCATTGAGGACCAAAGTCTTTTGGACAGAGGTGGATGTGATTAATAATTTGATTGGAGACGGGGGAAATAGAGAGAGAAAAAGGCATTTACCCTGTCTAATGTAGTATCCCCCACCTCTCTGGACCGAATGCTAGTACAGGACACCCACCAGAGACAGACACAGAACATGCAACACAGAACACTGAACACAGACTTTGTCACGACACTATAACCATGGTATTTCTATAACTCTTCAGCTGGCACCAGCTCTCCTGATGTTCCGGTTCAGAGGCTGAAAGATAAAAGCTTAGAAACAAATTAGCACAGTGCTCCCACCACGACAGACCCTGCTCGTTTGAGTTGTCCGCGGGGTACCCATTTTTCCTCCGGGGTATTATCTATGCCACCCAGGGTTTTGCTAACTCTATTGCTTGCGCAGGAGTCAACTCGGTCTCTGACACAGTGTGTCCGGTAATTGGGGCTGCCCCACCCACTGCAGGCACAGGCCCATAGTTTCAGACCACCCTCCAGACGGCCGCAACACGGTTCCTGGGGTCCGGATATCTGGGGTCCGGATCCGGGGGATCCAGATCATACCAAATATCTCTGTCCCAATTATCATATGGTCCTGCACCTCCGTGGGCTTTCACCCCAATGGCGGTGACCCGGGCAGAATAAGCCCCCCGGACCCTGTTCTCCCAGGTGAACCCCTTCAGGACAGATCCTTCAGGCAGGTAACTGCCTGGCTCAAAGTGGCATTCTCTACTTCCATCCGCTCCTGCTCTTCCTCTCCTGCCGCCTCCTGTACTGCGGCCACAGAGAGGGAAGAATCCTGGGTGCTAGCAGTCAAAGCCTGTGCCTTCCACATATCCCGTTCCTTCTCCAACTCATTACATCGGTCCTTGAGTGAATCTATTTCAGTTGCGAGCTGACTCTTTGCTGCCTGCCATTGCCAGCCTGCTTGCCACAGCAGCCGGCGGCTGCACGATCCAGTCCCCCCTTATCAGGACCGTATATAAGTACATATTTATCCAACATGAGCTATAGTTCAGGATTGTACTCCCAGGTGGAATTGCCCCTGGCATCCAGGGGTCTGCCCCTTTCTTTTGGAGCCCTTCTAACAACACCCTGGGTGGCGGCACCACTCCCCAAGGTGGGGTGTCTTCTTGCTTGGGCTGCTTTGCCTTTTTCTTCCCCTTGCCCCACAGTGGCATGCTTAGTAACGGCGTCCTTTTCTCCCTGCAGTGGGTTGCTAGCCTACCACTTTTTCATGCAGGCTCGAGCTGGACCTGCTCAAGAGACTACCCGGGGGGGGGGGGGGGGGCACCAGGGGACCCCTACTCTTGGGTCAAATCCTTCACTAAGCTGCCTGCATTCTCCACCAGTAATGTTTCCCGAAATTGGGCCAGCTAGTAAGCTTAGGGAGGACTAATGACCCACCAGAGTTTGGCAGAAAGCAGCATATTTATTATACTGATAACTAAGCTCAAAAGACGTGTGCGTGTGGATCACACTCAGGCTCGTATACTCATGCTCCCAGGACAGGCATGGCACTGGAAATGTCAGGATCCTTTAAGGTAAGTGTCCCACAGCACAGCAATGGATGGTGGGATGAAGGTGAGTCTTCCTGAGGCACGATGGAATGCAATGCCGCGAACCACTGGCCAGGTAGTCCAGGCGAAGAGCCTTCATGGGAGATACAAGCTTGTGAGTGCACTCCTGAGCACATGGCCCCTTCCCCTTTTAAGGACCTGCACCTCATGGAGATGACTTGGCCACATCTGGTTGGTCACACTCCACCTTGGGCAGTGTCCATGTAGTGTCCATGCATTCGGCCTGTGATCGCTGCCTGATTAGGGTGCCAGACACCTTGTCTACCTGGGAGCTCTTCTGATCTTCCAGCTGCTGAAGCAGCCCATTCATCCCACAAGCATTCCAGGAGGAAGGGGAAAGCCACTTCACAGGTATTCAAAGAGGGAGAGGAGACAAAAGCGGGGGGTGGGGGGAAGGTGTAACAGATCTTTTGAGCATTCAGGTTATACATAACATACAGATCATATCAGAGCTCTCAGAGGCAGCGGAGGAAGGCGTGCGCCAACCTGCTCCATGCCGAACTACCTGCACCATAAAGGAGTCTCTGCAGGGCCTGGAGGCAGAAGACATGGACCTGGCTGCGGAGGCAGACCAGGCCCTGTCCTCCCTCCTCCAGGGGAAGACTCAAGACCCCTGCAGAGACCCAGTGCAGTCCTGCCCAGAAGAATTCCAGAGCTACCCTCTGGAGCCTGGCCAGAATCAGAGTGTTGAACCGGTGCCATGGACTGGACTAGTTGGTTCAGTACCAGTGTCCTCCCCCACAGGGAGAGGCACCAGAGCAGTCCTGTCCATCTCCACAGCCACTCACCCACCCTGGCCTCCAAATCCTGACCGTTCTCCGGTGGTGAAGGATATGTGGAAGAAAGGTAAATGCCAAGAGAGAGCAGGGGACCTGCGCTCCACTGAATGGCTTGAAGCGTGGGTGGGAGGGAGCTCACCTGCCACCCGTCCCCGACCACCAGGCCAGAGCTCTTGACCCAGGTGACCCAGGCAGAGGAGGCCGCTGAGTAGATGGCCTGGCAGGCCTCCACCCGCACCAGGTTGCCCGTGTCCTGGACCACAAGGACCAAGTCGTCGGCATACACCAACAGGACCAGCTGCAGCTCCGGCTCCCAAAGCACCAACCCCGTCAACCTCCGGCAGAGGAGACAGAGGAAGGGCTCTATTGCCAGAGCATACAACTAGCCCAAGAGGGGTGTGATGTTATTGACATTAACTCTGATTGTATAGATCATTGTTGCAACCAAGGTCATATAGTGACACCAAATATTGTACAAAGGTTGTCGTGTGAGGTGTCTATGAAAAGGTTACAGTTTGCTCGTTATGATTATGCTATCTGTATGCATATATCATTTTTCTATTTGGAGTTATAAATATTGGCTATGTACTTGTATCTCAATATGTTTGATTCTAAGGAGCCTCAGTGAAGCATTGGTCAGCTTCTTGAGAAAAGACTATTCTCAGTAAGTGCCCAATCAAGAAACAGTTAACTGACAATGGACTTTGGGAGATGCCAATCCACATCTGTGCTTTCCTGGGAACGTTCAAACTAGCCTGTAAACAATGGCGTTGACCTGTAAAGAACTGAGTCATGCATGGACATGTGACTTGCCCATGTGACTCCAAACTCCATCTTGCTGTTGTGATTTCCACAGTAAGAACAAAGGGATGTCCTTCCACATGGCAGAGGATATAAAAGGCCCTGGAAACCCCTCCATTTTGTCTTCAATCCTGCTTCTTACCTCTGGAGTAACTTTGCTACAAACTGAAGCTCTGAACAAAGGACTGAATGACCCATCCAAGCTGTGGATGTACTCCAGAGACTTGATTTGAAGCTGCAGTTTATTCCATCACTGCTACAAGCCTGAACCAAGAACTTTGCCATTATTGTATGGAATTCATAGAATCATAGAATATCAGGGTTGGAAGGGACCTCAGGAGGACATCTAGTCCAACCCCCTGCTCAAAGCAGGACCAATCCCCAACTAAATCATCCCAGCCAGGGCTTTGTCAAGCCTGACCTTAAAAACTTCTAAGGAAGGAGATTCCACAACCTCCCTAGGTAACGCATTCCAGTGTTTCACCACCCTCCTAGTGAAAAAGTTTTTCCAGTATCCAACCTGAATCTCCGCCACTGCAACTTGAGACTATTACTCCTCATTCTGTCATCTGGTACCACTGAGAAGAGTCTAGATCCATCCTCTTTGGAACCTCCTTTCAGGTAGTGGAAAGCAGCTATCAAATCCCCCCTCATTCTTCTCTTCCGCAGACTAAACAATCCCAGTTCCCTCAGCCTCTCCTCATAAGTCATGTGTTCCAGTCCCCTAATCATTTTTGTTACCCTCTGAAGGACGCTTTCCAATTTTTCCACATCCTTCTTGTAGTGTGGGGCCCAAAACTGGACACAGTACTCCAGATGAGGCCTCACCAATGTCAAATAGAGGGGAATGATCACGTCCCTCGATCTGCTGGAAATGCCCCTACTTATACATCCCAAAATGCCATTGGCCTTCTTGGCAACAAGGGCACACTGTTCACTCATATCCAGCTTCTTGTCCACTGTAACCCCTAGGTCCTTTTCTGCAGAACTGCTGCCTAGCCATTCGGTCCCTAGTCTGTAGCTGTGCATGGGATTCTTCCGTCCTAAGTGCAGGACTCTGCAGTTGTCCTTGTTGAACCTCATCAGATTTCTTTTGGCCCAATCCTTTAATTTGTCTAGGGCCCTCTGTATCCTATCCCTACCCTCCAGCATATCTACCACTCCTCCCAGTTTGTTGTCATCTGCAAACTTGCTGAGGGTGCAATCCACACCATCCTCCAGATCATTAATGAGGTTATTGAACAAAACCAGCTCGAGGACCGACCCTTGGGGCACTCCACTTGATACCGGCTGCCAACTAGACATGGAGCCATTAATCACTACCTGTTGAGCCCGACAATCTAGCCAGCTTTCTATCCACCTTATAGTCCATTCATCTAGCCCATACTTCTTTAACTTGCTGGCAAGAATACTGTGGGAAACTCTGTCAAAAGCTTTGCTAAAGTCAAGGAACAACACGTCCACTGCTTTCCCCTCATCCACAGAGCCAGTTATCTCGTCATAGAAGGCAATTAGATTAGTCAGGCATGACTTGCCCTTGGTGAATCCATGCTGACTGTTCCTGATCACTTTCCTCTCCTCTAAGTGCTTCAGAATTGATTCCTTGAGGACCTGCTCCATGATTTTTCCAGGGACTGAGGTGAGGCTGACTGGCCTATAGTTCCCAGGATCCTCCTCCTTCCCTTTTTTAAAGATGGGCACTACATTAACCTTTTTCCAGTCATCTGGGACCTCCCCTGATTGCCATGACTTTTCAAAGATAATGGCCAATGGCTCTGCAATCACATCCGCCAACTCCTTTAGCACTCTCGGATGTAGCGCAGCCGGCCCCATGGACTTGTGCTCGTCCAGCTTTTCTAAATAGTCCCGAACCACTTCTTTCTTCACAGAGGGCTGGTCACCTCCTCCCCATGCTGTGCTGCCCAGTGCAGCAGTCTGGGAGCTGACCTTGTTCGTGAAGATAGAGGCAAAAAAAGCATTGAGCACATTAGCTTTTTCCACATCCTCTGTCACTAGGTTGCCTCCCTCATTCAGTAAGGGGCCCACACTTTCCTTGACTTTCTTCTTGTTGCTAACATACCTGAAGAAATCCTTCTTGTTACTCTTAACATCTCTTGCTAGTTGCACTTCCAGGTGTGATTTGGCCTTCTGATTTCACTCCTGCGTGCCCAAGCAATATTTTTATACTCTTCCCTGGTCATTTGTCCAATCTTCCACTTCTTCTAAGCTTCCTTTTTGTGTTTAAGGTCAGCAAGGATTCTACTGTTAAGCCAAGCTGATCACCTGCCACATTTACTATTCTTTCTACACATCCGGATGGTTTGTCCCTGTAACCTCAATAAGGATTCTTTAAAATACAGCCAGCTCTCCTGGACTCTTTTCCCCCTCATGTTGTTCTTCCATGGGATCCTGCCCATCATTTCCCTGAGGTTGTCAAAGTCTGCTTTTCTGAAGTCCAGGGTCCGTATTCTGCTGCTCTCCTTTCTTCCTTGTGTCAGGATCCTGAACTCGACCATCTCATGGTCACTGCCTCCCAGGTTCCCATCCACTTTAGCTTCCCCTACTAATTCTTTCCTGTTTGTGAGCAGCAGGTCAAGAAGAGCTCTGCCCCTAGTTGGTTCCTCCAGCACTTGCACCAGGAAATTGTCCCCTACACTTTCCAAAAACTTCTTGGATTGTCTGTGTACTGCTGTATTGCTCTCCCAACAGATATCAGGGTGATTGAAGTCTCCCATAAGAACCAGAGCCTGCGATCTAGTAACTTCTGTTGTTGCTGGAAGAAAGCCTCGTCCACCTCATCCCCCAGATCCGGTGGTCTATAGCAGACTCCCACCACAACATCACCCTTGTTGCTCATGCTTCTAAACTTAATCCAGAGACACTCAGGTTTTTCTGCAATTTCATACCGGAGTTCTGAGCAGTCATACTGCTCTCTTACATACAATGCAACTCCCCCACCTTTTCTGCCCTGCCTGTCCTTCCTGAACAGTTTATATCCATCCATGACAGTACGCCAGTCATGTGAGTTATCCCACCAAGTCTCTGTGATTCCAATCACATCATAATTCGTTGACTGTGCCAGGACTTCCAGTTCTCCCTGCTTGTTTCCCAGCCTTCTTGCATTTGTTTATGGGCACTTGAGATAACTTGCTGTTTGTCCTGCTTTCTTTGTATGGGGCAGGAGCCCTCCCCTTTCGCGTTCTCCTGCTCATGCTTCCTCCCGGTATTGAATTGATTCTATTTAACGAATTTCAACTCTCATCCATATTTCTTTCTTTTATGAATAAACCTTTGGATTTTAGATTCTAAAGGATTGGCATCAGCATGATTTGTGATTAAGATCTGACTTGTATATTGACCTCGGTCTGGGGCTTGGTCCTTTGCGATTGGGAGAACCATTTTTCTTTTACTGGGGTTTTGGTTTTCATAACCATTCATCCCCATAATGAGCGGCACTGGTGGTGATACTGGGAAACTGGAGTGTCTAAGGGAATTGCTTGTATGACTTATGGTTATCCAGTGGGGTGAGACCAAAGTCCTCTCTGTTTGGCTGGTTTGCTGTGCCTTAATAGTAAAGGAAGCCCAGCCTTGGGCTATAACTGCCCTGCTCTAAGTAATTTGTGATGAATTGCTACTCTCAGTAGTGTGCCACCCAAATGTGCCCATAAACTCATGGGTTTTGTTAAAAAGTGGGTTGTGGGTTATGGCATTTTTGAAAAACTGCTGGACTTAATAACTTTGGCACAGTTTTTAGACATTGTACCTGATCATGTTAAAGCTGCTGTTTGTGATAGAGACCCTGAGTCAGTCCTACAGGCTGTGGAAATTATGGATGCCCATACCCAAAACAGGGCTCAGGAAGGGTGTAAATCCCATGGGAAAACTAATCACTATTACCCCCAGTTCAAGAGGAGGGAAGGATTTAAAAATAAACCTGGCCCTGACTCTCATAAAGGAGCTCATGGGGGCCAAGAGGATAGAATCATAGAATATTAAGTTTGGAAGGGACCTCAGGAGGTCATCTAGTCCAACCCCCTGCTCAAAGTAGGACCAATCCCCAATCAAATCATCCCAGCCAAGGCTTTGTCAAGCCTGACCTTAAAAACTTCCAAGGAAGGAGATTCTACCACCTCCCTAGGTAACGCATTCCAGTGTTTCACCACCCTCTTAGTGAAAAAGTTTTTCCTAATATCCAACCTAAACCTCCCCCATTGCAACTTGAGACCATTACTCCTTGTCCTGTCCTCTTCTACCACTGAGAATAGTTTAGAACCATCCTCTCTGGAACCACCTCTCAGGTAGTTGAAAGCAGCTATCAAATCCCCCCTCATTCTTCTCTTCCGCAGACTAAACAATCCCAGTTCCCTCAGCCTCTCCTCATAAGTCATGTGTTCCAGACCCCTAATCATTTTTGTTGCCCTTCGCTGGACTCTCTCCAATTTATCCACGTCCTTCTTGTAGTGTGGGGCCCAAAACTGGACACAGTACTCCAGATGAGGCCTCACCAATGTCGAATAGAGGGGAACGATCACGTCCCTCGGTCTGCTCGCTATGCCCCTACTTATACATCCCAAAATGCCATTGGCTTTCTTGGCAACAAGGGCACACTGCTGACTCATATCCAGCTTCTCGTCCACTGTAACCCCTAGGTCCTTTTCCGCAGAACTGCTGCCTAGCCATTCGGTCCCTAGTCTGTAGCTGTGCATTGGGTTCTTCCGTCCTAAGTGCAGGACCCTGCACTTATCCTTGTTGAACCGCATCAGGTTTCTTTTGGCCCAATCCTCCAATTTGTCTAGGGCCCTCTGTATCCTATCCCTGCCCTCCAGCGTATCTACCACTCCTCCCAGTTTAGTATCATCTGCAAATTTGCTGAGAGTGCAATCCACACCATCCTCAAGATCATTTATGAAGATATTGAACAAAACCGGCCCCAGGACAGACCCCTGGGGCACTCCACTTGACACCGGCTGCCAACTAGACATGGAGCCATTGATCACTACCCGTTGAGCCCGACAATCTAGCCAACTTTCTACCCACCTTATAGTGCATTCATCCAGCCCATACTTCTTTAACTTGCTGACAAGAATACTGTGGGAGACCATGTCAAAAGCTTTGCTAAAGTCAAGAAACAATACATCCACTGCTTTCCCTTCATCCACAGAACCAGTAATCTCATCATAGAAGGCTATTAGATTAGTCAGGCATGACCTACCCTTGGTGAATCCATGCTGACTGTTCCTGATCACTTTCCTCTCGTGTAAGTGCTTCAGGATTGATTCCTTGAGGACCTGCTCCATGATTTTTCCGGGGACTGAGGTGAGGCTGACTGGCCTGTAGTTCCCAAGATCCTCCTTCTTCCCTTTTTTAAAGATTGGCACTACATTAGCCTTTTTCCAGTCATCTGGGACTTCCCCCGTTCGCCATAAGTTTTCAAAGATAATGGCCAATGGCTCTGCGATCACATTCGCCAATTCCTTTAGCACTCTCGGATGCAACTCGTCCGGCCCCATAGACTTGTGCACGTCCAGCTTTTCTAAATAGTCCCTAACCACCTCTTTCTCCACAGAGGGCTGGGCATCTACTCCCCATGTTGTGATGCCCAGCGCAGCAGTCTGGGAGCTGTCCTTGTTAGTGAAGACAGAGGCAAAAAAAAGCATTGAGCACATTAGCTTTTTCCACATCCTCTGTCACTAGGTTGCCTCCCTCATTCAGTAAGGGGCCCACACTTTCCTTGGCTTTCTTCTTGTTGCCAACATACCTGAAGAAACCCTTCTTGTTACTCTTGACATCTCTTGCTAGCTGCAGCTCCAGGTGCGATTTGGCCCTCCTGATTTCATTCTTACATGCCTGAGCAATATTTTTATACTCTTCCCTGGTCATATGTCCAAACTTCCACTTCTTGTAAGCTTCTTTTTTATGTTTAAGATCCGCTAGGATTTCACCGTTAAGCCAAGCTGGTCGCCTGCCATATTTACTATTCTTTCGACTCATCTGGATGGTTTGTCCCTGTAACCTCAACAGGGATTCCTTGAAATACAGCCAGCTCTCCTGGACTCCTTTCCCCTTCATGTTAGTCCCCCAGGGGATCCTACCCATCCATTCCCTGAGGTAGTCGAAGTCTGCTTTCCTGAAGTCCAGGGTCCGTATCCTGCTGCTTACCTTTCTTCCCTGCGTCAGGATCTGAACTCAACCAACTCATGGTCACTGCCTCCCAGATTCCCGTCCACTTTTGCTTCCTCCACTAATTCTTCCCTGTTTGTGAGCAGCAGGTCAAGAAAAGCTCCCCCCCCTAGTTGGCTCTTCTAGCACTTGCACCAGGAAATTGTCCCCTACGCTTTCCAAAAACTTCCTGGATTGTCTATGCACCGCTGTATTGTTCTCCCAGCAAATATCAGGAAAATTAAAGTCACCCATGAGAACCAGGGGCGTGCGATCTAGTAGCTTCTGCGAGTTGCTGGAAGAAAGCCTCATCCACCTCATCCCCCTGGTCCGGTGGTGTATAGCAGACTCCCACTACTACATCACTCTTGTTGCTCACACTTCTAAACTTAATCCATAGACACTCAGGTTTTTCTGTAGTTTCATACCGGAGCTCTGAGCCGTCATACTGCTCCCTTACATACAGTGCTACTCCACCACCTTTTCTGCCCTGCCAGTCCTTCCTGAACAGTTTATAACCATCCATGACAGTACTCCAGTCATGTGAGTTATCCCACCAAGTCTCTGTTATTCCAATGACATCATAATTCCTTGACATCACCAGGACCTCCAGTTCTCCCTGCTTGTTCCTTCTTCCCTTTTTTAAAGATTGGCACTACATTAGCCTTTTTCCAGTCATCCAGGACTTCCCCCGTTCGCCACGAGTTTTCAAAGATAATGACCAATGGCTCTGCAATCACAGCCGCCAGTTCCTTTAGCACTCTCGGATGCAACTCGTCCGGCCCCATGGACTTGTGCACGTCCAGCTTTTCTAAATAGTCCCTAACCACCTCTTTCTCCACTGAGGGCTGGCCATCTACTCCCCATGTTGTGATGCCCAGCGCAGCAGTCTGGGAGCTGACCTTGTTCGTGAAGACAGAGGCAAAAAAAGCATTGAGTACATTAGCTTTTTCCACATCCTCTGTCACTAGGCTGCCTTCCTCATTCAGTAAGGGGCCCACACTTTCCTTGGCTTTCTTCTTGTTGCCAACATACCTGAAGAAACCCTTCTTGTTACTCTTGACATCTCTTGCTAGCTGCAGCTCCAGGTGCGATTTGGCCCTCCTGATTTCATTCCTACATGCCCGAGCAATATTTGTATACTCATCCCTTCCACTTCTTGTAAGCTTCTTTTTTATGTTTAAGATCCACTAGGATTTCACCGTTAAGCCAAGCTGGTCGCCTGCCATATTTACTATTCTTTCGACTCATCGGGATGGTTTGTCCCTGTAACCTCAACAGGGATTCCTTGAAATACAGCCAGCTCTCCTGGACTCCTTTCCCCTTCATGTTAGTCCCCCAGGGGATCCTACCCATCCGTTCCCTGAGGTAGTCGAAGTCTGCTTTCTTGAAGTCCAGGGTCCGTATCCTGCTGCTTATCGTTCTTCCCTGCGTCAGGATCCTGAACTCAACCAACTCATGGTCACTGCCCCCCAGATTCCCATCCACTTTTGCTTCCCCCACTAATTCTCACCACAAGAATAAACTGATTAAAAGCTATCACTGTGGTGTGCTTGGCCACATGAGACCAGATTGCCCGATCCTGAATAGCAGCCGAAAACTAGCAACCCCAAATGCCATGGTAAATGCCAACTCCATTATTCTGAGCACCCAGGCTGAACCAAGCCACAACAGCACCACCTTGAGCCCAGGTGCAAGCACGGCAGTGGCAAATGTCAACCCCATAGTCTCCAGTAGTATGGGAGGAGGTGAGGAGTTCACCAGAATGAAGGCCTACCATGAAAGGGAGGTGAATGTGAACATGATCTGTTGTGCTGAGGAAGAGGCAGTGTCTGTTCCTTTGATTTACATGGTTGCTGAAAGCCAGGAGGAGATGCCTCTTGAGAGCATTGAGATGGGGGAAGGTTTGATCCCCCCTCAAAGGAAGAAATTGCTGATGTTGTTGAAACACCACAAGTGAACATTCTCCAACAGACCAGGGCTCACTGATAGAATGACACACTCCATTCAGATGGTGGGTCCCCGCCCAGCTCCTAGCAAAGCTTACAGGTCCAAGGGAGAGATGCAGAGACAGATCCAGGAAGAGGTAGAAAGCATGTTGACAATGGGAGTAATCACCAAATCCAAGAGCCCTGGGTTTCTCCCATTGTGATGGTGCCAAAAACGATAAAACCATGAGATTTTGTGTGGATTATAGGAAGCTAAATGCTGTAACAGCCTGACCTTACCCCACACCCAGAATAGAGGATCTATTGGACACACTGTGGGGGGGGGGGGGCAAAGGGGAGGCAAAGTTTATAGGCACCCTGGATCTGACTAGGGGGTGCTGGCAAATATCCCTAGATGCTGATGCACAAGAAAAATCTGCTTTCATAGTGGAATCTGGCCTGTATGAGTTCAAAGTGTTGCCCTTTGGGATGTGAAATTCAGGGGCTACTTGCATGAGACTTATAAATGAGGTCCTATGGGAATTAGAATCTTTTGCAAGGGCCTATGTAGACAACCTAGCCATCTTCAGCAATTCGTGGCAAGATCACCTTACCTACATAGGAATTCATAGAATCATAGAATATCAAGGTTGGAAGGGACCTCAGGAGGTCATCTAGTCCAATCCCCTGCTCAAAGCAGGACCAATCTCCAATTTTTGCCCCAGATCCCTAAATGGCCCCCTCAAGGATTGAACTCACAACCCTGGGTTTAGCAGGCCAATGCTCAAACCACTGAGCTATCCCTCCCCATATTGTGTTGCACTGGCTCAGGGAGGCCAATCTAAGTGTTAAGGTTTCTAAATGCAGAATGGGAGCTGCTGAGGTGACCTACCTGGGGCACAGAGTAGGCAATGGGCTACTGTGCCCCAAGCCTTTAAAGGTGGAGGCCATTAAGAATTGGCCTACCCCCTAGAAACTAAGAAGCAGGTCCAATCGTTCATTGATCTGACCAACTATTACAGGAGGTTTGTAAAGGGATTCAGTGACATTGTTACTCCCATCACAGACTTAACGAAAAAAGAAAAACCAGACTGGGTGCTGTGGACAGGGGCCTGTGATCAGGGATTTCAAAGCATAAAGAGTGCTTTAGCCAAGGAGCCTGTTTTGGCCAGCCCTAATTTTGAAAAGCCTTTTTTGCTATGTAGGGATGCTTCCAAAACTGGGCTGGGGGCAGTGCTAATGCAAGAGTGGCGGGGGGTAAGAGACATCCCATGGCGTACTTAAGCAAGAAATTGTCCCCCACTGAACAAAATTATGCTACCATTGAGAAGGAATGTTATGCCATTGTCTGGGCTGTCAAGCAGCATAAGCCCTATTTGTACAACACTGTATTGCGTGATCATGCCCCTCTGGTCTGGCTGCACAAGGCCAAGGGTACCAACTCCAGGTTGCTGCATTGGAGTTTAGCCGTTCAAGAGTATGAAATGGATATAATCCACATAAAGGGAAAGGAAAATATTGTAGCTGATGCATTGTCCAGGATGGGGAGTCCTTAGGACGCAGTTAGTGATGCTGGTGTCATCCCTTCCTGCATCAATTTTGTGTTGGGGGTGTGATGTTATGAGTGTAATATAATATCTTACTGAAAAAGGTAACACAGGGCCAGAAAGAGTTAATTAACTCACAGACTGACCTGACCATGACCGAATTTTAAACACTTGTTAGGAAGATATGTAAATGAATAGAGCTTTGAAATGCAAGCCTGCATTGTTAGAGATAGAAGGGTAGCTGTTTGCTCAGGTCTTGTGATGTAAGCAAACAAGTCTTGTCTATTACTATGGCTTTGATTCAAGTCTGGCCACTCAGTAATGGACTTAAAGGTGGCAATTTTGCAACAGAAAAGCTTCAGAAACTTTCCCTGCTTTCCTCTCCCTTGTCCCAGCACACAGGGCTAGTTACAGACAAATACTGGGATAGTGGGGCAGCTTTCTTACCAGGCAAATGGACACTCCCAACAGATAAACTGCTGCTCTTCACACTACGGTGAGCTACTTCCAGCAAATCACAGTTACCTTTTCCAGGTTTACTTTTACAAGCTGTATTAGGCCCTGTCTACACTGGCAAGTTTGTGCGCAGTAAAGCAGCTTTGAGCACTGTAACTCCCGAGGTGCACACACTGCCAAGCCACTTTGTGTGCAGAAACTGCGCAGTTGCAGCGCTCTAAAAAATCCACCTTGAGGGGAGGCGTAGAGCTTTCTGCACCGGGGCTACAGCACTGTGGTGCCAGTGTAGACACCCTGGTCAATTACAGCGCTGTGATTGGCCTCTGGGAGGTGTCCCACAATGCCTGTTCTGGCCTCTCTTGTCATCGGTTTGAACTCTACTGCCCTGCCCTTAGGTGACCAACCGTCAGCCCCACCCCATACATTCCTTTGCAAATTTGAAAGTCCCCTTCCTGTTTGCTCAGTGATGCGTGCAGTGGTTTCAGCGCATCTTTCCAGGTGGCCATGCCTGCTCCACGCACCAGGCGATCCTCCGCTTGGAGCATTGCTGAATGCTAGACCTCATCGGCATTTGGAGAGAGGATGCTGTCCAGTCCCAGCTGCACTCCAGCTGTCGGAATTATGATACCTATGGACAGATTTCTAGATGCATGATAGAAAAGGGCCATGACTGGGACAGATTCCAGTGGAGGGTCAAAGTGAAGGAGCAGCAGAACGCCTACCACAAGGCACGGGAGGCAAACCACTGCTCCGGTGCTGCGCCCACAAGCTGCCGGTTCTACAAAGAGCTGGACACGATACTTGGTGGTGACACCTCCTCCACTGCAAAGGTCACTGTGGATACTTCGGTGGCTCACATGCCAGTTGAGAGTGGATGGAGCCAGGAGGAGGAAATCTTGGATGAAGATGGGACCCAGAGGCAGAGGATGACTCGGAGGTCAAAGATACATGTAGCCAGGAGCTCTTTTCTACCTCGGAGGAGGCTAGCCAATCACAGCTGTCAGATCTTGGAGAAGTGCAAACAGACGAGGAGGTCCCTGGTAAGTGTATCTGATTTTGGGAATTGCTCAAGTGAGTTGTTGGGGGCAGGAGAGTTGCAGAAAGCAGGCTTGTCTCCCACCTCATGCCTTGTTTGAGTGGTGGAATAGGCTGTTGATACACTCCCTCACTTCATGGGAATCTCCCACAGAGATCTCCAGGAAACTCTCGTGGAGATACTGGGCAAATCTGCTTCTGCAGATTCCTCGGCAGAGCTGCTTTGTTTCTTGCCCCATTAACGGTAACTTTCCCACGCCACTGTGTCATCACGGGGGAGGGAGGGAACCGTTGCTGCACACAGGCTAGCCAAGGCAGAAGCCACAGGCTTGGAGAAGACCCTCCCTTGATTCCCTGCTCACCCTCAGCAGCTAGATATTTTCCATAATGATCACCTCCTGTGGAAAGTGTGGGGAAAGGACTGATTACCAGGCCCACCCTACAGCGCTGGCTCTCCCCAAGTGCCCAAGAGCCACATGCCCAGTGTACAGCAGAGTCCGGTAACAGTGATTTACCCTGCCCCTGTGGCTACTCACCATTTTGTGGGTCTGTGGCTCATGTGTGCTTTCCTGTGGTCAGCCAGTTAGTGACAGGTGTGAGTACTGGCTGTGTTTTAAAGCACTGAAACACTGTTGTCTGTGTTGCAAACAATACTGCTTCTGTAAAATGTTGCATTTAAACTTCACAGAGATGACTTTGGGAGCACAGCCTCAATCTTCTTTATCGGTGGCAGAAAGGCTGCAAAGAATTAGGAAGTGTCCAAGAAAAGCAAAGGAGGACATTATGCGTGAGGTTATGATGCACTCCACCGCAGAGAAAAAGGAATTGAAGGAGTGGCAGGACAGTGAGAAAAGGGACTGAAAGGACAACGTCGCACACCAGAAAGAAGCAATGGAGTGGCTCTTAACAGTTATGGAGCGCCAAGCAGACACGCTCCAGGAGATACTAGCTCTTCAAACCGAGCAGCTCCGTGCCCGCCCTCCCCTGCAGCCGCTGTTGCAAAACTCTTTCCCATGCACCCCCCCACACCGCCAACACACTCTTATCAACCTCCTGGCTCCACTCTCTACCTGCAGCATTTCACTCCTCCCTCCTCACAGTCCAGTACTGCGGACTCCTAATACCCACTGCACTCAATACCCATCCCTCTGCAGTTTGGCCCTGCTGAAGTACAGCACCCGCTGCATCGTACTCCAAGGGAGAAGGTTGCATATGATCCCTGGACATACACAAATCTGTAGCCATCCCAGGACCCCTCCTCCTCTTGAGACCTTCCATTCCCCCATCCCCCTCCCTGCTGATGATTTTTTTCGTTTGACTCTCTCCTCTGCTTCTTGTCTTTCAATAAAAGAATTGTGTTTGTCTGAAAGCAATCTTTATTCTATTAAGTGAAAGCAAAAAGAGCACTGCAAAGCAACATACAATTATGTTAAGGCCCCTTCTTGCATCATGTGCACCAATCACCTCCTAGCATAACAAGCACAGCAATCACGAGCATAGCAACAAATATTAGTGGCTTTCAGCTTCAAATTGCTGCCAAAGCATCCCTGATCCTTGTGGCCCCGCACTGTGCCCCTCTAATAGCCCTGGTCTCTGGCTGTTCAAACTCAGCCTCCAGGAGCTGAGCCTCTGAGGTCCAGCCCTGAGTGAAGCTTTCACCCTTCCCTTCACAAATATTATGGAGCGTACAGCATGTGGCTATAAGCATAGGAATATTGTCATTGGCCATGACCAGCTTCCCATACAGGCATCACCAGCAGGCTTTTAAATGGCCAAATGCACACTCCACAGTCATTCTGCACTTGCTAAGCCTGTTGTTGAACCGCTCCTTGCCACTGTCAAGTTGCCCCGTATATGGCTTCATGAGTCACGGCATTAAGGGGTAGGCAAGATCTCCCAGGATCACAATTGGCATTTCGCCTTCCCCTATGGTGACCTTCTGGTCTGGGAAGAAAGTCCCTGCTTGCAGCTTCTTGAACAGGACAGTGTTCCAAAAGATGCATGTGTCACGCACCTTTCTGGACCAGCCTGCGTTAATGTCTATGAAACTCCCACAGTGATCCACAAGCGCCTGGAGAACCATTGAGAAATACCCCTTGCGATTAATGTACTTGGTGGCTAGGTGGTCTGGTGCCAGAATTGGAATGTGCGTGCCATCTATCGCCTTCCGCAATTAGGGAAGCCCATTTGTGCAAAGCCATCCACAATCTCACACACATTGCCCAGAGTCACAGTCTTTCAGAGCAGGATGCAATTAATGGCCCTGCACACTTCCATCAACACAACTCCAAAGTTGGCAGCCGGTGTCAAGTGGAGTGCCCCAGGGGTCGGTCCTGGGGCCGGTTTTGTTCAATATCTTCATAAATGATCTGGAGGATGGTGTGGATTGCACTCTCAGCAAATTTGCAGATGATACTAAACTGGGAGGAGTGGTAGATACGCTGGAGGGCAGGGATAGGATACAGAGGGACCTAGACAAATTGGAGGATTGGGCCAAAAGAAACCTGATGAGGTTCAATAAGGATAAGTGCAGGGTCCTGCACTTAGGACGGAAGAACCCAATGCACAGCTACAGACTAGGGACCGAATGACTAGGCAGCAGTTCTGCGGAAAAGGACCTAGGGGTTACAGTGGACGAGAAGCTGGATATGAGTCAGCAGTGTGCCCTTGTTGCCAAGAAGGCCAATGGCATTTTGGGATGTATAAGTAGGGGCATAGCGAGCAGATCGAGGGACGTGATCGTTCCCCTCTATTCGACATTGGTGAGGCCTCATCTGGAGTACTGTGTCCAGTTTTGGGCCCCACACTACAAGAAGGACGTGGATAAATTGGAGAGAGTCCAGCGAAGGGCAACAAAAATGATTAGGGGTCTGGAACACATGACTTATGAGGAGAGGCTGAGGGAACTGGGATTGTTTAGTCTGCAGAAGAGAAGAATGAGGGGGGATTTGATAGCTGCTTTCAACTACCTGAGAGGTGGTTCCAGAGAGGATGGTTCTAGACTATTCTCAGTGGTAGAAGAGGACAGGACAAGGAGTAATGGTCTCAAGTTGCAGTGGGGGAGGTTTAGGTTGGATATTAGGAAAAACTTTTTCACTAGGAGGGTGGTGAAACACTGGAATGTGTTACCTAGGGAGGTGGTAGAATCTCCTTCCTTGGAAGTTTTTAAGGTCAGGCTTGACATAGCCCTGGCTGGGATGAT
Organism: Chelonia mydas; assembly: GCF_015237465.2. NCBI lineage: Eukaryota > Metazoa > Chordata > Testudines > Cheloniidae > Chelonia > Chelonia mydas. The sequence continues at coordinate 56,395,827 of NC_057855.1, forward strand.
TTGATTGGGGATTGGTCCTGCTCTGGGCAGGGGGTTGGACTAGATGACCTCCTGAGGTCCCTTCCAACCCTGATATTCTATGATTCTATGATTCTATGATTCAAAGGTCGACTTTCCCAGTTCGAACTGGTTACAGACCAATTGGTAGGAGTCTGGAGTAGCCAGCTTCCACAGTGCAATCGCCACACGCTTCTCCAGCGACAGGGCAGCTCTCATTCTCATGTCCTTGCGCTGCAGGGCTGGGGTGAGCTCATTACACAGTCCCATGAACGTGGCTTTCCTCATGCGGAAGTTCTGCAGCCACTGCTCGTCATCCCAGACGTGCATCACAATGTGATCCCACCACTCAGTGCTTGTTTCCTGAGCCCAAAAACAGTGTTCCACAGTGGTCAGCACTTCCGTGAATGCCACAAGCATTCTCGTATCAGAGCTACTACGTGTGGTGAGATCAATGTCGCGCTCCTCTTGCCTTTGTAGATTAAGGAATAACTCCACTGCCATTCGTGACGTGTTGGTCAGTGTGAGCAGCATTCTGGTCTACAGCTCGGGATCCATTCCTGCAGCCAGAAAGAGGCAGGGCAGGGCGCGCAGTACACAAACCATTGAAAGATGGCGCCAAATGTGGATGGAAGCACAGGAATTGCTGGGATGCGAAGCAATGTGTCACAGGGCATTGGGTCAGGACCCAGGATGCCCTGCGAAGCCTTCCACCTTCCCCCGAGTTTTAACGGCAAAAGAGAAAGAGGTGCTCTGTGGGATAGCTGCCCAGAGTGCACTGCTCCAAATAGTGCCGCAAGTGCCACAAGTGTGAACACACTATTGCACAAACAACTGTCAGAGTTAACACACAATAGCAGTTTTCCTTTGGCGCTCTCTGAGTGGTGCTGTAACTGCCAGCACTGTAACTTTGGCAGTGTAGATGTGCCCTTAGCCAACAATCCATCACCCATCAAAAATCTACCCTTTCCTTCCTAATTAGATCTTTAACCTGACCATTCACTTTAATCTGCTCCTGAGAAACATTTTCCTGACCAATGAGTTCTTTCTGTGCTTGATCTAATTCCAGATTTGCTTCTGAGACATTAGACAGACATTTAGAAACTTCATTCACAGACAAACTGCTTTTTTGCACAGACAAACAGCTATTTCCCACCAGGTTAGAATCCTCCTCTCCCTGGCCATAGCAAAACTGATTAAACACAGACAACTGCTCAGAGTAATACAGCATACCAACATTGTTATAAGCTGGACTTTCAAAATGATACAGTTTCTGCTGTTCTTCCATTACTTTTTTGACTTGGAGCTGAAGTCTGGCAGTTTCTTGTAGCATCTGGTGAACCCTCTCCTCAGCAGCCAGCAGCTCAATACATTCCCTACGAGCCCTTTCCTCTCTTTCGTCAGCCTCCTTCTCCAGCTGGGCCAACACTTGCTTCTCTCTCACTCAAATTTCTGCCAATTTTTGTAGTTTGGATCCCCCCTGTGCTCTACCAGCCCCGCCCTCAGCTGCTTCTTGTTCCCCTTGCGTCCCACGGGCCCCTGCCCCTCCCAGACCACTGCTCGGTGTGCTCATGTCCCCTCCCTGAGCACTTGTGCCCCTTCCCCTTTCAGTTACATGCCCTATTCACTGCACCCCCCTGATGCCATTGTAGCCCTTCCCCATCTGAGTGCAGCCAGAAGAGCCACCCCCCAGGCCTGTGCCTGTGACCTTGCCCCATTCCCTGCTTCCTTTGGCCCCAGTTCCCCCACACCATTGGCACCCTTGTCCCCCTGCCACAGCCTAGCAGGGAGGAGTGGTTGCTTCTCCCCCTCCCACACCCCGCCCCCACCAGCACCCTCCTTCCCTGCATACAGCCTACCAGGGAGGAGTGGTTAGCCCCATTCCCTCTCCCCCATCTCCCTGCCCCTCCCGCTGGACCCTCCTCCCCTGCATGCTGTCTAGCAGGGAGGAGCGGCTGCCCCTCACCCCCCCTCCCCCATATTAGTGCCTCTTCCTGCCAAAATGGAGGAGGAACCTGCCCCTGCCCCTACCCTACCCCTGACCCCTACCTGACCCCGTGTTCTCCCCTTTGCCACCACCCCTGCCAGCCCCTGCCGCTGACCTCTTGAACATCGCCGGTCCAGACTACGCCGCTGCCATGGCTGCTGCCCCTCCTGCTCAGGGGGAGCTCCCCCTTCAACTGGCAAAAAAGGCCAGGGGAACAACAAGGGCAAAGGCCCCACCTGGAAAGCAAGATCTCCTGTGGGCGGGGCCAACCCCTGCACCACGGCTCCATCATCTGCCGCGGCTCCTCCTTCCCCTGCCATTCCTTCCACCAGCTTTGGGGGCATTCCACCTCTGGCCACCACAGCAAACAGGTACTGCAGCACTGCACCATCTGCCCCAACAGCTGCCTCCAGTACCATCCCTGGTGGCCGGGGTCCCTTTCCCTTGCTGACCAGGAGGCACGGCGTTCACTGCCTCCTGGTGCCCGCCTCGCCCCACATTGAAACTTACGTGCGGGTGTTGGCGCAGGTAGTGGGGACCACGGCCATCATGACAGCTTCCAAAATGTAGGGGAAGGTCGTGTTCTTCCTGGAGTCGGAGGCCGCCACTCAGGAGGCGGTGGAGAAGGACCTGGCAATGCGGGTGTGTGTATGTCCATCCCTAGAAACCATGGAGGACCTAGGCTTACAGGTGGTGCTGACCTCCATCCCACCCTTCCTCCCCAACACTACCCTGCTGCCCTCCCTCTTCACCCTGGGGAAACCATCTCTGTCATCAGCCCTTTCCTGTTGGGCTGCAAGGACTCCACCCTCTGTCACGTCTTGTCCTTCCACCGGCAACTGCAACTGCAAGTGCCGCCGGCGTGATGGGGTGGCACTCAAGCGGTCCTTCCTGGTGCCCTACCAGAGGGCCCATTACCGGGTCCATTACTCGATGGGGGAGGCCCAGTCGGCATTAGTGGGGCTGGTGCCCTCATGGATCCCGGGGGTCCCGGGCGTCCGGCTGGGCCAGGGGGCAGGAAGCCCTCTGCCAGGTGAAGGGGCATGTCCAGAGGGACTGCCCCCTGGCCCAGCTGGACGCCCGGGACCCCCGGGATCCATGAGGGCACCAGCCCTATTAGTGCCGATGACCTTGTTGGCCTGGCTACCACTGCTGCCCCTCCTCCTCCTGCTCTTGTCTGTGCTCAGGCCCCAGGTGAAGTCCCCCCGCCATGCTGCTCTAGTCCTTGGGGAGCCCCTGGCCCTATTCACCTGCCCGGCCATGGATGGTTCTCCATCTGAGGCCACTGAGTAGCCAGGCTCTGAGCCTGTGGGTACACCCTCCACTACCCAGACAGAGCGGCTGGCCTCTCCTCCATAGGGGGGGCCCCACTGAAGACTCCACCATGCCTGATGTCCTGGCTGCATGTGACATGCTTGTCGCGACGCCCGTGCCCGGTCTCAGTGAAAGCCCCCTTCCCACCCCCGTCCCCTTGGCCCCAAATCCCGGTCCAGAGGTGCCGCACTCTGGCAGCTCAGTTGCCAGGGACCATGAACCTGCCTCTGCCTCCACTCCCGCCCCTATCCCTGCCTCTGATCCCACTCCCACCCCTTCGCTTGCCCCAGCCCCAGTTGCTGATCCTGCTCCTGCCCCAATTCCTGCCCCTGTTTCTGGTCCCGGCCCCACTCCGGCCCCCAATGCATCGCCCACACCTCTCCCCTCCATTTCCCATGCCGCTGCCACCCCTGAGGTTGTCTCGTTTTCACTGACAACAGACAACCCTCAGGGGGCGGTTTTCGTGTCTCCCCTTCCCGACACTGTAGGGGACACGAAAACTGCTGGCCTGGCGGGGGCAGCAGCACATCTTTAGAATCATAGAATCATAGAATAGAATCATAGAATATCAGGGTTGGAAGGGACCTCAGGAGGTCATCTAGTCGAACCCCCTGCTCAAAGCAGGACCAATCCCCAATCAAATCATCCCAGCCAAGGCTTTGTCAAGCCTGACCTTAAAAACTTTACCTTGGCACGGCAGTGGTGGGATGTGGGAAAGGTGCGCGCCCAGCTCTTCTGCCAAGACTACACCCGGGGCACCAACCGGCGGAGGGATGTGGTATTTGGGAAGTTGGAGTGGGAGGTCTTAGAGCTGGAGAGGCATCTGGTCTCTGGCCCCGAGGATCCACCCCTCTGCACAGCGTACTGGGAGAAGCGGGAGGAGCTCTGGGCCATGGAGGACCATTGGGCCCGGGGTGCCTTTGTTCGATCCGGCATTCATTTCCTGCGGGAGATGGATCGCAGCTCCTGCTTCTTCTATGCCCCGGAGAAAAAGAGGGGGGCCAAAAAGCATGTCACCTGCCTCCTGGAGGATGGCGCCCCCCTCATAGATCTGGAGGAGTTGCATGGAAGGGCCAGGGCCTTCTATGCCAGCCTTTTCTCTCCAGATCCAACTGATGCCGAAGCCTGCAGGGTGCTCTGGACCGAACTCCCAACGGTCAGCGCGGGTGACTGAGACTGGCTGGAGCAGCCTTTCTCTCTGGCCGAGCTCTTGAAAGCCCTCCGTCTCATGTCCACCAACAAATCCCCAGGCATGTACGAGCTGACCGTGGTGTTCTACCGCATGTCCTGGGACATCCTTGGCCCAGATCTTGTCACCATCTGGGCCGAGTCCTTGGAGAGCGGAGTCCTCCCTCTGTTGTGCAGGCAAACCGTGCTCGCCTTGCTGCTGAAGGAGGGGGACCTCCGCAACCTTCGGAACTGGTGTCCCGTCTCGCTCCTCAGCACAGACTACAAGGTCACAGTGAAGGCCATCTCACTACGCCTGGGGTCCGTGCTGGCGGACGTGGTCCATCCTGACCAGACCTACACTGTCCCAGACCACACCATTTTTGATAACTTGTATTTGGTCCGGGATCTCCTGGAGCTTGGATGTAGGGATGCTCTGTCGTTCGCCCTCCCGTCCCTGGACCAGGAGAAAGCGTTCAACAGGATGGACCACGGGTATCCTGAGCATTCTGCAGGCATTTGGCTTCAGGCCCCAGTTTGTGGGCTTTCTCCAGGTGCTGTACACTGATGAGGAGTGTCTGTTCAGGATCAACTGGACCCTGACCGACCTGGTCAGCTTGAGGCGGGGAGTACGGTGGGGTGCCCCACCCAGCCTCTTGCCTCCATCCAGACACACATGTCAAACATAAATACTAAAAATCTTATTTCATCATATAAAAGAAAAGGTTCTCTCACTCCCAAAGAATCAGCCACACACCCAGGTCAAATGATAACTTAGATCTTACCCAAAATACACGATTATAGCCAATTCTTATGAACTAAACTAAAATTTATTAAAAAAAGAAAAGAGAAAGAGAGTTGGCTGAAAGATCAATATACATACAGACTTGAATTCAATTTCTTGAGGTCCAGATACATAGCAGAGATGGTGAGTTGTAGTTGCCAAAAGTTCTTTTAGAAATAGTTCCTAGGTTATAGTTCAATGTCCACATTCAGGGTGACACCAGTCAATGACTGGGGATCTCAATTCTTATGGCTTAGGGTTTCCCTTTCTTGAAACCCAAAGCACATCTGAGATGAAGAAGGATCGTGTCTCAGGGTTTTTATTCATTTATAGCAGCCTCTTGGCCTAATAAAACAATAGGCTTAACTTTCTGTCTCCCAAACATCATGGCAATTAGCACAGGGTAATTTATCCATTAAACAGTTCAGATATAGGTTACCACAAGCTTCAAAGAGACATATAGACAATAATACTATTTCACTCAAGTGAATCCTCTCTCCCCCTTTACCTTAGTGTCTGTACATCTCACAAGCTTTAATGTGTGAACCCTCACACCCCTGTGGGGTAGGCCCAGAGAGATTAAGGGAATGTCTACACAGCATTATAAACCTGGCTCATGCTCATGGACTCCGTGTTTCTAAGTCCACGTTTGAGCGTTCAAACTGCTTTGCAAACCTGGGTTTATAATTGTTGGATCTGGGTCTCATAATCATGCTGATGTATCCACACTGCACTGCGCAGACCTTCTGACTTGGGTCTGCAGCTTGAGCTGCATCCACACTGCAAGATGACAGGGCTTGTACCCAAGTCACAGTGGAACTTGGGCTCAGACTCCCCCCTCCCCCGGTAGGTCCTAGAACCTGGTCCTGAGTGCTTGCTGACCCAAACCAGACTGATGTGTGTGTGGATGGTGGGGGGAGGGGTTGGGCTCAAACCTGAGTCTGAGCCTGGGTTTACAATTCAGTGTAGACAGACCCTAAGTGATTTGCCCAAGGTCACAAAAGAAGTCTGAGGCAAAGAAAGGAATTGAATCCATCTTTCTGGCTCACACCCTACACAGTCCTTCCTTTGTATCGTCCCCATCGCTAATACGAAACCACAGAAATGTTTGGATTCCTGTTAGGTCTGAACTTTCAGTGGCATCTCAGCAGGTGAGTTCAGTTTCTCTCCTAACGAGTGTTGTAACACTCACTAATGTCTTCACTATGAATTTAGGTAGATTTTATAGAAGTCGATTTTTAGAAATTGATTTTATATGTAACCCTTCTGCCTGTCAGAGTTGGCAGCAACAAGGGCCGGGTTCAGTATCTAGGGGTTCCATTCCAATAACACAATGCAAAACTGGCTCAAGCCCCCACCCAGTGACCTGGGACAAATATATACCACCCCCGCTGGGCGCCGCCAAGAGGCAATACTTCCCCTCTCGCAAGCACATAGTCTGAGTGTAGCAAAAAGCCTTTTAATAACAGAGAGAAACAATGTGGCATTATGTTGGGGAAACACCACCAACAGGATTCATAACACAATACATGAGCAAAAAACCAACCCCAAGCAAATTGGGGCATGTCCTTTCCCTTTGGTTCTTGAGTCCAGCAACCCAAAATCACCCAAAGTCCCAAAAGTCCAAAGACCCAAAAGTCTCTGTCCCTGGTCAGGGCAGCCCCAGAGTTCGAAAGTTTATCTGCAGAGTTTTACCTCCCAACCTGGGTGGAGATGGGGGGCGGGGGGGTTAAGGGGCACCTTACGTGGTCCAAAGCTGATGGCCCCACCTCTCCATGGGGCTCCGCTCTGCCAGCAGCCCCATGAGCTGCTCTAGACATCCAACAAACTGCTCTGCTCCACCAGCTGTTCTACTTGCTGTCCCACAAACTGCTCTACAAGCCACTCTGCTCGCCATCCCACAAACTGCTCCATCGTATATCTTCAGGCTCCCCTACTATTTAACACAACACTCAGTGATTTCAGCTTGTAGTAGGGGAGCCTCAGTGCTGGTGCACCATTAGCCCAAAGTGAATTCAGCTCAGCAGCCTGTAATTAGACTCCTAATAGAATCAAAATTAGCTCTGATATTCCATAGCGCAGAGAAGAGGAAGTGCAATTAGCATGTAAGGCCCTCACCAGGGGGCCCATGCCACCAAGTATTAATACCTACCCCCAACCTCTCTCAATTCACAGAGTTTTGGAACCCATGTCCCTGGCCTAGTGAGTGCTACTTAGTTGATGGCGAGTCCCTCCATCATAACAAAAGGCTAAGTACAGTTCCACTGTCCTTGATTCCCATAATCAGGGTAATAACAATTTATTCTTCCTGCCCCAATAACAGAGACACTGGGGATTCCACAGCAGCCAAAGCGACCATTTGGGCAGCTATGGCCTCATTCTAGGGGGGGTGGGTGTGCCTATGCAAATGAGATTGGCCCCTGAAGTTCTTTTCCACAACTTGCCACACCTCACCACCAGATGTCAGGGTGGAGCTCATCCTGACTCTGCTTACATCTACATTCGATTGTGTATGTCCCCACTAAGTGCATTAAGTCGGTGGAGTGTGTCCTCAATACCATGGCTAGCATCGACTTACGGAGCTGTGGGTAGCTATACCACAGTTCCCACAGTCTCCACTGCCCATTGGAATTCTGGGTTAAGCTCCCAATGCCTGATGGGGCAAAAACATTGTTGAGGGTGGTTTTGGGTACATGTCGTCCCTCCGTGAAAGCAATGGCAGACAATCATTTTGCGCCTTTTTTCCTGGGTTACCCATGCAAACGCCATACCATGGCAAGCATGGAGCCTGCTCAGCTCATTGCTGCTGTTGTGAGCATTGTAAACATCTCACGCATTATCCTGGAGTATGTGCAGAACTGGGCTAAGAGATGCCAGCATGAGGACGATTGTGATGAGGACATGGACACAAACATTCCTGAAAGCACGGGCTGTGGCAATTGGGACATCATGGCAGCAGTAAGGCTGGTTGATACAGTGGAATGCTGATTTTGGGCCCAGCAAACAAGCACAGACTGGTGGGACCACATAGTGTTGCAGGTATGGGATGATTCACAGTGGCTGTGAAACTTTCACATGCGCAAGGCCACTTTCATGGACCTTTGTGAGTTGCCTTTCCCCGACCCTGAAGCGCAGGAATACCAAGATGAGACCTGCCCTGACAGTTGAGAAGCGAGTGGCCATAGCCCTGTGGAGGCTTGCAATGCCTGACTGCTACCGGTCAGTCGCGAATCAATTTGGAGGCCAAGTCTACTGTGGGGACTGCTGTGCTCCAAGTAGCCAATGCAATCACTGACGTTCTGCTATCAAGGGTAGTGACTCTGGGAAATGTGCAGGTCATACTGGATGGCTTTGCTGCAAGGGGGTTTCTTAACTGTGGTGGGGTGATAGACGGAACGCATATCCCTATCTTGGCACCGGACCACCTTGCCCAACGAGTATGTAAACCGCAAGGGGTACTTCTCAATGGTGTTGCAAGCACTGGTGGATCACAAGGGATGTTTCACCGACATCAACATGGGATGGCTGGGAAAGGTGCATGACGCTTGCATCTTTAGGAACTCTGGGCTGTTTGAGCAGTTGCAAGAAGGGACTTACTTCCCCAGACCAGAAAATTACTATTGGGGATGCTGAAATGCCTATAGTTATCCTTGGGAACCCAGCCCACCCCTTGCTCCCATGGCTCATGAAGCCATACACAGGCAGCCTGGACAGTAGTAAGGAGCAGTTCAACTATAGGCTGAGCAAGAGCAGAATGGTGATAGAACGTGCCTTTGGAGTTTAAAAGCTTGCTGGCTCTGTTTGCTGACTAGGTCAGACCTCAGCGCAACCAACATTCCCACTGTTATTGCTGCTTGCTGTGTGCTCCATAATATCTGTGAGAGTAAGGGGGAGACATTTATGGTGGGATGGGAGGTTGAGGCAAATCGCCTGGTGGCCAATTTTGAGCAGCCAGACCCCAGGGCGATTAGAAGAGCACAGCTAGATGCGCTGTGCACCAGAGAGGCTTTGAAAACCAGTTTTGTGACTGGCCAGGCTACAGTGTGACAGTTGTGTGTGTTTCTCCTTGCTGCAAACCTGCCCCCTTTGTTGATTTTAATTCCCTGTAAGCCAACCACCCTCCCCGCTTCGATCACAGCTGGCAAAGGAAATAAAGTAACCATTGTTTTGAAACCATGATTCTTTCTTTATTAATTAAAAAAAAAAGTGAGATAACTGACAAGGTAGCCCGGGTGGGGTTGGGTGTGGTGGGGTGCAGGAGGAGGGAAGGACAAGGCCAAGTTGCTTATTGTAGCCACACTACAAATCAAAACTGTTTGAATGATAGCCTTCTGTTGCTTGGGCCATCCTCTGGAGTGGAGTGGCTGGGTGCCCAGAGCCTCTTCCCCCTCGTTCTTGGGCATCTGGGTGACGAGGATATGGAACTTGGGGAGGAGGGCAGGCAATGGATTCAGGGGGGACTGTGCTCTTGTTGGCTTTCCTGCAGCTCCAACAGATGCTTCATCATGTCCTTTTGCTCCTCCATTAGCCTCAGCATTGCCTCCTGCCTCTGCTCTTCGTGCTTACTTAATGCTTTCATAGAATCATAGAACCATAGAATATCAGGGTTGGAAGGGACCTCAGGAGGTCATCTAGTCCAACCCCCTGCTCAAAGCAGGACCAATCCCCAATTAAATCATCCCAGCCAGGGCTTTGTCAAGCCTGACCTTAAAAACTTCTAAGGAAGGAGATTCTACCACCTCCCTAGGTAACGCATTCCAGTGTTTCACCACCCTCCTAGTGAAAAAGGTTTTCTTAATATCCAACCTAAACCTCCCCCACTGCAACTTGAGACCATTACTCCTTGTCCTGTCATCTTCTACCACTGAGAATAGTCTAGAACCATCCTCTTTGGAACCACCTCTCAGGTAGTTGAAAGCAGCTATCAAATCCCCCCTCATTCTTCTCTTCTGCAGACTAAACAATCCCAGTTCCCTCAGCCTCTTCTCTTAAGTCATGTGTTCCAGACCCCTAATCATTTTTGTTGCCCTCCACTGGACTCTCTCCAATTTATCCACGTCCTTCTTGTAGTGTGGGGCCCAAAACTGGACACAGTACTCCAGATGAGGCATCACCAATGTCGAATAGAGGGGAACGATCACGTCCCTCGATCTGCTGGCTATACCCCTACTTATACATCCCAAAATGCCATTGGCCTTCTTGGCAACAAGGGCGCACTGTTGACTCATATCCAGCTTCTCGTCCACTGTCACCCCTAGGTCCTTTTCCGCAGAACTGCTGTCTAGCCATTCGGTCCCTAGTCTGTAGCGGTGCATTGGATTCTTCCGTCCTAAGTGCAGGACTCTGCACTTATCCTTGTTGAACTTCATCAGATTTCTTTTGGCCCAATCCTCCAATTTGTCTAGGTCCCTCTGTATCCTATCCCTACCTGCCACCGTATCTACCACTCCTCCTAGTTTAGTATCATCTGCAAATTTGCTGAGAGTGCAATCCACACCATCCTCCAGATCATTTATGAAGATATTGAACAAAACTGGCCCCAGGACCGACCCTTGGGGCACTCCACTTGATACCGGCTGCCATCTAGACATGGAGCCATTGATCACTACCCGTTGAGCCCGACAATCTAGCCAACTTTCTACCCACCTTATAGTGCAATCATCCAGCCCATACTTCTTTAACTTGCTGACAGGAATACTGTGGGAGACCGTGTCAAAAGCTTTGCTAAAGTCAAGAAACAATACATCCACTGCTTTCCCTTCATCCACAGAACCAGTAATCTCATCATAGAAGGTGATTAGATTAGTCAGGCATGACCTTCCCTTCGTGAATCCATGCTGACTGTTCCTGATCACTTTTCTCTCCTCTAAGTGCTTCAGAATTGATTCCTTGAGGACCTGCTCCATGATTTTTCCGGGGACTGAGGTGAGGCTGACTGGCCTGTAGTTCCCAGGATCCTCCTTCTTCCCTTTTTTAAAGATGGGCACTACATTAGCCTTTTTCCAGTTGTCCGGGACTTCCCCCGATCGCCATGAGTTTTCAAAGATAATGGCCAATGGCTCTGCAATCAGAGCCGCCAACTCCTTTAGCACTCTCGGATGCAACGCGTCCGGCCCCATGGACTTATGCACGTCCAGCTTTTCTAAATAGTCCCTAACCACTTCTTTCTCCACAGAGGGCTGGCCACCTTTCCTGGCCTCTGTCACTGAATGCCTCCGTGCATTAAGCTGTGCCCTATCAGTGTGGGAGGACTTCATGAGCTCGGAAAACATGTCATTTCTAGTGTGTTTTTTCACCTTCTGATCTGCGATAACCTCAGGGACAGAGATGATAGTGGGAGCATAGAAACATTTGCACCTGGGGGGAGATAAAAAGGGAGAGTAAAATTTAAGTTGATACATTTCTGAGAACAAAAGGGAGACTCTTTCACAGTGAATCAAGCAATTCACAGCAGACAGTACATGTGCTTTAGGTACAAGGTCGCATTTTGCCTTTCATATTGAGCGCCTGCCAGTATGGTGACACATCACAAACGGCTGGGCAACAGAATTTGTTTTCCAGGCAGCCATGGTAAGACTTTTGGTATGTGGGGTTGGCTTCTTACGCCTTCATAACATGTGGGAATGGTTTCAAACTGCAGCGCCATCCTTTCCCATAGCAAGTAATGCCGGTTGGGTTTGCCATTTAAAAGGAGGGGCTGTGATTATTGGGTGGATGTGCAGCACACACCTCCCCCCACCCCACCGTGTGGTTATTCTCTGGGATGATCCCTTCACCCCTCCCCCTGCCACATGGTTATTCTCTGGGATGATCCCTTCACCCGTCCCCCCACCACGTGGCTATTCTCCGGGATGATCCTTTTTAGCCAAGCGCAAACAACCCAGAGTGAATGGGGTCCTTTTACTGTTCCCTTTCAAAAATTCCCCTATTTCAACCAGGTGACCATGAATGATATCACTCTCCTGAGGCTAACACAGAAAGATAAAGACCGAATGTTGCTTGAATGTGACCAAAACTCAGGACCATTCGCTGCCATGCTTTGTGCTGCAATGATTCCAGACTACTTGCTACTGGCTTGGTGTGGTAAAGTGTCCTATCGTGGAGGACGAAATAAGGCAGCCCTCCCCAAAAACCTTCTGCAAAGACTTTCAGTGTATCTCCAGGAGAGCTTTATGGAGATGTCCCTGGAGGATTCCCACTCCATCCCCAGAAATGTTAACAGACTTTTCCAGTATCTGTCCTGGCCGCAAATGCATCCCAAGTCTTCAGGGAAAATCAAACATTCAACACTATTGCTTTTAAACCCGGTACGGTAGTTACAAATGTGCACTCACCAGAGCTGCCTTCTCCGGCTTCAGGGTCGGGGATCCTGCCTTGGGAGGGTATTAGCTCCAGGGTGATGAAAAGGTCCTGGCTGCCGGGGAGAACGGATTCACCACTTGCTTGCTGTGCATTCTCCTCCTCCTCTTCCTCATCCACAAAATCCTCCTCTGTGTTGCGTGAGACTCCCCCCTTGCAAGTGTCCACGGACAGTGGTGGGGTAGTAGTAGGGTTCCCCCTAGAATGCCATGCAGCTGATCATAGAAGCGGCATGTATGGGGCTCTAACCCGGAGTGACCTTTGTCTTTTGGTAGGCTTCCCTGAGCTCCTTAACTTTCACACGACACTGCTGTGTGTCCCTGTTGTAGCGTCTCTCCACCATGTCCTGTGCGATTTTGGCATATATATTAGCATTTCTTCTTTTTGATCGGAGATCAGCCTGCACAGATTCTTCTCCCCATACAGCAATCAGATCCAGTGTCTCCCTTTTGGTCCATGCTGGAGCTTGTTTGCGATTCTGAGGGGACTGCATGGTCACCTGTGCTGCTGAGCTCGCCACGCTGACCAAACAGGAAATGAAATTCAAAATTTCCCAGGGCTTTTCCTGTGTACCTGGCTAGTGCATCGGAGTTCAAAGAGCTGTCCACAGTGGTCACATTGGAGCACTCTGGGATAGCTCCCGGAGGCCAACACCGTCGAATTGCATCTGCACTATCCCAAATTCGACCCAGCAAGGTCGATTTTAGCGCTACTCCCTTTGCCGGGGAGGAGTACAGAAGTTGATTTTAAGAGTCCTTTAGGTCAACGGAACGGGGTTGGTTGTGTAGATGCATTTATTTTAAAATTGACCTAACGTGGCTAAATTTGACCTAACCCCGTAGTGTAGACCAGGGCTAACTCTTCGCTGTTTATCTCTTCAGAAGAGCAGGAGATGGAAAAGGCTGACACACTTACATTTGTAAACTCTGTCTCTTCTATAGGCCAAGATCCCAGCCAATAGCTCTCACTGTGTTTCTAATATTGCTGGGATGTGGGTTACAGACATGGCTGCTCCAGCAGGCATGGTCCCTCACTATCTGAGGCTCACTACCCACAGACAGACACACATTTTCAACAAATTCTCCTGCCAAAAAATGGGTTTTCATAAAAACTGGCTTTTTTCCATAGGAAAATGTTTTTTTCAATTACATTTTCAATGAGGAATTTCAAAATATAACACCATTTTTAAAAAATTGTTTCAGTTTAAATTTAAATTATTTTTTTTAAAATTTTTTCAAAAGCCAATTTTTTTGGAAATTTTGTATTTGTGTCCCCCCCCCCTTCCTTTTTGGTCACTGAAGGCAACAGAATGGATGATATCAAAGCTTTTTAAAACATTCTTTTTCTTTTTTCAATTTCCTATTTGCAATCTGCCACTTTTGCAAAGGTGGAGAAGCTTTGGAAAGTCACTAAGCTGTAAAAGGAAAAATTAAAAAAAGAAAAAGAATTGTTTTTAGAAAACCCTAGACTTTGTCCAGTCCATTGCAACCAGTGGAAAAAAAGAAAAGAGAGAGAGAAAGGGAAAAACCGCAAAATACATTTTTTTTCAGTTTTTGAAAAATGACATAAAATGATAATTTCAGTACAAACAAACAAAATTCTGTTTCATTTAGAAATTTCCCATAAAAGTTCATTGAAAACAAATGGGGGAAGGAAAAAAGGAGGAGAAAAGGGAAAAAATAAAAAATCTGACATTTTGAAATGTTTTGTTTTTTGAAAATGAAAACAAAAATGTCAGTTCAAAGCAAAACAAACTTTTACTTGAATTGAAACAAAAATCGAATCTGAACTGATACAAAAATTTAATTTTGTTTTGAATTTCTCCTGTGAAGATTTATTTTGAACATTTAATGGGAGAAAAATCTAGAGAGGGTAGGTCAGAGCCTGAGTCCCACTGTGACTTGGGTCCAAGTCCTGTCATTTGTCGTGTGGACACAGCTCAAGCTACAGAGTTGCGGACTAGAGGCAGAAGGTCTCTGCCATTCAGTATGGATAGGTTAGTTAACATGGCTGTGAGACCCAGGGCCAGCAATTGCAAACCCAGGTTTACAATGCAATGTGGATGCTCACAGGCTTGGAACCACTGAGTACACAAGCCCAGGTCCCACAGATCCAGGTTTACAATGCAGTGTAGACATATCCTGTGTGACTCAAAGCAGCAGAGCCTGCCCCATAACCTCAGCCGTGCTGAACACAATGCCATCAACAGCCTCAGGAACAACTCTGACATCATAATAAAAAAGGTTGACAAAGGAGGTGCTGTCGTCATCATGAATAAGTTGGAATATGAACGAGAGGCTGCTAGGCAGCTCTCTAACTCCACATTCTACAGGCCATTATCCTCTGATCCCACTGAGGATTACCAAAAGAAACTACACCATCTGCTCAAGAAACTCCCTGAAAAAGCACAGGAACAGATCTGTGCAGACACATGCCTAGAACCCTGACCAGGGGTATTCTATCTGCTTCCCAAGATCCATAAACCTGGGAATCCTGGACGCCCCATCATCTCAGGCATTGACACCCTGACAGCAGGATTATCTGGCTATGTGGACTCTCTCCTCAGGCCCTACGCTACCAGCACTCCCAGCTATCTTCGAGACACCACTGACTTCCTGAGGAAACTACAATCTATCGGTGATCTTCCTGAAAACACCATCCTAGCCACTATGGATATAGAAGCCTTCTACACCAACATTCCACACAAAGATGGACTACAAGCCGTCAGAAACAGTATCCCCGATAATGTCACGGCAAACCTGGTGGCTGACCTTTGTGACTTTGTCCTCACGCACAACTATTTCACATTTGGGGACAATATATACCTTCAAGTCAGCGGCACTGCTATGGGTACCCTCATGGCCTCACAGTATGCCAACATTTTTATGGCTGACTTAGAACAACGCTTCCTCAGCTTTCATCCCCTAACACCCCTACTCTACTTGCACTACATTGATGACATCTTCATCATCTGGACCCATGGAAAAGAAGCCCTTGAGGAACTCCACCACGATTTCAACAATTTCCATCCCACCATCAACCTCAGCCTAGACCAACCCACACAAGCAGTCCATTTCCTGGACACTACTGTGCTAATAAGCAATGGTCACATAAACACCACCCTATACCTGAAACCTACTGACCGCTATACTTACCTACATGCCTCTAGCTTCCATCCAGGACACACCACACGGTCCACTGTCTACAGCCAAGCTCTAAGATACAACCGCATTTATTCCAATCCCTCAGAGACAAACACCTACAAGATCTCTATCAAGCATTCTTAAAACTACAATACCCACCTGCTGAAGTGAAAAAACAGATTGACAGAGCCAGAAGAGTACCCAGAAGTCACCTATTACAGGACAGGCCCAACAAAGAAAATAACAGAACGCTACTAGCTGTCACCTTCAGCCCCCAACTAAAACCTCTCCAGTGCATCATCAAAGATTTACAACCTATCCTGAAAAATTATCCTTCACTCTCACAGATCTTGGGAAACAGACCAGTCCTCACTTACAGACAGCCTCCCAACCTGAAGCAAATACTCACCAGCAACCACACACCACACAACAAAAACACTGACCCAGGAACGTATCCTTGCAACAAAACCCGATGCCAACTCTGTCCACATATTTATTCAAGTGACATCACCATAGGACCTAATCACATTTGCCACGCCATCAGGGGCTCATTCACCTGCACATCTACTAATGTGATATATGCCATCATGTGCCAGCAATGCCCCTCTGCCATGTACATTGGCAAAACCCGACAGTCTCTATGCAAAAGAATAAATGGTTACAAATCTGACATCAGGAATCATAACGTTCAAAAACCGGTAGGAGAACACTTTAACCTCTGTGGCCACTCAGTAAAAGATTTAAGGGTGGCAATTTTGCAACAGAAAAGCTTCAAAAACAGACTCCTCTAGAAATTGCTGAGCTTGAATTAATATGCAAACTAGATACCATTAACTTGGGTTTGAATAGAGACTGGGAGTGGCTGGGTCATTACACATACTGAATCTATTTCCTTAAGTTAAGTATCCTCACACCTTCTTGTCAACTATCTAAATGGGCCATCTTGATTATCACTACAAAAGGTTTTTTTTTTTTCCTGCTGATAATAGCTCATCTTAACTGATTAGCCTCTCACAGTTTGTATGGTAACTTCCAACTTATCTGTTTGTATATATATATATATATGTATATATCTTGCTATATGTTCCATTCTATGCATCCGATGAAGTGAGCTGTAGCTGATGAAAGCTTATGCTCGAATAAATTTGTTAGTCTCTAAGGTGCCACAAGTCCTCCTTTTCTTTTTGCGGATACAGACTAACACGGCTTCTACTCTGAAACCTGTTTTCTGGCAACTGTGCATCACTGGCTACTGCCATCTAATGGTGGCATGTTGAATTGCAGTGTCTTGAGCCCTTAACATTTGCTCCAAGGACAAAAGCCCAGACAATGGAAGTTATGTGCCTAAATTCCTGCCTGACCTGCTGGAGTTCACTTCTCTGGGAGATAAGCCATCTTTGGATTAATGATGGGCTCCTCCTCTGCCTTGCCCTCTAACCGTAGATGAAGTCTGAACACTGGCCTACTGAAAGTGATTGCTTCCTGGGAAGATCCTCCCGTTCTCTGGCAGTCCTTTGCAAAACGTGAACAGCTGCAAACTATACAAAGGACAATGCAAGATGGCATGTGGGGCTATAGTGTAATAATAATAATTAATAATATTGCTCTGGTAATGCTTACTGTCCCTGCCTAGGCTCTGTTACAATTGCCTTGGGGGAACAGACTAATGGTTCATTTCATCTGGAATCCCATCAGAGACAGATTGGGCATGCTTAGTGCAGTGATTTTCAAACTTTTTGAGATGAGCCCCCCTTTCAGTTACAAGTTTTGGTTGTTCCCCCCAACCCAGACAGGCTGAGTGGCTCACTGTAAATCAAGGGCTGCACGGGGCTGACGTCACTGCTTGCTCCCCCTGAACGTTCCTCCACGCCCCCCTGGGAGGGCGCCCCACAGTTTGAAAACTCTGGATTAATGTCTTGGGAGGTACAGCTTAGGTTTGAAGGCTTCCAATAAGGCTAAATGGTATATTCATTGCAATTGCCCCATATAATCCTATTACTGTTTGCACTGGGCCAGCAATCTGTAACACAGTTAGGCAGGCCATTTGTCCGGTTTTATGCCAGACAGTCCTATTTTTCTTAGCCTTGAACCCCTGTCCAGTACTGAGCCAAAACCAGACATGGTTTTGTCTGGTATGATGGATGGGGGGAATGCCATTTTGAAGAGCGTGCTACTCTGCCTCTATCAGCGTGATCTCACATGTGTCATGCCAGGTCACGCCAACAAGGGCAGGGCATGTTGGGGAGCTCTTCAAAATGGCGACTTCTGTGCAGCATGACCTTGTGTGCACCATGCAGGCAAGGACACATTGGATGGGCAGGGGTTAGGCAGGCAGGGGCAGGTGTGGGCCCACAAGTACCGGAATGTTCAGTATTCTGGTGATGCGGGAGTGGCCACCCTAAGCACAGCATGATGCCAGTAGCCCATTAATGAAACCTGGTTTTCTGAGAGCTGGGGGATATTAACTAGGACACTCACATTTTTCCTTAGTCTGTTACTTACATTGAGGCAACTGCACTGACTTCGATGGAGTTATTCCTGAATCACACCAGTGTAAATGAGAGGAGGTTCAGGTCACTAGGGATGGCAAATCCTTCCCAGCAGGAGTGCTGGAAGCTCCATAGAAGTGGAGGGCCACCGGCGCCCAAACTGTGGCCCTGCACATGCTCCACCCCTTCGTTTGAGATCCCGCCCCCACTCTGCCCCTTCCCCTTTCCCCCTGAGGCCCTACCCCGCTTTGCCTCTTCCCTCGCAGCCCTGCCCTTGCTCTGCCTCTTCACCCAAGGCTCCACCCCTACTCACTCCTCTCTCCCTCCTCCGCTTGTCACTCATTCTGAAAGCAGGTAGAAAGGGAGGGGCCATGGCCCCCTGGCCCACCCTGTTCCGGCGCCCCTCCTTCCCAGTTGCTACAAACTTCTCTGGAGGTGCACTCCTCACTGAGAAAATGTCATTCCAGCCTTGCACTGAAAGTATCTAGAAAATCCTGATCCTTCTGATTCCTCAGCATCCTCTTTCCCCCTCTGTTCTCCCTGGCTCATAAACAGTCACTGAAGTTTTGTGCGGTGTGCTTCTTGGAAGTTCTTTGCCCTGCAGCCTTCTGGTGGAGAGGCAGTGACACTATGTTGGTCAGTAGATGGTGCTGGTAGGAATGTGTTTACAAAGCTCTCGGCTCAGGGCTAGATTGCATTCAGTTGTTTTCTTATTTCAGAGAGAGGGTTGAGTTTTTTCAACTTCTTCTTTCTCTCCTTCCTATCAGCAACACTGTAAAAATAACCTAGAATGTTTAATGATCCCAAATTTCCCATTCAGGGCTCCTGGAGTTATTTATTACATCCAGCAGATTACCGAAAGAGCTAAGCTGCAGTAACTCAAAACCCACAATGCAAAGGTCTCTTCTGGGCAGAGAGGATTCTTTGGGCAGCTAATGGAAACATAACCCTGATTGATAATGGTTTTAGTCTTATTTATTTTCCTCAGGATTCTTCTCGTAACATGCTCTGCCGCTGACTCCTCCAGGGCTGAACCCACAGGGTGCCCTGCCCCTCCACCAGTCGCCAGTTAGCTAACCCTGGGGATTCCCCAGGATCCTGAGTAATAAACCAAGGAGAGGGGTGGGAGAGCACGCATCACTGTCAAGGCAAGGATTGAGATAAAGTGGATGGGGGTGGGGAGACTTCCCCTTCAGGCCTCTCTCGCAAGTGTTGGTAAAAAGCAGCAAGCACCACCTCATCCCACAGTCTCAGACACAGATGAAAAGCCCCCACTGAGTGCGGTGGGGATGCAGAGACAGCCAAGGAAGTCCCTGTGTGTGCATCTACCTAATCTAGTTAATCTGTGTATATCTCACACCTTGGGCATCAATAAAATAAAATGAAAGATACCTTCTGCACATCATGCCTTATCAAGACCATCTCACACTCACTCATTAATGGCATGCCCTGCCACCCAGAGTCTCAAGGGACTCATAGATTCATAGAATATCAGGGTTGGAAGGGACCTCAGGAGGTCATCTGGTCCAACCCCCTGCTCAAAGCAGGACCAATCCCCAACTAAATCATCCCAGCCAGGGCTTTGTCAAGCCTGACCTTAAAAACCTCTAAGGAAGGAGATTCCACCAACTCTCTAGGTAACGCACCCCAGTGCTTCACCACCCTCCTAGTGAAAAAGTTTTTCCTAATAGCCAACCTAAACCTCCCCCACTGCAACTTGAGACCATTACTCCTTGTTCTGTCATCTGCTACCACTGAGAAAAGTCTAGATCCATTCTCTTTGGAACCCCCTTAGGGTAGTTGAAGGATGCTATCAAATTTCCCCTCACTCTTCTCTTCTGCAGACTAAATAATCCCAGTTCCCTCAGCCTCTCCTCTTAAAGCATGTGCTCCAGCCCCCTAATCATTTTTGTTGCCCTCCACTGGACTCTTTCCAATTTTTCCACATCCTTCTTGTAGTGTGGGGCCCCAAACTGGACACAGTACTCCAGATGAGGCCTCGCCAATGCCGAATAGAGGAGAATGATCATGTCCCTCAATCTGCTGGCAATGCTGAGGTTATACCACCAGTTAGTGGCAGAGGTGGGAATAGAATCCAGGAGTCCTGGATCTCTGCCTTAGGCCAATTTTCTATCTCATTCTCTCTTTTAGCCGTAAGAGCAGTTAGATGCCAGGAGAGATGGCCAAGGGGTGAGGGAGTCAGAGAGAGAGAGAGAGAGAGAGAGTGAGAGAGAGAGCGTGGGGTGTGGTGGGGGGGCGTTTCTAACCACTCTTCACTGAGCACATCAAGGCTGATGGAGGTGAATGGGCAATGCCCCTAGCACCAGGCTATTGCGATCTTGCTATTTCCTGAAGATGGCAGCACTTGGACAGCATGGGCTTTGATTCGTATTCAAAGCTCACCACATCCCCACCTTCATCTCTCTATTACAGCACCATAGTGTCTCATCAGGCCAACAGCATCCGGCGACACCACCAAGAAGGGTCCTCAACCCAGGACCCTAGCCCTCAGAGCATGGGGTAGGAAGGAAAGTGTCAGCTGCTATCTTTTCCCTGCTCCCCTGAACTCCAGTACCAGAGACAAGCCTCTCCTGGGCTAGCATCACAATGTGATGGCATCATTATCATGACACGGGCTGGCGGAGGTGACATGTCATAATTATCACAGTGGGTTGGGAGCTTCAGAACCTGATCTGACTCTCATAGAAGTTCACAGACAGGCTCCAATTAGAACTGGATCATTCCCTGAAGGACTAGCAAACCTCCTTTGAAACCTGCTCTGCAGGAGCTGCTTGTTCCATGGAAAGAAAAATAAATGAACCAGTATAATTCCTCTAAAACGAGGTCAGCTATAGAACATTCTGGTAAGTCACTGGAGAAGCCAAATAGTTTGTGGTCTGATTGCTTTCAGTGGGATGTGCCATTTCAGGCAGTTATAGATTCACAGATTATACGGCCAGAAGGAAACCCTGAGATTTAGTTACACTTAATAAGGGGCTCTTCAGCTTAGCAGAGAAAGACATAACCCAATCCAATGGCTGGAAGGTGAAGCTAGAAAAATTCAGGCTGGAAATAAGGTGCATTTAACAGGGAGAGTAATTAACCACTGGAACAATTTCCCAAGGGTTGTGGTGGATTCTCCATCACTGACCATTTTAAAATCAAAACTGGATGTTTTTCTAAAGGATCTGCTTAGGAACATATAAGAACATAGGAATTATGTTGGGGCAGGTCTCTGGCCTGTGTTATATAGGAGGTCAGACTAGATGATCACGAAGGTCATAGAATCAGACGATTAGGGTTGGAAGAGACCTCAGCAGGTCATCTAGTCCAACCCCCCTGCTCAAAGCAGGACCAACACCAACTAAATCACCCCAGCCAGGGCTTTGTCAAGCTGGGCCTTAAAAACCTCTAAGGATGGAGATTCCACCACCTCCCCAGGTAATACATTCCAGTGCTTCACCACCCGCCTAGTGAAATAGTGTTTCCGAATATCCAACCTAAACCTCCCCTACTGAAACTTGAGACCATTGCTCCTTGTTCTGTCATCTGCCACCACTGAGAACAGCATAGCTCCATCCTCTTTGGAACCCCCCTTCAGGTAGCTGAAGGCTTCTATCAAATCCCGCCTCACTCTTCTCTTCTGCAGACTAAATAACCCCAGTTCCCTCAGCCTCGCCTCGTAAATCATGTGCCCCAGTCCCCTAATCATATTCATTGCCCTCCACTGGAATCTCTCCAATTTGTCCACATCCCTTCTGTAGTGGGGGGACCAAAACTGGACGCAATACTCCAGGTGTGGCTTCACCAGTGCCAAATAGAGGGGAATAATCACTTCCCTCGATCTGCTGGCAGTGCTTCTACTAATACAGTCCAATATGCTGTTGGCCTTCTTGGCAACAAGGGCACACTGCTGACTCATATCCAGCTTCTCATCCACTGTAATCCCCAGCTCCTTTTCTGCAGAATTGCTGCCTAGCCATTTGGTCCCCAGCCTGTAGCGGTGCATGGGATTCTTCCTTCCTAAGTGCAGGACTCTGCACTTGTTCTTGTTGACACTCACCAGATTTCTTTGGCCCAATTTGTCTAGGTCACTCTGGACTCTATCCCTACCCTTCAGCGTATCTACCTCTCCCCTCAGTTTACTGTCATCTGCGAACTTGCTGAGGGTGCAATTAATCTCATCATCCAGATCATTAATAAAGATGTTGAACAAAACCGGCCCCAGGACCAACCCCTGGGGCACTCTGCTTGATACCCTTCTGGACATGGATGGTATGAATCTATGGTCATATATGTGTATGTAGCAGTAGCTGGTCAGAAATTTCAAAGCATTTGTATCAGCTCCATGGGCAAAGTGCCGCAAAATTTTGTTTTTAAAAATTAAACCAGCTTAATATAGTTCCCCCCTGACCCAGTCTATCCAGTGGAATTCAGTTCCAGTGCAGTTTTCCATGCCCAGCAATCTCCCAGATTGTACCTCCCAGATTCCAGAGCGTACCTCTTCACTAATGTATAGTACAGGGGAGTCATGTTTCCTAGTGGTTAGAGAAGGGAATTGCAACTCAAGAGCTGTAATTAGTATTCCATCTCCATTATGAGTTTTCTGGGTGATTTTGGGCAAGTCATTTCCCCACTCTGTGCCTCAGTTTCCCCACCTGTGAAATGGGAAGAGTGTGTGGAGTATGGAGTGTTTGGAGCTCTGCTAATGGAAAGTGTGCTGTAAGAGCTTGGTGCTATTATTATTACATCCCATCTAAGCACCATTCATTTTAGAGACACTTTTTGAGTAACTGAACGACCAGCTCAGCAGCAGGTGTAAGTCAGCTGAATTCCACTGGCTACAATGGAGCTGTGCCAAAAGACACCAGCTGCAGATCAAGCCTTAATTGTGTTCATTTAAATCTAGTTTTTGGGTGCACTGATTTCTGGTGAAAGGGGCTGGACTGACAGACTTGGAGGCCTCTGTTTGCTCTGGCAAGAGCTTCAGCATGGGTAGCATTAGGACAAGTATTCTTGCTCCCACCCTGCCAATATGCGTCACTCTTGCTGTGGAAGGGACCCCACCTTGCCTGCATAGGGAAACTGCCAAGCACAGCCAGCGTGGGATAAGCTATTCCAGAATATTGCTTTGCCTTGGGAGAGGAGTAATTATTCTGGAGTCAAGTCACTTTTATTCCAGAACAGAGTCCACCTGATCATAGGAGCTATGCCAGACAAAGCCTAAGAGTTGCAGGGGCAGTTCATTCCCCAGGGCCCATTCAATCCTTGGCCTCTCTGCTGGCACCATCATTTGAGATGGTGTTTTCTGCTATGGACACAGAGAACTAGGCTGATAGAACCTTAGCACAGAGTTTAGTCCCCTCATTTACCTCCTTCCCATAGAGACCTCACTGCCTTTTATTATTTGCAATTATTTCCATCTGAAATGTTGAATCAGGAAATTGAGGTTATAAACAGTGTTGTTTATGCTGAAGGAATGAGTCCCTCATGGCTCGCCACTTCCTGCTTTACTATTTCTCTCGTATTCCCCCATTTGGGGGGTCTCAGCTCTGCATTAGGGCTTGTCTAATGCAGAGGAAGATGTAGGGATAGTGCATCAGTATAGCTACAAACCACCACTTCCAAAAGCCAGCCCCTATCTGTGCTTCTATGTGTGTCCCTCCCACCATGGAATATAGCTCTCAGCGAGGGGCCTGGGACTGCAGAGATCATGGATTCCTGGAGTCCAAGGCCAGAAGGGACCATTCTGATAACCTAGTCTGAGCTCCTGCATAGCACAGGCCAGAGAATTCCCCAGAATAATCCCTAGCGCAGAGCTTTTAGCAAAACAGCCAGTCTTGATTGAAACATCGCCAGTGCTGGAGAATCCACCACAACCCTGGGTAAATTGTTCCAGTGGTTAATTACTCTCACTGTTAAAAATTTATGCCTTATTTCCAGTCTGAATTTGTCTAGCTTCAGCTTCCAGCCACTGGATCGGGTCAGACTTTTCTTTGCTGTACTGAAGAGTCCGTGATTAAATATTTGTCCCTCCTGTAGGTACTCATAGAATGTAATCTATGTTACCCTATCACCTTCTCTTTGCTAAGCTAAATAGAGGTCACTGGAGGGCCAGGGATGTTTTCAAATGCGGGAAAGGATTGGACTTTTAGCAGAATTTGAGTGGGATCTTCAAACCTGTGAAAAATCCACCCCCCCCGAGTGGTGTAGTTATACCGGCCTAACCCCTGTCTCCCGCCAACACAGTTACCGCCTCTCGGGGAGGTGGATAACTAAACTGACAGAAGAAGCGTTCCTGTTGGTGTAGCAGCATCTTCACTAAAGCACTACAGTGATGCAGCTGCGCCGGTGCAGTGCTATACGTGAAGACATGCCCTTAGTCCCCATCTAAAGTCCTAGGGGCTTGTGCTCCTAGGTCACTGAGGCCCACATCCAGGAAGGTAGCCCTCCTATATACCTTTGAAGAGCTGGGCCTGAGGCACCCAGAAGAGAGCTAGTTACAATCAGTTGTGCTTCCACCCTGGCACCGACCCAACTGGGGCAGCTCTCACAGCCTTACAGAACCTGCTCAGCCCTGGATGGATAGGAGTTTGCCAGCACAAACATTGTCTGATCCAGGAAGTTTGTATCACCTTGACAGCAGTGACCAATCAGACACACCAATCAAAGCGAGACGGGTATTGGAGGGGTAAGCCAAATTAGTCTTTGAACCAGATTCCAGTATCACTAGTCTGGGGTGGGGCCAGATCCAAATCGGTGGGGCTATGCCAATCAGCAGCATATCTGGCTCATACGTCTATGGACATAGGCAGAGGTGTCTAGCATCTGCTCTTGCATTGCATCCTATTCCTATGATTATTTGTGTGACATAGCACGTAGTGGCATGAACCACAATCAAGGACCTGCTGTGCTCTGCTCTGTACAACCACCCGGTCTGGTAAGAGATAGCTTCTGCCCCCATATTCGCTTATACACCAGTATATACAGTATATTATCTATTATTCAAGGCTCTCAAGCTGGGCCAATTTAAATGAGTGAGATTTCAAAAAAGTTAGGAGCAAGAGGTTTTAAATCGTTCATTGGAACACGTGGCGAGTTCCTCCTCCCGGGAGGCAGCTGTTTTAGAAGCCATTTGAGCATTAATGCAAAATGAAAGAGCCTTGCTCCACGTGAACCAGATTTGGAAGATCTGGATGATTATTATTCAGTGAAATTAACTTTTTCAGTTGCGTGCGGTGTCAGAGTTCCTCACCTCTCCCTTCTGGCCAGGTGCACCAGGTGCCTTTCAAAAAGGAAGAAGGAAATAACTGTTTTGCCTTTAATTGCACATTTGTTTTCTATATTCCCTGTGTAGGCTTGACAAGCCCAGAACTCAGGAGTGGTTATGGTTTTCAGCTCAAGAAAGGAAGGATGGTACTGCAGTTAAAGCATTGGACTGGGGCTTAGGAGAGCTGCATTTGAATCCCATCTCTGACCGAATGACCTTGGGCAAGTCACTTAGCTTGCTCTGTGCCTCAGTTTCTCCATCTGTAGAAAGGGGAAAATAATGCTTCCTTTTTGCCATCTTTCACCTGGCTTGTCTCTTTAGATTGTTAGAACTTCAGGGTGGGCATTGTTTCTTACTTTGTGTATGTTCAGTGCCTAGCACAATGGGGGTCTGAATGAGCTGGCACTGTAGGGGCTTGTGTAATCATAATAATAGTAGGTGAACATAAGGACATGTCTACACTGCAAAATTAAGTAGACGTACAGTCACAGTAATTAAAGTGGTGTTTCTTGTCCACACTGTGCTTCTGTTGGTGGTGTGAGTCCTCCCCCATCCCCCTGACTGCACGCCCACCCCGGGTCAGAGAGCTGAAAACACCGCCCACCCCAGGGATCACAGATGGAGCCCCACTGCTGGGAGCTGAGAGCCCAAGCTGTCAGCCTTGGGGCTGGAGGGGGGGCCCTCCAGCTGTCAGCCCTGTGGCTGGGGAGCTTAGCACTGACAGCCAACAGGCGATGTAAGTAACACAGTGTCTCGTGCGGGTGGAGTTATTAGGGTGGTGTAGTGGGCGACTTACATTGGCTGGACCACCATTGTAGTGTAGCCACTTACAGAGACAGGCTGATGTACACTGCCTCACATTGACCTAACTCTAGAATGTGGACCAGGCCTGAGGTACAAAGAAGGCTCACACAAGTCTGGCCACTGATAAGAATGGTCATACTGGATCAGATCAAAGGTCCATCTAGCCCAGTATCCTGTCTTCCAACAGTGGCCAATGCCAGGTGCCCCAGAGGGAATGAACAGAACAGGTAATCATCAAGTGATCCATTCCTTGTCACCCATTCCCAGCTTCTGGCAAACAGACGCTCGGGATACCATCCCTGCCCATCCTGGCTAATAGCTATTGATGGACCTATCCTCCATTAATTTATCTAGTTCTTTTTTGAACCCTGCTATAGTCTTGACCTTCACAACATCCTCTGGCAAGCAGTTTCACAGATTGGCTGTGCATTGTGTGAAAAAATACTTCCTTTTGTTTGTTTTAAACCTGCTGTCTATTAATTTCATTTGGTGACCCCTAGTTCTTGTGTTATGAGAAGGAGTAAATAACACTTTCTTATTTACTTTCTCCACACCAGCCATAATTTTATAGACCTCTATCATATCCCCCCTTAGTCATCTCTTTTCCAAGCTGAAAAGTCCCACTCTTAGGGCTTGGCTACACTTACATTTTATAGCGCTCTAACTTGCTGGCTCAGGGGGGTGAAAAATCACCCCCCTGAGCACAGCAAGTCTGAATGCTTGAAAGCACTAGTGTGGACAGGCTCCGAGCTAGTCCCCCTGTGGAGGTTGATTACCAGGAGCGCTGGGAGACCTCTCTCCCAACACTCACGCGTGACCACACTCGCACTTCAAAGCGCTGCTGTGGGAGCGCTCCCGCGGCAGCACTTTGAAGTTTCCAGTTTAGCCATGCCCTTATTAATCTCTCCTTATATGGAAGCCATTCCATACCCCTAGTGATTTTTTTTGTTCTTTTCTGAACCTTTTCCAATTCATCTTTTTTGAGATGGGACGACCACATCTGCACACAGTATTCAAGATGTGGGCGTACCATGGACTTATATAAGGGCAATATAATATTTACTGTCTTATTATCTATCCTTTTCTTAATGATTCCCAGCATAAGCCAGAAGAGACTCAGGGGAGAGACTCCTTCCTTTTTCTCTCTACCCCAAAGCCGCAGCGCAGGGCAGGATCGAGCCTTCAGGCGCTGAGCACCCATGGCTCCGAGTGACCTCACTGGGAGGGGCAGATGCTCAGGATCTCTCAGGCACAGCCTTCTCCTAGAGCTTTCGCTGATCAGGTTTCAGGACAGCTTTGGGCCACCACATGGGCATAGCAGTTCCTTTCCTGGCTCTGTCCCTCTTGCTGGTGTTTACTTAAGTGGCATCCCTGTTTACATAGATGACTAGAAATACACATATGTATTTTAAAAATAAAAAACTATTTATCCTTTTCTCTCTTTCTCTTTGGATCTCTCCCCATCCTCCTTCCCTCACCCCCCATCTAACTGCTTTCAATTATTTAATTTTTTTTCCTTTTGGCATCAGAAAGCCGAGTGTCTTAAATACAAATCACCTCTGAATCATTATGTGAAGGACCTTTCAGCCTTCTTCAGCGCGATGGGGCTACGGGATAATGAGCTCTGCTGAGAGTTTGCTCAGATTTCACATACAACAGATGTAAAAATGGGAAAGGGAGAATGAGATGGGGGCAGGGGAGAAATTTGATTTTCTTTTTCTTACTGGGAAAAAAATCTTTTCCCTTTTAAAAAATTCTTCTCTGCCCTCCCTTTTCAGACTCCAGCAAACAGATGAGATACTGGCTATTTGATGTGAGCTGTGCTCTTGCTCTTAAAACCAGGCCCAGCAAGAGAACTGGCTAAGGTGCAAATTTTTAATTAAGTTCCCAAACCAACAAAGCATTTCAGCACATGGTTAACTTTCAGCAGGTGAGTAGCACCATTGGCTTCCATGGGACTGCTCAAGTGCTGAGTATTACCCAGCTCTCTTCGTCCCTAGCTCTCAAAGCACTCTACATGGGAGATTACTGTCATTGTCCTCATTTTGTATATGGAGAAACTGAGGCACAAAGACAGGCAGTGACTCACCTAAGATCACACAGCAGGCAAGTGGCGGTGCCAGCAACAGAATCTAGGTCTGCAAAGACCTTGTCCAGTCCCCTACCCACTGGGCCATGCTGCCTCCTAATTTAAAAATAAATTAATTCTTTAAAAAGAATGTAACTAGAATTCAAGTGCTTTGCTGGATGGGGGTGGGGGAAGGTCTAAGAGTGGGCTCTCCTCATCATAAATTCTAAGAAGGACTAGCTTGAACTCAGCTGTTCTCTGTCCCCCTTTTATAGCCAGCTCAGACCATAAATATTCTTTGAGGTCCAGAGCAACTACAGTGTGCAGTCAGCTCAGGTGTGTTGCTGATGGAGTGGTTCCTGTGCTGGGTTCCTGACATGGACCACTGGGAATGGTCAGGAGGAAAGGTCAAAGGATCCAGGATCCACTGTGCCCATAACTCCCATGGATGGGGAGCCACGGGGAAATGAATGAGTCAGTTCTCAGTCCAGTTCTCAGAGGATAGGGAGCCATGTGACAAGAACCCCCACCAATGCTGCTTCACCGCAGGCTCCTGGGAACATTTCTCAGGCCCCCATGACATTCAGGAGCATCAGCAGCCAGCCTTGAACTGTCTCCAGCTGGTCTAGAACACAGGAGCCTGCTGGCTCAGCAGAAAGGGCTTGAGCCAATGGCCACTGAAATCCACTCCCACATAATCATAATAGTTCCCAAAGGCCCTTGCTGTGAGACTGTCCTTCCAGTGGAGAAGCCAACGAATGGACAGTCCAGGTGATCTGCAGTTCCCAGGGGAACAAGAGGAAAGGGGCTATCACAAGCAGGCCCCAAGAGGCATGACAAAGTGCTCCAGGACCTGTATCCTGGGTGTCCCTGGGCCTGTGATCAGGTCAATGCATCCCAGGGCTGATCTGCGAGGTAGGGTTGCCAGGCATCCGGTTTTCAATCGGAATGGCCAGTTGAAAAGGGACCATGGTGGCTCTGGTCAGCACCTCTGACTGGGTCATTAAAAGTCCGGTTGGTGGCGCAACAGGGCTAAGGCAGGCTCCCTGCTTGCCCTGGCTCCACACAGCTCCTGGAACCGGCTGTCAGGTCCTCCGCCCAGCTGGAGCCCGCACCCTGAATCCCATCCCCCACCCCAACTCCCTGCCTCAGCCTTGAGCCCCCTTCCGCACCCAAACTCCCTCCTGGAGCCCACACCCCCTCCCGCACCTCAACACACTGCCCCAGCCCTGAGCCCCTTCCTGCACCCCAAACCCCTCATCCCCGGCCCCACCCCAGAGCCCACACCCCCAGCTGAAGCCCTCACCCCTCCCATACCCCAACTCTCTGCCCCAGCCCAGAGCCCCCTTCCACACCCGAAACCCCTCATTTCTGGCCCTACCCTGGAGCCTACACCCCCAGCCAGAGCCCTCACCCCCTCCAGCACTCCAACCTCCTGCCCCAGCCCAGTGAAAGGGAGTGAAGGTGAGGTAGAGTGAGTGATGGAGGGAGGGGGGATGGAGTGAGTGAGGGCAGGGCCTCGGATAAGGGGTGGACAGCAGCGGGGCCTCAGGGAAGGGGCAGGGCAGTGGGCAGGGCAAGGATGTTTGGTTTTGTGCAATTAGAAAGTTGGCAACCCTACTGCGAGAAGACCCTGTGGTTTTTGTGGCTGTCATGAATGTGGGTAAGCCCTGCTTCCAGGTGGTATCCTGTATGGATTTGGGGGCTGAACCACACAGCTAGCTCTCCCCACTGGTGTACATTTAGTCAGAGGGGAAACGCAGAATGCCTTAGCTAAGCTGGTGCCCAAGAGGGCTGGTTCAAAGTTTAGGGAAGCCTTTCCATTGGATCGGGCTCTCGCAGCAGGAGGGAGAGAGTAAGTTTTGAACCACAGCTAACATACAGGCAGTGGCTCCTTCTGTTGGGTGTGATCACTTCTACCTGCACTGTGATACTACCGTAATAAATAACAGCAGTACTACAAATGGATATACTCAGAGGGAGTCACTGCTCTGTCTGACTCTAAAGCAGGAGCATTTTCAAAACCCACCTTGATACTAGTGACGGGTCACCCTTGTGCTCCCTTTGTCTGTTTCTTTGGGTAGCTGCCTGTTGTGTTTTGTTTTATGCTGAGATCATAAGCTCTTTGGCACAGGGACTGTCGCTGTGTTAGCTGTCTAGAGCATGGCACAATGGGGCTACTGAGTACTAGTAGTACAATGAAAGGTCCAGAATGTAACATATTAGCCGAGTGAGTTCTGTGGCCTTCTAGTGGGTGTGTCTAAAGAGAAACTAAGGTGTGTCTACACGGCAAAAAAAAGATCTGCAACAGCATATCAGAGCCTAGGTCAACTGACTTGGACTCCTGGAGCCTTGCGCTATGGGGCTAAACATACCAGTGTAAATATTTTGGCTTGGGCTAGAGCCCAGGTTCTGAGACCCACCCCCTTGCTGGGTTTCAGCGCCTGAGCCCCAGGCCTAGCGGGAACATCTACATTGCTATTTTTAGCCCTATAGCATGAGCCCTGGGAGCATGAGTCAGTTGACCCAGGCTCTGACACTTGCTAGTGTGGAGTCTTTTTTCATAGTTTTGACAGACCCTTAGGGACATACTACTAATACAGGCTAAAGGAGATCTCCATTAGCTGAAATGCCGGAGGTCTGTGTTTCTGGTGCTGAAGGGTCAGGTTCTAAGCCCAGCTTCCTAAGTCTGTGTGAGGTTTATATAATAATGTAACCCTTCCGCCAGGTGGAGCCAGCAGCAACAAGGGCTGGGTTCAGTATCTAGGGGTTCCTTTTCAACAATACAACACAAAACTGGCTCAAGCCCCCACCCAGTGACCTGGGACAATTACACAACACCCACTGGACGCCTCTAAGAGGCAATACTTCCCCTCTTGCAAGCACAGAGTCTGAGTGGAGCAAAACTTTTAATAAAAGGAGGGAAGTAACTCAGCATTAATTTGGGAAAACACTGCAACTAGGGTTCATAAAGATAAACCATGAGCAAAAGACACACCCCCAAGTAAGTTGGGCAGTGTCCTTTTCCCCTCAGGTTTTTAAGTCCAGCAACCCAAAAGTCCCTTTAATGTGCCCGACACTTCTTTGCATCCCACTTACAGTTGCTGTCCTTGGCCAGTGCAGCCCCAGAGTTCAGAGGTTCATCTGTAGAGTTCACCTCCCACCCTGGGTGGAAGGGAGAGCAAGGAGACACCTTGCACACTCTGCTGCTCGGCACTTGCTCGTTGCCCCAGTGGCCAATTGCCACGCCTCTCTGCTGGGCTTTGTTCTGGCCATCTCTGCCTGCTTGCCACTCGGCACACCCATTCACCAGCCTCCCTGCTGGCAACTCACCATGCCTCTCCAACAACTGCCCTGCTGGCCACTCCCCACACCTCTCCACCAGCTGGCCATTTACGAAGATGTCTTCAAGGCCCCCAGCTTAGAATCATAAGAATCATAGAATATCAGGGTTGGAAGAAACCTCAGGGGGTCATCCAGTCCAACTCCCTACTCAAAGCAGGACCAATCTCCAATTTTTGCCCCGATCCCTAAATGGCCCCCTCAAGGATTGAACTCACAACCCTTGGTTTAGCAGGCCAATGCTCAAAACCACTGAGCTATCTCTCCCCCCTTAACACAACTCTCAGTGATTTCATGTATTAGTGCGGGAGTATCATTACAGGTTAACATAGGGCAGCCTCTTACAATAGAGACACTGACCCAAGGCAGGTGTAAAACTTAGACCTAGGTATGAGTGATTTCAAATCAACAGCATATAACAAGACTCTCACTAGAGACTAAATTAGCTCCTTTACTATGAAGAGGCACCAAAGAGGTTCCACAACAGCAGTCACCCTCTGTCAACTCTTTGGGCTTTGGAACCCATGTCCCTTGCCTACCGAGTGCCATTCAGTTAACAGTGAGTCCCTCTACTGGTGAATGCCAAGTATAGTTCTGCTAGTCTCAGTTCACACAACAAGGATAACAACGCTTTATTACTCCTGCCCCACTAACAAGGAGACTGGGGATCCAACACCAGCCACAAGTGATCATTTGGGAAAGCAATCCCATCATGCTGAGCACCAAGGCAGCGTGGATCGAGATCATGCAAACGAGATCAGCTCCTGAAGTCTTTTTCCACATCTCTCCACTAGATGTCAGGGGAGAGCTCATTCAGACTCTGCTTACAATAATAATAGACTCCTGCTGCATTCAGGAAGTGGATTCATTACAGGGGGTTTGGCTGAAATGGCCTGTACCCCAGAAGGGAGAGGCCTGTATGCTAAGGGGCAGCAGAGGAATGCCCACTAAAGTCAATAGGAAGTGTCCCATTTACATCAGCAGGCCCTGGATCAGGCCTTGAGTGTGGTGCATTTTATTCACAGTTGTATAGGGACATTTCTGCTCCCTTTGAAGCCTCGGTTCTTGGTCACTTGTCTGTAGCAGGCTGCCAGTTTGTAACTCCTGGTGGGAGTAAACTCCTGCGTTCCTGTGGCATGTGACAAGTGAAGCCATTTCAGGGTTTGTCTACACCTGAACACTACAGTGGCACAGCTGAGGCACTGTGCTGCTGTGGGGCTTCATTATAGGCATGACCTACACTGACGAGATGGGTTCTCCCATTGGCGCAGTTAATCCGCCTCCCCAAGAGGCAGTAGGAAGAATTATTCCATGGATTTAGTGCTGTCTACACCAGGGATTAGATCAGTTTAACTATGTGGCTTAGAGGTGTGGATTTTTCACCCCCGAGCTATGTACCTCTGCCGATGTAAGTTCCCAGTGTAGACCAGCCCCAAGAGGTCCCTGCTCTAGTGAGCTAGCAGTTTATCCCTACTCTTAAGATATGATGGGAACATTTAAAATGATGCCTTACTAGAACAGAACTTTCCACATTGCCCGGTGGGACTCTAGCATGCTGTTTGTAGGGACCGTCGCTGCTGTAGTTGCAGATCTGCCAGCGCCGTCAACACTAACCGTTAACAAAACACATTCTAAGACTGAGCTTACTCTTACTGCCTGGGATTGTTAGTGAATCCTGAGGTGCCTAAATCCTGTTAAAATTCAGGGGGAGCTGAGTCCCTAAATTCCTGAGGTTCCTGAACAAAGTCCTCGACAATTGTTTAGATTGCAGTAGCATTCACAGTGTGCTAGGTACCTTTAAAACACAAAGGGAGACAAAAAATCATGGCCCCAAAGAGCATAGGGTCTAAAACGGGAGTTACTCAACCTGCAAAAGTGTCCTCACTTCCTATGGTGCCCCATTGGGCCCCAGCAGCTAGTCAAAGTTTGGGCCTTGTAGGGCTGTTTCCAGTGGGATGAGAACTTGGTGCTAGGAGTCAGGTCTGTTTTTGGTGTGATCCTGTTTACGTACAAAGAACACACAAAAAGTCCTGTTTCTTGGAACACAGTAGAAACAAACAACTGCAGGCATTTTCTTTGCTCAGAAATCTCTGTGTCTGCTGCTCCAGCGAGCTCTGTGCCCCAGAAGCCCTGTCTCTCTCTGCTTCCTTTCAGAGTCACACTCACAATGCTTCTACTGGCTTTTCTCTGCCTCAGCTACATATGGGCTGCAACCAATCTCCTAGCCCCTGTTTTTTCAGCCAGGCTCTAGCCCCTGTGTTCTCAGCCTACACATCTCAGCTCTGACCTGCCATTCAGCCTAGTCCTTGAGCAGTAGCTGCTATTGTCTGCAGCTGTCTTTACTACAAAAAGGGGCTTGATTGCTCTTTCTGTTGAGCCTGAAGGAGGTTGCTTGGCACAGTTCTTGATGTTAACGTGTCCGTGATGGTCTTTGGAGACAAGACTCCATTAGCACCTTTCAGCATAACATAGTATTTAACTAGTCACATTATTTTCATAGGGGAAACTATACTTCCTTCCAGTATCTTTTGGAATATGGGATTTCTGGCCATTAAACCATTGCAGTTAGGAGATGCCCTGGTGATTGAGAGCACCCAAGGCAGGGCCAGAGGTCTCAGTGGCAACTGGAAGGAGGTGTAGAAGGGAACAGTGATGTGGCACCTAAAAGGAGAGAAGGGAAAGAAGAGGAAGGGAAGTATAGAATAGGAAGGAGGAGGAAGAAGGGAAATAAAAGATAAATGATGAGGCAGTTCTAAGGATAATACTTACACGGGCAGCACATTTGTATAATTTTTGGCGGTGCCCAGAATAGTTCTAAGTACCTCTCCTCCACCTGCCTGGTAAGCCTATATATATATTTTTAAATTATGTAAAAATGTGAGGGCTCTGGGGTGGGGCTGGTGATGAGGGGTTTGGGGTATGGGAGGGGCTCTGGCAGAGTGTTGGCGTGCAGCTTGCAGGGGTGAAGGCTCTGGCTGGGCCTGGGGATGAGGAGGTTGGGGTATGGGAGGGGCTCAGGGCTGGGGCAGAGGGTTAGGGTGTGTGGGGGGTGAGGGCTCTGGCTGGGGGTGCGGGCTCTGGGGTGGGGCAGGGCAGGGGAAGAGGAGTTTGGGGTGCAGGCAGGCTGCCCCAGGGCTGGGGCCAGAGAAGAGGACTCCCCCCAGCCCTCTCCCCACTGGCAGCAGCTATCTCCAGGGGAGGGGCCCCCTCTCCCCGCCCCCCGCCCCCCGCCCCTGGCAGCACACTCACCTCTCACCACTGTCACTGCATGTGCCCCTAGGGCCCCATTCAGGTCCAGGAAGCCCCCTTGCCTCCCCTGTGGTGGGTGCTGGATGCAGGGTCTGTCATCACATGTGCGCCTCCTCCCCTGCTGCTGCCCCTCACTGTAGCCTCACTGGGGGTGGGGGGTGGGGCTGCCCCTTGCCCAGCGTGGGGCAGGAGCGGTGACTGTGGGCGGGGGGCAGGGGGGAGGGAACCTGTGCTGGTGGAGCGTCCCAACGGAAAAGGGAAGGGTCCGAGGTGGAAGGACAGGGTCAGGGTCAGCCTGCCCTGCACTAGGGTATGGTGTGCATTAGGACCCTGTGGCGACAGTTGATGCCAGGAGCCAGCAGAGCGCAGGGTGGAGCTGCAGGAGGCAAACACCAGCTTGAGACAGAGATGCTCCGGGGCCCAGGGGAGGCGCCCGGGGCAGCAAGTCGGGTCTGGGATACACTTGGAGGAGATGCGTGGGGGCAGCAGGTGGGGCTGGGGGAGAGACCTGGCCCCAAACATTGGTGGAGCTG
The DNA here is from genome assembly GCF_015237465.2 of Chelonia mydas. Taxonomy (NCBI): domain Eukaryota; kingdom Metazoa; phylum Chordata; order Testudines; family Cheloniidae; genus Chelonia; species Chelonia mydas. Next base: position 56,431,333 of record NC_057855.1, read on the forward strand.
GGCCCCTGGGCCCTGAATATTGCTGGAGCCCGGGCACCATGGGCCCATATAACTCGCCGCCCCAGAATACTTAAGCAAGTTATTGTTGATTTTCACCAGGGCTTGTCTACACTTGGAAATTTACCAGTCCAGAATAACTATTTCAGAATAGAGACAAGGTGGATGAGGGAATAATTCAATAACTTCTGTTGGTGAGAGAGACAAGCTTTCAAGAGCTACAGAGCTCTTTTCCAGGTCTGGGAAAGCTACTCCGAGCGTCACAGCTAAATACAAGGTGGGACAGATTGTTAAGTGTAAGGAGATAGCACATGTCGCAAGAGACCATTCCAGGTGAAGTGGGCAGTTAACACATCTGCAGTCCTAGGCCAAAGGAGGGCTGGTGCATTGCAGGTGGTTGTAATGAGACATACAGCCAGTGTGTCTATTGAGTCTATGTTTTTTGGTGTCTAGCAGAGTAATGAATTTAATCTCCCAGGCTCATCTTTCGAAGATGTTGTGCTGGTTTCCTTTGAGGATGGGAACTGAGAGGTCAGATATGGAGTGGTCTTTTGTGAGAAGTGTGTGCCCACAGGTAATAGGATGTATTCCGGAATACTTATTTCAGTATAAGTGCCCATGTGGACACTCTCATTCCACAATAGTGGACTATGCTATATTGGAAAAAGGAGAGTATCCACACAGGGTAATCCACACAGGTAATTGCTGTTCCTGAATTGCTATTTCAGTACATTTCCCAGTGTAGACAAGCCCTGGGGAAAATTGAGAGTAACTCGCCTGAAGTCAATGGAGAATCAGACCTTACATCCCCAAAGGGCTTCAGAAACATTAACTCATTTCTCCTCACCACGTTATTATGCACGGTATAGATGGGGGAGCAGAAGGCCTGGAGGATGGCCTGTTAGGCGGAGGCATTTGTAGTGTACCTATCACCTTTGCAACCATCCACAGGCTACTTGAAACCTCAACAGGTTCTGGAAAGTCCTAGACAGCAGCTCCCACCTCCTGCTAAGGCTGTAGCCTCAATCTCTGTATTCCAGCCCTGGCTGGTAGATGGCTCCATCTCCTGCCGCAGGTGTTCTTGAGCTGAGGCTGCCAGGGCATCTTTATGTTGTAGGACACTGCATACAGAGAGTGGGGCAAGTGCCATGCACCGGGCCTGCACACTGCCATTTAAGTGGGAGGCAGAGCTGTGCTTTCCTAAAGACTGCAGGAATGCAAGTGCTGAGCCCTGCAACGGCTTATGTATTGTCAAGCTGTGGTCCATATACAGACCATTGGGGCAGAACATCTGAGTGCCTCACACCAGCTCTGTGATGTAAGGCAGTGTTATTCTGCCCATTTGACACAGAGACCAAGTGACTCAGCCAAGGGCACACAGGGAGTCTGTGGAAAGGTGGGGAATTGCACTCATGACTCTAGCTAGTGCCCTAACCCCTGTACCATCCTTCCTCTCTCCTCTTGACTCCTTCTGCCATCCTTTGCCTATCAGCTCCCCTCTTTCACTGAATGGGCCATATCCTTAGCTGGGGTAAATTGGTGGGGTTCCCTGGTGGTCAGTGAAGATACCCCCACTTATATTAGCTGAGGATCTGGCCAATTGTATGTATTTGATGCGCTCATAAAAGTGATGAATCATAGAATCATAGGATATTAGGGTTGGAAGGGACCTCAGGAGGTCATCTAGTCCAATCCCCCTGCTCAAAGCAGGACCAATCCCCAACAAAATCATCCCAGACAGGGCTTTGTCAAGCCAGGCCTTAAAAACCTCGAAGGAAGGAGATTCCACCACCTCCCCAGGTAACACATTCCAGTGCTTCACCACCCGCCTAGTGAAATAGTGTTTCCGAATATCCAACCTAGACCTCCCCCATTGCAACTTGAGATCATTGCTTCTTGTTCTGTCATCTGCCACCACTGAGAACAGCCTAGCTCCATCCTCTTTGGAACCCCGCTTCAGGTAGTTGAAGGCTGCTATCAAATTTCCCCTCACTCTTCTCTTCTGCAGACTAAATAACCCCAGTTCCCTCAACATCTCCTTGTAAGTCATGTGCCCCAGCCCCCTAATCATTTTCATTGCCCTCCGCTGGATTCTCTCCAATTTGTCCACATCCCTTCTGTAGTGGGGGGACCAAAACTGGACACAATACTCCAGGTGTGGCTTCACCGGTGCTGAATAGAGGGAAATAATCACTTCCCTCGACCTGCTGGCAATGAGATTCTGTCCTCTCCCTAATAGGAACACAGGACTGTAAGGGACCTTCTAGGTCATTAAGACCAATCCCCTGCAATTGCAGGAAACCCATCATATTATGTGAGACCAAGGGCAAAGGGAATAAGGGAAATCTGAGGTGAAGGTGAATGGTAGGATCCTAAACACCCAGCTTCCAACATCCTTTCTTAGCCCCATGCCCCAGTCTGCACATCCCATTCAGCTCCTGCACAGAGATAACAGCCCTGGAATCCCTCAGACACTGGAGAAACCTGCAGCTTTTCTGCTGACATAGAACAAGCAGCATCAGCCTCACTGCCCAGCTCCCGTCCATTCCTCTGGTCCCCTGTGACATACAGATGGCCCATTAGACAGTGCATTAGAGCCGGAGAGAGGTGACTTTGTTTAAATCTGTCCATCTGAGATCTAAGAATAAAGTCAGATTAAGCTGCCTTAGCCCTTAAGCAGAGCTAATGAGTTGGAGGTGGCAGGAGGAGTGAAAGTCCAAAATCAATAACCTGAGAAGATCTGAAGGTTTTACACTGTATTTAGCAGCTTTATCCAAGGATTGGAAAACTTGCAACAGTCCCCCACAAGGTCTAGCATTAAACCTTAAGAGCTTCCCTTGTCCAGTTTCCTACTTTTTAAAATGGATGCAGTAGGGCACAGACTCAGCCAGTCATACACACTAGGCTCAGACAGAGCTCCAACCATTTAAAAATCATGAGTTAGCCCCCGAAAATCATGAGATTAAAAAAAAACAACCCTGGGTTCTTTTTGGGTTCTTTTTCTTTGCCTTCTGGCTTCCAAGCCTTTAGGCTGCATTTAGGTCACATTTTCAAGCTATTCTTTTCAGCCCTGTGGGCTAGAAATGTCCTTTTTTATGAAAATAACAGCTCAGTCTCTCCTAGTCACATGCCTCAAGGTGATGGGGCTTGAAGACAGACACCAAGTATAATGAGATGATACTTCAATGATTAAGCACTAGCTTGGAATGCAGGCGACCTAGGATCATGTCCTTGCTCTACCTATATATCCTCTGGCAAGTAACTTAGCCTGTCTGGGTCTGTCTACATTCTATTGTAAATTCAAACTCAGGTTTGAGCCCAAACTCACCTATTATCCACACATAAATCTTTTGATTTGGATCAGCAAGCACTCAGAAAGAAGGTCCTAACACTGTCCTGCAGGGGAAGGGTCCAAGCCCTGTCATTTTGTCGTGTGGACACAGCTCAAGCTGCTGACTGGAGTGAGAAGGTTTGCGTACTGCAGTATGGACACGCTAGAAGAGTTGTGATACCCAAGTCTAGCAACTGTAAGCCCAGGTTTACAATGCAATGTGGATACTCACACATGAGTTTGGAAACAGTGAGTCTGCAAGTGTGGGTCCCACAGACATGGGTTCCCAATGCAGTATAGACAGACTGTCTGGGCCTTAGTCCCCCTCTGTAATAAAAAGTGGGGATAATAGCACTGGTCTGCTTCCTATGGCTGTGTGAGGATAAATGTGTCAAACGTTTGTAGTAGGAAGAGAGCCTGAAACATAAGGCCTTGTATCAGAAGCTTGGTGTGAGGCCTGAGGCCTGAACTAAAGCAGTGGTCAAGTTTTGCTGATATAAAGCAAGGAAGCAAAGTGAGCAGAAGTCAGGCTGTGCCTGCCTGCAAGCTCATGGAATCTGGCAAGAACAAGGCTGATATTGCAGAAACACACATTCCTGAGAAAGGCTAGGCACAAGACACACATGCAAACACATTCCAGAAGGATGGTAACAGAACACCCAATACCAAGTATAGTATAAACTCCTCCCTGCAAAGATAACAGTAACACACTGACCCCTCCTAAAGATAAGATCAGGATGACAGTGTGATGGATAGAGATATTTTGATCAAATCAACATATACAAGGCAAAGGATGGTAACAACCCACGTCAGGGGGAAGTACCTGACCATGTCAGGGGGCAGTACGTAACTTGTTTGTATTGATGTATAAAATTAAGTCTCAGAGGGAGTGTCTTTGGCTGGTCTATGGGAGAATGGAAAGTCCCGCTGCTAACTGAGCTAGTCCAATGCAACGGGCATACATGTGTTAGTGTACCTGTAACCATTGAGCCAGGACGTTAGGACCGTGCTTCATTGACAATAAACAGGACCAAATTCCTTTGCTACAAATGGGTCTGTGATTATTGGGCAGTGCGATCGAGGTCTGCTGTGCCAATTATCTGCACAGAGCTGGGGCAGCACACAGAGAAAACACACACACAGCCAAACATTTAACATCTATCAACAATACTGTGAGATGCTCAGATAGTCCGATCATGGGTGCCAGAGAAGTATTGTAGAGTCTCATGATAAAAACCAATAGAGATGGCAGCACTGCTTATACAGTGTCCCACTCAAATACAGGAAGCAGCTAAAGGAATCTGAGTGAAGAGGTGCACAGGATTCATACAAGGTTCATGCACTTGGCAACATTCAGGGCACACCCGGAGTGTTGTGTAGGAGCAGTGCACACACTGCTCCATCCAAGGGCATGAACTTTGGAATCTCGCACAGATGACATGAACCGTGGGAAGCCTCCCAGGACTGGGCTCAAGGCCCGAGAGCAAGGAATGTGGTAGATAGAAATTGGTAAATAAGAATGTTAAACAAAGCCAGAGTATTCCTTTTATCTGTTGGAGAATGTAATGCGCGGGGGGAGAGAAAGAATAAAGGGGAAGGTGGAAAGCTGACAGGCAGAAGCCCGTTGGCAGACCAGCTTGCTTGCTTGCTTACAGCTTTGTGCTGTCTTGTCATTGAACCGCAACAGTGCACAAATACACAGTAAAGCCAGTATACTTTATCAGTGGATACACATGTTGTGAAGGGGGTGGGATGAATTGGTTAAGTCAATATTGGGTTTAAACTCCTATCAGACCAAACCTTTACACTCTAACCTCTGGAGAAGTGTGGATTAAATATTTGTTTGATTGAAATATTCCAGTTAAGTTCTGAGTCCATGGCAACTCCTTCATTTCAAACCCAAAAGGCAAACCAAGAGAAGCTGAGGACATTCTCCATCTCTCTCTCTCTGGGAAGGGATAGACACAGTGGTAAGGGTAATGCCCTGGCAATTCTCCAAACCACTTCTCACTAGGAATTAGGTCCAACCCCAAACCGCAGACCCAAATGCTTCTGAGTTGTGAGTGTATTCAGAATGCCCTGGTGATTTTATCCTGAATCTCACAATATCTGGTGTGTTTCTTAAAGTCCCAACTGTGAACATTTTTTAAAAAGTTTTTAGCTTTCATAGTTTCAGAACAAAACTTGAAAATGTGACTCCTCAAGGGTCAAACCCCACAAAGCAACTACAACACACAAAAATGTATTTATTTATTTTAAGTCTCATTATCTTGGGGGCCTTGGGGGTCATGCTTTTGTAATGTTTGAGCTTGGAAAGACTAAAACATATGAATATAGATCTGCATCCAAATTTTGTAAATGGGATAAAAAATTGTAAAGCACCTATATGGCTTAGGAGCCTACCTTAAGAAAGTAATGGAGCAAATAATCATACAGTCAATTTGCAGACACCTAGAAGATAATAAGGTGATAAGTAACAGTCAGCATGGATTTGTCAAAAACCAATCATATCTGGCCAATCTAATAGCTTTCTTTGACAGGGTAGCAAGCCTGGTGGATGAGGGGAAGCAGTAGATGTGGTATATCTTGACTTTAGTAGGACTTTTGATACTGGTTCACATGACCTTCTCATAAATAAACTAGGGAAATGCAACCTAGATGGGTGGGTGCATAACTGGTGTCGCTCATAGGTCTAGCTAGTCTTTCTTATATTCACTGCTTTTAGTTCATTATATTCTGCCTTTATTATTGTAAGCAGAGTCTGAATGAGCTCTCCCCTGACATCTAGTGATGAGCTGTGGAAGAGGACTTTCAGGAGCTGATCTTGTTTGCATGGCACACCCACCCTGCCTAGGTGCTCAGCATGATAGGATTGCTTGCCCAAATGGTCACTTGTGGTTGGTGTTGAATCCCCGGTCTCCTTTTTATTAGGGCAGGAATAATAAAGGGTTGTTATCCTTGTTGTGTGAATCAAGGGCAGCAGAACTTTACTTGGCATAGTTGAGGGACTCACCCTCAACTAAACCCCTCACTAGGCAGGGGACATGGGCTCCAAAGCCCAATGAATTAAGAGAGGATATTTGTAGAGAGGTTTTGTCTTGTCTGTTATTTGAGCCTTTCTCTCTTCACTGTGTAATAAAAAGGCTAATTTAGACTCAATGGTGAGTCTTATCACATGTAGCAGAGCTGAAATCACTGGTACCTAAGTTTAAGTGTTAAACCTGCTTTGGGGCTGTCACTGATGCAAAAAACTACCCAGTGTGTACCAACAATGAAACTGCCCCACTAGTGACTGAAATCATTGAGAGCTGTGTTAAGTGGTGGGATGTGAAGATATCTTGGTAATCAGCTAGCAGAGAGGATTGGAGCAGAGCCTGGTGGAGAGGCACGGCAATCGGCCAGCAGGGTGGCTGATGGAGAGGAGCAGCAAGCAACAGCCCTAGCAGAAGAGCGAGTAAGGTGCCTTCTTACCCCCCCTCCACCTCTGAACTCTGGGTCTGCACTAACCAAGGACAACAACTGTAACTGGGGTACAGTTAAAGGGACTTTTGGTTGCTGGACTTAAGAACCTGAGGGAAAAGAATGCTGCCCAACTTGCTTGGGGGTGGGTCTGTTGTTCATGGTTTATGTTTATGAATCCTGCTTGCAGTGTTTTTCCAAATTAATGCCAAGTTACTTCCCTCCTTTCATTAAAAGTTTATTTTGCTACACTCTAACTCTGTGCTTGTGAGAGGAGAAGCATTGCCTCTTAGAGGTGCCCAGGGGCTGATGTGTAATTGTCCCAGGTCACTGGGTGGGCACTCAAGTTAGTTTTGTGTTTATTGTTGAAAAGGAATCCCTAGATACTGAACCCGGCCCTTGTTGCTGCCAAATCTGACTGGCAGAATGGTTACATTTAGGGCTGTGGATTAATCACAGTTAACTGACGTGATTAACTCAAAAAATTAATTGCGATTGAAAAAATTAATAGCAATTAATTGCAGTTTTAATCACATCATTGAACAATAAAATACCAATGGAAATGTATTAAATATTTTGGAAGTTTTTCTACATTTTCAAATATATTGTTTTCAATTACAACACAGAATACAAAGTGTATACTGCTCACTTTATATTATTATTTTTATTATAAATATTTTCACTGTAAAAATGATAAACAAAAGAAATAGTTTTGAATTCACCTCATACAAGTACTGTAGAGCAATCTCTTTATTGTGAAAGTGCAACTTACAAATGTAGATTTTTTTTTTGTTACATAACTTCACTCAAAAACAAAACAATGCAAAACTTTAGAGCCTACGAGTCCACTGAGTCCTACTTCTCATTCAGCCAATCGCTAAGGCCTGGTCTACACTACAAGTTTATGTCGAATTTAGCAGCGTTAAATCAAAGGAAATGGTTGTAGGGGATAATCTTGGCTCAAGTGATCATGAGCTAATTCAGTTCAAACTGAATGGAAGGATTAACAAAAATAAATCTGCGACTAGGGTTTTTGATTTCAAAAGGGCTGACTTTCAAAAATTAAGGAAATTAGTTAGGGAAGTGGATTGGACTGAAGAATTTATGGGTTTAAAGGTAGAGCAGGCCTGGGATTATTTTAAATTAAAGCTGCAGAAGCTATCGGAAGCCTGCATCCCAAGAAAGGGGAAAAAATTCATAGGCAGGAGTTGTAGACCAAGCTGGATGAGCAAGCATCTTAGAGAGGTAATTAAGAAAAAGCAGAAAGCATATAGGGAGTGGAAGAAGGGAGGGATCAGTAAGGCAAGCTACCTTATTGAGGTTAGAATATGTAGGGATAAAGTGAGACAGGCTAAAAGTCAAGTAGAGTTGGACCTTGCAAAGGGAATTAAAACCAATAGTGAAAGGTTCTATAGTCATATAAATAGGAAGAAAACAAAGAAAGAGGAAGTGGGACCGCTAAAAACTGAGGATGGAGTGGAGGTCAAGGATAATCTAGGCATGGCCCAATATCTAAACAAATACTTTGCCTCAGTCTTTAATAAGACTAAAGAGGATCTTAGGGATAATGGTAGCATGATAAATGGGAATGAGGATATGGAGGTAGACATCACCATATCTGAGGTAGAAGCGAAACTCAAACAGCTTAATGGGACTAAATCGGGGGGCCCAGATAATCTTCATCCAAGAATATTAAAGGAATTGGCACAAGAAATTGCAAGCCCATTAGCAAGAATTTTTAATGAATCTGTAAACTCAGGGGTTGTACCGTATGATTGGAGAATTGCTAACATAGTTCCTATTTTTAAGAAAGGGAAAAAAAGTGATCCAAGTAATTATAGGCCTGTTAGTTTGACATCTGTAGTATGCAAGGTCTTGGAGAAAATTTTGAAGGAGAAGGTAGTTAAGGACATTGAAGTCAATGGTAAATGGGACAAAATACAACATGGTTTTACAAAAGGTAGATCGTGCCAAACCAACCTGATCTCCTTCTTTGAGAAAGTAACAGATTTTTTAGATAAAGGAAACGCAGTGGATCTAATTTACTTAGATTTTAATAAGGCGTTTGATACGGTGCCACATGGGGAATTATTAGTTAAATTGGATAAGATGGGCATCAATAGGAAAATTGAAAGGTGGATAGGGAATTGGTTAAAGGGGAGACTACAACGGGTCCTACTGAAAGGTGAACTGTCAAGTTGGAGGGAGGTTACCAGTGGAGTTCCTCAGGGATCGGTTTTGGGACCAATCTTATTTAATCTTTTTATTACTGACCTGGGCACAAAAAGTGGGAGTGTGCTAATAAAGTTTGCAGATGATACAAAGCTGGGAGGTATTGCTAATTTAGAGAAGGATAGGGATACCCTACAGGAGGATCTGGATGACCTTGTAAACTGGAGTAATAGGAATAGGATGAAATTTAATAGTGAGAAGTGTAAGGTCATGCATTTAGGGATTAATAACAAGAATTTTAGTTATAAGCTAGGGACGCATCAACTAGAAGTAACGGAGGAGGAAAAGGACCTTGGAGTATTGGTTGATCATAGGATGACTATGAGCTGCCAATGTGATATGGCTGTGAAAAAAGCTAATGTCGTCTTGGGATGCATCAGGAGAGGTATTTCCAGTAGGGATAAGGAGGTCTTAGTACCGTTATATAAGGCACTGGTGAGACCTCACCTGGAGTACTGTGTGCAGTTCTGGTCTCCCATGTTTAAGAAGGATGAATTCAAACTGGAACAGGTACAGAGAAGGGCTACTAGGATGATCCGAGGAATGGAAAACTTGTCTTATGAAAGGAGACTCAGGGAGCTTGGCTTGTTTAGCCTAACTAAAAGAAGGTTGAGGGGAGATATGATTGCTCTCTATAAATATATCAGAGGGATAAATACCAGAGAGGGAGAGGAATTATTTAAACTCAGTACCAATGTGGACACAAGAACAAATGGATATAAACTGGCCACTAGGAAATTTAGATTAGAAATTAGACGAAGGTTTCTAACCATCAGAGGAGTGAAGTTTTGGAATAGCCTTCCGAGGGAAGTAGTGGGGGCAAAAGATCTATCTTGCTTTAAGATTAAACTCGATAAGTTTATGGAGGAGATGGTATGATGGGATAACATGGCTTTGGTAATTAAATATTCATGGTAAATAGGCCCAATGGCCTGTGATGGGTTTTAGATGGGGTAAGATCCAAGTTACCCGGGAAAGAATTTTCTGTAGTATCTCGCTGATGAATCTTGCCCATATGCTCAGGGTTTAGCTGATCGCCATATTTGGGGTCGGGAAGGAATTTTCCTCCAGGGCAGATTGGAAGGCCCTGGAGGTTTTTCGCCTTCCTCTGTAGCATGGGGCACGGATCACTTGCTGGAGGATTCTCTGCTCCTTGAGGTCTTTAAACTACAATTTGAGGACTTCAATAGCACAGATATAGGTGTGAGGTTTTTTTGTGGGAGTGGTGGGTGAAATTCTGTGGCCTGCGTTGTGCAGGAGGTCAGACTAGATGATCATAATGGTCCCTTCTGACCTAAATATCTATGAATCTATGAATCTATGAAATTAACCCTGCACCTGTCCACACAACAAATCCATTTTTTTTGACATAAAGGGCTCTTAAAATTGATTTCTGTACTCCTCCCCGACGAGGGGATTAGTGCTGAAATTGACATTGCCGTTTCGAATTCGGGTTAGTGTGGATGCAATTCGACGGTATTGGCCTACGGGAGCTATCCCACAGTGTACCATTGTGACCGCTCTGGACAGCACTCTGAACTTGGATGCTCTGGCCAGGTGTACAGGAAAAGCCCCGGGAACTTTTGAATCTCATTTCCTGTTTGGCCAGGCGAGCTCATCAGCACAGGTGACCATGCAGAGCTCATCAGCACAGGTAACCATGCAGTCCCAGAATCGAAAAAGAGCTCCAGCATGGACTGAACGGGAGGTACTGGGTCTGATCTCTGTATGAGGAGACGAATCTGTGCTATCAGAACTACGTTCCAAAAGACAAAATGCCAAAACATTTAAAAAAATCTCCAAGGCCATGAGGGACAGAGGCTACAGCAGGGATGCAACACAGTGCCGCATGAAACTTAAGGAGCTCAGACAAGCGTACCAGAAAACCAAAGAATCAAATGGACACTCCAGGACAGAGCCCTAGACACGCCGCTTCTACACTGAGCTGCATGCAATTCTAGGGGGGGGCCGCCACCACTACCCCACTCCTGTCTGTGGACTCCGATGATGGGATACTCTCCAGCATGCCTGAGGATTTTGTGGACGGGGAAGATGAGGAGGAGGAGGATGAGCTTGAGGAGAGCATACAGCACACCGTTCTCCCTGACAGCCAGGATCTTTTTATCACCCTGACTGAAATACTCGCCCAACTCAACCAAGCCAGAGAAGGGACCTCTGGTGAGTGTACCTTTTAAAATACAATACATGTTTTAAAAGCAAGCATTTTTTAATGATTAATTTTCCCTGAGGACTTGGGATGCATTTGTGGCCAGTACAGCTACTGGAAAAGTCTGTTAACATGTCTGGGGATGGAGTGGAAATCCTCCAGGGACATCTCCATGAAGCTCTCCTGGAGGTAGTCTAAAAGCCTTTGCAGAAGGTTTCTGGGAAGAGCAGCCTTATTCCATCCTCCATGGTAGGATACTTTACCATGTCATGCTAGTAGCAAGTAATCTGGTATCATTGCATGACAAAGCCTGGCAGCTCATGGTCCCGGTGTTTGCTGGCATTCAAGCAACATCTCTGTGTTATCCTCAGGAGAGTGATATCGTTCATGGTAACCTGGTTGAAATACGGGAATTTAAGTAAGGGGACATTCAGAGGTGGCCGTTCCTACTGGGCTATTAGCCTGTGGCTGAAAAGAAATCCTCCCTGCAGTTAGCCACGTGGTGCGGGGTGGGGCATTGACGCTGAGCTGTTCGCGTTTGGCTAGCAGGGATCTTCCCTGATACCAGCCATGCGGTAGGGGGAGGGATAAAGTGATCATCCCAGAGAACTGGATGGGGGGAGGGTTAGTTTGGTTTCTGCCGCTGCACGTTAACACAAAAACTGCAGCACTAAATGACCAAATCAACAGGCTTTGTTTGGTATGGGAAAGGAGGGCAGTGCTGGTATGAAGGTTGCAGAAGCCAAAAGACTATGGCTTACCATGACCCCCTGCAAGCTGAATTCTGTTGCCCGGCACTGCGTGTGTGATCTCTAACACCAAAGCCGCAGGCACTCAATATAAGATGCAAAATGCGACCTTGTACCAAAATCCCATGTGCTATGTAATGTTGTTCACCATGAAAGAGTATAGCCATTGTTCTGTAAAATGTATCTCAGATAAGGCGGCAAAAAAAACGCACACGCGATGAAATGTTTTCTGAGCTCATGCAGTTGTCCGGCACTGACAGAGCTCAGCACAATGTGTGGAGGGACACAGTAGCACAGTACAGGAAAGTGGCCAATGAATGTGAGGACAGGAGGGACAATCAAGATGAGAGGTGGCGGCAGGAAGATCAGAGGAGGCAGGATGCAACGCTGGGGCTACTGCGGGATCAAATGGACATGCTCCGGCATCTGATGGAGGTTCAGGAACGGCAGCAGGATCACAGACTGCCGCTGCCAAAACAAAGAAAACCTAACACATTTTCTAGCTAGATTACTTACTAATTTTACAGGAGTTGGAGAGCTTGCACCCTTGATCTGTTCCTGGCAAAGGTATCACACAGACAGACAAAAGTGTTTTTCTTTCATCCAGATTTGAAAGTATTGTCCCTTCATTGGTCATTTTGGGTCAGGTGCCAGCCAGATTACCCAAGCTTCTTAACCCTTTACAGGTAAAAGGACTTTGCCTCTGGCCAGGAGGGATTTTATAGCACTGTATACAGAAAGGTGGTTACCCTTCCCTTTATATTTATGACACCAGCATTGCAAGGTATTTACATGCCAGGTATGCTAAACATTTGTATGCCCCTTCATGCTTTGGCCACCATTCCAGAGGACATGCTTCCATTTAAAAAAATAATACATTCATTAAATTTGTGACTGAACTCCTTGGGGTAGAATTGTATGTCTCTAGCTCTATTTTACCCGCATTCTGCCATATATTTCGTGGTATAGTAGTCTGGGATGATGACTCAGCACATGTTCATTTTAAGAACACTTTTGCTGCAGATTTGAAAAAACATAAATAAGGTACCAATGTGAGATTTCTAAAGATAGCTACGGCACTTGATCCAAGGCATAAGAATCTGAAGTGCCTCCCAAAATCTGAGAGGGATGAGGTGTGCAGCATGCTTTCAGAAGTCTTAAAAGAGCAACACTTCAATGCAGTGTTCAATGCAAACTACAGAACCCGAATCACCAAAAAGAAAATCAACCTGCTGGTGGCATTTCACTCAGATAATGAAAATGAACTGCTTTGGATTATTATCGAGCAGAAGCCATCATTAGCATGGGCTCATGTCCCCTGGAATGATGGTTGAAACATGAAGGGACATGTGACTCTTTAGCGCATCTGGCATGTAAATATCTTGCGACCCCAGCTACAACAGTTCTATGTGAACACCTGTTCTCACTTTCAGGTGACATTGTGAACAAGAAGCTGGCAGCATTGTCTCCTGCAAATGTAAACAAACTTGATTGGCTGAACAAGAAATACGACTGAGTGGACTTGTAGGCTCTAAAGTTTTACATTGTTTTATTTTTGAATGCAGTTATTTTTTGTATATAATTCTACATTTGTAAGTTCAACTTTCATGGTAAAGAGATTGCAATACAGAACTTGTATTAGGTGAATTGAAAAATACTATTTCTTTTGTTTTTTACAGTGCAAATATTTGTAATAAAAATAAATATAAAGTGACCACTGTTCGCTTTGTATTCTGTATTATAGTTGAAATCAATATATTTGAAAATGAGGAAAACATCCACAAATATTTAAATAGTATTCTATTATTGTTTTACAGTGCGATTAATCACGATTAATTTTTTTAATTGCTTGACAGCCCTAGTTACATTATATACAGCAGTAATGCAAGGAAGTTACAGGCGTTTCTCATGTAAGATATTGACTTCAGCAGTTAGCATAAGGCTTGAGGCATATGAACACAGATAAATAACCTAATAGTCACCCCTAAGTTTTGGGGAACTGAAAATAGAATGTGCAGGGGGGGTGGGGATTCTGACCATAATGACACTTACCAACCACAGGAACATGAGTCAACATCCGCAGATGACTAAACACAAGAGTGCCATGGCAACCAATTGACGTTTGCAATAATAAGTTGAGATCATTGAATCTATAGGAGAAGGACACTCCAATATTAGTAGTGGGAGGAAATACAAATAAGGAAGAGGGGAGAAACCTCTACTGAGTATACATCAGACATAGTGGCATTAGTGTAACATAGTATAGAAGTGGCATCCCAGCCTGTGGGCAGGAGGGGAGAGAGAGATGTAGCCCTGGGAAGGTGCCAGAATGATGGCCACTAGGGATGATGAGAAAGGTGATGGTGACGAGGAAGATGATGGCTAACATTGTAGGTTGTTCTGCAAGGGATGATGTGAGTATATGGATGTGCAGATATATATTTTGTAGTATCTCCAACTCAGTAAGGGAGATAGAGTGTTTGTGACTTGCTAAATGTATTAATAAATTATTGTAAATATAGAAGAGTTCCTGTAGTGTGAGTGTTGCAACCGTGCACATTGGGGTTCCCAACTATATAGTAATTATAATAATAGTGGGTCTGATCTTGGGACAAGAACCTGTCAACCCTCAAACTTGGAATAACTTGGAATTCTTAAGTAAATCAATATAATTAATGCATAATCTATAGATTGGGCTACCCTGGTTGGAAAAACCATTCCCAGTGTAAAGAAAAATCTAGTAGGCCTAAACTTCTAGGCCTAAAACTTTGGTCAAGCTAACTGTGTATATGAAGCATAAGAAGAGAGTGTGGAAAATTCCACTGAGGGTCGATTGCAAACAGCACAGCTTAAGAAATGTAACCATAACCGCTAGAAGTTAGAAAAACCATTAACCGCAAAGGAAAACACCTGTCAATAACAGAAAAAGCTTGTTTTTGCTAAACTCCAAATAAGGCAAAGCTACTGTTGAAGCTTGCACTATGTGCCAAATAAGGAAAATGCTGTTGAAGGAAGTGGGTTTGACAAATTGTGGTTTTCAGCAATATAAGCTCTTGTATCTCTGTTTACAGCAGAGCAGCTTCAGCTGACTCTCCCTGTATGCGCATGCTTGAATAAAGCTGGCTTTCAGGCTTGTTCTGAACCAAACACAAGGCGTGGTGATTTTTCCACGACACCAGAGAGTAGTTATCACAGTCATGGTGGAAGGGCATATTGAGTGGGGTCCCGCAGGGATCAGTCCTGGTTCTGGTTCTGTTCAATTTCTTCAGCAATGATTTAGATAATGACATAGAGAGTACACTTATGAAGTTTGTGGATGATACCAATCTGGGAACCCCACTCTGAACTCTGGGGTACGGATGTGGGGACCCGCATGAAAGACCCCCTAAGCTTATTTCTACCAGCTTAGGTTAAAAACTTCCCCAAGGCACAAATCCTTCCTTGTCCTTGGACGGTACTGGTGCCACCACCAAGTGATTTAGACAAAGATTCAGGAAAAGGACCACTTGGAGTTCCTGTTTCCCCAAAATATCCCCCCAAGCCCTTTGACCCCCTTTTCTGGGGAGGCTTGAGAATAATATACCAACCAAATAGGTAAACAAGGTGAGCACAGACCAGACTCTTGGGTTTTTAGGACACTAAAAACCAATCAGGTTCTTAAAAGCAGAACTTTATTATAAAGAAAAAAGTAAAAGAAGCACCTCTGTAAAATTAGGATGGAAGGTAATTTTACAGGGTAATAAGATTTAAAACACAGAGGATTCCCCTCTAGGCAAAACTTCAAAGTTACAAAAAACAGGAATAAACCTCCCTCTTAGCATAGGGAAAATTCACAAGCTAAAACAAAAGATAAGCTAACACATTTCCTTGCTATTACTTACAATTTTTGTAATCTTGGATGCTTATTTCAGGTAGGGTTTTAGGAGATGGTTTTTCCTGCCCTGGTCCCTCTCTGTCCGAGAGAGAACACCAAGAAAGCACAAACAAAAACCTCCCCCCATTTGAAAGGATCTTCTTCCCTTATTGGTCCTTTTGGTCAGGTGCCAACCAGGTTATCTAATCCTCTTAACACCTTACAGGTAAAGGAGGGATTTTATGCTACCCTTAGCTGTATGCTTATGACACAAGTGCTTTGGAGGTTAGTGATCTGGACAAACTGGAGAAATGGTCTGAAGTAAATAGGGTGAAATTCAATAAGGACAAATGCAAAGTACTCCACTTAGGAAGAAACAATCAGTTACACACATACAAAATGAGAAATGTCTGCCGAGGAAGGAGTACTGGGGAAAGGGATCTAGGCATCATAGTGGATCACAAGCTAAGTATGTGTCAACAGTGTAGCACTGTTGCAAAAAAAGCAAACATTATTCTGGGGATGTAGCAGCAGGAGTGTTGTAAGTAAGACACAAGAAGTAATTCTTCTGCTCTACTTCACACTGATTAGGCCTCAATTGGAGTATTGTGTCCAGTTCTGGGTGCCACATTTCAGGAAAGATGTGGACAAATTGGAGAAAATCCAGAGAAGAGCAACAAAAATATTTAAGGTCTAGAAAACATGGCCTAAGGGAAGAATTAAAAAAAATGGGTTTGTTTGACTGACGGGGACATAACAGTTTTCAAGTACATAAAAGGTTGTGTGAAAAATTGTTCTCCTTAATCTCTGAGGATAGGACAAGAAGCAATGGACTTAAATTGCAGCAAGGGACGTTTAGTGTGGACATTAGGAAAAAATTCCTAACTGTAGTTAAGCACTTGTCAGGGTTCCTTCCCCACTCTGAACTTTAGGGTACAGATGTGGGGACCCACATGAAAGACCCCCACTAAGCTTATTTCTACCACCTTAGGGTAAAACTTCCCCAAGGCACAAACTTTTTGCCCTTGGAGGGTACGCTGCCACCACCAAGTTATTTAACAAAGAATCAGGGAAAGGACCACTTGGAGTTCCTATTCCCCCAAAATATTTCCCCAAGCCTTACACCCCCTTTCCTGGGGAGGCTTGAGAATAATATCCTAACCAATTGATTACAAAGTGATCACAGACCCAAACCCCTGGGTCTTAGGATCATAGAGAAATCAGTCAGGCTCTTAAAAGAAACAGAACTTTGTTAGAAATAAAAAAGGTAAAAGAAGCACCTCTGTGAAATTAGAATGGAAGCTAATCTCACAGGCAGTCATATTCAAAACATAGAGAATCCCTCTAGGCAAAACCTGAGGTTACAAAAAGACACAAAAACAGGAACACACATTCCCTCCAGCACAGCGAATTTCACAAGTCAAAAACAAAAGCAAAATCTAATGCGTTTTCTAGCTAGATTACTTACTAACTCTATAGAAGTTGAATTGCTTGCTTTCTCGATCTGTTCCCGGGCAGAGGCATCACACAGACAGACAAAACCTTTTTCCCCGCACCCAGATTTGAAAGTATCTTGTCTCCTTATTGGTCATTTTGGTCAGGTGCCAGCCAGGTTACTTGAGCTTCTTAACCCTTTACAGGTAAGAGGATTTTATAGTACTGTATCAGAGCTTTTTAACCCCTTCCCTTTAAATTCTGACAGCACTGGAACAAATTGCCTAGGGAGGTTGTAGAATTGTAGAATTTCTGTCATTGGAGGATTTTAAGAACAGGTTAGCCAAACATCTGTCAGGGATAGTCTAGATAATACTTAGTTCTGCCTTGAGTGCAGGGTACTGGATAGATGACCCTTCTGGTCCTACACTTCGATGATTCTAAGATTCGCATTGAAATTCCCATTTTAAATGTCCAAGCCACTTAAACAATTTTGAAAAATTTACCCATGATCCCAAGCTTCTAATGGGACAAATCAGCTCCCTGAAATCTGAGGTGTTAGAAGTATGGATCACATTTTGCAGCTTAAACCCATCTCTGGTTGTTACTAAAAATAGCATTGCTTTTCAAATACTAAATTATTTCCATGTGGGGGTTTTTTTTTCCAGTGCTACTTGTTTCTTCCCTGGTAAAACCTGTGGTGATGTATGCAACCATAGCGCAAGAGAGGAGCCAGGTTTCCATCAAGGCCCCTTTCAGTGCAAGGAGGCTGCCTGCCCGTCCGCTGTGTGAGACCTTTCATTTTGGAAAAGCCTTTTGGCCCAGATCTTCAGTCTTCAGTCTCCAGGCAGCTGATATATACAAGGTAGGCTCGGATTCAGCAAACACTTATGCACATGATTAATTTAAAGAAAATCCCACTGTCTCTCTACAGTGAGGTTTGGGTGCTGCTCTGAGCCAAGCCTCCAGACCTTGGTGTTTCACCATTCTAGGTTTTGCTCTCTGGCCCCCACTACTGTAGTATCTCAGTCTATAATATATTCCCCCAACACCTCCCTGGGAGGTAGGACAGTGTGTTAGCCGATGGCCAGGGATGTTTGCTGAGGTGCCAGCTATGCCCGTTTATACCATCCGTGACTTTAACCGCTAGGACGCACTGTCCCTTCGCGGCGCGCAGCCCGGGCTAGGCTGACGGATGCCCCAAGGTCCTAACCACCCGTGACTTTAACTGCTAGAGCTCAGAGCTCCTTCGCAGCGGGCAGTCAACACTGACTGACAGGTGCCCCAATGGCAGCACTAAGAGCCTCTCCACACCCGTGACTTTAACTGCTAGAGCTCAGAGCTCCTTCGCAGCGGGCAGCCAGGATTGACTGACAGGTGCCCCAAGAGTTTGCCCCGTGGAGGCGGCACAACTCAACGCTAGGCTCTTAGTACTCTCACCTAATGGCCAGGCTTTATAGCCAAAACGGCTGAGGTTCTTTAATTGTGTTGGCTGCTTTACAGTAAACCAGAGAAACAAGTCAGGCTTATGCACAATGGTTACCAAAATTTATTAAACTAGATTCTAATCATGTGGTTACAAAATTGCTAGTGCCTACTTATTTAAATGTAGAGATGTTACACACACAAACAAGTTACAAAACTGAAGCCACAATCCCAAAGAAAGAAAACAAAGTATAGAGCTCTATTTCAAAATATGTGTACACTAAAGATAGGAGATCAGGTGTGGGTGCTTCTTACCCTCCTTACATCTCTCGATTCCAGCGGTGCCAAGCCAGGATCGGTCACTCAATTCCGCGGAAAGACGAATAAGGGACAAGGCTTAGGGACCCTCTTAGCTGCAGAAGCCTTGGGAGGCTGTCACTTATCTGACCAGCAGATAGATAGTGAAAAGCACTCAAAAATCATGGTGCTGTAGGTCCCATACTTATACCTCTGTACTCCTTTATTCTCTTTCTCCTTTCTTATGCCAAATTGGGGCTGGTCTGTCTGGGCGACGCCAGCTCTCGCAAGAGTAGTTCACACTTGCAAGGGAGAAACAATAAGTTTCGACTACTGGACACTTCTTTTATCAGGGTAAATATTTTCCCACCTAGGATGTTGGGGTGTGTGCATCACGCTATTTAGTAGGGGCTAAGAGCCATGTCTGTCACAGCTTCTCTGTCTGCTGTGAGCCTAATCGTTGTATATGTTCCCAGAGGCACATTGTAGCAGGACACCTGTGCTTCTCACAGCTTCAAAGGCTGTGCTGGAATTTATGTTAAGTGCCCTGTTGTTTTGGCTCCCGTGTGTTTCCAGCAATGCTGGTCTGAGGGGGGGCTGGCTGTCTGGCTACATTCCACCCCCTGATGCACCACACTACATCCCAGATTGCAAGGTGGCGGTGATGCCAGCACCTCTTGCCCTCCTTGGGGAAATCTAGAAATACCCAACAACCAAATTAGAGGATGAGGGTTCGCGGAATTGGTTAGGATCCCTTTTTAGCTCTAGGTATCTGATTTGTGTGGAGGAAAGAGCAGTTTGAATCAAACGCTTCATAATACATAAAGTTACACAAAAAACAATTACAATAATTAAAATGGTTAAAACAGTATTTACAACTGAATGTAAAAACGGGGAGAGGGAAAATCCCAAGTGTTGAGCTAACCATTGCATCCATGAGGTTTGTCCATTCTCAGCCACTGCATGTAAAATTTTAACTGCACCTTTAATAGCAACCACATCTTGCTCTATTTGCCCTGAATGATTTACATAAAAACAACAAGATTGGTTGATGACAGCACACACTCCTCCTTGCTGGGCTAGGGTAGCGTCTAGTGCTATTCTGTTCTGCAGAGCATATCGGGCCACAGACTGAAGTTGTTCATTTAAAAGCCCTAATGCATCAGCAGTATGATTAAGAGCAATTTCCAATTGTCCAGAAACGTTTGCTATTGCCATCTCGAGCTCAGTTATACCTAACCAAGGTATAAGTGCACGTGTAAATCGGTGAAAACCAGAGGGCCGTTCAATCAGGGGGTTGTAGGTGAACTTTCGTTTGGATCGGTGTATAAAACTTCCCAGATTTGTTATTCTGGGGGCATCAACATGAGGGTGTACTGTTAGTCCCTCGGGTACTGCATGTCCCAGTGAACACCTTCCAGTCCAACCTACAGGCAGATATTTATATGCCTTGTTCCCACAAATAAAGAACAAGCCAGGTTCTTTACTAAGAATAGGTGAATAAGGTCCTCTGTGCCACCTGCCCCCCTCAGGTTTAGGTATGGGTTGGTGATATGGAACACAATATCCCATCTTAATGTTAGTACAGAGCAAAACCATTAACAAATCTTCTAAAATTTGGTCTGAGCGAAAAAGTCCATTTTCATTACACTGATCTAATAAGGAGTTAATAGATTTGATTAGCAATGGGTTATAAATGTGTCCAGAACTGGGAATAAAGAACAGTGATTGGTCATACCAATCTCTGCTTTCAGGGTATCTACTCATATTCAGGGGAACAATTGTGGCATTATATATTCTAAAAAGGGGTCTATGTTCAAGTGTGCCGTTGATGGGACCTTTCCAACATTTCAAAGTCCTTTTGTCGTTCATGGGTGGGTAGGTAGTCCAATCCCCACTTCTTTTGTCAAATACAATTGTATGGGCACATTGCTGCTTATCTAGACTACCCATTTGTATGTCACCCTGAGTTTCAAAACAAATAGGGTATACTTCTTTAGATGATCCCGTTACATATTCCACAGGCCGTCCCCAAACAGTGCGATGCCATTGTCCCACCTCCCCCGAGTCAATGCGAGGGTGGTTGGTGTACCATGCTGCTCCCCACTGAAAGATGTCGTTTTTGTTCCACCAATCATTTAGGCTGAGTGGTACAAATTCAATTCCCAGTCCATTGGTTGAATTTAGCAAGGTGCACATCCAGCAATTTGTAGCACCAGCAGCTGAGGCGATGGTTTGGATTGCTCCCCGAAGAGGATGTTCTGGTATTGCCAAGGTGACTGGAGCCAACAGAAGGATCATGAGGGCTTGCAGGAACATATCTCGGGTGGGTCGTGTTCTAGCTAAAAAACTTATTTTAAAACCAAAAGCAAAAATTACACCTGCTATTATAAGTAATGGCAAATATATCAACAGTCCATAGTAGTCTCTAGTGATCAAACAGATCTGCTGCATGGTCCATTTTGCTGACAGGTTAGCTGGCAGGTTGCTCGGAACCATGGGACCATTCCTGCAATAAATCACATGGTCAGCCGGTCTTGGATGCGATCCAAGCCTCTGTAATGGTTATTAGCCTTTTATCAGCATTTAAGGCACTCCATACACCTTTCTCTTTATAGGCGTGCAAAACGCAGGTAAAGGTTCCCAGGGCTGGGTGTTTAATCACAACAGTGTCCCCGGGAGCATACTTGGAACTGTGCAGTGGTGTTCTGGCAGGGGAGATAGCTTTCCCTGTAGGGAAGAATCCCCTGCTGATTGGACTTCCTGTAGGAGTCTGTCTGTTGTTTAATCTCTGCACCACTTCGTCCAGTCTGTCTCCCCATGTGCCATCAGTAGGCTTCAAGTGATTCTTTAGCAACCCATTCCAGCGCTCGACCATGCCATTAGATTGAGGTCGATATGGAAGGTGGAAGGTCCATTGGATTCCATGGTTAAGGGTCCATTCCCTTATAAGTTTATTCTTAAAATGCGAACCATTATCTGATTGGATTTCTTGAGGCATTGGGACAATTGCTGTTAAGCGGTTTAGTCCCATAATTGTGGACAACCCTGTTGCCAATCGGGTTGGATATGCAAAACCAATCCCTGAAACAATTTCTACCCCAGTCAAGATGTATTTCCACCTCTGCCTTGTAGTGGGCAGTGGTCCGACGTAATCGACCTGCCAGGTTGCCCATAGTGTTTTTCCATCTCTTAGCCTGGCAAACCTTTGTCCTTCTGCTATATGTTTTCTAGTCTCAGCACAAATAGCGCAGGCTTGCACCAGGTCTCTAGCCTGTCTGTGGGTGATAGGCCACCCCCTGATATGTGCTTGCCGCACTAACTCATCACTTCCTGTGTGTCCTAAATTATCATGTAACCATGAATATAAGCGTTCCCATTCTACTTGTGTGGTAAAGAGCTGGGCAGCTGCATCGGCTAAATTGTTTAACTGTGCAGCTGGGGTATTATTCCTCTGATGAGCTGAGACATGTCCTATAGACAGGGGTTGTTGCAGGGCATGCTGATATAACCACTTCCAGTATTCCAGTCCCCATACTGGTTTACCTCCTATTTCCCAGTGGTTATTTTTCCAGTTAGTGATCCACTGAGTGGCACCTGCCCATACCGCATAGGAGTCCGTATATACTGCGGTGGCTCCTGCTTCACAGGCCAGTTTAATTGCAGCCAATTCTGCAAGTTGTGCTGACCCATCAATTTCAGCAGTTAGGGGTGCTGCAGAGGTGTCTGCAGGCACTGCTGCAGCTTTTCCCTTCCATTTTCCTTTAACCAGCCTGGCACTGCCATCAGTGAACCATACTCCCTCAGGCTTAGAAGGGTCAAATGGGGCAGCATCCTTAATGGGAGATTGCTGTGGAGGTAGGCTGTATTCATCAGGCATTCCTACTTTCCATAGGGATTCCTGAATCATAGTGGGGTTTTGTGCAGTGTCTGCACTACCTACCCTGTGGTGTATGTAAAGTGCCCATCTTTGGACAGTCATTTTTTGTGCTACACCAGGTGGTAACTCTTCCCCTTCCAATATAGGTTTAATGATTGGAAGAGGAGTGTGAATTGTGATGTCCTTATCCTGAGTTAATTCCTCAGTTTCTCTCAAGGCTGTGTAAGCTGCCAGAAGCACCTTCTCATAAGGCGTGTAGTTAGCCTGTGACCCTTGCCATGACTTGGAACCAAACTGAATTGGTCGTCTGGGAGCAGTGTCACTTTCTTGCCAGAGAGCATAAGACATTCCAGTGGCTCCCACAGTTAGGTACAAATGGAATGGGGCTTCAGGATGTATGGGACCCAGAGCCTGATAGGTGTGTATCTCCCCTATCAGTTGCCTGAGGGCTTCCTCATGGGCAGGAGCCCATTCCCAGGCAGCACTTTTCTTTAACAAATTGTACAATGGTCTGGCTATAATGGCAAAGCCAGGTACATGTTTTCTCCAAAACCCCAGGGTTCCCAAAATCTGTCTCAATTGATCTTTACTTTCAGGGGAGGGTGCCTGATTTAGCTCTTGCACAGTGTCATTAGGCACAGACCTCCTACCTCCCATCCATACAGTACCTAAGAATTTTATCTCTTGGGAGGGACCTTGGCATTTCTCAGCTGGTAACTCTAAATTAAGGGCTTCTAGTGCTTCTTTGATTTGATTCATAGCCTCCTGTACCTCTTCTGAGGTTTTCCCACCTATTAAGATGTCATCAATGTATTGCACAGTTTGTATATTGGGTGGCAGTATAAGGTCATCTAGGACCTTTGCCAGTGCCCCATGGCAAATAGTGGGTGAGTGTTTAAACCCTTGTGGCATTCGGGTAAAAGTGTATTGTACACCTTTCCAAGTAAAAGCAAATCTTTCCTGGTCAGCTGGTTGCAAAGGGACCATGAAGAACATGTCCTTTACATCTAATACTGCTAGCCAGGGTTTATCCCAGGTTTGTATGGTGTTTACAATATCTGTTATGCGAGGGACTGCTGCAGTTAATGGTCCAGTGTTACTGTGTAGCTTCCTATAGTCTATAGTGAGTCTCCATTTGCCATTTGGTTTCTTGATGGGCCACACAGGAGAATTAAAGTGAGAGTGGGTACGAATTAAAATTCCTCGCTGTTCCAAATCTTTGATCAGGTCAGTAACAGGGCTTATGGCCTCAGCTGGGACATTATACTGCTTTATGTTTGTTACTGTTGAGGGCGGGAGAGCAGGCGCGCTGCTAAGTAAGTTTACAGAATAGTGGGGAGGGCTTTCCTCTTCCAGGTGGGTGGCAGAACTGACTCCAAAAGCCCATCTTTCCCCATTAATCCTTCCCTTCTTTCCTCTTAAAACGTCCATGCCCAGTATGTTGGCATTGCCCAAAATCACCTCATATTTTCGGGGCTGATGGTGGGGTTGCAATGGGATATCCAGTTTTATCTTAACTAATGGGTAAGTTATGGTACTGCCATTTACTCCCGTAACAAGTACCTGCTTTCGGCCAGTAGGTGGCGAGCCCTGAAAACTTTCTCGCTTAATCATGGACATTTGAGCCCCTGTGTCCATTAAGAAAGGAACAATGTGTTTGTCATTTACAGTTACATATATCCGGGGGTCTTTTGCTGTTGTTTTCTCCTCTTTGGATTTAAGCTGGTTTATTGGGAGAGGAGAGTGACCCCCGCAAGCTAGTTTCCCTGTTCTGGTAACTCTTGCAGTTGCTGCAGCAATGGAGTATACAGGGTGTTTGCAGCTGGGGAAGGAGGAGAGAGCTGCAGAGGTGCACTGGGAGTAGCATTAGTTGTCTCCCAGTCAGCTCTTTTAAAGGTGGTGAATAATTTTAGCCGCTCTGTGGGCAGTCCATTTATCACATCTCTGGGATACCCTAAAGCCAGACATTGTCTCCACAACTTGGCTCTAAGCTCCTTTTCCTCCTGGGTTGGCTCTCGCTTGTTTTTATGTCCTTTAGATGGTGCCCCCTTGTTTCCCTGAAGGGAACGCATCTTAGCTTTGCCTGTCAGTGCTCTGATGTCTCCGAATTCTCTAAAGTATGACACCAGAAGGTTTAGCAGTGCCCGAAAGGTACTGTTATGTGCTGCAGCTTCTGATCTAAGGGACAGTGCCACAGCCCTATGGTTACTCGGAGCTCCCTTAAGCAGGGGTCTGAGATCCTCTACATTTACCTGACCCTCCCATGGACTTTCATAGGCTAACTCTTGAGGGTTTTGGCCAAGCATGCTAATGACAGCCACAGTTAATAGAACTGCTTTTACCTCATCTATGTTGGTCCAGTGCATTACTGTGGGTTCATCTCGGTCTGCTGGGTAAATTCCTCTTGCCCATCGACAAGCCAGAGACCAAAGTGTTTTAGGGGTGTTCCCCTCTGAGTGTTCCAGGAATATTCCTGCACCTAAGTTAAGGCGCTCAGTTTCTTGGGCTGTCAGGCGTATATATCCACCCCCAGTGTCCCAGAGGCGGACCAGCCACTCTATTATACCTTCCTCAGGCTTTTTAGCAAAATCTCCCTGGATTGTTTTTAACTCCATGGGAGTATATTGGCGGGTGGTAATTTTGGTAAAGTGTGTTGGAGCTTTACTCCCTTTTCCCTTTTTACCTCCCTTCTTTGTTTTTGAAGAGGTGGATGGATCATTGTCATCCCCTTCTTCATCCAGCTCTGCCCCACTCAAATTTCCCTCATGTTCTTCTGATTTGTGATGTGTGATAGCTGGTCTTAATTTTACAGAGGGACCTTCCTCTTCAGAGGAGGGGGACTCATCTGCTGAATCCCAAATGTCTCCATCCCATTCCTCAGGGTCTAGCCAGAGAGCAGTCTCAACTTTAGCCCGGTTGATTCTGCGTGTTTTAGTCTCCAGCTTTTCCCTTCGTTCTATCCCTTCTTTCTCAATTAAGGGAAGTAATCTTTTCTGAAGATGTTCCATATCCCTATTCAGTGTTCTTACTCTGGTATCTAAATTCTGGCATTCCTTGCGCAGTGTGTCCCTTTCCTGTTGTAGCCTATTACATTCTGTTGCCAGACTATGATAATCTTTACAGGCAGCTTGCCAAATGTTAGTAAGCAGCCATATACAAGCACCTTTTCCTTTCCCTTTCTTCATCTTGCAGGCAGTTCTCCAGTTACAGAAATGCTGCCAGATCTCTGCTGGTTTTCCCCAATATTTCTCCAGCAGTTCTTTGCTCCACAGAGGATTTCCCCATCCCTCTTGGGTCAAACTTTTCTCTAGCTCAGGGAATTCTGTGGTGTTTATCATGACTGGTTTCATTGTGTTACTGTAGTGCAGCCTATATCACAATCCTGTTCGTGACGCCAAATCTGTTAGCCGATGGCCAGGGATGTTTGGTGAGGTGCCAGCTATGCCCGTTTATACCATCCGTGACTTTAACCGCTAGGACGCACTGTCCCTTCGCGGCGGGCAGCCCGGGCTAGGCTGACGGATGCCCCAAGGTCCTAACCACCCGTGACTTTAACTGCTAGAGCTCAGAGCTCCTTCGCAGCGGGCAGTCAACACTGACTGACAGGTGCCCCAATGGCAGCACTAAGAGCCTCTCCACACCCGTGACTTTAACTGCTAGAGCTCAGAGCTCCTTCGCAGCGGGCAGCCAGGATTGACTGACAGGTGCCCCAAGAGTTTGCCCCGTGGAGGCGGCACAACTCAACGCTAGGCTCTTAGTACTCTCACCTAATGGCCAGGCTTTATAGCCAAAACGGCTGAGGTTCTTTAATTGTGTTGGCTGCTTTACAGTAAACCAGAGAAACAAGTCAGGCTTATGCACAATGGTTACCAAAATTTATTAAACTAGATTCTAATCATGTGGTTACAAAATTGCTAGTGCCTACTTATTTAAATGTAGAGATGTTACACACACAAACAAGTTACAAAACTGAAGCCACAATCCCAAAGAAAGAAAACAAAGTATAGAGCTCTATTTCAAAATATGTGTACACTAAAGATAGGAGATCAGGTGTGGGTGCTTCTTACCCTCCTTACATCTCTCGATTCCAGCGGTGCCAAGCCAGGATCGGTCACTCAATTCCGCGGAAAGACGAATAAGGGACAAGGCTTAGGGACCCTCTTAGCTGCAGAAGCCTTGGGAGGCTGTCACTTATCTGACCAGCAGATAGATAGTGAAAAGCACTCAAAAATCATGGTGCTGTAGGTCCCATACTTATACCTCTGTACTCCTTTATTCTCTTTCTCCTTTCTTATGCCAAATTGGGGCTGGTCTGTCTGGGCGACGCCAGCTCTCGCAAGAGTAGTTCACACTTGCAAGGGAGAAACAATAAGTTTCGACTACTGGACACTTCTTTTATCAGGGTAAATATTTTCCCACCTAGGATGTTGGGGTGTGTGCATCACACTATTTAGTAGGGGCTAAGAGCCATGTCTGTCACAGCTTCTCTGTCTGCTGTGAGCCTAATCGTTGTATATGTTCCCAGAGGCACATTGTAGCAGGACACCTGTGCTTCTCACAGCTTCAAAGGCTGTGCTGGAATTTATGTTAAGTGCCCTGTTGTTTTGGCTCCCGTGTGTTTCCAGCAATGCTGGTCTGAGGGGGGGCTGGCTGTCTGGCTACATTGTGATATTAACCCCATTTTCCAGAGGGGAAATTGAAGCCCAGATCCTCCAAGGTATGTAGGCACCTAAATAAGTGCCAAAGTGATCTGTCCAACATCTCACAGGAAACTGAACAAGCTCTCCTGAGCTCCAGGCTGGCACCCTAGTCTCTAGACCATCTTTTCTCCCCTGAATGCTCCCCACACTCCCCCAGCTGGCTCAGCAGAACAGTGTGGGCTGGACATGGGGAGCATGTCACACACTGAAGGGTGGAACCAGGGGCAGCCATCAATCTGCAATCAGTAGCAAAGGCCCTTCATTTTCTGGAATCTGCCCTAACTTCTGTCTCCTATTCTAATGACTATACAACAATGAGGGGCCAATTTGTTATCCCCCCAGCACCCCTGGCAATCTTCAGGGCTGGCCTTGCCATGAGCGAATTGAGGCAGCCACCTCAGGTGCCAGACTGTGGGGGGGGTGCCACCAGGACCCAGAGTGTAGAAAATTGTGTCTGCTGCTGGTGCATATGTATTCTCTCTGCTCTAGATGCACAGAGATGGTGGAGTGCTGTGCTGGAGGAAGGAGGGCACAAGAGACATAACAGGCAGGCAGGAGAAAAGGTGAGAGGGAATAACAGAAAGCAGCAGGAGCTGCAGGGAGAGAGAGAGGAGGAGGAGCCTCTTATATACCTCTCTAGCACCCCCCAGGAGCCTGGACTGATTAACACCAGCTTCTCAGGGAGCTTCCTGTTTCCTGCTGGTTCCCTGAACCCGCTTGAGAACAGGCAGTCAACTGAAGTAGTAGGAGCCAGGTAGGCCCTTAAGATGCTGATATCTTCCCTCACTCAGGCCCTGCTACCAGCGTGCTTATTTGTCCCCTTCAATTGAGTGTTGAGAGCCACTATAGCTGGCACAGAATAGCAGAAACAGCACAGAAAATGCCTCTCTGGGGCAGCATTCAGAAAAAGAAAGCAAGCAAAGGAAGCTTTTCTATCTAAGCAGGAAGGAGCTCTCCTGAGATACATAGACACAAATGTTCACGGTGAGCCTTCCAGCCCCGGTGAGGATGTGAGTGGTGGAGAGATGCCTGATGTTCCAGTTAATCAGAGAGCAGGTGACCTGGCAGCTAGTGCAGCATCCATATTGTTGGGGACACTGGGGCATGGCCACTAGGTAACTTGAGGGGATGGAAGGCCACGAGTGTCGATGAAGCCCCCTCGCACTAGGCCCAAGTGTCCTTGGCCCCCCCGCCTGGAGGCACTCGCAGCAGTTATGCCGAGGATCTGCAACAATATGTTGCAGAGTCAGACTGCCTGAAACTAAACAAGGCCAAACAGGGCAGATATGGAAGAACAATGCTGAATAAAGCAGCTTTATGTATGGTTTAACAGGTGGTACAGAGAACAAGGGAACTAGCTGGTAACTGGATTGGCTGGCTATATGGATACTTAGGGCAGCTTGCTATTGGATAAATATGCTGAAGAAAGGATGTATAAAAGCCTGTGTAACTTCCTGCTCTGTGTGCAGGATTTGAGATTCTATTCTCCCTGTACCTTGTGTGCAGCTGCAAATAAACTTTTCTGCTTCTCCACCCCATTGTGATTATTGGGTGATGCACATCGGGTAACGAACCCTTGCTTTTGTTTGCCTCTGGCACTGGGTGCTGGCAACAATATCTCCATCTCAAATGGATGGAATCATGCACTAAAGAAAAATGTAGATCAGAGAAGAGTGTGGTGGAGGCGCAAGAAACAGCTGCTGCTGAGTTTAGTTCCTTAAGTCTAGATGATAGACAATCCAGGAAGTTTTTGGAAAGCGTAGGGGACAATTTCCTGGTGCAAGTACTAGGGGAGCCAACTAGGGGGGGCGCTTTTCTTGACCTGCTGCTCACAAACCGGGTAGAATTAGTGGGGGAAGCAAAAGTGGATGGGAATCTGGGAGGCAGTGACCATGAGTTGGTTGAGTTCAGGATCCTGACGCAGGGAAGAAAGGTAAGCAGCAGGATACGGACCCTGGACTTCAGGAAAGCAGACTTCGACTCCCTCAGGGAACAGATGGCCAGGATCCCCTGGGGGACTAACATGAAGGGGAAGGGAGTCCAGGAGAGCTGGCTGTATTTCAAGGAATCCCTGTTGAGGTTACAGGGACAAACCATCCCGATGAGTCGAAAGAATAGTAAATATAGCAGGCGACCAGCTTGGCTTAATGGTGAAATCCTAGCGGATCTTAAACATAAAAAAGAAGCTTACAAGAAGTGGAAGGTTGGACATATGACCAGGGAAGAGTATAAAAATATTGCTCGGGCATGTAGGAAAGATATCAGGAGGGCCAAATCGCACCTGGAGCTGCAGCTAGCAAGAGATGTCAAGAGTAACAAGAAGGGTTTCTTCAGGTATGTTGGCAACAAGAAGAAAGCCAAGGAAAGTGTGGGCCCCTTACTGAATGAGGGAGGCAACCTAGTGACAGAGGATGTGGAAAAAGCTAATGTACTCAATGCTTTTTTTGCCTCTGTTTTCACTAACAAGGTCAGCTCCCAGACTGCTGCGCTGGGCATCACAAAATGGGGAAGAGATGGCCAGCCCTCTGTGGAGATAGAGGTGGTTAGGGACTATTTAGAAAAGCTGGACGTGCACAAGTCCATGGGGCCGGACGAGTTGCATCCGAGAGTGCTGAAGGAATTGGCTGCTGTGATTGCAGAGCCCTTGGCCATTATCTTTGAAAACTCGTGGCGAACGGGGGAAGTCCCGGATGACTGGAAAAAGGCTAATGTAGTGCCAATCTTTAAAAAAGGGAAGAAGGAGGATCCTGGGAACTACAGGCCAGTCAGCCTCACCTCAGTCCCTGGAAAAATCATGGAGCAGGTCCTCAAAGAATCAATCCTGAAGCACTTACATGAGAGGAAAGTGATCAGGAACAGTCAGCATGGATTCACCAAGGGAAGGTCATGCCTGACTAATCTAATCGCCTTTTATGATGAGATTACTGGTTCTGTGGATGAAGGGAAAGCAGTGGATGTATTGTTTCTTGACTTTAGCAAAGCTTTTGACACGGTCTCCCACAGTATTCTTGTCAGCAAGTTAAGGATGTATGGGCTGGATGAATGCTCTATAAGGTGGGTAGAAAGCTGGCTAGATTGTCGGGCTCAACGGGTAGTGATCAATGGCTCCATGTCTAGTTGGCAGCCGGTGTCAAGTGGAGTGCCCCAGGGGTCGGTCCTGGGGCCGGTTTTGTTCAATATCTTCATAAATGATCTGGAGGATGGTGTGGATTGCACTCTCAGCAAATTTGCGGATGATACTAAACTGGGAGGAGTGGTAGATACGCTGGAGGGGAGGGATAGGATACAGAAGGACCTAGACAAATTGGAGGTTTGGGCCAAAAGAAATCTGATGAGGTTCAATAAGGATAAGTGCAGGGTCCTGCACTTAGGATGGAAGAATCCAATGCACCGCTACAGACTAGGGACCGAATGGCTAGGCAGCAGTTCTGCGGAAAAGGACCTAGGGGTGACAGTGGACGAGAAGCTGGATATGAGTCAGCAGTGTGCCCTTGTTGCCAAGAAGGCCAATGGCATTTTGGGATGTATAAGTAGGGGCATAGCGAGCAGATCGAGGGACGTGATCGTTCCCCTCTATTCGACACTGGTGAGGCCTCATCTGGAGTACTGTGTCCAGTTTTGGGCCCCACACTACAAGAAGGATGTGGATAAATTGGAGAGAGTCCAGCAAAGGGCAACAAAAATGATTAGGGGTCTAGAGCACATGACTTATGAGGAGAGGCTGAGGGAGCTGGGATTGTTTAGTCTGCAGAAGAGAAGAATGAGGGGGGATTTGATAGCTGCTTTCAACTACCTGAAAGGGGGTTCCAAAGAGGATGGCTCTAGACTGTTCTCAATGGTAGCAGATGACAGAACGAGGAGTAATGGTCTCAAGTTGCAATGGGGGAGGTTTAGATTGGATATTAGGAAAAACTTTTTCACTAAGAGGGTGGTGAAACACTGGAATGCGTTACCTAGGGAGGTGGTAGAATCTCCTTCCTTAGAGGTTTTTAAGGTCAGGCTTGACAAAGCCCTGGCTGGGATGATTTAACTGGGACTTGGTCCTGCTTCGAGCAGGGGGTTGGACTAGATGACCTTCTGGGGTCCCTTCCAACCCTGATATTCTATGATTCTATGATCCAGGACTGTGAACCCACTTGAGCAGTAGTCTGAGGGACTTCCTTGTACTGCATGGGCCACAGCAAGTGAAAAACTTCTTGTTCCCCAAAGACAATGAAAATAGAAGTTTTCATTCAACACATTACTGGTGTGAAATCCCCAATGGTGACAAAGTGGTGAGGCCATGGCTTAAGTACTCAAAACCCCAGAATGCTGCATTCTCTTTTTTGTTGCAAACTCTTCCAGTCTAATGTTCCAGACACATTGGGTTCTACAGGAACAAAGGACTGGAAAAATCTGGCTAGAAATCTGACATGCCATGAGAAGGCAGCAAATCACCAAAGAGCATTCCATAGGTGGAAAGAGCTTGAGATGAGACCAAGGTTAAAGGCCACCATAGATGATCAGCATCAAGAGAAGATTGCATCAGAGTCTCTTTACTGGCAAAATGTTCTGAAAATGTTGCCATTGTAAGAATGCTTGCTACCCCAAACCTAGCACTGCGTGGCACTTCAGATCAGCTGTATGTGCCAAACAATGGAAACTTCCTTAACATTGTGGTGCTGATGGCTGAGTTTGATGCTGTACTCCAGGAGCATCTAAGAAGAGTCACCACCCAAGAAATGTACACACACCACTACCTTGGAAAAACCATTCAAAATGAGATCACATAGTTACTGGCAACAAAAGTCAAACAGAAGATTGTGGCAGATCTGAAGTCAGCAAGATATTACTCTGTTATTCTGGACTGCACACCTGATATCAGCCATTCAGAACAAATGGTTTTAATGGTGCGTTTTGTAACAACAACAGAACCTAGTGAAAATGTCCTTGCTATGGTGACTGTCAGAGCATTTTCTAGAATTTATTGACATTGAAGATACCACAGGAGCTGGTATGACAAATGTGCTTCTTAAAAAGCTGGAAGATACGGGAATTGTGATAGCTGACATGAAAGGTCAGGGCTACGATAATGGTGCCAACATGAGAGGAAAGAACAGAGGAGTGCAGACATGGATCCGAGAGTTAAACCTTTAACGCAAGCTTTTTTTGTCCCATGCAGTTTTCATTCATTGAACTTGGTGGTCAGTGATGCAGCACCAGCTTCTAGTGATTTTTAATGTAATTCAAGGCATCTATGTATTTTTCTCTTATTCAACTGATTGATGGCCAATTTTGAAGCAACATCTGGGAACATCCTCTCTGACACTGAAACCACTGAGTGCCACATGATGGGAAAGTCGAGTGGAGGCGATAAAGCCTATCAAACACCAAATTGGGAAGATAGATGATGCCATAGTTGCCATGATGGAGGATAATGTTATGACAGGAACTGTTCGTGGGAGAACAGTGGCAGAGGGAAATGGAATCACCAAAAACATACATAACTTCAAATTTCTGTGTGGCTTAGTGTTGTGGCATGACATATTGTTTGAAATAAATGTTGTAAGCAAGAGACTCCAAGGTGTTGACCTTGATATATCTGGAGCAATGGAACAACTGGACAAAGCAAAGTCATTCCTACAGTCTTACCAGTCAGATGAGGGATTTCAAAACGTTCCAAAGAGTGCACAGAAGTTGGTGGAGGAACTTCACACTGAAGCTATTTTCCCACCCACTCAAGAATACAAGAGTCACCGAAGAAGAAGACATTTTGATTATGAGGCACAGGATAATCCCATCAGAGACCCGAACAACAAATCAAAGTTGAATACTTTAACCAGGTGCTAGACTGTGCAATAGTCAGTCAGTTGAAGAATGTTTCATGCAGCTCAAGGGAACACAGCAGTATATTTGGGATGTTGTATGGTATTCCAAAACTCCTCACTATACCTGAAGAAGATCTACACCAGCAATGCAGGGCACTAGATACAGTGCTATATTGATGCGAGTGATTTAGGTGAAAGCCCTTTCAAGATACATTTCAGCAGGATCAACTCCAAAGGCTGTTCTGGAATATGTGTGAACAAATCAGATGACCACCCTCTTTCCAAATGCTTTTGTTTCTCTGCGCATACCTCTAACATTTCCTGTAACAGTTGCCAGAGAAGACTCCACGCTGAAGTTAATAAATACACATCTTCGCTCCACAATGAGACAGCAGAGGCTGGTCGGCCTTGCAACCATCTCAATAGAGCATGAGCTGACCCAGACTGTGGAGCTTCAGGAAGCAGTTCAAATCTTTGCAACCAAGAAGGCACGGAAAGCACCACTTCGATTGTTCAAACAGATAAAAATGCCAGTGTTTACTATACAGACAAGAAAAGATACATTTGCTGTTCAGGCATTTGAAAGTTAAGGGTTACTTAAAATTTTTGAGCAAGGCGTTTTAAGTTGTTAGTTCTCCTTTATTAGGGTAGGTAGCAGAGCAGTACCACGAGAGGAGTAGAACAGGAAGCAAGCAGAATTGAAAGCTTTCAAAGTTTTGGCCCAAGTGAGGGGCCATGGGGGCATCATTTGAGCTCCCCGCCTCCGGTGTCAAAATGTTGTGGGCTGGCCCTGTTTGGGGGGGTCATTTGAGCTCCCCACCTCAGGTTCCAAAATTTTGTGGGCTGGCCCTGATTAGAGGTCGGAGGAGGCTAAGGTGGCTTTAAACTGGCCCTGGCAATCTCTATATTCTGATGATTCTCCCCTGGGGTGATGTACAGGGGTGTAGCCAGGGAAGAATTCCCCTAGCAGATGTGCAGTATAGGACAGCCTGCAGAGACCCCCTCCCAAGCCCAATAATAATGGGTGTGCTAATGGGATAGCTCAGTGGTTTGAGCATTGGCCTGCTAAACCCAGGGTTGTGAGTTCAATCCTTGAGGGGGCCATTTAGGGATCTGGGGCAAAAATTGGAGATTGGTCCTGCTTTGAGCAGGGGATTGGACTAGATGACCTCCTGAGGTCCCTTCCAACCTTGATATTCTATGATTCTATGCTAGGAAACAGAGGCAGGAGCAGATGTCCCTATAGGGGGTTTCAGGGCTGCTACAAGCTGTGGTGTAGCAAATAGGAAGCTGAGGATGAAGAGCATGGTGGAGCTGCTCTAGTTTATGCTGGGGCTGTACCAACCTCTATAGCCATGGAGAAATAGGGAGGGCACAAAGGTGGTTTAAAGCAACATTAGCTTGCCACCATCCCACTCCTGGGTTGTGCCTCTCGGATATCCAGTAGAACACCTCAGCCAGGGTGTTTCATAGCTGCTTTGCACTCTATTCACATTGTGTAAATGACTACCCATGGTGTAGGACCCCAGAGAACTAGCCCCCACCCTTTTTACTGCAGAGTCCTGAACCCTTCAAATGAGCCCAGTTCCACAGCCAGGCTCAGGAAAGGCAAATGATCCAAGCTGGAGGAAATTAAGTTTCCCTCATGTTCGCTTTCCCCATACAGGTACTTCAGTACTAGGCAAGGTGAACCTCACAGACTCTGAGAGCTCCAGCGTTCATTAGCAAGCCAAGAAGGCGAAAAGAAATGGGATTAGGAAATCAATATAATACACATTCCTGCTGAGCTGCTAAACCCAGAGCCCCAAGCCGCACATGTGGTCGCCCACCTCAACGTCAGGCCAGAGCCAAATCAGCCCACTTGCAGAGGTTAATTAGGCTGCTTACAGCTGACAGCTCCCCATGACTCTCCTGGCTGTGTGGGGAGTTGCCAGCTAAGAGCATCAGACGCTCAGCGAGCATTGTGCCTGTCTCCCTCTCTCATTGCTTTCTGACATCCCCCTTAATTTGTTCTGCTTTGCTCTCACAGCAGCTCCTATGGGGAAAGAGCCGGGGGAGGAAGGATGCTGCCGACAAGATCATCTCTTTCCCTTTGTGCTAGGGAATGCACAGCAACCTGCCACCAGGCCACACTCTCCCATGCTGGGGAGAGCCATCCCTGGTGAGCACTCCACAGGGTCTGGCTCATGTGTGCCATGTCAGGCTGATTCCATCAGGCCAATGAGGCCGTAAAGCTGTAACAGGGGCGCTTTGGGAATTTCCTCCACATAGGGGAGTGGCTGTGGCAAAATCACCTAGCTGGTCGGCCCACCCATACAATTGCGCCTGCTTACACCTCCAGCCACAATTACTCCAGTGCCTGTCTTGTTGCCAGCCTTGCTCCTGCCCTGCTTAGTTCCTGACTCCAGCTCTGATCCTCAGCACTGTTCCTGACATTGCTCTGACCACTAGGCCTGACTGTCCTGCTCCATGACAGGCTGAATCTGTCCTGTAGATCTCAGTGTGACTAGCTGCAGAATCAGTACAACATTAGTACAACATTAGTCAGGCTTGTTTGTAGCACTTTGCTGTAAAACAAGGCACAGAGCAGTCTGAAGTGGTGCTGTAGGTTTGACCACAGTTACATAGCAACATACCAGACTCTGTAGCAGGTCAGAATATGAACTGTGTTGGCAGAGATGTGGGTGGAGGCACACGATCAGATGAGAAGGGGTACTGCTGGTCAGGAGTGAGGAGCAGGGCACAGCTGTAGATGGGAAGCTTGCACAGCACACATCTGTTCTAGCTATGTCTTTTAATCCCCCAAATTCATGAGCATCAAATACTATGGAACCATACACCCAGCCCATGGAGATCGGTTAACTGCCAGCCCCATGGGGCTGCATTTCCAGAGAGCTCAGCACCCAACATTTTCAGCTCTTGGGGAAAATCTGATCCCATTTGTAGGCGCTGAGCCCATCTCCAAAGTAACAGGCACCCAATGCCTGGATTTCTTTTCAGGGCTCAGCTGCAGCAGCAGAGGTGGCCAGAGGGAGCTTCAAACAGCAGGCTGCTGTAACAGAGATGAAGTTACCCAAGGAGAAGGGTAACAAGTTTACTTTTGTGCTGCACTGGAGATTGCCTGCTTACTCAATTATTTCAGATTGACTGATGCCCCCCCTTGCACTCTCTTTAGTACGTTGTGCCTGCAAGCCAAATGCATCTTGAGCAGTTTGAAGAGTCATTTTAAACGTGATGGCAAAATGATCTAAGGTGCATGGGAGCAGAGTTAGCAAACCAGGTTAGCAAACTAGTCTCTTACCATTGGGATTGGGTTAAACTGGATCTGGAAAGAGAATTCTATGCAGGTGGCTGAGATGTAGGGCAGTTATGGAGGCTGCCAACCTCAGAGTTTGTCCCAGCAGGACATGTATCAAGATATTGAGGACAAAAATTAAGGTTCTGCGCAAGAAAGAAAGAGGAGGGGAATGTACTAAACCTGATCTATGTATCTCTTCTGCCCAATGGAGTCAGCGGGAACCATGGCCAGGTTCAATACATACACAGAACCAGCTTGAGCCCCCCACCCAACAATCTAGAAAATTACACACCATCCCGGGTGCTTCTAAGAGGCAATACTTCTCCTCTCACTATCACAGAGTCTGAGTGTAGAAAAGAAACTTTTAATGAAAGGAGGGAAGTCAGCCGCATTAAGTTGGGAAAACGCCATCAGCAGTATTCAACCATGAGAAAAACACCCACCCTAGAGTATGTTGGAGGAGAGGAAGGTGATCAGGAACAGTAAACATGGATTCACCAGGGGCAAGTCATGCCTGACCAACCTGATTGCCTTCTATGATGAGATAACTGGCACTGTGGATATGGGGAAAGCGGTGGATGTGATATATCTTGACTTTAGCAAAGCTTTTGATACGGTCTCCCACAATATTCTTGCCAGCAAGTTAAAAAAGTATGGATTCGATGAATGGACTATAAGGTGGATAGAAAGCTGGCTAGTTTGTTGGACTCAACGGGCAGTGATCAATGACTTGATGACTAGTTGGCAGCCAGTATCAAGCAGAGTGCCCCAGGGGTCGATCCTGGGGCCGGTTTTGTTTAACATCTATAGTAATGATCTGGATGATGGGATTAATTGCGCCCTCAGCAAGTTCGCAGATGACACTAAGATGGGGGAGAGGTAGATACGCTGGAGGGTAGGGATAAAGGCCAGAGTGACCTAGACAAATTGGAGGATTGGGCCAAAAGAAATCTGATGAGGTTCAACAAGGACAAGTGCAGAGTCCTGCACTTAGAATGGAAGAATCCTATGCACCGCTACAGGCTGGGGACCGATTCACTAAGCAGCAGTTCTGCAGAAAAGGAGCTGGGGATTGCAGTGGACGAGAAGCTGGATATGAGTCAGCAGTGTGCTCTTGTTGGCAAGAAGGCCAATGGCATATTGGGCTGTATTAGTAGGAGCATTGCCAGCAGATCAAGGGAAGTGATTATTCCCCTCTATTTGGCACTGGTGAGGCCACACCTGGAGTATAGTGTCCAGTCCCCCCCACCCCACCCCACCCCGCCCCACGACACTGCAGAAGGGATGTGGACAGCAGAGGGCAACAAAAATGATTAGGGGGCTGGGGCACATGACTTACGAGGAGAGGCTGAGGGATCTGGGGTTATTTAGTCTACAGAAGAGAAGGGTGAGGGGAGATTTGATAGCAGCCTTCAACTACCTGAAGGGGGGTTCCAAAGAGGATGGAGCTAGGCTGTTCTCAGTGGTGGCAGATGACAGAACAAGGAACAATGATCTCAAGTTTCAGTGGGGGAGGTCTAGGTTGGATATTAGGAAACACTATTTCACTAGGAGGGTGGTGAAGTACTGGAATGGGTTACCTAGGGAGGAGGTGGAATCTCCATCCTTAGAGGTTTTTAAGGCCTAGCTTGACAAATCCCTGGCTGGGATGATTTAGTGGGTGTTGGTTGTACTTTGAGCAGGGGATTGGACAAGATGACATCCTGAGGTCTCTTTCAACCCTAATATTCTATGATTCTATGCAGTGATGAGCTCCCAAAATCTTAACAACGGGTTCCCTCCTCACCCCACGAGGGGGTCATTGCCCACCCCTGCCCCCCGGGACTCCTGCCTCATCCAACCCCCCGCGTTCCTTGACGCCCCCCCCCCCCCGGGACCCATGCCCCATCCACCCCCTCCCCTGACCACTGACTGCCCCCAGAACCGGGCAGGAGTGTCTAGTGGGCCACTGTAGTGGGTGCCCATCCCGCCCCTAAGAGCCAGAGGGACCTGCCAGGGGGCGAGGTGGGGAGTCCTGGCGGTACTTACCTGGGGCAGCTCCCAGGAAGCATCCAGCAGGTCCCTCTGGCTCCTAGGGGTGGGGTAGCGTAGCGGCCGCTCCCCCCACTGATCACATGAAGAGTGGTGCCTTAGGCACCGACTCCATGGGTGCTCCGGGACTGCAGCACCCACGGGGAAAATTTGGTGGGTGCACAGGCAGCTCCCCACCCCGCGCCCAGCACCAGCTCACTTCACTTCCACTCCGCCTCTGCCTCCTTCCCTGAACGCACCACCCCGCTCTGCTTCTCTGCCCCCCCCCCCCAGCTTTCCGCAAATCAGTTGTTCACGCGGGAAGCCTGGGAGTGCTGAGAAGCAGGCGGACATTTCGCGCTCAGGTCCAGGGTGGCGGAGTGATGCTGGGGCAGGGAGCAGTTCCCCTGCGTGCCCCCTGGGTTACCTGCTGCGGCGCGGATGGCCCTCCTCATGCCCGCCCTTCCCCAGCTCACCTCCACCTTCCTGGGCCTGAGCACGAAGCCGCCAATTGCTTCTCAGCCCCCCTCCCCCTCCGGCTTCCCGCGCAAACAGCTGATTTGCGGGAAGCTGGCGGGCAGAGAAGCAGAGTGGGGCGGTGCGTTCAGAGGAGGAGCCGGAGCGGAGGTGAGCTGGGGCCGGGCACGGGGTGGGGAGCTCTCGGTGGGTGCTCTGCACCCACCAAATTTTCCCCTTGGGTGCTCCAGCCCTGGAGCACCCATGGAGTTGATGCCTAAGGTGCCACTTTTGGCCGGTTGTTAAATTTAGAAGCTCTTTTAGATCCGGTTGTCCCTCATGGAACAACCAGTTCTAAAAGGGCTTCCAAACTTAACAACCGGTTCCAGCGAACCAGTGCGAACCTGCTCCAGCTCACCACTGATTCTATGTTGGGCATTGTCTTTTGCCTCAGGTTCTTGAGTACAACAACCAAAAGTTCCGTCTCTTCTCCCTCCGCCACATCCCACTCACAGTTGTTGTCCTTGATCAGAGAAGACCCAGAGTTCTTGGGTGCATCTGTGTGAATTCATCTCCTACTTCAGAGTAGGAGAAGAGAAGGCATCTGGCTCATTCTACCACCTGAGTACTTGCTCTGGTATTGCTGCTTCACCACTGTGACATTTGTAGGTTGGTCTCTTGAGATTCTACCCATCTCTCAGTGGGGAAAACTTATTGCTGAAGCAGACTAAGGGTATGTCTACACTACGAAATTAGGTTGAATTTATAGAAGTCGGTTTTGTAGAAAGCGTTTTTATACAGTCGATTGTGTGTGTCCCCACACAAATGGTCTTAGTGCATTTATCCGGCGTTTAGTCGGCGGAGTGCGTCCACAGTACCGAGGCAACAGTTGACTTCTGGAGCAAACATGGGATGACTCAGCCAGGTCATTACCCTTTTAAGTTTCGTCTCATGGCAATTCAGTCCTGCTGGCAGTCCTACTGCACCGTCTTTTATTGAGCAGCCAGGAGACGACGATGGCCAGCAGTCATACTGCACCGTCGTCTGCCGAGCACCCAGGAGATGACGATGGTCAGCAGTCATACTGCACAGTCTGCTGCCAGCAAGATGTATAAAGATAGATGAAGTGGATCAAAACAAGAAATAGACCAGATTTGTTTTGTATTCATTTTCTCCTCCCTTCCTCCGTGAAATCAACGGCCTGCTAAACCCAGGGTTTTGAGTTCTCTCCTTGAGGGGGCCATTCTGTTTCTCCTTGATGCAAAGTCACCCCCTTTGTTGATTTCAATTCCTGTAAGCCAACCCTGTAAGCCATGTTGTCAGTCGCCCCTCCCTCCGTCAGAGCAATGGCAGACAATCGTTTCATGCCTTTTTTCAGCGCAGACACCATAGCACTGGGAACATGGAGCCCGCTCAGATCACTGTGGCAATTATGAGCACTATAAACACTGCACGCATTATCCAGCAGGACATGCAGAACTATAACCAGCAAGAAAAGTGAAACCAGGCGAGGAGGAGGCAACTACAGTGTGGTGACGAGAGTGATGAGGACATGGACATAGACATCTCACAAAGTATGGGCCCCTGCAATATGCACATCATGGTGTCAATTGGACAGGTTCATGGCATGGAACGCTGATTCTGGGCCCGGGAAACAAGTGCATAGTGTTGCAGGTCTGGGATGATTCCCAGTGGCTGCGAAACTTTCGCATGTGTAAGGGCACTTTCATGGAACTTTGTGACTTGCTTTCCCCTGTCCTGAAGCGAGTGGCGATAGCCCTGTGGAAGCTTGCTATGCCGACAGCTACTGGTCAGTCGGGAATCAATTTGGAGTGGGCAAATCTACTGTGGGGGCTGCTGTGATGCAACTAGCCAACGCTATCACTGAGCTGCTGATATCCATGGTAATGAGTCTGGGAAATGTGCAGGTCATAGTGGATGGCTTTGCTGCAATGGGATTCCCTAACTGTGGTGGGGTGATAGACAGAACCCATATCCCTGTCTTGGCTCTGGAGCACCAAGGCAGTGAGTACATAAACGGCAAGGGGTACTTTCAATGGTGCTGCAAGCACTAGTGGATCACAAGGGACGTTTCACCAACATCAACGTGGGATGGCCGGGAAAGAGACATGATGCTCGTATCTTCAGGAACTCTGGTCTGTTTCAAAAGCTGCAGGAAGGGACTTGCTTTCCAGACCAGAAAATTACTGTTGGGGATGTTGAAATGCCTATAGTTATCCTTGGGGACCCAGCCTACCCCTTAATGCCATGGCTCATGAAGCCATACACAGGCACCCTGGACATTAGTCAGGAGCTGTTCAACTACAGGCTGAGCAAGTGCAGAATGGTGGTAGAATGTACATTTGGATGTTTAAAAGCACGCTGGCACAGTTTACTGACTCGGTTAGACCTCAGCGAAACCAATATTCCCATTGTTATTACTGCTTGCTGTGTGCTCCACAATCTCTGTGAGAGTAAGGGGGAGATGTTTATGGCGGGGTGGGAGGTTGAGGCAAATCGCCTGGCCCCTGATTACGCACAGCCAGACACCAGGGCAGTTAGAAGAGTACAGGAGGGCACGGTGTGCATCAGAGAAGCTTTGAAAACCAGTTTCAGGAATGGCCAGGCTATGGTGTGAAAGTTCTGTTTGTTTCTCCTTGATGGAACGCACCCCCCACCCCCGGTTTCACTCTACTTTCCTGTAAGCTAACCACCCTCCCCTCCCCCCTTCTATCACCGCTTGCAGAGGCAATAAAGTCATTGTTGCTTCACATTCATGCATTCTTTATTTATTCTTCACACAAATAGGGGGATAACTGCCAAGGTAGCCCGGAAAGGGTGGTGGAGGAGGGAAGGACAAGGCCACACAGCACTTTAAAACTTTAAAACTTATTGAATGCCAGCCCTCTGTTGCTTGGGCAATCCTCTGGGGTGGAGTGGCTGGGTGGCCGGAGGCCCCCCCACCGCGTTCCTGGGCATCTGGGTGAGGAGGCTATGGAACTTGGGGAGGAGGGCGGTTGGTTGCACCAGGGCTGTAGCGGCGGTCTGTGCTCCTGCTGCCTTTCCTGCAGCTCAACCATATACTGGAGCATATGAGTTTGATCCTCCAGCAGCCTGAGCATTGACTCCTGTCTTCTTTCAGCAAGCTGACGCCACCTACCATCTTCAGCCCGCCACCTCTCCTCGCGGTCATATTGTGTTTTCCTGCACTCTGAGATTGTCTGCCTCTACATATGACTGTGCTCTGTCAGTGTAGGAGGACAGCATGAGGTCAGAGAACATTTCATCACGAGTGTTTTTTTTCCACCTTCTAATCTTTGCTAGCCTCTGGGAAGGAGAAACATATCCAGCTGGTGGAGGAAAAAAAAAAGGGAGAGTGATAGATAAAAAGACACATTTTATAGAACAATGGGTACACTCTTTCACGGTAAACCTTGCTGTTAACATTACATAGCACATGTGCTTTCATTACAAGGTCGCATTTTGCCTGTTATTGAGGATATGCCAGTTTGGTGTGAGAGATCACTCATGCAGGGCAGGGCAGCAGAATTCGGCTTGCAGGCAGCCATGGTAAGCCACAGTCTTTTGGCTTCTTTAACCTTCATAACATGTGGGAATGGTTTCAAACAGCAGCGCCCTCATTTCCCATATTTAGTAGCCGTTGGGTTGCCCATTAAAAATGGGTTGGCAATTTAAAAGGAGGGGCTGCGGTTTCTGGGTTCATGTGCAGCAGAACCCCAACTAACCCCCCCCAAACTCAATTCTCTGGGATGATGGCTTCACCCCTTCCCCCACCATGTGGCTAACAGCGGAGAAGATTTCTGTGCAGCCACAGGCAAACAGCCCAGCAGGAATGGGCACCTCTGAATGTTCTCTTACTAAAACCACGCTATTTCAACCAGGTGACCATGAATGATATCACTCTCCTGAGGGTAACACAGAGAGATAAAGAACCAATATTGTTTGAATGCCAGCAAACACCGGGACCACACGCTGCAATGCTTTGTTCCTCAATGATTCCCGACTACGTGCTACTGGCCTGGCATGGTAAAGTGTCTTACCATGGAGGACGGAATAAGGCTGCCCTCCCCAGAAACCTTTTGCAAAGGCTTTGGGGGTACATCCAGGAGAGCTTTATGGAGATGTCCCTGGAGGATTTCTGCTCCATCCAGACATGTTAACAGACTTTTCCAGTAGCTCTACTGGCTGCGAATGCCAGGGCAAATTAATCATTAAACACGCTTGCTTTTAAATGATGTATAATATTTAAAAAGGTACACTCACCAGAGGTCCCTTCTCTGCCTTCTCCGACTTCAGGATCTGGGAGCCCGCCTTGGGTGGGTTCGCGGGTTACTGGCTCCAGTCCAGGGTGAGAAACAGATCCTGGCTGTTGGGGAAACTGGTTTCTCTGCTTCCTTGCTGTGAACTATCTACAACCTCCTCATCATCATCATCTTACTCACCCCCAAAACCTGATTCCATGTTGCCTGCCACTCCTTGGACAGAGTCAAAGCACAGGGTTGGGGTAGTGGTGGCTGCACCCCCTAGAATGGCATGCAGCTCATCATAGAAGCAGCATGTCTGGGGCTCTGAACCAGAGTGGCCGTTTGCCTCTTTGGTTTTTTGGTAGGCTTGCCTGAGAGCCTTAATTTTCACGCGGCACTGCTGCGGGTCTCTGTTATAGCCTCTGTCCTTCATGCCATTGGAGATTTTTTCAAATATTTTGGCATTTCGTCTTTTCGAACAGAGTTCTGCCAGCATGGATTCATCTCCCCATACAGCGATCAGATCCTGTACCTTCCGTTCGGTCCATGCTGGAGCTCTTTGGCGATTCTGGGACTGCATGGTCTCCTGTGATGATGAGCTCTGCATGGTGACCTATGCAGGTGAGCTCGCCTCGCTGGCCAAACAGAAAATGAAATTTAAAAGTTCGCAGGCCTTTTCCTGTATACCTGGCCAGTGCATCTGAGTTGAGAGCGCTGTCCAGAGCTGTCACAACTGAGCACTCTGGGATAGCTCCCAGAGGCCAATACCGTCAAATTGCATCCACAATACCCCAAATGCAACCCAGCAAGGCCAATTTCAGTGCTAATTCCCTCGTCGGGGGGGTGGAGTAAAGAAATCAATTTTAAGAGCCCTTTAAGTCAGTAACCCTTCATCGGGCGGACGGGTGCAGGGTTAAATCAAGATAACGCTTCTAAATTTGACCTAAACTCATAGTGTAGACCAGACTTGAGTAAAAACACTGTCCCCTAGCAGACAATTTCAATTGTAGCAATCGTATAAAAAAACCCCAAAGACTTCTACTAAATTCTTAATTAGCTTTATCTTTGAACAGTGTGGGAAAAAGAGGCTAAACGAAGCCTAGAACTTTCAGATAGAGTCCATGCTATCTAGACCATGATATCTATTTCTCACTCATTTTCATAGGGGGTCTGGCATTTGAGCCCCCTGCTTAGCGAGTTCATTTCAGTTGAGGGTGACCCCCTCAATGAGGCCAGACTAATCACAGTTCTGCTGCCCGTTTCTCATACTATAAGGATAACATTTCATTACCCCCTGAATTCAGTACTAAAATGATTTTTAACCCAACACCACTCAAAGTTAATCACTCTGGCAACACAGCTCTGTTTGCTGGATACATATGCAGAGTGGGTGTGTTCATGTAAATACATTCTGGTCCTGAAACCTTTCCCCTCCCACACTAGCTGTCAGGGGAGAGCTCATTCAGACCCTGCTTACATCTAACATAATAGCAATAGAAATGTTTTTCCTGGAAAAGAAACTCAAAGTAAACAGTTTACAGTTCGGCCATACCAGAAGAGTCAGAATATGCCCTAAATATGTATTATTAATACTAAAGCTGTGAATGTTTTTAACAAATTAAATAGGTCATACATCCCT
Organism: Chelonia mydas; assembly: GCF_015237465.2. Lineage (NCBI taxonomy): Eukaryota > Metazoa > Chordata > Testudines > Cheloniidae > Chelonia > Chelonia mydas. The sequence goes on from NC_057855.1 coordinate 56,476,332, forward strand.
CTCCATAAGCCCACATTTAGTTCTGACAGTGGAAGTTTTGCTGTGGTGGTTCTGTACAGAGAATGAGCATATGAGCTGGCATATTGTGTTACTCAGAAGACTTGTACCCCTAAGTCAGTTAGGCAGGTCATTGCAGACTGACTGGTAAAATCCTTAGTCCACATCATTGTGTGAGCTATATATATACCACCAATCTCACTTTAAAACATGTTACTGAGTAGTTGTTTTTTAACCCATAGGGAGGAATGGTGGTCTGCCGGAGTAGGAGTCATAAGCCCTGGGTTCAAGTCTCTGCTCAGCCATGGACTTAATATATGACAGTGGGCAAGCCACTTAATATATCCTTGCCTCAGTTTCCTATCTGTAGAATGGGGATGACATTTCCCTGCCTTATTGGGTGCCATAAGGATGAAGTCCATAAATGACTGTGAGGTGCTCAGATATTACTGTGATAAAACCAGCTAAATACCTAGGCAGATGCTAAGCACGCTATTCTTCATCCTATGAAGCACATCTATAAAGCTGCACTCCTTCAGCCCCTGAAAACTGAAAGCTTAACATTTAGCCTGTGCTGAAGTGCTTCCTGAAGCAGGAGCTTGGTGCTGTGAAGCCCAGACACTGGAGGCAGTGAAAACACTGCACAGTATAGTGTATCATCTCTATAAAATGCCTTAATGTCACCCCTGAAAGCTGAGGCTTTCCAAGGGCTAGGGGTGACTGTTGTGTAGCTCATAGGGAAGCTGGGAAGCTCCCTTCATGAGGCTGTACATCTCCTGTTTCTAGTACTGCAGGATCAAAGGGTGTAAACAAAGCAGGGTTGCCTAATGGATAGAGCACTGATCTAGGACTCAGGAGACCTGATTCTATTCCTAGCTCAGCCATTGGCCAGCTGAGTGACCTTGTGCAAGTCACTTCCCTCTCTGTGACTCAGTTTCCCCATCTTTAAAATTGGGATAATGATCCTGCTCTTTGTAAAGTACTGTGAGATCTATTGATGATAAGAGCTAACTGTTGTAATTATTAAAGGAGACTGGACTTAGATAGTCCACTGGTCCAGGATTCAGTATTGCCCATTCTGTGTCTCAGAACACAAATGGCAGCTCTCTGAAGCTGCTCAGCAGGTTGAAAAGTAGAATAAATCTCAAGGGAGATGGCAGTGTTCAGATAAGCCACTCAAAAAGGCATGAACAGATCACATGAATCTGCAGTTAATCATGAGTATATTGCTACTGTATAAGTGGTGTGTGGGTTTGCTTCAGTGCTTAAACAGGGTCAGAGAAGAAGTCTTGCAATGGACATACCTGCTGGAGTCAATCTAACCTGCTAATAGCAACCAGCATATGCTTTTAGCTCAGTGACTCCTGCCAGAGAGGGAGCTTAACTGTAGATGGTCTATTTATAATAGATCCAGAGTGCACACAAGCTCTCCACTTCACAAGCAGCAGCCATCAGGCAATGTTATCTCTGCAATATCACCATAAATTCCTAAATCTATGCTCCTATCCTGTACAGGGACACTTTGGCAAACCAGTAAAGTGCCTGAAACCACTATGGCTTATTGCTAAAAGCAGCCAAGTCAGCAGGCTGTAAATTAACCAAGTCAGCAGGCTTAGCTTAATGAAGGCAGGGGGGGAGGGGGTGTTTTTGGGTGCCACAGAAAAGGCAGCTTGACCCTGCATCCTTCCTGATAAGAATTGTGTTGAAGTTACTGATACATGCATCTTAGAAGAGTAGGATGTGCCCCAGGAATGTCTGTTGGGGCCTCAAGGCTGCAAATTCTGGAAAAACCCACACCTGGTTAATCGATAATCAGAAGGAGCCTCTTGCTTGCCCATTGGAACTGCTTGCTTAACACGTTTTCTTTAAGGGACATGTCATTCTATTACTAATGTATAAATAAGGGGGAAAAGTTTGAGGTGGTGGGACTCTTCAGGACTGGACTCTCTCTCTCTGGATGCATCTTGTGTTTCCCAGCGGCAGACGCTGTGCCACTCAAGAGCCACACTCAGCTTTGGTAATTATCAAGGGTTGGGGGTGTTTTACTAACCTCTTGCGGATGTGTGTATAAGTGCTTGAGACTAAGTAAAGTTTAGCTTTAAGTGAAAGCACTCTTGTATTGTCCTGTTTGTACCAGCCATCTATCGGTCGGACGGCCGTGTCTTCCCTGATTTATTTCCTGACACCACCTCGCACAGAGTAAAAGTTGCCAAGAGCTTTGGGTTGAAAGAACCCCAGGTAACAATCCCTCGAGTGCATGTAAATAAAACTCTCCGTTACAATCAGATCCATGCAATTCATCTATTGCACTTAAGGTAAGACAACCAGGGTAAATATACAAATACTGAAATGCATATATCCCTCCTGCCAGTTGTTAGCAGCAGCAATAAGGACTGGGTTGGAAGAGCTAGGAGAACTTCTTAAAGCTAACAAACATCAGTGGTCGACCCCCCCCCCACACAGAATTTCTGGGATCACTAAATACCTTCCCTGGCCCCTTAAGAGGCAACAGTTTCTCACTCCCAAGCATTGAATCTGTGCATGAAACAACAAAAACTTTATTGGGGGAAAGTGAACACAGCCTCAACTTTGGAAAACACAGCAGCCATGTATCTAAATTAATTATGAGTACTCTTGAATGAATACACTTGCCCACAGTAACTTTAGTATTAGTCTGTTAACTTGGTGTGATCATCCAATAGGTAAATACCCCTTTACCACATTACTTCCCACAAAACCTCACTCAAGGTTTAGTGCATAGCACAGCCCCAGCGTTTTGAGGTGCACAGAGGTAGGTCTGTCTCCAGTCACTTGGGAAGTGCTGCCTTGTCCTGTCCTGAGCCTCCAGTACTTAACCCAGCTAAAGTTTTTTTAGCTTCATTTAATGGCTTCACTAGAGTTCACTCAATCCTGGGCTATCCTCTGCAGCTTCAACAAAGCCATATCTGTGTTGCACCCTATCAAGGAGCTGCCTCTGCAATAACTCTTCTTGAGAAGCCATCAGTCTGCATCACCTCTTGCTATAAAGTCCTCTGAACATCATAGGATCCTCACAAGAATAGAATAAGTAGCATATTTAATCCTTGAAATAACCCCCTACTACAGAATATAAGACCCTTTCCTTTTTTTTCCTTCTTGCTCAGTTCCTCTACCCAAACAATTCTGACACTGTATACAGTTATGATGACTCCCCTATTTATCACTGGAGGAATTCTGGCTAGAAAGCTTAAGTAAATTATCTCTGTACCCTTCTTCCCCTTGGTCACCAACAGATGGGGCAGAGAGCTCCTTCCCTCTGGAGCTTCTGTCCATCTGGAATTCTCAGTAAATAACTTATGCAGATGAAGCAGCTCTGTGGCCATTCTTCCCCCTGTTCACCAACAGATTGGAGCAATGAGCTCCTGACCCTCTAGAGCATCAGATCACAGAGGAAAGCCACCTGAAATGCACCCATGCCATCCCCTGAACAAAGAGTACATGATTGTAGTGCTCTGTCTTCCTCTCTAATGGATACAGATTTCCAGCTTATCCATTATAACCTGGTTCATAACCTGGGAATACTTCTGTATAACAGGACAGAGAGATCAAATTCCACATACAGGGAGAAAAATAGATCAACACATGTACACAGATTTTTTTTGTTAATGAAGGGGAATGGGGAATGAAATGTGCATAGTTTCACTAAACTACATCACTAGTAAGTGACCTCTTCTTTAGAGTCTGCCTGTCACGTGTCTGCAACAGGAATATGTTGGAGGTTCTGTTTAACTCTGGTCAGTGTCAGGGGAAGTTTTAAAGGGCCCCTCTACCCAAGAGAAGAACACACACCGTGTAATGCCAGCTAGTTAGATACTATAGCATTCCAGGGTGGGAGGGTAGTTAATAACCTATATAAATGTGACCCTATGCCTCATATTCTTCATAGAAATATGCTTATGATATGAACATGGCATAAATAAGATGTATGTTATGCAAGCTGGGTCATGTGAGATATTATTGGAAAGGTTATAATTTACTGAATGTGATTATCCAATTTCTTTGCATGTATCATTTCTGTATCTGAAATTAAGAATATTGACTATGTAACAATTGCAACTATGTGTACACTTGGGGAATGCCAACCAGACAGTAGGCAATCAGCCTGGATGGGCCATTAGGAAGGACAATAGGACTTTGAAGATACTAATCTCCCTCTTTCCTAAGAAGTTTCCTGGGATGCTGCTTTGACACTTCAGGCTCATGTGATCATGTCACCTGGTACTGGATACCATCTTGAAATGCTGGAATTTTTCCACTGGAAAAGGTGGGAGAAACTGGGAAACAAAGGATTCCCACCATATGTAAATCCTATTTAAGGCTGGTAAGTGAGTTGATCTTGGCTCTTCTCCACTGCCTTCTCACCCAGGAAGGAAGACTGCTGAAAACATCTGAAGAAACAAAGGAAGTAAAATGGGGGGGAGGGGCTGAGCGCAGGCGAGAAAGATCTAGCCTGTAAGAGGAATACCTGGAGATTTAAAATGCAAGCAGTGCAGTTTACAATCGAGAAACTCTGAAACCTGCATAAAATAACATTTAGGGTGAGAAATTACTATTTGTAGCCAATTTCTTTAATGTATTAAGCCTAGTTTGTGTGTTTGTTTTATTTGCTCAGTAATTTGCTTTAATCTGTTAGCTAGCCTTTATAATCACTTAAAATCTACCTTTTGTAGTTAATAAATTTATTTTTTGTTTAGTCTAAAACCCAGTGTGTACAATTCATAACTGGGGGCGGGGGAGCAAAAAGCTAAGCATATTTTACTCCACATTGAGGGAGGGAGTGAATTTCATGATCTTACGCTGTATAGATCTCTATACTGCGCAAGACAATATAATTTTGGGTTTATACTCCAGAGGGTGTGTTCACCTGAGCACTGGGCAATCCCTGATCTGTGTCTTCCCACAGAGAGCTGATTGCAGACCCAGTGTGATTCTACAGCTGGGTGTGTCCCTACCTGTGTATGTGCATGCAGCAGGACAGTGTAAGGGATCCCAGGCTGGTTGAACAGGCGGGCTTAGTGGGACCCCAATACATTGGGTGGCACCCCGGAAGGGGAGTCCAACCTGTCCCAATAAGCATGAGCCTGCAGTCCTTATCTGGGAAGAGTTCACATTGGGCACAATGGGAACTTTGCATTAGTCCAGAGTACAGTATTAGGCTCTTAGTTATCTACCTCCTTGACTGTCTTGAGCCATTGTTTCAAATCCCAATGAAATCAGCTCAGCTGTTTGCCTGCCAGAGGCAGATAAAATGAGATCCATGACATGTACAGCATGAGGATCTTTCAGATAAAGTCACAATAACAGAAATCCTGTGAGGGAACTTTTCTTAAGAGGAGGTGTCCATTCCAGTGCCCTTCGCCAAAACCACCTTTTTCCATACAGAGGCAGATTACGGGTTTGTGGCATCCTGGGCCAGAGTGAGTGGGGGGCCCCTCCTCACCCCTTCTGCCTGCAGTCCCCTCTGCTTCCCATGTCCAGACCATGCTCCCTGGCAGGAGCGCTGGGGGAGGTAGGGGAAGCCCCTGTGCCCTGAACTACCTCCTTAGCAGGAATGCCGGGCGGGTGGAGCAGGGCAGAGCATGGGGATGCCCATTTTTCTGTCAGACCCTGTGGCAGGGCAGGAGTAAAACTGCTTGAATGCCCTGCCAAAATGCTGGCTAAGCCCTTGCTTTCTGGTAGGGAAGCCAGGTGCAGGAGCGCAGGCAGCCAGCAGAGATCCCAGCTGCAGGCCCTAATGAGAGCTAAGTAGCGGCAGCTGGGCTGAAGAAGGGAAGGGCGAATTGAGAGTGCTTTGTTCCAGGTGAGCCTTGAGTGGGCCTGACTGTTATAAAAAGCCAATCAGCTGTGAACCAGCTGAGTGGCAAACAGCAGAGAGGCTAGCAGAGGGAGTTTGCCTGAGAGTTCGCCTGGGGAGAGCCCACTGAGGCTTACATCTTGCCAGCTTCTCTGAGTAGTTACTACAACTCCTGAGGAAGCTCGTAGAAGGAAGATAATATGGATGGGGAGCGTTCAGCTGTTGTGACCTGCACTGGATGTGCCATGTTTGTCTTTCTTCCACGGGACAGAAGCGACTTTGTCTGTACAAAGTGCAAGCTGGTCTCCATATTGGAAGAGAAGGTTCAAGGTCTGGAGAAACAAGTATCGACCCTGCGTTGCATAAGAGAAACTGAAGATTTCCTGGACAGACATCAGGATATGCTTCTATGGACACAATGTTCTGAAGATTCAGAGCAGGCTGCGCAGCGGGGACAGGAGGACGGTGAAGAAATTTGGCAGCATATGACCTCCAGAAGAAGAAAGGGGAGTGTCCATGTACCAGCAACGCAGATACAGGTAAGCAACCATTTTCATGTTCTCTCCACAGGTACTAATGCGGAGAGTGGACTAGATGATACATCTGAGGGAAGGGAACAGAAGGAGACTCCACCGATTGGAAGGCATGAGATGCACTGTCCTAGGGATGGGGGTTCCATGACCACCACTCCCAAGAGGAGGAAGCGGGTGGTGGTGGTCGGGGACTCTCTCCTCAGGGGGACTGAGTCATGTATCTGTCACCCTGACCGGGAAAACCTCAGGGAAATGATGGGCAGGATCCCCTGGGAGAACAACATGAGGGGGAAAGGAGTCCAGGAGAGCTGGCTGTATTTTAGAGAATCCTTATTGAGGTTACAGGGACAAACCATCCCAATGTGTAGAAAGAATAGTAAATATGGCAGGCGACCTGCTTGGCTTAACAGTGAAATCCTTGCTGATCTTAAACACAAAAAAGAAGTTTACAAGAAGTGGAAGCTTGGACAAATGACCAGGGAAGAGTATAAAAATATTGCTCAGGCATGCAGGAGTGAAATCAGGAAGGCCAAATCACATTTGGAGGTGCAGCTAGCAAAAGATGTTAAGAGTAACAAGAAGGGTTTCTTCAGGTATGTTAGTAACAAGAAGAAAGTCAAGGAAAGTGCGGGCCCCTTATTGAATGAGGGAGGCAACCTAGTGACAGAGGATGTGGAAAAAGCTAATGTACTCAATGCTTTTTTTCATAGAATCAGAATCATAGAATATCAGGGTTGGAAGGGACCTCAGGAGGTCATCTAGTCCAACCCCCTGCTCAAAGCAGGACCAATCCCCAATTAAATCATCCCAGCCAGGGCTTTGTCAAGCCTGACCTTAAAAACTTCTAAGGAAGGAGATTCTACCACCTCCCTAGGTAACGCATTCCAGTGTTTCACCACCCTCCTAGTGAAAAAGTTTTTCCTAATATCCAACCTAAACCTCCCCCACTGCAACTTGAGACCATTACTCCTTGTCTTGTCATCTTCTACCACTGAGAATAGTCTAGATCCATCCTCTTTGGATCCACCTTTCAGGTAGTTAAAAGCAGCTATCAAATCCCCCCTCATTCTTCTCTTCCATAGACTAAACAATCCCAGTTCCCTCAGCCTCTCCTCATAAGTCATGTGTTCCAGACCCCTAATCATTTTTGTTGCTCTTCGCTGGACTCTCTCCAATTTTTCCACATCCTTCTTGTATTGTGGGGCCCAAAACTGGACACAGTACTCCAGATGAGTCCTCACCAATGTCGAATAGAGGGGAACGATCATGTCCCTCAATCTGCTGGCAATACCTCTACTTATGAGGAGAGGCTGAGGGAACTGGGATTGTTTAGTCTGCGGAAGAGAAGAATGAGGTGGGATTTGATAGCTGCTTTCAATTACCTGAAAGGGGGTTCCAAAGAGGATGGATCTAGACTGTTCTCAATGGTAGCAGATGACAGAACGAGGAGTAATGGTCTCAAGTTGCAGTGGGGGAGGTTTAGGTTGGATATTAGGAAAAACTTTTTCACTAGGAGAGTGGTGAAACACTTGAATGCGTTACCTAGGGAGGTGGTGGAATCTCCTTCCTGAGAAGTTTTTAAGGTCAGGCTTGACAAAGCCCTGGCTGGGATGATTTCATTGTGGATTGGGTCCTGCTTTGAGCAGGGGGTTGGACTAGGTGACCTCCTGAGATCCCTTCCAACCCTGATATTCTATGATTCTATAAAAGTCCTGGAGAAAGCTCAGTCAGGAGGCTAGCCTGGGAGGGGATAGAAGGCTCACAGCTCTGTCGCCTCACCAAAGGCAAGGCGCCTCATGGGCCAGGAGACCTGGGAAGGGTCTAAATGGGGAGAGCTGTTGGGGGAATAAAAGGGATTACATGGTTGCACTGTAAATAAAGACACAAAGGTGAAGCACTAAAGAAGGCTTTGGGACTCTTTATTTGGCTGGCCGGCACAGGCAAGAGGAGGTGGAAGCCTGTTTGGACCCTGTGAAAGTAGCTTGGCCCCTTGGCCCATTAGCTAATCCACCACTGTTTCTGTGGTGTGCTGAGTACCAATTGGCTGACAGCTCCCAGACCAGAGATGGCACGGTGTTTCAGCCGTGCTGTACAGACTGTGTGAAGCACTGGGGATGAACAGTGCTCTAGAAAAATACACTCATTAGGCAAGGTGGGAGAGGTAATATCTCTAACTGGACCAACTTCTGCTGGTGGAAGGGGCAAGCTTTCAAGTTTCACAAAGCAGGCCTGAGTGTCTGAGCTAAATGCAAGGTGGGACAGATTGTTAAGCACAAAGGGTTCACCCATGTTGTAGGGGATCACTTAAAATGAAGTGGGCAATTAACACATCTGCAGTTCTCGGACAATGGAGGGTTAGTTTAGGCAGCAGGGCATGTAATGGGCCATAAAACCAGGGTCTTTGATAAATCCAGACAGAGTTATGAATTTAAGTTCCCAGGCTTGTCTTTTGAAGGTGTTGTAAAGGTGTTTTTGTCTTTTACCATTTTTCTGGATGAATTAATTGAGCGGGGTAGTGATTGTCTGGTGTCATCCACACAATTGTTGCTGGGGCATTTGATGCACTGGATGAGGTGCACCACATGCTGTGGTGGGCATGTGTAGGACCCATTGCTCTGCAAAGTGGTGTTTTGGGGGGTACTGATCATTGTAGCAGTGGAGATATGTCTGTGGATTTTGAAGCTGTAGTTCTGTCAGGGTCTGATACCACTTTGACAGTTCATTCTTGCTGTATCCATCACTTACATTTTATTTTATTTTATTTTATTTTATTTTATTTTATTCCAACAGGACTTGGAGTCCACAACCAAGATCAGGACTAAGTTAGGTACTGTACATATGCATTTCCCAAAGATCTTACAATCCAATCTAATTGGACAGAGAAACAATGGATAGAAGAAAAGTATTGTGATTAGCCCCATTTTATAGGTGCGGGGGTCTGAGTCACGGAGAGATTAAGGTCCAGCACCTCCCATCATGAGTCTTACAGACTGAATTCAAACTAGCTCAACTGGGCTCTTCTGAAAATCTGGCCCGAGCCGTGTGCAAATCTGGCCCTCGGTGACTTGCCCAAGGTCACAAAGGCAGAGCTGGGGACCAACCCAGATCTACTGAGTCCCATCTCTAGTTAATTTCCCGAATGGAGCTATATTTTGTTGCGGGATGAGTGGGGACATTTAACACAATGGGATAATGGAGAAAAATACAACCCCCCCTCCCCTGCAAAGAAATCAGAAATCATCATTAAATGTACAGCCATCTTTCCTACCCAAATCTTCATTCTTAACTGGGGGGTGTAAGCCTGCCGCTGAAGGTGTGGTGTGCTCTTGCATTAGTGTTCTGCAACTCCCTGCCTGGGACTGACGCTTTGCAATGCACCAAGTAAATAGTATTCACTGTGCCCATACATTTAACTCTTCCCCACTGTACATTAACATTTAAAACAAAATAATTTGCCCCACCAAGTACGTAGCTCTGAGGGCTGCCAGTGCAGTTCAAACATCATGTAAGTAATTTGTTCAACACTGGTGATGATAAGCTGCACAGAGCAATAAGAACATAAACATAGACTGGGCTTTGTGTGCATGCGGGTATTTTTTTCTTCCCTCTTTTTTCTTCTTCTTTTTTTTTTTTTAAAGGAACCTCGGTGGGGGGGAGGTAAGGAGGGGGACATGAATGATTCATAGATGCAAGGGGGGAAAAAGGACAGAGAAAGAGAGAGAGAGAAGCTTCAAAGTGACTGGAGCCGATTTGAAGTCCTGAGCGTTCCTGTGCCAGGGTAGGCCAGCAATACACTAGAGAAGCCCCATCAACCCCCCCGAACTTCCCTTCATGCCCACTGCCTCCTCCTCTTCTCAAGCAAACAGAGGCTCCAAATCAGGAGTTCAAAGTTCACTGTCATCTAATGATATGAAGGCCTCCCGGAACCTGTGTGAGTGGCATCTGTTTATAAGCACAGCCCTTCCCTGGTGAGTTAGCCCAGTTTACAAAAAAAAAAAAAATTAAAAAGAGGGAGCGAGAGAGTGGAGATGCCAAGAGTGGGGATTTTTGAATGCAGAGATTTTTTTTTAAGATGTATAAAAAAAACTTACTGGTGGTGAAGTGCCTTTGATTCTGAATATTTAAAAAGCCCATTAGATTTAAATGTAATCAGAGTATTAAGGCAACTGCCTTGATTTGTATTCAATGGCTAAAACAGATCTACTTTAGGAGAGCAAAAAAACCCTACAGCCTGTCTAGATAAGAACTGGCTTTTGCCATGGGGAAAGATAATCACCTGTGTCAGAGGGAGAAAAAGAAGGGGGGAGGTACATCCCAAACTGGGGATACTGGGAGAGATAAAGAGAGAGTGATTCTGACTGGTGAAGAAGGAATCTCTGGAGTACTAAAGGCGAAGGTGTCACGACTAGAGCGGGTTGAAATGCAGAATTTCAGTTCCCCAGACAATACCAACATTTTGAAATTTGGTTTCATTCCAAATCAGAAAAAAAGAAACAATTTCCAAATTTCTCATGAAACAGAAATTCTGGAAGAAAAAATCATGATGAAGAATTTTCATTTAGAAACATTCAAAATTTTGTTTTGAAACGAAGTTTACATTTAAACATTGTTTTAATTTAATTTTTGTATTTTTGTTGATATTATTTCACAAGATGTCAGTGTCATATGGTTCTATTGATATGTCAGGTAATATTATATTATATTATATTATATTATATTAAACTTGATTAAAAACAGCTTCCCAAATTAGTACCAAGGGCTTATCTTAGTTTCTTATTCAGAGTGTCTCCTGTTTGTAGTTGTAATGAAACAGATTGACATTTGGAACAAAAACTAACAAGAAACTCAGAACTAGCTAGAGTAGCAACTGTTTTTAATATGCTGGAGAAATTATTCCAGGCTAAAATAGGATATTAAAAAGAGCTGCTACTCTAATTCATAATTTAAAATTAAAATACAAAATTAAACTAAACTAATAAAATACAAAATGCTCTAGTGTTTTGACTATTATACTATGTCATAATATGCCATGACATGTCAGAGGAGAAAACGACCACCTGGTGGTTCTGCTCCCTTATGAGAGAACAAGTCATACAAGGGTGACTGGAAACCTAAGCTAAGAAATGAAGGTCCCACTTCAGCAAAGTGTGACAGATTTCTGTTACCAACCTGTGTGAGGCTTCAGGTGATCAGGCTGAAGCTGCAGGATTGTTTGGGGAGGAGATGACGAAACACACCAAGTAACTAAGTTTTAAAGCTTTATTGATATAATAATAAAATAACAGTGGAGAGTGATGGGTGCTCCACACATCACTCAGAGGAAGGAAGGAAGCATTAGTGCCCCAAGCCCTAACCCACTTTCGTACTCACACCTGCACTACCCGAGGCTGGCCAGGCCTGGGTATAACATAAGAAGAAGAGAGGGAGGGGTGGACGGGAGTTCTGTCCTGTGCCGCACAGGTCGTCCAGGGTTCGCTACCAATCTCCGAATTGCTCCAGCTCTCAGGAGGGTTTTAAGTCCTGCGCTCCTTTGGGAGTGTTCCATTCTGCGACCTCTGTTCCTGGTGCTCTTTGTGACAGTCCAAACTGGCTTTCTGTGGTCTTCTTTGCTTTCCCAAAACACAATGGCTCCAGGGATGCAAAGCTCTGCTTCTGCCCCCATCATCTCACCTGTGTTTTCCATTTCTGCAGCCCTGGTTTTCTCATGGCTGGCTGTGGCTGGGTGAGAGATAAACTTCTTGTCGAGCACCGTGACCTTGGACTGGGGCCAGCATCTTATCGTTGGACTGAGCTTGCTAGCTGCAGTGTTGAGTTAACCCATTCTCTGCTCTCTTTATCCTTCCCCCTTTGGCCTCTTGCAGCCTGCAAAAGAATCTTCCACTCCCCACTCACACCTTTGACCCTCCCCAAAATGCTTTGCTATGCTTGCAACAGAGTTAGCAACATGCAGTGCTGATCTGCCTTCCCCAGGGGAACCCCTGAGGTTGTGACAAAAGCACATGCTTAGGTCTGTGCTTTGATGAACTGGAGCCTAATCCTGTTAATAACAGCAATCTGTTCCAGACCATCTCTCCATGGTCTGTCTTATCTAGGGTTTATACTTCTCTCATTGCCCTATTATCAGAAGAGCAGTATGGTGATGATGGTGTGACGGGCTGGATCACAGAAACCCCCTTGGGGCTCACAACTGATGTGCCCAGACTACTTTTGCCCCTGTTTTCCCTGTCAGCTTGGGGCTCCAGCACCCTGTCTTGCTGAGCCAGAGACATCAATCTGCTCCAACACAGACCCAGGGTCTGAACCACGTGCCCCAAAGCTTCAGACTTAACTGAAAGCAACTTAAGAAGTGGTCCTGTCTTTGACACTCAGATGCCCAACTCCCAATGGAGTCCAAACCCCAAATAAATCTGTTTTACACTGGAAAGCTTATACAGGGTAAACTCATAAATTGTTAGCCCTCTTAACACTGATCGAGAGATATACACAGCTGTTTGCCCCCCCACCAGGTATTAATATATACTCTGGGATAAGTAATAAGTTAAAAATGATTTTATGAAATAGAGAAAGTAGGATTTAAGTGTTTCCAAGTAGTAACAGACAGAACAAAGTGAATTACCAAGCAAAATAAAATAGAACACGCAAGTTTATGTCTACGAAAACTGAATACAGATAAAATCGCACCCTCAGAGATGTTTCAATAAGTTTCTTTCACAGACTGGATGCCTTCCTAGTCTGGGCACAATCCTTTCCCCTGGTACAGCCCTTGTTCCAGCTCAGGTAGTAGCTAGGGGATTTCTCATGATGGCCGCCCCTTTTGTTCTGTTCCACCCACTTATATATCTTTTGCATAAGGTGGGAATCTTTTGTCTCTCTGCCCCCTTCTCCCCCTTCTAAATGGAAAAGCATGAGGTTTAAGATGGATTTCAGTACCAGGTGACATGGTCACATTTCCTGTGAGACTCCAAGCCTTCATTCCTCCCAGCATGACTCACAGGAAGGCCTGCCTGCAAACAGAGCCATCCACAGTCAATTGTCCTGGCTGATGGGAGCCATCAAGATTCCCAACCACCATTAATGGTCCACACTTTGCATAATTACAATAGGCCCTCAGAGTTATATTTCATATTTCTAGTTTCAGATACAAGGGTGATACCTTTATACAAATAGGATGACCACACTCAGTAGATTATAAACTTTGTAATGATACCTTACAAGAGACCTTTTGCATGAAGCATATTCCAGTTATATTACATTCATACTCATTAGCATATTTTCATAAAAATCATATAGAATGCAACGTCACAGATGGGACAGGACTTCTAGCTCTGCAAGAAGTGGCTAAGTTCCAGTGTCAGAGGTAGGGATGTTCGGAATCAGTATAGAGCAGAAGCTGGAGCTAGGAAAATCTCCAGGTTGGTGGTGAGTGGGGTGTGTGCTGAGGGGTTGGTCCAGGATCACACACCAACCCAAAGACTTTTTTTTAACTTTTAAATCAGATCTGGAACAGTAGCAGGATATGTTTTAACAAGACCCTGGTGTACTCCGGTTCCCCAGTATGGGTTTCTAAGGTTACTGCATGCCCAGAAATGCCCCTCTGGGCCTCCAATGAAATGCTGAGCAAAACTGAGTTTGTGAGAACAGGAAAATGGAGTCTCAGTGCAAAGGAGTGTGCTGTGCCTGTGTGCCCCATTGTGGCCAGGGTTAGCACTGCGGCCAAGCCACACCTTCCTTTCCCCCAATTGAGGCATCAGGTGTCCCCTGTGAAAAGGATCTTAGGATCCCTGATTGACAAGCCCCTCAACTCCTTAAGCAAAAGTCTCTGCTCCTGGTCAGGCTGGTGTTCTGGAACCTGGGGGAGAGCTCACTACCCATGGCAGCAAACTGTTTGGCTTCTAGTACCTTCCTCCTTGTGCAGCTTCCTGTGCTTATTTCAATAGGTCAATCCCAGGGTGGAACAGACTGCTGTGATTGTGAGCCCATGGTTTTCCCTTAAAAGACAGCATATGCTCCTTCATACTCAACCACACCCTTCATGAATGGGTGCAGTAGCTGGGGAGCCTTCGTACAGCAATAAACTTGTTGGCAGTGGTAGAGGACAATTTCTTGGCCAGATTGTAATGGAGGCTCTTGATTTAAGAGTGGCTCTTGATATTTGTTAAATTAATTTTATTTTGGGGCTAGATGACGGGTCGTTGGCTCTGGAGGTTGAAGGCCTCTGTCTATCCACACTATAAGCACAGTAGCTTCCCCTGCTATGCCCTACCAACATGCCTGAGACCTCCCTTGGAGCAGCCGCCTTGATGGATGAGAAGGCATCACAGTCTCCACTGGCCTGTTCAGTCCTTGGACTGAGGCGGCTACCCACGAGGCCAATTAGTGCCGGCATTGGGGTGGAATTTGTGGTATGTACTTGAATATGGAGAGCTGTACCTCAAAGCTCATTTCACACGAACCAGCAAGCAGCCATCGGTGGGTAGTTCTTGGCTTGCTTTGGAGCCATACAGAGCTGGAGGTAGGGCAGAGCCACCTCACCCGTTAGTGACCACAAACTAGTGTGGAGGAGTTGAAAGGAAGTAAGGTAGGAGGTAGAAGAAACTTCTGTAGGATGTGTACTTCATCTAGGCCTTATTTGGGACTTCAGTCGTACATAGGTCTTGTGCTGGCCCCTGCACATGGTTGAATTTCACCTGTTGTAAGAATGCTAAGGGTAAGCGAGGAGATGGACAAAGCAGCCATGAGTGAGAAAGAGACTCTTCTGAGATGTATATGACCAGGTATAGAGTGATGCCTTATACATAAATAGCATCTTTCATCTCAAGAGATCCCAGAGTGCTGTGTAATATACTGAATGGTATCTCCTTTCTGAAATGAAAGGAAACCAGTGTCTCACTGATCTCCTAGAATTCTTTGAATGTGTCAATAGAGGAGACGATAAAGGAGAACTGATTGACATAATATATTTAGACTTCCAAAAACCCACTGACAAGGTCCCACGCAAGAGGCTACTATAGAAGCTAAGTAGTCATGGGGATCAAAACCTGACTAGGAGACAAAATAGAAAGAGTAGTTGTAAATGGTCAATTTTCATCATGGCGAAAGGTTAATAACGGGTGCCTCAAGGTTCTGTAGTTTAATACATTTATGAATAATCTGGAGAGTGGGGATTAGTTGTGAAGGAGCAAAATTTGCACATTTTGAGAAACAAAAGAGAAACACGGTGAGGGAGGTGATATCTTTTATTGGACCAACCCTGTGGGTGAAAGACACAAACTTCCGAGCTACACAGAGCTCAGTGAGAGCTTGAAAGCTTGTCTCTCTCACCAACAAAAGTTGGTCCAGTAAAAGATATTACCTCACCTATCATGTCTCTCTAATATCCTGGGACTGACATGGCTACAACTACATTGCATACACACAACACCAAGTTATTTAGGTAAGTCCGGACTGTGAGGAAGTTTCGTGGGACCTCACCAAGGTGGGGAATGTGCAACATAATAGCAAATGAAATTCAATATCAACAAATGCAAAGTAATGCACATTGGAGGGAGAAATTTAAACATATACACCTTGCAGACTTCTAAACTAACTGGCGCAACTCAAGAAAATGAGCTGGGTGCCACTGTAGACAACTCAGTGAAGATCACTGCTCTATGCACAGCTCTGGTCAAATAAGCTAACAAGATGTTCAGATGCATAAGGAGAATAAATGGAGAATATCATAATGCTTAATGTAAATTAATGGTGTGGCCTTATCTGGTTACTGTGTGCAGTACTGGTCACCCCTGCTCAGAAAGGATATTGCAGAGCTAACGGTGGGTTAAGCCGGGACCAGAGAAGTCACTCCCATTGATTTGGATGGGGCCAGGATTTCCCACAAGACTCTTTTCTGGGATTCAGAGTGCAGAATTTTATATGTCAGCTAGGGAATTGTATGGTATCTGTGTGAGGCCTGATATACTCCAAGATAAATGACATTGAACATGATGCTCATAGTTTCATAGTGTTTAAAGCCAGAAGGGATTAGTAGATCATCAAGTCTGACATTCTGTATATCACAGGCCAATAAATTTCACCCACATACCTCTGTATTGAGTCCAATGAGTTTAGTTAGACTAAAGCATTTCAGTCCTCAGGAGACTAAACTGTTATGTGTCATAGGCAGAGACCAGGAGAGACTGACACGCCACCTGTGCCTGAGACCCTTGCGCTGGCCAGGAACTGATTAGGTAAGATACAGGCCCAAGTGATCCATGCCCCATGCTGCAGAGGAAGGCAAAAAAAAAAAAAAAAAAAGTCCCTGACCTGAAGGAAAATTCCTTCCTCACCCCAGATCTGGTGATCCTGAGCATGTGAGCAAGGAACACCAGCCATGTATCTAGGAAGAGAAGCAGCATGAGAGAAGCAGCTGCAGACAAGCAACACGGTTTGGTGGATAGGACACTTCAACCAGCGTTCAACTCTTGCCTCTGCTACTGACCTGCTGTGTAACGTGGGGCAAGTCACTTTTCTTTCTTCTGCCTCTGTTGCCCCCTCAACCCCCACCCTGCATTTGTCTAGGTGTATGTGTCTGGTAGAATGGCCATCTAGGTGCTATTGTAATACAAATACAAGTAATTGTAAGAGTTGATCTGAAACTGATCCTTTGTACTTTATTTTTCTGCTCTTAAAGATCAAGTCGAGGGTGCAGAATTATCTGCTTCTCTTAACAAAGGGTACCTAATCCTAGAATATGCCAGCTACAAGTTGGAAGTAGAAGTAACATTTGTATGAAGCAAAAAACTATCCTTTAATGAATATTTTCCTTTATGTAGCCAGTTCCCTATGTATACACCATACTGTAAAGAGTCAGAGTAGTCAGGTAGGAGATGTGTACCTTATCGGTCTATTTTACCAGAATTTATACCTAGCTTTGTCTGTTGGTGTTAAGGACATAAACCAAACAAGCAAGAAAGAGGGGAAAACATAAATTGCAGTGGATGGGAAATAAGGACCTGGATTATTTTGATCTGGGATTAAAGTTCTTTGTTATTGGATTGCTGGATTCCTAAAGAAACAAGCAGAAGAATGGTATATCACTGGGGCAATGCACTGGGTCCCTGACACAGCAGACAGAGTTGCTGTCATTTCTTGGAAAATACGGACCTTAAGTTCTGCAACTTTTACCCTGGTTCAGTAGCACTTACTCACACAAGTACTTCCAAGAATCTAAAAACTAAACTTTTCCCCCCACATAAAGCTGTAGCCTGGGATACAGTTATCTCATCAGTGGAAGTCACCTTCACATTATCCTGTCAGTAACCCAAGTGGGAGACTGTCAGTCATCAAAGAAATCTATGAAACTCATGTATCTTCAGCTCATTGGACTGCAGCTGCTAGTTTATCTTCTATGAAATCTTTCCCTCAAGTTGTGAGTGTCCTTCTCCTGCACCTATTTATTTTATTTTTATTATGCTTATAAACACATGCACAACACTCTTCATTAGTGCAGTGTTAAGGATGAGATTTAAATTGCACAAAAGCCAGGAGGCACCTCGCCCCAAATCCTCAAAGGTGCCAATGGAAGTTAGGCACCTAAATATCTTTGAGGCAGTTGAAGTCATTGGGGATTAGGCACCTGAATACACAGAATATCAGGGTTGGAAGGGACCTCAGGAGGTCATCTAGTCCAACTCCCTGCTCAAAGCAGGACCAATCCCCAATTTTTGCCCCAGACCCCTAAATGGCCCCCTCAAAGATTGAACTCACAACCCTGGGTTTAGCAGACCAATGCGCAAACCACTGAGCTATTCCTCCCCCCTTGGAGGATCTGGGCCCTACAACTTGTCCACACTCAAAAGTTGTACCACTTTAATTATACCAGTATATTTAAAGTGCTATAACCCACTAATGTGGATGCAGTTAGCCCAGTATAAAGGTGCTTATGTTACTCATTCCTATGTGGAAAGTGGAAAAAGCTATTCTGGTATAAGCCATTATATCAATATAACTGCATCCATAGAGGTCGTACTGGTAAAAAACTATTTTGGTAAAAAATCATACCCTTAATCAAAATAGATGTACTCATACAAATGCTATGTCTAGACCAGGTCTTATAGAAATTGGAATTCTGCCCCCTAGTGGTTAAATATAACAAACAATAGGGTTTGTTGATGCTTATGGTTCCAAAATCCCTAAGGGGACCTCTACATGGCGCACACCTTATGGTGGCATGCAGAGTCCAGACACTGCGCATCCGCCAAGCCTGGGTATAAAGAGCAGTGTAGATGGTGAGGCACTGCTCAGGCGAGTAAAGCCACACCAGAACTCTGTGGGTGTGTCTCCTTCATGGTTCTCTACATACCCAAGCAGTGCCTCCCCCATCTACATTGCCTATTTTAACGGTGTAGTGTCCCGCTGCCTTGCCGCTGCCAGAGCTTTTCACTGAGGTATGTAGCTACACACTGCAGTGTGGACGCAGCCAGCTTTCCACTGCAGTGTGTAGTTACACATACCCTACACGCCACTGCCCATGGTGTGCAGTGTAGACGTGGCCTGAAAGATGAGGGCTTACTCTTTGGAGGATTGATACCCAACAGGAGTTGAAGGCACTCAGACACTCACGAGAGGTCCTGTGCACTTTATAGGATCAGACCCGAGCTGCAGTCAAATAAAAGTCTTCATAGGTGCATCTGTTATTATAGAAACAGGTACAACTGCTTCCCAACACTGTATAATGCAGAATAATAGGCTCTGTCCTGGTGTAAATCAGTGCAGCTCCACTGAAGTCTGTGAAGCTTTGCTGACTTATATTAGCAGAGGCTCAGGCCCAATATGTTGCCATTGTCCCAGGTCATGTGATCACACCATAGGAAGGTTCCACAGCAATGCGCAGATGCCAAAGGAGGGCAGAGCTTGCGTTACTATGGGAGTCTTAACTCTGCCTTTCCTGCATGTTGTGTAAGTAAAACCTCGGTCTTACTAATACATTAATGTAACATTTGCATATAAATCATCAAATGTTTATGAAAACGTGGAACAAATAATCCTGGCAAACACATTGCCTAATTGAGATCAGGGCTGACAAGCCTTGTGAATTTTTAATAAAAAGGGGAAAAGAAAGAGCGTACATTAATAAGCTTTAGTTATCTTCTTCAATATTTAAAGTGGATTTTCTGTAGCACACATTTTATTTAATATACTACAAAGAAGAAATATCTCAATCCCTTTCTGAACTTTGCACATAGTATCTTCTGTTGTGCCACACGTACCATGGACAGAGAGCACTCCTCCTGTTGATCAAAAACTCCCTTTCTCTGCTTGTTAAGAACATTACAGACCATTGCAATTTTCACATTTTCCACCTGGATGGATGAATAATTGACACTGCAGACACCTGTGCGCCTTATATCAGATGGGCATTAATTTCACTCATTTAAACACAATGGGGACTTTACTATATGCACCACACTGGCCATATGTATCTTTGTCACCATCTGGTGGCTGGCCACATAAAAGCTATCTGCCTACATTGTTTAGCTCAAGACATACAGTGCTCAAGTGGTAGAGGCCTGTGCTTTGGAGCTACAGGAGATGGGTTTGAGACCAGATGATAGTCCATGGTGTGGTGGGGGTTATTAAATACAGGTCCAGATACTCTTCTGCTCCAGGAGCTTCACTATATGGACAGTAAGGGAAAAAGTTATTCCTCCCTGATTCTCCAGGGGCATCTGTGCTGGCCCTATCGCTGTCACAGAAATTAGAGCATCTTAGGGATTGACCCAGCATTCTCCTTGTGGGACCATGGTATGTCCCCATGGGTATGTCCTGCTTCATCCCTGTCCAGCTCTCACTCTTCATTGGGGTGCTGGAGACAGCTGGAGTAGCAATCATCTACATGCTGTAGGCCACCTCAGAGTTCCCCCATTCCAGGGGTACTCTAAGCAAGCCAGTTAGGGTGCCAGGCAGGTGGCCAGAAAGAATCTGCCCCATAGTTTTCACAAGGGGCCCTAATCACACTGGAATGGGCTGTGTCTGGGCAATGTAGGACCCAAACAGGAGTGATAAAAACAACATTTAAAGGCACTCTGCCAACATGATTTCTTTTAAGTGATCAATTTTTAAAAAGTATCAGATTTCTGCTAATTGTTCCAAACAATTGATACACCAGAGAGAAGCCTGGAGGGCACGGTGAAGGGAGGGCAACAAAAAGAGGAATGCAAGAGGACTGAAGTAGGTGGGAGAC
Source organism: Chelonia mydas (assembly GCF_015237465.2). Classification (NCBI taxonomy): domain Eukaryota; kingdom Metazoa; phylum Chordata; order Testudines; family Cheloniidae; genus Chelonia; species Chelonia mydas. Next base: position 56,496,916 of record NC_057855.1, read on the forward strand.
CAACGATGGTAGATGGCAGTGGTAAAGGTTGAGAGAAAGATGAGGAGGGGTAGCGAGGGGTGAAGCAGGGGATTCAGGACTCCCCAGGGCCAAGATGTTCTTGAGGCAACGTTATAAAATGTTCATGCTGTACCACCATTGCTTAATTTTGAAATGAATGTTTAACATGTCACTTGTGCCTGACCAGTTTTGGGGGATAAAAGCTTCATTATTTATTCAGAATGAGGTGATCCTGTGGTGCTGGTCTCCAGTGCTGCTGGGTTGCGCTATATCAGACCTGAGAGTAGTGGCAGCCTGACTTAAAGAGAAGCCATTTTTAGCAGTTTCTAAAATGTATCAGTGATAATATTTTCCCTACCTCTTGAGCCCTGTGCAGTTACTAAGGAAGCAGATTGTTGCTGCAGGAAAAGGGTTATAAACAACAAGGCCAAGCACAAATTGCTTAAAACTCTCTGAAACATTTCTAACGCTTTGTCTACATTATCATCTTTGTTGGTAAAACTTTTGTTGTTCAGGGGTGTGAAAAAACACATCCCTGACCAACAAAAATTTCACCGACAAAAGTGCCAGTGTGGACAGCACTATGTCAGTGGGAGATGCTCTCCCACTGACGTAGCTATTGCTGCTCATTAGGGGTGGTTTAATTATGCCGACAGGAGAGCTCTTTCCCACCAGCATAGAGTGGCTACATGGAAGACCTTACAGCAGCGCAGCGGTAAAGTCTGTAGTGTAGACATAGACTTAGGCTCTGATCTTGCAAGGCAGTGGGGCTCTGCATGGGCTATGGGTCAGTTAAATACCATTTTTGTAGCATGGTGTATATGACATAAAGGGTGAAATTTACCCCTAAGCAATAAGCCAACACAAGGGCTATGTACTGCTTATGTCCCTTCTTAAGCGAGACATAAATGGTGCCTAGCCCTTGGCTGTCTGTCTGCACAGGTGTGAATTTCACCTAAACAGTGCAAGCCACTAGTGAATTATGCAGATCATTCCAAGTATATTTTTATATTTGTCGACCTCAATGCACTTCACAAGCATAAACTAACCAGTTTTGATTTAGATTTTGCTTTTCTACTAGGGCTGGTCAAATGAATCATTGTGACTAACACTTGTGGCAAATGTAGGCCCCACTTTAGCAAAGCGCTTAAGCACATGCTTAACTTTAAACCTGTGCATGGTCCCATTGATTCAAATGGGACAATCCCTGTGCTTAAAGCTAAGCATGAACTTCAGTGGTTTGCCCTTCTGACAAAGAAATATAAGAATCATATATACAGGGTGTTTGTGTGTATTCCAGGCCACATTGTTCAGTCTCAGATGAAAATCCACATACATTCAACTACAATTTAACATATATTAACAATGTGTTATACACTTTCCTCGTGACCTACAGACACCAAATTATTCTCATGAAATACAAAGTTATAAGCATGTCACCATATAATTCAGTTTGCATTTGATAAATATATTAATGGATAATATTTTCTACTTAGCATTATCCCTTAAAAGAAAATATTTAGATACTAACAACATAATAAAAATAATACATTACAAACATCTACCAGCTGTTGTGCTGCAATGAAATATACATTTCTTTATACTAGATAAGAACAACGAACTGTCTTCTCTGCTGACGTAACTCCACTGACTTTGATAGAGTTGCACCAGCAGAGAATTTGGCCCAGCCTGTTAATTATGTGGTCAGTGTATGTTTTGGCCTATTCATTTCTTTATTTCTTAAGGCTTGGAGGATATAAATTACGTGACTTTTTGCTATACTGTTGCCATTCAGCAGCCTGAACTGACTTTTGTAATGCAGCCATCTGGTTTTGAAATATGGATGAAATTGTTTATAGCAACAAGTGTGGTGAAAGGTCAGGCCTGAGGACCAGAAATTCCTGAGTTCTAAGTCCATCTCTGATATCAATTGCTCTGTGCCCATGGACAGATCATTTAACCTCTCTGGGCCTTCCATTCCCTGCCTGTAGAATGGGAATAATAGTACAGTACTTACCTCCCTCAGAGGGGTTTTTGAGAATTAAGTAATTAAAGTCCGTCAATACTCTGAAGATGAAAAGCAGAGCTGGTCAAAACAGAAGAAAAAGGAGGAAATTTTCATGATTTTTTAAAAATTCCCTCTCCATATTTTTTAAATTCATAATATTTTTACGAAGCTGATGAAAAAACAGGAGGAAAAAAATTCATTAACATTTTGTTAAAATCTTCCCATTTTTTAAAAAAGGGCAACGTTTCATATTTTGAAAGGCAAAAACCAGCTCTAAAGTAAAGCACTAGACAAGTGCTGGTTATTCTCATTCCATGGAGTTTGCATTTCTGCTGTCATTCATATTAATCAATGAACAAAATTGCACCAGCTACAACCAGGACAGAGGCAAATACAGGTTAAAAAACATGGGCTGAGTCATAAGGTCTGTCTGAGAGCTAGAATGTATTGTCTCACCTAGGTCTTCAGATTCGCCTCTCAATGTTCAGACTGCCTGTCTGAGCCTTCTCTGTCCTTGATTCTCACCACTGCCTCTTCTGGGTCCAGCTATTTAACATGCAGTGACTGGCACAGCATTGCTCTCCAATCATTGGCTGTGCTGGCAAAGAAGACTGAGGCTGCAGTTAGGTGGAAATTACTCAGGGCCCCCCTTCGGCATATACATTTGTGCTCCTGATTTACCTGCAGGAAGCAAGGTAGTGATGAAGAAACTTCGCCCGTGTGGTTTAAAAAGCTCCCAGTCCTGAGTCACCATTTCTGCCCTGAGTTGTCTCATGTATTATTTAGAATGGGACTTGTTGACTTGCCCTTACATATTTTTTTCCCCCCACAGAGAGCTGATCTTCCTCTTCTTTCCCATCCCCTGTCCATGTCCCTTTCCCCCACCAAGCTCTGGCTTAGGAACATAATGGGGGTGGGAAAAATGCAGGAATCAGAGGGCTTGGTGACAGTGGTGAGGCTGAAAGCGGGTGGGGAATAGGGGAAGACAGAGGGGGCTTCCGGTGGAGGAAAGAGGGAGAAGTGCAGTTGGAAGTGAGTGGTGTTAATGAAAAATTCAATAGTGGTGGGCCCAGATGCATTGCCGAAATTGCAGAAGCAGAGATGATTAATATTTAACAGGGTAAGCTGCCGCTTGGCCGCTTTCTGCGTATAGATTCCCCCTCTCCTATACACACACCCCTCCACCCTTCTCAACCCTCCCCCCCCAAACCCCAACCTCCACACACTCGGTTGTGACTGGTGCGGATGATACCCATTGCACTGGGCTATTTGCTCTCCCGAGAGGTGTTTCTGGGTTTCCCGTGTGCTGTCCCTGGCCGGGGAGAGGGGGAGACAAAGGCTGATGGGGGGTGCGGGGAGCATGCTGGGAGGCAGGGAAGCCAAGACGAGAGATGTATAAAGCACATCATATATTTTTCATAGGGATGCAAGAGCAGGTTGTCCTATTTAGTCACATTAGATGCTCTGTTAACACAAGAGAAAATAATAATAATAAAAAAAAGAACGTCTAAATGCTGCTAGCAGAGGGAGGCTGCTAAGCTCCTGTTTGGGAAGCAGGGCCTGGGAAGGGGCCTGAGTGTTTCAGAGGGTTAAACACTTTAGCTTCACCTTGGGCACTGCTAGGGATGTCCCCATGTGAAAGAGAAACAGCTGGAAGGGCCATGTTAGCCAGATGGCTGCAGGAGGTTCTAATTCAGATGGGTTACTCAAAGACAGAGTGGGAGAAGGTGCATCCTGACACATGGGACACCTCCACCCTTTATAACTCTTCAGCAGTGATGGGTGAATACCTAAAGATTGGAGGAGCTCCCCATAAATATCCCCAAAGCCACCTCATTGTCCTCCTTAAAACTCAACTTTGCTGTGAAGTATACAAAAATCTTGACAACCATTAGGCTCTTGGGGTGCTGAGATCGTTACCTGTCATGCTGACCAACACTGTCTCTTTGTTTTCTTGTACTCCCACATCTGTCTGCATCCTTCTGCTGTCTCATCCTATGTGTCGATTGTAAACTCTCTGGGGCAGGGTCTGTACAGCACCTAATACCATGAGGTCCTGGCCCATGACTGGAGCTCCTAGGCAGCACTGCAATACAAATAATTACTAATAATAAGATTCATGGCCTGATCTTCAGCTGGTGTACTTTGGAATAGCTGCACTGCTGCAGCAGTGATATATGGCAGCTGAGGATCTGACATTGCGGCCAAGAGTTTGGAGGTAATTTGATTCCAAAAGTGGATTTTGATTGGACCACGTCTGAGGTCTTGCTCTGTCAGCATCCAAGTGCTCAAGCTCCCCCATTGCTAATCCTGCTGACAAGCAATGTTTCCTTTGAATTCCCACAAAACAAATATCGAATGATACATTTGACTGTAATACGTGTCATTCACACTATGTTCATTAATTACATACATCTGTTTCTGACGCCAGCTAGGACTCTAACTATGTTCTCCATGTCCACCAGGAGTAGGACAAGAAGTAATCAGCTTAGTTTGCAGGAAGGGAGATTTTGTTTGGATGTTAGGAAAAACTTCCTCTCTACAAGGCTAGTTAAGCCCTGGAACAGGTTACCTAGAGAGTCTGTGGCATCCTTGTCATTGGAAGTTTTTAAGAACAGGTTGGACAAACAGCTGTCAGGGATTGTATAAGTTCACTTGGTCCTGCCTCAGTTCAGGGGGCTAGACTAGAAGACTTCTTGAGATCCCTTCCAGTCCTACAGTGCTATGATAAGGCCCCTTTCCTATCATACTGCATGCCATGGGGAACTGAGAAAGGAGAATTATACAGATCAACTCGACCTGTTCTATAAAGAGGCTAGGAGGGGGCAGAGGGATATTACAGAGAAATACCCCTTGGCAGAGGTACAACCATGTGAGAGAGTTAATCAAGACAGCCTTTTCCCTCAGTTAAGGCCAGTCCTTCCGGCGCATAAGTGTAACCCTTCTGCCAGGCAGAGTTGATAGCAGCAAGGGCCGGGTTCAGTACACAGGGGTTCCCTCTCATCAAAGCAAATGCAAAACTGGCTCGAGCCCCCACCCAGTGACCTGGGAAAATCTTACACACACCCCGGGGTGCCTCAAAGAGGCAATACTTCCCCTCTCGCAAGCACAGAATCTCAGTGTAGCAGAGAATCTTTAATAACATGAGGTAAACAACATCGGCATTAAATTGCGAAAACACCACAGCTAGGGTTCATCAACCAAACCATGAGCAAAGACCCACCCCAGCAAATTGGGCCACGTCCTTTCCCTCGGGTTCTTGAGTCCCACAACCCAAAATGTCTCTTGAGTCCAGCAATCCAAAAATCACCCAAAGTCCAAAAAGTCCAACAACCCCAAAAATCCAGCCCCAGAGTTCAAAAGTTCATCTGCAGAGTGTTACTCCCCAGTCTGGGTAAAATGTGCATGTGTGGGGGGAGAAGAGGTAAGGGGCACCTTACATGACCTGAAGCTGACTGCCCCATAGAGCTTCACCCATCTCACGAACAGCTCCGCTCCACCAGCCATCCCACAAACAGCTCCGCTCCATGTCACACAAGCAGCTCCCACCGTCCCTGCAAGGAGAGTCAGCATAGCCCCATGCAGGGTGGCAAGCTGCTCTGATTTTCATACACTTCAACAAACTTATATAGGGTTTTCAGTGGCATTTCGAACAATACACTTCCGCATGGGTACTTTTCCACAGACCCTACCAATATGCCTTATAAGGACAATATCATACATATTGCATCAATAAGCAACTTTTCCAGTTTAAGCAAGCTTTGAGGTTAAATCATAGGCCAAGTGCGGTTGACTGTAGGCCATGGGTTGCATATTGCAATATTGCAGTCAGGGGCTTAAAAAGCGGAACTGGCTGGATAGTCAGGGGCTTTTAGAAACCCCCCCTGCTGTCATAGCGTCCCTTGGCCACCTACTTGTATACTTATGTGACCTTTTCTCATCCTTCCTTAGCACATACATTTATTCTGCAATAGGGAGATATAGGTCAAAGGGCCTTAGTAGTTTTTTTCTTCCACAATCCCCCCTTTTGTGCTTTTTATAGCACAACTATTACTCTTAAACTTTTTTTTTAATTAAATCTTGTATTTTTGTTCCTAAATTAAAGGGATCAACCTTATAAACCTTACCTGGATACATTAATGATGCATGATTAGTATGAACATGAAAGGTATTCCCATTATTACAATTTTCACAACAACAACAACAGCAACACATTCTCAAACTACACAACAAAATACAAGCATTAATGCTTCCATTGTAACACTATACTGGGGTTGTTTTATAGCCTTAGTTACATGACACAACATATTATAATCAGTAAATAAGGTAGGTACTTTATAGGCTGTATGAAAAGCATGTTTTTCAATTTGATATATATATATTGAAGCACATGAATTTGACCTTGCAATTCAGAATTTTTTTTGATCTTTGGTAGGAGCAAGAGTAGATTTTGAAATTGGTCGGGTACTAAAATGGTCCAGTTAAAGGATATTTGAAATTTAAAAGCTACCTGCAGGACCTTGTCTACAGGCCAATAAATAAAGTGATTTCCCGCAGCAGTGGTGAGATGGAAATGCAAGGTGGTAGCCTTAACATTTTCACAGCTATTATTAGCTTGAAAAAGCAGGTGTCCTATCAGGGTAGTTTCTTGTCCCATGCCTTCCCAACAAACACTGTCATAAACAGTGGTAACTTCCCCTGGCTTCAGCTTTTGTATACACTGAAGCTGTGGGGGCTCTAAGGGCCAAAATGTTCATTGATTTCCTATTCCTATTTAAACATTGGGTGTTATTCCAGGAGCACTGACAACAAATTGGCCACGCATACCAGGTGGTTTAATTTCCCAGATGTCACGGTGAATAATCCAGTCCCACATGCATCCTCCCCACGGACCCAGCAGGATTTGGTATGTGGGAGCCCACGCCCCTCCGACCGGCCCGTATGCTTGGAAGGAGCACTGCGATTACTTGCAAATCCACCCTGAAAAGTATGTCTCCATGGCCACAGATTAGATAGTACTCCTGAAGCACTAGTAAGGGCAGTGGGCTAAGCCCGATGCTCAAGATTACTCTGAATGGTCTTGAGCTGGTCATTCAGGAAATCCCGAATCTCTGAATATGCTAGATCCCATTACAATTCCTTTCCCACCTTAGTGACATTTAGCACCATCTTTGTTAGCAATTCCTGGGTCATCGAACTAAGGGTGGAAATAACATGTAATTTACCAACTTTAGCCTGCACCTGGGTTAACTGAGCTCCAGTAATAAGACTTGTAGTCTTTCCCAGCTGCCCTAATTTCTTATCATGTTATTGGCCTTTATAAATATTCCAATTTGCTGCTGCACTATTTGCACCATCCCATAGGTGTTCCACCGAATTTCTTTTCCTTCTAGCGGAAACCCATGCCCTCTGCTGTGCTAACCGAATAGCAGCTCCTTTAGAGAAATTTGGATATTTAGAGGTAGTTTGAAAACTGGATAAGGACAGTGTGAATTTAATGGTCCTAATGTAGCATTAATTACAGTTCATCGATGTCCTAACACATCTCTCCTCTGTGAAGTATTATACCACATCTGCTGGCCAAACACCTTCACAAAGGGCAGAGAAGCATCAGCATCAATGGCAAAGGAAGGGGTATATTGCAATAGGGTACAGGATAAATTATTAGTTACAGGAATAATTTTCAGTACAGGTAAAATTTCCAGTGGCAGAACAGACTCTTTGGGTATACGTTTGATTATTTACTAGTGAGGCTACTGATTGGCTAAGATTTAGAAAAATATTACTTTCCCATCCCCACCCTAAGTTCGTTAAGGAGGAGAGGCTGAGGAACATTAAAAATTTCATCTTCAGGTAATTTTGGCTAGCTTCTGCAAGCTATTCTTCGAGATTTCATAGTCTTAGTTCACCTAGCTGTCCTGCAATGAGGCAGCAAGGGAGAGGTTACTAGCACAATTACCTTGCTTCATTGGAGGCTTTATTATGTTCTCAGGTGGAGAGGTTGTTTTTTTAGCAAGATTCAAAGGCATAGTGGATCTGTCAGCGGACAAAGGAGAGGTTACCAGCTCTTCACCTTGTCCTTCACTCCTGCTGTCCAGAAGGAGCAACAATGCCAGAACGAAAGATAGACCGATCATCAGTCAGACAGCCATTACAGTGAGAAACATGGGCAGGTAGTTAATTCTCGGCACTTCTCAGTGGTGTTAATTATCAACAGGACTTAATAAGGGTCTCTCAGCACGGGGCCAGGGTGGTTCCTCACTGATGGACCTGTATGTAGACCCAGCCCTGGTCTACACTAGGAGTTGAGGTTGAATTTAGCAGCATTAAATCAATTTAACCCCTGGACCCATCCACATGACGAAGCCCTTTTTTTTGACTTAAAGGGCTCTTAAAATCGATTTCCTTACTCCACACCCGACAAGGGGATTAGCGCTTAAATCGGCCTTGCCGGGTCGAATTTGGGGTACTGTGGACGCAATTAGACGGTATTGGTCTCCGGGAACTATCCCAGAGTGCTCTATTGTGACCGCTCTGGACAGCACTCTCAACTCAGATGCACTGGCCAGGTAGACAGGAAAAGGCCCGCAAACTTTTGAATTTCAATTTCCTGTTTGCATGGTCACCTGCAACTTGCCACGCTGGCCAGAGCTCATCAGCAGAGGTGATCATGCAGAGCTCATCAGCAGAGGTGACCATGATGAAGTCCCAGAATCGCAAAAGAGCTCCAGCATGGACCGAACGGGAGGTACGGGATCTGATAACTGTATGGGGAGAGGAATCCGTGCTATCAGAACTCCATTCCAGTTTTCAAAATGCCAAAACATTTGTCAAAATTTCCCAGGGCATGCAGGACAGAGGCCATAACAGAGACCTGAAGCAGTGCTGCGTGAAACTTAAGGCAAGCCTACCAGAAAACCAGAGAGGCAAACGGCCGCTCCGGGTCAGAGCCCCAAACATGCCGCTTCTATGATGAGCTGCATGCCATTTTAGGGGGTTCAGCCACCACTACCCCAGCCCTGTTGTTTGACTCCTTCAATGGAGATGGAGGCAACACAGAAGCAGGTTTTGGGGACAAGGAAGATGATGATGATGAAGTTATAGATAGCTCACAGCAAGCAAGCGGAGAAACCAGTTTTCCCGACAGCCGGGAACTGTTTCTCGACCTGGAGCCAGTACGCCCCAAACCCATCCAAGGCTGCCTGCCGGACCCGCCAGGCGGAGAAGGGACCTCTGGTGAGTGTATCTTTTAAAATACTATACATGGTTTAAAAGCAGACATGTTTAATGATTAATTTGCCCTGGAATTTGCGGCTCTCCTAGATGTACTCCCAAAGCCTTTGCAAAAGGTTTCTGGGGAGGGCAGCCTTATTCCACCCACCATGGTAGGACACTTTACCACACCAGGCCAGTAGCACGTACTCAGGAATCATTGTAGAACAAAGCATTGCAGTATATGTTTGCTGGCGTTCAAACAACATCCGTTCTTTATCTCTCTGTGTTATCCTCAGGAGAGTGATATCATTCATGGTCACCTGGTTGAAATAGGGTGCTTTTCTTAAGGGGACACTCAGAGGTGCCCGTTCCTGCTGGGCTGTTTGCCTGTGGCCTGAACAGAAATGTTCCCTGCTGTTAGCCACGGGGACGGGGGAGGAGAAAAGGGGGAGGGGCTAGACACGCAATGGGGGGAGGCAAAATGCGACCTTGTAACAAAAGCACATGTGCTATGTATATAATGTTAATAGCAAGGTTTACCGTGAAAGAGTGTACCCACTGATCTAGAAAATGTGTCTTTTTAAATACCACTGTCCCTTTTTTTCTCCCCACCAGCTGCATGTGTTTCAAGGATCACAGGATCTTCTCCTTCCCAGAGGCTAGTGAAGATTAGAAGGCAAAAAAACACACTCGTGATGAAATGTTCTCTGAGCCCCTGCTGTCCTCCCACACTGACAGAGCACAGACGAATGCATGGAGGCAGACAATGTCAGAGTACAGGAAAGCACAAAATGACTGGGAGGAGAGGTGGCGGGCTGAAGAGAGTAAGTGGCGGACTGAAGAGAGGGCTGAAGCTGAAAGGTGGCGGCAGCATGATGAGAGGAGGCAGGATTCAATGCTGAGGCTGCTGGAGAATCAAACCAATATGCTCCAGCGTATGGTTGAGCTGCAGGAAAGGCAGCAGGAGCACAGACTGCCGCTACAGCCCCTGTGTAAGCAACCGCCCTCCTCCCCAAGTTCCATAGCCTCCTCACCCAGACGCTCAAGAACGCGGTCGGGGGGCCTCCGGCCACCCAGCCACTCCACCCCAGAGGATTGCCCAAGCAACAGAAAGCTGGCATTCAATAAGTTTTAAAGTTTTAAACTTTTAAAGTGGTGTGTGGCCTTGTCCTTCCCTCCTCCACCACCCCTCCTGGTGCTTCTCTCCTCCACCACCCCTCCTGGGCTACCTTGGTAGTTATCCCCCTATTTGTGTGATGAATGTATAAAGAATGCATGAATGTGAAGCAACAATGACTTTATTGCCTCTGCAAGTGGTGATCGAAGGGAGGAGGGGAGGGTGGTTAGCTTACAGGGAAGTAGAGTGAACCAAGAGGCGGGGGGTTTCATCAAGAAGAAACAAACAGAACTTTCACACCGTAGCCTGTCCAGTCATGAAACTGGTTTTCAAAGCTTCTCTGATGCGCACCGCACCCTCCTGTGCTCTTCTAACCGCCCTGGTGTCTGGCTGTGCGTAACCAGCAGCCAGGCGATTTGCCTCAACCTCCCACCCCACCATAAACGTCTCCCCCTTACTCTCACAGATATTGTGGAGCGCACAGCAAGCAGTAATAACAGTGGGAATATTGGTTTTGCTGAGGTCTAACCGAGTCAGTAAATTGCACCAGCACGCTTTTAAACGTCCAAATGCACATTCTACCACCATTCTGCACTTGTTCAGCCTGTAGTTGAACAGCTCCTGACTACTGTCCAGGCTGCCTGTGTACGGCTTCATGAGCCATGGCATTAAGGGGTAGGCTGGGTCCCCAGGGATAACTATAGGCATTTCAACATCCCCAACAGTTATTTTCTGGTCTGGAAATAAAGTCCGTTCCTGCAGCTTTTGAAACAGACCAGAGTTCCTGAATCATAGAATCATAGAATATCAGGGTTGGAAGGGACCTCAGGAGGTCATCTAGTCCAACCCACTGCTCAAAGCAGGACCAATCCCCAATTAAATCATCCCAGCCAGGGCTATGTCAAGCCTGACCTTAAAAACTTCTCAGGAAGGAGATTCTACCACCTCCCTAGGTAACGCATTCCAGTGTTTCACCACCCTCCTAGTGAAAAAGTTTTTCCTAATATCCAACCTAAACCTCCCCCACTGCAACTTGAGACCATTACTCCTTGTTCTGTCCTCTTCTACCACTGAGAATAGTCTAGAACCATCCTCTCTGGAACCACCTCTCAGGTAGTTGAAAGCAGCTATCAAATCCCCCCTCATTCTTCTCTTCCATAGACTAAACAATCCCATTTCCCTCAGCCTCTCCTCATAAGTCATGTGTTCCAGACCCCTAATCATTTTTGTTGCCCTTCGCTGGACTCTCTCCAATTTATCCATGTCCTTCTTGTAGTGTGGGGCCCAAAACTGGACACAGTACTCCAGATGAGGCCTCACCAATGTCGAATAGAGGGGAACGATCACGTCCCTCGATCTGCTCGCTATGCCCCTACTTATACATCCCAAAATGCCATTGGCCTTCTTGGCAACAAGGGCACACTGCTGACTCATATCCAGCTTCTCGTCCACTATAACCCCTAGGTCCTTTTCCGCAGAACTGCTGCCTAGCCATTCGGTCCCTAGTCTGTAGCTGTGCATTGGGTTCTTCCGTCCTAAGTGCAGGACCCTGCACTTATCCTTATTGAACCTCATCAGATTTCTTTTGGCCCAATCCTCCAATTTGTCTAGGTCCCTCTGTATCCTATCCCTGCCCTCCAGCGTATCTACCACTCCTCCCAGTTTAGTATCATCCGCAAATTTGCTGAGAGTGCAATCCACACCATCCTCCAGATCATTTATGAAGATATTGAACAAAACCGGCCCCAGGGCCGACCCCTGGGGCACTCCACTTGACACCAGCTGCCAACTAGACGTGGAGCCATTGATCACTACCCGTTGAGCCCGACAATCTAGCCAACTTTCTACCCACCTTATAGTGCATTCATCCAGCCCATACTTCTTTAACTTGCTGACAAGAATACTGTGGGAGACCGTGTCAAAAGCTTTGCTAAGGTCAAGAAACAATACATCCACTGCTTTCCCTTCATCCACAGAACCAGTAATCTCATCATAGAAGGCGATTAGATTAGTCAGGCATGACCTACCCTTGGTGAATCCATGCTGACTGTTCCTGATCACTTTCCTCTCGTGTAAGTGCTTCAGGATTGATTCCTTGAGGACCTGCTCCATGATTTTTCCGGGGACTGAGGTGAGGCTGACTGGCCTGTAGTTCCCAGGATCCTCCTTCTTCCCTTTTTTAAAGATTGGCACTACATTAGCCTTTTTCCAGTCATCTGGGACTTCCCCCGTTCGCCATAAGTTTTCAAAGATAATGGCCAATGGCTCTGCGATCACATTCGCCAATTCCTTTAGCACTCTCGGATGCAACTCGTCCGGCCCCATGGACTTGTGCACGTCCAGCTTTTCTAAATAGTCCCTAACCACCTCTTTCTCCACAGAGGGCTGGCCATCTACTCCCCATGTTGTGATGCCCAGCGCAGCAGTCTGGGACAGTCTGCCTCTGTCTTGTTAGTGAAGACAGAAGCAAAAAGAGCATTGAGTACATTAGCTTTTTCCACATCCTCTGTCACTAGGTTGCCTCCCTCATTCAGTAAGGGGCCCACACTTTCCTTGGCTTTCTTCTTGTTGCCAACATACCTGAAGAAACCCTTCTTGTTACTCTTGACATCTCTTGCTAGCTGCAGCTCCAGGTGCGATTTGGCCCTCCTGATTTCATTCCTACTTGCCCGAGCAATATTTTTATACTCTTCCCTGGTCATATGTCCAAACTTCCACTTCTTGTAAGCTTCTTTTTTATGTTTAAGATCCGCTAGGATTTCACCGTTAAGCCAAGCTGGTCGCCTGCTATATTTACTATTCTTTCGACTCATCGGGATGGTTTGTCCCTGTAACCTCAACAGGGATTCCTTGAAATACAGCCAGCTCTCCTGGACTCCTTTCCCCTTCATGTTAGTCCCCCAGGGGATCCTACCCATCCGTTCCCTGAGGTAGTCGAAGTCGCTTTCCTGAAGTCCAGGGTCCGTATCCTGCTGCTTACCTTTCTTCCCTGTGTCAGGATCCTGAACTCAACCAACTCATGGTCACTGCCTCCCAGATTCCCGTCCACTTTTGCTTCCCCCACTAATTCTTCCCTGTTTGTGAGCAGCAGGTCAAGAAAAGCTCCCCCCCTAGTTGGCTCGTCTAGCACTTGCACCAGGAAATTGTCCCCTACGCTTTCCAAAAACTTTCTGGATTCTCTATGCACTGCTGTATTGCTTTCCCAGCAAATATCAGGAAAATTAAAGTCACCCATGAGAATCAGGGCGTGCGATCTAGTAGCTTCTGCGAGTTGCCGGAAGAAAGCCTCATCCACCTCATCCCCCTGGTCTGGTGGTCTATAGCAGACTCCCACCACTACATCACTCTTGTTGCTCACACTTCTAAACTTAATCCATAGACACTCAGGTTTTTCTGCAGTTTCGTACCGGAGCTCTGAGCAGTCATACTGCTCCCTTACATATAGTGCTACTCCCCCACCTTTTCTGCCCTGCCTGTCCTTCCTGAACAGTTTATAACCATCCATGACAGTACTCCAGTCATGTGAGTTATCCCACCAAGTCTCTGTTATTCCAATCACGTCATAATTCCTTGACATCACCAGGACCTCCAGTTCTCCCTGCTTGTTTCCAGGGCTTTATGCATTCGTATATAAGCACTTGAGATAACCTGCTGATCGCCCCTCATTCTCAGTATGAGGCAGGAGCCCTCCCCTCACAGACGTTCCTGCCTATCTTTATACATCTTGCTGGCAGCAGACTGTGCAGTACGACCGCTAGCCATCGTCAACACCTGGGTGCTCGGTAGAAGACGGTGCAGTATGACGACTAGCCATCATCTTCTGCTAGCTGCAGAAGCAGTGCACTGCCGGTAGGACTCAATTGCCATGAGACGAAACAAGGGAAATGACCTGGCTGAGTCACTCCCATGTTTGCTTAGGCACCCGGTTAAAAGAGCACCCAGGACTACGTCGATGATGCAGTCATACTGCACTGTCTGCTGCCAAAAGGCAATAAACTGCTGCTGTGTAGCAATGCAGTACCATTTCTGCCAGCACCCAGGAGACGTACAGCGACAGTTAGCTGAGCGGACTCCATGCTTGCCGTAGTATGGCGTCTGCACAGGTAACTCAAGAAAAAAGGCGCAAAACGATTGTCTGCCCTTGCTTTCACGGAGGGAGGGAGGGAACGGGGGCCTGACAATATGTACCCAGAACCACCCGCGACAATGTTTTAGCCCCCTCAGGCACAGCTTTTATCTCCCCTTTGCCCACGTGTGCCACTCTGTGGTGCACCTGAGCAAAGTAAGGCCAGAGCACTCTGAGCACCACCAGGCCGCTGTCTGGGAAGCACCAAAGGCGATCAGGATGCAAAGTTTACCAAGCAACACCCCAAGAACATTTTAAATCTTGTAAAGCATTAAGTTACCTTAAGGATTAAATGCTAAATACCAAAATTAAACAATACTAATTTCTTTTGTTTGGCAAAAGTATTTCTCAGTTTTACAACCCCAAAACAACACCAATTTATTTTAAACTTATAAAACAAAGATTGTACACACCAGGAGTGTTCTTTAGCAAATTTGACTAACTTGTTCATAGTCAAATGATTCCACTGAAATAATCTCTTGCCTGGATTATTTACAGACATTCCCAAAGGAATGGCTGCAAAGAAACCAAGAATTTTATTTTCATAACACCTTCTTTTAACATTTGTACAAAGTTTTACTGCTTAATTTCCTCCAGTAACTACAGAGTTGTCTTCTCACTTTCTTTCTTTCAACTTCCTCTAACTGTGGTTGCCTGCTTGTCTGGGCCTGATCCTTTTTTTTTCTTCTTTCCATGGGCATAGGCATTGTTTCACTACCAATTTAGCAAGGAGGATGGGCTTTTTGACTAACCCCCCTTTTATTTATTTATACACACCTATTTACATACATACACATTTATTTCTTTACATCTAGATGCATCTTATTTAACAATAACCTTAATTCTTTATGTCCGGACTTAATACAATCTTTCCTTGAGGCGATAACAACCCCTCAGCACTGGTGCTTTGCAGAAAAGGATAGTAGTAGGGCTAGGGACAATGGGAAAGGTAGGGAGTAGAGCAGCATTAACAGCATGGTAAAATGGGGGAGTTACACTCACTGACCATAGGAATAATGACTCCTTGCTGAATGCAGGAGGTAATAACAGGTTGGATTTTTCCTTGGCCTGTTTTGATAGAGGGTACTGCTGCACCTCGGGAAGGGGTCTTGCTGGGTTTAAGCGAATCTTAACTGGTTGGGCAGACCCAATGCACCCAACCTGGTTGGCATGATGGTCTCACAAGGCTCACAAGGAGGGAGAGACCTTAGCCAGCAGTTCCTGTTGCAATGAGGAAGGGCTGGGGTTGGTATTCTCCTGTAAACTGCTAGGACCTCATTGTGAGTGGGACCAGGCACATCCAGATACACACCATCTGGGGTACAGCAGATTATACAATTTATTTTACACAGCAAGTCTTTTCCCAAAAGGTTAGCAGGTGAACAAGGATTGAGGAGGAAAACACGATAGTTAGACAGAGAACCGACAGAAACAGTCAGAGGTGAAGAGATGGGGTGGGGCACAAGAACGTTGCCCACCTCTACCACTCGTGAAGCGGCCAAGGCGGTAGGGACATTCCCTTTTCCAATCGCTCATTTGTTTGCAATAGTGACGCGCCATTGCTGGGTCCCTGGGGAGGTGGACGGTGGGGACCTTGGTTTGGCCTTTCCCCTCTCCTCTGCAATGGGCGGCTTTTGCAGGGTCCCTGCATGTCCTGGAGCTGGAGGGTCATTAACTTAGTTTCAATGTGGCGGTCATAGTGCTGGGTAGCTGCTAAAATTTTATTGAGATTCTTTTCTTTACTATGTTTATAGGTGTTAATTTTGGCCCAGTCTCCTTTCTTTGGGCAGACTGTGAGAACCGCTTCCCACAGACTGTTTCTAATCCTATTTATTGTGTCCTGGTCGTGGCCTGGGTATATACACGTCACTGGTGAGTCAAGGGCTAGGAATAACAATGATTCATTTTTAAACGTGTCTTTTGACTTTTGAATGTATCTTTACAAAAGCTGTCACTACAAGTGTGCTAGGTTTTGATTTGTAGTCTGTAGCCACCTTCCCTATTGGTATAGGTAAATAGCTACTAGAGCTAGCTGAACCATTCATCCTGTACTTCACCTGCTCCCATAGATTCTCTTGTGATGTCATTATTGAAGAGAAGGTGTCAGATTGAAGGGGTAGGTTTCTACAGTGTTTGCAAAAGGAGGCAATAGAAAAGGCTAGCTAGACCTACAGTATCCTTCCCTCCATCTACGTTTTTCTTTATTCCAAAGCAAAGATAAATAATTTTTCTTGTGCTGCATAATAATCGATGGTAGGATCCTTGAGAGTTCACCAAAATATTTATTGGTGCATATTTTTTTCAAATCTAGGGCTGTGTAGTGAGGCCTTAGTGGAAAAACCTGGGAGGTGGGTGGGCGCAAGCCAGCCCTCTTCTAACGGTTCCTCCCCCAGCCTAGCGGGAGGGACCACTGGACCCAGATTCCAACTGAATACTTGGGGCAACTAATAAGAACATAAGAAAGGCCATACTGGGTCAGACCAAAGGTCCATCCAGTCCAGCATCCTGTCTGCCGACAGTGGCCAATGCGAGGTGCCCCATAGGGAATGAACCTAACAGGTAATGATCTAGTTATCTCTCTCCTGCCATCCATCTCCACCCTCTGACAAACGGAGGCTAGGGACACCGTTCCTTACCCATCCTGGATAATAGCCATTAATGGACTTAACCTCCATGAATTTTTCCAGTTCTCTTTTAAACCCTGTTATTGGTCTAGCCTTCACAACCTCCTCAGGCAAGGAGTTCCACAGGTTGACTGTGCGCTGAGTGAAGAAGAACTTCCTTTTATTTGTTTTAAACCTGCTACCTATTAATTTCATTTGGTGGCCCCTAGTTATTATATTATGGGAATAAGTAAATAACTTTTTCTTATTCACTTTCTCCTCACCACTCATGATTTTATATACCTCTATCATATTCCCCCATTAGTCTCCTCTTTTCCAAGCTGAAAAGTCCTAGCCTCTTTAATCTCTTCTCATATGGGACCCGTTCCAACCCCCTAATCATTTTAGTTGCCCTTTTCTGAACGTTTTCTAATGCCAGTATATCTTTTTTGAGATGAGGGGACCACATCTGTATGCAGTATTCAAGATGTGGGCGTACCATGGAATGAGAAGACAGGGGTCAGAGTGATGGTCACCGGTTCAAAACGAGGGTACCAGATGGGGACACCGAGCAGAGGACCCTGGACAGCACCCACTGCTCCTCAAAGTTGTCTAGAGAGCCAGTGGACGCTGTCCAGTGGGAAGGAAAGGCAGGACAGAGGTCAATACTACCCGTAAGCCCAGGTCCTCCAAAGGTTCTAGGTTAACGAACATGCTCCTCACCGCCAGGCCCTTCTCCACCTCCTCCTGAGCAATGGCCTCCGATGCCAGGAAGAACACAACTTTTCCATACATTTTGGAGGCTGCCACGATGGCTGTGGGCCTCACCAGCCTCACCAACACCCACACATAAGTTTCAAAGTGGGGCGAGGTGGGTACCAGGAGGCAGCGGACGCTGTGCCTCCTGGTCAGCAAAGGAAAGGGACCCTGGCCACCAGGGATGGTATTGGAGGCGGCGGTTGGGCAGATGGCATGGTGGCGCATGGAGGGGCGGCGGCCACCTGGGCGTATGCTCTGGGGGTTGGAGATGGAGCGCCCCCAGAGCTGGTTGAAGAAATGGCAGGGGAAGGAGGAGCCGTGGCAGGTGTCAGGGCCGTGGCAGGGAGGGCAGCCCCTCCCGCAGGAGGTTTTGCTTTCTGGGCCGGGCCTTTGCTCTTCTTGTTCCCCTGGCTCTTTTTGCTGGTGGAAGGGGGGGCCATGGCAGCAACAGAGTCTGGACCAGTGGTGGCCGAGAGGTCAGCCACAGGGGTGGGCAGGGGATGTGCCAAAGGGGGAACCACAGGGTCAGCAGGGGCAGGAGCAGGGGTAGGGGCAGAAGCAGGGCTAGGGGCAGAAGTAGGGTCCTCCTCCATGTTAGCAGGGGGCAGGAGGAGGCACTGATATGGGAGTGAGGTGAGGGGAGCCGCTCCTCCCCGCTAAGCAACACACAGGGAGGAGGATCCAGCGGGAGAGACAGGGGCATGGGGGAGACGGAACGGGGTAACCACTACTCCCTGCTAAGCTGTGTTCATGGAGGGAGGGTACCAGTGTGGGGGACTACAAGGGGCACCAGGGGAAAGGGAAAAAACAAATCACTCCTCTCCTGGACCACAAGGAGCATGTCATTAGTGTACGCTGACAGGACCAGCTGCAGCTCCGGCTCCCGAAACACCAACCCCGTCAACCGCTGGCGGAGGAAGCAGAGGAAGGGCTCGATTGCCAGAGCATACAGCTGGCCCTAGAGGGGGCGCCTCTGCTGTACTCCCCACCCAAAGCTGACCTGCTTGTTCAGGGTCCAGTTGAGCCTGACCAGACACTCCGTGTCAGTGTACAGCACCTGAAGAAAGCCCATGAACTGGGGCCCGAAGCTGAATGCCCACAGAGTGCCCAGGAGATACCCATCGTCCATCCTGTCGAACGCCTTCTCCTGGTCCAGGGACAGGAGGGCGAACGACAGACCATCCCTACACCCCAGCTCCAAGAGGTCCCGGACCAAGTACAGGTTATCGAAGATGGTCCAGCCCGGGACGGTGTGGGTCTGGTCAGGATGGACCACGTCCGCCAGCATGGACCCCAGCTGCAGTGAGATGGCCTTCACTACAACCTTGTAGTCCATGCTGAGGAGTGAGATGGGATGCCAGTTCCGTAGGTCACGGAGGTCCCCCTTCTTCGGCAGTAAGGTGAGTATGGCTCGCCTGCATGAGAGAGAGAGGACCCCGCTTTTCATGGACTTGGCCCAGATGGTGACAAGGTCTGGGCCGAGGACATCCCCGAACACACGGTAGAAATCCATGGTCAGCCTGTCCATGGCTGAGGATTTGTTGGTAGGCATGAGACGGAAGGCTTCCGAGAGCTCGGCCACTGAGAGAGGCAGCTCCTGCTGGTCTCGGTTGCCCGGGCTGACCGTCGGGAGTTCCGTCCAGAGCACCCTGCAGGCTTCGGCGTTGGTCGGATCCAGGGAGAAAAGGCTGGCGTAGAAGGCCCTGGCCCTTCCACGCATCTGCTCCGGATCCATGAGGGGGGCACCGTCCTCCGCCAGGAGGCAGGTGACATGCTGTTTGGCCTCACTCTATTTCTCCAGGGCATAGAAGAAGTGGGAGCCATGATCCATCTCCCGAAAGAGATGGATGCGGGATCAAACAAAAGCCTCCCAGGCCCGATGGTCCTCCAGGGCCCGGAGCTCCTCCCGCTTCTCCCAGTACACTGCGCAGAGTGGTGGTTCCTCCAGGCTGGAGGCCAGATGCCTCTCTAGCTCTAAGACCTCCTGCTCTAACTGCCCTATCATCGCATCCCTCTGCCGGCTGGTGCACCTTCCCCACATTCTACCACCGCCGTGCTGAGGGAAAGTCGTGCCGCTGCTCCTGCCAGAACTCCCAGAAGGATGGCACGAAGCCCACATCCTCCAGCAAGCTGTTATTAAAATGCCAATAGGCCGGCCCTGGCCTCTCTGAGCTGAGAGAGGCCATCACGGTCACCAAGCGGTGATCCAAGAATGTGGCTGGCTGAATGCCAGAGGTGTGGGCCTGTGCCAGAGGTAAACGTGACAAATAAATACTGTCCAACTGGGAGTGGTGTGACCGATCATCCTCCACCTGCACATAGGTAAAGGTGTTATCGTTGACCAGGTGGTGGTCATGCCAGACGTCCACCATGGAGTGATGGTCCACGACCTCCCTGCGGACGCTTGCGGCGGCCTGGGAACTCTCAAGTCCTGAGTGGTCCCAGTCCTCGAGGGTGGTGTTAAAGTCCCCGCCCAGGAACAGGCACTCGTGAGGATCCAGGGTGCCGAGGAAGGCTGCAGCCTGCCAAAAGAAATGCACCCAGTCCAGGTCCACGTTCAGGGCATAGATGTTGACCAAGTTCAACGTCAGCCCCTCTACGCAGACCCAGATGTGCAGCAAGTGCCCTGGCGCGACCTCGGCGACCTCCAGCACCTCCGGCCATAGCTCGGGGGAGAACAGGGTGGCCACCCCAGCCGAATGAGTGCTGAGGTGGCTGAAATAAACCCTGTTCCCCCCACTCCAGCCGCCAGCTAGCCTCGATGGCTGGAGCCGTGTGGGTCTCCTGCAGGAAGATCACAGAGTACCCTCCCTCCCGAAGGAAGGAGAGCACGTGGCTCCTGCGGAGACCCACCCTACAGCCCCGGATGTTTAATGTAGCAAAGATGGTAACTGTCATATGGAGGGCAGGGGTGGATCCTCATGGGCAGGGTGATCAATTGCTTCCAGCGGGATCCTCAACAACCCATTTTCGACCCCAAAGGTCAATAGGGAGTCATGGAACTTGCTAGCCCGCCGATAGGCAGTGATGTCCTGCATCCCAGTCCCTCTCCCCTCCCCCAAAAGGGCCTTCACAGCCCGGAGGACATGATGGAAGTCCCCCCAGTGCTGGAGGGCGAGCTGCACCTTACCCTTTGAGCCATGGGTGTCCATTAGGAAATGGTGCAGCTCATCCCTCAGCGCAGAGGGGGACGCGGCAGCCAACCCGCTGCTGTCCTCCAGTGGGGTCCCTAAGAGAACCTCGCGGCCTGTGGAGATGGGCAAACAAGGGGCCAAGCCCCGGCGCGGCTGTGCCAGGCAGCCCATCCCCATCCCCTGCAAGGGAGGGGGTGGCAGAGGGAAAAGTGCAGCCCCCATAGTTTCGGGAAGGGGAGACATGAAAACTGTTGTCTGTGGGCAGCAGAAATGAGACAACCTCGGGGGCAGCAATAGCATGGGAGGTGGAGAGGAGAGGGACAGGTGGTGCTTTGGGGGCAGGAGTGGGACCAGGAATGGGATCAGGGGCAGGAGCAGGAGCAGGGACTAGGGCAGGAGAAGGCGCGGGAGCATGATCAGAGCCAGGGATTGAAGTAGGAGCAGGGACTGAGGCTGGGGCTGGGGCAGGAAAGGCGACAGCAACAGGATCAGGAGCAGGGATAGGGGCAGGAGTGGGGACAGAGATGGGTTTTCGGTCCCCAGCAGCCGAGCTGCCGGAGTGCGGCTCCTCTCACCCAAGGTTTGGGGCCGAGGGGATGGGGGCGGGAAGGGGGTCTTCGCTGACGCCGGGCATGGGAGTTGCAACAAGTGCGTCACCCACAGCCACCACATCAGTCATGGTGGAGTCTTCAGTGGGGTCCCCCTCCGGAGGGGAGGCTAGCCGTTCTGTCCGGGTAGTGGAGGGTGCACCTGCAGGCTCGGGGCCCGGCTGCTCAGCATCAGCCGTCGCCCTGAGGGGCTCGGCGGCCTGGGATGTGGTGCCATCAGCGGCCAGGCCCCTAGGGAAGTCTAGGGGTGCCCCAAGGACTAGAGCGGGGGCCACAGCTTGGGGTGAGGGGCAGGGAGGAGAAGGGGGCGGCGGGACTAAGGCAAATATGGAGGCAAAATCTGTCCCCGAGGCCCCAGAGTCCTCCCTGCCAGTAACTGGGGCAACAATTGTCCTGGCAGCAGCGGCAGCAGAGGCAGTGGGGGGCACAGATGGCAAAGGGCTCGGGGGAACTCCTGAAGAGGCCTCCTTGGGGGGGGAACTCGACTGGGGGCGCGGTACCACCCCCCTCTGCTGCCATGGCTTCCATGGCCAGCGCCTCCTGCTGGGCTCCTTCCGGGGGTGAGGTGGAAGATGTAGTGGCATCAGCCCCTCGCAGCATCTTTCGGGGGGGGTCTCCTCTCCCGGGGGAGGGGAGGGATCGATCCTGCAATTTGCGGGCACCGCGTTTCCCCCGGACGAGCACCCAGCCCTCCAAGGTGGATGACTGAATCCGGGGTTTGGGGTGGCAAGGGTGGGACAGCGGAGGGAAGGGAAACCTCCCCCTGGGGGGGCCCTCTCCTTTGGCTGGCAAAGGTCTTGCCACCCTCTCCTCCAGGGCCCCGCCGAACTGCAGCTAACTGAGGCGAGGCCCGCCCGCTTGTCTGGGTGCAGCAGGGGGGCTGTCCCCACGGCCTGAGCAGGGGCTACGGCAGGAGGAGGAGGGGCTGCGACAGTGGTAGCCGGGCCACCAGGGTCATTGGCGATGACAGGGCCGGAGCCCTCCCGGGTCTTGGGGGTCCCGGATGCCCCTCCGTGCTGGGCCGGGGGTAGTCCCTCTGGACGTGCCCCGTCACCTGGCAGTGGAAGCACCGGGCCTCCCCCGTCATATAATGGACCCGGTAGTGGGCCCCCTGGTAAGGCACCAGGAAGGACCCCTTGAGCACCACCCCGTCACGCATCGCTGGCGGCAGTTGGATTTGCACCTGCCGGCGGAAGAATAGAACGTGACAGAGGGCGGGGTCCTTACAGCCCAGCAGGAGAGGGCTGATGACTAAGATTGGCTTCCCCAGGATGGAGAGGGCAGGCAACAGGGCAGCACTGGGGAGGAAGGGTGGGACGAAGGTCAACACCACCCATATGCCCAGGTCCTCCAGAGGTTCTAGGGGAATGAACACGCCTCCCACTGCCAGGCCCTTTTCCACCGCCTGCTGAGTTGCGGCCTCTGCCGCCAGGAAGAACACGACC
Organism: Chelonia mydas; assembly: GCF_015237465.2. Lineage (NCBI taxonomy): Eukaryota > Metazoa > Chordata > Testudines > Cheloniidae > Chelonia > Chelonia mydas. The sequence goes on from NC_057855.1 coordinate 56,519,931, forward strand.
TTCCCATACATTTTGGAGGCTGCCACGATGGCCACGGATCCCACCACCCGCGCCAATGCCCGCACATATGTTTCGACATGGGGCCAAGTGGGCACCAGGAGGCAGTGGACGCCGTGTCTCCTGGTCAGTGAGGGAAAGGGACCCCAGCAGCCAGGGATGGTACCGTTGGGGCAGATGGCATGGTGGCACTCGGAGGGATGGCGGCCACCTGGGCATACGCTCTGGGAGCTGGAGATGGAGTGCCCCCAGAGCTGGTGGAAGGAATGGCAGGGAAAGGAGGGGCCATGGCAGGTGTCAGGGCCATGGCAGGGAAGACGACCCTCCCGCAGGAGGTTTTGCTTTCTGGGCGGGGCCTTTGCTCTTCTTGTTCCCCTGGCCCTTTTTGCCAGTGGAAGTTGGGGCCATGGCAGTGGGAGTCTGGACCAGTGGTGGCCGAGAGGTCAGCCGCAGGGATGGGCAGGGGCGGTGGCAAGGGGGGGACCACAGGGTCAGCAGGGGCAGGAGCAGGTGTAGGGGCAGGGGTAGGGACAGGGGCAGGGTCCTCCTCCACGATAGCAAAGGGCAGGAGGAGGCACTGATATGAGAGTGGGGTGAGGGGCAGCCGCTTCTCCCCACTAAGCAACACGCAGGGGAGGAGGGTCCAGCGGGAGGGGCAGAGGGATGGGGGAGAGGGAATGAGGCTAACCACTCCTCCCTGCTAGGCTGCAGTCAGGGAAGGAGGGTACTAGGGGGACTACAGAGGGCACCGGGGGAAAGGGAAGAAGCAGCCGCTCCTCCCCACTAGGCTGCAGGAAGGGGAGGAGGGCACCAGTGGTGGGGGATGTAGGGGCAAAAAGGGGGGCACAGGTATAGGGTAGGGATACCGGCTGCACTGGGAAAGGAAGGAACTACAATATCATCAGGAGGGCTGTGAACATTGTGGGGGCAACTGAAAGGGGGCACAAGTGCTTATGGAGGGGACATGGGTGCACAGGTAAGTGGGGCTGAGCTGGGGTGAGCAAGGGAAGGCAGGGGGAAAAGGAGGGCCAGGCAAATCATAGAAGGGAGCTTCAAGTGTAAGGGTGGGGCAGGCAACCAAAGCAAAACCCAAAATTTGGGGCGGGGCAGGTAGCAAACAATGAAGGGCTGGTGCGGGGCAGGCAAACTCACAAGGCTGGAGGGCTGGGGCAGGGCAGGCAAACTAACAGAAAGGGAAACTCCCAGAGGGTCAAAGAAAGTTGTGGGTGGGGCAGGCTGCACGGGGGAGGGGCAAACTAATGCAGGGAGGCTAGGGGGCACAGCAGAGAGGTGGTCCCACCAGCCAAACGCAGCTGGGGGGAGGGTAAGTCCAAGGGGGGGAGGCACATGTGCCCACATGCGCCTGTGTAGCTCAGTCCTTGCTGCTCACTGCTGCAAGCAGACCCAGGTGGTGAAAGTGGGAAGCAAACAGCCACATCGAGGGGCGAAGAGCAGGTCCAGTTGGTAAGCGGGGTGGTGGAGGCGGCAGTGGTGATGTTGGCGGCGGTAATAGGGGGGTAGCAGATGGGCCAGGGGGAGGGCTCCACACCTCTCCCCCTTGCTCCCCACAACAATAAAAGTTACCACCACCCCAGGAGCAGAGATGTGGAAAGTCACTCAGTTTGTAAACAAACCCCCTCCACAATGTCTCTCAGCAGGAATCCTCCTCCTTGACGGCAGCAGTGGCTGTGACACAGCAGCAGCAGCAAGAAGCAGTCAGGTGGCCAAGCAGGAGGGACCCATAGGTGGTCGTGGGGTCCTTGCTTCTCCCTCCAGAGGTTGTGGGGGGAAGGCCAGCAATGCCCCCCCACACTCAGCAGCAGTGGCAGCAGCAGTCCAGGGAGGGAACTCCAGCCACCAGCAGCAGCAGTCCAGGAAGGGAGAGCTCCAGCCAGCAAGGCAACCAGAGGCAGAGCTCCAGCCAGACAGGCGCGCCAGCCAGCAGGGCATCCAGAGCAAAACTCACCAGTCCCTGTAGTGAGGCCTTATTGGATATCCTGGGAAGTGGGTGAGCGCAAGCCTGCCCACTTCTAAAGGCCCCTCCCCCAGCCTAGCAGGAGGGACCACTGGACCAGGGTTCCAACTGATTGCGTGGGACAACTAATGAGAAAACAGGGTCAGGAGTGATGGTCACAGGTTTAAAACAAAGGTACCAGATGGGGACACCGAGCAGAGAACCTCAGACAGTGCCCACTGCTCCTCAAAGGTGCCTAGGGAGCCAGTGGATGCTGCCCATTGGAACTCTGCCTGGATGCATGAAGTAGCCCAGGGGCAGCCACCGTGCTGCTGGCTGCAAAACAAGGTGTGGCTGAGTCAGCATCTTGCGGCTGGATCCCTACCTATGCAGGGGCAGCCAATCCTGTCCCTGCTGGGACCCTGGGCTGGGACGCAGTGGAGTAGGGTGGTCCCACGTCCCCCTGCCCCACCCCAGGGGTGGGGTGGCGGGGCAACTCCTGCCTGGCACTGGGAAGCTCCTGCTGTAGATCTGGTATTTTGGTTCAGATCCATCTCCAGTTCAAATACACCTGAAATCTCATGAGAAACACCTGTCCTTGAGTGATCGAGGTCCAACATGACTGACATCTTGTAAGGACAAATTATCTAAGATGACTTCTGACATTCTGGTCCAAAACCATGTGAAAATGAGATTTCAGTGCTGTCAAACCCAGACCTAAAACAATATCCTCTCCCTGATGCAGCACTGAACCTGAGCTGTAGTCTCACACAAATTTGGGTACTGCCTTTTGGGTGCACCTCTAGTTTTATCTTTAAAGCGTCCTCCCACCACTGAGTATGGTCCTTTGCCATTCCTATCCAGTACAGCACAAGAAGAGAAAATTTGCTTACAGTGTTTCAATAAGCCAATAACCTAACTCCTAACACCTCCAAGGGGGCAGAATACTCTTCATTGTAAATAACATCTACCTTCACTTGCAGTGTCAGCAGGTTAGTGTGTGCCAAGAATGGGACAGAGCAGGTTCAGTTCTCTGCCATTGCTACCAAGCCACTGTCTCTGCCTGTGCAGGAAACACCGCACAGCAAAAGAGCTGGAGAGAAAGTGCCTGGAAGTGCTAACGGTAACTGCTGGATGAACTCCACCCATGGCCAGGGGCTGCAGGGGAAAGAAACATTTAGAAACAAACAACAAATGCTTTTGCCATGATGACCTTTGAACTTGTGAAGTACCTGTAACTCTGGCATTAATAATGGATTACCAAAACCAACCATCTGCAAGAGAGCTGCTTTCATCCTCTTAAATAAATCTCCTTCTTGTGAAGAGTAGCTATTGATTTTGATAGTGATTCCTTCCTCTCCAGTGGAAGGGCTACACCCTACCATTCCTCTCTGTGTCAATGAGCTCTTCTCCAGATCCGTATGCCCTGGACACATCAGCTGCAGTATCCTGCTCTAGCAATGGAGACTGCCATCAAAAAGAACAGAGATGGCCATTAAATGCCTCCTGCACTTACCAAGTAGCAATCAGATGCACCATGCCCAGAAAAAGAGACTCATGTTGTCAGCTTTGTACTCTAACATGCAGCTAAGTCTTGGTGCCAACCATGTACCACATGCAGGGAACCTAGGCTTAGCTGTGGGTTAAAATAAAGTCTCTGAAAAAATGGCAGTTTGGGGCCAGCTCTAATCAGAACTGCCACAAATGTCTGAGCCCAATCCAGCATCCAGAGAATTTAATTAAGTAAAGAAGAGAGAGCATCTGCAGCTACACAAATCACGTTACCCTGAGAAGTTTTCAGTCACATTGTTTCAGCAATGCAATTCCCTCAAATTCAGGGGGATTGAGCCTGTGCAGATGAGAACAGAGCTGGGCCCTGTATGGTGTTGAAATAGGGATTTAGACTAGGGACCGAGTGGCTAGGCAGCAGTTCTGCAGAAAAGGACCTAGGGGTTACAGTGGAAGAAAAGCTGGATATGAGTCAACAGTGTGTCCTTGTTGCCAAGAAGGCTAATGGCATTTTGGGCTTTATAAGTAGGAGCATTGCCAGCAGATCGAGGGACATAATCATTCCCCTCTAATCGGCATTGGTGAGGCCTCATCTGGAGTACTGTGTCCAGTTTGGGGCCCCACACTACAAGAAGGATGTGGAAAAATTGAAAAGGGTCCAGTGCAGGGCAACAAAAATGATTAGGGGGCTAGAGCACATGACTTACAAGGAGAGGCTGAGGGAACTGGGGTTATTTAGTCTGCAGAAGAGAAGAATGAGGGGGGATTTGATAGCTGCTTTCAACTACCTGAAAGGGGGTTCCAAAGAGGATGGATCTAGACTGTTCTCAGTGGTACCAGATGACAGAATAAGGAGTAATGGTCTCAAGTTGCAGTGGGGGAGGTTTAGGTTGGATATTAGGAAAAACTTTTTCACTAGAAGGGTGGTGAAGCACTGGAATGGGTTACCTAGGGAGATGGTGGAATCTCCTTCTTTAGAGGTTTTTAAGGTCAGGCTTGACAAAGCCCTGGCTGGGATGATTTAGTTGGGAATTGGTCTGCTTTGAGCAGGGGGTTGGACTAGATGACCTCCTGAGGTCCCTTCCAACCCTGATATTCTATGATACACATCAACTTACCCTGAAACAGTCAAATGGGTTTTACTTCACTCCTGTTATTTCAGTGCAGGAACAACAACAACAACAAAAGAAAAGAAAAGAAAAGCAAACTACATCAAAACAGGCCATTTTCATTCTTAAATAAGAGTTGTCCATACACAGACTAGCACTGAAATAATAAAGGGTGTGAATTACAACTGATTTAGTTATTTTGATGGAAATTGTGTAGACCAGGAACTCAGTCATTATATCTAATGAAGGCTGACTTGATTAAATCTTTTGGTGATGTTGTATGAACACTGGATGCCTTTCTGGGAGATCTGCTTTAGTCAAACACAAGGTATTGAGTAACTAGATGAAATTATATGGCCTTTATTATACATAAGATCAGACTAGAAAATCTATGAAATACATATCTTTTCCAGCAAATAATATTAGACATTACAGAAGCTGGCATATACAGCTACGTTGTTTACAGAGCTCACAGCTTTTCCACCACTCTATTTATGATACCATCTTCACTTACCAGCAATACAGGAAGAACTGGATCAGACACTGAGATAAATCAGTAGCAAAGGAAAATACAGAGGAGTAGTTTAAATCAGTTGTCTTAGTAAAATCATTGGGCTTTATTGAGTTTAATCCTATTTATGAAATATTCAATCAGAGGAAAGATATCTGCTTTTGTGGGTGAAAGTTGAAATCACATGCTACCATAGGAGCTGCAGCACCTCCTATCTTGAAGTGGTTTCCATTCTATACAGGGTTTAGTTTGGTTCAATGGCTCTCAGCACCCCTGTATGCTACACCAATAAATATGGTAGCCTCAATAGGACATACCACCACTGAGGTACATCAGTACCAGATATGGACCCAACTCCAATGCACCTGATCCAGATATAGTGCCCTAGGGGCTCTGCTTTTGGATTCCTGATCAGGATTTTGGTATAACAAGGGAAGACATATCCCCAGGAAATCCATCCTGGGTTTTACACGGAGCCTGAAGCATGCTGGGGCAGGGCTCTGGAGGCAAAATTCTTTGCTTGTATAATTGCCATGGCTCCATTAAGTCAATGGAGCAATGCCAATATACACCAGTTGAGAGTGTGGTGCTGGAGTCTTTAGTCAGTGATGTGCAGATCCCCATTCAGTCCAGTTGTGTTCAATACAGCTTGTAGTTTATGTATGTTACTAGTGAGTCTCGGCAATGTATGGAGATCCTGGGAACTTTGGGACATATTACTTAACACTCAGTAATTTGGGAGAGTTTGCACTTTGCAGCTTGTCTACCAGATAGAGCTCTGATAACAAAAGTCCTTGTATGGCTGCATGATGCCCATGTAGGGTTGTTCTAGTTTGGCCCAAATGGCACCAACCACATTTCTGTTGAAAGCAGCTAGGGTTTCAGTATGTTCCTTTAAGGGAAAAGAAAGTATTTTTCTTTTTCTCCTCCATTTTGATGGAGGTTGAGATGTCTCGGAGGAAGATGCTCTTTCTTTTTATCAATTAGGAGCACACACACACTTTCTCCCACCCCTGCTCTGCTTTCCTCCCTGCTCCCCTCAGCTGCTGGTTTCAGACAAAGATGTGTGAGCGCTTTGATCTGCTTGGCAGCCACCACTGGGGGATTGGCTTAGAGGTTAATTACACACAGGCCATCTCCAGCTGTGGCAGGAAGCCATTTGAATGGAGAGGGAGCTGTCCCCTCTTCCCCCAGCTACACACTTCAAGGGGACAGGCAGCCAAGGAAGGTACCACTGCAACCCCTTTTGATATGACAAATGGTCTCCTTGCTGCCTCTGGTTCTTGTTTTGTTTGTCTAACTGATATTTGAAATATGGATGAGCTCTCAGTCCTGGGGACCTGTGCATTGTCTTAACTAAGCCTTTCCCTCTCCTTTTATTTTTTCTCCAGCTTGGATAGAACTTGAATGTTGCTCTCCTGTCTGTCTGTCTACATGTCGCTAGCTCTTATTTATTTATATGTACTTGTTGGAGGTCCCTCTCTTCCCATCTGTCCATCTCCCCGGGGACCCCATCCATCTATGTGCTCTGCCTGTCTAGGAGACACAGAGGAAGTAAGATTGCTAGAGCAGTAAGTTTTCTATCTGTTGCACAGGGAGGGGACCTAGTCAAACAAACAAGAGACAGTGTTGTCTAATGGTTAGAGGTTGAGACTGAGCATCAGGGTTTCTGTTCCACGCTCTGCCACTGACTCACAGTGTGATTTTGAAGTGACTCACTGTATGCCTTTGCACCTCAGTTTTCCCATCTGTATAAGAGGGAGTTACATTTATCTTCCTCCCTGGGCTATATTTTGGCTGAATTAATTCATGTTTTTCAAGTGCTTTGAGATCCTTGGCTAGTAAGTGCTGTAGAAGAGAAATCATTATTGTAATCCCCTCTGTGGGATTTAAATAGATTCTCAAAGGCAGGGTTTGGTTGGATTTTAGATATTGCTCTGATTGGTTCTCAGGTCTCTCACCTAGGTATCTGAGAATCGGTGAGGCTTGCTGCGGACACAGCTGAGTGAGCTACCTTGGGATGCAGCTGCAAACTTGGAACTAAACCCAGCTTTGGCAATGGGTTCATTAATGTTCACAAACCTTACAGCCAACTTGGACCCTGTTTGGAACAGATCTGGGTCAGAACCAGAACTCAGATCCAGCCCTCCCCCACTCTTTGGTGGATGCTTGCAATCCAAACCCCCATCCAGATCTCTATTTGTGGCACCTGTCACTAGATTGATAGTTTGAAGCAGACATCCACCTGTGTCAGGGTTTCACCTTCAAACTGCATGAAACTGACAGCTCCCACTGAAACTTGAACCTGAAACTCAAAGCAAAATTTGGTATGTGCAGTTGTGTATGTGTGTGCATGCAGAAGGAAGCATGAGATACGCCAATGAGACCCTGCCCCATGTCCTGTGCAGCTGCAAGCCCCACTCCAGAGCCTGGCAGCTGCGCCACAACGCCATCCAGAACCGCCTGGTGAAAGCCATCGCACCGCGCCTGGGGGAGGTCGCCGTGAACTGCGCCGTCCCCGGTACCGACAGCCCGCTGCGACCCGACGTAGTTGTCACCAACGAAACCCAGAAAAAGATCATCCTCGTCGACATCACGGTCCCCTTCGAGAATAGGTCCCCGGCCTTCCGAGAAGCCCGAGCTCGGAAACTGGAAAAATACGCCCCTCTGGCCGACACCCTGAGAGTGAAGGGCTACGAGGTGCAGCTGGACGCCCTGATCGTCGGAGCCCTGGGCGCTTGGGACCCCTGCAACGAGCGTGTGCTGCGGACCTGCGGGATCGGTAAACGCTACGCACGGCTCATGCGGCGCCTCCTGGTCTCGGACACCATCCGATGGTCCAGGGACATCTACATCGAGCACATCACCGGCCACCGACAGTACCAGGAGGAGGGAGCCGGTACGACCTTGTGCACACACTGTGGGAAAGAGACTGAGAGGCCTTCCCCATCGGAACACTGTGCACACACTGTGGGAAAGAGACTGAGAGGCCTTCCCCATCGGAACACTGTGCACACACTGTGGGAAAGAGACTGAGAGGCCTTCCCCATCGGAACACTGTGGGAAAGAGACTGAGAGGCCTTCCCTATCGGAACACTGTGCACACACTGTGGGAAAGAGACTGAGAGGCCTTCCCCATCGGAACACTGTGCACACACTGTGGGAAAGAGACTGAGAGGCCTTCCCCATCGGAACACTGTGCACACACTGTGGGAAAGAGACTGAGAGGCCTTCCCCATCGGAACACTGTGGGAAAGAGACTGAGAGGCCTTCCCCATCGGAACACTGTGGGAAAGAGACTGAGAGGCCTTCCCTATCGGAACACTGTGCACACACTGTGGGAAAGAGACTGAGAGGCCTTCCCCACCGGACCGTATGAACTGGAACCGTAATCCCACTGAACATTAAACCCCTCCAATGAGGGTAGACCCATCCCCACCCCCATATTCACTCACTGTACCCAGCATACTGAACATAGCCGTTGTGTGGATAACTTACCCCATATCTCGATGTCTGTACTCTGACCGGTTAAACTTTCCCCCCAGTCGGGGAGATTGCAGATTATTATGTGATCCTTGTTCCACCAGCTCCTAAATCGCATTTTGTACCCCTTGATAATCTGTACCTTATCCCCTGACAACCAGAAACTTCTATGCTTGAACTCTGTACCGTTGCTTATTTCAACATTATCTTAATAAAATGTCTGTGTGTGCAGATGTAAGCAGAGTCAGGATGAGCTCCACCCTGACATCTGGTGGTGAGGTGTGGCAAGTTGTGGAAAAGAACTTCAGGGGCTGATCTCATTTGCATAGGCACACCCACCCTGCCTAGAATGAGGCCACAGCTGTCCAAATGGTCACTTTGGCTGTTGTGGGATTCCCAGTGTCTCTGTTATTGGGGCAGGAAGAATAAATTGTTATTACCCTGATTATGGGAACTGTGCTTGGAACTGTACTTGGCCTTTTGTGATGATGGAGGGATTCACCATCAACTAAGTAGCACTCGCTAGGCAAGGGACATGGGTTCCAAAACTCTGTGAATTGAGAGAGGCTTGAGACAGGTATCAGTACCTGATGGTGTGGGTACCTTTGTGAGGGCCTGCAACAGCAATTGCACCTCTGTCTCTCTCCACTGTAGAATGTCAGAGCTAATTTTGGGTCTATTAAGAGTCTTGCTACAGGTACTGTGCTGGATTCATTTTGGCCTTATGGTGCACCAGCACTAAGGCTCCCACTACTATGAGCTGAAATCACTGAGCACTGTGTCAAGTAGTGGGGAGCCGGAAGATCTAGAGTGCAGTCATGCTGTTTGTGGATAGGCTGGTGGGGTGTTTGTGAGACGACCAGGCGAGCTGAGCTGAGCAGAGCCCTGTGGGGCAGTCAGCTTCAGGTCATGTAAGGTGCCCCTTACCTCTCCCCACCCCACAGAAAGGCACATTTTTAGCCAGACTGGGGAGTAACACTCTGTAGATGAACTTTTGAACTCTGGGGCTGGACTTTTTGGACTTTGGGTGGTTTGTGGATTTCTGGACTCAGGAGACATTTGGGTTCTGGGACTCAAGAACTGAGGGAAAGGATGTGGCCCAATTTGCTGGGGTGGGTCTTTGCTCATGGTTTGGTTAATGAACACTAGTTGTGGTGTTTCCCCAATTTAATGCTGACGTCATTTACCTCATGTTATTAAAGATTCTCTGCTACACCGAGACTCTGTGCTTGCCAGAGGGGAAGTATTGCCTCTTTGAGACGCCCAGGGGGTGTGTAAGATTTTCCCAGGTCACTGGGTGGGGGCTCGAGCCAGTTTTGCATTTGCTTTGATGAGAGGGAACCCCTGTGTACTGTACCTGGTCCTTGCTGCTATCAACTTGGCCTGGCAGAAGGGTTACACATATATCCTTCCCCATCCACCACCCAAACCTCCACACACTGCAGGGGCGGGGAAAGGGCTACTGCTTTGAGATTGCACTACCTGTCTTCAGGAGGCCTTGACAGCAGATTAGTTCACTGGGGGACACAGCTGGAGGGGTCTGCCCCAGGGCAGTAAGTATGTAGAAAGCGTGTGTCGCAGCCTGTCACAGAGTCCCTGGGCGATGCTCTGGAACTGCTCCCCATGAAGCCAGTCAGAACTCTGGGGCAGTCTCCTTTCTGTGAGCAGCCTGTCTTCAGGACACAAAGCTCACACAGCTTTCACCTTCCTGGGTCTGACCTCGGAGCATTCAGCATCCTCTGCCCCTCCATGCACTTCCCACAGCAAGTCCGCTCAGGCGGGGCTCCTGGGGAAGCCAGAGGGTCCTGCACCCCAACTTCACAGTCAGACGTGACTCTCAGCCAGCCAGTAACACAGGTTTATTAGACGACAGGAACATGGTCTAAAATAGAGCTTGCAGATGCAGAGAACAGGACCCCTCAGCTGGGTCCATTTTGGGGGGCAGTGAGCCAGATAACCACGTCTGCACTTCACTCCATGTCCCAGACAGCCCCAAACTGAAACTCCCTCCTCCCCTGGGCTTTGTTCCTTTCCCGGGCCAGGAGGTCACCTGATTCCTTTGTTCTCCAACCCTTCAGCTCTCACCTTGCAGGGGGGAAGGGCCCAGGCCATCAGTTGCCAGGCAACGGGGTGTCGGCCATTCTCTGTGTCCAGACCCCTGCACACACCTGCCCTCTAGGGCTCTGCAATGATCATACACCCTTACCCCACCACCTAGATACTTAAGAACTGCATAGGGGAAACTGAGGCACGCCCACACTATTCAGAGGAAACATTAAGAACAGTCCCACTTTGTCACACAGCCCCATTTCACTGGGCAAAGCCACAGCCTGCTCTGGACCTGTTGACCTGCTTGGGAAGCAGCTACCATCTGGGAGAAGTGATTGTTCTGTCCTGTGGGCCTTTCATAAATTTGTAATGAATAGGGACACTGCTAACATTTTACAAAACGCTGCTTCTCCCTGGGAGATGGGCAGAGCTGACACTTTGAAGCTGTTCCAGAATCAACATATCCAAAAATTAAACTAGTGGAAGGAGACCAGGCCATGGTGCGGGGAGAAGTCCCAGCACTGCAGACCACTGGTGGCAGGCAGTGACTCAGGAACTGTGGGGCTGTTTGAACTCCCAGAGAGCCCAGCTCTGCACCAGCATATAGCCAGGCAAGCCCATGACTGTCACTTGGTACAATGCATGAAGGGAGTGGGGGTAAACACAGGTTTTGGCCCTGTGCTGGGTAGTTATGTACCAGTGAAATGCTCCTTAACCCTTTGAGCCCTCACTGCTCCTCACTGAAGGGCTGCAACTGATTCCATGTGACTGGGCCATTCTCCTCCTTTCTGTGCCCCTAAGCAGGAACCCCATTTCCCAACTTGCCCCTGCTCCTTCCCTCTCTTAGCCTTTCCTGAGCTCCCCCTGAGCATCCAAACATAAGCCCCCCACCCTGCCCCACTAGCCCTCTCTGCCTGCCAGCCCCAGGCTGCCGCGCCCAGGCCCAGACCTCAGCAGCTCCCCCACCACATCCCCAGCAGAAGGTGGGAACTTGTATCTGGAGTGCAGGCTGAGGAAGGCACTAGCTGTTCCAAAGAGTCTCATCTTGCCCTGTCTCCCAGAAGCTCACCCACCTCTTCAGCAAATAACTCCAAACCCTAGGAAACTGACTAGCCCTCTGGATGCTGAGCTACTGTAGCCACCCTAAGGAAATGGGTGGGCACGAAGAGTAAAGGGATTACCATGCAGCCTGAACTACACTATAAAGGTGGAAAAAAACAACTATGGATAAATTCTGCCCTCAGATACACAGACAAGGTTCTTGCTGATTGTATCACAACATGCACACATGCATCTGAGGGCTGCAGGCACAGTCTGACCCTGCATGTTTAATCTATAATTACATGGTACTTGCCCTGTAAATAGCAGGCCACTGCAGATTCCTGGCTGCATCACAGCACTCCAGGATTGCAGTCCTGATTTTTCACCTGTCCTGTGGTTTCACCTGTCCATCAGGGCTTGCTCAGACCCTGGGTTTGGGTTTGGACCTCTCTCTGCCATGTTATTAAATGGCAAGACCCCAATTCATCTTGAAATGGGGCTGAGTCTGGCACATGACATAGCAATGTGCCTTCCTGATTTTAGCATTCTCAGCTATGGTTAGAGCAGCTCAGAAAGTTGCCCTGTGTTGCACCCCAGCTGTAAAGACCTCTGTGGACTTTACACCCACCTAGAATAGCTGGAAGATGAACACTGAGGTGGGAAAATTTTCAGACAACACAGAATTGCTTAGGTTAGTCAAGACTGCAGAAGATCGTGAGCAGAATGGTGGAAATAACAGATTTTTCAGTTCACTGGCAATTTCAAAAAGTTGGGGGGAAAAATCATTTTGGGTTGCGCCAAAAATGAACATTTTTGAAATTTTTGGTAAATCAAAAAGTCAACACACCATTTCTCTTTCAGACTGAACAAAATGTTTCATTTTGATTTCAACCTTTTTTTTTAACTTTTTTATTTCAATTACTTTAAAGGAAATTTTGACTTGAACAGTTATTTCAAACTGAAAAATTTAAATGTTTCATTTCAAAAGTGTCAAAATGCAATGTGATTTTTTTTCAGATGTATTTATTTATTTATTGAAAGTGAACAATTCAGTGAAACTGACATGAATTCATGAAAAAATAAAGGTTTTTCACCGAAAAAAGTTTGGGCCAAAATATTTCTCCCAGCTCTAATTGTGAGGAACTTCAGAGGATCCTAACTAAGGTACACAATGGCAGATGAACTCCAGTGTTCACAATGCACGGTAAAAACTATTGGAGGAATAACCTGAACTAATTTGACATATTGCTGGGTTCTAGAATAATTGTGAATGTTCAGGAAAGAGACCTGGGTGTCACACAACTCAGTGAAGATCTCTGCTCAGAGCACAGCAGTGGTCTAAAGCAAGCATACATTTAGGATTTATCATAAGAATGAGACAAAGAATAACAATGGAAGTATTTGAATGCCATTACATAAACCAATTGGATGCCCTCACCGGGTGTTGTGCTCATGTCTAGTCACCATATCTCAAAGAGGATGAAGCAGAAATGGAGGAGCTTCCAAGACAAGTGACAAAAGTGCTGAGAAGCCTGCAAGAGGCTGCTGGATGGAGAGAGCTCAGATAGCATAAAGGAGGTGGAAATAGCTCTTGAGGAACAGTGGTGTTCCTATACTGGCGTAGAGCTGATAGAGCCATTCTGATTACATCTCCTGCTTTCCAGTCCCGCCAGCCTTGCAGGCCCTAATATGAAGGGTGTTCCGGGGCTGAGGGTCTCTTAATGGAAGAAGAGGGACTAAACATTCAGCAGTCTGGTTGCCCATGGTCCCTTGAGGATAAGTTAGAGCAGCTAAGACACTGAGGCCCACCCTTGCACAGCGCCAGGCACAAAGGTGGATTCAAAGCATCTGCCCCGCCTCACTGTTCCTGCCCCAAGTGAAAGAATGGATAAGATAAGAAGTGGGGCCAGAAATAGATGGGTAAAACTAAGGAGGATCTGGAGACTAAGGGGCTGAGGGTCTTGCCCCGACACAACTCCATGCAGAGAGGCTCCTGCCACTGCTACCTGTTCTGTACTTGAAGATAAGGCTATAATCAATCCAGCACCTTTCACCAGCACTAAATTCACTTTATAAAACCCACAGGCTTTCTTTCTCCTCTTCTCTGTGCAACTCCACACAACTCCCACTTATGCTGCACACATAACAAAGGGAGCTAGGCTGCAGACCCACTTAACAAAGGAATAAGGAACGGGCAGCATGGAAGTGCCAGCATTTGAGAGCTCTCGCTGCACTCAGACCAGCTTCAGAAAACACACAGTCTTTACCAAAACCCATTAAACACTCATCCGCTGTGTTTTCCTGTTTTCTCTCCAGTCTTCCCAGATATTTGCAATCCAGGGAATCTAACTAGCCTGCTTAGTCTGCCAGCTTGCTCCAGCCACATCACAGCCTAGGTAATCACAGATCCTGCCCCCCCCCGCCACCCACCCACCCACCCACACTACAATGGTGATTTTATGTGTGTGACATTTCTTGGGCATCAGCCAATTATCTAAAAAGGAGAAAACAAAACAAAACTGAGTCAACAGTGCGCCCTTGTTGCCAAGAAGGCCAATGGCATTTTGGGGTGTATAAGTAGGGGCATTGCCAGCAGATCAAGGGACGTGATCGTTCCCCTCTATTCGACATTGGTGAGGCCTCATCTGGAGTACTGTGTCCAGTTTTGGGCCCCACACTACAAGAAGGATGTGGAGAAATTGGAGAGAGTCCAGCGAAGGGCAACAAAAATGATTAGGGGACTGGTACACGAGTTATGAGGAGAGGCTGAGGGAACTGGGATTGTTTAGTCTACGGAAGAGAAGAATGAGGGGGGATTTGATAGCTGCTTTTAACTACCTGAAAGGTGGATCCAAAGAGGATGGATCTAGACTATTCTCAGTGATAGCAGATGACAGGACAAGGAGTAATGGTCTCAAGTTGCAGTGGGGGAGGTTTAGGTTGGATATTAGGAAAAACTTTTTCACTAGGAGGGTGGTGAAAACTGGAATGCGTTACCTAGGGAGGTGGTGGAATCCCCTTCCTTAGAAGTTTTTAAGGTCAGGCTTGACAAAGCCCTGGCTGGAATGATTTAGTTGGGATTGGTCCTGCTCTGGGCAGGGGGTTGGACTAGATGGCCTCCAGAGGTCCCTTCCAACTCTGTTATTCTATGATTCTATGATTCTATGAAAAGATGCCAAAGCAATTCAGGGGGAGTCTGGGGGCAAATCTTGTCTAATGTGAAAGTTTGCAGGGTTTGTGGGCAATGGGATGGAAAGGAAAGGAGGCATGCTTTTCCAAACCCATAGCAAAATTGCCAGCATTGCTTTGTAATTAGCAGTTGCTAAAGGCCAGATCCTCAGCCCACTGAAGTGAATGGGAGTCTATATTAGATAGACCCTGCTCAAACTTTTCATAGTGTGGACCACTTCCTAACAGAGACATTGTCTCCTGGATACCTCCCTTCCTACTGCATCCCCCTCCCCCGCCCTTCCCCACAACCCGCCTATTCCCAATTGTGAAATCCACCTCCCCTCGTCCATTCACAATTTCACAGATACATCACCTCTCCCAGTCTTTTGTTCTTGTAACATGTGTCAGGGGCACCTAAGGCTTTGGAAAGGTAATCTTATTTTTATAAAATTCCAAATACATAAATTAACAAATGAACATTCCTAGGGCACCTACAGCAGTTGGCTGCGTGGAATGTAATTTTAATAAAGTATATAATGCTTCTTTGGGGCTGTTTTTAAATGCAGTTTCATAGCTGGAAAGAAAGAAGAGGATCCAGCACCATGTGACCAGTTTAATAAACATTCAGGAAGTGGGTATGTCAGGAGAGAAAGCCCAGTGTTTTTTATTAATTGCATGGAACTCTCAGCTCAGTCTGCTCAGGTTTATGGAAATATTAGTTCTCACTGGGCATGCTCAGAGCTTAGCATTGTCATTACCACACTAACATCGCATCATCTTATTTTCATTAAAAAGAAAAGGAGGACTTGTGGCACCTTAGAGACTAACAAATTTGTTTGAGCATAAGCTTTCGTGAGCTACAGCTCACTTCATTGGATGCATTCATTGTCACTCCCATGTTAGGAGGTTGCCAAGCAGACTTTCCCATTTTATTTCCGTGACAGATCTGTTGTGTCTCACTCACATGGGTAAGAGGATCAATTTGAACATGCTGCATGGATTAAACATCAATGGCTTTTCATTCTTTCAATTAAGCACTCATCCCACATGTTCACTATGACAATGGAATAATCCCTTACAGATCTGGCCTGAGTACTCCCAATCCAGGGAGTGGGGCTATATTGGCTGATGTGCATTGTCCCCCAACTTTACCAGCGGTCTGATTCGCAGACAGGCTGAGCACCCCTGTGGGCACTGACCACTTCCAAAAATCAAGCCCCCCACCTTCTGATTCTTCTCTAAATCCAATTCAGAACTGCACAGCTCCCTGTCTTCTGGGGCCAGATCAAGAAAATGAGTCTCCTGCAAAACCATGCTGCTGAGACCCAAAGCTCACTGTGTGTCTGTCATCTTGGCCACATGGGGAACAAACTGGCGATCGCCAGAGCCAAAAGCATAAGCCTCTATGCTTGAGCTAGGCTCACTGTGTGGTGACTAAGAGACTCCCATCCTTTGCAGCTCAGGCAGTGGGGAGGAATACATAGCACACACTGAACAACGGGCCACGCACCCTTCTCCCTACTGCTTGCCCCAAACTCCTACACATGGACAACTGGACGGATTCATTCACAGAGTTGGGGGTGGGTGAGGATAGATGATGTGTTCTGAACTAGGCAGGAGTCAAGGAGCTGTGCTTCATTTCAAGCTCATTTGAGCAGCAGAGGGTTGGAAATTCAGTTGACAGGCAAAAGCAGTTCATGTTTTTTTCAAATTTTCAAAAGTTTTTGTCAAATAGGTTTTTTTCTCCATTTTTTTTCACCAGTTGGTCAAAATTTTAATTCCAAATTTCCCTAACATTTTTCCACTAACATTTTTAAAAAATTTCCCTTGACAAAAAAAAAATTGTCTTCTGTTTTCAAACCAGCTGTGGTTTGGGGGGGGTTCATGCACCAGTTAGGAGAGATTGCTGGGGAAAGAAGTGGAGAGAGGAGTGAGGTAGAATTCAAAGGGAAATATTAGCCCAGTGGGATTTTGCTGGGAGTTACACGTGTGCAGTTCGCCTTTGCCCACAATTACCAATGACAATGTGTATGTGCAGAAAGCTGGAGGTCAAGGAGCTCTGGCTCTGTGGAGTTAGAGATGTCAATGGTGCCAGCAGCAGTGGCTGGTTCACAGAAATGATGGTATCATTCATCAGTGATTGTAATACAAACAAACCAACAGCCATTGGCATCTGCAAGTGCCCCCTTCTTCCTACCATGGGGCTGCTTGCTGCGTCCCCCTTCTTACAGCACCCAATGCAAGCTTCTATTTCAGGTGTTCCTTCCCCACAGTCCCCCATGCATCTCCCCCTTTGCTAGGTTTCATGGCATACAGAGACCATTCCATTTTAAAAAATTAAAACAACATACTCTTGCTGGAAAGTTGCGGAATATCACTGCTTTATATATTAGAATTCAGAATGTTAACACACAAGAATCCTAAACAGAGAGAGACAAAGCAGGCTGCTCCCTAAACCAGATAGCTTAGATTAAGGTGGAGTGAGTTGTGCCTGTCTGTCTGCAGACTGATTGCTGAAAGATCCAGTTAGCACACTTCCCTACAAAACCCCATGCCTGCAAGCATGACCAGGAGAGCCCCCTTCTGGAAGTGATGGTTTCCAATTCCAACAGTCCTCCAAACATCACATCCTTCTCCCCAGGAGGATTCTTGTGTCAGATGCTTTTCACCTCTTGTTCCCACCTGCTCTTGCTTCTAATGCACCTTCCACTCTAGTTTTGTTTCCAGTGCCCTTTATCCCTTGATGAAGCTACTTTCTTTGAACAAGCTCTGGACAATAATAGCTACCTCCCTGGCCAGTTGCTCCCTTACAGGACAAAGTAGTTTTGAGAGGCAGGCTGAAGGTCTGGGAGAATGGCCCAGGAGGATGAAAATGAGACCTGTTGGGAGCCAGCACCTGTTTGGGGCTCTCTTGCCAGGGAGAGAGGAGTTAATTTCTTGGAGCAGTGAATCCTGTTTTTGCAGTAATGAGTAGTGGAGTGTGCAGATCTGTGTGTGATTATTACCTGTTTATTTTTTCATGACGCCTCTCAGCTGTGTGTGACTCTAGTGTCATCATCCGTAAACACACTAATTTAACCATTACTTTGGAACTGTGCTTGTCTGCTCCAGAGATGTGACACCTGTCCTCCAGAAAGCCCCAGGAGTGACAAAATGAAGCACAACACTGCTCTGCTTTTCTTTGACTAGACTTTTCCCCCTCTTCACTTTCCCTCTTCTTTTGCTTCGTTTCCATTTCATTTCTCTTCTGTTCCGTGCATGCTGTGGGCGGGGGAGGTGTTGGCTTCCCTTTTCTCCTAATTTCTCATTCCTCCCACCTTTTCCTGCCCCTGTCCCTCTACACTACAGACACATTCATCTCAGGCTGGAAGACCATCACTTCCACAACCACAGCCTACTGGTTTTTGGGAACTCCAGATCACATAGATGGTTACAGTTTAACTTCAGCTGCAGTCTGAAATGAGCCTTTCAAGGCATTTCCATGATAGCCCAGTAGACCCAGAAATCTTTAACATCTTAGCCTCCACCATACCCCTTTTAGTCCTATCTGGCCTCTCAGGATACTGTGACGTACATTTCTATAGGGCCTTTCATTCAGAAGCAAACTATGGTCTTGACTTTCAGCAGGAGTGTCTGCTTTTGCAGGCACAAATTTTACCCACAAATAATTGCAGCCACAACAAATTGTGGGCAAAAATGGTAGCCCTTGGGCACCTGGCTCCCCGATGTACCAGTGCGAACAGATGTCTGGCCACCACTATTCAGTGCAGGCACAAAGTTACACATTCAGTGGTTTGTAGATGCCAGTCTGTGATGGAATTGAGGACTGGCTGAGAATCAGGCCCTATAGACACAAGGTCTGGAAGGATTTCTTAGGCCAGGACTATGCTAAAAAGTTAAGTCAACCCAGCTATGTCTCTTAGGGGGTGTGAAAAATCCACACTTCTGAGCAATGCAGTTAAGCCGACCTAACACCCAGTGCAGATAGTGCTAGGCTGATGGAAGAATTCTACCAGGGACCTTGATACGGTCTACCAAGGAGGTGGATTAACAACAGTGATGGGAGAACCTCTTCTCTTACTGTAGTGGGGGGCTGCACTCCAGGGTGGGAGCTGAGCAGTTGAAGTGTAGACATAGCCTTAGGACTGGTCTACACTACCTCAGTAAGTCGATCTAAGTTACACCAATAACGTCACTGAAGTAGACATAGCTAGATTCACTTACTGTGGTGTCTACACTGCGCTGTGTCGATGGAAGATGCTCTCCCGCCGACTTCTCTTACGCTTCTTGGGGAGGAGGAATAAAATGTAACCTTTCTGCCAGTTGGAGTGGGCAGCAAGAAGGGCCAGGTTCAATATCTAGAGGGTTCCTTTTCAACAGTAACACAGAACTGGCTTGAGCCAGTAACCTGGGAAAATTTCACACTACCCTCTGGGTGCCTCTAAGAGGCAATTCTTTCCCTCTCGCAAGCACAGAGCCTGAGGTGGAAAGAGTTTTTCTTTAATAAAAGTAAACCAACTTTAATCTTGGAAAACAGCACAAGTGGTATTCACAGACATAAAGCGGTATTCACAAACATAAAAGCATGAACAAGACACCCACACCAGAGTACGCTCGGCAGTGTCTTTTGCTTCAGGTTCTTGAGTCCAACACCAAAGTTCCTGTAGTGTGCCCCCCCCATTAACACGCCAATCACAGTTGTTTTCCGTGGTCAGTGCAGACCCAGAGTTCAAAGATGATACACACATATAGACAGCATAGTCATAACCAGCAAACCAGCATGAATTCTCCTCCTGCTGTGGCCGGGGGGAGGGGGAAGCCACCTTGTTCGCTCCACTGTCCAGGCTTCCGCCATCCACTGCTCCCATCAGCCGCTCCCGCTGTCTGCGTGCTTGCCACTTCTTCCAGCCACCCATCAGTCACCTGGTGCTGCCACTCTGCTGTGACCTCTGTAGGTCAGTCTCTTAGTGATTTTTAACTCTTAGCAGGCTGGGGTAGAAACATAGCCCCACCACGAGTGATTTAAAATAACAAAAAAGTTCCTAATGAAGCCCATTTAGCTCTGTCTTTGAACAGTGAGGAGGAACAGGTTAAACCAGACCAGAGACCCTTAGGGAGAGTCCACACCTTCTGAGTAGGACACCTGTCTTCACCTCTCTTATTTTCACAGGTGTCTAGCATTTGAGCCTCTGGCTAAACTAGGCCCTAGGGGGGAGGGATAGCTCAGTGGTTTGAGCATTGGCCTGCTAAACCTGGGGTTGTGAGTTCAATCCTTGAGGGGGCCATTTAGGGATCTGGGGCAAAAATTGGGGCTTGGTCCTGCTTTGAGCAGGGGGTTGGACTAGATGACCTCCTGAGGTCCCTTCCAACCCTGATATTCTATGATTCCTTTCAGCTGAGGGTGACCCCCTCATATGGGACAGATTAAGCACAGTTCTACCCCTCTTTGTTCACACAATAAAGGCAAGAACATTGACAACATTTCACTATCCCTGCATTCAATAAAGTGATTTGTAAAACAAAACCAGCCAAAGTTGATCACTTTGAGCAATATACTGCTCTATCTGCTAGATATCTAAGCCCTGGTCTACACTAGGACTTTAGGTCGAATTTAGCAGCGTTAAATCGATCTAAACCTGCACCCGTCCACACGATGAAGCCCTTTATTTCAAAATAAAGGGCTCTTAAAATCGATTTCCTTACTCCACCCCTGACAAGTGGATTAGCGCTTAAATCGGCCTTGCCGGGTCGAATTTGGGGTACTGTGGACACAATTCGACGGTATTGGCCTCCGGGAGCTATCCCAGAGTGCTCCATTGTGACCGCTCTGGACAGCACTCTCAACTCAGATGCACTGGCCAGGTAGACAGGAAAAGAACCGCGAACTTTTTAATCTCATTTCCTGTTTGGCCAGCGTGGCAAACTGCAGGTGACCATGCAGAGCTCATCAGCAGAGGTGACCATGCTGGAGTCCCAGAATCGCAAAAGAGCTCCAGCATGGACTGAACGGGAGGTACGGGATCTGAGCGCTGTATGGGGAGAGGAATCCGTGCTATCAGCACTCCGTTCCAGTTTTCGAAATGCCAAAACCTTTGTCAAAATCTCCCAGGGCATGAAGGACAGAGGCCATAACAGGGACCCGAAGCAGTGCGGCGTGAAACTTAAGGAGCTGAGGCAAGCCTACCAGAAAACCAGAGAGGCGAACGGCCGCTCCGGGTCAGAACCCCAAACGTGCCGCTTCTGTGATGAGCTGCATGCCATTTTAGGGGGTTCAGCCACCACTACCCCAGCCGTGTTGTTTGACTCCTTCAATGGAGATGGAGGCAACACGGAAGCAGGTTTTGGGGACGAAGAAGATGATGATGATGATGATGAGGTTGTAGATAGCTCACAGCAAGCAAGCGGAGAAACCGGTTTTCCCAACAGCCAGGAACTGTTTCTCACCCTGGACCTGGAGCCAGTACCCCCCAAACCCACCCAAAGCTGTTTCCTGGACCCGGCAGGCGGAGAAGGGACCTCCGGTGAGTGTACCTTTTAAAATACTATACATGGTTTAAAAGCAAGCATGTGAAAGGATTACTTTGCCCTGGCATTCGCGGCTCTCCTGGATGTACTCCCAAAGCCTTTGCAAAAGGTTTCTGGGGAGGGCAGCCTTATTGCGTCCTCCATGGTAGGACACTTTACCACTCCAGGCCAGTAACACGTACTCGGGAATCATTGTACAACAAAGCATTGCAGTGTATGTTTGCTGGCGTTCAAACAACATCCGTTCTTTATCTCTCTGTGTTATCCTCAGGAGATTGAGATATCATTCATGGTCACCTGGTTGAAAAAGGGTGCTTTTCTTCAGGGGACACTCAGAGGAGCCCGTTCCTGCTGGGCTGTTTACCTGTGGCTGAACAGAAATGTTCCCCGCTGTTAGCCATGGGGAGGGGGGAGGGTTGAGGGGGTAGCCATGCGGTAGGGGGAGGCAAAATGCGACCTTGTAACGAAAGCACATGTGCTATGTATGTAATGTTAACAGCAAGGTTTACCCTGAAAGAATGTAGCCACTGCTTTATAAAATGTGTCTTTTTAAATACCGCTGTCCCTTTTTTTTTCTCCACCAGCTGCATGTGTTTCAAGGATCACAGGATCTTCTCCTTCCCAGAGGCTAATGAAGATTAGAAAGAAAAAAAAACGCACTCGTGATGAAATGTTCTCTGAGCTCATGCTGTCCTCCCACACAGAGCACAGACGAATGCGTGGAGGCAAATAATGTCAGAGTGCAGGAAAGCACAAAATGACCGGGAGGAGAGGTGGCGGGCTGAAGAGAGTAAGTGGCGGGCTGAAGACAGGGCTGAAGCTCAAATGTGGCGGCAGCGTGATGAGAGGAGGCAGGATTCAATGCTGAGGCTGCTGGAGGACGAAGCCAGTATGCTCCAGTGTATGGTTGAGCTGCAGCAAAGGCAGCTGGAGCACAGACTGCCACTACAGCCCCTGTGTAACCAACCGCCCTCCTCCCCAAGTTCCATAGCCTCCACACCCAGACGCCCAAGAACGTGGTGGGGGGGCCACCGGCCAACCAGCCACTCCGCCACAGAGGATTGCCCCAAAAAAAGAAGGCTGGCATTCAATAAATTTTAAAGTTGTAAACTTTTAAAGTGCTGTGTGGCATTTTCCTTCCCTCCTCCACCACCCCTCCTGGGCTACCTTGGTAGTCATCCCCCTATTTGTGTGATGAATGAATAAAGAATGCATGAATGTAAAGCAACAATGACTTTATTGCTTCTGCAAGCAATGGATTAAAGGGAGGAGGGGAGGGTGGTTAGATTGCAGGGAAGTAGAGTGAACCAAGGGGCGGGGGGTTCATCAAGGAGAAACAAAGAGAACTTTCACACCGTAGCCTGTCCAGTCAAGAAACTGGTTTTCAAAGCTTCTCTGATGCGTACCGCGCCCTCCTGTGCTCTTCTAACCGCCCTGGTGTCTGGCTGCGCGTAACCAGCAGCCAGGCGATTTGCCTCAACCTCCCACCCCGCCATAAACGTCTCCCCCTTACTCTCACAGATATTGTGGAGCACACAGCAAGCAGTAATAACAGTGGGAATATTGGTTTTGCTGAGGTCTAAGTGAGTCAGTAAACTGCGCCAGCGCACCTTTAAACGTCCAAATGCACATTCTACCACCATTCTGCACTTGCTCAGCCTGTAGTTGAACAGCTCCTGACTACTGTCCAGGCTGCCTGTGTACGGCTTCATGAGCCATGGCATTAAGGGGTAGGCTGGGTCCCCAAGGATACATATAGGCATTTCAACGTCCCCAACAGTTATTTTCTGGTCTGGGAATAAAGTCCCTTCCTGCAGCTTTTGAAACAGACCAGAGTTCCTGAAGATGCGAGCGTCATGTACCTTTCCCGGCCATCCCACGTTGATGTTGGTGAAATGTCCCTTGTGATCCACCAGAGCTTGCAGCACTATTGAAAAGTACCCCTTGCGGTTTATGTACTCGCAGGCTTGGTGCTCCGGTGCCAAGATAGGGATATGGGTTCCGTCTATGGCCCCACCACAGTTAGGGAATCCCATTGCAGCAAAGCCATCCACTATGACCTGCACATTTCCCAGGGTCACTACCCTTGATATCAGCAGATCTTTGGTTGCGTGGGCTACTTGCATCACAGCAGCTCCAACAGTAGATTTGCCCACTCCAAATTGATTCCCAACTGACCGGTAGCTGTCTGGCATTGCAAGCTTCCACAGGGCTATCGCCACTAGCTTCTCAACTGTGAGGGCTGCTCTCATCTTGGTATTCATGCACCTTAGGGCAGGGGAAAGCAAGTTACAAAGTTCCATGAAAGTGCCCCTACGCATGCAAAAGTTTCGCAGCCACTGGGAATCGTCCCAGACCTGCAACACTATGCGGTCCCACCAGTCTGTGCTTGTTTCCTGAGCCCAGAATCGGCGTTCCACAGCATGAACCTGCCCCATTAGCACCATGATGCATGCATCGGCAGGGCCTATGCTTTCAGAGAAATCTGTGTCCATGTCCTCATCACTCATGTCACCGCACTGATGTCGCCTACTCGCCCGATATCACTTTGCCAGGTTCTGGTGCTGCATATACTGCTGGATAATGCGTGTGGTGTTTAATGTGCTCCTAATTGCCAAAGTGAGCTGAGCGGCCTCCATGCTTGCCTTGGTATGGTGTCCGCACAGAAAAAAGGCGCGGAACGATTGTCTGCCATTGCTCTGACGCAGGGAGGGGCGACTGACAACACGGCTTACAGGGTTGGCTTCAGGGAGCTAAAATCAACAAAGGGGGTGGCTTTACATCAAGGAGTATTTCAGGCAGGACTTCACGGAGGGTTCCAATAAGAAATGGAGCACCTAAGTTATTGTTCTTATTGGAACAATGAGGTTAGTCTGGCCTCTGATTGATACATGGCTAGATTTACCTTGCTGCACCTTCTCTGTGAGTGACTGCAGTGTGACCTAGAGGAATGAGTCCCCTAGACGGGGTTGGGGGGGGTGGAAGCAAATGAGTACAAAACAAATCTGGTCTATTTCTTGTTTTGATCCACTCCATCTATCTTTTACATCTTTGGCTGGCAGCAGACGGTGCAGAAGGACTGCATGCCATCCACATCTCATGGCTGCCCGGCAGAAGATGATGCAATAGGACTGCTAGCAATCCGTATCGCCTGCCTGCTCACCATAAGACGGTTCAATAGGACTGACTGCAGGACTAAAGAGAATGACCTGGTCAAGTCACTCCAAATTTAGTCCCTGCGCCCTTGTCTGCCCAGGCGCTCCTGGCCGACGTGGCCAGGAGCACCTCGGACATGACGAGGACGGCTACCAGTCGTACTGTACCGTCTGCTGCCACAAGGCAAGGGGTTGATGCTGCTGTGTAGCAATGCAGTACCACGTCTGCCAGCACCCAGGAGACATAGGGTGACGGTTACCTGAGCTGGCTCCATGCTTACCGTGGTATGGTGTCTGCACAGGTAACTCAGGAAAAAAGGCACGAAACGATTGTCTGCCCTTGCTTTCACGGAGGGAGGGAGGGAACGGGGGCCTGAAGATATGTACCCAGAACCACCCGTGACAATGTTTTAGCCCCATCAGAGTGCTCCATTGTGACTGCTCTGGACAGCACTCTCAACTCAGATGCACGATTGTTTGCCATTGCTCTGACGCAGGGAGGGGCGACTGACAACACGCTTACAGGGTTGGCTTCAGGGAGCTAAAATCAACAAAGGGGGTGGCTTTATATCAAGGAGTATTTCAGGCAGGACTTCACGGAGGGTTCCAATAAGAAATGGAGCACCTAAGTTATTGTTCTTATTGGAACAATGAGGTTAGTCTGGCCTCTGATTGATACGTGGCTAGATTTACCTTGCTGTACCTTCTCTGTGAGTGACTGCAGTGTGACCTAGAGGAATGAGTCCCCTAGACAGGGGAGGGGGGGAAGCAAATGAGTACAAAACAAATCTGGTCTATTTCTTGTTTTGATCCACTCCATCTATCTTTTACATCTTTGGCTGGCAGCAGACGGTGCAGAAGGACTGCAAGCCATCCACATCTCATGGCTGCTTGGCAGAAGACGGTGCAATACGACTGCTAGCCATCCTCATCTCTTGCCTGCCCGGCAGAAGATGGTTCAGTACGACTGCTAGCAATCCGTGTTGCCTGTCTGCTCACCATAAGACGGTTCAATAGGACTGACTGCAGGACTAAAGAGAATGACCTGGTCAAGTCACTCTAAACTTAGTCCCTGCACCCATGTCTTGCCAGGTGCTCCTGGCCGATGTGGCCAGGAGCACCTCGGACATGACAATGATGGCTACCAGTCATATTGCACCGTCTGCTGCCAGAAGGCAATGGGTTGCTGCTACTGTGTCTGCCAGCACCCAGGAGACATAGGGTGACGGTTACCTGAGCGGGCTCCATGCTTGCCGTGGTATGGCGTCTGCACAGATAACTCAGGAAAAAAGGCGCGAAACGATTGCCTGCCCTTGCTTTCACAGAGGGAGGGAGGGAACGAGGGCCTGACGATATGTACCCAGAACCACCCGAGACAATGTTTTAGCCCCATCAGGCATTGGGATCTCAACCCAGAATTCCAATGGGCAGCGGAGACTGCGGGAACTGTGGGATAGCTACCCACAGTGCAACACTCCGGAAGTCGACGCTAGCCTCGGTACTGTGGAAGCACTCCGCCGAGTTAATGCACTTAATGCACTTAGAGCGTTTTCTGTGGGGACACACACACTCGAATATATAAAACCGATTTCTAAAAAACCGACTTCTATAAACTAGACCTGATTTCGTAGTGTAGACATACCCTTAGAAGAGTAGGTGTGTTCATGTAAATACAGTTTGCTCCTGAAGTCTCTCCCCCTCCCATTTAGCTGTCAGGGGAGAGTTCCTTCAGACCCTGCTTACACACAAATCCATGGGAGAGCGCTCTCTCATCAATTCAGCATATTTTCACCAGACCTGCTAAATTGACACTACTGCATTGATTGCAGCAGTGCTGATTTAGCTGGTAGTGTAGACGTGGCCTCTGTCATCCAAGTTTTAGACTGGAAACACCTACACTCCCCAGAATCTCCATGTTCAAAATCTAGCAAGGCTAACACAGCCTTTCCCCCCTGCCAGGCAGATACACAGAGGTGGGAAAGATTATTGACATAATATGGGATCGTATAGATCATTGTTGCAACCAAGGTCCTGTAGTGGCACCAAATCTTGTATAAAGGGGGTCAAATAAGGTGTCTAAGACAAGGTTATGGTTTGCTTGTTATGACTATGCTGTCTATATGTGTATATCATTTTTGTAGTTAAAGTTATGAATACTGGCTCTTGTCAGGGTTCCCTCCCCATTCTAAACTCTAGGGTACAGATGTGGGGACCCGCATGGAAGACCCCCGAAGCTTATTTCTACCAGCTTAGGTTAAAACTTCCCCGAGGCACAAATTCTTTGCCCTTGGAGGGTATGCTGCCACCACCAAGTGATTTAACAAAGAATCAGAGAAAGGACCCCACTGAGTTCCTATTCCCCCAAAATATCCCCCCAAGTCCTTACACCCCCTTTCCAGGGGAGGCTTGAGAAAACAATCCTAACCAATTGGTTACAAAGTGATCACAGATCCAAGGGTCTTAGGACAATAGAGAAATCAGTCAGGTTTTTAAAAGAAGAATTTTATTTTTTAAAAGAGTTAAAAATCATCTCTGTAAAATCAGGATGGAAAATAACTTTACAGGGTAACAAAAGATTCAAAAACACAGCAGAACTTCCTCTAGGCTTAGTTTCAAGGTTACAAAAAACAGGAATAAACCTCCCTCCAGCAAAGGAAAAATTCACAAGCAGAACAAAAGATAATCTAACAAGCCTTGCCTGGCTTTTACTTACAATTTTTGTAATATGAGAGACTTTTAGGATGGTTTATAGAAGAAGGAGTTTTCTGACCTGATGCTTCTCTGCTTTCCAAGAGAACACACACAACAAAACCTCCCCCACCCAATATTTGAAAGTATCTTCTTTCTCCATTGGTCCTTTTGGTCAGGTGCCAACTAGGTTATTTGAGCTTCTTAACCCCTTACAGGTAAGGAGGAATTCTAGGCTACCCTTAGCAGTATGGTTATGACAGCTCTCTACTGTCTGTATTTCAAACTTATGCTATGCTTCTGAGTGACACTCCAGACAAGTTGGTGTCAGCTCTGCCTAGCCTGCTTGATGGCCCATTAAGGACCATCAGCTATACAGCTGACTCATTGAGAGAAGGCAGATACACCTTGTGACTCAGCAAAGTATGCAGGGACTTGCCCATGTGATTCCAAACTCCATTTTGCTGTAATTTTCCACAGTAAGAACAAAGAAGTGTTCTTACCCCTGGAAAAGAGTATAAAAGGCTGATGCCTCATCTCCATCTTGTGTTCAAGGTTAGTGGGATTTGAGTCAGCTGACCCAAGTTAGGGAAGCCTGGGCTTGAGCATCTACATCAGAGGTTGGCAACCTGCGGAATGCGTGCCAAAGTTGGCACGCGATCCGATTTTTACTGGCATGCTGCTGCCAGCAGGGGTCCCGGCTGCCGGCCCTGCTCAGCCCGTTGCCTGCCTGGGTGAATGGAACCCCAGGCCAGCAGCGGGCTGAGTGGAGCCGGCTGCCAGGACCCCGGCTGGCAGGAGCTGGCGGACGGAATCCCAGACCGGCGGTGGGCTGAGCTGCTCAGCCTGCCAGCGGTCTGGGGTTCTGTCCGCCAGCCTCACTCAGCCCGCTGATGGTCTGGAGTTCCGGACGCTGGCCCCTTGCCAGCCAGGGTCTCGACCGCCAGCCCCGCTCAGCCTGCTGCCAGCCTAAGTGAACGGAAACCCCGGCTGGCAGCAGGCTGAGAGGGGCTGGCGGCTGGGACACTGGCTGGCAGGAGCCGGCGGAACCCCAGACTAGCAGGGGGTGAGCCGTTGCTGGTCTGGG
Source organism: Chelonia mydas (assembly GCF_015237465.2). Taxonomy (NCBI): domain Eukaryota; kingdom Metazoa; phylum Chordata; order Testudines; family Cheloniidae; genus Chelonia; species Chelonia mydas. Next base: position 56,548,210 of record NC_057855.1, read on the forward strand.
GATCTGTCCACCACCCAGCACAGCCCGCTGACAGTCTGGGATTCTGGCCACCGTCCCCTTGCCAGCCGGGGTCCGGGCCATCTGCCCCGCTCAGCCTGCTGCCGGCCTGGGATACCAAGCGCCGGCCCCGCTCACCTCTCTGCTGGTCTGGGGTTCCAGCCGCCCGGCCCCCTGCCAGCCAGGGTCCGGGCCTCTGGCCCTGCCAGCCCTTCTGCTTGGAATAAAGAAAAATGTAGATGGAGTGAAGGATACTGTAGGTCTAGCTAGCCTTTTCTATTGCCTCCTTTTGCAAACACTGTAGAAACCTACCCCTTCAATCTGACACCTTCTCTTCAATAATGACATCACAAGAGAATCTATGGGAGCAGGTGAAGTACAGGATGAATGGTTCAGCTAGCTCTAGTAGCTATTTACCTATACCAATAGGGAAGGTGGCTACAGACTACAAATCAAAACCTAGCACACTTGTAGTGACAGCTTTTGTAAAGATACATTCAAAAGTCAAAAGACATGTTTAAAAATGAATCATTGCTATGCCTAGCCCTTGACTCACCAGTGACATCTATGCATTTCTCAGAGAGGAGGATTTTTTCCAGTTGGGGTGAGATCCTCACACCTGCTCTAGCCCATTTACACTGCATAACAAGGCCAGAGCAGAGTAAAGGGGCCCAGTTCTTGAGCTGAGGGAAAATTCACTGCAGGCAGGCACTGCAGAAGACAGAACCTGCTCAATCACTGGCATAGGAGTGTGTGCTGGGTCTGGTGAGGTAGGGCTGTGGCATACAGCTCTGCAGAGATTTCAGGCATGGCTGAAGTCTGTAAGGCAGTCTGCGGAAGTTCTTGTTACTCAGATAGGTCCCCAAGACTGTCTAGGTTATGCCAGGAGCTGTTCCAGCCCCTATAGCACCGCAGGATTGTGAGGGCTCAAAGGTGATTTAAAGCCACCTAAGCCTCCTCCCACCTCTGATCAGGGCTGGCCCGCAACATTTTGGAACCTGAGGTGGGAAGCTCAAATGACGCTCAAATGAGCCGGTGGAACCCCAGACCAGCAACAGGTGAACTGCTGCCGGTCTGGGGTTCTGTCCACCACCCAGTTCAGCCCGCTGACAGTCTGATGTTCCAGCCGCCGGCCCCTTGCCAGCCAGGGTCCTGGCCATCTGCCTCGCTCAGCCTGCTGCCAGCCTGGGATACCAGCGGCTGGCTCCACTCACCTCGCTGCTGGTCTGAGGTTCCAGCCGCCCGGCCCCCTGGCAGCCGGGGTCTGGGCCTCCGGCCTTGCTCAGCCCTCCTGCCGGCTTGGGGTACTGGCAGCCAGCCCAGGGCTCTGTTCCTGACCTGGGCCCAGCGTTCTGCAGCCCTTATCAAAAATTACACTACAATTAGCTTAAAAACTTGAAAACTTAAAAACTTTGTATATTACAGTAATTGTTAAAAAATGTATAATGTTAATAAATACATAGGTTTGATGAAACAAAGTAGTTGAACTTACGTGCCTGTGCTTAATTTGTGTTTTTGATGATTTACCTTCTAAAAAAATCTCACATGTCTCGCACCCCCAGAAAGGGCATCTCGCACCCCCAGGGGGTGTGTGCACCCCAGATTAAGAACCACTGCACTAAACTGATAAGATCTGCATTTTAATTTAATTTTATATGAAGCTTCTTAAACATTTTAAAAACCTTGTTTACTTTACTTACAACAATAGTTTAGTTATATAATATAGACTTATAGAGAGAGACCTTCTAAAAACATTAAAATGTATTACTGGCACGCGAAACCTTAAATTAGAGTGAATAAATGAAGACTCGGCATACCACTTCTGAAAGGCTGCCGACTCCTGTAGAATCTACATTGTATTTTAACCCTAGGTTAAAAATTTTCTGACCCATGCTTGACCCTAGAGCTCCGGTATCCACACTCCAGTGTGCAGAGCTGAGTCAAAGTAGCCATATTCCAGAGTCCCTAGTGCTTTCCCCACCCTGAAATGTGGCCTCTCTAGCCCTGGGACAATGGTGAACTGTGGGAAAACTTGACTGTGCACCCTGCAGGGTACCAGGAAGCAGCTCATTTTGCAAAAGGTTTGATTGGTTCACTCTCCCTTGGGGGCTCTCTGATGGTGTGCTTGCAGATAGGTGAGCAGAGGAGAATTGGTTAACATTGACCTGAGCTGCTGGCATTTGCCAGAGGGTGGGGGCTTCCATTTTCAATAGACTGAATTCAGGGCTGGCCCACATTTTGGCACCGGAGGCGGGGAGCTCAAATACCCCCATGCACCCTCACCTGGGCCAAAACTTTGAAAGGTCTCAATTCTGCCTGCTTCCTGTTCTACTCCTCTCATGGTACTGCTCTGCTACCTACCCCAATAAAGGAGAACTAACAACTTAAAATGCCTTGTTCAAAAATTTTAAGTAACGCTTAACTTTCAAATGCCTGAACAGCAAATGTAACTTTTCTAGTCTGCATAGTAAACACAGGCATTTTTATCTGTTTGAATAATCAAAGTGGTGCTTTCCATGCCTTCTCGGTTGCAAAGATTTGACCTGCTTCCTGAAGGTCCACAGTCTGGGCCAGCTCATGCTCTATTGAGATAGTTGCAAGGCCGACCAGCCTCTCCTGTTTCATTGTGGAGAATAGATGTGATTTTATCAATTTCAGCTTGGTGAAGCTGCGTTTTTCACTGGCAACTGTTACTGGAAGTGTTAGAAGTATGTGCAGAGCAACAAAAGCATTTGGAAAGAGGGCGGTCATCTTATCTGTGCACATTTATTCCAGAACAGCCTTTGGAGTTGATCCTGCTGAAATGTATCTTGAAAGGGCTTTCAGTTCATCACCTAAATCACTCGCATCAATATCACGCATGTCATCATGTGTCAACACTGTCTCTAGTGCCCTGCATTGCTGGTGTAGGTCTTCTTCAGGAAAAGTGAGGAGTTTTGGAGTATCATACAACATCCCAAATATACAGCTGTGTTCCTTGAGCTGCAAGAAAAGTTCTTCAACTGACTGTATTGCACAATCTAGCATCTGGTTACAGAATTCAACTTTGAATTGTTCTTTGGGGTCTCTTATGGGATCATCGTGTGCCTCGTAATCAAAATGTCTTCTTCTTCAGTGACTCTTGTATTCTTGAGTGGGTGGGAAAAAAACTTCAGTGTGAAGTTCCTCTGCCAACTTCTGTGCACCCTTCAGAATGTTTTGAAATCCCTCATCTGACTGGTAAGACTGTAGGTATGACTTTGCTTTGTCCCGTTGTTCTATTGCTCCAGATATATCAAGGTTAATACCTTGGAGTCTCTTGCTTACAACATTTATTTCAAACAGTATGTCATGCCACAACACTAAGCCACACAGAAATTTGAAGTTATGTATGTTTCTGGTGATTCCATTTCCCTCTGCCACTGTTCTCCCACGAACAGTTCCTGTCATAGCATTATCCTCCATCATGGCAACTATGGCATCATCTATCTTCCCAATTTGGTGTTTATAGGCTTTATCACCTCCACTCGACTTTCCCATCGTGTGGCACTCAGTGGTTTCAGTGTCAGAAAGGATGAACCCAGATGTTGCTTCAAAATTGGCCATCGATGAGTTGATGCAGAGAAAAATACATAGGTGCTTTGAATTACACTAAAAAATTCAGCAGCCTCACTAGAAGCTGATGTTGCATCACTGACCACCAAGTTCAATGAATGAGAACTGTATGGGACAAAAAAAGCTCAAGTTAAAGGTTTAACTCTCAGATCCGTGTCTGCACTTCTCTGTTCTTTCCTCTCATGGTGGCACCATTATCGTAGCCCTGACCTCTCATGTCAGCTATCGCAATTCCCGTATCTTCCAGCTTTTTAAGAAGCACATTTGTCATACCAGCTCCTGTAGCATCACCAATGTCAATAAATTCTAGAAAATGTTCTCTGACCATTGCAGGGACATTTTCACTAGGTTCTGTTGTTGTTACAAAACGCACCTTTAAAGTCATTTGTTCCGTATGGCTGATGTCAAGTGTGCAGTCCAGAATAACAGAGTAATATCTTGCTCACTTCAGATCTGCCACAATCTTCTGTTTGACTTTTGTTGCCAGTAACTGTATGATCTCATTTTGAATTGTTTTTCCAAGGTAGTAGTGTGTGTACATTTCTTGGGGGTGACTCTTCTTAGATGCTCCTGGAATACAGCATCAATCTCAGCCATCAGCTCCACAATGTTAAGGAAGTTTCCATTGTTTGGAACATACAGCTGATCTGAAGTGCCACACAGTGCTAGGTTTTGGGTAGCAAGCATTCTCACAATGGCAATGAGCCTTTTCACTTTGCCACCATTGGGGATTTCACGCCAGTAATGTGTTGTATGGAAACTTCTATTTTCATTTTCTTTGGGGAACATGAAATTTTTCATTTGCTGTGGCCCATGCAGTACAAGGAAGTCCCTCAGACTACTGCTCAAGTGGGTCCACAGTCCTGGATCATCTAGACTTAAGGAACTAAACTCAGTAGCAGCTGTTTCTTGCGCCTCCACCGCACTCTTCTCTGATCTACACCTTTCTTCAGGAATGTGCATGGTTACATCCATTTGAGATGGAGATATGGATGCTGCAGTAGCTGCCAGGTCACCTGCTGTCAGGGTTCCTTCCCCACTCTGAACTCTAGGGTGCAGATGTGGGGACGCGCATGAAAGACCCCCTGAGCTTATTTCTATCAGCTTAGGTTAAAACTTCCCCAAGGCACAAAGTCTTTGCCCTTGGATTAGGTAAATGCTGCCACCACCAAGTGATTTAACAAACAAACAATCAGGGGAAGGACCACTTGGAGTTCCTATTTCCCCAAAATATCCCCCCAAGCCCTTACACCCCCTTTCCTGAGGAGGCTTGAGAATAACAAGATGAGCACAGACCAGTCTTGGATTTTTAAGATCCCAAAAAACCCAATCAGATTCTTAAAAAACAGAACTTTATTAGAAGAACAACAACAAAAAAAGAGTAGCAGCCATGTTAGTCTGTATTCACAGAAAGAAAAGGAGCACTAGTGGTACCTTAGAGACTAACCAATAACTCCGATGAAGTGAGCTGTAGCTCACGAAAGCTTATGCTCAAATAAATTGGTTAGTTTCTAAGGTGCCACTAGTACTCCTTTTCTTTTTTTAAAAAAAAGATAAGAGAACAACTCTGTAAGATCAGAAAGGAAGATAATCTTACAGGCAGTCAGATTCAAAACACAGAGAATCCCTCTCGGCAAAACCTTAAGTTACAAAAAGACACAAAAACAGGAATACGCATTTCCTCCAGCACAGCGAATTTCACAAGCCAAAACAAAGAAAACCCAACACATTTTCTAGCTAGATTATTTTCTAACTTTACAGGAGTTGGAGGGCTTGCATCCTTGATCTGTTCCCGGAAAAGGTATCACACAGACAGACAAAAGCCTTTCCCCCCGCCTCCAGATTTGAAAGTATCTTGTCCCCTCATTGGTCATTTTGGGTCAGGTGCCAGCCAGGTTACCTGAGCTTCTTAACCCTTTACAGGTAAAAGGACTTTGCCTCTGGCCAGGAGGGATTTTATAGCACTGTATACAGAAAGGTGGTTACCCTTCCCTTTATATTTATAACACCTGCACTCTGACTAACTGGAAGATCAGGCATCTCCTCACCACTCATATCCTCACTGGGGCCAGAAGGCTCACCATGAACATTTGTGTCTATGTATCTCAGGAGAGCTCCTTCCTGCTTAGATAGAAAAGCTTCCTTTGCTTTCTTCCTTTTTTCTGAATGCTGCCCCAGAGGGGCATTTTCTTCTTTCACTCATGACTGTTCTGTGCCAAATATAGTGGCTCTCAACACTCAATTGAAGGGGACAGATAAGCAGGCTGGTAGCAGGGCCTGAGTGAGGGAAGATATCAGTGTCTTAAGGGCCTACCTGACTCCTATTACTTCAGTTGACTGCCTGTTCTCCTCAAGTGGGTTCAGAGAAGCAGCAGGAAACAGGAAGCTCCCTGAGAAGCTGGTGTTAATCAGTCCAGGCTCCTGGGGGTGCTAGAGAGGTACATAAGAGGCTCCTCCTCCTCTCTCTCCCTGCAGCTCCTGCTGCTTTCTATTATTCCCTCTCACCTTTTCTCCTGCCTGCCTGCCTGCCATGTCTCTTGTGCCCTCCTTCCTCCAGCACAGCACTCCACCATCTCTGTGCACCTAGAGCAGAGAGAATACATATGCACCAGCAGCAGACACAATTTTCTATACTCTGGGTCCTAGTGGCACCCCCCAACAGTCTGGCACCTGAGGCGGCCACCTCAGTTCGCCTCATGGTAAGGCCAGTCCTGATTGGATTGAAGATTGTTGGGCTAGAAAGGACTAAGCTGGTTGTCCTGTGGAGTTGTGGGATACCTTCAGATGATTCCCAGGAACTCAGTCACGCAGGGGTGCTGCTACACTACAAATCAATATGGTTTGGATCCTGGGTCCCATCTAGAATTAATCTCAGCCCCTCCATCCCTGCTTGATTCTGCGTCCAGGCCCTGGGATAGCACAAGGGGGGTGGTTAACCTTGAGCCAGGCTGAAGTATGGGTCTACACTGTGGTGTAGACACACAGTGATGGTTCTTCTTACTCTGCTATCAGGTTGGGTTTCTTTGCTGAACATAACAGCACTGGAAGTCTGTAGCTCTCTTTGCAGAAAACACTGTATGCATTCTTTATTATTAATGATTAGGGCTGTCAAGTGATTAAAAATTAATCACGATTAATCACTTGATTAAAAAAATTAATCTCAATTAATCACGTGATTAAACAATAATAGAATGCCATTTATTTAAATATTTTTGGATGTTTTCTACATTTTCAAATATATGGATTTCAGTTACAACAGAATACAAAGTGTACAGTGCTCACTTTATATTTATTTTTATGACAAATATTTGCACTGTAAAATACAAAATAATATTTTTCAATTCACCTCATACAAGTACTGTAATGCAATCTCTTTATCATGAAAGTTGAACTTACAAATGTAGAATTATGTACAAAAAATTAACTGCATTTAAATATAAAACAATGTAAAACTTTAGAGGCTACAAGTCCACTCAGTCCTACTTCAGCCACTTGCTCAGACAAACAAGTTTGGATAAAATTTACAGGAGATAATGCTACCCGCTTCTTGTTTACAATGTCACCTGAAAGTGAGAACAGGCATTCACACGGCACTGTTGTAGCTGGGGTCGCAAGATATTTATGTGCCAGATGCACAAATGATTCATGTCCCTTCATCTTCAACCACCATTCCAGTGGACATGCAATCATGCTGATTATGGGTTCTGCTCAATAAATATCAAAAGCAGAGTGGACCAATGCATGTTCATTTTCATCATCTGAATCAGATGCCACCAGCAGAAGGTTGATTTTCTTTTTTGGTGGTTTGGGTTCTGTAGTTTCCGCATTGGAGTGTTGTTCTTTTAAGACATCCGAAAGCATGCTCCACACCTCATCCCTTTCAGATTTTGGAAGGCACTTCAGATTCTTAAACCTTGGGTCGAGTGCTGTAGCTATTTTTAGAAATCTCACATTGGTACCTTCTTTGTGTTTTGTCAAATCTGCAGTGAAAGTGTTCTTAAAACGAACATGTGCTGGGTCATCGGCCAAGACTGTTAAAACATGAAATATATGGCAGAATGTGGGTAAAACAGACCAGGAGTTCAGACACAAATCTAATTAACACATTTTTTTTTAAAGTGCATCATCAACATGGAAGCAAGTCCTCTGGAATGGTGGCTGAAGCATGAAGGGGCCTACAAATGTTTAGCATATCTGGCACGTAAATACCTTGCAACACCAGCTACAAAAGTGCCATGTGAATGCCTGTTCTCACTTTCAGGTGACATTGTAAATAAGAAGCAGGCAGCATTATCTCCCATAAATGTAAACAAACTTGTTTGTCTTAGCGATTGGCTGAACAAGAAGTAGGACCGAGTGGACTTGTAGCCTCCAAAGTTTTACATTGTTTTGTTTTTGAGTGCAGTTATGTAACAAAAAAAAAATCTACATTTGTAAGTTACACTTTCATGATAAAGAGATTGCACTACAGTACTTGTATGAGTTGAATTGAAAAAATACTATTTCTTTTATCATTTTTACAGTGCAAATATTTGTAATAAAAATATAAAGTGAGCACTGTACACTTTGTCTTCTGTGTTGTAATAGAAATCAATATATTTGAAAATGCAGAAAAACATCCAAAATATTTAATAAATTTAAATTGGTATTTGATTGCTTAACAGTGCGATTAATCACGATTCATTTTCTTAATTGTGATTTTTTTTGAGTTAATCACGAGTTAACTGTGATTAATTGACAGCCCTATTAATTATTAGTATATAGTGCAGCACTGTACGTTGACACAGTGCTTTACAAACACAATTTGACTGCCCTGATATACAGCAGTAGTCCTGCCGTTAGAGATGCTAATCTGGATCCCACTGGTCCAGGCTAGGAAACCTGATTGCAGGACTGGGGCATAAACTGGAAAAGACAACCCAAGGTGCTGTTCAGTTGAGGGATGCTGTGGGGAATACTGATGATGGAGGAGGGAGGGAAGGATTGCTGGAAGAACAGGGGTTGAAGGAGGAGAGAGAGTGGGCACGATAGAGGAGAAAAAGACTCTGCACGTGGAGGTGGTAGCATGATATCAAGGCCAAAGCTTGATTCAAAGCCCAGTGAAATGAATGGAAAGGGACTGGGATCAGGCCCAAAAGAGAAGCAGGGAGAAAGGGATGGAGAGAAGTGTATGGAGCGAGATGGGGGAGGTGGAAAGGAAGAACTTGAATATAGCATGGTCTGAGGAGTGAGTGGGAGGTCTGCAGGAGAGCGGGGGTGACTGTCATGGACGTGTTGATGTAGTACATAATATAATGGTAAAGTATCCTCTGAGCAAGATCGATAAAGAACATCCCATGGAAGCAGGAGCTGGGTCTCTGGAGCCTCTCAGGATGGGCCCTCAAGTCTGAAAACCTTATTCAGAATTAAGTAGTAATCTGGCCTGCACCAGGGCTGGCAAGGCTACTGTCCATTCACTCCCAAGGGAGTGAAAGAGAATAACCGTCACCCTCCTGGGATGGAGCCTAAGTCTGGACTGGCTGTGGAGGCCGATTCCCAGGAGACTGGGATGCCCATAGCAATGGAGCATTTTGTTCACCCTGCACATGAACAAGAGTCACATCCCCAGGCCCAACTGGTCTCAACAAGTGTGCTCACAGTGTCACTACAGGTGACACAGCCATAGGCCAGTACCCAGGGCCCATAGCTGGCAGCACTAGTGACACACAGCCAGGGCTGGCACAGGCCACATGAAGCAGGAAAGACAGGAAGGAACATGAGAGAGGAAAAGGGAGACTGGAGAAAAGAATGAGAGAGCACAAGAGGATGAAGAAACAGAAGGAGAAAGGAAAGAAGAAAATACTATCTATCTGAGAGGGACTTCTGGGGAAACAACAATGGAATCCAGGACCGGCTTTCTTCCAGCAAAGTTCTTTTCTCTCGCTAATGAATTCTAAGTCTCTTCCCCCTCCCTTCTTCTCCAACCTCTGCAAAGAACGCTTCCAAGAAGGAGAAGCATTGGGGAGGGGAAAGGCTCTTTAAAAATCACCTTGCATCCCCTCCCCAAGCGGGAAGGGAGCATGGGTCATGGCAGAGCCCTCCGCCGATGTGCCTTGACTTTGCTGCTCTGCTAACGACACTGAAATATGCTAAGGAGCTGACTGTAAGGGGCTTTGCTAATGCGGTCACTTCCTGGGACCTCAAAGAGGTTTTAATTGCAGGGCCTTGGAGACAGCAGGTGTGCTTGTCATGTCTAATCAGCAGGCTGGGTGCACTTGGCAGCCTGCTGGAAGAAAGGAGGTTTCTGCCGCTCCCCCCTTTCTCGCTCGCCCTTGCACCCCCAACTTTTCAACCGTTGCACACCTGTCAAATTGATTATGGGAATGAGTCTCTGCCACGGCGATAAAGAGCAGATTTGAAGGAAATCCTCTCTGTTTTCTTTTCTGTTCCTTTGCTCTCATTCTCTCAGCTCATGAGGGGATTAAGCGATGGGGGAGGGGCAGGGAGGAAATCTTCCTCCACAAATGGGTCCTAACTAGGCATTGTTGTCAGTAGGTTTTTCCTTGGCACATTTTGGGTGACGTAGCGATATCTACATGCATAGAGCATTCTGCCTCAAGCTGTAATGTGTCGAGAAAATGCAGACGCTGTTAGCAATCTCAGCTGCTTAAAATAGCAAAAGTTGGAGAGAAGAAATGTACAAGGCCAGATCCTCAGATGGTGTACATGGAGGTTGCCCCTTTGGCTTCAATGGAGCTGTGCCCATTTACTCCAGCTGAGGGTCTGGCCCCAACTCTGTACTTTGAATTGTTTCCCAATAGCACGTGCAGGAAAGTTCTCCAGGACCCTAGCCGTGACAGCTTTACTCAGTGTTTAGACAACTCTTTCCCTATTGATGGCTGGGACTCTATACGGATTGAGTCCTTAGGACTTGGCCCTCTGTGAATATATATTAAACAGCACAGAAAGGTGCCTGTGAGTTGTGTTCTCTCCCACACAGTGGCTGCACGCTCTTGGAAAAATGGTACTGCTGGGTGACACTTGCAGAACAAGGAAATTTGGAAGGGACAGTGGTGGGGTCGGGGAAGGGTAAGCAGCAGAAGAAGGGGTCTGATGGGGTAAAACAGCAGGAGAGGTTGCCATGGGAAGCAAAGCAGCCAGGGAGAGATAAAGAGGCAGGAAAGGATGCAGGGAAGGGAGGGACCAGGGAATAAGTTAATTAATTTCCACACCACTCAGAGTAATGGTGACTAAGGTTCTAAACAGCTTCAGGTGCAGATGGTGTTGCAAATCACTTGAGATTCTCTAAAGTCATTTTCCATGTTCTATAAAATATATATGTGATGGTTTGGATCACAGAAACCCCCTTGGGGCTGCCAACTGATGTGCCAAGACTACTTCTGCCCCTGCTTTCCCTGCCAGCTTGGGACTCCAGCACCCTGTCTTGCTGAGCCAGACATGCCAGTCTCCTCCAACACAGATACAGGGTCTGAACCACGTGCCCCAAAGCTTCAGACTTAACTGATAGCAACTTAAGAAGTGTTCCTGTCTTTGACACTCAGATGCTCAACTCCCAATGGGGTCCAAACCCCAAATAAATCCATTTTACCCTGTATAAAGCCTATACAGGATAAACTCATAAATTGTTCGCCCTCTATAACACTGATAGAGAGATATGCACAGCTGTTTGCCCCCAGGTATTAATACATACTCTGGCTTAATTAATAAGTAAAAAGTGATTTTATTAAATAGAGAAAGTAGGATTTAAGTGGTTCCAAGTAGTAACAGACAGAACAAAGTGAATTACCAAGCAAAATAAAATAGAACATGCAAGTCTATGTCTAAGAAAACTGAATACAGATAAAAACCTCACCCACTAAGCATTTTTTTTTTTTTTTTTTTTTTTTTTTACAGACTAGTCTCCTTCTAGTCTGGGTCCAGCAGTCACTCACACCTCCTGTAGTTACTGTCCTTTGTTCCAGTTTCTTTCAGATAGCCTCTCCACCCCCAAGGATATCTCCTTAGCCAGCTGAAGACAAAATGGAGGGGTCTCTCAGAGGTTTAAATAGACTTTCTCCTGTGGGTGGACACACCCTCTCCCCCTGTGTAGAATCCAGCTACAAAATGGAGTTTTGGAGTCACATGGGCAAGTCACATGTCCATGTATGACTGAGTTTCTTACCAGCCAAGCCACATTCCTGGGAAAGCTCAGATGTGGATTGGCATCTTCAAGATCCATTGTCTGTTAAGGGCTTCTTGATTGGGCATTTAACTAGTACATTCCTTTCTCAAGAAGCTGACCAAATGCTTACGAAGGGCACTTAGAAATCAAGCCAGTACACAGCCAATATTCATAACTTTGAATACAAAAATGATACATGCATACAAATAGGATCAATAAATTCAGAAGTTCATAACCTTCACAGAGATATGTTACATGGCATATGTAGCATAAAATATATTCCAGTTATGTCATATATATATATATCATAGAATCATAGAATATTCTATATATATCATTCTATATATATCATAGAATATCAGGGTTGGAAGGGACCTCAGGAGGTCATCTAGTCCAACCCCCTGCTCAAAGCAGGACCAATCCCCAACTAAATCATCCCAGCCAGGGCTTTGTCAAGCCTGACCTTAAAAACTTCTAAGGAAGGAGATTCCACCACCTCCCGAGGTAACGCATTCCAGTGTTTCACCACCCGCCTAGTGAAAAAGTTTTTCCTAATATCCAACCTAAACCTCCCCCACTGCAACTTGAGACCATTACTCCTCGTTCTGTCATCTGCTACCACTGAGAACAGTCTAGAGCCATCCTCTTTGGAACCCCCTTTCAGGCAGTTGAAAGCAGCTATCAAATCCCCCCTCATTCTTCTCTTCCGCAGACTAAACAATCCCAGTTCCCTCAACCTCTCCTCATAAGTCATGTGTTCCAGTTCCCTAATAATTTTTGTTGCTCTCCGCTGGACGCTTTCCAATTTTTCCACATCCTTCTTGTAGTGTGGGGCTCAAAACTGGACACAGTACTCCAGATGAGGCCTCACCAATGTCAAATAGAGGGGAACGATCATGTCCCTTGATCTGCTGGCAATGCCCCTACTTATACACCCCAAAATGCCATTGGCCTTCTTGGCAACAACAGCACACTGTTGATTCATATCCAGCTTCTCGTCCACTGTAATCCCTAGGTCCTTTTCTGCAGAACTGCTGCCTAGCCATTCAGTCCCTATTTTGTAGCGGTGCATGGGATTCCTCCATCCTAAGTGTAGGACTCTGCACTTATCCTTGTTGAACCTCATCAGATTTCTTTTGGCCCAATCGTCTAATTTGTCTAGGGCCCTCTGTATCCTATCCCTACCTCCAGAGTATCTACCTCTCCTCCCAGTTTAGCGTCATCTGCAAACTTGCTGAGGGTGCAATCCATGCCATCCTCCAGATCATTAATGAAGATATTGAACAAAACCGGCCCCACGACCAACCCTTGGGGCACTCCACTTGATACCGGCTGCCAACTAGACATGGAGCCATTGATCACTACCCGTTGAGACCGACAATCTAGCCAGCTTTCTATCCACCTTATAGTCCATTCATCCAGCCCATACTTCTTTATTCTTGCTGGCAAAAATACTGTGGGAGACCGTGTCAAAAGCTTTGCTAAAGTCAAGGAACAACACGTCCACTGCTTTCCCCCATCCACAGAGCCAGTTATCTCATCATAAAAGGCAATTAGATTAGTCAGGCATGACTTGCCCTTGGTGAATCCATGCTGACTGTTCCTGATCACTTTTCTCTCCTCTAAGTGCTTCAGAATTGATTCCTTGAGGACCTGCTCCATGATTTTTCCAGGAACTGAGGTGAGGCTGACTGTCCTGTAGTTCCCCAGATCCTCCTTCTTCCCTTTTTTAAAGATGGGCACTACATTAGCCTTTTTCCAGTCGTCCGGGACCTCCCCCGATCACCATGAGCTTTCAAAGATAATGGCCAATGGCTCTGCAATCACATCTGCCAACTCCTTTAGCGCTCTTCGATGTAACGCATCCGGCCCCATGGACTTGTGCTCGTCCAGCTTTTCTAAATAGTCCCGAACCACAGAGGGCTGGTCACCTCCTCCCCATGCTATGACAGTCAGTTCCCACAGACTTCAGCCCTCCCTCAGTTGAAGAACACATCTTTCTCAGCTTGCAAGAGCTCGGTTCTCTTGTGTCTGTCTTGTGATGGATGCCAAAGACGGCTTCTGTCTTTGCTGATGATTTCCAAAGTTCAATGACTTTGTTTCAAGAGGCAGGATGACCTCATGCTGCCCTTCCCTTCCTGTGGATTTCCCATCACCTTTCTGATTTCTATGTAAATGGGCTGCAACTGGTTTGGATCACACCTTCCTTAATCTCATTGCAGACTGGTAGATAGCTGCCTTCTCTCCTATCTGGGAGGGAACCTATTTCTTCCTGTTCGGCCAGAGATTTAAAACGTAATATCATTAAGTATCCATATTTCCTCATGTAATGTTAATACATATATTTTACAATGATTCTAATCAGCAGTGAGTCATTAGCTTTCAGAAAAGACCTCATTCTACACACTTCTATAATACAGTGATATTGTACAACACCAGTCTTTTCACACACAGCCCCCCCCCCCCCCCCCCCGCCCCCGTCTTTATAGACCAGTAAACCTTTTCAAGGTATTCTTTGAAAAGGAAAGCGCAGACCAAGCATCTCTCTTCTCAGTCTCTTCCCCCACTTGTTACCTCAACAGCTTTGTTTACCAGATATGTAAATGTACCTTGATTGTCTCTGCCTGATGACAGGGCTGGACAGAGAAGCAAACCCATTCTGATGTCTAGGGCAGACCTGCTTACCAACTCACCCCTGACGTGCCTGGTTTAAACACACTTTAGTCATAATTAAAGCATATATCCATAACTCTTAATACACACTGTGTACATGCATCACAAGAATTTTAATGATCAGTGAGTTATTACTTTCTAAATAATACTTTGTACAAAAATTCTTACAATAGAGTGTGGGGTGTGAATACAAGGGTGCTTAGGGTCACACCTGGTCACCTTCTGAGCATGATGACAGGCCCATCTCCTTGCTCAGCCTTTCTTCTAACTGTAAAAGCTAGGCTCTCTTTGGGAAACAGTCCCCTGATGGGTGACCCCACCCCTAGCTCTCTGCCATTAAGGGAAAGAGGTTTGCTGAGCTCAGGGGAATGCATCAGATTCTCGGACACTTCTATCACCGAGAAAATGCTGTACTGTTTTGCTCTCAATACTAGAAAAGGTTCCCAGATACTGCACTGATGATCAGCTTAGAAACAAGGTGTGTAAGTAACACTAATTATGATTCATGTTATGTTCAGAATTTCATGTTTTAACTTTATAGGTGAAGTGATTGTACTGTTACATTAATTGAAAATATATTAGATTCTCCTTTTGAAATCCAGCCCCAAATGAAAGATTTTTTAACATGTATACAATGTACAGAGAAATCATAGATGGCCACTGAGGAAGATGTAAACACAACAGCCTAGGAGTTTGGGTAAAGGTATAAAATTTGCTATGGACAGTTCTCTGGGTGGAGAATGTGGCACAAGATGTTGAGGGAATTGCTCCTTTCTAGCTTTCCAGTGTGTTGGGAAGCATGCGTGTGTGATTTTTCCAAAGAAATCCTGTGTTATGGTTAGGCACCCTAATGGTGGTCAGCAGGTGAGTCATGGATCCAAAGACAATCAAACATGAAGCTCAAAAGGAGCAATCAAAACCCTACCAGCCCAAGGAAAGACAATAACTCTGTGTCAAGGCTGAATCCCCACTCTGTCACTTTGAGTGCAGAAGTGGGGGCCTGTAAGGATTTTAAAAATTAATACTTGCCACTCCAGGCTTGTATTACACTCCAAAGGTTACAGCTTTTCTCTGACCTTGGCTTGGTAAACACTGCCACCACCCAAATGCAAAACGAACAAAAACAAAAACCCTTTGAACCCAGGAAGGAGCACTTAGGAATTCCTCTCTGTGGGGTACCCTCAAGTTCTTTCACCCCCACTCCGGGGAAGAGCTGAGAAAGAACAAAAGGAAATTAGCTGTGGCTACCAGCTAATCAAACAACATGCACAAACCTCTTAGGACACCAAAAATCCAATCCTGTTCTTTAAAAAGGTACATTTTATTAAAAACAAAAAGGAAAAAATTACATCTGGAATTTAGGCTTTTTGCTAGATCTTAAAAGAAACAATTACAAAAATTAAGCACCCAAAATAGCTTTCTTGAGGGTTCAGCTTAAAGGTTACAAGCAAACAAAAGCATCAGGGGTTAGCACAGAGGAGATCCACAAGCCAAAATAAAAATAAACCTGGTTGTGTCTAACTAAACATTTCCTATCCAAATAATTCCTTCTAGGTATGGAAGATGAATTTTCATACCTGTTTCAAGCCTTACACAGCATTGCTGCTCCGTCCCTGCAGCCCAGAGAACAGACAAAGGGATAGTTTCTTTCCCAATTTTAAAAAGTTCTACCTTCCCATTGGCTCCTTTGGTCAGGTGCCCACTCCTTTTCTTTTACCTGTGGGCTTGTTAATTCTTTACAGGTAAAGCAAGCAGAGAACAGACCAAGAGGGATTTTACAGCTAACTGGCTGGCTGTCCATCAAAGGGAGCTACTCCCCCGACCCCTTTTATGTATCACACACCCCGCAAATCACAGATGGTGCTGGCCAGCCTGGTTCAGGTCGGGTCCACACCAGCTGGGACTTCTTCCTGGAGATTTAGGAAACAGAGTTAATAAGATACATGCACCTTTTTACATTTCAAGGACTACAATGACTTAGAATACAGGGACATTTTTAGTCGGCTGATTCTGGGAAACCTTCCCAAGAGAGTGCATCAGCCACTTTATTAGAGGCTCCTGAAATGTGTTGTATTTTAAAATCAGTCTTGGAGAGCTAAATTCCACCAAAGAAGTTTTTTGTTAGTCTCTTTGACTGCTTGAAGCCACTTCAGTGCAGCACGGTCAGTCTGCAGGTGAAACCGCTGTCCCCAAATGTATGGGCATAGCTTCTCCAGAGCATACACAATGGCGAAACATTCTTTTGCCGAGACTGACCAGTGGCTTTCCCTCTCAGAAATTTTTTTTCTGAGAAACATGACAGGATGGAATTGTTCATCTGGTCTTTCCTGCATTAAAACTGCTCCCACACCACACTCAGATGCATCTGTGGTTATGACAAACGGTTGGCTGAAGTCTGGGGCCCTCAGTACAGGGTCAGACGTGAGGGCTGCCTTAAGCTGGTTAAAGGCTTTCTGACACTTTTCAGTCCACTGAACTGCATTTGGTTGTTTTTTCATGGTCAGGTCTGTCAGTGGGGTGGCAATTTGGCTGTAGTTTGGTTCAAATCGTTGGTAATACCCGGCCAAGCCCAAGAAGGATTGGACCTGCTTCTTTGACTTAGAGACAGGCTAATTTTGGATAGCATGTACCTTAGCCTGTAGGGGGTTGATAGTACCTTGACCCACCTGGTGTCCAAGGTATGTTACCCTGTTTAGGCCTATTTGACATTTTTTGGCCTTAATGGTTAATCCTGTCTCTCTTATGCACTGGAAGACAGCTTGGACGCAGGGCTGGTGCAAGGATATTTTGTGCCCTAGGCGAAACTTCCACCTTTCTCCCCCATCTCCCGCACATTGGTTCATTGAGGGGCAAATCGCAACGAGCCTTTATAGACCCCCCCAGGGCCAACCTGCCAGGGGCCAGCTGTGCCCAGGGGCTGCTCCCCAGAGCAGGTTCCCCCCTCCCCACTCCCTGAACTCCCCTGGAGGGTGCACAGCCCCTCCACGAGCCCTACCCACCCCACCCCGGCGGCCCCCCGCCCCGAGTCCACTCACTGGCTTTCCCAGGCTTGGGCTGCTCCAGCAGCTCGGCAGGGAGGAGCCGCCTTCCGGAGGCACCGGAGAGCCAGAGCGTCCCGCTTGCGGCGGCGGTGAGCCCCAGCTATGGGGGAGCCGGCGCGGGACAGGGGGGCAGCAGCCCTGCAAAGGCAGCGGTGCTGCTAGCAAGGAGCAGCCGCGCCCCCTGCCCCTCCTGCCCAGGCTGCAGCCCAGCACCCCCATACCCCAGGGGCTCCTGCAGGCTGCCGTGGATGCACGTGGGCACCGGCCCCCATGTGCCCCCCGGCTCCCTCCTCACCTAGGGATACCATATTTCAACAATCAAAAAAGAGGACAGGGGGAGAGCCCCACCCTAGCCCCGCCCCCATCCACTCCCTCCCACTTCCTACCCCCTGACTGCCCCCCTCAGAACCCCCAACCCCCCCTTCTCCTTGTGCCCTGACTGCCCCCTCCTGAGACCACCCACCCTAACTGCCCCCCTATGACCCTACCCCCTATCTGTCCTCTGACTGCCCCAACCCATATCCACACCCCCACCCGCAGACAGACCCCTGGGACTCCCACCCCCCCTCCAACCACTCCCCGCCCCCTGACAGCCCCCCAGAACTCCCGACCCATCCAACCCTCCCCTGCTCCCTGACTGCCCCCGGCTCGGACTCCCCTTACCATGTCCATGCCGGTCGGACGCTGGCTCCACGTGGAGGCAAAACACGCTGCCGGGCTGCCCCGGGCACAGCCCCTCCCCCACAGAGTGCAAAGGTAGCGGCGGGGCGGCGGTGGCTGCTCACATGCCTGGGAGCCGCAAAGCCCGAGCACAGTGAGGGGGGAGCCGGGGGATGTGCCTGCCCTGGCTGCGGGTGGTGGCCCCCGTGCGCCCCCCGGCTCCCCTCTCGCCGCCCTTGGGCTCTGCGGCTCCCAGGAGTGTAAGCCGCCGCCGCCCATACAGAAGCAGGCTCAGAGCCCCGCGCCCCAGCGGCGGCTGAGGCTCACGTGCCCGGGAGCCGCAGAGCCCGAGGGGGGCACACGGGGCCGCCGCCCGCATGCATCTGCTGCAGCCTGGGCAGGAGGGGCGGCTGCACCCCGCTAGTGGCACTGCCGCCTTTGTAGGGCTGCTGTCCCCCTGCCCCGCCGCACCGGCTCCTCCATGGCTGGGGCTCACCGCCCCCACAAGCCGACACTCTGGCTCTCAGGTGCCTCCGGAAGGCGGCTTCTCTCTGCTGAGGCAGGGCACTGCTTTTTGGTGCCCCCAACCACTTGGTGCCCTAGGCGACTGCCTAGTTCACCTAGTGGTTGCACCTGCCCTGATTGGAGGTGTTCCAGGTGTTCTGCCCATGAATCTGAGAATATAGCCACATTGTCGAAGTAGGCGACTGCCAATTCCCCAAATCCAGGCAGAAGGTTATCTACCAGTCTCTGGAAAGTGGTGGGTGCATTTCACAGTCCGAAAGGTAGCACATTAAATTCATACAGCCCTACATGGGTGATGAAGGCTGACCTTTCCTTGGCTGGGTCATCTAGCAGCACTTTCCAGTACCTCTTAGTTAAGTCTAAGGTGGAGATGAACTGGGCATGTCCCAGTTTCTCCAACAGTTCATCTGTACATGGCACTGGATAGTTTTCTGCGTGAGTTACAGCATTTAGCTTATGGTAGTCCACACAAAAGCCAATTTCCCCATCTGGTTTGGGAACCAGAACCACTGGAGAGGCCCATGCACTTTCAGAGTGGTGGATTACACCCATCTGTAACATGTCCTTGATCTTCATTTCTATTGCAGTTTTGGCTTGACGAGCCATCTGGTAGGGTTGGGCTGTAATTGGGTGAGCATCACCTGTGTCCATGGAGTGGTACACCACCACATTCTGTCCGTCCTGGGGTGGCTGAAAACACTGGTGCGAAGCTGGTGCACAGCTCCTGGATTTGCTGTCGCTGCTTACACCCAAGGGTCATGGAAAGGCTCACATCTTCCATGCCACTGTTGCTTTTTCCGTCATAGTAGACTCCTTCAGGCCACTCAGCATCATCTCTCTCCTGGGCTGTAAACTGGAGAACCTTGATTTCTCGGGAATAAAAGGGCTTTAGAGAATTAACATGGTATACTTTAGGTTTTAGAGTAGGGTCTGGGAATGCTATGAGCTAATTAACAGCTCCCAGGTGCTCTTGGACCATAAATGGCCCCTTCCATGATGCATCCATCTTATTGGCCTGGAGCGCTTTCAGGACCATGACTTGGTCACCTACTTTGAAGGAACCCTCTGGCATGTTTACCATACCAGGCCTTTTGCTCTTGTTGAGCATCCTGTAGGTTTTCTCAAGCAAGGGCTAGAGAGTCTTTGAGGGTGTTTTGCAGGTTGGTTACAAAGTCCAAAATGTTAGTTCCTGGAGAAGATGAATCCCCTCCTATTGCTGCTTTACCAACTCTAATGGCCCCTTAACTTCATGGCCATAAACGAGTACGAAAGGTGAAAATCCCAAACTGGGGTGTGGTACAGCCCTGTAAGCAATGAGCAATTGCTGCAACACTAGGTCCCAATCATTGGAGTGCTCATTCACTAATTTATGTATCATGGCCCCCAAAGTCCCATTAAACTTTTCTAGTAGGCCATTTGTTTGATGGTGGTAAAGGGTGGCAACCAAGTGGTTTACTCCAAAGATGTTTCATGGTCCCTGCCAGGAAATTAGTTCCTGAATCTGTAAGGATGTCAGAGGGCCAACCTACCCTGGCAAAAATGTCTGTCAATGCCTAGCTCACGCTTTTAGCCCTGGTGTTGCTTAGAGCTCCTGCTTCTGGCCATCGGGTGGCAAAAATCCATGAAGGTCAGTATGTACAGCTTTCCTCTGGGTGTCTTCTTAGGGAAAGGACCCTGAATATCTACAGCTACCTGCTGAAATGGAACATCAATGCTGGGCAGTGGCTGGAGAGGGGCCTTGACCTGGTCTTGGGGCTTTCCCACCCTCTGGCACACCTCACAAGTCCGGACATAGAGGGGGATTTTACAGCAAACTGGCTGGCTGGGTGTCCATCAAAGGGAGCTACTCCCCCCCTCCCCCTCCCCCTGCCCCATTCATCTATCACACTCTGAATCAAAACAACGGCCAGGAAAAAGTTAATTCAATTTTAAAAATCAAAATTTCTACCCAAGTTTTTACCACAAAAAGGGAGAAGTGCCAGAGACTCCATGAAGTCAATAGGGACTGCACTACTGCTATTGATTTTACATGGAAGATGCTCAAATACTCGGGTGCCTATGGGTAGCAGCATAAAATTGTAAGATTAGCTAGCTAGCTGTCTGTGCAGTGTATAATGAGTAGCAATGGTCAAATCACAATGTGTTTGGAGTTAGCATCCAATCTGGATAAGGATCTGAAGGGTGAGATGCTTATATCAGCCTCTTGGATCTACAGAAGTGCAGTGGAATCTCACCAAAAGAGAGGATCCAGGTTAAAACGAGTAGGAGATAGAGAAATACAATGCTAAGCAATGAAAAAAATCAACCAGATTATTTTGAATCTCAAGAAAGATAGAAAATTCAGACTGAATCTGTCTATCCAGTCCCAGTCACTATACTAACTATTTCTGTTACAGTGTTATTGTAGGTGCGTTGGTCCCAGGGTATAAGACAGACAAGGTGGGTAACGTAACACCTTTTTATTGGACCAACTTGTGTTGGTGAAAAAGTCAAGCTTTTGAGCCACACAGAGGGTTCTTCTTCCGGCCTCAAGAGCTGAGACCTCAAGAGCTCTGTGTAGCTCCAAATTTGTCTGTCACCACCAGAATTTGATCCAATAAAAAGTATTGTCTCACCCACCTTGTCTCTATGTATCAATCTTATTGTATATAATTTGACCTAACTTTCTATCTAGTTACTAATCACTGTTTTTTATTTCATTCCTGCAGCTGGATCCCTGAGTGCAAATGTTTATATCTGTGCAGACCTGCCAGTGCCCCTCAAGCCCGTTGCCACTGAAAGAATGATGCTAATCTGCACATTTGCATATGCAACTTTCCCAACCTGAACTGGAGAGGACTCAGGACTAGTCTACACTGGCAACGTTAAAGCGCTGCCGCAGGGGCGCTTTAACGTGGCTTGTGTAGTCGCAGCAGAGCTCTCTCCCAGCGCTCTTATAAAAAACACCTCCACGAGGGGCACTGATGCACTGTCTACACTGGCACTTTACAGCGCTGAAACTTGCTGCACTTGGGGCGGGGGAGGGTTCATATCCCTGAGTGAGAAAGTTTAAAGGTTTGTCTACACTGGCACTTTAGAGTGCTGCAACTTTCTCACTTAGGGGTGTGAAAAACACCCCCCTCCCCCATGCAGCAAGTTTCAGTGCTGTAAAGCGCCAATGTAGACAAGCCCTAAGTCTTTAAAATGCTTGTTCACTGACAGAGTAAAGGCTATGGTTGTAATTTGCTCAGAGACACTGGGAACCTGAGGTATCTCAATGCAGCTTCCCAATGGGACCAGATTTTAAACCAGATCATGGTGACATTTCTGGGGCTTGCTTAAAAAACATGTTGTGGCAACAGAGCCAGACTTTAACAGCGTGAAGATTTTGTAGAGTCTATCCCAGTACAACCCAGTCCTGCCTGCAGGAGGTGGCTGTATCTCAGAACTTCATGAACTCTTCCACTGGGCCAGGGATACATTGTTGCAGGACCCTGTGCAGGGTCACAGGTGTGGGGGAGAGTATGGAAGGGGCCTCTCCCCAGACATACCCTTGCACAGGGCCAGCCACAGCAGAAGAAGGTCAGAAGGTGCTCCCTTCTAGCGCAGGGAGGCAGGGGGTGAGAATGAAGGAGTAGGCTGTGCCTGCTTCAGGGTGTAGCTGCTGTGCTAATGTGCACTGCCTGGGATGCAGGAGAAGTAAGTCAGGCTGGCTCATCTGGAATTCCTATTGTGATATTTCTTCCTTTTTCCTACAGTGTCCTTAAGAGTGCCAATCCCTGATGTCATCCCAAATCTTTTCTCACCGCCATTAATTCAGTTTGACTAATAAGTTCTCAAACCGCATTTTTCTCACTTTGCCTATCTGTACATATCGATTATTATCAATGGAAATATTTTTTGTCAGCTTGTGTGTGTGGTGAAATCAACGTTTACAGACACTTCCTGATAAAAATCTAATCCTTCCACACCTAATTAAGATAATCTGCTCTGTCTCTCCAGCTCATACTAACTTGCTCCTCAACTGGGCAATGTACCTTTAAGGGCCAAGAGGGAGAGTCTGTGAAGGCTTGGGAGCCCAAGAAGCAGAGGCTCCCTCTCTCCTATTGTACATGGGGCCCTGCGCAGAACGGTTTGTGTTTAAATAAAAGGCCTTTTATCGATTGACCCTGCACACTGTCCTCCACCTGAATTAAGCAGAAGGAAACAACAGCTCAGCTTGGAGTTGAACAGCACAGCCGTGCAAACTCCTGCTTGGTGTTCTAACACTGCCTCTCCCAAGGGCTGGAGGCAGGGGGCCCGGAACTGCCTCACACCACATGGCGACCTTTACAGGCAGTGTGTAAAATGCTACAAATCAGGGCCTGATCCCCCCTGCTGGGGGAACACCCCCAGAGGACAAGGCTTTTGCATCACTTCCAGAGGGGTGGAATGGAGGCTGGGTAGGGGTGGGGAAGGAGGCAGATAGGGGTGGGAGAAAGTTTGGCCAAGATGGAACTTCCCTGCAGCAATTCTGCCCCTCTGGAATGCATGTAGAAGCAGGGCCTGTTGTGGGGACTACAGTGCTGCCATGGCTGCCTCCGCTCTGTCTCTGCCCCAGAGCAGAGGGAAATCTGCCCTTGCTGATTCTCCACCCCCACCCCCACTCCAGCAGTGTTTGCATAGGTGTAAATGACAACACAGCGTGCAAGGCAAGAGAGACTCAAGCTCAGGGACTCCTCAGTGTAGCACTTTCAGCTGCTCTGCAGACAGCATGTGTGATTGTGTGGAGGGGCAACCTCACTGGTCTGCTGTGTTGTGGGAAGAGCAAAAAGGGCAGCGAGAGGACCCCGGTTGTTGGAGTTGCTCTTTGATGCAGTGGCGAGAGGGGATCTTTCTTCCCAGTACAGGCTCTGTTAGGCGTGTGCTCTGAACTCTAGGGTACAGATGTGGAGACCCGCATGAAAGACCCTCCCTAAGCTTATTTTTACCAGCTTAGGTTAAAACTTTCCCAAGGAACAAATTTTGCCTTTTCTTTGAACAGTGTGCTGCCACCACCAAGTGATTTAGACAAAGAACAGGGAAAGGACCACTTGGAGTTCCTATTTCCCCAAAATATCCCCCCAAGCCCTTGCACCCCCTTTCCTGGGGAGGCTTGAGAATAAACAAGATGAGCACAAACTACCCTTGGATTTTTAAGACCCCAAAATACCCAATCAGATTCTTACAAAACAGAACTTTATTAGAAGAACAAAAAAAGATAAGAGAACAACTCTGTAAGATCAGAATGGAAGATAATCTTACAGGCAGTCAGATTCAAAACACAGAGAATCCCTCTCGGCAAAACCTTAAGTTACAAAAAGACACAAAAACAGGAATACGCATTTCCTCCAGCACAGCGAATTTCACAAGCCAAAACAAAGAAAACCCAACACATTTTCTAGCTAGATTATTTTCTAACTTTACAAGAGTTGGAGGGCTTGCATCCTTGATCTGTTCCCGGAAAAGGTATCACACAGACAGACAAAAGCCTTTCCCCCTGCCTCCAGATTTGAAAGTATCTTGTCCCCTCATTGGTCATTTTGGGTCAGGTGCCAGCCAGGTTACCTGAGCTTCTTAACCCTTTACAGGTAAAAGGACTTTGCCTCCGGCCAGGAGGGATTTTATAGCACTGTATACTGTTACCCTTCCATTTATATTTATGACACTCCCCATACAGCATGATACATTAGGGGTGCCATTTGGGGTCCCCCCTCCCATTTTCATACCTGAGGTCTGCTCACAGTGCATGCCCTAGCCCCAAACTGAGCTCTTAACTGCAGCACAGCTTGAGTGGGACATGTAATGAGTTCTGTGCTGCTTCCAGCATCTGCCTTTGGGGCAGAAAGTTTGATTATAAACAGAGGCAGGGTGATTAAGATAACAAAAGGCTTGTCATTAAAGTAAATTAAGGCACTTAATTAGATGGTTAGATGATCCTGAAAGCATTGCCAGGCACTTCCTTTAAAAGATAGGAAACAAGGGTAGGAATAAACAGCAAGAATGGTGAGACGTAAACAGTGGTGTCCCCCAAGGGTCTGTACTGGGACCAGTACTATTCAACATACTCATAAGTGATCTGGAAAAAGGGGCAAAATTTGAGGATGATACAAAATTACTCAAGATAGTTAAGTCCAAAGCAGACTGCAAAGAGTTACATAGGGATCTCTCAAAACTGGGTGACTGGGCAACACAATGGCAGATGAAATTCAGTGATAATAAATGCAAAGTAATGCACATGCAAAATATAATCCCAACTATACATACAAAATAATGGTGTCTATATTAGCTGTTACCTCTCAATAAAGAGATCTTGGCATCACTGTGGATAGCTCTTCTGAAAACATCTGCTCAATGTGCAGTGGCTATCAAAAAAGCTTATAGGATATTGGGAATCATTAGGAAAGGGATAGATAAGACAGAAAATATATTGCCTCTATATAAATCCATGATACACCCACATATTGAATACTGCATACAGATGTGATTACCCCATCTAAAAAAATATATATCGGATTTGGAGAAGGTACAGAGAAGGGCAACAGAAATGATTAGGGGTATGGAATATCTTCTATATGAGGAAAGATTAAAAAAGACAGTCGTGCTTTTCCAAGCTGAAAAGTGCCAAAGGGAGGATATGATAGAGGTCTATAAAATCATGACTGGTGTGGAAAAATGGAATAAGGAAGTGTTATTTACTCCTTCAGATAACAAGAACTAGGGCTCACCCAATGGAATTACTAGGCAGCAGATTTAAAACAAACAAAAGGAAGTATTTCTTTGCAGTCAACCTGTGGAACAAGGTTGGAGCACCCACGGAGAAAAATTAGTGGGTGCTCTGCACCCATCGGCAGCCAAGCTCCCCTCCTCATCTCATCTCCACCTCCTCCCCGATCACACTGCATCCCCACTTCTCCGCCTACCTCCCAGTGCTTGCCGCTGCAAAACAGCTGTTTTGCGGCATAACAAGCTCCAGGAGTGAGGGGGGAGGAGTGGGAACGCAGCACACTCAGGGGAGGAGGCGGGAAAGAGGTGGGTGTTAGGATATAGATATTCAGGCCTGTCTGTAAAGGGCTATACTCTAAGAATTTAGATGTATTCTTGTCACTTAGATAGTTATAGAGGTATAAAAGAAAGAATCAAAATCACTGTCTGCTGGTGTAAGAGCCTTCTCTTACTGTGACAGTCTGAGGCCCTGTGCTTAGGCTAAGATCTTTGGCGAAGCAGCAGAGGCAGCCATAAGCTGGGAAGCGAACGGTCACATCCTCACATTCCAACCTAGTCACCTTGAAATAAGGTCCTATTGGGCTGTTAGGAATACAATCCTGTCCTGATAATGCCTATCGCCTCCAGAGAAAGGGAAGTACCTAGAAAATGGAAAAGGAAACTTAGTTTGATAGCATCCTGTCTGGCAAGAACTCACTTGTCAATAGCTGGGATGTGAAATCCTCACTTCTGTATTGTTTGGTCATTATAGTTCCCACTTTGCTATTGTTTGTCTGTATAATCTCTGTCTGGTTCTGTGATTGTTCCTGTCTGCTGTATAATTAAATTTGCTGGGTGTAAACTAATTAAGGTAGTGGGATATAATTGGTTACATAATCATGTTACAATATGCTAGGATTGGTTAGTTAAATTTCAGTAAAATGATTGCTTAAGGTATAGCAAAGCAGAACTCAAGTTTTACTATATAGTCTGCAGTCAATCAGGAAGTAAGGGGGGAATGGGAACAGGGAATGGGGGTGGGGAAATTGGAATCATGTTTGGCTAAGGGCAGGAATGGGAACAGGGACACGGGTGTAAGGCTCTGTGGTGTCAGAGCTGGGAAGGGGGACACTAAGGAAGGAAACTGGAATCATGCTTGCTGGAAGTTCACCCCAATAAACATCGAATTGTTTGCACCTTTGGACTTCGGGTATTGTTGCTCTCTGTTCATGCGAGAAGGACTAGGGAAGTAAGTGGGTGAAGGAACAAGCCTCCTAACAGTGGGGCCGGGGTGAGGATTTCATAGAATCATAGAATATCAGGGTTGGAAGGGACCCCAGAAGGTCATCTAGTCCAACCCCCTGCTCGAAGCAGGACCAATTCCCAGTTAAATCATCCCAGCCAGGGCTTTGTCAAGCCTGACCTTAAAAACCTCTAAGGAAGGAGATTCTACCACCTCCCTAGGTAACGCATTCCAGTGCTTCACCACCCTCTTAGTGAAAAAGTTTTTCCTAATATCCAATCTAAACCTCCCCCATTGCAACTTGAGACCATTACTCCTCGTTCTGTCGTCTGCTACCATTGAGAACAGTCTAGAGCCATCCTCTTTGAACCCCCTTTCAGGTAGTTGAAAGCAGCTATCAAATCCCCCCTCATTCTTCTCTTCTGCAGACTAAACAATCCCAGCTCCCTCAGCCTCTCCTCATAAGTCATGTGCTCTAGACCCCTAATCATTTTTGTTGCCCTTCGCTGGACTCTCTCCAATTTCTCCACATCCTTCTTGTAGTGTGGGGCCCAAAACTGGACACAGTACTCCAGATGAGGCCTCACCAGTGTCGAATAGAGGGGAACGATCACGTCCCTCGATCTGCTCGCTATGCCCCTACTTATACATCCCAAAATGCCATTGGCCTTCTTGGCAACAAGGGCACACTGCTGACTCATATCCAGCTTCTCGTCCACTGTCACCCCTAGGTCCTTTTCCGCAGAACTGCTGACTAGCCATTCGGTCCCTAGTCTGTAGCGGTGCATTGGATTCTTCCATCCTAAGTGTAGGACCCTGCACTTATCCTTATTGAACCTCATCAGATTTCTTTTGGCCCAAACCTCCAATTTGTCTAGGTCCTTCTGTATCCTATCCCTCCCCTCCAGCGTATCTACCACTCCTCCCAGTTTAGTATCATCCGCAAATTTGCTGAGAGTGCAATCCACACCATCCTCCAGATCATTTATGAAGATATTGAACAAAACCGGCCCCAGGACAGACCCCTGGGGCACTCCACTTGACACCGGCTGCCAACTAGACATGGAGCCATTGATCACTACCCGTTGAGCCCGACAATCTAGCCAGCTTTCTACCCACCTTATAGTGCATTCATCCAGCCCATACTTCCTTAATTTGCTGACAAGAATACTGTGGGAGACCGTGTCAAAAGCTTTGCTAAAGTCAAGAAACAATACATCCACTGCTTTCCCTTCATCCACAGAAGCAGTAATCTCATCATAAAAGGCAATTAGATTAGTCAGGCATGACCTTCCCTTGGTGAATCCATGCTGACTGTTCCTGATCACTTTCCTCTCATGTAAGTGCTTCAGGATTGATTCTTTGAGGACCTGCTCCATGATTTTTCCAGGGACTGAGGTGAGGCTGACTGGCCTGTAGTTCCCAGGATCCTCCTCCTTCCCTTTTTTAAAGATTGGCACTACATTAGCCTTTTTCCAGTCATCCGGGACTTCCCCCGTTCGCCACGAGTTTTCAAAGATAATGGCCAAGGGCTCTGCAATCACAGCCGCCAATTCCTTCAGCACTCTCGGATGCAACTCGTCCGGCCCCATGGACTTGTGCACGTCCAGCTTTTCTAAATAGTCCCTAACCACCTCTATCTCCACAGAGGGCTGGCCATCTCTTCCCCATTTTGTGATGCCCAGCGCAGCAGTCTGGGAGCTGACCTTGTTAGTGAAAACAGAGGCAAAAAAAGCATTGAGTACATTAGCTTTTTCCACATCCTCTGTCACTAGGTTGCCTCCCTCATTCAGTAAGGGGCCCACACTTTCCTTGGCTTTCTTCTTGTTGCCAACATACCTGAAGAAACCCTTCTTGTTACTCTTGACATCTCTTGCTAGCTGCAGCTCCAGGTGCGATTTGGCCCTCCTGATATCTTTCCTACATGCCCGAGCAATATTTTTATACTCTTCCCTGGTCATATGTCCAAACTTCCATTTCTTGTAAGCTTCTTTTTTATGTTTAAGATCCGCTAGGATTTCACCATTAAGCCAAGCTGGTCGCCTGCCATATTTACTATTCTTTCGACTCATCTGGATGGTTTGTCCCTGTAACCTCAACAGGGATTCCTTGAAATACAGCCAGCTCTCCTGGACTCCCTTCCCCTTCATGTTAGTCCCCCAGGGGATCCTGGCCATCTGTTCCCTGAGGGAGTCGAAGTCTGCTTTCCTGAAGTCCAGGGTCCGTATCCTGCTGCTTACCTTTCTTCCCTGCGTCAGGATCCTGAACTCAACCAACTCATGGTCACTGCCTCCCAGATTCCCATCCACTTTTGCTTCCCCCACTAATTCTACCCGGTTTGTGAGCAGCAGGTCAAGAAAAGCGCCCCCCCTAGTTGGCTCCCCTAGCACTTGCGCCAGGAAATTGTCCCCTACGCTTTCCAAAAACTTCCTGGATTGTCTATGCACCGCTGTATTGCTCTCCCAGCAGATATCAGGAAAATTAAAGTCACCCATGAGAATCAGGGCATGCGATCTAGTAGCTTCCGCGAGTTGCCGGAAGAAAGCCTCATCCACCTCATCCCCCTGGTCCGGTGGTCTATAGCAGACTCCCACCACTACATCACTCTTGTTGCACACACTTCTAAACTTAATCCAGAGACACTCAGGTTTTTCCACAGTTTCGTACCGGAGCTCTGAGCAGTCATACTGCTCCCTTACATACAGTGCCACTCCCCCACCTTTTCTGCCCTGCCTGTCCTTCCCGAACAGTTTATAACCATCCATGACTGTACTCCAGTCATGTGAGTTATCCCACCAAGTCTCTGTTATTCCAATCACGTCATAGTTCCTTGACATCACCAGGACCTCCAGTTCTCCCTGCTTGTTTCCAAGGCTTTGTGCATTTGTATATAAGCACTTGAGATAACCTGTTGATCGCCCCTCATTCCCAGTATGAGGCAGGAGCCCTCCCCTCACAGACATTCCTGCCTGTGCTTCCTCCCGATATCCCGCTTTTCCACTTACCTCAGGGCTTTGGTCTCCTTCCCCCGGTGAACCTAGTTTAAAGCCCTCCTCACTAGGTTAGCCAGCCTGCTGGCAAAGATGCTCTTCCCTCTCTTCGTAAGATGGAGCCCGTCTCTGCCCAGCACTCCTCCTTCATGGAACACCATCCCATGGTCAAAGAATCCAAAGCCTTCTCTCCGACACCACCTGCGTAGCCATTCGTTGACTTCCACGATTCGACGGTCCCTACCCAGGCCTTTTCCTTCCACGGGGAGGATGGACGAGAACACCACTTGCGCCTCCAACTCCTTTATCCTTCTTCCCAGAGCCACGTAGTCCGCAGTGATCCGCTCAAGGTCATTCTTGGCAGTATCATTGGTGCCCACGTGGAGAAGCAGGAAGGGGTAGCGATCCGAGTGCTTGATGAGTCTCGGCAGTCTCTCCGTCACATCGCGAATCTTAGCCCCTGGCAAGCAGCAGACTTCTCGGTTTTCCCGGTCAGGGCGGCAGATAGATGACTCAGTCCCCCGGAGGAGAGAGTCCCCGACCACCACCACCCGCCTTCTCCTCTTGGGAGTGGTGGTCGTGGAACCCCCAACCTCAGGACATCGCATCTCATGCCTTCCATCCAGCGGAGTCTCCTTCTGCTTTCTCCCCCCAGACATATCATCTGGTCCACTCTCCGCAATGGTACCTGTGGAGAGAACATGAAAGCGGTCAGTTACCTGTGTCTGTGTTACTGGAACCCAGACATTCTGCTTACCTCTTCTGGAGGTCACATGTTGCCAAGCTTCTTCACTGGCCTCTTGGCTCCTCTGTGCAACCTGCTCTATATCTTTAGAGCTTTGTGCCCCTAGAAGCCTATCCTGAGTTTTGTCCAGAAAATCCTCAGTTTCTCGTATACAACGCAGGGTCGTTATCTGTTGCTCCAGACCTTCAATCTTCTCTTCCAATATGGAGACCAGCTTGCACTTTGTACAGACAAAGTCGCTTCTGTCCTGTGGAAGAAAGACAAACATGGTACATCCAGTGCAGGTCACAACAGCTGAACCCCCCCCTTCCATATCACCTACCTACTATGAGCTTCCTCAGAGACGTTTGCAAGATGTAAGCCTCACTGAGCTCACTCCAGGCGAACTCCCAGGCAAACTCCTGCTGTGAGCTGCTCTGCTGTCCCCGCTGCTCAGCTGGTTCGCTGCCGCTCAGCTGGTTCGCGAGGCTCTGGCTATTTTTAAACAGCCAGGCTTCCCTGACGCAAACACACAGACACCCTAATGCCCGCCCCCTGCAGGCTAGCAGCCAATCAGACACTCACTCAGGCTCTCTCACTGCCCTCCCAGCAAACACACGCTCGGATACTTCCTCAGCAAGCAAACACACACACTCGGATACTTACCAGTCCCAGTTGGATTTGGGGAAGGGGTTGGAATAGGGTCAGGGAGGGGGTGGAGTTGCGGCAGGGACTTTGGGGAAGGGGTTGGAATGTGGGCAGGGCAGGGGTGGGAGGAAGTGGGGCAGGGGTGGAGTCGGGGAGGGGCCAGGGGCACAGTGGGGTCGAGCACCCACCAGAGTCAGCAGAAGTCAGCACCTATGGTTCCAATAAGAACTAGATAAGTTCATGGAGGTTATCAATGGTTAGCCAGGGTGGGCAGGGATGCAACCCTATGTTCTGCATTTCCCGAGCCTCTGTTTGCCAGAAGCTGGGAGTGGGCAACAGGGTATGGATCACTTCATGATTGCCTGTTCTGTTCATTCCCTCTGACACACCTGGTATTGGCCACTGTTGGAAGACAGGATACTGGGCTAGATGGACCACTGGTCTTACCCAGTATGGCCATTCTGATGTTCTTATCTAAAACGCAGATGTATGTGACCCCCCCGCTGTAATCCACAAGACCTCACTCCCCTCCCAGAATGGAGATAGAACCCAGGAGTCCTGATGGGGTCTCTCTCTCTGCAGAGTTAGTAACAAAGTAAGAATATACATTAAAATTCTAAACCTAACCACTGTCCCTTAAGTTACTTGCCAAAAGATGTCAGAACATGTTAGTGTGACGTTATTGACATAATCTGTAACCGTATAGATCACTGTTGCAACCACTGTTATAGATTTGCAGCAAATATTGTACAAAGGTTGTCATGTAAGGTGTCTATGGAAAGGTTATGATCTGCTAATTATGATTATGCTATCTGTGTGTGTGTAACATTTTTGTAGTTAAAGTTATGAAAATTGGCTATGTACTTATATCTCAATGTGTTTTGATTTCAAGAAGCCTTAGTAAAGCATTTGGTCAGCTTCTTGAGAAAGTAATTTGCAAGTTAAGTGCCCAATCAAGAAACACTTAACTGACAATAGACTTTGGGAGACTCCAATCTACATAGAAGTCTTCCTGGAGACATTCAAGATAGCATGCGGGCAATGGCTGCCGCCTGTGAAAACTGAGTCATGCATGGACATATGATTTGCCCATGTGACTCCAAACTCCATTTTTCCTGTCATTGTCCACAGTAAGAACAAAGAGGTGTTCTTACACCTGGAGGAGACTATAAAAGGCTGATGCCTCATCTCCATCTTGTGTTCAATCCCGCTTCATACCTCTGGAGGGACTTTGCTACAAACTGAAGCTTTGAACAAAGGACTGCATAACCCATCCCAGCTGTGGATTTACTCCAGAGACTTGATTTGAACCTGTAGTTTATTTCATCACTGCTACAAGCCTGAACCAAGAACTTTGCCATTACTGTATGTAATTGATTCCATTTAACCAATTCTAGCTCTCATCTATATCTTTTTCCTTTTATGAATAAACCTTTAGATTTTTAGATTCTAAAGGATTCTAAAGGATTGTATATTGACCTGGGTCTGGGGCTTGGTCCTTTGGGGTTGAGAGAATCTCTTTTCTTTGACTGGGGTTTTGATTTTCATAACCATTTTTCCCCATAATGAGTGGCACTGGTGGTGATACTGGGAAACTGGAGTGTCTAAGGGAATTGCTTGTATGACTTATGGTTAGCTAGTGGGGTGAAACCGAAATCTTCTCTGTTTGGCTGGTTTGGTTTGCCAGTTGTTTTGCACGGCAAGTGCTGGGAAGGAGGGAGGAGGAGGAGGAACGTGGCGTGCTTGGGGAAGAGGCATGGCCGGGGCAGGGATTTGGGGAGGGGTCCAGTAGGGACAGGGAGGGGGCGGAGTTGGGGCGGGGCCAGGTGGAAACACCCACTGGCGCCAACGAAAGTTGGCACCTGTGCCTGGAATCACGGTTAAAGTCCCCCCCCCCCCCCCGCAACCAAAATCTGAAATGGTGCCCCTGTGATACATGTGCCAAGTAAGGCAGGGGTGACAGAAAGGAGCTTTGAGAGAGTAGAATCAGCTGCTGGAAGAAGATGGTGAGTAATCCGCGTCCTGGAAGGAGAGTAGAGATGTGGAAGGAGATATAGAAACCCAGTGGAAGATAGGGTGCAGGGAGAGCCAACAAAGGACAAATGCCGAATAACAATTTGGGAAAGATGGCGCATTTCAGCCATGGAGATCTCACACAGTCTGGCTGGAGTCTGCAGGTGTTTCAGTGGCAATTCTCATTTTTGGGCAAGACAAGTAGGTTTGTTTGTTTGTTTGGTTTAATTCTTATTAATTTCCTGAAGGGTGGGGGAAGTCCCAGGGCTACTTCTGTTGCACCATTTGCAACTACAGACAGGATCTCCTGGCTTCAACCCAAGAAATCCTGAATGCAAATCTTTGAAAGGACATTCCTTCCCACCTGTGGAAATACCATGCCAGAGTGAATAATAAATTGGAGAATTGGTCTGAAATCAATCAGATGAAACTCAGTAAAGATATGTGCAAAGTACTACACTTAGGAAGGAACAATCAAATGCACAACTACAAAATGAGGAATAGCTAGCTAGGCAGTAGTATGCTGGAAAAGATCTGGCAGTTAGAGTGGATTGAAAATTTAATACAAGCCAACAATGTGATGCTGTTGTGAAAAAGGCAAATGCAATTCTGGGGCATACTGACAGGAGTAAAACACAGGTGATATTTGCTCCACTGTACTCAGCACTGGTGAGGCCTCAGCTGGAGTACTGTGTCCAGTTGTGGGCACAAGATGTGAACCAATTGGAGAGAGTCCAAAGGACAGCAACAAAAATGATAAGATCTTCACCAACCTGACCTATGTGGAAAGGTTGTAAGAATTAGGCTTATTTAGTCAAGAGAAGAAAAGGCTGATGCGGGACTTGATGATCATCTTCAAATAGGTAAAAGATTATTCGAAAGATGATGAGCAATTGTTCTCCATGTCCATCAAGGGTAGGGCCAGAAATAATCAGCTTAGTTTTGAAGCACGGGAGATTTTGGTTAGATATTGGGAAATCTTTCTAGCTATAAGGATAGTTAAGCTCTGAAACAAGTGACCTAGGGAGGTTGTGGGCTCCCCATCATTGGAGGTTTTTAAGAACAGTTTGGTCAAACACCCATCAGGGATGGTCTAGGTTTACTTGGTCCTGCCTCAGCACAAGGGGTTAGACTATATGACCTCTTGGGTCTCTCCCAGCCCTACATTTCTATGATTAGAGCCCCCAATGTGAGGGGTTAGGGTCACTGAGAAGGAGATCTCAGGATTTGTGGGGAAGAAAGTCCCAGTTCTCATGGAATGGCTCTTCCTCCAGGCAGCTGATCTGCACTGCTCCAATAGCAGTGACCGCAGAGAGGTCCAGTAAGAGTATCTTTAAGCAGCATTCACTCTTAGTTGGGATCAGTGGGGGTCTGTAGGATGATGCTGCAGAAAGCAGGTGGTCCCTGGCTCTAAGCCTTCCTGTCCTGCCCACAATCTTGCAGAGCATTTGTGACACTACACCCCATATTCTTCATAGAAATATTAGTATGATATGAATATGGCATAACTAAGATATGTTTTATGCAAGATGGGTCTTGTGAGATATCATTGGAAAAATTATGATTTGCCGAATATGATTATCCTATTTGTATACATGTATCAATTTCTGTATCTGAAGTTAGGAATATCGTCTATGTATCAATTACAAAAGTGTTTGCACCTGGGGCACGCCCACCAGACAGAATGCAGTCAGTCTGGATGGGCCATTAGGGAGAACAATAGGACTTTGAAGATGCTAATCTCCCACCTTCCTGAGAAACTTCCTGAGATGCTACAAACAACCTTTGACTCATGGCTGCTTTGACACTACTGGGTTATGTTATTAAGTCACCTGGTACTGGATTCCATGATAGAATACCAGTATTTTTCCACTGGGGGTGAGATGAGTGTGTGTGTGTGTGTGTGGAGAGAACCATACTGGAAAACAAAGGGTTCCCACCATATGTAAAACTTATTTAAGACAAGGGAGTGACTTAATCAAGAGTTCATTCTTCACAGAATCCCTGCCCAGGAGGACTGCTGGAAACCTCTAAGGGCATATCTTCACTAGCAACATTAAAGCACTGCCGTGACTGTCTAGTTGTGGTTCTCTCCCAGTGCTATAAAAAAACCCACCTCTACGAGGGGAATAGCTACCAGCACTGGTGCACTATCTACACTAGCACTTTACAGCGCTGAAACTTGCAGTGCTCAGGGAGGTTTTTCCACACTCCTGAGCGAGAAAGTTGCAGCACTGTAAAGTGCCAGTCTAGACAAGCCATTAGAAACAAAGCCAGAGGAGTGGGAGAAGGGAAGAAGAGTTGAGCCCAAGCTGGACAAGGTGTCTGGCCTGTGAAATAAATACCTGGAGTTTTAAGCTGCAAGCTAGACAGCTTGTCTTCAAGAACCTCTACAATCTGCCATTAAGCAACATTTAGGGTGAGAAATTACTACTTGTAACCAGTTTCTTTAGTGTATTAAGCTTAGTTTGTGTGTTTGTTTTATTTGTTCCGTAATCTGCTTTTACCTGTTTGCTGTTCCTTATAATCACTTAAAAATCTACCTTTTGTACTTAATAAAACTTGTTTTCTCTAAAAACCAGTTTGTGGAATTCATACCGGGGGTGGGGGGGCGCGAGGGAAGAGAAGTTGTGCATATCTTCGTCTACATTGAGGGAGGGGGCTAATTTTATGAGCTTATGCTGTACAGTTTTCTGTGCAGTGCAAGACAATACAATTTTGGGTTTACACTCCAGAGGGGGTGTGCACTTGAGTGCTGGGCAATTCCCTAGCTGAATCTTCCCATGTAGAGCTGATTTCAGTGTCTGTGTCTTTCTGCAGCTGGGTTTGTCCCTACGTGTGTGTGTGTGTGTGCGCGTGCGTGTGCTGGAGGAGGCTTGAGGGCCTGGCTCAGCAGCAGAGTGTAAGGGAGCCCAGGCTGATGGAACAGGTGGGCTCAGTGGTACCCCAATACATCAGGTGTCACCCCAGAGGAGAGGGGCAACACATCACAGCATCAACCATGCAAAGTCTTCTGGAGCCCAAAGAAGAGAGGAATGTCACCTTCATTGTAGCATTACCATCACTTCTTCTCCTCCCAGAAAGACTCCACAGGGGCAAGGTGCTTTCCATTCACAGAAATGGAGAGAATCATCAGGATCTAGCTAGCCTAGGCATCATTGGTGTGCCAGTCACCATGCTGCCAGATCACCATTACTGAGAGTGGTACCCACTTCTACCATGTTTGTGCACCCTCCATGTCATGGGGTCCACTTACCACTGGTGGTGCATCCTCTTGGCCATCCTAGGGATTAGCTCTGCCAGATGCTGCCTTCCTCTGGCAGTGCCCCTACCCATCATCTTTTTTCACCCTGCGAGCCCCTCTCACTCCAGGAACCTCAGCCTTCTCTTTGTAACTTAGCCCTCCAGCCCGGTCACTATGTAGTTCTTCCTTCCATGGGATGGGGTCAACAAAGTCTTTCTAGAACAAATCCTACCAGGTCAGTGCCACATCCTCAGTGGCTGGTCGTGAGACATGGGCCCACCCATTACTCCAGGCTCTTGCACAGGGACCCTCTAATCAGCAGCCAAGGTCTGCACTCCTATCACTTGCTGCTTTTCCCATGAGCCTTCTCCTATCTTCCTAGATTCCCCCCTCTCTGAGTTTGTCAACCTCCCATCTCCCAGGGAGTAACCATGAACTGTCCCCCTGTGGCCTTCAGCACACCTCCAGGGAGTGCCTGAAGCCTACCTCCCTACAGCCTCCTCCTATTCTCAGGCTTTGGGCTTTATACAGGACCCCCCTGCTCAGGGGTGAAAGTAACTAGGCCATTTACCAGTACGGGGCGGGGTGGCTCTGGCCCCGGAAGGGGCGCGGCCTCGGGCAGAAGGGGCAGGGCTGGGGGGGGGTCAGCATCCCCTAGACAGCCCTTCCAGGCCACCTGGCCCATGCTGCCAGGGGTTCCCATGTTGATTTAAAGGGCCACGGCAGCACTTTAATGTGGGCTGGGTATGGGCTGGTGCGGGTTCTTACCAGTACGCAGTATCGGCCTGTACCAGATCATTTTCACCCCTGCCCCTGCTCCTGCCCAGATGAGCCTGGCTTCCAATTAGTGGCCTCTTTGCAGCCTAAATCTCTCCCCTGCTTGCTGCTTAATTGGTTGATTGGGCCTGCCTGGCCTAATTCAACCCTTTCAGGACCAGCATGGGGAACACACCTGTTGTCAATAGCTACTGGTGTGGTGCTCCGCTCTTGTTCGATGATGATAACAGTCGGCTGCGTGCATGTTCCCTCTGTGTGCTGCCCCAGCTCTGCGCAGATAGCTAACACAGCAGACCCCGAGAGAACCCCCCAAAACCACAGACTCTAGTAAGGTATGAAGGAACCCAAGCCAGGTTTATTGTCAAACGAAGCACAGTAATAGTTCCCTATAGACTCTACAGGGCATACTACGAATTTGTGCTCCCTGGCAATGGACACAGATCAGTCAGTGGTGGGACACTCCACTTCCCCCTAGGCTGGACAAAGATATGCACTCCGGGACCTACTTTTATACTGCTGCAGGACAGATTACTCATCATAGTTCAAATGAATCTATCCATCATGTTCTCCTTTTGACCCTGTCTTTAAGATGCACCTGCCTGTTCCTTGTTATGTCTACGGAGTGTCTTGCCGCCATCTTGGCACAAGTTCCTCTCCTTAGCACTTATGTGTGTGTGTGCACGTGCCTCTAACAACCTTTTCTTGCCAACTTCTGTGAGTGGGACCTGCCTCTGGCTCACAGCCCAGCTTTGCTTATCACTGCCTGGAAGTACTTTGGTTCAGGCTTTACTTTGGTTCAAGCTTCAGGCCTCAGACTGGGCCTCTGATTCAAGAATTTATGTTTCAGGGCCTCCTCTTACTACAACACCCCGTCACACTCCTCCACCATTGACACTCTTGAAAAGAAAATGTTTTCTTCCTGGTCAAAGGAGCTGAAGATCTTGCCACTCCCAACAAATATAGGGATCTAGAAGTGCTCCTTCTCTCACTTCTATCATGCTGAGAGAAGCAGACTGGAGCATGCACCAAAGAGGTAGCTGAGGATGATGCACATTCACTCATTCCAGCAATATATTTAACTGTGAAAATCCATTCCATGTTTTCCCTGATTAAAGCCAAAGTATGTCAGTTTTAAACTCTTAGGTTTGCCTATTCACCCAACTGCTGTTGTGTTATTTAAATTTACTGTTTAACCTGCTTCAGGAAGAAAAAAAAAATAAAACAGGCTTGCACTGACTATGGGAAAAAACAATGGGGAGGACACATAGTTCTTGTTATTGTTTTGTGGGACCCTGTGTACCTACAGCCTTGCTGGAGCTGGGCAGGGTGACTCTGCTGGAAGGGCCAGTATCATATAGAAATTGGGTGTAGTGGGTACAAGGCATGCTCATTAGCTGTTTGAAGGTAGGTGGGTGATTTCCATTGTGGGCAAGCAGCCTGGCAGAACATACCCACAGTCACTCCCTGAGGGTGGACCCAGTAGGAACTCAAGCGGAGGGTGAGGAGTTTATAAATAGGAGGAGTGGTAGCCACTGGAGGACTCAGTGGCAGAGCAATTCAAGGACCAGAAAGGTCTGTGGGAAGAAAAGTGTTCCAGGGACTTTATCAGTTTGTTGGCTTGACTGCAGATTCCCTCACCACACTGGAGAAGAAGAGGATGAGAATTGCTGCAGGCTGTGCAAACTGAAGATGGCCATTGCAAAGTCTCAAGGGGAGACACTTAGACTATGACTTTGTGATGTTGCACCCCATAATGCTTTATAGAAATATCCTTATGAGTGTAAATATGACATAGCTGGAACGTGTTTTGTGTTGGATATGCCATGTAACATATCTCTGCAAAGGTTATGATCTACTGAATATATGCATCCTATTTGTATGCATGTATCATTTTTGTATTCAAAGTTATGAATATTGGCTATGTACTTGTTTGATTTTAAGTAGCCTCAGTGAAGCATTTGGTCAGCTTCTCAAGAAAAGCCTATTCTCAGTAAGTGCCCAATCAAGAAACACTTAAGCTGGCAATGGACTTTGAGAGGTGCCAGTCCACATCTGAGCTTTTCTGGGAACGTTCAGGCTAACGTGGGCAATGGCATTGGCCTGTAGGGAACTGGGTCATGCATAGATATGTGACCTGTCCATGTGACTCCAAAACACCATCTTGTAGCTGTGATTCTGCATAGGAAAACACATAGGGTTTCCACCCACAAGAGACACTATATAGGGCCGTGGGAAACCCCTCTATAGGGTCTTCAGCTGGCTTAACAGATGGCCTCTCCACCCCAAAGAGATGCCCAAAAGAAACTGGAACAAAGGACAGTAACTACAGGGGTGTGAGTGATTGCTGGACCCAGACTAGGAGGAAGTCTAGTCTGTAAAAGAAGCTTATTGGAACATCTCTGAGGGTGAGATTTACCTGCATTTAGTTTCTTACTGTATTAGGCTTAGACTTGCATGTTTTTGTTTCATTTTGCTTGTTAAATCACTTTGTTCTGTCTGTTATTACTTGGAACCACTTATCCTACTTTTTATATTTAATAAAATCACTTTTTACTTATTAATTAACCTAGAGTAAGTATTAACACCTGGGGGAACAAACAGCTGTGCATATCTCTCTATCAGTGTTATAGAGGGCGAACAATTTATGAGTGTACCCTGCATAAGCTTTATATAGAGTAAAACAGATTTATTTGGGGTTTGGATCCCATTGGGAACTGGGTATCTGGGTGTTGGAGACAGGAGCACTTCTTAAGCTGTTTTCAGTTAAGCCTGCAGCTTTTGGGGGACATGATTCAGACCTGGGTCTATATTTGTACCAGGCTAGTGTGTCTGGCACAACCAGGCAAGGTACCGAAGTCCCAAACTGCCAGGGAAAATGGGCTCAGAGGTAGTCCCAGTACATCAGGTGGCACTTCTAAGGGGGTTTCTGTGACCCAACCAGTCACAGACTTGTTTCCCAGACTTCAAGGAGCTGGTGTGCCCTACAGAGGATTTGGACACCATTTCATAGAGGAGGGTAAATCCTGCCAGAGAAGAGGCCTAGGAGAGGGTAAGCATGTGCATAATTGAACTTGCGGTAGCAACAAGTACTATAACTTGGGAGGGAACCCCTGGAAATCTTAACTTTAAAGAGTTGTTATTGGTAACAGTCACAACTGTTTCATGCATTATAAGCAAATGGTTATATACATACAGTAAACTTTTCCTTTACAAATTATGTGTCACTTTCATTCTCTCAGAGATTTATCTCTGCATAATAGATATAGTGAGAGATATTCAAATCCTGAAAACACTAAACTCTGGCCCTGTGCCCCTTCAGAGAGGTAAACTGAGGTATAGGAAAGGGAAAAGAAATATACCCATTTGCATATACCCAGCCCAGATAAGATGAGGTGCCCAATACCATGGTGATGAACACTATAGGTAGACAGAAGGATCTAGTGACACCATGGGTAGGTGTACAGAGAACTGAGTTCAGATCCTACCTGTGGCTACACAATTACATGCTTCCCTCCTAGTTGCCTTTTTTGTTCATAAGGTAAATTCATAGTAGGACTGAATCTAGCTTTGAATGAGGTCTAGAGCTGGAACAGCACAGGGTGCTGCAGGTCCTGGGCGAAGTGCACTGGCAGAGTAGGGGATGTGGGGGAACTCAGGGCTGGAATAGAAATGGGCTGCAGCCTGAGGTGCATTGCACCTGAGGTGCATCTGGCAGAGCTGGGGATGGCAACACAAGAACTAAAAGAGAAGGGAGTGCTACAGCTCTGCAAAACCATCCTGCCACAAACCACTCCTCTTGGTAATCACAGCTAGAAGGTGCTGCCTTAGGTGAGTCTCTTTTAGGCACCAAGAAATGACAAGGGCAATAGGGAAGGACTGTGTGATAGACTGAACTGTTACGGGGGGGGGGGAGGGAGAAAGGGGGAAAAACAGCTGACTCCAGCTAAGCAGTCTTCTCAGAGGCTGCTGAGAGGTGGAAGGGTCTGGGCTGTCTAAGCCACACCCAGCTCATTCCATGGGAGGGACGGACGGATGGAAGGATGTATGGGTGAGGTAGCACTCTAGCAGTCTGAAGCAGTACCTAGGAGTGCCAGAGAAAAATGCTAGAAAGGGGCAGGAGAAGAGATAAACACCTGCTGAGAAAAGATACTGAGTTTGGGGAGTTGGGTACAGGCACAGGCTCAGGCTTTCTTCCCCAGGAAACTGTGGATCTGCCATCGAGGTCAGAGGCCTGTGGGGAAACAGGACTAAAAGACTTTGGGAGTAGATGATGATAAAATACATTTTGATCCACCCATCCATGTCTATTACCACATATTGTCTGGCTGCATTTTTTTTTGGTCCCTCTGCCCTCTTTTTCTCTGTTGATCAGGTTACCTTAGCTCACCAGGCGATAGCTTGGTGGCATGATGAATCACCCAACTTAATGCAGGAAAACTGGAGAAAATAACCATGTTGAAAATAAATGACCAAAGGAGAAGGCAAGTAGTGGAAAGGGGAATATGGACTACAGGCTAGCACATTGCATTGGGATGCTGGAGCTCAGAGCTGTGTTCCTGGCTTTACCACTGGCCTGTTGGGTGATCTTGGGCAAATCACTTCATCGCCCTGTGACTCAGTTTCCCCATCTGTAGAAAGGGGGATAATGATACTTACTTCCCTTTGTGAGTTCTGCTGATGGAAGGAACTAGGTGGTGTTCTTTCACTGGGATTTACAGTGCTTTGGCTCTTCCAGAGGTGACTCACAATCCTTACAAATAGGGTTGCCAATCCTCCAAGATTGTCCTGTGATGAAACCTCCAGGAATACATCCAACCAAAACTGGGGGGAGTCATGAAGGCAGGGATTGTGTTGAAACTCAGTGGGAGTTCTGGGCATCTAACTTTCTGGATCCTTTCAAAATCTCTGCCTTAATTTTTTAAGTGCTAGTGGCAACCTTGATGCATATTTGTAAGTAGGGTTGCCAATTTTGCCAATTTTGATGCCAGATCTTATTAGAAAGGGATCAAGGCATGAGAATTAAGTGCCATCCACTCACCCCACTTTCCCTCTAGCTACATTTAGCAAGTAAATTTTGAGCTCTTGCATTTGGGAGTTACCACTACACCCTGGATTTCATTTACTGCAGTAAACCTACCCTCAGCCTTATTCAGTACTGAAGCTGTGGGTACTTACCTGGTGGTTTTGCTTCTTCAAGCCTCAGTTCAGCAGTCCACCCCAGTTCAGCCAAGCACTTAAGCATGCACTTAACTTTTAACACATGCTTAAATCCCATGTTAAGCTCCTTGCATGCTTATGGGCTTGGCTGAATAGACATGTTCAAATGCTCTCTTGAATTGGGATGTTCTTTATGCTGTCTTTAGCCTGGTGATTATTTTCAAACTAAGGCACAGTAAAGGAAATCTCTAAGAAATGAAAAATAAAAATCTTTCTGTGTGTATATGAGAGAGAGAGAGAGAGAGAGAGAGAGCAAGAACAGGCAAAGAAAGAAGATTGAAAGGCTCATTTTGTCTATTGAAAAGATTCTGTTTAATAAAAAATTTAAGGCATTTTAGTCTCTGAGAGCAGCCCATTCCCCTTTAAAATAAATCCCATCATTCTATTTTTCATCTTGCTTTAGCTCCTCACTGTTCATCAATCAGCCATTTGTTCTGCTCCCCCTACATCATGGTCTCCTCCAGAGACTCTCTCTCCCGGGTTCCCTATGAAGTGGATTGCACTTGATGCCAGAGGGCAGGGAATGAGCTGAAGAGTTACTTCTAAATAAATAAACAAAGAAACACACTTACCAAAAAAACCCACTTTTTACTACAAGGAATAATGTTTTATGCGGGATCGTTAAGGCAAAGAGAACAAACAAGCCAAACTTTTTCCCAAGTACACAGTCCTGTGTGGGATAATACAATTCACAAATGTGGTGAATAACAGCCTAGAACTTAAGGTGGCTTTTGTGCTGGGATCAATCCATTTCCTTGTGTACAAAGGACTGGATCATAAAAAAACTAGGACTAGAATTTTCAATGGCAACTAAGGGAGTTAACAAATATTTAAGGGCAGAAGGGAACATTAGGTCATCAAGTCTGAACTTCTGTATACCTCAGGCATAAAATTTCACCCAGCTCTCTCTGTACTGAACACAATATCTGTGTTTGACTAAAGCAGATCTTCTGGAAAGGTGTCCAGACATCAAGAGACTGAGAATCCACCACTTCCCTTGGGAGTTTGTTCCAGTGGTTAGGCTTCTGACACCCACTGAAATTCATAGAATCATAGAATTGTAGGACTGGAAGGGACCTCGAAAGGTCATCTAGTTCAGTCCCTTGCACTCAAAACAGGACTAAGTATTATCTAGACCAGTGGTTCTCAATCTATTTATCACTTGGGCTGCATATGCCCACAGACCACCCACAGACCCCTATGCCCAGCACCTCCTGCCCAGAGACCCCTCCACAGTGGGGCCAGGAACAGAGGCCCAGGTGCAGAGCTGGACCCTGCCGTGGGCAGTTCTGACCTGCACCTTGCTCTGTGGGGCTGGGCAGCAGCCGCAACCCAGGCCCCGTGGCAGCCCCGACCCTAACCCTGGACCTGCTGTGCTGGATTGCTATGTCCCCTCTCACTTTTTTCTTCTCCAGACTAAACAAACGCATTTTTTCAATCTTCCTTCAGAGGTCATGTTTTCTAGTCCTTTAATCATTTTTGTTGCTCTTCTTTGGACTTTCTCCAATTTGTCCACATCTTTCCTGAAATGTGGCACCCAGAACTGGACAAAATACTCCAGTTGAGGCCTAATCAGCATGGAGTAAAGTGGAAGAATTACTTCTCTTGTCTTGCTTACAACACTCCTGTAAATGATGTTCACTTTTTTTGCAACAGTGTAACACTGTTGACTCATATTTAGCTTGTGGTCCACTATGACCCACCGATCACTTTCCGCAGTACTCCTTCCTAGGCAGTCATTTCCCATTCTGTGTGTGTGCAACTGATTGTTTCTTCCTAAGTGCAGTACTTTGCATTTATCCTTATTGAATTTCATCCTATTTACTTCAAACCATTTCTCCCATTTGTCCAGATCATTTTGAATAGGATTAATATCCTCCAAAGCACTTGCAACCCCTCCCAGATTGGTATTGTCTGCAGACTTTATAAGTGTACTCTCTGTGCTGTTATCTAAATCACTGAAGAAAATATTGAATGGAACCAGACCCAGAACTGATCCCTGTGGGACCCCATTCAATATGCTCTTCCAGCTTGATCACTTTCACCTAAGCTGC
The DNA here is from genome assembly GCF_015237465.2 of Chelonia mydas. Classification (NCBI taxonomy): domain Eukaryota; kingdom Metazoa; phylum Chordata; order Testudines; family Cheloniidae; genus Chelonia; species Chelonia mydas. Next base: position 56,592,473 of record NC_057855.1, read on the forward strand.
CTTGCATTTTCAAATTCTCAACCAGTTTCTCCCTATTTGTCCAGATCAAATCTGGAACAGCCTCTCCCACAGTAGCTTTCTCCACTTCTGAAATAAAAAAAATTGTCTCCAATACATTCCGAGAACTTGTTGGATAATCTGTGCCCTGCTGTGTTATTTTTCCAACTGATGTCTGGGTAGGTGAATTCCCCCATCACCACCAAGTCTTGTGCTTTGGATGATTTTGTTAGTAGTTTTGTTAGTAGTTAGTAGAGCCTCATCCACCTCTTCTTCCTGGTTAGGTGGTCTGTAGTAGACCCCTACCATGACATCACCCTTATTTTTTACCCCTTTTATCATTACGTAGAGATTTTCAACAAGTCTGTCTCCGATTTTCATCTCAACCTCAGTCCAAGTGTATACGTTTTTTATATATAAGGCAACACCTCCTCCCTTTTCCCCTGCCTGTCCTTCCTGAGCAAGCTGTACCCTTATATACCAGTATTCCAGTCATGTGTATTACCCCACCAATGAATCTAGTTCCTCTTCCTCTTACTCAATAGGTGGACCCCATCTCTGCTTAGCAGTCCTTTTGGGAACAGGATCCCATGGTCAAGGAAGCCAAGTCCTCCTGGTGACACCATCCTCACAGCCAGGTATTCATCGCTAGGATGGATCTGTCTCTGCTTGGGCCCCTACTGCTGACTGGAAGGATCGAAGAGAACACCACCTGTTCCCCAAACTCCTTTACTCTTACTCCCAGAGCCCTTCAGTCACTTCTGATCTGCTCAGCTTCATACCTTGCAGTATCATTAGTGCTCACATGGATGAGTAGGAGGGGGTAGTAATCAGAGGGCTGGATGATCCTCAACAGTCGCTCCATAATGCCTCAGATATGGGCCTGGCAGGCAACATGCCTCCTGGGATGTCATGTCAGGCTGACAGCTGGGTGCCTCTGTCCTCCTTAGAAGAGAGTCACCAACCACCACTACTCTATGTTTCTTCCTGGGGGTGGTGGCTGCAATCCTCCCAGCCTTCGGGGTACATGGCTTCTCCTCCACCACCTTTGGAGGCAATTCCTCATGGCTCGTTGCCAGGGCAACATAATGGTTCACCACTATGGTGGGTGGGTGGGGGTAGGGGTGGAGCACTGCCTGCTGCCAGAAGTAATCAGCATCTAGTTTCCTCCCTATGACTGAGCCATATCCTCCTTCCCTGGTAGCATGACAGCAGTCCTTTCTAGCTGGATAGTTTCCTCAGCCTTGGACATCTCCATATGAATACTCTCAATGAATTTCTCATGGACACGGATGCACCTCAGCAGAGCCTCACCCCCTGAGAAAAGGGCTGAACCAGGCCAAAGAGGCTGTGCGAACCAACAGCCAATCAGGGAAGGCCTGGGGGGAGACAATCTGGGCGGGGGAAGGGGCAGCCAGTCAGGATGAGGCAAGGTCCTATATAAAAGCTAGGGAGCAGGGCAGTCTCTCCCTGACTGGCAAGGGAGGAGGGCTGGCTCCTGAGTGTAAAGGTAGCACCTTGGACAGAGCAGTGCTGGGGAGCTCTGGCCAAGGAAAACCCCAGGCTGCAGGCCTTGCTAAAAAGGGCTGAGCAGGTGCACAGGGCTGATGGGGAAGCGGCCCAGGGACAATAGTTTGACAAGGGGAGAGAAGGAGGGCAGAGAGGCTGCTGCTAGAGGGTCCCTGGGTCGGGACCCAGAGTAGTGAGTGGGCCTGGGTCCCCGTGTTGTATCACACCTGGCTGAGGAGGAGCATGGCCTGATACAGGCTGTGGCTGACCCCTGCGACAAAGGGGCTAGACTTTGAGGCTGCAGTTGGCCACTAGAGCTAGTGTAGATCGAAGACTGCCGATAACACCAAACCCCTAGAAGGGAGTGAGACTGGAGCAGTTGGCACTGCTGGAGGGCAGTGTCCTGAAAAGGATGCTGCCGAGCGGGGAGCAACGTGGGTCCCCAAAGCAGCAGAGCAGATGAAGGGCAAAGCATCATGCGCAAAAGGTGCTCCATGACTGGACAGAGCTAATTCCCGGAGCAACCAGCGGGAAGCACCAGCGGTGATGAGTCCAAACCCTATCACAGTCAGTAAGAAGTTCTTGTGGAAGCAAGGGCTGCTGGGTTGGACCCTACTTATGTTAGTACTATGGCTTTATCACATTTATTTCAGGGTTTTTTTATAGCACAAGGGAGGATGCAATATCACTGAAGCCATTTTGGAGAGGTCTCATCCTACTAGATCGCCAGTAGAGCTGGCTGATGTTTTCTTTGCACAAAATAATGTGGGTTTTTTGTTTTGTTGTTTTTTTCAGAAAATTTTCATATTGGTCAAAATATTTTAGTTTTTCTTAGAAAAATCAGAAAACTTTAAAAAATATTGATTTTTGGTAAAACAAAAACCAAACTGTCTATTTTTAGTAGTCATTTTTTGGTTTTGAAAACCAAACTTTTTACTAAAACATGAACGTTTTTATTGAAAGATTTTGGAATACCAAAAGTGTTCTGGGTTTTGTTTTTACACTAAAAAAAAATTAAATAAATCTGAGAAATGTAAGTTTTTAATTTTTTAAAATTTCTCAAGTTTTTTGGGAGAGGGCATTCTTCAACCAGCTGTAATCTCTAGTCATTCTGCCAGGCACACCTTTAGTTGTTAGTTTCAAACTTATGTCCTAGAAAAAATAAAGACTTTCTTCCTCCTTAACTACTACTTGTTTCTTCTTCCAGTGCTCCTTATCAGGGTATCTCACGCTATGGAGAATACATGGTTTCTGAGCTCTCCCAAGGATCCATCTGCAACGATAAAAAGCCATGTCACTCTTACTCTTGCCTGTCAGCCATACACTAGTTTAGACACTTGAGGCAGGTTAACGAATTAGCAGAGCTCTCTCTGCAGTTTGACTCAGTCGTGTGTCTCCAGCAGTCATGTTCCAGCAGTCAAGACATGAACTGGCACCCTCTTGGTCAGGCAGTAGCTGTGGTAAGTAAACTGAAAAGGGGTGCCCTTCTGGCTAAGGCAGTATGGTCTATATTGAGCTCATTGCAGCTGGAAAGTTGCTTTTCATATGGTTTCCCCATACAACCCCACACAGGTATCAATATTAATATGGATTGGGGAGATATGCAATATGAAATAGATGTTTCCAATAGAATAATTCTCATTGTATAGCATAAGAAACATTCAACAATGTGTACTACAAGGAAACTCCATTCTGGTGGACTATTATATCTGGCTCCTTATTTATTATTAGTTTTGTAATACTACTACTCAGCATGCCACTAATATGAGGGTTTGCAACTGGAGCTCTGCAACTGAAGGGGAATGGAGTCCAGGTTTCCTGAATCCTACGCTAGTGCTCTATTAATTTGGCCTCTTTTGATCTCAGTGGGAATTCACATAGGAAGGACTGAGTAAAAAGCTAAGATGTGACACTGTATAAAAGGTGACCATGTTGACACTAATATATCGTCCTGATGTATCATCACTGTTGCACAATTGTGCTAAATCTTGTACAAAGTATGTTGTGGTGTTACCCATACAACCTAGGGCACCCCACCATTACCCTGCCATGGGCTCAAGGCATAATCTGGTTAATTCAGGCACCCCATCCTTACCCAGTGTAACAGGGCATAGCAGGGCCCCCTTTGCTCTAAATACCACTCAGAGACCTTGTGGCTCAGCAATCACCAGTGCAGTTTATTTATCAACATTTTTGCACCACATACAGCTTGGGGGTTTCAGTCTGAAGGACTTCCCAGCCTCTGCAGCCAGGAGAGAAGAGCTACCACTCTCTGTCCCCCCCAAGGCTTTTATGCAGCCCCAGGCTAATCAGACTGGCAGCTTTTTCCCCTTTGCCAATCAGGCACAGGTTTCTCTAGCCAACTCCAATTTACCTTCCTTAGTTGGAGCTGGCCTGACAGGGCTGGCTCAGCAGTTCTTACCCAGCACTTTGTTTCAGGGCAAAACATGGTCATTTTAAGTACCCACCATTACTTGTCCTGGGTTTTATTAACAATTGATCAATGGAATACACACACTAAGCATACAATGCTCATCACTCCCAACAAGGCAGATGAACTGTTCTTGATGGTCAGTCACAATCAGTATAGTTAGCAGGGTGTTGAGGTCTGGCAGCTCTAATCTTAGGCTCTGTTCTGGAGCTAGGTTCCAAAGAACTTCCCTTTGGACCCCAGTTTTTATAGTTAAAACTTGGGTCCTATTTAGCTATACCTTAACCAAAGTACTACAAAACCATATTTTTCACCAATCCTAGCCCACCACCTAAGAGTTAATTTACATTTTGACAAAAACAAATTAAAGAACAGACCATGATAACTATAGGTAAACAAATTGAAATATTACAAATTAAAGAACAGACAAAAGCAATTAATCTTTTCAACCAAAACTGCTGGTAAGTGGTTTTGTCAGAGAGTTATCTTGCAAAGTTTTCTGTATACATCTTAAGATTTGTCTGTTTAGTCACCATTGCTGCTATTAGTGCAGAAATGCTTCTTAACAACCCATATTATATTGTTTTGGTGCAGTTTAGAGGGACGTGGCACCCTGCTTCTTAGCTCATGGCTGCTGCTGTCCTACTAAGGTTGTTGCTTCTTACAAAAAAAAAAAAAAAGGCCTTGGCCTACAGTGTAAGGTATCATTGGAAAAGTTATAGTCTAAGTATGATTATCCTGTGTATATGCATGTTGGGTTGGGGATTGGTCTTGCTTTGAGCAGGGGGTTGGACTAGATGACCTCCTGAGGTCCCTTCCAACCCTGATATTCTATGTATCATCATTGTATAAGAAGTTATAAAACTTTGCTATGTGTTTGTATCTCCAACCTGCTGTGTTTCTGGGTAACACCCCAGAACAGATTTACATTAAGGCTAGCCAGCCTTCTTGATGGGCCATTAAGGACAATCCGCTCCTGGAACCCCTCCCACGTCCTCTTCAGGCAGCATATAGGCAATGAATGCCTCATGGCTCAGCAAGGCACATGTGACCCAGAACTCCGTGTTTGTGCCAGTAACTTTCCATGCTCCTGGACTAAGAGGTATAAATTGCAGACTGTGACATCATACTTTTTCTTCATTCCTGCTCCAAATCTCTGGACTGTGATTTTATAAAAAGGGAAGCTTTGAACACAGGACTGATGACCCCCAATCTTTTTGGGTGATCCTATTGGAAGCTAGGAGATTTAATATCATCACTATTATCCTGATCTATAAATGCTGAAATTGATTGTAATGTATGATTCATTTTCATCTCTTAATAACTTTCTTTCTTATATTAATAAACCTTAAGTTTTCCATTACTAAAGGATTGGCTGCAGTGTGATATTTGGTGAGACCCTGAAAATGTCTGTTGACCTGGGGGTAAGTGTCTGGTCCTTTGGCATTGGAAGACCCTAATGTGTGGTGAATTTTGGTTTTAATGATCTTTCATCACTAAGTCTGGTTGTCTGGATGATAACCAGGGGCTGGAGTGCCTTGGGGACTGTTGTGTGGCTTTCTGTGTAATGATACAAGGTCTCACTTTTGTTACTGGCTTGGTGAAATCTCCTGATATAATATACCACCAATTCTGACCTGAAATTGGCACTCTTACCAGGCAGCGTGACATTAGGACCTCAAGATTTGGTCCTATAATAACAATATTCACATTAGCCCATTGTCATCTTTTTAACTTGACAGGTAAATCATCTTTCTTGGTTTTGCTGGATTGGTTGGACTCATCAGGTTCCACCAGGAAGTTCTGTCCTCTCTTCCTCTATGATAAAACCAACAGAGGTGAGCTGAACCAGTTGTTAAAGCACACTAGGGCCCAAATCCTCAAAGGTATTTAGGCACCCAGTTCCCACTGCTTTCAATGGGAGTAAAATGCCTAAATAACTTTGAGGATATAGGCCTATGTGCTTCCTCCAAGTTCTCATCTTAGTCACTGCACTTGATTATTCTGGGAACTGGATGGAAAATGAGTTTTGTTTTTCAAGGAAAATTTCAACTTTTAACTGAAAACCAAACTGCATATTTTTGGCTGAAAATCACTAAATTTTTTTTAATTTAATCGGAAATCCCATTTTCTATTAAAAAAAACAACAACAAAAAAAACCACTAACAGTTTAGGTGGAAATTTTTTGGCTAGCCCTAGTTAATTCTTTAGCTGAGGTACTGCCTCTGCTATGTTGCTTATGTTGTCCCCTGAACATTATTTTGTCCCCTGAACATTCCTCTGTTGAGAATGATGCTAAAAGTTTGGATGACGAAATGGAGCAGAGAAGCAAATGGTTGACATGGGGATTTTATTACAGGACGTATCAGTTTTGTTGGTGGTTCTTCTGAGAGTGACCTGTGGGCACCAACCTGTATCCCAAGGCAGGTATTTGATGGTGGTAGAACCCAACAAGTTCGGCATGTGAATAGGTAGGTTGTAGACATAGCCATGGTGGAACCTGCAACTTGGTAGATGGGCTAATCTTGACTGAGGGAGCTTGCTGGTTGGATGAGCTCATGGGTAGACTGGCTATTCTGAAGTTGAAGCAACCTGCCAATTTGTGGCTAAGTGGGGTGATTAGGGGTGGTGGAGGCTGCCAGTCTGCAGTCCATGATGGGTGTGCTGGATATGGTGAGAATAACCAAAGGAACATGTGATGACCGTGTCTGATACCAGAAACTCCACAATTTTGCAGATGACCCTATGGAACAGATTAGCCTGTAGCTTCAGGCACAGAAGATTAAGGCTCAAAATAGACTATTTTGTAGATGATATGAGCTAAGCTCACCTAGGCCTAGCTCATCACATAAACAAAACCCAAAGAACATTCCAGAACAGAAGATCCTGACCTCATCCAGCAACAAGTTCCTGAGAAGACTTGTCAACTGGCTCTCGGTGGAGAGGGCAGATAAAGGGTTAAGAGCCCGGGATGGACAGCAAAGTAAGGAGAGGACAGTCTGCAAGGGCAAGGCCTCCTTTCTGCCATGAAATGTGGTTCTGCAATCTTAGCCTAATTGCACAGGGGTGTTGGTAGCATGTCAGCACTGTAGCAAATCCAGGGAGGTTAAGACCATGTTAATTTGTACACACAAAGGGATTGCAGAAATTAGGAAGGGGGAGGAAGAGAAAGTATGAGGGAGGAGGAGGGATGACACTGAAACATGAAAATGCTGTGCTTGTGTGGTGTGTTTTTGTTTTGTGTTTGTTTTGTTTTTTTCTTCATTTCCAAAGCAGGAATACAAATGATCCCAACAAAGCCCAAGCTGTCCTGAAACCCTGTTGCCAATTAGTGCACATCAATATTTAATCAGATCTATGCTATTGTGCAGCCCGGGCTGTGCTACTTGAGGCCCTGCCACGCTAACTCTCTTCTCCCATCACAGACACACTGTTATGACACATAATGATATTGTCAATTAATAATTTAAAGCATTTTTTCTCCTCTTTCTCCCCCTCACTCTCATTAACAGAAAATGTGGAACAAGTTCTGGGAGGAGGAGAGAAAATTAACTTCCCTACTGTCATTCAAGGTCTCAGCTGCCCTCCTGCCTCCATCAGACAGCTGTAACTGAGTGATCACAGAATCATAGAAGATTAGGGTTGGAAGAGACCTCAGGAGGTCATGAAGTCCAACCCCCTGCTCAAAGCAGGACCAATCCCAACTAGATCATCCCACGACTTTGTGATTGATGCTCCCAGGAGAGGCTGGCTGGAGGGGTTGATGGGGGAGGAGGGAAAGGCAATAAGCCAAGAGAGGTTACTCTTTTGAAAAGCAATAGGGATGTCATGTTGGGAATCCCTAGCATGAGCCTTCTGACATGTTGCAGACAGTGAGCCACGCCACAGGCCCAAGGTGCATACCAGGGAGGGGCCTAGAAATATCAACCCTCTTAAAAATGAGACCCCAAAATGGCATTTTCTTCAGAATGATGCTTCTGGGATTTGGAGCTGATGAAAATCAGGGCCCAGTCCTGGGTGTATTGGCAGGTTTGGCAAAGACTGAATTATTTCTTGTGAATAAATTATCTATCAGTTGTATCCCTTCTTCCAGCCTGTTTGCATAGTGATCCTGATCCCTGCAACCAAGTTCATTATTCATACTTAGTTAAATCCCAGCATATGGGGCACTCATGAGCTGTTCATTCTGGCCACTTGCTTTTATGATGTGATGCACAAGACTGGTCATCACATGGTGCTGTTTTTGCTGGCCTAGCAATGCTAGTGTTCCTACACAGAGCTGCCATTCCCCAAACTTCAGTGCAAACAAAAAGCATCTGGCATAAATGTCCATGAAGAGTGGCTAATAAAGGCCACAAAGGTGACTGAAGGGAACAGCTGTTTGGAAAGCCTTTGCACGATAATCAATAAACACTGTTTTTACAGTCTCCGTACAGTGGTAATGCTTCATCCTTCCTGAGTCTAGATATAGCCTACTTAATCACTTTCTGCCTTCGCTTGGCCATTGGTGCACCTTGTTCACTTCTGTTCTCTGCCTGTGGCACACAGTTGTTTAGTCTCCTGAGGGTTGTAACACTTGGGTCTAGTTCTGGTTGTTGGGCTTGGTGTGCAGGTGCTGGGCAGTGCTGGTGGCCTGTGAGATACAGGAGGTCAGACTGGAGGATCTGTGTATTCTTTCACACCTTAAATACTATGGCCCAGATCCACAAAGGTATTTAGGGTAACTACCATCAAAATCCATGGAAGCTAGGATCCTAAATATCTTTGTGTATCTGGATCTGAGAGTCCTTGTCTTTTGGCTTTCCCATCTCCTCCTCATAGAATCATAGAAGGTTAGGGTTGGAAGGGACCTCAGGAGGTCATCTAGTCCAATCCCCTGCTTGAAAGCAGGACCAATCCCCAGTTTTTACCCCAGATCCCTAAATGGCCCCCTCAAGGATTGAACTCACAACCCTGGGTTTAGCAGGCCAATGCTCAAACCACTGAGCTATCCCTCCTCCTTCCTCCAAGCCTCCTGCCTGTCTCCCCTCCACCCCCAAAGAGTGTCAGCTGGCCAGACTGCCTCATCTTTCAGCCAACTCTTGGCATGGGGGTCTCACCTACAGTGGGGAATTTCAGCAGAAGATTCCCCCCAGTGCTTCTGCCAGCTGCAGTTTAATTGACCTGGTGGTAAAAATACCCAAAGCCACCAGATCCCTGCCTACTACCGGGCTCTCAATGGTGCTAACACCAGGGCAGTTCTTCTGCTAGAATGTCCTAAGATAGACTAGATCTGAAAGACCAGTTGACTTGGTCACGGTCATGCAGAAAGTCAGTTGCAGAAGTATGAACAGCAGATGACCTTGTCCTACAGTGCAACTCCACCCAGAGTAATGACAATCTGAGCTTCAGGGAGACTCCTACATCTCCCGAGCACCAAACTAAGTCTATTTGAGTTTGGTTAATCATTCAGGCCCCGATTCAGCAAAGCACTTAAGCCTGTGCTTAACTCCCATTGATTTCAGTGTTTAAAGTTAAGCACAGGCTTAAGTGCATTGCTGAAACAGGTCCTCAGTCTATACCTCATTTAGATTCTATGCTAGTTTTTATTTTGTTTTCATCGCACAAATGAGTCAATTTTGCATAGGTCAGAATATGAACAAGAGACTGCTAGGCAGCTCTCCAACATCACATTCTACAAGCCATTACCCTCTGATCCCACTGAGGGTTACCAAAAGAAAAGTGAGCTGTAGCTCACGAAAGCTTATGCTCAAATAAATTTGTTAGTCTCTAAGGTGCCACAAGTACTCCTTTTCTTTTTGCGAATACAGACTAACACGGCTGCTACTCTGAAATCTGTCAAAAGAAACTACACCATCTGCTCAAGAAACTCCCTGAAAAAGCACAAGAACAAATCCGCACAGACACACCCTTAGAACCCTGACCAGGGGTATTCTATCTGCTACCCAAGATCCATAAACCTGGAAATCCTGGATGCCCCATCATCTCAGGCATTGGCACCCTGACACCAGGATTGTCTGGCTATGTAGACTCCCTTCTCAGGCCCTACGCTACCAGCACTCCCAGCTATTTCGAGACACCACTGACTTCCTGAGGAAACTACAATCCATCGGTGATCTTCCTGAAAACACCATCCTAGCCACTATGGATATAGAAGCCTTCTACACCAACATTCCACACAAAGATGGACTACAAGCCATCAGGAACAGTATCCCCAATAATGTCACAGCAAGGTGGCTGACCTTTGTGACTTTGTCCTCACGCACAACTATTTCACATTTGGGGACAATATATACCTTCAAGTCAGCGGCACTGCTATGGGTACCTGCATGGCCCCACAGTATGCCAACATTTTTATGGCTGACTTAGAACAACGCTTCCTCAGCTCTCGTCCCCTAACACCCCTACTCTACTTGCACTACATTGATGACATCTTCATCATCTGGACCCATGGAAAAGAAGCCCTTGAGGAATTCCACCATGATTTCAACAATTTCCATCCCACCATCAACCTCAGCCTGGACCAGTCCACACAACAGATCCACTTCCTGGACACTACAGTGCTAATAAGCAATGGTCACATAAACACCACCCTATACCTGAAACCTACTGACTGCTATACTTACCTACATGCCTCCAGCTTTCATCCAGACCACACCACACGATCCATTGTCTACAGCCAAGCTCTAGGATACAACCGCATTTGCTCCAACCCCTCAGACAGAGACAAACACCTACAAGATCTCTATCAAGCGTTCTTACAACTACAATACCCACCTGCTGAAGTGAAGAAACAGATTGACAGAGCCAGAAGAGTACCCAGAAGTTACCTACTACAGGACAGGCCCAACAAAGAAAATAACAGAACGCCACTAGCCATCACCTTCAGCCCCCAACTAAAACCTCTCCAACACATCATCAAGGATCTACAACCTATCCTGAAGGATGACCCATCACTCTCACAGATCTTGGGAGACAGGCTAGTCCTTGCTTACAGACAGCCCCCCAACCTGAAGCAAATACTCACCAGCAACCACACACCACACAACAAAAACACTAGCCCAGGAACCTATCCTTGCAACAAAGCCTGTTGCCAACTGTGTCCACATAACTATTCAGGGGACACCATCATAGGGCCTAATCACATCAGCCACACTATCAGAGGCTCGTTCACCTGCACATCTACCAATGTGACATATGCCATCATGTGCCAGCAATGCCCCTCTGCCATGTACATTGGCCAAACCGGACAGTCTCTATGTAAAAGAATAAATGGACACAAATCAGATGTCAAGAATTAGAACATTCAAAAAACCAGTCGGAGAACACTTCAATCTCTCTGGTCACTCGATTACAGACCTAAAAGTGGCAATTCTTCTACAAAAAAACTTCAAAAACGGACTCCAAGGAGAGACTGCTGAATTGGAATTAATTTGCAAACTGGACACCATTACTTAGGCTTGAATAAAGACTGGGAGTGGATGTGTCATTACACAAAGTAAAACTATTTCCCCATGTTTATTTCCCCCCTCCTACTGTTCCTCACATGTTCTTGTCAACTGCTGGAAATGGCCCACCTTGATTATCACTACAAAAGGTTTTTTTTCTCTCCTGCTGATCACTCTCATTACAGTGTGTATGGTAACATCCACTGTTTCATGTTCTCTGTGTATATAAAATCTCCCCACTGTATTTTCCACTGCATGCATCCGATGAAGTGAGCTGTAGCTCATGAAAGCTTATGCTCAAATAAATTTGTTAGTCTCTAAGGTGCCACAAGTACTCCTTTTCTTTTTGCAAATACAGACTAACACGGCTGCTACTCTGAAATGTGTAATTTTGCATCAGACTCAAAGGAAATGGGACACAACTTTACTTACAACTTTTCTTTTATTATTATTTTTGGTGCACTGGACTCCTTGTAAAGGTCACAGGGCTGAGACCTCCAAAGATGCCCTCATCCCCAAAATGCCACTCAACACAGTTCATGTTATATGGGTGTGTGATAATGGTGCCAGAGTTTCTAGTAAGAACCAGCATTTCCTGGGTTGCAATACTGGACTTTTAGCTCTTATAATTACCTGATCCCTAGCACTGCAGTACCTGAGTACTCCTAACATTCAATGTGTTTCTCCTCACTTCACCCCTGTGAGGCAGGGCAGTTCTGTTATTCCCATTGCACAGCTGGGGAACTGAGGCACAGAGTGGCTAAGTAACTTGCCCAAGGTGATACAGTGCAAGGAATTGAACTCAGGTCTCCCAAAGTAGCACCCTAATCACTGCACCATCCTTCCTCTCTGCCATCAGGCCAGTATTGATGGGATTCCCAGTGTTTAGTTCTGAAAATAATATAATTGCTGCGGCAGATGTAACTAATGTGTGTCAAGTGTTGATTATCATTTTATCCATTCCCATTGCAAGTGTAATTCAGTCCACCTCTCCAAGGGCTTTTCGTTAACACTTCCCAAAAGTAGATCCACTGTTACATTACTGGAAGAGTTCCTTCAGCCGGACTGATGCTCATCAGCTCATGCTGCATTTACTGACACTTTATTATGTGAAGAGAATAGGTCCAAGGTAGGAATTGTTCAAACGTGTCAGGTGGGGCATTTTTAATTTACATTTGTCCTTTTCATTTCTCAGTAAAACCTATTGAGAATGTAGAATGGATTCCCACACTAGTCCAAATGGTTTAGCTGAACTTCTAGGTCTGATTCTGAACTCAAAGTGTTTTGACGTGGTGTAACTCCATAGACTTCAATGGATTTGTTCCTTATTTGCCTCAGGGTAAATGTCAATATAGTTTAAATGCTTATGTTTAAATTCCCTGACTTTGTGCTTTTATAATACAGTACATATAATGGTAGTAATACATAGAACACATGTGGTGCCTTTCATTCATGGATCTCAAAGCACTTTACAAAGGTGGATCCATATCATTATTCCATTTTTACAGCTGGGAAAACTGAGGTACAGAAAGAGGAAGTGACTTGGCTCAGACCCCATTCTGAATCAGTGGAATGAAAAAGTGGAATGCCAGTAATCACCCTGATCACTTTGCTTCTATGTTGTAACCTGCTCCCTTTCCCTCTGGAGATGGGATCGTCTTGTCCTATGCATTTGTACAGTGCCTAGCACAACAGGGCCACAATCCTGGACAGGGCTTTTGGACTCTACAAATACAAATTATGAAGAGCAATAGGTGAAGCTGGGAATAGAACTTAGGGGTATGATTGTTGGTGTCCTGCCTAGGGGGACCATATTTTCCCAAAGGAAAAACAGAACACCCCTGGGCTGACCTGACGGCCCCCGCTTCCGCAGGGCCAGCCCAAGCCTGCCTTGACTCCCTCCCCACTCGGGGCTGGCCCCAGCCCCCCCCCCCCCACTCCTGCACATGTGGGGCCGCCTGAGGGATGGACCAAGCCCTCCCTGCCTCCCACCCATGCAGGGCCAGCCTGCCTACCGGTGCCCAGGGCCAGCACGAGCCCCTCTGCCACCTGCCCAAGACCCCCCCTCTTTTCCACAATCACCCTTTCCCCCTGTGCGTGGGGCTGATCCAAGACACACACCCCTCCCCATGCCTGCCTGCAAGTGGGGCTGGTCCTCCAAGCCCCACTGCTGCCCACCCACGATCCCCCTTCTCCCCCATGCATGGGGCTGGTCATCCGAGGCCCCCCCCCAGCCATGCATGGGGCTGGTCGCGTGAGCCCTTCCCCCACCCAACTGCCTGTCCACGGACAGGACGTGGTCTTCCGAGCCCCCCTGCTGCACGCCCATGCACAGGCCGCCCAATAATCCCCTCTCACCCCCGCGTATGGGGCCACCCGAGGCCCCCCTTGCCCCCATGCATGCAGGGTGGGCCGGCTCAAGCCACTCTCCCTAGCCCTCCCTCCAGTGCAGGGCTGGCGTTGCCACTCCCACTTCCCTCCCGCATATTCCTCCACATCGTGCTGGGGTCCCACCCCACTTTTATGGCAAAACTCATCAGTTGGGACGGCCGGGACAGGGACAGAAAAGCGACTGTCCTGGCCAAAAGGAGACCCTAGCCCTGCCCCTTGTAGAGTTATAAACAACAGTGCACACTGGCTGTGAAGTGCTACCAAATGGGAATGGTACATTTTACATGCTATAAATGATGGTACAAGGTGCAGGGCAGTAGAGGATCAGGTCTGGGGTCATTTGCACAGGACCTGGCTGTTGCCCCAACCCCTACTAGGCAGACCAGTGTTGCGACTCGTGGCATTAATGGCTAGAACTCTATGTTCCTGGGCTCTAGTGCAATTGGTACAATCTGCCTCCTGTTCATCTGCATGTGCTCTGCTCCTTGTGGGTTGCTCCAAAGACATTCTCGCTATCAAAGCAGCACAAACTCCACTGTAGCTTACAGCATGTACAACTGAATAGGAAGCAGCAGGCTCTGACTGGTACAGCCATGATCTTCTTCTGGTGAAGTGTTACCATTGCCTAAAAGGCTCTAGCAAACAGTTGTTCCAAGACTGGTGAGCTGTAGTTACTTCCTCCCAGCAGAGCTCATCAAATGCTTCCTAGTGAATAATTTATCTGACACATTTAGCTCTTTTTTTTTCCTGTTTGCAAATTACCCACAAACAGACACTGCATTTATAAATGCATTTGTTATCCATAGCTGTTCAACCAGCAGTTTGTGCAAACAAATTTCAGCTTATGTGGTGCTTGCTTTTACTGTTTGCTATCTGGGGTGCTACTGGTGGTCACTTAAGTCATGTGGTATATTGTTCCTGCTACTTGATTGGGTGATGGAAGCTTTTTTTAACCAGGAGACTAGTGAATAATGAATAACGTTAATTAATAATCTTGTGTGTAAACTGATATGGAGAAGAGCTTTCTCTTTACAAGTCTTAAAACATCTCAGTGTCCAGTCTTTGCCTGCAGAGTTGCAACAAGCATGTGTTAATATAAAGTCTAAACTGTTTATTTTGGGCAAAATGAATAAGTGGAAGAATAGTGTAATTGTTGAAGCCCTATACTGGGACTCAAGAGATGTGAGTTCAGCTTCAGATTTTCTTATGTGATCTTGGCCAAATCATTTAATCTCTGCTCCTTAGTTCCCCGTATGGAAAATGAGAATAGTAATAATTCTCCCATCTTTGTCATTTATATAGGTCAGGGCAGGAACTGTCTCTCACTAGAGGTATGCTCTGCCTAACACAAGGTGGCCTCTATGTGCTTCTAGAATACACATAATACATGATATCAGAACTCATATTGAATCAATTTGTGTAACCCTTCTGCCAGGTGAAGCCAGCAGCAACAAGTGCCAGGTTCAGTATCTAGGAGTTCCTTTTCAACAATACAACACAAAACTGGCTCAAGCCCTCACCCAGTGACCCGGAACAATTACACAAGACCTCCTGGGTGCACCTAAGAGGCAATACTTCCCCTCTCGCAAGCACAGAGTGTGAGTGTAACAAAATAAATTTTTAATAAAAGGAGGGAAGTAACTCAGCATTAATTTTGGAAAACACTGCAACTAGGGTTCATAAACATAAATCATGAGCATGTCTTTATTGCCCCTGCTCCCTATCCGCCCCCTCCCACGTCCCGCCCCCCTCAAAACCCCTGACCCATCCTACTCCCCCTGCTCCTTGTCCCCTGACTGCCCCCTCCTGGGACCCCAGCCCCTAACCACCACCCCCGGACCCTACCCCCTATCTAACCCCCGCACTCCCTGTCCCCTGACTGTCCCCCTCCCAGAACCTCTGCCCTGTCCAAATGCCCCCTGTTCTCTGTCCCCTGACCACCTCCCCCAAACCTCCTCCCCATTCAACCGTCCTCTGCTCCCTGTCTCCTGACTGCCCCCTGGAATCCCTTGCCCCTTATCCAACCCCCCGGCCCCCTTACCATGCCGCTCAGAGCAGCATGTCTGGCCGCCGCACTGCCCAGCCAGAGCCAGACACGCTGGCACGCTGCCCTACATGAGCAGGCAGCCCCACCCCCCGGAGCGCTGCCCCCAGCAGCATAGCTGTGGGGGAGGGGAGACAGCAGGGGAGGGGTCGGGGGCTAGCCTCCCCAGTGAGGAGCTCAAGGGCCAGGCAGGATGGTTCCGCGGGCTGTAGTTTGCCCACCTCTGGTCTAGCACGTTTGTTCTGCCCAGGTGCCATGTTGTGGTCCACTTTGTAAGGGGTGCCTACTAACTCCCCCATGTCTTTATTTGCCCTGGCCCCACTTCGTGTTTAAACTTGTAGACTGGCAGAGCTCCCTGTTTTTCCACCACCATGTAAGGTATTGCTTTCCATCTGTTGGCTATCTTGTGTTTGCCAGCAATACCCAAATTTCTCAGCAGAACTGTATCCCCCGGCTGGAGATCCGGCAACTCAGGATACCGATACTTGTTACAGTCTGAGTTTTTCCATGCAGCAGATGTAGCTCTGCTTACATTTGTTTAGTTAGTAGAGATTGTAATAGCTCTGAGCCTTCTAGGCCTGTTCCCTTCCTGCCAGTTTGCTCCTCATTACAGATGAGTTTTAGCTGCATGCTTTGGCTCTGAAAGTGGATCTGAAGTTTTCTTTGGAGGATTGTTGTGTGCTCTGATCTGATATTCAGGTTCATGCTCTTAAAGACAAAGGGATGAGAAGCCACCAAATTCAGATCCAATCCAAACTTTCCCCCAAAGTCTGGAGGTTGTTTAGATCCATGTTTTGGTTTGAGCTCAGTTCTAATTGTGACCTGGATGCTTCCAGTGGCTTGTACTACCCTGGAGGTGGTTGCCTCAGATCAGTCTATGGCCCCTCAGGGAGGAACCTTTCTGATTAAAGGGACAGTATCCCTGCAAGAGTCCCACTCACACCTTACAAATCCTGTTCATTCTTCCTGATCCACCACATCTCTATTCACACACCTCAGGAACCTCATTCCTTGCCCACAGATCACCTCTCCATAGCTGCTGCTGTCCAGCCTGCCTGTCTGGCTCACCAGGGATGAGCAGGGCCCCATTGGGGAGTCAGCCATAGGGCTGGTCAGGAAATGCCAAAAACACAATTCTAAGGGGAAAAAGGAAGAATTAAAATTTCTGAGGGTTTTTGTTTGTTTGTTTGTTTGTTTTTGTGCTGTTCTTCCTTTCCTCCACCAGTTTTCAGTGAGCGAGTTGGGAAAAATTAACAAAAATGACAAGATGAATGCAGAAAACAGAAAAGAATCTTCTGAAAAAGGTCATATTTGCTTTTCATCCCAATGAGAAGTAGCAGAAATATCTAGGCTGCTCCATCGATCACATCCGAGCAGGACTCAGGTAGCTTGCCCTAAATAAGGGGAATAAATCAATGGGCAGGGCCGGGCCACAACATTTTGGCACCTGAGGTGGGGAGCTCAAATGACTCCCCCTCACTTGGGCCAAAACTTTGAAGGATGTGGAAAAATTGGAAAACGTCCAGCGGAGGGCAACAAAAATGATTAGGGGACTGGAACACATGACTTATGAGGAGAGGCTGAGGGAACTGGGATTGTTTAGTCTGCGGAAGAGAAGAATGAGGGGGGATTTGATAGCTGCTTTCAACTACCTGAAAGGGGGTTCCAAAGAGGATGGATCTAGACTGTTCTCAGTGGTAGCTGATGACAGAACAAGGAGTAATGGTCTCAAGTTGCAGTGGGGGAGGTTTAGGTTGGATATTAGGAAAAACTTTTTCACTAGGACGGTGGTGAAACACTGGAATGGGTTACCTAGGGAGGTGGTGGAATCTCCTGCCTTAGAAGTTTTTAAGGTCAGGCTTGACAAAGCCCTGGCTGGAATGATTTAGTTCGTGATTGGTCCTGCTTTGAGCAGGGGGTTGGACTAGATGACCTCCTGAGGTCCCTTCCAACCCTGATATTCTATGATTCTATGAAAGGTCTCAATTCTGCCTTCTTCCTGTTCTATTCCTCTCATGGTACTGCTCTGCTACCTACCCCAATAAAGGAGAACTAACAACTTAAAATGCCTTGTTCAAAAATTTTAAGTAACACTTAACTTTCAACGCCTGAACAGCAAATGTAACTTTTCTTGTCTGCACAGTAAACACTGGCATTTTTATCTGTTTGAATAATCAAAGTGCTGCTTTCTGTGCCTTCTTGGTTGCAAAGATTTGACCTGCTTCCTGAAGGTCCACAGTCTGGGCCAGCTCATGCTCTATTGAGATGGTTGCAAGGCCGACCAGCCTCTCCTTGTCATTGTGGAGCGTAGATGTGATTTTATCAACGTCAGCTTGGAGAAGCTGCATTCTCCACTGGCAACTGTTACAGGAAGAGTTAGAAGTATGCGCAGAGCAACAAAAGAATTTGGAAAAAGCGTGGTCATCTTATTTGTGCACATATATTCCAGAACAGCCTTTGGAGTTGATCCTGCTGAAATGTATCTTGAAAGGGCTTTCAGTTCATCACCTAAATCACTCGCATCAATATTGCGCATGTCATCATGTGTCAACACTGTCTCTAATGCCCTGCATTGCTGGTGTAGGTCTTCTTCAGGAAAAGTGAGGAGTTTTGGAATATCATACAACATCCCAAATATACTGCTGTGTTCCTTGAGCTGCATGAAAAGTTCTTCAACTGACTGTATTGCACAATCTAGCACCTGGTTAAAGAATTCAACTTTGAATTGTTGTTTGCGGTCTCTTATGGGATTATCGTGTGCCTCATAATCAAAATATCTTCTTCTTCAGTGACTCTTGTGTTCCTGAGTGGGTGGGAAAATAGCTTCAGTGTGAAGTTCCTCTGCCAACTTCTGTGCACTCTTCAGAACGTTTTGAAATCCTTCATCTGACCGGTAAGACTGTAGGAATGAGTTTGCTTTGTCCAGTTGTTCCATTGCTCCAGATATATCAAGGTCAACACCTTGGAGTCTCTTGCTTACAACATTTATTTCAAACAGTATGTTATGCCACAATACTAAGCCACACAGAAATGTGAAGTCATGTATGTTTCTGGTGATTCCATTTCCCTCTGCCACCGTTCTCCTATGAACAGTTCCTGTCATAGCATTATCCTCCATCATGGCAACTTGACATCTATCTTCCCAATTTAGTTTTTGATAGGCTTTATCACCTCCACTCGACTTTCCCATCGTGTGACACTCAGTGGTTTCAGTGTCAGAGAGGATGAACCCAGATGTTGCTTCAAAATTTGCCACTGATGAGCTGATGCAGAGAAAAATACATAGGTGCTTTGAGTTACATTAAAAAATTCAGCAGCCTCACTAGAAGCTGATGCTGCATCACTGACCACCAACTTCAATGAATGAGAACTGCATGGAAGAAAAAAAGCTCGAGTTAAAGGTTTAACTCTCGGACCCATGTCTGCACTCCTCTGTTCTTTCCTCTCATGTTGGCACCATTATCGTAGCCCTGACCTCTCATGTCAGCTATCGCAATTCCCGTATCTTCCAGCTTTTTAAGAAGCACATTTGTTATACCAGCTCCTGTAGTATCATCAATGTCAATAAATTCTAGAAAATGCTCTCTGACAGTCACCATTGCAGGGACATTTTCACTAGGTTCTGTTGTTGTTACAAAACGCACCTTTAAAGTCATTTGTTCCGTATAGCTGATATCAGGTGTGCAGTCCAGAATACAAAGTAGTATCTTGTTGACTTCAGATCTGCCACAATCTTCTGTTTGACTTTTGTTGCCAGTAACTGTATGATCTCATTTTGAATTGTTTTTCCAAGTTAGTGGTGTGTATACATTTCTTGGGTGGTGACTCTTCTTAGATGCTCCTGGAGTACAGCATCAAACTCAGCCATCAGCTCCACAATGTTAAGGAAGTTTCCATTGTTTGGCACATACAGCAAATACTGTACAGCTGATCTGAAGTGCCACGCAGTGCTAGGTTTGGGGTAGCAAGCACTCTCACAGTGGCAATGAGCCTTTTCAGAACATTTTGCCAGTAAAGAGACTCTGATGCAATCTTCTCTTGATGCTGATCATCTATGGTGGCCTTTAACCTTAGTCTCGTCTCAAGCTCTTTCCACCTATGGAATGCTCTCTGGTGATTTGCTGTCTTCTCATGGCATGCCAGATTTCTAGCCAGATTTTTCCAGTCCTTTGTTCCTATAGAACCCAATGTGGCTGGAACATTAGACTGGAAGAGTTTGCAACAAAGACAGTATGCAGCATTCTAGGTTTTTGAGTACATAAGCCATGGCCTCACCATTTTGTCACCATTGGGGATTTCACGCCAGTAATGTGTTGGATGAAAACTTCTATTTTCATTGTCTTTGGGGAACATGAAGTTTTTCACTTGCTGTGGCCCATGCAGTAAAAGGAAGTCCCTCAGGCTACTGCTCAAGTGGGTCCACAGTCCTGGATCATCTAGACTTAAGGAACTAAACTCAGCAGCAGCTGTTTCTTGCCTCTCCACCACACTCTTCTCTGATCTACACTCTTCTTCAGGAATGTGCATGGTTCCATCCATTTGAGGTGGAGATATGGATGCTGCAGTAGCTGTCAGGTCACCTGCACTCTGACTAACTGGAAGATCAGGCATCTCCTCACCACTCACATCCTCACTGGGGCCGGAAGGCTCACTGTAAACATTTGTGTCTATCTAAGTATCTCAGGAGAGCTCCTTCCTGCTTAGATAGAAAAGCTTCCTTTGCTTTCTTTCTTTTTCTGAATGCTGCCCCAGAGAGTAGTGGCGGATTAATGATTTTGCCACTCCTAGGCCCAGAAATAATTGCCACCCCGACCCCGCTCACCTCCACTCTGCCTCCGTCTCCTCCCCTGAGTGGGCCGCTGGGTCCTGCTTCTCCCCGTTCCCTACCAGTGCTTGTACGCGAAACAGCTTTATGAAGGAGGGGGGATGGGAGGGAATGCGGCGCACTCAGGAGAGGAGGCAGGGCTGGGGTGGGGATTTGGGGAAGGGGACCAATAGGGACGGGGGATGGCGGGGAATGAGGACGGGGAAGGGGTGGAGTTGGGGCAGGGCTGGGGGCGGAGGGTGCGAACCGGCACTGGGGGAAGCAGCCTCTGGCTGCTATTATAAATTTGCCGCCCCTGCAAATTTGCCACCCTAGGCCTAGGCCTAGGCCTTGTTGGCCTAGAAGTTAATACGTCGCTACCAGAGGGGCGTTTTCTTCTTTCACTCACGACTGCTGTTCTGTGCCAGCTATAATGGCTCTCAACACTCACTTGAAGGGGACAAATAAGCAGGCTGGTAGCAGGGCCTGAGTGAGAGAAGATATCAGGGTCTTAAGGGCCTAACTGGCTCCTACTACTTCAGTTGACTGCCTGTTCTCCTCAAGTGGGTTCAGGGAACCAGCAGGAAACAGGAAGCTCCCTGAGAAGCTGGTGTTAATCAGTCCAGGCTCCTGGGGGTGCTAGAGAGGTAAATAAGAGGCTCCTCCTCCTCTCTCTCTCCCTGCAGCTCCTGCTGCTTTCTGTTATTCCCTCTCACCTTTTCTCCTGCCTGCCTGTCATATCTCTTGTGCCCTCTTTCCTCCAGCACAGCACTCCACCATCTCTGTGCATCTAGAGCAGAGAGAATACATATGCACCAGCAGCAGACACAATTTTCTACACTCAAGGTCCTAGTGGCACCCCCCCACACAGTCTGGCACCTGAGGCGACCACCTCAGTTCACCTCATGGTAAGGCAAGCCCTGTCAATGGGCTTCATTTTAAACATTCAGAAGTTGTTTAGGCCTGAGATATTGTGTGTGTCTGCTTGACTCTGTCTGTGAAGTCTGGTGGTTGTGGGGTCTGTGGTTGTTTAGCTACAGAACATTTCATGTTTCCTCTGGAAAAGTTTTTTTCCCATCATTCCATCTTTTACATCAAAGAAAATGTAAATAAGGAGGTATTATTTACCCCACCACATCACAAAAGAACTAGAGATCCCCCAATTAAATTATTCAGTAACAGGTTTACAACAAACAAAAGGAAGTCCTACTTCCTACAATGCACAGTCAGCCTGTAGAGCTCACTGCCAGAGGATATTGTGGAGGCCAAAAGTATAACTGGGTTCAAAAAAGACTTAGATAAGTTCATGGAGGATAGGTCCCTCAATGGCTATTAGCCAAGTTGGTCAGAGATGCAACCCGATGCTCTGGGTGTGCCTAAACTTCTGACCACCAGAAGCTGGGACTGGATGACTGGGAATGGATCACTCAGTAATTACCCTGTTCTGTCCATTCCTTCTGAAGCACCTGGCAGTGGCTGCTTTTGGAAGACAGGACATTGGGCTAGATGGACCTTTGGTCCCACCCAGTATGGCCATTGTTCTTACATGGGAAATTCAACTGTCCTCTGAAGAGTGATTGTGTCAAACAGAGAGGTCAATCGTCAGCTGGCTACACCCCATGATGTGAGGTGCCCCTTACTCCCTTTCATGTAATACCTGCATCATAGATCACAAGATGGTGGGCAGAGCAGCCCCAGAGACTATGTCTTCACTGTAGAGCTAGCCCAGGCTCTTCCTGGGTGTTGCCCTTAACCCCTTCCCATCCACACACAAACCCTCTCCCCTGAGTGTTGTGGAAGTATAACATTGTATAAGCATAACGTTGTATAAGGGGACATGCTGGATACATTGTATATGAGAGGGCATGCCAAAACATGTTACAAAGTATCTGAGGGAGCACACGTAGGGACAGTTAGCTTTTGAATGGAGAAGCAATTAAGATAGAGCCAGCACGTCTAAGAAGCAGGCATCAGAATGGAAGGTGTGAAGGGCAATTAGTTAAGTTAACTGGAAGCTGTTAAAGGAGATTGTTAAGGGTGGCAGGTAATTGAAGATATGTGACTGGTCTCAGGGATCTCGAAGGGTGGTGACTAAAATCTTTTTCTTCTTTTGTCTGTAACTTCTCTGTAACTTGTTCTCCAGCAAGCTGTATAAATTAAGAGACACAAGCCCCACTCGGGGGGCTCACTTCTAAATGTATTAGCAGAGCAGCTTTGCTAATAAAACAGAGTGGTCTGATAAATTGTGAGTCTGAATCAAACTTTGACAGTGTGATGCCTCGAGCTGGGGCTAGCTGGCTTGTTTGGGGCAATAGACTGAAGTCTGAGAGCCCCTTTCACTCAGGCTGGTAACCTGCCTAATTTTTGGTGAGGTCCACAGGCTAAGCAATTTGAGTGCTAATAGTCCTCCAATGCCTTCCCACATTTTCCCCCATACAGCCAGAAGGACAGGCAAGTTTTCCCACTGTTCTCTGGAGAAGAATCATCAATCACTCAGCTAAGTGCAGTGCTAAGAGCCATGGGCTAGACCCCTGAAGACCATGGGACAAACATGGGTGAGTGCAGTACCAAGAAGCAATAACTCATGTAGGTCTGCTCACACCTGGGCGAGGCTAACGTGGGTGCTCAGCCCTGGATGCGGATCACCCAAGTTAACTCTGCAGTGAAGGCACACCTTAAGGGATCTCTGGTTGCTCAGGTGAGTGGGGAATGGGCAGGGGGTGAGAGTAGATGGAGTCTTGATTCTTCTCCTACAGCACAATGCACTGTTCAGCAGAGCCAGCTGAGCGGGCATGGTGGGATAGTAACCTGCTCCAGGAACAAATTGGGGCTGTTTACTACCTTCTTGGAGTGAGAAGAAAGCCAGGACTGAATTGTGACTTTGAGAGACCCATACTCAGCACAGATTGTAAGGTGCCAGGCCAGATCAAGGCCGATTTCCAGACATCATCTGAGAGTTCTAGCTGGAGCAAAGCAAATCTCAGGCTGCTTCCCACTGGGTTTCCTCTCCTCCCAAATTTGAATGCACCACTGTAGCAACTCCACCCTCTGCCCCTGTCACAACATGCAGCATCAAAGATCCCACATCCCTTCTTGAAATCATTATTATTGGCAAAATAATTGCAACAACAAAACTGCTAAAAGCCCTGTTTGCACCCCTTTGATCTCAACTCACGCAAGATCTAACTGGCCCTCACAATATGTACTTTAAAGGGGGAAAAGAAAAAAAAATACACACAATCCTCATCTTTACTGAGGCATCACTGGATATTTTCATGCTATAAAGCACAGTATTATTTGAGTTGCAGGGGGAAGGGAGAGAGGCTGTGTGAGTTTCTGAAGCAATTCAAAGTAGATTATTGATTAAGACTAGGGGATCTGAGACTCATATGAGGAGAACTGACTGATTACACCAGCCCCACTTTCTCTCATTTTTTTGCATCAGGATTGGATTGATCATCTCCAGCCTTATTATCCTCCTCTCTCTCTCTCTCTCTTCTGGCTCCTACTGGGGATTCCTGACTAAACTATGGCAGGCAGGGCTCAATTGATCTTCCTCCGAAATTCACTCACTTCTTGTGAGGAGGAAAAACTGCACCATTGCATAATTCAGAAAGCAAACACAGAGGGGAGAGGGAGAGAAAAAATCAATATAGCTACAACTGATCCTGCAGATAAATGAACTGGCAAGAGTTTCCTCCATGCAGTGGGGTTGAACACAAGGAAAGTTACATGACTCCAGGATGGGAAGAGAGGTGACCGGAACCAGACTGGACACATTTTAGGTACTTCCTAAAGCTGAGCAGCCTACCTGGGGCAGATGTTTTAAAAGCTGCATATAAATAACTGCCACAGGAGACTACCTGGATCCCATTGATGTCAGTAGGTTGGTACGAGAGCAGGGTTTGTCTCTCCACACCAGCAGTGAATCCGAGTGCATTTCATAAGTGCAATTATGGCCAGACAAGTGACTGTTAGAACAGCGTCTTGCTAATTTCCAGATCTGCTTCCTGTTTGGCTTCTGAGTCAGTCCTGCTTACCTTACTTACAAAATGACATGGTTTTCTTACTGCTCTCAGAACCAGAGAGTCAGTATCATTCCTGAAGAGAAAACAGGGCTCTGTTCTCTCTCCCTCCATCCACAAGGCTTTGACCTCAGATGCTTTATGGTTGGTGGTGATGTAGGAAGCAAAATGGAAATGAACACAGCCTGATTTTCAGACCCTAGTCTGTGCTTTGCTTGTTGAAAAATCTAGGTCTCCTTTATGGTCTGTACAGATCTTCTCTGAAAAGGTGGGAAAGGAACCTGTAGATTAAATATGGACTGTTTCAAGCACCCTGTTTCATTATACTGGCTTTCCAGCAGGAACAATCACTGTTTAGGCTTGTCTTCTGAAAGGCAACTTTTGTCATTGAAATAAAATCACAGGGGAACTCTTCATAACTTAAAAATATAGCACATTGCTCCATTTACTTCAATGGGAAGACCGACATCAGCTGAGGAGCTGGTCATGTCTCCTTCAGATGGGTTAATGTACTGCGCTTTAAGTTCTTGAGATGTGAGTTCAAGTTATGGAAACTCAAATCTGCAGTCTAATGCTGGGCACCTGTGTTACACTGGAGAATCTGTATAGATAAGGCCCCAGGTGTGTCGTACAGTATCAATCTAGAGAAGGGAGGTTGGACATCCCAGAGGACAGGTATTTGTGTTCAAAAATGTATTATTATAATTACACAAGCCATAGCCTTTCTTGGACTGTATACAAGACCCAAGGTGATGGATCAGTTAGGAAACTTCTTGTTTGAGATGGCAGGTTTGATGAGTTCTTAGGATATGTAGACTTTCTGGCCTGGATTCTGAACAGTCTGAGCCACACTTAGCATAGATAAGGAGGGAATGTAGGGCAAAATTGGCTGTATACCACCTTTATGATCCCTGGGGTCTAAAACTGGCCAAAGACTGGTCCCAAACATAACTTAAAGAAGCCTGAATGTAGCTGTAACTTACAACCAACTGCCCACAGCCCCAGGAGGACCTATCTGGAAGCCAGGAATAGAAAGAATACAGGAGAGCCCCATTTTTCCCATCCATGCTTTCTTTGAGTGGCAAGTCAGGAATAAGTCCCACACGGCTGGTTAAGCTGGCTTTCTATCTCTTGGGGCTTCCAGAGGCGGCTGGAATCTGCCGTACAGTTTATAGTTTTTGAAGTCATAATAAATTGATAGGAGAAAAGTTGAAATAATAAAGATAACGAAGAGTCCTGTGGCACCTTGAAGACTGACAGATTTATTTGGGCATAAGCTTTCGTGGACAAAAACCCCACTTCTTCAGATGCATGGAGTGAAAATTACAGGAACAGGCATAAATATATATAGGCATATGAAGAGAAGGGAGTTACCTTATAAGTGGAGAACCAATGTTGACAGGGCCAACTCAATCAGGGTGGATGTGGTCCACGCCCAATAATTGATGAGGAAGTGTCAATAGCAAGAGAGGGGAAATTGCTTTTGTAGTGAGCCAGCCACTCCCAGTCCCTATTCAAGCCCAAATTGATGGTGTTAAGTTTGCAAATGAATTGTAGCTCAGCAGTTTCTCTTTGAAGTCTGTTTTTGAAGTTTTTTTTGTTGAAGAGTGGCTACTTTAAAATCTGTTATTGAGTGTCCAGGGAGATTGAAGTGTTCTCCTACTCGCTTTTGTATGTTTCCATTCCTGATGTCTGATTTGTGTCCATTTCTCCTTTCACATAGAGACTGTCTGGTTTGGTCAATATACATGGCAGAGGGGTATTGCTGGCACATGATGGCATATATCACATTAGTAGATGTCCAGGTGAAAGAGACTCTAATGGTGTGGCTGGTGTGGTTGGGTCCTGTGATGGTGTCGCTAGAGTACATATGGGGACAGAGAAGGCAAAGGGGTTTGTTACAGGGATTGATTCCTGGGTTAGTGTTTCTGTGATGTGGTGTGTAGTTGCGGGACTGTCTGTAAGCGAGGATTGGCCTGCCTCCCAAGGCCTGTGAGAGTGGGAGATCATTTTCCAGGATAGGTTGTAGATGGTTGATGATGCACTGGGTAGGTTTTAGCTGAGGGCTGTATGTGATGGCCAATAGTGTTCTGTTATTTTCCTTGTTGGGCCTGTCCTGTAGTAGGTGACTTCTGGGTACCTGTCTCGCTCTGTCTATCTGTTTTCTCAATTCTCCAGGTGGGTGTTGTAGTTTTAAGAATGCTTGATAAAGATCTTGTAGGTGTTTGCCTCTGTCTGAGGGATTGGCGCAAATACGGTTGTATTTTAGAGCTTGGCTGTAGACAATGGATCATGTGATGTATCCCGGATGGAAACTGGAGGCATTTAGGTAAGTATAGCGGTCAGTATGTTTCCAGTATAGGGTGGTGTTTATGTGACGATCACTTATTTGCACTATAGTGTCCAGGAAGTGGATCTCTTGTGTGGACTGGACAACTCTCCAACACCATATTCTACATTGTTTTTGTGGATACAGATTAACACGGCTACTCCTCTAATAATAAAGATGTTCACTGCCTCCATCAATAGGTGGTGCTGTGCCTTTATGTTATTCCCAAATTCTAGTCTTCTTTGCAAGGTTTATTGGTGCTCTGAAAAGTTCCTCTGGGAATTGGGAGAAGGCTCTGCCTGTGAGTTGTAATAAGTTGCAGTTACCAATAACTAACTTTCAACAAAGTCAAGAAGCATGGCAATACATTATGCAAAGTATAAACCAGAAGACATTGAAGTAATACCTGGGATCCAAACAGTCCTGAATCTGGGGGGTATTTGAAATCAGAATCCACATCTAAAATTTGCAAATGGGCCCCTATCAGCCAAACCCCAGTCTGAACTAGTGTGAATATTGGAATGTTCATAATCTCTTGCTGAATTTTGCAACGTATAAATATAAGCCTCTTAGGGGGGAGGGGGAATACAAACTCTAATTAAAGATCTAACCAATTAAGCAGGAAAAAGCGAGCTCTAGATTAAAGATCTAATAAACTTGACGTTTCTAATGATGATGTAGTAAGAAAATCCCTGATGGTATTTGCAGCCATCTATCACGAGGTATGTCTACACTGCAAAGAAAAACCCGCGGTGATGAGTCTCAGAGGCCAAATCAACTGGCTCAGGCTGCGGGACTAAAAATTGTAGACGTTCAGGATCGGGCTGGAGCCCAGGCTTTCAGACCCTTGCTGGGTTTCAGAGCCTGGGCTCCAATGCGTATACTGCTATTTTTAGCCGTGCAGCCTGAGCCTGAGTCAGTTTACCCTGGCTCTGAGACTTGGCACCACAGAGGTTTTTTTTGCAGTGTAGACATAGCTGTATGCTTTTGATCTCCTGCCTGTAATGGAATTCCTAGAAAGCCCCTGAGCATGGCCTCACTAGCCCTAGGAACATTGCCAAGCTGGATTGAGGTTTTATATGCCCAAGAGAGAGCCAAAGCCTTTTAGGACGCTGGTTCTATATATTTTAACATGATTTAGGAGTCATCTAAAAAGCAGGCCAACACTGGGTTTGTTAGCAGAGGGGATGTTCTGTTCATTTAAAAGCTTTTGAATGCTTGTGAGAGGGGGGAAATAATACAGATGCCTCATTTAGAAACTTTTGTATAATAACCTGCTTCCAGCCCCTCAATATACTGCTTTGATTCTTCATTTATGGGGTGTGGGAACAGAGACATTTGATTGCTTAGTATCGTCCCTTACTGGGATTTTCAAAGGACCCTGACTGATTTAGGTGCACAAATCCCAGTGACATTCAATGGGGTGTGTGCTCCTAATTACTCATGTGCTTCTACAGATCCCATCTCCAAATCTTGTTGAAATTCAATGAGAGTTGGGCATCTAACTGCTTTGGCTTCCTTGCTAATGCCAGTCCTGGGGCTGCCAGTAGCTGATATCTGTATGGTGATATCTCTTCTTGGAATCCATGGCCTACGTCCTTCTAGTTAGAACACATGGCAGCCGTTCTTTATGCAGTTATCTTGCAGTCCAGGAAATATTTGGCACCAACCGTCAAATCCACAGCAAATTTCCTACCCTCCGTTCTAGTGGCTACATCCAAATGAGCTGACTCTGCTGTTGCAGTGGAACTCAGCACTGGGCACACTGGAGACATGAAGGGACGAAATAGGCTGTCCTGTGAGGAGCTGTTCTTGTCTTTGACATTGAGTTGCTGAGGTCCTGGGGGAGTCACGTGTCAGGGGTCCCTCCCCACTCTGAACTCTGGGGTACAGATGTGGGGATCCGCATGAAAGACCCCCTAAGCTTATTTCATAGAATCATAGAATCATAGAATATCAGGGTTGGAAGGGACCTCAGGAGGTCATCTAGTCCAACCCCCTGCTCAAAGCAGGACCAATCCCCAATCAAATCATCCAGGCCAGGGCTTTGTCAAGCCTGACCTTAAAAACTTCTAAGGAAGGAGATTCCACCACCTCCCTAGGTAACGCATTCCAGTGTTTCACCACCCTCCTAGTGAAAAAGTTTTTCCTAATATCCAACCTAAACCTCCCCCACTGCAACTAGAGACCATTACTCCTTGTCCTGTCCTCTTCTACCACTGAGAATAGTCTAGAACCATCCTCTCTGGAACCACCTCTCAGGTAGTTGAAAGCAGCTATCAAATCCCCCCTCATTCTTCTCTTCTGCAGACTAAACAATCCCAGTTCCCTCAGCCTCTCCTCATAAGTCATGTGTTCCAGACCCCTAATCATTTTTGTTGCCCTTCGCTGGACTCTCTCCAAGTTATCCACATCCTTCTTGTAGTGTGGGGCCCAAAACTGGACACAGTACTCCAGATGAGGCCTCACCAATGTCGAATAGAGGGGGACGATCACGTCCCTCGAGCTGCTCGCTATGCCCCTACTTATACATCCCAAAATGCCATCGGCCTTCTTGGCTACAAGGGCACACTGCTGACTCATATCCAGCTTCTCGTCCACTGTCACCCCTAGGTCCTTTTCCGCAGAACTGCTGCCTAGCCATTCGGTCCCTAGTCTGTAGCTGTGCATTGGGTTCTTCCGTCCTAAGTGCAGGATCCTGCACTTATCCTTATTGAACCTCATCAGATTTCTTTTGGCGCAATCCTCCAATTTATCTAGGTCCCTCTGTGTCCTATCCCTGCCCTCCAGCGTATCTACCACTCCTCCCAGTTTAGTATCATCCGCAAATTTGCTGAGAGTGCAATCCACACCATCCTCCAGATCATTTATGAAGATATTGAACAAAACCGGCCCCAGGACTGACCCTTGGGGCACTCCACTTGACACCGGCTGCCAACTAGCCATTGATCACTACCCGTTGAGCCCGACAACCTAGCCAACTTTCTACCCACCTTATAGTGCATTCATCCAGCCCATACTTTAACTTGCTGACAAGAATACTGTGGGAGACCGTGTCAAAAGCTTTGCTAAAGTCAAGAAACAATACATCCACTGCTTTCCCTTCATCCACAGAACCAGTAATCTCATCATAGAAGGCGATTAGATTAATCAGGCATGACCTACCCTTGGTGAATCCATGCTGACTGTTCCTGATCACTTTCCTCTCATGTAAGTGCTTCAGGATTGATTCTTTGAGGACCTGCTCCATGATTTTTCCGGGGACTGAGGTCCCTACCAGCTTAGGTTGAAACTGAAATTTCTACCAGTTTAGGTTGAAACTGCCCCAAGGCACAAATCCTTTCCTTGTCCTTGGACGATATTGCTGCCACCACCAAGTGATTTAGCCAAAGATTCAGGAAAAGGGCCACTTGGAGTCCCTGTTTCCCCAAAATGTTCCCCCATGCCCCTTCACCCCCTTTCCTGGGGAGGCTTAAGAATAATAGACCAACCAACAGGTTAACAAAGTGAGCACAGACCAAACCCTTTGGTTTTTAGGACACTAAAAATCAATCAGTTTCTTAAAAGAAGAACTTTATTATAAAGAAAAAAGTAAAAGAATCACACCTGCAAAATCAGGATGGAAGGTAACTTTACAGGGTAATAAAAGATTTAAAACACAGAGGACTCCCCTCTGGACTCAACTTCACAGTTACAAAAAACAGGAATAAAACTACCTCTTAGCATAGGGAAAATTCACAAGCTAAAACAAAAGATAATTTGATGCATTTCCTTGCTTTACTTACAATTTTTGTAATCTTAGATACTCATTTCAGGTATGTTTTTAGGAGATGTTTTTTCCTGGCCTGGTCTCTCTCTGTCTGAGAGGGAACAAACAAAGAGAGCACAAACAAGCCCTCCGCCCCGATTTGAAAGTATCTTCTTTTTCCATTGGTCCTTCTGGTCAGGTGCCAACTAGGTTAATTGAACTGATTAACCCCTTACAGGTAAGGGAATTCTGTACCTCTGGCCAGGAGAGATTTTATGTTACTGCATACATAAGAGTTTTTACCCTTCCCTTTGTTTTTATGACATCACATGAAGGAGATGACATAGGATTGTAATTTCAGAGGTATATGAATGCATCCAACGTGCACAGTCAGTCACACAGTGGACATGCCGAAGGTATGTACTCTCCCACTTCCAGCAAAGGAAATGCATAGACTTGCCCAGACACCTGCTCAGGAATGGCTAGCTAGTTGATATTGGGAAGAGGGGCACTCCAGGCTACTGCAATGCAAAAGGCTCTTAAGCCTCTAGTCTGGGATGCAATGTATTTTCCTTTCACAAAGCAATTCTTTTGTAAGGTGCAAACAGACCACACTACAGAGATCAAAGACTGAACTGCCCTCTCACCCCTAGGGCGTCCCTCCAGACTAGGGTTGAGATACAATTGTGTGGTCACTGCTGGGACGCTTGTGCAGCTGAGAACTGGGATGTCGCTGTTCTGTGGGTAAACTGAGGATTTTGCTCTCTAAGGCACCAGATTCAGGAAGGGTGAATGGCATCCTTGTGCAGAGAGACAGCACAAGGCCTAGGGGCTCAGTGGGACATCAGTGGTATACTGGTTTGTGCAGGACTGAACTGCACCATACATGGTTTTGTTAAAAGCCTCTTGAAGAACATCTCCTGTGATTTCCTGTTTGTTATTAGTATTTATGTGTATTATCGCAGCACCTAGAAGCACCAGTTCTGGGCCAGGATTCCATGGTGCTACCTGCTATTCAAACCCAGAACAAAACAACAGTTTCTGTCTCGAATTTCCAACCCTTTCTTGACCCAGCCAAGCAAGCAGCTGAGTCCAGATGCAGGAGCTGAGGCAGATGGTAAACAGCCAGTGGAGGTGGCACCTATATTTGAAGAAGTTGTGAGAATAAATTATTTGTGGTGAGCGATTTGCTCAACTCTGTTTACAATCAAGACAATTGATGAGTGTTAACTAATTAGTTCCTGTTTGTGTAGCACCTTGAAACTGAAAAGCAACATATTCTGCATTAATAGTTAGCCAGTGTCAGTAATTTAATGTTGCCAAGTCTAATGTCAGGTGTCGACTGCACTCACAGAGGTGAGACTTCCACTGGAGCTGACATACCCAAGCTGGCTTTTGTTTAGCGACCTGGGGTCCCTGACTAGTGAAGCCATGACAATGCTTGGTTTAACAAGGACTCTACAAACCCATATGGCACTCCGGGTCATTACTCGTGGGGCTAGCCCACACTGAAGTTTGTGCTGCCAGGGGTTCAACGTTCTGGTATCTGAGCTATCTGGACTAAAGCTAGCTCCTGGATATGTCCGCGTGAGACATACCTGAGCTAATTGCCTGCATGATCAGGAAGGAAATACACTTGATCCCAAGGTGTACTACTGCATAATGACAGACAATGCACAGTTGTCCCTGTATGGACCACTGGATTGGATCCTGGACTAGCTGAGCCATTAGATCCCCCCTAACAGAGCACATCTTCCAGTCTTGTCTTTGGCTTAAAAGAATCACAGTAAGTTTGAATCGTCAGCTTCATCTGAGCCACTGGTGGTGTGCTGTGGGGGCAAGGCAAAACGAATTTTGCAATAGTGGCTGTGTCACAACCAGCCTGGTGTTGATCTAGCTAGCCCCTTGGTTCCCTGTCCTACCTCCAGCTTGGTTCTCCCCCAGCGGTTCCCCTGTCCTGATTAGCCCCTTGCTCAGTGCGCCCAGGCCCCCTCCCATGCGCTTGTGCCCCTCCCCATTTTAGTTTGAACTCCTTTCACTGCACCCGCCAATGCTGTTGTATTCCCCCCTCCCCTAGTGCAGCTAGAGGAGCTGGAGTCCCACCCCGTGTCGGTGACTGACCCCCCAGCCCTTGATTGCCCCCCTGCCCAGCCCACCCCTTCTGGCGCCCTCCTCCCCGCCTGCAGCCTAGCTGGGAGGAGTGGTCGACCTGCTCCCCTCCCAGTGTTTTCCCTACCCTCCCTGCTCATTATGGCAGGAGACACAGCCCTCCCTGAATCTCTACCTCCACTGCCGCAGCTGAACTACCTGCTACTGCCCCTGCTGAGGCACCGGCAGCAGTGGACACCGGGATGACCTCCGCTGCTGCCATGTCTCTCGCCCCTTCCTACTCTGGGGAAGCCCTCCTAGCTGGCGGGAAGGGCCAGGTTAAAAAGAAGGGTAAGGGCCCCGCTAAAAAGACCAAGCCCTCCATGGCAGGGGTTGTCCCCACTGCCGCTGCCCCGCCACTGGCCGCGGTGTCCCTCCCCGCTGTTCCCTCCATCAGCTCTGTGGGTGCCCCTAGAGCCACTAGAGGACCTGGGCATCCATCTGGTCCTGACCTTCGTCTCTCCCTTCCTTCCCAATGCCACCCTATTACCCTCTCTCTCTACCCTGGGGAAACCCATCTCCGTTGTTAGCCCTCTCCCACTGGGCTACAAAGACCCTGCCCTCCATCATGTCCTCTCATTCCGCTGGCAGCCACCAGTGGTGCGTGACAGAGAGGTGCTCGAGGGGTCCTTCCTGGTTCCCTATGAGGGGGCCCGTTACCGGGTGCATTATTCCACGGGGGAGTCCCGGTGCTACCTCTGCCGGGTGATGGGGCACGTCCAGAGGGTCTGCCCCCTGGCCTGGCAAGGAGGTGCATCTGGGCCCCCGGAGCCCCGGCAGGGCGCCGGCCCCGTCACTGCCGGCGCCCCTGGCTGCCCAGCACCCGGAGCTTCCCCTCCTCCTTCCCAGTCCACCACCATTCCCACTAGTGCCCACGGGGCACTTCCCCCAGCATGCCCAGACGAGCGGGAGAGCCCCGCCTCCACTGTGTGCAGTCTGGTGGGGCCCTTGGAGGAGAGTGCAGCAGGGATACCACCAGGCATGGGAGAGGGCCTGCCCCAGGGAGAATCTTCCCTCCCTCGTGCTGCCCCACCGTTACCACCCTGAGTCCCTGAGCCATCGCCCCTGCCCCCACACCCGACCCCTGCTAGCCAGCCCCCAGATGATGGCAGGAGGGCTGCACCCTAGTACAGGGGAAGCCGGGCAAGCAGAAGGCTCAAGCTCCGCTCCTTCCATCCGATGCGGAGGCCCCCCCAGAAGACTAGGAAGAGGGACACTGATGCCGAGCCTTCCGCCTTGCCCAAGGGTGTATTCCATCCACCGGTGCCGGCTGGGAAAAACATGGCAGCACCAGAGGGCAGTATCGCCCCTCCACGGGAGTCCCTTCCCTCCGAGGCCCCCAATGGAGCCCCTCCTGCCCCTTTACCATCTGAAGCTCCTTTGAGCCTCGAGGTGACCATCGCTTCGGGTGCCGGTGGGGAGAACTCCGGGGTGGTGGAAGGCTATCTCCCCTCCATTTATGAGGAGATCGAGGCCCCGGGTCTGACCCCAGTCACCCAGGGGGAGGATGACCCTCTGCCAGCTGGCCTCGATCTGGGTGACCTCACTCTGGCCCCCCTTTCCCTATGCTCCCTTCCCCTAACCGTTGCCTCCGCTCCTGCCTCCAAGGAGCCCCTGGACTCTTCCACCAACCCAGCCGCAGATGGCACTCCACTGACGGCTGCCCAGCCTGTTGAGGCGATGGCTAGTGCCACGTGGCCGGGACCTGAGCCACCAGAGGCACCCCTCGTTGATATGGAGCAACTGACCTCCTTCCCGGGCAGGGGCCCTGCAGAAGATCTTCATCCAAGAATATTAAAGGAATTGGCACAAGAAATTGCAAGCCCATTAGCAAGAATTTTTAATGAATCTGTAAACTCAGGGGTTGTACCGTATGATTGGAGAATTGCTAACATAGTTCCTATTTTTAAGAAAGGGAAAAAAAGTGATCCAAGTAATTATAGGCCTGTTAGTTTGACATCTGTAGTATGCAAGGTCTTGGAAAAAATTTTGAAGGAGAAGGTAGTTAAGGACATTGAAGTCAATGGTAAATGGGACAAAATACAACATGGTTTTACAAAAGGTAGATCGTGCCAAACCAACCTGATCTCCTTCTTTGAGAAAGTAACAGATTTTTTAGATAAAGGAAACGCAGTGGATCTAATTTACTTAGATTTTAGTAAGGCGTTTGATACAGTGCCACATGGGGAATTATTAGTTAAATTGGATAAGATGGGCATCAATAGGAAAATTGAAAGGTGGATAGGGAATTGGTTAAAGGGGAGACTACAACGGGTCCTACTGAAAGGTGAACTGTCAAGTTGGAGGGAGGTTACCAGTGGAGTTCCTCAGGGATCGGTTTTGGGACCAATCTTATTTAATCTTTTTATTACTGACCTGGGCACAAAAAGTGGGAGTGTGCTAATAAAGTTTGCAGATGATACAAAGCTGGGAGGTATTGCTAATTTAGAGAAGGATAGGGATACCCTACAGGAGGATCTGGATGACCTTGTAAACTGGAGTAATAGGAATAGGATGAAATTTAATAGTGAGAAGTGTAAGGTCATGCATTTAGGGATTAATAACAAGAATTTTAGTTATAAGCTAGGGACGCATCAACTAGAAGTAACGGAGGAGGAAAAGGACCTTGGAGTATTGGTTGATCATAGGATGACTATGAGCTGCCAATGTGATATGGCTGTGAAAAAAGCTAATGTCGTCTTGGGATGCATCAGGAGAGGTATTTCCAGTAGGGATAAGGAGGTCTTAGTACCGTTATATAAGGCACTGGTGAGACCTCACCTGCAGTACTGTGTGCAGTTCTGGTCTCCCATGTTTAAGAAGGATGAATTCAAACTGGAACAGGTACAGAGAAGGGCTACTAGGATGATCCGAGGAATGGAAAACTTGTCTTATGAAAGGAGACTTAGGGAGCTTGGCTTGTTTAGCCTAACTAAAAGAAGGTTGAGGGGAGATATGATTGCTCTCTATAAATATATCAGAGGGATAAATACCAGAGAGGGAGAGGAATTATTTAAACTCAGTACCAATGTGGACACAAGAACAAATGGATATAAACTGGCCACTAGGAAATTTAGATTAGAAATTAGACGAAGGTTTCTAACCATCAGAGGAGTGAAGTTTTGGAATAGCCTTCCGAGGGAAGTAGTGGGGGCAAAAGATCTATCTTGCTTTAAGATTAAACTCGATAAGTTTATGGAGGAGATGGTATGATGGGATAACATGGCTTTGGTAATTAAATATTCATGGTAAATAGGCCCAATGGCCTGTGATGGGTTTTAGATGGGGTAAGATCCAAGTTACCTGGGAAAGAATTTTCTGTAGTATCTGGCTGATGAATCTTACCCATATGCTCAGGGTTTAGCTGATCGCCATATTTGGGGTCGGGAAGGAATTTTCCTCCAGGGCAGATTGGAAGGCCCTGGAGGTTTTTCGCCTTCCTCTGTAGCATGGGGCACGGATCACTTGCTGGAGGATTCTCTGCTCCTTGAGGTCTTTAAACTACAATTTGAGGACTTCAATAGCACAGATATAGGTGTGAGGTTTTTTTGTGGGAGTGGTGGGTGAAATTCTGTGGCCTGCGTTGTGCAGGAGGTCAGACTAGATGATCATAATGGTCCCTTCTGACCTAAATATCTATGAATCTATGAATCTATGAATCTATAAGATAGTCCACCTCCTGATGCCACGGCTACCAAATCCACCATGGAGCCTGCGCCTGGAATCGCTGAGAGCACCCTTCCCACCCCCTGAACCCTTGAGCCTGACTGGGAGGTGCCACTGCCCAGTTGCTCGGCTTCTGGAGCCCAGAAACTCACCCCTGCCCCTGTCCCTGACCCCAGTTCTGCCCCTGATGTTGACCCTGTCCCTATTCCCTCCACCTCCCGTGATGTTATTGCCGCCCCTGGGGCTATCTCCTTCCCTTTTCCAGTAGATGACCCCCAGGGAGCGGCCTTTGTGTTTCCCTGTCCCAACCCACTAGGGGCTGCTATCTTCCCTCCGCCGCCCCCTACTGAGCTAGGGTTTGAGGTGGGCCGCATGGCGCTGGCCCATCGGGCGCCATGTCAGGGGTCCGCCCCTTGCCTGCCTGTCTTGGTGGGCCACGGGGCTGTGCCAGGGGCCCTACCAGAGGATGGTCAGTAACCCCCCGCCCCTTCACTGTGAGCCGGCTGCACGATCTTCAGCCAGTCCGCTTCCAGACTGCACCAAGGAAATACATGCTCATGTTCCACACCCTTCACATCCTCACCCTCGCATCCCACCCCGATACAAAATAGCAGGACCTCCTGCCACCTCTGGAGGGTGAGGAGCCGCGGTGGGCCAGCCTATACTCCACCCTGGTCCTGAGGCCCGCCGGGGATATCAGTTGGTGGTTCCTTCATGGAGCTGTGAGCAAGGGTGTGTACTTGGCACGGTTCTCCCCTATCCCAGACACCTGCCCCTTTTGAGGCGTGAGGTAAACCCTGGCACACATATACTTGGAGTGTGCCAGGCTGCAGCTCCTATTCCAGCTCCTCACGAATATTTTGTTACATTTTTGGTTACACTTTTCTCCTCACCTTCTTATTTATGCACTCCCTATCCGTGGCCCCACAAAGTCACGGGTCCTCCTGGTCAACCTCCTCCTAGCCCTGGCTAAAGTGGCCATCTATAAAACCAGGGTGAGGAGGTTGGCCGATGGACTGTGACTGTGGGGTCTATTTCCGATCCTCTGTCTGTTCACGTATCCGGGCAGAGTTCCTCTGGGCGGCATCCACTGACTCCCTTGACGCCTTTGAGGAGCAGTGGGCACTGTCCGGGGTTCTCTGCTTGGTGTCCTCGTCTGGTTCCCTTCATTTGACCCTTTGACCACACTCCTGTCCCTGTTATTTCATTAGTTGTCCCCCATACTCATTTGGTTTCCAGGTCCTGTGGAGCCCCCTCTTAGGCTGGGGGGGAGATCCTTTAGCAGTGGGCGGGCAAAGCCCACGCACTTCCCGGAGCCCAATAGGACCAC
The DNA here is from genome assembly GCF_015237465.2 of Chelonia mydas. Lineage (NCBI taxonomy): Eukaryota > Metazoa > Chordata > Testudines > Cheloniidae > Chelonia > Chelonia mydas. Next base: position 56,630,343 of record NC_057855.1, read on the forward strand.
TCTCCTGTAGCCATCTGGCCTGACCCTGTCACAGTAGCTACAACTCAGGAGTGATATTGACTGATAGCTGGCTGCTAACTAGTGGTCTTTACCTGGCTTTGGTAAAGCTATCACCTTAGCTTTTCACCAGGTCTTGAGTATCATGTTCTCCTGTATGGTGCAGGACATGAAGATGTTCAACCAGTGTTGCCTTTTCTTCCTATTTTGTTGTAGTAGTTCAGGTGGCACTTAGTCAAAGCTGCAGACTTTCTCTATTTTCATTGATTTCAGTGTCTTTTGTATTTCTTCCCTGGAGAATGATTGGAAGTTTTCATCTTGCTCGAGCTGCTTGTATTGTTGCCACTCTTTTTTGATTAACACCTCAAAGAAATTATCTTTATCTGCATTAGAGATGTTGGTCAGATGTTGGCAACACTGTGTGGGGAGACCTTCCATTGCCATGTATCTGGTGGGTTTTGTACTACTCTGAACTTCCTGATGAGTGTCCATGCTTTCTTGGTAGATCATGACAAGTCCATTTCTAAAACTGCTTTTTCCCAGCATGCTCTTTGAGCTCTTTGAGCTGCATTCAGGCTCTCTAGGAGGTGGTTGGCTAGATCACTGGATCTTTCATACTGTTTAAGGAGATCAGCACATTCTTCATCCAGACATAGTATATAGATTTTTGGCAGCCATGTGGGGTGGAGTAGGAGGCAGCTTTAAAAATTGCTTTGGTAAACCTTAAGTATGCTCGATCTATTGAAATGTTATGCGAGATACAGATTGTATTTTGGTCAATGAGATTAGTCTGCCTTTCTGTAGTTCCAACAAAGCCCTGTACTAGTGGTCACTATATGTATGGTAACCCCTATTTGGATGCGAATGGGGCAATGCTGTTTGTACATCCCAATCCTGTACAGAGGTAAGCACATGTTTGATTATGAATAGTCTTATTTACTTCAATGGGACTAAAGTTAAGAACATGCATAACTCTTTGTATGATTGGAACTCTAACTGTTGATCTTTCTGTGTGTCTAGCTAATCTGAGTGCCTTCCACATAAAGTCAATTTCAATAGCAAAGTCCCTAGTGGACTTCCTGGAATTTGACACTTCTCCCTTTTATTAGGTCAGAATTCTGCTTAGGGTAGGGTTTTGTGGGTGTGGGAGTGGTTATGGGAGTAAAGGGGGTGTTCAAGTTGTGTCGTGTATATTAGAAAGGTTTCTCAAAGCGAATGCTCTTGCATTGTTTCCTAAACCTGGTCAGATTCTGGATTGGCCTTATCTCCTCCAGAAGGTTGTTCCATTGCCAGATCCCCTTGACAGAGAATGCTTTGTCCCCAGCTCTCACCAATGTTCTGGGCTTTGGGATCTGTACTGTCCCAGGGGAGCACAGCTGTCCCAGGGTTCATAGGTCAAAATTCAGTCTCATGTAGCTGGGACTTGACCCATTAATTGCTATGAAAATTAGAACCAAAGCCTTAACTGTCATCAAGAGCTGCCTGGGAGCCAGTGGAGGGATTGATGTGCTCATGGAGGCCTAAGCCATGGAGCAGGCAGGCAGCCACATTATGTACAGCTGGGGTCCATGCATCATCTTCACATTCAGCTTCAGTTACACGGAGTTACAGTGATCAGCCTGGAGGTGGTGCAAACATCCGTCACCCTGGGTAGGTCCTCGTTCAGCAGGAAGGGACGAAGTCCCCTAACATGATGGAGGTGAAATGAGACATTTTTGGAAGCTGCTGCTGCTACAGATGGTCATCCAAGCTTACTAGGGAGTCAAACAGCACCCCTGAGGCTTCTCCCCACTCTGCCGAAAAGGGGCTGGGAACCTTTGATGTCAGGTGTGGACAGTGTCTTGGCCAGTCTGAAGTATTTCCCCTGTGACAAAGTTCCTCCTCTACCTTGGTGGGTCTTGCACTTATTGGCAGATTTGCTCACCTTGGAGCTTCACGGAAGCCCTCAGTTTGGCCATATTCGTGAACCCACAGTCCAGGTCAACTCCTCCTGTGTCTAACCAGGAGTTGGGAGGTTTGGGGGGAACCTGGGCCCGCCCTCTACTCCAGGTTCCAGCCCAGGGCCCTGTGGAATAGAGCTGTCTAGAGTGCCTCCTGGAACAGCTGTGCGACAGCTACAACTCCCTGGGTTACTTCCCCAAGGCCTCCTCCCAGCACCTTCTTTATCCTCACCATAGGACCTTCCTCCTGTTGTCTTATAATGCTTGTACTCCTCAGTCCTCCAACAGTCTGCGTTCTCACTCTCATCTCCTAGCGCCTCTTGCTCCCAGCTCCTTAAACGCGCACCACAAACTGAAGTGAGCTCCTTTTTAAACCCAGGTGCCCTGATTAGCCAGCCTTAATTGACTCTAGCAGCTTCTTGATTAGAACACCTGCAGTCAACCAGCCTGTCTTGTCTTAATTGTCTCCAGAAGGTTCCTGATTGTTCTGGAACCTTCCCTGTTACCTTACCCAGGGAAAAGGGACCTACTTAACCTGGGGCTAATATATCTGCCTTCTATTACTCTCCTGTAGCCATCTGGCCCAACCCTGTCACACCCCTTTCTGACCAACATCACTTTGGTCTTGCCTGGGTTCATCTTGAGCCATCTGTTCTTCATCCAAGCACTGATTTCTTCTAGGCATTCTGACATTTTAGTAGAGACAGTGGTTATGTTAATTGAAAATAAGATATATAGCTGAGTGTCAGCCTGTTGGCAGCTAAGCCCTTGGCATCTCACTATCTCTCCCAGTGGTCTCATGTCAATATTGAAGAGAAGCAGGGATAGTCTGGATCCATACAGGAACCCGCAGGCGGCGGCCTTAGGAGATAAGGAGCAGATAACCATCACCACTCTGTGAGTTATGTTGGAGAAGAACAATTGGAGCTGCTGTAATGCTGGGCCATCCACTCCTGCTATGTCATGTAGGTGGGTTAGCATTACCTTGTGGTCCACTGTGTCAAAGGCTGTGGAGCGGTCCAGCCATATGAGCATGGAGATCTTATCTATGTCCGTGGCCATGAGAAGGACATCTTTTAGTGCTACAAGAGCCATCTTTGTGTGGGGCCCTGCTCTGACCCTGATTGTAAGGCATCCATGATGTTGGCTGATGTCATATGTAGTTGGAGCTTGGTGGTTACTCTTGTCTCAATTATTTTTCCCAGGAATGGGAGCCATGTAGTGGCTTCTTGAGGATTGGGAAAACCATTGCATTTTTCAAGGAGTTTGGTAAATTTTCTTCTGTGAAGGAGTCATTGACTATTTTGATTAGTAGTGGACATAGTTGTTCTTCACTGGCTTTTACCAGGAGCATGGATCCATTTCACAGGTTGTGGCCATAATATTTTTCAAGGCTTCTTGAGTTCCGATACAAGTGATGGAGTCAAACTCAGTCAAGGATGGTGGGGCATGTAATACAGACCTCTGCACCTGACAAAGAACCCTGCTCCATGTTTCTATGCTTTCTTCATTTAGTAGCCATTTGGCATTTGACTGTGAAGGACTGAACTGGATTTCCTGCAGAAACCATCAATGCTGTTCCCCCATTAGGATCACTGTCTCTCTCACCTATCCCTGTTACCAAACAGAGAGGATATAGGCATGAGAGAGAGAAGAAATGTAGTCATGAGAGAAGCTATATCTAAACTTTTACAGCAGTGGGTAGAGCACGTACATTGCACACACACCCGGTAGGGATATAAACAGCAGTGTAGATGGTGAGGCACAGCTTAGATGTGTAGAGTAAAGACATGCCAGCACCTTCGGGTAACTACATGGCTCTCTACACACCCAAGCTGTGCCTCCTCTGTCTATACAGCTATATTTAGCACTGTAGTGTCCTGTTACTGCCACCAGCTGGAGCCGGTAATTCCCCGCAACAAGAGCCTTTCCCTGCTGCCTCCCCCTGTCAGAGCCTTTCACCACCACATGTAGCTATATATACCCTACATGCCAGTGCAGCCAAGGTCCAAGAAAGAGCACCTACAGGCATGATAACTAGATAGTTCAATGGTTAGGACACTAGCCTAGGAGTTGGGAAACCCTTGTTCAATTTCCTGTTCTGCGACAAACTTTCTGTGTGACCTTGGGCAAGTCATTTAGCCTTTCTCTGCCTCAGCTCTCCAGCTGTTAAAAGGGGATAGCAATTCCCTAACACCCAGAAGTGTTCTGAGGATAAATACATTACAGATAGTCAGGGGCTATAGTGATGGGGGCCATGGAGAGGACTGACAATATTTCATGACTTTTTGAAAAGGTAAAAAAACTTTTTCCCCACCAAACTTCTGGCAAAAAAATTTGTTAAAATTTCAGATGTTGACAAATGTCAGCCTGCAGCCACAGAATTATTATTTTTTAATTTACAACTGAAAAAACCCATCTGCACTAATATGGGGTTTCACCAATATCTGGTCTGGAGCTTCCATGACAGCCACTAGAGGGAGCTCAGAATCTGACTCCCAGAACCTGGCAAACAACTGAAGACAATGTCAATGATTCTTTTGTTCGGCAAATAAAGGAAGTAGCCCACAAGGGAGCCATGTTGGCTAATGCTTTAGAAGGACCTGTGGGAATTGTGGGAATATCAATGCTTGCCAAAGGGAAAATGGACCTTACCAATGAGGTAAAAGAAATGCAATTATCAAGATTCTAAGAAGTTATTACAAACAGTGGGCTGGATCCTGGGAGATGCTGGGTGCCCTCAATTCCCTTTGACGTTGGAGGGATTATACAGAACTCAGCAAATGACAGGACTGGGCCCAAAGAAAAAGTATAGTTCAAACATGGGGGCTGAAGTTAGCTATTATTTTAGTAGCCTTAGTCACTACATATACATTTTGGCCTGATTTTCAGAAGTGCTGAGTACTTGCACTTCTCATCAATTTTAGTGGGAGCTACTGGGTGCTCATGACCTTTGAAAATCAGGCCCTTTTTGTGTAGGTGCCTAAGCATGGACTTAATAGCATACCTTTAGGCACCTAATTTTCAAAGGAGTGTAAAGAAGTTAGGTGCTCAACTCCCCCTGGGCTCATTGAAAATCTGTAGTTAGACTGTGGAACACATTGCCACAGGATGTCATAGAGACCAAGGACTGAATACAATTCAACATTAGATTGGATAACAAGATTATTCAGAGTTTTCCTAGTTAATGTGGGGGGGGGGGAGGGGGAAGAGAATTGGAAGAGATATAAAACTCTTTAGGTTTTAAGACAATCTCTAACTATTCGAGGTCAGAATAAGTCTTAATGGGGCAGAGGGGCAGATTATACCACATCTACCTACTGTGGGGTTCTTGTCTCTTCTGAAGCTGCTGGTGCTGACTACTGTCAGGGACAGGATGCTAGACTGAATGGTCTTTGAGTCTGATCCAGTCTGGCAATTCCTATCTTCTTATGTTCTTAAAATCTCAACCTTAAACTGCCTTAGTCTATGTTCAACTGTTTTAATAACTCATGATTAGCTGTGCTGTGACTGCCAATTATACATTATGATTATTTATTATTATTATGCTCTGTGTTTAATGAGTTCAGGGAAAAGGGAGGGATGCAGCTGTGTGATAGGAGTGGTTCATGGAGCATGAAAGATGCTTAAGAAATTCCAAGAAGTGCTATGCGCTAATAACCACACAGCTTGGAACGATCCAAATTCAGGATGTCGTATATCCATTTTATAATATATCTTTGAGAAATGATGTATTGACTATATGATCCAAAGAACCCTTCCCTTTAAGAAGCAAGGGCCCCATTCTTTGGCCTTCCCTTTAGGAAGTAAAAATTTTAGATGTTATTCACTGAGTAATCTTGACTCAGGATAGCAGTCCTACTGAAGTCAATGGTTCTACATGTGGGTAGGGTTAACATATTTCAGGGTACCAAAAAGAGGACACTGCAATGGGAGGGAGACCTGGGGGCATATGTGGAGTGTGCTGGAGAGGTGTGTGTACTGGCCTGGGTGTGTGGGAGTGGTATGTGTGTATTGAGGAGTGATGGAGGGGGTACCTGCAGCGGGGCACTTACTGGAGGAGGGGGGCAGTATCACTCCCTGTCATGGTGGCAGGGTGGCTGGTGCAAGCCTAGGATACAGCGACAGCTGTCAGTCAGCACCTCTCTGCGGGACTCCCTCCCTGGGGGCTTGGAGCAGGGGCCTGGGTGGGCGGGATCCAGCAGCTGCATCTGCAGGGGAATGGACCAATCAGCTACAGATGCAGGGAGGGACCAGTCCGGAAGCAGATTAATCAGGGCTCCTTCTGAGATGCAATGACTGCTCTGCAAAAATCCTGGACATTGCGTCTTGTTTGAAAAACCCACCCGGACAGAAGGCGGCAGCTCAAAAAAGAGGCAATGTCTGGGAAAACCCAGACGAATGGTAACCCTGCATGTGGGCTGTAATCCAAAGCTCATTGAAGTCAATGGGAGTCCTTCTCAGCTTTCAGAGGGCTTTGAATCAGGCCTTAAGGGGAACAAGGATTGTTCCTGTGTGTAAAAATTTGTAGGATCATGCCCCAATTTTGTCCTGATAAATAAATTCACTTTCAAGCAATGTTGGGAGAGAAAAGATGCTATCTGATTAATCTCAGGAGCATACAGTGCTAGTAAAACATCATTTTGAAAACACCAGATGGATGATGGAAACATCTTAACAATACCCACCATTTAAATGTTTAATGTGCAGTGTGCTCAGCCAACCAAGCTATCTGATTGTTGGTCTATACCTAAATGCTTCAAGGCGGAAATTCACCCTTGGGCAGAGGACCTGTACTAGGCTTTTTAGGAGGGCCCTTGTGCTGGTCTTCTAAGTGAGGATGAATTTTATCCTAAAAGACGAGATGCATGGAGAGGTGTGCAAATATTGCAAAATCAGAATTTGTAAGCATGCACTGGAATGGCTGTTTGGTTTGGCCTTGCTCACGCTCATTTTCATTTGCTATTTGCCAATGTTCATGCAGTTGTTTTTGACAACATACGTGTTTGGGGAATGGCTGTTCTTTGTATTAATACCCTTACATGGCATATATGGGCATTCGTGCACAAACAAGAGCATGTGCTAGTCATTATTATTCTGTCTAATCTACACGGATCTCACCACCACAGTATCTAAGTACCTTCTTTTGTTTAAAAAGACACAGGTATCCAGTCAGGGAACAGAAGCAACACAGAGCATTATTTCTTCCTGGACACTACAGTGCAAATAAGTGATCATCACATAAACACCACCCTATACTGGAAACATACTGACCGCTATACTTACCTAAATGCCTCCAGCTTCCATCCAGGACACATCACACGATCCATTGTCTACAGCCAAGCCCTAATGTACAATGGCATTTGCTCCAATCCCTCAGACAGAGAGAAACACCTACAAGATCTTTATCAAGTATTCTTAAAACTACAATACCCACCTGGGGAATTCATGAAACAGACTGACAGAGTGAGACAGGTACCCAGAAGTCACCTACTACAGGACAGGCCCAACAAGGAAAATAACAGAACACCACTGGCCATCACGTACAGCCCCAGCTAAAACCTCTCCAGTGCATCATCAACGATCTACAACCTATCCTGTAAAATGATCTCTCACTCTCACAGACTTGGGAGGCAGGCCAGTCCTTGCTTACAGACACCCCCCAACCTGAAGCAAATACTCACCTGGAACTATACACCACACCACAGAAACACTAACCTAGGAACCAATCGCTGTAACAAACCCCATTGCCTACTGTGTCCCCATATCTACTCTAGCGACACCATCATAGGACCCAACCACACCAGCCACACCATCAGGGGCTCATTCACCTGCACATCTACTAATGTGATATATGCCATCATGTGCCAGCAATGCCCCTCTGCCATGTACATTGGCCAAACTGGACAGTCTCTATATAAAAGAATAAATGGACACAAATCAGACATCAGGAATGGTAACATGCAAAAGCCAGTAGGAGAACACTTCAATCCCCCTGGACATTCTATAACAGATTTTAAAGTAGCCATACTTCAACAAACAAACTTCAAAAACAGACTTCAAAGAGAAATTGCAGAGCTACAATTCATTTGCAAATTTAACACCATCAATTTGGACTTGACTAGGGACTGGGAGTGGCTGGCTCACTACAAAAGCAATTTTCCCTCTCTTGCTATTGACACCTCCTCATCAATTATTGGGAGTGGATCACATCCACCCTGATTGAGTTGGCCCTGTCAACATTGGTTCTCAACTTATAAGATAACTCCCTTCTCTTCATATGCCAATATATATTTATGCCTGTTTCTGTAATGTCACTCCATGCATCTGAAGAAGTGTTTTTTTACCCATGAAAGCTTATGCCCAAATAAATCTGTTAGTCTTTAAATTGCCACCGGACTCCTCGTTGTTTTTATAGCATTATTTCTGTTCTCTGACAGAATGAGAACAGTAGCTCTTCTGGTGTGAATACTTACTCATTCACACTTCAGATACATTATCTGGGACTACTCATGCACAGACTTTAAAATTTTCTTCCTGCAGACATTTGTACTGAAAAACTTGATCACTTGGATGTTTGCCAAAACCAGGCATAAAAGGAGTGCCAGCCTAGGCAAAGCTAAAACATTTAAAAATTAAAGAGAAAGTCCTTAGCTTTCCTGAGCCTGCCATGAGAAATGTCAATAAGAACCAGCTATACCATTGCTTCCTCTGATGGAGACACCTGTCTGCTACCCTCAAATTCATATAGGGGCCACTGAACAGCAACAGCTATTCTGAAATGGGTCAGGATTGAACAAGTAGCCTAGAAGCAAGAGTTCTTGAAAGCCCATGCCCAATTCCTGGAACCATCCAGTCCTCTGAACTTTTAGAAATTTAAAGTATGAATGAACACTTCAAATACCAAGACATTTTGCAACAGTAACAACCGGAGGGAAAAAAACATGCAGCTACAATCATTGAGCATGGGCTGCTCCATATTTGTAGCTTCGAGACAAAGTCAGCAGCAACTGTCAGAATCTGTTTCAAGTCCGACCTTCTGCTTTTATCTATATTTTAAACCCCACACAAGGTATACAAGGCGAATGTTGCTGTTACAGTCAGAGAGGCCTAAATAATGGATGAAGAACAGAGGCTAAAAAGAAAAAAAAAGCTAGAGGGGAAAAAAAGAAATAAGAGAACTTTCCAAAATCAGAAAAAGGTGAACAGCTGCCACCAGTGAGAGTATATCATGATGCTGCTCCCATGCCAAGACACACACTGAGTCACTCAGCTGCCATACCTGACATTGCTTATCAGCAGCAAGTGTCAAAATTAAGCAGCGTATGTTTTGCCTTCCATAAACTGGGATCAGCATTCAGGGAAAGATGCAGGCTCCCCCAACAGAAAGGGGACAGGATATTTTGAGACGGACATTGAAAAGGGAAGGTCCTTATATTGGCTGCAGTTGTTCCATATCCCTCTGGTGAAGCTCAGAATGTCCTAAAATATCTTCAGGGCTGATGCAACAGTTGCACCTGTGATGATGTTGCTTCATGACACAGTGACATTTACAGGGACATGCTTGCCTTCACTGAAGCCCAGGCAAGTGGTTTCATCCTGTTCCAGTCCAGACTGAAGATGGGGGCCATTATTTTGCAGTGGTTTGGAGATGCTTTTTTGTCCAAATAGATCCTCTGAGGCTCTGATTCATGGATATAAGTTATGGGTTCAAGCACTGTGTGATGGGGGCCCTGCATGTCAAGCTGGGGGGCCCCCATCGGTCTAGTGCAGGGTTGGTACACCCCATCACCCTGTTGTTGGGCTTCCCCATTAAGTGGGTGATTTCAGCCAAGTGGGTCTCGGCCCTCGATGGAGTGATTTAAATGACTAGTCTGTGGTCTCTATGCGGACAAACAAACAGCCTGGAGCCTTGCAGCCTCCTGGCTGGGGCAGGAAATAGTACTTGGGGAACTAGCCCCCTGGATGGGGAAAAGCAGCAAGCAGGCTGCAGCCCCTGGGCAGAGCAAGGTAAGCAAACAGTGGAGTCCTGCAACCTCCCAGCTGAGGCAGCATGGCACTTGGTGAATTAGGTCCCTGGGCATGGCAAAACATCAGTCAGTCTATGGCCCCTGGGTGGGGCAAAACAAACAAACAGTCTATGGGCCTTACTTCCCTCTGGGCTGGGACACAGAGTAGGCAGCAGCCTCCTCAGCGGGCGGTGGCTTGGCTTCCCTGGCTGTCTCTGCCATCGGCAAGTTGCCTGGAGTGTAGTCCCGGTCTTCAGACTCTATCACCAGGAGTGTCGCAGGAACCAGCAGTGTACATCCTTCCTCCTCTGTCACCCACCCTGACTGAGCTGGACTGCCTCCTTTTATCTGGCTTCTCCACCTGGAGCATGTGTAGCAGGGGAAAGGGGGTATGGCCGCCTGTGCCCACAATGATTGGCCCTAGGGTGACCAGATGTCCCGATTTTATAGGGATAGTCCTGATTTTGGGGTCTTTTTATTATATAGGCTCCTATTACCCCCCACCACCTGTCCTGATTTTTCACACTTGCTGTCTGGTCACCCTAATTGGCCCACCTGCGGTGGCCAAGTGAGGGGCTGGTACATCCCATCACATACCCTCCCCCTCAAGTCCGAACCAGATGGTGGTCCCCCCCCATCTTCTTTCCCCCTACCATGGAACAGAAGTCTGCATTTACATGGGCTCAGCCTGAGTAGTGAAGTACCTCAAATTCGTAGGGTTGGTGAGCAAGGTACCATCTCATAATCCTGCATTAGTGTATTTCGCAGAGTGGAGCCATCAGAGGGGTGCGTGATAAGTTGGAAGTGATTCCCCAGCACGTTGTACTGTAAGGCTTCAAAAGCCCATTTCACAGCCAGTGCCTCTTTTTCTATTGTGGAGTACCTTGTCTGCTGGGAGAGCAATACAGCAATGCACAGACAAACCAGGAAGTTTTCGGAGAGTGTTGGGGACCACTTCCTGGTGCAATTACTGGAGGAACCAAGCAGGGGTCCATTCTCCTCTTGACCGCTGCTTACAAACAGGGAAGAATTGGTGGGGGATGTAGAAGTGGGTGGCAACCTGGGCAGCAGTGACCATGAGATGGTTGAGTTCAGGATCCTCACAAAAGGAAGAAGGGAAAGTAGCAAAATACGGACCCTGGACTTCAGAAAAGCAGACTTAGACTCCTTAGGGAACTGATGGACAGGGCTAATATGAAGGGGAATGGAGTCAAGGAAAGCTGGCTGTATTTTAAAGAATCCTTATTGAGTGCGCAGGAACAAACCATCCCGATGTGCAGAAAGAATAGCAAATATAGCAGGCGACCAGCTTGTCTTAACAGTGAAATCTTCAGTGAGCTTAAACACAAAGAGGAAGCTTACAAGAGGTGGAAACTTGGACAGATGACTTGGGAGGAGTATAAAAATATTGCTTGAGCATGCAGGGGTGTAATCAGGAAGGACAAAACACAACTGGAGTTGCAGCTAGCAAGGGATGTGAAGGGTAACAAGAAGGGTTTTTACAGGTATGTTAGCAACAAGAAAAAGGTCAGGGAAAGTGTCGGACCCTTAATGAATTGGGGAGGCAACCTAGTGACATATGATGTGGAAAAACCTAAGTACTCAATGCTTTTTTCGCCTTGGTCTTCACAGATAAGGTCAGCTCCCACTCTACTGTCCTGGGCAACACAGTATGGGGATGAGGTGAGCAGCCCTCAGAGAGCCTAGCTCCATCCTCTTTGGAACCCCCCTTCAGGTAGTTGAAGGCTGCTATCAAATCCCCCCTCATTCTTCTCTTCTGCACACTGAACAAGCCCAGTTTCCACAGCTTCTCCTCATAAGTCAGGTGCCCCAGCCCCCTAATCATTTTTGTTGTCCTCGGCTGGATTCTCTCCAATTTGTCCACATCCTTTCTGTAGTGGGGGGCCCAACACTGGACGCAATAGTCCAGATGTGGACTCACCAATGCCAAATAGAGGGGAATATTCACTTCCCTTGATCTGCTGGCAATGCTCCTACTAATACAGCCCAATATGCCATTAGCATCTTGGCAACAAGGGCAACAAGCCTTCTTGGCAACAAGGGCACACTGCTGACTCATATCCAGCTTCTCATTCACTGTAATCCCCAGGTCCTTTTCTGCAGAACTGGTGCTTAGCCAGTCGGTCCCCAGCCTGTAGAGGTGCATGGGATTCTTCGTTCCTAAGTACAGGACTCTGCACTTGTCCTTGTTGAACCTCATCAGATTTCTTTTGGCCCAATCCTCCAATTTGCTTAGGTCACTCTGGACCCTATCCTTGCCCTCCAGCATATCTACCTCTCCCCCCAGCTTAGTGTCATCTGCAAACTTGCTGAGGGTGCAATCCTTCCCATCATCTAGATCATTAATGAAGATGTTGAACAAAACCAGCCCCAAGACCAACCCCTGGGGCACTCCACTTGATACCGGCTGCCAACTCGACATCGAACTGTTGATCACTATCCATTCAGCCTGACGATCTAGCCAGCTTTCTATCCACCTTATAGTCCATTCATCCAATCCATACTTTTTTAACTTGCTGGCAAGAATGCTGTGGGATACCTTATCAAAAGCTTTGCTAAAGTCAAGGTACAGTCAGCTTGCCACTGTTAGGGCCCTGAGCTCAGACCCCGTGGAGTAGGGAGGACCCAGGTCCTCCTACCTGGCTGCCACACTCCCCTCCCCCAGGTGGTGGCCCACTCCCCTGAGCGGCTGCCAGGCCAAATAGCCCTTCCAAAGAGGGCCATTACACTGACTCTGGCCATTGAGCCACAGAGCCCTGAGAGAGGGCAGCTGTACCGACTGTGGCCGCTAGGCCACACAGCCCTACGGAAGTGGATAGTTATACTGACTTTGGCCATTGGGCCATGCAGCCCTGAGAGAGGGCAGCTCTACTGACTCTTGCCAATAGGCCACACAGCCTTGCCAAGCCAGGCGGCCACACTGACTCTGACCACTAGGCCACGCTGTGACGTTTCCCTGGGGTTATCTGGACCGGTGATCTGCTAGGACACTCCAATCCTCAACTCTGGGATCCAGCCTTACCCCGCTCTGCTGTGAGAACAACCACTCCTGGGCTCTTCATGCACAGCCTCTATAATATAAGCTGCTCCCAGCTACGTGAATAAGCACTTTTGGCCAGCTGCTGCTTGGATTGTGAAACCAAATGACAATATCTCTGGTCCCAGACACAACCCAAGGAACCTCCATCTTGCAATGTCCAGTTATGCCCACTGGACGCTGCAAGCTTATATGGGTTTGTCAGTTTAACAAAGAAATTGATATGTACCAGGCTTGTTAAGTGATTATAAGTCAAAGCATAACAAGTCAGATTTGGTTAAAGGAAATAAAAGCAAAATGCATTCTAAGCTGATCTTAACACTTTCAATGCCCTTACAAACTTAGATGTTTCTCACCACAGGCTGGCTGGTTGTCCTTCAGCCAGGCTCTCCCCTTTGATCAGCTCTTCAGTTGCTTGGTGGTGATGTCTGTAGATGGAGGTGGAAGAGAGAGAGTATGGCAAATGTCTTTCCCTTTTATCATGTTCTTTCTTCCCTCTGGGCTGTGCCCCGCACTTCAGGGTCAGGGGAGCATTACCTCATCGTAGTCCCAAACTGACCAAGGGAAGGGGGATGACTCACATGAGAGTCCAACAGATTCTTTGTTGCTGCCTAGACCAGTGTCCTTTGTTCCTGTGAGGCTGGTCTGGATTTGTCCCATATATGCCCTGATGAGGTGTGAACTGCCCCTCTGTTCCTGGAGAGTTTTGCCTGGGCTTGTTTTAAGCCATGAGGACACATTTTCAAGCTCATAACTATGTACATGAAATTACAACCTATAACTTTACTATAACAATTCTCAATGTTATAAAAAGCCAGTCAGCTGCGAACCATCTGAGCGGCAAACAGCAGAGAGGCTAACAGAGGGAGTTTGCCTGGGAGTTCGCCTGGGGAGAGCCCACTGAGGCTTACATCTTGCCGGCTTCTCTGAGTAGTTACTACAACTCCTGAGGAAGCTCACAGAAGGAAGGTAATATGGATGGGGAGTGTTCAGCTGTTGTGACCTGCACTGGATGTGCCATGTTTGTCTTTCTTCCACAGGACAGAAGTTACTTTGTCTGTACAAAGTGCAGGCTGGTCTCCATATTGGAAGAGAAGGTTCAAGGTCTGGAGCAACAGGTATCGACCCTGCGTTGCATAAGAGAAACTGAAGATTTCCTGGACAGACGTCAGGATATGCTTCTATGGACATAATGTTCTGAAGATTTAGAGCAGGCTGCGGGGCGGGGACAGAAGGACGGTGAAGAAATTTGGCAGCATGTGACCTCCAGAAGAAGAAAGGGGAGCGTCCATGTACCAGCAACGCAGATACAGGTAAGCAACCGTTTTCATGTTCTCTCCACAGGTACTAATATGGAGAGTGCACTAGATGATACATCTGAGGGAAGGGAACAGAAGGAGACTCCGCCCATTCGAAGGCATGAGATGCACTGTCCTAGGGTTGGGGGTTCCACGACCACTGCTCCCAAGAGAAGGAGGCGGGCGGTGGTGGTCAGGGACTCTCTCCTCAGGAGGAGTCATCTATCTGCCACCCCGACCGGGAAAACTGAGAAGTCTGCTGCTTGCTAGGAGCCAGGATTCACGATGTGACAGAGAGACTGCCGAGACTCATCAAGCCCTCGGATTGCTACCCCTTCCTGCTTCTCCAAGTGGGCACCAATGATACTGCCAAGAATGACCTTGAGTGGATCACTGCAGACTACGTGGCTCTGGGAAGAAGGATAAAGGAGTTTGAGGTGCAAGTGGTGTTCTCGTCCATCCTCACCGTGGAAGGAAAAGGCCTGGGTAGCGACCGTCGAATCACGGAAGTCAACGAATGGCTATGCAGGTGGTGTCAGAGAGAAGGCTTTGGATTCTTTGACCATGGGATGGTGTTCCAAGAAGAAGGATTGCTAGGCAGAGATGGGCTCCACCTAAAGAAGAGAGGGAAGAGCATCTTCGGAAGCAGGCTGGGTAACCTAGTGAGGAGGGCTTTAAACTAGGTTCACCGGGGGAAGGAGACCAAAGCCCTGAGGTAAGCGGGGATGTGGGATACCAGGAGGAAGCACGAGCAGGAGAGCGCAAGAGGGGAGGGCTCCTGCCTTATACTGAGAAAGAGGCACGATCAGTGAGTTATCTCAAGTGCCTATACACAAATGCACAAAGCCTGGGAAACAAGCAGGGAGAACTGGAAGTCCTGGCACAGTCAAGGAATTATGATGTGATTGGAATAACAGAGACTTGGTGGGATAACTCCCATGACTGGAGTACTGTCATGGATGGATATAAACTGTTCAGGAAGGACAGGCAGGGCAGAAAAGGTGGGGGAGTTGCATTGTATGTAAGGGAGCAGTATGGCTGCTCAGAGCTCCAGTATGAAACTGCAGAAAAACCTGAGTGTCTCTGCATTAAGTTTAGAAGCATGAGCAACAAGGGTGATGTCATGGTGGGAGTCTGCTATAGACCACCGGACCAGGGGGATGAGGTGAATGAGGCTTTTTTCCGGCAACTAACAGAAGTTACTAGATCGCAGGCTCTGGTTCTTATGGGAGACTTCAATCACCCTGGTATCTGCTGGGAGAGCAATACAGCGGTGCTCAGACAATCCAGGAAGTTTTTGGAAAGTGTAGGGTCAATTTCCTGGTGCAAGTGCTGGAGAAACCAACTAGGGGCAGAGCTCTTCTTGACGTGCTGCTCAAAAACAGGGAAGAATTAGTAGGGGAAGCAAAAGTTGATGGGAACCTGGGAGGCAGTGACCATGAGATGGTCGAGTTCAGGATCCTGACACAAGGAAGGAAAGAGAGCAGCAGAATACGGACCCTGGACTTCAGAAAAGCAGACTTTGACTCCCTCAGGGAACTGATGGGCAAGATCCCCTGGGAGAATAACATGAGTGGGAAAGGAGTCCAGGAGAACTGGCTGTATTTTAAAGAATCCTTATTGAGGTTACAGGGACAAACCATCCCGATGTGTAGAAAGAATAATAAATATGGCAGGCGACCAGCTTGGCTTAACGGTGAAATCCTTGCTGACCTTAAACACAAAAAAAGAAGCTTACAAGAAGTGGAAGATTGGACAAATGACCAGGGAAGAGTATAAAAATATTGCTCGGGCATGCAGGAGTGAAATCAAGAAGCCCAAATCACACCTGGAGGTGCAGCTAGCAAGAGATGTTAAGAGTAACAGGAAGGGTTTCTTCAGGTATGTTAGCAACAAGAAAAAAGTCAAGGAAACTGTGGGCTCCTTACTGAATGAGGGAGGCAACCTAGTGACAGAGGATGTGGAAAAAGCTAATGTACTCAATGCTTTTTTTGCCTCTGTTTTCATGAACAAGGTCAGCTCCCAGACTACTGCACTGGGCAGCACAGCATGGGGAGGAGGTGACCAGCCCTCTGTGGAGAAAGAAGTGGTTACGGACTATTTAGAAAAGCTGGACGAGGACAAGTCCATGGGGCCGGATGCACTGCATCCGAGAGTGCTAAAGGAGTTGGCAGATGTGACTGCAGAGCCATTGGCCATTATCTTTGAAAACTCATGGAGATTGGGGGAGGTCCTGGACGACTGGAAAAAGGCTAATGTAGTGCCCATCTTTAAAAAAGGGAAGAAGAAGGATTCGGGGAACTACAGGCCAGTCAGCCTCACCTCAGTCCCTGGAAAAATCATGGAGCAGGTCCTCAAGGAATCGATTCTGAAGCACTTAGAGGAGAGGAAAGTGATCAGGAACCATCATGGATTCACCAAGGGCAAGTCATGCCTGACTTATCTAATTGCCTTTTATGACGAGATAACTGGCTCTGTGGATGAAGGGAAAGCCGTGGCTGTGTCGTTCCTTGACTTTAGCAAAGCTTTTGACACTGTCTCCCACAGTATTCTTGCCAGCAAGTTAAAGAAGTATGGGCTGGATGAATGGACAATGAGGTGGATAGAAAGCTGGCTAGATTGTCGGGCTCAACGGGTAGTGATCAATGGCTCCATGTCTAGTTGGCATTTGGTATCAAGTGGAGTGCCCCAAGGGTCAGTCCTGGGGCCGGTTTTGTTCAATATCTTCATAAATGATCTGGAGGATGGTGTGGATTGCACCCTCAGCAAGTTTGCAGATGACACTAAACTGAGAGGAGAGGTAGATATGCTGGAGGGTAGGGATAGGATACAGAGGGACCTAGATAAATTGGAGGATTGGGCCAAAAGAAATCTGATGAGGTTCAACAAGGACAAGTGCAGAGTCCTGCACTTAGGACGGAAGAATGCCATGCACCGCTACAGACTAGGGACCGAATGGCTAGGCAGCAGTTCTGCAGAAAAGGACCTAGGGGTTACAGTGGACGAGCAGCTGGATATGAGTCAATAGTGTGCCCTTGTTGCCAAGAAGGCCAATGGCATTTTGGGATGTATAAGTAGGGGCATTGCCAGCAGATCAAGGGACGTGATCATTCCCCTCTATTCAACATTGGTGTGGCCTCATCTGGAATACTGTGTCCAGTTTTGGGCCCCACACTACAAGAAGGATGTGGAAAAATTGGAAAGAGTCCAGCGGAGGGCAACAAAAATGATGAGGGGACTGGAACACATGACTTATGAGGAGAGGCTGAGGGAACTGGACTATTTAGCCTGCAGAATGAGGGGGGATTTGATAGCTGCTTTCAGCTACCTGAAAGGGGGTTCCAAAGAGGATGGATCTAGACTGTTCTCAGTGGTAGCAGATGACTGAACAAGGAGTAATGGTCTCAAGTTGCAGTGGGGGAGATTTAGGTTGGATATTAGGAAAAACTTTTTCACTAGGAGGGTGGTGAAACACTGGAGTGCGTCACCTAGGGAGGTGGTGGAATCTCCTTCCTTTCAGGTTTTTAGGGTCAGGCTTGACAAAGCCCTGGGTGGGATGATTTAGTCGGGGATTGGTCCTGCTTTGAGCAGGGGATTGGACTAGATGACCTCCTGAGGTCCCTTCCAACCCTGATATTCTATGATTCTATGAATACACAGAAAGCCCAAGTGGAATCAGGGCCTCATTGTGCTAGGTGTTGTGCAGACACATAGTGGGAACCAGTCCCTGCCTAAATAGACAAGAAAAAGGGCAGGAAGTGAAACTGAAATGAGAATCCCAAGGTCATGCAACTGGTCAGTGGCAGAACTAGGCCTAGAAACCGGGCCTCCTGAGTCCCAAGCTAGTGCCCTAATCACTAGATGATACTGCCACTTCTGCAAATGTTATCTTAAAGGCACATAAAATTCACTATTTTTGCCAACATTCCTGCCAATAAACTGGAACACGAAGCTGTTCACAGGGCGTGGACACCAACAGACAACTGCAATGTATTTGTTTAAAGATTCCAATTAATTTTCACTGCAGTTTTGTTGTTGTTGCATCACCTGCCAGTCTCTCATATAAATGTTGATAATTAACATGCTGCAAACTCATGTGGCATGTCTGCCCCAGGAGAGTCACCAGTGTTAAGTGGTGTCTAATGCTGACCAGAACATTGATTTTTTTTCCCTTGAGGGAAAAATCTCCATTCAAATATTTCCCATTGGGGAAAACATGTGTTTCTCCTACAGGAAAATTTGAAAAATTAAGCAACAATAAGAATGAAAGCTGGGGTTTTCCCTGATTTCTCTTGCTTTCTAATTGTTTTCCAATAGGAAAAACAAAAGTAAAGGTCTTATGTGGTGTCACATTCTCTCACTTAGAGAGGTTAAAAGGTAGATAAAGTGTTACTTTTAAAAATTACATTGTTACATTCTCTCTCTTTTTAACTTTTCTTTTCTTTACCATCACTTTCATGGGGAAGTGGGGAGGAGTCAAAAATTGAGAGAAAGTGGGCATTTTCCCACAATTTCACAAAAATAAAAATGTCATTGAAAATGAGATTTTCACAGGAAAAACGTTATTTTTGATTAAAAAAAAAAAAACTTTTGGCAAGCAAAAACAAAACCCTAACCTTTTTGTCAAAAAAATTGCAGCCACCTCTAGTGGTGTCTCCCTTGGATGGCATCAGGAGTAGCAAAATTCTGGTATATGTAGTGGAGTAGGACACTTCTCGTGCCATCCATGTGAAGCCATCCATTCCCCACACCCTTTTTCTGATCCTTGAACACACTGGTTCTTCTTGAGGGCTTCCAAGAAGGCAGAATGGATTCTCAGCTCTTGTCCCTGACAGCAATGGGAGATTACGTTGTCTAGCTCCCTGGGGATCTGATTCTGACTGCAGATCTGCTCAATGAAGCAGGTGATTTCCATAATAACCTGGCATCAATTTCAAACACAACTGTTCACCCTCTTTGCCAGCTGGGAAATAACCAGGGAGGGGAGGCCTAGTTAAATTCAATACACCAAGACAGTTTAACAGAGGTAAGAAGACAAGGAGATGGGGGTCAAAGAGATGGAACCAGCGTTAAAATGAAACAGTTTCTGGGCTAACTGCAAAACAAAGAAAAAAATACAAAATTTGCAAACCTGATTTAGATCAGTCAAGAAATAGTCACCAAGGTTGTTTGCCCATTACAGAGGAGTCTCGTGTTCAATAACATTCCTCTTCAGGGAAGTCTTCCGTCCCTGCTGTTATGACCCCACAACAGGAAAGGATGGATGCTGGAACTCTTTGTAGCCCTAATTATAGAGCTAATGTTCTTTCCTGTAGGATAATAAGGTACATCACTCAAACTATATTAATGTTCCTCATGCACTGAAGAATTAATGGAGACATGAGGAGTAACTCCACATCTATTTGGCTTAGGTGATGAAGACTGCATTATCCTTGGCTCCCTTGCTGCCCCCACTGTGCTGAGCCTTTCAAGATGGTGTTTGCTATCTAACAGCCAATAATACCATTTCCCTGGACAGATGGGCTGACATGTGCCAAGAGTTGCGTGGAATGAAGTTAAACTCATAGAGCTCTTGGTCCTGCAGTTCCTAGAGATCAGGGTACATTGGAGGAGGACCTTCATAAAGCAAGGGACTTCTGAATGGGGAACATTCTCTGCTAAATCAGATGGCATACCCCTTTTATTTGGGGGTTCAAACTTGACTCTTCTTTTCTCTATGTCTGTTAGCTGACTGGGCTTTCCCTCTTATGCACCTGCAACAAAAGCAAGAGCAAATTCAGACCAAGTTCATAGTGCAGAGATCCCATTTTTGCATGACTGCAGCTCGGACTCTCAAAGCAAGTTCAACATGGAATTTCATTGACGATTCAGTAGCAATATTCTCCTTCCATTCTCTAACATGCCTGATTTGTCCCAAGTATAATAGGCCTGTAAGTGTGGAAGGCTCCTTGCTAACTCTGAATGTCTCATTGTAGCTCTGTTTTCAAAAAAGAACTAGATAAATTAATGGACGATAGGTCCATCAATGGCTATTAGCCAGGATGGGCAAGGAGGGCGTCCCTAGATTTTGTTTGCCAGAAGCTGGGAATGAGCGACAGGGAATGGATCATTTGATGATTACCTGTTCTGTTCATTCCCTCTGGGGCACTTGGCATAGGCCACTGTTAGAAAACAGGATACTGGGCTAGATGGCCCTTTGTTCTGACCCAGTATGGCCATTTTTATGTTCTTATGTTTTCTAGCAGGGAAAGTTCATAAGTCAAGCAATTGATAGGCAAAACCTGAGATAGCAAAGCCTTTGAATATGGCTGAGGTTTCCAAAGTCATCATGTTACCCAGATTTCAAGTAGGTTTCAACATTTCTTTGCAGTTTTGGGTGGCAAAGGGGTCAACATCAACTGGGTCCTCCTGAAAGCGCAAAGGAAACAAAGCAGAAGTGTCTTTCAGTAATTGCCACCAGAAAGCTGATGACTCCAAGAAGACCTGAAGAAGAAAAGCTTTGTGTGGCTCGAAAGCTTGTCTCTCTCACCAACAGAAGTTGGTTCAATATTACTGTACCTCACCCACCTTGTCACTCTAATCCTTGCACAGACACAGCCACAACACTGTACAGGAAGCTCTCAAGAGTGGTTCAGAGTGGAACACACCTCACAGTGGACAACACAGTCAGATGGGATCATTGGAAAAGTTTCCATCTGAGCACAAACCTGAAATGAGATGTGCAGGGGAACATTGCTGTCAATAAAAGGGACGCTGCAGTAATTGCAAGTGGATTTGGCTAGTAAAGTGCCATTACAGTCAGAAAAGGAAGTATGGAAATTATCTCACAGAATCCCCTATTCTTGTTCAGTGGCTTCTCTGCCCCTGGAAAACTACTACACCAAGGTGAAACTGAATTACCTTCTTGCACCATTCCTATCTGTTAACTGCACAGGATCCATGAGCTGCTTCAGTGCGAGAGGCAGGGCAGCACACATTTGCACTAGAACAAACCTGAGACTTTGAGGTTGTCACTGTGCTGCACAGTATGGCCATCTGGAACTTTATGGGAAGAGTGGGAGTAGAACTCAGACCTCCTTGTTCCCAAAGCATGGGCTGCTGCCTAGAGTCTGAGTTACAGGAGATTCTCTAGAAGCTCACAGCATAAGGCCTATGACACATAGCTGAGCAGTTCTGTTTCTACCCAGTAGACATTATTATTTATACTATTTATATGTATTACCAGAACATAGGAGCCCCAGTCATGGATCAGGACCCCATTGTGCTAGGCACTGTACAAAAACAGAGCAAAAAGATGGTCCTGTCCCAGAGAGCTTACTATCCAAGTATACAATACAAGACAGCAGATGGATACACACACACCAACAGGGGAGTGCAAGGAAACAATGAGACAATATTAGTCAGCATGATAGGCCAGTGGCGTATTAACGCCTAGGCTGACAAGGCCTAGGTCTAGGGCGGCAAATTTGCAGGGGCATCACATTTATAATAGCAGCCAGAGGCTGCTTCCCCCAGTGCCGGTTCGCACCCTCCGCCCGCCCCAACTCCACCCCATCCCCACCCCCATTCCCCGCCCACTCCCTGCCCCTATTGGTTCCCTTTCCCAAATCCCCACCCCGGCCCTGCCTCCTCTCCTGAGCGTGCCGCGTTCCCTCCTCTTCCCCACTCCTTCGCGAAGCTGTTTCACATACAAGCACTGGCAGGGAGCGGGGAGAAGCAGGACCCAGCGACACGCTCAGAGGAGTAGGTGGAGGCGGAGCGGAGGTGAGCTGCGGTGGGGCGGGGGCAATTATTTCAGGGCCTAGGGGCGGCAAAATCTTTAATCTGCCACTGTGATAGGCAGTGGTCTCAGTATGTCTGTGATGCTCATACACACTAGCCAGTTTATTTCAGTGTATTCCAGTGGGTCCTGCCTTCACTTAAACAGCACAGCCCCAAAAACAAAAAGAGAGGTGAGAAAAAGGAATTTTCAATGAAAGGTTCACTACCTTTTTTGACCAGCTGTAGGCTATCTTTACACATAGGTAGGTTCATATACAATAAGGCCAGAAACAATCATCTTCTCTGACCTCCTCCATAAGCCAGGCCAAAGAACCTCACCCAGGAATTTCTGCATCAAGCCCATCACTTCTGATTTAAGTTCTAGCATTTCTTTTAGAAAGGCATAAAGATGGCAAGTGATGGAGAAGCCACTATGTCCCTTACTGACTAGAGGGTGGGGAGAGAGAGAGAGAGATTGTACTTAAACAGAGATAGATCGATAGAACAGAAATGCATCTCACTTAGATTTTTTTTTGAGAATATGTTATACAGAACCTGCAAATGTCAGAAATGTGAAAACGAGAATGAAACATCATTGGTATCAAAATGGGAAGAAAAACACTTGTTAAGTAGAAACCGACTTAGGCTGAAGTGCCCATTTCTGGAGAAAATTTAAGGAAGAATGTACAGCAATGATCTGCTTATTAGAAATAAATAAGTGCTGTTCATAGACTTGTTGCTAAGGAAATAAAATAAGTTAATAGTGCTATAAAATATCTGTGCTTTATTTGTGCACTGTATGGAGATTGTTAGCAATATGGTTTCACTGCAAGTGGTTTTGCTCCTTGGGTTTGAATTTAACACTTTCTGCCTTGTCTTTTCTGTTTTGAACTTTTTGTTTTCCAAAAGATCCTAATACAAGAGGAAACACACTTGGAATGAAATCCTGACCTTGTTGAAGTTAATGGAAGTTTTGCTATTGATTTCAGTGGGGTCAGGATTTTACCCTAGATCTTGGAGCTTCCCATTTTAAGGCCTGACCTTGAATTCTTACACAGGTAAAACTTCCATTAAGTTCAATGGGGATCTTTCCCGGGTAAGGGCTGGCAGATCAGGGTCTCAGTACTATCTCTAGTGTCCTAGTTTTCCACTTGCAACATAAAATAACCAGTTATAAATTACAATATAACATACCAATTATAATTCCCAGTCATGCCGGATTAAAGCCAATAGCAAAATGCCCACTTGTTACAATCAGAGTAGATTAGGCTCCAAATGCACTTTCCAAACAAGGGCCAGATCCTTTGCTGTGGTGAGTAATCAGAGTTCAGCGTGCTCAGCCCATCCCATGAGATACTGAGCAGCTCACAGAGTCAGGTTCCTGGAGACTGGAGATGCCAATGAGCTAAATGCATTTTGGGCAAAAGCAACTAAAATCAATGAACTTGTAGCTGGAATGAATGGCATATTTCCTTTCTGCATTCTTCATTGTATTGCATGTCACTGTTGAGATCTACAGATGAAAAGCACTATGTCTGAGCTAGGTGTCATTATTACCATCGTTATACATCACAAATCATATACCTTTCAACAGCACAAATGTGAAACTTTCTAACAAAGTCCTCCCCAAGTAGAAGAAGGGCAATGGTGTACGTTACAATGTTGGAGTGGAGGAAGGGATATAATTAAGATGTGATCAACTTAAATGGACAATTTTCCAAAAAGTTACTTGTATCAATTACTAATTAATGCAAGTAAGGCCATTATGTAGTCAGGGTTCAAGCGGAGGTATTCATATACTTGATTAACCTTGAATAAATTTATGAAGTCACCAACACAATCACTAATCACAGTCACCAGATGAGCACCCATGATTATTAGAAGCCAAGTCTGTGATGTTGCACTCCATATTTTTATAAAAATATGTTTGTAAGTGTGGATATGATGTAACTGGAATATGCTTTATACAAAAGGTCTCTTGTAAGGTATTATTACAAAGCTTATAATCTACTGAGTGTGGTCATCCTATTTGTATGAATATAGCATTCTTGTATCTGAAACTAGGAATATGAAATATAACGCTTAGGTCCTACTGTAATTATGCAAAATGTGGGCCATTAATGGTGGCTTAGAATCTTGATGGCTCCCATCAACTAGGACAATTGGTTGTAAATGGCTCTGTTTACTTGTAAGTCTTCCTGAATACATGGGTGCCAGCCAGTGAGTAATTGGTTTCAGAGGGGTAGCCCTGTTCGTCTGTATCAGCAGAAGGAACGAGGAGTACTTGTGTCACCTTTTGTTTTGTTAGTCTTTAAGGTGCCACAAGTACTCCTCATTCTTTCCAGTGAGTAATGAAGTCTCACAGGACATGTGAACATGTCACATGATACTGGAATCCATCTTAAACCTGGTGCTTTTCCATTTAGAAGGAATGGGGGGAACCCAGAGAGAAACAAAGGATTCCGCCTTGTGCCAAAGCCATAAAAGGGGGTGAAACAGAACAAAGGAAGCTGCAGTCATGAGAAATCCCCTAGTTACCACATGAGTTGGAACAAGGACTGTACCAGGGGAAAGGTTTGGGCCCAGACTAAGAAAGAGTCTAGTCTGTGAAAGAAGCTTATTGGAACATCTCTGAGGGTGAGATTTACCTGTATTCAGTTTCTTAAATATATTAGGCTTAGACTTGCGTCTTTTGTTTTATTTTACTTGGTAACTTACTTTGTTCTGTCTGTTATTACTTGGAACCACTCAAATCCTACTTTTTATTCTTAATAAAATAACTTTTGTTTATTATTGAACCCAGAGTAAGTGATTAATACCTGGGGGAGCAAACAGCTGTGCGTATCTCTCTGTCAGTGTTCTAGAGGGTGGACAATTTATGAGTTTACCCTGTATAAGCTTTATATAGAATAAAATGGATTTATTTGGGGTTTGGATCCCATTGGGAGCTGGGTGTCTGGGTGCTGGAGACAGGAGTACCTGCTAAGCTGTTTTCAGTTAAAGCCTGCAGCTTTGGGGATGTGGTTCAGACCCTGGGTCTGTGTTTCAGCAGGCTTGCGTGTCTGGAGTCCCAAGCTGACAGGGAAAACAGGCTCAGAGATAGTTTCAACACATCAGGTGACAGTCCCAAGGGGGTCTCTGTGACCAAAACTGTCATAAAGTCAAACATCAGAGGAGAGGAAATGAAATCTCACCAGTGAAGCACATTTGGGATGCAGTGCTCCTACCATTGTCTCCTCGTGGATTCTCAGCCATTCTCCAGCAAGTCAAACAGCATTTCAGAGGATAGAGAGCCTCTGGTTTGTTCAGTCTTCTTAACATAAAGGAAATATTTTGGGAATTGGTCACATCATATAAGAGAATCTGATGAGTGGCACCATTTCCCCAGACACTCTGTGGGTACCAAAGTCCAAATTCCTCCTCTATAGTCAGAAATTCATGCCATGGCAGAAAATTGAAAACTGTCTGTAAACTACTATGACATTGGGAAAACACAGATGTTAAAAGCACAATATAGTACATCAACACCAACTTACTGTCAGTGTGTAAATCATTTGGTCAGTTTGGAAGATGGATAAAGTCCCCTTTGATTTTATAACAGAATATCTTGACAATAATGGCTTTATATTTATATAGCAGCTTTTATGTTGAAGGATTCCAGTGCATTTTACAAACATTATAAACTCGGACTATATGTAGGACTCAGCTTTGAACTGCAGCTGCCTCTAGGGTGGAACACAGCAATTGTTTAACAGAGCAGAGAAGCAATAGCCTACTACTTAGTGCATGAAGAGGGAAATGCCTTTTTCCATTTTAGCTCACTTGCTTCTTCTGCACTTGTCTGGGGATTGTGACTCAGACCATATGTGGTCTTTAATGATCAGGCACCAAATCCAGGAGGACCTGATCCTCCATAGACAGCAATTCCCTGTGCCACAGGTCTTCCTCCTACTCTTTCTATTTAAACTGCAAATTCTTCAGTGCTGGGACTGTCTCTTCTGATGTATAACACCTAGCACTAGGATGTCAAACTAACTACTCAAGGGGTCCCACTTGTGAATATGGTATATTCAGATTCTGCAGAATCTAAGCTTTTTATTGTTGTTGTTTGTTGTTGTGAAAAGTAAGTCTTTAGCTCTGGTGATTGTAAAGAAAACCTCCCAAATATGATCCCAGGGTAACTGATGTAGTGAGGTCTGCCTGGGTCTGCTGAGAGCCTGAAGCAATGATGCAGAGTTGTGACTCCCCACCTCCCAGTAATCTTATAGGAGGATTAACTTTAAAACCCAATAATGACACTTGTGTGTCAACATTAACTGTTTCACTATTGATCTTTTCAGTGGATAGGCTGGCGGAAGGGATAGGAATGAAGCCCAGGGGGGTTGGAGTTGCTGTAGGGAAGGAAATGCAGAAGGAAGAATAGAAAAGTCACACAAAGTGAGGGAGGGGAAGAAAAAGAGGAAAAGATGTATGGGACAGAAAAAGAATCAATGGCAGAAATAGTGGTGAAAAAATGAGGAGGAGATTTTCTCACTGAGTGATACTGAAAGAGTCAATGAATAATAGTGAGAAGCTTAGTGAATACCTAAAGGCCATACTCTCCCCTTGATCTTTGTGCAACCCTTCCATTGATATCAGGGGGTGCTCTCTTCTGCTCTGGGGGGAGTGTACAGTTCTCAGTGTATACCCCAACCCATGGAGCGTAATTAAAAGAGGAATATGGCACTCTCCAGAATGAGTTTGACACCCCTGGCCTGACATAATGGTGTCCTGATCTTAGTTGTGGCCTCTGGGAGCTACTGCAATTCAACTCACAGTAAAGAGAGGGTTGTTTTCACATCTCCAAGGCCTGAGTGCCACTCCTGGCTGAGATTCCTAGTGCTACTTTTATTCAAAAGCAGGAGACCTTGTGCAAACACTGCTGTAGGTATGTCTGTATCATATTGCATTGCAGAGCATCAGTTGTCCACATCCCTCCTGAGCTGTGAGCTAAGTTTCATGTAAATTTCACTCTCTTGCTTCAATATTTAGCAAACAATAATCTGCAACAGGACTGGAAAGCACTTTTTGTCCACTAGATGATGAATGAGGCAGCGTTTCTGTTTGGTACCCAGCTGCGGTGTACATCACTGAAAACAACTGCTGTAAAATGAACTCCATTTCTGAGTCACATAATGCCTAAGGAATATTTTTTATTCCTTCCTTCCTAGGTGAAACTACAAAACTCTTTGTCTGGTATAAATAAAACCCCATTGCTAGTCATCATGTTCATCATGTTCATATTTCTCAGAAAATGCTGATTTTCTGTGACTTGCTGGCTATACTGCTGATGAGCTCTGAGCTGCTCTCTGAACTATGGATTTAGTTCTGATCTTCACTCTTTAGCTCCAGGTGTCCAGTGTCTCTTAACTGCCCAGTGCACACTTCCCATCTCTGAGCTCCCTAATGAGCTGAAGTCAAATCCTGCAGCCCTTCCTTAGGGCCTAATACTGCAATCCCTCCATGAAGTTATGCCCAGAGCTTGGGACCGTACACCTGAATGAGACCTATTCCTGCAAGGAAGGGTTGGCTGGGTCAGCACCTCA
This sequence comes from Chelonia mydas, assembly GCF_015237465.2. NCBI lineage: Eukaryota > Metazoa > Chordata > Testudines > Cheloniidae > Chelonia > Chelonia mydas. The sequence goes on from NC_057855.1 coordinate 56,657,991, forward strand.
GTCCTTATGCAGGCAAAGGAGTTTTGCCCAAGTAAGGACCAATCCCAAATCCTCAAAGGTATTTTGACACTTAACCTCCACTGAAATCAATAGGTGTTAGGTGCCTAACTAGCTTAGAGCCCACTCCTGAGAGCCCACTCCTGCTGACCTGAGAGCCCACTCCTGCTGACCTCCCATACCCTTATGGGCCAGCCCTACTGGGAGGGTTTTTCCAAAGTCTCAGGCCCAGAGGGATTTAGCCACCTAGCTCCCATTGATTTCAACAGGAATTATGCACCTAAGTACTTTTGTGTACCTGGGCCTAAGTGTTCCATAACTCTGCTCCCACAAAGGTCAAAGGTCAAACTCTCATTGACCCCAGTGAGACCAGAATTAGGCCAGTGCTGAGCACTGTCAAAAATCCCATCCAGTGACTTCAGTGGTGTTGGTCATATGAGTAAAATGAGCAGGATTGAGCCACTAGAAATAAAAGCCACACATAAATTTCAGAATTGTAAGCTTAGGCAAACAGTCTTGTAAGCAGCTGCAGATCCCATCCTATTCTGAACTGCATCAACACACTGTAAACCAATTTCTGATCTCGGTTATTCTGGATTTAATGTGGATGTATCTATTAACCTCAGTGGCGTTACTCTGGATTTACCTAGGTGTAAGTGGGAGCAGAATTTAACCCAAGATATTTAATCCAAATCTAACCCCTTCCCAGGGTTTGGCTTTATTACTAACACAAACATACTAATTGCTGGCTCTTATCATCAGTAGATCTCAAAGCCCTTTACAAAGGAAAGCAATATCATTATGCCCCTTTTAAAGATGGGGAAACTGAGGCACAGAGAAGCGAGGTGACTTACTCAAGGTCACCAGTAGAGCTGGGAATAGAACCCAGGTCTCCTAAATCCCAGTCAAGTGCGCTAGATGCTAGACAGGTTTCTGCAACAACAGAAACTTGAACATCTTTCTAAACTTTCTCCCCAGGCTTGGCTCTGCTTACAGCTTCCCTGCAGGACCTCATCTGTCCTAAAGCCCAGTTCCCTCTGCCCAAATATCCAGTGTGGAGCTAACGACTTGCATTCGTCACTATGAGGGTATGTCTACACTGCAAAAAATCCCACAGCAGCGAGTCCCAGAGCCTGGGTCAACTGACTCAGGCTCATGCTGTGGGGCTAAAAAGAGCACCGTAGGTGTTCCTACCAGGGCTGTGGCCTGGGCTCTGAGGCCCACCCATAAAGCCCATGTGAGAACATCTAGGCTGCTCTTTTCATCCTGGTACCATGAGCCCCACAAGCCCAAGTCAGACCTGGGCTCTGAGACTTGCTGCTGCAGGAGGTGGGGGGTTTCTGCAATGTACCCTGAGGCAACAGCAGTCAATCCACAATGCCCTGCTGCGTGTCTGCACCTGCCAAGAGGGTGGGCAAGCAGGAGAGCCCTGTCTCTACCCACATCCTGAGACTAGATACAAACACACAGGAAATGGAAAGACAAAACATAGGATCCAATCCTGCACTCCCTACTCAGTCAACCCCCTTCCCCACTATACACTTCACTGAGGATTCAGCCAGTGTAAGAGGCTTAGTATCAGACCAAGAAAAAATGAATGGAGGGAGGGATGCATGCCTGGTTGAGAAGTTATTAAATAATTCATAGGTGGAACATTCACTCGATGCCTCCCCCTTACAAATTAATCACTGGATCTTCTCAAATACAAGAATTAACCTGCTCACTGTCCAGCATTCTTCTGCAGGCAGCTCATTTATAGTCTCCCTCCCTGGGTTTCCTTTTTAAACCCTGCTGTCCTCCTTCATGCTACCACACCTCCAAAGCCTGCAATTAATGCTTTGCTACTCCCACCCATCCCCCTGTAGTGGAACAGAGCCTACTTCAAGCACATACCTGTTTAAAAATACATCTTCACTGCACTAAACTAAAACACATAGAATAATAGAATATAGTCCGTCAGCAGGGACACCCTTTCCCAGGATGTCTTTCAAAGGAAGGCATCTCTTAAAATTGGAAATTTTCTTTCTTTCAGCCCTGAACCAGAGAGTGGAGCATGACATGCTGCCAGCACTTTAGCTAGGGGCTTGCACCAACATTTTGCTCCTCAGGACCAGGGTCTGCTCTCAGTGGCACCAGTGTAAATCTGGAGTAACTTCATGAAGACAGACTTATATCACTGTGGGGCACCAGAAGCAGTGTTTGGCCCATAGCCAGTGATGATCTCACTGTGTGAGGGTTACATGTGCTGCAGAGAGTGTAGGGAAGTGCTGTGTGATCAATTCATTCTCACACCCACTGGGACAAAATGCTTCCTCAGAGCCATATCCAAAGAGGGAGGTAGCAGCACTGCTGGGCAAACAACCTTCTGCATGTGTCTGGGATGTAGGTCTCAGTTCAGCAAATCACTTCAGTCCAGATTTGTAAAGGTCAATGGACTGGGATTTTGGTGCCTAAGAGCCTAAATCCCTTTTGAAAATGTTATTTCAGCTCTGAAAGCAGCTAGGCACCACCAGGCTGAGTGAAACAACACCTAAAGACCTTTAAAAATCTGGGCCTTAAGCACCTGCTTCAGCTCCATCAAAGTTACCAGGTCACTAAAGAAGTCAATGGGAATTCAGCATGTACTTACGTGCTTTGGTGAATTGGGGCCATGGGCACTCTGCGCATGGATAGCATGGCACAATGTTCAATAGCTGGGAAGTGATGTGGGTACTTAGTGTGAACAGGCCAGTGGGTCCCCAACATCCTGTCCAGGCAAGAGAGAGATCCTGTCTCAGAAACACACCATTCCCAAGATCCCAGTCCCTTCATTGCTGGCTTCTCAAAGCATTTTATTCAGTGGACCACTGAAATGGGTTTCATGGACCATAGGATGAGAACCTCTATTGTAGGGGTACCTCAGGATGTATTTTCCAACCACCTCCTGATAAGTGTAAACTGGCCTGTTTTCTCAAAGGCCAAAAATGATATGTTGGGGATTATATGCTCAGGTTGCCTGCAATTGCAAGGGACTGAACTGATGTCCCAAGAAGTGCCTTCCAGACCTAAGTACTATGTTCCTAAAAAATGTGTTCTTCAGAATACTTAGAATCACTGTAAAAGGCACTTCTGACAGAGAGGGTTTAGCAGCACCATGAGAGGGGTGGTGGCTCCATGCAATGCAAGGGACTCCCCCCTCCCCCATCCCCCATGTGATAGAATTTTAACTGGTTCCCCCAAGTGCTGCCTCTCTATCTCTGTCACTGGCACAGTGGCCTTCAGTATAGAGGAGAGAGAGAGGGTTTCCTTAATCAAAGAATTACTTACCAAGCCACAAATCGGACAAAAGACAAAACAGCTCATATATCAAAACCTCAAGTAAAGAACTTGCAAGTGCTGGGTGCCCTGCTAATCAATAATCTGTTAATTTAATACAATTTCAGCACTGAGGTCATGGTTCACAGGTTCCCTTTGCAATCCAGGAGCACAAAGAGTGTGTGTGTGTGTGTGTGTGTGTGTGATCCTTCTGGGGCTATTGCTTTGTTATTGCTTTGGACTCTCATAAACTCTGCTTATGCTGTCTTGCATGCAAAGAGTGGAGATTGAATTTTAAGGTGGCATGGGGATAAATTTAGATTTGTAAATTTGGATTCAGATGCTCTGTTGATAATAGTCATGTGTGCTGTGGTTTTAAAAAATGGAATAAAAAGGAATATTTAAAGAGAAAAGAAAAAATGTAGCTCCTTAGATTTCTCTGGGCTGATAAAGTTCCCTCTTATTTTCATAGGAGCCTTGTTAACAAACTAAAAGTCAAATCATGTGGAATGTGCATTTGACTGAATTTGAATTTAAGGAGGATAAATCTTTGTCTATTTTCCTAAAAGGCATACTCCTGCCAACACTCGATCCCAGCTCCTGGATTCTAAGCCACACCTGGGAGAAGAGAAACAGAATAAGGAACAGCAATTGCTTCAGTGTGTCTTTCTCTGAGATAGTGATCTTTTATTAAGTTGTAAAATATAATGAGACAGATCCAAATCTTGCCATCTGACCTGTTTCCAAACGAAGATTGGCAATTGATTGCTGGAAAACTGGATGGAATTATATTTTAACCCTACTTCCACTCCCAAGAATTGCGGTGATTTAGGTTGTGGGTTGTTGTTTTTTCAGCATTCATTTACAAACTCAGATGCCAAATGAAACAAAACAAAGGCTGTGCAAAGAATAACGCAAAAGCAGTAGAAGGGGCAAATAGTTTTGAACGAGAACTGTGGGGATTTGGTGCTTTGCCTTTGTATTGCAGATTTACCTGTCCGGGGTGCTCAAAATGAGGCTATTATTTTATTGATGTCATCTCTCTAATTCTTTCTTTCCTTTTTTACTCTTCAAAAATGAAAAATTAACAGCCTTGTTGCTGTTTATCTCAGATGTGAGGGCTTTTTTATTTAGAGCTCTCCCTTTACAACAACTTTTCACAGTAGTATTTTTTTTCGCCTCCAGAGCAAGAGTCTATTTTTTCTTTCAGTCTTCCTCCCTCCCTCCTGTCAGATATCCGCTAAGTGAGAATTTTCCCCATCCCTTTGCTTATTTTAAGGCGCAATTTTAAATGGAACCTAGTTACTTCGGGGAACCTTGAAATTAGCTTTTGGGATAACTAGCCTCCAAAGGTAGCACATATTGAGCAGGTCATTGAGTTCATTGCATTCCAGTATTATTAATAATGATTATAGATTTAAAAAAATCCAATCCAAATGTTATGTCTGAATCGCCAAGGGAGTTGCCTTTTTCCATTGATTTCTCGGACAATTTTCAATCTATAAATTGTTAAATAAATGTTAGAGGCAGGGTCATTTTCGGAGCTTTTTGGGGTTTGGAAGGAGTAAATCTCTGACCAAAATAATTCATGAATGGTTTCTTTGGGCAATGAAGGTACCACCCATTATTAAATAGTTCCTCTGTTGGCTTCATTTCACCAGTGATCCCCAATTGTGCTTTCCCGGTGACACATTTTTACAGTTAAAAATATAACATCCTAGAGTTCCTCGGTGAAAAGCAATTCTGGAGCTACATTGTTCTGAAGTGGATTTTGTCTTGGTTTTGTTGTTAAAGAAATATTTCCTATATTTATTTAAGAATGAGCAAATTCACTTCTTTTTTGCGGTGGAGGTAAATTTTATTGATTTATTTATTTTGCATTCAGTAGAGCTCATGTTCTGAATATGAACCTAAAGTTAATGCAAGATGTTTGGTGCTGAAACTGCGTCCATTCAATTCCCTTGATCTTTTGCACCTGTCCATGCAAAGAAAGTACCTGGTCTCTTTAAAACAATCCCCTCACTTTCCTTTTGTTGGGGCCATATTTGTCAAATATGACATTTGCAAGCAGTCCCTCGGATCGATTAGATTACAGTAATAAGAGCTATTTCAGTCGGAACAAAAATCCAAATTTTTAGCAACTCCACCCAGTCCGCCACTTTTATAAAAAGTCAAACACCGAAGTTGTTTTAACACCAACTTTCCTTTCCTCCGCCCCCTCCCCACCCCGTTCTCATGACAGACCAACAGACCGTCTAAAATCACTTCATTTGTAGATGTGCATAGACAAATACTGCTAGGATAATTTCCCTGGGATACAAGAAAGATCAAGAAAAGGGGTGGAAAAAAAATCTTGGTACTGACAATACTAAATTAGACGTGATTAATTTGCTAGTTTTCTTAATTGTTAAGCCTAATAGCTGCTCCTTTTCTGATTCTGGAGTCTCAAGTGCTCAGTCAATGTATTTACTTTGATTATATTCCTAATTATGTTGTTATATTTAATCATTGTAAAAACATGCACTCTTTTTTGTTCTACTCGCAAGAGATCAAGACATGCATAATTGTATTTAGATTCAGAGGTAATGGGGGGGAACCCCTTCTTTTTATCTAAACCTTGTTCAAGCTATTCCTGATTTCTCAAAGATCCCCAGATCTGTATAAAATCGCCCTTACCTGACTGCTGTCAACATAATTCTGGTGGATATAGTTATTATTTTTAAGTCCCCTGGAAAAATAAAAATTGAGAGATCTTCCCCCAACTAACCCTTCAGATTGATTCTGCAGCCCAGGCATTTGCTTAAGCTGTTTGAATTTGTAACTGGAAAATACTGACTTGCCTTTTTATTATCTCAGGTGATAAATATTGCATCGCCTGCATTTAAAACTTTTAATACTAGGGGTGTGAGCTGCACCTGCGAGTGCTTTCCTTTCTGCCTCCTACCAAATGTGGGCTGGGGCTGAAGTCACTCTGCGCTGGTGTCATGTATTTATTTGTTGTTTCATGGCATCCAAGGTAGGACTGGGTGTTCTTTTCTTTTTGGGCTGGGGGGTGGGGAACGGAATTCGGTCTGAGGCACAAGGGTTGCAGCAGACCGGAGTGTGCTCTGTCTGAGAGGGAAAGAGCCACGAGGAGAGGGAGGGAAACGAGAGAGAAAAGGGCCGTGCTAATGTTGCACTGAGATGATTCTCAAAGGCCCCCCAGGCAGCACTCAGCATCCAGACTTCATTAAAATTTCATACCCAGCACTTGGCCAAGGTCTATTTATGAAAATGCGCTTTTCGCTTCATGGAAAAAACAGGAATCAAGCGAAAGAACAAAGGAGAGGATGAGATTCTAATGTGCCTATGTACAGTAAATAGGGGGGTGGGGGCAGCCGGACAGTTCCGTACACCTGCCAGGGACACCAGACCCCAGCCCTCCTCAGCTTCCTGCACATTCAGATATATGTGAATGGGCAGGGCACGGGAGGGGAGGGTACGGGAAATGCGTCCTTTCAGCGCTAGGGTTGTGACTCTGCTGCTTGCCCGGCCTGAACCGAGCAGGGTAGCGCGAGGAGAATCTCCTGCTGATCTCCGCGTGCTGGATCTGTCCGAGGTGCTGAAAAGGCCCGGCTGCTGAAAGGGGGCGCGAGCGTCCCTGTTGCAGTGTTTACAGGGAGCTAGCCCAAGAGTTTAAGGGATTAAAACCCAAGCCTCTCATTCATGGAGAAGGGCTCCAGCACCATATATTCCCTCTGCCTAATGCCTGCCGGGGAGGGTTTAATGTGGTCCCAGGCGGAATGCCAAGCGGAGGAGCTCAGCGAGCGTGCAAGACGACGAAGTGGCGGCCTTCTTCCTCTGCCAGAGGGGGGAGGGATGGAAAATTCTGGGGGTGCTTCCCAATCAAACTTCCCACCGAAGTTCAGAGGGTGAAAGCAAAGCAGAGAGCTGTGGTCCCCCAAGCCTCGCGGTTGTGCCAGCAGCACCACAGTGTCCCGGAGCCCGGGTCAGACCTTAGCCTGAGGGACCGGTGCGGAGTGGGTGCTTTTCTCCTGGATTCCCCTCTCTGGGCGGATGCAGATTGCAATCGGTTTGATCGATAAGGCGACTCCCTGCACTTATATCTTTTGCTATCAATTTTTGACGTTTGTGTTCTGCCCCCCGCTTCATAATTTACAGGAAAACCTATGAACGCCGCAACCACTGTTACCAGTGGTCCTCTGATGAAAACGCTAAGGGCTTCATTCAGTATGCAAAGGCAAGTGATTAGACGCTGGGACATTGATATTCCTTGTGGAAGTCCCTCCCCCATTTAAATAATAACAATAACAACAAAGAAACATTGATTTCGGGTTAAATCGAATCTCTCCAGCAGAGTGCAAGGGGGTTTGTGAAGAGTGTTTCCCAGCAAGAAAGACACACCCGGGTATTTCTAGCGCACACATTTGGAAGGGGGAGGTTTCCTAAGAAGTCAGAACTAAAAGGCAGGCTGAAAAGAAACAGCTCGGTACCATCACTTTCGTTGGCCCCGGGACACACCCACCGCTCCAAGGCAGTTTTCTGGGGCTCTGGGCTCTAGCGGAGACACTGGGAAGTGTTGTAAGCAGCCATGGGATCAGTTTCAGCACAGAGAAGAAGGGAAATGATCTAAAATCAAGTGCCTCGCTCATGTCAGGCAAGAAATAGAGGCTGCTATGGGGCGGTGAGTCTTTAGTCTGCCAAAAGAATCCATAGTGGTGAGCACTGCAAACGCCTCTTGAACAGACCCCCAGCTCAAGAGAGGAGGGGGAAAGATACCAACCTGGTATCTGTCATTGAACGACAACCTCCGAGGGAAAGGGGGAAACACCAGTACCTGGCTCTGATCAGCAAGACGAGCGCGCTTTCGAGCTGGGGTCAAACGGCTTCATCTGCTTCCCGATTAATGACAAGAAATTTCGTTTGATAAGCCCTGGGCTGGTTTCAAAAGAAAACAAGGGAAATTCCCCAGATCCTTTGCGGTTTGGTTTGGGCTGGAAACTTGGAAGTGTCTCTGGTGTTGTCTCCCCGCCTCTCCCCCAGAGTTGTGCGGGCAGGGGCCATAATCAGCGCTGGTTGAATGAGACACACACGTGCTGCCCGTCTGACCCAAGGGATCGGAGAAAGGGCCCTGCACAAAAATACAACGTTCAGGAAGCACGAGAGGCCAGGCTGGGCTAACAGGTGTGTGTCAGCAACGCCCCTCCCCGCCTGAGCCCCTCACTCTGGCTCCTTAGCCTCCCACGTGGGGACGGAGATGACACTAAAAACCCCTGCCCCAGGCTGCGAGGTTGCTCTAAGCAGTCCCAGGCGGGTGATCCCAGGTACTTTAGGCCATTCCGGCTGCACTTGTCTTTACAGCTGATGCAGCCTGAACAGCTCCGCTCTCTTCTGGTCCGACTGAGAGCGGGAGGAGAGCGGCACTGTAGCAAGAGGACACTCGGCCAGTTTGCAACAGCGCTCATGTGCTTTCCCGAGAGAGACGCTCCCTCTGCGCTCATGTGGTGAGAAGTTTCCATGTGCAGTTGCTGAAGATTGAAGGGAAGACATGGGTCATTTGAGCCAGCATCGCGCCCTGGGGAGGCGGGGGTCTGTGTGTCTGTGTAAATCGGCTGGAGTCGGATTGGCAGACAGCAGAGTTCTACACTTGTTTGATAACTTTTGGGTTTGCCTTCAGTGCTGATAGGAGTTTTCTCCGGGCCATTTCTATTCTCTTCCCCGCTTTAATTCTAGCTGGCAACTCCTGAGGAAAACTCTGAGACCCACGGGAGAGAAGAACAAAGATTCACACACATCTGCATGTCAGTGTGTATGTATACACCACACACTTCAAAGTGCATTAGAAGTAAACGCACTTAGGTCAGATCGGCGTGTACAGGCAAGTTGCATTTAAACAAAGTAATACCAATATCCCACAGCAGTTCTATCATTCTGATTGTTGCTAAAGGACCTGCGATTCGTGTTTTTCCCCCTGCAAGTTAGCTGTCAAATGGAACAAGATTTCGCCCCTGCCCCGAGATGACTTTTATGAAATAACCAAGAAATGCCTGAACGTTAAGATGGGGGGTGGGGGAGGGGTGTTGTAATTTCAAAGCTCATGTAAAGCTCTTCAGGTTAAAACATTTTATTGACAACTAAATGCCTGTAATTAAATATTTCTTTGATTTCGGTATCACCTTTTACAGTCGCTGGAGTCGACTAGAATTCCTGGGCCGGTGCTAACTTAGTTCTCTCTCTGTCTAATACGTTGTGCATGTTGAAGGTTTCCTTAAATGGAGAAATACCTCTTTCCCCTGACTAGCAGGAATCCAGTGTTTACATTTTTGGATGCAGTGTTTACGTTTTCATGGTACAACTAAACCTTGTTTAGCGAAAGGTGAATTAATTTGTTCGATTTAAAATGCTTTGCATTTGGGGTTTCTTCTGCCAACAGCACAACACAACCGATTCAAGAAATATAGTGCCTGCAATTCAACTGCTATCACGGCAAATCAGGTGTTGTGACCGCGAATCAAACAGACCGCAATTTTGGTTAAAGAAGAGGCTGCGGTCCTGGCAATTTTAAAAACATTTGTAGTTGGATTTTTCCCCCTCCCAGTTGCTTGCTCAAGAAGCTACCTTGTAGCAAGCCAGAAGTAGGCAGCATAAGCGACTGGGAACTTTTGCTCTGCGGGATATGTAGTTGCTAAAAAGAGGGGCATTTCTATTTGGATATTGTTCCCTACAGCTCCCCCTGCAATAAGTACCACGAGCCAAGGAATGAGTGAGGTAAAACGTGCATGGTTTATTTGAAATTCTGTAGCATACACAGACACAAAATTTCATTCAGCACACACACAAGAAAATTAAATAATCATTAAAAAGGAAACAAAGGCAAATTTCTCTATTAAATAAGCAAAGCAAAAAAAAAAAATCTTGCCTTAGAAAGTGCAGCGTTAAATATTTGCAAAGTAACAAGTTATTTACTAATAACTTCTGATAACCATAGTGAGTTTTCTTTAAGTTACATATAAGTTAGACCTCTCAAAAATAAAACTTTCCCCTGGGTCAATGCATCCTGGAAAAAAACCAACGCACAGAAACGAGTGAATTGTGTAGAGAAAAGAAACTCATATGCCAAATCCAAGAGCTTTTATGGTGAGAAGCAAGTAGACCAGTTACTGACACGTTATTACACTCATTTCAAGGGGAAATATAAATAAGAGATTTAATTATTTGATTGTCAAAGCGTTTTTACAGTGAAAGTATATGGACGTTAAATATTTCAAGTAAAACAAAAGCAAAATAAGACCCCAATATTCCAAACAAACCATTAATCCATTGACCTGATATCATTTTCCTTTTCTCTTTTTTTCCTTTTTTTTTTTTTTTAGCTGGTGAGGTAGAAACAGAACAGTTATTGCAAAAATGCGACGGATTTGCAGCTAGATGAGAGAGGGGAAAGACAAGTAAACCATGCAAGTGTGTGTGGAGGTGAGGAGCCCTTCAAGTGAATGCTTGTTTAAATAAAAAGAGTTTGACATTGATGACGTGCTATACAGCAACCTAACAGAACGAAACTTTCCAACCCCGGTGGAGTGCCATCACAAGGACATATTTACAATCATAAATATAAAAAGAGAATAAAAAGAAACTGAGAATAAACATTTTTTCAAGTTTCATTGAATTTTTTTCTCCTCTGACATTTTCTAGTAGTCAGTGAGGGGGTAAGCGGCTTTCATCTCAAAGACACAAGCCCTGACATTCACTCACCAGGACTATTGGATAGTTCTATACCTTTCTCCTGTGTGGTTTTGTTTTTTAAAAAAGTCTTTATTAGTAACACTGTTATGCCCAGTTCCTTGATTTGCAGAGACAACGGCGGATTCGAGGGGAGAAAGAAGTCACCAGTTCTTGGTGGTTTTCCCTTAAAAAAAAATCTGCCTGATTTAGGAGCTGGGGAGGCAGATCATTCCAGGGCCGGCTTGGAGGATGGGGGGGGGGGGGTTACACGGGTTTTCTCTGCCCTCCCCTCCCCTCTCCAGCTCTCAGTAGGCTGCAGAAAATTTCATCCTTTTCTGTTTCTGTCTTTGATTGCAAAACCAGACGCGCACCACGTTCTTCTTCAAGTCTAACTTCTCTGCAATGGCTGCGATTTTCTCCGAGGAAGGTCTGGGCTGCACAGCAAAATAAGCTTCCAGCGACCTCTTCTCCGGGGCTGCTATGGAAGTGCGCTTGCGTTTCTTGTCCCCGCCAGTATAGATTTCGGGCTTGGTCATTTTCTCTCTTTGCGCCCTCTCAGCCTCCTCCAGCCAAGCCTCCAAAATGGGCTTCAGGGCCACCATGTTGTTGTGAGACAAGGTGAGGGATTCGAACCTGCAGATGGTGCTTTGGCTCAGGCAGCCAACACCTGGGATTTTCAGGTTGGCCAAGGCGGAGCCCACATCCGCCTGGGTTACCCCAAGTTTGATCCTCCTCTGCTTGAACCGCTCAGCAAAGGACTCCAGCTCCCTGGGGTCTGTCTCTGTTTCGGGGCCTGAGATGACAGCGTGGGAGGCCAAGCCGTGGGGGTGGGACATGTTCATGGACTGAGGGTGGTGGGCCATGTGGTTGAGGGCTGGCATGTGGGAGTGCGGGTGGGAGGGCGTGGAGCCCACCTCGGGTCCGGGCACGCCCCCCAGCGGGATGGCAGAGTTGAGGTGGTCCAGGAGCTCCCCCTCCAAGCCCTGCGAGGGCTGGTGGTGATGGTGGTGGTGAGGGTGGTGGGTGGTCAGCACCGAGGGGTGGTGCAGGTGAACCGAAGAAGAGGTAGGCGTGCAGGAAACGCTGCTCATGGTGTGGTAGGTGGCATCTGGTTTGAAGGGATGGGTTTTCTGAGACACTATATCCACAGCTGCCAGAGCTTCAGCCCCTCTCAGCAAAGTCTCATCGAAACCCGCGAAGATATTGCCTTGGATCTGAGGAAACAAAGAAACAAAAATGCCAGAAGAGTGTAAAGCACGGATAGCTCTCTGAAATGGAAGGGGGGGCAAGACTGGTGACAGGCAACGGGCACCCCAGACTAGGGGAGCAGGAGAGGTTTCGGTGTCAGGACCCCAACATCCCATTAGGAGAATTAGCAGCCAATGACAACATGATCTAACCCAGTCTTCAAGGGAACGCTCTTCGAAAGCAAAGAGATTTTTGAAAAAACGAATAAAATCAGGCCATGGACCTAAATCCGGCAAACACGCCCAGAAAGTGAGGGAGACCATTTCTTTTTCTTACTCCAAATAGTTGCAAACCATTTCTTATTTCTTAAACCGGAAGCACTGAGCAAACTGCCCCTCAAACACAGAGAATTTATATTCCTTCCAGGAAAAAGTATACTAGGAATCGAAATTGCCAAACAAACTTATCGCCAATTTAGTTGGAGAGATTCTGCTGAATGTGACTGCTTGTAAAATAATAATAATAATAATAATAATAATAATAATAATAATAATAAACTATTTAAAAAAGTTAGAGGCAGTTTGCGGAATCCCCATCACACAGAGGGTCTAAGCATTAGCTGAAGACACTAAATAAAAATAATCCATCCGCTGTTCATGTCTCCTGCACCTTTCACTTGCCTATGAAATAAATTGAAATGCATGTAGATCTAGCGCGGGGCTCTCAGGCAGCCTGCAGCAAAGCCCTCTCAAGGAGACAACACCCCCGACATCAGTCCCGTTCTAAGGGGCGTGCTGGGCTGTTTGTGCCGCTTACCTGGGGGGCTGGCAGACAGGCTCTTCTGATGGCCTCCGAGCTGGTGTGCAGGTGGGTGTATTTCGGCTCGTGCAGGATGGGGTGCATGCTGAAAGCCTGCTTGCTGTTCATAGACATCATAGTGACAGAGAGGAAAAGAGACGCAGTGGCACCGTATGGCTACTGCATGGGCAGGTGGAATCCGTTGAGCTTTGCTCTTTTGGTCTGTTGTTATTGTCTGACTGCTGATCACAGCATCAATGGCATTATAGACTTACCCTGGCCCGCCCCCAGCCCCTCCAATTGGGGGAGCTGACTGCAGACTCCGCCTCCTCTTCCCACCACTCCCCTAGAAGGCGAGCAGGAGCCTGTGATCTCACTAGCCTCTTGGCCCCAGCGTTCCCCACCCCTTCCCGTCCCCGCCCCAGCAGGCAGTCAGGTGGCTGCGGGTGCATTGATGCCATTGTGCAGCGGGACTGGTACACTGCCTCGGAGCCCAGCCCGAATGTCTCCGAAGCAGGGTGCGAGGGCCAGCTGCCAGCACCTCAACTCGCTGAAAAATGCTTCCCGCCGGTAATGGGTGAAACAAGGTAAAGTTCCTTGATCTCCTGGCCTGAGCTAAACTGGTTAGGGGCCCCCGGTTAGATGAATCACCCAATAATTATTGTCTCTGCGTCTGCATTCGTTTGCAACTACCCCATATTTATTTGGAATGAAGGCGAGGATATTCTTGGCAAGCCCTAACGTCTGACTCAGTCTGAGGGCTCACTGAGGAAGGATGCCTGAACAGCACAAAATCAATGGATATCTGGATATTTTGGTGGTGGATAAATGCTTCGAGTTCTGATCAGCGAGTATCCATGACAATGTTCCTGAATCCTGGCTGGGTCCAGATATGCTAGCAAGAATGGTTAGTTCTCTGAAGAGCTGTACCTGAAAATACATTGTTCATTTGTTGTTCTTTATCTTCCTAGCTGTATGCTTCCATGGGCCTCTTGCCTGTAGAACCCGGGCACTTCACACACGGCTGAATTTTCACTCCAGCCAGCTTCGAATGTTTTATCCCCACTCTGTACATCATTTCCTTCGCCTCCTGTATAAAAAGTTTGTCAGCGAGTCAGGGTTGAGGACCATGTGACTTAGATCACCAATCAGACAACACAAAAAGCATATCGCGCCCATCAAAAATAAAATAGTTCACAACCCATCTATAGTTGGAAAAACCCTTTGTCCAAACACTCCAGTAAATATTTAGAAATAAAGACTGTCTGGGAAGAAAATCAGGATTGGCTCCCAAACAATTTGTTAACCAAGAAAGGAGCTAATTTAACAGTATCATTTTAACAAATAACAAGCTCTAAGTGTACTTATGTGTCTCCCATATGTTCAGCCATTGATTTAATTAAAATATTAGTCTCTAACAATATCTTGGTTGTGATATCTTCTCTTCTGAAGTGGCTACTGTATATTTCTCATGATGAACCAAACTAACCCACTGACTTAATTCTGCTTAGAGAAGTCAACTGGAATACTCACCCAAGTAAGCAGACACGTTAAAAGTGTTTTCAGGATTGAGGCTGTGCTAATTATTCTAAATCAGAATCTGTCTGTTCTAGAATATCGTGCTATATCTGTACAGTGCTATAAACAACTGCTTTTGTGCCTTTTGCGCCTATCGTATTGTTTTTTAAATTAAAGTGCTTTCAAAAATTGAGTAGAGGCTAGTCACAAAGTTTGGATATGAATCTGGATGCAAACTTTCTCAAAGACTCAGGGTGTTTGAAACCAGGATTTCAACACAGACACATGACTAAAGGAAATTTATTTTATTTATTGATCAATCATATTTTGACTTCTTTTAAAGTGGTATTGGCTGTAATAAAAAAATGGTTTGTCAAAGGGTTGTCATCACAGAATAACTAGCAATGTCTCACATAAAAATGGTGAATATATTTAAGTATATGGTATCAATTTTTTAAAAAGACAAATTATTTTTTCAGAGGACTTTTTTAAATCTTTTTTTTCAAATTTTCTGTTGAATTTATTTATGTATTTGTTTATTTTGGTTTTCAATGAGAAACCAAAAGCTAAAACATTTTCACTTTTTAAAAAAAAAACTGAGAGAAAAAGTCAGTTTTCAAAAATTATTTCTAGAAAAAAAAATGTTTAGTTTTTGAATACCAAAACCTGACATTTTAACAAAAATCTTTGTTTTCAACTTCCATAAAAATCTGGACTACTCCAGCCAAAATGAAAAATTTCTACAACAAAATTTCATTTTGATCCAAAAACCACTTCTTTGTTGAAAAAATATTTCAATGATTTTTTTTACCCACTCTAATAAATTTTTTTGGCAATCATAAATATGGGGTATTTATCTGTACTCTGTTATTCTGTAAGAATTAGTGCAGTACCAGATGGCTTACCATGCTTATGGATTTAGCTAGCCAGTTATCCTCTGTGTTTCAGTAAACTCCTCGCCTCCACCCCCATCTTCACTGTTTTGTTGTAATTTATCCATTCAACTAAAGTCTACATGGAGATAATGCTCGGGCCCATTCTGAACTGGCGGAATTTACAAATCCAAGCCCAGCCCTCTAGATGCTCTCAGGCCTGCATGCAGCCATTTGACAGGCAACAAAGACACTACACTAAGCTGTCCAAGCTGCCACTAAGGGTGAGCAGGTGCATTGAAGGATTGCAAGGAAAGACTAGGTGCACTGCTGCAGGCGCTTTCCCAGTGCTTGCTGTATACTGTGGCACTGCAACGGTGCAGTGTGACAGGAAGGTGGATAAAAAGATGGTTGCTCAGAGCACGTGCAATGTGCAGCATTGGACACACATAGCATGTCACAGGTCTGTGGGGGTTGTAGCAGTGCAGGCAACACCTGCATGCTCTCATGCAGACAAGGCCTTAGTATTACACACCTCCTGCTGGCCCTGTACCAACATAATGCCCAATGCTATTATGAGACAGTGGGTTCAAAGCTAACGGCCTCAGCGGGATTTCTACAGAATGTAGGTGTTTCTTGTTGGCCTCCCCTCTCACTATTGACCCAGCTTGGCACCTGAGATCTTCTAGGGCCACAGAAGAAGGTGGCAGGTGTGGCTGCACACACAGTAGTAAAGCTGGGAAACTGGAAGATTTAAAAAATATGGGGAGGAAGAGAGAGGAGAAGGGGGCAGCCAGGAAGGGATGGTTGAAAGAAAAAACAAAACACAGTCTAATTGCTGAGATGACACCAAAACCAGAGTCTGAACACCAGCAAAGTCTGGGCAAGTCCAGATCCAGGTTCCAGGGCTGGAGCCAGCCTTTGAGGCTCTAGTTTTGTGATCCATTCTCAGGCCATTGGATTGTGGTTGGCCAAAGAAGTGTGCAATGAATCAATGAACTGTGTCTATGTAGCACATCACTGATGAGTGTCTAGAGATTATGTCCGAGGAAATATTAAACTCCATGACTGTGGAAAGACCTTGGCAGAAGAGCTGGCTGTGCTCTGCTGTGCTGGAGTGAGAAGGCAGGATCTGGGAGCTACAGTGGAATGCCCATTCCCTTATGGCACAGAGTCCATGGGAGCTCCCTGTGGCAGCAAAAGGCAATAGGCAGGTAAGGGTGGGGCAGAGCTGGGGCCATAAAATCTGCATCTTTGGAGATCACACAGTCCTCTCACAATGGGTGGGGACAACAACGGGTGATCACAGCCACTGGTCTGGAGCAAACTCTGCAGGATGGCTCTAAACCCACTCTGCAGTCTTGGGAAGGATTCTTGCTCCTCTTTTATGTGTCTGACTAATGCCCTGCCTGGCCTGGCTCTCCAGACTGAGCTTAGGCTCTGCTCTAAACAAAAATCCCTACTGACAATATTAGATCCAGGCCCAGAGTGTCATCACTGCAAAACAGGCAGCAGAACCCAATCACCTTTTCTTGAACCTTATATATGTGTAAAGAACATTTGGGACCTCTGTTGTTCCTTACCAACATGGCTACTCCATGCTAACTGCCTGCAGAGCCTACAGCATGTAGGAATGGAATGCTTTCTACTGTGTGGGGAAGGAGAACTCAGTTTTCCATCAGCGCAGCTGTCTGAGTCATTCTGGAATTACCACCGCTGCTTGCAGAGAGATTACAGCATTGGATGATGGGAAAAGAAAAGACACTGCCAGAGAGGTTCATTTTATGCTCCCTTTACACTAGAGACTTGTGGAATGACTGCAAGGGGGAATTCTCACTGCCTCGTGCTCCGTGACAGAGAGAGCAATGTGGTCAGGCACTTTCTCGGCTAATAGCTTGTAATATCATTACCTCTGATGTCTGCAATAATCTCTTGGCAGTTGGGTTTTTCTCCATCTGGGGAGTTGTGGAGCCTCCCAGATACCCCAGTTTTTCTCCATCTGCCCCTCTCTATCCTTGTTCTCTGCATTCCAGCAATTCTAGCCTCTGGCAAGGAAGGCTGGACATGGAGACAGGCCTGATCCCAGGCCCTGGATTTACTCAGCCTTGAAGAATCTCACATTACAATCAGCATCTATAGTTCTAATGGGCTGAACACAAACCCTGCAGCTGAACATGCCCAAGCCTTGCACCAGGTACGGAGACCGCTTCAGATGGAATATGGTGACGCACTTCAGAGAGGCAGGCTCTCCCATTATTCTGATACCAGCCCTACTCAAACTGACCCTCAGAGCTGTGTTGATGAGGGAGACCTTTCCCATAAATCTTCGCCCATGCAATGGAATTTAGGTCTGGGTCTGAACTTGACCTTTCCCAAAGCTCTGTCATGCTCAGCTGCAGGGTTTTTGTTCAGCCGATTAGAACTATCGGGGCTGGTTGTAATGTGAGATTCTTCAGGAATGAGTAGATCCAGGGCTTAGGGAGGATGAAAACACATCTTCGTGTCCTATCATTGTCATCCTTTCCTGTCTGGTAAACACTGATCTCTCTCTTTCTCACACACACACACACACACACACACACATGCACATAAACACATACACATAATATGTGCATACACACAAACACATATACACATATGCACACACAAAACCGCATATAAACAAACGGAAGCACACAAAAGTACACAGGCATCTACACGCAAAGACATACATTATATATATACACACACACACATATCCACAAAGACACACACAAATACATACCCACAATCACACAAGTGCATACATACAAATACACATATACACAAACATGCACACATATATACATACTCACAAATACCCACACAGCAAACCCATACCCATAAACATACGTGTGCATACCAGCACAAACACACACTCCTTACCTCCAGTGAGTCCAGTGGAGCTAAAATGTACACACCTGTTTCTCTGAGATTTAATTCCATGTGTGTGCACTTCCACCATCAATCAGGTCATCAGTAATCATATTAAATGCGTTGATAAAAGGATGCTTTTACACTCCATCAGTGGGAGTTTTACATGAATTGGACTGCAGGGTTAGACCCCAAATCAGGAACATATACAAGTCTGGGGTTGCTGTTTATTATGCTTAACTACTGACACAGAGCCAGCAGGCTGACCACGTGAATAAATACCCATTGTTTTCATGGGACCCAAAAAATAGTGACTATTGCTCTTGTTTTAATGTCTATGCCATGCTCAGTTCTTGACCCACAGATGCTAACAGGAGCACCCAACACCTTCTCATCATCAAGGTGGTTTTCAGGGTCTGCGTCCATGCTGCGTTCAGACATGCTTTCTTTCATCTTTGGCTGGTGGACTGCACTTCTTCCTGTGAGACCCACCCCCACGCCTGGTAATCCATACTTCCAAGATGGATTACCATCATGTGTTTGCACTGTGTTGGAGAGGGAAGTTACTGAAACACAACCTGCCTTTCCCTGGAAGTCAAGTCTCAGCAGGGTTCACCAAGGCAGAAAAGTGCTATCTCTGCCCTGGGAAGTCTTTATTACTCTACCTTTGCATCATGCAATATGGCTCTCCAGCAGCAGGATCCCTGGCTAGGACATTTCTGGAGTCCATTTTGGTGGTAGACACATATCTCCAGTGCTGGAGTGATCTAAACTGGTCCTGGGTGAAAAGCATATCTGGATTCTGAGTGAACAGTGTGTGATCTCCCAGCAGTGCTGGCAAACACCCACCTCGTGTGTGTGACTCAGCTGATATCAGCAATAACATCCACACAAACCTGTGGTGGGGAAGTCCCAGGACATGAGTCCCTTGCAGCTGTAGAAGGCACAGCTGCTGGGAAAGAGGGAATGTTGCTGAAGTTCCAGCTGCCACCAGCTGAGGAAATTTATATTAGTGGGGGGGACATCTACCCAGCTTTCCCAGGGCATTGCCGGGCAGAGACTTTCACTGCCAGAGACCTGCCTGGCATTCCCAGGCCGCAGGTGGAATTTTTGCTCATACTCAGACTGAAGGAATTAACAGTTGTTTGCAGTTTAGATGTACTGCTCAGATCTGCATATATGTTGATCATCTATGATATATCTTTAATAGATGTTTGGGTCAAAGTACTTAACCACATGGCAAACCCCAGGCAGCACAGAGTCTAAAATCTATTGACGTCAATGGTTTTTCTAGCTAGGGAGGGGAAGCTCTTTGGACCTGATGGTTTTGGGGTGAGGGGAGGAAGGGACAGGGGACCAGCCTTTCTGGGACATTCTGGCTATTTTGAATGGCTCCCATAATTCAAAGGAGGCATAAACCCATCCTAAACAACTTATTCCTGTACCTTAATTATTATAATTAACTGGCTTGTATGGTCTCCCTCCACTCCACACCTCCTGCCTCCAAATGAGCACAACCTTTTCTTAGTGCCCCTTCCTGCTCCCAGTGCAGATAGGGAAAGTTTTGCTATTGATTTTCAAGCTCTCAAAATGTTGTAGCTACATTGCCTTTTGGTCCTGCCATGTTCAAGTCGGTCAGATAGTCCATCTCTTGCATCAAGTGGAAGCTCTATGATACAACTATGGATATTTAAAAGAAAACACACTGTGATTTAGTTACAGTTGGCCAGGAGAGCAAATGTATCACAGATGCAACACACCAAGGCCCGTGGGTTTGCTGGAAATTTAGCAGATTCTTCTGTGATTGGTGAAGCTGGACATCTTAAAACCAGACTGATGCTATCGAACCAAAAATGGGCAGCAGTATAACAACTATATTAATTATTCCACTTCCATAGCATCTTTCACCCTGAACAATCCAAAATGCTTTGCAAAGAAATGGTCCAACTCTTCAGATCATTACCCATGTTCACTCCTCCTTTCGGTTTACACTGGGATAACTCCACTGGCTTTGGTGGTACTACTCCAGAGTTACCCCAGTGTTACTCACTGGTTGCTCTTTGAATGCAATGGGCAAAAGTCTCCTTTGAGGTATGAATCACGAGTAACACCGGTGAAGTCAAAGGAGCTACAGCAGTGTAAATGCAGGCGTGAAGGAGAGGAAAATCAGGACCATTGAGAATTCTGCTTGCGTCAGGACTGACTAAAAACTGCATAAAGAATCTTAGGGTATGTCTACAGTACGAAATTAGGTCGAATTTATAGAAGTCGGTTTTTTAGAAATCGGTTTTATATATTCGAGTGTGTGTGTCCCCACAGAAAATGCTCTAAGTGCATTAAGTGCATTAACTCAGCGGAGTGCTTCCACAGTACCGAGGCTAGAGTCGACTTCCAGAGCGTTGCACTGAGGGTAGCTATCCCACAGTTCCTGCAGTCTCCGCTGCCCATTGGAATTCTGGGTTGAGATCCCAATGCCTGATGGGGCTAAAACATTGTCACGGGTGGTTCTGGGTACATATCGTCAGGCCCCCGTTCCCTCCCTCCCTCTGTGAAAGCAAGGGCAGACAATCGTTTCGCGCCTTTTTTCCTGAGTTACCTGTGCGGACGCCATACCACGGCAAGCATGGAGCCCGCTCAGCTCACTGTCACCGTATGTCTCCTGGGTGCTGGCAGACGTGGTACTGCATTGCTACACAGTAGCAGCAACCCATTGCCTTGTGGCAGCAGACAGTGCAATAGGGCTGGTAGCCATCATCGTCATATCCGAGGTGCTCCTGGCCACGTCGGCCAGGAGCGCCTGGGCAGACATGGGCGCAGGGACTAAATTTGGAGTGACTTGATCAAGTCATTCTCTTTATTGAACCATTGAACCATCTTATGGTGAGCAGGCAGGCGATATGGATTGCTAGCAGTCGTATTGTACCATCTTCTGCCAGGCAGGCAAGAGATGAGGATGGCTAGCAGTCGTATTATACCATCTTCTGCTGAGCAGCCCTGAGATGTGGATGGCATGCAGTCCTTCTGCACCGTCTGCTGCCAGCCAAAGATGTAAAAGATAGATGGAGTGGATCAAAACAAGAAATAGACCAGATTTGTTTTGTACTCATTTGCTTCCCCCCCTCCCCTGTCTAGGGGACTCATTCCTCTAGGTCACACTGCAGTCACTCACAGAGAAGGTGCAGCAAGGTAAATCTAGCCATGAATCAATCAGAGGCCAGACTAAACTCCTTGTTCCAATAAGAACAATAACTTAGGTGCACCATTTCTTATTGGAACCCTCCGTGAAGTCCTGCCTGAAATACTCCTTGATGTAAAGCCACCCCCTTTGTTGATTTTAGCTCCCTGAAGCCAACCCTGTAAGCCGTGTCCTCAGTCGCCCCTCCCTGCGTCAGAGCAATGGCAAACAATCGTGCATCTGAGTTGAGAGTGCTGTCCAGAGCAGTCACAATGGAGCACTCTGATGGGGCTAAAACATTGTCACGGGTGGTTCTGGGTACATATCGTCAGGCCCCCGTTCCCTCCCTCCCTCCGTGAAAGCAAGGGCAGACAATCGTTTTGCGCCTTTTTTCCTGAGTTACCTGTGCAGACGCCATACCATGGCAAGCATGGAGCCCGCTCAGGTAACCGTCACCGTATGTCTCCTGGGTGCTGGCAGACGTGGTACTGCATTGCTACACAGTAGCAGCAACCCACTGCCTTGTGGCAGCAGACGGTACAGTACGACTGGTAGCCGTCATCGTCATGTCCGAGGTGCTCCTGGCCACATATGGGCGCAGGGTCTAAATTTGGAGTGACTTGACCAGGTCATTCTCTTTAGTCCTGCAGTCAGTCCTATTGAATCATCTTATGGTGAGCAGGCAGGCGATACAGATTGCTAGCAGTCCTATTGCATCATCTTCTGCTGGGCAGCCATGAGATGTGGATGGGATGCAGTCCTTCTGCACCGTCTGCTGCCAGCCAAAGATGTAAAAGGTAGATGGAGTGGATCAAAACAAGAAATAGGACCAGATTTGTTTTGTACTCATTTGCTTCTCCCTCTCCCCCATCTAGGGGACTCATTCCTCTAGGTCACACTGCAGTCACTCACAGAGAAGGTGCAGCGAGGTAAATCTAGCCATGTATCAATCAGAGGCCAGACTAACCTCCTTGTTCCAATAAGAACAATAACTTAGGTGCACCATTTCTTATTGGAACCCTCCGTGAAGTCCTGCCTGAAATACTCCTTGATGTAAAGCTACCCTCTTTGTTGATTTTAGCTCCCTGAAGCCAACCCTGTAAGCCGTGTCGTCAGTTGCCCCCCCCTCCGTCAGAGCAATGGCAGACAATCGTTCCGCGCCTTTTTTCTGTGCGGACGCCATACCAAGGCAAGCATGGAGGCCGCTCAGCTCACTTTGGCAATTAGGAGCACATTAAACACCACACGCATTATCCAGCAGTATATGCAGAGCGATACCGGGCGAGTAGGCGACGTAGCGCGGTCGTGTGAGTGATCAGGACATGGACACAGATTTCTCTGAAAGCATGGGCCCTGGCAATGCATGCATCATGGTGCTAATGGGGCAGGTTCATGCTGTGGAACGCCGATTCTGGGCTCGAGAAACAAGCACAGACTGGTGGGACCGCATAGTGTTGCAGGTCTGGGACGATTCCCAGTGGCTGCGAAACTTTTGCATGCATAAAGGCACTTTCATGGAACTTTGTGACTTGCTTTCCCCTGCCCTGAAGCGCATGAATACCAAGATGAGAGCAGCCCTCACAGTTCACAAGTGAGTGGCAATAGCCCTGTGGAAGCTTGCAACTCCAGACAGCTACCGGTCAGTTGGGAATCAATTTGGAGTGGGCAAATCTACTGTGGGGGCTGCTGTGATGCAAGTAGCCAATGCAATCAAAGATCTGCTGATATCAAGGGTAGTGACCCTGGGAAATGTGCAGGTCATAGTGGATGGCTTTGCTGAAATGGGATTCCCTAACTATGGTGGGGCCATAGACGGAACCCATATCCCTATCTTGGCACCGGAGCACCAAGCCTGCGAGTACATAAACCACAAGGGGTACTTTTCAATAGTGCTGCAAGCTCTGGTGGATCACAAGGGACATTTCACCAACGTCAACGTGGGATGGCTGGGAAAGGTACATGACGCTCGCATCTTTAGGAACTCTGGTCTGTTTCAAAAGCTGCAGGAAGGGACTTTATTTCCAGACCAGAGAATAACTGTTGGGGATGTTGAAATGCCTATAGTTATCCCTGGGGACCCAGCCTACCCCTTAATGCCATGGCTCATGAAGCCGTACACAGGCAGCCTGGACATTAGTCAGGAGCTGTTCAACTACAGGCTGAGCAAGTGCAGAATGGTGGTAGAATGTGCATTTGGACGTTTAAAGGCGCGCTGAAGCAGTTTACTGACTCGCTTAGACCTCAGCGAAACCAATATTCCCACTGTTATTACTGCTCGCTGTGTGCTCCACAATATCTGTGAGAGTAAGGGGGAGATGTTTATGGTGGGGTGGGAGGTTGAGGCAAATCGCTTGGCTGCTGGTTATGCACAGCCAGACACCAGGGCGGTTAGAAGAGCACAGGAGGGTGCGGTACGCATCAGAGAAGCTTTGAAAACCAGTTTCATGACTGGCCAAGCTACGGTGTGAAAGTTCTCTTTGTTTCTCCTTGATGAAACCCCCCGCCCCTTGGTTCACTCTACTTCCCTGTAAGCTAACCACCCTCCCCTCCTCCCTTCGATCACCACTTGCAGAGGCAATAAAGTCATTGTTGCTTCACATTCATGCATTCTTTATTCATTCATCACACAAATAGGGGGATGACTACCAAGGTAGCCCAGGAGGGGTGGTGGAGGAGGGAAGGAAAATGCCACACAGCACTTTAAAAGTTTACAACTTTAAAATTTATTGAATGCCAGCCTTCTTTTTTTGGGGCAATCCTCTGTGGCGGAGTGGCTGGTTGGCCGGAGGCCCCTCCACCACGTTCTTGGGCATCTGGGTGTGGAGGCTATAGAACTTCGGGAGGAGGGCGGTTGGTTACACAGGGGCTGTAGTGGCAGTCTGTGCTCCAGCTGTCTTTGCTGCAGCTCAACCATACACTGGAGCATACTGGCTTCGTCCTCCAGCAGCCTCAGCATTGAATCCTGCCTCCTCTCATCACGCTGCCGCCACATTTGAGCTTCAGCCCTGTCTTCAGCCCGCCACTTACTCTCTTCAGCCCGCCACCTCTCCTCCCAGTCATTTTGTGCTTTCCTGCATTCTGACATTATTTGCCTCCACGCATTCGTCTGTGCTCTGTCAGTGTGGGAGGACAGCATAAGCTCAGAGAACATTTCATCACGAGTGCGTTTTTTTTTTCTTTCTAATCTTCACTAGCCTCTGGGAAGGAGAAGATCCTGTGATCATTGAAACACATGCAGCTGGTGGAGGAAAAAAAAGGGACAGCGGTATTTAAAAAGACACATTTTATAAAACAGTGGCTACACTCTTTCAGGGTGAACCTTGCTGTTAACATTACATACATAGCACATGTGCTTTTGTTACAAGGTCGCATTTTGCCTCCCCCCACCGCGTGGCTACCCCCTCAACCCTCCCCCCTCCCCGTGGCTAACAGTGGGGAACATCTCTGTTCAGCCACAGGCAAACAGCCCAGCAGGAACGGGCTCCTCTGAGTGTCCCCTGAAGAAAAGCACCCTGTTTCAACCAGGTGACCATGAATGATATCACTCTCCTGAGGATAACACAGAGAGATAAAGAACGGATGTTGTTTGAACGCCAGCAAACATACACTGCAATGCTTTGTTCTACAATGATTCCCAAGTACGTGTTACTGGCCTGGAGTGGTAAAGTGTCCTACCATGAAGGACGCAATAAGGCTGCCCTCCCCAGAAACCTTTTGCAAAGGCTTTGGGAGTACATCCAGGAGAGCCACGAATGCCAGGGCAAAGTAATCTTTTCACATGCTTGCTTTTAAACCATGTATAGTATTTTAAAAGGTACACTCACCGGAGGTCCCTTCTCCACCTGCTGGGTCCAGGAGGCAGCCTTGGGTGGGTTCGGGGGGTACTGGCTCCAGGTCCAGGGTGAGAAACAGTTCCTGGCTGTCGGGAAAAGCGGTTTCTCAGCTCACAGCAAGCAAGCGATCTACAAGCTCATCATCATCATCTTCTTCATCCCCAAAACCTGCTTCCGTGTTGCCTCCATCTCCATTGAAGGAGTCAAACAACACGGCTGGGGTAGTGGTGGCTGAACCCCCTAAAATGGCATGCAGCTCATCATAGAAGCGGCATGTTTGGGGCTCTGACCCGGAGCGGCCGTTCGCCTCTCTGGTTTTCTGGTAGGCTTGCCTCAGCTCCTTAAGTTTCACACAGCACTGCTTCGGGTCCCTGTTATGGCCTCTGTCCTTCATGCCCTGGGAGATTTTGACAAAGGTTTTGGCATTTCAAAAACTGGAACGGAGTTCTGATAGCACGGATTCCTCTCCCCATACAGCAATCAGATCCCGTATCTCTCGTTCGGTCCATGCTGGAGCTCTTTTGCGATTCTGGAACTCCATCATGGTCACCTCTGCTGACGAGCTCTGCCTGGTCACCTGCAGCTTGCCATGCTGGCCAAACAGGAAATGAGATTCAAAAGTTTGCAGTTCTTTTCCTGTCTACCTGGCCAGTGCGTTTGAGTTGGGAGTGCTGTCCAGAGCAGTCACAATGGAGCACTCTGGGATAGCTCCCGGCGGCCAATACCATCGAATTGTGTCCACAGTACCCCAAATTCAACCCGGCAAGGCCGATTTAAGCGCTAATCCACTTGTCAGGGGTGGAGTAAGGAAATCGATTTTAAGAGCCCTTTAAGTTGAAATAAAGGGCTTCATCGTGTGGACGGGTGCAGGTTTACATCGATTTAGCACTGCTAAATTCGACCTAAAGTCCTAGTGTAGACCAGGGCTTAGGATCTGGCATCTCGGAAATGCTGTCACTTCTGTGATGAAGCCCAATTTCCAGGCAAATCCTTGGCATCCAGCACACCATCAAAGGAAGGGGAAACTTTGGAAGAGAACACTGGGACAAACCCCTATGGGTGTCCTTTGTGCCATGAGCACCATCATGCTGCAAGGTTGTTTCCACTGTGAGGAGAAGTGGATCCTAGGAGTTAGGCCCGTCCGTGGTACAATCCTGTTTATTTACAACAAAAGCACACAGAGTCCTGTTTCCCTGGACATCGCAGAAACAAACAGCAACAGGCACTTTCCTTGCTCAGAAATCCCCAAGTCCGCCACTCCAGCAAGCTCTGTACCCCAAAAGCACCATCTCTCGTCTCCTTCTCAAGATCACACTCACAGCTCCTGATGCTGGCTTGCTCTGCCTCCAGCACACACGGTATGCAACCAATCTCCTAGCCCCCATGTCTGCAGCCAGGGAAATCCCTCTGTTCACATGGCTTAGCTCTGACCTGCCATGTGGCTTGGTACCTCAGCTGGTCACAACCCTCCCCAGCCCCTAGCTGTTTTTACTCCATAACAAGGCTTGATTGCTTCTGTTGAGCCTAGAAGCAAGTCTGGATCCCCTCCCCCTTGGCTTGAAAGAGATCTCTGATTGTCAAGATAGTTAAGTCCCAGGCAGACTCCGAAGAGCTACAAAAGGATCTCACAAAACTGGGTGACTGGGCTACAAAATGGCAGATGAAATTCAATGTTGATAAATGCAAAGTAATGCACATTGGAAAACATAATCCCAACTATACATATAATATGATGGGGTCTAAATTAGCTGTTACCACTCAAGAAAGAGATCTTGAAGTCATTGTGGATAGTTCTCTGAAAACGTCCACTCAATGTGCAGCAGCAGTCAAAAAAGCAAACAGAACATTGGGAATCATCAAGAAAGGGATAGAGAAGACAGAAAATATCATATTGCCTCTATATAAATCCATGGTACGCCCACATCTTGAATACTGAGTGCAGATGTGGTTGCCCCATTTCAAGAAAGATATATTGGAATTGGAAAAGGTTCAGAAAAGAGCAACAAAAATTATTAGGGGTGGCTTCCATATGAGGAGAGATTAAAAAGACTGGGACTTTTCAGCTTTGAAAAAAGACAAATAAGGGGGGGATATGATAGATGTCTATAAAATAATGACTGGTGTGGAGACAGTAAATAAGGAAGTGTTATTTACTCCTTCTTGTAATACACGAACTAGGGGTTACCAAATGTAATCAATAGACAGCAGGTTTAAAACAAACAAAAGGAAGTATTTTTTCACACAACTCACAGTCAGCCTGTGGAACTTCTTGCCAGAGGATGTTGTGAAGGCCAAGACTATAACAGGGTTCAAAAAAGAACTAGATAAGTTCATGGAGGATAGGTCCATCAATGGCTATTAGCCAGGATGGACAGGGATGGTGGCCCTAGCATCTGTTTTCCAGAAGCTGGGAATGGGCAACAGGGGATGGATCACTTGATTACCTGTTCTGTTCATTCCCTCTGGGGCACCTGGCCATTGGCCACTGTTGGAAGACAAGATACTGGGCTAGATGGACCTTGGTCTGACCCAGTATGGCCATTCTTATAGCTTGTGTAGCAAGCTGCCGACTCACCAGCACAGCAACTCCTGCTGGTTAGTCCAGGAATTAGCTCATCCAGCTCAGGAGCGCCTTCCTCTGGCTGGTTTTTCGCCCTTGGTTATCTGCCCTGTTGTCTCCACCATCTCTGGCCCTGTGTCCCTCCCAGTGCCCCTTACCTTGGTGTGCTGTCCCACGGCAGTATCCCCACATAGTGGGTCTGCCATCCCAGGGGAATTCCAAGCCCCTATACCCACCTTGCCTCAGTGGCTACTGCCAGTCACCATCTAGCCCCTTCTCTCAGGGGCAAACCGCAGTCTGAAATGGCTGCTCATCACTGGCAAGGGGTTGGACCTGCTGCCTTTTCTTGGCCTGGCTGCCTCCCTAGTACCTCCTCAGGCCTTTGCTGCAAGGCCTCAGCCTGGGAGGTTGCCAGGCTAGAGCTCTCCAGCTCAGCCTGCCCTTTCCCAGTACTGCTCTGTCCAAGGTACCCCTGTCTCTACAAGGCAGCTAAGTCCTTCTTGCTCCACTGCTGGAGCAAGACTCACTTCCTTTTCCCGAGGAGTCCTTCTTATACTGGCCCATCCGGGCCCCGATTGGCTGCCTCAAGTCCGCCTGTGATTGGCGCCTGGGGACAGCCCTTTCCCAGGGCCGTTTTTAACCCCTTCCAAACTGGAGCAGGGTGACCGCCCCGCTACACCCCCCTCCCCTCAAAATGCCAAGGCCGGGGATGGGGGGGTCCTCTAGCATGTGAGACCTAGAGATGTCCCACCAGTTGCAGTCGCTTCTCTTCACTTTCCTTCAACTTCAGGCCCGGTCTTCCTTTTCCTTGTTGGCTTTCTGCAGCTCCACCTCCGCTGGGCCTGTTCTGCTGCTGTCAGCCACGTACATAGGCTAATGTCCCCCGGACCCTCTAACATCAGGGTCTGGGTTCCCATCATAGCCTGCTCCCTCACAGCCTGGGTTCCGACCTCTTGCTGGGCCTACTCTGTCTCAGTGCCCTTTTCTGCCACCTCACACTGGTGACTCTCGGGCAGGTCTACTGCCTTCACTGCGGTGTTGACCACACTCATCTTTGCCCCTTCTGGGTCCCCAGGCACCTCCTTCTTTGGCCGCCCTCCACTGAGGGGGCAGTGCCTCTTACTATGACCCCACTTGTGGCAGCCAAAGCAGAGTCCATGCTCCTCTGCTGCCTTAGGCCTCTCATAGTCTGTGTTGGGTCCCTGCTTCTCGCTGGGGCTCAACTGGACCCTCCACCTTGGGCCTAGGCACTCCCACTGCAGGTGTCCACGTTGCCCACAGGCCCAACATATCCACCGCCCCCTGGGTTTCCTCACCCAATGGGCCTTCCCAGGGCCTTGTCCCTTCCCTTGCTCTGGGTGAGGCTCTTTGCCCCCATCCCAGTAGGGACAATCCCTCCTTAAATGTCCACACCTTCTGCAGGTGTAACAAGCCCTGTACTCTGCCACTGGCCTCCTGGCCCTGGCGCAGTGCCTCTCCCACCATTCTCTGTGATCTCTCCTGGATTCCTTCCTCAGGAGTCTTACAAGCAGCTGCCCCATCTGTTCCTGCAGGGCCCAATACATCTCCTGTTGTCCCTTCTGGCTCTCCTGGATCACCTGTAGCAGGGTCTCTAGTCTTCCCCACTGCTCACCAGTCCCCTTTTGCTGGGGCACCGATGCTGGAGTCCAGCCAGGGACAGCATAAGAGCCCTCTGCAAAAAAAGGATGAAGGATTGAGTCATCTCTGTCAGGCTTTGAAACTATCATTTCAGAAAGTCTAGGGCCTGCTTGTTTCTCACTCCAGTGGGGCAAAGAGGTCATAAAAGTGGGAGAAATGACTCCCTGAACTGGCTTAGAGCTGGCAGAATGGGTCTATAGGGCCCCCTGGCATAGGGGACACAATGAGTGTAGCCACAGAGCACCCGTGCTCCACATTCTTTGTTTCCATATTCAAGGGGTTGGATGGGCCCTTGGCAGTTCATGGAATACAGGGAGCAGAAGGGTGGTTTAAATAGCCAGCACTGAGTGCAGGAAAGGAAGTGCTGAAAATCAAATCAAGCCTTATGTATTTCAAAGATGATGCACTAAACTCTATGTCCTGATTCTGCTCTGACTTACATACTTGTAAGTAAGGAACACCTCCATCTAAGTTAATGGAGTTACCTCTGTTTAAAGCTGGTGTGAGATCAGAAGTGGGCCTATAATGAGCTAAAGGAAGTGACCCCAGTGCAGCTTCACGGAAAGCAGTGGAGTTACAGCAGGACTGAACTAGGTGCAAGTGCTCTGTACTGCTCCATTCATAGTCTGGCTAAAAACCACCAAGTGGCAATTGAAAACAATGTGTTTTCAACTGAATCAGTTTTGGAGGTCGGGAAATAGAACCAGCTTCCAGCGATGCTAAGGTCCATCTCTTCCTGATTTCTTGCTCTGCGATTTAGCACAGGGATCTAACCCAGGAGAAAAAAATATCCCTGCAGTCAAGAGATTGAGACCATCTTGTAAAAATCCTTATTAAAATCCCACTGCACCCAATTGTGAAAGATAGCTTTTAATTAAAGAGTGCAAACATTTATCCAAGTCTATAGGAAGATGCTTCAATCACTGAGATGTGCCAACCAGAAATATAGTGGGGCTCTTCCAGAGGGGGGAACCTTTTCATCCCTCAGTGTTAGCTGGCAGGGAACATCTTACTTTAAATGGGCAACTTTGTAAATTTCTTGAGCGTGGTTTCTTCCATTACAAAATGGGAATCTTTTAACAGCTCACCCAGGCAGCAAAATTCTCCCATTCCATCTACTGCATTAGGAACCTGGAGCCTGCACCAATCTGACTCAGTGGAGAAGGAGGGAGCGAGAGAAAAGAAAATATAGATGGGGCAAAGTGTATCTCTACTTTTTAATACTAAATTATTTACAGTAAGTAAAATTGTGTGTGTCAATTGTGAAAAGAGTCCAATTTGTTTGATTTACATTGCAGGGGGGGTGCCCTAGGGTAGGGGGTGTTTAACTATCTCCTCTAATGTAATTGCCTATGGCGGCCTGTTAAATATTTTATGGGCTGCCTGGGCAAAGTGAGGAAGCCTCGTCTGATATGCTCATGCAACCCTTTCAGTGTATCAAATGTATTTGCTCATGTAGCCAGAGATTACCTGAGACCTAGCACTAGGAATTGTCATTTCGAGCCCACATGGACTGCAAAAGCGCTTGTCACAGCTCATCTTTGGAAAGCTGGGCATGCCTAATTTCTATGGGAAAGTGCTTCCCATTGGGAAATATGGTCTATTCCCTGGCCTCGGTGTTTCCATTAGAAACTCATGTTCTTTCTCCCTCTCCATAGGCACCTTTGTACAGAAACACAGGCAGGGTAAACATGTATTTCTCAAAGCTGATTGAAGGAGTGTGTATATGTCTGTACAAGGGAGCATGCTGCAGTGCAGGTACACTGGCAGAGCCATGGAGGGCCCAGAACTTGATAAGGGTGTCACAGCTGATCAAGACTGTGTGCACTGGCAGAGGTATGTGGGAGGCAAGGACTAGAAATGCAGGTAATATTACAAGGTCAGTGCACTAGTAGAGCAGTGTGGGGAAGCCTGCACAACACCTGGCTATGGTCTTTCTGACTCTAGCCATTGTTACCAGCTCCTCCTTCCATACGTATGAAATTTACCCACAACAAGCACTGAGAGAGCACCTTTCACCCAGGAACTCAATGTACTTTACAAAGAGGTAGGTGACTGTTGAACTGTAAAGCAGAGAGTAATTAAGTAACTTGCCTTTGATAGACACTTGGTGGCCCAACTGGCTATAGAACCTGTGTCTCCGCATTCGCAGACATGCTATGATCACCAAACCATGCTTCCTCTAAGAGATTCAGCAGAAATGAACATGTGAACCGAGGCTCCCAAGGTGAAATCCTGGCCCCACTGAAATCAATGGCAAAATGTCCCTTGATGTTACAGGGGTCAGGATTTCACCCGCAGCCATTAAGGATCTGCCCATCTCCCAAGAGATCATTTCCCCATTCTGTGCTATGCTCTGGGAGGGTACAAAGCCCTGATATTAGGACTCAGCCACTTCAGATTGGAACAGCCCAGTGGCTGTCATGGTTCTGTGCTCCAAGAGCAGCTACATATTTCCAGATGTTTTTGTTTTATATTAAAGAAAATATTAACAGGAAAGAACCAATGTAAAGTCTCCAGGAGAGAACACAGTGTGTGTGTTTGTGACAGGGTCTATCTGGTCTTCTCTGGCCCCCGTGGGAGGCATCAACACCCTGATGCTCCCTGCCCAAGGAAAATCTAGTCAGACCAGGCAACCAACAAGGCAGTCCTCCAGAAGGCTAGAAGGACCAGGAGGAAATACTGACCAATCAAGAATTAGCAGGCCTCTTAAGAAGGCTTTCAGGTTTTTGTTCAGGGGCAGAGCTGGATGAGCTTGGTATAGAGGAGGAGCTCCTAAGGGAGAACCCAGGCCAAGGCCTAAGCACTGCAACTAGGCACTTGCATTAGAAGGGGTTTTCCCCATTTTCTTTGAAAGGCTCAGACAACTGAGTCCAGAGCTGCTATTTTGATATTTGATAGTTTAGAGACTGATGCCAAGCTTACAGAGGACTGAGGTGGGGAGCCTCTGCAGTACCATGTGTGGCCCTGAAGGGAGTGCTTTTTTTTTTTTAAAGCAGAAAAGAATTTTATTTGCATAACACTTACAAAGAATCACCAAAAAGAAAAAAACACAACTATGCAACAAAACAAAAGCAAACGCAAGGTATAACTCAGCAACCTTCAGGAGGGAGAAGTGTTCAGGCTAGCCTGGGCCCAGAGCAGGGGGGCTTCCTCGACACTCATGTTCTTCCACCCTCCTGAGTTACCGGTGGCCTAGAGCGGGGCGACTTCCTCGACACTCATGGTCTTCCATCCCCTCAAGTTACATAGTGCCACGCCCAGCGTCACCGATTATTCCTCTCCTGAGAGTGCCCGACAAGATGGGCATGGCTGCGGGGTGGGCAGTTGGGGAGGGGACGAACACCCACGTGTGATAGGACCCCTCCTAGGTGATGGTGATGATGGTATCCACAGCGGCAATGGCTGGGGCTGGGGTCTCTCGCTCTTCCCCTCAATCAAAGGGTCAGACGGAGGGAACCGGACGGGGTCACCGAGCAGAGAACTTTGGACAGCGCCCACTGCTCCTCGAAGGCGTCAAGGGAGTCAGTGGACGCCACCCAGAGGAACTCTGCCCGGATACGTGAATGTACTGAGGATCGGAAAACGGCCCTACAGTCGCAGGACGCTTCATTGGCCAACCTCCTCTCTCTGGTTTTATAGATGGATGTTTTAGCTAGGGCTAGGAGGAGGTTAACCAGGAGATCCTGTGACTTTGTGGGACCACGGATGGGGAGTGTGTAAATAAAAAGGTGAGGGGAAAAGTGCAGCCAAAAGTGTAATAAAATATTTGTGAGGAGCCAGAAAAGGGGTTGCAGCCGGCACACTCTAAATATACGTGTGCCAGGGTTTCCCTCACATTGCAAAAAGGGCAAGTATCCGGGATGGGGGTGAACTGCGTCAAAAACACGCCCGTGCTCACAGCTCCGTGAAGGAGCCGCCAACTAATGTCCCCGACGGGCCTCGGGACCAAGGTGGAATACAGGCTGGCCCACCTGAAGGGAGTGCTGCAGAGCAGGCCTGCCTCCCATAGTGTTTCCTGTGTAACATGCTGCAGCAACTCTGAACAAAGGAGAGTCTGTCATAGATCAGGTGTGGAATTCTTAGAAATTTAAAGGTGCAGGACACAGAAAGCAAATGAACCACAGTGGGAAAGCGAGACGAAAAAGTGAAATACATGTGTTCTTCTCAGTTCTCAACTGGCACAGCTACACATCTGCCTGATCAGAGAACTGTCCATCAAAGTCTATATACCAAAGAACTGGAGACTCTACTAGGTCAGGAATGTCGCAGCCTGATTCTCCTTGTCTCCTTCGTGTCTTCCCAAGTAGACACACAACAGCTCACTAGGTGATAACACTGCTGATTTCTCTGAGTGATCCAGTAGTGATCCAGCTTCCTTGTAGATCAACCTTCACTTCAGGAATCAGCAAGGAATTAGTAGCTGGGTTTCCTCAGCTACCCAGTGCTGCATTAGGGACATCAGGATCCAGCACTAACCACTATTATCTGTAGCTACAGGAAAACACAATATAATAACATGAAAGATTCTTTCCAGCCTTTAGTGTGAAGTTTTACCTAATGGTAATGGTGCATCCCACAAAGTCACTTTGGTACCTTTTGCTCTTTCTTTCTTTGCTAATTTCCTCAGTCTGCCAACAAGGCCATCGCTTGTGGTGGATTTTTGGAGTAGGTATGTCTGTTAAGTAAGAATTTGATGTGAAACACCTGCCCCTCCCCCCCCCCCCCCCCCCCGTTTGTTACCTGTAAGCCATCAAGCAGACATTAATGGCAATAGCTTCCAGTCACTACTGATCAGCAGCCTGCGATAAAAAGAAGACCCTCCGTCAGTGATCAATAACCAGATCTCCATCCAAAGAAGGCCCCAGTCTATTATCATTTCACTTGCATACAAAAACAATGATGCAAACTCTTTTAAAACTATTACACATTTATCCAGTCATCATACTTGTTTTGCTTAAGCACAGGTATAAGGACTATAGGGTTTGGTACATAGTATTTCAGCTGTCTCTGTAGAATGCTGTTAGAAAGAAAGGAAGGAAGTTATCTTTCGGCAGTAAATGCTATCTCCTTGTTCTAAGAGCTTGTCTGAGCCACTTTGCTGGCCCATGGTGTCACCAGCTGAGGGCTGGGGTTTGGGGGTCGAGGTGCAGGGGTTAGAGATTATCATAGAATCATAGAATCATAGAATATCGGGTTGGAAGGGACCTCAGGAGGTCATCTAGTCCAACCCCCTGCTCAAAGCAGGACCAATTCCCCCATTAAATCATCCCAGCCAGGGCTTTGTCAAGCCTGACCTTTAAAACTTCTAAGGAAGGAGATTCTACCACCTCCCTAGGTAACACATTCCAGTGTTTCACCACCCTCTTGGTGAAAAAGTTTTTCCTAATATCCAACCTAAACCTCCCCCACTACAACTTGAAACCATTACTCCTTGTCCTGTCCTCTTCTACCACTGAGAATAGTCTAGAACCATCCTCTCTGGAACCACCTCTCAGGTAGTTGAAAGCAGCTATCAAATCCCCTCTCATTCTTCTCTTCTGCAGACTAAACAATCCCAGTTCCCTCAGCCTCTCCTCATAAGTCATGTGTTCCAGACCCCTAATCATTTTTGTTGCCCTTCGCTGGACTCTCTCCAGTTTATCCACATCCTTCTTGTAGTGTGGAGCCCAAAACTGGACACAGTACTCCAGATGAGGCCTCACCAATGTCGAATAGAGGGGAACGATCACGTCCCTCGATCTGCTCGCTATGCCCCTACTTATACATCCCAAAATGCCATTGGCCTTCTTGGCAACAAGGGCACATGCTGACTCATATCCAGCTTCTCGTCCACTGTCACCCCTAGGTCCTTTTCCGCAGAACTGCTGCCTAGCCATTCGGTCCCTAGTCTGTAGCTGTGCATTGGGTTCTTCCGTCCTAAGTGCAGGACCCTGCACTTATCCTTATTGAACCTCATCAGATTTCTTTTGGCCCAATCCTCCAATTTGTCTAGGGCCCTCTGTATCCTATCCCTGCCCACAGCGTATCCTCCCAGTTTAGTATCATCCGCAAATTTGCTGAGAGTGCAATCCACACCATCCTCCAGATCATTTATGAAGATATTGAACAAAACCGGCCCCAGGACCGACCCCTGGGGCACTCCACTTGACACCAGCTGCCAACTAGACATGGAGATTGCAGCTGTTGAGACAGGTATCCCCTTGTGCAGCCCTGATCAGCCCTCCCTGTTGCCCCTTTGTTCTGGGATTGAGACGTAGTACCCACAGAAAAAGATCAAAGACCACTGTGCACCAGCAGTTCAAACGTCACAGCTGTAATGTGAGCTGAGCCTTCTGAATGGGGATACTGGAGCGAGTAATACAAGAGTGGAGGGAAGGGCCTGCAGTGAGTGGAAAAGCTCCATTGTCAGGTTAGGCTGCTCCCCTATTTATCACCATTTGCAGTGACGATGGCAAACACATGGAAACCTTTGGAACAAGTGGCCAACCTGCATCAGACACTTCCCTGCACGCCGGCAGGCCCTCTGCCGTACTGATCCCAGGATGCAATCATTGACTGAAGCTGTCACAGGTTGTATCTGGTGGAAACCTGGCAAGAAATGCCCACTCTCTAGCGGCACCTTACCACCACCTAGGGTGACCAGATGTCCTGATTTTATAGGGTCAGTCCAGATTTTTGAGTCTTTTTCTTATATAGACTCCTATTACCCCCCACCCCCGTCCTGATTTTTCACATTTGCTGTCTGGTCACCCTACCACCACCAGTAGTTGTACTGCTAGAGGCCCCTGCTGAACTTGGGCTGTGATGTGCCAGGCACTGTACATACACCTAGTGAGAGAGAGCCCTGCACTGTAGAACCTACAGAGATAGACAAACCAAGGGTAGGGAAAAGGAGGAGTATTACCCCATTTCACAGATGGGGAACCGAGGCACAGTGACTTATCCCAGGGCACACAGGGAGTCTGTGAAGGAGCTGGGAATTGAAACCAGACTTGCAGTGCCCCACTCTAGTGCTTGAACCACTTGCTTTCTCTCAGGCTGGTCCAGCAGTATGAAGCAGCCAGAAGCCAGCTTACCTGGTTCCCTGAAGATTCCCCTTGTGTAGAAGGAATCAGTCATGGCATAGAGCCAGTGGGTTCTGGGACATCCCCTCCCCCAACCCATGACACAGGCATCCCTGTATCCACTGATCTACAGCTGACACTCGGGCTAGGGGCAGATGGTCATAACTTAGAACAGCTTTGAGGCCAACCCCACAGAGAGGAACTGCTGAAGTGGTGTGGAACCACCTTTGCCACCCACCCACCACCCCTCTGCAGCGTTACTGAATGCATTTTGGTTCCAGTTGAGGTTCACACCCCCATGCAATCTCTAGAGGATGTTTATAAGAGTTCCAGAAAGTATCCCAGGCTTGATGGAGAGACATAGGGTCCAACCTGTCCCTAGCATATGCAGATACAGCATTTTCATTTTTACTGGCATACCTGAGGGCAGATTTGGGCATGGGACACCCATGGAAATGTAGCAACAGTGAGGAAGGGATTGCATGAGTGTTAGGTAACTCCCTCCTCCCCATGGGTCTACTCTCTGTTAATAGTAGGGCCTATGGGTCTTACTGCCCATGGCATGGTTTCCACTGACACTGGCACCAAGTGGTAAGGGATCAGCCAATGCACCCCAAGAGCAGGGCTGGTGGGGTAGGTGGGTTCTGCTTTTGAAGCCCCCTCAGCGCATGGTTTGCAATTACTGTCACCATTGTCATAATTCTGAGAGGAGAGTTCAGGAAATGTCACTGTTTTATTCAACTAGTGAAGAAAGGAGGGAAATGGATGAAGCTGAACATACATTAATGAGCTCTGCCCCATTAGATCCAGCTCCAGTAATGAACAGCAACAGACATCTACCAACAGCTTGACTCATGGCTTAGGCAGGAAAGCCAAGCCAATCAGCTCTGCTGGAGTCCAACCAGCTCCTCCCCAACATTGTGAGTTCATTTTGGCAGACAAAGGGTTAACTCCTCTTAGATGTTTGCTCTGGGCGCACACCCCTTGAGCCCAGGCAGAGAGAAGAGGAGTTTGGGTGCAGGTTCAAGTCTGCCAATGGTAGTAGTCAAGTTCACAGCACACCTTGACCTCACACATCTCTGGCATTGGGCTCCTCTAAACAAGATGTTTCTATCCTGGGATCATCTGCAGCACATGAGATTCTGGGGTGGGGGGCAGTTTCTGCATGCTGGGAACTTTGTTACCTCTCTAAGAATCCTCCAGGGCAACACTTACACTAGCTAGGAATTCCTGGAGGACAGAAAATATCACGTAACCAGGGCTCATAGTTAATATTTAACAAGGGGAAGATGCTTTCACCTCTCTTGTCTTCTCATACATATTAAACTATGGCATCTATTTCAGCAGGCAAAATCATGCTCCTCTCATCACTTCTCTCCTGGGCTTTCTCAATTCTAGCACCGGGGAGAAAACAATCCCTCTGGAAATGAGCTGAAGAGGCTGTTTGGCACTGGGAGCCACATACACTGTGGAAAAGCCACTGCCAAGCAAGCAGAGGCCCAGTAAAGCCTTGGAAGAAGTAAAGAGTGAGATGGGGATCTGGGTGGGGCAGGGGTATGAAGCAACCTGTACCAGCTGACATCTAGTCCTTTAGCTGGTTTGGGTTCAGCAGATGAACCGTGGCGATGCTGCAGTGCTGCATCCTGACATAATGATGCTGATGAAGGTGAGTGCTGTTACGTCAGCTCAGAAGAGCCCTGCTTACTCGAGCCCCATCCTTGGAGGGCCAGAGCAATGTAAGCTCACCCGCAGTTGTAGAAGTTACATTTCTCCTGGTCCGCCTTCTCCAAGACTTTCCCTCAGACTGATTGGTGCCAGAAGTGGAAGGCATAGCCCCAACTTGTAAGTTACGGCTTGGAGAGGCATGGCAGTGCAGTGTGTAGACTTTTACAGGCTGGTGAAGAAGCCAATCCATGGAATGCCAGCAAGAGCTGTGCGGTGTAAGGAGAAAGCAACCCACTCTCAAAAGGGAGTGTTGAAGGAGCTGCCTAGGTGAAGGAAGGTTATTTTGCTCCCAGAATAGGGATCTGAAGGAACAGGTCTTTCTGTCTTTCCCTGGAACGTTGGGAATGTTTGCCCTAATATGCCCATGTCATTTTCCTAGCGGATTCTTGCCATCTCCCTGGGCTCCTTCAGAATGTTACAGAATACAGACCTCTCCAGAACACATGAGCCTGCCTTCTTTGAGTCGTCTTGTGACTTTCTCTCTCTCTCTCTCTCTCTCTCTCTCTCTCTCTCTCTCTGCAAACTGCACCTTCACTTTATCTCTTTTACAAAAAATATCTCTATTAATATCCCGTTGTCTTCCTCTATGCCCATTATTCTCCTGATGGCCCAAATTTCCAGTTATCTCCTCTCCAAATTTAAACAATTGCTTCCCCCTGCCTATCTCTCCCCCCCACCCCCCAACACCTTTCCGAGACATGATGTCACAAATGACCTATATTCTCCTTCCTCCTTAATGGCTGGCGCCTGGGCTATTAGATCCCAGCTGCTCAGCTCTGATTGGCTGACAGCCAGTCCCAGCCTCACAAGTAACCACTATGTGCTGTAAATGGCCATTCAACAGGAGAAGGGGAAACTCCGGCACTAAAAATAAGACTTAGAGGAATGGAAGAGGAAGAAAGGAAAGAGATGATGCTGTAGAAAATGGATCTCACTCCCCTCCTGTCCAAGGGATGTTTGCAGAGAGACGAGGCAGGGGAGTAATAAAATAATTAACAGCATTGACCAAATTAAAGGGACTGAGTGGAATTATTGCAAACTTCTCTGTTCCACCTCCCATCAGAGGCAAGGAAAGGATCAGGAGATCCTGTAACACAAGCAGTAAGATAACAGTGCATTTGCCACTCCTGTGACCATTCCCCAATCAGATGGCTCCCAAATCATTGTGGGTCACTATGCAATACTCTAGACACTTCTTTCTCTGCTTCTGCCCTGGGGAACGTCTCCTCCAAGATATTATTAGTCCTATTTTAATAGTCACTTTGGGTGTCTGGAGAGCTCCTCCTGGGGGATGTGATCCTTTTAGAGCCAAGTCACTGGCACAAATCAACACAGAGGCAACAATGAGTAAAAGTTTTTTCGTTTTTTTTTACTGTTCAGTGGCTTTTGTGAAACAAGTGGCTGGATGGTCTCAGTCAACTTCCTAGCAGGCAGGTCTCACCTCTACTGTTGGCACTGATTGGCACTCTTGGCAGACAGGCCATCGATTGATTAGTTTATGGAGAATGAATCCCTCCAGCTCCTTTAAGGTCCATCCTGGGCATTGGTGAGACCCATTGGCAGGGAAGAGCATGGAGGAAACTTACATTATTGTTGTCATGCTGTACCTGTTCTGTGGGTAAAAAGAGAATGCGGCAGTCCAGTACCTTCCACCAGCCATGATATTCTATGAGATTTTCATTGCAGGTCCAGTGGATTCCTGTCCAAGTGGCTGGCTTCTGCTGCTCTGGCCTGATAATCTGCAAAATTGATGCTTTATGTTATAGCCAACCAGCAGCAGTGGGTCAGCCAGGCAAACAACAGAGCTGCAGCATCCCAGGCCTCTAAGAGGAGCAGATGAGAGGGAAGCTGAAAGATGCCCTGGATTTACCTTGGGACCTTGTGTGACTCACATGGAAATGCCACTGTTCCCCAGTGATTACAGGTACATTAATGTCACAGGGAAGACTGGTATGCACAGCTGCTTCCCACCAGGGCAAAGCACATGGACTCTTCTTCTCTTGCTGCTGCTGCCACCAGTTCCTTGTGCATAGCCATACTGAATCAGCACCTTGGATAGTCCTGCCTCCTGGCACCTGCATTAAGGGATGTTCTACCTCTGGCAGGCACTGAGGGGGGCTACACAGGCATTTGTATAATGTGGAGAAGAGGAGAGAGGGAGGGAAAAGGGGTGGGACACAAGAA
Organism: Chelonia mydas; assembly: GCF_015237465.2. Taxonomy (NCBI): domain Eukaryota; kingdom Metazoa; phylum Chordata; order Testudines; family Cheloniidae; genus Chelonia; species Chelonia mydas. The sequence goes on from NC_057855.1 coordinate 56,698,475, forward strand.
AAGCAGGAAATAGAGGTCTCTTCCCTTCTTTAATATTCCAGCCCCAGGAACCCCTCACTCATCTCCCAGTGAGCCTCACTCCCACTGTGCCTTCCTAGTCTAGGCCTGAGCCTCCTATGCTGCACTGTAAAATAGACGCCAGTCCTGAGCTACAACACCCCCAGTTATCCCAGAGCTCGGATCCCCACCCAGCTCTACCAATGCAGCCTCACAACATCCCCTGCCATTCCAGCCCTGAACCTTTAACTCTACCAGTGCACCCCCACCCTGACCTGTGACCCTCATTCCCATTGCCAGCCTGAGACTTTCAGAGCAGATAGTTCAAGATTAAAGGCCTAATCCTTTAATTTGTGTTTATGTGATTTCACTCTGGGTGTAAGGGCTGCAGCAAGGAGCCCCTAGGGCCCAGGCCTGGACTCCTGACTCATTCAGACAAAAATACCATTTACTTTGATGGGAGTTTTTCCTGAGTGGGGAGTTTGGGTCTGTGTCCCAAGTTCTAGTGTTGTGGCATCGAGAAAGGTCCACAAGTGATCCTGGGAGTACACCGACCCAATTTCACTTCACAACCCAGCCAGATTTTAAAGAAGCATCCAGAGCAGACAAAGCTCCTGGAATCAACTTCCCCCTCCCACACCCTTTTGAAAAATACCAACTCTAATAGTAAAAACAATGAGGAGTCCTTGTGGCACCTTAGAGACTAACAAATTTATTTGGGCATAAGCTTTCGTGGGCTAAAACCCACTTCATCAGATGCATGGAGTGGAAAACACAGAGGTAGGTATAAATACACAGCACACGAAAAGATGGGAGTTGCCTTACCAAGTGGGGGGGGGTCAGTGCTAACGAGCCAATTCAATTAAGGTGGAAGTGGGCTATTCTCAACAGTTGATGAGAAGGGGTGAATATCATGGGAGGAAAAATCACTTTTGTAATGCTAATGAGGCCAATGTGATATATGCCATCATTGCCAGCAATGCCCTCTGCCATGTACATTGGCCAAACAGGACAGTCTCTACGCAAAAGAATAAATGGACACAAATCAGACATCAAGAATTATAACATTCAAAAACCAATAGGAGAACACTTTAATCTCCCTGGATACTCAATAACAGACTTAAAAGTGGCAATTCTTCAACAAAAAACCTTCAGAAACAGACTCCAATAAGAAAATGCAGAACTGGAATTAATTTGCAAACTGGACACCATCAAATTAGGCTTGAATAAAGACTGGGAGTGGATGGGTCACTACAAAAACTAATTTCCCCCTGCTAATACACACATCTTCTTGTCAACTGTTTTAAATGGGTCACCTTGATTACATTGGCCTCATTAGCACTACAAAAGTGATTTTTCCTCCTGTGGTATTCACCCCTTCTCGTCAACTGTTGAGAATAGCCCACTTCCACCTTAATTGAATTGGCTCATTAGCACTGACCCCCGACTTGGTAAGGCAACTCCCATCTTTTCATGTGCTGTTGTATTTATACCTGCCTCTTTATTTTCTGCTCCATGCATCTGATGAAGTGGGTTTTAGCCCACGAAAGCTTAAGTCCAAATAAATTTGCTATTCTCTAAGGTTCCACAAGGACTCCTTGTTGTTTTTGCTGTTACAGACTAACACAGCTACCACTCTGAAACTTTAATTGGGTTTCATTCCAGTTTATTTAATGAAGTTATTACTGTAAATTTTTCCAATTAGTGTAATAATTACAAAGGAAGAAAGAAAGAAAGAAAGAAAGAAAGAAAGAAAGAAAGAAAGAAAGAAAGAAAGAAAGAACAGGAAGCAAATGAAGAGAAAAAGGGCAAGGAAAAACAGAGAAAGAAAGAAAGTCTTGGTTTTCTGAGTAAGAAGCAAAATTATCTTGATTTCTGGTTGAATAATTCATGTTTGCCATGGGCCATGTATTCCTGAGCTTGGGTGTCAAGTATTTATTGAATATACCTCTTGACAGGGCACTTGTGTGATAGTCTGCCATCTGCAGTGTGTTAAAAAAAAACCCACAACAAATGTAAAAGAGGAAAAAAAGTGAACGCCGAGATGACGGCTTCCTCTACCTCAGTTTGAGAATAATTGGTAAAAATGATGCCCCCTCCTTTTTAAAAAGAGTTTGTTTCTCTCTGTTCCCTCCCTCTAGGCTGGGAAACTCATCTGTAATGTGTGGACATGGTGGGGAAACTTACAATGGCCAGTTAAGATGATGAGTGAATCCACAGGGCCAAATTCAGGGGTGTTTCTAGGAATTTTCGCAATGCTGCTGCAGTTGTATGAGCTCTTCATGGTGGGAGGTGGAAATTCTCTCCTAGAGGCGTGAATAATAATAATTAATAAAATAAAATAATAATGCCTATTTCTTATATAGTACTCTTCATCAGTAGATCTCAAAGCTCTTCTCAATCTTTTAATGTATTGAGCCTCACAACAATGCTGGGAGGTAGGCAAGCGTTATTATCCCCATGTAACAGATGGGGAACTGAGGCAAAGAGAGGGAAAGTGGTTTGGCTAAGGTCACATAGGAAGTCCATGACAGAGCAGGAAACTGAATCCGGGTCTTCTGCATACTTGGTCCATGCCCTAACCACAGGACCCGGCTCCCACTCTTTAATGTTTTTTCAAGGTCTAGATCCCTAACTCTTTAGAGATGGGTCCAAACCCATGTCCAGACAACCCTGAACCTTGGGGAAGTTCCAATCCAAAACCTAATCATGGCCTAAGCCCACTGAATGCAAGGGCTGGTTCAGCCCCACTGCTGGAGGGCAGCATAGTCCATGCTAGAGGCCTGTGGATGAAGGCCACTCATTGCCTATCAGGGCCAGGGGTGAAAGTAAGTTAAAGGACTTACTGATACGCCGGAGTCCTGAGCAGGTGGGTGGGGCTTCAAGCGGAAGGGGCTCCAGCTGCGGTAGCGGTGGCTGGGAGCCCCGGGCCCTTTAAATCGCCACCAGAGCCCCAGGGCTCCCAGCCACCGTCGCTACCCTGGGGCTCCAACTGCAATTTAAAGGGCCCATGGCTCCAGCCACCACTACCGCAGTGGAGCCCTGGGCCCTTTAAATTGCCGCCCAAGCCCTGAGGCTCTCGGCTGCCACCGCTACCCCAGGGCTACAGCAGTGGGGCTCTGGCGGCAATTTAAAGGGCCCGGGGCTCCAGCCACTGCTGCTACCTGGGGGCTCAAGCATTGGGGCTCTGGCGGCAATGTAAAGGCTACCAAGAGCCCCAGGCCCTTTAAATCACAGGCCTGGGGAAGCCGGTACAGTCAGCGGTGTACTGTACTGGACCGGACCGGCTTACTTTCACCTCTGGTCAGGGCATGTCTACACTGCATTCACAGGGTGTGACTGCAGCATGTGTACACATACCTGAGCCAGCTTTACTCTTGTGAGCTTTGGGGCTGGAGCAGTGAAGCCACAGCAGCACGGCCTTCACTGTGGGCTAGCCGCCCAAGTGATTACCTAGAGTTGTACAGCCCGCGCTGAAGCCCACGCTGTGGTGGCTTCATTGGTCTGGTGCCCGAAGGAGCTATATTAAAGCTAGCTCAGCTACGTCTACATGAACTGCAGTCACATCCCATCAGGGGATCTGATGACAGTCTTCAAATTGGTTACCAGATGGTCTAAAGAGGACAGTTATCAATTGTTCACTGAAGGTAGGACAAGAAACCATGGGCTTAAGTTAGATATTAGGAAAATCTTTCTAATGCTAGGGAAAGTTAAGCTCTGAAACAGGTTTCCAAGGGAGGTTGTGGAATTCCCATCATTGGAGGTTTCTAAGAGCAGGCTGGACAAACACATGTCAGGGCTGGTCTAGATTTGCTTGGTCCGGCTGGACTAAATGATTTACCAAGATCCCTTCCCATGCTACATTTCTGTGAGTCTATGATCACAGTGTAGAGATTCGCTCACCAATAGGCCTGGCTGGGAAATGACTAACTGAAAACACAGTTTTCCACCTGAAAAAAATAATATCCATGGTCAATTTGTGAGCAGTTTAGTCTGCAGCATCCAGCAATCTCTAGAACCTGAACCCTTGGGAGTGGGTCACATCCCTGGGGAGTTGGAGGCTTTCCAGAGCCGCAAGGAGGGTCCTGTCACTTAGGAGCTAAGTCTGGTTTGGGAATATAGCCAGGGAAGGCTTTTCATCTGGGTCATGTGGGAGGTGGCTGAATGTTTAGGGAGAGACTGACATGTCTACGCAGGGTAATGATTTAAAGCCAAACTGGAAAAGAATGCTTGTGTGGCAGGGCCAACTCCACGGGGAATGTAGGGGAAGTTGGCAGTCCCAGGTCTGTGAAGGGTGGGAAAGACCCTCTGTTACTGGGACTATTTTCCAGGAGAACATGGGGCTGCTTAATGGCCAAATTGCATTGGCTATGATGGCACAAAGCAGCGATGGGGAAATTATGATTCGGGCCCTGAGGGCCTCATCTGAGAGGTCCTGGGCACTTGCCACTTCATGTCAGTGGACATGGAGGGCACTCCGCACTTTGCAGAATTGGGCCCTTTGGGGCTGTTGCTGGGGATTCAGTGAATCTATGTGCTGTTTCTTTCATGGACAGCACATATCCACTGACAGCACCCCGTGGGTACTGAACGAGCAAGAGCAGGAGAGACACCCTGGACTCTACAGACAGGGTCAGAGAGCAGGAGCAGAGCCAGGCATATGGAATGAGTAGGAGGGTGGCCACTGGAGCTCAGGAAGGGGTAGAAAGGATCAGGGATCTGTGATGGGGTCACCAGGAGGGCACATGATGTCTGTGATGGGTTATGTCACAGAGACCCCTTTGGGACTGTCATCTGATGTACTGAAATTACCTCTGAGCCCGTTTTCCCTGCCAACTTGGGACTTCCAGAACCCTGTCTTGTTGAGCCAGACATGCTAGCCTGTTGCAACACAGACCCAGAGTCTCATCCACGCCCCCAAAGCTGCAGACTTAACTGAAAAAAGCTCAGCAGGTTACCTGTCTCCAGCACCCAGACGCCCAGTTCCCAATGGGATCCAAACCCCAAATAAATCCATTTTACCCTGTATAAAGCATATACGGGGTAAATTCATAAATTGTCCGCCCTCTATAAGACTGATAGAGAGATATGCACAGCTGTTTGCTCCCCCAGGTGTTCATCACTTACTCTGGGTTTATTAATAAACAAAAGTAATTTTATTAAGTATAAAAAGTAGGATTTAAGTGGTTTCAAGTAATAACAGACAGAACAAAGTAAGTCACCAAGCAAAATAAAATAAAACACGCAAGTCTAAGCCTAATATATTTAAGAAACTGAATAAAGGTAAATCTCACCCTCAGAGATGTTCCAATAAGCTTCTTTCGCAGACTAGACTCCTTCCTAGTCTGGGCTCAATCCTTCCCCCGGTACAGTCCTTGTTAGTTCCAGCAGACATCTCAGGTGGTAAGCAGGGGTTTTCTTGTGACTGGCAGCCCCATTTGTCCTGCTGCACCCCCTTTTATAGCTTTGGAACAAGGCAGGAATCTTTTGTCTCTGCTTGTCCCCACCCCCACCTCATCAATGGAAAAGTACAAGGATTAAGATGTATTCCAGTATCATGTGACATGGTCACATGTCACTGTAAGACCCTAGTCTTCATTCTTCCTGGGTTGGCCCACATGTACACAGGCTTCCAGGTAAATAAACCATTTACAGCCAATTGTCCTAGTCAATGGGAGTCATCATGATTCTAAATCACCATTAATGGCCCACACTTTGCATAATTACAGTAGGACCTCAGAGTTATACTTCATATTTCTAGCTTCAGATACAAGAATGATACATGCATACAAATAGGAGGAATATATTCAGTAGGTTATAACCTTTTTTATGATACCTTACAAGAGACCTTTTGCATAAAGCATATTCCAGTTACATCATATTCACACTCATAAGCATCTTTCCATAAAACATATGGAGTGCAACATCACAAGGTTGATGTGGATGGGGCCAGGCTGGAATAGATTTTGGAATAAGATCTTCATGGAGGGATTCACATATAACAGAGACTTATCGCTTACCTAGTTTTGGGACTGACTCGGTCACTCGGACATCACCCAGTAAACAAATCCCTTTTCTTGGTTCACTGTGGACAGAAAACTCTGGGGCCTTCCTTTTTCCTTTTTTGCATTGAAAACACAAAACACTCAGCAAAATGATCTCTGATTCCCTTAACATTTCTTGTGAACACAGAACTAAGCTAGCTGTGACCTGGGGGAAGCAAATGACTTGCACATTATAGCCAACTGACAGTTGTGTTTTCACCAATCTCTGTCCATTTTTAGTACATTTCTGGAACAATATGGGCACCCTCTGGTGGCCAAAAATAATACCTGGGACTATTTGTGCTTTTTAAGGCTTAGGGACTGGTTCCCAACCTGAACCATGTTGGTGAGCAGATGTTTCCCTGCAAATCAGAGGAACATCTGGAACTGGGACATGGATTTGTGGTGCTTTCCATCAGTTTCTCAAATTGAGAAAGCTAATCTCTTCCATGGCAGAGACAGCAGGAGGCATTTCAGCCATGACCCCCACACACTAAAATGAGAGAGGAGAGGAAATGCCCATTGAAACCAATGAGAATCCTCCCATTGACATCAATGGGCATTGGATCAAGTGCTTGGAGTTAACAAGCTGCCCAGAAGAGAATGGTGCTAAGAGATTGTGCAGAGTGTCAGAGCCTCTACACCCCTACTGACAGGTTTTAGGGAAAGGAGGGATTTACTCACCTCAGTGGCCCCAGATCCCTAGATGGTTTGATTTTCTAAAGCACCATATGTACTCTAGTCTAAAGGACCCCCTTTTATGTTCTCCCGCATCTCAGCTCCACAGCCAAGCAAGAGGCAGAAAATGCCACCGACACCTTCTACTCTCTTGCTGTATTATTTTCACTCAAGACTCAGTCAATACCAATTGTCTGTCATCTGTGGCAGGGGTGCCCAATCTGCAGCCCATGGGGCGTACATGGCCCACCAGAGTATTTCATAAGGCCCATGGCCTGCTTCAGCACAATATACTAACAGTTGATTCATTAACATTTTGTCGTGATGTTTACATCATTTTAGTTTAGTTTTGTGTTCTTTACTGTTTTTTCGTGTTTTCTATAATTCTGATACATGTTTTATGCACTGATTTCTTTATTTGTTTTTAAATCAACAATTCTGTTCATAGGTTGTTTCTATCTAAATCCATACAAAACAGAATCTGTTTGGCCCACACAAGGCTGTGCTTAGGTTTATGCGACCCTTGTGTGTAATAAGGTTGGGCACCACCAACCTGTGGGATCTTCCATTTTGAACTTCTTTCACATTTGAATGAAATGATCCAGCAAGACAGAAATATAAGCATCACCTACAGATTCAAACTTCAAAGGAGGGTCCCAGTTTCCTTAGGTCTCTGATCCCTGTTCCAGGACGAAGGGTGAGCAGGGGAACTAATAGATCTCCTACATTTATTTTGCCTACCATTATGTAAAGGGGATGACATATATAGGGGTTGTTTCAATATCGTGGGAGGTGCAAAATATTCTAGCACAGGTGAATTTTCATTAAAATATTTTGTGACTTTTTTCACTTGCCCAGGGGTCCCTTTCCAAGTGAAAGTGAATTGGTCCATAGCTAAAATGGGCCTATTTGAAAAGAAAAGAGGGGCCCAAATGCAAACTTCAAAATTCAGAATTCTCTCATTTTTTTCAGTGCAAACAGCCATTTTGTCAAAATTCACAGATACGCGAAATCTTGGGGTGAGATTGCCCCCAGTGAAATGGTGACACTGTACATGAGAAATTTTTACTACTTAGTGAAAGTTCTTTGGGGCTGAAATCATCTTTAGTTATATGTGTGTACAGTGCCTAGCACAATGGGCCTCTCAGACCTACTGCATGTATGAATGAATGAAGAATTGGAGAGGTGTGTACTAAGCATGTGTTACCTTCCACTGTACTTCCAGCCAAGGCTCTTGAAGCACTTCACAAATATTAGTGAATTAACCTTCACCCACACCCTGTGAGATAAGTAGGTATTACTCCTATTTTACACATGGGGAAACCAAGGCACAAAGCAGCCAAGTGACTTGGCCAAGGTCACACATACTATCAGAGCCTGGAACAAAACTCATAACTCTGGACTCACTGCTCTCTGCCTCCTTATTTCTCATGGTCATGAGATTTGGTTCTTCAAGCCATGATGCCATGCTAATGGGTGATGATGCAAAGCAGGATTTGAAGAAGCAGAGGCTGTCATTGCATAGGACAAATATACATAGAAGGCAACTCTGCTAGCCCTGGCTACATGGTTTACACGCACCTCTGAAATGCATCCTTCCCCCAGCATGTTCTGGGATGGGCCTATATCTACCCTGGAACCCTCATTGCAAGAGCTAGGGAAAGAGTATTTGTCTCTACTGCTGAGGAGGGATACACAGTGCAGTTAACTCCTCTAGCTCCCAGTTGGCTCTCTTTATTTCTCATTGTATGCAGTATAGATGAGCCCAATCTGCAGGGTTTCATAGAGTTTGTGGAGTGATAGGGGGATTCAGATAGGCTGATTTTAGAGTAAGGGGGCTGGTCTCAGAGCTGGGACCTGGATTCAAACTTCCCCAGAGCTTGCAGGGTGTTTGAACCCAAGGTTTGATTCAAATCTATATGTTTAGGAGGCTGAGAGATTGACAGCAGCTGCTGGAATTCCCTGGAGCTAGCATTGCTCCCTTACCTCTCCCGGAAGTCAGCTCCAAACAGACCAAGTCACATCACCAAGCTTTGGAAGGGGATGGTCCAGGCCAGACTCAGATGGTAAATGGATCAGTGCTGGCCAGGTCTGAATGTCACAAATATCCCGTGTGCACTGCAGCCGGGAGACAGCCTCCTAGCCTGGGGGACAGACTCGTGCTAGCAGGGCTTGAACTAGCGCTAAAAACAGCAGTAAGGATGTAGCAGCCCCAGCTCTTTAGCCCACTTGACCCCTCGTCTGGAGAGCCTGCGCTGCAGCCCAACCTGCAGCAGCCACATGGCTCTCTTTAGTATGGGAGTTCAAATCCCGCTAGAATGAGTCTGTCTACCCAGGCTGGGAGGCTTGCTCCTGGCTGCAATGCAGACACACCCTCTGGGGCCAGTTACACAGGCCCAGCGCCCATTAGAGTCAATGGAAATTCCCCCTCTCTGGACTGGGGAGGCAGAACTGGCTCTCCAAAAGGCTACCATCATTTAACCATTCAAGGGGTTCTGTTTAATCCAACCTGGATTAGCAGCAACTTCAAACCTACTGGTGAAGTAACATGCCCCTTTCTTTCTATTGACTTTTATGCAGCCAACTGCTCAGTTGAGCAAACAGGAGATTACAGAGAGTTTCTGCCTCATTACCCTGATTGTTCAGGGACTCCCCATGGCTTTTGTGTGTGTGTGATCCCCCCACAACTCCATGTCACTTGTCCCCCTCCTTTCGCCCAATTTCCTCTGCCTCTTAAAATGAAGTGTCCCTGGTTACACTAAGAGACAAGAGCCATCCCAAATCTCCTCCCTCCCCCAGGGGATGACAGAAGGATTATTATTGCCATTTTCTCTGCTTTCATTGACTCCCCCAGGACCTTAGCTTATGGAACAACAAAGGTTTAGAAGAGGCCAAAAGAATGGAGATAAAGACGAGAGAGAGAGAGAGAAAGAGAGAGAGAGAGAGAGAGAGAATCTACTTTGTATGACGATTCATTTGTTAAATTAGCCTTACTATATATCACCTTGATTCACATAAATTCTAAGCTCAGAATGTTTCCTAAAACCATACCATTATAAAACCATCAGTGATAGTAAAGGATCGTGCACTATATAGAATCTGAGCATTCTGTGTGCACGATGGCCTAGACTCCTGCCCCTCCTCTACAAACAGCTGGTTTTCAAACTGTGCTACACGGACCACAGATAGTCTGGAGAACACTTTCAGAGTGCCAGCTGGTCACATGATGCTGGCTCCTCCTCCTTGTTTCCACCTGCAAATCCACATGAAAAGATGCTAAGCGTACAATAATGTCTTTGTAGGCAATAGCTGCCATGGTGAATGGGAAGGGAGAGAGGGGCTTGGTTATCGTAAATAGAAGTTGTGGCCCCCCACAGCCCAAAAGTCAGAGAACTCCTAGACCACTAAGAGCTGCAGGTCATGCCATATAGATCAGCAGTAAGGTCTTGGCTTTCGTCATGATATCAAGGCATTAAGGATTTCTGTTCTATATGCAGCCAAATAAAACACAGTTTACAAGTACATGCTAGAACTCCCTGCGTTCTAACTGATTTCCACTGAGAAGATCCACTAGCAATGAAACATTACAACCACCCAGGATCATAGATGTTATAAATGGATCCAGTCCATGTCAAGGGCAATGCAGACCTCCTGTTCCCTGCAGTGCATGAAACAAGCCAGTTGTCCTGATGGGTCCATTGGGCTCAGTCTGAGGAGAAAGGGGGAACAACACTTCAAATGAAGACAGTAGTTTCATAAATGTGGGGAAAAGAGGGTGGAAGTGGGGGTAGCCTTATTAAGTATTTGACATGTGAGGCCTTATATGAGACATAGTGTATGTCTACACTATGAAATTAGGTTGATTTTATAGAAGTCGATTTTTAGAAATCAATTTTATACAGTTGATTATGTTCCCACTAAGTACATTAAGTCGGTGGAGTGTGTCCTCACTACCATGGCTAGCACTGACTAACGGAGCAGTGCACTGTGGGAAGCTATCCCACAGTTCCTGCAGTCTCCGCTGCCCATTGGAATTCTGGGTTACGCTCCCAATACCTGATGGGGCAAAAACATTGACGCCGGTGGTTCTGGGTATATGTCGTCAGTCTCCCCTCCCTCCCTTCCTCCCTCGCTCCCTCCGTGAAAGCAACTGCAGACAATCATTTCATGCCTTTTTTCCTGTGTTACCTGTGCAGACGCCATAGCATGGCAAGTATGGAGCCCACTCAGCTCACGGCTGCTGTTGTGAGCATTGTAAACACCTCACGTATTATACTGCAGTATGTGCAGAACCTGGCTAAGAGACGGCAGCACGAGGATGATTGTGAGGAGGACATGGACACAGACGTTCCTGAAAGCACGGGACGTGGCAATTGGGACATCATGGTGGCAGTGGGGCTGGTTGATACAGTGGAAAGCCGATTCTGGGCCCTGCAAACAACCACAGACTGGTGGGACAGCACAGTCTTGCAGGTATGGGATGATTCCCAGTGGCTGCAAAACTTTTGCATGCGTAAGGCCACTTTCCTGGAACTCTGTGAATTGCTTTCCCCTGCCCTGAAGCACAGGAATACCAAGATGAGAGCTGCCCTGACTGTTGAGAAGCGAGTGGCAATAGCCCTCTGGAAGCTTGAAACGCCTGACTGCTACTGGTCAGTTGGGAATCAATTTGGAGTGGGCAAATCTACTGTGGGGTCTGCTGTGATTCAAGTATCCAATGCAATCATTGACATTCTGCTATCAAGGGTAGTGACTCTGGGAAATGTGCAGGTCATAGTGGATGGCTTTGCTGCAATGGGTTTCCCTAACTGTGGTGGGGCGATAGACAGAACACATATCCCCATCTTGGCACCGGACCACCTTGCCAACTAGTACATAAACCACAAGGGGGACTTCTCAATGGTGCTGCAAGCACTGGTGGATCACAAGGGATGTTTCACCGACATCAATGTGGGATGGCTGGGAAAGGTGCATGACATCTTTAGGAACTCCAGGCTGTTTGAGCAGCGGCAAGAAGGGACTTACTTCCCAGACCAGAAAATTACTGTTGGGGATATTAAAATGCCAATAGTTATCCTTGGAGACCCAGCCTACCCATTAATGCCATGGCTCATGAAGCCATACACGGCAGCCTGGACAGTAGTAAGGAGCAGTTCAACTATAGACTGAGCAAGTGCAGAATGATGGTAGAATGTGCCTTTGGACATTTAAAAGCTCGCTGGTGCTGTTTGCTGACTAGGTTAGACCTCAGCACAACCAATATTCCCATTGTTATTACTGCTTGCTGTGTGCTCCATAATATCTGTGCTCGTAAGGGGGAGACGTTTATGGCAGGGTGGGAGGTTGAGGCAAATCGCCTGGCTGCAAATTTTGAACAGAGTGATTAGAAGAGCACAGGTAGGCACGCTGCGCATCAGAGAGGCTTTGAAAACCAGTTTCATGACTGGCCAGGCTATGGTGTGACAGTCGTGTGTGTTTCTCCTTGATGCAAACTCACCCCCTTTGTTGATTTTAATTCCCTGTAAGCCAACCACTTTCCCCCCTTCGATCACAGCTGGCAAAGGAAATAAAGTAACTACTGTTTTGAAACCATGCATTCTTTCTTTATTAATTTTTTAAAAAGGGAGATAACTGATAAGGGAGCCCGGGTGGGGTAGGGTGGGGTGGGGGAGGAGGGAAGGACAAGGGCACATTGCTTATTGTATCCACACTACAAATCAAAACTCTTTGAATGACAGCCTTCTGTTGCTTGGGCCATCCTCTGGAGCGGAGTGGCTGGGTGCCCAGAGCCTCCCCACCCATGTTCTTGAGCGTCTGGGTGAGCAGGATACGGAACTTGGGGAGGTGGGCAGGCGGTTGTACAGTGGATGCAGTGGCAGTCTGTGCTCTTGTTGGCTTTCCTGCAGCTCCACCAGATGCCTAAGCATGTCTGTTTGCTCCCCCATTAGCCTCAGCATTGCATCCAGCCTCTGCTCTTTGCACTCACTTAATGCTTTCCTGGCCTCTGCCACTTAGTGCCTCCATGCATCAAGCTGTGCCCTATCAGTGAGGGAGGATTTCATGAGCTCGGAAAACATGTCATTGTGAGTGCATTTTTTTTGCCTTCTAATCTGTGATAACCTCAGGGATGGAGATGATAGGGGGAGCATAGAAACATTTGCACCTGCAGGGGGATAAAAAGGGAGAGTAACATTTAAGATGATACATTTCTGAGAACAAAAGGGAGACTCTTTCACAGTGAATCAAGCAATTCACAGGAGACAGCACATGTGCTTTAGGTACAAGGTCGCATTTTGCCTTTTATATTGAGCACCTGCCAGTATGGTGACACATCACAAACGGCTGGGCAACAGAATTCGGTTTCCAGGCAGCCATGGTAAGCCAAAGGGTACGCAGGTTTGGCTTCTAACGCCTTCATAATATGTGGGAATGTTTTCAAACTGCAGTGTCCTCCTTTCCCATAGCAAGCAATGCCAGTTGGGTTTCACATTTAAAAGGAGGGGCTGTGGTTTTCGGGTGGATGTGCAGCACACACCTCTCCCCAACCCTCTGCATGGCTATTTGGGATGATCTCTTCACCCCTCACCCCACTGCATGGGATGATCCCTTTTAGCCAGGTGCAAACAGCCCAACATGAACGGGGTCCTTTTACTGTTCCCTTACAAAAATTCCCCTATTTCAACCAGGTGATATGAATGATATCACTCTCCTGAGGCTAACACAGAAAGACAAAAACCGAATGTTGCTTGAATGTGACCAAAACCCAGGACCATTCGCTGCCATTCTTTGTGCTGCAATGATTCCAGACTACTTGCTACTGGCTTGGTGTGGAAAAATGTCCTACCATGGAGGACGAAATAAGACAGCCCTCCCCAGAAACCTTCTGCAAAGACTTTCAGAGTACCTCCAGGAGAGCTTCCTGGAGATCACAGAATCACAGAATATCAGGGTTGGAAGGGACCTCAGGAGGTCATCTAGTCCCACCCCCTGCTCAAAGCAGGACCAATCCCCAATTTTTGCCCTGATCCCTAAATGCCCCCTCAAGGATTGAACTCACAACCCTGGGCTTAGCAGGCCAATGCTCAAACCACTGAGCTATCCCTCCCCCCCAGCAGGATTCCTGCTCCATCCCCAGCTATGTTGACAGGCTTTTCCAGTAGCTGTACTGGCTGCAAATGCATCTCAAGTCTTCAGGGAAAATCAAACGTTAAACACTATTGTTTTTAAACCCTGTACTGTAGTTACAAATGTGCACTCACCAGAGCTGCCTTCTCCAGCTTCAGGGTCGCAGATCCCGCCTTGGGTGGGTATCGGCTCCAGGGTGATGAAAAGGTCCTGGCTGCTGGGGAGAACGGATTCACCGCTTGCCTGCTGAGCATTCTCCTCCTCCTCTTCCTCTTCCTCAACCACAAAATCCTCCTCCGTGTTGCGTGAGACTCCCTCCTTGCAGGTGTCCATGGACAGTGGTGGGGTAGTGGTAGGGTCCCCCCGTAGAATGCCATGCAGCTGATCATAGAAGTGGCATGTATGGGTCTCTGATCCAGAGTGACCATTTGCCTCCTTTGTCTTTTGGTAGGCTTGCCTTGACTTTCACGCGGCACTGCTGTGTGTCCCTGTTGTAGCCTCTGTCCATCATGCCCTGTGCGATTTTGGCACATATATTAGAATTTCTTCTTTTTGATCGGAGTTCTGCCTTCTCCCCATACAGCAATCAGATCCAGTGTCTCCCATTCGCTCCATGCTGGAGCTTGTTTGTGATTCTGTGGGGGACTGCATGGTCATCTGTGCTTCTGAGTTCGCATGCTGACCAAACAGGAAATGAAATTAAAAAGTTCCTGGGGCTTTTTCTGTGTACCTGGCTAGTGCATCAGAGTTGAAAGTGCTGTCCAGAGCGGTCACATTGGAGCACTCTGGGATAGCTCCTGGAGGCCAATAACGTCGATTTGCATCTGCACTATCCCAAATTTGACCCAACAAGGTCAATTTTAGCACTACTCCCGTTGCCGGGGAGGAGTACAGAAGTTGATTTTAAGAGCCCTTTAGGTCAACGGAATGGGGTTGCTTGTGTAGACTCATTCATTATAAAATTGATCTAATGTGGCTAAATTCGACCTAACCCTGTAGTGTAGACCAGGGCATAGTGTATGTCACATGATCCCCTGTGACACATGGTAAGTGTTTCCCAAGTGTGGCATGCAGCCTGCTGAAGATATTCTGATAGGGAGTTGGTGTTTCAGATCTAGGGCTCCAACATGGAGCCCTCTCCAAAGCCAATACCCAATGTGATGATCAAACTAAAGCAGCTCTCAGCCCAGCTGGAGTGTGTGACTGACCCAAAGCAAAGGGAATGGCACAGGGGCAGAGCATTGGCTACAAGTGGGAATGCATTTGGGTGACCAGGAGCCTGATTCAAAGCCCATTGAAACAATTATTATCATTTGTATTCCAGCAGCCTCCAAAGGCCAAACTAAGATCAGGGGCCCCCTGTGCTAGGCGCTGTACATACACATAGTGTGACACAGTCCCTGCTCTGGAGAGCTCCCACACCAGACAAAGGATGGATCATTAGCTCTATATTACAGATGGGAAATTGAGACACAGAGAAATTAAGTGACTTGCCCAAGGTCCCTCAGAGAGTTGTGGCTGAGCCAGAAACTGAACCCACATTTCTTAAGTCCTTGTTTTCCATCTTAACCCCAAGCCCAGCCTGGAGTAAACCCTTGCTGGTGAGGAGAACTGGGGATATGAGCACTCTTAGTAGCTGCAGCAGTGAGCGGTTCCTCTGACAGAGCCATGCTCCCCTGATGAGAAGTACCTGGAGAGAGGTGGGGAGCAACCTATTCCGTAGGGGGCTGGGACCCTGGTCGAACCGCATGAACATGGGAGCCTCTTGCACTGTCCAGGCCTGCCATGCTGGTAAAACACACAGAGAACAAAAGAAGGGGGACAGAAGGCAGAGCAGTGGGGAGAGAAGAGGAGAGGGAGGGGGGAGGATGAGAAGAAAGGGAGAGAAGGCGAGTAGGGGAAGAGAGAACCTGAGAAGAGGAGCTTAGTCTGAAAGCCTGGGCTATTTCTCCCCCCAGGCATCCAGACAGCTACTGACTGGCCTCTTTAAGAACTGTCATTTGAATAACTGCCTCAGCAGAGGGTGAGCAACAGCTAGTGATAGAGACAGACAGGGAGATGAAGCCTTTTAATGTGTGCTTGATCCCTAGCACCCAGCTCACAGCTGGTGCACCAGCAGGTATCCCTGCCTGGCCATATGCTGTACGTGCTGCTACAATTACCCCTCCTGAGGAAGCAGGGAGTTCACACAGCACCATTCTCCTCCCAGGGAGGGGAGAGGAAAGAAGAGTGCTGTGGGGGGAGGGGATGCACCCCAGGCTCAGGGAGGGATGAGGAGAGTCTTTGCACAGACTGCTTCAGCTGATCTAGGCTTGTTTTCACCCCTCCACCAAGGAGAGTTGGCCAGATTCTCAGCAGATGTAAATCGGAGTAGCTCTTTTGGCTGCAGTGGGGGAGATTGACTTCAGTGGATTTATGCCAATTTACACCAGCTAAGAATCCAAATGAATGCCAGTAGTTTCATTCCGCTTGGACAATCATCTATTTCCATTACTGTAAGAAAGGGATATATCACAGGAAGGAATCCCATTGCTAAGCTCTGTAAAGACCAGTTCAGGATTTAAACACCCCCAAACTTTTAAGGGTGTCAGATCAGAGGTTTTGACGCATCCCATTCTAAAGATCAAACCCTGTAATGAAAGTGACATCTGAGTTCCAATTCAGAAGCATGGCCCTAAATTCAGGAGTCTCTGGATGCTGGAGGGCTAGGAGCAATCTCTAGTTGTAAGGATGGGTAAATTGGAATGGAAAAGATAAAAATTTCCCTGTCCCATTGCCCCAGAACCTTAGCCAAAGCTGAGCATGCTCAATGTTTATGGAGAGCAGGGATGGTCAGAAATTTTCCATCAATTTTTTTTCAGTGGAAAATTGAGGTTTTGTCCAAGAGGAAACATTGACAGATAGTGTCTGCATTCCTCAAGAAGGCTCAATTATTGCTGGAAAACCACAAACCAGAAAACTAAGTTTTTCTTCAGACTTCAGCTAAATATTTTAAATTTTTTGGCAGTTTTCACTTAAAATATTTTCATTTTTTGTTTTCAGAAAAACAATTGTGAGCTTTTGCTTATTCAACGAAAAGCTGAAATTTTCCCCGGAAAAGAAAACAATTTTCTGACCAACTCTAATGAAAAGTGATCCAGCAAATATGTAAGTGGCTAGCTGCACAAATCCTGTTTCCAGCAACAGGCACTGACCTAATGCTGTCTAGACTGTTTCATTCTGCAATTTTTTAAGAGCAAAAGAATAGCACACACACACACACACACACACACACACACGCACACACACACACAAAATCATTTCTATTCTTGGTGTACAGCCCAGTAAAGGTGGCTTACAATATATGAGCTGGGCAGGAACAAGATTTTCAATTTGTGGGAAATGCCATGCTTTTTTAATTTTTTGCCATTCTGAAACAAAATGAAAACAAAAACAAAAAAACCTTGAGATTTCCTGCTAAATGAAATTCTGAAAAAAATTCTTTCAGGTCAATACAATATTTTATTTTGATAAAATCAAAATATGTTGCTGCAATTTTGACCTTTTAAAACATTTATTTAAATGTCTTAATATAAAAACAATGATTTTTAGTTTGAAAAGTTGTTTCCAAATGCAAAATTGAAACATTTTGTTTTGAAAATGTTAAAATGACACTGTGATGGGGCGTTCCTCCCACACCAGCACAGATGGGGTTAAAGTGGCAAGAAAGGCCAATTCACCTTAGGCTGCACCCTCTGGGAGCTAAGGGGCAATGAGACTGGTTAAGAAGGAAGCTCACCTTGGCAGGAACAGGTGGGGCTTCTATAAAGCCTAGGAGTTGATGCTAGAGCTGCTGGCTGCAGGGAGTTGAGCCTGCAGACACATGGCCTGATACCAGGGGGACAGTAGGAGCCTGAGAAGGGTAGGGCATGGTGCAGTCCAGGGAAGGAGCAGTAAGGGCTGAGAGGGATAGACCTGAACTGCTGGTTTGAGAGCCCCTGGATCAGAACCCAGTGTAGAGGGTGTGCGTGGGTTCCCCTATCAGCCTCTGTGGGAGTGGCACAGTCAGCACGGTAGAGATGGAGATTGAGAAAGGAGACTCTGATAATAGGCTGGAAGTGGGGGACGATGGTGGCTTGGGCGCAGGGCTAAGCCATGAAGAAATGAGCTGCAGCTCCTGACAAGCGAGAGAGGAACAGCAGTGCGATTGTCTGAGGCGACAGGCTGAGTGGCCGCCAGATGGGGCGCAGACAGGGGTGAGTTAATTTCCCAGATGAGCCATGAGGAGGTGCCACTGAGGGGTGAGTAGCAGACCCTGTGACAGGGACTTTTGACATTATTGAAATGTTTCATTTAATATTTTTAAACAAATTTTAATCAAAATCAACGTTTTTGTAAGCGTTTCGATGTCAATAAAACCAGCATTTTTTTGACAAAAAAATATTTCAACAAAAATTTTCCAACCAGTACATGATGTCCCAAATTGCTGTCAAAGCATCCCCAACACTGGGCACCAGACAAAGTTTTGGGACTTTTAGTTTTTTACTTCTTTATAAAGTAGGAGTTTACAAAAGTGAGAGAGAATTAGTCTGGCTGGAGGCAAGCACGGGGCATGCATCCTCTAAATAGCTGTTGATGCAGATCCCCCTGCCCCCAACACACTATTCCAGCTCTGGGCTCCCCACACAGCTCACCAATGCACCTGCATCCAAGCCTGCAGTCCCCCTGCTATCCCAGCTCTGGGCTTCCCATACACAGCTCTACTGATGCCTCTCATTCATGGCCTGCAGCCTCCCATACTCTCTCACTATTCAAGTCTTTGGAACCCATGCAACTTTGCCAATGTGCCTTACTCATGAGTAGCATCCTCCCTGCTAGGGCCCAGTGAAGAACACAAAAGAAATGCCCACTAGCATTCATACAGACTGAAATGTGAATGTCTGTCATCTATGTTTGCACACCCTTTTTTGTTACGTAAACACCTCTGATCAAGAGTTAGTAGCATCGATTCCTTTTCACCTACTCTAGCAAAGCTTCAGTAAGTATTTGCACCAGAAATCTGATTGAAGTCAATGGGAAAATTCCCCTTGATTTCAGTTGGTGCTGGTTCAAGCCCTATAAAAGCTACATGTCTAATCCAGGGACAAGATAAGAACAACATCATTTGATTTCTGTGGCCAGTCACAACTAAGCAAGACAGTGAACATTTCAGATATTGACTATCAAATGGCAAGTCAATGAAATTAGCAAAAATGTCATTGACTAATTTCAAATACCAGAGACATCTGAGGACATTGTGATGTGCTCACAGGCAACCTGGTGACACAAAAAAGAGGTGACATTGCTTGAATAAATTATTCCTTATGAATTATTCTCTCATTTCTGGTCTCTGTTACTCTATTCCTGGGCTCTCACACAGCTCACCTCAATCCTGACCTGTATTTCTGTCCCTATTAGTGCACTCTGCTACCTCCAGCTTCCCACTCCAGCACCAGCTCTGTAAGCAGCCCTCTGTTCTGACCTGCAGCAGTCCCTCATAATTCACATTTGGTTTGTCTCCAGAGATTGTTGATCATACCAATGCTATGATATGGTTAATGGGCTAGCATGTACTAGATAACTGGGATGCTCTAGACTCTAGAGTCTAGAGGATGGAACATGGTCCTGAAAGACAGGAAACTAGCATTCAATTCCCAGCTTAGCTACAGACTTTCTGTGCAACCTTGGGCATGTCATTTAACCTATCCTGAACCTTGTATAAAATGTGAATAGTAACTCACAAGGGTGTTGAGCAACTAACTCCAGGAAGGATGGGGAGGCACTCAGATGATATGGAGATGAGAGCTACACAAGTACTAGGAATGTGTTTAAGGCCTTCTGGAGATGATAATGACACATAAGTGCTAAACAATAGTAGCATTATGTGTGATGCTTTTGTTATGCGGACAAGGGAGTATGTCAAAATCAGGAGGCTAAATTACCATTATGTGACGTAGGCAAGATTTTACCTCCATTCTCTACTGGCTAAATGTCAGTGCATGAATGAATCCACTTCAGTACTTAGCCCCATGCATGCAACAAGCCTATGCAGGTCTGTATACTGTGGATGGCAATGGAATTCTTGCAAGGCTATGCTTGTGACAGGTGTATGCCTTTGTTACTGATCCTTTGGGGAATGCAGAGGCAGTGCAGGAACTGAACTGGAGTGGCCATTCTAAAGCAGAGAAAGTTTATATGTTTCACAGGTTTGTTCTTTCAGTAAGGCAAAACGATCTTTTACTTACCAGACCCTGTTTATTAGCCTCTTCTAGGGAATGGAGTCAAAGCTGTGTTGGTATCTTAGCTAACGTGTCCTGCAATAATGATGCTCTGCTTTTATGCACAATTTTTCATCCAAGGATCGCAATAGCTGGACACAGCAGGAGGACAAAGTATTAATTGAAAGACAGAGTAGAAACCCCTTAGTAATGTTATAATGCTGTTTCTTTTACATCAGAATAGTATAACAACTGCTGTGCTAGAAGCATGTGACCAGTTGCATTAGATAGAAATAGACTCAATCCTTGAAGCCAAAATTCAAACCATACCTTCAGTTTAGTTTTATTTTTAGTATGTGAATAATAGTCCTGGAGAATGAAGTCACCCATCCTATCATTAATCAGTCCCACACTGACTTCTTTTGCTGTCCTGCAAGGAAACGTGACTGTGTTCTGTCACACCCTGTCTGGCAAGCTGCCTGTGGCGTGGGAAGCCTGGGAATGGAGCACTGTAGACTTCTGGTGCCATTATGTTGCTGCCCTCCTTGCCCAGTGGCACTCCAGCTGGAAAAGTGACCAGGTCAATTCAGAAACCTGGGCAAATGTGCTTTTTGTAACACCCACTACAGCATTATGTACCTAGGGCTTCTGTGATCCTGGAAGTGGGTCTGTTATTAGCATAAGCATTGCACTGGTTACAATTCTTGAAAAGAGGGAGGGGAATGCATTGTGTGGAAATATATTAGTGAGTTGGCTGATGAGATGGTTTATTTTACCTTGCTTTCTAAGTCCCTTTGCCCTGGTTGAAAGACAGAATTCTCCAAGGAAGGTTCCATGAGAGCTTTGGTAGACAAAGGGTTAAGAACCCTCTAAGCCAGGGCCTGACCTACAGACCTTCTCCAGAATGTTCCTCTTCTTATCCCCTATTGCTAGGGAGATCAGCAGCCAGCAGATTAACTTCAATTGTGAAGCTCACAGCCAGGGCTGGTGTTTGGAAATGAAGGAGGAAGGGAGAGAGTGGTTGTCCTGTGAATTCCTAAATGCTTGGACTTCCTTGCAAGCAGCGGATAAGGGCTTTGCGGCGGGGGGAATTAATGCCTTGATTTGGATAGGGAGAAGGCTCCTGGGGTTTCGGGGAATGTTTACTGGACAAGTCATATGTTTGCTCAAATGGACATGGGCCCAGATCCTCAAAGGGATTTAGGAGCCTAATTCCCACTGAAATCAATGGGCTCTGGGCCTTGGTGCCCTATTTCAGAGGGAGCAGCTCTGGAAATGTGAAGTTTCCACTAAGGGGAAACCAACTCAACTCCCAGCATGCACCAGAAAGCTGTACTTCCCCATCCCCAATGCCTCTCTGAGCACCTACCTGAGTTGAGGTAGTGGTGAGGACTGAACATGTGCAGACGCAGGACCCTACTACTTGGTTACATCTCCATGGAGTGTCTGGCCACCAGCCATACAGATAGAACACACAGATCAATCCAATTCTGATTACCTGGAGCAAAGAGAATCTCCTTCAAATGCAAATGGCCCATGGAAACCATGCCCTCTCCCTTATACCACTAGCCTAACCTTCTAGCATTGCTCCTGGGTAGCTCCCAGTTCTAGTGAAGCCCAGAATAGCTGCTTTCCCCAGCAATAGGAACATAAGAATGACCACACTGGCTCAGACCAAAGGTCCATCTAGCCCAGTATCATGTCTTCCAACAGTGACCAATGCCAGGTGCCCCAGAGGGAATGAACAGAACAGGTAATCATCAAGTGATCCATCCCCTGTCTCCCATTCCCAGCTTCTGGCAAACAGAGGCTAGGGACACCATCCCTGTTCATCCTGGCTAATAGTCATTGATGGACCTATCCTCCATGAATTTATCTAGCTCTTTTTTGAATCCTGTTATAGTCTTGGCCCTCACAACATTCTCTGGCAAGGAATTCCACAGGTTGACTGTGTGTTGTGTGAAAATATACTTCCTTTTGTTTGTTTTAAACCTGCTTCCTATCAATTTCATTTGGTGGCCTCTTGTTCTTGTGTTATGAGAAGGAGTAAATAACACTTCCTTATTTACTTTCTCCACACCATTCATGATTTTATAGACCTCTATCATATCCCTCCTTAGTCGTCTCTTTTCCAAGATGAAAAGTCCCAGTCTTATTAATCTCTCCTCATACGGCAACCATTCTATACCCCTAATCATTTTTGTTGCCCTTTTCTGAACCTTTTCCAATTTCAATATATCTTTTTTGAGATGTGGCGACCACATCTGCATGCAGTATTCAAGATGTGGGCATATCCTGGATTTATATAGAGGCAATATGATATTTTCTGTCTTATTATCTATCCCTTTCTTAATGATTTCCAACATTCTGTTGGCTAAACAATATAGAACGTGCATTTCCTGAGCACACTAATCTCTGCAATAAGAAAGGCCAGAGAGTTCTCGTAAAGAAACAAAATTACAGGAACCCTGAGGGTGAGTACAGCAGCAAAAGGAGCAATGGGTAGTTGTGAGCATCCAGAAGGGAGCCCTCCTCCCTTTAAACAATGGAAGCAGAAATAACGTCTAGCTCCATTAACGCACAAATCTAAATGCCAGATGCGGCTATGTAGCCACTGTGCATGGTACCCACTTTATGTTGCAGTCCCAAACTAGAACTGTGCAGGAGAGACCCCTGTAGGAACCACTGAAGGCCTAATTATCTCCACACTGCAGTCTGGATTGTTGCTGGTGCAAACCCGTGTCTGAAAAATTAGAGGCCATTTTGAATATTTAAGTTCAAAGAGAGTGGCCTTCTGGGCTCCATACCCATTCATATAAGACGTTTAGAAAAATTCATTCTGGTGATCTGATTGGCTAAACACTAGAGCTCCACAAACCTTTTAAATAAAAGTCTTTCCCCCTGCAAATCTTGACTTTTTCATGTTTGAACATGGAATAAACCACAAATTTCATTCAAGAATTTCCAGGCTCTACAAACCAAGTTGCCATCTTTGGATTGGTTCAATCTCCCCCTGGTTGATCTGTGATTTGTTTTGATTTCAATTACATGTGTGACACCCTGGACTCATGGTTCATCTTCATGGTCAAACAACCCCTCTTCCAATCAAGCCAATGTATACTGCACCAAGATTAATGGAACTCACCACTTTTGTTGCGAATATCACCTATTATATGCCATGTCGAACTGGAGCAAGCCAAAAACATGAAAGAAAAATCAATGGATGTGAAACCATACACGCTGAAATGGACAGAAGAACTTGTTAAACCTCAAATGTATCTGTCTATCTAAGTATAATCACCATAATATCTAGGTGTTACAGACTAGCATCTAATTGTGGTGAGCAAAAATATGGCATAACTCTGCTGATCACTCTCTTGCATAGCACTGCTGATTGGCTAAGAACCATTAAAAACTATTTATTTATCTGGTCCAATTGCCCATCAGAAAATTTAGTAGCCAAACTGCAAGAGGTGATTAATGTGGGGAGAACATTTGGATTAGCCTCTGTAGCCCTTAATCATGTTGGTGAGCATTTACTCACACAAATATTTTCACTGACTTCAGTGAGATTATTAAATGTTCACCAATATTAGTAAGCATTGAACAATCTAACTCAAAAACATTAAGTAGGATCCCCCTTCCACATACACACAGACCCAGACACAGGGTTCCTTGTGCATCTCAATGTAGTTAAAATGAAATCTTGTCCCATTGATCGGTCATGCAATCAATGGGCATCAGAGTACTAAGACACCATCCAAATAAAGATAATACAAATGGCAATAAAATAGTGCCATTGATTTTAAAATACCCCATTAAAGGCTTTATAAAGTATTCATTAAATGTCTATTAGGATAAATTGAAAGCATTAGGAACAATGGTAACTGGTTATGCAGATTTGCCAGTGTTTTGCAGATCTATCTATCTATCTATCAGCCCATATTCATTTTAATGGATTTCAATTTACCATGCATTTTGAGTATATTTAGTAAAGAACAGCAGAAACCAGTGGTATCAGAAAGCGGGGTTGCAAAACTGATACTTAAAGCTATGTTCTGAGGCTGTTGGAAGGTCTGATCCAAAGAGCACTGAAATCCATGGAAAGACTCTTATTAACTTAAAAAAAAAGGCTTTGGATCAGATCTAAAGCAGTGGATAAATATCATAATGAATTTGACGTTAAACTGGCCAGGAAAAGCCTGTCCTGACAAATCAACCTGAGAAGCCTCCATTGATAGAGCACAGCTAGGAAGCTCACCATTTGTGTTCTACTGGCTGACTCTTGTTGTTATTGGTAGTTCTTCTACTGTTAGTTCTGCAATGATGATGATGACTATTCCAATAGTACCATTGTGGTAGGTGCTGTACATACACATGTTAGGAGTCAGTCTCTGCCCCAAATAACCTACAATCTAAATAGACAATCCAGACAAAGGGAGGAAGTAGTCATTAGTATGCCCATTTTACAGATGGAAAACTGAAGCACAGAGACATTATTTAGGCTGTAAGTTGTCTGGAGCAAGGATTGTCTTTTTGTCATATGTGTGTACAGTGAGTAGTACAACTCAGTGAGTGGGGCTTCTTGGCATTACTGGTACAGATAATAAATAGTAATTACATACAAACATCCTTCTTTGTCCATTTTCCATACCCTGCATAGATAGCATGAATATTTATATGCCAGCAGCTTCCCCACATCCAAAATAATACCAGGCAAACCCTAGAAAAAGGCTTGTCTTTTTTTAAAAAAAAGCTGCTAGGTTGTCATCTGATTTATTCTGCACAATGTGATAAAATCAAATGGCAGCTTTACACTGTGTGGTGCAAGAACTGACTTGCAGAGATGTTTGCATAAAGTGCTCTAATCAAAAATGCATAACAGGCAAAGCCTTTAGAGCAGTGGGATGGGTACCAAGACTCCCTGGTTCTACTCCCAAATTTGCCAGTGGCTTATTCTGTGGCCTTGGATGAGCCTCAAGCTGCCTTTGCCTTAGTTGCTCCCTCTGCACAATGGGGATGATAATACTTTCCAATCCATAGGAGTGTTACAGATTTTAGTTAATGTTTGCAGAGTTCTTGAGGTCCTCAGATGAACAGGGCTAACGCGGTGCATCATCAATGTAACACAGCCCAAATTGCCTTTTCTGTCTTTTTAGCTTCTCTCCTTCCTTTGTTATCCTTTCATTTGCCTGCTTTCTCTCTACCCCTTTCCTGCTTTTCTCTCATTGAATAAACTGTATTGAAAATACTTAGCCCTGTTGCTTTGTGAATTATTAGAGACATTTACCATAGGCCTCCTCATTAATCATTCATGGATGTTTTGTTCTGGGGCTCAGATGTAATTAATGGGTCAATTAATATTTAAATATTAACTATTTTTAAAAACCAAGACATCTCTGTTAAGCTCACCTATTGAGAGATAGGAACCAGGGTGAATGAGGCTCACATAAGAAAACCCCAATATGGACTGGGCAGCCCTTGCTGAACCAGGTTTCTAGGTAACTGAAGGTGAGCCCTGGGAAGTGTAGTGGGAGAGGAGTGCCAGTGAGTTTGGCCATGTACCTAATGCCTTGTGTGTGAGTGTTGTATTTCTTGTTATTCCTCCTGAGCCTCACCCAACTACTTACAGAAATTATGAATGGAAACAGGTGCTCAGACCTAACAGCATGTGATGTCAGGTCTGAGGTCTCAGAGACTTAAATCTTTGGTGGACCTCTTCAGAGTATGAATGGGTGAACCTAAGTGGGTTTAAAGTTGGGTTCATACACCTACTACATGGTAGCTACATGGACTATCCAGTCCTCTTGGATCTCCAAACTGGACTGAAAATCTCCCAAGAGCAGGCTTCCTCCTGGTATCTCAGCATCTCCTGCCCCAGACAGAGCTACATATGCAGAGAAACAGAAAATGAATGATGTATAAATACAGGCAGAACCTCAGCTGGTGTCAGTCAGTGGTAGTTTCATTGACCAGTGTACAGCAGCTGAGGACTGGCCCTATTTCCAAAGAGAACCATATGTCTCAGGCAGGGTTCAATCTGGGAGTTCAGTTCATGTTCTCAATGGTTGTTTGGAGTGGTTCTTCCTTTATGAGAACTAGTTTGAAGTCAGGAGTTTTTGGATCCTAGCCCTCATGCTTAACCTCCAAGACCATTAACTAGACTCTTAGCTGGTATAAACTAAAGTAGCTCCATTGACTTCAAGGAGATATGTCTATTTATACCACCTGAGTATATGACCCTGTAATTTTAGAACCTAATCTTACCACAGACCTCAACTCTCATCCAAGTGGAATGAACACAAACAAAAACAAAAATTGAAATTTTCCATGAAACAGAATTTTTTTAAAAAAAAATTCTTTAAGGTAATTGGAGTGTTCAGATTCAACAAAATCAAACCATTTCTTTCCATTTTTGATTTTTAAAAAGTAAATGAAATTAAATTAAAAAATACTGAAACAAACGGTCATTTCAAAATGAGAAATCAAAGTTTCCATGTTGATGTGTCAAAACATACCATGACATCGTCAAAACACTTTGTTCCAGTTCTTTTTAAACAAAATTTCGTCAAAATTGATACATTCCCATGGAAAGTTTCAATTTTGACAAAACTCATTTTCCAACAGAAAAATATTCTGTCAGCAGATTTTCAGTCAGCTCTAGTGATAAGGTATTTCCTTTGATCAGTTCTGAATTTTTCACCTTTCTGTTTCACTGCATACCCCCTTGCTCTGGCATTATTAGAAAGAAGATGTGAACGAAAATATGAAGAGAAGAACCCAACCTTGATGGCATTCATTACTTTGTAAGAACCCCACTAATTCTATCCCTAGTGGACACAGTCCTCCCCAGAGCATAGCAACACAGTGGTTTATTCTGATTGGATTAGGTTTCTATTCTAACTTCTCTAGTTGGTAGCCTCTCCTCTCTCATGATCTAATTTAGTAAGAGGTTCCCCAGGCATCTCTTAGTGCACAGAAAGAGTGCTGGTTTAATACACCAACCCCTCTGACAGGAATTCATGTGAGTGGGTTTCACTGTCACTATCTAAAGCATTACTGGAGCTCCGGTAGCCACAGAGATGTTTCCGCTTGCATTCTCCTCAGACCCTAATAATTCACGTTGCGTGATGTGCAATTCTCTGTCTGTCTCCCTGGTTAGGATGTGTCACCCACTTACAGGCTCTAGCTTTCCCGGTGAATAAGAAGTCCAGGCTTGCTCTTATGGTTGCAATCAGGAGCAACCTGTACACCAGTATATACGGTAGCACACAATGGCTGAATAATAGATGCCTGGTGCATTGTGAAGGCCAAGTAACCTGATCCCTGTCATGGGGCACATGGACAGATATGTAGCGGAGAAGCTCAAAAGAGGCCAGCCACCCAACAATACAAGACGTGGTCACCTGATATGCCCAAAGGCCATCCCTTGAGCGCAATCTGGTGTCCAGCCAATAGACATCAGCAGGGAAGAATTGAAAAGCCAGTTTCTTAGAGACCGGCTGACACACACACACACACACACACACACACACACCCAACATTCTGAATTGCAGTTACCATCAGTAAAATGATGTAAAGACAATATTCGTAACACTTTGCCCTTCCCTAGATCTTTCTTTCTGAGGATCTCAGAACACTTCACAAACAGTGGTGAATTAAGGCTCACAACACCTCCAGTATGGGATGTACTATTACATGGGGAAACTGAGGCAGAAAGAGGCGGTGACTTGCCCAAAGTCACACAGGGAATTTGTGGCAGACCCAAGAATAGGAACCCAGTTCTGTTGTGTCTTGCTTTGAAGCACATGATTTATCCCATCATGCAGGTCTGGGTCTATTCTCTTCAGAGTAAAACACATTCCACTTCCAGGGAAAATGATTTTTCTAACTTCCAGAACTGCCAGTTTAACCTGGAATCTAAAGATTTTTTTGCTTTGTACTTCCTGGTAAACAAAATAACATTGTTCAACACGAGGTAAGCCTGCTTAAGAGCAAGACCTGCCTAACCAAACTGCAAGAAACTGTCCAGATAAACTATCCTTCCTTAACATACCTCAATTTCCACCCATCCCAACTGACATTTCACTCCTCCCATACGTCCCATTCAGCAACAAGTGTAGTAACATAATGTGCACACCACATTCCTCACTATGATGCAAAACCTCAACCCTGAGCCCAGCAAAATTACCAGGCATGTCTGTTAAGCATGTCTGTTAACCCTAACCCTAACCTAACCCGTGCACTGCTGAAGTGTATGAGGGTGACTTACTGGATTTGTTTCTGAAGTTGGGAAACATTTGGTTCCTTTTTTATTGCCAGTTTTCATGGCTCTCTGCACATCCTGCTTCAAATAGAAGCACCAAAATTCTGCAGGTAAGGCTGTTCCCAAGGTATTGTCAGCTTGGTCAGAAATTTCATGACAAGCCAGTTTTGGGGATTTTACTGGTCTCATGTGCAGGCTCTAGAGGTTCAGACATTTGAGAGAAGCAACCAGTGTTCTGGACAATTAACTAAGACAAACCTCCAGGCCTGCAGTGCAGACCAAGGAAGCTCTGGATTGGGTTCCCTGAAGAGAAGGGAAGGTTTGCCCAGTCCAGCTTGGTAGCACTTAATCTGGACTCTGATCATTTGGTAACCTAAAATTCCTTAAGTTGAGGCACTTGGGGATCATTCTCCATTCCACTAAGGCCCCATTATGCCACGCTGGCCGGTAGAGGGGGCTGAAAGAGCTCCTGGGAAATACCCTTGTGTTAGGGGGATCCTGCACTGCTGTTGAGCTGCTAAAGCAGCCCTCTGTTGGCCCCGCTCCCAGCCACTGCCTCAGCAGCATATATGAGGCAGGCCAGGGGGCAAAGTGAAGGCAGAGAGAGGGTTTGGCCAGGGTACAGTGCATTCCAGTTATTCCCTGCTTCCCACAGCCCAAACAAAACAGAGCATAAGTTAGAGCAGCCCTGAGGCCACTCTGACAGTAAAGTGAGGATTTTAAAGTGGCCCAAAGGTATATTTCTCCTATCCCATCACCCTCTCCTATTTGTATGTTCAGCTCAGGGACAGACTGACAGAGAATTAGGACCAGAAATTGCATAGTGAGCTACATTCTGGTAACTAGAAGCTTTGTTGATCACATCCTTTCACCTGGAGCAAACAATCTTTTCCGTCCCTAATGTCTCTGATTCCCTAGGGCTGTACCAGATTTAGGGCCAAGTTCCAGTCGCTGAGGTGCCAAAGGCAATGCTGTTTATTTTGTCACATTCACTGGGCACCTGGCCTTCCTTGCTTTCCAGGTGGAGCAATTGGGCAGCAGTGAGCATGCCAGCCTGGGACTCCAAAGAGTCAGGTTCAAGTCCTTCCTCCACCACAGATGCCTATGTGACCTTGAGCAAGTTGCTTAGCCTCTGTGTGCCTCAGTTACCCACCAAGACAATGGGGATAACAGCACTGCCCTGCCTCCTGGGCATGTTGTGAGGGTAAATACATTGTGAGTTGCTCAGACACAAGTACCTCAGCTGACTGCACAGACAGAGGGGGTCAGGGAGTGAAAAAAAAACAGGAAGTCCCAAGGGATTGAATGCATCAGTAAGCACAGACTGTCTGATGTGGCGTCTTTCACACTGCTTAACTTCACCATCACAGCACTGCCTGTGCAGAGCGCTGCGACAAGGCTGAGGGTGGCTCATGCACATCTGTACCTCACCACTGTATGCCAGTCACAGCTGGTGGCATTTAAGAAAGCAGATCCAGCTGCAGGAGACCATCGCCTCCGAATCGGGAGGGAGGGTCAGTGAGATTAGAATAAAAATCAACAGTGTTGGCTGTGACAGGAAGCAAGGGGTCCTGCCCCCGGGAGGAAGTGAGGGGAGAGGTCGGAGGGGGCTGAATGGCAGAGGTAATTATACCCTGTCAGTATCACTCTATCTTTTACTAAATCCTGATCCAGCACCAAATTCTTCTCCATTTCTTTTCTTGGGACAGTGTAATAAACCTTTCCACTCAATGTGAGGGCTGGGACAGGCCAGATGGGGGCAGGGGCTAACCCTAATAATACCTTTCCCCCACTCTGCAAGTTAACAAGTATTAAAACTCAGCCCCTGGCCCTCCTCCAAAACCAGCAGCCCATACTTCCATCTGCTCAGGGGGCTTTAATCGGTACCTGGTCTTGACATGCTCACCATATTGCTAGCAACCCCCAGCTCTGGTATGTGTTAGCTTTCAGTAATTACTGTGTACAGCTATTCTCCACAGCCACAGCCCTGACAGCAGGCGGCTGGCTCTCCTCAGGGAGGAGATGAAAAGCCTTTCCTGGACAGGTTTGCTGTAGGCAATCCCAATCTCTCCTCCCAACACGCAGATCCAGACACACACCCCACCCCAGGCTCCAGGGCAACAGCAGCAGCAATCAGGCCAGACAGGGGCGGGGAACGGAGTCTGGGGCTTAGGAGGTCATGTGACTGTCAGCTGTCAAGCAGGAGAGGGCTGATCCTGCAATTACCTGCTTTCTCTCTGTTGGAACACAGGGCAAATATTAAAGCTAGAGATGAAATATGGCTGGAGAGCTTGAAGGGATAAATTGTTGCTCTTAAGCACTCCCCTTTTCTGTGCCTCTTTCCCTGCATCTCTTCTCCACCCCACCCCCTTCCCCCACCTGGGTGTTGTTTCACTTTGGCACCCGGTTCAAAATCCTGAGCGCCAATATGGGGATTAAAAATAAATAAATGATCAGTGGTGAACAGCAGAGCTGCCAGCTCTCACAATGTTATCATGAGTTTCGTGATAGTAGGTTATATCCTAGAGTCCCAGCTCCTGGAGTTAAGGGGGTTACCTGAGAATCTTAATTTGCATTGAAAACATGACCTGAGTGCACCGTAAAGGCTCACAACCCAGAAGGCAAAGAAGAACGCCACATTTTAAAAATCTCATGATTTTAATCCCGTCTCATGATTTCTGAATGCTTGGGACTGGCAGCACTGCACAAGGAATCCCTGTGTATCTGAATCGATAGCATTCAAAGGTACCAGAAATGGGCTTGGAAGGATTAGATTTTTAACGGTAAATGTGAGTAAGCTTTGATTTCACCACACACACACAAACCAATGAAAACATATTTCCATTGCTACTAACAGAAGTGTATTGGTAGGCAAAGTACAAAAAATGCTGCTTAAGGACTTAGCAGAATTCAATTTAAGGATATTTTCTTTGCACATTTTGCTATGTGATGTTGACAAGTTGCATTTTAACAGTTACAAAGCTTTAACTTTTTGAATCTCAGCATTCTTTTTCATTAAATAATTGCTGTCTGACCGCTGCCCATAATTTCCCATAACTGAAAATTTAAATCGATAAAAATAGATAAAATTGCTCAAAAATGAACATTGATTATTTGCTGTTGTTATAAAAAATTAAAAATGGAATTCTGCCAAGCCTAATCATAAGTTATCCTGTGCTGGATGGGCAACATCTGGGACCAGAGATAAGAAAGGTTCTAAATGCCAAGGGCAATACTGTGTCCTCAGCATCAAGCATACAACTCCCATCAGTGCCAGCAGGTGCCTGGTGTACCCATCCAAGAGCCAAGCTTGGCTCAAAGGAAAGAGAGGAATTGTTTGGGGAGGGGGGACGAAAGGAGTACAGTTTGTAGCAATGAGATGGATTGAGCAAGGGCACATGCAGGCTATGTTAACAGTGACTGAGTTAGGCTCTGCAATAGTCTCCCAACGACACCCTATTGCTTTCTCTTTTTCAGACCAGAACAGAAAAAGCACTAGAGAATATAATATAGGGCACAATCTTTATTGGCTGGGGGCATGGCCAAGATAAGCTACAGAAACAGGTCTTCTCTGTCCTCCGTTTCTGTCATTCTAGGAAAATCCCAGGGAGGCGATATTTTTAAAGCTATTTCAATGCTTGTCTCATTGTTTCCTTGTGCCCCCCTGTTGGTTTGTTGTATCAGTGACATTCCCCTGGTGTTATCTGGACTGGTGATCTGCTAGGTCACTCCAATCCTTGACTCTGGGAGCCAGCCTTACCTTGCTCTGCTGTGAAAATCCCCACTCCTGGGCTGTTCTCACCCACGGCCTCTGGCATGTAAGCTGCTCCTTGGATTGTGCAACTGGATGACACTAGCCCATATCTCCGGTCCCAGATACAAACGTAGGAACCTCCATCTTGCAGTGTCCAGTTATGCCCGCTGGATGATGCAAGCTTTCTGAGTTCGTCAATTTAACAAAGAAATTGATATGTACCAGGCTTGTTATGCCCAGGGGAGTCTCTGACACGCTTCAGACCAAACGCACTGCTTCAGGATATGGAGGTAGATATTACCATATCTGAGGTAGAAGCGAAACTCAAACAGCTTAATGGGACTAAATCGGGGGGCCCAGATAATCTTCATCCAAGAATATTAAAGGAATTGGCACCCGAATTTGCAAGCCCATTAGCAAGAATTTTTAATGAATCTGTAAACTCAGGGGTTGTACCATATGATTGGAGAATTGCTAACATAGTTCCTATTTTTAAGAAAAGGAAAAACTGTGATCCGGGTAACTATAGGCCTGTTAGTTTGACATCTGTAGTGTGCAAGGTCTTGGAAAAAATTTTGAAGGAGAAAGTAGTTAAGGACATTGAAGTCAATGGTAAATGGGACAAAATACAACATGGCTTTACAAAAGGTAAATCGTGCCAAACCTACCTGATCTCCTTCTTTGAGAAAGTAACAGATTTTTTAGACAAAGGAAACGCAGTGGATCCAATTTACCTAGATTTCAGTAAGGCGTTTGATACCGTGCCACATGGGGAATTATTAGTTAAATTGGAAAAGATGGGGATCAATATGAAAATTGAAAGGTGGATAAGGAATTGGTTAAAGGGGAGACTACAACGGGTCCTACTGAAAGGTGAACTGTCAGGCTGGAGGGAGGTTACCAGTGGAGTTCCTCAAGGATCAGTTTTGGGACGAATCTTATTTAATCTTTTTATTACTGACCTCAGCACAAAAAGTGGGAGTGTTCTAATAAAGTTTGCAGATGATACAAAGCTCGGAGGTATTGCCAATTTAGAGAAGGACCGGGATATCATACAGGAGGATCTGGATGACCTTGTAAACTGGAGTAATAGTAATAGGATGAAATTTAATAATGAGAAGTGTAAGGTTATGCATTTAGGGATTAATAATGAGAATTTTAGTTATAAGCTGGGGATGCATCAATTAGAAGTAACAGAGGAGGAGAAGGACCTTGGAGTATTGGTTGATCATAGGATGCCTATGAGCCGCCAATGTGATATGGCTGTGAAAAAAGCTAATGCGGTCTTGGGATGCATCAGGAGAGGTATTTCCAGTAGGGATAAGGAGGTTTTAGTACCGTTATACAAGGCACTGGTGAGACCTCACCTGGAATACTGTGTGCAGTTCTGGTCTCCCATGTTTAAGGATGAATTCAAACTGGAACAGGTACAGAGAAGGGCTACTAGTATGATCTGAGGAATGGAAAACTTGTCTTATAAAAGGAGACTCAAGGAGCTTGGCTTGTTCAACCTAACTAAAAGAAGGTTGAGGGGAGATATGATTGCTCTCTATAAATATCTCAGAGGGATAAATACCAGAGAGAGAGAGGAATTATTTAAGCTCAGTACCAATGTGGACACAAGAACAAATGGATATAAACTGGCCACCAGGAAGTTTAGACTTGAAATTAGACGACGGTTTCTAACCATCAGAGGAGTGAAGTTTTGGAATAGCCTTCCAAGGGAAGCAGTGGGGGCAGAAGATCTATCTGGCTTTAAGATTAAACTCAATAAGTTTATGGAGGAGATGGTATAATGAGATAACATGATTTTGGTAATTAAATATTCATGGTAAATAGGCCTAATGGCCTGTGATGGGATGTTAGATGGGGTGGGATCTGAGTTACCCAGGAAAGAATTTTCTGTAGTTTCTGACAGGTGAATTTTGCCCATATGCTCAGGGTTTAGCTGATCACCATATTTGGCGTCAGGAAGGAATTTTCCTCCAGGGCAGACTGGAAGAGGCCTGGAGGTTTTTCGCCTTCCTCTGTAACATGGGGCATGGGTCACTTGCTGGAGGATTCTCTGCTCCTTGAAGTCTTTAAACCACGATTTGAGGACTTCAATAGCTCAGACATAGGTGAGAGGTTTTTCACAGGAGTGGGTGGGTGAAATTCTGTGGCCTGCGTTGTGCAGGAGGTCAGAGTAGATGATCATAATGGTCCCTTCTGACCTTAGTATCTATGAATCTATAAAATGTATTAACTATTGTCAGGGTTCCCTCCTCACTCTGAACTCTAGGGTACAGATGTGGGGACCCGCATGAAAGACCCCCTAAGCTTATTTTTACCAGCTTAGATTAAAAACTTTCCCAAGGCACAAACTTCACCTTATCTTTGAACAGTATGCTGCCACCACCAAGCGATTTAGACAAAGAACAGGGAAAGGACCACTTGGAGTTCCTATTTCCCCAAAATAGCCCCCCTAGCCCTTACACCCCCTTTCCTGGGGAGGCTTGAGACTAAACAAGATGAGCACAAACCAGTCTTGGATTTTTAAGACCCAAAAAACCCAATCAGATTCTTAAAAAACAGAACTTTATTAGAAGAACAAAAAAAGATGAGAGAACAACTCTGTAAGATCAGAATGGAAGATAATCTTACAGGCAGACAGATTCAAAACAGAGAATCCCTCTTGGCAAAACCTTAAGTTACAAAAAGACACAAAAACAGGAATACACATTTCCTCCAGCACAGCGAATTTCACAAGCTAAAACAAAGAAAACCTAATGCATTTTCTATCTAGATTACTTTCTAACTTTACAGGAGTTGGAGGGCTTGCACCCTTGATCTGTTCCCGGCAAAGGTATCACACAGACAGACAAAAGCCTTTCCCCCCGCCTCCAGATTTGAAAGTATCTTGTCCCCTCATTGGTCATTTTGGGTCAGGTGCCAGCCAGGTTACCCGAGCTTCTTAACCTTTTACAGGTAAAAGGACTTTGCCTCTGGCCAGGAGGGATTTTATAGCACTGTATACAGAAAGGTGGTTACCCTTCCCTTTATATTTATGACATCTATAAAGATAGATTTTAAGTGATTATAAGTCAAAGCACAAGAAGTCTGATTTGGTCAAATGAAATAAAAGCAAAACGCATTCTAAGCTGATCTTAACACTTTCAGTGCCCTTACAAACTTAGATGCTTCTCACCACAGGCTGGCTGGTTGCACTTCAGCCAGGCTCTCCCCTTTGATCAGCGCTTCAGTCACTTGGAGGTGATGTCTGTAGATGGAGGTGGAAGAGAGAGCCAGCATGGCAAACATCTCTTCCTTTTATCATGTTCTTTCTTCCCTCTTGGCTTTGCCCCGTCCCCCCTTCAGAGTCAGGTGAGCATTACCTCATCGTAGTCCCAAACTGACCAAAGGAAGGGGGGTGACTCCCTCGAGAGTGCAACATATCCTTTGTTGCTGCCTAGGCCAGTGTCCTTTGTTCCTGTAAGGCTGGGCTGTGTTTGTCCCATACATACCCTGATGAGGTGTGAACTGCCCCTCTGCTCTTTGAGAGTTTTTGCCTGGGCTTGTTTTAAGCCATGAGGACACATTTTGAGCCTCATAACTATATACACGAAATTACAACCTATAACATTACTATAAAAAATTACTATAATAACGCTCCATGCATCCTGAGCCTTCTGAAGAAACCCGACAGGACAAACATGCATTAGATACCACACAATCATATTATAAGGATGAACATGGAGGTGTAGGGTGGGACTGGAACACATGACTTATGAGGAGAGGCTGAGGGAACTGGGATTGTTTAGTCTACGGAAGAGAAGAATGAGGGGGGATTTGATAGCTGCTTTCAACTACCTGAAAGGGGGTTCCAAAGAGGATGGATCTAGATTATTCTCAGTGGTAGCAGATGACAGGACAAGGAGTAATGGTCTCAAGTTGCAGTGAGGGAGATTTAGGTTGGATATTGGGAAAAACTTTTTCACTAGGAGGGTGGTGAAACACTGGAATGCGTTACCTAGGGAGATGGTGGAATCTCCTTCCTTGGAAGTTTTTAGGGTCAGGCTTGACAAAGCACTGGCTGGGATGATTTAGTTGGGGATCGGTCCTGCTTTGAGCAGGGGGTTGGACTGGATGACCTCCTGAGGTCCCTTCCAACCCTGATATTCTATAATTCTATGATTCCCGAGATACAGAATGTCACAGTATCCATCTGTTGTCTCTTGTCTTAGACTTAGATTGTAAATTCTTCACCACGGGGACAGTCTTTTTGCTATGTATTTGTACAGTACCTAGCACAGCAGATCCCAGATTTATAATAGGGGCCTCTAGGCACTACCCCACTAGGAATAAATAATAATAGCAATGGTACTGTGATGGGATGTGCACCCCGCACCAGCCCTGATAGGGTTAATGAGGGCCAAAGAGGCCAATTAGATTACCTGGCATCACCTCTGTGAGGGAGGGCCTGGTTTAATTAAGAGGGAAGCCTAGCTGGGGAAGGGCTGGGCCAGCAGTCTAAAGCCAGGAGATTGAAAGCAGAAGAAGGCTGCAAAGGAAGGAGGCTGCAGTCACTCCCTGGGAGGTCATCAGGACAAGGAGACAGTCCAGGGGAAGAGTAAGCCCTGAGATCCTGCCCTGGAGTAAGGAGTCTAGCAAGAGGCTAGGATGGGGTGAAGTAGCCACAGGGAGTAGAATAGACTCCTGTGGTAAACCCAGAGACAGGCAAGGGAAGAAAGAGAGGCTGGGTAGGAGGGAGCTCAGAGAAACAACAACAGGGACAGGGACTGAGCAGACCTGCATTGCTGCTTATAGGGTCTCTGGGCCAGAAGCTGGTGTAGTGGGGAGGACCAGGCTCCCCTGCCAGCCACTGGGATAGTGGCACAGAGCTGGGGCAAAACACCGCCCAGAGAAAGCATCTGGAGAGTGGTCCTGTTGGACTCGGTAACCAAGGAAGGGGTGTATTAATGGGGCCAAGTTATGGGAAGAGAGACTATCACAGAGTGAGCAGTGAGCAGAAGAGGGCAACCGATGCTGGGAGAGCTGCTTTCCCAGCTCTCATCACGTGAAGGTGCACTAGTGGTGAGAGGGAACCCCATTACAGGCACATTGCTAAACTGCTTTTATGTCCCTTGGTTTTCATCAGTTGGCACCAGGATGGAATGCAGGTCATTATTTCATGGGCACATTGCCTGGTGATTACACTTTATTCCTGCAGTGCTGGCTGCTCACACCTGGGTCTCAGCACTGGTTTTCATTTGGGCTATTGAAAAACAGTTCTAGATGATGGAAGGCTGGCCCTGTGGTTAGGGCACTAGCCTGGGACTCGGCAGACCTAGATTCAATTCCCTGCTGTGCCACAGACTTGCTTTGTGACCGAGGGCAAGTCCCCTAGCCTCTCTGTGCTGCAGTTCCCAACCTGTGCAAT
The DNA here is from genome assembly GCF_015237465.2 of Chelonia mydas. Classification (NCBI taxonomy): domain Eukaryota; kingdom Metazoa; phylum Chordata; order Testudines; family Cheloniidae; genus Chelonia; species Chelonia mydas. Next base: position 56,735,994 of record NC_057855.1, read on the forward strand.
GTGGATAACAGCACTGCCCTGCCTCGTGGAGTGTGGGAGATAAATACACTAAAGATTGAGAGGTGCTCAGCTACCATGGCAATGGTGGCCAGATGAGTCATAAAGACACCTGCTGTGAATTCAACAGAAACAGCCCAGGCTTTGCCTTGGGAGTTTGGTACCTTGCTGAAAATTCAAATTCCTAAGAGCAGCCTGAAAATCCAGCTTCCTAAATCTGTCACCAAACCAGTGAAGAAATACACCCAAGGTGTCTACCCCAGGTACTGCTAATGTCTAATGGACAAGGACCCTATGGGCAGAGCTCTTCATCCAGCTTCTGGTTTACTTCCAGCAGATACTGGCAAGTCACTTTTGATTTCTTTCTCTTGCACTGGGATGGCAAGAGCCACCATGAACAGTGGACTGTAGATCGCAGCTGGCGGCTGTAGAGGAGATGTCAACAAGCAGAAGAGCCTTCCTTTTTGTCTTTATTCCTATGGGAGGTTTCTGTTGAGGTTCCTGTCCCTTTGGCAAGAGGATAGTAAGCTTCGGCATGCACATGGAAACCTTCTCGAACCCCCGCTGACAGTGGAGCTTATCTTTTCTTATCTTCACTTCTCAGAGGCATGCAGGAGGCAGCTGGACCTTACCAGGGTGGATTGGAAGGAATGAAAGAAAACCTGGAGCAGCTACAAACCCTGACTCCCAAGGTACATGAAGGTGCATTAATCTACTGCGTTTGATCCAATATGGGTGTCATTTAGATGATGGCCCATGTAGGAGTCATAGCTTTATAATCCCTGATGCTGAAACTGACTGGAGACAAGTCTTTGCACAAAAGCCCTATGGGTGTCAATGGTAGGGCTGTGCCCATGCCACTGTATTTATGCTAAAGCAATGAATCCTCAAGCACAGCCTCCTGTCCTACTGCATGTCCTTTGTCCTGCAATTTGGGCCCTGCCAGGCTGGCAGCAGGAGAAATAGCACCTCAGAACATATGTAATGGGGCATCCCAAAGAGGACAATTTCCGGTGCAAGTGCTGGAGGAACCAACTAGGGGCAGACCTCTTCTTGACCTGCTGCTCACAAACTGGGAAGAATTAGTAGGGGAAGCTAAAGTGGATGGGAACCTGGGAGGCAGTGACCATGAGATGGTCAGTTCAGATCCTGGCACAATGAAGAAAGGAAAGCAGCAGAATACAGACCCTGGACTTCAGAAAAGCAGACTTTGACTCCCTCAGGGAACTGATGGGCAAGATCCTCTGGGAGAATAACATGAGTGGGAAAGGAGTCCAGGAGAGCTGGCTGTATTTTAAAGAATCCTTATTGAGGTTACAGGGACAAACCATCCCGATGTGTAGAAAGAATAGTAAATATGGCAGGCGACCAGCTTGGCTTAACAGTGAAATCCTTGCTGATCTTAAATACAAAAAAGAAGCTTACAAGAAGTGGAAGATTGGACAAATCACCAGGGATGAGTATAAAAATATTGCTCAGGCATGCAGGAGTGAAATCAGGAAGGCCAAATCACACTTGGAGTTGCAGCTAGCAAGAGATGTTAAGAGTAACAAGAAGGGTTTCTTCAGGTATGTTAGCAACAAGAAGAAAGTCAAGGAAGGTGTGGGCCCCTTACTGAATGAGGGAGGCAACCTAGTGACAGAGGATGTGGAAAAAGCTAATGTACTCAGTGCTTTTTTTGCCTCTGTCTTCACGAACAAGGTCAGCTCCCAGACTTCTGCACTGGGCAGCACAGCATGGGGAGGAGGTGACCAGCCCTCTGTGGAGAAAGAAGTGGTTTGGGACTATTTAGAAAAGCTGGACGAGGACAAGTCCATGGGGCTGGATGCGTTGCATCCGAGAGTGCTAAAGGAGTTGGCGGATGTGATTGCAAAGCCATTGGCCATTATCTTTGAAAACTCATGGCGATCGGGGGAAGTCCCGGACGACTGGAAAAAGGCTAATGTAGTGCCCACCTTTAAAAAAGGGAAGAAGGAGGATCCTGGGAACTACAGGCCAGTCAGCCTCACCTCAGTCCGTGGAAAAATCATGGAGCAGGTCCTCAAGGAATCGATTCTGAAGCACTTAGAGGAGAGGAAAGTGATCAGGAACAGTCAGCATGGATTCACCAAGGGCAAGTCATGCCTGACTAATCAAATTGCCTTCTATGATGAGATAACTGGTTCTGTGGATGAAGGGAAAGCAGTGGACGTGTTGTTCCTTGACTTTAGCAAAGCTTTTGACACTGTCTCCCACAGTATTCTTGCCAGCAAGTTAAAGAAGTATGGGCTGGATGAATGAATGATACGGTGGATAGAAAGCTGGCTAGATTGTCTGGCTCAACGGGTAGTGATTAATGGCTCCATGTCTAGTTGGCAGCCGGTATCAAGTGGAGTGCCCCAAGGGTTGGTCGTGGGGCCGGTTTTGTTCAATATCTTCATAAATGATCTGGAGGATGGTGTGGATTGCACCCTCAGCAAGTTTGCAGATGACACTAAACTGGGAGGAGAGGTAGATATGCTGGAGGGTAGAGATAGGATACAGAGGGACCTAGACAAATTGGAGGATTGGGCCAAAAGAAATCTGATGAGGTTCAACAAAAACAAGTGCAGAGTCCTGCACTTAGGATGGAAGAATCCAATGCACCGCTACAGACTAGGGACCGAATGGCTCAGCAGCAGTTCTGCAGAAAAGGACCTAGGGGTGACAGTGGACGAGAAGCTGGATATGAGTCAACAGTGTGCCCTTGTTGCCAAGAAGGCCAATGGCATTTTGGGATGTATACGTAGGGGCATTGCCAGCAGATTGAGGGACGTGATCGTTCCCCTCTATTCGACACTGGTAAGGCCTCATCTGGAGTACTGTGTCCAGTTTTGGGCCCCACACTACAAGAAGGATGTGGAAAAATTGGAAAGAGTCCAGCAGAGGGCAACAAAAATGATTAGGGGACTGGAACACATGACTTATGAGGAGAGGCTGAGGGAACTGGGGATGTTTCATCTACGGAAGAGAAGAATGAGGGGGGATTTGATAGCTGCTTTCAACTACCTGAAAGGGGGTTCCAAAGAGGATGGCTCTAGACTGTTCTCAGTGGTAACAAATGACAGAACAAGGAGTAATCGTTTCAAGTTGCAGTGGGGGAGGTTTAGGTTGGATATTAGGAAAAACTTTTTCACCAGGAGTGTGGTGAAACACTGGAATGCGTTACCTAGGGAGGTGGTGGAATCTCCTTCCTTAGAAGTTTTTAAGATCAGGCTTGACAAAGCCCTGGCTGGGATGATTTAATTGGGGATCGGTCCTGCTTTGAGCAGGGGGTTGGATTAGATGACCTCCTGAGGTCCCTTCCAACCCTGATATTCTATGATTCTCTGATTCTATGATCCTCCCCACACTGGCCCTGAGAGGGTCAATTAGGCCAATTAACCTACAGGCTGCACTGAGAGGAAAACCTGGGAGGGTTGAGACATAATTGCCGACTGCACTCAGCTGAGAAGGAACAGGCAGGGCAAGTATAAAGCCAGGTAGCTGGCAACAGAAAGGGGCTGCAGGGGAGTAGTCTGCAGTCACTCCCTGAGAGGGGGGTGCTTCGGCTGGGAAACCCAGAGACGAGGGAAGCCAAGAGGGAGAGCTGTGAAGTAAGGAGTCCAGGGGAAGAGCAACATGGTCTGGGAGTGAGAAGGCCACTGTTGCTAGAGACAGAGTCCCTGGACTGGAACCCAGAGTACATGGCAGGCCAGGTTCCCTTACCAGCCAGTGGAGGGGTGGCATGGTCAGAGCAGTGAAGGGAAGACTGCCATTTGGTATAGCAGGACTTTGATACCCATGGAAGGGGAAACATGCATAGTGACCTGGCCTGAGGGGCAAGTCATGAAGACGGTTGCACAGGGTGTGAGAGGACACCAGGAGAGTCACCACCAGAGGAAGGTGCAACACCTGGCTGGATCTAACCCCCAGAGTGACCAGGAGGAGATGTCACTAGCAGTGAGTGGACCCCATGACACCATGGTATGCTTTTTAAACTGGGGATTTTATGCCACTATAATATTCTGTATTTATCCACAGAGGAGGCATGGCACAGACAGTGGCAAGGCAAGCTTGTCCCACTCTGCCTTTCACGTTTGCCTTTATCATGCTTTGGAGTGACCTCCTCTAGGAGATCCTAGCTCTCCTTGGTCCATTTGGTCTTTGATCTTACTATTGAGACATCCAACAAGGGGCCAATTATTGCCTGTGGTGGCGATGTGGGCTCCTGCCCACTAGGAACTGGGCTGATACCACCTGATCCATGGTGGGCAGTGAAGAATTTACTAGGATAGAGGTGGGATCTGAAACTGTATGGACCATTTAAGTCTCCTTCTGCCTGAAATGGTCCTAGCAATGTCTCACTTATTGTCCCACCAAATGTGGAATTCCTCTCCTTTCGGTAGTTTGATAATTCTTAGAGCCAGCAACAAGTTTGGGCAGCTAAAATTTCATTAAAATCCCATAATAGTGTCCAGAAATTGTCCTTGAGAGTAAATCCCACTTAAATAAATAAACCATTAAAACACTTTAAGGAATGTTGTAGGAGTGCATGGCCATCCTTTGCCGTCTGTCTCTGAGGGAGGCCACACCTCTTCACTGTCACGCACTATAAAGGTGATCTCAACTGGGGGGAAATTAGCTTCTTCTAGTGTTCAGGTCCTCTGCCAGACAGAGCAATAAAAAGTCCAGGAGCCAAGGCCCTCAGGGCGGGGCACCAAACAGTCAGGGGCTCTGGCCTGGGGTAGGACAGAGCAGCAAAGGGTCTATCATCCTAGCTCTAGCAGACCATAGACTAGCGCAGACCTCCTGGCCTGAGGTTGGGAGGCTGCCACCCCAGGGGTGGGGCAGCAAGGGATAAGGGGACCCAGGCCTACCCGACTCAACTGGGTTGCAGCCCAGGGCCCTAACAGTGGCAAAGTGTTCTGCCACTGGGGTCATCAGGGAGTCAGGTCAACATGTTGTTGCTGATCTGCAGGGAGCCACATAGCTAAACTACTGTTTATGGGCTACTGTTCATGGGCTACTTCCTACATCCCTGGGGTTTGGTACCTCCATGCCGTGGGTGTCCTCCATCTCCCCGGGGTCGGTGGTTAGCAGCAGCCCTAGCAGCTCATCATGTCTCAGCCAGCTGGTGAATCAGGGAGCTCTGGCCAGTCCTCACGCAGCAGCTCCTCAGCATCTCGGTGAGGTGAGGGCCCTGGGAGCTCTGGCCAGGCCACAGTATGGCAGAGGTCCTCTGCGGGCTGCAGCAGCAGGTTGGATGCATCTGTCTCACTCAGTAGCTCCCACCCAACTGTGAGTCCTGCCCTTTATACTTCCTTTTCCTGTGTTGCCCTTCCACTTACGGTGGGCGGCGGCCATCCCTTGCCATCAATCTCCGGGGGAGGCCATGCCTCCTCACTACAGATGTCCTTTTAGATTCTCCTCCATTACTTTGCTCACCTACTTAGTTAGTCCTCCAACTGCAGAATTTTGTACTGTTGTCCCTATCATATGATCCTCTACATGCCTCTGTATAGGTTTGTGTGACTGCTCATACAAGAGTGGATACCAATAAACATAATTTCCTCCAGGGAGAGGAAAGGAGAATGAAAAACCTCATTGAACAAAGGCTAATCGTCATGTCACTCAATCACGTCACACATTTGTGGAAGGAGCTCAGATACTATGGTGATGATGGCTGTATGTGAACTTGAATAGAACAGAATAACGTTTCTAGTTTCATTCTCCCCAGTTGAAAATTATCTGGAAAAGATAATCTCAGGTGCGTACTTATATTTCACTGTAAGTAGACTAATCCCTTGAACAGCTACTGCCTCTGTAAGAGAGCTGGGATACAATGATGAAGCAATATGCATTGTATAGTATGAACTGGCGTGAGGACAGAGAAGCAGAGAGTCAATATAGTTCCTATATTTAATGCATGTTGGCCCTAAACTTTGCCCTTGAAGTCAATGGAAAGATTGCCATTCATTCTACTTCCGGTGGAAAATTGTATTTTCCCATCAGGTCTTAAAACCACATTCTGTGAATTTATCATCTTGTCCAAGGTACTGCATAGCACAGTGAAAATATATGTATATATTGGGAGCTGAAGCTCTATACATTACATTGTGTGTGAGAGTGTGTGTAGATATGTATTATATATATATACACATGGAGCTGTATCACTATACACAATATATTGGAAACTGAAGCACTAGCTACCATCTTGGGAGCAAATGGCATAAGTGGAAATACCCTGACTGTATTGAGGTACAATCAGTGAAGACTGGAGGTGATTTATACCACATTGTGTATATGCATAGGGTCTGAGGACATTTATACTGCATTTGTATATATAACAGAGGCAGAAGTTAATATCACATAATGTACTGTGTGGGGCAGAATGCAGAAGCCAGGAAGGGCACGTGGAATCTCTGTATACTGGGGGCTGAGTTCATTTTGACTCATTGTACATATATATTGGTGGCTGAAGCACCACTGTACATCCACAATACAGTATCTAGCTATGATTCTGACATCTTTGTGGGTACACAGGGGATAGCAGGAAGGGGCATGACTATCCTAAGAAATTCTGATGACAGTATTTTGTCTGTGGCTTTCTTTGCAGCATGCCAGGGTTAGGTAGAAGCATCCCCGGCGGACCGACATTATCAGCAAACTGCTCATAATCCCCGCGAGCCACGGGCCCATCTCCATAACATAAGCTGACACAGTTTCTTTAGAATCATAGAATATCAGGGTTGGAAGGGACCTCAGGAGGTCATCTAGACCAACCCCCTGCTCAAAGCAGGACCGATCCCCAATTAAATCATCCCAGCCAGGGCCCCGTCAAGCCCGACCTCAAAAACTTCCAAGGAAGGAGACTCCACTACTTCCCCAGGCAACGCACTCCAGCGCTTCACCACCCTCCCAGCGAAAAAGCTTTTCCCAACATCCAACCCAAATCTCCCCCACTGCAACGTGAGACCATCACTCCTTGTTCTGTCATCTGCTACCACTGAGAACAGTCCAGAGCCATCCCCCCCGGAACCACCTCTCAGGCAGCCGAAAGCAGCTACCAAATCCCCGCCCCCCAGTCTTCCCCTCCGCAAACCAAACATCCCCAGCTCCCCCAGCCTCTTCCCATAACTCATGTGTTCCAGTCCCCGAATCATTTTTGTTGCCCTCTGCTAGACTCTTTCCAATTTTTCCACATCCTTCTTGTAGTGTGGGGCCCAAAACTGGACACAGTACTCCAGATGAGGCCTCACCAGTGTCGAATAGAGGGGAACGATCACCTCCCGCGATCTGCTGGCAGACCTGTGATTGAAAACTGTCCCTTCGAGTTGTCCCACTGGAGTAACTTTTGCCCTTGGAGTGACTCCATTACCAGGGAACCCTGCAGAGGGGCAGGAATAAGCTGTTGTTTTATTACTCCAGTCAGAAGTCATTATTTGAAGCTCCCCCACCGTTTTACACAAGCTCTCTCCTTTTTCACTGTATTTTCTCTCCTTCCAATCATATGTTCTTGGACTGGTAAAACGTTTACAAATCAATCAGGGACACACTGTGCTAACATATGGCTTCTTGAAATCCATCATTGTGTCCCCATACAACCAGGGGTAATAAAAGACCTGGGATGGTGTCTGTCCATTCCATCTTTAGGCAAGCCCAACAACTTCTAATGGGGCTTTAAATCAGTGCTGCTGAAGAGGCACTTGCTGAAACCTCTATACTCCATGTCTATGTCCACTAATCACTGACTGCATTGTTCACACTGATCATGCCCCTTGCAATCTCTTTTGTTTTGCCACCCAGTGAACAAGAAGACTCTTCCATTTCTGCTACATGGCCTGCCTCATACAAAATGGAAGAAAACTGGGACCCAGAGTTAGACTTTAGCCGCCAGAGCAGAGGATTCTAAATGGACAATCTGGAAGAAAGCAAATGGTGTGCATGATGTATCTTCTCATCTCCTTGTTCCTTCTCTCTCCACATCTTTCAACCCCATCTGCTTGAGCACTAGGCACATAAGGCAAAACACCCCTCCAGAGCTGGTCTCAGTATGTCCCCTATTGAAATGCCATCATTGCAATGAAAAGCTGGTCCAGTGGAACACAGATGAATTCAAGGCCCAATGTCTTATAGACAACTGAGATCAAAGGAGCTTGCTGATTAATTGAACTGACACATGGTATTTAATCTTCTGCTTCTTAACATTAGAGGGACTGAAGCAGATGAAGAGTATCAGCTATGTGAGATGCCAAATAAAAAGCTACTACAGTTCCTTCCGGTACTAATGATGTGACAGGATGCAACCACATAGTAGTCAGAGTGTGATGGGGTGAACTAGGTCCGGAGGCTTCCTGCTGGAGGCCCTGCCACACCCCGCCCCACAAAGAACAGTAGAGAGGTCCTCCAAGCTGCCTAAAATGGCTGTATGGGAAGCAGCCAGTCAGGACCCACCAGGCTAGTATAAGAACAGCTGCAGGGCCAGAGTTGAGTTCAATTCCTTGCTAGTCCTGGAGGAGAGTGGAGGGTGTGCCTGGCTGCCTGAGGCAGCTATAGGACCATGGACACTGCAGTGCTGGCAGAGGCAGGGCCAGATTAACTCTCCTGTGGACCTGGGATTATTAGATTTTGTGGGGCCCCTGTATGCAAGTCTTTTTCCTAATTTAAAACAAAATTATCACAATTATGGCGTTGAGGCCATTAACAATATACTTAACTTGCCTTTTAATCAACATAAAGCCATTCTGTGGTTACATTTCAGTCTTAAAACATGTAGAATATAGTTAATTCAAAATAGCCTACTTCTTACCTTAGAACAGCTGTTAAATTAGTTTCTTTCTGGGAGGGAGTTTGGGTGCAGGGGGGGGCTCTAGGCTGGGGCAGAGTGTTGGGGTGCAGGAGAGGGTGAGGGATGGAGGCTCTGGAAGGAGATTGGGTGCAGGAGGGGATTCTGACCTAGGACAGGGGGTAGGGGTGCAGGAGGGGGTGCGAGGTGCAGGCACCGGCTGGGAGGTGCTTACCACAGGTGGCTCCCAGCCAGCAGCGCAGCAGGGCTCAGGCAGGCTGCCTATCTGCATGCTGTGGCCCCACACCGCTCCCAGAAGTGCCCAGCTGCTGACACATCTCTGCGTGCCCCTGCAGGGAGGGGGGACAGCGTGTCTCCATGTGCTGCCCACGCCTGCAAGTGCTGCCTCCGCAGCTCCCATTGGGCAGGAACTGGCCAATAGGAGCTGTGGGGATGGTGCTGGGAGCAGGGGCAATGCACGGAGCTGTCTCCCTCCCCCAAGCCAGGGGCTGCAGAGATGTGCCAGCAGCTGGCTGCTTCTGGGAGCAGTGTGGGGCCATGACATGCAGGCAGCCTGCCTGAGCCCTGCTGCGCCGGGGTCCCGCCTTAGGCCAGGGCCCTGGACTGCAGCCCCTAAAGCTCGTGCATTAATCCAGCCTTGAGCAGAGGGTGAGGGGAATGTGAAGGAGCTCTGGGCTGGCTGCTGGAACTCCACCAGGACAAGGCCCTGAGGTAAGGGTGAAGAATGTACAGGAGCCACGGGGAAGTGGCCCAGGGAATTGTAGCAGCAATGCAGTATATGTAAAAGGACATGGCAGATGGCTGCTATCTATGGGGTTCCTGGGCTGGGACCTGGAGTAGAGGGCAGGCCCAGGTCCTCCCCCCACCAGCCGCTGGGAAAGTGGCCTGGACATTGGTAAACCCCAGAAGGGGAACTGAACTGTCATGGCCCAGTTGGAGAGCTGAAGCCAGAAAGTCCATGAGAGGGCAAAGACATAGCCTCCAGGGAGGGAGGTCTGGGACACCACTCTGTACCAGAGCAGGGACAGCTTGAGAGAGATGTGACAGAGGGCACAGAGAGAAGCCCCTGTTGGACTTGTACCCCAGAAGGGGTTTGCTTTGTTTGTATTTCATATACAGACTGTGTGAGACTCGATGGAGGGCTGAGTCACCAAAGACCCACCACAAACACAGAGAGAGAGAGTGCAGGCACACGCTCTGAGACAGGTGAGTTCACCCCATTACACAGAGAGTGCATAGAGAGGTGAGTGCACCCCATCACACAGAGGCTACAAAAAGATCTATTGAGCAAGACACTCAAAGATAGGTGGATGTGGTATATAGCTTTCACTGGCATAAGTGTGAGATAGCCATGCTACTCAGATGTTTGAAAGCCATGAAAGAGTCATGCAGGTCATCCTAAATATGCATCATGTACATCAAAAAATCATGTACTCTGCATGTACCACATATGTTACAGACAACTTTTGCAAAAATGTTTCAGGGAGATTTGAATTTTTTTATCAGGGATATAATTCAAATCCATTGACCCAAAGTCAGATGTATTAGTTACTGAAGGTTCAACTACAGAGGGCTCAGCAAAACACTCATCTGAAATTTAGTCTATTTTAAGCACAACAGAAAATGACCTAAAATAGTTTTTATGGCCCTAAAATTGTCCCCTTCCTAGGGGGTATACAGCTCCTATATCCAGTCTTAAGCGCCATGCTGCTCTACAGTTGTGACTGTGGCTATAGAAAAGCCATCACTGGCTGATGACTGCAGCCTGCAGCCAATGCATGGGACTCAATGTGAGTCTCAGCTGGGATAGTACGTGGTATGAGGTGCACAATACTTGTGTGTCACTGGGTGGGTTGCCACCACTGTTCCCTCTAAGCTGTGCACGTGTGCGCACGCACACACAGATCCTAAACCCTACGGGCACGGTGAAACACCGCGCACACAGAAATTTGCACAGAAGCACAATAATTTGCACAGAATAAATTTTTTGCGTACACGGCCTGTCAAAAATTAGAGGGAACATTGGTTGCCACATTAGTCAATACTGAAAGCATGTTCATAAAGTCATTGAATTGAATAGAGGAGTTGCAGGTTCTGGGCAGCAGTGCTTGGAACTGCTCAGAGGTTGGCTAATACCCTGCAGGATAGTCCTAAACAATGCAGCACAGCCTTTAAGAGTTTTCATTGTACAAACTTGCATAACTGATCCCATGCTAGGGCATGTGATATTAGTTATGGCAGCTTAGTACAGCCACTTTGCAGATGGGCCACTAGGGGGCAGTAGGGGAGAAGTATAAAAACTCTAGGCTATCAGGAATTCAGCTACCTGCCCTCACTCTAGTACCCTGAATCTTTGTGCATTCAGCACGGTGTGAGTGGTGGAATTCTGCAATGAATCTGATGTTGATTAAACAGCATGTGTGGCTGGCATTTGGGAATCCATCCTGGTTTCCATTCTCAAGGGGTTGTCTGGATTCTCAGAGGTTTGTCTGGTTGTAGTACTCACAGGCAGGTAATTCCTCCCACCAAGTTTCATTTTGAATTTGGGGGTTAAATGAATCCAGACACTCGAAGTGTAATTCAGACACAACAGCCAAGATTTGCCTTGTTTTGGCTCCAATCCAGCACTTTTCATACCACTTCCACCCAAAATCATAAACTGGCTCACACTGGCTCCAAACTTGGTCCCCAGTCTACGAAACACAGTGTGACAAAGTTCCTCCTCTACCTTGGTGGGTCTTGCACTTATTGGCGGATTTGCTCACCTCGGAGATTCACGGCAGCCCTCAGTTTGGCCATTTTCGTGAACCCACAGTCCAGGTCAACTCCTCCTGTGGTCTGACCAGGAGTTGGGAGGTTTGGGGGGAACCTGGGCCCACCCTCTACTCCAGGTTCCAGCCCAGGGCCCTGTGGAATGCAGCTGTCTAGAGTGCCTCCTGGAACAGCTGTACGACAGCTACAACTCCCTGGGCTACTTCCCCATGGCCTCCTCCCAACACCTTCTTTATCCTCACCATAGGACCTTCCTCCTGTTGTCTGATAATGCTTGTACTCCTCAGTCCTCCAGCAGTACGCGTTCTCACTTCTCAGATCCTCACACGCATGCCACAAAGTGAAGCGAGGTCCTTTTTAAACTCAGGTGCCCTGATTAGCCAGCCTTAATCGATTCTAGCAGCTTCTTGATTGGCTGCAGGTGTTCTAATCAGCCTGTCTGTCTTAATTGTTTCCAGAAAGTTCCTGATTGTTCTGGAACCTTTCCTGTTGCCTTACCCAGGGAAAAGGGACCTACTCAACCTGGGGTTAATATATCTGCCTTCTATCACTCTCCTGTAGCATCTATAAAACTAGGGTGAGGAGGTTGGCCGATGGAGTTTCCTGTGACTGTGGGGCCTATTTCCGATCCTCTGTCTGTTCACATATCCGGACAGAGTTCCTCTGGGCGGCGTCCACTGACTCCCTTGACACCTTTGAGAAGCAGTGGGTGCTGTCCGGGGTTCTCTGCTCATTGTCCCCATCTGGTTCCCTTTGTTTGACCCTTTGACCACACTCCTGTCCCTGTTATTTCATTAGTTATCCCCTGTATTTATTTGGTGTCCAGGTCCTGTGGATCCCCCTCTTAGGCTGGGGGGGAGATCCTTTAGCAGTGGTCGGACTTTGCCCACCCACTTCCCGGATCCCAATAGAATCACTCTCCTGTAGCCATCTGGCCCAACCCTGTCACACAGTGAAACCAAAATCCCCCATGAAACCCAGACATCCAGGTTCCTGCCACAGTTGGACCAAGGCTCCTGACTATGGTTTGGCAAAAGGCTGGCAAAGCCCATCCCAAGTTTGCCTGGCTGCAGATTTCATTAGGAATATTTCACACCTCTAGGCTTCCTACCTGCTGCTCCTTATTCTACAATCCAGCTGCATCAGAAGAACACCAACTGTTTGCACCTTCATCTGTGCAGGTTTCACCGTGGAACACCTTGTTGTAAATTCACTCTCTGTAGCCTTACATGACATGTGAACTGTGCAGAATCTTTCCTGAGGTTTCTTTTTACACCTCTGGTTCAGTCCCTTAGTGTGTCCGGTCTCCTGTTACATCTCTGTCTGAGCGGTTCCAGAATAAATGTTCTTGTCTGTCCATTCAGTCTTTTGGCCCAAGTTGCTACAGTTTACCTCATAAATCCATATTTAGGCACTTCCATAAGAGTGGCTGGATTTTCAGAGATGCTGAATAGTTGCATCTCCCAGGGACATCAATGGGGATGTCATGCCCAGAGTAGCTGCAAGATTTGGTCTGGAAGCATTAGGCTATCTTACCCAGTCTGCATTGCTACAAATGCTACTTTGGATCATGAACTAATCCAAACATTGTTAAGCCCATACAACCCGCTGCAATCAACCCCTTCCCCTCCCCCAGGCTGAGAGCACACTGTGGGAGAATGCATTTCATATTCATGGTACTAAAATACCTGCCATTAACTCCTTCAAATGATCCTTTCTTTGCATGTTATGGGACAGGCTGAGAAGATAGAATTCCCATTAGGCCTTTCTTTACCTTCAGTACTGCCAGCAAACCCTCTCTGATTCTTCTCTTCTTCAGGTGAAGTCACACTCGTTTTTTGTATTCTTGCCAAAACACTGAAAAGGCTGCCAAAGATATCCCAAAAGATATGAGTGTTTGAGGCAGAGGAAAGGAGAGCTACATCTTTCCCAGTTTACAAACAGATATGCTGAGATCACAGGAGTATATTCAAAGTTCATACACACATACACCACACATCCCACAGGAACTCCCGTAGCAACATCTGTTATATGCTGTGTTAATATTTGTGCAAAGGGAACTATCCCTAGTTCATTTGGGAGCTACCTCAAGGCTGCTCAGCTTCCAGGTTTCCGAGCAAAGACCGCACGGAAAAAACCTAGTGCTATCGTTAGGACAGAATAAGGTAAAGTTGACTTGCAGCTGCATTTAGGAGCTGAGATGTGGGAGTCCCCTCTCTCATATTATACAGCTGCTGCTACCAGTGCCCCACCTAGTGGCTAAATGTGGCAATAAGGCTGTCTCTGAGGTCACATAAAAGCAAAAGAGATCAATGAATGGTTGCCCCATAACTGAGTATTTAGAGTGCAAATACTTTATACTGTAATATATATATACTGGTTTAGGGTAAGCATATATCCATTTACTTACAACATTTATGAGGATGCCACTGCAACAAGACTGACAATATACTGGTTTCAATTATAACACAAGGAACCACATGTACGGTGCTAGTCCATAATACACTGGTTGGAGACCTGGATGCTGTAGCAGTTCCAGTAAAGGTACAATAGTTTAAGTGGAAATGACTGGTATTGATCCTGGTGGCCATATACTAGCAGAAGTAAAAATAAGCTGCTCTCAATTAACCTGCATTGATTTGAATTAAAAGAAAAATGGATCAGCCCTGAATACAACTCTGGTGTCTCAAGAAAAGCCTTTCTCAGACCAGCAGTGGGTGGCTTTTAGGCAGCAAGAGGTGTTTGGTTCAGGAAAGAAAATGCCTGGTTTTAAAGTGCGGTTACGGTCAGAAAAGTACTGTAGAAAAATGGATGCTCCTTATTTTTTCTTTCTCAGGACTTCCGTATCCCAGGGGCTCAGTTTGCAGATGAAAAGGGGAGTTTTCTAAAAGCCAGTCCAGCCAGCTGGACCACGAAGTTGCAAGCTGGTCTCAGATCAGCACCAGTGGTAAAGATTCTGGAAATGAAATTCAGTGGACACTTGTGTAGATGGTGCACGGGGCGCAGATCATTCTCGCATAGCTATGTTCTGGCCTATGATTGCACTGGTCAGCAGCGGTACAGCCTACTAGCACTTCTTTCGATCTGCTTTCTTGTCCTCCAGAATCTCAGACACTGTGTTAACAGAAGCAAAAGCTTCTTTGGCTCAGTGAAGTCAGCAGATCTGGCTTGAAGGCAAACAGGAAGTAATAGGATGACACACCTTTGCACCGTTGGCTTTCTTGCACACTTCATAGAAGTGTCCAAGGGCTGGGAATTAAATGCAGTACGTTACCTGGTTTACTCCCAGGCCTCAAATTGTGGGAAAGGAATGAGTGGCAATGAAAGATCTACAGTGCAGAGGGGGAGTGAATATGTCCTGTCTAATTTTGAGCACACCCAAACACTGTGGGTTTGAAAGTTTGACTTGAATTTGAATGTTGCTGGATTTACACTCCTCTCAGGAAAATCTATTTAAAAAAAAGCAGAGAGCGGGGGGAAAATAACCAGTAACAATGCAGAGTAAAGAATGGAGAGGCAAGTTGGGGTAGCATGAAAATCCAGTCAAGAGAAACAAAAGGAACCGAGAACAGGAGACAGAAAAATTCAAATGAAAAAAAAAATGGTCCCTGTCCCAGCTCAACCACTAGGAAATATTTCTGTACCTACTAAACAGCACATTCTCCTTTAGCTAGACACAGACAGACCTAGAGCCACCGCTGGCAGAATTGCACGCATTTCCACCAGCTGTGGATCTGGCACCAAGTTTTTAATAACCATTGGAAAAACATATGGGTCTCAAGGTTGATGTGTGCAGGGGCCTTGCCCTGCCATGGCCCGTCCTTCACTTATCCTGGGGAGAATTTCAGTCTCCAGGGGCATCAATCTAGCAACTTTCCCCAGCACTAAAGTCACATGAAAGGGAAGCTCCTCCTGCAAATTTCCAGTTCATAGGGAGGAGAAGGGATCCAGATCCCTTACTTCAAATTCCCTGTCTGGCCCTTTGCCATAAACAGGCTACCCTCACCACCACTCTCCTAGACTTCTCATGAGCCCATCCCCCTTGCCAATCAGCTGGCTACAGTCATGAATTCCATCCCCTATCCCCACAGCTAGAGACACTCTATGGTAATGACTCCCTAGCCAATCCCACAAGCTTGCTATTCTCATGACCAATGACCTTTGCATCCCCAGAGTCTGGCTACAGATATGATTCCCCGTGCCCTTGTCCTTATAGACTGGGTCTGCACCTCAGAAGGCTGTGCAAACACATCCCATCTTTGGACAATTTCCAAATGAGGAAACTGAGGCACAGAGAAGGGAAGTAACTTGCTCAGGAGCTAGGATTGCTGAAGCCAGGATTCACTCTCAGGAGTTCATGGCTCCCAGTCTCATTCTCCAAGCATTAGACCAGGCTCACATAATGCACTCAAATGAATCTACCACCCAAGTGGCTCCAAGGATGAACTGAGCTGGTCTCTTGGGAGAGCAGAAGTGAATTTTGTGGTGTGGGGAAATTTGGCAGCCCCTTCCCCTCAGGCAATGTGTTTGTATGCCAGGCTTTGACCGGGTGGGATCTGCAGGTTCTGCTCTCCCAGCCCTACAAAGCAGGGTTTATAAATGTACAGTCACATTGCTCCCCAGGCATTAAAAACCGATGGACTGGTACTGAGCAACCTTACCAGTCTGAGCACCAGACACCAGCAAGGCACTGCCCAAATTTGTGCATGCTCAAAAAAGTTACCCCTCAGCTGGAAATAAGTGTGACGTTCCCTGGGTAAAATATTCTTCTTCACCCCCTGCCAAAATGGCATCACTTCCACAATCTCCCACCTCTCACTCCCATCTATCCATCCACCACTGCTTGCCTTTTCTCCAGGACATCTTGCCTATCAGCTTCCCCACTCCCTGCAACCCCATTGCGGATGCCGGAGGTGGCTCCCCTTGAGGCTCAGAACTATTTTACAGAGGTGGGTTTGAACTTCTTAATTTGGATCCAGATCAGAATCTGAATTTCCCTGAAGTTTGACGGTCCTCTGGATCCGCCATTCTGTGTCTAGTCCCTTCAAAGCTCCAGGGGGGCTGGAGCCAATGTTCTGGTTCAATACTAGCACCATATGGGGGCTTTGCTTTCTGGAGTGTGGTGAAAGAGAGATTAATTTAAACAATGGTTCACGTGGCGATTTCTGTTCCCCATCGCCCATAGCTACGTCTTCCAAAGGCAAAAATGAACAGAACTGATACCTGGGGAAAGCTCCAAGGATGCACTCAGAGGGTAGGTCTACAGCCTTCCAGCCCAGGCAGACAAGTTCGTGCTAGTCAGGCTTACGTTAGCACACTAAAGCAGCAATGTGGACATTCCGGCATGGGCTGGGCTCTCAAACGTGGGGTGCTGAGTGAAGCTCCAGCCTGGGCCTGCAACATCCACATTGCTATTTCTAGTGCACTAGCTTGAGGCCCATTTGCACAGGTTTGTTTACTTGGCCTGGGAGGCTGGCTCCCCCACTTTCTGGGTGACCTTGTACAGGTCACTTCCTCTCTCTGTTTCTCAGTTTCCTCATCTGTAAAATGGGGATAATGATCCTGACCTCCTTTGTAAAGTGCTCTGAGATCTACTGATGAAAAGTTCTATATAGGAGCTGGGTCTTATTACTAATGAGTCTGATGGATCTCATTGAGCTTACTCATTGGCTTACTCTTTCATTCTACAGTGGCCACAGCATCTTATGGCCATGAGGTTGGTACCACTCTACTTACTTTCCCCTAGAGTAAAGTGGTACTGTCAGTACTATAATATCATTCCATTTGCTGGAATGGGTAGTGCATAGAGTAGCAATAGCATCACATATGAAAAACAACTAGTTAGCCCTAACTTATGAAATTCTGTACAATCCATCTACACATTCAGAGGTGTTATGAGTTAGTGAAGAAGGCAGTGGACCAGGAACCTGGGTTCTAGTCCTGACTCTGCCACAGGTGTAAAGGGAGCTTGTTAAGCTGTAATCAAAACAGGGTATATGACTTTTCCCATCACATTAGGCCTGAATAAAGACTGGGAGTGGTTGGGTCATTACAAAACCTAAACCTAATTTCCCCCATACAAATTTTCCCCTACTGTTATTCACACCTTCTTGTCAATTGTTTGAAATGAGCCACTCTCATTGCCACTACAAAAGTTATTTTTCCTCCCTTGGTATCCTACTGTTAATTGAATTGTCTCGTTAGACTGACCTCACACTTGGTAACGCAACTCCCATCTTTTCATGTATTTAGACCTGCTCCTGTATTTTCCATTTCATGCATCTGATGAAATGGGTTCTAGCCCACAAAAGCTTATGCCCAAATAAATTTGTTAGTCTCTAAGGTGCCACACAGACTCCTCGTTGTTTTTCCCAGATCTAAAATTTATCAACTTTAGTGCTTCACATTAAAAATGCCTGCAGTATATGGCAAGGAGATTGGGCAATGGGGGATTTGTTCTGCTCTGAGTTAAATCCTAGAAATGAAAACCCAGGGGCTGCAGAAAGTGGACCTCAGAACCCATACTGGACCAATATCCCAGTCTGGCATTAGGGTGCACTGTGCCACTGGAGGTGCCAACTTTCAGATTAAATATAATTCTAAGGCCTGGATCTCTTAGTCATTAAATATCCCAGTACACCTTTTGGAAGAACAGGTGTCCCAGAGTCATCCTGGACAATTTCCAATTGGAGTGAGAACAGTTGGTCTATCTAAATTTGCCCTACATTCTGACTAGCTATAGCAGTTTTCTTCACTTCTAACATTGTTGCTGTGCACTGTTAAATAGCTACTACCTTCCACCCCAGAGGTGTCTGCATTTGTGGGTAAAGTGTTTCCTACACATGCTGCTCTCATGTACAGCAGCATAAATTTGGAATAACTGCATTGGTTTCACAGTAACAGAGAAGAATTTGACCTGGGGCTTATAGGAAACCCCTTGGGAAATTTTCTGGATGAAAGGTGTTGAATAACAACAGGTTAGTATCATTATACTCTTCTCCACGTGCATCCACAGCTTATTGCTATCTGTCTCTGGCCTTTGTTTGCTTCTTAACAGGGTAAATTCTTTAAAGGCAACATGGCTCAGAATCTTAACTGGGGTAAATCTGGGTAGCTCCACTGAGTAATCGACACCAGCTGAGCATTTGGCCTTTTATATTCACCTGCTTTTGTAAAGACAGCAGCAAAAAAAAAGTAACAAAGGCACAGTTGCACCCTGGGATGAATAAAGTAGGGCCAGAGAATGATTCCTACACACCCCCATGAGCATATTATCTTCACTGGCATTAGTGCCATGTACCTGTGGCATACTGGCAATGAATTCAGTTGTAGTGTGAGAGATTCCTGGGGTTTCAGCTAAAGCTTACAAACCTAGTCAAACCCCTTCCCATCTCCCTTTAAACTGCTTCTTTTAATAAATTAATTCTGCAGAACCACAAAGCTCATTTAGATCTAAAGCAAGAAGCACAGCCTGTGTAGGAAACAGCCACTAGCAAACCTTGAGGTCGAAAGTATACTCTTATGTTGGATACAACAGCCCCATGTAATACCAGTGCAGTGTCTTATTAGAGTAGAGAGCCGCCTGAGCAAAAGAAAAGATCTAGATCCAGATTTGAAAAGCCCCAAAGTCCGGAGGTGTCTGGAACTGGGGTTTTGGTTTGATCCACTATAGAGAAGCACCAGCTGTGGAGGTCCAGCTCTGGGGTCAGTGTTTGAGCTCTGCAAATTTCAGAGGTGTTTGGATCAGGTATTTGGTTCATACCTCTCTCTAAACAGCATTAGACTACTAGACTAAGCAGGTTGACTGCAACTCACAGAGCAGAGCCAGCGAACACTGAATTCTCCCCACTGTGTCATAATTGGAGGCATAGTGGAGTGTTATCTTGCTGTGCTGATTCATTGTGACAGTTACACTAATGACTGGGTGTCCCATTGCAAATTATTGAATGTTGTGAGTGAACCAACACAATAAAAAAGCAAGAATAATTCATTCCACCACATTCTTTATAATATCAACTGTAGTTCAGTGTTAATTATTTATTATAATATTTCATAATGAACTATTAAACATACTGTAGTAGATTTGGTAAAAATAAGGAAACCCTAAAGCTTGCTACAGGCCCCTGCTCTTTCATCTTTGCTGAGAGCGGCTGAAATCTGTGTGGAACTTGGAGAGAAGAGGCCAGGTTGCAGGAGGGAAGAGTTTGGAGGAGGCACCAGGCAGTCAGTCTGTGTGCACATGGTTGGAATGTTAGCTGCTGTTGCAGCACCTATAAAAATAGCTCTCCTAATAAAGAGACAGTTGTAGAAAACTGGAGTCTTCTCTTGTTATCACCCAGCATGTGATATATAAAACATTCACTGAAACTGGATTAAGGCACTCTGGCCCAGATTTCAAAGGCATTTCTGTGCTCAGTGTTGCAATGCCTAACTGATTTAGGAGCCAAAGTTTCTTTGAAAAAGTGATTTAGAAATTAAATTCCTTTTGAAAATGAGAGTTAGGTGCTGCAAAGTTGAGTGCAGCACCACCTAAAAGCCTTTAAAAATCTGGGAATATATATCTCTACCTGAGGTCCCCAATTACTGCAGTCATGTGGCAGTGGCTATCAAAATCTCAGCTTTCACTCTTTTTAAAATAAGTTTCTAGTCCACATGTTTGGAAGGAAAAGCTTGAAATCATGACCCAACCCTTGCCTGAGTCTGCAGACAGCCTGAAACAAAAACTCTGAGAGGGGGAGATGCGCTGAGAGGGGGAGATCAATGGGATGTGAACTCAAAGCCCCACTCTGCCAACCCCATCCCTGCAGACAATTGATTCCCTGAACAGCAGGAGGAGAAGAGAGCAGTGGGCCCGGCCCAAACATTCAATCTGATGGGCCCCCCCTTACTGACCCCAGCATCCAAGGGTAAGTAATGAGGCCCCTTTCTGCCTCTCTGCGGGAATAACAGGAGACCTTGCTGCCACTCCAAGGGGAGGTGGACCTTTCCTGCAGTTTCTCAGGGAGTAAAAGGGATCCCACCCTGCTTCTCTGGAGGATCAAGTCCCTCCCTCCACAAGTGAGCGGGGTGGTGGGTCATGAGGTGGAGCCACAGTGGACCCTGAGTCAGGCATGCCTAGGGCACCACATGTCTTCACCCAGCTAATAGGTGGAGTGAGGAATTCACTGTTTTCTGGGCCAGCCCCAGTTTCCCCTATGCCTGCTGTGGTGGATCTTGGTGCAGAAGAAGCTCCATTGACTTCAATGGTTGGGCAGTGACATGTCTGGGACAGAGTGTGCAGTTTAGCAAGTTCAGGCTGGTAAGTTCCCGCTATCTGTGTGGCTCAGTTCAGCTGCTCCAGCCCAGCTGCACAGCACTGGGCAAGCACACAGGGAGACCCCCCCAGAACTCTCAGAGGACCTGAGTCAAAGCTTATTGAAGTTCTTTCAATGAACACTTTTAATTGACTTCTCAAGGCTTTGAGTCAGGCCCTAGACCCCATGGAGCAATGCAGGCAGAACTAGCGACCCCAGGGTGGTGAATCTGGGCAGGGAGAAGATGGGATCAGGGCTGTGCCCCTCCATGCACACTGTGGACAAACTGCCAAGAGGTGTGTTTTTAAAATGCCTTGAAAGCATAAAGCTGTGGGCTTGCCTGCAGGAGGGATGTAGCTCCACCAGTGCAAATGCCCACAGCCACGTGTCCTGGCATGAAAGCAGAGTCAGTTGTATTGTTGACACTGGTGCAGCACATCTATAGTTGGGAGTTCTACTAGTGCAGAGGCTTTGGGGCAGCAATCCCTCGGAGAGACAAACCCATTCTCCCTGCTCACAACTGCCTATTCGTAGCACTGCAAAGTGCTTCCACGACTTTAAGGGCACCAGTCCCATTGGAAGTCTTGGATACTTTAGGAAAACCCACCGGGCTCTTCCCATTTGTGGCACATTCTCTTTAATTGGGCTGTCAGATCCTCCGAGCAGGGGCTGGTCCAGTGTACATACCTGTAACGTCACAAAGCACGTGTCCCTGAGCCTGACTGAGGTCTTTGGGCACTATAATACTGTTTCTCCCATTGCCAAATAAAACAGCTGGCTGCAATTTTTTAAAGCTGCAGTTTGGGAGCCTCTCCCCACACTCTTCTGGGGGCCTTTGAAAGCCTTGTGCATAAGGGGCCTGATTCTCTCACAGCAACATCACACTGAATTCCAAAGTTACTTCTTATTTACACCCAGGCAAGAACAGAATGAGACCTGGCGCCTCCAGGGCCCTTAGTTTAGTTGAGCACCAGGGCTCTCTGTCCAAGCTCAGCTTCTTAAAAGGCACAGGAAAGCCTCTGGTTGGTGCGTTGGTTTGTTAAGCATTTAAAGCACTTCGGGGTCCTTCGGATAGAAAGGCTCTAAACAGCTGTAAACTGTTCTTACTAAACTGCAAGCAATTAGGCAGTCCCTTTGCAAAGAAGTCAGTGCACCCTGCAACTTAACTAAATTCCAACTGCAATTCCAAGACATTATGTTGTTTTGACCATAAACAAAGGCCTGTAAAAGGTCTGCCCCTTTCAAACAGGGGGCAAGATTTATGATCAAATGCAGAGATCAGGGACCTGATTTTGGCCTCAGTTATACTGGAGTAAATACTCTGAGAGGGGGAGATCAATGGGATGTGAACTCAAAGCCCCACTCTGCCAACCCCATCCCAGCAGACAATTGATTCCCTGAACAGCAGGAGGAGAAGAGAGCAGTGGGCCCGGCCCAAACATTCAATCTGATGAGCCCCCCCATTACTGACCCCCTGCTGTGTTGGATCTGGGTGCAGAAGAAGCTCCATTGACTTCAATGGTTGGGCAGTGACATGTCTGGGACAGAGCATGCAGTTTAGCAAATGCAGGCTGGTGAGTTCCCGCTATCTGTGTGGCTCAGTTCCAGCTGCTCCAGCCCAGCTGCACAGTACTGGGCAAGCACACAGGGAGACCCCCCCCCCCGAACTCTCAGAGGACCTAAGCCAAAGCTTATTGAAGTCAATGAACACTTTTAATTGATTTCTCAGGGCTTTGAGTCAGGCCCTAGACCCCTAGGGAGCAATGCAGGCAGAACTAGCAGCCAGGGCTGGCCCACAACATTTTGGCACCTGAGGCAGGGAGCTCAAATGACACCCCCATGTCCCCTCGCTTGGGCCAAAACTTTGAAAGGTCTCAATTCTGCCTTCTTCCTTTTCTACTCCTCTCATGGTACTGCTCTGCTACCTACCCCAATAAAGGAGAACTAAACTTAAAATGCCTTGTTCAAAAATTTTAAGTAACACTTAACTTTCAAACGCCTGAACAGCAAATGTTACTTTTCTTGACTGCATAGTAAACACTGGCATTTTTATCTGTTTGAATAATCATAATGGTGCTTTCCGTGCCTTCTTGGTTGCAAAGATTTGAACTGCTTCCTGAAGCTCCACAGTCTGGGCCAGCTCATGCTCTATTGAGATGGTTGTAAGGCCGACCAGCCTCTCCCGTGACATTGCGGAGCATAGATGAGTTTTTATTAACTTCAGCTTGGACCCTGGCAACTGTTACAGGAAGTGTTAGAAACATGCGCAGAACAACAAAAACATTTGGAAAGAGGGTGGTCATCTTATTTGTGCACATATATTCCAGAACAGCCTTTGGAGTTGATCCTGCTGAAATGTATCTTGAAAGGGCTTTCAGTTCATCACCTAAATCACTCGCATCAATATCGCGCATGTCATCATGTGTCAACACTGTCGCTAGTGCCTTGCATTGCTGGTGTAGGTCTTCTTCAGGAAAAGTGAGGAGTTTTGGAAATCATACAACATCCCAAATATACAGCTGTGTTCCTTGAGCTGAATGAAGCATTGTTCAACTGACTGTATTGCACAATCTAGCACCTGGTTAAAGAATTCAACTTTGAATTGTTGTTTGGGGTCTCTTATGGGATTATCCCGTGCCTCGTAATCTAAATGTCTTCTTCTTCGGTGACTCTTGTTTTCTTGAATGGGTGGGAAAATAGCTTTAGTGTGCAGTTCCTCTGCCAAGTTCTGTGCACTCTTCAGAACGTTTTGAAATCCCTCATCTGACCGGTAAGACTGTAGGAATGACTTTGCTTTGTCCAGTTCCATTGCCCCAGATATATCAAGGTCAACACCTTGGAATCTCTTGCTTACAACATTTATTTCAAACAGTGTGTCATGCCACAACACTAAGCCACACAGAAATGTGAAGTTATGTATGTTTCTGGTGATTCCATTTCCCTCTCCCACTGTTCTCCCATGAACAGTTCCTGCCATAGCATTATCCTCCATAATGGCAACTATGGCATCACCTATCTTCCCAATTTGGTGTTCGATAGGCTTTATCACCTCCACTCGACTTTCCCATCGTGTGGCACTCAGTGGTTTCAGTGTCAGAGAGGATGTTCCCAGATGTTGCTTCAAAATTTGCCATTGATGAGTTGATGCAGAGAAAAATACATAGATGCTTTGAATTAGATTAAAAAATTCAGCAGCCTCACTAGAAGCTGGTGCTGTATCACCGACCACCAAGTTCAGTGAATGAGAACTGCATGGGACAAAAAAAGCTCGAGGGTTTAACTCTTCGATCCATGTCTGCACTCCTCTGTTCTTTCCTCTCATGTTGGCACCATTATCGTAGCCCTGACCTCTCATGTCAGCTATCGCAATTCCCGTATCTTCCAGCTTTTTAAGAAGCACATTTGTCATACCAGCTCCTGTAGTATCATCAATGTCAATAAATTCTAGACAATGCTCTCTGATAGTCACCATTGCAGGGACATTTTCACTAGGTTCTGTTGTTGTTACAAAACGCACCATTAAAGTCATTTGTTCCGTATGGCTGATGTCAGGGGTGCAATCCAGAATAACAGAGTAATATCTTGCTGACTTCAGATCTGCCACAATCTTCTGTTTGACTCTTGTTGCCAGTAACTGTATGATCTCATTTTGAATTGTTTTTCCAAGGTAGTGGTGTGTGTACATTTCTTGGGTGGTGACTCTTCTTAGATGCTCCTGGAGTACAGCATCAAACTCAGCCATCAGCTCCACAATGTTAAGGAAGTTTCCATTGTTTGGCACATACAGCTAATCTGAAGTGCCACGCAGTGCTAGGTTTGGGGTAGCAAGCACTCTCACAGTGGCAATGAGCCTTTTCAGAACATTTTACCAGTAAAGAGACTCTGATGCAATCTTCTCTTGATTCTGATCATCTATGGTGGCCTTTAACCTTAGTCTCATCTCAAGCTCTTTCCACCTATGGAATGCTCTCTGGTGATTTGCTGCCTTCTCATGGCATGCCAGATTTCTAGCCAGATTTTTCCAGTCCTTTGTTTCTGTAGAACCCAATGTGGCTGGAACATTAGACTGGAAGAGTTTGCAACAAAAACAGTATGCAGCATTCTGGGTTTTTGAGTACATAAGCCATGGCCTCACCACTTTGTCACCATTGGGGATTTCACGCCAGTAATATGTTGAATGGAAACTTCTATTTTCATTGTCTTTGGGGAACATGAAGTTTTTCACTTGCTGTGGCCCATGCAGTACAAGGAAGTCCCTCAGGCTGCTGCTCAAGTGGGTCCACAGTCCTGGATCATCTAGACTTAAGAAACTAAACTCAGCAGCAGCTGTTTCTTGCGCCTCCACCACATTCTTCCCTGATCTACACTTTTCTTCAGGAATGTGCATGGTTCCATCCATTTGAGATGGAGATATGGATGCTGCAGTAGCTGCCAGGTCACTTGCACTCTGACTAGCTGGAAGATCAGGCATCTCCTCACCACTCACATCCTCTCTGGGGCCGGAAGGCTCACCGTGAACATTTGTGTCTCGGGGTATGTCTACATAAGAAATTAGGTCGATTTTATAGAAGTCGATTTTTAGAAATTGATTTTATACAGTCGATTGTGTATGTCCCCACTAATGCATTAAGTCAGTGGAGTGTGTCCTCAATATCATGGCTAGCTATCCAACAGTTCCAGCAGTCTCCGCTGCCCATTGGAATTCTGGGTTAAGCTCCCAATGCCTAATGAGGCAAAAACATTGTTGAGGGTGGTTTTGGGTACATGTTGTCAGTCGCCCCTTCCTCCTTCCCTCCCTCCCTTCGTGAAAGCAACGGCAGATAATCATTTTGCACCTTTTTTCCTGGGTTACCTGTGCAGATGCCATACCATGGCAAGCATGGAGCCCACTCAGCTCACCGCTGCTGTTGTGAGCATTGTAAACACCTCACGCATTATCCTGGAGTACGTGAAGAACCAGGCTAAGAGACACCAGCACGAGGACGATTGTGAGGAGGACATGGACATAGACGTTCCTGAAAGCACAGGCTGTGGCAATTGGGACATCATGGCGGCAGTGGGGCTGGCTGATACAGTGGAACGCCGATTCTGGGCCTGCAAACAAGCACAGACTAGTGGGACCGCACAGTGTTGCGGGTATGGGATGATTCCCAATGGCTGCAAAACTTTCGCATGCATAAGGCCACTTTCCTTGAAATTTGTGAGTTGCTTTCCCCCGCCCTGAAGTGCAGAAATACCAAGATGAGAGCAGCCCTCACAGTTGAGAAGCAAGTGGAGATAGCCCTGTGGAAGATTGCAACACCTGACTGCTACCGGTCAGTCGGGAATCAATTTGGAGTGGGCAAGTTTACTGTGGGGACTGCTGTACTCCAAGTAGCCAGTGCAATCACTGACGTTCTGCTATCAAGGATAGTGTCTCTGGGAAATGTGCAGGTCATACTGGATGGCTTTGCTGCAATGGGTTTCCCTAACTGTGGTGGGGCGATAGACAGAACACATATCCCTACCTTGGCACCAGACCAACTTGCCAACCAGTACGTAAACCCAAGGGGTACTTCTCAATGGTGCTGCAAGCACTGGCGGATCACAAGGGACATTTCACTGACATCAACATGGGATGGCCAGGAAAGATGCATGACGCTTGCATCTTTAGAACTCCAGGCTATTTGAGCAGTTGCAAGAAGGGACTTACTTCCCAGATCAGAAAATTACCATCGGGGATGTTGAAATGCCAATAGTTATCCTTGGGGACCCAGCCTACCCCTTGCTCCCATGGCTCATGAAGCCGTACACAGGCAGCCTGGACAGTAGTAAGGAGCAGTTCAACTATAGGCTGAGCAAGAGCAGAATGGTGGTAGAACGTGCCTTTGGACATTTAAAAGCTTGCTGGCACTGTTTGCTGAGTAGGTCAGACCTCAGCGCAACCAACATTCCCATTGTTATTGCTGCTTGCTGTGTGCTCCATAATATCTGTGAGAGTAAGGGGGTGAGAGTGGGAGGTTGAGGCAAATCGCCTGGTGGCCGAATTTGAATAGCCAGATACCAGAGCGATTAGAAGAGCACAGCTAGGTGTGTTTCGCATCAGAGAGGCTTTGAAAACCAGTTTTGTGACTTGCCAGGCTACGGTGTGACAGTTGTGTGTATTTCTCCTTTATGCAAATCCATCCCCTTTGTTGATTTTAATTCCCTGTAAGCCAACCACCCTCCTCCCTTCGATCGCAGCTGGCAAAAGAAAGAAAGTCACTATTGTTTTGAAACCAAGCATTCTTTCTTTATTAATTTTTTTTTTAAAAGTGAGATAACTGACAAGGTAACCCGGGTGGGGCGGGTTGTGGGAGGATGGAAGGCCAAGGCCACATTCCTTATTGTAGCCATACTACAAATCAAAACTCTTTGAATGACAGCCTTCTGTTGCTTGGGCCATCCTCTGGAGTGGAGTGGCTGGGTGTCCGGAGCCTCCCCACCTCCGCCACCACGTTCTTGGGTGTCTGGGTGAGGAGGATATGGAACTTGGGGAAGAGGGCAGGTGGTTATACAATGGATGCAGCGGGGGGTCTGTGTTCTTGTTGGCTTTCCTGCAGCTCCAACAGATGCTTCATCGTGTCCGTTTGCTCCCCCATTAGCCTCAGCATCGCCTCCTGCCTCTGCTTTTCCTGCTCACTTAATGCTTTCCTGGCCCCTGCCATTGAATGCCTCCATGCATTAAGCTGTGACCTATCAGTGCGGGAGGATTTCATGAGCTCGGAAAACATGTCATCGCGAATGCGGTTTTTTTGCCTTCTAATCTGCAATAACCTCAGGGATGGAGATGATAGGGGGATCATAAAAACATTTGCACTTTGCGGGGGAGATAAAAAGGGAGAGTAAAATTTAAGATGATATATTTCTGAGAACAAAAGGGATTCTCTTTCACAGTGAATCAAGCAATTCACAGCAGACAGCACATGTGCTTTAGGTACAAGATCACATTTTGCCTTTTATATTGAGCACCTGCCTGTATGGTGACACATTGCAAATGGTTGGGCAACAGAATTCGGTTTCCAGGCAGCCATGGTAAGCCTTTTGGTACGCAGGGTTGGCTTCTTATGCTTTCATAACATGTGGGAATGGTTTCAAACTGCAGCGCCATCCTTTCCCATAGCAAGCAATGCCGGTTGGATTTCACATTTAAAAGGAGGGGCTGCAGTTTTCGTGTGGATGTGCAGCACACACCTCCCCCCGACCGCACCACATGGCTATTTTCTGGGATGATCCCCCCGCCGCATGGGATGATTCCTTTTAGCCAGGTGCAAACAGCCCAGCATGAGCGGGGTCCTTTTACTGTTCCCTTACAAAAATTCCCCTATTTCAGCCAGGTGACCATGAATGATATCACTCTCCTCAGGCTAACACAGAAAGATAAAGACCAAATGTTGCTTGAATGTGACCAAAACCCAGGACCATTCACTGCCATTCTTTGTGCTGCAATGATTCCAGACTACTTGCTACTGGCTTGGCGTGGAAAAATGTCCTACCATGGAAGATGAAATAAGGCAGCCCTCCCCAGAAACCTTCTGCAAAGGCTTTCAGAGTACCTCCAGGAGAGCTTCCTGGAAATGTCTCTGGAGGATTCCCACTCCATCCCCAGACACGTTAACAGACTTTTCCAGTAGCTGTACTGGCTGAGAATGTATCCCAATTCTTCAGGGCAAATCAAACATTAAACACTATTGTTTTTAAACCCTGTACTGTAGTTACAAATGTGCACTCACCAGAGCTACCTTCTCCAGCTTTAGGGTCGGGGATCCCGCCTTGGGAGGGCATTGGCTCCAGGGTGATGAAAAGGTCCTGGCTGCCGGGGAGAACGGATTTACTGCTTCCCTGTTGTGCATTTTCCTCCTCCTCCTCGTCCTCTTTCTCATCCACAAAATCCTCCTCCGTGTTGAGTGAGACTCCCCCCTTGCAGGTGTCCACAGACAGTGGTGGGGTAGTGATAGGTTCTCCCCCGAGAATGCCATGCAGCTGATCATAGAAGTGGCATGTATGGGTCTTTGACCCAGAGTGACCGTTTGCCTCCTTTGTCTTTTGGTTGGCTTGCCTGAGCTCCTTGACTTTCACATGGCACTGCTGTGTGTCCCTGTTGTAGCCTCTGTCCATCATGCCCTGTGCGATTTTGGCATACATATTAGCATTTCTTCTTTTTGATCGGAGTTTGGCCTGCACAGATTCTTCTCCCCATACAGCAATCAGATCCAGTGTCTCCCGTTTGCTCCATACTGGAGCTCATTTGTGATTCTGTGGGGGACTGCATGGTCATCTGTGCTGCTGAGCTCGCCATGCTGACCAAACAGGAAATGAAATTCAAAATTTCCCAGGGCTTTTCCTGTGTACCTGGTTAGTGCATCAGAGTTGAAAGTGCTGTCCAGAGTGGTCACATTGGAGCACTCTGGGATAGCTCCCAGAGGCCAATACCGTTGAATTGCATCTGCACTACCCCAAATTCGACCCAACAAGGTTGATTTTAGTGCTACTCCCCTCGCTGGGGAGGAGTACAGAAGTCGATTTTAAGAGCCCTTTAGATCAACGTAAAATGGACCTAAAGCAGATAAATTTGACCTAACTCCATAGTGTAGACCAGGGCTCTGTACCTTCCTGCTTAGATAGAAAAGCTTCCTTTGCTTTCTTTCTTTTTCTGAATGCTGCCCCAGATGGGTGTTTTCTTCTTTCACTCATGACTGCTGTTCTGTGCCAGCTATAGTAGCTCTAAATTGAAGAGGACAAATAAGCAAGCTGGTAGCTGGGCCTGAGAGGGAAGATATCAGCATCTTAAGGGCCCAACAGGCTCCTACTACTTCAGTTGACTGCCTGTTCTCCTCAAGTGGGTTCAGGGAAGCAGCAGGAAACAGGAAGCTCCCTGAGAAGCTGATGTTAATCAGTCCAGGCTCCTGGGGGTGCTAGAGGGGTACATAAGAGGCTCCTCCTCCTCTCTCTCCCTGCAGCTCCTGCTGCTTTCTGTTATTTCCTCTCACCTTTTCTCCTGCCTGCCTGTCATGTCTCTTGTGCCCTCCTTCCTCCAGCACAGCACTCCACCATCTCTGTGCATCTAGACACACACACACCCCCGAAGCCCTGTGTGTCCCACTCGGTTTGTCCTAACCTGGCTCCATAGGCAGGGTGCTGGGATGAACTTCTACTCCTGGGGGAATTCTGCACCACTGCACATGCACAGATTTTTTTTTCCCCCACAGAAAATACATTCTGTCCCAGAAGTGCTGCAGTTCCACCTTTTGCCCACCAGAGGCTGCTGTGGCACAAGAACAGCCTCCTGCATTCATGCTGCTGGCTGTTCTGGTGCCACACCAGCCTCTGGTAGATGAAAGGCAGAACTGCAGCACCTCTTGGGCAGAATGTCTTTTCTGCAGAAAAAAAAAATTCTGCACCAGATATGAATTCTGCATGTTCACAGTGGTGCAGAATTCCCCCAGGAGTATCCCATGCAGCTTGTAACATGGCAGGAAAATTAAAATAAATGTAAGTGCCTTATATAAAGCAGGAACACCACAGCAATTTAACAACAAAACCATCTGCACTGTGGGATAAAACTGCCCCTTTGGCTGATGGGGCACACTGGTCCATTCAGGCCGTCATTTTGGTGTGCTCCTGGATTCCTTGCTGATGCTGAGCTCACACATTGCAGCATCCGTGAGTGATGCTTTCTACCATCTCCACTTGGCTAGGAGAGTCTGTCCTATCCTGCAGGACAATGACCTGTCTTCAATTATACACAGCTTTGTCACCTTGTGGCTGGACTACAGCAATGCCATATATCTGGGCATGAAGCCATCGGTCTTTAAGGAACTCCAGCTAGTACAGAACATTGCAGCAGATCTCCTCAGCAACATGGGCTCCAGTGAGCACATCAGCTCGGTCCTCTGCTCTCTGCACTGTCTTCTCACAGCTTATAGAATTCAGAACCAGGTCTTTATCTTCAGGGTGATTAATGGCCTGGATCCAAGGCATCTAAAAGATCAACTAAAGCACCAAGTTGAGGACTGTGGTGATAACTCTATCCTCTGGCACAATGCAACTTTCTACCACCAGGGTAAAGCTCCACTGTGCAGGAGATGGAGCTTTCTTGGGGGCCAATCCCAGCCTATGGAATGAGCTTGCCCAGGAACTAATGACTATCACAAACCAAACCGTCTTCTGTTCTAAGGACCAGGTTCACTTCTCCCACCTGCCTTCACTAGCACAAACACAGATCACCATGGACATTTCAAAAACCAAACCAAACCCCTTCCAAAACAAACCACTCCACTGCATACATAATACTTCCTCTTTGAAGAGGATGCAAGAGATCATGAATCATGAATCATGACAGATATTAGCCACATTGCTTAATGCACTACTGGAAGATGGTGAAATACTGTGGCAATGAGCATGGTATAAGAACCTGAATAGAATAGAATAGTTCTCTTCAACATGCTGCATGTGCAGGTCTACAATGAAGCTCACCCTAGGCTAAGCTACAGGTTGGTGCCTTATATAAAGTTAAAATGCCCATAATTTACTGACTGACTATCCTATGTTCTGAAATACCCACACTTCTCCAAATCGTTGCGACTGTTTCATCAATTATTGATCTATTTCAGGCACATATAGCACACCCATGAGTATAGTAGCCGATGGGAGAAGTGTGGTCCAGTAGATAGGACACATGACCTGGCATTAGGAGGCCTGTCTTACCAGCCTGCTCACTGCACGACATTAAGCAAATCACATTATTTATCTGTGCCTCAGTTTCCCCATCTGTAAAATGGAGGAGATTATGCTGATCCATCTTTGTGTAGTGCTTCAAGATCAAGATCAAGGTCTTGCAAGTATATTTGCCACCCTTTTTCCCTGCAATTGAGACCCACTTGTTTTCCCCCTGGCAATTAAAAAACCCTGGAGCCAGACCCTCGGCTAGTGTATGTGCTAAACAGTAAAAATACCTAATTACCTTAGTGTCTTTTGTGACATTGCCTATGTCCACTTATCCCGTTAAAGACAGTGCTACCTGCCTCCCTTAGGGGACAGGCATATTATAGGTTAGCTCATAGTAAGAGGTGCAAAATGAACATAGCCCCCTGGATTCACTAGTGATGAACTCTGTCCTTTCAGATAACCAGGCACATTCGCTACTTCTGCCTTACAACAATGCCCTCATATCCTTGGTGGCGGAGTGGCTGTTTGGCACAGATGGCCATTGTGTTGATCAGAAAGGGGTAACCCTGATCTCTTCATACCCACCTGTGCTGGGCTGCTCGGCTAGTCCTTTGGAAAGCTCTCGTGGCTGCCTATGCAGGCTACTCACCTGAACCCCAAATATTTCTCTGTGCTTGGAGGTCTGATGGCTGAGCTACACTCGGCCTTTTTCCCAGGCTGGTTTGTTTGGTTTGGGGAGGTCTTGGAGCGTTCTTTTATTAGGGAAGTCCTTTTTTTCCATTTTGGAAGAACCCCAAATGAGCTTCCTGGAAAAACTAATGTGCAAGCGGCTCGACATTAAGCACTGAGTAATCCTGGAAGCACAGACCTGATGTCTCTACAGGCAGCAATAAACTTTTCAGCACAATATTGTAACCTCAATTCTTCCTCCTCTAATGGCTTTTCTCCGTGCCATTAACACTGTTGCAAAACTTACTCTCCCTGCTTACGCAGCAGCCAGCCACAAGAGTCAGGGCTTGGGTGAGGGTGCATTCATTTTTTAATCAGACTCAGAACTTTGTGTGATCAAAGGAAACTGTTCTTCAGAATACAAGAAAGAAAAACAAAACAAAACGCTCCATGATTTGGGGTCTGCCTTCATTTGTCCTGTGCAGGATTAACATGAACTGAATTGGGAGTGGTGGCACAGTGGGATACACACACACATCTCTCTCTACAGCTGGGTTCAGGTCTGGAAGTTTCCATCTATTGTACAGACTCAGGCTAAAGCAGCCTGGCTCAGGCTCCCAATCCAAAAGCACATGTGTCACTGCACAGCACATTTAACTCTCTTGATGAAGGCAATCCTGCCCCCTCCATCAGCTACCTTCCTAATAGCAGGAAATGTCTCTGCCTGTCTGCCCACTGACACTGCTGCCATTGAAACCCAATTCACATGGTTAGTGTGCTGCCCAGGTCACTGGCAGTGCCTATGCTAAGGGCCAAGTTCGCTGCTGGAATAAGCAAGTGCAACCCCATTGCTTTCATTAATGTTTCATCCACTTACACTGCAGCTGTGAATTACGTCTTAGAACTCTGTACTGGATGTGAGTAAAGAGCTCTCTGCTTTATTGACTACATCAGCTCAATTGAAGGTCACTACAGAAGTGACTAAACAGTCCAGGTATCCCATCCCAGCATACACCGAGTCTTATGTTAAACCCAAAATGGATCCTTCATGAGCATTCATAGAATCATAGAATATCAGGGTTGGAAGGGACCTCAGGAGGTCATCTAGTCCAACCCCCTGCTCAAAGCAGGACCAATCCCCAACTAAATCATCCCAGCCAGGGCTTTGTCAAGCCTGACCTTAAAAACTTGAAAGGAAGGAGAGTCCACCACCTCCCTAGGTAACGCATTCCAGTGTTTCACCACACTCCTAGTGAAAAAGTTTTTCCTAATATCCAACCTAAACCTCCCCCACTGCAACTTGAGACCATTACTCCTTGTTCTGTCATCAGCTACCACTGAGAACAGTCTAGATCCATCCTCTTTGGAACCCCCTTTCAGGTAGTTGAAAGCAGCTATCAAATCCCCCCTCATTCTTCTCTTCCACAGACTAAACAATCCCAGTTTCCTCAGCCTCTCCTTATAAGTCATGTGTTCCAGTCCCCTAATCATTTTTGTTGACCTCCGCTGGACGTTTTCCAATTTTTCCACATCCTTCTTGTAGTGTGGGGCCCAAAACTGAACATAGTACTCCAGATGAGGCCTCACCAATGTTGAATAGAGGGGAATGATCACGTCCCTCGATCTGCTGGCAATGCCCCTACGTATACATCCCAAAATGCCATTGGCCTTCTTGGCAACAAGGGCACACTGTTGACTCATATCCAGCTTCCTGTCCACTGTAACCCCTAGGTCCTTTTCTGCAGAACTGCTGCCGAGCCATTCGGTCCCTAGTCTGTCGGGGTGCATGGGGTTCTTCCGTCCTAAGTGCAGGACTCTGCACTTGTCCTTGTTGAACCTCATCAGATTTCTTTTGGCCCAATCCTCTAATTTGTCTAGGTCCCTCTGTATCCTATCCCTACCCTCCAGCGTATCTACCTCTCCTCCCAGTTTAGTGTCATCTGCAAACTTATCTGCATTCCTCCAAGTTGGGGTCTTTGGGGGTTCTGATTGATATGCACTGGGAACCTCTCTAGATTATTACATTTATGTATGGAGAAGGCAGGATTCTGCAGACTTCCCATGATGGCTATCAGCCACTCAGTTTTGGTTATGGGTGATACTATATTCCTTGTGTTCATGCAGCGTTCCAGAAAGAGGCAGAACTCCTGGGAGTACTGACTGCTGCTTCTGTAATAGCTTTGACAGCAGCAGCACCTTCTGGAGGTGGTGATCATGGGACTATTGTTCCTCTGTGGAGATGACATATCTCTACTGCTCCTTGGATGTTTGGGGGCTATCAGAAAATAACACCTTCCACGCTGGTGCTCCTGTAGGGGAAACACACACACACACACACACACACACACAGAGTTGAAAATGTAATACGGCACATTTCTTCTACAGAGCTTGAAACACTAGTAGACAGAAGCAATAAATACCTGCTTTGAGGGTACTATGAAGTTGTGTGCTCTGTGAAATTCTGTGTAGTGATGTCAATGACCCAGTAGCTTGACTTATTGCTTATGCACTTATTAATGACATGATCATTAAATAACTCACTTCACTTGGTGGAGATATAGGGGGTTATCGGACACAAAGCAAATGTCAAACCCATCTAGTAGTGATGTATTCTACCTTACCATATGCAGGAAAACCAGTTCAATTCCCCATCCTGACTTCTGGCTCCTCAAGCTGTCAGGGGCTAAGAGTGCTGTAGATGCAACACGCTTAGTTCCTGGAGGAGAAGGGTGGCATTGCACCACTCAACAGCAATCTCTCAAGGCAATTAAAAAGCAGCACTGATGGGCTATCTAGAGGATCCCATCAACATAATCAAGTGCAAAGTAATGGATGTTGGAAGAAAACTTTTCTGCTGCTCAGACATGCTGTTGAATTTGGAATTAGATGTAGACAAACAAGAAAAAGTCCAAGGGGGAAATCCTGGCCCCACTAAATCAATGGCAAAATTAGGTAAGATAGATGGTTAAAAACCTTAAAAAACATCCTTAGAGGATTTTAAGGTCCGGCTTGGGTTCGTCCTGCTTTGAGCAGGGGGTTGGACTAGATGACCTCCTGCAGTCTCTTCCAGCTCTAATCTTCTATGGTTTTGCAATTAAGATTATTTGCAGTGTTGTTGTAGTCATATTGGTCTTGGGATATTAGAAAGATAAGGTGCATGAGGTAATATCTTTTATTGGACTAACTTCTGTTGGTGAAAGAGACAAGCTCACACAAAGCTCTTCTTCAGGACCTGAAGCAGAACTGGGAGCTGGCTAATCTGGAGTCTACGCCTGACTCTGCCCTGAACTCACTGTGGGCACCTCACTATGCCAGATTTCTAAAAGTATGCTGCCTCCGAGGATTTGAAAAATCATATGAAAGTTCATGAAAAGTAAACACAAAAGATGCTAAAATGGTGGAAGCACCTTTGAATAAATAACCCCAGAAATCTGTCTGCAATATTTACCATGCCATTCACACCCAGTTACAAAACAGTGCATTGTGCACTGTAGCTAATGGTTCCAGCGAAAAGTTACTTTCCTTGCATATTGTAACTTCAGTGTCCTTTCAATGTCCATATTGTATAAGAATGTGTGGTAAGTGCATGCATAAAGAAGCACCAATGTAATTTACTCTCCTAAGCAAAAGGTGAATTTGATAACTAGAGCTGGTTGGAAATTTCCCTCCTCCCATGGACATTTTCAATAAAGAGGAAAAAATTTCAGTTTTGTCAAAAATTTCCCTGAAAAATGTTGAGTTTTCGACAAAAAATCAAAATCTGAAATAGTTCAGCCCAAAAGCAAAATATGTTGATTCTGAAATGCCTGGAGCCTGCTTGGTGCAGTGAGGAGGGGCAAGATGGCAATGGCATGGCCATGGTGCATCATGGGGGATGAAGTCTAGTTGGGGCTTCCAGCATGGGAGCATGAGGCATCTGAACTACACCTCCCATGAACCACAGCACTGGTATTTCAGAATCAAAATATTGAGGTTTTGGGCATTCTTCTGTTTGACAAAAAAAGTGAACATTTTCTGAGGAAGGCAGACTCTTTTCACGAAAACTTTTCATTTAGTCAAAAACCCAATTTCCTCTAGAAAAATAGTTCTGACAAAAAACATTTCAGCAAGCCCCACTGTTAATGTTCAAGGCTGAATAAAGGGGACATTTGCTTAGATGTGAAATGAGGCAGTAAAAAAAATAAAACCAGGACTGCATGTTGTCATGTTGCTGTGCCTTAGGAGCCTGCAGAACTTCCTGCTGACAGCAATGTTAGCATGCTTCATGCAGAAGAACTGCTGGGTTCAAATTCCATGAGTACTCCCTGTGCCTGTCATGCTGCCAGCAAGGACAAAGGACATTGAGTACTCAGCGAGTACTGTACTCCAAGCCACTGCTGGGACTTTGAATTATTATACTAACTGAGCAGTAGTAGTTGTTCTTAGGAACCCCAGTCAGGAATCAGGGCTCCATGGTGCTAGGTGCTGTATAAATACATAACAAAAGGATGAGCACCTCTGAGCTAAGAGAAAACAGGCGATGGCAGACAGACAGAGGAGTTCAAAGTAACTGTGAGACAGCTGGGATTAATGCAATAAGCAGCGATGACAGCACACCAGCTGCCTAGACAGAGATAAAGACAGTACTAGTTAAACTGTCCCAGAGCGTCCTTTCCCATCATGCTCTGGGACTGATGTAAAACCTGGCATGGAGTCTTTGAGGACTCTACTTGCTCCAAAGTTCTTGTCAGGAATTTAGAAGGAATCATAGAATCATAGAATATCAGGGTTGGAAGGGACCTCAGAAGGTCATCTAGTCCAACCCCCTGCTCGAAGCAGGACCAAGTCCCAGTTAAATCATCCCAGCCAGGGCTTTGTCAAGCCTGACCTTAAAAACCTCTAAGGAAGGAGATTCTACCACCTCCCTAGGTAACGCATTCCAGTGTTTCACCACCCTCTTAGTGAAAAAGTTTTTCCTAATATCCAATCTAAACCTCTCCCACTGCAACTTGAGACCATTACTCCTCGTTCTGTCATCTGCTACCACTGAGAACAGTCTAGATCCATCCTCTTTGGAACCCCCTTTCAGGTAATTGAAAGCAGCTATCAAATCCCCCCTCATTCTTCTCTTCTGTAGACTAAACAATCCCAGCTCCCTCAGCCTCTCCTCATAAGTCATGTGTTCTAGACCCCTAATCATTTTTGTTGCCCTTCGCTGGACTCTCTCCAATTTATCCACATCCTTCTTGTAGTGTGGGGCCCAAAACTGGACACCGTACTCCAGATGAGGCCTCACCAATGTCGAATAGAGGGGAACGATCACGTCCCTCGATCTGCTCGCTATGCCCCTACTTATACATCCCAAAATGCCATTGGCCTTTTTGGCAACAAGGGCACACTGCTGACTCATATCCAGCTTGTCGTCCACTGTCACCCCTAGGTCCTTTTCCGCAGAACTGCTGCCTAGCCATTCGGTCCCTAGTCTGTAGCGGTGCATTGGATTCTTCCGTCCTAAGTGCAGGACCCTGCACTTATCCTTATTGAACCTCATCAGATTTCTTTTGGCCCAATCCTCCAATTTGTCTAGGTCCTTCTGTATCCTATCCCTCCCCTCCAGCGTATCTACCACTCCTCCCAGTTTAGTATCATCCGCAAATTTGCTGAGAGTGCAATCCACACCATCCTCCAGATCATTTATGAAGATATTGAACAAAACCGGCCCCAGGACTGACCCCTGGGGCACTCCACTTGACACCGGCTGCCAACTAGACATGGAGCCATTGATCACTACCCGTTGAGCCCGACAATCTAGCCAACTTTCTACCCACCTTATAGTGCATTCATCCAGCCCATACTTCTTTAACTTGCTGACAAGAATACTGTGGGAGACCGTGTCAAAAGCTTTGCTAAAGTCAAGAAACAATACATCCACTGCTTTCCCTTCATCCACAGAACCAGTAATCTCATCAGAAAAGGCGATTAGATTAGTCAGGCATGACCTTCCCTTGGTGAATCCATGCTGGCTGTTCCTGATCACTTTCCTCTCATGCAAGTGCTTCAGGATTGATTCTTTGAGGACCTGCTCCATGATTTTTCCAGGGACTGAGGTGAGGCTGACTGGCCTGTAGTTCCCAGGATCCTCCTTCTTCCCTTTTTTAAAGATTGGCACTACATTAGCCTTTTTCCTGTCATCTGGGACTTCCCCCGTTCGCCACGAGTTTTCAAAGATAATGGCTCTGCAATGATTGCAATGGCTCTGCAATCACAGCCGCCAATTCCTTCAGCACTCTCGGATGCAACTCGTCCGGCCCCATGGACTTGTGCACGTCCAGCTTTTCTAAGTAGTCCCTAACCACCTCTATCTCCACAGAGGGCTGGCCATCTCTTCCCCATTTTGTGATGCCCAGCGCAGCAGTCTGGGAGCTGACCTTGTTAGTGAAGACAGAGGCAAAAAAAGCATTGAGTACATTAGCTTTTTCCACATCCTCTGTCACTAGGTTGCCTCCCTCATTCATTAAGGGGCCCACACTTTCCTTGGCTTTCTTCTTGTTGCCAACATACCTGAAGAAACCCTTCTTGTTACTCTTGACATCTCTTGCTAGCTGCAGCTCCAGGTGCGATTTGGCCCTCCTGATATCATTCCTACATGCCCGAGCAATATTTTTATACTCTTCCCTGGTCATATGTCCAACCTTCCACTTCTTGTAAGCTTCTTTTTTATGTTTAAGATCCGCTAGGATATCATCGTTAAGCCAAGCTGGTCGCCTGCCATATTTACTATTCTTTCGACTCATCGGGATGGTTTGTCCCTGTAACCTCAACAGGGATTCCTTGAAATACAGCCAGCTCTCCTGGACTCCTTTCCCCTTCATGTTAGTCCCCCAGGGGATCCTACCCATCCGTTCCCTGAGGGAGTCGAAGTCTGCTTTCCTGAAGTCCAGGGTCCGTATCCTGCTGCTTACCTTTCTTCCCTGCGTCAGGATCCTGAACTCAACCAACTCATGGTCACTGCCTCCCAGATTCCCATCCACTTTTGCTTCCCCCACTAATTCTACCCAGTTTGTGAGCAGCAGGTCAAGAAAAGCTCCCCCCCTAGTTGGCTCGTCTAGCACTTGCACCAGGAAATTGTCCCCTACGCTTTCCAAAAACTTCCTGGATTGTCTATGCACCGCTGTATTGCTCTCCCAGCAAATATCAGGAAAATTAAAGTCACTCATGAGAATCAGGGCGTGCGATCTAGTAGCTTCCGTGAGCTGCCGGAAGAAAGCCTCATCTACCTCATCCCCCTGGTCCGGTGGTCTATAGCAGACTCCCACCACTACATCACTCTTGTTGCACACACTTCTAAACTTCTCTTCAGGACATCACGCTGAAGCATGAGGCAAGTGTTATTATACCCAACAATGAGACCTTCTGGCAAATCAAGAGCCGTGCTAATGGGATTCCCAGCTGTGCTAACATGAGGCCCATATGCATGGAGGGGTGAGGTTATGTAAAATAAGAGTACAGATTCCTATGAATGGACAGGTGTGATGCAGAGACACCCACCATGCCCTGCTCAGACACCACATTTCCTGACCCCGGTGGGTTCCCACCACCATGCACAGCCCCAGTCCTTAATGGGGGTGTCAAGGTTCCTTCCCCACTCTGAACTCTAGGGTGGGGACCTGCATGAAAACCTCCTAAGCTTACTTTTACCAGCTTAGGTTAAAATTTCCCCAAGGTACAAACTATTTTACCCTTGGACTTCCACTGCCACCACCAAACTTTATCTGGGTTCCTGAAAAAACATAGTTTGGAAACGTCTTTCCCCCCAAAATCCTCCCAACCCTTGCACCCCACTTCCTGGGGAAGGTTTGGTAAAAATCCTCACCAATTTGCATAGGTGACCACAGACCCAAACCCTTGGATCTTAAGAACAATGAAAAACCATTCAGTTTCCTTACAAGAAGACTTTTAATAGAAGTAGAAAAGAATCATCTCTGTAAAATCAGGATGGTAGATACCTTACAGGGTAATTAGATTCAAAACATAGAGAATCCCTCTAGGCAAAACCTTAAGTTACAAAAAAGACACACGGACAGGAATATTCATTCTATTCAGCACAGCTATTTTCTCAGCCATTTATAGAAATCATAATCTAACACATACCTAGCTAGATTACTTACTAAATTCTAAGATTCCATTCCTGTTCTGTCTCCAGCAAAAGCATCACACAGACAGACACAGACCCTTTGTTTTTCTCCCTCCTCCCAGCTTTTGAAAGTATCTTGTCTCCTCATTGATCATTTTGGTCAGGTGCCAGCAAGGTTACCTTTAGCTTCTTAACCCTTTACAGGTGAGAGGATTTTTCCTCTGGCCAGGAGGGATTTTAGAGGGGTTTACCCTTCCCTTTATATTTATGACAGGGGAATTGCACTAGTGGTGGAGAGTTCCCTTGGAGAGTTGGAGAGAGAGACAGAGAGATGTGATCTAACAGGATATAAGCAAACACACACATGGTCCTGCACTTAATGTTGTTTTTATTTGCTGTAAGTCAGTCACATGAACAACAGGCCACCAGGGCAAAGCAGGGAAATCTGGCATTGCATTAACAGTATCAGTCACATGCTCCTCCCAGTGGATTCACTACACCCTGGCTGCTCCTAGCTTACACAGGAAAAGCCAGAGGAAGAAGAAAAGGCTTTTGGAAGAAGCACACATTAGCATGCAACTGGAAAGATTGCTAATGGGTGGGACGTCCTGGAGGCTGTTTCAAGAGCTGCTTTTTTATTGGCCTGCCAGCAGATATGGGGTGGACAGGATGCTGCCCTTAGACTTCCAGAGGGGGATGGAAGAGGAGCTGGAATCCCCTGGAACTCCCAACCACAGGACATCTGAGATGGGAAAGGAAAATCCTTCTTCCTCTAAGAGGTTAAGCTCGTGAGGTTGTCAGCTGATGGAGCCCCTTTAAGAGGAGAGTTGAGACCAAGCGTGTATGGATGCTGCTAGGGAGAGGAGGCAGCCAGGACCTGTGGACAGTTTAGGTAAATTTTATTATTTATAATGCCCAGTTACCAATGAAAAGCCAGTCCCTAATGTAAACTTTGAAATATTTGTCCAGAATCTCAGGGTATTGGCTGGTTTCCCACATGCATCTGTAATTGTCTACACTGCCTGGTGTTTCTCACACCTTTCAGAATGCTATCAGCTCCTTGCGTCCTCCTTACCTCCAGCTGTTTCCCTCCCCTCCACCCCAGGAGCGCTTCCATGGACAATCATTTCCTTTAACCAGCACCAGCACCTCAGCATTTCCTGATAGCTGCAGAACCCCATGTCCTCCCTCAATAACCCTCCCCATCCTTCCTCCTCCAGCCCTCTCAGACAGCCATAAAGGAAACAAAAGCACTTTAGGGCCTGACTGGTCTAGATTCCAGATGCTAGCATCCCTGGACTGGAGGTGCTGGAAATCTGGATCCACATCTGAATTTCCCTGCTTGAAGCCTTCTCAATATCTAACCAACCTGCTCCCTCTTCCAAATCAGGCAGGTGGACTGTTCCTACTCTGCTCCTACCCCTTCCACAGCATAACAACCTTGTGTGCTGCAAACACAATTACAGCAGGATTTGTATATGGAGAGTTGAAACTGAAGCCTCCATCCTCCTAGCTCCAAATATACCGGCCTCTACCACTTGAGCTAAAGGAGAGCTCCTCTAGGAGGCAGTAGTAGTAGTAGATTCCTTATCCTCACTTTGCAGCTAGCAACATCAGACATTCATTCATGCATACAAAACCTACCCATTACAGCAGCACTGAACCTGCATCCACTTCCATGCCTCCTCACCCCAAATGTCCTGCATCTTTACCTCCCTATTCACCCCAAACTCCCAGGAGCCCCTTTCCTTCCACCTCAAATTGCCACTG
Organism: Chelonia mydas; assembly: GCF_015237465.2. Lineage (NCBI taxonomy): Eukaryota > Metazoa > Chordata > Testudines > Cheloniidae > Chelonia > Chelonia mydas. The sequence continues at coordinate 56,778,100 of NC_057855.1, forward strand.
AAAACAGGTTTTGCCTGTATAAAAAGTAATGGACTGGAACTTTCAGGGCCTGATCCAGAGCTCACTAAAGTCTAAGGAAGTCTCCAGCTGGGTCTCAAGACAGACCCAATTCCCTCTGCTCTGAGAGAATATGCTTCAGCCTTGTTTGAGCTCCATTTATTCCCACACCCTGAAATAAACCTAAGAAACCTCCCAAGTGTGAACACTGCCCCCACCTCACACCACTGCTTCTGACCTGAGAGTATCACTGCCCCCCTTGGGAAGAGTCCCACATCAGGCTGATGGAAATAAATAAATAATCTTTGGCATTCCCCAAAGGTGTCATTAAGGGGCAGCAAATTAGTGATTAGTAGCAACAGGAAAGAAAAAATATATAAACAAAGAAGTCATAGTCATTCTACCCTGTCCACGGGGAGAGCACTTCTAAAAATCCTGTAACAGAGCTCATTAAATATACATGCCTCTGTTGCTGGCTTAATCCATCCTGATTAGGGCATGACATCAGGACTTGGATTCCAGGCTGCTCCTGCTTTTTTCCCACCAAAGAAATAAAAGCAGAAAATCCATCCAGATGGAAAATCTTTTCCCTCCTTCTATCCCAGCACCTTCAGCCAGCTCCTGTGAGCATCCCAGCTCTTGAGAAGAGAGCTCGCAGGTGGTCAGTTTCCACAGTAGGCCAAAAGGTGACCAGGGGGAGTCCAGGAACAGTTGAAGATTGAGCAGGACAAAAGGATGGGACTGATGAGAAGCAGTGACTGATGAGCAGAGTTTGGATGCTGAGCACCTTTGGAAGTCTGCCCCTGAGTGCCACAGTATAGGCTCTTGGGTCCTGAGCATGTTTGATGATCTGGCCCATATTTAGGTGCCTACATGGGAGTTGAGCTCTAGTGCAAATCTAGTCCCATGTCATCTAAGCCTGCTCAGTGCACATCTAGTTGACACTGGTTAAAACGCCACCAGCACCTTGTCTACCCTACAGCTTCCACTGTTGTCCCCAGCCAGTAAGGTTAGTGAGACAGTGTTAAATACACCTACCTCGTGTCTACATTATAGCTTCTACTGTTGTTATGAATTCAGACACAGCCTAAGAACATTCAGCCCATCCACTCACTAGTTTAGAGGAACATTCCAATGCCTCTTTTCTCTTTAACAATATTCATATTCTGTAACTTTTCATTGGAAGAAACATATACATGAAAGTGTTTGTGCGGAAAATGCCCTAGAGCTGTCCAATGTTAATAAAACTGGTAAACAAGGATTGTCCCCTTTGTGAGCAATGGTAACATAACATATAAATGATGCTCTACAGTCAGTAACATCACAGGAAACTAGTGTGGCTGAAAGATTGGTCACTGACTTAACTTACATTATTGAAGGGACATTGTTCAAAGGGTTTTGTTCAATATCTTCATAAATGATCTGGAGGATGGTGTGGATTGCACCCTCAGCAAGTTTGCAGATGACACTAAACTGGGAGGAGTGGTAGATACGCTGGAGGGTAGGGATAGGATATAGAGGGACCTAGACAAATTGGAGGATTGGGCCAAAAGAAATCTGATGAGGTTCAACAAGGACAAGTGCAGAGTCCTGGACTTCGGACAGAAGAATCCAATGCACCGCTACAGACTAGGGACCGAATGGCTCGGCAGCAGTTCTGCAGAAAAGGACTAGGGGTTACAGTGGACGAGAAGTTGGATATGAGTCAACAGTGTGCCCTTGTTGCCAAGAAGGCCAATGGCATTTTGGGATGTATACGTAGGGGCATTGCCAGCAGATCGAGGGACGTGATCATTCCCCTCTATTGGTGAGGCCTCATCTGGAGTACTGTGTCCAGTTTTGGGCCCCAAACTACAAGAAGGATGTGGAAAAATTGGAAAACGTCCAGCGGAGGGCAACAAAAATGATTAGGGGACTGGAACACGTGACTTATGAGGAGAGCCTGAGGGAACTGGGGATGTTTAGTCTTCAGAAGAGAAGAATGAGGGGGGATTTGATAGCTGCTTTCAACTACCTGAAAAGGGGTTCCAAAGAGGATGGCTCTAGACTGTTCTCAGTGGTAGCAGATGACAGAACAAGGAGTAATGGTTTCAAGTTACAGTGGGGGAGATTTAAGTTGGATATTAGGAAAAACTTTTTCACTATGAGGGTGGTGAAACACTGGAATGCGTTACCTAGGGAGGTGGTGGAATCTCCTTCCCCAGAAGTTTTTAAGGTCAGGCTTGACAGGCTTGCTACCTCTGCCGGGTGATGGGGCACATCTGGAGGGACTGCCCCTTCGCCAGGCAAGAAGGAGCATCCGGGACCCCCGAGCCCCGGCAGGGCACCAGCCCCGTCATCACCAGCGCCCCTGTCTGCCCGGGGCCCGGAACCACCTCTCCTCCTTCTCAGTCCACCACTGCTCCCACTGGGGCCCAAGGGGTACCGTCCCCCGGCGCGCCCTGATGAGCAGGAGAGACCTGCCTCCACTGCATGCAATCTGGCGGGGCCTGTGGAGGTGGGGAGATCGCCGGGCATAGGAGAGGGCCCGCCCCAAGGGGATTCTTCCCTTCCTCATGCCACCCCACCGTTACCTTCCCAAGTCCCTGAGCCATCACCGCTGCCCCCTGACCTGACCCCTGCTAGCCAGCCCACAGATGATGCCATGGGTGGCTGGGCCCAAGTACAGGGGAAGTGGGCAAGCGGAAGGCTCGGGCTCTGATCCTTCCATCCAATGCGGAGGCTCCCCTGGAAGACCAGGAAGGGGGGCACCAATGCGATCTCCCTTCCATCTACGAGGAGATCAAGGCCCTGAGTCTGACCCCGGTCACCCAGGGGGAGGACGGCCCTCTGCTAGCAGGCCTCACTCTGGGCGACCTCACCCCAGCCCCCCTTTCTCCATGTTCCCTCCCCCTAACTGCTGCTTCCACTCCTGCCTCTGAGGGTCCCCTGGATTCGTCCATCTGCCCGGCCGCAGGTGGCACCCTGCTGATGGCTGCTGAACCTACTGAGGTGACGGCCAGTGCCTCACAGCCAGGACCCGAATCACCAGGGGCACCCCTTGTTGGTGCGGGGCAACCGACCTCCTTCCTGGAGAGGGGTCTCACCAAAGATCATCCACCTCCTGATGCCATGGCTGTCACACCCACTATAGAGCCTACGCCCGGCATCACAGCAGGCCACCTTCCGACTCCCCAGACCCTTGAGCCCGACCAAGAGGGGCCACCTCCTGGCAGCCCGGCTACTGGGGCCCAGGATCTCGCCTCTGCCCCTCTCCCCAAACCTGTTCCTGACCCCTGCCCTGCCCCTGTTGCTGACCCAGTCCCTATTCCCTCCACCTCCCGCGATGTTATTACCGCCCCTGGGGCTGTCTCCTTCCCTTTCCCAGAGGATGACCCCCAGGGAGCAGCCTTTATGTTCCCTTGTCCTAAACCACTAGGGGCTGCTATCTTCCCTCCGCCAGCACACATTGAGCCGGGGTCTGAGGCAGGCCATGTGGTGCCAACCTATCGGACACCATGTCGGGGGTCTGCCCCTTGCCTGCCCATCTCAGTGGGCCACAGGGCTGTGCCGGGAGCCCCTCCAGAGGAAGGCCAGGGGCCAGTGACCCCAGCCCCCCATACGCTGAGAGAAGAGCTACAGGAGTTTCTTGAAGACGTCCGTGGCTCCCACAACAAGATGCAGCTCACTCTTCAGCAATGGGGGCATTTTCACCAAATCCTCCGGGCCACAAGGGCCCTTATGGGGGAGGGTAAAAGGACCAGGAAGCAGGCCGCCGCAGCCTACCAGCGGGTCCTCAGCTTCCGTGACTCCTTGCTCACCTACGGGGTAGGTCACGGTTTGCTGCGCGGCCCAATGGGGACCGTGAGTGTCCCTGCTGGCAAGGATCCCCCCCAGCCCTCCTCATGGCATCCATCATCTTTGCAACATTGAACACCCAAGACTGTAGGATGGGTTTCTGCAGCTGCCAGGTGTTCTCCTTCCTTCGGGGGGGGGGGGTACTCTGTGGTTTTCCTGCAAGAGACCCACACAGATCCGGCCGCCAAAGATAGCTGGCAGCTGGAATGGTGGGACAGGGTCTACTTTAGCCATCTCACAGTTCATACAGCTGGAGTGGCGACCCTGTTCTCCCCCCAACCTACGGCCGAGGTGCTGGTGGAGGCCGAGGCTATGCCAGGCCGCTTTCCGCACCTCTGGGTCTGCATGGAGGGGCTCGTGGTAAAACTCATTAACATCTATGCCAAAATATCGGGCCCGGAGCGGCTGCGTTTCTATCAGCAGGCATCCACCTGCCTCGGCTCCTTGGATCCTCACGAGTGACTGGTCCTGGGGGGGGATTTTAACACCACCCTCGAGGAGTACGGCCTCTTGGGGGCCAAGCAGTGCCCGGCCGCAGCGGACGTCCTCCAGGAGATTGTCGACCATCACTCCATGGTGGATGTCTGGCGCGACCACCACCCAGACGATGTTTCGAGGTTCACCTTTGTCCGGGTGGAGACCATCGGTCTCGCCTCTCCCGTTTGGACCGCATCTACTTGTCACGCTTCCACCTTTCATGGGCCCACTCCTCCAGCATCCGTCCGGCCCCATTTTCGGAGAGCCCCATGCGCTGAGCGAGTGTCAGGGGATCCAGCCAGTCTCCCTGGTCATAGTCCAGGAGGTCTCCGACTCTTGTAACTTCTGCCAGGACCAACCTGATCCCCAGCCACTGTGACAGCCCCTCTCGGCACGGAGAGGCCGGGGCCAGCCTATTGGCATTTCAACAACAGCTTGTTGGAGGATGTGGGCTTTGTGGTGTCCTTCCGGGAGTTATGGCTGGCATGGTGAGGGCAGAGGCACGCCTTTCCCTCGGCTCGGTGGTGGTGGGATGTGGGGAAGGTGTGTGTCCGGCTCTCCTGCCACGACTACACCCAGGGCGCCAGCCGACAGAGGGATGCGGCAATAGAGCAGTTGTAACGGGAGGTCTTAGAGCTGGAGAGGCGTCTGGCCGCCAGCCCCAAGGATCCATTCCTCTGCGGAGTGTACCGGGAGAAGTGGGAGGAGCTCCAGGCCTTCAAAGACCATCGGGCCTGGGGTGCCTTTGTTTGATCCCACATCCGCCTCCTTCGGGAGATGGATCACGGGTCCCACTTCTTCTACGCCCTGGAGAAAAGGAGGGGGGCCAAGAAGCATGTCACCTGCCTTCTGGCAGAGGATGACACCCCCCTCATGGATCCAGCTGAGATGTGCAGGAGGGCCAGGATCTCCTACGCAGGCCTTTTCTCCCCAGATCCGACCGATCCTAACGCTTTCAGAGTACTCTGGGACAGGCTCCTGATGATAAGTGCAGGTGACCGGGACCAGCTACAGCTGCCTCTCACTCTGGCCGAGTTCTCAGAAGCCCTCCACCGCATGCCCACCAATAAATCTCCAGGCATGGAAAGGCTGACCGTGGAGTTCTACAGTATGTTCTGGGATGTCCTCGGCCCAGACCTAGTCACCGTCTGAGCCAAGCCTTTGGAGAGCGGGGTCCTCCCTCTCTCATGCAGGCAAACCATGCTCGCCTTATTGCCGAAGAAGGGGGACCTCCGCGACTTACAGAATTGGCGTCCCATCTCGCTCCTCAGCACGGACTACAAAGTTGTAGCGAAGGCCATCTCGCTGCGGCTAGGGTCCATGCTGGTGGACGTGGTCCATCCAGACCAGACCTACACCGTCCCAGGCCGTACCATCTTTGATAACCTGTATCTGGTCTGGGATCTCTTGGAGCTTGGGTGTAGGAATGGTCTGTCGTTCGCCCTCCTGTCCTTGGATCAGGAGAAGGCATTCGACAGGGTGGACCACGGGTATCTCCTATGCACTCTGCGAGTGTTAGGCTTCGGACCCCAGTTTGTGGGTTTCTCCAGGTGCTGTACACCTCCACAGAGTGTCTGGTCAGGCTCAACTGGACCCTGACCAAGCCGGTCAGCTTTGGGCGGGGAGTACGGCAGGGGCCCCTCTTGGGCCAGCTGTATGCTCTGGCGATCGAGCCCTTACTCTGTCTCCTCTGTCAGAGATTGATGGGGTTGGTGCTGCAAGAGCCGGGGCTGCAGCTTTTCCTGTCGGTGTACGCCAACGACGTGCTCCTTGTGGTCCAGGACCTGGGTGACTTGGCGCAGGTGGAGGCTTGCCAGGCAGTCTATTCAGCAACCTCCTCCGCCCGGGTCAACTGGGTGAAGAGCTCTGGACTGGTGGTCGGGGATGGGTGGTAGGAGAGCTCCCTCCCACCCACACTTCAGGCCATCCGGTGGAGCACGGGTCCGCTGCTCTATCTCAGCATTTACCTTTCTGCCACGCATCCATCTCTGCTGGAGAACTGGTACGGTTTAGAGGGCAGGGTGACAGAGCAGATCCAGAAATGGAGAGGACTACTCCGATGCCTTTCCCTTTGCGGGAGAGCACTTCTGTTTAATCAACCAGTCCTGTCCATGCTCTGGTACCGGCTCAACACCCTGGTCCCAGACCCAGGTTTCCTGGCCAACCTCTGGACAGTGATTCTAGAGTTCTTTTGGCCAGGAGTGCACTGGGTCTCTGCAGGGGTCCTCCACCTGCCCCTGGAGGAGGGAGGAAAGGGCCTGAAGTACCTACGCACTCAGGTCCATGTCTTCCACCTCCAATCCCTGCAGAGGCTCCTTTATAGTGCAGGTAGTCCGGCATGGAGAGTACTGGCGCATGCCTTCCTGTGCCACTTCCGAGGGCTCCAATACAACCTGCAGCTCCTTTATCTCCATCCAAGAGGTCTTCAGCGATACCTCTCAGGGTTGCTGGTCTTCTACCAGGTCCTGCTCCGGACCTGGAAACTGTTCTCGGCGACCAGATCCATGGCAGCCACCGAGGGGGCAGATCTCCTCGCTGAGCCCCTGCTACACAACACCCAGCTCCGTGTGCAGGTGGCGGAGTCCCGCTCGGTGCATCAGAGGTTGGTCCTGGCAGAAGTCACAAGAGTCAGAGACCTCCTGGACTATGACCAGGGAGACTGGCTGGATCTCCTGACACTCGCTCAGCGCATGGGGCTCTCCAGATCTCTTACTCCCCGGCGCGTACTTCAGGAGGTGACGGCCGCTTTATTGCCTGTTGCTCAGGCCTACCTCGACCAGGTCCTGCAAGAGGGCACGCGCCGCCCACCCTCCACCCCAGGCCCTCCGGACCTTTCCATTGAGCCCCTGCCCCGTGGACCCAACCAGCCCCCCCGCCCCTTCACTGTGAGCTGGCTGCATGACTTGTAGCCGGTTCGTTTCCAGTCCACGCTATTAGTAAGAAATGTTGCGTTGGTATTGTCTAAATGTGTTTAATTAGCTGTTTTAATAGTATGTATAAGGTAAAGGTTATGTAAATCACTGGCTTTAATGAAATTCAGTATGGAGTATATCATCTGTGACCCTCATGTCCCACCCTGACACAAAGTGGCGGGACCTCCTGCCACCTCTAGAGGGTGAGGAACTCCGGTGGGCCAGCCTATACTCTACCCTGGTCCCAAGGCCCGCCGGGGATATCAGTTGGCGGCTCCTTCACGGAGCCGTGAGCACGGGCATGTACTTGGCGCAGTTTACTCCCCTCCCGGAGACCTGCCCCTTCTGTGGCGTGAGGGAGACCCTGGTGCACGTTTACTTGGAGTGCACCAGGTTGCAGCCCCTATTCCGGCTCCTCACAAATATTTTGTTACGTTTCTGGTTACACTTTTCCCCTCACCTCCTTATCTATGCACTCCCTGTCCATGGCCCCACAATGCCATGGGACCTCCTTGTCAGCTTCCTCCTGGTCCTGGCTAAAATGGCCATCTATAAAACCAGGGAGAGGAGGTTGGCCGATGGGGACTCCTGTGACTGTGGGGCCTATTTCCGATCCTCCGTCCGTTCACGCATCCAAGCAGAGTTCCTCTGGGCGGCGTCCACTGACTCCCTTGATGCCTTCAAGGAGCAGTGGGTGCTGTCCGGGGTTCTCTGCTTGGTGTCCCCGTCAGGTTCCCTTTGTTTGACCCTTTGACCGCACTCCTGTTCCTGTTATTTTATTAGTTGTCCCCTGAAATCACTTGGCTTCCAGGTCCTGTGGATCCCCCCCTTAGTGCACTTCCTGGATCCCAGTAGGACAACTTTCCTATAGCCCTCTGGCCTGGAGGGAGGTGGGAAACTGCTGCTTCTTCTGCTGGGGCTGCTGCTAGGCCCTGGGCTCTCACTGCTGCTGCTCCTGCTTCAGCTACTCCCCTGGCTGGGCCAGACAACCCCCCTCCCCTCCTCTCTGCTACCTGGCTGCTGGACTAACCCCGAGTTGTTGCTGCTGATGCTGCAGCCCCTTGGGGGGATGGCCTGCTGGCCCACTCCCCAGAGGAGGGGAGTGAGGGACCCCAGTCCCAGCTGTTGCTACTGCTGCTGTGGACACCACCACCTGAGAGGAGTCCTTCCTGCCTGGACACCAGACTGCCTGATGGAGCTCGGGGAGCACGCAGAGCCTCTGCAGACCACTGTGGAGGGGGCCTTTAAGGACTGAGAAACTTTCGAACTGTGCTCTTGTGGTGGGGGTCTTGACTGTGTTTGTGGGGACACAGGGGGTGTAGTGTAGAGCCTGCCACCTGGTCCATCTGTGTCCTCCCCCTGCCCCCACCACCACCATCGCTGCCCCCTCCACCACCCCCACTGGCTGCTCACCATCGGCCTCAGCTCCTGCCTCTGGGACTCAGCTGCTTACCTGGCTTGCCATGCCCTGTTTCCACCATTTGGGCCTAAAGCAGCATCCAGCAACCATTGACCTTTTTGTTGCAAGTACACATAACCCGCCCCTTCCCTGCAGCAGTCTTCCCCTTTCCCCTTGCAGCCCTTTTGCCCCCCGACCTTTTTTTTGCCCCAGCCCCTTAGTAGCTTTAGTTTGTTTGCTCCGCCCCAGCCTCTGAAGCTAGCCCCTTGGTTTCCTTGTCCTACCTCCAGCTTGGTTGTTCCCTGCCCCCCCCCAATGGTTCCCCTTCCCTGATTAACCCCTTGCTTTGTGTGCCCATTCCCCCCTTCCATGCACTTGTGCCCCTCCCCTGTTTTGTTTGAACCCCTGTGTCACTGCACTCCCCTAATGCTATTATAACCTCCACTCCCCTAGTGCAGCTAGAGGAATCATAGAATATCAGGGTTGGAAGGGACCTCAGGAGGTCATCTAGTCCAACCCCCTCCTCAAAGCAGGACCAATCCCCAATTAAATCATCCCAGCCAGGGCTTTGTCAAGCCTGACCTTAAAAACTTCTAAGGAAGGAGATTCCACCACCTCCCTAGGTAACGCATTCCAGTGTTTCACCACACTCCTAGTGAAAAAGTTTTTCCTAATATCCAACCTAAACCTCCCCCACTGCAACTTGAAACCATTACTCCTTGTCCTGTCCTCTTCTACCACTGAGAACAGTCTGGATCCATACTCTTTGGAACCACCTCTCAGGTAGTTGAAAGCAGCTATCAAATCCCCCCTCATTCTTCTCTTCCACAGACTAAACAATCCCAGTTCCCTCAGCCTCTCCTCATAAGTCATGTGTTCCAGACCCCTAATCATTTTTGTTGCCCTTCGCTGGACTCTCTCCAATTTATCCACATCCTTCTTGTAGTGCGGGGCCCAAAACTGGACACAGTACTCCAGATGAGGCCTCACCAATGTCGAATAGAGGGGAACGATCACGTCCCTCGATCTGCTGGCTATGCCCCTACTTATACATCCCAAAATGCCATTGGCCTTCTTGGCAACAAGGGCACACTGTTGACTCGTATCCAGCTTCTCGTCCACTGTCACCCCTAGGTCCTTTTCCGCAGAACTGCTGCCTAGCCATTCGGTCCCTAGTCTGTAGCGGTGCATTGGGTTCTTCCGTCCTAAGTGCAGGATCCTGCACTTATCCTTGTTGAACCTCATCAGATTTCTTTTGGCCCAATCCTCCAATTTGTCTAGGTCCTTCTGTATCCTATCCCTACCCTCCAGCGTACCTACCACTCCTCCTAGTTTAGTATCATCCGCAAATTTGCTGAGAGTGCAATCCACACAATCCTCCAGATCATTTATGAAGATATTGAACAAAACCGGCCCCAGGACCGACCCTTGGGGCACTCCACTTGATACCGGCTGCCAACTAGACATGGAGCCATTGATCACTACCCGTTGAGCCCGACAATCTAGCCAACTTTCTACCCACCTTATAGTGCATTCACCCAGCCCATACTTCTTTAACTTGCTGACAAGAATATTGTGGGAGACCGTGTCAAAAGCTTTGCTAAAGTCAAGAAACAATACATCCACTGCTTTCCCTTCATCCACAGAACCAGTAATCTCATCATAGAAGGCAAGCCAGAATCCCATCCTGTGTCGATGACTGAACCCCGCCAAGTCCTTGATAGCTCCCAGTGCCCTCCTCCCCTGCCTGCAGCCTAGCAGGGAGGAGTGGTTGCCCTGTTTCCCCCTTCCCTAGCCCCCCTCTGGCATTTGTCCTCCATCCATGCTCGTTATGGTGGGGAACAAGGTGGGTGGGAACCCTCAAGCAGCCCCCACTGCCCCTCCTCCACCTGCCCCCCCATCATCCCCTGTGACTCCCTCCTCGACCGCTGCTGCCAAACCACCTGCTACCGCCCCCGCTGGGGATCCGGCAGCGGCAGGCACCGGGGTAGACTGCACTGCTGTCACATCCCTTGCCCCATCTGATTCTGTCCCCACCCCTCAGCCGGCAGGAAAGGCCAGGGAAAAAAGAAGGGTAAGGGCCTCGCCAAAAAGGCTAGGCTCTCCATGGCAGGGACTGCCCCCTCTGCCGCAGCCCTGCCACTGGCCGCGGCGTCCCTTCCCACTGCTCCCTCCACCAGCTCTGCGGGTTCCCCTCTCCCGGCCCCCAGGGCATACACCCAGGTGGCGGCGATCCCCCTGCCCGCCGCTATGTCACCTCCCCCAGCCACCACCTCCGCTTCCATCTCTGGTGGCCAGGGCCCCTTCCCCACCTTGACCAGGAAGCACAGCATCCGTTGCCTCCTGGTGCCCTCCTCGCCCCACGTGGAGACCTACATGCGGGCGTTGGCAAGGGTGGTGGGGCCTACAGCCATCGTGGCGGCATCCAAAATGTATGGGAAGGTAGTCTTCTTCCTGGCATCGGAGGCTGCCGCCCAGGAGGCGGTAGAAAAGGGCCTGGCAGTGGGGGGCGTGTTCGTCCCCCTGGAGCCGATAGAAGACCTGGGCATCCGACTGGTCCTTACCTCCATCCCTCCCTTCATTCCCAATGCTGCCCTGCTACCCTCCCTCTCTGCCCTGGGGAAACCCCTCTCCGTTGTGAGCCCTCCCTCACGTCCTCTTGTTCCGTGGACAGGTGCAGCTTCAACTGCCGCTGGCAGCACGTGACGGAGAGGCACTCGAGGGGTCTTTCCTGGTCCTCTACCAGGGGGCCCACTACCGGGGGAGGCCTGCATTATTCTACGGGGAAGGCCTGGTGCTACCTCTGCCAGGCGATGGGACATGTCCAGAGGGACTGCCCCTTGGCCCGGCACGGAGGAGCGTCCGAGAAAGCTGAGCCCTGGCGGGGTGCCGGCCCCATCATCACCGGTGTTCCTGGCTGCCCATTGCCTAGATCCTCCCCTCCTCCTTCCCAGCCCACCACTGCTCCTGCTCAGGCCCTAGGGGCACCGCCCCCAGCACGCCCAGATAAGGAGAGCCCCGCCTCTGCTGCATGCAGTCTGGCAGGGCCCATGGAGGAGGGTGCAGCGGGATTATCACCAGGCATGGGAGAGGGCCCACCCCAGGGGGAATCTTCCCTCCCTCATACCACCCCACTATTACCTCCCCAAGTACCTGTGCCACTGCCCCTGCCCCCCGGGCTGACCCCTGTAAGCCAGCCCGCAGATGATACCATGGAGGGCTGGGTTCTAGTTACGGGGAAACGGGGCAAGTGGAAGGCTCAAGGTCCACTCCTCCCATCTGAAGCGAAGGATGCAGAGGCCCACTGAAAGACCAGGAAGGGGGCCACTGATACCGGCCCTTCTGCCTTGCCCCCAGGTGAATCCCATCCGCCAGAGCTGGCTGGGGATGACGTGGCAGCAATGGAGGGTAGCACTGCCCTTCCCCCGGAGTCCCTCCCTGGGGTGACCCCTGATGGAGCCCCTCCCGACCCCTTGCCACCGAAGGCCCCCGCTAGCCCCGAGGCGAGCGTTGCTTCGGGTGCCGGCGAAGAGGTCCTGGGGTGGTGACTTTCCCTCCATCTTTGAGGAGATCGAGGCCCTGGGTCTGACCCCAGTCACTCACGGGGGGGACGACCCTCTGCCAGCGGGCCTCAATCTGGGCGATCTCACCCCGGCCCCCCTCCCCCTTGCTCCATCCTCCTAACCACTGCTCTGCTCCTGCCACCGAGGAACCCCTGGATCTTCCACCAGCCTGGATGCAGATGGCACCCCGCTAACTGCCGCCGAGCCTATTGAGGTGATGGCCAGTGCCACGCGCCTGGGACCTGAGTCACTGGGTGCATCCCTCATTGATGCAGGGCAGCTGACCTCCTTCCCAGGTGGGGGCCCCACTGCTACTTCCCCACCTACCGATGCCGTGGCCACAACACCTGCCTTGGAACGCGAGCCCTGTATCATCAAGGGCCCCCTTCCCACTCCACAGACCCCTGAGCTCGGCCGTGAGGTGCCACCCTCCAGTGGCTTGGCTGCTGGGGCCCACGATCCCACCTCTGCCCCTCTCCCCGACCCTGCCCCTGACCCCTGCCCTGCCCCGATGCCGACCCCAGCCCCCTCCCCTCCACTTCCTGTGCTGCTCCTGCCACCCCTGGAGCTGTCTCCTTCCCCTTCCCTGAGGATGACCCCCAGGGAGCGGCCTTCATGTTCCCCTGTCCCGACCCCCTAGGGGCTGCTATCTTCCCTCTGCTGCCCCCTATTAAGCCGAGGCGGGCCCTGCAGTGCCGGCACATCAGGCACCATGCCAGGGGTCCGCCCCCTGCCTGCCTGTCTCTGTAGGCCCCGGGGCTCCAACACGGGCCCCATGAGAGGACAGCCAGGGGCCTGTAATTCCACCCCCTCACATGCTGCGAGAAGAGCTGAGGGAGTTTCTCGAAGGTGTCCATGGGTCCCACAACAAGGGGTGCAGCTGTCTCTCCAGTGATGGGGGGATTTTCATCAAATTGTTGGGGACACTGGGGCATGGCCACTAGGTAACTCGAGGGGATGGAAGACCACGAGCGTCGATGAAGCCCCCTCGCACTAGGCCCAGGTGTCCTTGGCCCCCCCTCCCGCCTGGAGGCACTCGCAGCAGCTCTGCGTACTAGGCCCAAGTGTCCTTGGCCCCCCTGCCTGGAGGCACACACAGCAGTTACGCTGAGAATCTGCAACAATATGCTGCGGAGTCAGACTGCCTGAAACTAAGCAAGGCCACACAGGGGAGATATGGAAGAATAATGCTGAATAAAGCAGCTTTATGTATGGTTTAAGAAATGATACAGAGAATAAGGGAACTAGCTGGGAATTGGATTGGCTGGCTATATGGATACTTAGGGCAGCTTGCTATTGGATAAGTATGCTGGGAAAAAGGATGTATAAAAGCCTGTGTAACTTCCTGCTCTGTGTACAGGATTTGAGATTCAAATCTCCCTGTACCTTTTTGAAGCTTCAAATAAACTTTTCTGCTTCTCCACCCCGTTGTGATTATTGGGTGTAGCACACCGGGTAGCGAACCAACTCAAGCTGTTGTTCAGCCTCTCGGCACTGGGTGCCGGCAACAGCTTTTGGCGTCCCTGGGTGGGCGGAGGCTGCAATGTAGCCTTGCCCGGACCCCTCCTGGAGGTCGAGGATTGCGGTGAGAACCGACGCCCAGCGCGCACCGGTGAGTTCATCGGGGGCCTCGGAGGAGACGCGATTTGATCGACCCCGGAGGGCACAACGGTGCAACGCACTCATATAGTGGAGAAGCAGTTGTGGTGGACGACGGTGAAGAACTGGTCCCTTGCAGTTGTGGATGACGGTGAAGAACTAGTCCCTTGGATAAGGTAGGAACCTTTTGAAATCCAGATTGTATGCTCTGTTGGAACCTGGGGACGCCCAGAGTTACCCTGTAGGTATGGGACAGGGACAGAGGTCAGGGGTTAGGGCATGGTGTATGCCCCTAGAGTGCATTCTAGCAAACTGGAAGGTATTTGGTGTGGATCCAATGACTAAGAGCCAATTAAAACAATTCTGTACAGTTGACTGGCCTCAATATCAACTAGAGGACCAGGAGTGGTGGCCACCAGGAAGGTCAATTAATTACAACACGATCCTTCAGTTACTCCTGTTCTGTCAGAGAACAAGGAAATGGAATGAACATATGTATGCGCATTTGTTTCTGACTTTATGTACTCGACCAGATATTTTACAGCACTGTAATCTGACTCCGACTGGTTCGGTAGCAGCTAATGTTAGTCCCCAGACCCCCACCCCCACTGTAATGGCAGAGCCGGTGTCCCCTTCGGCCCCTACACCCACACCTTGTAAGTCCCCAATGGTTGGCCTATACCCCTTAATCACCGAAACTAAAGTCGCCCGGTCTGGATCGGACAGGCGTCCGGCCACGACTATGCAGGTTTATGCTCATGTGCCCTTTAATCCTGTGGATTTGGCTGCTTTCAAAGCACAGGCAGGAGAGTTTTCCACCAACCCAAGCAGGTTTATATCAGTCTTTGAGGGGTGCCTCAGTAGTCACAAGCCGGACTGGGATGATTGTAACATCCTCCTGCGAACCCTATTGTCTGAGGTTGAAAGACAACAGGTTGTGTCCAAGGCAAGGGAGGAGGCGCAGAGACGGTACGACCGGGATCGTATTAATGTCCCTGACCCGGATGCACAAGTCCCCCGAGCAGACCCCAGGTGGGATCCAAATGATCATGGGGATATGACCCGCCTTACCTCCTATAAGGAGTTGCTTTTGCATGGACTCCGTCACTCGGCTGTCCGACATAATAATTGGGCAAAGCCATATGAAGTAATGCAGGATCCAAAGGAAAGCCCTGGAGCCTTTTTACAGCGCATTCGAGACACAATCAGACAGTATATCAATGCAGATCCTAATGATCCACAAACTGAGGCAATTATTAAAGGAGTATTTACAAGCAGGGCAGCCCCTGACATTAAGAGAAAGCTACAGAAAAAGGAGGATTTGATGGGTATGACCATGGCACAGATTTTAGAAGCAGCAAATCGAGTGTATAGTTTAAGAGAAGTGGAAAAGGAGAAGAAGCAAGTGAGATTGATGGTAGCAGCGGTGCAGGCAGGCAGGAAGGGAAGTGAACGAGAAGGAAGGGGCCGTGGACGCAGACGTCCAGGCCCGTGGGAGAGACGACTGGGGCGCAATCAGTGTGCCCTGTGTTGGCAAGAGGGACACTGGAAGAATGAGTGCCCAAACAAGAAGGAAAGGGGGGGTACCTCTATGATGGCAATAGAAGAACAGGAATAGGGGTGTCAGGGGAGATGGATCATCCTACCCCCGGAACTCCGAGTAAAGATGCGGGTGGGAAGCTCAGAAACAGACTTTTTAGTGGACTCTGGAGCGGCACGAACTGCCATAAATCAACCTCTTCAGTTGCCAGTAGCAGATTCCCTTACTGTGGTGGGAGCCACAGGCAGGGACACCAAGTGCCCAGTGTATGCCCCAGTGGAATGCGCTTTGGGAAACAGGACAATATCCCACAAGCTGGTATACCTCCCTGAGTGTCCAATGCCTCTGCTTTGTCGCCTCGGTGCCACCCTGCATTTTACTGAGGATGAAATAACCCTTACTTTACCCCCTGAGAATGCATGGATCATGACCCTTGCAGTTGAGCCCTCAGCCATGCAAGCCCCAGAATGGAGCCCGTTGGAAGACCAGGTGTACCCCCTCGTGTGGGCATCAGGGATTCCAGGAAAGGCCACCCACCAGATCCCCATTACTATTCAGCTCATACCAGGGAAAGGCCCAGTGCAAGTAAAATAGTATCCAATCAAGAGGGAAGCCAGAGAAGGTTTACAGGAAACTATAGATCGATTCCTAATGTATGGTATTCTCCGGGAATGTCAGTCAGCCTGGAACACTCCCATTCTACCCGTACAGAAGCCTGATGGCACGTATCGGCTGGTACAGGACCTAAGGGCAGTCAATAAACGGGTTAAGACTCTGCACCCTCTTGTCCCTAACCCATATACCTTATTGGCTTCTATAGGGGGACAGTATACCCATTTTTCAGTTCTTGATCTGAAAGATGCTTTCTTTACCATCCCAGTTGCCACCCCGTCACAGGAGATCTTCTCCTTCGAGCGGGAGGACCGAAAAAGGGTTAAAAAGCAACTTTGCTGGACAGTGTTGGCCCAGGGATTTAAAAATTCCCCCACCCTCTTTGGCCAGGCTCTGGCCAGGGACCTAGAGGAGTGGGATAATGAGGAAGCCCTTCTTCTGCAGTATGTAGATGATTTGTTAATTGCCACTGTGGGCCAAACCCCCTGCCTTAAAGCCACCGTGAGCCTCCTGAATTTTATTGGACTCCGAGGATATCGGGTAGAATGGAGTAAGGCTCAAATCGCCCTCCCAGAGGTACGGTACCTCGGGTTTCACATACGACAAGGGGAGCGTCAGCTTTCAAGCGAAAGAAAGGAAGCTATCTGTCATGTTCCTACTCCAAGTAATCATAAGCGGCTCAGGGCATTTCTGGGTATGGCAGGCTTTTGCAGGATATGGCTCCCAGAGTTTGGACTGTGGGCTAAACCCCTGTACGACTGTGTAAAAGGAGCAGATCATGACCCCTTCTATTGGACCTCAGAGGCTGACAGGGCATTTAAAATCCTGAAAAGAAAATTGATGGAAACCCCGGCTCTGGGCCTGCCGGATCTCTCTAAGCTGTTTCAGTTGTATGTACATGAACGAAGGGGGGTGGCCCAAGGAGTGCTTACACAGCTGTTAGGAGCATGGAGATGTCCCGTGGCTTATTTTTCTAAGCAACTGTATCAGGTTGCAGAGGGTTGGCCGGCATGTTTACGGGCGGTCGCAGCTACTGCCCTTGTGCTTGAGGAAGCCGAGAAGCTAACATTGGGAGGGGTTATGCAAATCTATACTCCCCATATGGTCCGAGCCTTATTGGATGCAAAGGGAGGGCTTTGGCTCACCCAGGCTCGGATTGCTCGGTACCAGGCTAAGCTGTTAGAGAACTCTGAAGTCACCTTACAGCCTTGCCCCTCCCTTAACCCAGCCACTCTCTTGCCAGAAACAGAGGAACAGAAACATGACTGTTTAGAGATCATAGATGTCCAGTACTCCAGCCGTCCGGATTTAAAGGATGTACCCCTCCCAAATGCAGATTATGAGTGGTACACTGATGGTAGCAGTACTGTAATAGATGGACAAAGGAGGGCAGGTTATGCTGTTGTGACCCTCCATGACACTGTGGAAGCTGAAGGTTTGCCTGCTGGGACCTCTGCCCAGCTTGCCGAACTAATAGCCCTGACCTGTGCACTTGAACTGTCAAAAGGAAAGCGGGTCAACATTTTTACTGATTCAAAGTATGCTTTTGGTGTGCTGCATGCTCCTGCTGGCCTATGGAAGCAAAGGGGAATGCTGACAGCCCAAGGCTCCCCAGTCAATTACGGGCCCCAAATCCTCCGGCTCCTAGAAGCTGTACAACTTCCCTCGGAAGTGGCGGTGGTACACTGTAAAGCCCATCAAAGGGAGGATCAAGATGTGGCCAGAGGTAATACCCGGGCAGATAGAGAGGCTAAGCATGCTGCCACCCTGCCATCCCCTCAGACTGAGAACGCCCATATGCATGCCCTTATCCCATCAGTAGGGGAGCTTCCAACCCCTCAGTATTCTGGGGAAGAGAGACAGCTAACTGACAAACTCGGTCTCCAGGAAAAGGAGGGATGGCTCCATTCACCCGAAGAGAAGGTCCTCTTACCAAAGGGCCTAATCCGGCCAGTGCTGCAGAAACTACATCAAACCACTCATGCTGGCAGGGAAACACTTATCCAACTAATGGGAAAATACTTTATCACGTCCGGACTCCGACCCCTGGCTGCCCAGGTACAAGCGGACTGCTTAGTCTGCCAAAAGAATAACCCCCGACCGAGACATCCTGTGCCACCAGCTGCCCTAGAACCCACTCCGGGTCCTGGACAAGTGTGGCAAATAGACTTTACTGAGTTTCCCCGGACCCAAGGGTTCAAATATCTCCTTGTTATAGTGGATCGGTTCAGCGGATGGCCAGAAGCCTTCCCATGCCGCAACTGCACTGCCAGAACCGTGGCCCTCAAGTTTGTTAAGGAGATCATTCCTCGCTTTGGACTCCCCCTGTGGATGGAATCTGACAACGGGACACAATTCACGTCAAAAATCATTCAAAGCATCTCACATACCTTACAGATCCCCTGGAAACTCCATACGCCCTGGAGACCGCAAGCCAGTGGTGTAGTGGAGCGTATCAATCAGACCCTTAAACAGCATCTCTCAAAAGTGTGCCAAGAAGCCTCACTGCAATGGCCTGATGCTTTGCCCCTCGTCCTACTCCGTATCTGCGTTCTCCCAAAGGGTAGATTAGGACTCAGTCCCTTTGAAATTATGTTTGGAAGGGCATGGCCTATGAATGGCACCCCGGTTCTATCAGGGGAATGGGAGTTGGGTAATGGTTTTTTGTCACAGTATATGTGTTCCCTGTCTGCTGTTCTCTTGTCTCTTCACAGGTATACCAAGGATTCCCAGCCTCTCCCCTTGGATACTCCCGTCCACTCCTTACAGCCTGGTGACTCTGTGCTTGTTCGTACCTGGAAAGACGAGCCTCTCCAGGAAAAGTGGAAAGGACCCTATACCGTCCTGCTGATCTCCCATACAGCGGCAAAGATTGAGGGACACAAGAACTGGATCCATCACTCTCGTCTGAAGGCAGTACCCGCCCCCTTGTCAGCAGAACAGTGGACCGTCCAACCTGCTGACTCCTCATCTAGTGACAATCTCAGGCTAAAGCTACTGTTTAAAAGACACAAATAGCGGGCACCTTAATGCTAAAATGGGCCCACCCAGGTACTGGAGGCCCTGGGTTGGGAAGACTCTGGTGATAATTAATTGGGTAACATTGTTATTCTCTGTATTGGTATTTCCAAATTGTGCATATCGGGAGCATAACTCCTTTGTTTCGCTTGTGCACCATGTTGCTACTTTAACAAACCAGACTGATTGCTGGGTATGTGCTCCAACTCCACTGTCCCACAAAACCGGAATGCCCCTTGACATGCTGCCCTTGACCCTAGCAGAATTAGCTGCCACCAAAGAGCAGGAAAGAACAGACTCGCTGTTCTGGAATAAGACCTCTTTACAGCAAGCCGCCTATCAGGACCAGGAGTATTCAGTTGCAGTACTCATTGAGAGAGTGTTATGTTTTACCCGAAACCAATCTGATCACTATGGGCATCCTGTGGGAAAAAGCTCCTGTGTTATTACACAGTGGGCTGATGGGTACTGGATAAAGACCAACAGGGGAGGCCAACGGTGTGGGTGTAATGGTTCCTCCCCTTTTAGGGAAACTCTTACAAATAATCTTACCACAAAAGAGGGGTTTGGAAATATAACTTGCCGTCCAGTTAATATCTCCAATGTAGCAAGCCAATGGTGGGTTTGTAGTGGTCCCTATGGCGAGTGTAATTTGAACGGCACAATTAGAAACGCCCCCACTTGTACCCAATCAGGAGGATGGGATGCCCCCTTAGGGGCATATGAACTGTTTGGAAAAGCAGCCTTAAATATCCCAGGAATCCCCTTAAGAAACAGTCCTTACTGGGCCCTACAGGGTCACTATTTTGTATGTGGCCGAAAGGCTTACAAGGTGCTGCCAGCCAACTGGACAGGTAGCTGTTATATAGCTCATGGAGTTCCTCATCTGTCAATAACTGCCACACTGCCCAAAGGAAAGATTAGAAATGCCCGAGACACCTCTGTTGAGTCACGAGAAAAGACCCTGCAGCAACTGACTATGGCATTGGAGGGCAATATGAAGAATTCCCTCACAACCGAGAAGCTTGTAGGGTGCTCTGTACTGGGAATAGTGCCACTGTTTTCCGGGCCAGCCATGGCATGCATAGGCCGCTATGCTGTAAGGCTGCAAATGGTACTTGAGAAAGTGGCCTTAGAGTTAGAGGACTCGGTTAGTGATTTAGGGTCGGCAGTAAAAACATTAAATAAAGAGGTACAGCAGCTCAGGACGTTTTCCCTCCAAAACAGGCTGACTTTGGACTATCTCTTGGCATCCCAAGGACGGGTTTGTGCCCTCGTCGGGCCCCGATGTTGTGTATATGTAAATGATAGCAGTTATGAGATCTATGAAAAGGTGGTACAGGCTGAGGCCCATGCCCGAGCCGGAGCACAGGTTGCCTATACTGCCCCCGAGAGTGATTGGTTGCAAACCTTGTTTTCAGGCTGGGGTTTGTCGTCTTGGCTTGGTGGTTTATTTAGCCTGCTATTGAAACTTCTCTTTCCTGTATTGCTTGTATTACTGGTATTATGCTGTGCAGTATCATGTGTTAGGGCCCTTTTGCAGAAGTTAATAAGTCATTCTCTTCAGGGCTATCACAAAGTGCTTATGCAAAGTCCTATTTTAAAGAAATAAGTAGCCCAAGTGAGAAAACTCAGAGCCAAGGTTGTTGAGTGTTCTCAAAGGGGGGAGTTTTTGGGGACACTGGGGCATGGCCACTAGGTAACTCGAGGGGATGGAAGACCACGAGTGTCGATGAAGCCCCCTCGCACTAGGCCCAGGTGTCCTTGGCCCCCCCCCCCTTGGCACTCGCAGCAGCTCTGCGTACTAGGCCCAAGTGTCCTTGGCCCCCCTGCCTGGAGGCACACACAGCAGTTATGCTGAGAATCTGCAACAATATGCTGCAGAGTCAGACTGCCTGAAACTAAGCAAGGCCACACAGGGGAGATATGGAAGAACAATGCTGAATAAAGCAGCTTTATGTATGGTTTAAGAAATGATACAGAGAACAAGGGAACTAGCTGGGAATTGGATTGGCTGGCTATATGGATACTTAGGGCAGCTTGCTATTGGATAAGTATGCTGGGAAAAAGGATGTATAAAAGCCTGTGTAACTTCCTGCTCTGTGTACAGGATTTGAGATTCAAATCTCCCTGTACCTTTTTGAAGCTTCAAATAAACTTTTCTGCTTCTCCACCCTGTTGTGATTATTGGGTGTAGCACACCGGGTAGTGAACCAACTCAAGCTGTTGTTCAGCCTCTCGGCACTGGGTGCCGGCAACAAAATCCTTGAGGCCGTGAGGGCCCTCTTGTGGGAGGGTAAAGGGACAGGGAGGCAGGCCACTTGTAGGCCCATGGCTTCTATGACTCCTTGCTCACCTACGGGTTAGGTCACAGTTTGCTGCATGGCTCAACGGCGTCCGTGAGCATCCCTGACGGTGAGGATCCCCCCCCAGCCCTCCCCATGACACCCATCATCTTTGCAACATTAAACAGCCAGTGCTGTAGGATGGGTCTCTGCAGGTGTCAGGTGCTCTCCTTCCTTTGGGAGGGGGGTACTCTGTGATTTTCCTGCAGGAGACCCATACCGATCCAGCTGCCGAAGCAAGTTTGTGGCTGGAGTGGGGGGACAGGGTCTATTTTAGCCACCTCACAGTTCGTAGGGCTGGAGTGGCTACCCTGTTCTCCCACGAGCTATGGCCCGAGGTGCTTGGGGTCACTGAGGCTGTGCCGGGCCACCTGCTGCACCTCCGGGTCCGTATGGAGGTCAACCTTATCAACATTTACGCCCTGACATCGGGCCCGGAGTGGTTGCGCTTTTATCAGCAGGCGTCTGCCTTCCTCGGCTCCTTGGATCCTCGCGAGTGCCTGGTCCTGAGTGGGGACTTTAACACTACCCTCGAGGAGCGGGACCTCTCGGGGATCAAGCAGTGTCCAGCTGCCACGGACGTCTTCCAGGAGATTGCCGACTGTCACTCCCTGGTGGACATCTGGCATGACCACCACCCGGACGACGTCTCGACGTTCACCTTTGCCCGGGTGGAGGCCCATCGGTCACGCCACTCCCGGTTGGACCGCATTTACTTATCATGCTGTCACCTTTCATGGGCCCACTCCTCCAGCATCTGGCCGGCCCTGTTCTCAGATCACCATCTAGCGACCGTGACGGCCTCTCTCTGCAGGGAGAAGTTGGGGCTGGCCTATTGGAACTTTAATAACAGCTTGTTGGAGGATGTGGGCTCTGTGGAGTCCTTCCAGGAGTTCTGGCTGGCCTGGCGAGGGCAGAGGCATGACTTTCCCTCGGTGCGGTGGTGGTGGGATGTGGGGAAGGTGCACACTAGGCTCTTCTGCTGCGACTACACCCAGGGCACCAGCCAACAGAGGAGTGCGGCAATAGAGCAGTTGGAACGGGAGGTCTTAGAGCTGGAGAGGTGTCTGGCCACCAGCCCCAAGGATCCATCCCTCTGCGGAGCATACCGGGAGAAGCAGGAGGAGCTCCGGGCCCTCGAGGATCATCAGACCCAGGGTGCCTTTGTTCAATCCTGCATCCGCCTCCTTCAGGAGATGGATCGTGGCTCCCGCTTCTTCTACGCCCTGGAGAAAAGGAGGGGGGCCAAGAAGCATGTCACCTGCCTTCTGGCAGAGGATGGCACCCCCCTCAGGGATCTGGAGGAGATGCGCAGGAGGGCCAGGGCCTTCTATGCGGGCCTTTTCTCCCTGGATCCGGTTGATCCCGGTGCTTGCAGAGTGCTCTGGGACGGACTCCCGACGGTTAGCATGGGTGACCAGGACTAGCTAGAGCTGCCTCTCACTCTGGCCAAGCTCTTGGAAGCCCTCCATAGCATGCCCACCAATAAATCCCTGGGCATGGACAGGCTGACCATTGAGTTCTACCACATGTTCTGGGACCTCCTCGGCCCGGACCTCATCACCGTCTGGGCCAAGTCTGTCATGCATCCGTCTCTGCCGGAGAACTGGCAAGGTTTAGAGGACAGGGTGGCAGAGTGGCTCCGGAGATGGACAGGACTACTCCAGTGCCTCTCCCTCCAAGGGAGGGCACTGGTGCTCAATCAGCTAGTCCTGTCCATGCTCTGGCACTGGCTCAACACCCTGGTCCCAGCCCCGGGCTTCCTAGCCAATCTCCAGACATTGGTTCTGGAGTTCTTCTGGCCAGAACTGCACTGGGTCTCTGCAGAGGTCCCCCACCTGCCTCGGAGGAAGGAGGACAGGGCCTGAAGTGCCTGTGCACTCAGGTCCACGTCTTCCACCTTCAGGCCCTGTAGAGGCTCCTTTATGGTGCAGGTAGTCCGGCATGGAGCATACTGGCACACACCTTCCTGCGCCACTTCTGGGGGTCTGGTACAACTGGCAGCTCCTTTATCTCCTTCCGAGGGGTCTTCCGTGAAACCTCTCTGGGCTGCCAGTCTTCTACCAGGACCTGCTCCAGACCTGGAAACTGGTTTTGGCCACCAGGTCCATGGCGGCCGCCGAGGGGGTGGATCTCCTCACGGAGCCCCTGCTACACAACCCCCAGCTCTGTGTGCAGGTGGAGGAGTCCTCCTCGGTGCACCAGAGTTTGGTCCTGGCAGAAGTCACAAGAGTAGGAGACCTCCTGTACTACAACCGGGGAGACTGGCTGGATCCTCTGAGGCTTGCTCAGCACATGGGACTCTCCAGACCTCGTACTCCCCGGCGCGTACTTCAGGAGGTGAGGGCCGCTTTACCGCCCACTGCTCGGGTCTTCCTCGACTGGGTCCTGCAAGAGGACACGCGCCGCCCACCCTCCACCCCAGGCCCTCCAGACCTTTTCATTGTGCCCCTGCCCCATGGACCTGCCAGGCCATCCCACCCCTTTACCGCGAGGCAGCTGCATGACTTGCAGCCAGTTCGGTTCCAGACTGCACCAAGAAAACATCTGTACACGCTCATGCTCCACACTCTTCATGTCGTTACCCTCGCATCCCATCCCGACATGAAGTGGTGGGACCTCTTGCCACCTCTGGAGGGTGAGGAGCCCCAGTGGAACAGCCTATATTCCACCCTGGTCCCAAGGCCCACTGGGGACATCATGGAGCTGTGAGCATGGGCATGTACTTGGCGCGGTTCACTCCCCTCCCGGACATCTGCCCCTTTTGCGGTGTGAGGGAGATCCTGGCGCACGTTTATCTGGAGTGCACCAGGTTGCAGCCTCTATTCCAGCTCCTCCTAGATATATTATTATGGTTTTGGTTGCACTTTTCCCCTCACCTGTTCATCTACGCACTCCCTATCTCTGGCCCCAAAAAGTCGCGGGACGTCCTTGTCAACCTCCTCCTAGCCCTGGCCAAAATGGCCATCTATAAAACCTGGAGAGGAGGTTGGCTGACGGGGTTTCCTGCATCTGTGGGGCCTATTTCCATTCCTCGGTCCGTTTACGCATCCAGGTAGAGTTCCTCTGGGGGCGTCCACTGGCTCCCTTGATGCCTTCGAGGAGAAGTGGGCACTGTCCAGGGTTCTCTGCTCGGTGTCCCCATCAGGTTCCCTTCGTTTAGCCCTCTGACCTCACTCTCGTTCCTGTTATCTCATTAGTTGTCCCCCGCACTTATTTGGAATCCCAAACCTGTGGATCCTCCCCTTAGGCTGGGGGAGGTCCTTTAGTAGTTGGCGGGCTCTGCCCGCCCAATTCCTGGATACCAACAGGATTACTTTACTATAGCCATCTGGCCTTGCCCCATCACAATACCTACATATTCATGTGGCCTCTTCCACAGACCTGCATGAGCCCCTGCCAGCCATTCATGTAGTTATGCTCACAATGCCCTTGTGAGATAGGGAATGATTATCCCCATTCTACCTGGGCTGGAGAAGTGATGCCTCCAGAGAGAGGCCCCAGTGCAGCAAAGCTTTTAGATATTTCCTTAAGACCATCTTTATTTAGTAAAGTACCTGAAGCACATACGCACTGAAGTCAATGGGACGTAAGCACAGAGCTAGAGTGAAAGCAGTTCTTTCCCGACCAGGGATAGATTGCTGAATTGGGGTCTAAATGATTTGCCCATAGTCACACAGTGGGTCTGCCTGTCCCATGCCAGGGCTTTAACCACAAGACTAAACATAGCATTATAGCCTCTTTGATTTCTTAGTGAGCCCTGTCCACGTTCTAACTCCTGCTTGCTATGGAGCCTTGAAAAAATAAAAAACATTTAAATGTAATTTAATAAGCTTCAGATTTAAGAGAAAATGGAAATCTCTCAGGAAACTAAAGGAAAGTCTCAAAAAGCTGGAGAGAGAAAGTATGAGTGGCTAACTCTGTGGCAAGAACAAGATCTAAGCTTAAATTAAGTTAGAGCAGTTCTCTCTAAATACCTGCCTTTCTGTCTGAGACCTCACTTATCTCAAACACAAATGGGCCTGAGTTGTATATTTAGGTCCAGGTCTTAATTTCACCAGGTTCAGGAATTCTTGTATCCAGTATTGTATGATTTGTCCTAATATAGAAAAGGTGCCAGCTGTGGAGTTCTGAACCAGGCATCTCCACTTCCTGAGATCTTTGGATCTAGGCTTTTGACTCAAGCCTCTCTCTGCTTTCAAGGGAAAAAAAGATTTTTGCCCCAAGGTTGTACGAAACAGACTAAAGTAACTTTTAGAAACACTACTTAGGACTAGAATGGGATGAATCATGGATTTTGAAGTTTGCTGACAATTTAAATTGGAGAGGAACCATTTTTGGGTTAAACAAAATCTTTCAAAAATGTCAGTGAATCCAAAAATCAAGACTCATTTCAGGCCAAACTAACCCTTTTTGAAAAAAAAAAAAAATTAAAGGGAATTTAAAACAAAAATCACTTCAAACCAAAAAGTCAAAACATTTTGGTTAGAAGATGTTCATATGAACCATTTTGATTTTTTTCAGAACTTTTTTTTTCTTTTGCTTGATGAAAACAATTTGGCAAAACCAACTCAAATGCACAAAATGGGGTGGGTTCGCTCAGTCTGTATTTTTTGCCAAAAAGAAAAAAGTTTGACCCAAAATCTCACCATGCTCTACTCAAGATGCAGCCCTTCATTTGGTTCTGTGGGGGCAGTGAAGGAAAGAGGGGAATTTGGGGCTAGATGGGTCTGTGAGAGAAGGTTTTCTGCAACAGAGCAGGGAGGAAATTTTCAGTTTGAGAAAAACTTCATCAGCCTGATTTAAAATTAACTGTGATGTGCAGAGTGGGATGTGCTGCAATCTTGACCCTCTCTGTACAGTAGCTTCACAGAGCTGACAGCTATAAATTATCAGCAACTGACTTTTCTCGTAAATGGTTTTAATTTTTTTCTTTTTAATGTTCGGAGGGGGACTGCGTGATCTATAGCACAACAGATTGCTGTCCATTTTCCCAGAGCGCTGCCTTGAGTCTCCTTTTTTTTTTCCTTTCCCATTAACGACATGCTCTAAAGCAAAACCAAGGAGGCTCATTGTCGGTCAAGATCATCCCAGGGCCCAGGCCGGAGACAGACAGATGCAGGCAGTGCCCAATAATTGCCTCACATGCCATCATTTCTCACCCGAAGGAGGTAGCCTGTCAAGGTTTTAAAGTGACAGCACCGCTCTAGCGGGGGAATTTCCAGTATCAAATAGCCATTCAAATCCAAATCCCCTTCAGAGAAGCACACGCTGCCTTATTCATCCCCCACAGAGAGCAACACGTGCTCCACGTACTATACATACATGATATAGGAGAGACAAGGTGGGTGAGGCAATATCTTTTATTGGGCCAATGTCTGTTGACGAGAGAGACAAGCTTTCGACCTTACACAGAGCTCTGAAGTGACCTGGAGAGGAGCTCTGTGTAGCTTGAAAGCTTGTTTCTCTCGCCAACAGAAGTCGGTCCAACACCCCTTGTCTCCCTAACATCCTGGGAGCAGCACGACTGCACAGCACTGCATACATACATGATAAATGTCATGCAGAAATCTATGTGTAGCTTTCAAGTGCAGTTGATTGTATAAAAATGGATTTAATAGAATCACAGAATATTAGGTTTAGAAGAGACTTCAGAAGGTCATCTAGTCCAATCCCCTGCTCAAAGGACCAACACTAGCTAAATCATCCCAGCTAAGTCTTTATCAAGCCGATTTTAAAGACTATGAAGTGGACTGGATTGTGGGATCTTTACTCAGGCAGAATTCCCACTGACCACACTTAAGGACCCCAGATTTGGCCCAGGGAAATCTCTCCCTCTCTCACTGGGGGTTTCCATTGCATCCATCCCCACAATATCTAAGTATCCGTATAACTGTAAACACCTTGGGCCACATCCTTGACTGCCACAGAGAAACTCCTGGGAAGACAGCAGAAGGGATGGCAACCCCCTCTTTCCCAGGCGTATCAGGAAATCATCTGTTCTGGTGGGAGGGATGTTTTCAAGCAGGGAACAAAGCCTCTCAAACCAGATCCACAGGAAAAGGAACAGCAAAGGCAGCTGACTGGCTCCACTGTACAGTTGTGAGGCCTCCTTCTTGATAAGTCTATTTACCTTAGGGTTTCTACTGCCATCCATCACCATAGTATCTGGGCGCCTTCCACGTACCATCAACAGCAAGAGTGCAGTCCCTAATGGATCTAATGGAATTACTGGCAGTTCTCCCCTTTTGGGGCAAAAATTCTCCTTGGGGTAAGGTTGGGGGTTGTTTTTTTTGTTTTTAATCTGATTAATTTCCTCCTTTTGGGGTGAGGTTTGGTTGGGGGTTTGCGGGAGGAAGAAGGTGCCAGGATTGTGTGTGTTGCTCTTTATGACAAAAAGGCATTTGAGAAGAGTACTGGAGTACTGTGTCCAGTTTTGGGCCCCACACTACAAGAAGGATGTGGAAAAATTGGAAAACGTCCAGCGGAGGGCAACAAAAATGATTAGGGGACTGGAACACATGACTTATGAGGAGAGGCTGAGGGAACTGGGATTGTTTAGTCTACAGAAGAGACGAATGAGGGGGGATTTGATAGCTGCTTTCAACTACCTGAAAGGTGATTCCAAGAGGATGGATCTAGACTATTCTCAGTGGTAGCGGATGACAGGACAAGGAGTAATGGTCTCAAGTTGCAGTGGGGGAGATTTAGGTTGGATATTAGGAAAAACTTTTTCACTAGGAGGGTGGTGAAACACTGGAATGCGTTACCTAGGGAGGTGTGGAATCTCCTTCCTTAGAAGTTTTTAAAGTCAGGCTTGACAAAGCCCTGGCTGGGATGATTTAGTTGGGGATCGGTCCTGCTTTGAGCAGGGGGTTGGACTAGATGACCTCCTGAGGTCCCTTTCAACCCTGATATTCTATGATTCTATGATTCTAAGAGGAAGGTTTTCAGTGTTACCTGGAGACTCAGACTCAGGCCTGGCCTGATCTCCTCTGGGAATTTGGGCCAGAGCCAGAACCCCTTCGAGTGAGAATCCTTTGTCCCCAGCTCTCACATGCTTTATCCTGGGCTGTACAATTTGCGTTATCCGAGAAGAGCGCAACTGTTGCAGGAGTCAATAGACTGAAATTTGGTTTTTGAGGTAGTTGGGGCTTGATCATTAATTGCTTTTCAAATGAGGACCCAGGCCTCACACTGACATTAGAAGCTGACTGGGAGCCAGTGGAGAGCCTGGAGCACTTCAGCTGTCCTGCGGACGCAGCCCCAGAGGGGACTCCACAAGTCTTCACGCTGCCTCTGCTGCTTGGATTTCCAAAGGGAACTCCTTAGGCTTAGCAGGGGATGATGACACAGAGGCTCGCTGTCCCTCTGCTCCACCCCTTCCTGCCTCTCCCCTCCCCGCAGATCCCCTTGGGGCCACTTTCTGATGGCACTCCAGCTGTAGGGCTCCCCCTGGATCCCAAAGAGCTGGGGGAATGACATCATGGCAGCTCCATTTCACTGCATCTCTTGTGGAAGGGAGGAGACAACCTCAGACCTTCTCAATTGTTCTGCTTAGTGTCTGTCTGGCACATTCCATCTCCAAAGCACGTTTCCCCGCCGCATTCCTGGAGCCAAGCAATATCTCAGCTACAGCAGCCTGGCACCATGGAAACCTGCAAGAAATGTGATGATATCAGGGCAGACGTCCCCAAATCCCATGAGATTCAACGGGGCTTTTATCCAAGCTCTCTGGGATGTCAGAGATGGGAGTGACTTACTGTGCATTTCCACTTGGCCCTATTCTTACATCTTCCCACCTGATACCAATACAAGAGGCACAGCAAAGAGCCCTAGAGAGCACCTCCTGCAGCTATTACTCAGTGAGTCCTCTGACAAACTCCCTTCGACTTCAGTGAGAGTTTGCCTGAGGAGGCGCTGCAGGATTTAGCCCTGGGCCATTAAAGTAAACTGCTGGTACTGGACCACACACCAAAGAAGCCGCATAAACTATACGAGAGAAGCAGGGCTGTCTGGCATATGGCTGCTGAGAAGGGAGCACATCCTGTGTGCTCCTTAAATCGAGGCTCTGACCTAGAGCTCAGTAGTGACATACTTAAACTACGAGCTCCATTGATCGTGTCTGTACTGGTATCCGCGCAGAGCTGATGTGACTCCCAAGGCCCAGCCCCACAATGAATTGGGATCTGACCCCAAAAATCCCTTAGGAGATCCATGTATCCCAAGAAATTCTACATGTGTGGCTTCTCTGTACTAGTGATTATCACCATTTTATAGGTGAAGGAAACTGAGGAAGCAAGATTAAGAAACGTGGCCAAGAGCACAGGAGGTGGGGTTGGAGACAGGACTAGAATTCACCGATTCCTAGCTCCCACTCTTCCGCTCTCAACACACAGGAGGTAAAGATGTGTGCTAATGAAAAATTGATAACCAGCATATGCAAAGGGCCTGGGGGAAAATTTTAGCCTGTTGGGGCTACTTTGATCTACTGGAGATTTTCTCTGCCCTCTTCACTGGGCAGTGTGTTTGCCAAGCCTATAACCTCTTCTGAATGGGCTGTGCTGCAGGGTGTGTATAATTCCTAACCTCCATACACATCCCTCAGAGGCTGTACCTGCCACTAGGATATAGCTACATGGCACAGATCTCGATTTCTGAAGAGATATAAAGCTGCCACTGGCCCTCTGCACTTGCCTAGAAACCTCATGTTCCCAGCTGTTCTCGTGGTATTTCCAGCCCGATGAGCCTGACCAGAAGCTGAGCAAGAAGGATGTCCGAACATGACTTCTGGCCTTAGCTTGCAGACACAAGAGTTTTGACACAAGAGTTTCTGCTGAAGTCTAGGTTTCAGGGGGTTTATCAAAATCTGCCTCCTGCGCCACCCATTCATCATCTCCACTCATGCACTGAAAAACTTGGAGTTTCTACATCTAGTCTAGGGGCTGTTTTAGCGAGAGGTCTCAGTCCTGGGTGGAATGTCCAGGCACCAGTGGGCAGAACTGAATGCCTGCTGCTTATCCAGAGACTTTCTGGCCCCTTCACAGCAGACAGTTGCTCTCACCCCCTTCCCAACAAGGGAGAGTAGGGGCTTCCTGGGGTTGTTGCAGGCTGTGCTGCCCCCTGCTGGTCAAACTTCACATTTCCTCTCACTCAGTTGATGAGTTCAATGCACTCAAGTCCTGGCTACACACAATAGGAAAAGAAGATAACATCCATGTCTTAATACACGTGAGGATGGAGATTGGCTGCAAACCCAAGAGCTCAGTGTGGGACAGCAAGTCAGTCTCTGACTGTGATACAGAACAACAGCATTCCATACTGTACTTCAGCTAGCTTACAGACAGGGTCCCAGAACCAAGATTCTTAGCTTCTACGGCCAAAAGGAACCATTGTGATTACCTAGTCTGACCTGCTGTGTGACACAGGACGTCCCAGAATTGATTCCTGTTTGCACTAGAGCAGATCTCTTAGAGAAACATGCAGTCTTGGTTTGTAAGTTTCCAGTGATGGAAAATCCACTGTAGCCATTAGCAAATTGCTCAATGGCTAATTATCCTTATTGTTTAAAAACCTGCACCTTATTTCTAATTGAAATCCATCCAGTTTCAACTTCCAGCCATTGGATCTCCTTTATCAGCTAGATTGAAGGGCCCATGATTATCAAATTTCTCTCCCCCATATAGGTACTTATAGACTGTGATCAAGTCACCCCTTAACTTTCACTTTGTTAAGCAAAACAGATTGAGCTCCTTCACTATAAGGCAGGATTTCTAATCCATTAATCATTTTCATAGCTCTTCTCTGAACTCTCTCCAATTTTTCAACATCCTTCTTGTGCTGTGGACACCAGAACTGGACATGTGATTCCAGTAGCTATTGCACTAATACCAAATATGGATGAATATAACTTCTTCTTCAAGTGCTTGTTCATGTCCATTCCAATCAGGTGTGTGCGCGTGCATGTGCACGTTTGCCGAAAGATTTTTCCCCTAGCAGCATCCGTCGGGTTGGTCTGGGTGCCCCCTGGAGTCATGCCTTCATGGTGCCTAATATAGAGCCCTCAACCCACCACACCCTCACTTCCTTCTTACTGCCAGTGACGATGGCTGGAACTTCCCTTAGCTCTTGCTCAGCAAGTTCGTTATTTCTCTGGTTGTATATAGTTAGTTAGTGTTCTTAGTGTTCTTAGTATAGAGATTGTTGGGGGTTCCCCCACCCCAGCTCCCCAGAACTGAGGTATGCCACAGTCCCCGGATTTTAAAAACTATGGCCTGCGCAAAGCACATGCTGAAGAGCAATCTGCACTCATCGTGTTTACAGTGCCTGGGGGAAACCATCAGAAAGATCCCTGTAAGATCTGCCACGAGTTCTGTCTGAGAACTCTTAAAGAAAGGGAACAGTGGCTCAAGGAGATCCTCATGGAGGCAGCTCCACTCCCCCACTCCGACCCGGGCTCAGGGGACCCAATGCGTCATCCTCGACGTGGAGCGCCCCGGCACCGTCGTCGAGCTCGGTGCCGAGAAAGGACTCCTCCTGAGATGCTCGGCACCGATAGGCTCCTCATGGGGCCCGTCTGATAGTAGGCACTGTTCCCACCCGCCGGTGCCTCAAAAGAAGCTGGACAATCGCTCCCCTCTGGCTAAGCCAAGAGATGTGAGACCCCAGGCGGGCCACTCCTCTGGATCCCCTGCTGGGGCCGTGTCAACTCCTGCTCAAGTGAGGCAGTCGAATCCAGCCCCGCCTTGGTTGCCAGTGCCTGCACAGCAGCTACAGCTCCAGTTGATGCTGGAAGCTTACCAGGCTGCTCGGGACCTCCTGCATCTTACGGCGCCATTCTTAACCGCCAGGAGGGAGGAACCTTCAACGCCGGCAGACCCATCCCATCCTCCAGTGCAGTTGAAGGGGAAGCCGGCTATGATGTTCAGGCGCTCCCCCTCACCATGCCCCTTAGTGCCAACTCGCTTGGACAGAGAGCCTACCTGCTCCCCGAGCTCTTGACGGTCAAGGCACAGAGGATCAGCTCCTCCTTGGTCTTCAGTTTCAGACTCCTATCGCTCTCTGGGAGGAGTAGAAGTCACAGATTGAGGTCCAGAAGAGAAAGGAGAGAGCTCCAGGCGTGGCCTCTGCAGTGGCAGAACCCGCCTTAGTGGCCCTTCTGAACCCCCTGGACCTTTCACCAAGGACAGGGAGGAACCCAGGGTCACTGCTCTGCAACGTCTTCTGTGGCCTCTGCCACCTTCGTTCTGCCATCCGCTGCGTACCCGTCTTTGGTACCTGCAGTCCCTATGCCTCCGCCTCCATTGTCGACTCTGGCACCATGCTCGGCTCTGACCTCGGCACCACCCTTGGCAGTGTCTTCACACCCGTCTCCCACGCTGGCACCGTTGTCGACGTCGACCTTGATGCAGACACCGGCGGCCACGGTGCCGATGTCGGTACTGGCCCCTCTGCTTCCCTTAGCTCCTGTGAGCATGCCAATACAGCTCCCTCCCATCATACTGACGATGGCGCAGATGCGTGCTCTGACGTCCACAGCCCCAGCACCGTCGGTGGCACCACTCCCACCAAAGCTGCCCCGAGAGTCTCGTGACCCCTCGGGGGCGGATGGCAGGGAGCTTCCGCTTCCAGAAAATGCTTCCTCCTCTTCGTCACTGGAAGAAGCATTGGCGGGAACAGCTTTAGCACAGCAGGGTGCAGCAACAGTTGCTGTATAGGGCTGTCCAGGGTCTGGGCAGTAAGGCCAAAGAAGTGGTAGAGGAGGCTGATCCCATGGTGGGCATCACGTATTGCCCTTCTACTTATAAAGACCATTGTGGACACCACTAAGACCCTGTGGCAGATGCCAGCTTCCTTGTCACCCCCTGCCAAGTGCAATGAGAGGCATTATTTCGTGCCCTCCAGAGGGTTCGAGCATTTGTACTCCCACTCACCTCCTGACTCGCTGGTGGTCAATGCAGCTAACCAGAGTGAGAGACAGGGCTTCCTAGGACCCTCCCCAAAAAACGGATGCTAAGCGCCTAG
This sequence comes from Chelonia mydas, assembly GCF_015237465.2. Classification (NCBI taxonomy): domain Eukaryota; kingdom Metazoa; phylum Chordata; order Testudines; family Cheloniidae; genus Chelonia; species Chelonia mydas. The sequence goes on from NC_057855.1 coordinate 56,811,423, forward strand.
ACATTGTGAGGAGAAAGGTCTACTCTACAGGGGGTTTGCAGCTCTGTATCGCCAACCAACAGGCCATTGTAAGCAGGTACTCATACAACACCTGTGCGACAATGGCAAAATTTATGGAGCTCGTCCCTTCGGACTCCCGGGTGGAGTTCACAGCCTTGGTAGAGGAAGGGAAGCTAGTCTCCCGTGCTTCCCTATAGGTTGCATTAGACATTGAAGATGCCGCCTCTAGAGTTATGGTGACGGGGTAGCTATGAGAAGGGGTGCTTGGCTCCAAGTTTCGGGGTTACCCTACGAGGTCCTGCAAACTATTCAGGACCTCCCATTTGAGGGTGAGACTCTTTTTTTTTAAAAGACAGACAAGAGGCTGCACAGCCTGAAAGATTCACAAGCCACCCTCAAGTCCTTGGGCCTGCATACCCCTTCCACACAGCAGAGACACTTCCACTCGCAACCTCCTCAGAGATTCCAGTAGCAGAACAGACACAACAGTTCTCAGAGAAGGAACAAGAGTGGTAGGAGGAGGCAACACTCATTCTTGAGCCAGGGCTTTGGCCAGCCCACTGGCCCTAAACCAGCCTTTTGAAGGTGCGGTCGAAGACGGCACACCAGATCACAGACCGGATCTAACCCACCTTATCTTTTCCCCCTGACTATCCCCTTTCTACCATGCATGGTCCCATATCACCTCAGACCGCTGGGTGCTTACACAGTAGGGGATACTCCATCCAATTTTGTGCCCTCCCGCCCTTCCACCCCCCTTCCCTGTCCCTCCTCAGGGACCTTTCTCATGAGCAACTTCTCATACAGTAGGTGCAGTCACTCCTATCACTAGGGGCAGTGGAGGGGGTTCCTGTGGAGCACAGGGGCAAGGGCTTCTATTCCCAATATTTCCTAATACCGAAAGCCAAAGGCAGCCTCAGGTCTATCCTGGACCTGCGAGAGCTCAACAAGTTTGTAAAGAAACTCAGATTCCGCATGGTCTTCTTAGTCTCCATCATCCCTTCCTAGATCCAGTAGCCTGGTATGCTGCCCTCGACTTGAAGGATGCATATTTTCACATCGCAATCACTCAGAACCACAGGAAGTACCTCAGGTTTGTGGTCAATGGTTCCCATTACCAATTTACTGTCCTCCTGTTCAGCCTGTCAGCAGCATCTTGAGTATTCACCAAGTGAATGGCCATCATCGCCACCTTTCTGCAGAGGCATCAAGTACAGGTGTTTCCGTACCTCAACGACTGGCTGACCAAAGGCCGCTCCAAGAGCCAAGTGGAAACTCAGGTCGCGTTTATCAGAGCCACCTTCAAGAACCTAGGTCTCCTCCTAAATGAAGCAAAATCCACTCTGTCTCCCATCCAGAGGATAGAGTTCATAGGGGCAATACTGGACTCGACCGAAACCAGGGCATTCCTCCCACAGGCGAGGTTTCAAGCCCTCAACGACATGATCCAGGGAGTCATGCAATTTCCCACCACTACTGTGAGAAACTGCCTGAAGCTTCTTGGGCACATGGCAGCCCGTACAGACGTGGTACAACATACCAGACTCAGGCTTTGGCTGCTCCAGTCATGGCTAGCGTCAGTCTATCGCCCAGCCCAGGACAGCTTGGACAGGATCATGACCCTGCCTCGCCCTATCCTCAGTTCACTCCGGTGGTGGATCGATGCCCAGCAGGTGTGCTCAGCGGTCCCCTTTGCTGCCCCACAGCCATCCTGTTGTTGGTGATGGACACATCAGACTTAGGCTGGGGAGCTCATTTGGGGGACTGCAGGACTCAAGGCCTCTGGTCGCAAGCAGATCTGCATCGCCATATCAATGTCAGAGAGCTCAGAGCAGTGCACCTAGAATGTCAGATATTCCGCCCTTACCTAACTAGACAATGTGTATCAGTTATGACAGACAATACGACTGTAATGTTCTATATCAACAAACAGGGGGGTGCATGCTCCTCTCCTCTGTGCCAGGAAGCCCTCATGCTATGGGACTTCTGTGTAGAACATTCAATCCACCTGCAGGCATCACAGCTCCCTGGGATTCAGAACAAGCTGGCGGACCACCTCAGCAGGTTGTTCCGCAGCCATGAGCGGTCCCTTCACCCGGACGTCGCAAATTCAGTCTTCCAGAGGTGGGGATTTCCCCTGAAGGACCTCTTCACCATGTGATGCAACAGGAAGTGCCAGCAGTTCTGCTCCTTCCAGAATCACAGCCTGGGCTCCACCGCAGATACATTCCTCCTCCATTGGGGAGGGGCTCTCCTATACACCTTCCTGCCAATACCACTCGTTCACAAGGTCCTGCTCAAGATCCACAGAGATCGTGCTCGGGTCATACTGATAGCACTGGCCTGGCCCCATCAGCACTGGTACCCATCCCTTCCAGAAATGTTCTTGGTAGCCCCGATTACCTTGCCGCTGTCCCCAGATCATGGATGTCTCCAACATCCAAACCTACAGTTGCTCCATCTTACAGCGTGGAAGCTCCATGGTTGAATCCATCTGAACTTTCCTCTTCAGACCAGGTTAGATAGGTCCTCCTTGGCAGTAGGAAATCCTTGACAAGGGCCACGTACCTTGCCAAGTGAAAGAGATTTTCAATCTGGTCAGCGCACCGCGACTCGCCCCCGACACTAGCCTCAGTTCCGCACATTCTAGACTACCTTATACATCTGAAGCAGGAAGATCTCTAGTTCCTTCTATAAGAGTGCACTTGGCTGCCATCTCAGCCTTCCACCCAGGCGTACAGGGCCGCTCGGTTTTCACTAACCCCATGGTCAGCCAATTCCTAAAGGGGCTCGACAAGTTGTACCCGCATGTCCATCAATCAGTCCCTGCCTGGGACCTCAACTTGGTCCTCTCTAGGCCTTCAGCAACATGCTCTCTGCTCTACCTCTCCTACAAGGTCACGTTCCTGGTGGCAATAACCTCAGTCAGGAGGGTGTCTGAGCTCAGGGCCCTGACTTAAGACCTGCCGTACCCCAGGTTCTTTAAGGACAAGGTTCAGCTCAGGCCTCACCCTGCTTTCCTCCCGAAGGTTGTCTTGCAGCTTCATATCAAACAGGACATCTTCCTCATGGTTTTCTACCCTAAACCTCATTCCAGTGACAGGGAGCAGAGACTCTACACTCTGGATGTCTGCAAGCACTGGCCTTCTATATCGAGAGAAGGAAACCATTCAGAAAGTCAGTCCAGCTCTTCATGGCAGTGGCAAACAGGATGAAAGGTCAGCCGGTTTTATTCCAGCGCATTTCATCATGGACCATGTCCTGTAGCCATGAGTACTACAGCCTGGCAGGTGTTCCCACACCTCCAATCACTGCGCACTCTACCAGGGCACAGGCTTCATCGACAGCGTTCCTGGCTCAAGTTCCCAGCCAGGAAATCTGCAGAGCGTCAACGTGGTCCTCCATACACACTTTTGCTGCTCATTATGCAATCAGCCAACAGGCCAGTTACGATGCTGCCTTCAGAAGAGCAGTACTCCAATCAGTGGATAGCTCCAAGCCCACCTCCTAAATCTGGCTTGGGAGTCAGCTGATTGGAATGGACATGAACAAGCACTCAAAGAAGAAAAAACGGTTACTCACTTCTCATAACTGTTGTTCTTCGAGATGTGCTGTTCATGTCCATTCCAATACCCACCCTCCTTCTCCTCTGTCGGAGTAGCTGGCAAGAAGGAACTGAGGGGGTGGTGGGTCGGCAGGGCTGTATATTAGGCGCCTTGAAGGCATGACACCAGGGGGTGCCCAGGCCAACCCAGTAGATGCTGCTAGGGAAAAATTTTCCAGCCACCATGCACATGTGTGCACACATCCCTGATTGGAATGGACATGAACAACACATCTCAAAGAACAACAGTTACGAGAAGAGAGTAACCGTTTTTTCCCTACTCATACTTGAATCCCTTGTTTGTGCATCCCAGGCTGGCATTAGCCGTTTTGGCCACAGAGTCACACTGGGAGCTCCTGTTCAGCTGATTATCCACCACGAGCCCCAAGTCTTTATTAGAGTCGCTGCTTCCAGGATAGAGTCCCCCATCCTGTAAATATGGCCTGCATTCTTTGCTCCTAGATGTGTGTCTTTACATTTGGCCATATGGAAACATGTGTTGTTTGCTTGTGCCCAGTTTACCAAGCGATCAAGATCACTCTGTATCAGTGACCTGTCCTCTTCATTGTTTACCACTCCCCCAGTTTTTGTGTCATCTGCAAACTTTATCAATGATGATTTTATGTTTTCTTTAACTCATTGATAAAAATGTTAAATAGCATAGGGCCAAGAACCGATCTCTGTGGGACCCCACTAGAAAAACACCCATTTACCATTAGATTTTAAGACCTTTTGGTTAGCCAGCTTTTAATTCATTTAATGTGTGCCATGTTAATTTTGTATAATTCTAGTTTTTTTATCAAAATGTCATGTAGTATCAAGTCAAATGACTTACAGAAGTAATATATTACTTCCACACTGTAACCTGTATCAACTGATAATCTCATCAAGAAAAGATATCAAGTTAGTTTGCCAAGATCTATTTTCCCTGAACACTTGTTGATTGGCATTAATGATATCTGTGACAGGATCCCCTCAGGGTACCCCCTGGGACTGTGGAACCACTGTGCCCCCTTAAACTCTTTCCAGCCTGGGCTGTCTCTCACAATGCCTTGCTCACTAACAGCAGCAAACCCCTCCAGGAGCTGTGATCACTCAGCACAGCAACACGTGGAGCCCCCACGCAGCTAGATTCCATGAATGCTCCCAGAGCCACTCATGAATCACACAGAGAAAGGCACCAGAGCCAAATCCCCCAAGCTCCCAGCACTGTACCTCAGGAATATTCCATCTTGTAAGATGGGCAGTGCAAATTTATTAATTGGTTCACCACTTTCATTAATGGAAAGTGGATATACACCAGCCTTTGCAAAACCTGAGCAGATTTACCCCACACTTCATACAAACTCACTGGTAAAGATAAACAATTAAACAAATGTATTGACTATAAAAAGTAGATTTTAAGTGAAATTAAGTGATAAGCAAAAAGTCAGAGTTAGTTACCAAAAGAAATAAAATATAACCATGCAGTCTAAATTCTCAACCCTATTAGACTGGGCAACATCTAGATTAAGCAGTTTTTGTCATCCCACTGGATATTGCACTCCTTAATACACAAGTTTGTTCCTTAAACCTGGGCCAATCTCCTCTGTTGGAGTCTTGTCTTCTTCTCAATGTCTTAGTTGCTTGCGGCATAGATGCGGGCAGGAGAAGGGCCCAGCAAATGGCCTCTGTGTCTGTTTTATACCCTCAGTCCATGTGCTTGGAAAACACAAGTACAGGCATGCCTGGGTGCATTGCTGAGTCTCCAGGCAAGGTTAAGCATTTCCCCTGGTGTGGCCTCATGCGGGTGAATCATTGCATTGTAGCTGCCTTGCTGGACAATGGCTGTTGATGGGTTGATTGATAAACCACCCGGGTACTGGTTACTTTCCTTGCTGTTGCCTCTGGGGAGCTAATATCTGGCTGATTCCCCAATTTACAGCATGTTTTAGTGACAACCATACCACACAATTCTCATAACTTCATATGCATTAATGATATACATCTATGGATAGGAGAAATAACTTTCAGCAGATCATAACGTTTCCCATGATACCTTACAAGGCACGCTTTATACGTAAGATCACGATTATATGAAAATGAGGAATATGGGGGTTCCAAGACACTCCCCCAAGATATAGAATGTCACACTATCAACCTCCTTTCCATCTTTATTAATCAAGTCCCATATTAGCAGCTCCACTATCTTGCTTGGGTTTGATGTAAGACTGACAGGCCTATAACTACCAGTGTTGTCTCATTTACTCTTTCTAAAATATTGGCACCACATTCGCTTTCTTCCAGTTCTCTGGAGCTTCCCCAGAGTTCCAAAATTTATTGAAAATCAACATTAGTGGTCCTGATTGTTCATCTACCAACTCTTTTAGAGTTCTTGGATGCAAGAAAAATACTAAGTCAAATAACTGCCAAGAGGGAGAGAGAGAAGGAGAGAGATGTTAAGAGGCAGAAGCAAGGGGGGAGAAAAAGATTTTTTTTATTGTTGAACATGAAGTGAAGTGGAGAGCTGATGAGACAGCTGTGCATATCCTTTATCTTCTCCATGCATGTGCATGAAAACCGGAGAATGAGGCACGACAGACATGTACTATCCTTCATTCCTGATATGTGTGGACAGAGCCTAGCATGTTGCAGGCAACAGCTAGAATGATGGTAAGAAAAGCCAACATCCTCAAAAGCGACTTTTGATTTATGGGTGCCTCAGTTCTGGGGTGGGGCAGAGACCCGTACTTGAGACACCAAAAAGGGCCCGATTTGCCGAAAGCACTGAACACCCACCCTATGAAAATCTAAGTAAAACTTTTAAGAAAATGAATGGAACTCTTCCCATAAAATGGAAAATTCCAATAATGTTGACAGTTTTCATGAAGTGTTTTATTTGAAAAAAAAGAAGACTATTTTTTGACTTTGTGAAAAATTTCAGCTGGCTCCATGTGTTACCAAGGGTGAAGCATGTGAAACTCAGGTTTGGAATCTCCTCAGATCTAGTCCAACAGCTGGGATTCTACCTTTACTCAGTTAGTCTGCTGTAGGTATAATTCTGCTCTTGACTTTAGAGAAGTGAGCATCTTGTACTTGATCCAATCTGAATCGTGCATCTGTGATTGTGGGTTCATTGTTGATTATAAACATCAGTTGCATGGGTATTGTACTATTTTAAGGACTTTTTCTGAAAGGCAGGGCAGTGTCTAAAACAGAGTTTCTAAAAGATTTCTAGGAAGTATGAGCAGGTATTTAACATTTTTTCTGATTTGCTATCATTTATTATTTCTTAGCAGGTTTGCTGTAATTCCAGGCCTGGATCACAAGAGGGAGCAATTGTCCCATTTGTTGGATCAATGCAGGGGGGAGGCTGAAGAAAAGAGTGGGTTCTGTGCATACCTCTGGAACTGACTTGAAACTGAATTAGTTTGTTCTGTGTGCTTAGGTACAGTCCTGCTCCCGTTGAATGCCGTGGCATTAGGCAAAGCTCCTACTACCTTAGTATTGCACAGGGGGGATATAATCTTGATTGTCAGTGCTGCTTTTAAAATGTATGTCGGACCCATCCTGGTGCCATGTGGGTGCATATTAGATCAGATAAACAGCTGTTGCCTTCTCCTGTGCTCTTCCAGCAAAGCCAGCCTTCAGCACCCATTTGTTGTACTTTTGTGCTTTCTCACATGCTGTCCCTTGCGCTTTGGAGAAGCTCCCTGGAAACATCTGCAAGGCCAACTCGTTATCCTCCTTAAAACTCCCCTCTGCGGTGATGCCTACAATATACTTCCCAATGATCAGGCAGATAGGCCAAGATGTTTAAAAGCAGTGAGGCGCTTAACTCCCATTGAAATCAATCTGGGCCCTGGTGCGCTGTGACTGTCGATTATCGTGCTGACTAGAACTGTCTTGCTGTTGTCCTTTGCTGTGTAGGCAAGCCCTAAGTGTAAGACAAGAGACTGTGCTGTAGTAAGCCCTACTGCACTGCAGGACTTTCCGGCAACGTTCCCTATAATTTTTGACAGGCCGTGTACGCAAAAAATGTCTTTTGTGCAAATTGTTGTGCTTCTGTGCAAATTTTTTTGCATGTGGTGTTTCGCCGTGTGCGCGGGGTTTAGGATCTGTGTGTGCGCACAGACACACACAGCTTAGAGGGAACAGTGCTTTCTGGTAGGGTTGCCAAACCCTCCAGGTTTCATCGGGAGTCTCCCAGAATCAGGTTCTATCTCCCAGAGGCTACTGAAGCCAAACCAGGAGATTTTAGACCCCTTAAAGTCCAGCGGCATAGCTGGGACAAGGCAGGCTGTGGGAACTGCGGCCAATACGAGCTGCGGGGGCAGTGCCTGCAGGCAGGAACAGTGCGCGGAGCCCCCTGCCCCCCCTTAGAGGCCACAGGGACGAGCCAGCCATTTCCGGGAGCAGCACAGGGCCAGGGCAGGCAGGGAGCCTGAGTTAGCCCCGCTGCACAGCCACCTCGGAGCCGCCCGAAGTGCTGCCCAGAGCCTGTACCCCTCACCCACCCACACACACACCCCAACCTGTCTGCCCCATCCCTGAACCCCCTCCATCACCCAAACTCTCTCCCAGAGCTTGCACCCTGCACCTCCTCCTGCACCCCAAACCCCTTCCCCAGACTCAACCTGGAGCCCCTTCCCACGCTCTGAATCCCTCAGCCCCAGCCCAGAGCCCGCACTCCCTCCCACACCCCAACCCCCTGCTGCACCCTGGTGAAAGTGAGTGAGGGTGGGGGAGAGTGAGCAACAGAGGGGGGGGCGGGCCCTCAGAGAAGGGGTGGCGCGGGGCCTTTGGGAAGTGGCGGTGAAAGGGGAGGTGAAAAGCTGTTTGGGTTTGTGTGATTAGACAGTTGGCAACTCTACTTCCAGGCCCTGTAACAGTGTCCACACCAGATGTTACTGCACAGCAAGCTGGTGCGCTGCAGATTCACACTCTGGCTTGCCACGTAGTAATTTGCTGTGTAGACAAGCTCTTAGATCTTAAGCTCCTGGGTCAAGGGCTGTCTTTTTGTTCTGTCTTTGTACAGTGCCTAGCACAATAGGGTCCTGGTCCGTGACTGGGGCTCGTAGGTGCTACATGAAAGCCATAATGTAGAAAGGTACTTTGCACTGCTTCCTAAATGGCCTTCTTGTTTGGGTTGTATCAGAACCCCATGTCCAAACACCCCTGAATTTTGTGGGAGTTTGAAATCCAAACCTGGATCTATATCTACATTTTGCAAATGACCTCACTGATGTAATTGGCCCCACCAGAACCCCACCTCAGAACTGAATTTTGTTATGAGTGTGCATCGTGGGTCTGCATAATGTTTTTAGTCATCAAGGTCAGATGAAGAGATGCACTGGAGATTGGGAAGGGACATGGATACCCCAGGACGGAGGCTAGGAACAGATGCAACAAGCAGCAGGGAGAGTGGGAAGCTGTAAGCTCTGGGGGTCAAGCAGCTAGTAGAGGGAGAGATGAAGGAAATGAACTCGGGGAAGTGTGCGAGGCTTGTGCTCCTAATAGGAGAGGGGAAGACAGGAGGGAAGAAGAGATGGAGGAGGAAGAGGGATGTAAAGGAGACAGGCACATTAAAAGTGCATCCAGTGTTTTCTGGGGTTAGCACTGGTCCAGGAACTCAGCCATATTAGACAGAGGCTTGGTTCTCCACCGCCTAGCATCTTATGAAGTTGCTTACACCTGGGCAAAGTGAGTGTGACCCTCACCCTGATATCAGGGCACCATATTATTGTCTCAGTCACACAGATGTTTGGTCAGCTCAGGTATGTGGGTAAGTGGGTGTGGTCCAGGCACAAGAGGATGAATTCATGGGGAGTGGGGGAGATGCACAGCAGGAGGCAATGAACTCTTGAGTAGTAAAGACCCCATGGAGATGTATAGGAAATACTGGAAACCAGATAGTTCTGGGCATGGGAAAGAGGCCCAGGAGCTTCTCACTTTTATTATGACCGTAGCACCTGGAGGGCCCCAAGGATGAATTCAGATTGGAGCAGGTACAGAGAAGGGCTCCTAGGATGATCAAGGGAATGGAGAACCTGTCTTACCTGTCTAAAAGAGTTTGGCTTTTCTAGCCTAGCCAAACAAGGCTGAAAGAGGATTTGCTTACCTCCACAAGTATTTATAGAGAGCAAATACCAGGAAGGGAGAAGAGCTATTCAAGCTAAAGGACAGTGTTGATACAAGAACAACTTGGCCGTGTGTAAATTTAGGCTGGTTTCCAGCTATGGGAGGAGCAAGGTTCTGAAACAGCCTTCCAATAGGAGCAATGAGTCAAATGCCCTACGTAGTTTTAAGATGGATCTTGATAAGCTTTTGACTAAGATTCTGTGATGGAGCTGCCTGTGAAAGCAAGGGATAGGATGTGATGGCCTAGGACCTCCCTTCAAATCTTGTTCTCCAGTGAAGATCAGAGGCTGATTGCAGGAGGCACTGTACAAAAGTGGTGAAAGAACATCCTTGCCCCAAAGAGCCTACAGGACAAACCAAGGCACTGAGAGAAAGAGAGTGACCTACCAAAAGCCAGTCAGCAGGGAATAGTATCCCTGTCTCACGAGGCCTCTGACACCAATCACCAGCGCTGCAGTCACTTAACATTATGTCAGAAAGTATTATAGATGGGCCCAAACAGCACAGTCCCACTGTCCTCCCTGCACCTCACTGAAATGACCCAAAGCAGAGCATGTTGAACATTACATAGATGAGCCTCAAAGCAGAGGTGGGGAGCCAGCATGGTGTGGCGTAGTGGCATGGGCAGCAATATAGGGTGCAGGCAAGCTGCGTTCTGCTCCTAGATCTGCAAGGCACCTAGGGTGAGCCCTCTCTGCTTCTGTCTTGTCAATTTAGATTGTGAACTCTTTAGGCCAGGGACCATCGGTCACTCAGCACGCATTCAGGTCACTAGTGTAGTTATGGGCAAACCATTCACTTTGCATTTAAGGAATAAAGCATTGACTCACTTCTGCTCTGCTGTGATAAGCAAATCCTGGCTGTGCGTGGTAACTCTGTCTGTAGAAGTGAGTGCCAAAAAAGCATTTTAATGGCACTTCTGTTTTTTGCCCCTAGCCTAAACCCAAATCAAAATAAGGGCATTTCCGCACCCCCATAGTGCCAGGCCTGGGACATCAAAAAGGGTAACTTACTTCCCTTCCTGTTTACCACAACACTGGTGTCCTGGCCTAGCACATGAGAATCTAGACACCACATTAGTGTTAGTAACAGAAAGAGGTTGGTGGGTCTGTGAAACACTTGAGTGATATTCTGGGGATGGCCAGTCAATACTGAGTTTGGTTTTAAAATACATGTATCCCTCCCAGAACAAACTCAGTTCAAATCCAGAGCATGTTTCCTGCTGATGGATGGAGCTAGGCTGTTCTCAGTGGTGACAGATGACAGAACAAGAAGTAATGGTCTCAAGTTGCAGTGGGGGTGGTCTAGATTGGATATTAGGAAAAACTGTTTCACGAGGAGGGTACTGAAGCACTAGAATGGGTTACCTAGGGAGGTGGTGGAATCTCCATCCTTAGAGGTTTTTAAGGCCCGGCTTGACAAAGCCTTGGCTGGGATGATTTAGTTGGGAATGGTCCTGCTCTCAGCAGGGGGTTGGACTAGATGACCTCCTCAGGTCTCTTCCAACCCTAATCTTCTATGATAGGTTGGCCTGCAGTCTGCATGGGATAAAAGGGCCCACACATACCCAGCTGCCATAAATGGCCCCCTTCTTTCATCAGAATCTCTTTTCTCTCCTCCTGTCTGCACAGCCAAGTGACAGCTGAGCTGAATTTCCTCAAACCACAACGTTACAGTGGGTATAAAATTAGGCCAAGCACGTTTGCGCCTCCTCAGTTAAAGCCAAGACATATAATAATAAACCTCCAATATTATCCTGTATTCCCAGCTTCATCTGCACCTGAGTTTTCCCCCTTTCCATGTCATCTGCTCCTCATTCCAAGGAAGTTTCTCCTGGCTGTCCCAAGGAATGCATGCCCTGGATTTGCATGAGGCCTGGACTGAAGCTCTTTGACACAGGACAGCAGTGAAGTCAGAGGAAGCGTATTTTTAACCCGCACTTGAACGAAAGGAAACGAGCCAGAGGAAACACATCAAAGCCCTGAGAATGAAAACCCCAGCTAGCTTTCAAGTTTGACTTTTCCCAGGGCACTGGCTCCTTCCCTCCCTCTGAAACCCTCCCTGGCCAGCTATAGAAAGAACAGGGCAGCTGCAGCTCTATGTATCAGGAGCCAAAGTGGCAGTCACTCTGAGCATGCCAGAGATCCATTGTCATTCCCCTGGGCTGCTGAGTCTAAGGGCCAGGCTGTGTGCCTGCCCCAGTGCACATTTACTGCAACTGCACATGAAATGAGCTGGTGGGTCTCAGGCCACTTGCCATTCAAGCAGGTGTCCTCATGCTAAATGTCTCTCTGCCACCTGACGTGAATTAGCCCCTCAGTGGCAGTCTCTGTAGAGAGATCCAGGGTTGAATTGGCTCTGGTGCCTGGGCTTCACTCCCCTTTCATCCCGCTGTGCATTGGTGACTCAGGTTGGCTGGGCAATGCAGGGAGCTTGCCTGGCTGCTGCTTGTCCTGGAGCTGTTTTGTGACTGAACAGAGGCCATCAGTCCCCAGGACCACTGTCCCAGCCCCTTTCCTGAGCACTTCACCCCCTGAGCTGCACCCTAGCAGCAGCTCAAACAGGCATTAGAGGTATCAATCAGCCATGATGGAGAGAGATCCTGTAACAGGGGAAATGCAGGGATCCTGGAGGACTTCTCTCCTTTCCTCCCCAAAAATCTAGGGCTTATACCCATCATCCCTCCTACAGGATACAGGTCAGATGCCTCCATGCCTTGCCCCCAGCCCCCATCTGAGAGGTACTCATGATATCAAGCACCAAATCACAGGGGGGCCCCTTCCAAACAGGAACAGAACAACCCTGCTTCTTTGTATTCATCCCCAGCTATGCAATCTCCTTTGATCCACAGCCCATCAAAGTCAATGAAAGGACTTCACTAGGCTTGAGTTCATGCCCTGTGAGAGAAATCCCTACACCAGAGTAGAGTTCCCAAGCACCCAGATTTTTACCAGAACACCCAGTCGAAAAGGGACCCTGATGGCTCCAGTTAGCATCACTGACTGGGCCATTAAAAGTCCTGTTGGCCACCCACAGCGGAGTAGGCAGGGTGCCTGCCCGGCTCCGTGTGGATCCCAGGAAGCTGCCAGCATCTCTCTCCAGCTCCTAGGCATAGAGGCGGCAACGAAGGCTCTGCGCGCTGCCCCCACCCCAAGCGCTGGCTCTGCAGCTCCCATTGGCCAGGAACCACAGCCAATAGGAGCTGTGGGGACCGCACCTACAGGCAGGGGCAGCGCGCGGAGCCTCCACCCAGGAGCAGATGTCACCACTTCTGGGAGCTTTCTGAGGTGAGTGCTGCCCAGAGCCTGCATCCGTTACCCCCTCCCATACCCCAACCCCCTGCCCCAGCCATGAGTCTCTTCCCACACCCAAACTCCCTCCTGGAGCCTGCATTCCACACCCCATTCCGCACCCCAACCCCCTGCCACAGCCCAGAGCCCCCTCCTGCACTCTGAACCCCTCGGTCCCAGTCCAGACCTCCTCCTGTACCCTGAACCCCTCATTTCTGGCCCCACCCCAGAGCCCACACCCCCAGCACAGAACCTGTACCCCCTCCCACACTCCAACCCCCTACCCCAGCCCAGAGACCCCTATGGCACCCTGAACCCCTCATTTCTGGCTCCACTCCGGAGCCTGCACCCCCAGCCCAGAGCCCATACCCCCTCCCACACCCTAATCCCCCTGCCCCAGCTTGGACCCCCCTCCCAACACACCAAACTCCTCAGCCCCAACCCCAAGCCCGGAGTCCTCTCTTGCACCCCAAACCCCTCATCTCCAACCCCACCCCAGAGCCTGCACCCCCAGCCAGAGCCCTCACCCCCTCTCACACCCCAACCCCCTGCCCCAGCCCGATGAAAATGAGTGAATGAGCAAGGGTGGGGGAAAGCGAGTGTTGGAGAGAGGGGGGATGGAGTGAGTGGGGGTGGGGCCTAAGAGACGGGGCAGAGCAGGGGCATGGCTCAGGGAAGGGGGCAGGATGCAGGGCAAGGGTGTTTGGTTTTCTGCAAATAGAAAGTTAGCAACCCTAGGCCAGAGTCTTAGCCCGTCTATAGAATAACCCTCTAGAGAAGTGGACAGTAACAGCACCACACACTCAATGTTGCTATTGCAGGCTGTAGGGCTGCAATATTGTTGTGGGGCACAGCAGTGGGGAATGCAGTGCAGCATGGGAATGCAGTGTAGCATAGGACTACTGAGGCATATGCTAAAGGCAAAGGAGGATTCACAGCTCCATAGGCCTGGCAGTAAGCATTAGAGATGGTCAGAACATGGATTTTCCATCCCAGGAAAAATTTCAAGATTTTAGAAAAAAGAACCATTCCAATACAGGATGAAAAGCTGAACATTTTAGTGAAATAATTTTAAAAAAATCATTTCAATTTCAACTCTTTAAAAAAAATATAGAAGAAAGGCAAATTTCAAAACAAAAAGTGGTTTCAGAATGAAAAACAGAAACTTTTCATGCCCAAACTGTGCAAAAGGGACATTTTGACATTTTCTAGTTCATAGAATCATAGAATATCAGGGTTGGAAGGGACCTCAGGAAGTCATCGAGTCCAACCCCCTGCTCAAAGCAGGACCAATCCCCCACTAAATCATCCCAGCCAGGGCTTTGTCAATCCTGACCTTATAAACCTCAAGGAAGGAGATTCTACCACCTCCCTAGGTAACGCATTCCAGTGCTTCACCACCCTCCTAGTGAAAAAGTTTTTCCTAATATCCAACCTAAACCTCCCCCACTGCAACTTGAGACCATTACTCCTTGTTCTGCCATCTGCTACCACTGAGAACAGTCTAGAGCCATCCTCTTTGGAACCCCCTTTCAGGTAGTTGAAAGCAGCTATCAAATCCCCCCTCATTCTTCTCTTCCGCAGACTAAACAATCCCAGTTCCCTCAGCCTCTCCTCATAAGTCATCTGTTCCAGCCCCCTAATCATTTTTGTTGCCCTCCGCTGGACTCTTTCCAATTTTTCCACATCCTTCTTGTAGTGTGGGGCCCAAAACTGGACACAGTATTCCAGATGAGGCCTCACCAATGCTGAATAGAGGGGAATGATCCCTCAATCTGCTCGCAATGCCCCTACTTATACAGTCCAAAATGCCGTTAGCCTTCTTGGCAACAAGGGCACACTGTTGACTCATATCCAGCTTCTTGTTCACTGTAACTTCTAGGTCCTTTTCTGCAGAACTGCTGCCAAGCCATTCAGTCCCTAGTCTGTAGCGGTGCATGGGATTCTTCCGTCCTAAGTGCAGGACTTTGCACTTCTCCTTGTTGAACTTCATCAGATTTCTTTTGGCCCAATCCTCTAATTTGTCTAGGGCCCTCTGTATCCTATACCTACGCTCCAGCGTATCTACCTCTCCTCCCAGGTTAGCGTCACCTGCAAACTTGCTGAGGGTGCAGTCCATGCCATCCTCCAGATCATTAATGAAGATATTGAACAAAACTGGCCGCAGGACCAACCCTTGGAGCACTCTGCTTGATACCGGCTGCCAACTAGACATGGAGCAGTTGATCACTACCCGTTGAGCCTGACAATCTAGCCACCTTTCTATCCACCTTATGGTCCATTCATCCAGCCCAAACTTCTTTATTCTTGCTGGCAAGAATACTGTGGAAGATCCGTATCAAAAGCTTTGCTAAAGTCAAGGAATAACGCGTCCACTGCTTTCCCCTCATCCACAGAGCCAGTTATCTCATCATAGAAGGCAATTAGATTAGTCAGGCATGACTTGCCCTTGGTGAATCCATGCTGACTGTTCCTGATCACTTTCCTCTCCTCTAAGTGCTTCAGAATTGATTCCTTGAGGACCTGCTCCATGATTTTTCCAGGGACTGAGGTGAGACTGATTGGCCTGTAGTTTCCAGGATCCTCCTTCTTCCCTTTTTTAAAGATGGGCATTACATTAGCCTTTTTCCAGTCGTCCGGGACCTCCCCCAATCGCCATGAGTTTTCAAAGATCATGGACAATGGCTCTGTAATCTCATCTGTCAACTTCTTCAGCACTCTTGGATGCAGCACATCTGGCTCCATGGACTTGTGCTCGTCCAGCTTTTCTAAAGAGTCCCGAACCACTTCTTTCTCCACAGAGGGCTGGTCGCCTTCTCCCCATGCTGTGCTGCACTGTGCAGTAGTCTGGGAGCTGAACTTGTTCGTGAAGACAGAGGCAAAAAAAGCATTGAGTACATTAGCTTTTTCCACATCCTCTGACACTAGGTTGCCTCCCTCCTTCAGTAAGGGGCCCACACTTTCCTTGACTTTCTTTTTGTTGCTAACATACCTGAAGAAACCCTTCTTGTTATTCTTAACATCTCTTGCTAGCTGCAATTCCAAGTGTGATTTGGCCTTCCTGATTTCACTCCTGCATGCCTGAGCAATATTTTTATACTCCTCCCTGGTCATTTGTCCAATCTTCCACTTCTTGTAAGCTTCTTTTTTGTGTTTAAGATCAGCAAGGATTTCACTGTTAAACCAAGCTGGTCGCCTACCATATTTACTATTCTTTCTACACATCAGGATGGTTTGTTCCTGTAACCTCAATAAGGATTCTTTAAAATACAGCCAGCTCTCCTGGACTCCTTTCCCCCTCATCTTATTCTCCCAGGGGATCCTGCCCATCAGTTCCCTGAGGGAGTCAAAGTCTGCTTTTCTGAAGTCCAGGGTCCGTATTCTGCTGCTCTCCTTTCTTCCTTGTGTCAGGATCCTGAACTCGACCATCTCATGGTCACTGCCTCCCAGGTTCCCATCCACTTTAGCTTCCCCTACTAATTCTTCCCGGTTTGTGAACAGCAGATCAAGAAAATCTCAGCCCCTAGTTGGTTCTTCCAGCACTTGCACCAGGAAATTGTCCCCTACACTTTCCAAAAACTTCCTGGATTGTCTGTGCACTGCTGTATTGCTCTTCCAGCAGATATGGGGGTGATTGAAGTCCCCCGTGAGAACCAGAGCCTGTGATCTAGTAACTTCCGTTAGTTGCCGGAAGAAAGCCTCGTTCATCTCATCCCCCTGATCCGGTGGTCTATAGCAGACTCCCACCACGACATCACTCTTGTTGCTCACACTCTAAACTTAATCCAGAGACTCTCAGGTTTTTCTGCAGTTTCATACCGGAGCACTGAGCAGTTATACTGCTCCCGTACATACAATGCAACTCCCCCACCTTTTCTGCCCTGCCTGTCCTTCCTGAACAGTTTATATCCATCCATGACAGTATTCCAGTCACGTGAGTTATCCCACCAAGTCTCTGTGATTCCAATCACATCATAATTCCTTGACTGTGCCAGGACTTCCAGTTCTCCCTGCTTGTTTCCCAGGCTTCTTGCATTTGTGTATAGGGACTTAAGATAACTTGCTGATCATCCCGTTTTCTCAGTATGAGGCAGGAGCCCTCCCCTCTTTCTCTGTCAAAATGAAATTTCATTAAAAGTGATAAGATTTTGTTAAAAAAAAATGTGTTTAATCAAAATGGAATTTTCTGACTGTTTCAGCAAAAATATTCTACGCTGCTGCACTGAGAGGGCCCCTGGTGAGTCCCAGTCACAGATCCCATGGGATTGTGTCCCATTCACACCCCACCTCTCTCCTGGGAAGTCGTTGGGGCAGATATGCAGGCACTGCGGGGTCGGGCTGTAGGGAGAGCCTGTTCACACAAAGGAACATTGGGTACAGACACCATTTTGATAACACAGCCCACTATGGCCTCAAGGAAAGTCTGGTCCAAGTAATGCAATAGAGCAAACAGGGATTTAGACCTGCCAGAGAACTGGCCCAGAGTTCTCATTGCTTGGGGTGGGAAGCAGCATGAGAAAATCAAATAAAGAATTTAAACCTCTAGGGAAAGCTCAGTTCCCCCTTTATTGTTCTGCCACTGGTCCTGACTACCCTAGCCAGGCACAGTAAGCTCCTTCCCATCCCCAAGTCAGATGCTCTTGTCCCCACTGCACTGTTCTGTGGATGGTTAATGTGTGTACCTGTCCCCTGTCTCCCAGCACGTATGGAGCACCAGCTGACTTGTCCTAACATCTTGGTGTAGAACTCAAGAGCTGTTTCCCTAGTGATGCACTTAAGTGAAATGTATGTGAGCTCTGCTATCTGCAGTAATTCTGCCAATGCAGCTTGATCCTGATCCATAGCACCCTTGTAAGCCCGGTGGCTTCTTCGGAGGAGAGGCTGATGCTCAGACTGAATTGTAACTAGGAGAGACTAGGAAAGATCATTTCTGAGAGTGAGGCTCTCTGGACCAACAGCTTGTGGGGATGATCACAGCAGGTGGATCTGGGGGTCCCTGAGCCTCAAGAGAGTCCATACTACCCAGATCCCAATCTCCCTCAGCTCCAAAGGGCTTTGACAACCAAACCAAATCCAGGGTTTGGATTCCCTCTGAAGTCCATAAGCCAACCTCAAACCCCAAGTACAGCACTCCTCCCTATCAGCTCTCAGCTTTGGAGCATGGGTCAAAATGTGGATCTGACTTTTGGGCTGAGGCCCACAAATGTGGAGGACTCTCAAGACAATTTAGCTGGGCTCATCCTTAGCAAGTAGCCTCCTGAAGATACTGCCCTAAGGGCATGGCCATTTCAGAAGCCAAGGATCCAGAAGAGTCCCATAGCCCCAACAAGGGAAGGCTCAGAGAGCCAGGCTGCTGTGGGAAGTGAGAGGAAGCACAGCTCGAAGGAACAGCTGCAGAGATGCATGCCTGTTCCTCCAAGGGAGAAAGCCCTGCTGCAGTCCCCCAGGCTTTCCCCTTGCCCTCTCTCCACCTTGGCCTGCATTAACTCCTCATTAGGAAGAGCAGTGGAAGGGTCTGTTCCAAGCTGGGGTCAGCACCATTTCCTCTTGCTGGCTCTCTGAGACCCACTCGCTTTCTGCACTAAACCACCCCCACCCCTGTGCTCACACACACTGTCAAATGGGGCTGTTATTTATGCAGAAGAGAGGCTGGAGAGAGATAACAGGACCTCTCTCAGCTGTGCTTCCTGCACTTGAAGAGAGAATGTGCTTCATTTCTGGCATTCCCAGTGCCAGCTGGTTCCAGTGCGCCTCAGCTTTCCTTCTCCTGCTCTGAGTGCAGCCTTTCCCCACTCCTTCCCCCATAGCCCCCAGACTCTGTGCTTCCACATCCACTCTGGGAGGACAGAGAGGATAAGGAACATGGCCAGACTAAACAGCAATAGTACAACCGGTAACTGACATGTCCATTCAGCACATCACCAGCTCCTCTGGCCAGCCTATGCCTACCACCCAGTTCATCGAGCAGGTGTTTGGGGTAAGGACTGAGTGCTGAGCAGCTGGGCTCACTCCCCACATCAGTCAGAGCTGCACTGGTAGCTCTGAATGGAAACCCCATTCCAGGTCTCTTTGACATGGCCTCGAAATGAAACTGTAATGGGGCTTGCCAGATCACAAGAGGTGCTGAGCACCCGCAAATACAAGGCATTCCAAGGGTTAGGCTAGGGAACTGGGAAGCTGATAGATCTATTCAAATGTTTCTCTGGCCTTATGAGTACAGCTGGGGAAAAAATGTTTTGGTGCGTAGTAAATTCCCTGACAAATGCATTTTTCAGGGCACCAAAACAATTTGTGAATTTGGGGCAAATTCGGTGAATACTTTGGCTAAAAAAAATGGATTTTTTTTTAAAAAGCCTAAACGGTTCACTTTAATCATTTTGAAACAAAGCAGCTTTACTTTTCCTTTTGAAGCAAGTTTCATTTTGAAATTTAGCTGATTTATGTAAAAAAAAAAACATAAAAGGGGTAAAAAACACCTGAAAGCTAAATGGAAAATTGAAAAAAATAATGTTGTTTTGGTTTCTTATTTTGTTTTTGATCAAAAAAGAGCTAAATAAATAAATAAAGTGGAAATGCCTATATGATGGTTTGTTTGTGTGTTTATTTGGGGGGGTGTCTTGGGGTGTTTTTCTCTCTCAAATCATTTTTATTTTTGTTTTTCATTTCAGCCAAAAAAAAATCCCAAAAACATTTCAGTTTTGGCCACCGAACAGAAAAATCTGTTATTCTCTCAACTCTACTTGTGAGTATAGCTGTAAGGGTGAAAGGTAGTCAATTATTTTTGATAGGATCCAGATTTCTTGGTCAAGATCTAGTCAAGATCCAGATTCCAGAAAAAATAATAATAAATAACGATAAAAATAATGATAATAATAAGTAAATAAAAAGATTTTGGGGTCCATTCAAAAGTGCCTGGCAGTTCAAATTTGGCCTATGGTCCGCCTATTGAATGCCTCTTATCTAGGGCCAGGCATAGCAATATGGAGTTTTACACGGCTCCAGTTAGATGCAGGGAAATACACCACCTCCCATTCTATAACTGCATTGGTAGCAACTGCTGCACCGAACTTCCCACCTCAATAAGGTAGTGATGGGTGCATTGCAAGTAAAGAGATAGGTGTGTGCTGTTATTCTTATCTCATAGTCCCTTAAATAGGATTCCATTCCTTTTTTTTTTTTAGCACGCTGCTTCTGCCTTCTCAGTGCAAACTATTTAACTATAAGATCTGTTTCTCTTCCAAGTTTTGCTTTCCTGTGCATCCCATAGTTAAATAACTGTTCTGTACTTGGGGGGGGGGGGAGAGATGATGTCATATCACATGATAGCACTCTTTCCATTCTGCTATTAATGTTGATTTTCAATAAGTCTTGGAACACTTAGGAAGTTCTAGACGATTGGTGGAAAACTAATGATGTGCCAATATTTAAAAACAGCAAATGGGATAACCTGAGTAAATATAGGCCTGTCAGTCTGACATCAATCTTGGGCAAGTGGGGTTGACAAAGGACTCAATTAATAAATAATTAAAGGAGGATAATGCTAGTGTCAATGGAATTATTGAAAATCAGTTGCACACATACAAAATGGGATATGACTGCATATGAAGGAGTACTGCGGAAGGGATCTGGGGGGTCATAGTTGACCACAAGCTAAATATGAGTCAACCGAGTAACACTGTTGCAAAAAAAGCAAACATCATTCTGGGATGTATTAGCAGGAGTGTTGTAAGCAAGACACGAGAAGTAATTCTTCCTCTCTACTCCATGCTGATTAGGCCTCAACTGTAGTATTGTGTCCAATTCTGGGTGTCATATTTCAGGAAAGATGTGGACAAACTGGAGAAAGTCCAGAGAAGAGCAACAGAAATGATTAAAGGTCTAAAAAACGTGACCTATGAGAGAAGATTGAAAAAATTGGGTTTTTTAGTCTGGAAAAGAGAAGACTGAGAGGAGATATGATAACAGTTTTCAAGTACATAAAAGGTTGTTACATGGAGGAGGGAGAAGAATTGTTCTTCTTAGCCTCTGAGGATAGGACAAGAAGCAATGGGCTTGAATTGCAGCAAGGGAGGTTTAGGTTGGATATTAGGAAAAAATTCCTAACTGTCAGGGTGGTTAAGCACTGGAATAAATACCCCAGGGAGGTTGTGGGAGCTCCATCATTGGAGATTTTTAAGAGCAGGTTAGACAAACACCTGTCAGGGATGGTCTAGATAATACTTAGTCCTGCCATGAGTGCAGGGGACTAGACTAGATGACTTCTCAAGGTCCCTTCCAGTCCTATGATTCTATGAAAATATATCTTGTCAAATTAACTTGATAGTGTTGATGTAAGAGACTTTTGTAAGGCATTTGAGTTGGTACTATTGACATTTTGATTAAAAAACTAGAAAGATATAAAATTAACATGGCACACTATAGTGAGGCGGTGTGGCCTCCCTCCAAGCCAGATGGGGAGGAACCACCCTCCTTACCCAACTGGGCGGAACCAGGCCTGCCTCACTCCTCCCGCTGGAAGTATGTCACCAGGACAGGAAGTATAAAGGTTAGGGTCTCCCGATCAGTTGGGTCCGAGCCCACTGTTATGCTCTGGGTCAGGGTCTGGTGGAGTAGGGTGGGCCCGGACCTTCGCCATTCCCAGTGGCCTGTGTTCGCCAGCCATCTGCCGAAGCTAGGACACCTGACCTCTGGGGTTTGCTCAGTCTCTGCAACCAGGGGCCAGAGCTGATTGACTCCTGGGTGTGCTCTGTCTCTACATGGAGTGACCAGGGCTAATTGGCTGCTGCCTGGTTCTGTTTCTGCACCGAGAGACCAGGACTGATTGACTCCTGGGCTTGCTCTGGCCCTACAACTAGAGCCCAGAATCAACTGACTGCGGGTCTTGCTCTCTCAGTCTCTGTCTTCAGAAGCCAGAATGAATTGACCACTGTGTTTATTCTGCCCTTGGCTGAAGGGCAGGGGCTACTTGTTGCCCTGCCACAAGGGCCCAGAGACCATAGACTAAGCCGTGCCCCCACATGCAGAGCCCGAGGACTATAGACGGTTGATTGCTTAGCCCATTAGAATGGTCGGGATTTTACACCTAACGGTAATTCCCCTGGCAGCGAGGCAATGTGGCCTTCCTCTGACCCAGAGTGGGATGGACAACCGTGCCACCACTACACACACATTAAATGGAATGGGCGGCAGGGAATAGATCACTTGATGATTACTTTTTCTGTTCATTCCCTCTGGGGCACCTGGCACTGGACACTGTCGGAAGACAGGATACTGGGCTAGATGGACATTTGGTCTGACCCAGTATGGTTGTTCTTATGTTCTTATGTTATGTTCTTAAATGGATTAAAAGTTGGCTAACGAAAAGATCTCAAAATCTAATTGTAAATGGATGTGTTTCTAGTGGGGTCCCGCAGGGATCAGTTCTTTGCCCTATGCTATTTCACATTTTTATAAATGAGTTGTAAGAAAACAAAATCACCACTGATAAAATTTGCAGATGACACAAAAACTGGGGGAGTGGTAAACAATGAAAAGGACAGGTCACTGATACAGAGCAATCTGGATCGCTTGTTAAACCGGGCACAAGCAAACAATATGTGTTTCCATATGGCCAAATGTAAAGACACACATCTAGGCGCAAAGAATGCAGGCTACACTTACAGGATGACAGACTCTCTCCTGGGAAGCGGTGACTCTGACAGATTTAGGGGCCCTGGCGGATACTCAGCTGAACATGATGTGCGTGATGACAGTGTGATGCAGTGGCCTAAAGAGCTAATGCGATCCTGGGGTACATAAACAGCAGAATCTCACGTAGGAGTAGAGAGGTTATTGTACCTCTCTGTTTGGCACTGGTGGGACCACTGCTGGAATCCTGTGCCTAGTTCCGGTGCCCAGAGTTCAAGAACAATGTTGATAAATTGGACATGGGGCAGAGAAGAGCCGCAAGAATGATTGAAGAATGAGAAAAACCTCCCTTGTAGTGACAGACTCAAGGAGCTCAACCTATTTAGTTTAACAAAGAGAAGGTTAAGGGGTGACAAATATTTAATAACGGGCTCTTTAATCTAGCAGAGAAAAGTATAACAAGTCAATGGCTGGAAGTTGAAGCTAGACGAATTTAAAGACTGGAAATAAGGCATACATTTTTAATGGTGAGAGTAATTAACTGTTGGAACAATTTACCAAGGATCATGGTGGATTCTCCATCACTGAGAAATTTTTAAATCTAGACTGGATGTTTTTTCTAAAATCTCTGCTTTAGGAATCATCGTGGGACAGGTCTCTGATCTGTGTTTTACAGGGGTCAGACTGGATGATCACAATGATCCTTCTGGTCTTGGAATCTACCAGTCTACTGCTTCCCCTAAATCAAAGAAAGTGTGGTTTGTCTCCTTGAACACAGAGTCTTGCTTAGGGGGCAAGGGTTTTGTGGGAGGAGAGAGGTGTTACTTACCTGTTTGAAACACCAGATCCTCCATTAATGTTAAGGGCCAGGGCCCAGAGTACCTTGTGGAATTGGAAGTTTCTCAAGCTACTTTGCGTTTATTACCCTTTTTTCCTCCTGTAATTTAAACCCTCTTTAGTTTTCTCAGGGTGATTCGATTTTATTTTAAACTTTGCCTTTGTAGCTAACGTGAAATCAGCACCAGTTTGGTTCAATCATCGGGGCACTGGCCTGAATGTTGAGGTTAATTCCCTGCAACCCCACAGACTCCCTCCGTGGCCTGGGCACATCACTCCAGCCCAGATCCTTAAAGATATTTAGGCTCCTAACTTCCACTGTGCCTACATATTTCAGAGGGTCTGGGCCTTAGTGTCTCTGTGTCTCAGTTCCCATCTGCACAATGAGGATAATAACACTGCCCTACCCCTCAGGAGTTCAGTTCATAGAATCATAGAATCTCAGGGTTGGAAGGGATCTCAGGAGGTCATCTAGTCCAACCCCCTGCTCAAAGCAGGACCAATCCCCAATCAAATCATCCCAGCCAGGGCTTTGTCAAGCCTGACCTTAAAAACTTCCAAGGAAGGAGATTCTACCACCTCCCTAGGTAACGCATTCCAGTGTTTCACCACCCTCCTAGTGAAAAAGTTTTTCCTAATATCCAACCTAAACCTCCCCCACTGCAACTTGAGACCATTACTCCTTGTCCTGTCCTCTTCTACCACTGAGAATAGTCTAGAACCATCCTCTCTGGAACCACCTCTCAGGTAGTTGAAAGCAGCTATCAAATCCCCCCTCATTCTTCTCTTCTGCAGACTAAACAATCCCAGTTCCCTCAGCCTCTCCTCATAAGTCATGTGTTCCAGACCCCTAATCATTTTTGTTGCCCTTCGCTGGACTCTCTCCAATTTATCCACGTCCTTCTTGTAGTGTGGGGCCCAAAACTGGACACAGTACTCCAGATGAGGCCTCACCAATGTCGAATAGAGGGGAACAATCACGTCCCTCGATCTGCTGGCTATGCCCCTACTTATACATCCCAAAATGCCATTGGCCTTCTTGGCAACAAGGGCACACTGCTGACTCATATCCAGCTTCTCATCCACTGTAACCCCTAGGTCCTTTTCCGCAGAACTGCTGCCTAGTCATTCGGTTCCTAGTCTGTAGCTGTGCATTGGGTTCTTCCGTCCTAAGTGCAGGACCCTGCACTTATCCTTATTGAACCTCATCAGGTTTCTTTTGGCCCAATCCTCCAATTTGTCTAGGTCCCTCTGTATCCTATCCCTGCCCTCCAGTGTATCTACCACTCCTCCCAGTTTCGTATCATCCGCAAATTTGCTGAGAGTGCAATCTACACCATCCTCCAGATCATTTATGAAGATATTGAACAAAACCGGCCCCAGGACCGACCCCTGGGGCACTCCACTTGATACCGGCTGCCAACTAGACATGGAGCCATTGATCACTACCCGTTGAGCCCGACAATCTAGCCAACTTTCTACCCACCTTATAGTGCATTCATCCAGCCCATACTTCTTTAACTTGCTGACAAGAATACTGTGGGAGACCGTGTCAAAAGCTTTGCTAAAGTCAAGAAACAATACATCCACTGCTTTCCCTTCATCCACAGAACCAGTAATCTCATCATAGAAGGCGATTAGATTAGTCAGGCATGACCTTCCCTTGGTGAATCCATGCTGACTGTTCCTGATCACTTTCCTCTCGTGTAAGTGCTTCAGGATTGATTCCTTGAGGACCTGCTCCATGATTTTTCCGGGGACTGAGGTGAGGCTGACTGGCCTGTAGTTCCCAGGATCCTCCTTCTTCCCTTTTTTAAAGATTGGCACTACATTAGCCTTTTTCCAGTCATCTGGGACTTCCCCCGTTCGCCACGAGTTTTCAAAGATCATGGCCAATGGCTCTGCAATCACATTCGCCAATTCCTTTAGCACTCTCGGATGCAACTCGTCCGGCCCCATGGACTTGTGCACGTCCAGCTTTTCTAAATAGTCCCTAACCACCTCTTTCTCCACAGAGGGCTGGCCATCTACTCCCCATGTTGCGATGCCCAGCGCAGCAGTCTGGGAGCCGTCCTTGTTAGTGAAGACAGAGGCAAAAAAAGCATTGAGCACATTAGCTTTTTCCACATCCTCTGTCACTAGGTTGCCTCCCTCATTCAGTAAGGGGCCCACACTTTCCTTGGCTTTCTTCTTGTTGCCAACATACCTGAAGAAACCCTTCTTGTTACTCTTGACATCTCTTGCTAGCTGCAGCTCCAGGTGCAATTTGGCCCTCCTGATTTCATTCCTACATGCCCGAGCAATATTTTTATACTCTTCCCTGGTCATATGTCCAACCTTCCACTTCTTGTAAGCTTCTTTTTTATGTTTAAGATCTGCTAGGATTTCACCGTTAAGCCAAGCTGGTCGCCTGCCATATTTACTATTCTTTCGACTCATCGGGATGGTTTGTCCCTGTAACCTCAACAGGGATTCCTTGAAATACAGCCAGCTCTCCTGGACTCCTTTCCCCTTCATGTTAGTCCCCCAGGGGATCCTACCCATCCGCTCCCTGAGGGAGTTGAAGTCTGCTTTCCTGAAGTCCAGGGTCCGTATCCTGTTGCTTACCTTTCTTCCCTGCGTCAGGATCCTGAACTCAACCAACTCATGGTCACTGCCTCCCAGATTCCCGTCCACTTTTGCTTCCCCCACTAATTCTTCCCTGTTTGTGAGCAGCAGGTCAAGAAAAGCTCCCCCCTAGTTGGCTCGTCTAGCACTTGCACCAGGAAATTGTCCCCTACGCTTTCCAAAAACTTCCTGGATTGTCTATGCACCGCTGTATTGCTCTCCCAGCAAATATCAGGAAAATTAAAGTCACCCATGAGAACCAGGGCGTGCGATCTAGTAGCTTCTGCGAGTTGCCGGAAGAAAGCCTCATCCACCTCATCCCCCTGGTCCGGTGGTCTATAGCAGACTCCCACCACTACAGCACTCTTGTTGCTCACACTTCTAAACTTAATCCATAGACACTCAGGTTTTTCTGCAGTTTCGTACCGGAGCTCTGAGCAGTCATACTGCTCCCTTACATACAGTGCAACTCCACCACCTTTTCTGCCCTGCCTGTCCTTCCTGAACAGTTTATAACCATCCATGACAGTACTCCAGTCATGTGAGTTATCCCACCAAGTCTCTGTTATTCCAATCACGTCATAATTCCTTGACATCACCAGGACCTCCAGTTCTCCCTGCTTGTTTCCAAGGCTTTGTGCATTTGTATACAAGCACTTGAGATAACCTGCTGATCGCCCCTCATTCTCAGTATGAGGCAGGAGCCCCCCCCCTCACAGACATTCCTGCCTGTGTTTCCTCCCGGTATCCCGCTTTCCCACTTACCTCAGGGCTTTGGTCTCCTTCCCCCGGTGAACCTAGTTTAAAGCCCTCCTCACTAGGTTAGCCAGCCTGCTCGCAAAGATGCTCTTCCCTCTCTTCGTAAGCTGGAGCCCGTCTCTGCCCAGCACTCCTCCTTCATGGAACACCATCCCATGGTCAAAGAATCCAAAGCCTTCTCTCCGACACCACCTGCGTAGCCATTCGTTGACTTCCACGATTCAACAGTCCCTGCCCCGTCCTTTTCCTTCCACGGGGAGGATGGACGAGAACACCACTTGCGCCTCAAACTCCTTTATCCTTCTTCCCAGAGCCACGTAGTCCGCAGTGATCCGTTCAAGGTCATTCTTGGCAGTATCATTGGTGCCCACGTGGAGAAGCAGGAAGGGGTAGCGATCCGAGGGCTTGATGAGTCTCGGCAGTCTCTCCGTCACATCACGAATCTTAGCCCCTGGCAAGCAGCAGACTTCTCGGTTTTCCCAGTCAGGGCGGCAGATAGATGACTCAGTCCCGCGGAGGAGAGAGTCCCCGACCACCACCACCCGCCTCCTTCTCTTGGGAGTGGTGGTCATGGAACCCCCCATCTCAGGACAGTGCATCTCATGCCTTCCAACCAGCGGAGTCTCCTTCTGCTCCCTTCCCTCAGACGTATCATCTGGTCCACTCTCCGCATTAGTACCTGTGGAGAGAACATGAAAGCGGTTAGTTACCTGTGTCTGCGTTGCTGAAACCCGGACATTCCCCCTTCTTCTTCTGGAGGTCACATGTTGCCAAGCTTCTTCACTGGCCTCTTGGCTCCGCTGTGCAACCTGCTCTAAATCTTTAGAGCTTTGTGCCCGTAGAAGCATATCCTGACTTTTGTCCAGAAAATCCTTAGTTTCTCCTATGCAACGCAGGGTCGTTATCTGTTGCTCCAGACCTTCAATCTTCTCTTCCAATATGGAGACCAGCTTGCACTTTGTACAGACAAAGTCGCTTCTGTCCTGTGGAAGAAAGACAAACATGGCACATCCAGTGCAGGTCATAGTAGCTGAACCCCCCCCTTCCATATCACCTTCCTACTATGAGCTTCCTCAGAGAAGTTGGCAAGATGTAAGCCTCACTGGGCTCACTCCAGGTGAACTCCCAGGCAAACTCCTGCTGTGTGCTGCTCTGCTGTCCCCCGCCGCTCAGCTGGTTCGCGAAGCTCTGGCTATTTTTAAACAGCCAGGCTCCCCTGAAACAAACAAGCAGACAGCCCCAATGCCCGCCCCCTGCAGGCTACCAGCCAATCAGGCATTCACTCAGGCTCTCACACTGCCCTCCCAGCAAACACACACTCGGATACTTACTCAGCAAACAAGCACTCGGATACTCACCAATCCCAGGCAAACTCCTGCTGTGTGCTGCTCTGCTGTCCCCCGCTGCTCAGCTGGTTCGCCGCCGCTCAGCTGGTTCGCCAAGCTCTGGCTATTTTTAAACAGCTAGGTTCCCCTGAAACAAACAAGCAGACAGCCCCAATGCCCATCCCAGTTAGGATAATACAGGTTAAAGTAGGGTTGCCAGGTGTCTGGTTTTCAACCAGAATGCCCTGTGGAAAAGGGACACTGGGAGTTCCAGTCAGCACTGCTGACCGGGCCGTTAAAAGTCCAGTCAGTGGCGCAGGCAGGCTCCCTACCCAGCTCCGCGTGACTCCTGGAAAGCTGCCAGCATCTCTCTCTGGCTCCTAGGCAGAGGGACGGCCATGGGGGCTCTGCGCACTGGCTCACCCCCAGCACCAGCTCAGATGCGCCCATTAGCCAGGAACTGTGGCCACTGGGAGCTGAGGGGGCGGTGCCTGCGGGCGCAGGCAGCACGGAGACCCACATGATTGTGCTTCTGCTTAGGAGCCTGAGGGAGATGCTGCAGCCTCCCAGGAGCCACCTGAGGTAAGCACTGCCTGGAGCCCACACTCCCTCATGCACCCCAACCCCTTGCCCCAGCCTAGAGCCCACTCCTGCACCCCAAACCCCAGCCTCATGCTGGAGCCCGCACCCCCAGCCGGAGCCCTCACCCTCCCCCGCACCCCAAATTCCTTCCCCATCCAGGAGCCCCCTCCTGCACCCCAAATCCCTCATCTCCAGCCCCACTCCAGAGCCCATACCCACAGCTGGAGCCCTCCCCCCCACGCACACCTCAACCCCCTGCCCCATCCTGGATCCCCCTCCCACAGCCTGAGCCCCTCATTTCTGACCCCACCCCAGAGCCCGCACCCCCAGCCCAAAGTCCATACCCCCCTCTCACATCCCAACCCCCTACCCCAGCCTGGAGTCCTCTCCTGCACCCCAAACCCCTCATCCCCAGACCCACCCCAGAGCCCATACCTGCAGTCAGAGCCCTCACTGCCACTCCCCCCACTCCCCAACCCCCTGCCCCAGTCCAGTGAAAATGAGCAAGTGAGTGAGGGTCGGGAAGAGCAAGTGCTGGAGGAAGTGGGATGGAGTGAGTGGGGGCATAGCCTTGGAAAAGGGGTGGGGCAGGGAGTGGGACAAGGGTGTTCGATTTTCTGCAAATAGAAAGTTGGCAACCCTAGGTTAAAGAGTGTGAAAGGCTGGATTTCATAATAATGGGTGGCAAGGTGGGGGTGGGAATATCTTTAATTGGGCCAACTTCTACTGGTGACAGAGACAAACTTTCAAGCCCCATACAGCTCTTCTCCAAGTCTGGGAAACGTACTCCATGTGTCATGGCTAAATACAAGGTAAAACAGATTGTTTAGCGTAAATCATAGCCGCTGACTCTGTGGGTGCTCCGGGGCTGTAGCACCTGTGGTGAAAAAATGGGTGAGGGCATTGGGGAGGGGGTAGAACGGGGCAGGAAGAGGTGGGGTGAGGGTGGGGGTGGGGTCTTGGGGGAAGGGGTGGAGTGGTGGCGGGGCCTGGGGCAGAGGCAGGTGTCAAGCACCCAGAGGCACATTGGAAAGTTGGCACATGTGGCAAAAGTAGTAAACACATATTGTAAGAGACCTTGTCCAATAAAAGCTATTACCTCACCCCCTTGTCTCTCTAATATCCTGGGATCAACACAGCTCCAACACTGCAAACCAGTGATAACAGGGGTCAGGTAAGTACTTGCTATAGATAAAGTCAGGAGGACTAGAAGGACTCCCAGACGCAAATGAGTGACCTGTACACTGAATCTATTTTTTCTGTGCCATTTTTCTCTCTGCCCCTCACTATCTATCTTTATATATTTTGCAGCTAGATTTTAATCTGTTCCACTGTTCACCATCTCTCCTAAGCAGCACCGAAGCCTATTGACATACAAATTTGGATTGAATTTTTAATCCTCGGGGTCTTGAGTGTGAACTAAATTAGGCAAAGTAAGTTTGGCCATCCCCTGCCTAATAGATCTGTATTAGGGTTACTTTCCAGTCATGCTACAGGTTCATGTAAGGTCTGCAGTGAATATCTAAGTCAAAGGAAGCAGTTCATGTTCCCTTAAATATGCCCATTGCTTTTTTTCTTAATGTGTTGTGCTGCTTGTTGGAATATGCCAGGAATGCAGTATAGTTTCCTGTTTTCTTCCTTCTTTGATAAGGTCAAGTCAGCCTGAGAACATATAACTTTCCAGACACTGGCTACCAGCACCAGCTTCCCCCTTTGCCTGCCAGCACTGCACTCAAAGCCCAGTCAGATTATTTCCAAACCAGTGTCTCTCTCACAGGCTCTCCAAATCCTCACATGGGCTTCCAGCATTCCCGAGGTGAGGGGATGCCTCTTTAATCTGAGTTGCATGCCTGAGTTATAAATGGGACAGAGAGGCTAATCTTGCAACCTTTTGGTTCTTCAGGTTTTGTAGTGGTGCTGACATAGTTTCTTGAAAATGAACCTGTCATAACCATACAGATAACGGTAGCCTAGAATTCCTCCTTACCTGTAAGGGGTTAAGAAGCTCAAATAACCTGGTTGGCACCTGACCAAAAGAACCAATGGGGAAAGAAGATAGATACTTTCAAATCTTGTGGGGGTGGGGGGAAAGCTTTCTTGTGTGTGTTCTCTTGGGAAGCGGAGAAGCATCAGGTCAGAAAACTCCTTCTCCTATAAAACATCCTAAAAGTCTCTCATATTACAAAACTTGTAAGTAAAAGCCAGGCAAGGCATGTTAGATTATCTTTTGTTCTGCTTGTGAATTTTTCCTTTGCTGGAGGGAGGTTTATTCCTGTTTTTTGTAACTTTGAAACTAAGCCTAAAGGAAGTTTTGCTGTGTTTTTGAATCTTTGGTTACCCTTTAAAGTTATTTTCCATCCTGATTTTACAGAGGTGATTTTTACCTTTTTTTAAAATAAAATCCTTCTTTTAAGAACCTGACTGATTTCTCTATTGTCCTAAAACCCAGGGGTTTGGGTCTGTGATCACTTTGTAACCAATTGATTAGGATAGTATTCTCAAGCCTCCCCAGGAAAGGGGGTGTAAGGGCTTGGGGGGATATTTTGGGGGAATAGGAACTCCAAGTGGTCCTTTCCTGATTCTTTGTTAAATCACTTGGTGGTGGCAGCGTACCATCCAAGGGCGCAAAGGATTTGTGCCTTGGGAAAGTTTTAACCTAAGCTGGTAGAAATAAGCTTAGGGGGTCTTTCATGCGGGTCCCCACATCTGTACCCTAGAGTTCAGAGTGGGGAGGAACTCTGACATGGTGGTAAAGGTGGGATCATTTTGAACCAAAAGCACAGTAGGATTTTAAAAGGACAATTTCTTTTTTTTTGCCTTTTGGCTGCTTGGAAAGCAGGGACGGGTTTTTTTTAAGGATTTTTTTTTTAAAGCTGGGAGCACCTGGAGTTTTTTTTCTCTGCCTTAGGGCAGGGTAGTTAACCTCCTGCAGGGGAATTCACAAGTTTTTTTTTTTTCTTTCTAGCTCTCGGGTTAGGCTAGATTAAACACAGAAAGGCGAGGATGACTGACAGTGACGTCCAAAAGAAATTAGAATTAGCCAGTTTCAAAGCTGATGAGAGATAAAAAGAACATGATAGATGGATGGAGGCTGAAAAAGCTGCCCATGAGAGAGCTATGGAGGCCCAGAGGGAGGCATGCTCAGGAGAAGAGGGAAAGAGAGAGGAAGCATGAACTGGAGTTAGAGATGGCAAGGGCTAAGCAAAATATACCAGACAACCCTAGCAATCCTTGTCCAGGTACCACTTCCCATCCCAGAGAGTTCCCCACCTACAAGTTAGGCGATGAAACAGAGGCCTTCTTAGAAAACTTCAAAAGAGCCTGCCTTGGGTACAGCATCTCTACAGACCAGTACATGGTGGAGCTGAGGCTGCAGCTCAGTGGACCCTTAGCAGAGGTGGCAGCTGAAATGCCTAAGGAACACATAGAATCATAGAATCATAGAATATCAGGGTTGGAAGGGACCCCAGAAGGTCATCTAGTCCAACCCCCTGCTCAAAGCAGGACCAAGTCCCAGTTAAATCATCCCAGCCAGGGCTTTGTCAAGCCTGACCTTAAAAACCTCTAAGGAAGGAGATTCTACCACCTCCCTAGGTAACGCATTCCAGTGTTTCACCACCCTCTTAGTGAAAAAGTTTTTCCTAATATCCAATCTAAACCTCCCCCATTGCAACTTGAGACCATTACTCCTCGTTCTGTCATCTGCTACCATTGAGAACAGTCTAGAGCCATCCTCTTTGGAACCCCCTTTCAGGTAGTTGAAAGCAGCTATCAAATCCCCCCTCATTCTTCTCTTCTGCAGACTAAACAATCCCAGCTCCCTCAGCCTCTCCTCATAAGTCATGTGCTCTAGACCCCTAATCATTTTTGTTGCCCTTCGCTGGACTCTTTCCAATTTATCCACATCCTTCTTGTAGTGTGGGGCCCAAAACTGGACACAGTACTCCAGATGAGGCCTCACCAGTGTCGAATAGAGGGGAACGATCACGTCCCTCGATCTGCTCGCTATGCCCCTACTTATACATCCCAAAATGCCATTGGCCTTCTTGGCAACAAGGGCACACTGCTGACTCATATCCAGCTTCTCGTCCACTGTCACCCCTAGGTCCTTTTCTGCAGAACTGCTGCCTAGCCATTCGGTCCCTAGTCTGTAGCGGTGCATTGGATTCTTCCATCCTAAGTGCAGGACCCTGCACTTATCCTTATTGAACCTCATCAGATTTCTTTTGGCCCAATCCTCCAATTTGTCTAGGTCCCTCTGTATCCTATCCCTCCCCTCCAGCGTATCTACCACTCCTCCCGGTTTAGTATCATCCGCAAATTTGCTGAGAGTGCAATCCACACCATCCTCCAGATCATTTATGAAGATATTGAACAAAACCGGCCCCAGGACCGACCCCTGGGGCACTCCACTTGACACCGGCTGCCAACTAGACATGGAGCCATTGATCACTACCCTTTGAGCCCGACAATCTAGCCAGCTTTCTACCCACCTTATAGTGCATTCATCCAGCCCATACTTCCTTAACTTGCTGACAAGAATGCTGTGGGAGACCGTGTCAAAAGCTTTGCTAAAGTCAAGAAACAATACATCCACTGCTTTCCCTTCATCCACAGAACCAGTAATCTCATCATAAAAGGCGATTAGATTAGTCAGGCATGACCTTCCCTTGGTGAATCCATGCTGACTGTTCCTGATCCCTTTCCTCTCCTCTAAGTGCTTCAGGATTGATTCTTTGAGGACCTGCTCCATGATTTTTCCAGGGACTGAGGTGAGGCTGACTGGCCTGTAGTTCCCAGGATCCTCCTTCTTCCCTTTTTTAAAGATTGGCACTACATTAGCCTTTTTCCAGTCATCCGGGACTTCCCCCGTTCGCCATGAGTTTTCAAAGATAATGGCCAAGGGCTCTGCAATCACAGCCGCCAATTCCCTCAGCACTCTCGGATGCAATTCGTCCGGCCCCATGGACTTGTGCACGTCCAGCTTTTCTAAATAGTCCCTAACCACCTCTTTCTCTACAGAGGGCTGGCCATCCCTTCCCCATTTTGTGATGCCCAGCACAGCAGTCTGGGAGCTGACCTTGTTAGTGAAAACAGAGGCAAAAAAAGCATTGAGTACATTAGCTTTTTCCACATCCTCTGTCACTAGGTTGCCTCCCTCATTCAGTAAGGGGCCCACACTTTCCTTGGCTTTCTTCTTGTTGCCAACATACCTGAAGAAACCCTTCTTGTTACTCTTGACATCTCTTGCTAGCTGCAGCTCCAGGTGCGATTTGGCCCTCCTGATATCTTTCCTACATGCCCGAGCAATATTTTTATACTCTTCCCTGGTCATATGTCCAACCTTCCACTCCTTGTAAGCTTCTTTTTTATGTTTAAGATCCGCTAGGATTTCACCATTAAGCCAAGCTGGTCGCCTGCCATATTTACTATTCTTTCGACTCATTGGGATGGTTTGTCCCTGTAACCTCAACAGGGATTCCTTGAAATACAGCCAGCTCTCCTGGACTCCCTTCCCCTTCATGTTAGTCCCCCAGGGGATCCTGGCCATCTGTTCCCTGAGGGAGTCAAAGTCTGCTTTCCTGAAGTCCAGGGTCCGTATCCTGCTGCTTACCTTTCTTCCCTGCGTCAGGATCCTGAACTCAACCAACTCATGGTCACTGCCTCCCAGATTCCCATCCACTTTTGCTTCCCCCACTAATTCTACCTGGTTTGTGAGCAGCAGGTCAAGAAAAGCGCCCCCCCTAGTTGGCTCCCCTAGCACTTGCACCAGGAAATTGTCCCCTACGCTTTCCAAAAACTTCCTGGATTGTCTATGCACCGCTGTATTGCTCTCCCATGAACAGTTATGAACTTTTTTAAAAACAGGCCAGAATCAGAATGGGGCTAACACCCGAGCAGGCCCGTCGGCAGTTCAGAGCCCTAAAGTGGAAACCGGATGTGGCAGTTTCCCGACGTGCCTACCACATTGTAAAAAATTGAGATGCCTGGATATCAGGAGCAAGCGTTAAATCTTGGGAAGATCTGTTTCTCCTCATGGAAAAAGGACGGGGCAGGGACCGTCGGATCGTGGAAGTCAACGAATGGCTACGCAGGTGGTGTCGGAGAGAAGGCTTTGGATTCTTTGACCATGGGATGGTGTTCCATGAAGGAGGAGTGCTGGGCAGAGACGGGCTCCAGCTTACGAAGAGAGGGAAGAGCATCTTTGCGAGCAGGCTGGCTAACCTAGTGAGGAGGGCTTTAAACTAGGTTCGCCGGGGGAAGGAGACCAAAGCCCTGAGGTAAGTGGGAAAGCGGGATACCGGGAGGAAACACAGGCAGGAACGTCTGTGAGGGGCGGGCTCCTGCCTCATACTGAGAATGAGGGCGATCAGCAGGTTATCTCAAGTGCTTGTATACAAATGCACAAAGCCTTGGAAACAAGCAGGGAAAACTGGAGGTCCTGGTGATGTCAAGGAGTTATGATGTCATTGGAATAACAGAGACTTGGTGGGATAACTCACATGACTGGAGTACTGTCATGGATGGTTATAAACTGTTCAGGAAGGACAGGCAGGGCAGAAAAGGTGGTGGAGTAGCACTGTATGTAAGGGAGCAGTATGACTGCTCAGAGCTCCGGTACGGAGAAGAAGAGAAGAATGAGGGGGAATTTGATAGCTGCTTTCAACTACCTGAGAGGTGGTTCCAGAGAGGATGGTTCTAGACTATTCTCAGTGGTAGAAGAGGACAGGACAAGGAGTAATGGTCTCAAGTTGCAGTGGGGGAGGTTTAGGTTGGATATTAGGAAAAACTTTTTCACTAAGAGGGTGGTGAAACACTGGAATGCGTTACCTAGGGAGGTGGTAGAATCTCCTTCCTTGGAAGTTTTTAAGGTCAGGCTTGACAAAGCCTTGGCTGGGATGATTTGATTGGGGATTGGTCCTGCTTTGAGCAGGGGGTTGGACTAGATGACCTCCTGAGGTCCCTTCCAACCCTGATATTCTATGATTCTATGATTCATGCAAATGGAGCAGTTCCTAGAGGGTGTTCCTGAGGAAATAGAAAGATACATCCTCGATGAGAAGCCCAAAACGGTAACCAAGGCAGGGGAGATTGGAACCAAATGGGTGAAGGTGGCGGTAAAGAACAAAACTAGTAGCAGTTGGAGCAGCTGTCAGAAGGGGCAACCCGAGACAACACCCTAACACCGGGGGAGCCCAAGGCCCCACCTACATCCCAAGGAAAAACCCAAACACCTTATCATCACCCCATACCAGTCTCCAGCAACCCACCTAGCCCCAGTGACCAGTCAGCTGGGCGAGGTTTTAAACGTAATGAGCTGGGGCATATGAAGACCAACTGCCCCAAGAACCCCAACAGACTGCAGTTCATTACGCCAGAGTCACACCAAAGGTCCTCAGGCCCAGATGCCTCCCAGGTACCCTCAGAGAGAAGGGAAACTGTGAGTGTGGGTGGGAAGAAGGTTATCTCATGGAGGTACACTGGAGCACAAGTGTGAGCTATCCATGCTTCCTTAGTGGACCCCAACTTAATCAACTCAGAGGTCCGTGACGATTCAAGCCTTCAAGTCAAACTCTTTTGACTGGCCTACAGCCAAGTTGCCTGTCCAGTACAAGGGCTGGTCAGGAATGTGGACTTTTGCAGTCTATGATGATTATCCCATTCCCATGCTGCTGGGGGAAGACTTGGCCAACCATGTGAAGCTAGCCCAGAGGGTGGGAATGGTCACCCGCAGCCAGGCTAAGCAAGCTGTCACACCTATCCCTGTTCCTGGGCCTTCCACCAGGGCCCCGTCTGTGTTACCAGAGACCCAGATGGAGGTGGTGGAACCGGATCCCCTGCCAATGACTTCAACAACCGTAGTCCCAGTCCCAGAGACCCAGCCAAAGCCAGTCCCAGAACTGGAATGAGTGAAGCACCCAGCACCAGGACCATTGCCAGCACTGAGTCCAGCACTTGCAACCCCATCTACAGCTCCAACACCAGAGGGCCCCACCGAGCCTGCACTGACAGCAGCAGCTAAACCTACACAAGAGGCTCAGCTGCAGCCTGAACCCCAACCTAGTGCACCAGTGGAGAGCGGTTCACAGTCCATGGAAACAGCCCCATCCCCTGCATCGCTTCCAGAGGGACCAAGCCCAGGTCCACAATCCAGTGAGGAACTGATGTCTCCAGCATCAAGGGAACAGTTCCAGGCTGAGCAGGAAGCAGATGAAAGCCTCCAGGGAGCTTGGACGGTGGCACGGAACAACCCACCGCCTCTCAGCTCTTCTAATCAATCTAGGTTTGTGGGAGAAAGAGGACTTTTATTCAAGGAAACTCTTTCTAGTGGGCACCAGGAGGACGGGCATCCTCAGAGACAGTTGGTAGTTCCAACTAAGTACCAGGAAAAGCTCTTGAGCTTGGCCCACGATCATCCTAGTAGCCATGCTGGGGTGAACAGAACCAAAGACCGTTTGCGGAAGTCCTTCCACTGGGAGAGAATGGGCAAGGATGTTTCTACCTATGTCCGGTCTTGTGAGGTGTTCCAAAGAGTGGGAAAACCCCAAGACCAGGTCAAAGCCCCTCTCCAGCAACTCCCCATCATTGAGGTCCCATTTCAGTGAGTAGCTGTGGATATTCTGGATCCTTTCCTGAAAAAGACACCCAGAGGAAAGCAGTACATACTGACTTTCATGGATTTTGCCACCCAATGGCCAGAAGCAGTAGCTCTAAGCAACACCAGGGCTAAAAGTGTGTGCCAGGCATTAACAGACATTTTTGCCAGGGTAGGTTGGCCCTCCGACATCCTTACAGATTCAGGAACTAATTTCCTGGGAGGAACCATGAAAAGCCTTTGGGAAGCTCATGGGGTGAATCACTTGGTTGCCACCCCTTACCACCATCAAACAAATGGCATGATGGAGAAGTTTAACGGAACTTTGGGGGCCATGATACGTAAATTCGTAAATGAGCACTCCAACGATTGGGACCTAGTGTTGCAGCAGTTACTCTTTGCCTACAGGGCTGTACCACATCCCAGGTTAGGGTTTTCACGATTTGAATTTGTATATGGCTGCGAGGTTAAAGGGCTATTACAGTTGGTGAAGCAACAATGGGAGGGGTTTACGCCTTCTCCAGGAACTAACATTATGGACTTTGTAAACAACCTACAAAACACCCTCCGGACCTCTTTAGCCCTCGATAGAGAAAACCTAAAAGATGCTCAGGAAGAGCAAAAGGCCTGGTATGATAAACATGCCAGAGAATGTTCCTTTAAAGTAGGGGACCAGGTCATGGTCTTGAAGACGCTCCAGGCCCATAAAATGGAAGTGTCGTGGGAAGCGGTCCAGGAGCACCTGGGAGCTGTTAACTATCTCATAGCATCCCCCACCTCAAACCTAAAGCCTAAGGTGTACCATGTTAATTCTCTAAAGCCCTTTTATTCCAGAGAATTAAGGGTTTGTCAGTTTACAGCCCAGGGAGGAGAT
Organism: Chelonia mydas; assembly: GCF_015237465.2. NCBI lineage: Eukaryota > Metazoa > Chordata > Testudines > Cheloniidae > Chelonia > Chelonia mydas. The sequence goes on from NC_057855.1 coordinate 56,849,644, forward strand.
GACGCTGAATGGCCTGAAGGTGTCTACTATGAAGGAAAAAGTGACGGTGGCGTGGAAGAGGTGAACCTCTCCATGACCCTTGGACATATGCAGCACCAGCAGATGAAGGAGCTGTGCCCTAGCTTCACATCAATGTTCTCAGCCACCCCAGGATGGACCGAACGGGCATACCACTCCATTGACACAGGTAATGCTCATCCAATTAGAGCCTAACCTTACCGGGTGTCTCCTCAAGCCAAAACTGCTATAGAATGGGAGATCCAGGACATGCTACAGATGGGTGTAATCCGCCTCCCTAACCATGTATGGGCATCTCCAGTGGTTCTAGTTCCCAAACCAGATGGGGAGATATACTTTTGCGTGGACTACCATAAGCTAAATGCTGTAACTCGCCCAGACAACTATCCAATATCATGCACAGATGAGCTATTGGAGAAACTGTGATGTGCCCAGTTCATCTCTATCTTAGACTTAACCAAGGGGTACTGGAAAGTACCGCTGGATGAATCCACCAAGAAAAGGTCAGCCTTCATCACCCACGTCGGGCTGTATGAATTTAATGTGCTCCCTTTCGGACGGCGAAATGTACCCACCACTTTCCAAAAACTTGTAGATAGTCTCCTAGCAGGATAGGGAGAATCTGCAGTTGCCTACCTTGATGATAGGTTTCAGAGTAGCAGCCGTGTTAGTCTGTATTCGCAAAAAGAAAAGGAGTACTTGTGGCACCTTAGAGACTAACCAATTTATTTGAGCATAAGCTTTCGTGAGCTACAGCTCACTTCATCGGAAGCATTATGCTATAGCTCACGAAAGCTTATGCTCAAATAAATTGGTTAGTCTCTAAGGTGCCACAAGTACTCCTTTTCTTTTTATCTTGATGATGTGGCCATCTTTTCTGATTCATGGGCAGAACACCTGGAACATCTACAAAAAGTTTTTGAGCACATAAGGAAGGCAAGGGCTAACTGTTAAGGCTAAAAAATGTCAAATAGGCCTAAACAGAGGTGGGTCAAGGAACTATCAACCCCCTACAGGCCAAAGTGGATGTTATCCAAAAGTGGCCTATCCCAAAGTCAAAGAAACAGGTCCAATCCTTCTTAGGCTTGGCCGGATATTACAGGCGATTTGTACCGCACTACAGCCAAATTGCAGACCCATTGACAGACCTAACCAAAAAGAAACAGCCAAATGCAGTTCAGTAGACTGAAGAGTGTCAGAAGACCTTTAACCAGCTTAAAGCAACACTCATGTCTGACCCTGTGCTAAGGGCCCCAGACTTTGACAAACATTTCCTAGTAACCACAGATGCGTCCGAGCGTGGTGTGGGAGCAGCTTTAACGCAGGAAGGACTGGATCTAGAATTCCATCCTGTCGTGTTTCTCAGCAAGAAACTGTCTGAGAGGGAAAGTCACTGGTCAATCAGTGAAAAAGAATGTTACACCATTGTCTACACTCTGGAAAAGCTAAGCTAAGCCCATATGTTTGGGGACAGCGTTTCCACCTGCAAACCGACCACGCTGGGCTGAAGTGGCTTCATACCATCAAGGACAATAACAAAAAACTTATTCTGTGGACTTTAGCTCTCCAAGATTTTGATTATGAAATACAACACATTTCAGAAGCTTCTAACAAAGTGGCTGATTCCCTCTCCCGTGAAAGTTTCCCAGAATCAACTGGTTAAAATTGTCCTTGAAATCTGGAAAATATTGTTAGTTTTTATATAATCAATAGTATATCTAGAGGTGCATGTGTCCTATTAACTCTGTTTTCTCCTAGAGCTCCAGGAAGAAATCACAGCCAGTGTGGTACAGGCTGTCCAGCACCGTCTGTGATTTGGGGGGTGTCATAACCATACAGCTAAGGGTAGCCTAGAATTCCTCCTTACCTGTAAGGGGTTAAGAAGCTCAAATAACCTGGTTGGCACCTGACCAAAAGAACCAATGGGGAAAGAAGATAGATACTTTCAAATCTTGTCGGGGTGGGGGAAGGCTTTGTTGTGTGTGTTCTCTTGGGAAGCGGAGAAGCATCAGGTCAGAAAACTCCTTCTCCTATAAAACATCCTAAAAGTCTCTCATATTACAAAACTTGTAAGTAAAAGCCAGGCAAGGCATGTTAGATTATCTTTTGTTCTGCTTGTGAATTTTTCCTTTGCTGGAGGGAGGTTTATTCCTGTTTTTTGTAACTTTGAAACTAAGCCTAGAGGAAGTTCTGCTGTGTTTTTGAATCTTTGGTTACCCTGTAAAGTTATTTTCCATCCTGATTTTACAGAGGTGATTTTTACCTTTTTTTAAAATAAAATCCTTCTTTTAAGAACCTGACTGATTTCTCTATTGTCCTAAAACCCAGGGGTTTGGGTCTGTGATCACTTTGTAACCAATTGATTAGGATAGTATTCTCAAGCCTCCCCAGGAAAGGGGGTGTAAGGGCTTGGGGGGATATTTTGGGGGAATAGGAACTCCAAGTGGTCCTTTCCGATTCTTTGTTAAATCACTTGGTGGTGGCAGCGTACCATCCAAGGGCGCAAAGGATTTGTGCCTTGGGAAAGTTTTAACCTAAGCTGGTAGAAATAAGCTTAGGGGGTCTTTCATGCGGATCCCCACATCTGTACCCCAGAGTTCAGAGTGAGGAGGGAACCCTGACAGAACCCAAGATTAAAGTAGTCTGAAATGGAGGCATTGACCCAGAGTTGAAGCTTGAGGCTACAGACAGGGATACTAACACATTTCCCTTTTCTAGTGGGTTCTTTCCAGAGGCACATAGAATTCAAGACCAGGAGGGGATCATTTGATCATCTAGTCTGACCTCCTACATAACACAGGCCAGAGAGTTTTACCCAGGGATTTCTGCATCAAGCCCATCACTTCTGGTTGTGCTAAAATGTACCCAAGGATCTCAAAGAACTTACCAATCATTGTGTAATGTAGCCTCAAAGCCCCTTTGGGTTCCCATAAACATTTCGGTAAAAAACATAATGGAAAATGTTATGAAATACAGAAAATGGGCTTATTTCAAGCCCTGAAAAATGGAAGCAACTCTGACATTTGTACTTTTTCACAGAATCGTTATTTCACCAACTCTACATAGCCAGTGATAAAGCTGGTCAGAAAGTGGAGCGGTGGGGTGAAAGGAGGTCTACAGAAAATGTCAGCTATTTGGTGCAAAATCAAAACCTAAAACTTTAGCCAAAAATCAAAATATATTTGAAAATGCTACCTTCAGTGCATTTTGGGAGTTGAAGTTTGGCTGCTTCCTGTCCTCATTCTCCCTTATGGACTGGGTTCTCTGCCTGGATTACACCTCCTATTAAGCACCATATCTCCCCTGTTGCAGAGCCACCTTGATGCACTGTGGAACTCCCTGGCCAAGCCACATCATGGTAGATGTAGTCTAGCTGCGGAGGCCAGCCCATACAAGAGAATGGGGGCATAAGTCTGTCAAACTACAATTCCCATGCTGCAAATACTTGTTTGAAGTTTTAAAAGAAATTCCCCTTGAATATATTCATTCCTTATCATGTTCACTAGGGAAGGAGTTTACAGGCAGAAATCCTGTGAAAACAATCTGTATCACGGAACATTCACAGAAAGCCAACTTCACATTTGGAATCACAAGTGGGCAGTTGGGAACCACAATTCTTAAGTTACTTTCACTCAGTCAGGGCATGGAAACACCATGTGACCCATTGATCCCATCAACACAGCTCAACTAGCTAGTAGACATGACCAGCAAGTATTCTTGCCAGCAAGTTAAAGAAGTGTGGGCTGAATGAATGGACTATAAGGTGGATAGAAAGCTGGCTAGATCATCAGGCTCAATGGGTAGTGATCAATGGCTCCATGTCTAGTTGGCAGCCGGTATCAAGCGGAGGGTCCCAAGGGTCAGTCCTGGGGCCAGTTTTGTTCAATATCTTCATTAGTGATCTGGAGAATGGCGTAGATTGCACCCTCAGCAAGTTTGCAGATGACACTAAACTGGGAGGAGTGGTAGATATGCTGGAGGGTAGGGATAGGATACAGAGCAACCTAAACAAATTAGAGGATTGGGACAAAAGAAATCTGATGAAGTTCAACAAGGACAAGTGCAGAGTCCTGCATTTAGGATGGAAGAATCCCATGCACTGCTACAGACTAGGGACCGAGTGGCTAGGCAGCAGTTCTGCAGCAAAGGACCTAGGGGTTACAGTGGATGGGAAGCTGGATATGAGTCAACAGTGTGCCCTTGTTGCCAAGAAGGCTAACAGCATTTTGGGCTGTATAAGTAGGAGCATTGCCAGCAGATCAAGGGATGTGATCATTCCCCTCTATTCGGCATTGGTGAGGCCTCATCTGGAGTACTGTGTCCAGTTTTGGGCCCCACACTACAAGAAGGATGTGGAAAAATTGGAAAACATCCAGCGGAGGGCAACAAAAATGATTAGGGGACTGGAACACATGACTTATGAGGAGAGGCTGAGGGAACTGGGATTGTTTAGTCTGCAGAAGACAAGAATGAGGGGGGATTTGATAGCTGCTTTCAACTACCTGAAAGGCGGTTCCAAAGAGGATGGCTCTAGACTGTTCTCAGTGGTAGCAGATGACAGAACGAGGAGTAATGGTCTCAAGTTGCAGTGGGGGAGGTTTAGGTTGGATATTAGGAAACACTTTTTCACTAGGAGGGTGGTGAAACACTGGAATGCGTTACCTAGGGAGGTGGTGGAATCTCCTTCCTTGACAAAGCCCTGGCTGGGATGATTTAGTGGGGGATTGGTCCTGCTTTGAGGAGAGGGTTGGACTAGATGACCTCCTTCTAACCCTGATATTCTATGATTCTATGGCAATACTCACAGTGAGCTGTTTGTGAGTGACCCATACACTGAATTACATGCACAGCAAACATCAGTTGAAGAATTTCAAACAGCAGAAAATTTGTGTTAATTGGCATCTGTTCACATGTAATTCATGAACAGAAAATAGAGCTAAATTCAGCTAACACATTGTTTACTGCAAATGGTAGGCCCAACTCCATTTCTCACTGAGGGTATTAATGCTGCTGATTTCGGACCGTGACGAGAGAGGCAGGGGGCATTAAATAAGGGAGAGCTGCACCCAAAATATGAGCTCTTTTGCATTTCTCTGTGAGACAAAGAAGAGATAAGACCCAGAAAAGAAATCTCTTTTCAGGAGGTCTTCTACCTCTTCACTAGATCCAGTAATAACTGCTGGAGACCCCACCAAAGATTCCCTGGTGGACTAGAAGTGTGACTGATGGTTTCTGTCCAGGCTATTCTGGGTGCACATGAACTTCCTCAGGTTATCTGAGGTTGTGGCAGCCCCTATTCATGGCTGGGAATTGTAGTCAGTGCTGTCTTGAGCCGGCCATGGGCCTGCCACCCAGCCTGAACTGTATGACTTCCATGGGCATGTCCCACATCCCACACACCAAGATCAAAGACGGTTGAAAGAGTCACAGCCTTATTTCTGATGGGGTTGCACCATGGACAGGTGATGCAGTTGTGCTTTCAGTTGTGGTGCTGCATCAGCATGCACTGAGGAAGCATCACACCACAAGGACATACTGCCAGCCCACACTGACACGGGGCCATAACAGGATACTGTTGTTCTGCCCCATGTGACAAATCTTAAAAAGTGGAACAGAGCCCAGGGGGCTGGCAAGGGAGTTTTTGGTTTCATTTACACATGCTATAAAGGCAAAGGTTTAAAACCGACTGTGTTTCGGGGTCCCGCCTCATGCGATTCCAAAGGGATAAAAAGGTTGGGTGTGAGTGCTTCTACTCTCCTACAAGCTGCCAGACCCCCTCCATGCCCCATTACCCAGCTGAAATGCAGGATAGTGCCACTAGGTTCTAATCAGGGGCATGTAGGGTCTTAGTGACACAGTAAATTTCTGAGAGCAGGAGGGAAGAAAATAACAGCTCAAGGATTGGGGAGGGAGGGGAGGGACTTTTCCCTTGCACTTCCAGCTTGGACAGAGCCAGCAGGGTTCTTATTGCCCAGGAGGCTCCCCAGCCCCTCCCCAAGCCAGTGTGTGATCCCTGGAATTAAGGCCTTTGAGTAGCCTGGAGAAGCTCATCACTCTACCAGCCTGACAGCTGATCGATACACAGAGGAAGCAGATTTCCTGACACACAGGCAGCTTCCCCCTCCCACTCCAAAAACCCATTCCCCTTGAGCTGGCTGTGGACAATCCAGAGATATTAACACCACTAAGTACCCCATTTCCTGGACAGTGTGTGGGTCCCCATAAGAAAGAAAGAAAGAAAGAAAGAAAGAAAGAAAGCTGCAGGGAAGAGGAGGTGGCAGCAGCAGCAGTTGTCAGGGTTCCCTCCCCACTCTGAACTCTGGGGTACAGATGTGGGGACCCACATGAAAGACCCCCTAAGCTTATTTCTACCAGCTTAGGTTAAAACTTCCCCAAGGCACAAATCCTTCCTTGTCCTTGGATGGGTACTGCTACCACCACCAAGTGAGTTAGACAAAGATTCAGGAAAAGGACCACTTGGAGTTCCCGTTTCCCCAAAATATTCCCCCATGCCCCTTCACCCCCTTTCCTGGGGAGGCTTGAGAATAATCTACCAACCGGATAGGTAAACAAGGTGAGCACAGACCAGACCCTTGGGTTTTTAAGACACTAAAAACCAATCCGATTCTTAAAAAACAGAACTTTATTATAAAGAAAAAAAAGTAAAAGAAACACCTCTGTAAAACCAGGATGGAAGGTAATTGTACAGGGTAATAAGAATTAAAACATAGAGGATTCCCCTCTCGGCAAAACTTCAAAGTTACAGAAAACAGGGATAAACCTCCCTCTTAGCACAGGGAAAATTCACAAGCTAAAACAAAAGATAATCTAACACATTTCCTTCCTATTACTTATAATTTGTAATTTTAGATGATTAGTTCAGGTATGGCTTTAGGCGATGTATTTTCCCTGCCCTGCTTCCTCGCTGACACACAAAACAAAAACCTTCCCCCTCAGATCTGAAAGTATCTTCTCCCCTTATTGGTCCTTTTGGTCAAGTGCCAATCAGGTTATTTGAGCTTCTTAACCCTTTACAGGTAAAAGAGGGATTTTATGCTACCCTTAGCTGTATGGTTATGACAGCAGTATGAGGCACTAGTTTGCAACTGATGCCTGAGTATGAGAGTGGAAGCTGATGGCCAGGGGACTAGCAGAGGGATAGCTCATCAGTCACTCACAGCACTGGGCTTTCCCCAAGTCCAGGCTCAGACTGTGGTCAGGCCATTATGGGAGATCTGCAGGGGAAAAAAGTGCTCCACAAAGTGGCGTAGCTGTTTCAGTAGGTGGTGCGCTTTCCTCAGAGTCACTATTGAACCTGTCGGCCCTGGCTGCTTACAGTGGGTTCGTAAGAGAGATGTGATGAGAGTGTGCAGGCACACTCTCTGTGTAAATAGAGCCGTTGTCAAGGTTTCTTTCCCACTCTGAACTCTAGGGTACAGATGTGGGGATCCGCATGAAAACCTCCTAAGCTTACTTTTACCAGCTTAGGTTAAAACTTCCCCAAGGTACAAACTATTTTACCCTTTGTCCTTGGACTTCCACTGCCACCACCAAACATTTGTGGGTTTATTTTTATTAGGAAAGCACCATTTGGAAACGTCTTTCCCCCAAAAAATCCTCCCAACCCTTGCACCCCACTTCCTGGGGAAGGTTTGGTAAAAATCCTCACCAATTTGCATAGGTGACCACAGACCCAAACCCTTGGATCTTAAGAACAATGAAAAAGCATTTAGTTCCTGAAAAGAAGGATTTTAATAGAAGTAAAAAGTAAAAAAGAATTACCTCTGTAAAATCAGGATGGTAAATACTTTACAGGGTAATTAGATTTAAAACATAGAGAATCCCTCTAGGCAAAACCTTAAGTTACAAAAAGACACACAGACAGGAATATTCATTCTATTCAGCACAGCTTAATTTCTCAGCCATTTAAAGAAATTATAATTTAATGCATATCTAGCTAGATTACTTACTAAATTCTAAGACTCCATTCCTGTTCTGTCCCCGGCAAAAGCATCACACAGACAGACAGAGACCCTTTGTTTTTCTCCCTCCTCCCAGCTTTTGAAAGTATCTTGTCTCCTCATTGGTCATTTTGGTCAGGTGCCAGCGAGGTTATCCTAGCTTCTTAACCCTTTACAAGTGAAAGGATTTTTCCTCTGGCCAGGAGGGATTTTAAAGGTGTTTACCCTTCTCTTTATATTTATGACAGCAGTAATAGACAATCTACCAGTAGATGGTGCTCAAGAATATGTAGTGTGGAGCTTGTAGGATCAATACAAATTATTGTTGTGCTCTACAAATGGCTTCTCTGTGCATCTTTACATCAGCTCTGCACTGATTCACAGCAGTGCCAGTGAAGCCAATGACGTGGGCAGGGGCGTGGTTGCACTCACTCAAAGTTCCATAGGTTGTGGAACCCTGGGGGCCATGGCCCTACAACTTTTAAGCAGGTTCCCATATTAAATCAGTACGGCTGCTGCCAGAGCAGCCCAGAGTATCACTCCAGCTGCATGGTGGCAAAGCCATGCAAACTTGACCCAGATGGAGAGGTGGCCAGGCCAAATTTCAGTGAGTGGCAGTGCAGCCAGGTGCACAAGTTTGGAATGCCACTCAAATTTGGCCTGGATGCCCCTCCATCCAGACAGAGGGGCGGCCAAGCCAAATGCTGTTTCAACCTGGCACATGGAGAACCTGTTCCTGTGTGCAGGGGAGTTCGCTGAGAATTCAAATCTTGGTAGCACCGGCTCATGCACTGCATGGGTAAGAGATAGAGGAGACTCCCCAGCTGAGAGAGACCCAGGGTCACTGTGAGTGGGGGTGTAGGGGGAAGACAAGAGGGAACAAAATGGGGTCCTTGCAAGGGGGCAAGGACCAGAATTTTTCCCTCCTTAAGAGTATCTGAATTGGTGCCACTGGGCATTGCCAACCCCAAATGTACAAAAATCATGAACAAGGTCCATAAAATCACAATATTGGCTTCAAGATCATGAGATTTTTTTTAAAACAAAATTATGGATTTGGGGTTATTTTTATCTACCTTCTGGTTTTTGAGTCTCCAGGGTGACATTTTCATTTTCTTTTCAAAGAAAGATGAGGTTCTCATGTATTCACATGACTCTGTGAGCTGGGGCTTTAAGAAAAACACCAATTATTGCAACAGTTGCAATAAAAGCCCAAGAGTTGGGAACACTAGAATGAGTGCTAGAGTATGGGACATAAAACTGAGGCCCTGACCACTTGTAGTTATTATAAAAGATTCTGTATCACAAGACTAGGGAGTTGTTATTATAGGCTGAGCTTGTAGCATTGTGTATAATAAAGGTTGCCTGACACTTCCCATTACAAGATCCTGTTTTCAGTTGCTTGTAACTTTTCCAAATTTTAATTTATTGGGCTAAAATTTTCCATGCCAGGTGTTTGCCTCAGGCTGAATTTCTTTTCTTTTCTTTTTTTTTTTTTTTTTAATGTTTCAACAGAAATGGTTCTGCCATTTCCAAGAATATATTAGGGGGAAATACATTGGTTTCCCATGTTAAAAGAAATTCTGACAACCATTTAGTTGAGAGTGTCTAGAATCTACATGCTTTGGAGCAAGAACTTAAAATTTGGCAGGGGGGTGGGCCTCTGTGACAAAGATGTGTTTTTTGCTGTTCCCATGAATAACTACCCAAATTTGGCCAAGTTTTAAGCCTTTGAAAAATCACAGTTTGCACACGCTCAGTAGAGACTTATTAGAATTTGCAGACAATTTCGCCAAAGATTCCATCTGCACTAAGCATGCTCTAGTCTAGGGCTACAGGGGCTGATTAGGACTTTCCTTGCAATTGCTGCTCCTGGCTGCTGAATGTCACTGAGCACCAGCACCACACTTGCAAGTAGGGAGACTGTCTTACCCACAGGCACCAGCTTCCTCCTTCCCCGGGGGTGCTCAACCCCCGCTCAGCCCCAGTCCCCCACCCCGCCTCTTCCCGCCCCCACTCCACCCCTTCTACCAAGTCCCCACCCGCACCCTGCCTCTTCCTGCTCCTGCTCTGCCACTGCCCCACCTCTTCCCTCCCAGTTCCGCCCCCTCCCCTGAGTGTGAGGGACAGAGGTGGGGCAGTGGCAGTGAGGGGTGAGGACTGGGACAGGCTAGATGAGGAGAAAGGGACTGGGTCTAGGACAAGAAACCGCAGGAGAAGACTTGGACAAGGAGCCAGGGGCATGGTGGGGAAGAGACAGGACTGGGACAGGGACAGGTTGGCGAGGACAGGGCAGAAGGGTGAAGCCTGAGGACAACAGGCAGAAGAGTCTGTGACCACGAGAGGATTCTTCCCTCTGCAACCTGGAAAGGAACCCAATATTCCTGAGTCTCACCATTCCTCTGCTATCAGCATATATCAGTGAAAACCACTGACAAAGTGTCTGTTCCCTCCCCCTCTAATGCTGGTCTACATAGAGGATGACAACCTACTATTGCTATCAGTTACTCTGTTAGGTCAGCCAGCAGAGATCTATGCTGTGGAACTGAAGGTTCCAACCCTACTGATGAGCCATGTGGATATCAGTACAGTGCCACATGAATGAACTTTAGAATTCTTCAGTTTGCTGTTTTGCAAACCTAGGAAATTACACACACAAAAACTGTATGAACATTATGAAGGTTGCAAAATCAAGCACTCAGAAGTTAGAAAAGGCTAGAATTCAGGTTGCCTGTGCACCGTTAATTCACCTCCCTGCCCTACCCAGGTGCATGCTTTATGATACAGTCTTTACATAAGCCCATACTATTTTTTCCCACAGGACCCTGGGGTCCCAGTCCAATGCCTTATCCACTGGCCACATTTCATCTGCATAGTGCTATCCTGATGTCCTGGTCAAGTCCAAACTGCAATTCTGGGTGGGTACTGTAGACTTCTATTTCTATTCATAATGCTTCTGTTTAGCATTATCCTGTGCTCTGTTACCTTCCATCCAAGAGATGACTGCATTTCAGTGGTAGGTGAAATGAAATGGTTTAAGTCTAGACGGTCATTAGTCCACTTGCATGGGGATGGGGGGTGAGTCAGACCTCTTCTCCTCCCCACCCTACACCCTGCACCCCATGCAGCAGTGTTAAGACTACCCAGATCGCAGCTCCAGGTTCCCCATGGCTTCAACAAAGTGGGGTGGGAGGGAGCAGAGGGAGGGAGTAGCTATGGCTGTGCCCTCATCACACCAGCCAGGTGGGCAGTCTGGGCTCAAGGGAGGAAGTAGGCGGCACCTTCTCTGGGCTGCAATAGTTTACTTCCCATTGGGAGCTAGGGAGGAGCTAAGACTGCTGATTCCTTCCCAATGCTGCCCCTGGGTGCGCAGCTACACACCTACACAGGCAGGGCTGAACCTGGAGAGTCAATCTAGCCCATAGTTAGCAAGTCTGTAAAATCCTTCGAAATTCATAGCAAAGTGTGTCTCACTCCCTACTAGTGCCTGGTCTCCAGGAGCATAACAGCCTGCTGCTGCTGCCAGCTAAAGAAGCTATTCCTTTAGCTGTGGTGATGGAGGTTCATGCTGCTATGCTGAAGGCTCTGTGCTTGATGTGATTGGACCATTGTCCTCAATCTATGTTGGCCATTGATCACTGCACTCATCAAGGGAGGCATAGCCCCAAAGCTGAGGCTGAGTTTTATACAGTCATTAATATAATATTATACATTAATAACTAATTTAGAACTTAGCTAGGGAGCTATCATTTGTCTGGTAGATAGGTTGGCTTCAGTGGGGTAGTGTGTGCTGGGCTGGGGGTGGGAGGCATCCTGGGTGGGTAGTTGTAGTGGTTTTGAGTGGGCAGTAGTGGATGGGCGACTAGGTGAAGCTGGGACAGTGTGCATGTAGGTAGGTACAGAGAAGAAGGCATCATATGCTGTTGTTTGATGAGTACTGGTGGGTAAGTGCAGTGGTAAGTGTGGTGTGATGGTGTGCAGTGTGTGGGGATAGCTGGATAGGTGGAGCGAGAAGGTGTGGAGTGGGGATAGCAAGGTAGGGGAAGCTCTGTGTGTGTGGTGTGTGGTGTGTAGTGCATATGTGTAGTGTATAGTGGGTACAGCTGGAGCGATTGAACGGGTATAGGTTAGCATGTAGTGGGAATAGGTTGAATTATATGTGTGGTGTATGGTGTGCAGTGAAGCTCGGTCAATGCAGTGGCATGTGTTGTTTGTGGTGTGTAGTGGGTACAGGTGGGTAAGTGGAGTGGCTATGAATGGTGTGCAGTAGAGGAGGGTGGATAGGTAGAGTGGCGTGTGTGTGGCATGGTGGTGGGGGTATGTAGTGGGTATAGGTATTCAAGTGTAACCGTAAGTGTTATATGCTGTGGTAGAATCATAGAATCATAGGACTGGAAGGGACCTCGAGAAGTCATCTAGTCCAGTCCCCTGCACTCATGGCAGGGCTAAGTATTATCTAGACCATCCCTGACAGGTGTTTGTCTAACCTGCTCTTAAAAAGTTCCAGTGACAGAGATTCCACAACCTCCCTAGGCAATTTATTCCAGTGTTTAACCACCCTGACAGTTAGGAATGTTTTCCGAATGTCCAACCTAAACCTCCCTGGCTGCAATCATAAGCGCCAACTTTTCCTGGTGCTGGTGGGTGCTTGAGCCCGCCCTGCCCCCAGCCCTGCCCCGACTCCACCCCTGCCCTGACCCCTCCTGCCCCTGCCCCGCCCCCATTCCAACCCCTTCCCCAAAGTTCCTGCCCCAACTCCGCCCCCTCCCTGCCCCTATTGGACTCCTTCCCCAAATCCCCGCCCTGGCCCCGCCTCTTCCCTGAGCACACCGCGTTCCTCCTCCTCCCCCCTCCCTCCCAACTCCGTGGGTGATCCAGGGCTGGAGCACCCATGGGGAAAAAACTGGTGGATGCTCTGTACCATCCTGCAGCTTCCCACCCTAGCCCCATGCCCCAGCTCACCTCCGCCTCCACTCCACCTCTGCCTCCTCCCCTAAGTGTGCCGCGTTCCCTCTCCTCCCTCCCAGTGCTTGCCGCCGCAAAACAGCTGTTTCGCGGTGGCAAGCGCTTAGAGCTGGGGGAGAAGTGGGGACACAGCACACTCAGGGGAGGAGGCAGAGGTGGAAGTGAGCTGGGGTGGCGGGGAGCTGCTGGTGGGTGCAGAGCACCCACCAATTTTTCCTCGTGGGTGCTCCAGCCCTGCAGTCAGCACCTATGGCTGCAATTTAAGCCCATTGCTTCTTGTCCTGTCCTCAGAGGTTAAGAAGAACAATTCTTCTCCCTCCTCCTTATAACAACCTTTTATGTAATTGAAAACTGTTATCATAATTGTGTACAGTCAATGGGTATCATATATAGTGGGTACAGGTGGGTAGGTGTAGCCATGCTTGGTGTATGGTGTGATGGTGTATAGTCGATGGATATGGTGTTTCATGGGTACAGATGGGTAGGTGTAGCCATGTGTGGTGGATGGTGTGATGGTGTACAGTCAATGGCTATGGTATGTAGTGGGTACAGGTGGGTAGGTAGCGGTATATGGTGTACGGTGTGATGGTGTACAGTAGACGGGTATGGTGTGTCATGGGGATAGGTGGGTGGGTGTATCTGTGCATGGTGTATAGGGTGAATGTGTACAGTAGATGGGTATAGTGCAGGGGTGGGCAAACTTTTTGGCCTGAGGGCCACATCGGGGTTCCAAAACTGTATGGAGGGATGGGTGTAGTGTATTAAATTGCTTCCCATAGGAATGTGCTACTTACGGAGTTCTACTTACTATTGCCAGTCCTGGTGCTCTGACTGGCATGGTAAGGGCGTGGGGAGCAGGCATTTACACACACCTAGCATTTACACACACCCTGAGCACTGACACACTCTTTGCAGATGTTTAAACCTCTTTATGTTCCAAGAGTGAAACTCATGGAGTAAGGTGGTGGGAGCTCCACTTTCCTTCATTGGTGGTGGGTAGGTGTTCTGGGGTAAGGGGCAGGGGGTTCCGGGGGGCAGTCAGGGATCAGGGGGAAGTTGGATGGGGTGGAGGTTCGGGGGTGTGTGTCAGGGAACAGGGAACGGGTGGCTAGGCATAGGAGTCCCTGGGGTCCTGTCAGGGGGCGGGGGTGTGGATAGGGGTTGGGGCAGTCAGGGGACACGGAGCGGGGGGGGTTGGATGGGTCAGGGGTTCTGAGGGGGGCACTCAGGGGGCGGGGGGCAGGCTGTTTGGGGAGGCACAGCCCCCTGGTGTAGTGTATTAAATTGCTCCCCATAGGAATGCGCTACTTATGGTGTACTAGTTATGGCTGTGAGTTATGGTGCTCTGTAAGTAGCGCATTCCTACGGGGAGCAATTTAATACACTATACCAGTTGGCTCTCACAGCCACGCTGCCCGGCAGAAGCTCGCCACCCAGCCGCCCAGAGTGCTGGCAGCACAGCGAGCTGAGGCTGCAGAGGAGGGGCCTGAAGGCTAGCCTCCCTGGCCAGGAGCTCAAGGGCCAGGCAGGACGTTCCCGCGGGCCACAGTTTGCCCAGCTCTGGTATAGTGATGGGTACAGGTCGATGAGTGTATCTGTGTGTGGTGTACAGTGTGATGGTGTTCAATAGATGGGTATGATGCAGGGGTGAAAGTAGGCTGGTACGGCCGGTATGGCGTACCCGTAAGAAGCTGGTATCAGCCTGTATGCAGTGCTTTAACGTTGCTGCCCCTTTTGTCTCCCCCCTGCCAGTAGGGATCCAGCACTTTAACATCACTGCCCCTTTTTCCACCCCCGGGCCGCCGATGTGGGGGGCAAAAGAGGCAGCTGCCCTGGGGCTGGCGGTTTAAAAGGGCTTGGGGCTCGCAGCCCCTGCCACGACTACCGCAGCAGCAGCCAGAGCCCCAGGCAGATTAAATCGCTGCTGGAGGCACCGGGCAGCACAGGCCAGGGAGCATGGATGGGCTAGCTGGGGGAGGCTGACCCTCCACCCCATCCCTTCTGCCCGAGGCCCCGCCCCTTCCGGGGGCTCAAAGCTGGGCCCCTGTACCGGTAAGTGTTTAATATTATTTTCACCCCTGGTATGGTGTGTCATGGGGATAGGTGGGTTGGTGTAGCTGTGCGTGGTGTATGGTGTGAATGTGTACAGTAGATGGGTATGTAGTGGGTAAAAGTGGATAGGTGTAGCTGAATGTGGTGTATGGTGTGATGGGGTGTACAATAGATGGGTATGGTGTGTCATGGGGCTAGGTGGGTAAGTGTAGCTTTGTGTTGTAGATAGGATGCTGTTTTTTCATGGTCTAAAACATCAGACTTACACCTCTGTCTATAAATAAATTCCCAAAAGAGTTTCAAGCCTCAGAAAACAAGCCCAAGTGTTAGGTGTTACAGGCAGTTAGAATTTCCATAGGGCAGACAGAGACAATGCCTGTCCTCACCCCATGACCAGGGGCTTGCTGTCCCTGGGCAGAGATGCCCTCATGGCCCTCTCCAACATGGGAGTACCTCTGGATGCAGGGACGAGGTGGGATGCCAGTGCCAGCAGAGTCCCCCGCTGCCCTCAAATGATGAATCAGCTCTGGCCTTTCCCGGCTGTGTGCCTGTGTATGTGTGTGCGTGTGAGCGAGTGTGTGTGTGTGAGCGAGTGTGTGTGTCACTTCTCTCCCCAAGCTTTTCTGGATCAGCCACACAGGAGTTATTTTTAGGTCCCGAAGTCGGCCGGGGAGAGGATGGGGATGTTGGGGGAGTTGATGGGCACTTGGAATCACACTCAGGAAAGCAGAGTTTAGCATTGCAGGAAGGAGCTGAAGTGTGGAAACAAAGAACCCACTCCCTGGCTGCAGCCATAACGGCTCCTTCCTCTATCACGCCACGGAGTTCCCAGAAACAGCTGCCCTAGAGGAAGGCTCTCGCCTGTGGTGCGTGCACATGTATTTATTTTTCTAGCGGTGCTATGGACTTAGAACTTGGTCAGCCACAGGACAAAAGAAGGGTGGCGGAGGGGTTGGCAGCAAGGAAATGTGTGTTTGTGGGATGGGGGTCAGCAGCAGAAATGAGTGCATTGAGGGGGGCTACAGGTCACCTGCAAGAAAAAGGTGAATTAGGCAAAGGATCAGCAGCTTAGGGCAGGGGGCTGGGAAGTGTGGGTTGGTGAGATGGGATTCAGCTAGAGGAGGGGAGGTATATGGAGGAGATTGGCACAGAGGTAAGGGGGCATCAAAAAATTATTTGTTGGTGGCATAAGGACAGTGGGGAGATGTGGGACCAAACAGCAAAGTTCCAGCTAGATCAGGATCCAAACTTGTCTAAAGTCGTTGGAGGTTTCTGGCTCTGGGAGTTTAGTTTGGGCCTATCTCTAGCATTTACACACACCCTGAGCACTGACACACTCACTGCCGATGTTTAAACCTCTTTATGTTCTGAGAGTGAAACTCATGGAGTAAGGTAGTGGGAGCTCCACTTTCCTTCATTGGTGGTGGGTAGGTGTCTTGGGGTAAGGAGGTTTGGTGGGACAGTGCATAAGTAGAGCTGGACAGGAAACAGTTTTCCCATCCCAGGAAAATATATGAGATTTAAAAAAAAAATCCTATCTCAAATCGGGACAAAAATTTGAAAATTCAAATTTTCGGAAACTGACTATCAGCAAAAAATTATGGTTCAGGTCAATCAAAATGTTTTGTTTCACCATTTTCCAAATGTTTCACTTTGATTTAAACCTTTTTTTAAATGTTAAGTTTTTTTCACTATAATGATATTACACTTCAAACAAAAAGTCATTTCAATCCAAAAAACAGGGAATTTTTTGTTTTGAAACCATTGAAAGAGGACATTTTGACAATTTCAATTTTTTTTTTATTTTAAAAACTGGGCCCTTCCTGCAAATAGTTTTGGTTTTGACAATTCAGCATTTTCCAGTGGGGGAAAAACATATTGTCAAAAAATCCCTGAGCAACTTTAAGCAGGAGTAAGACTTTTCTGTAGCTAATAACAGGAGTAACTCAAGCACATCGCTTGTGTATCAAGGAGTTAAATGCAGTGACTCTTGCTTTCATTCTTCTTTCCTGTCTGCTCCTTCTTTCTTCTGTTTCTGTTCTGTAGGATGGATGAAGAAAAGGTTTCTAGTCCTATGATGAGCAGTGTGGCCTGGTGAATAAAGCCCTGGGCTAGGGGTCAGGAGACTTGAGGTCTGTCCTAACTTGGGCCTGGGTGACCTTGGGCAAGTCACGTCACTGCTCTGTGCCTCAGTTTCCCTATCTGTAAAATGGGGGTAATGACCTTGACCTCCTTGATAAAACTCTTTGAAATCTATAAGGGCAACCAGAGGGCTGGATGGAATCCCAAAGGAATGCAGCATTCTTTGGCCTGAGACAGGTTGCATTAGTGTTACTGTTTCTCTAAAGAAGTGATGCATGGTGTGACCTCTGAATTAGATAAAGCCTGCTCTTCCAGAAGAGGGCCCTTAAGGTGAAGACAGTGGTTTTGGAGAGGAACTGCTGAATTTTGCTCTTCTGTCATTTTCTCCTCCAAGAATAGATCTGGGTATGTGGCTAGCGGCAGCACTCACTGAGGGCTTTGGGACCAGCTGCGGGTGGCCAAGGATAGCCAGCAGAAGAGTCCTTACAAATCCATTCTCCAGAAATGATATATCCAGCTAATTAAGCAAGGATTTCTATGGACAGGGGTCTGTGTTTGGGTTTATATTTAGTGCCTGCATATTCCTTACCCAGAATTTCAACTAAAAGTAATTATACTAGACAGAAGTACAAAATATAACTACGAACAAAGAAGATGATGGGTGCAGGAAGAAGTGGACACTGGCTTACATGCACAGCTAAGCTAATGTGTCTCTTTTCTCATTTGCAGCATCATATGTTAATTCACTTCTGAGTCCCTACATCCATCCATCCCAATGCCCCTCCTGGAGCCTGTGACAATGTCAAAGAGGAGCCCTGATGGGCTGTGATCAGCAGGAGAAGAGCAGGAGTTGGAACTGATTATCACTATTATTAGAGGAGCTGGCAGCCAGATGTCTGCCCCAGGCTGAATTTTTTGGGAAAATTTTAGGCAAATGGTTCAGCCATTTCTAAGAATGAGGCTTGGGGGGAAACCACTGTTTTGCCAATGTTAAGAAATTCTGGTGATCTTTTCGTAAAAAACTCTGGCACCCACATGGTTGGAAGCAAGGACTTGAAATTTGGAGAGGGCAATCTCTGTGTTAGGGATGTGCTTTTTGCCTTGCCCATGAAAATCCACCTAAGTTTGGCCAAGTTATGAGCCTTTAAAAAATCACAGTTCACACATGCTCAGTAGAGACTTCTTAGATTTTATCAGCTGAATTCCCCAAAGATTCTATCCACACTGGTCATGCTCTAGTTGGGGCTTCAAGGAGAAGAAAAGGACTTTCACTGTGGAAAAAATAGTATGTGATCATGTAATAAAAGACAGGGTCACACAATTCATATGCACAAGGAGACCGAATTAAAGTTGAAACAGCCAACTTAACTCTGGTATTTGCCATATTTTGAGTGCTCAACTTTGCAACCTTAATAATGTTCTTTTAACATGTTTTTTGTGCATGATTATTTATATTACAAGAGCACCTAGAGGCCCAATGTGCTCGATGCTGTACAAACACAAGGTGAAACGCAGTCAATGCTTCAAAATACTTACAATCTAAACACAAGCATAACGACTTAGTCAACATTGCACAGTAGGTCAGTATTACAGCCAAGACTAAAACTCAGCTTTCTTGACTTTTGTCCATTTCCCTGTCCACTAAACTGCACTGGGTGGGCATCACCATTTCTATTCTCCATGGAGAAGGGCCTGGGTTTTTCATTTCCATCCCATCACTGTAGCAATCCAGGAGAAACATGTATTTTCTACACATTTAGCTCTCAGGGTGTAAGTAAAGCAGATCTGACATATCAGGGAGAATCCCAACAATTGTATAATACAATATTACCTATATTTAAAAGATGAAATATGCATCATACACTCATCACAGCCAGTGTGTATTAAGTAAACATGTAATTGATCTCCTTTCATGCCTCATATTTTTGTAACGTGAAATTGCAGCATTTGTCCATATGCCTCACAGATGCTGTGCATGTCCGCATCGTATATTTGAATCACCATATGACACGTCGGGACGGTTTTATACCCGTACTTTTTCATACCATGGCTGTTGCTCATCTCCCAACAATGGTGTTATTCACAGGAATATAGGAGTTGGCATACCTCAGTATATTTGGGATCCTGTCTCTAACAGTGGTTTCAGAAGGTGTAAATAAAAAAATGTCCCATAATGTGTGTTAGTATCCTATTAGAATCAGACAAGAAATCTTGTCTGGTTGCCCAGGTATGCCCTGAAGCAAGTAGCTAGATAGCCCCTATAGTTTTATTCTAGTAGTATTTTCTTTGTATAAATCTCTAATCCCTTTCTGGGATATCATTCTATTTCCCTCATTTGTATCCTTCAGCAATGAGTTCCACAGGTTGGGCACACAGAGGCGGTACAGATTGCATATATAATCAAGGAACGGAGTTTAATTCTGCAGGGTCAGTAGACTGCTTTGCATTCCTTTTGCCCCCATCTTTGAAGAGGTTCCCATCTCCTGCTCTGCAAGTCCTTCTCAGGCATTCCCACAATCCCTCTGGTTTTGATGGACAGCTTCCTTCATCCTGAATGACACTTGTGGACCCAACAGCGTGTGTGAGGGGTTTTGAGGATAGCTGACCCGGCCTCTGCCAAGCAATAGCAACAAGAATGGGCCCTTACCCCCCTCCTTATTCTACCTTAGCTTCATAACTAAGACGAGTCAGTGAACCTTGTCCTGTTCTGACCCAAAGAAAGCTAAAGAAACAAGGCGGGGGAGGAGAGAAAGTCAGGACCCTTGAAGGTTGGACAGTATTTGGAGTCTCCCTGCTATGCCAAGCCACCCCCGGCACTCTCTCCCCTCACATTGTGTCCTCTGAGAGCTGGGGGAGGAGGATCTGGGACAATTCAATCCAATTGGTACCATGAAAGAGGTCTTTGTTCCAACCCTGTCACTCTGGCCAAGGTGTCATGGCCTCCGTTTCCAGGGTAACAGGAGCAGGGTGGACGGATGGGGAGGAAGGTGTAAGATTAAGTGAAAGTTTTGACAGCATGGGAATTGCCAGTTAATAAAAACAACTCTTGAAAAGGGGAAAAAAAGCCCTCATCATTTTATCAGGAGTTAGCCCTGTCTGAAGGGCAGATTTCAAAGCTGTTTTCCCCATTGCAACATTCCACTGAATCCCAGATCCAATCTCTGGATCAGCACAAGGTTTGAGAGCAAGGAGGGTTTATTTGGGTTTTTGGATTTGTACAGTTCACCTAGCCTACAGTGATCCAACCTTCCCCCTATTGAACTCAATGGGATGCTTTCCATTCACTTCACTAAGACTTGGAGCAGCCCCAAGGTCCTTAACATAAGATACAATGGGAGAGTTTCCAAAGCATCTAATGAATTTAGAAGCACAAGACCCACTGAAGGGCAATGGGAGTTGGGTTCCTAAATAGCTTGGGTGCTTTTAAAAATCTTCCTTATATTTACTTCCAAGAAAGAACACACAGGCTGGGAGGAAAAGAAAATGCACTTGAGGATGCATCTAACAGCACATCTAATGAGATTCCCCCCATCCCCAATAATAAGATCTCTCACACTATTATCCTATTCTAGTCCAGAGGAAGATGCAAAGTATACGTGGCATAGTAGATATATTTCCAAAGTATATATGGAAAGCTGACTCACTTAACACACATAATAATATAGTCCCCAGTTCTGCAGTCTGACACGCCTGGACCTCATTCATTTCCATGAGGCTCTATATTGGCACTAGGGTCCATACTAGAGCATCTATTTGTAGGAATAAGGTGTTAGTTCACATTTCTATAGTATCTCTTCTCTGAGGCTCTCAAAGTACTTTCCAAGCTGTAGTGGATCAGGCACTATGACTTAGGTAAATATTATTATGCCCCTTTTACATCCGGGCAAGATAAGGCACAGAGAGGTTAAGTAACTTGTCTACGACCACAAAGGAATTCAATGGCAGAACCTGGAATGGTACCCAGGAATCTTGATTCCCAAACTTCTACTCTTACTACTAGCCCATGCTGCGGCCAACCCCTTCCACCCAGCCTATTTAGAGGAGACAGTCCATATCCGTTTTTTTAGCAAAATATTTATGTTGCATTCTTTCACAGCATTCTCCTGTTCCACCGGATTTCAATGGAGTTCAAAGGTGCATTCCTTTTTCCTACTTGTGCACATGCTTGGCTAGTTATAGCTGTCAGATGTTGGCATACAATAATAAATTAGTGAGCAAGGCTCAACATTCCAAGATCAATCACACACTTGAAGGGGGATGAAGGATTATTTAGTCTTATTAAAGTAGGTAGAACTAGGAGAAACGGGGTGACATATAAAAAAGAGTTCATTTTTGCTGAATATCAAGAAAAACTTCCCAACAGGGAGATAATGATCTCCCAAGGGGAATGGTAGCTACCCTGTTTCTTGGAACATTTAAAACTAGGGTGGGGTATGTCATCCTAGTCAACTAGCATGCATGTATTAGTCAATGTACATTAGTGGCTGATCCTGCAACAGCAGGAAACAGAACTGGATCCTTACTCTACCATTGTGTGGAGACACCCTGACATTTTGTGTGCATACAAACCCATTTCATAAATAGCTGTGTGAGCCACTAAGCTAGTGCTGCAGACTGATTCACTATTAGAACCCAATCATAGAATCATAGAATATCAGGGTTGGAAGGGACCTCAGGAGGTCATCTAGTCCAACCCCCTGCTCAAAGCAGGACCAATCCCCAATCAAATCATCCCAGCCAAGGCTTTGTCAAGCCTGACCTTAAAAACTTCCAAGGAAGGAGATTCTACCACCTCCATAGGTAACGCATTCCAGTGTTTCACCACCCTCCTAGTGAAAAAGTTTTTCCTAATATCCAACCTAAACCTCCCCCACTGCAACTTGAGACCATTACTCCTTGTCCTGCCCTCTTCTACCACTGAGAATAGTCTAGAACCATCCTCTCTGGAACCACCTCTCAGGTAGCTGAAAGCAGCTATCAAATCCCCCCTCATTCTTCTCTTCTGCAGACTAAACAATCCCAGTTCCCTCAGCCTCTCCTCATAAGTCATGTGTTCCAGACCCCTAATCATTTTTGTTGCCCTTCGCTGGACTCTCTCCAATTTATCCACATCCTTCTTGTAGTGTGGGGCCCAAAACTGGATACAGTACTCCAGATGAGGCCTCACCAATGTCGAATAGAGGGGAACGATCACGTCCCTCGATCTACTCGCTATGCCCCTACTTATACATCCCAAAATACCATTGGCCTTCTTGGCAACAAGGGCACACTGCTGACTCATATCCAGCTTCTCGTCCACTGTAACCCCTAGGTCCTTTTCCGCAGAACTGCTGCCTAGCCATTCGATCCCTAGTCTGTAGCTGTGCATTGGGTTCTTCAGTCCTAAGTGCAGGACCCTGCACTTATCCTTATTGAACCGCATCAGGTTTCTTTTGGCCCAATCCTCCAATTTGTCTAGGTCCCTCTGTATCCTATCCCTGCCCTCCAGCGTATCTACCACTCCTCCCAGTTTAGTATCATCCGCAAATTTGCTGAGAGTGCAATCCACACCATCCTCCAGATCATTTATGAAGATATTGAACAAAACCGGCCCCAGGACCGACCCCTGGGGCACTCCACTTGACACCGGCTGCCAACTAGACATGGAGCCATTGATCACTACCCGTTGAGCCCGACAATCTAGCCAACTTTCTACTCACCTTATAGTGCATTCATCCAGCCCATACTTCTTTAACTGACTGGCAAGAATACTGTGGGAGACCGTGTCAAAAGCTTTGCTAAAGTCAAGAAACAATAGATCCACTGCTTTTCCTTCATCCACAGAATCAGTAATCTCATCATAGAAGGCTATTAGATTAGTCAGGCATGACCTTCCCTTGGTGAATCCATGCTGACTGGTCCTGATCACTTTCCTCTCGTGTAAGTGCTTCAGGATTGATTCCTTGAGGACCTGCTCCATGATTTTTCCGGGGACTGAGGTGAGGCTGACTGGCCTGTAGTTCCCAGGATCCTCCTTCTTCCCTTTTTTAAAGATTGGCTTTCAATCTTTCAGTGGAGTCCACCAATGGCTCCTGTGACATCAGAGAACAATGCCCCATTCAGGTTACACTGTACTACACTACTGCATGCAAAAGAAAGTCATTATAATTAAGCCCTTTCACCTGCAGTTATTGTTTGTCTATTCTGTACATAGAAAACAAATGTTCCATTCTCTGTGCCCTTTAGAAGGATGCAGTGATGTAGCCTGAGCAATGTCAAAGCTTGAAGGACCAGAGGAATTTAGTGTGATCCTCCTCCAATAACACCTTTAAGTCAAAATTAGCATGTAGTTGGAGCTCTCTGAACACAATGCAGACTTCACTCTATGAGGCTTCAATGGCACTATGCCAGTTTAGTCCAGCTAAAGATCTGGCCCATTACTTAGCTAACACCACAAATATTTTACAATATAGTCACAGATGGGTGGCCTGCCCCGAGGAGATTGCACTATCAACTGAGACCAGAACAAATAAGAAAATGACCTTAACTCTCTTGCTTGCAGTGCTGCAGCAGCCGTGTTGGTCCTGGGACATGAGAGATACCAGGTGGGGGAGGTAATATCTGTTATTGGACCAGCTTCTGTTGGTGGAAGAGACAAGCTTTCATGCCTCCCACAACTGAAAGCTGAACGAGAGCTCTGTAAGCTCAAAAGTTTGTCTCTTCCATTCACAGAAGTTGGTCCAAGGAGAGAGATTACCTCACCCACCTGGTCTCACTTAGAACTCTCTGAACCTTCTCATCCTCAAAAACTCCCAGAATCCTTCTCAGCACCAGTTCAGGACAAGCTGTGAAGAAGAATACTACATTCAACTGAAACTGCATAGGGAATTTTAGGGAGGAGGAATGGATTTAGCGAGGTTGGAATTTGGCCAGGACAACCAGCGCTAACACCCTGCTCTGGGGGAAAGAGTCAGAGGATCTTTCATCACCACAGCTGGTCAGGCAGAGCTCCATTTTACGTCTTCTCTGAACAAAAGCAGTTCACCTTCCTGTTTGTGTTTGCATACATGTCTCCCGTTAACATCAGCTGCCTGCATGTGAGAGCATGGCAGACTATTTAAGGAAAATGCCCAATAACATTACAATTATTTATCATAAAAGCCTCCTGTTTCCGATAACAGTTTTGTGTTCCAGGAAGCCATTCAGCAAGCTCAGAGCTCTCTTACCTGCTCATCTCAGAATTCATATCCCCAGGCTTTTCCCCAACAAGAACCCGATGCACAATCTTTTAGCTGAGAAATAACTCAGTGATATGGAAGTTCTTCATATAGCTAGCCCAGTACATCCCACTGGAGGACTGGTTTGGCTCAAGGAGCTGACAATAGGGTATGAAACCTCACATCACTGGGTCTCATTCTGAATCTGGTCTAAATCAGCAGTGACCAGAATTTGTTGTCATAGGATGGCTATTCAATAGCATATATGAAATTAGTTTATGTTAGAGATGTTTATCATGCCCAGGACTAAGTGGGTGTGTTTTTAACAATATTATTACATGAAAACAATAGCCATCAACTGGCCTCAAACCAAACCAATTTCTTCCACTTGTTGGCGGCTTCTGTCCAATTCCTAGTGGGCATAGGTATCTGCACTATGAAAATATCCCACTTCTACTAACAGCAATAACCCTTCATTGGTAGCAAAGGCTTTGAGGACTGAAGGGTCCACTGAGACTGAATTTCACTTTCATTCCTAGATGTAGTCATCCAGGGTAGCACTGAGGCTGAAAATGGGTAAATGCAAGTTGGAGGAAGTCATAAATATAGTTATGATTAATACCCCATGATCCTTTTAGTGTTCACAACCCCTTATACATGAATCTGCTCTGGAGCATGATTTCATTCAAATGTTCATCTTAACAGCTCTTTGAGAGCCAGTGAGGCGTCAGACACAATACCATGAGACTTAGGTGACCAGTCGCTCAGCACAAATAGTGACTTGCAACTACTTCCAGGTATCAATGCAAGGGCTAAAATTTGTTTAAACCCAGGATTTGTGAAGAAATTGGGACTAGTGAACAAATTGTCTGCTGCAGTGTTATGCTGACCACTACTGTCTCACTGCTTTCTTGTACTCTGCCATCTGTCTGTATCATCTGTTGTGTCTTGTCTTAGACTGTAACCTCATTGGGGCAGGGACTGTCTCTTTGTTCTATGTTTGTACAGCACCTAGCATAGTGTGGGCAGGTAGGGGTTCCATAGGCTGAATAAGTTATTCATTATTGAATTATTCACTCAGCACTGAAGTCCACCAATGGAACAGTGTGGAGGGAAATATCCTGCTGCTATTCATGCTATGTCTGTTCTGCAGACAACAGAGCACTTCACTCTCCAGAGCTGTAGATCCATCATCTTTTACTAGCACAAATTCATTCAGCAGAACTGAAAACAGAAACAAGCATGTGTACACATAAAATATTGTATGTATGGCCAGTACAAAACTAAGCCACTTTTTCCTATCAGGCATAAGGATCTAAGTATATCCTATGAAATTTACAATGTGACCTTGACAATATTCTATCCGTACTTTTCTAAGTAAAAGACAGATGAGTGTAAAGAAGGTACCAAAACCTTTACTTTCCATCCAGCCCATTTAGCAGACCCAACTGTGTGGAGTTCAAAGAAACATCTAACTTCTGGGGGCATAGATGAACTTAATAACTGATCCCCTTTTGGTAAGTCAAGCATATTGCTATTCTATTTGGATTCTAGCCTACCCATTGGTAAAGTGACGTCTGAGAGGTTCTAAGCATGATGAACTGGGAAAAGAAGAGATTTGGGGGAACTTCCGTTCTTGAATGCTTATCTTGAGACCCCTGAAAAGGGTCTGACTTTCAGAAAGTGCTGTGATCACCTGTCAGGATCCTGGGCAAAGGTAGGCAGAACTAGTGGCAGGAGTTGGGAGCCAGAAACCAACACCAGGGGTCAGAGCTGGTGTCAGAGTCAAGCTGAGGGTCAAAGCCAGAGTCAGAAGTCAAGGCAAAGTTCAGAGCAGGAATCAAGCTGAGGGTAATACTAGGTATCAAGGTACATGCTGAGGTTCTGGGGTTTGTTCGGGGTCAGGATCCAAGTCAGGGCCAAGGTCAATGCCAGGAGTTCAGAGGCAGAGAAGCAGGGCAATCACAGCAGCTAGCTAAGGATCCACATTGCTAGTAGACACTTCTGCTACACCTGATGGGTTTATATTGGATCAAGGAGCCAATCAGGGATCACTAAGACAACTTGTCTGTAGAACTTCCCACAGCATACAATCTATGTGACCTGTGGGTCACAGGGAGCAGTTTGATTGCAGCTTCTGCATGGCAGAGTGAGACTGTTGGTTGCCAAGGAGCCTTACAGGGCTGGGTTGAAGTCCTATTAATCTTTACTTCACCCTTTGAAACCCACCCCCTTAAAGATGTCCTGAATTACCTTCAAAGCTCTGGTTTCAGAGTAGCAGCCATGTTAGTCTGTATCTGCAAAAGGAAAAGGAGTACTTATGGCACCTTAGAGACTAACAAATTTATCTGAGCATAAGCTTTCATGAGCTACAGCTCACTTCATCAGATGCATGCAGTGGAAAATACAGTGGGGAGATTTTATATACACAGAGAACAAGAAACAATGGGTGTTACCATACACACTGTAATGAGAGTGATCAGATAAGGTGAGCTATTACCAGCAGGAGAAGAAAGAAAAAAAAACCCTTTTGTAGTGATAATCAAGGTGGGCCATTTCCAGCAGTTGACAAGAACGTGTGAGGAACAGTAGGGGGGGAAATAAACATGGGGAAATAGTTTTTACTTTGTGTAATGACACTTCCACTCCCAGTCTTTATTCAAGCCTAATTTAATGGTGTCCAGTTTGCAAATTAATTCCAATTCAGCAGTCTCTCGTTGGAGTCTGTTTTTGAAGTTTTTTTTATTGAAAAATTGTGACTTTTAGGTCTGTAATTGAGTGACCAGAGAGATTCTGGTTTCCCAACCCTCATGCTTCTTTCCTGATTTGGTCTTTTACTGATTCTTTGCTCCAGAAGGGAGACTCCTATGCCCTTGATATGGGCTATGCAGTTGTCTGAAAAGATCTCATGTGTGGGCCCGCCTGACCATGCCATTTGAACAACCTAGTAAATCCCAGCACCTAAAAATTCCATCCCAGGTGTGGCAAAATACCTTGTTCACCTCAGTAGGCTCAGTCCTTTTTAGCCTTGGAGACTCAGGTTTGGGGCAAGGTGAATCCTTATAGGTGGCACAGGGTCCTGCTACTCCTCTCCTCAGTCAGTCCCTTGTGCTTGTTTTCCTTCCCTTCTGGGGAGCGAGTGCAGCCTCCCTACTGGGAAGGTTTGGTGTCTTGCTGTAAACAGCCTACTGGCAGCTTCCCTGCTCCTCTCACTCCCTCACTCTCCCCCTCCTACCACCCAGGGGAGGGTTTTAAAAGGTCCCAAGTAGTTGGAGTCAGCTGAACCTAATTGGTTCCCTAGCAACGCCTTTTCCAGCTGAACCTTATTGCCCCTTGGTTCTCTCTCCTCAGTGGATAGGGAGAGGCCTTTTAATCCCCTGGGACTAATTACTACCCCCCCTTTTGTAGCTGTTTGTCCTGGGTTTACCACACAGGCTTTATGCAAGATATAGCACATAGTTGGGAAGGGGACACTGGTTCATTCAAGGTTAGATGTCCAGCCAGAGCCCATGTGCTCAGCAAAGCTGCTAGTCCTTTCCATTCATATTGATTCTTTTATATGTCTACACTACAAAATTAGGTTGATTTTATAGAAGTCGATTTTTAGAATTCGATTTTATACAGTCGATTGCGTATGTCCCCACTAAGCACATTAAGTCGGTGGAGTGCGTCCTCACTACCGTGGCTAGCATCGACTTA
Organism: Chelonia mydas; assembly: GCF_015237465.2. Lineage (NCBI taxonomy): Eukaryota > Metazoa > Chordata > Testudines > Cheloniidae > Chelonia > Chelonia mydas. The sequence continues at coordinate 56,877,617 of NC_057855.1, forward strand.
CGGAGCGGTGCACTGTGGGTAGCTATCCCACAGTTCCCACAGACTTCGCTGCCCATTGGAATTCTGGATTAAGCTCCCAATGCCTGATGGGGCAAAAACATTGTCGTGGGTGGTTTTGGGTACACCCCTCCCTCTGTGAAAGAAACGGCAGACAATCAATTTGCACCTTTTTTCCGCACAGATGCCATACCACGGCAAGCATGGAGCCCACTCAGCTCAGCTCACTATCACCGCTGCTGTTGTGTCCTGGGTGCTGCTGTCAGCAGACGGTGCAGTAGGACTGCTAACCGTCGTCAATCACTGCAACTCTGCTCTCCTGCTCTTGTAAATGAGCTCAGTCTCAATAGCAAATTTCTCCATGTTGTCATCATCCACCTCTTCCGCTGCAACTCTGATCTCCTGCTCTCCTGCAGACACCATACCATGGCAAGCATGGAGCCCGCTCAGATCACAACTGCTGTTGTGAGCATTGTAAACACCTTGCCCATTGTCCTGCAGTATGTGCAGAACCTGCAAAAGTTGGCGAGGAGGCGATGACAGCACGATCATGATAGTGGTGAGGACATGGACACAGACTTCTCTCAAAGCAGGGGCCCTGGCAATTTGGACATCATGGTGGTAATGAGGCAGGTTCCTGCCGTGGAACACCAATTCTGGGCCCGAGAAACAAGCACAGACTAGTGGGACCGCACAGTGTTGCACATCTGGGATGATTCCCAGTGGCTGCGAAACTTTCGCAGGCATAAGGGCACTTTCGTGGAACTTTGTGACTTGCTTTCCCCCGCCCTGAAGCGCAGGAATACCAAGATGAGAGCAGCCCTCACAGCTGAGAAGCAAGTGGCCATAGCCCTCTGGAAGCTTGCAACGCCAGACAGTTATCGGTCAGTAGGGAATCAATTTGGAGTGGGCAAATCTACTGTGGGGGCTGCTGTGATCCAAGTAGCCAGCGCAATCACTGAGCTGCTGCTATCAAGGGTAGTGACTCTGGGAAATGTGCAGGCCATACTAGATGGCTTTGCTGCAATGGGGTTCTCTAACTGTGGTGGGGTGATAGACAGAATGCATATCCCTATCTTGGGACCGGACCACCTTGGCAGCCAGTAAGTAAACCACAAGGGCACTTTTCAATGGTGCTGCAAGCGCTGGTGGATCACAAGGGACGTTTCACCAACATCAACGTGGGATGGCCGGGAAAGGTGCATGATGCTCGCATCTTCAGGAACTCTGGTCTGTTTGAACAGCTGCAGGAAGGAACTCACTTCCCAGACCAGAAAATTACCACTGGGGAAGTTGAAATGCCTATAGTTATCCTTGGGGACCCAGCCTACCCCTTGCTCCCATGGCTCATGAAGCCATACACAGGCAGCCTGGACAGTAGTAAGGAGCAGTTCAACTATAGGCTGAGCAAGTGCAGAATGGTGGTACAAAGTGTATTTGGATGTTTAAAAGCTTGCTGGTGCGGTTTACTGACTCATTAGTGTCTAAGGTGCCACAAGTACTCATTTTCTTTTTGACAATATTCCCATTGTTATTGCTGCTTGCTGTGTGCTCCACAATATCTGTGAGAATAAGGGGGAGACGTTTATGGTGAGGTGAGAGGTTGAGGCAAATCGCCTGGAGGACGATTACGCACAGCCAGACACCAGGGCAATTAGAAGAGCAAAGCTGGGCACCCTGCACATCAGAGAAACTTTGAAAACCAGTTTCATGACTGGCCAGGCTATGGTGTGACAGTTCTGTTTGTTTCTCCTTGATGAAAACCTGCCCCCCTTGGTTGACTCTACTTCTCTGTAAGCCAACCGACCTCCCCCCTTCGATCATTGCTTTCAGGGGCAATAAAGTCATTATTGTTTCAAAATCATGCATTCTTTATTAATCCATCATACAAATAGGGGGAAAACTCACACGGTAGCCTGGGAGGGGTGGGTGAGGACGGAAGCACTGGGTGGGGTGGTGGATAAAGGGAGGAGGGAAGGACAAGGCCACACTACAGTTCAAAACTTATTGAATGTCAGCCTTCTGTTGCTTGGGCAACCCTCTGGGGTGGAGTGGCTGGGTGCCCATATCGTTCCCCCGCATTCTTGGGGAGGAGGGCAGGCGGCTATACAGGGGCTGCAGCAGCGATCTGTGCTCCTGCTGCCTTTTCTGCAGCTCCACCAGACGCCTAAGCATGTCAGTTTGCTCCCCCATTAGCCTCAGCATTGCATCCTGCCTCCTGTCATCATACTCCTCCCTCCTCTCATTGTGTTCATTTAACGCTTTCCTGGTCTCTGCCATTGTTTGCCTCCATGCATTCTGCTGAGCTCTTTCAGTGCGGGAGGACTGCATGAGCTCTGAGAACATGTCATCACGAGTGCGTTTTTTTCACCTTCTAATCTGCGCTAGCCTCTGGGACGGAGATGATAGTGGGAGTGTAGAAACATTTGCAGCTGGGGGAGGAAAAAAAGGGAGAGTATTATTTAAAAAGATACATTTTAGAGAAGAAAGGGAAGACTATTTCACACTGAACCAAGCAATTCACATTACATAGCACATGTGCTTTTGATACAAGTTAGCATTTTGCCTCTTATATTGTGTGCCTGCAGGTTTGGTGTGAGACATCACACGCTCTCGGCTAGGCAACAGAATTTGGCTTGCAGGCAGCCATGGTAAGGCAAAGGGTTTTGGCTTCTTCAGCCTTCATAACATATGGGAATGGTTTCAAACAGCAGCGCACTCCTTTCCCATACCAAGCAAAGCCCATTGGGTTGGCCATTTAAAAGGAGGGGCTGCAGTTTTAGGCTGAATGTACAGCACAACCCAACCCCCTGCGCCCAATTCTCTGGGATGATCTCCCCCCCCCCCCCTCGCCCGCCATTGCATGGCTAGTATCAGGGAAGATCCCTGTCAGCCAAACGTAATGGAAAAGGAAATGGAAAGCCCCATGTGTCATCCAAGCGCGCGGGGCTCCACCCAATCCCCCCTGTCGTAGTCCAGGAGGTCTCCAACTCTGGTGGTTTCTGCCAGGACCAACCTCCGACACACCGAGGGAGACTCCGCCACCTGCACACGGAGGTCGAGGTTGTGTAGCAGGGGCTCCACGAGGAGGTCCGCTCCCTCGGTGGCCACAAAGGACCTAGTTGCCAAAAAAAGCTTCCAGGTCCGGAGGAGGTCCTGGTAGAAGACCGGCAGCTCAGAGAGGTCTAGCAGAAGGCCTCTCAGATGGAGAAAAAAGAGCTGCCGGTCATATCAGAGCCCTCGGAGGCAGCGGAGGAAGGCGTGCACCAACGTGCTCCACGCCGGACTACCTGCACCGTAAAGGAGCCTCTGCAGGGCCTGGAGGCGGAAGACATGGACCTGGCTGCGCAAGCAAACCAGGCTCTGTCCTCCCTCCTCCAGGGGGAGACTCAGAGCCCCTGCAGAGACCCAGTGCAGCCCTGGCCAGAAGAACTCCAGAGCCATCCTCTGGAGCCTGGCCAGGATCCTCAGGGCCGGGCTCAGGGTGTTAAGTCAGTGCCAGAGCATGGACAGGACCAGTTGGTTCAGCAGCAGTGCCCTCCCTTGCAGGGAGAGACACCAGAACAGTCCTGTCCATCTCCGCAGCCGCTCACCCACCCTGGCCTCTAAAGCCTGCCAGTTCTCCGGCGGAGAAGGATGCGTGGCAGAGAGATAAACGCCAAGATAGAGCAGCAGACCCGTGCTCCACCAGATGGCTTGAAGCGTGGGTGGGAGGGAGCTCGCCTGCCACCCATCCCCAACCACCAGGCCAGAGCTCTTTACCCAGTTGACCCGGGCGGAGGAGGCTGCCGAGTACATGGTCTGGCAGGCCTCCACCCGCACCAGGTCGTCTGGGTCCTGGACCATGAGGAGCACGTCGGCGGCGTACGCCGACAGGACCAGCCACAGCTCTGGCTCCTGAAGCGCCAACCCCGTCAACCTCCGACTGAGGAGGCGGAGGAAGGGCTCAATCGCCAGAGCATACAGCTGACCCAAGAGGGGGCACCCCTGCCGTACTCCCTGCCCGAAGCTGACCGGCTCAGTCAGGGTCCAGTTGAGCCTGACCAGACACTTCGCATCAGCGTACAGCACCTGGAGAAAGCCCACAAACTGGGGCCCGAAGTCGAACACCCGCAGGGTGCCCAGGAGATACCCGTGGTCCACCCTGTCGAATGCCTTCTCCTGGTCCAGGGACAGGAGGGCGAACGACAGACCATCCCTACGACCCAGCTCCAAGAGGTCCCGGACCAAATACAAGTTGTCAAAAATGGTCCGGTCCGGGATGGTGTAGGTCTGGTCAGGATGGACCACGTCCGCCAGCATGGACCCCAGCCGCAGCAAGATGGCCTTCACTACGACCTTGTAGTCCGTGCTGAGGAGCGAGTCAGGACGCCAATTCCGTAAGTCACGGAGGTCCCCCTTCTTGGGCAATAAGGAGAGCACAGCTCGCCTGCACGAAAGAGGGAGGACCCCGCTTTGCAAGGACTCGGCCCAGACAATGACAAGGTCCAGGCCGAGGACGTCCCAGAACACACGGTAGAACTCCATGGTCAGCTCGTCCATGCCCGGAGATTTATTAGTGGGCATGCGATGGAGGGCTTCCGAGAGCTCTGCTAGAGAGAGAGGCAGCTCCAGCCGGTCTTGGTCGCCTGCGCTGACCGTCGGGAGTTCGGTCCACAGCACCCTGCGGGCATCGGCGTTGGTCGGATCCGGGGAGAAAAGGTTAGCGTAGAAGGCCCTGGGCCGTCCACGCATGTCCTCCGGATCCGTGAGGGGGCTCCCGTCCTCCGCCAGGAGGCAGGTGACGTGCTTTTTGGCCCCCCTCCTTTTCTCCAGGGTGTAGAAGAAGCGGGAGCCGTGATCCATCTCCCGAAGGAGGCAGATGCGGGATTGAACAAAAGCGCCCCGGGCTCGATGGTCCTCCAGGGCCCAGAGCTCCTCCCACTTCTCCCAGTATGCTGCGCTGAGGGGTGGATCCTCGGGGCCGGAGGCGTGACGCCTCTCTAGCTCCAAAACCTCCCGCTCCAACTGCCCTATCACCACATCCCTCCGCCAGGTGGCGCCCCAGGTGTAGTTGCGGCAGAAGAGCCGTGTGCGCACCTTCCCCACATCCCACCACCGCCTCACCGAGGGAAAGGCACGCTGCTGCACTCCCGGAAGGATGCCACGAAGCCCACGTACTCCAGCAAGCTGTTATTAAAATGCCATTAGGCCGGCCCCAGCCTCTCTGAACTAAGAGAGGCTGTCACGGTCACCAAATGGTGATCCGAGAACGGGGCCGGCTGGATGCCAGAAGCGTAGGCTCGTACCAGATGGAAACATGAGATATAAATGCGGTCCAACCGGGAGTGGCGCGACCGATCCCCCTCCATCCGGGCATAAGTAAAGGTAACATCGTCGTCCGGGTGGTGGTTGTGCCAGACGTCCACCAGGGAGTGATGATCCACAATCTCCCTGAGGATGACCGCGGCTGCCTGGGATGTCTCAACTCCTGAGCGGTCCCGCTCCTCGAGGGTGGTGTTGAAGTCCCCGCCCAGGACCAGGCACTCGTGAGGATCCAGAGTGCCGAGGAAGGCCGATGCCTGCTGATAGAACCACATTCGTTCCGGGCCTGCGTTCGGGATGTAAAAGTTGACCAGGTTTAATATCAGCCCCTCCACGCAGGCCCAGATGTGCAACAGGCAACCTTGGCTACCCCCAGCACCTCAGGCCGTAGCTCAGGGGAGAACAGGGTGGCCACCCCAGCCGATCGAGCGCCGAGGTGGCTAAAGTAAACCTCGTCCCCTCACTCCAGCCACCAGCTAGCCTCGATGGCTGGAGCTGTGTGGGTCTCCTGCAGGAAGATCACAGAGTAACCCTCCTCCCGAAGGAAGGAGAGTACCTGGCTCCTGCGGAGACCCACACAACAGCCCCTGGTGTTCAATGTAGCAAAGATGGTGTCCTTCATAGGGAGGGCTGGGGTGAATCCTCACGGGCAGGGTGATCGACAGCCTCACAGCAGCATCCCAAGAAGGGAGAGAGCTCCAGCCAGCAGGTCAGCCTGAGCAGACTGACCTCTCCCTCCTGCAGCGGGGTGGTCACCCGCTCCTGCCCTGTGGGGCTTAAAAGCCAGCCCAGGAGAGGGCTGGGGCAGTGGACTAGAAGCTGGGCTGATTGGGGAAGTAGCCACACCTGGGCCACACCCCAATCAGGGCCCAGCTGGCCCTTATAAAGGCTGGGAGCCAGAAGCTTTGGCAGAATCTCTCTCTGGCTAGAGAGAGAGGCAGGCAGGCAGGCAGGCAGGCAGGCAGGCAGGCAGGCAGGCAGGCAGGCAGGCAGGCAGGCAGGCAGGCAGGCAGGCAGGCCGGCCGGCCGGCCGAAGGGGAACTGACCTGGGGCTGGGGAAAGGCCTCAGCAGCTGGGAAGCTCTAGGACAGCAACTCCCCAGGCTGCAGGGCCTGGTCCCAGGCCCATATAGGTATTGGGGTTGCAGAGGGGCAGCCTGAGGGTGGGTAAAGGCAGCCAGTCCAAAACCCTTGTTGCCTGTGATGATTGGCTTTTACACTGTCGTCCGCCCCAGGGCGCGGGGGCTAGATGGTGACTGGCAGTAGTCACAACTGAGGTGACGTGGGGATAGTGGGTGAGGGTTCCTCAGGGTGGGGAGACCCAGAGAGTGGGGGTACTGCCAGGGGGGCAGCACCCAAGGCAAGGGCACTGGGTCTGGGTGGAACACGGGGGCCAGTGGTAAGATGGATCACTGGCCTGCAGAGGGTGGTCTGGGCTGGAAATCAAGCTAATTCCCAAGAATGACCAGCAGGAGGCACCGCAGGGGTGAGTCCAGGGTGATGAACAATTCTTGGCAGCCAGGGAGAAGTGATTTTCCGCTTGCCTGCTGTGCGCTATCCTCAACCTCCTGCTCATCATCAACTTCCTCATCCACAAAATCCTCATCCCTGTTGCTGAGACTCCCCCCATGCAGGTGTCCATGGACAGTGGTGGGGTAGTGGTAGGGTCCCCCCCCCAGAATTGCATGCAGCTCATCACAGAAGCGGCAGGTATGGGGTTCTGACCCAGAGCAACCATTTGCCGCCTTTGTTTTTGATAGGCTTGCCTGAGCTCTTTAATTTTCACACGGCACTGCTGTGTGTCCCTGGTGTAGCCTCTGTCCACCATGCCCTTAGAGATTTTGGCATATATATTGGCATTTCATCTTTTGGAATGGAGTTCTGCCAGCACGGATTCGTCTCCCCATACAGCGATCAGATCCAGTACCTCCCATTCAGTCCATGCTGGAGCTCTTTTGCGATTCTGGGACTGCATGGTCACCTGTGCAGATGAGCTCACCATGCTGGCCAAACGGAAAATGAAATTCAAAAGTTTCTGGGGCTTTTCCTGTCTACCTGGCCAGTGCATCTGAGTTGAGAGTGCTGTCCAGAGTGGTCACAATGGAGCACTCTGGGATAGCTCCCGGAGGCCACTACCGTCAAATTGCGTCCACACTACCCCAAATTTGACCAAGCGAAGTAGATTTTAGCGCTAAACCCATCGCCAGGGAGGAGTACAGAAATCGATTTTAAGAGCCCTTTAAGTCGATAAAACAGGCTTGGTCGTGTGGATGGGTGCAGGGTTAAATCTACCTAACTCTGCTAAATTTGATCTAAACTCGTAGTGTAGACCAGGGCTTAGTATATTAACCACAGGTACCCATTGCTCTGGTGCATAACAAGTGAGTCTCTCTTAGTGGCACATTGAACCATCTCCACAATGTCACAAGGTAAGGGAGAGAGATAAGGTCCAGCTGGACTCTTCGGTGTGTCAGCAGAGTTGATTGTATCCAAAACAGGAAATGTGTCATGGTGTGGAAGACAAGTGACAGGAAGTAATGTCACATTGGCATCCCAAGTCTTTTCTTTCTCTTAGACACAAAGCCTGAGGGTGGCCAGAGATACAGCTTTCTTTGGTACACCTGACAACCTCCAAATAGAAAGTAGTACAATAGATAGAACCCTGAAATACCCAGTAGAGTAACAAGAAAAGAAATCTGCCCATCCTAGGACAAGGCCAGGAAAGCTTCAGAGTGGCACTTAAAGCCACATGCTAACACAGGTAGAAGTTTACTTAGATTTACAACGTCCTCATCAGCCTTACCACTGAAAACTTTGATTTACTCACCATCAAAAGCCGAAATTTACTCTGGCGTACACAAGAGTCACATGGGTAGATCTGAGGGCAGAATTTGGCTCTCTCACTCTTCTAAGCACCTTGTTTTCATGAATCATAGAAGCATAGAATATCAGGATTGGAAGGGACCTCACGAGGTCATCTAGTCCAACCCCCTGCTCAAAGCAGGACCAATCCCTAACTAAATCATCCCAGTCAGGGCTTTGTCAAGCCTGACCTTAAAAATTTCTAAAGAAGGAGATTCTACCACCTCCCTAGGTAATGCATTCCAGTGTTTCACCACCCTTCTAGTGAAAAAGTTTTTCCTAATATCCAACCTAAACCTCCCCCACTGCAACTTGAGACCAGTACTCCTCATTCTGTCATCTGCTACCACTGAGAACAGTCTAGAGCCATCCTCTTTGGAACCCCCTTTCAGGTAGTTGAAAGCAGCTATCAAATCCCCCCTCATTCTTCTCTTCTGCAGACTAAACAACCCCAGTTCCCTCAGCCTCTCCTCATAAGTCATGTGTTCCAGTCTCCTAATCATTTTTGTTGCCTTCTGCTGGATGTTTTCCAATTTTTCCACATCCTTCTTGTAGTGTGGGGCCCAAAACTGGACACAGTACTCCAGATGAGGCCTCACCCATATCGAATAGAGGGGAACTATCATGTCCCTCGATCTGTTGGCAATACCCCGACCTATATATCCCAAAATGCCATTGGCTTTCTTGGCAACAACGGCACACGGGTGACTCATATCCAGCTTCCTGTCCACTGTAACCCCTAGGTCCTTTTCTGCAGAACTGCTGCCAAGCCATTCGGTCCCTAGTCTGTCGGGGTGCATGGGGTTCTTCCGTCCTAAGTGCAGGACTCTGCACTTGTCCTTGTTGAACCTCATCAGATTTCTTTTGGCCCAATCCTCTAATTTGTCTAGGGCTCTCTGTATCCTATCCCTACCGTCCAGTGTATCTACCTCTCCTCCCAGTTTAGTGTCATCTGCAAACTTGCTGAGGGTGAAATCCACACCATCCTCCAGATCATTTATGAAGATATTGAACAAAACCGGCCCCACGACCGACCCTTGGGGCACTCCACTTGATACCAGCTGCCAACTAGACATGGAGCCATTGATCACTAACCGCTGAGCCTGACAATCTAGCCAGCTTTCTATCCACCTTATAGTCCATTCATCCAGCCCATACTTCTTTAACTGACTGGCAAGAATACTGTAGGAGACCGTGTCAAAAGCTTTGCTAAAGTCAAGGAACAACACGTCTACCGCTTTCCCCTCATCCACAGAGCCAGTTATCTCATCATAGAAGGCAGTTAGATTAGTCAGGCATGACTTGCCCTTGGTGAATCCATGCTGACTGTTCCTGATCACTTTCCTCTCCTCTAAGTGCTTCAGAATTGATTCCTTGAGGATCTGCTCCATGATTTTTCCAGGGAATGAGGTGAAGCTGACTGGCCTGTAGTTCCCAGGATCCTCCTTCTTCCCTTTTTTAAAGATGGGCACTACATTAGCCTTTTTCCAGTCGTCCGGGACTTCCCCCAATCGCCATGAGTTTTCAAAGATAATTGCCAATGGCTCTGCAATCACATCCGCCAACTCCTTTAGCACTCTCGGATGCAGCGCATCCGGCCCCATGGACTTATGCTCGTCCAGCTTTTCTAAATAGTCCCGGATCACTTCTTTCTTCACAGAGGGCTGGTCACCTCCTCCCCATGCTGTGCTGCCCATTCAGCAGTCTGGGAGCTGACCTTGTTCGTGAAGACAGAGGCAAAAAAAGCATTGAGTACATTAGCTTTTTCCACATCCTCTGTCACGAGGTTGCCACCCTCATTCAGTAAGGGCCCCACACTTTCCTTGACTTTCTTCTTGTTGCTAACATACCTGAAGAAACCCTTCTTGTTACTCTTAACATCTCTTGCTAGCTGCAACTCCAGGTGTGATTTGGCCTTCCTGATTTCACTCCTGTATGCCCGAGCAATATTTTTATACTCTTCCCTGGTCATCTGTCCAATCTTCCACTTCTTGTAAGCTTCTTTTTTGTGTTTAAGATCAGCAAGCATTTCACTGTTAAGCCAAGCTGGTCGCCTGCCATATTTACTATTCTTTCTACACATCGGGATGGTTGGTCCCTATAACCTCAATAAGGATTCTTTAAAATACAGCCAGCTCTCCTGGACTCCTTTCCCCCTCATCTTATTCTCCCAGGGGATCCTGCCCATGAGTTCCCTGAGGGAGTCAAAGTCTGCTTTTCTGAAGTCCAGGGTCCGTATTCTGCTGCTCTCCTTTCTTCCCTGTGTCAGGATCCTGAACTCAACCATGTCATGGTCACTGCCTCCCAGGTTCCTATCCACTTTAACTTCCCCTACTAATTCTTCCCGGTTTGTGAGCAGCAGGTCAAGAAGAGCTCTGCCCCTAGTTGTTTCTCCAGCACTTGCACCAGGATATTGTCCCCTACCCTTTCCAAAAACTTCCTGGATTGTCTGTGCACCGCTGTATTGCTCTCCCAGCAGATATCACGGTGATTGAAGTCTCCCATGAGAACCAGGGCCTGCGATCTAGTAACTTCCGTTAGTTGCCGGAAGAAAGCCACGTCCACCTCATCCTCCTGCTCTGGTGGTCTATAGCAGACTCCCACCACGACATCACCCTTGTTGCTCACGCTTCTAAACTTAATCCAGAGACACTCAGGTTTTTCTGCAGTTTCATACTTGAGCTCTGAGTAGTCATACTGCTCCCTTACATACAGTGCAACTCCCCCACCTTTTCTGCCCTGCCTGTCCTTCCTGAACAGTTTATAACCATCCATGACAGTACTCCAGTCATGTGAGTTATCCCACCAAGTCTCTGTTATTCCAATCACATCATAATTCCTTGACTGTGCCAGGACTTCCAGTTCTCCCTGCTTGTTTCCCAGGCTTCTTGAATTTGTGTATAGCACTTGAGATAACTTGCTGTTTGTCCTGCTTTCTTAGTATGAGGCAGGAGCCCTTCTCTTTCACGTTCTCCTGCTCGTGCTTCCTCCTGGTATCCCACTTCCCCACTTACCTCAGGGCTTTGGTCTCCTTCCCCCGGTGAACCTAGTTTAAAGCCCTCCTCATTAGGTTACCCAGCCTGCTTGTGAAGATGCCCTTCCCTCTCTTCGTTAGGTGGAGCCTGTCTCTGCCAGCACTCCTCCTTCTTGGAACACCATCCCATGGTCAAAGAATCCAAAGCCTTCTCTCCGACACCACCTGCGTAGCCATTCGTTGACTTCCACGATTTGACGGTCTCTACCCAGGCCTTTTCCTTCCACGGGGAGCATGGATGAGAACACCACTTGCACCTCAAACTCCTTTATCCTTCTTCCCAGAGCCACGTAGTCTGCAGTGATCCACTCAAGGTCATTCTTGGCAGTATCACTGGTGCCCACGTGAAGAAGCAGGAAGGGGTAGCGATCCAAGGGCTTGATGAGTCTCGGCAGTCTCTCCGTCACAGCGTGAATCCTAGCTCCTGGCAAGCAGCAGACTTCTCAGTTTTCCCAGTCAGGGCGGCAGATAGATGACTCAGTCCCCCTGAGAAGAGAGTCCGTGACCACCACCACCCGCCTCCTTCTCTTGGGAGCGGTGGTCGTGGAACCCCAACCCTAGGACAGTGCATCTCATGCCTTCCAATCGGCGGAGTCTCTTTCTGCTCCCTTCCCTCAGACGTATCATCTGGTCCACTCTCCGCATTAGTACCTGTGGAGAGAACATGAAAACGGCTGCTTCCCTGTACCTGCGTTGCTGGTACATGGACACTCCCCTTTCTTCTTCTGGAGGTCACATGCTGCCAAATTTCTTCACCATCTTCCTGTCCCCACTGCGCAGCCTGCTCTGAATCTTCAGAACATTGCGCACGTGGAAGCATATCCTGACGTCTGTCCAGGAAATCTTCAGTTTCTCTTATGCAACACAGGGTCGATACTTGTTTCTCCAGACCTTGAACCTTCTCTTCCAATATGGAGACCAGCTTGCACTTTGTACAGACAAAGTCACTTCTGTCCTGTGGAAGAAAGACAAACATGGCACATCCAGTGCAGGTCACAACAGCTGAATGCTCCCCATCCATATTACCTTCCTTCTACGAGCTTCCTCAGGAGTTGTAGTAACTACTCAGAGAAGCTGGCAAGATGTAAGCCTCAGTGGGCTCTCCCCAGGCGAACTCCCAGGCAAACTCCCTCTGTTAGCCACTCTGCTGTTTGCCGCTCAGCTGGTTCACAGCTGACTGGCTTTTTATAACAGTCAGGCCCACTCAAGGCTCACCTGGAACAAAGCACTCCCAATTCACACTTTTCAAACAAACAACCAATCAAGCACGTGGTCAAACTGTCAAACTGTCCCTACAACAGACACTCAGATACTCACCAAAACAGCCTCCCTAATGCAGCCCTTAGCATACATCCTCTCAGACAGATCCCAGGCAAACTCCCTCTGTTAGCCTCTCTGCTGTTCGCTCTCTGCTATCCACTGCCTAATGGGTTATTTAACTGGATAAAGTGATTCAGGGTGCAGTTTGCACAAAAAACGCTCTACAAGGTAAATCTATTAAGAATTTTAACATGAATCTTGTTTTGGCTTCTGCCATCTCTTAAATGAATTTACACTCCTGTTGCTGAATCTGGCATTTAGTTTGATATTCCAGCCACCCATTCAGTAAAGGCCATTCACAACCCAAATGTATTGGATGCTAGAAAGATGCATCTTTTCTTTCTTTCTTTCTTTCTTTCTTTCTTTCTTTCTTTCTTTCTTTCTTTCTTTCTTTCGGAAATCTATCCCTGGTGGATGGAGGTTCAAATGATGAAAGAAAAAAACACATATAGACACACACCTACATATATATGTATATATATGTTCATACCCACCGTTACATGTACACACATACACTTGAACACATTTGTATATCCATCCGTCCCTGAGGTTTCAGTAAACCATTCCCTGGTGGTTTGAGACTCAGCCAAGCCATTTATTTTCCCTGCATTGTTTTTATGTTTATTTATTTATGTATTGACATTGTACAGACAATTCCATACCCAGCCTTTTGCACTGTGATCTTTGACCTCCAGAGGTCAGGTGTTCAATCAGTGCGTTCCACTCTTGCCCCCACTTAATTCTTTTTCAGCTGCTCTTTCTTTGCACCCTGGTGCCATATGCCAGCCAAACAGATTCCTGATCAGTACTGTGTGACCAAGTTTCTGTGACCTTGCAACCTGCATCATAAAGGTCAAAGGGCAGCTCAGAATGGTGCCCATGTTTTCATTGCTAGACCAAGTGGGTTTTATTTTTTTTTCTTTTTCTTTTCATTAAATCTAGTCCAGTCAGCCCCTGAAAGATTCTCTCTGTATCTTGACTTCTCTGGGCTATTTAAAGTTGGTGAAAGAGCCACTGAAAAATAAACAACCAAAGAAATCACTAGCACATCTCTATTTAAGACAGGAAATTGCAGTATCTGCCCTGTTCAGATTCCAAGTAAGGCCATTAAAGTAGCAACCTCTCTAATGCCTGACAGGTCCAGTGAGAATGGCTCAGCTTTGGCAATTTGTGAACAAGCTTCCACTCCTGCCTGAAACTAAGCACCATAAATGCCTTCAGTGGGAGTTGAGGGCACCTGGCATCTCTCAACAGGTGCTCAGCATCTTGCAGGATTGAGCCCTCGATGAACACATACAATTATAGAGTAAAGATGGTGCAAGTGCACTTCATGCCGACAACTATAGTCAAGCTCTATTTGTTTGCAATTGTGCTCTGTGGATGCACTGTGGTGTGGTGTGGTTTGTGAGGAAGTCACAGTTCTATGAGATCTCACTGTGATGCTTAGCTATTCGGTGTTGGCAAATGGGCTGGTAAGACCACCCAGTTTTGGTGCAGATTGTAAACCGTGTAGATTAGTGACGTGTGTAAACATAGCTCCTTTTTAATCCACATCCTGTACCTGCTTTTTGGATGTTATTTTTTTTCCATTTGCAACAAGCAAACAGATGTCCATTCAGTCTAGATTGCTTTCAATTTAGTTTAAGGAGAAAAAAACAAAGAAAGACTAAATAGAAAGGTTGAGCTTGCCAAAAATGGAGTGTGATCTATCAGATAGGACAATGGTCTAAGAGTCAGAAGACCCTGAGTCTCTTCTTGGCTCTGCACTGATTTGCTGTGTAACATGGGGTAAATCAATTCACCTCTCTGTGCCTCTGTATCGCTTCTTAGCCTTTGTCTCTTGAGATTTTGAGCTGTCTGGGTGAGGGCCTGTTTCACTATGTGTTTGTACAGCACTTAGCACGGCTGCAATCTTGGCTGGGACCTCTAGGAGCTACTGTAATATGTGCACTAATACCAGGGGATTAGGGTCATGGGCCAAAGTTTTCTAAAGTGACTAATCATTGAGTGCCTCAGATTTGGGTGCCACCTTGAAGGCGTTTGATTTTCAGGCAGTGTTCAGCAATCCACAGCCTGAAATTGAGACACCTTAAATGGAAAGCCAAGCTCAAGCTAGTTCAAAATAGCTCGCTAGTTCAGATGCTACTTTGCTTGTAGCAGCAGAAAAGACCACAGCATCTGAGATATCAGTAAAATCTCTCCCCTCAGAATCTTCAGACACTTCAAAATGTGAAGAGGCTGAAAAACTCAGTCCTCTGAAGACCACGTTGCTAAAGAAGCCACTAAAAGTAGTATCTGTCACAAAGCTGTCAAATGAGTGGTCACTTCTGAGACTCTTGGCCATGATCTCTTTTGAACCCCCCACATGGCTTTGGAGCTCTCACCCAATGTCACCAGAAGATCTCAAACTCTCATATGAGGTTCTTCATCACAGATGAGATGGAGGGAATAGAGTAGATGACCTCCTGAAGTCCCTGCCAGCTATACATTTCCATGACCTTGTTGTTCATGAATCCGACAGCCCTGCCTAACAGGAGATAGACAGGCAGACTCCTCTTATTTAAAAGGTGCAGTACACAGAAAACAGAATAATGGTTGCAAACTGTGTGTCTTTGTTTCAAGATTTCCAGATGACAGGTTGGGTTTGTGACACTGGCAAGTTGAAAAAAGATCATCCTTTGGCTTGTAGAGTGAGATAATTTGATGTGGGATCACTATGAGATGACAACCATGGGAGCTTACCATGTCCATATCATTCTTCTAGTCATTTCCTCTTGTTCAGTTTTCTAAGGCAGCTCTTGGGGTGCTCTGAAGATTCCTATGTGGGATGCTATCCACTTAAAAAAATAATGGAAACCAGGCATCATTGCATCAAAAAAGAGACAACCAAAATTAACCCCAGTTTGGGGAGATGGGCAAGAAAACCCAATGCTTGGGTCTAAACTCTACATTTAAACAAAAATATTAACCCTAAATGTGCTCCAAGGAAAGGCCAACCTCTAAATGATGGGAGTTAGGAGGGAACTTTCATAGAATATCAGAGTTGGGAGGGACCTCAGGAGATTATCTAGTCCAACCCCCTGCTCAAAGCAGGACCAATCCCCAATTTCTGGCCCAGATCCCTAAATGGCCCCCTCAAGGATTGAACTCACAATGCTGGGTTTAGCAGGCCAATGCTCAAACCACTGAGCTATCCCTCCACCCTCCCTGCCCTCTAGGCAGGTTAATCCACAACTGCCAGCTTAGCTGGTGTGACAAAGTTCCTGCTCTACCTTGGTGGGTCTTGCGCTTATTGGCGGATTTGCTCGTCTTGGAGCTTCACGGCAGCCCTCAGCTTGGCCGTTTTTCTGAATTCACAGTCCAGGTCGACTCCTCCTGTGTCTGACCAGGAGTTGGGAGGATTTGGGGGGAACCTGGGCCCACCCTCTACTCTGGGTTCCAGCCCAGGGCCCTGTGGAATGCAGCTGTCTAGAGTGCCTCCTGGAACAGCTGTGCGACAGCTACAACTCCCTGGGCTACTTCCCCATGGCCTCCTCCCAACACCTTCTTTATCCTTACCGTAGGACCTTCCTCCTGGTGTCTGATAATGCTTGTACACCTCAGTCCTCCAACAGTCCGCATTCTCACTCTCAGCTCCTAGTGACTCTTGCTCCCAGCTCCTCACACACACACCACAAACTGAAGTGAGCCCCTTTTTAAAACCCAGGTGCCCTGATTAGCCTGCCTTAATTGATTCTAGCAGCTTCTTGATTGGCTGCAGGTGTTCTAATCAGCCTGTCTTAATTGTCTCCAGAAGGTTCCTGATTGTTCTGGAACCTTCCCTGTTACCTTACCCAGGGAAAAGGGACTTACTTAGCCTGGGGCTAATATATCTGCCTTCTATTACTCTCCTATAGCCATCTGGCCCGACCCTGTCACAGTGGGTTTTTTGTATCTTCCCATGAAGTACCTAGTGCTGGTTACTGTCAGAGACAGGCTACTGGACTGGATGGACCAACTGGCTGCTCCAGTATGGCCATCCTTATGTTCCTTCCGAAATTCAATGAATTGGCCCTTACGCGGGTGTAAATCAGGAGTAACACAATATAAAACCAGTGCATAGGAGAAGAGAATCTGGTATGGGATCTTTCTCAAAGGTAAAGAGCAAAAGATACAAAACTATAAACAAAAAGCTTCAACAAAAAGCCTAGACTAAGCTTTGAGAAGATCTAGATCTGAGCTTCACAGTTCACCCCTATATCTATAATAAGCTGAACCCAAACCCTGGATCCAACCCCCACTGAACTTTAGAGAAGTTCAGATCCAGCTCCCAGTGTTGCAACTTGGAATGATTGTTGCAAAACAGATAGAACCAGGTCTTCAGCTCGGGTAAATCAGCATAGTGCCATTCATAGAATCATAGAATCATAGAATATCAGGGTTGGAAGGGACCTCAGAGGGTCATCTAGTCCAACCCCCTGCTCAAAGCAGGACCAATCCCCAATTAAATCATCCCAGTCAGGGCTTTGTCAAGCCTGACCTTAAAAATTTCTAAAGAAGGAGATTCCACCACCTCCCTAGGTAACGCATTCCAGTGCTTCACCACCCTCCTAGTGAAAAAGTTTTTCCTAATATCCAACCTAAACCTCCCTCACTGCAACTTGAGACCAGTACTCTTTGTTCTGTCATCTGCTACCACTGAGAACAGTCTAGAGCCATCCTCTTTGGAATCCCCTTTCAGGTAGTTGAAAGCAGCTATCAAATCCCCCCTCATTCTTCTCTTCCGCAGACTAAACAACCCCAGTTCCCTCAGCCTCTCCTCATAAGTCATGTGTTCCAGCCCCCTAATCATTTTTGTTGCCCTCCGCTGGACTCTGTCCAATTTGTCCACATCCTTCTTGTAGTGTGGGGCCCAAAACTGGATACAGTACTCCAGATGAGGCCTCACCCATGTCGAATAGAGGGGAACGATCATGTCCCTCGATCTGTTGGCAATACCCCGACCTATACATCCCAAAATGCCATTGGCTTTCTTGGCAACAACGGCACACTGGTGACTCATATCCAGCTTCTTGTCCACTGTAACCCCTAGATCCTTTTCTGCAGAACCGCTGCCTAGCCATTCGGTCCCTAGTCTGTAGCGGTGCATGGGATTCTTCCGTCCTAAGTGCAGTACTCTGCACTTGTCCTTGTTGAACCTCATCAGATTTCTTTTGGCCCAATCCTCTAATTTGTCTAGGGCTCTCTGTATCCTATCCCTACCGTCCAGAGTATCTACCTCTCCTCCCAGTTTAGTGTCATCTGCAAACTTGCTGAGGGTGCAATCCACACCATCCTCCAGATCATTTATGAAGATATTGAACAAAACCGGCCCCACGACCGACCCTTGGGGCACTCCACTTGATACCGGCTGCCAACTAGACATGGAGCCATTGATCACTAACTGCTGAGCCTGACAATCTAGCCAGCTTTCTATCCACCTTATAGTCCATTCATCCAGCCCATACTTCTTTAACTGACTGGCAAGAATACTGTAGGAGACCGTGTCAAAAGCTTTGCTGAACAGTTTATATCCATCCATGACAGTACTCCAGTCATGTGAGTTATCCCATCAAGTCTCTGTTATTCACTTCAGCCAGAATAATGCAAAGTATTTAGCGCCACGACTATGGGGATCTAGTGCAGTGTTATGCATCTAAATCCATATTTAGATCTCAAAATAAAAGGATCCTGATTTTCAGAGATCTGAGCACTTGCACCTCCTCCTGAAATTAGTGGTTGTTGTGTTTATACAGAAGCTTGAAAATCAGGCCATGTATCAGTACTAAAACTCAGAGAAGCTGGGGGTAGTCTGGTAGCTACAAGATTATGCTGGCCTCCAAAAGAGCTGAGTTCAATTCCTTGCTTTTTCACTAGTTTGTTACATGATGTTGGACAAGCCATTTATGTTCATACATTCTCTGTGTTGTCTCTTACTTTGTACAGTGAATAGCTCAATGGGACCCTGATCTTGGTTAGGTCCTCTAGGCACTATGATAATATTAATGGATTTAGGCTCCCGTGATTGAAAATGTTGGATTGTATAAGTACATATTATAGGCCAATTTGCATATATGGGCCCCCTAAGAGAATGTCTATTTCTTGCATTCAGACTGTCATTTAGGTGTGATGTGGCTAAGTGATGATCTGAGAGCTCACACAGGTGGCAGGACTTCCTATGAGTGGCATCCAGTTTGAAGGATCAGCTTTGAATGTGCAAACTGTAAGAACAAAAATAAAAGAAACCTAGCTCTTTAAATCTCCCCTTTAAATGAGACACAGACCACAGGAACAGCCAACCATACAAAAGTGATTGGGGGGCTTTCAAGCTTAGAGGGCAGCCTTGTTAAGAAACATACTCATCACTCATGTTAACCTAAACCCTGTTGGGGTGAAAGCAACACAACTCTCCTCTTGAGAGGTGTCTAGTCATTAGTCACAAGGCTAGCAGAGCTAGGGATCTGCAAGCGAGAGAGAGAGACAGAGAGAGAGAGAATTATCCTTGCTACTTGGAAGTACCTGAGTACTTGTTTAAGGTCAAAAGTACAATATATTGGGCCATCCAACACCCTTGATCCATATGCATGATTTCCACTGATGTCAATGGGAGCTGGTCATGCAGGTAGAGGACAGGGTTGGGGCCATTTCCAATTAACGCTTGTGATGTCTCGTGTTAGGAATAAAGGGACTTTCCATTTCCTGCAGGAGTGGTGGCCTATTTTATGTATATATCTCTGGTTTCACCTTGGCATATGACGTGCAGGAGGCAGTTATTCTGGGAAAGGTAAGCTATAGATATCTGATCTGCAAGCAAGGTGTCATGTTTCTTAATTTATTTTCAATTAGTTTGTATAGTTATCTCCAGTGAGAATTTCCTGGTGTCAATTCATTTGGTCACCCTGAGCCTGATGCACAGAAGGCACCTCTGCAGAGCGGTGTGGTCTGTTCCCTGTGTGCAAACGTGACAAATCCATTACCTTTTTCTTTCACATTGTCTCTTTCTTCAGGCTTCAGGTCCTATCCAAACTTAGTTTGCTCCAGCCAGTGCAGCAGGTCATTGGTGGGGACAATTACAATACTAGCAAGATTATAAGAAAAGCTCCTTAAATCTGATGATCTCACAGCTCTTTGCAAACACTGATGAAGCCTCAGAGTCCTACAGTAATAGCATCAGTGCGGAGTCAGTGTCAGGATGCCTTGGCTGGGTCAGCTGTTGGATCTCTGAGCTAAATGCATGAGTTTCTACTGCTCAAGCTAAAAGAGCTGCTCCTTCAGTTTGCGGGTAGTCACTCTCATCAATCTTGCTACGTGGTCTGGCCCCCAGGTGCAGTACCCAGCGCAAAGGGACCTCACTCCCAGTTGGAGCCTTTGGGCACTACCACAATATACACATCAGAGGAGGACAAAGAGTCACATGGCTAATTAAGTATATTAACTGCATTCTGTAGGGGAAGGGTACCAAGGCACAGGGACTTGCTAAGGGCCCCATGGTGAGCCAGTGGCAGAACCTAGATCTCTGAGGCCCAAATCAGCCACAAGATTTTCCTTGTTCAGGCAATGTTCTCAAAGGCTTCAAAGCAAGGACAGCAGGGTCAGCCCCTCAGAGGGGTGAGAACAAGTATATTTCTTCTTGGAGCTCTCAGCTGAAGGACAGGATGGAAAAAATTCAGCTCCCATCTCTCTCCCCAATGCAAAGAGCTCACACCTTCTTTCTCTTCCTTTTCCACTCCCCACTGATGCCAATGAAGTGCTCCCCCGCCTCTCCATCAGTGCCAAAAGGCAACTCCTGACCTTCCCTGCCAGACAGCATCTCAGCCCTGAGGTTATTCCAGGCTCCATGCCTATTCTACACTCTGGCTGCAGCAGCTTGCTCCCCAGCATGCAGCAGGGGGCAGAACTGCCAACAGGGAGAGACGAGGCAGAAAGACAAGTCATCTGGGGAGATGAGGCTATTCCTGGCCAGAGTGAGAAGCAGGTGCCATCTGGTGTGCCTAGAAGAGACAATTCAGGCCTCTGACTTCCAGCCACAGACTCTTCCTCATCTCTGGTACAGCATGCTCTAATTATAGATAGTCTGAGCTTCCCCAAAGACCTGGGGTTCAGATCTGGGGTTGGAGCCTATCTCCAGCTAAAACCTCTCATGATTAGCCAGTGTCCTAATGGTTAAATTACCTTTATGTTCACATAAGCAATCTGGCACCTTCTTATGCAACTGATCCACTCCCTGTGTGTCTTTGAGTCAGAGCTGATTTACTACTGATGAAAGCAAATTCTGACTCCTATTGGCAGCATTGCCAAGTTAAAACAGCTACAGGAGGGAGACATGGGTTGTGAGTCTGCCTTGGATACCATTAACAGAGCTGCCAGCTAGATGCTGGTGGTGGGATATCTACCTCTGCCAGTGATGAGATCAGAGGCAAAAAGGAGTGTGGCTGTGTTTTCAGATTCTTGGTGGAGTTTGCAGCACTGGTAGCTGGAAAAATCATTTAGCTTTTGAAAGGGGCAAATTTGTTCTGGTTTCAGTGAGAGAGACATAAATAGAACCCCCCAGTGACATTCCTTAATATTTTAGAGGCGTTTTTTCAACTGATAATTTGCACACCAAGAGCCAAAGATCTTGCTGCCACATGCAAAGTCCTTCATCACAGCACCAGCCCAGGAGGGAAGCGAATAGCAGGAAGTAGATTGCCTTGAAGCAGCCCATGTGAGCCTAGGGCTGTGGCTTTAATCTGGAACAACAGCAGCACTTTGAACACACACAGAAAACACTTTATCTTTCCCTTTGTCATCCTTAGACACTTCCCTAATTCCCAGCAGTGACAGACGCATCTGGAAAGAGATGCTGCCACAACAGTGTTAACTGAACTGGAGTACACGCATGCACAGGAAAGGCCCAGACTGATTTCCCAAAACAAAGGTAGGGAACTTGTATGTGCAGCCGTTCAGAACAATTGGATAAGGAGTCTTATTGTATGCATATTACAGTAGTCCCTAGAGACCCCAGCTGAGATCAGTGGCCCATAGCTCGGTGCTGTATGTACATATGGTATTTGACAATGACTGTCCTGAAGAAATTACAACCTAAGTAAACAAAAGCAAGGGTGGGGAACCATCACCACCAAAATGTTAAATGTGGAGTCTTAGTTTAGGAGAATAAGACTTGCTTAGTGTGCTTGGGTTCAAATCCTGGCTCAGCTCAGATTTTTAGATGGACTGGTGGTGGAGGATAAGACACCTGCTTCTGTTGCTCAAGGTCATAGGGTCAAATGACTTGACAATATTAGAGAGAGTGAAAATCACTGTACAGTTACATTTTCTATTGGTACCCTCTGGCCTCAAACTCTTTGAATCTTTTAAAGTGACTTGTCAGTGGCTGAACTGAGAATAGGACCCAGGGCATTCCTCTGTTTACCAGCCCACACTGCCTCCGGCTGCTGACCGGAATTGAGCCCAGTTTGATAGTCACTGAATGCACTGTTGGCTGGACCATGTGAAATGAATTCAGTGTTGCCCAGTTTCTTTCCTTTATCATGAGGTTTGTGATATTTGGTGTTTTCCTTAAAGCCCCAGCTCCTGGAGCCAGGTGATTACATGAGAATCTCAACTTTCATCTGAAAAATAGTAAGTTTCTGGTCCTCGTGGTTGGAGAGAAAAGCTTGAAAATATGACTCATAAAGTCTCAAAAAGGAGAAAGCAAATAATAAGCATCCAACATTAATTAGTCTTTAAAAATGTTATGAGTTTTAAGACAATCTCATGATTCTGGGGGAGTCTGGTATGTGATTTTTGAACTCTCAAGACTAGTAACATCAATTGTGATGGCCTCCCATTACTTGTGAGCTAGTGTCCAGTGCACAGAATGACCACTATATATTGTTACCATCTGGTAGTTATGATCTGAAAGAGCCATCGAGACACAATTCCCTTCTTGTCTATAGAGGGTGTCCTCGTCCCTACCAAAGCAGGTTGAGGACACAATTCTGGCCTTTGTGGATAACTCAGAGGACTTCAAATTTCTGGATGAGATGAGATTAGATAGATAGATATAGAGATAGATAGATAGTATTTAGCTCATCAAATACAATCTACCTAGCTATCTATCCTGTAACATTTATCTAGAAAATCACTGTGCATAAAATTTGCAGATGACACAAAGACTGGCAGAGTGGTAAATAATGATGAGGACAGGGCAGTCGTACAACACAATCTGGATTGTTTGGTAAACTGGGCCTGTTTGAACAAAATGTGTTTTAATACAGCCAATAGCAAAGTTAGAGGAAGGTAGGCCATACATAGAGACTAGAGGACTGTGTCCTGGAAAGCAGTGACTCTGAAAAGGATCTAGGGGTCACAGCAAGTCAACATGAGACCCCAGTAGGATGCTGTGGCAAAAATGATTAATGTGATTCTTGGATGTATAAGCAGGTTAATGAATAGGAGTAAGTGGGGAGTGATTTTACCTCTTTATACAGTATTGGTGATGCTGTAACTTTGCATCCAAGTCTGGTGTCCATGTTTTTAAAAGGATGTTGAAAAATTGGAGCAAGTGCAGAGAAGAGCCACAAAAATTATTTGAGGGCTAGAGAAAATGCCTTACAGTGAAAAACTTAAAGATCAAAAATAAAATTGATAGGTGACTTCATTACAGTGTATAAGTACATTCACAAGGAAAAGATATTGGGGACTAAATGACTTTTTAACCTAGCAGAACAAGAATGTATGGCTGGAAGGTGAAGCCAGATAAATTTAAATTACAGATTAGGCACAGAGCTTTAACACAAGGGTGATTAACCACTAGAATAAACTACCAATTGAAGTGGTGGATTGTCCATCTCTTGATGTCTTCACATCAAGACTGGATGCCTTTCCAGAATATGCTTTAGCCAAACACAAGTTATGGGCTGCAATACAAGGGTATCTGGCTGAAATGTTACAGAGGAGGTCAGACTACATGATATAATGGTCCCTTCTGGCCATAAACTCTATGAACTGTGAATCTCTAATCTAATCTTTCTATCTGTCTAGTCATCCACTCACAGTTGCCAACTTTCACAGCGTAAATAAGCACTGCGACTTTCACAATAAGCCAAAATCAAGCTAATCCCATTTCAAAATGAAGCCAAAACAAGCCAATCCCTAAGAACCCCAACACTCTATGTGACTAGATCCCCCCAGCATGCAGTCTGGGATTGTGGTGGGCCTACTGTGCACCCCTGACTCTCTCCCCCGCCTTGCCCGGAGCCCATCAAAAAAAAGAAGCAACAAGCTACAAGCCAAACAAGCTACAAGCCAAAAACTAGCCAACAAGCAACTCACAAGCCAATTAAGCCAAAAACAAGCCCAATAGTGTTGCGTTTTTTTCATGGGTTTGGCATGTCTGCATCCAATCACCATGGTATCTAGTCACTGTGGTATCCACTGTGCTATGAGGTTGCAGAGACAAAAACCTGCCTCGAGCATTTACGCAGCCCATAGGGACTCAGATAAGTTGCAGCCTTTAGGCATGTGATTGTCAGTGTTTCTTTTAAACTGTTATATACACTTTGAGGTTATAAAACAGCTTAAAACCCCCAACCACCGATGCCCTATCAGTGCCAGCATGAGGAGTACCCACCTCGCAGCTCCCTGATAATGAAAGCATGAACTCCAATAGTCAGTGCAGCATACGATAGTGCACAGCCACCATAGCGGAAGTTCAGGCTCGGGTCTGCATACAGGTGTGAAACCTGGGTTTCCATTGCACTGTGGACACTCAAGCGTAGGCTTGGAAACTCGAGTCCACAAGCCTGGGTCCCACAGACCTGGGCTTAGTGTGCCATGTAGACCTACCACTAATGTGCCAGCTTGCCCTCTGCCGAGGCAGCAGCAGACTGAGTCGTGCCCATGCCCTGCCTCTCTCCACCCCTCCCCCTGAGACAAGAACAAGAGAGGTTTCAAAATTAATATATATATTTTATTGAATGGTTGCTTTCAGTGGCCTGGAAAGCCACCCGTAGAATTACTTCTTTTATTTCAGCAGTGGTTCAGTAACAGTTATTAGCTTGCAAGAGAAGAAAACCAAACAGAAGAGGGTGCTTTAAAATAAATAGGTAATTTTTTTATCTTTAAAATAAACTTTTCAAATAAATACTTTATTTTTTCATAACTGGTACAAGAGTATTGTCAAAAAACAGTAACAGGGTTATGGCCAGGTATTAGACTGTCTAGACCAGCAAAAGAATCTCAACATGACCTTTGGGGGATGGGCTGTCTTTATACACTGTACAGGATGCCTTTTGTACCAAATAAACAGAGAGTTAGATGCTTCAGTCCTTGGTACTGGGCTTTCCTTTGAAGTCAAGAGGGAATGAGTTTTCTAAGGAGTTTATGCTACAGATAGCTGGGGTATAAGGAGGCAGCAGAGTGTGTGAAGGAGCCTTTGAATAAAGGCTGGGTGTTGGGGAGAGACGAGAAGGGAGACTGGAGCAGCAGTGTGGGGGAACTGAATGGGCCGCATCCACAAATAACAATTCTCATCACTATTGATGTTGGGGTTGGCACAGCCTAGGTGTTCAGTGTGCACAGGAACTATGCCCTGATGCTAGGCGGGCAACATAAGCTGCATTCACCACAAATCCCTGAGTTTGCTGTTGACAGGCTCTATCCCACTCCCATTGAAGTTGGTGCATGTCTCGCTGCTGACTTCAATGGCAGCAGGGCCTGGCCCTCTTTCTCCAAACCCAGTTGCATCACATGCAAAACTTGATTCCCTTTTGGTCAGCACTGATTCACAATGCAGACCATTGAATGTAAGGTTTCCTGCAAGGGACTGATTGAAAGAGACTTAGTTCAACTTGGCTCCCATCTATCCAAAGTCTTTCCTGATCGCACTCCACACTATAATGAAAGATCTTTGGCCCCCTTCCCTATCATCATCTTTCTAGACATGTGGCCTTTGGGCATCTTCTGAAGTAGCTTGTAAGGGGTGGAACAAAGAATCCATTTCAGGTGGGCCCAGAAATGCAGGGTGGGTTTGATCACAGGCTATCAGTGACAGAGAGCATTTGCTAATGAGCTCTGCACTAGTGTCTCACACTAAGAAGGACCCCTAAGCAGATTGGAATAAGGTGGTGGATGCTAAATAGTATTGCTTTGCCCACCTGGAATGGATGCTGGGTACTGTATTTCAACTGCATGTAAGCACCCAGCAGAAATGGACTGTGGATACTTCATGCAGAAGAAGATCCTGAACTAGATTTGCTTGACCACCTGAAGCATGTCCATTCTCCCTTTTCCCAGGTGTGGAACGGTAGAAGTCAGAACAGTGGATATGCACAGATCCTCCACAGCTCCCCGGACTTCTGCAGGCTCACTCAGACTGGAAATGCAACAGTTGCAAGAGGCAGCTAGAGAGATCAATAACAAAGTGTGTGCTGGGGATTGGGGAACATTATAAATGTGCCATCTGCTTATCCTCGGGCCAGTCTCGCCATGCAAACTCCAGTATGGTTTTATTGCACTAATGCAATTGTTCTGAAATTGCTCTTTTGTGCTTTGGTGCCTTTTGGCCACAAGTGGGGATAGAAAGAGGCAGGCCAGTAGGCTTAGGGCAAAGGGTGGGGAGTGAGTGAATCTGAGACTAGCCATCAGCTAGAAACCCCTTGGAGATACTCTGCTCAAAAGGGCCATGCTTCTGGAATGAGACTAAAGGTGTTTTCAGGTTCTGGGCGTGGTGGGGACAAGGATGTGGTTCTTTGTCTGTTAGCCAGCCCCACAGGGCCTCAGAGTGCTGTTGCAGCAGGGGGCACTTCACATCACCCTGCAGTGCCCCTTCTGGCCAGTGCAGGAGTCTAGGAGGTGGGTAGCACCTCACCTTCCTGTGCAAAAGAGAGGAGACCTGCAAGGTGCAAACTTCCAAGTAGTGTTTGGAGCTCATATAAAGAGGGGCACAAGCAAAGCAAGTGGCTATTAAAGGCCTGGCTCTTATGGGGCCCTTTTCTCTCATGCAAGTTCTGCAACACACAGGCCAGCTCTGTCTCCCTTTCTAGCAGTAGAATCAGCTGGGGAGGCAAGAACCCACAGCCAGATTCCTTTTCTTCCTCTGCTCCAAAAGTGGGACCAGACAGGGAGGCAGCTCAGACCCTGCATCTCCCCCTTTCAGCAGCTTGGAGCCCAACAGGGTCCTTTGACATAAGTCCCTTTTCCCACATCTAAGTACACTGTAATGCACTTTGCCTATTCCAATTTCAGCTGGAAAACCTACCTCATCCAGCTTTTATTTTCTGAATGAGATCAGATGCAGAACACCACATGCACTGAGCATAGCTTTCCCTGTATGGAGCTGTCTAACAATCAGACTCTGGGAATAAGCCACAGTAAAATCCCAGGTGCACAGAGAGATCTGGGGAATCCCAGTCAAAGCTCTTACTCTCTGTCAGAGGACAACTGTAACTTACATTTGGACACCAAGGTGAATCAAACATAAACACTAGATCAACCTGCTGCACACATTTGGAGCCGATCTGATCCCTCCCACTTTGTGGCAGTCCCAGCCAGCACTAGATCCATATCTGATGGTAAACTGCATTTTGACAGAAAAGAAGAAAGCTCTACCAAGCTGGAGATCTTGGGAAGCTCACAGGGAGACCCAGGTTGAAGATGGACTACTTGTTATTAATTAACCAATTAGCCCATGTTGTTCACCTTCAGACAGATTTTGGTAAATCCTGGCCTGGTGTTTTCTGTCCTTGTCTAATAAATAGACTCTCCTGCTGCCCCTCGCCTGGAAGAGGAAATTGATAGTTTTCAATAGAGATGAGTCCCAACTAAGCCCCGGGATCCAAATAAATCTGAACTTTGAAGGGGGTACAACTCAGATGCTGAACATGGTTCTGAATTTCACAACTGACACCAAGAACGGCCCAACCAAAGTCCTGGTACTGAACAGCCTTCGATCTGATGTTTTGTGACTCGGTCCAGACTCTGGTTTCCATATTTTACAGAATGTATTGCTAAAAAATTGACAAATTGCAAAATATTTCTAAAATATTACAAAATAGGCCAGATTTCCTGATCCATAACACCCATGATATGGTACAATGTGCTCTCAGAGTGGGAACTTTCACACTGGCACAGAAGAAAGAACATGTAAACAGAAATCACCATGACCTGCCAGTAATCTTCTGACAATTATTGGAGGTATCTGTGGTCACATAACAGAAGCATAATGCCCATAGACTCGTACTCCATAGGCATGTTGCCTTCACAGGGACTGGAAGATCAGGCCCTTCCCCTCACCAGGCAACTTCTCCAGCACTTTGAGGAGTTCACCATTGTGTTTTCATGACATCATGATTCCTCTCCATGGAAACGTTCAAGAAGCCATTATCAAGTCATTCCATGAACAAGTGAGAGGAAAAGATGGACTGTGAAAGAAGAAAGGCATTGACTGAATGGACATGCCCATGCCCTTTAAAGGAAAACATGAAAAGCAAAGCTGATCAGGAAGGTGGGGGGTGGGGATATGTTTGTTTTTTCCCCATGAAAAGTTACACTGATTTTTCATCAAATAAACCTTTTCTAAATATTTTGGGTTCTTATTAAAATAATATAAAAACATTTTTCCATGAAAAGGGGCATTTTACATAAAAATTTTAATTTTGTGGAAGAAGTCATTTTCCATTAAAAAAATTCTTATGACAGAAAATGTTTGACTAACTCTGGTAAAAAGTGAATGGTGCTAGCGAAGAAAGAAGTATGGTGTGTCTTGTTATCGAAGTCCCTCCAATATACATGTCTCTGTGTACATTACTCTTTATCTGACAGCAGAAATTGGAATTATAAATCACACTAATTATTGTCACATAAACAAATATATGTTTGCAATACATTATATAATTTATGGAACAGAGATGTGGACTGATCATATATACACACACACACAGCCACACACGTCTAGTGGAACTCTCACAGGGAAGACCTGGTGTTTTTCACAGATCACTCTGTATAGCATTGCTATCCTTGGAATTGCACATTCTGAAGCATTAAAACAATTCATGCCTCTCCTACTTCACTGAAAGTTGAATTTCACTATAAGTGAGTTACAGTGTGTGTGTGTGTGTGTGTGTATCATATGAAAGCCACAGCTTATATAAATATGCTTCCCAGCTTCCAATGGGACAAGCAAACTCCCACAACATGGTTCTGGACTTGGCTGAAATGGAGGACCCCCACCAATGGTACAACGCAGCAGGGAGCAAACTTCCATCTAGGAATAGAACTCTTGACTTCTCCTGTCTTCTATACCTACCCTTCCCATTCACCAGCCCACTCAGTACAGAGCCCTGTTAGGAGAGCCTGTAAAATTCCCCAGATTACCTATAAACCAAGATCTAGGATTAGCACAACTGACTTGAGATATTCCTTTGGAGTTTGTAAATGTACCAGGAAGCCAAACCTTGCATATGGCACCAGTCACAGCAATATCATGAATATTATTATAATAGTCCTAGCCATCGTAACATTATACTTATATATACAAAAATATATCAAAGTAATTCCAAAGGAAGAGGAGTCATCGGTGGATAGGTGTGTGCGACGTCTGTGCCCTAAACATTGGAGTGCCTTGGAGGAAGATTTGGGACAGTTGAGGGATTTGTTGCATGTATTTCTCCATCTCTTGCATGTCCTGTAGCCCTCCCGAACCTTTACTCCAATGGAACAGGAAGATTATTATGCCTTTTTCTCTTCAGACAGACACACACATGCCTCTGAGGATGGATGTGATGGTTGGATATAGCACTGAAGGGTCAACCTGGCTTTCATTCCACAGGCCAAGTTTCTGAAGTTGTTGAGGTTGTAACTGAGAGTTTGGCACCATGTTTTTACAGCAGAGATGAGTGAGCCGGAAATTTCAGATTACAATCTGGATCTGAACTTCCTCAAGGACCAGGAACATTCAGATACAGGGATTTGGTTTGGCTTATTATAGGTGTTGACCATGAACCATCACCCATACCCAAACCTCCCCATAGTCTGAAGATTTCCAGACCTGTGGATTTGGTTCAGACCCATCTCTAGTTTGCAGAAGGTGTCTCCTGTCTCAGAACACCTGTGTCAATGTCAGGTTTGCCTATAGGATGCATACCTATGCAGCCAATCCGTTTTTGTGTAGCTTTCTCTATAATATGTGGAGATGAGTGAGGATGCTGAGGCGCTTTGGCTGAGGAGGGAAGGCTGGCTTCATGCATTACCCATCCTGTTTTGCTTTCTAACACACAGATCTCCCTTTCCCCACCAGCCCAAAGCTGGAGCCTCAGCTAAGCACCATTTTCAGGCCCAAGCAAGGACATGATCATTTTTACAGCATCAGCACAAGGAGAGAAGTCAGGGTTCTTAATTGTTTTTAAGGTTCAGCTTTCCTTTTCTTTTATTAAAGTGAATTCAGTGCTGGTGAAAGGTACCAGATTGACAGCCCCAGAGACTGAAGGACTCTGTTGATCTACCGGGCAGGGCAGAAGGGCAAGCCTCCTACACACTGCCCTACTCATATACCTCTCTCTGACATCCAGAGTTAAGAAGGAAGGCCAGGCTCCATGGCCCACCCAGTTCTTGGCCTCTACACTGAGCCTGCCAACAGGAGTATCACTTGTGGTAGAGGTTTACCACCAATGGACAGACTGAAACCACCAACTCACCACTAAACAGGTGGTGTTACCTGTCAGTCACCACCAACCTGAGCTAGAATCACAGTGACACTTTACAAATTGTAAGGCTCTGCATGCAGACCTTTACCACTCCCACAGGGTATCCAGTCCCCCTGACCCTCAGCCTAGGATTTAACCTGCTTCATGCTCTTAGCCAAATCTACTTTGAAATACCAATTACTACAGTGAATTGCCCTTGCTGAAGACCCACTGATGTACCCAAGTGAGAGTGGGACTCCTTTCTGTCCACATCACCCTTTCACACCCTTTCCATGCCAGCGTGATCCTTAATCTATCCATGTCCTATTTCCACTGACCAGTGAGCTCCTAAAAACTGGATATTTGGGCTCACTTATTTTCCTTTTTACCTTGAAATTATTGAGAGCTTTCTCTCTTGTTCTGCTAAGGGGAGGGGACTAAGGTGTTGCCATTGGTTGGTACATTGCAGTGGCCCATCTCCCTTTGCAGAGACTGGCCTATAGCACAACAGCATAGGAAACTGAGGGAAAGCCTGTGGGAGGTGCCACTTAGGAAAGCTGTAGAGAGAAAATGGGTTCTGCGGTCTGGTCCCCAGAGGCTTCTAGTGCCTGGACATGTCACCCTTTTGAAACCCACCACAGAAAAACAGCTCCTAAGGCATTTTGAGGTCACAGAGTCCTGAGCCAGGTCCCATGTTGAAAGCCCCCTGTTGATCACAAGTGCACTGTCAGCCTCTGATTCCCTCTGTCCTGGTCCTTTGCCAAAATGTGCAAAACCTGTCACGCTGGGCTTGGGCACAGAAGCACGATTCCTTTGTCTCAAGAACATGCTTCACACTCTCTTTGTGGGGCTTGTTGGCTGGCGGATTGTTCATCTGTTTGCTTTGTGCCCAAAGGGGGTGTGCAGCAGAGGGAGGTGAAGGAGAAGAAGAATAGCCAACTCTGCTCCGCAGGAATGTCATACCGGCTTATCCAGAGTCTTAGGGAAAGGCGTGCCACTGGAGGAGGAGATCTTCCTGCAGACTGTGTTGGTGTGGTTCTGGCAGCGGCAGCCAGGACGTTTCAGACTGTCATAGCCCCGCTGGCAAAGTTTGAGGCACCCCAGCGTAGGGAAGTAGCAGCAGAGGCAGGGCATGAGGAGAGAGAGGAAGCTCATAGCAGCCCAGCGGGCGCAGCAGGACCCCGAGCTGCAGGAGCAGGGGTCATCGGCACAGGTGTCCTCATCGTCAGTGGAGCAGTGGTAGAAGAGACCCTTGACGCAGCACAGGCAAGTCCCATAGTCGAGGAGACTCTCTGGAGAGCAGAGGCAGCGCTGGTTGCAGATCCAGCAGGAGGGCAAGCTGCGGGTGGCTGTGCAGCGGGCGCACTTACAACGCCCACACTCCTCGCAGATGAAGAGGTGTCCAGAGTGCAGAGTGGCGTTCTCCACCACACCTTTCAGCGGTTCCTCGGGCTTCAGGTCACCCGCTCTGGGCTGTGTCCGGATGAGGGAGTGCCCAGAATGTGAGGGCGTGACCCCGCTCAGCAGCCGCTGGTCCGAGGCAGTGGTGCTGTGAGACACAGAGCTCGCAGTGCTGGAATGACTCAGGTGCTGCTGCAAGGCCGACATCTGGTGGTGTTGGCTGTGGCTGCGGTGCAGGTCCTGGAAGGTGGAAGACACCAGGCAGTCCTGAGACCACTCTTGCTTGTGGGCCTGCTGTGAGAGGGATGGGTTGGACCGAGCTTGCTTGAAGGAGACGGCAGGTCTCTCCACGTAGTCATTGCTGGCACGGATGGAGCGTATCTGGTCAATGGAGAGGACTTGTTGGAAGTCCTCAGCAGGCAGATCCATTGTCTTGTCACTGTTGAGTTCAGCCACTCTGGATGAGAGCAACAAGGGCTTGCAGCATCAGGGCACATCGGAAAATCCTAGGGAAGTGGGACAGAGCAGGAGAGAGAAAAGACACCTGAATTACAACCGTAACTCCAGCATTCAAACAAACCGGGAAGCAAAGGGTGATGGGAAAGCCATGGACAAACTATCACAGGAGCATAAACACCAGGGAGGGAGAGGAATTATTCCACTGGGCATAAGTGGGAGGACTGAAGTGAGTATGAGGACAGGGAGACTTAGTCGGCTATTAAGAAACATTTCTCAGTGGTGAGGTCTATTGCTCTATCACCAGTCACTCAAGCAAAGAGTAATATTTTGATCTTTGCTAGCACTTCCCAGCTTCAGATCTCAAAGCACTTTGCAAATACTGAGGAGTTAAGTCCCACACCTCCAATGTAGGGAAGTATTGTCCTTGTTTTAGAGAGGTGGCAACTGAAGCCCAGAGATGTGAAGTGACTTCTCCAAAGCCACATAGAGAGCCTGGGACAGAACTGGGAAGAGAATGATGATCTGTCCTGGTGTTTCCACCCCACCCCACCCCACCCTTCCCTCGCTTGCACAAAATGCTGAACATATACTTTATGGATCAATCCCTGCACTGGATGGGGATGAACAAGATGAGCCAACATCTCAATCTCTGATGTCTTTGATTCAAACTTAGTTTCCCAGTGTTTTTTGTTGGGGTCTCCAGAGCATTTCCATTCATATCCCATGACACGTAAAGAACATGCTTACTTCTTTCATGAGCACTCAGAAAAAAGCATTTTTTTTTTCCAATAGTGACAAAATGTTTGTGCTAACCAGATTTGCTCTAGGCAATTGGGGTTTGTCAGAGGATATGCTACCTGCATAGAGGCTGTCAGGATTTTGTTTTCAGAAAGCAGTACTTCCTAATTCTCACTGCAGCACTGGAAACTCATTCTGGCTTTGTGCCAGGTAGTCACAGGGATGGGAATGGTCTCCAACCATGCTTTTTAGGGGAGCCTCAAGGTGAGACCAATATTCAGGGGAAGATCCATGGATGGAAGGTATTTGCCGTCTGACTCAGATTCAGGGATTAATGCTCTCTCATGATAACAGCATTTCTGGACCTGGGTATGGCCTGTAGGAGGAACAATAACCTAAGGTGACCAGATGTCCCGATTTTATAGGGACAGTCCTGATATTTGGGGCTTTGTCTTATATAGGTGCCTATTACCCCCCACTCCCTGTCCCAACTTTTCACCCTTGCTATCTGGTCACCTGACAATAACCTGAGCAAGACACCTGTGACCATAGAATATGGGCAGTCCTTGGGGGAGGAGGAAGAAAAATGTGATCAGGATTTGTGTGCCTATGGATTCTAGTTACAGCCTCATGGAGCTAGATAGTTCTTATAGTGCTTCTGTGTGCAAATTGGGGTACAGGAAGTGTCCCAACAACACCTAAGGAGGGAAAGTTAATTATTTCATGTTGTGCACTGAAAACAACCCCAGCCTGGGTTGCAAATCATTTTAAGTCATGATCTTTTACTGTACCTGTTGGTGGTACCTATCAACAGTATGTATTTTCGACTGACAGCTAGGTTGCTATGCAGTATTTTCTGGCTTTCTTAGGACAATCTGTCCTCATCTTGCAAGTTCTACAGGCAACCATATGCTGCATGGATGTTTTCACAGCCCACAGTTCTGCAGAAGGAAGCTATTTAAATACTGACCCTCTTCACTAGCTTTAGACATATTCAGCAAACCAGTCTGATGATGGCAGAGAAGAAGACTTGCCTATAGGCCAGGAACTATGGGTAAAATACTACCCATGCAATACACAAAGTGGAGAGAAGATTGACTTTCATTAGCTAGGCTGACCTTGAAAGAACAGACAAGAGCAAAGGCAACTTACTTTGATTGTTAAAGTGAGATCTGTCCTGTCCTTAGTCTCCATAAGGAAAGAAAAGGCAACCAATCTGATTCCATTGTATTGTATTGTGCTGCTAAGATCTCCAGTCTGCTTTATGGGAGGAAGGGGTTAGGATCAACTGCTTAAAGAGACTTCAAAGATGCGCCAGAACTGCCTTTGCATAACAGTGGATTTTCAGCATTTCTTAATAAGAGTTGGACAAGTGGTTTCAGTATTTTTATAATGCCTTCTCTCTGGCCACCATCCCACCAGTGGGGGCTGTTCTGGCTAATGATCCAGACCAGGTAGCACTGACAGTAAATGTGGGGTTTTCTCAGACAGGTGGTCCCTAGTCAGATGGACAGCCAGGAATAAGACCAGAAGAAATTAATTTAAGAGGGAGGGGTGAAGTGCGGGGAAGGGCAATAAGATCCAGCAAATGCCAGGATGAATACAGATGGCCATGAAATGTACCAGACTAATGAGATGTGCTCACAATGTCCACTCTGTAATGGACAGTCTGAATGAGCTTCTCCCCAGAAGTGTACATTATTGACTGAATGGGTTCGGAAGGGTACAGAATCATTAGGTGTAAATGGCAGTCTGAGCTAGTGAGGTACAAGGATGCTGAGCCATTGTGATGGCTAATTCAAGGGAGTTTCTGTGTGACTCCCAACCCAGTGGGTGGGCAAAAACAGCTGGCCCTAAGGAACCCAAGGTAGTCCTGGATGTCTAGAGAAAGCGGGGTAGGGAAGGCACATGGGCTCATAGGACTTCCATGCTGCACCGCTAATGTGTAGGCTGGACAGCTAGAGTCCTTGAGACCTCGGATTATGAATAACTAGTTGAACTGCTAATACAGTATGTAGGACCACACAGAGTGAACTTGGAGAATGAATTTGGAGAGCACAGGAGCCTGGAGGAAAGGCTGAATGAGAGGAGACTGAACTTAGGAAGGAAGAATCCCAGGTACTGCTACAGGCTGGGGACCAACTGACTAAGCGATAGTTCTGCAGAAAAGGACCCGGGGATTACAGTGAATGAGAAGCTGCATATGAGTCATCAGTGTGCTCTTGTTGCAAAGAAAGCTAATGGCATATTGGGCTGCATTAGTAGGAGCACTGCCAGCAGATTGAGGGTAGTGATTATTCCCCTCTATTCGGCACTGGTGAGGCCACACCTGGAGTACTGCATCCAGTTTTGGGGCCCCCACTACAGAAAGGATGTGGACAAATTGGAGAGTCCAGCCGAGGGCAACAAAAATGATTGGGGGGCTGGGGCACATGACTTATGTGGAGAGGCTGAGGGAACTGGGCTTATTTAGTCTGCAGAAGAGAAGAGTGAGGGGGGATTTGATAGCAGCCTTCAACTACCTGAAGGGGGATTCCAAAGAGGATGGAGCTAGGTTGTTCTCAGTGGTGGCAGATGACAGAACAAGGAGCAGTGGTCTCAAGTCACAGTGTGGGAAGTCTAAGTTGGATATTAGGAAACACCATTTCACTAGGAGGGTGGTGAAGCACTGGAATAGGTTACCTAGGGAGGTGGTGGAATCTCCTTCCTTAGAGGTTTTTAAAGCCCAGCTTGACAAAGCCCTGGCTGGAATGATTTTGCTGAGGTTGGTCCTGCTTTGAACAGAGGGTTGAGCTAGATGACCTCCTGAGGTCTTTTCCAACCCTAATCTTCTATGACCTTCTATGATTCTATGACTTTGTCCAGAGCATGTGAGCAGTACTGATGCTAACTCCATGGCTGTGCCTCAGTATAGGGCCTGGCCCAGTGGATCACACTCAGGATCTAGAGAGGCACCAGAGGGTAGGATCTGGGTCCCATAGGACACTAGATCCCATGCAGGTAGCATGAGCTAGCTGGAGAGAAACAGGACCCAGAAAGCACAGGGTTTGGAACCAAGACCCAACAGGTAGGATATGAGGGCTAAGAGGACAGTAGAACCCAGCAGTTTTGAGGGAAGTATGACTGAGTGCTAGAACACAGAACTTGAAAGTTACTATAACCCAAAGAAAAGGAAATGGAAACTGGAGAGCACTGGGACCAGCAGGACTAAGATAAAGGACTCGAAAGGCAATGGGACCTGCAAGGCTTGGACACTGGGACCCGATGGGCACTAGAATCTTGTGGACAGGAAGTTGTACTCAGATTATAGGATTCAGGAACCGGCGAGATAGAGGATCCAGCAGGTTTCAGGACCTGCTGGGCATGGGGATCTGTCAGATAGGATTCAGGATACTCAGACACATCGGAGAGGATTCCAGATCACTGGGCAGGAGCCTCAGCAGAGAAGATTTCTGACCCAATATGGGGTAGGACCCACTGACTAAAGTACACTTCAAGACCTGCTTGGTCACTGGGACTCTGGAGTTGACTCTGGACCTGTTAGAATCTAGCATTCAGTAGCTATAATGCCAAACCTGGTGGGTACCAGGGCCAAGAGGATGTGATTCAAGGCTTGGTGGAGGCTGGGCTCAGAAGATACGATTCTGGACAGGATGGGCACTAGGACCCAGCAAGGCTCCCGATGTCCAACAGGATAAAAACGGATTGAATGACAATAAATTGTTTGCCATTCCGGATGTGATGAATCCAATCCAGCCAGCAGGATGGACCGAAATAGATACTGCAGGCGAAGGTAAAGGAAAAAAGTCAGGGATGAATAGGCAGGGAACTGGCAGCTGCTGAGAGAAAAAACTACTACAGCCTGTTTCAGATCAAGAGAACAGCCCATTCAGCAGGGAGTAGCAGCAGCAACAGGAGCTAGGAAACTGACCAGGGGTGGGGTGGGTTCAAGATTCACACAGGAGCATTTCTGTCTATTGATGTATCTACCTAGCCATGCCCATGCCACCACAGATCAGTGTGTCGAGAGATTCACAGGCCAGATCCTCTGCTAGGGTGAATCGGCAGAGCTCAGCTGAATTCATTGGAGCTGCACTGATTCACACCAGTTGAGGAGGTGGCCCCAATACTGTGTATTTAGATGCCACTGGGGCTTGCTTTCCTCTGGATCCAAGGGTACTGGAACAATTTGTATAGTGGGGGTGCTGAGAGCCATTGAACCCTATATATGATGGAAACCACATCAGGCCTCCTAATTCCAGCACCAGTCTGGTCCTATAAGACTATCCATGATAGTGTTACTGGGCCATGTCCTGCAAAGGGCTGGGGACGTGTGACTCCCAGCAGGTTCAGAGGCAGCTGCAGGAGTTCAGCCCAGCTGGGGATTTGGCCCATGGTTGAAGTTGCAAACCCACTGCCATAACAATTTCCTCATAGCTGTGGGGAGGGGTCATTGTCAGATGAACTTTTATAGTCTGGGTCTCAACCCAAAGGTGAATTATACTGGAAAATGTGAGCAAAATCCATGCACTTATTTATGAGCTCTAGATAGCTATCTTTGTCTGTGTGTCTATCTATCCCCATACACACCCCTTTATCTCTCTGTATGTCTGTCTATCCCTGTACATATTCTTTTGTCTGTCTATCCCCATACCCATTCTTTTATGTGTGTGTGTGCATGTATATCTAGCTCTGTCTGTCCATCCCAATATACGATAGATAGATAGATAGATCGATCGATCTATCTATCTATCTATCTAGCCTCATACATCTCTCTCTCTCTCTCTCTCTCTGGAGTTTGTATAGAATCATTCACCAGAGTGTCTAAGCTTTTGAGAGCATGAAAAAAAAAAAATCACACTTTTTCTTCTCCAACCCCCTTTTGGACTCCAGAACACCTGGGTCTCCTCTGGTACACACACCCTGCAACTCCAGCTGAGGTGATACCCATTGCCTGCCTTCTAATTCAGCCTTTCCCTGGCAGAGGAAGAGGGGAGGCAGAACGGGGGGCACTGCCATGATTTTGAAGGACAGCACTCCCACTCCCACCTTCTTGTCCAGGAGGCCTACAGCCCACTGAAGCCTGCCTGCTGCTGTCACATTCACCTTGATTTTTTCTGTACCAAAGGAGCCTGGTATCTCCTCCGGGCCTTGACATACCCACTTTCCCCAAACCTGGTGCCCAGTGCAGTTCCCATGGCAGCCTGGAAGTTTCACTGTTGACTTAAGCAAGTCTAGTCCTATTTCCACATACACCCATAATAACCCCATTAAAAACCTGAGTGCGCACAGCCATTCATGCCTCTGTTCTGAGTCTGCTTTCCCTCCTGCCTACAGTATTGTGTGTATTTCATATCATTAGCCCCTTAGTGGAGAACCCAGACCAACCACCTGGCTAACAGGCAGGGGCCAGCTGCTATTCTGTCGCGCAGGTACTCTAATGAGACACTTCCAGCCAGGAGACCCTTTGCCTCAGGTTTCCCTCCCCCAACCCCGACGCCGCTATCTCCCAGGCTGATGATTGCTGCCTGACAAGCCCCGGAAGCAGGGCAGTTTTATGGCCCCGGGCTACCCCAAACCCTGTAAAGTCTGTGCGATAAGGGGCCATAGGGCGAGATTGTAAAGGCAAATGATTCACAGGCTCTTTCAGCCGCAGGAAACATGTCGAGCAGCCAAGAACGAGTTTCACAGGGCCGGGCGGGCGGGGAGATCGCCTCTACCCCGGATTGTGAGCCAGGCGGTGCCGGGCTCCTTTCTCTCCTTCACCATCCCATGCCTCCTGCAAAGGCTCCCTCCCTGTGTTCCTGGGGAGGGACCGCGGGCCTTCCCCGTGATCGGTGCTATGCGGTTCAGCTCCCGCACCCACCCCAAAGCGGGGACCCTGGTGGGAGTGCACCTTCTCCAGCCAGCGCCTCCGCCCAGCCTCACTCCCAGAGCGGGGCTTGCTTGGGAACCGGGCGAGGTTCCAGGACCTGTTGGGCACTGGGTTACCTGCTCCCGGGGTCTCGGACACAGCGGCCAGGCTAACACACGTCTCAAGCCGTAGTGCCGGGGAGCTGCTGCGCTGGGTGTGCGAGGCGAGCCGGGAGCTCGCAGCCCGCGAGTCGCCACAGCCCCTGCAGGGCGGCGCTAGCGGTGCCACGCAGCGCCCCGGCACCCGCTGGCTCCGCAGGCTTTGCGCGGCTCAGCTCTCCCGTGCGCGCCCCTGAGCCAGCGGCGCATCCCCGCAGGGCTGCGAGGAGCCGGAAAGGGAGCGCCCCGAGATCGCTCGCGAGCTTTGGGGTTCTGTGCCCCCCAGCTCGGTGCACAACAGCCTGCTCCGATCAGGGAGACAGCCGGGGGTCTCCGCGGGCATCCCGTGTGGCAATGGGCAAGGCGCGCTTACCTTGAGGCCAGTGCAGGTCCATGCTGCTAACGGCACCTTCCTAGCTGGGGCCAGAGCCCCGCACGCTCCTGGGCCGCCTCTCGCTGGAGAAAGTCTGAATGAAAACTCCTGCTCGGTCCTCAGAGCCAGGGCAAGACCCGCTCCTGCCGCCTCTCCCTGGGCTGACCCGAGCTCGGGGTCTATGTATGCGCGGCTAAGGGCTAGCGAGATCCCGCTCTACAGCGAGCAGCCTGGACGCCCAGGTTCCCTGCCCAAACCCGGCCCGTCCTCCCTCTGCAGCCTGCTGGGCGGTGCGGGGAGCCAGCGTGAGCTGGGCAAGGCGAGGTGCTGCGGGGGCTAGTCAGGTAGGTGCTGGTTTGTGTGTGTATGGGGGGTGGCTCTGGGCGGGGGGGGCATGGGTTGCTGGCTGGCGATTTGTGAATGCAGCTCTCCGCCGCGCTCGTCTTGTGAATGGGTGAGAGGGGAGGGGTTTGCTGCTCCTTGGTACAAGCTCGGTCGCTCCGAACCCCCGTTCGCTCCCTCTGTCGTTCGCCTTCCCGGAGCTGGAGCTCTTAATGCCTTGGCTAAGTGGCGTCATCCAGCTGAAATTGAATCGGCCCATTAGAACTCCCCATAGGGCTCAGTGTATCCGCTCCCTGGATAATGACTGAAACAGAATTAAAAAAGAGAGAGAGGAAAAAACCTAACCGTATTAAGGAGGCTCCATTTCAATATTTCCGTCTGGAGAGAGCTGCCTCTCCCCCACACCCCCTTCCCCAAAACTGCCCCTGGCAGTGGTTCTGGCCCCGGCTCACCCCCCAACCCCCTACTTAACCCCTGAGTGGCTGAGCTCTGCTGGCTACCCTGATGGTCTGACCACCCTCTTTTCTCCATTTTCCCCCTTCAGCTCTTCTCTTTCTCCATCTTCCCAGCTTGCCAGAAATGGGGAGTCTGATCACCCAGAACTCATAGACTCTGAGCTCAGAAGGGACCATCCTGATCATCTAGTCTGACCTCCTGCACATCTCAGGCCATAGAACCTCACCCACCCACTCCTGAAATCGACCCAGAACCTCTGGCTCCCTTACTGCCGTCCTCATATTATGGTTTAAAGACTTCACATTACAAAGACTCCACTGTTTACACTACTTTAAACCTGCTGGTGACCTGGGCCCCAGGCTGCAGAGGAAGGCAAAAAAACCCCCAGGATCTCGGCCAATCTAACCTAGGAAAAAATTCCTTCCTGACCTCAAATATGGTGATCAGTTAGACCCTGAGCATGTGGGCAAGACCCACCAGCCAGACACCTGGGAAAGAATTCTCTGCAGTAACTCAGAGCCCTCCCCATCTGTTACTGTCTCCAACCGTTGGGGATTTTTACTACTAGCAGTGGCTGTTGGGCCACATGCCATTGTAGGCAGTCCCATCACACCATCCCCTCCATAAACTTACGAAGTTCCGTCTTGAAGCCAGTTAGGTTTTTTGCCCCCACTGCTCCCCTTGGGATTCTGTTCCAGAACTTCACTCCTCCGATGGTTAGAAACCGTCATCTAATTTCAAGTCTAAACTTGTTGATGGCTAATTTATAGCCATTTGGTCTTGTGTCCACATTGGCGCTTAACTTAGATAAATTCTCTCCCACCCAGGTGTTTATCCCTCTGGTGTATTTATAGAAAGTAATGACATCTCCCCTTAGCCTTCATTTGGTTAGGCTAAATAAGCCAAGCTCTTAGAGTCTCCTCTCATAAAGTAGATTCTCCATTCCCCCGATCATCCTGTAGCCCTTCTCTGCACCTCTTCAAGTCTGAATTAATCTTTCTTAAAAATTCATCCATTGCTCATGCCTCTGAACAGCTCAGAGGTGTCAACCCTTGCCAGACTCTAGACCTGGCCACTTAGGGCCAGGTTTTCAAACACTGGCCTCTGGTTTTGTTCCTCCACATGTGAACACTCTTTGCACCCTCAGCAATCCACAGTTCAGGGCCCGATCTCCAGCTCACTGGCAGCAGTTACTTCAGTGGAATGAATCCTGATTCAGAGCCATGGAAGTGGGAAGAGAATCAAGTGCTTGGATGCCAGCATAGGTTGGTCTGGGAAGGATGGCCTTGAGGTTAAGGCAGTGGCTGCACACTCAGAAGAGCTGGGTTCTAGAGCCTTGTGACCTGCCTCCAACCTGATGGGATCCTACTACAATGTTCAGTTGGATAAACAGTGGGACCCTCTTGGGCTCAGGTTGGGTCAGGTCAGCTCTTCTCCACGTGCCTGTGGGGGCAGCTGTACACTCTGGCAGCTGGCACCTCGCTGTGCTGCACTCCAGAGTCGGTGTGCCAGCTGAGGAGTCATTGCACAGCATATCCACCACAGCAGGGGCTGCAGATGGCAGGAGCAGTGCACACAGCTGCCTGTGCCAGCCCTGGCAGGAGGAGGAGAGAGAAGCCCAGGGGCAGGAAATGGTGATGCTGACTCAGGGTTGGGAGATTGGGTGCGCGGGGGAGAGGGGAGCTGGGCTGGAAAACCCTGCCTGGTTTGAGCCTAAAAATTAGGCCTGAGCAGATCTCTACCACGTGGTAGTCCAGCTCTGCCACTGACCTGCTGTGTGACCTTAAGTAAATCACTTAATCCTTCTCTGTTCCAGTTCCCTGTCTGTCAAATGGGGATAATAATCTCTCCTTTCTTCCACCCATGTCTATTTAGCCTGTAGGCTCTTCAGGGCTCATGTTGTGTGCACGTTCAGTGCCCAACAAAACGAGGGCTGCTTCTGTAATACAAATAAGTACTAAATTAAACCTGAAAACATGCAGCCGCAACCACAGATGCTCATCTAAGGCCAGCCTGGAAATGAGCTCCTTCTGCTCAGATGTGGGATTATCTGCTCCCCGCATTAGGTCTCATCCTGATCCCTAATAGTTAGAGGTTTGTTTAAACCCTGAAGTATGAGGTTTAATATTCCTTCCACAACTTGTTAGCCTTAACTATTATAACTGGATATTCTTGTTATCTTTAGAAATGTCCAATCCCTTTTTTAATCTTGCTGAGTTCCTGGCCTCAGCAACTTCCTGTGGCAGTGAGTTCCACAGTCTAATTGTGCATTATGGGAAAAAGGATTTCCTTTATTCAGTTTTGAATTTGCCACCTTTTAATTTCCTTAAATGTCTCCTTCTTGTGTTATGAGAAAGGGCATTTATTTCCCCTCTGTCTACCTTCTTCAGGCCATTCATGTTTTATATCCTTTATCATTTTCCCCATCATGCCAATTTATACTATCTGAGGATCTGGCCCCTAATATATATGTATATATTTATTTATGGGTTTCCCTGTGTTAATAACCCCTGAGATTAGCAACACTGTATCAACCCTGAAATCTCAGTTACTTTCCTTCACTTATCAGAGGGGTAGCCATGTTAGTCTGGATCTGTAAACACGGCAGAGAGTCCTGTGGCACCTTATAGACTAACAGATGTATTGGAGCATAAGCTTTCGTGGGTGAATATGTCCACAAAAGTTTATGCGCCAATACGTCTGTTAGTCTATAAGGTGCCACAGGACTCTTTGCCTCTTTTCCTTCACCTGTTGCCAATGGGACAATGAAACTAGACCAGTCAGTTTCACTTTCAGTTTCTCATGAGTTTCACTTTCTGGTTCTCATCTACTTCCTGTGTTTGGATTTCCAATGCTGCAGGGGGTGAATTAATTCCCCCTCCCCACAAAAATATTTTCATTGCTTTTTTTTTTTTTTAATCCACAAAAATGTTAAAGAAAACAAAATAGCTACATTTGGAGCATAAACTACTTAGTTATGAGTTTCCGTTTTAACATAACAAAGCCAAGGCAGAGTTTAGCATTATTTTCTAGACATGTTGTCCATCCACCTCCGAGTCTAACCATCTTTGATTCTGTCTTTGCAGACAGTCTAATAATTAACCACCATGAATCAGCCTGGAAGCACGGAAGAGTAGCAGGCAGTGCAGTGGGGAGGGAGAATATCCTACACTGAAGCAGAAGATGTCTGGTGTCTGCTGATGCTACAATCCAAGCTGTGGGGGTTGGTTTTCAGTGAAATGGTAGGGAGGGTTTAGGAAAACCCATGTCTCTTCTGACTGGCCAACCCAAGGTAGGGGGGTGCTGCTGCCCCCTCACTTCTATGGGCTAGTCTACGCTGGCAAGGTTAAAGCGCCGTGGCAGCGTTTTAACGTGGCTTGTGTAGTCGCGGCAGAGCACTGGGAGAGAGCTCTCCCAGCACTCTAAAAAAACCCACCTCCACGAGGAGTGCAGTTACCAGCGCTGGGAACACGGCTCCCAGCGCTGGTGCACTGTCTACAGTGGCACTTCACAGCGCTGAAACTTGCAGCACTCAGGGGGGTGTTTTTTCACACCGCTGAGCAAGAAATTTGCAGTGCTGTAAAGTGCCAGTGTAGACAAGCCCTAAGGTTCTGTGATTTTAAAGCCAGAAGGGACCATGATGGTCATCTAGTCTGTCCTCCTGTGTTATGTAAAAGTCATTTAAAACCATATGGGGCTAGAAGCTACAGCAAGGTGCTGGGATTTTGTGAGAAGATCACAAATTCAACTGGGGGCGGGGGGCAGGGGGGCTGACAGGAACACAGCAGACTCCTCCTGTCCCAATTAACAAAATCACAGAGGAGGATTAGTCAGGCAAGCCCAGGACTCCAGGCACAAGCTAAACAGAAACCATGATAGGAGGAAGGAGATGCAACCACTCATTAAAATCAAATAATTCATTTGGCATATGACACTTACTAGCCAACAGAAAATATGGAGGTACTTTCCACTGTTTTCTCCCTTTGAGCCCAGCACAGCTTCCTAAGAAAGAAAAAACTGTGCATCCTTTCGAGCCCAAACCTCATTCCTGGCTGTTCCAAACT
Source organism: Chelonia mydas (assembly GCF_015237465.2). Lineage (NCBI taxonomy): Eukaryota > Metazoa > Chordata > Testudines > Cheloniidae > Chelonia > Chelonia mydas. The sequence goes on from NC_057855.1 coordinate 56,921,659, forward strand.
GCATTCATTCTGGTAGAGTTGATGCAGTTATGCCAGTCTGAGAGCAGACTCTGGCCCTCTGCTAGAGCCAAGTTCTGAGTTCCTTACCCACTTTGCAGCACGCAATGAGATTTAGTCATTGACTGCAATGGGAGTTTGCTGTGAATAAGGAGCTGGGCTGAATAAAACCTTAGCAAAGATCTCAGGATGATTTGAGATTGAAACAGACTGACAGAGCTTGCCTGGAACTGCCTAAACTGTTGGCATCCATAGATTCTGCTGGGAAAGAGTTAAGTGGGTTCTGCTGACCCATTGAGGCAGGTGGTTCAATTTGCTACTTGGATATAAGGGAGGTGGGAGGAGCTCTCTGGGAAAAGAGGATCCAGTGTGTGGGCTAAGAGAGAGGAGCCATAGCTGCACTCAATCCTGGGGAGCAGGTTTGAGCTGAAATTTCTCTTATTGTTGCTTTGTTGATAAAGCCAACCCTGGAGGGGGGTTGTTATTCTACACAGTGTGTGGGCTATGGTTGTAGGGCAGGTGGGGAAAGGCCCTGCTCACAGAGATTTTAACAGATTTCTACATCTGCCACCGCATTTCAGTTCCTCTGTACTAATACACAAACACACAAGTAGCAGCTGAGTGTATAATGATGATGATGTGTAGGTAGCTGTAGTTGCTGTGCTTTCCTCATGCCTTGTTGTGGGTATCTGACAGCTTGCTCAAGGCTTTGCAAGAACATGAAGAATCAAACACAAAATGTCCCTCTGCTCACCTGCCTGTTTGTCCAGTTACATTTTCCGGAGGGTTCTGTTTGTGATATTGTTGGTGGTATGACACTTTGCATTTATGTAGCCCCTCCTCTGAGGGTCTCATGACACATTACAGACATGAACAAGTTTAGCCTCACAGTGCCAGCACACAGTAAGTTGACATTAGCATCCCCATCTTACAGATGGGGTAGCTGAGACACGGAGAGAGGACATGACCTGCACAAGGTCACACAGCGAGTCTGTAAAGACCCTGATAAGGAACCCAGAGCTTCGCACTCTGAGTCACCTACTTTGACCACCCAAGACTCAAACGTGCTTTCTGTCTGAATACCTGCTGGTACTGACTCTCACTGATTCTCCCTAACTGTAGTAAGGTGGTCACGAGAGGGTTAAATGGGTTACCCAGAGTATTACGGGATGGAGCCAGGCTCCACTCCTCCCTTACCTACTGTTTAATCAGACGGTGTTTTCTCCCCCACACCTACACTGTTGTGATGCAGTTAAATAAAGCAGCAACTTCCCAGGCCGCAGTCCTGTGAATAGACTTATTTCTGTTCCACTGAGTGGTTCCTTTACAAAACTAACTGTGCACTAATGCAATGGACTGTGGCAACCAAGGGATTAGGGCTCCCTGAGGCATATAGTATGTTGACAAAATGAATGGTGCCCGTAAGGGGTTCTTCTGTAGAAATGTGTCACTGCTGGGGGATTTCTGAACCACATCTTCCAGCCCATGTTTCCAGGTTGGGCACACTATAGGGCAGCACTTCTTCCACAATGTTTGCAGCAGCCAGCTCTACCCATTAGTCATCTGTGACAAACTCATTGCATCACAATGCCATGACCTTCTCTTGGTGCCCTCTTTTTATTTTGCCCATGTAGTGCTGGGGAAGGGTCCGAGACCGGCTGCCCTTGCAGACAGAAGGCCTCTGGTTATCCACAGGGCAGGTAGACTGCAACAAGGCAAACTTCCCCAGCATTGTCCTGCCCATATGCCCAACCCTGATCCGGTGAGACCACCTCTACCATGGAGAAGGGAATAGCATTTCCATATCCCACTCAGCTCTTGACCTCTCCACTCAGACTTCCAATGTTGGCGCCAAATAACATCACTTGTGATGTTTTTCTAATGGGGAAGATTGTTTCCACTAGGAAATGGACCACAACTGTACTTGATAAGAAGTCAAGGGTGGAGGGAGAGGGACAGAAGATGCAGGTGAAAGGAAGACGATGTGTTCTGTGTAGAGGACATGGCAAGATTTCCCAAGAGGTGCTTTAACCTTAGATAACAGGCTGTTTCTTAGGTGGATGGGATCTAGCAGGCCTGAAGGTTTCACAGCATAGGCCATGGGGACTGCATCTGGAGAGCATTTTCTAGCAGCAGTCTCCTGTGCCCAGTGTGCACCCCCTTCACATGACCCAATTCACCTCTGTACTTTCAAGGTATGCTTGCTGATTTCTGTGCACACGTGCTTCCCAGGTGGCCCGCCTCTCTGCTGTTTGACTCCCTCCCTGACCCACACGTGGCCTAACTCCTGACTACTGTTCCCCCCTTGACTGCCAGGGATGTGCGCTGCTCACAGCTAGCTGCCCCGTGAATCATTGGGCATGAACTTCCCAAGCATCCCTCTCTCCAACTGCCAATCCCATCAGTGAATCGAGGAGACATGCACTTCCCATGCAAATGGTCTCCCCATTGTCTGCTCTAATCCCCTACTCCTATAGCCTTGTCCTCCTACATGACCTGCCTCCCTGCTGCTGCTTCCACCCCTAACTCCTATGGACATGAACTCTCTGCATGAGCTAGCTACCCAGTTCTGGATCCCTCTTCAGTTCCCATGACATATCCTCCCCATGCAACCTGCCTCCCTGCTCCTTGTTCTGTCTCCAGCCCTAAGAGACATGGCACTTGCCCCTCTGCCTTGAGCTCCAGTCCTTATGCACATGCAATACACCTCCTGGAGTTTCTGCTACTCCCCTAAAGCCAGGGGTGGCTGATAATGTCACTCAGGCTGGCGTGGTGGCAGTTCTGAATTTCCTTGCTTTCAGCCCGCTAAGTTCCAGCCTCAATGTGACTTTAACTTCAGTGTGTGTGTGAGAGAGAGTTGGTATTAAATTGCCAATCTGGTCACATGTTGCTGGGGATTTGGCAGTAGCTTAGCAGCACCGCCCCCACATTCACTTTTTTGGCCAGTGCAACTCCTCTGCTTAACGTAAGGCAGAAGAAGTTAAGAATAGGAGAAACCGGAAAATGAAAAAGGACGAGTCATTGTGAATGTCAGGAGCTCCTCAGCTGCGGGTGTGAGAGTGTTCCAGCCCTCCCCTGCCCGCTCTATGTGACAGAGGGAGAGAGGATTTCATTAGCAGGCTATTTTCAGAGCTGACATCCTACCCAGCACTAAATATAGCTGGTCCCCTCCTCTCAAACTGGGGTTTCTTTTCTGTTAAAGTTTAATAAACCTCTCCCTTATGTATCACAGACCTTCCTTCCTTGTTCTTCTCCCTCCTGCCTAGCTTTTACTTTCATGCTTTTCTTTCCCTTGTCACTTCTTTCTTTCTGTCTTTTCGCCCTCTTTTCTACCATCCTTTCTTTCCTTCTCCTTACCCTCCCCACAGCCCCCTCTCATGGCCACCTTTGCAGGATATCACGAGCCACAGGAAGGACAGTCGCAGCCAATGAAACTGCCTGGCTGGGGGGAAGGTTGTTAGCTGGGCTGGCTGTGCAGGGGACACCCAGGATGCGCTCTAGGCCCTGCATACCTGATGATAGGTTGAAATGTGGCAAGACTGAGGTTGCCTGCCAAGTACAGGAGTGGGTACCCAAACCTTCTAGCACGGGAATTCAGCACCTTCTCGTGGCAGCCAGGCAAGCAAGCACTGAAGGACACTGCCAGTCTAGCCTCCTGCCCAAAAGACAAGGGCGAAAGGAGCCAGGAAGATGGGCTCAGGAGGCTGGGCTGAGATACCTGATTTAGAATTGTATTTGCATTCCACACACAGCTGGTTCCTATTGTCTTCAGCCGTTCTGCTCTCAGCCAAACTCGGGGGCTCACCACTGTGCCCAGAAAAGGGGATCCCCATTGAGGAACTGGGGAAGCCCTAATGCTGCACCCCCAGCAGAGAGACATGGCCCCACCTCCCAGGAGCTCACTATGGCCCCACAAGAAAGATGACACCCAGCAGAAAACGGTGGGAGTGCAATGGCACACCTTGCTAAAAGGGAGGCCCTGCGCCTCACCCCAGTAGCAAATGAGGAAGCTGCCGGTTGGGGCCGAGGATGGGGGAGACCCAACACCCCAGGAGGAATGGGAGGATACGAATGCTGTGCCCCACGGAAAACAAGGGTCAGCCCCAGGAGAAACTGGGGAAGTCCAGCACTGCATGCTGATATCAGATAATCACTTAGAAAATCCCTTGAATAAAAATCTGTGAATATTATGAATGATGTCTATTACAACAGTGCCTGAGGGCCAAATGAGACCAGGGCCCCATGTGCTCAGCCATGTGGCCCAGATCTTCAGGGACTTCAGTTGGTGTTAGGTACCTAAATCCCTTTGAGGATCTGCCCCTGTACAAACACAGGATAGCAGGTGGTCCCTGCCCCAAAAACCAGACAGATGCAAGGTGTGGAACACACCAGCCTCGTGACCAATGGGATGGCAGCAAACATCCTGTGTTCAGCCCTTGGCATTGGAGAGTGATGAATTTTGGGAGCATCCCAGTTGAGCTGAGCCAGGGTTGACTGACCTGACTACAGGGGAAGCCAGCACAAAGTTTGGAATAACACCTTTGCCCACCTCAGTGTGGGGCATTCTGCACTCACCTCTAAGGACTTTCTCCTGCGACTACAGCTAGCCTACAAACGTGTCCTTCCCTGCCTACAAGCCTTTGCCCCTTTGCCTAGCCATCTCCAGGGGCTGTGTGCAATTCCCTTCCTTCATTAATACTGTTACCTTGAAGGTATTTATAGACTGTGAGCCTGTCCCCACCTGCAGCCTTCATTTTTCTAAATGACAGAAATTTAACTCATTCCATTGTTTTTACCGCTGTGTCTGCCCCCATCCAGACTGGAGAGGTACAGTGCAGTAAGCAAAGAGGTGGCTGGCTGTTAGTAAGGAGGCTGCGGTGTAGGGGACAGTGCCCTGGGCTGGGATTAAGTAACCTAGGTTCTATTCCTAGGTTCTATTCCTAGCTCTGCTACGGGATGACCCTGGGCAAGTCACTTCACCTTCCTGTGTCTCAGTTTTTCCATCTGTGAAATGGGGATGATGCTACTGACTGGCTTTGTAAAGCGCTCTGAGATCAACTGATGACAAGCACCAAAGATGAGCTAGACTCAGACAAATGTTATATATTACCTCCACCCTCCAGAAGGAGAAACATGTGGTGACCTGGCCACAGGGCTGAGTCACAAAGAGGTGCCCTTGAGTGGCAGATGGCCAGAGGATGCTGGGAGAGACACGGCCAGAGGAGGGGGCAATGCTTGGCCAGTGTTAATCCCCAGAGCCACCAGGAGGCAGCGCCACTAGCAGTTAGTGCACCCCGTCACACCAACCTATCTGGTCTTTGTGCATCTTCTGATTTTGCTGACTCAGAAAAAGGCCTAACTCTTGCTAGTCCTGCAGAGATGAGACAGCTGGGGGCTGGGTTCTAACCTTTGTCACCCTTCTCTTATAGAAGTGCTGTGGGGTCATTACTAACTGCCCCTTAGCAGGGGAGGAAGAATGCACTTGGTGCTAAGGTGCTAGATGGGGATCCAGGGTTCAGGCCTCAGCCCTGTCACAGGTGAGCTCGGACAGGACATTTTGTCTCTCTGGGCCTTGGTCTTGCTGTCTGCGAAATGAGGCTAACGAGACTTCCCAGCCTCAGCCAGTGTTGTAAAGGTAACTGGCAGCTAGGTGAGACTGTCCAGCAGTGCAGTCCCTATTAACCAGCCACCGGCCTGCAATAGCCCAGCCAGTGCTGCACACCTAAAGCAAGCTCTACGTCTGGCCAAGTTGATGTTAAGAAGATTTTGGCTCCAACATACTTTATTAAGACCATGAATTAATAACAGAACCTGCTGTGATTCTCTCAATAGCATCACTTCTGTTCTATTCAGGTTCTTGTACTCTGCCCATCACCATGGAAACTGGGCACCAGCATGTAGGGCATACCTCTGGATCTGAGCTAGTGGGTTTACGTCAAGATGGAGGTCCATTGGTAGAGTTGTATACGGGGCAAGGACTGGAATAGCAGGGGCTGTGGTGGAAGATTGAAGTGCATTGGCAGAGCTGTACTGGCACCCACAGCTGGATTAGTCACGTGGGCTTCAGGTGAGGACCAGGTGAGGACTGAGGAGCATCCATAGAGCTGTGTGGAGGAAGTTTACTGATCTCCTCCCATTCGACTCCTTCCCCTGGCTCTAGCCAGTGCGCTCAGGGAGTTGCTTTCACAAAGCCCAGATTCATCCAAAAATAAGTAAATGGAACAAGCCAAATCCATCCTTTCCCCTTCCATGCACCCACTATCCACTACCAGTGCGGGAGCATTTCCAGCCAGAGAGTGACTCAGCTTCCTGGTGTCTCTGCTACATGTGAGTTTACATCTGCATTCAAGTGTCCAGATGCTCTCTCTCTCTCCCCAGTCCCCACCCCCATTCTGAGTGGCAGCTGCAGGTACTTACAGTGTCTCAGCGATGTGTCCATTAGGCCAGTGCAGTCCTCTTGCTCTCATTCTCCCTCTCTTCCTCTGGGTGTGTGCTGCCCTTTAAGTAAGAGGCCGTGGCTGCCTGCCAGACAGCCATTTCCTGGTAAGCTAATAGCTGCAGCAGATGAACTGAAAATGCATTTCCTGCCACCGTGCTGTAAAATTTTTATTAATGTAACAGGAGAATGCATTGCTGGCTCTAGCTGCACTGATGTTTGCAGGGCTGGGAGGCAGAAGGGTGGAAGGTGCATTAGGGTATGGATTAGCAATAGTTCAATAGCATGGGTCTTGGGTCCAGTAAAGTTCTAGGTAACACAGAGCACACACAATGCACTGCTGGAGATTCCCCCATGTGGTGTCGTTCTAGAAGCATAGACAATGCAGTCATGTTCCAGAGCTGGGGCTTCCAGTGCTATGAGACAGTAGGGGTGATATATTTGTAGTTCTGTACTGTGATATGGCAGAGGGGATGCAGTAGGGTCTGGGTACAATGGTTCCTGGATGCCTGCGTGGTGACACAGCAGAGGGGATGCAGTGAGGTCTCTGTGCTGGCAGTTCCTGGACGCTGTGTGCAGTGATCCGGCAGAGGGGATGCAGTGGGGTCTTGGTGCTGGCAGTTCCTGGGTGCCGTGTGCAGTGATCCAGCAGAGGGTATGCAGTGGGGTCTCACATCTGGGGGCTCCAAAGAGGTGGGGTTAGAGGGCTGGCTGGAATGCTGTTGTGAATGTGCAGAAGGGATGTGGTTCTGTTGGGGGTTGGTTAATTTTGTTGCATAATTAACACATGAGCTGGGTTAAAGCTGGGGTGCAGATATGGATCTGGACTGTGACTTCCCCCAGGCACTGAGGTACCATGGCGATGGGCGTGTGGAACAGCCTGAACAGAATAGCACAAATGGGGGGTGATTTTATTTCTTTTTAATATTCAGCCTTTTGCTAGTGCTAGCCAGGTTCAAAGCCCCATGGAGACATTACGCACGGCTTCCCCCAGAAGAGGCCTCTGCTGCCACTACCAGACATGAAGGCCACATAACACCCCACCCCCACCACCAAAGAGCAGAGATGGGAGAACCCACTCATGAACATATGGGAGGCATAGTCCCTTCAGACGGTGTTGTGAGGATGAGGAGATGGAAGGCTGTGGTGGTGTGATGGGACAGAGGAGAAGAAACGGTGCCTCTGATGTGCCTCAGATACCTACATCACAATGTCCTTGACTTACCTACAGCACCCTCCATTCTGCAGGCTAACCCGCATGTCACTGAAATGCAGCATTCTCTGGGGTGGGACAGAGCAGCTGAGCTAGAACACATGTTCTCCCTCTCTCTCTCATCTACTGCCTTTCTCCCTCCTTTAGCTTGACTTTAGCACAGGTTTAGTGTGTTAACAAACTCGGCAGTAGCCCTGCCAGGCAGAAGGTGAATCTCCTGTGGCCGTCTCGGTTACTCCACAGCAAGGGGGCAGAGGGAGCGATTTTCTTTATTTAAATGTTATTAATCTGGTTGCTTTGCTTATCATGGCCCATTCTACTGGGGGAAGATAGATTGGGCTGAAGCTCCTCATTGTCAGTCATGAATAATTTAGTACTGGCTGCTAGCAGGGCAGGAAAGCTTTCCAGTCTGCGGCATGCAGAAGCTGATTCAAAAATTCCAGTTTAAGCAAGAGAAAGACACAGAGAGACAATAACCACACTGAGCCCTTCGCAGCCACATGCTTTGCAAAGCCAGATCAGCAGCAGCATCCCCATTTCACAGGTGGGGGAAACTGAAGCACAGAGAGGGGACGGGACTTGCCCAGTGGCAGAGCTTGGAATAGAAACAAGGCTCCTGAATCTCTCCTGTAGGATACAAGTGACTCCTATTGAGATATCCTATGAGGCAAGAATCAGCCCCAGGTCTCCGTACTCCAGAGGCATTGAGGAGGTGAAAGAGAAACACTTAAAGGAACAAACCAGATGTATTTCAACAAGATGACACTAAACTGGGAGGAGAGCTAGATACGCTGGAGGGTAGGTATAGGATACAGAGGGCCCTAGACAAATTAGAGGATTGGGCCAAAAGAAATCTGATGAAGTTCAACAAGGACAAGTGCAGAGTCCTGCACTTAGGATGGAAGAATCCCATGCACCGCTACAGACTAGGGACCGAATGGCTAGGCAGCAGTTCTGCGGAAAAGGACCTAGGGGTTACAGTGGATGAGAAGCTGGATATGAGTCAACAGTGTGCCCTTGTTGCCAAGAAGGCCAATGGCATTTTGGGATGTATACGTAGGGGCATTGCCAGCAGACCGAGGGACGTCATCGTTCCCCTCTATTCGACATTGGTGAGGCCTCATCTGCAGTACTGTGTCCAGTTTTGGGCCCCACACTACAAGAAGGATGTGGACAAATTGGACAGAGTCCAGCGGAGGGCAACAAAAATGATTAGGGGGCTGGAACACATGACTTATGAGGAGAGGCTGAGGGAACTGGGGTTGTTTAGTCTGCAGAAGAGAAGAATGAGGGGGGATTTGATAGCTGCTTTCAACTACCTGAAAGGGGGTTCCAAAGAGGATGGATCTAGATTGTTCTCAGTGATACCAGATGACAGAACAAGAAGTAATGGTCTCAAGTTGCAGTGGGGGAGGTTTAGGTTGGATATTAGGAAAAACTTTTTCACTAGGAGGGTGGTGAAACACTGGAATGCGTTACCTAGGGAGGTGATAGAATCTCCTTCCTTAGAAGTTTTTAAGGTCAGGCTTGACAAAGCCCTGGCTAGGATGATTTAGTTGGGGATTGGTCCTGCTTTGAACAGGGGGGTGGACTAGATAACCTCCTGAGGTCCCTTCCAACCCTGATATTCTATGATTCTATGATTCGAAGATCCAAGGGTGTGGGGCAGACAAGGGGGATGCCTCAGGGGCCTTGTCCAAAGCGGCACTGGAAAGACCCTTGTTGACTGCAGTGAGCTTTGAAGTAATAAGGACAGCATTCTGCCTGCTTCTGAGTGAGGCCAGTCCAGAGCAGAGGGGAATGCTGGGAAGGGCAGGAAAAGCAGGGTAAGTCAGAGGAGAAGCTTGTGATTTGGGCAGACAGATGGGTGGATCTGGCTCATGTATGATCCCTGGCAGCACCCTCACAGCGCACTCCTGCATGGACACAGCCTCTGTGTCCCCATGCCTGCTAGGAGATGAGGAGGAGCCTGGACCGGATTCGCTTGATCGCAGCAGCCACTGATTCTCACAGGCTTCTGCGTCAGGACCATGAAAGAGTGGGAGTCCCAGAACTCAAATATGGCCATATGGACCACTCACAATTCAGGCACCCACCCTGGAGGTGGCTGCCCTTGCTGAATAAGCTCAGCTACTACCCACCAAGGTTACCCAGAGAGCCCCTCTGGTTGAGCCTTCCTGAGTGAAACAGGAGAAACAGAGAGCCTTTGAGTGCTGGCACATAACTTGCTGGTTGGGGGAAAGCTCCCCTGAGACAATTGGTGTTGGAGGTGCTGCTCTGGGGCTAGCAGGCTGGGCACTGGCTTGGGCCATAAGGGATTTAGATTTAATTCCTGGCTCAGCCATAGCCTCGCTGGCCTTGGGCAGGCCACACAATCTACCCTGGGCCTTGGTTCCCCATCTGGAATGGGAGGATGATGCTTCCCTGCCTCCCAGGGCTGTTGCGTTCAAATTCATTTGTGAGTGTGAGGTGCTCAGATACTCAGGGATGAGGGGCACGTAGGTATCTAGTCCGTCACTTGAGAGGTGGCATCACCTCAATTTGCAATCAGGCCTGCGATTAAATTGTGAATATGGAAACTGCATGGCTCCTTCCATGCCCAGAGAGCTTTACCACCATCAGCACCACTGCTCTGTGAGACTGGCCAGTATCCAGGCTGACAAGAGGGGGAACACCTGTACTGGGGACCCAAGGTCAGCCCCCACAAATATCTGTGTAAATAAAGTGAAAGGGGAGGCCAACATGAGGTACTGGGACCTCACATTTCTCTTGACAGTCCTGCCAGTGTCCTTCGCCCCTGTCTACAGATGGGGAAACTGAGCCTCAGAGCAGAGGAGGGACTTTTCCCACAGTGAGCTAGAATTTGGACTGAGTCTGTGCTCAGTCCACTAGTGCAACTCTCTCCCAACACAGTATTTGTCCTCAGACCTCAAGGGATCAGCGCTCTCCCTATTGTAATGCCCAGGCACGTTGATTTTTGTTGTTATTTAGAATTTAATTGATGTACAAGGATAAGACCAGTTTGCAGAGCATATTGTAACATCTTAACTGATTGACACAACTGATCTCTATTCCTTGGGAGAAGGGCTGTTCAAAGATCAGTGAAATAGCAGTGGTGGATGAGGAGGAGGAGGCTTAAGTTCAGTGGGCTAAAACGGGAAATAGGGACAGATCCTAAGTGATGGAGCTTCACTGAAGTCAATAGAGCTGCATTATCTGAGGATCTGGCCCATGATGTTTAATGTGCTATAATGTGATACTTAAGGCCAGATTCTGATGTTGGTTTTCCTGGCCCATCTCAGCATGCCCCATCATGGTCAATGCTTCCCCAACCACCATTGCTTGCCTAGCGCTAAACATATCCTACAACATGCAGCTATCTTAGGGCAGCCCAAGGTGTCAGGCCACCCTCTCTCCCTGCTCTTGTGGCAATGGATGTTGTGGGCAGACATGAGCCTGGACTACAAGCCCAGATCTGACCATCCTCAGTTCTTTCTGAGCAGAGTTCGTGTTGAGGTCTCTGTCCAAATCCAAACTGTGGCTGACTTCTATTATAATTTACTAGCTTTGAGTGAGTGATACTGCCTTTTAGAGACCTGGCCCCCAGGCAAAATAAAGGGTCTATTCCTGGTATTATATTCCTTTAGTCTAAGCAGCAGAAGTTTGTGTGCTTGGAGCTGGATGGCAATGTTTCTAGTGCCACTTCCCCTGCTGTGTGTGGTGTGTACAATAATTGTATGTTATGTGGAGTACATTGATCCATTACGGTCTACCTAAAACGGTTCAATCCAAAGTCTGGAACGAGTTCTGGTTCCAAATGTTGTGTCTGGGACTTCTCCGTGGGCAGATGGGTCTAACATTGCAGCAGTGCTGGGAGACATAAGGGTTGTTTTGCCACCCAGCCCCATTCTGGATCTGCATTCCAGATCCTCCTGCCTGTGCAGACTGCTCAGCCCCATTGCCTGGGGGTCGTAGTGCTTCCTGTGCTTCCTGCCAGCTGGAGACACTAGAACCGGAAGCTTAAGATGTCGTAGCCTTTGCCCACTTGGAGTCTGCTCCCATTGCCTACGCAAGGCTCACTTGGAAGAGCACACACCAGGACCTCTTGTGGGATGTAGTATTAATATTTGATAGGCCTAATGTAATCATATACAATCAATAAAGGCAGGAATCTCTCCCCTCTTGTGCTCTCTCTCTTTCTCTTTCTCTGTTCTGGCCTTTCCTTTCTTTTCCTCCCTCTCGCTCTCTCTTTCATTAATGCATTCTCCATCTTACATTATTTATTAACTTCCTTCCGTTTTTTATTTTGAAAAAATAAATTAAATACCATTGGTTTATCCATAGTCTCGGACCTTCTGTCTAAGCAATTTTATGCCAGGCAGGAACTTTGCTAATCCTCCCATCCCCCTCTTCTCTCAACTGAAACACGGAGCCTGGACAAAATGCCCCACCCCCACTGCATCCTCCCACCCACTAGGATTCCTTCTGGGAACTTGGTGCCTTAGAGACTTGTCTGTGCTGGAGATGCAGTTACCAGCGGTTCAGTGCAGTGAGTCCACGTTAGCCATGCAGGGCCAGTGTGGTTGTACTTTTGCCCTGCATTCACACTACCAATGTATTGCACCTTCTGGGTACCTGGTATAGCAATGGTTCTCAAACTTTTGTACTGGTGACCCCTTTCACATAGCAAGCCTCTGAGTGCAACCCCTCTTATAAATTTTTTATATATTTAACCACATTATAACTGCTGGAGGCAAAGTAGGGTCTGGGGTGGAGGCTGACAGCTTGCGACCCCCCCATGTAATAACCTCATGACCCTCTCAGGGATCCCAACCCCCAGTTTGAGAATCCCTGTGGTATAGCTTTCTGAAGCAGTGACCTCTGGGAAATTTTGAAAGACCTTTCAGGAATTGTGGGAGAAGAGGTCAAATTCCCATCATTCCCCAGGGGAAATCCCATCAGCCCTCTAGTGCCACTGCCATTTTGAAGGCCTTAGCTCAGAGTGGAAGCCAGGGAGGGCTCAGGTCTCACCCCATGCTAGGGTTGCCAATTTTGGGCAGATGTATTCCTGGAGATTTCATCACATGACATAAACTTAAATGAAAGATTATTTTTTGAATTCCTGGAGACTCCAGGGCAATCCTGGAGGGCTGGCAACCCTACCCCATGCTAACCAGGAAAGGTTTGGCTGCTGCAGCTTTTGGAAGGCAGTCATGGGAAAACCTGAGTGTCTCTGGATTAAGTTTAGAAGTGTGTGCAACAAGAGTGATATAGTGGTGGGAGTCTGCTATAGACCACCGGACCAGAGGGATGAGGTAGATGAGGCTTTCTTCCGGCAGCTCACGGAAGCTACTAGATCGCACACCCTGATTCTCATGGGTGACTTTAATTTTCCTGATATCTGCTGGGAGAGCAATACAGCGGTGCATAGACAATCCAGGAAGTTTTTGGAAAGCGTAGGGGACAATTTCCTGGCGCAAGTGCTAGAGGAGCCAACTAGGGGGGGCGCTTTTCTTGACCTGCTGCTCACAAACCGGGTAGAATTAGTGGGGGAAGCAAAAGTGGATGGGAATCTGGGAGGCAGTGACCATGAGTTGGTTGAGTTCAGGATCCTGACGCAGGGAAGAAAGGTAAGCAGCAGGATACGGACCCTGGACTTCAGGAAAGCAGACTTCGACTCCCTCAGGGAACGGATGGGTAGGATCCCCTGGGGGACTAACATGACGGGGAAAGGAGTCCAGGAGAGCTGGCTGTATTTCAAGGAATCCCTGTTGAGGTTACAGGGACAAACCATCCCGATGAGTCGAAAGAATAGTAAATATGGCAGGCGACCAGCTTGGCTTAACGATGAAATCCTAGCGGATCTTAAACATAAAAAAGAAGCTTACAAGAAGTGGAAGGTTGGACATATGACCAGGGAAGAGTATAAAAATATTGCTAGGGCATGTAGGAATATCATGAGGGCCAAATCGCACCTGGAGCTGCAGCTAGCAAGAGATGTCAAGAGTAACAAGAAGGGTTTCTTCAGGTATGTTGGCAACAAGAAGAAAGCCAAGGAAAGTGTGGGCCCCTTACTGAATGAGGGAGGCAACCTAGTGACAGAGGATGTGGAAAAAGCTAATGTACTCAATGCTTTTTTTGCCTCTGTCTTCACTAACAAGGTCAGCTCCCAGACTGCTGCGCTGGGCATCACAAAATGGGGAAGAGATGGCCAGCCCTCTGTGGAGATAGAGGTGGTTAGGGACTATTTAGAAAAGCTGGACGTGCACAAGTCCATGGGGCCGGACGAGTTGCATCCGAGAGTGCTGAAGGAATTGGCGGCTGTGATTGCAGAGCCATTGGCCATTATCTTTGAAAACTCGTGGCAAACGGGGGAAGTCCCAGATGACTGGAAAAAGGCTAATGTAGTGCCAATCTTTAAAAAAGGGAAGAAGGAGGATCCTGGGAACTACAGGCCAGTCAGCCTCACCTCAGTCCCTGGAAAAATCATGGAGCAGGTCCTCAAAGAATCAATCCTGAAGCACTTGCATGAGAGGAAAGTGATCAGGAACAGCCAGCATGGATTCACCAAGGGAAGGTCATGCCTGACTAATCTAATCGCCTTTTATGATGAGATTACTGGTTCTGTGGATGAAGGGAAAGCAGTGGATGTATTGTTTCTTGACTTTAGCAAAGCTTTTGACACGGTCTCCCACAGTATTCTTGTCAGCAAGTTAAGGAAGTATGGGCTGGATGAATGCACTATAAGGTGGGTAGAAAGTTGGCTAGATTGTCGGGCTCAACGGGTAGTGATCAATGGCTCCATGTCTAGTTGGCAGCCGGTGTCAAGTGGAGTGCCCCAGGGGTCGGTCCTGGGGCCGGTTTTGTTCAATATCTTCATAAATGATCTGGAGGATGGTGTGGATTGCACTCTCAGCAAATTTGCGGATGATACTAAACTGGGAGGAGTGGTAGATACGCTGGAGGGGAGGGATAGGATACAGAAGGACCTAGACAAATTGGAGGATTGGGCCAAAAGAAATCTGATGAGGTTCAATAAGGATAAATGCAGGGTCCTGCACTTAGGACGGAAGAATCCAATGCACCGCTACAGACTAGGGACCGAATGGCTAGGCAGCAGTTCTGTGGAAAAGGACCTAGGGGTGACAGTGGATGACAAGCTGGATATGAGTCAGCAGTGTGCCCTTGTTGCCAAAAAGGCCAATGGCACTTTGGGATGTATAAGTAGGGGCATAGCGAGCAGATCGAGGGACATGATCGTTCCCCTCTATTCGACATTGGTGAGGCCTCATCTGGAGTACTGTGTCCAGTTTTGGGCCCCACACTACAAGAAGGATGTGGATAAATTGGAAAACATCCAGCGGAGGGCAACAAAAATGATTAGGGGTCTAGAACACATGACTTATGAGGAGAGGCTGAGGGAGCTGGGATTGTTTAGTCTACAGAAGAGAAGAATGAGGGGGGATTTGATAGCTGCTTTCAACTACCCGAAAGGGGGTTCCAAAGGGGATGGCTCTAGACTGTTCTCAATGGTAGCAGATGACAGAACGAGGAGTAATGGTCTCAAGTTGCAGTGGGGGAGGTTTAGATTGGATATTAGGAAAAACTTTTTCACTAGGAGGGTGGTGAAACACTGGAATGCGTTACCTAGGGAGGTGGTAGAATCTCCTTCCTTAGAGGTTTTTAAGGTCAGGCTTGACAAAGCCCTGGCTGGGATGATTTAACTGGGACTTGGTCCTGCTTCGAGCAGGGGGTTGGACTAGATGACCTTCTGAGGTCCCTTCCAACCCTGATATTCTATGATTCTATGGGGCAGCTGCCTTGAGAAGGTGGAGATGCCCCAAGCACCTGCACAGAACCAGAGTTGTCAAGTTCCAGGCCAGAAGGAACCAGCAGAACATCCAGTCTTAACCTCCTGTATGTCACAGGTACCAACACCACTCACACCCACACGCTAGACTCAAATATTATAGCCCACAGAGGCTCGGCCAAGCAGCGCATGGCATTCACCGTGCATCAGTCAGGCACATACTGCCCAAGCAGATAGCCGCCTGCTGCACTTGCAGAGGATCTCCAATGGGGGAGGGGGAGCACGAATGTGGTGTCTGGACCGTGACCACCCACTTGATGGGACTAACTTGTTCTTGAGAGCTGGGGCAAGAAAAAGGGGGCTGAAGAACTTCAGGAGAAGAAAGGAGTCTTTCCTGGAACTCTAGGCTAAGTTTGCCCCAACACTGCATCACCAATCCCCGCCCCCCAAGGGCTAGGAGTGGCAATATCACTATCAGTGCTGGTATCCCATCAAGTTACCACTCAGTGGGATGCCAGGAAGGCCACAGTTGTGGCTGTTGTGGCGGAGGGCCCATCTGGCAAAGGGCCATGTGATTGATGTACCAGGAAGGATGAACAGATTTAAGCAGTCAGAATTCTTGACTTATGCAAGAGCTGCCGATGGAACCCGTGAGCCCATTCTGAGTCCTCAGTAAGCCCCGGTCTAGCCCACAAGAAGCTTACAAGAAGTGGAAGATTGGACCAATGACCAGGGAGGAGTATAAAAATATTGCTCAGGCATTCAGGAGTGAAATCAGGAAGGCCAAATCACACTTGGAGTTGCAGCTAGCAAGGGATGTTAAGAGTAACAAGAAGGGTTTTTACAGGTATGTTAGCAACAAGAAGAAGGTCAAGGAAAGTGTGGGCCCCTTACTGAATGGGAGAGGCAACCTAGTGATAGAGGATGTGGAAAAAGCTAATGTACTCAATGCTTTTTTTGCCTCTGTTTTCATGAACAAGGTCAGCTCCCAGACTACTGCACTGGGCAGCACAGGAGGAGAGGAGGTAACCAGCCCTCTTTGGAGAAAGAATCATAGAATAGCAGGGTTGGAAGGGACCTCAGGAGGTCATCTAGTCCAACCCCCTGCTCAAAGCAGGATCAATCCCCAATTTTTGCCCCAGATCCCTAAAGGGCCTCCTCAAGGGTTGAACTCACAACCCTGGGTTTAGCAGGCCAATGCCCAAACCACTGAGCTTTCCCTCCCCCCCATTTAGAAAAGCTGGACGAGCACAAGTTCATGGGGCCAGATGCACTGCATCCGAGGGTGCTAAAAGAGTTGGCGAATGTGATTGCAGAGCCATTGGCCATTATCTTTGAAAACTCACTGCAATTGGGGGGCAATTTCACCCCAAAGCTGGACAGAGCTAGATCCATTCAAGGATGCTACATCCATCTACAGCAACTGGGGATCTGCCCCATCATGCAGATGCTGAGTCTTGGAGTGCAAGTGAGTGCAGTATAGCTGTCCCACAGCACAGTGCCATCCGCAGGGTGTCAGGCATAGTACTCTCCCACTCCCCACCCAACCCCAGCCACCTAGAGCCAGAACAACAAGATGAAAGTAGAGCAGTTATGGAAGGGGCTGGGTGGCAATCACAGCCACGGCTGTTAGCAAGAGCTGAGCTCTCTGGGAGAGGCATGCACAGAGAGGAAATATCTTAATTCAATTGGGTTTTAACAGCACATTTAGTTCCCATAAGACCAGTTGCTGTTGCCCTGCCAATCTCACTGCTATGCTGTTTCAATTAGCAGCACTTGAGTCAGCACCCAGCTTGGAGGGGGCAGGGAGAGAGCTAAAGTTACACCGGGCAAGCAGACGGCTGAGAATTGTGCCTGCAGGAAACAAGAAGTGTAGCCCAACAGTGATAGTTATCTACAGCCTGTACCTGCCTCGCTGCTTGTTCTCTGTGATATCTCATCACCGCATATAGTTCTGTGTGTGTACATCTGCCTGTGTGCCGGAGAGGAGGGAGCTGATCTCAACACAGCTCACTGTGTCAAACACAACTGGCCTAAATTGCCATCACTTGCCTGTTCTGTCACCCCCAGTCCCCTACCAGTGTAATGTCCGTACTAAGGAGGTGTAAATGCTACCAATGGGAGTGGGGCATGCTCCACACTGGCTTTTCACCAGTGTAAAGGAGCACCCAGGGTGCCAGGCAGTGGCCCAATGATTCATTCCTGGAGTTTATGGCTCAAAGGGACTATTAAATCAATTAGTCTGACCTCCTGCATTACACAGGACAGAGAATTTCATCTGCTCACCCTTGTATTGAGCCCAGTAGCCTGTGTTTGGCTGAAGCAGATCTTCCAGAAAGGCCTCTGGTCTGGATTTAAAGACATCATTAGATGGAGACTCCCTTCTCCTCGGTGCTTCGTTCCAGTGCTTAATCGCCATGAGTGTTAAAAAATTATATCTTATGTCTACTTTGAGTTTGTCGGGCTTTAACTTCCAGCTCTTGGTTCCTGTACTGCTTCTCTCTGCTGTGAGACATGCTGAAGGTGGTGCAGTGTTTGTAAATTAAAATGGGGAGTGGGGGGGGGCGGTCTGCTTTATCTTACACCTCTTGGTAGTTGTTTCCAGCCACCCCTTTCCCCCACCTCCCAGTATGTGCCAGCCATACTCATTTGCCCACCTGCTAGACAGAACCTACACCTTGGTGCTCACTGCTTTACACTATGCTCGGCCCAATTTGGACACAATGTGTTAGTTACATCATGGCTCCTGTCACTTTAGAATTTGGCCCAGAAAGGCCCACGGGACTCCCATCTGCTTATTTCACCCTGTTGTCCTATCAAATTGAATGTGGTTTCCCCCTCCTCCCCCCCATGCATGGAACAGGCGGGCTTATTGACTCAGGTAGCATCTGCCCCCCCCCAATCAAATCAGTCCACGCACGCACCTGCAATGGTCCTGGGGAATCAAATGGGGGCTGATAGCAGCATAAAGGGGCTCTGCAGAAATGTCTGGAAAAGCCATTGGAGCCTGCTCCTTCCTCTTGCTTTTTGAAGGATCCTTAATTTTTCTACAGCAGAAAAATAATTCTAGAGGGTGTTTTTTAAAAAAACACACAACGACCCATCACCTGGTTCTTGTTTTCTTTGAAATTCTGTAGGCTGTCCCAGAAGGGTCTGCTGGGCTCTCATCCTAGCACTGGTTTTAACTCCCTCTCTGGCCCTGAGCAACTCACACAAGCCAGCGATATTAAACTGGGGGGCTGGCATCAGACACCTGCATCCATAGTTAGGGAGTGGCCTGGTGCTCAGAGGTGCAGCACGCCTGGTGGTCCCATTGCAATCAAACCAGCCCTGGCTGTAAATAATCCTCAGTTGCCTCAAGCCCTGTCTAGACCCAAAAGCTGCCTCAGTTTCCCCCCTTTGCCCCCAGCCACAGTCCTTTATCTCAGTGAGTAACCCAGAGCACGTCCTGCCTCTGTCCCTTTTCAAGTGACCCATTTATCAACTTTTTGCTCAGCCAGAGTGATGAAAATGCGGCCAGGTGCAGTTCACACGAGCAAAAGCTCAGATATCCACCGCAGCGCCCATTCAGGACTGTGGCACTAGAACCTGCAAGGCACGGTATAAAGAACATCTGCATTGCCAGGCTGGGTCAGAGCGTCTAGCCCAGTATCCTGTCCCTGAAAGTGGCCAGTACCAGATGCTGCAGAGGAAGGGGTAAAAATTCTGCAATAAGGAGATGTGGGATGAGCTGCACTCCGCATAGGTTTGATCCTGATCTCTGATAACAGCCATGCGGCATACTCCTATACTATCCAACATACAAGCCAGCGTGCCTGCCTGCTTTTAGGCCTTGGGATCACATTAGCTTTGCAGCAGCAGCCTGGAAGGAGGCAGTGAGCTCTTCTTGGTTACTGGACTTGTCAGAATAATTCACCAATGTGTTTTCATTTACTGCTTCCTGGGTACCTTCATAGAAAGCAACAAAAGATGTGTGCTACAAACAAAGGGGACTGTTCTGACAGCTGCTGAGCACCCAGCATTGATAAGTCAGCAGCAGGAATTGAACCTGGTCGGTGATCGCAGAATGGAATTCAGTAGCTGCAAGCACAAGCAGATTCAGCAACCGCTTATGGGGACCCACCCTGTGTTAAAAGGGGGGACACAGCTTGAGTTGTGTTGCATGGTGTAACTGAACCCAGAATCTGATCCAGTATGTTCACTAGCAACAGGACCCTCTAGAGCAGGAGAGGCCAGTGCTCGTCAGGAATTATAGGCCTCAAAGACATTCCTGTGAGGTGCTAGGCAGTATTTTATAACTGACAGTTTTCACAATAGTTGTCTAATAATTTAATTTCCCCTCCCCCCAAGCCCCCGTCAGGATGAATCACGTTGCTACTGCCTATTTGAGGGGGTGCATCAGGTGACCTGCAGCCGCTGTGCTCTCCAGGCCACTGATGCACCCAGCACCGGATTATCACATTTTGGGGCCCTGTGCACAATGCAAATGCCCCCCACCTTCCCTGCCCTCAGGGAGTGTGAGGCCCTGGAGTGGGGGAGGAGAGGGTCCTAGGAAGGGGAGTCAGGTCCTGCCCCTGAAGGGTGGGAGCCCTAATGGGGGTGATGACCTGTCCCTGGGTGGGGAAGGTGTTGTAGAGTGAGCCCATCCCACTCATCCCGCAGTGGCTCCTGCCTCAAGGGGGTGGGCCGGCTTCCCACTCTGGCCCATTGGCTCTCCCCACAGTGTGCAGGCAGGGCCCTTCCCCTGCCTGGTCCCCTTCCTGGCCCTGAGTTGGCAGTTTTTTGTGCGTCCACTACCCCCACCCCACCCCAAGTGGCCAGGGGTTCCCCCTGCAAGTGCACTGAGTGCACGCTGGTTAACCTGGGCCGGGGGGGCACGCCTCCTGATCATAGAATCATAGAATATTAGGGTTGGAAGAGACCTTAGGAGGTCATCTAGTCCAATCCTGTGCTCAAAGCAGGATGAACACCCACTAAATCATCCCAGCCAGGGTTTTGTCAAGCCGAGCCTTAAAAACCTCTAAGGAAGGAGATTCCACCACTTCCCTAGGTAACCCATTCCAGTGTTTCACCACCCTCCTAGTGAAATAGTGTTTCCTGATATCCAACCTAGACCTGCCCCACTGCAACTGGAGACCACTGCTTCTTGTTCTGTCATCTGCCACCACTGAGGACAGCCTAGCTCCATCCTCTTTGGAACCCCCCTTCAGGTAGTTGAAGGCTGCTATCAAATCTCCCCTCACTCTTCTCTTCTGCAGACTAAATAAGCCCAGTTCCCTCAGCCTCTCCTCGTAAGTCATGTGCCCCAGCCTCCTAATCATTTCCGTTGCCCTCTGCTGGACTCTCTCCAATTTGTCCACATCACTTCTGTAGTGGGGGGCCCAAAATTGGACGCAATACTCCAGGTGTGGCCTCACCAGTGCCAAATAGAGGGGAATAATCACTTCCCTCGATCTGCTGGCAATGCTCCTACTAATGCAGCCCAATATGTCATTGGCCTTCTTGGCAACAAGGGCACACTCCTGACTCATAACCAGCTTCTTGTCCACTGTAACCCCCAGGTGCTTTTCTGCAGAACTGCTGCTTAGCGAGTCGGTCCCCAGCCTGTAGTGGTGCATGGGATTCTTCCTTCCTAAGTGCAGGACTCTGCACTTGTCCTTGTTGAACCTCATCAGATTTCTTTTGGCCCAATCCTCAAATTTGTCTAGGTCACTCTGGACCCTATCCCTACTCTCCAGTGTATCTACCTCTCCCCCCAGCTTAGTGTCATCTGCAAACTTGCTGAGGGTGCAATTAATCCATCCAGATCATTAATAAAGGTGTTGAACAAAACCGGCCCCAGGACCGACTCCTGGGGCACTCTGCTTTATACCGGCTGCCAACAAGACATCGAGCTGTTGATCACTACCCATTGAGCCCGACAATCTAGCCAGCTTTCTATCCACCTTATAGTCCATTCATTGAATCCATACCTTTTTAACTTGCTGGCAAGAATACTGTGGGAGACCATATCAAAAACTTTGCTAAAGTTAAGATATATCACATCCACTGCTTTCCCCATATCCACAGTGCCAGTTATCTCATCATAGAAGGCAATCAGGTTGGTCAGGCATAACTTTCCCTTGGTGAATCCATGTTGACTCTTCCTGATCACCTTCCCTCTCCTCCAAGTGCTTCAAAATGGATTCCTTGAGGACCTGCTCCATGATTTTGCCAGGGACTGAAGTGAGGCTGACTGGTTTGTAGTTCCCCGAGTTCTCTTTCATCCCTTTTTTAAATATGGGCACTATATTTGCCTTTTTCCAGTCATCCTGGACCTCCCCCGATTGCCGTGAATTTTCAAAGATAATGGCCAATGGCTCTGCAATCACATCAGCCAACTCCCTCAGCACCCTTGGATGCATCAGATCTGGACCCATGGACTTGTGCACGTCCAGCTTTTCTAAATAGTCCTTAACTTGTTCTTTCACCACTGAGGGCTGCTCACCTCCTCCCCATGCTGTGTTGCCCAGTGCAGCAGTCTGGGAGCTGACCTTGTCTGTGAAGACCGAGGCAAAAAAAAGCATTGAGTACTTCAGCTTTTTCCACATCATCTGTCACTGTGTTGCCTCCCCCAGTAAGGGTCCCACACTTTCCCTGACCTTCTTCTTGTTGCTAACATACCTGTAGAAACCCTTCTTGTTACCCTTCACATCCCTTGCTAGCTGCAACTCCAGTTGTGCTTTGGCCTTCCTGATTACACCCATGCATGCTCTAGCAATATTTTTATACTCTTCCCTAGTCATCTGTCCAAGTTTCCACTTCTTGTACGCTTCCTTTTTGAGTTTAAGCTCACCAAAGATTTCACTCTTAAGCCAAGCTGATCGCCTGCCATATTTGCTATTCTTTCTGCACATCAGGATGGTTTGTTCCTGCGCCCTCAATAAGGCTTCTTTAAAATACAGCCAACTCTGATGGGCTGACATTCTGGTGCACGCAGAGAGGTGAAATCCTGCTCTGTTGAAATCAATGGCAAAACTCTCCCTGACTGCAGAGGGGCCATGATGTCACTCAGGAGCATCCCTAGAAGATTGCTATGATCTTATCTCAAAAGCAAGGACACGTGGCCCCTTGGTGAGGAGGAGGAGGGATCCCAGCCTGCAGTGAGGACTCCACAGTTAGGAGACGAGATCTTCCCCTATCCTGTGACAACTGAGAAGAATGGACCTTTGAGGGGATGTTTATCCCCTGCAGAAGGTGAAAGGATTAATATGGTCCTGAGAGGCCAATTAACCCATCTGGTTGCACCTGGAGGCTGAGCCAGGCCTAATTAAAGATGAAGTCCAGCTGGGTGGGTTCTATAAAGAGAGGAAGGTTTGGGGTAGAGAGGGAAGAACCCTGCAGTCCCTCTGTGAGAAGCAGGGAAGGGAACCTGGAGAGTGATGGAGATGTCACTGCGGTAGAGCATGCTCTGAAGGTGAGCCCTGACTAGGCCAAATCCTGGACCTCCAGGGAAGAGAGCCAGTGAGGCGTTCCACTGAAAAGGAGCCTCAGGATGGAGCTTGCAGCCTGGGACAGGCCCTGATCAGAGCGGGCACCAGGGGTGAAGGAGACTCTTGCAGTAGGCCTGAGAGAAGCCACCCCAGAGGCAGATTGCCTTGGGGGTGGATGGGAGCGGAGCACCCAGAGTACAGGTAAGACTCCAGGGAGGCAGCTTTCTGCAGAGGAACAGAGAGCTGGGGAGGACCCAGGATGGACTAAAACATAAGCCCAAGGGAGGGGGTAGAAGTTTTTGTTGTGGTTAGGTTAAAAGGGATACACCCTGGGGCCATGGGGCTGACAGAGGCATGGGACGGCAGAGGCCCCTGGAGGGGTGAAAGAGTCACAACCAGTCCTGTGTGGAATGCTGGCCATTTGGGACATGATACCACCAAAGCAGAGAGACTTTAACATGGCCTGGCTGGAAGGCTGAGCCTGCGCAGGCCAGAGAGTGGTTGGCAAGGAGCACTATATGAGAAAAGATCTGCTCTTCCATGCTCAGCCACGAGGGGGCACCCACAGTGAGCCCACTCTTCCATGGGGCTGTACCAGATATTCCAGTCCCTTACCCTGCCAAATCTTGATGCTGTGGGAGAAACACCCAGCATGTGGTGTCTGCTGGTAATCCAGCTGCCTGGGAGACATGGCTGGAGTATGAAGGTGGCCTGGATTCTTGCTGGGGGGGATTAGAATGACTCGCAGGAGAGGAGGCAATGAGCAGGGGGAAATATCGGTCTGCAAGGTCCTTCTGACGACAAGCATCAGGAAAGGAAAGAATTGGGTTAGAACAAGCAGCTGGCTCCCTGTGAGAGAGTCCCTCTCTGTAAACCAGATGTTCTCTACACCCATCAGCACAGTGACCCACCCAGGGGAAGAAGCTGGGCTGAGTCAGCTGCAGGGACAGCTAAGGTGAGTAACTGACAAGCCAGGTGCTGGTGCCGAGCCCAGGTGCAAAGGACAGCAGCTGGCAGAGTCCTTGGTGGCTGATCTGTGGAGGGTCCTTTCAACTGCAATGACAGTGGGAAGGTTGTCGTCAAAGGAGGGGAAGGGAAAATGGCTTAGGAGCTAGACCAGTAAACAGATGAATGGATGTGAGGTAAGGGCCCAGAGGGCAGAATCCTGGCATCCCCTGGGAATTGGTAAATGCCCACTGCAGGTCGGTCCCGACCCAGCTGGCACTCAGGCTGCATCTCTTCCTTGGCCACAAGGGAAACATGCTTAGCAGACTCTGTGTCAGGTGCAAAGGCAGGGGGCGATGGAGGTGGGATCTGAGGAGGATTGGCACAACTGGCGGGGAATCCAGGAGCGAGACAGTAGGAGTGTTGCCTGGCAGGCTATAGGGATGACATGGGGAGGACCCAGGCAGGGTCAGGTGACTTGCCTCAGGTCACCCAGCAGAGCTAGGAGGAGAACTCCGCTATTGTCCTAATATAATTCTACCTTAGAATCATAGAATATCAGGGTTGGAAGGGACCTCAGGAGGTCATCTAGTCCAACACCCTGCTCAAAGCAGGACCAATCCCCAACTAAATCATCCCAGCCAGAGCTTTGTCAAGCCTGACCTTAAAAACTTCTAAGGAAGGAGATTCTACCACCTCCCTAGGTAACGCATTCCAGTGTTTCACCACCCTCCTAGTGAAAAAGTTTTTCCTAATATCCAACCTAAACCTCCCCCACTGCAACTTGAGACCATTACTCCTTGTCCTGTCATCTTCTACCACTGAGAATAGTCTAGAACCATCCTCTTTGGAACCACCTTTCAGGTAGTTGAAAGCAGCTATCAAATCCCCCCTCATTCTTCTCTTCTGCAGACTAAACAATCCCAGTTCCCTCAGCCTCTCCTCATAAGTCATGTGTTCCAGTCCCCTAATCATTTTTGTTGCCCTTCGCTGGACTCTCTCCAATTTATCCACATCCTTTTTGTAGTGCAGGGCCCAAAACTGAACACAGTACTCCAGATGAGGCCTCACCAATGTCGAATAGAGGGGAATGATCACGTCCCTCAGTCTGCTGGCTATGCCCCTACTTATACATCCCAAAATGCCATTGGCCTTCTTGGCAACAAGGGCACACTGTTGACTCATATCCAGCTTCTCGTCCACTGTCACCCCAGGTCCTTTTCCGCAGAACTGCTGCCTAGCCATTCGGTCCCTAGTCTGTAGCGGTGCATGGGATTCTTCCGTCCTAAGTGCAGGACCCTGCACTTATCCTTGTTGAACCTCATCAGATTTCTTTTGGCCCAATCCTCCAATTTGTCTAGGTCCCTCTGTATCCTACCCCTATCTGCCACCGTATCTACCACTCCTCCTAGTTTAGTATCATCCGCAAATTTGCTGAGAGTGCAATCCACACCATCCTCCAGATAATTTATGAAGATATTGAACAAAACCGGCCCCACGACCGACCCTTGGGGCACTCCACTTGATACTGGCTGCCAACTAGACATGGAGCCATTGATCACTACCCGTTGAGCCCAACAATCTAGCCAACTTTCTACCCACCTTATAGTGCATTCATCCAGCCCATACTTCTTTAACTTGCTGACAAGAACGCTGTGGGAGACCGTGTCGAAAGCTTTGCTAAAGTCAAGAAACAATACATCCACTGCTTTCCCTTCATCCACAGAACCAGTAATCTCATCATAGAAGGCGATTAGATTAGTCAGGCATGACCTTCCCTTGGTGAATCCATGCTGACTGTTCCTGATCACTTTCCTCTCATGTAAGTGCTTCAGGATAGATTCCTTGAGGACCTGCTCCATGATTTTTCCGGGGACTGAGGTGAGGCTGACTGGCCTGTAGTTCCTAGGATCATCCTTCTTCCCTTTTTTAAAGATTGGCACTACATTAGCCTTTTTCCAGTCATCCGGGACTTCCCCCGTTCGCCACGAGTTTTCAAAGATAATGGCCAATGGCTCTGCAATCACAGCCGCCAATTCGTTTAGCACTCTCGGATGCAACGCATCCGGCCCCATGGACTGGTGCACGTCCAGCTTTTCTAAATAGTCCCTAACCACCTCTTTCTCCACAGAGGGCTGGCCACCTACTCCCCATGCTGTGTTGCCCAGCGCAGCAGTCTGGGAGCTGACCTTGTTAGTGAAGACAGAGGCAAAGAAAGCATTGAGTAGATTAGCTTCTCTTACCCTAGCCAAGCCCAGGTGACCAGCTCTACTGCATGGTAGTGCACATTGCATTAGTGAAAACTTCCACTTTTGACAGCAGCGGGATCCTAGTGGTTAGAGCTACCAGAGATGCCCTAGGCCCTTGAGCTTTCCTTTCCCCATAAGTACAGGAGCTGGGACTAGGCTGTATCAGTTATTATTAAACAGGGCTCAGGTTTCTTTCTTCCCTCCTCTATAAAAGAATGTTTGCTTGTTCCCTAGAGCAGAGGAAACCACCCAGCTAATGGAGACTTCCAGAGCAAATGGTCCTAGGAACTGGGAAGTGGTGCAATAGAAAGGGGTGTACAGGTGGTGGTAGGGGAAGTGTCCTGTAGCCTTCCCCATTCTCCCCTTCTCTCCCCAAGCCTGATTCTTAAGTCTCATTTTTGGCATGGATTCTGACAGCCAGTGAGCTTTGAAAAATCGAACTGTATTATATGGCCCAAGTTAGCAGACATGGGCTTTGTTCCCTCACTGGAGTAACTAGCAGAGATAATAACCAAGCAACACTGCAGCTCCGGACACCCACTGAACTTTGGGGTATTCCAAACCTGGACCTGAACAATTGTGGCTTGTGCCCATTTCCAGTAACTAGTCACAGCAGAGACCAGTTTTGAAACAGGCTGCAGTAGCTGGACATTCTGGGAAGCCAAGATAACAGGGGTGGGCTGGGGGCTTGCTCAGGACACTAGGCCCAGAGCCCCCCTCAGAAAGGCAACAAGAGCCTTGCAGTTTGACAGCACGATGGCGTGAGGTGTCCATACACAGCAGTCATGGGAGACCTGACAGGCCAACCATCACATGGCAGGCACCACTGCCTTGGCACAGGAGTCCAGCCACGTGCCAAATCTTGGTTGGGCCAAGAGCCACTGAAAGGAACAAAAGTAACAACTCTGGTGCACACCCAAAGCCCACGGAGTCACTTGTGGGATGGGGGGAACCTTGGTATATCTTGGATGGACTCCAAAGAGCTTTCCACCTGACTCATCCTCTCCCTGTGGGGAAAATAACCCAACACCCTTCTCTCTGCAAACATCTTCTGCGGAGGTACAGGAAGAACATCCGCCTGCAGCTATGACACATAGCAGAGTGGCTGGCTGGGGCCATTGCAGCTGAGTAAACAGTTGCCTTTCCCGTCCCTCCTGTAAAGAGAAGCATGGGGAGTGAGGAGCAGGGGAGTCATCACATCTCTGGAACTGCAGCCAGGGCAAGTATCAGTGAACACAATCCATGCATCGGAGGTGGTATGGTGCTGCCTCCATTGAGGGAGATACCCTATTGGGGCCCGCCTGGGGGCAGGACATTGCTGAGGGCATTTCCGGTCTTCCTCTTCCTAACTCTCCCTGCTTGATAGCCCTGATCAATAGCCTCTGGCTCTGCCTGATCAGTTGCCATCCCTAGGGCTCCTTGAAAACACTGGGGAAGCATTCTAAAGCTACTGCATGCCATATTGTTCTGTGCATCCCCTTATGCCAATTCCCCTGTGTTGCATGATCAAGAACACAGTGATCAAGAACCATGAAGGTCTGTTGTTATTATCGGCATGCATTGCAGTAGCAGCTAGAGGCTCTGGTCAGGACTGGGGCCCTGTGGTGCTAAGCTCTGTACAAACATACAATGAGAAGATGGTCCCTGCCCTAAAGAGCTACTATCCCAGCCGATGAAGTGAGCTGTAGCTCACGAAAGCTTATGCTCAAATAAATTGGTTAGTCTCTAAGGTGCCACAAGTACTCCTTTTCTTTTTGCGAATACAGACTAACACGGCTGTTACTCTGAAACCTATCCCAGCCATGTCGGTGTTCTGCTTCTTTAAACTGGGGGCGCTTTGCACATCAGCAGGGATTGGGGCAGGTGTCTCTCGAGCAGGGGGACAGTTAAAATGTAAAGGCTGAACTGCAGCGTCCTTTGCCTTTGACTGAGGGCTTCTTGGGGCAACATCCACATTTTGCTCTCTGGTTGTACAGTCCTGTGTGCACGCTCAACATTCCATGAATAAATCATAGGCAGTTGTTGACTGTAGTTTGGATCCAGGTGTGCTCCTGCATCCCAGCCTCTGCGGGGCCTCTTGGCTTCCTCGTGGTAGTAAGGGGAATCTGAGAATAATCCTGCTGACTGCCCAGTCTAATGTAAATCTCAACCTAACCTACTGTCTGTGTGGACAATATTCCTCTCCCTCCCATCCTGTTACACCAGGGGCTCTTGGTGACCCTCAAAGAACATAGGTCTGGAGGTTCTGAAGATTTTGTGGCATGTTGGAGGAGACCACACTTAAGTATGCCATGAGGAAGGGGATTATATGAGAGGGTTGTCTGGGGGACTAGACTCGATGATCCAGACCTATTTTCTCATGCATTCCCCCCAGCCACCCTGCCCCTGCCCCTGCCCCCACCCCTACCCCTGAAGCCAGCACAGGATTCTAGAGAAGAGTTCGTGGAACTTCTTCAGGGAATGAATTTAAGGGATTTACAGGTTTCCTGGATGAAGAGTTTATGGATTCACCAAAGTCCATCTGAAGAGTTGAAGGAATTTCCCAACACTATAGAAAGCTTACAAACTTTCTGAGTCCCCTCTACCAAGCATACAGAATTCTATGGGTCCTCCCTTAACAGAACTCCTGAGATCCCCCATGAAGAGTCCATGGAATTCCTGGGATCCCCCGTGGAGAGTTTATGGGAGCCCTGTGGTCTAATATGAAGTACTGACAGAGCACTGGACTCCCCTCTGGCTTCAGGATCCCCAGGTTCCATGTTGGGAACTCCAGAAGTTCCCATCTCCTGCCCTCAGGTGAGTTTTTAGGGGAACCCCTTTGCCACACAGGATGAGTGACAGCCTTGCCTCAGTCCTTGCACTTCCTCTTTTTCTTCTACTCTACTGCCCTACCATCTAAACCTCCAAATGAATCATTATGGTCTTCGCTCCCTCATGAGGAAATCAGATAGAGGGGAAGCTGTTACCCTTTTCATTCAGCGTGATTGAACCCAGCTGCATTTCCTCCTGGGCCAGCTTTGAAAGACACCAGGATGACTCAGAGGTGACTTTAAAAGACATCAGGGTGACCCTGAGGGGGCAGGAGGACAGGGGAGGTAGTTTTACCAGAGCTGCGGAAGGCATAAATGGGACCAAACCTCGAGGAGGCCAGGCTTTGGAGCTCAGCAGGAGGAGACTGCTGAGCCCGTGCTAATGGCAGAGGCAGAAGGCAAGAGTCAAGAGGAACCTCAGCAGGCATGATTGGGCCCCACACAGTGGAATAAAGTACAGGAGGGTGGAAACATTCACCTGAAGGCAGCCCCAGGTTCACACCTTTGTGGCTACTTTTTTACAGGTGGCACAGCTGCATTTTCACATGCCTTCACTGCCACAATGGCCTCGGTGCCCTGGCATGGTGGGCAGGGCTGCGGGAGCGAAGGGTAAGGGAGCATGTGTTGCTCTCTCAGAGCTCTACACAACAGGGAGTAAGTGGTCTCGGCTAACAGCCGGGTTTTGCTGAAGCAGGCAAATCAATAGCGGCTGTCTGCTGATGGACAGGGTGAGTGAGTGAGACAGAGAAAGGGGGGAGGGCAAGGGCAAAGAGAGAGAGAGCCTGAAAGGAAGAGCAGCCAGCTTGGAGAAAGAGGGGAGTCGCTGAGGGGGCAGGAGGGGATAGTGGCCTATGACGTCATGGAAAGGGAGCATATGGAGGAAGCCACTAGGGTTCATCTCCTTTTCCCAAACTGTGTAGAGGATTCATCCTCCCTGCGAAGAGCCCACCACCCCTGACCCAACCTAATCAGAGGCCCTGCAAGAGGCCTGGCTGCATTAGACACACAGGAGCAATGGAGACTGCCTTAATGCAAGTCACTTATTGACCCTGCAGAGCCAGGGGCAGAGGAAGATTGAAAGGAAGTGTAGGGAAAGAGCTCTTATTAGCAGCATCACAGCCATATATTATCCTGTGGAATTACTGCACAGGCCAGCGGGCAGCCAGCCAAAGTGGCAGCTGCTGCACAGGGTGCTGGGCGTGACCTGGGTTTGCAGAGACACAGGGACTTGTATGGTGCCCATGGACAGCCCCCCACAACCACAGAGCTGCCCCCGCTCCCTAGGGTTAAGGAAGGGCCAACCTCTTGGACTGGAATGGACACTGATAGACTGATGAATGGATACTGGCAAAGCCACCAGCAAACTGGCTAATGGGATCCTGATCAGCAACATGGTCCCTGTAAGCTCACTGTACAATGTTATTCTTGTTTAGTGCTGAGAGCAGGTGACTGGCAGTCCGGACACCGGGTTCCGTGCTGTGCTCTACACTGGATAACATTGGGCAAGTCACTTAGTGCCAAAGACTGCTCTCCGGTGTAAATCCGGGTAATACATTGGCTTTGTTAGAGTTGCTCTGGAGTTACACCACTGTAACAGAGAACAGACTTTGGCCCTTAATCTCTCTGTACCTTGGTTTCCACTACAGCTGTAGATTGGGGATAGTAATACAGACCTATCTCCCAGAGAGTGGGAGGCGTCAGCCACCCAAGTATATAAAAAGAAAGGGAGTACTTGTGGCACCTTAAAGACTAATTTCAGGTTTCAGAGTAACAGCTGTGTTAGTCTGTATTCGCAAAAAGAAAAGGAGTACTTGTGGCACCTTAGCGACTAACCAATTTATTTGAGCATAAGCTTTCGTGAGCTACAGCTCACGTCATCAGATGCACAAAAGCTTATGCTCAAATAAATTTGTTAGTCTCTAAGGTGCCACAAGTACTCCTTTTCTTTTTGCGAATACAGACTAACATGGCTGCTACTCTGAAACCAAGTATATAAAATACTCAGAGTGCTCTTGCATGAAAACTGATTCTGAGATATGAAGTAAAATAAAATGGCACCTGAGTGTCCCAGCTGCAGGAGACCCCACACTAATACATCGTAGGGCCTTCTCTAACCCCCAGTACCGTGTGATCTGCGCTCCTCACGGTCTGGCACTGTGATGGTGGGACGTGCTGCTACAGATGGAGACTGAGACACACAAAGACTAAGGCTGAGATCCTGAAATATATTTAGGTGCCTAACTCCTGTGGATTTCAAAGGGAGTCAGGTGCCTAAACTCCTTTGAGGATCTGAGCCTAGGTCTGTTCTCATCTATGAAGGTTTCTGTACCATGCTTATCGCTGTACTATCTGAGCGCTTGCCAGCTGTACATGTCTATCACCGCTCAGCCTCTGCCCAGAGGGGGAATTATGGGGAGTGTCTTGTTTTGGTAGAGTTTTTTAATTGTTTTATAAATAAAGATACGTGTTGCTTGTTTATCCTAGAGAAAGCAGGTCAAAGAAATGGACCTTGCCTTTGGAGCAGAAGCTGGGGAGGTTAACAACACTCCCAAGTTCCTGGGGGAGTTCATTCCACAGATCACCCCAGAGGAGTTTTACTTTTATGGTTGAGAGTTCCCTGGAGCCCAGGGACACCACTGTTGACCACAGTCTTAGTCTCAGAGCTCAGGCTGGTCTGTTAGATACCTGTGGCCCAGGCCATGGAGCACTTTGAAGATAAGGATCATGGGGATGTGAGAGCTCAGTGACAGTGAGGAATCTAAGTGTGCTCTGAGACGCGGCCAAGGTCACAGAGGACAGCCATGGCAGAGCAGGGCCTTGAACCCAGTCTCCCAAGTAGCAGGCTAGTGCCCTAACCATTAGGCCCTCCTGTTTCTCTAGCCAGAGCTCTGCTAATAGCTGAGAAGTGCAGACAGTCGAACCTTGACATCTTTGGCCCAGTCCAACACCAGACCCCTGTGAGGTGACTGGTGTGCTTCTCTTTGGTGAGGCACTCCCTCTTTCTAGGGATCTTTGCCGCACTCCTTACTGGAGCCATAGCAAGACAGAGGAGCTCTCTGACTGAGCAGTCCCCTTTGACAATAAATAGGATGACAGGAGCTCTCAGGTGGCGACAGTGATTGCAAGTGAGGTTTGCCAAGTCCCACTGAAGCACAGGGCAAAATTTCTCATCACAAGGAAAGTAAGAGGCTTTAAAAACTGCCCAAAGGAGGAGCTTTGGGTGCCCTTGTTGCCCAGGAGGAGGGAGATCAGGATTATCTGCCCTGTGGGCCCGCCCCCTCAGAAGAAGGATGGAGAAACCCCTTGTCACATCCCCGGAGAGCCAGCTCTCTGTTCAGAGGGAAGCTGGTAGCCACTGTGGTAGGAGAGGGTTCCACTACAACTCCCATGATTCCTGCTGTCAGCCCTGGGGAGCCTGGCATCAGCTGAAGGGGGTGGTAGGCTGAACTGCCAGAGAAAGGCAACATCAGAAAACAAGCTTGCTACCTAGGACACTCTGATCTGGCATTAACCCTTCAGTCACAGTTGGAAATTAATTAACTGTTATTAACAAATAATTCTGTCTTTGCCCTTCTATTTAAGCATTTCTATTTCTATTTCAGCAAGACCTGGCTCTCTGTCCTGACCCTTCGGCATAAGAGCTTTATACCAGGATGTTAATGAACTGAATGAGCTAGTGCTGCAGCTTCCATTTTTCTTGGAATTTAGTCTCTCAGCAGCTGGACCCTGCCCAGGATTGAAAGGCCCTTCCAGCTCAGCTGAGTGAGTTACGCTCCACTCATCCATTTATATATGGCATATATTCAATACCCCATAAATATTTTCCCATTATGGGCCATGCCAAACATATATCATACCTTGTAGGAAACGGAGAGTTTACAACCTAATGGCTCTAGTCAAGAGCTGCAAAATGAGTTACTGACAGGTTTTCAGACCTGCACAGAGCTCCTCCTCCCATGCCTTTTAATAGCCCATGCATGTTTAAATCCACTTGGTCACAAGGATGCTACTCAGCTAAACAGCCATGCAGGCTGGCATGCTGTATCCATGCTCAAGACTGATTCTTTGAAAAGGAAACATCAGTTCTTGCAGCTCATGTGCTGCAATGTATTTTCAGACATTCATGGTATTTGTGTTTCACATCCATACCAGGCTGCAGAGACACTACTTCTTTCCTGGTGAACATGAGATTAATCTCCGCACAGCTCCCTCTCCCTTTGCATGGGTGCTGGGGCAAGGTCTATGTGAGGGGCTGCTTAGTAGGAAGAGAAAGGGGAGTGACTTTGGGGAGGTCATGCTCTGGGGATAGCCTCTCCAAGCCAGGGAACTAACTGTTTCCTTTTCTGCTTGCATTATCATGCTTCCTTGTCGGGAACGTTACCCCTTGAGGAGAACACCTGGCTGAATAATGAAACATAACAATATTTTGCGCGATATTCACCTTAGTCTCAAAGCACTTTACAAAGGAAGTAGGTATCAGCACCCACATTTTACATATGGAGAAACTGGGGCATCAAAGGTGAAATTCACCCCTTGCCTGTGGGCCAACATAAGGCAAAATTGCCCAGTGGGTCCTAAGTGGTGCCTAGGCCCATGTGCTGGCCCCTTAAACTGGGGCAAACTTTATCCAGAAAGAGTAAGTAATGTGAAATCACACACAACTGGTCAATTCTTAGATTCACAGATTCCAAGGACAGAAGGGCCCACTGTGTTCATCCGGTCTGACCTCCTGCATAACACAGGCCAGAGAACTTCCCCACAATGATTCCTAGAGCAGATCCTTTAGAAAAATATCTTGATTTAAAAATTGTCAGTGATGGAGAATCCACTATGACCCTGGGTAAATTGTTCCAACGGTTAATTACCCTGACTGTTAAAAATATATGCCTTATTTCCAGTCTGAAATTGTCCACCTTCAATTTCCAGCCATTGGATTGTGTTACACCTTTCTGTGCTAAATTGAATACCCCATTATTAAATCTCTGTTCCCCATATAGATACTTAGATAGACTGTGATCAAGACACCTTCACTTTCTCTTTGGTAAACTTAATAGGTTGAGCTCCTTGAGTCTATCACTATAAGACAGGTTTTCTAATCCTTTAATTATTCTTGTGGCTCTTCTTTGACACTTCTTGAACTGTGGGCACCAGAACTGGACACAGGATTCCAGCAGTGGTCACACCACTACCAAATACAGAGGTAAAATCACCTCTCTGCTCCTACTCGAGATTCCCCTGTTTATACATTGCAGGATCACATTAGTTTTTTTGGCCACAGTATCACACCTGGAGCTCATGTTCAGCTGAATCAAGGACCTCCAGATCTTTTTCAGAGTCTCTGCTCCCAGGACACCATCCCCCGCCCTGTAGGCATGGCTGGCATTCTTTGTTCCTAGGTTTGCACGTCCGCATTTAGCTGTATCAAAACACACAATGTTTGCTCACGCCCAGGTTACCAAGTACTAGAGCTGACAATGGAACCCAGGAGTCCTGCTTCCCAAGTCCCTGTGCTAACCATTAGAGCACGCTGCCATTTAGGCAGCAGCTCCCTGATCAGGGCACCCCTCCATGAAGGCTGGCTGGCGTCTTCCAGGCTTCTGCAGTGCAATGGCCTTTGCCGAAAGATGTTTCCGTGAATCCTCGCACTCTGTGCTCCCTGCTTTACTCCGAGACGCCAAGGTTCCATTTGTTATCAACCCCCCAGGAACACTGCGACAGGCAAAAGAATATCCAGGGTGAGTGGGATTGGGAGAGCACGTCCCCCAGGCTGAGCTAATCATAGAGGAGCCATGACGCAAGGATGGGGGAGAGCGGGGTGTTGACCTTTCCCAGGCTCTGCTGTGCTCCACGCTCCAGTTCCCTGCCAGTTTATTGGCCACTGGAGCGAGACCAAGGGAACATCAGCCAGGACAGAACGAATAAACATCCGAGCCTGGGCTTCCTTCCTTCCTTCAAGTAACCAAAAAAAGGGGGGCAAAATTAAATTAAATGTAAAAAACGAACACAAATAAATAAACAATTGTGTCTCGATGGGGACACAGTGCATTCTGCGGGGAGGGGGCAGGCTAAATTCAGAAAGGCGCATCTCAGAGGAATCCTCGTGAACGGTGAGGCCCCAGTGTCTTTGAGAAACCAGGCAGGGTAGCACTCAGGGTGAGTCCACACTGCAATTAAACACCCGCGGCTGGCCTGTGTCAGCTGATTCAGCTTCATGGGGCTCAGGCTAGGGAGTAATTGCAGTGTAGACATTCGGGGACCTTCCCCGCCCTTAGCACTAGCCCAAGTCACCTGACATGAGCCAGCTGCGGGTGTTTAGTCATCATGTAGACATACCCTTAGAGCCCCTGGCTTGCCCTGGTAATAGTCTACCTTGTACTATAAGCCTGAATAAGTCTGATCCACATAGCCCATGAAGCTTTTCCATTCTCCAGTGGACTTTGGATCAAATGGTATGTACACTACTGCACATCTGCTTTAGCTAGGGATGATCTTTGTGTTGATTTTTCTTTTACTATGTTCCTTGCAAAATTGCCTGGAAAATGTACCAGCCAGGTACAAAATTTTCTTGCCTGCCCTGTGCCAAGGCAGCAAGAAGACAGACTAGCTAGCAGATCCATCAGAACAATTGCTTGTCCTGAGTCAGCTGAATTTGGCAAGACTGTGTTAGATATTAGCTGCACAATGGCCTCCCCCAACCTGGGAGTGTGGAAGATTCACACCACACACACCTGGATTTCCTTAATAAGTGCTTAACCTCTATCTGAAAACAACAATATATTTTCAAAGAGTCACAGAGATCAAAATATTGGCTCAGTGAGCAAGCACAAGTGCAGGTGAGAACATTAGTTGCAATGTTGTGTCAGATCGTACCTGTGTAATTAGCCATTTCTAGAAAATGGCTGATTGTCTTTAATGTGTGTCGGCAGGGCAGGGGGCAGCTTTCCAACAGGAAGCTCTTTTGCACAGGGATCGTGATGCGGCAAATGGAGTCCACACGTTGCAGCTGGACAGCTCAGCTTAATATGCAATTACCACCTCCTGCCACTCTGCCATGAGCGGGGAACGCTGAGGCACTGAATATTATATATATAAGGCCACGTCCCACAGCTCTTACTCCTGTAGAACTGAGTCCAGCGGTGTTGGAACCCAGTTTACACTGCTGCAACATCCCCAGCCTCCACTGATATCCCCCAAAGCCATGTTCCCTCCCGCCTCCAACTGTTAGAACAAGCCAGGCTCTGTGGTATATGATACACTGTGAGTTTAAGGAATGCCTCTCACCTAAGACACAAGGATGACAAAGTGTATTACCCAAAGCTGGTGGAAACAAGTTCGAAGGAGCAATTTTCTATTGGACGATGCAGTTTCATCAAAATCTAAACATTTTGTGGGAATGTGTCAATTCTGAAAAAGTCAAAAACCGTCCTTTAGATTTTTTTTGCATTGTTTTGATGTCAGAATCTCTCATTTCAATAGCAAACGTTTCATTTTGTCTTTATCGTTTTGATTAATCCAGTTAGATTTTTACATTATATTAATATGAAAAGAACATATTATATTTATACAATATATATGGCATTTAATGTTTTATTTTATATTATGTTTTGAGGTTATCAAAGCAAAATGGTTTTACCTTATTGAAACAAAATTATTTGACATTATTAAACAGAAACGTTTTGATCGTCCTGAACTGAAACTTTCCAGAATTTTTGTTCTGTGGAAAATTTTGAAATTTTGGGTTTTCATTCCATTTTATGTTGAATGGCAATCCCGTTTTCTGACTAGCTCTAAAATCCCCATTTTTAGTGGAGGAGACAGGGGCCCAAGAGAGAGGAAGTTTAGTCCAGGGTACAGCCAGGAATAGAACCTAGGAGTCTTGCTGTGACCACTACCCAGTGCTTCCACCCTGGAAGTATACTTTGACCAAGCATGGACTGATGGCACAGACAGAAGAGCTCCCTCTGTCCCTTTCCTAACCAGACTGCCTGGAGTGGAGCATCATGATGTTCCTTACACTGGAGAATACAACTGAAGCCTCCATGTGCCAGCAGAATTGGTCACATGACCATCAAGGGTGCAAATGAATAGGAAAGGTAAAATAAAAAGGTAATTGTCTTTCACATGGCAAGTTGTTGGAGAGGGCGCAAGCTGAGGAGAGGATGCATCTGTAGGATATGGAACGGCTTTCCTAGCAACACAGTGATGTGCTGCTGACCTCAGAACTCAGGAGTGATGGATCTGCAGGCAGAGCTGTCAGTGTCTTTCCCAGGCAGGAGGCTAATTCTGTGTCCTAGAAGCCGGATGTAACATCCCATCATTGCTCCTCAGCCCAGGGAAGGAAACAGAAGCATTATGAGGGCTGCTGCTTTTTTTTAAACAACTTGTGACCCATATAGTTGCCTCTAAATTAGAGTAATTTATGGGGGAGGGGGGAGACAGTAAGTTCCCAGGTCCTGAGCTTTGCTGGGGAATCCACTGCAGGCTCTTGTGCTTTAATCAGCCCTAGGTACATCTACACTGCGATAAAACTGGCCCAACTCAGGTGACTTGGGCCCACGGGGCTTGGGCTGCAGAGCTAAAAATAGCTCTGTAAACGTCTGGGCTCGGGCTGCAGCCCTCCCTCATCGTAGGATCTCGGAACCCAGGTTCCACCCCAAAACCAAACATCTACACTGTGATTTTATAGCCCCATGAGCCCAAGTCAGCTGAGCTGGGCCAGCTGCAGGCCTTTGATTGCCGTGTAGATGCACCCCTAGAGGCCACCATACATCTCTCTGTGATAATCAACACGAGACTCTTGAGATACATGCCCCACATGTGGCTCCTTCTAGCCAGGCATCCCAGGATGTCCTGAGGCTGATGAATCATCTGCTACAGGAACAAAAGAGTTATTTAAAACCAAGCAGAGAGAGACACATACGCGCTTGTAGAGACGCACACATAGACATGTGCTATTGGGGTCCAGGCCTTTAAGAGCTGAGACTCTGGTCAGGGCGCTGTGATGCTCTTGTTGTTGTGCACAGCCAGTTGGAACAAGGCAAAACATAAAGCAGAG
Organism: Chelonia mydas; assembly: GCF_015237465.2. Taxonomy (NCBI): domain Eukaryota; kingdom Metazoa; phylum Chordata; order Testudines; family Cheloniidae; genus Chelonia; species Chelonia mydas. The sequence continues at coordinate 56,959,646 of NC_057855.1, forward strand.
CTCTTGCAAGCACTGTAAGCACTGAGTGCTCACTGAACACCACAGATATGAATTCAGTGCCTTGAAGAGGACCAGAATTCTCAAATTCTCTACCTAGAATGCCAGATCCCTGCAGAAGTCCTAGCTAGTCACTGTTCCCTGGTATTAACTATTCAATAGTACTTATATTATTGTTTTTAATATTTGTGCTATTTGGTAGCAACCCCACCAGGATCTGTGCCAGGAGCTGTACAAAGATGTGGGAAGACATGATCCCTGCCCTGAAAATGTTACAGTCTAAGAAGGCAAATGACAAACAAGGGGTGGGAAGGGAAGGGCAGGTGAAATGGAAAATGATAGGTCTGGATTTTCATTATTATTATTATTGTAAATGAATAAAATAAGTGCTAGATAGCCCATCTTCTGATCAACCATAACATCTACACACTGGTACTATGTAATAAACTTGTCATACCCACAGCTGCATTTTCAATGTGCATTCATTACTTATGTAATATTATTGTTTATGTGCATCACCCTAGCATGTTGGAGCCCCAATCATAGACTGGGACCCTGTTGTGCTGTACAAACACACAACAAAAAGACGGTCCCTGGCCCAAGGAGCTTCCAGTAGCACCATCTCCTACTAAGCAGGGATCTGTGACTCTGTGTCAGTCTCTCTGTGCAGTTCTCTTTGATGACAAAGTTGGTCTTTGGAAGAAGCAGGTCGAATGCTGTTGGGCTATGGAAGGGTGGCTGCTAGGGCTCAGCTATCACATGCGAGCATTGCAGGGAGCTGTGACAGCTGTGGATGAGAGAGCCAACAGGGAAAGGAAGGGATAGGTTAAGAAGATTCATGTACTGAGCCTCACACATTGAGCAATCAGTTGCTTCACACCAGCGGTGCAAATCTCAAGTTCTCAACTTCATGCCCCGCTTCAGCTTGACTGTATGCTGAAATACTTATGAGGCCAATGGGATGTCACCACTCCATGATATCATGAGACAACATGGCATTGCGGCATACCTACATGATGATACATCTCAATGCAGACCCATCATATTGCAATGTCTTAGCATTGTGCCACAGGGTAACAATGTGCTATTGCAAAGGAAGGCTACTACCACCTTTGGGGAGGTGAAGGAGGGTAGGTCTTTTTCCTCGAGACACCCACTGAGATCCCCTTTCAGCCAAAGCATTCTGCAGTATAATTGCAGAGAATGCTGGAGCAAAAGAGAGAGAGGGCTGGAATGTTGGCCAAGTGTATGACGAGTGGGAAAAGGAGCAGGTAGTTAGGCTAGACAATGGACAGCAGTTGGGAGGGGGGAAAAGATTAATCCTAGGATCATGGGATTTGTCATTGTCCACAGGCTGGTTGGTAGATATCTCCTTTATAGCCATTAGCATGGACACACACTCTCTCTCTGGAATCAAGGGGCTGCAACAAATTCTCATGGATGCTGAAATACCTCAGCTCTGAGCTCACTCTGAGTGACTAACTTGTTTATCTCCTGTGGGAGCTGCTCTGCTGTAATCAAGCATTTGGGAAGCATTAGATCTCAGCCAGCTCCTCTCGAAGTTCCAGTCACATCCCCCTCCCCAAAGAACATATGCTAAAAATACAAAGCCCAATGACACATCACTGTGTTTTTTCTCCTAAAAGTAACTCATTGCTAATCACTCCATTACTTTACTACATCCTGTTGGATTAGCAGTAGAAATAGTTCAAAGACTCAGAACAAATGACAGATGTCAGGGAAATCAGACGCTTTTTGCAGAATTCACAGGCCTGAATTTCAGACATTAATACATGCAAGTTACTGCTATTGCATGTACAAAACAGGTATTGGTGAATGCAGAAGGTTAGTTATATGCATAAATGGCCATCTGTGCAAAAAAATGCCCAATTTGCAGGTGTAATCATAGTAACTGGGTGTTTCTGTTTAGATGCACAGTTGCATTTACTTTTTTGTTTGTGTAACTGCATGCATTTTTGAAAATCAGTCCCTATGCGTTTTTAATTTTCTTATTGCATGGTAAAGTAATTGCACAGTTAGCAGTAAGTTACTCATAGGGGGATAAAGTTAATGGTAATGCTCTGCCTGAGAATAAGGGAGACCACATTCATAAGAGCTTTTGTAACTGTTCAGTTTTGTACTGTAAAGAGTCAGATTCTCAGCAGCTTTCAGCGCTATCATAGAATCATAGAGTCCAATCCCCTGCTCAAAGCAGGACCAACGCCAACTAAATCATCCCAGCCAAGGCTTTGTCAAGCCGGGTCTTAAAAACCTCTAAGGATGGAGATTCCACCACCTCCCTAGCTATGTCTCATGCCTATACCTTCTGTATCTACATGCAAGGCACTGAAAATGTACCTTACGAGTTACACTAAAATCAGGCTAACAATTCTATTTTTCAAGTCACCTGATTTATTTAATATCAATGCAACAAAAGCTGATGATTTAAAAAACAAAGGTGTTAGGAACCAATTATGCAACCCTGCCATGAGTCCCAGATGTACAAATGTAGGGCTTACCAGCCTAGTTGCCTCAGCTGACTCGACTGTCAATCCAGGGTCTAGAGAGAGAGACAGGTGTCTCAGGTACTCTGGACCTAAACCATCAAGATCTTTATAGATCAAAGACAATAGCTTGAATTCCAGCTGGAAATAAACTAGAAGCCAGCTCAATCTAGACACCTCTGGTGTCGTGCATGCAAGAGGAGAGTTTAACTACTGGCCAGAACCCAGATACAGCAGATTATGTTTGTCTTCTCCTGATGCATGAAGATAGAAAGAACATCCAGTGTCACTGCTGCTATCTCGACTTCCAGAAGCAGATGGAGATTTAACAGGATCTCTAGGCTGTAAATCTTAGGCCCTGTCTACATACACAAGTTGTGCCAGTTTAACTACATCTATTTAAAACCACACCTTGGTTGAACTGGTGCAACTTTGTGTGTGGACCAGGTCTTACTAACAACAGGCAGGCATATCCCCTCAGCTGAAAGGGCTGAGATTGCTTCACCGTCTCCTTGCTTTGGTTGCCTTTCCCAGCCTTTCATTATCATCTCTGTCAAAGCTGGGGTAAGCTTTCTCCAGCCAGTTCTCATCCAAACCTGCCTCTAGGCTAGACACAGGGAAAGATAAGTAACTAAACTGTGCAGACCCATGAAATAAAGATGCACAGCTGAGTACTAGCAGAATATTGATTATACTGCACTCCAACCCAGCTAAAAAGAAAAGGAGTACTTGTGGCACCTTAGAGGCTAACAAATTTAGAGACCAAACCACCTATCACCTTTTGCAACCTCATATACACATTGAGCAGGAGGGACACCCACAGGAAAAGAAGAGCAATACGTCTGCCTGCATCCTTTCCAAGAAAAATGAATGGACCTTGTCATAAATATAAAGGGAAGGGTAAACCCCTTTAAAATCCCTCCTGGCCAGAGGAAAAATCCTCTCACCTGTAAAGGGTTAAGAAGCTAGGATAACCTCGCTGGCGCCTGACCAAAATGACCAATGAGGAGACAAGATACTTTCAAAAGCTGGGGGGAGGGAAAAACAAAGGGTCTGTCTGTGTGATGCTTTTGCTGGGGGCAGAACAGGAATGGAGTCTTAGAACTTAGTAAGTAATCTAGCTAGATATGCGTTAGATTATGATTTCTTTAAATGGCTGAGAAATTAAGCTGTGCTGAATAGAATGGATATTCCTGTCTGTGTGTCTTTTTGTAACTTAAGGTTTTGCCTAGAGGGATTCTCTATGTTTTGAATCTAATTCAATTGAATTAGAATCAATTTCAATCTAATACCTGTAAGGTATTTACCATCCTGATTTTACAGAGGTGATTCTTTTTTACTTTTTACTTCTCTTAAAATCCTTCTTTTCAGAAACTGAATGCTTTTTCATTGTTCTTAAGATCCAAGGGTTTGGGTCTGTGGTCACCTATGCAAATTGGTGAGGATTTTTACCAAACCTTCCGCAGGAAGTGGGGTGCAAGGATTGGGAGGATTTGGGGGGGAAAGACGTTTCCAAACAACGCTTTCCTAATAAATAAACCCAGATAAACGTTTGGTGGTGGCAGTGGAAGTCCAAGGGTAAAATAGTTTGTACCTTGGGGAAGTTTTAACCTAAGCTGGTAAAAGTAAGCTTAGGAGGTTTTCATGCAGGTCCCCACATATGTACCCTAGAGTTCGAGTGGGGAAGGAACCTTGACAGACCTACTCAAGGGTGACTCTTTCTATTCCTGTTATGGTCTGTGGTGGATGGTATCACAGTCTAATGGAATCAACAGGTTTCAGAGTAGCAGCCGTGTTAGTCTGTATCCATAAAAAGAAAAGGAGTACTTGTGGCACCTTAGAGACAAACAAATTTATCAGAGCATAAGCTTTTGTGAGCTACAGCTCACTTCATCGGATGCATAGAGTGGATGTGTCATTACACAAAGTAAAACTATTTCCCCTTATTTCCCCTCCTACTGTTCTTGTAAACTGCTGGAAATGGCCCACCTTGATTATCACTACAAAAGGTTCCCCCCACACACACCCCACCCCGCTCTCCTGCTGGTAATAGCTCACCTTTCCTGATCACTCTTGTTTCAGTCTGTATGGTAACACCCATTGTTTCATGTTTTCCGTGTATATAAAATCTCCCTACTATATTTTCCATTGTATGCATCCGATGAAGTGAGCTGTAGCTCACGAAAGCTTAAGCTCTAATAAATTTGTTAGTCTCTAAGGTGCCACAAGTATTCCTTTCCTTTTTTTTTTTTAATGGAATCAACATTAACATTTGACCTTTGCCCATCACCAGAAGGAGGTCATCACTGGCCAATGAGACCAGCATCACTTCTTTGTCATACTCATAGATATCATACTGGAAGGGTTAAGAATCTCTGAGACCTTCAGATGCTGCCAGGGACACCTCATCCAATCCTTCTCTATGTTCTGTCCTATAAAAGGAAGACTAGAAATAGGGTGTTATAGGGGGAGACTGTTGGTTTTTTGAGCATGAGCTTAACAGTCGATCATTAAGAGTTGCCCTCCCAAAGGGAGGTAAAGCCAATATGCACCAGTAATGGACACAATGTGTCTCCACTGGCTCTTGCCAACCAAGAAGGACATTGCTTCAGATCACAACTGGCAGTGTGAAGCTCTCCAGAACCCCAGTGGCCGCAATTGGCCAGGAACCTTGGCAGAGAAGATGTCACTTTTGCCTCCACATTTCCACCACCATGGAAAGGACCAACCCAATTGGAATCTAAGCAATCATATCTATAATGTAGATATAAAACTCCTTAACAAGAAGAGCACTCAGGACTGTTTCTGGGCAAAGACAACTGGGGTTCACTAGGTTGTCCACCATGCAGAACAGTGCCACTGATCAGGACTTAGGTAGAGGTGAAGGTGAAAAGGGAAAACCCCTTATTCACCTTTAGTTAGTGTGATATGTTAAAATGTGTTTATATCATGATCAGTGATGCTAACCTTCCCCTTTCCAGCTTTATCTATCACATTGCAGCTGTATACCAAGGAGACCTGTCAGGATGGGGCAGATGGAGGAGCATTTAGGAACCACCTCACTGAAAGGGGTGAATAGAAAAGAATCACAATGTCCACCTAACCATCTATAAAATTATCTATCAAGACAAGTGGTCATATGTGAAAGGAGGTTGGAGGTTTCAAGCCTGGTTCCTCGTGGACATTTAGCCACATCAGAGAACTAATGCAGTTTGGCACAATTTTCTGTCCTTGCTCAAAACACACCTGATACTGAAAATAGGAAGCATTATAGATTAGTACTGGTAAAACTGTAAACGTCTCCAGGACTGGAATATCATACCTCAGGGAGAAGAGGACTGGAATATGAAGGAGGTCAGCAGTGAGGTGAATTTGCAGAGCTGGGAATGGGAGCCAGGACTGGAATAGACATGAATTAGCAGAGCTGTGTGGGAATCCATTATAAAATCATAGAATCATAGGACTAGAAGAGACCTTGAGAGGTCATCTAGTCCAGTCCCTTGCTCTCATGGCAGAACTAAGTATTATTTAGACCATCTCTCATTATACAAGTGAACACTTTGATTTCAACAAAATATATCTGGTCTCAGGAACATAGAATGAAGGATCAACAGGAAGAGACATCTCATTCTCTGGCTGTAGTATGCAGTCCACATATACATTCACTGGTGTGAACTTCTTTTGAATAGACAAAAAGGATTCAAGTCCAAAAATCCTTTGACAATGAGGCCCTCTAGTGGGCAGATAGAAAAGTCCCACAAATAGTTTGCATCGAGTTCATACATTAGGAAAAACTCATCTTGATTTATTTTAACTTTCTGGATCCAAAATATTCCTTTTATTTCTAGTCTTCCTTAACCAGTGTGCTACAATATCCATCTTTTCTTCCAGTTCCAAAGATTCTTTGTCTTACATTTCTTGAACTTTGATCTTAGCCCACAAATTCAACCATCTGAGAGAGCAAATCACCCTGTAGATTCCTCCAAGAAATATGATTCCCTTTTCTCTTTTTCTAAGTGAATTTGGTGCCAGATTCCCAGCTCTGGAGACTAAAGCTGTCGCTATATTCACAGAACAGGCATACCAGAGGCTGGGCCAGTACAAGCATTCTTATTCATGCTGCAATATGTTGAGAAATGGGAGGAATTGCTGAGCTTGGACCATTTTAAAAATGTGAGAGCTGTGTCCTCAACCAGTCATAAGGCAAGTAAGTGCCATGAAGGAACCTCTCCTTGATACATCATGCAATCTCTTACCTGTTTATGATCTGAAACAATGAGAACCCAGAATAGAGAGTGCAGGCCAAAGAAATGCTGAGGTCCTTTGATACTATAATGGTCTTCTCCATGCCACCTCTCCCTTTGATATATGATTCACAGATTATTAAATTCAGCTAAGTTGTGCCCAGTCATATCAGGTCTGAATTTGATCAAAGAATCTAGAGATGGAAAAAACCTGTTAGATCATCTAGTCACAAATCATCCTTCTTTCTCTTACTGAAGGTAAGGTTGGTACTACATCTGCTTTTCTCCCTTACCCCAATACTTCCCCAAGACTTTAAATAAATAATTGTTCTTTTCACAGTCATATGCTCTTCAGTTTGCAGACTGAGAAGTGTAGCAATTTACTATGAAATCCACCTGCAAGACCTAAATGTCTAAATGATCTAGATGTCTCCATGGTTATGTAAACATGCAGAGATGATTGGCAAGAGGGGAAGGGTGTAGGACTGTCTTAAATTCAGCCTGCAAGAGGTTTAGGAGAGTTTGATGCATACTGGATCCTTACTGTACATTCTGCCATGTGACATAATGCAAATACTATGATGTGGGGATGTGGCACTGTCACATGTGACACAGGGAGCTTGTGCTGTCATGCAAGACAAACACCATGACAAAGAAGCTGGGGGAGCATGAAACAGCCCCCGGCCATGTCCCCACCCTCTGGGCTTCCCGCCTGGCCCAGGGCAGGTGGAGGATCTGTGCCCCTTCCCCACTCTGCCTCTTCCCACCCCTGCTCCGCCTCTTCCCCCAAGGCCCTGCCCACCCACTGCTCACTTCTCTCCACCCGCTCCCTCCAGGCCGCCCTGCCTGCCACTCACTCCTCTCCACCCCGAGGCTCCCCGCACCGCTCCTCTCCGCCCCCTCCCACGAGCTCCCCCAGCCGTTCGCTCCTCTCCACCCCCTCCCCCGAAGCCCCCCCACCTGTCACTTGCACCTCTCCACTCCCTCCTCCGAGGCCCCCGTCGCTCACTCTCCTCTGCCCTCTCCTGCCTTAAGGGTCTGTGATGGGGGGGAAAGGGGACAGAGAGGAGCGAGCAGCAGGCAGGAGCCTTGGGGGGAAGAAGTGGAACGAGGGTGGGAAGAGGCAGAGTTAGGGCGAGAAGAGGCACAGCGAGGGCAGGCCTTGGGAAGAAGAGGCACAGCGTAGGCAGGGCCTCAGGGCAGAGTGAGGGCAGAACACAGGAAGAACCCTGGTCCAGATGCCACTGGCCTCCTTGGTTCTCCAGAACTTCCAGCGGTGGCACTCCAAAAGCGGCAGACTGGCACACCTGCATCTGGCATTTCTTGCCCTGTGTGGGGAGGCTAAGCCTCACCAAGCCTCTTAAACCTGCCGCCTATGTCTTCTCTTCTCCAGACTAAAGAAACCCAATTTTTCCAATCTTCCTTCAGAGGTCATGTTTTCTAGACCTTTAATCATTTTTGTTGCTCTTCTCTGGACTTTCTCCAATTTGTCCACATCTTTCCTGAAATGTGGTGCCCAGAGCTAGACACAATACTGCAGCTGAGGCCTTATCAGCACAGAGTAGACAAGAAGAATTACTTCTTGTGTCTTGCTTACAACACTCCTGCTGATACATCCTGAAATGATGTTCATGTTTTTTGCAGCAGTGTAATACTGTTGACTCATATTTAGCTTGTGATCCACTATGACCCCCAGATCCCTTTCTGCAGTACTCCTTCCCAGGCAGACATTTCCCATTCTGTATGTGTGCAACTGATTGTTCCTTCCTTAGTGGCATACTTTGCATTTGTCCTTATTGAATTTCATCCTATTTACTTCAGAACATTTTTCCCATTTGTCCAGATCATTTTGAATTTTAATCCTATCCTCCAAAGCACTTGCAACCCCTCCCAGCTTGTTATCGTCCACAAACTTTATAAGTGTACTCTCTATGCCATTATCTAAATCATTGCTGAAGATATTGAACAGAACCAGACACAGGACTAATCCCTGGGGGACCTCACTTGATATGCCGTTCCAGCTTGAGCTGTAGCTCATGAAAGCTTATGCTCAAATAAATTTGTTAGTCTCTAAGGTGCCACAAGTACTCCTTTGCTTCCAGCTTGACTGTGAACCACTGATGATTACTCTCTGGGAACGGTTTTCCAATCAGTTATGCACCCACCTTATAGTAGTCCCATCTAGGTTGCATTTCCCTTGTTTGTGTATGAGAAGGTCATGCGAGACAGTATCAGAAGCCTTACTAAAGTCAAGATATACCACATCTACCACTTCCCCCCATCCACAAAGCTTGTTACCCTGTCAAAGAAAGCTATTAGGTTGGTTTGACATGATTTGTTCTTAGCAAATCCATGCTGACTGTTACTTATCACCGATTATCTTCTAGGTGTCTGCAAATTGATTGCCCTAGCCCTGATCCCCCTCCCCTCCCACCCTCTGAACCCCTCAGTCCCAGCTCGGAGCACCCTCCTGCACCCCAAACCCACCTCAAAGCCCACACCCCCAGCCTGAGCCCTCACCTCCCCTGCACCCCAGCCCCCTTCCCCAGCCCTGATCCCCCTCCCACCCACTGAACCCCTCGGTCTCAGCTGGAGCACCCTCCTGCACCCCAACCCCCTCATCCCCAGCCCCACCCCAGAGCCCACATGCCCAGCCAGAGCCATCACCCCCCCCCCGCCCCAACCCCCTGCCCCAGCCCAGAATCCCCTTCCGCACCCTGAAATACTTATTTCTGGCCTCACCCCGGAACCTGCACCCCCAGCCCAGAGCCCGTACCCCCTCCCACACCCCAACCCCTTGCCTGAGCCCAGAGTCCCCTCCCATACTCCGAACCCCTCGGCTCCACCCCCCATCCCAGAGCCCCCTCCTGCACCCCAAACCCCTCATCCCCAGCCCCACCCCAGAGCCCGCATCCCCAGCTGGAGCCCTCACCCCCTCTGGCATCCCAACCCAGTTCCTTGGCCCGGAGCCCCCTCCTGCACCCTGAACTCATTTCTGGCCTCACCCTGGAGGGTGGAGTGAGTGCAGAGCAGGGGTGGGGCAAGAGGGAGGAGGGATGAATTGCTCTGTCACTCGGTCTCCCCACCCCCCACTCGCTCTTTTTCACTGGGCTGGCTCAGGGGTACAAGGAGGGGGTGAGAGCTCTGGCTGGGGGTGCAAGCTCCAGGGTGGGGCCAGAAAGGAGGAGTTCAGGGTGCAGAAGGGGGCTCTGGGCTGATGCAGTGGGTTGGGATCTGGGAGGGGTTCCAGCTGGGGATGAGGACGTTGGGGTGCAGGCGGTGGCTTCAGGCTGGGGCATTAAGAGTACAGGAGGGGGCTCCAGGCTGGTGCAGGGGGTTGGGGTACGGGGAGTGTGAGAGCTCCAGCTGGGGGTGCAGGCTCTGGCGTGGGGCTGGGGATGATGGATTTGGGGTGTAGGAGGGTGCTCTGGGCTGGGACCAAGGGGTTCAGAGGGTGGAAGGGGGATCAGGGCTGGGGCAGGGGGTTGGGGCGCTGGAGGGGGTCAGGGTGGAAGCTTCAACTGGTGCTTACCTCAGGCGGCTCTCGGAAGCAGTGGCATGTCCTCCCTCCAGCTCCTACATGGAGGTGCAGCCAGGTGGCTCTGCATGCTGCCCCGTCTGCATACGTCGCCCCCACAGCTCCCACTGGCCACAGTTCCTGGCCAATGCAAGCTGTGGAGCTGGCGTTTAAGATGAGGGTAGCACACAGAGCCACCTGGCTGCCCTTACACGTAGGAGCTAGAGGAGGGCCATGCCACTGATTCCGGGAGCCGTGCAGAGCCACGGCAGGCAGGGAGCCTGCCTTAGTCCCTCTGCACGGTCGACCGAACTTTAAACAGCACGGTCCGTGATGCTGACCTGAGCCGCCAGGGTCCCTTTTTGACCAGGCATTCTGGTAGAAAACCGGACACCTGGCAACCCTGCATGCCAACTTCACATGTAACACAAATGCCATGACACAGGAACCACAACGCTGGAATGTGGCCCTGCCACGCAAGGCCGACTCCACGGAGCCCACGTGTAACCCACCCTGGGCGGAGAGGAGAGACCCGCTTTCCCCTAGACAGGCGTCAGCACACCCTGTGGTTAAGAGAACTCCCACCACTGCTCGGGGTCCCTTTCTGTAGCCAGGACACCTCCACCGCCGGCTCATAGCCGCTCTGTCCGGAGCCCGCACTCTCTATGGTTAGGAGGGTGCCACGCCGCTCTGTCCGGAACCCGCATGTTCTATGGTTAGGAGGCCTTCTTTCACCCTCCGGTACCGCTCTGGCAGCTGCTCTCGATGGTTCGCAGGCCCCACTCCTGGGCGGGACCCCGCGGGAGGCGGGGCGGAGCGGAGCGGAGCCGTTGTCAGGGGGGACCCGTCTGTGCTTCGGACTGCCTGGCAGGTGACTTGAGTGCAGGGCGGCCGGAGGGGGGCTGTGTTTGGGGGAAGCTGGGGGTGGCCGGAGGGGGGGCTGTGTTTGGGGGAAGCTGGGGGGCCGGACGGAGGGGGGGCTGTGTTTGGGGGGCGGCCGGAGGGGGGGGCTGTGTATGGCAGGGTGGCCTCTGGACCCAGCAATCCTGTGGGCAGGAGTGAAAGCCCTGATGAGCCAGATCCGGTCTGTGGGCTGTAGTTTGCCCTCCCCTGCTATAGTGAGATAATTACTCCATTATAGCTCTGCTGGTCAATTTTCCTGTGTAGACAAGTCCTTAGTGAACGCTAAAATAAATTGTGTAAATGGGCCTGCAAAAATCTAAGGTGATCAGAATTTGTAAATATCTTATTCTTGTTTTTATCTTTTATTAGTAGGGAGATTTCCTTTCAGTTTATCCAGAACTTGCTAATGCCTCTTTTGGGTTCTTTTTTTATTAATTGGTTTCCTTCCCCTTGGTAATAAAGGCCTGTTTAGTTGCACGATTACCTGACTACTGGCTCATCAAAGATGTATAAGTTGCTTCTGCTGCCTCATTCGTGTGTTACAACTCTATTCTTCTCCTATGCATAGGCTTAACTTCCTAGTATATAACAGTAGTTGAGCATTCCTGGAGATGAGAATAGCTCCCCCCAAGTGTCAATTTCATTCCTCACTGCTTACCACCTTAACAGTAATCTAGGATCAGGTAGACTTCTTCATCTGAAAATTCAGTTGCTGGTGAATCTCATTTTCTGTTCTTCCTGCTTCACTAATGTTACAAGTAGGGTGGTTTCAAATATGAGGGCAACTGTATCATCTTTGTGTTTCAGAATTGTCAAATCTTTTGCATGTGTTAACTGAGCTGCCTACCTAAACTCAGTACCCTTCCCTTTTTTTTTTTAAAGTTCCAATTTGGATGTCTTGGGACAATCATAGGAGCAGTTCCAGGCGTCTCCAAAGACACATCTGGAGTTTTCGGTGTCTAGCAAGAGCCACATAAATGTATTAAAAATGTGAGTAATATGCTTTCAGATAACAATTTGAGCTGTTCAGCTTCTGAGCAGTTAAATGCAATTAATCTGTCTGTCTAAGCTGTTTTCAAATGTTAAATGTCCAACTGCATAGCCATGATTGAATCCAGGCCACTTTGCCCTGCTAAGTGCATAAAACCGGGTCTGCAAGCTCTGGATGTGGCAGTCAAAGTCCCTCCTGCTTCTCTTGCATCTTGACAATATTTTCTCCCTCATAAGCAAACAGATTTATGTTTTTTTAAAAAAAAAAAAAAGTTGATGCACAAACCTCAGGAGTCTTCTGAGCAGTGGGGAAGCATATGATTCGAAGGCGTTATTTTAATAGCATTCATGATGAAATTCATGTGCAGATCTCTCAAACTCAGCTACCTTTTGGACATTGAATTGTACTAGTCCTGTCTTACCTTTGAGTTGTCTCAAGTTTTAGATATCCTCTACAAATCTTGCTGTTAAGCAGCCCCCATTGGAAAGTGGGTCTAGAAGTCTAGCAGGTTTTGGTGCCACTAAAACCTGTTCCACTTCAGATATATGGGTATAAGTCTTTGAAATGAAGCCCATTGTGTTCATAAGAGTTGGGGAGCAATTTAACGAAGTGTGGTGTTTGCTAATTTAAAAGCTGATGTCAGATAACAATGCTCTTTTTTAAATCCTGTTTGGTTTTGTTATCAATTCTTCCAGCTATTGTATAATATATCTTAACCATAAATCTCTTGTTTGTGCTTTACTCTTTTTCATCTTCCGTGATTCTGAGGCCCAGCTCTCTGTACCTGGGCTTCAGCTGAAAACAAAATCTCTACTACTTTTCTCTTTGAAATCATATCTTCTCCCACTTTGTTTGTTGGTGAAATAAGCATACTTCACAGTAATCGAGTTTTCTCTGAGCACTCCCACCACCTGGTAAATAGGAAGTAAGGAACCAGAGGCAGCAAGACCCATCCCATTTACACTTGAACTACTTGGCATACAGGCCAGGTCTACACTAGAAACTTTTGCCAGTATAGTAACATGAGTATGGGGTGGGTTATTTTACAACAATGCTATACCGACAAAAGCCCTAGTGTAGATGCAGTTGTGCTGGCAAAAAGCTGCTCTTGCTGGTATAGCATAATTAATTGGATGAACCAATGTAATCTATACCCGCAAAAACTGCAACTACGCTAAGAGAATTTGCCAGTATAACTATCCTGGCAAATGTTTTTTAGTGTAGACTAGGCCTACATTTCTTTGCTCTACATTTCATTCACCTCTTCTATATGGGAATGTAGCGAGGCGATGACTCACGAGTGTGGCACCTCCTGCTGGTCATCTCCAGAATTAGCTCTTTCTGGCCCAGAGCGCCCTCTGCAGGCCGGTGTCTTGCCTGCCGCTGGTCCTGTGTCCCTTCCAGACCCCGGAGCCTCTTTATCTCAGGGTTCTGCCCCAGCAGTACCCCCACACTCTGGGTCTCCCCTCCCAGGGGAACCCCCAACCATCTAAACCCACCTTGCCTCAGTGGCTACAGCCAGTCATCATCTAACCCCCACTCACTGGGGAAGACTTCAGTGTAATGGCCACTCATCATTGGCAAGGGGTTAGGACCAGCTGCCTCCACCTGTTCCCAGGCTGCCCCTCTGCAGCCCCAGTACCTTTCTGGGCCTTTACCAAGGCCTGCAGCCTGGGGGTTTACCAGGTGGGAGCTGCCCCTGCCCTTGCCCACGCCCACTCAGGCACCTTCAGCTCCCAGGCAGCCAGGTCCTTCTCTTTCTACAGCTAGAGAGAGACTCCTCAGCTTCTGGCCCATGGCCCTCTTATCAGGGCAGCTGGGCCCTAATTAAGCTGGCCACACCTATGGTCAGCTACTCAGTCAGTTTCCCCAGCTGTTCTTAACCCTTTTACCCAGCTGCAGCCCTCTCCAGGGCTGCTTTTAACCCTTCCAGGGCTGGAGCGGGGTCACCACCCCGCTACAGGGAACTTGATAAATGAATTGGAAGTTAGCTTGGTTTCATTCTAGTGTCTGTAAATACCTCTATGTAATTTCATAGAGCAGTGCTGGATGAATTATATTAGATATCCTGATATACCACACATGGCATCAATACACTTTTAAGTAATGGACAAGCACCAGTGTTCTGAGGCTTCTGTAAATACTCCTTGTATGTCCCTCTCTTATAAGGGATGAAGGGAGTTAAGAGATACAGAAAATGTGGGTGTGAAAAATCTGTCTTATTAGCTGGCAGCATTCTTCCTCAGATATTGGAAGGGTTTAGTTTGGCGTGGGAGGAGGGGAGAGGGAAATGTTGAAGGATGGATTAACACATGTACCTGCACAAACAAGAGGAGATTTTGAAGATGTTTTGGATGTGAAAAGTAACTTCTGAGTTTCTAGGCAAAAGTGCATATTGCTAATATGGACCAGAAAGGCGGCTGATTTCAGAATTATTGCAGACCAACAGCTTTTAGTTGAGTCAACGAATGAGATCATGTCACTTACACATCTGATTTCAGATAGTGACAATTGTGGCAGGGAAGAAAAAATTCCCCTTGAAAGATTTCATTCTATATAGTTGGGAGGGAGAAAATATTTACAGTAAACCAAATGTGTTCAGAATCCAAATGAACCATCACCTCTTCATTAATGAGCAAGAGATGAAATAGTAGGGGTTAGCTTTTTTTTTTCAACATTCCCTAGTCCATGGCATGATACAAAACCCCCTTCAGGGTGTCGTGGAAAAATTAACCACTCATTGTGTTTGGATCAGAACAAGCCTGAAGCTCCTTTATTGATTACAAGCGCCGGGGGGGTAACAGCTCTAAGTAGCTGCCCCCCGATGCAAAGCACACACAGCTTTTTAAAGCTTAAAACCACAGGCAAATTACACATACTTCCATATTAATTACCTTATTTGGAATACATTGCAAAATTAACACTGGTCAAAAGCAAAAACAAGCGTTTCCCCCACTAGGCCCTTCCTGTTGTTCACTGTCTGTTCTTTTGCAGTCAGTGACCTTTCTAACACAACTGTTGTGGTTATATATTTCATAAGCTTGTCTATTGCAAATTTGTTCTGTCTGGGGACTTTTCCATCATGCCCCTTCATGCCCCTTATGTACAGAAAACCATTGTTCTGTTTTGGGGACTTTCCAATGTGCCTTCTCCTACCCCTTGCAAACATAAGCAAGCAGGATCTCAGTTTACGGCCTGCAGGCAAGCTTGACCAAAGTCAGGGCCTTGACCTGAGTTTTATGCCCTGTGAATTTTCCCTCACAAGGGTATAGATATTTGCTCATTATATTTGCTCTCGTTCTCATTTTCAGTGTATTCCCATATTTTATATAGCCCTCTCTCTCAGAAAAATTACACACCTTAATTCCTCTTCTTATTCTAGTGCTTGCACATGTCCATTCTTATTTAGGTGTGTGCATGCCCCGAGCACAGCTGTCAGAAATTTTTCCCCTAGTGGTATCTGTCAGCTCAGCTTTAGTGCCCCCCTGGTGCCGCACACTCATAGCGCTGGTATAAGGGGGCCCCGCCGATTCATCACTCCTCAGTTCCTTCTTACCACCCATAACGACTGTTCAGAACATCCCTTTCTTTGCCTTGGCAAAGAGTTTTTGGCGGTTGTCCTTAATTGGCTATTTATATATAGTTGTAGTGTTTTTTAAATAGGTAGTTTTAGTAGATTCTTAGTAAGTTAAGGTTAGCAGGGCACCTCTCCGTGTCTGGAGAGGAGGTCCCGGCACCAGTGCCTGCCTCATTCCATGGGGTTTAAGGCATGCTCCTCCTGTGGGAAGCCTATGCCCAACAGTGACCCACACTTGAGTTGTCTCAAGTGCTTGGGAAAAGGCCATAGAAAAGACCTCTGCCAGATTTGTCAGGAGTTCAAACCCAGAACATAGAAGGACTGGGCAGCGAGACTTAAAGTTCTCCCTATGGAGGCCACGCTGAGACCTGCCTCAGAACCGAGATCGGACTCAGCGCTGAGCACATCAGCATCTGTGCAGAGTGCACTGCTAACTGCTAGAGGCCCGCGGCGCCACTCCCCAAAGAAGAGGCACTTCAGGCATCACAACAAGAGCTGTCCACTGGCACCAGAGAGCAGCAGCAAGGGAGATAGGGATGCGGTGAGACCCAGGATGGTCCACTTTCCCGCAACGGCAACCAGCCCCAACAACCATGCCGGTGCCACAGACTCTACAAAAGGAGCTGCACTCCAGCCAGCACTGCGCCGACTGATTTGTGGTCCCTTTAATGACAGAGGTGTATGCAGCAGCCAGGGACCTTTTGACTCTGCTGATACTGGGATCCCCTGGTGGCACCAGGAAACATTGAGGTTTCCACCATTGAGAGACTGGTGCCAAGACCCTTCTCTAGAAGGAAACCACCTCTGATTGCCTCTCCTCCAGCTTCACCGCGGCACCGTTCACCAGCACCGGGAGGGTCGGCAATGCTGTGGGGACCACACTTCGTATGCCTCTTCCTCCCTGGGGTCGGATTCAGGCACCTATTCCGAGTACCAACAGAACCGTCGGCGCTACAGCCACCACTCCCCATGACTATTGGTGGGTTCCGGAGCTACAGGGGCGATGAATGCCTGGCCTATAGACCTATGGGGGATGAATCCCATGCAATGGCCATTCTAGAATGCGTGGGTTTCCCCTGGGCCAGGGTACCAGTTTGCGGTGCTCTTTCTCGGTCCGGTTGGAGACTATGGCACCACCGTGATGAGAGACGCTGGAACCGACCAGTACCAAGGCAGGAGCTGCACCCAGTACCAAACACGGCATGGGCCTGGGCTTGCAACCTGGTACATACCCTGGCGTGTTTGGTAACTGGTACCGAACAGCCGGCTCAGGCATCCCGAGTAGAGGAGACAATGGAAGAAAGGACAGCTTTTCATGCCTCTTCCTCTGTGATCTCTGGACTGGTGATCTGCTAGGTCACTTCAGTCCTTGTTCTCTGGGAGCCAGCCTTACCCTGCTCTGCTGTGAGAACCCCCACTCCTGGGCTGTACACGCACAGCCTCTGGCATGTAAGCTGCTCTGAGCTACTTGTAACTGAATGACACTAGCCAATACCTCCGGTCCCAGAGACAACCCTAGGAACCTCCGTCTTGCAGTGCCCAGTGCCTCCGTCTTGCAGTGCTTGGATGCTGCAAGCTTATATGAGTTTATCAATTTCACAAAGAAATTGATATGTACCAGGCTTGTTCTCCCAAGGGGAGCCTCTGACATGCTTCAAAGCAAACGCATTGCTTCAGGTAGAATAAACAAACAGATTTTAAGTGATTATAAGTCAAAGCACAAGAACTCAGATTTGGTCAATTGAAATAAAAGCAAAACGCATTCAAAGCTGATCTTAACACTTTCATTGTCCTTACAAACTTAGATGCTTCTCGCCACACGCTGGCTGGTTGCTCTTCAGCCAGGCTCTCCCCTTTGATCAGTGCTTCAGTCGCTTGGTGTGGTGTCTGTAGATGTAGGTGGAAGAGAGAGGAAGAGCATGGCAAACATCTCTTCTTTTTATCATGTCCTTTCCTCCCCCTTGGTTTTGTGTCTCCCCCCGCTCCCCCCCTTCAGAGTCAGGTGAGCATTACTGAGTCTCTCTAAGCTAAGCAAGGTTGAGCAATTCCCGTGGTGTGGCCTCATGCAGGTGAGTCATTGCATTGTAGCTCCCTTGCTGGACAATAGCTGTTGATGGGTTGTTTGATACCTTGCCCGGGCATTGGTTACTTTCCTTGCTGTTGCCTCTGGGGAGCAAATATCCGGCTGTTTCCCTCAGCTTACAGCATGTTTTAGTGGCAACCATACTACACAATTCTCATAACTTTATACGCATTAATGATATACATATATGGATAGAGAAATGACTTTCAGCAGATCATAACCTTTCCCCTGATACCTTACAAGGCATGCTTTATACGTAAAATCACGGTTATATGAAAATTAGGAATATGGGGGTTACAGCCCACTCCCCGAAGATATAGAATGTCACATCCTGCTTTTCACTGGATGACGATCTTATAGCAAAGAGGGCTTCCCCTTCCCCCCCACCAAATGATTTAAGAACCCCCAAGACTTGCTAAAGCAGGTGGCTATTTTATCAGCATCAGGGCCTGCAAAAGTTGTGCTGCCACTGCGATGAGGCAATAATGAAGCCGATTAAAGTCCTGTGTCAGACGCCTGCCTCCCTCCCACCCACAGCCAAGAGAATGGAGCACAAATATTTCATTCCAGCTCAGGGCTGTGAATTATTACTTTCTCATCCCCCGCCGGGATTTCTCATGGTGGTGGTGGCCAACGAGAGGGACCGGCAAGGACAGATGGATCATGTGCAGAGAGCAAAGGAGCCAAAGAAGTTAGACTTACTTGGCAGAAAAGCATACTCGATGGGGGTGGGGAGGGCTCCAATTTTGCATAGCAACCCAGCAAGCATTGCTGGATCGCTATGACTTCAACATGTGGGAGTCAATGGGCAGATTTAAAGCGAAACTCCCTCAAGACAACTAGCAGGAGTTTTCAGCAATGGTGGACGAGGGCAAGACAATTGCCAGGGCTTCCCTGCAAGTGGTCTTGGATGCTGCTGGTTCTGCAGCTAGATCCATGGCCGTGGTGGTTACCATGAGAAGGAAATCTTGTTTGTGAGACGCTAGCTTTCCTCAGGAGGTCCAGAAGACACTGCATGCAGGAATTGCCCTTTGAAGGCTCTTTGCTCTTTTCAGAGCAAACAGACGCTAGGCTTCACGGCCTTAAAGATTCTATGGCCACATTAAAATCTCTAGGGCTACATAACCTGTCTCAGCCTAGAAGGCAATACAGACCCCAGCAGTTAAGCGCTATTACACCCAGGAGCCTAGCCATAACCAGAGGAGAAGGAGTAGGGGATTCAGTAGAAGACCACCTCCACCCTCCTCCATCACAGGACCTTCTTAATTGGGCCCACACTGCTCAGGCAACTCGAGACACTCATTTTGACAAGATTCTTGAGGATGACATCCAACCCCCGCAATCTCAGGATCCATTCCCTATCTTTTCTGACTGCCTTACCCACTTCCTCAAGGCCTGGAAACGGGTTACTTCTGACTGCTGGGTTTTAAACACAGTAGAATTGGGGTGTGGTTAGATGTTTGTCTGCGTTTGTTCTCCCTGTGTGCTGTCCCAGCTCTGTGCGGATAGTTGACACAGCAGACCTCGAGAGAACTGCCCAAAGACCACAAAATCTGTTAAGGTACGAAGGCATCCGGCCAGGTTTATTGTCGACGAAGCACGGTGCTAGTATCACGCAGACTCTACCGGACCACTAATACATGTATGCCCGTGACAATGGACACAGCTCAGTCAGTGACGGGACTTTCCACTGCCCCGTAGGCTGGCCAAAGACACTCCCTCTGAGATACATCTTTATACACCAGTTCAAACAAGTTACATATTACCCCTGATATATCAGGGTGCCACCCGTTGCCTTGTACATGTTGGTTTGATCAAAACATCTCTGTCCATCATGCTGTCATCCTGACCTTTTCTTTAGGATGGGTCAATGTGTTCCTGTTATCTTTGGGGAATGTGCTGGTATCAAGGTGTTCTGGTACCACCCTTCTGGAATGTGCTTGTGTGAGTACTCTGTGCCCAGCGCTTCTTAGGAGTATGCGTTTTGCAATATTAGCCCTGTGCTTGCCAAATTCTGTGACCAGGATCTGCCTCTTGCTCACAACCTGACTATGCTTCAGCAAAGTTTGACCGCTACTTTAGTTCAGGCCTCTGATACAAGACCTTATGTTTCAGGCCCTCTTCTTGCTACACAGGGTATACCCTCCAGTTTCTTTCTACGTTCTCCCCCACCCCTTCCCAGTCCCTCTTCAGGGACCCTTCTCATGAGCCTCTGCTAGAGCAGAAGGTGCAGTCCCTCCTTTGAATGGGAGCTATGGAAGAGGTTCCACATCAGCTAAGAAGAAAGAGGTTCTATTCCAGTTACTTCCTGATTCCCAAAGCCAAAGGAGGCCTGAGGCTGAGCCTAGACCTGCACAAACTCAATCGTTACCTCAAAAAGCTAACATTCTGCATGGTCTCTTTGGCATCCATCATTCTGTCGCTGGATCCAGGGGACTGGTATGCTGCCCTCGATTTGAAAGACTAATATTTTCATATTTCGATATTCCAAGGTCACAGATGATTCCTGAGGTTTGTGGTGAATCAGGGGCATTATCACTTCACTGGCCTCCCGTTTGGCCTTTCAACTGCCTGGCAGGTCTTTACCAAATGTATGGCAGTGGTAGCAGCATTCCTAAGGAAAAGAGAAGTTCATGTCTTCTCGTACCTGGACAACTGGCTCATCAAAGGCTGGCCCCAGCACAAGTACAGTCCGACATTGCCCTTATACAGTCAACCTTCTGGGACCTGGGCCTTGTGATAAACATACAGAAATCAACTCTAACACCTGTTCAAAGAATAGAGTTCATCGGGGCTCTTCTCGACTGGATGTTGACAAAGGCCTGTCTCCCAGATGAACGTTTCCAGTCAATTTAGTCATTAATACGCTCCCTTCAGTCCCACCCCATCACAACAGTCAGACTGTGCTTAAGCCTTCTCGGTCACATGGCTTCCTGCACATATGTAATGCAGCACACAAGGCTGAGACTCGGACCTCTCCAGGCTTGGCTGAGCTCGGTGTACTCCCTGTCCAGGCACCATCTGGACAGGATCCTCACTGTGCCGCCTCAGTCCTTGACTCCCTTAAGTGGTGGCTGGACCCCAGAGTATTATGCAAGGGAGTACCCTTCACAAGGCCCCAACCATCTGCACATCCAGTCTCTGACACCTCAGTGCTAGGTTGGGGAGCCCATCTAGGTCATCTCAGAACACAAGGTCTATGGTCACAGGAGGAGCTATTGCTCCATATCAATATCAGGGAACTCAGGGCGGTCTGTCTAGCTTGCCAGGCATTCCTGCCCCATATTACAAACAAGACCGTTTCAGTTCTCACGGACAATACGTCAGCCATGTATTACATCAACAGGCAAGATGGGGCCTGTTAATCCCCTCTGAGTCGGGAGGCAATCAGTCTATGGGATTTCTGCAGCACTCATGCAATCGAGTTGTAGGCTTCTTATCTGTCAGGGGTACAGAACCACCTCGCAGATCACCTCAGCAGGTTCTTTTCCGCTCACCACGAGTGGTCCCTTCACCCGAATGTCACATGGGACATCTTCCGCAGGTCGGGTTATTTCCAGATAGATCCGTTTGCTAAACGTGCCCACAGGAAGTGTCAACAGTTCTGCTCCGTGAAGGGTCACAGCCCAGGATCCATCACAGATGCCTTCCTGCTGACATGGTCTGTGTTATGCCTTTCTGCCCATTTCATTGATTCACAAGATGCTGACAAAGATCAGAGAGGAGCAGGCCCGAGACATCCTAATAGCTCCAGCTTGGCCCAGGCAGCATTGGTACACAATGCTAGTTCAACTGTCCATGGAGATATCGGTCACACTTCTGCTCCACCCAGACCTGACTTCTCAGGACCACAGGTGTCTGTCTGCTCCACCCGAACCTTCCTTGCATCTGAAAGCATGGAGTCTTCGTGGCTAAATCCTGATGAGTGAGCCTTTTCGGAGCAGGTCTATAAAGTCCTCCTAGGCAGCAGGAAACCCTCTACGAGGGAAGCTTATTGCACCAAGTGGAAGCGTTTCTCCTTTTGGTTTTCACAACGTGGAATGTCACTTCTGGAAACCCTCTTACAACTCATCTTAGACTATCTTCTATCCCTGAAGGAGCAGGGCTTGGCCCTCTCCTTGATCAAGTGCCACCTGGCAGCCATCTCCACATTCCATCTGAAGATAGGCAATAGATGGATCTTTTCTCATAAAATGGTAATCTGCTTCCTTAAAGGCCTGGAGAGGATATTCCCTCAAATGAGGAAGCCAGTCCCTCCATGGGATTTGAAATTTGTCCTTTCAAAATTGATGGGACCACCCTTCGAGCCACTAGCAACATGTTCACTACTTCACCTTTCATGGAAAGTAGTCTTTCTAGAGGCAATCATATTGGCCAGGAGGGGGTCAGAGAGCCGAGCCCTCACTGCAGAACCTCCTTATACAATCTTCTTTAAGGACAAGGTGCAGTTACGTGCACACCTGAGCTTCCTTCCTAAGGTGGTGTCCCAATTTCACTGCAACCAACCCACATTTTTGCCTTTTTTAAAGCCTAAACCGCATGTTAATGGGGAGGAACAATGCTTGCACTCTCTGGATGTTAGGCAGGCTTTGGCGTTCTGTATTGAAAGGACCAAGCCATTTCACCAAAACCCTACAGTTCTTCATAGTGATAGCTAAAAGGTCTTCCCATTTCCGTTCAGAGGATCTCGTCGTGGGTAACATCTTGTATCAAAACTTGCTTTGACCACACAGTCCTTCCCCCTCCGCCGAACTTCACATCTCATTCAACAAGGTGTCAGGCCTCATCAGCAGCCTTTCTGACTCAGGTCCCCAATCAGGATATCTGCAGAGCAGTAACCTGGTCCTCAGTACATACGTTTTCAGCTCATTATGCCATTACTCATGGGATGATGCTGGAGTAAGCTGTAGTCTACAGAGACAACATCACATAGTTTTCCACATCCCCTAAGCAATCATTTGGCTGATAGTCTGGAAATTGCTAGTGTTCTAAGGATTAAAAATCCTCCAGTGAATCAATCGCAATTTAAACCAGAAGCAGATTGTTTCAGCAACCTCCTTCTACACCTAAACCAAATTTGTGTACCAAATTGTGTACCAGAATAGTACTACAGTCTGCTTGCCCCTGAACTCCGAGCCCACCTCCTGTGCTACAGCTTGTGAGTCACCTAAATCAGAGTGGACACGTGCAAACACTCAAAGAAGAAAAAATGGTTACTAACTTCTCTGTAACTGTTTTTCTTCTAGATGTGTTGCACATGTCCATTCCAAGACCCATCCACTGGCCCCACTCTCGGAGTCATTGGTAAGAAGAAACTAAGGAGCGAAGGCTCGGCGGGGCCCCCTTATACCAGCGCTATGAGTGTGCAGCACCAGGGGGCT
The DNA here is from genome assembly GCF_015237465.2 of Chelonia mydas. Classification (NCBI taxonomy): domain Eukaryota; kingdom Metazoa; phylum Chordata; order Testudines; family Cheloniidae; genus Chelonia; species Chelonia mydas. The sequence continues at coordinate 56,982,843 of NC_057855.1, forward strand.
CTGGAGCCAAGCCAACGGATACCACTAGGGGAAAAATTTCCGACAGCTGTGCTCGGGGCGTACACATACCTAAATCAGAATGGACATGTGCAACACATCTCGAAGAATAACAGTTACGGAAAGGTTAGTAACTTTTTTTTCCCCCTGTCCAGCTCCAGTCGTCTTGTGTGTAGACTTCAATTTCTGTAGTAAAACTGCTTTCCCAAAGTGTAAGAGCAGCTATCTTAGTGCTTTATTACTGCTCTAAAGTTATTGGAGAATCATTCCAAGTACTATCTTGCTTAGAGACTAGTGTGGTGTGTTGTAATTTTTGTATAACTGGTTCTGTGAACTCGTGAAAAGGTTGGAGGGATGAGAGAGAATGGTTGACCTCTTTCTATCTCCTGCCCTCCCAGGTGCTTTTACACAGTGTTGCTGCTTTAGATGGACTAAACTGTCAAAACTAGATTTATATGTTTTGCCCTGATGTCCTGTACCCCATTTACTTTACTAAACTTTAGGGTGGGAGAGGGAGCTGACCTTTGAACTATCTGATTGATAGACCGCCTGAATCCAGACAAGGCTACTTTCCAAGTTTGAATGATAGCACACTTGGTACACAAATTTGGTTTAGGTGTAGAAAGAGGTTGCTGAAACAATCTGCTTCTGGTTTAAATTGCGATTGATTCACTGGAGGATTTTTAATCCTTAGAACACTAGCAATTTCCAGACTATCAGCCAAATGATTGCTTAGGGGATGTGGAAAAGTATGTGATGTTGTCTCTATAGACTACGGCTTACTCCAGCATCATCCCATGTTGCTTAGATCAAAAGTACATTATCCTGGTCTTCTGTTCTTAATATCTGTTTAAAAGATTCCTTAAAATGAAAGAATGACATTCAGTGGACGTGAAAGGGAGGCTCAGCCTGTTCTCTGGGTGATAGACTGTGGTGGAGAGATGTGTGGGAAAAGGATGGCTTGACCTTTTTTTCCAGTGAAAGCCATGACTTTTTGGCAACAATTGCTTAGATGATGCTGTTTGGTTAGTTAGCCATAACTGGCTGTGTGGACAGGAGTGCCAGCAGTTAGGGAGGGAGCTGAACTCTCAAAAGACTTTTGGCAGCTGCCTGATAAAATCTGTTTTATCTAAACAACCGATTTGCACAGGATGCATGTGTGTTGCCCTACTGTCAGTCAGATCTACGGAGAGGCAGTCTACATGGGTTCAGTGGAGTGGAGAGGCCTTTTCCCACTCAATGCTATCATCTCTTCACCCACTGGGGACAATGTAATCTAATACTTAGCACTTACATAGCATTTAACATCTTCAACATGTTATACAAACTTTAATCCTGCCAGCACCTTTAAAAATTAGGTAAATATTATTGTCCTTGTTTACAGAAGGGAAAGCTGAAACAGAGATGTCAAGTGTTGTGTCCACAGTTCCAGCCTCAAACTTAGTTCACTAGAATATGCTACCACTAGATTACATATGAGCTCTCTACTCAGTTATACATTGATTCTTGTCCAGTAGGGTGTCTAATTATTAACTCTTCTGGCTACAACAAAATAACTTCTATGACAGCATGCAGAGTTTTAAAATATTTGGGGTATTTTACTTGCTTCTTTTAACCAAACCCTGAGTATATGTTGATGTGTGCTATAAAACTTCAGTGCTGAAGACACTTTAGCTTTATAAGAAAGTTAAATATTTTCCTTTGTAGAAGAAATAATGGAAAAAACCACACATACAAACTAGGCAAGAATTTTCATCTTGTTGGGTCTGCTCTGATTTGCATTTGTCAAAATGCCCTGGACCCAGATAAATTTTGGCCCTGTCTTCACTACAGTTCAAACCCATGTTAGTGTAATTTTGTCTAATATGGTTTGATCCAAAGTTCACATCGGGATTATTACTTCAAATTTTATTAATCTGTGAATTATAATAGGTTTCTCTATGCTTCTGTCAATGGTCATTCATTAAGGGGGAGGGCACTGTTTTTACCTCTTCTCCAGCAGGTGGCAGTACACCTCTGACATGTTGAGAGCTAGCTTTCCTGCATTTAGCCCAGGATTAATTAGTGTCAGAGTACAGACCCAGCAAAAATAGAACCATGTTAAATTGGACCATTTGAATGAAGTAAGTACTATCATAAATGTGATCATGTGTGGGGGAGATAAAAAACAAGGTTGGTTAGTCTGCAGGAAAAGAGAATTACAGAAAGAATAATGTGCTATGGTCTTTAAAAAGAAGCAGATGAAAGTCTTGATGCAAATGAGTTAAGAGTTGGCAGATTTCAATACAATTACTGCAAGGTGGGTCTTGTCTCAAGCAGTCAGCGTTAAACACCAGGTATTTGTCTTATGGCTTTCATTTCGAGCAAAATTAATTGCAGAGCCGACGTTGTCTCCTGATGTCTTTATTAACTACTTAACTGTTGACATAACCTTAATTGTGGAGGGAAGGGGAGTGGGGATTTGTCATAGCAGAGATCCAGTGTGAAAAACTGCCTGCTGCTGCAGTGTAGTGCAGTAAATCCGGAAGATTGTTTCTTGGCAGAGAAAATAATTCAGGTTGATACAAGAGTGTAATCCACTACTTGTGTTCTTTTTTTTTTTATAAATGGTACTTGTGCTGTGTAACATGTGCTCCATAAATAGTTAAAACTGCTGCTATGTTACTATAGGAAATGCATTATGAGCATGCATGTAATTTTAGACACCCATTATCACTGGGTTTTATGTACCTATCGATTGTTTCACTTGGTTTATGATTGGACTTTCAGTGCTTGATATAGTTTTAATAACTCTCTCATTTACCCCTGGCATTGAATGGTAACCTTCCCAAGGGAGGCATCTCCTTATCAGCCTTCAGCATTGTCCCTGTTTAATCAGTATTCTCTTCACAAAGGTTATCTTAACTCTAGCAGTGCGGCCTCATGATGGTTGGTTGCATTTTCTAAAGCAGCATAGAAATTCTAGATTAAAGATGCAACTGTCTCTTCAGGCAACCAGCAGCAAATATTTATCCCGGCTGAGACTTGCAGACAATATACATTTTTCTCAGGCTGCTTAGGGGGAACAGTGTGCAATTTTTTTTTTTAATGCTAATGTTTGTGAGGGTTGGTTGCAATACTGAAATTCTGCCCTATTTCCTACATTACCAAGTCATTAATTGGAAACATTTGGTTTTAGTTCAAAGCTTGTAAGAAAATAAAGGATTAATCAAAGGAAGAGTAAATATGAGCCATTCAGCATTTGATGAAAAACTTTTTTTAAAAAGCCAAATTAGAACAAGAGTTTGCAGCTTCATTGATTACAAGTAAATGTTGTTGTTGTTAAACAGTGCTGTTAATCCAGCACCGGACTGTGACATACTCTTTCCCAGGTAGTGGCAGGCATAATGTGGGGTTTTGTGGGATGATAATGATCTGCTCGCTAAAATCTAGATGGAGACCATAGATTCATTTAATGCTCTACCAAAAAAAAAAAATTAAATCAATACAAGGATTTTTTTTTTTTTTTTTTTTAATACTTGGATCCTAACTAACTTCCTTTGCTCAATATTTTTCTTTCCTTAAAATGGGAACTGAAAGGACTTTAATAAATGAACTGAAAGGCCATCTGATTTCACTCACTGTAAGTTCCTCTTGTATCCTCTGCAGAGATACTATTCTGTTACTTGCAGCTCTAATCCCTATGCCTCCTATAGCAACAAACGGGGTTTTTTACTCTTTCTCCAGAAGGCTGTGCTATGGTGTTTTTTCTTAAATAACCATACCGGCACCACTGCTTAAATTTTCCACCCTTTTGCATTCCCTTCCCTAGTAGTCTCTCCCTCCCACCCCTATACTCTTTGTCTTGGGTTAAGATTCTATTGACATGTTTCTATCTTTCTCACTCCTGTTGTTCTAGGCCTTTTGCATAAATAGTGTAAAACAGTATCTTAAGTTCTCTGTGTACAACTCTATCCTGCCCTGATAGAGGGATGGGCTTGATGATCCAATACATCTCTCCCGTCTCAAAATCCTCTGATCATTTGGATTCAGACTGAGATGATTTAGCTGCTTCTTCCACCTGCCCACTTGTTGAATCTTAAGGGACTTCGTCTTGGTACCTCAAGCCATTGCACTTCTCTGCATTGATAACTAGATCTGTCTGTAATGTGGACAACTTAAAAGTCAACAGTATAAAGGTAAGCTGAATACAAGAATATGTAGCTGTCTAAATGGCTAATTTTAATGAGGACAGGTCTAACTTGCTGCTTTCAGTCAGGATTCATTAAACTGGCACCCAATGTAAATGCTCTCCAGTATATGGATTTTTGGTTTCAGATTCTCAAATTCTCCTTTTAGTTTTAATATCCGTAACTGAGACTTGAATGAAATACACTGAATGCACTTATTGCAGTGACTGACTCCTGCCAACAGAGCAGAAACACAGTATGATTCTGATTGGATTAGATAAGCAGATCATTTACCCACTAAATGTTTTTGTTCTCTGGCAACCTTTGATGTTGAAAGAGGAAGGAAATAAAAGGAGTGTGTGTGTGGAAGGAGATAACTACAGTTCAAGCTCCCAAAGGCAGAGGCTGTTTTCTTAAGAGGTTTGTAGCAGCAATCTTTCTATTTTGTGTTCTGTATGTAGAAATGTATATAGACCCTGTAGTTTTCTTTCAGCTAAACTTGTGGATGCTCCAAAAGCTGAAATGAACCACTGTGCTCTTCAATATATAGTATGAAAGGAGAGATTGTCATGAAATACCAAATGCATGGTATGGTGTTGGGCTAGACCGGGCTTTTTCTTAACCTGCTAGTTGAACTTCATCAAAGTCATTAGCTAAAATTAACCTTTTGACTGGCAGTCTGTAGTTTACAGCTCACCAAAATGAAAGTTCGTGTCGTCTTTGCAGAGTGTTTCAGAACTGAATGCATTTGGTCTTATTTACTTGACACTTAGATATCAAAGCAAGAGATACTTTACCCTTACATTGGCTAGGTAGTTTTTGTCCCTCTTCTGTACTAGTTTATAACTGACAATTAATACAGAAGTGCGTCTCTCATCTAAAGAAGCACCCATTTGTAATCTGAAGCAATCAAATTCTTGGTTAAGCTGCTTCTCTTAGCCCTGTTTCATCCAAAACAGATCTAAGGAGCAAAAAAACTGTAGATTTTTTTTTTTAAAGCCAATATGAGAGTCTCAGGGATATCGTCTCGGGTTCAGTGTGTACAATAGTATGTAATACAGTTTGGATTTGTAAATTGTATAAATGTCGTAGTTAACTGCTGAGCTCAAGATAGCATCTTTTGAAGACTTGTTTGCCGTTTCATTATTGTAAAGGTTTTTCACCAGATTTAGCTTATTCTCTTTTTAGGGTTAATGATGATAGAAGTATGAAGTTTGTCCACAAAAATGAGTGACTGTTGCTGGCTAGAGCCAGACATAGTGGAAAAGCAGGCACTATCTCCTTTCCTCAGCCAGCTCTGCCAGGGCACCTTATTCCTGAGCTGCAGCACTATGGCTTGCCATTCTGGCCCCAGTTTCTCTTGAGCACCTACTGGACATTGTGTGGCTCTGTGAAGTGAATAATTAGGAACTAGAATGAGACCTGGCTAACTCACTTCCATGTGTAGCCACTGCACTATCTCAGATCTTGTTTAAACAAATGCTTAGTTTTCAGCAAGCTGGGGTGTTGGTCTACCTTGCACTAGCCTGCTGCGCACTAAGGGCTTGTCTACATTACCTGCTGGATCGACGGGCAGCGATTGATCCAACTGGGATCGATTTATCGCATCTAGTCTAGACGCGATAAATTAACCGCCGAGTGCTCTCAGTCGACTCCGGTACTCCACCGGGGCGAGAGGCGCAGGCGGAGTCGACAGGTGAGCGTCAGCCATCGATTTACCGCAGTGAAGACACCTCAGTAAGTAGATCTAAATATGTCAACTTCAGCTACATTATTCACGTAGCTGAAGTTACATAACTTAGATCGCTTGCCCTCCCCTCCTTTCCCCCCAGTGTAGACCAGGCCTAACTGTCCATGTGAACCCTGCTGCCACTCTCTATAAGTCCCCTAGTGCATACTGATCTTCTCCCATATCAAAGCAGCATAAATTAAAGCGCACTACGAAACTGTTAGTGCATGGCAGCAGGATCCGCGTGGACGCCTAGTGCATGACAGCAGACAGCCTACTTCAGGCTAGATTTACACCCCTTGCCACATACTAATGTTCATTTAGACAAGGCCTTCTTGTGGCATCTGGCTCTTAGGAATGTTGGGTACTTATTTGTTTCAATCCTATCTGATTCACTAATTAATTTTATATAGGAGGGAGCAGTGTCAGATGGTCAGAGCAAGGGAGTTGGATTCAAAGGGCTCCTGGGTTGTAGTCTCTGCTTCACAGTGACCTGCTTGTGCCTCGGTTTCCCCAACTGTAAAATGGGAATACTTACCAACTTCCTAGAGGCAGGGGAAGCGTAGTTAGTCATTTTTTATAAAGTACTTTGTGATCCTTGGGTGAAAAGTATCCCAAGTGCAAATTATCTGACCCCCCCCCCCTTTTTTTTTTAAACTGCTGTACATTGGACATCATTTAAAAACTTAACACTGGCCAGTCTGCTGTGATTTCCGAACCATGGTATCACCTAATACAGGAGTGATGTAGGTGGTGACTTTGGTACTAGGAGTGGTGGTGCATGTAAGTTTTCAATGTCTTTCATGCTTAGGCACTTACGGTGATAATTCAGCGCTTCAAAAGGGCTTGTCCCAAGCCACAGGCCTGTAAGGCAGCAGCATACTTTTCTCTTTTCCCTGCCTTCCTTCTGCCTCACCCTCTCCATACGTTGAGCCAAAACACTTTGATTCTAAGCTGAAAGCAGATGATTAGCAAAACAGTCTGCTTGCTTGCAGCCTGTTTAAGAGGGATTATTAGGTTTTAGTAACCACCAGAATTAGCAACTTCCTGATTGTTGTTTCCTATTGTCTATGAATAATTTATGTACTGAGTTCAATTAATCGTTTTACTGATATTCTAACCTTAGAATTCTGTTATGTCTAATCTCAAACAACTTCCATTTTATAAAGGTCATTCTTTTTTCTATTATTCAGAGAGAGTAACCTAGTTACTTCCTCTGCTTAGCAGATAGGGTCTTGCACCCAGATCCTCAAAGATACTTAGGTGCCTATCTCCAATAAGAGTTAGGTACCTACATACCTTTGAGGATCTGGGCTTTGGAAACTTGCAGCCTCTCTATTGCTGCTGTTCTTACCAGCACCTGGATATCCATGAACAAGTAAAGCCCTAAGTGGAGATGCTAGAAAAGAGATCAGGCTTGGTGTTCAGAAGAATAGAAAGGTATGGCGAATCAAAGCAGAGTTAGGGAAAACCTTCTTTTGTGATTGATAAAATGATGAAGGAAACACCCAAAATGATGACAAAAATGAAATAAATAAAAATCACTTTCTATATTCTCCATCTCCTGCTTGATACAGTTATAATTTCCAAACATTCCTATATTTAATGTTATTGATCTAAAGCTGTTGATTAAAAGCAGGGTAAAGGGCTCCCAGATATCATTGTGATGGGTGCCCTGTCAGTGTTGTTATAACAACAGATGTGGATTCCTGCTGCCACCAAGACAGCTGGGTGGGTTCCGATTGAAGCTTAGAAACCTGCGTGGCTGTGCAGTAATTGAGAGAATATAGTAGTAGTAGTATTCAAAGTTCAGCAATAAAGCTCCCTATTATAAAAACTTATTAATTAAAAACCTGAAGCATATTAAATTATTTTCATTGTACAACTGATGATGGCTAGATAGATGGTGTGGGGCACGGGTCACTTGTTGATTTGAACTAGAGAACATGATGGATTCTATGTAACGTGAAACAACTCGGTTTTACTTTGGGCACACTGCCAGGCTTCACCTAAACTTGCTCCTAATACTGTTACTTTCACCCACACTTGTCTTTCATCTAGCTGTTGTGTCTTGTCAGTAACATAGACTGTAAACTAAACTATTTTGGGTTGGCCCTATCTTTGACCTGATTGCCACCTCTGTAATAAAGATAAATAGTAACATAGAACCAGCCACAGTAACACTGGTCTCTCTCCTTCCTCTTGAATTTCCCCAGTATGTGGTGCCATAGATTGACACATCTATTCTCCAGCACCCAGTGCCTGCTGAATAGAGGCAGTGGACACCAAATATCATGGCAGCCCCGTTACAGAAAGAGCCTCCCTGCTGTATCCCGTTGGCACCATATGGCCCCTGCATCTCTGAACTGTGCCTGGCAATTACATGGTGATCATTTAGGTAAGGGGAGAGAGTGTGTATGCCTGCATGTGTGTTGGTGTGTGTCCACCTCTCTAGCTTAGTTGGGGTGGGAGGCAGCCTTTTCTGATTGTGCTTTACAGTGGTGGTGCTCTTTCAGTCAAGTCACTCTTGATTTCCACTAGAGTCAGACCCCAGCCCTCTTACTATATGGTTTAGAGGTTTGGTTTGGTATTTTCAGGGACGTATGGGACCAGGTCATCTCCATGCCCTAACGCTTTTGTGGCAGCCCAGTCTAGCAGGCTAAGGCAGAGTTCTAATCCCATCTCAGCCTTGACTTGCTGCATGGCTTTGAAACTGGGAGGAGAGGTAGATACGCTGGAGGGTGGTAGGGATAGGATACAGAGGGCTCTAGACAAATTAGAGCATTGGGCCAAAAGAAATCTGATGAGGTTCAACAAGGACAAGTGCACTTAGGACGGAAGAATCTGATGCACCGCTACAGACTAGAGACCGAATGGGTAGGCAGCAGTTCTGCAGAAAAGGACCTAGGGGTTACAGTGGATGAGAAGCTGGATATGAGTCAACAGTGTGCCCTTGTTGCCAAGAAGGCCAATGGCATTTTGGGATGTATAGGTAGGGGCATTGCCAGCAGATCGAGGGACGTGATCGTTCCCCTCTATTCGACATTGGTGAGGTCTCATCTGGAGTACTGTGTCCAGTTTTGGGCCCCACACTACAAGAAGGATGTGGAAAAATTGGAAAACGTCCAGCGGAGGGCAACAAAAATGATTAGGGGACTGGAGCACATGACTTATGAGGAGAGGCTGAGGGAACTGGGATTGTTTAGTCTGCAGAAGAGAAGAATGAGGGGGGATTTGATAGCTGCTTTCAACTACCTGAAAGGGGATTCTAAAGAGGATGGCGCTAGACTGTTCTCAGTGGTAGCAGATGACAGAACAAGGAGTAATGGTCTCAGGTTGCAGTGGGGGAGGTTTAGGTTGGATATTAGGAAAAACTTTTTCACTAGGAGGATGGTAAAACACTGGAATGCGTTACCTAGGGAGGTGGTGGAATCTCCTTCCCTAGAAGTTTTTAAGGTCAGGCTTGACAAAGCCCTGGCTGCGATGATTTAGTTGGGGATTGGTCCTGCTTTGAGCAGGGGGTTGGACTAGATGACCTCCTGAGGTCCCTTCTAACCCTGATATTCTGTGATTCTATGAATCCACTTCACCCCCTTGTCAGACAGAGAAACAGACCGGTAAGGCAGCTGACAGACCAGTTAATAACCCCCAGTAGCTCCAGTGTTTAAATGATACCTGATACTTCTTAGCTAATTTCTGCTCTATATGTTACCTGAAGGCAATTCACTATTGATGTGTAGCCTTTCAGCGCAGCTCACGTGGACACATACAGTCACCATGTCAAGATATACCTTGGACATATCAAATGAGTAGGGCCCTACCAAATTCATGGTCCATTTTGGTCAATTTTACAGTCATAGGGTTTTAAAAATAGTAAATTTCATTATTTCAGCTCATGAAATTTCAGATTTAAATGTGTTGTAGTTGTAGGGATCTTGACCCAAAAAGGAGTTGTGGGGTGGTTGCAAGGGGTTTTGTAGGGGAGGTTGCAGTACTGCTAACCTTACTTCTGCGCTGCTGCAGGCAGCAGCGCTGCCTTCAGAGCTGGGCAGCCGGAGAGTGGTGGTTTCTGGCCAGGAGTTCAGTTCTGAAGGCAGAACCGCCGTCAACAGCAGCGCAGAAGTAAGGATTGTTAGGGGGCTTATTCCTTCACCCACTTACTTCCCTGGTCCTTCTTGCATGAACAGAGAGCAACAATACCCAAAGTCCAAAGGTGCAAACAATTCGATGTTTATTGGGGTGAACTTCCAGCAAGCATGATTCCAGTTTCCTTCCTTAGCGTCCCCCTTCCCAGCTCTGACACCACAGAGCCTTACACCTGTGTCCTTGTTCCCATTCCTGCCCTTAGCCAAACATGATTCCAATTTCCCCAGCCCCATTCCCTGTTCCCATTTCCCCTCCCCACACCCACCCACTCACTTCCTGATTGATTGCAGGCTATATAGTAAAACTTGAGTTCTGCTTTGCTATACCTTAACCAATCATTTTCCTGAAATTTAACTAACCAATCCTAACATATTGTAACATGATTATGTAACCAATTATATCCCACCACCTTAATTAGTTTACACCCAGCAAAATTAATTATACAGCAGACAGGAACAATCACAGAACCAGAAAGAGATTATACAGACAAACAATAGCAAAGTGGGAACTATAATGACAAAACAATACAGAAGTGAGGATTTCATATCCCAGCTATTGATAAGTGAGTTCTTGCCAGACAGGATGCTATCAAACTAAGTTTCCTTTTACATTTTCTAGGCACTTCCCTTTCTCTGGAGGTGATAGGCACTATCAGGACAGGATTGTATTCCTAACAGCCCAATAGCATCTTCTTTCAATGTGACTAGTTTGGTGGCATACTATGGCATTGCCATCCTTACTTCTGCAGTGCTGGGCCTTCAGTCAGCAGCCGCCACTCTCTGGCCACCCACCTCTGAAGGCAGCCACTCAGAAGTAAGGGTGGCGTGGTATGGTATTGCCACACTTACTTCTGTACTGCTGCTGGTGGGTGCTGTCTTCAGAGCTGGGCACTTGCCAACAGCCGCCGCTCTCCAGCCGCCCAGCTCTGAAGGCAGTACAGAAGTAAGAATGGCAATACCAACCCCCCAAAATAACCTGGCAACCCCCCTGGCAAGTCCCTTTTGGGTCAGGACTCCTAATTTGAGAAATGTTGGTCTCCGCCATGAAACCTGTATAGTACAGGGTAAAAGCAAACACAAGACCAGACTTCAAGTTGGGGGAGACCGGATTTCAGGGTCCATGAAGCGTTTTTCATGGCCGTGAATTTGGTAGGGCACTACAAATGAGGCTAGTTTAGGGGACCTTTGTATTTGAAAGCATCTCTTTTAAGTATGTAATTAAAGGAGATTGCCCAGTATTTAAGATACCTTTGGTCCAAAGGATGATGCAATGCCCAATTGCATATGGATCTGGATACTTGGATTTCAAAAGCCAAGCTGGACTAGAGGGGGAGGGACTCTCCTCTTACACAAAGACATTCTTAGAGATATCAAAGCTGGATAAGACAGTTTTAAGCTGTTTGGGGATGGGAGAAAGGCAAAAGCGCCCTGCCATGCTGTAGGTCAAGGAATATTTCAGTGTCAAGCTTAGTGCCAGTGCAGTGGTGGTTTCCATTGTATTCAGATTGACCTGTTGATTTATACCTATCCTATTTGGCTGGACTTTTTCCTCTTTCTGTGTTTCTATACAGTTGCCCATTAGCAATATGATTTCAGCCATACTGAAGGGAGCATCTTATCTCGGACAGTTGCCTGCAAAGGGAATGAAATAGTCTGGTCTGTCAAGGAATAGGGAAGAAAGGAATAAGTAACTGCCTAGGTGCATGGCTAAGGCTGCAGTCTTCCTTCCCAACAGTGTCACAGGAGGGGACTTCTGTGGGCTCCGTGAGAATCGAACAACCTATAGAATACTAGGCCCTGGTTAAAATAACACTTGCCTAATATTCACAACACTCCTTGGAGGTAGATAGTGTGCGTGTGCAGTGGTTTGAGGGTAAATACTAATAGACTTCGTAGTTGCTGCAAGTGGGCTTATACAGGTGGGGTTCTTAGCCTTTTGGGGTACATCTATACGGCAGCTGGGAGGTGTAATTCCCAGCTTAGGTGGACATAAATATGCTAGCTCTGATCAAGCTAGCATACTAAAAATAGCAGTGTGGCCACAACAGCTCAGGCTAGCCGCCCAAGTCTGAAATCCTTGATATGTACTTGGGCCGCTGCAGCCATGCTGCTATTTTTGGTGTGCTAGCTCGCACAACGCTTACGTGTATGTCTAGCTAAGTGGGGATTACGCCTCTCAGCTGCAGTGTAGACAACCCTTGGTTTTAACTTGTTTGACCAAGGACTCTTTTAACTATCTATTTCCCCAGAGCTCAGGTACGCAGAGACCCTGATGCGCTTTGATTATGTGTGGCTGCGTGATCACTGCCGCTCCGCATCCTGCTACAACGCCAAGACTAACCAGCGCAGCCTAGACACAGCTAGCGTGGATCTATGCATCAAACCAAAGACTGTCCGGGTGGATGAGACCACGCTCTTTCTAACATGTAAGTCAAGGGAGTCTGCACTAAATGTTATGAAGGGGCCTAGCTGCAGCCGAGGTAAACATTGAAGAGTGTCATTCTGCGAGATGTCCCTAGGTGCTTTCTACAATCCGCACATGCCTTAAATCATTTCCAGGGTTGTGTTGCTTTTAACTGAAAAGAAAACTGTCAGTGTGTCTAAAAAGCTGTTTCTCACTGGAGATCTGAAACTTGGGGCTTGTCTGCATGGGGAAATTTACTGGCATAGCTATATACTGCAATAGTCATAGGGTATGTCTACACTATAAATTAGGTCGAATTTATAGAAGTCGGTTTTTTAGAAATCGTTTTTATATAGTCGATTGTGTGTGTCCCCACACAAAATCCTCTAAGTGCATTAACTCGGCGGAGTGCTTCCACAGTACCGAGGCTAGCGTCGACTTCCAGAGTGTTGCACTGTGGGTAGCGGCAGAGCTGTGCTGCTGTAAGGTCTTCCGTGTAACTGCTCTTTGCCGGCAGGAGAGAGCTGTACTCCCGGAAAAACACAACCACCCCCAACGAGCAGCGGTAGCTTTGTCGGCAGGAGAACATCTCCCATCGACAAAGTGCTGTCCACACCAGTGCTTTTCATCGGTAAAACTTTTGTCAGTCAGTTGGATGGCTTTTCTTTTTTTTTTCCCACACCCCGACTGACAAAAGTTTTACCGACAAAAGTGCAGTGTAGATCTAGCCATAGTAAGTGTGTCCACGCAGGGAGTTTTAGCACTATAACTCTAGTGGTAAGCTTCTCGGTTTAGACACAGTCTCATTATTTTGCATCTTTTTGCATGCATGCTGACAGTTTGTTACACAATGGTTTGTGAGACCTGCTGATTTAGTCTTTAAGAAACAATATCAATTAGAAACCTAGTGTATTTCAGAAACGTTTCAAAGTAGCTTCAGGTCCCACACATTACCTCAGTCCCCTGCCTATTACCGTGATTGAGAAGCATGTTTTTTCCACTATATACTGTTGCTTTCCGCTGTTGGTTGTGTTAAAAGACCCACACAAATGCGGAAACATTTCAGCTTGACAGCACTTTGTGTGTAGTCATTGCACAAAATAAACAAAGTTCAAGATATTTTTTTTTCCTCTTCTCTTGGGTGTTTTTTAACAAGTAAAAAATATAATTCAGAGAGGTGACTTTTTAAGGCATATCTTTTTAAATAGGATCAAACCATCGTAGTCACAAAACAAGTGGTGCCCTTTTTTCCCCCACCAAAAAAAAATTCTAAATGAATGTAAGAACTGAATATAGGCATATGGTAAAGATTTCCCAGTGCCCCATGGGTGCTCTTTCGCTTACATTCTTGGGCTGATGGTAAGGCGGTCCTGCTGTGGCAAAGAGTGCTGATGGATTACAGTAAAGGACTTACATTTTTATTGTGTTTCCTGGGGAAGTCCAGGTTTATCTCTGGATCAAGTGTTGTTTTGGGAAGAGACCTAGCTGTGAACAGATAACTTGAGAACAGAGAGTGGTTCTGGCCTGTGCTACAGTTATAAACATTCCCTCAGAGTCTAAAGCTCTGTTCCCTTTTTTCGCCAAATATGTTTTTGTTTGAACTAGAGAAAATGCAGACACTCAAAAACTACATTAGAAGATGAACGACTTCCTTTCTTTTACATTTTCCCTCTTAATGTGAGGGTCTGATCAGAACTCCTGTCTCCTACTTTATCCTCTACCCATTGTTCTCTGCTCCACAGCTCATCACTTTTTCTCCGGCTCTGAGGAGTGATTGTAGATTTGTCCCATTAGAGCTCAGCAGTTTATTCAGACCATTCCTGTGCTATCAGTGCCTGATTCCCCATGCATTACCACTCTGTACTGTCTAGGGGGTTTTAATGGATCTGATTTCAGGTTATAGGACTGCAAAGCTGATGCATTCTGTTCTGAACTTTGACTAAGGCACGATGTCAGACCTAGGGGGAATATGGAGCCCTAAGACTAAAGTAAAAGTAATTTAGCTGGGAACTAGAACTTGTAATGCAAATAAAGGAGTCACCAGGTGCACTGAAATATGAAATAACAATGTGGTGTATCAAATGCTCACTTTCTCACTATAACCTCAAAGATAATTTCTTCATGTAACTTGTCCAAGAAAAATCTAATTCCGCAGTAAGAAGTTGTTGCTAGACAAAATTGTAGAGTGATGACTACATCCCAATCCCATGTTTTAACTGACTGATCACCCCAAAGCTCCAGTGGCAACAATGCTTTCTATTTTATCACAGGGCCAGATGGTCATGTGACCAGGTATGGGTTAGAGTGGCTGGTGAAGAACAGCTATGAGGGTCAGAAGCGGCAGGTCATGCATCCTCGAATTCTCTGGAATGCTGAGATCTATCAGCAAGCCCAAGTGCCCTCCGTGGACTGCCAGAGCTTCCTGGAGACAAACGAGGGGCTGAAAGAATTCCTGCAAAACTTCCTGCTGTATGGCATTGCTTTTGTAGAAAACGTCCCCCCGACCAAAGAGGACACGGAAATCTTAGCAGAGAGAATCAGCTTGATCAGGTAACTAGAGGTGCCCCAAGGAAGGCCACATGCAACTTACTAGGAGCTCCAAGGGCCACACACATAACAAGGAGCAGATTGTAATCTCCCTCTTTAGTATGAAGGTGCAGCCTTCACTTACCCTCGATCTCAGAATATAACTCCAGTCAAGGTGAAGTATTACATACTGGGACCTGCAGTCTCTGTGGCCAGGCCATTTGATTCAAGATGGAATGTTGCATTGTAGAACCTGCCATGTCCACGGGCCCCACCTCTTTATTAAAGTCAGGATTATGGCATTGTGGAGCTGCATAGGCAGCATCTGGCTACTGTTGTGCTAATGGATAATATGAAGATCAATGAGTAAGTGTTGGACTGGGAAGATTTGAGCTTCACTAGGAGAGAGATTTCCTGTTTTAATACGAAGGGTTGGGAGGGCAGCCCTGGGCCTGGGAGCTGGAAAGATTAACATAAAAATCTGTAGTTGGCTCGAAAGGAGAAGTGTGGGAAAGATATTTCAAGTGTACAACAAAACAAAAACTCCACTGGTCTAGCCTGGGTTTGAATTTCAGGCTGTCTCCAAACTGAGTGCTGTAGAAACAGCTTATATGCCCCAGGCCATCAGCAATACAGAGATTTACATCATGGAATTTCCACTCTTTTCATGCTGGTTAAGGAGTCGCATTGATGGGTTCCCAAGGGAGTCCTATTTGTCTTATCTATCTAGGTACTTATAGGCCTCATTACTGAGACTCAGATCCTCAAAGGTATGTAGGTGCCTAACTCCCTTTGATTTCACTGGGAGCCAGGTACTTAAATACCTTTGAGGATCTAGGGCTGAGTGCTTTTCAGCTTTCTACCAGTACAATTTGCTTGTCATCAGCCTGTTTCCTCCGCTGCTGGTCATCTTCCTTCCCCATGGTTCAAGGCTTGGCGAGTGGGTGTTGGATGGGAAACTCTGGGGGCCTTGGAACTCAAGCAAGGTTTCTGTGCAATCCCAGAGGAGGTGGGTGGAAGGGGGAATGTGCTGTGTGAGGGTCAGCATCTTCAGACTGTGGGAATGCCTCACATGACTCAAGAGTGAGGCTTTTGTTGATTTTATAGGAATAGTGTTCAGCTGTAAGAGGCGATCCATTCATCTGCTTGAAGGATATTGGTCACGAGACTTCAAAGGCTATGGGGGTTACACAGGAGAGGTTGGAGCTCTGTTATGAGGGAGAGGAAACAAACACTTAAAGTAGTAGAAACCCCTTCACTTGAGACATTAGTAATGAGTCACTTAATTTATATTATAAAATATGCAGCACACGATATTCTGACTTTCTAACTTGTACACTTTGGGGGATGGTGGCAGATACACTTATGAAAACAGCTAGGATGTTCCCTAAAGCAATCTGTGCCTCACCAGTTGTGTTTACTAGCCCCTCTGTCATGTACACCTGATCAGATCCTGTCTTTTCTCTTCCAGGGAGACCATCTATGGTAGAATGTGGTATTTCACCTCTGACTTCTCCCGAGGAGACACAGCATACACAAAACTGGCTCTGGATCGTCACACTGACACCACCTACTTCCAGGAGCCCTGTGGGTAGGTGCTTGTGCTGGTTCCCAAAGATGCAGCTCAAAGGGCAAGAGTAATTTACAAGACTGAAGTTTCTAATGGCAGAATTTTTGATAAGTGGGTTGGCTGGTTCTAGACCTTAGCCAGGCACTAAACAGACTCACCCATTCCAACAGTACGGTACTGCTGCATCAGGAATCTGTCAGCATGCTTTAGTTTTTAAATCCCACTTTTTCCCCACCTAAAAATTCCTGGTCCTTCAGGCACACATTCTTATTGGGGGTTGGCTCTTGGGTGACTACATCTTGCTGTCAAAATGACTCAGGTACTTCTTTGGTGCTCTTTTGGGATGACGTTGGCCTTACGACCATATACACAATAGGCCCAGCCACCCAACTACTTAGCAGTTTATGTGCTTTACAGCGTTAGTAAAATTACTATGAAAATCTATGTATAGATTCCAGAATCCCAAAATTCACAAGTTGCATATTAATGACTGATTATTTGTAGGCTGTGATGTGTGGGTTGTGCTGACTTATTTACCATCATTACACATGATCTGAGCAAGAACTCCAAATAAGTTTGGATTTACTTTCTTCCAGTGGTGTATTACTATCATCAGTTAAACAGCCTGCTGCTCGGACTCCTCAATTCCAAAGTTCATGCCTGTCTCCATTTTCAATATGTTCAGAACTGCAACATGCTCATTAAATGCTCATTCCCAGACTCTGTGTTCACAAGTAGTTTTACTCCCGTCTGGCCCCTGTGATGTAGACATTATACCCTGTTTGTGATGCAGGTTTTGATGCCCTGAGAGAAAAAGGCAGCTGGCCTAATGTGGATCACACTGTTGTGCAGGAGACTCAAGGCCTCATTTTCAGTCTGTCTTTTCATAGCGGGAGGTTGGGAATGCTGCGGAGACAGCTCCCTCAGTCACCAGGCAAAGGCCCAATTAGGGACCAGTGTTACTTAGCACTTTCTAAATACGGATGTAAAATACTAAAATGATTAAACGGTAAGCCTTAGTCTTACTGGTTAACCGACCCTAATTGATGTAACCCCAGCTGCGCGGGCCGGCCAGAGCAAGCGGCCACAGCCCCTCTACCTTTAATCGGTTAACCGATTAAACAACATAATTTTAATCATTTAAACTGTTAACTTTTTAAACGGATATTTACATCCCTATTTCTAATCATCTGAAAGGTGGCAACTGCAGTATGGAGCTTTGAAAGCAGAGGAAGGAATAATGGTGAGAGATCCTCTGGCTGCATATAAACTGCAGAGCAGCCCTCAGGAAGGGTAGAGGGAACTTACAAAACTGCCTGCTGGAGTTAAGCTCCAGCTGCCCAGTTCACATCCCATGTACTGTCATGGCAATGAAACTAGCACGAAACATCTAGGTGGCAGGGAGTAACTTGCATAGCAGTGAGGGATGTTAAATGAATGATTTATTAGTATGCCCTGTATGTGGGAGAGGAGTACTTGCACAAGGCACAGGTCGTGCTGGCACACCGTCATCCAGGAGCTACGCTGCTCTAGTATGTTCTGTGAACAGCCAGGCATTATTCTGAGCCCTTTTTTGCGGAGTATGCTCTTCAGAGCTGATTTTATTAAGGAACTATCCGATGAAAACTCTACTGAAACAAATAGAAAAAAGTCCTCAAGAGTGAATGCCTTTATTTCTTGCAGAGTAGTAAAGGTTTCTGATTAAACCAGTAGCTGGAGAAACTGCTAATCTTTAGCTATTGTTGTTCCTTTCTGCTTTGAAAGAAACCTGTCTCCCTAGTGTGTCACTGTCTGCAATGGCCTGCAGCATTATGTCTGGTTTTGATATCCTAAAATGAACAGGTAGGATTACCTCTAGGTGTTACAGGATGCTGACCTTTTGAAAGCCACAGTGTCTTCAAGCAACCTTTCTGCAGCCCTATTGGTCTGTCAGCAGCTCTCCCCATTGTAAGGAAATCTGCCTTTGAATCTGTAGTGCGAGTTTTGAAGTCTCTTGCAGCTTGAAGGTGTAAGGAGATAGTTAGAGCCCAACAGAAAGAAGCTGCAGGTGCTGGATGAATGAGCTGGATGGATCACTAAATACCTTTCTCATGGGGCCTCCTAAAACTTAGGACCAGTCAGTTAGAATTGGACCGGAGACTTCCAGGGAAAGCACAGAATGCTGCAGAAAGTGGTGGTGGTAATTTAATGGGTGAAACTGTCAACTCATAAAACTGGTGCTGGGGAGCTCTGTTTGGCTGGAGGGTGCCATCTGACAGACTACACCTTACCAAGTAGGTCTGAAGAGAAATAAATGAGAAAGATACGTAGGAGGTGGTAGAGGGGTGAAGTTTGGGTTGTTTGGATTCCCTTGTCTGAGCAGTTCCACACCTTACAATATTTTGCGGAGGGCTGGCCCAGTGGCTAGGAAATAGCTTGTGACTCAAGTTATGAATTGAATTCCCTTCTGCCATAGACTCCTTATGTGATTTGGGCAAGTCACTCAAGCTCTGTGCCTCAGTTTCCCATCTGTAAAATGTGGACAGTAGCACTTCCCTACCTCACAGGGTGTTGAGGATAAATATGTTAGATTGTGAGGTGCTCAGATGCTACAATGATGAGCATCTAAGAGAGAGAGGTTCGTGTTTTAAGTAGAACTTTAACTTTGGTTTCCCTATTTTTCCAAAGCTAGCTTTTTTTTTTTTAACTCACTTTATTCTAAGGCATTTTAGAGGAATTAGTTTTATGCCTGTTCAACTTTTAAAATCCAGGGTGAATCTTCTTTTGGGTTGGGAATAGTTTATAGTACTTCAATGCAATTTGATCATTGTAAAAACTGCTGTAGAAACTGTAACACAGTATTTTAATTAAGCCATGTCCTAGTGCAGGGGTGGGCAAACTATGACCTGGCTCCTCTCTGGCGCTCCGGCCGGGGCCCTGGGTCGGGGGCAGCGGCTCGGCCGCGCTCCGGCCGGGGCCCTGGGTCGGGGGCAGCGGCTCGGCCGCGCTCCGGCCGGGGCCCTGGGTCGGGGGCAGCGGCTCACGGCTCCTGGAAGCCGCAGTATGGCCCTGCTCCAGCTCCTACGCACTCCAATGGGAGCCGCAGGGGTGGAGCCTGCGGATTGGGCAGAGCTCAGAGCTGCCTGGCCGTGTCTCCGCATAGGAGCCGGAGAAGGGACATGCCACTGCTTCCGGGAGCCGCTTGAGGTAAGCGCTGCTCTACGCCTGCACCCCCTGAGCCTCTCCGCATGCCCCAACCCCCCTGTCCCAGCCCTGATCCCCCTCCCGCCCTCCGAACCCCTCGATCCCAACCCAGAGCACCCTCCTACACCACTAACTCCTCATCCCCAGCCCCACCCCAGAGCCCGCGGCCCCTCCCGCACCCTAACCCCAATTTTGTGAGCATTCATGGCCCGCCATACAATTTCTGTTACCCAATGTGGCCCTCAGGCCAAAAAGTTTGCCCACCCCTGTCCTAGCATGTCTTCCAATCCCTAGTAAGAGAAGGAGCCATTTCAGACTTCAGTTGGGGTGGCGGGGGGTAGGGGAACACTTTACTAAATAAAGCTGCAGTCTTTAATTAATAACTTCAGTTATAAGACTGGGCTTTAGAATTTCACAACTACTTATATTTTAGGGTTAAACACTTCTTAGCTTTTTGCACTGGCTGGCTCTGTCCTCATTCAGTGAAATGCATGATACCTGACAACGTAAAACAGCAGCATCTACCACTTGCTATTGAGCCATGTCAGGTGTCCCAATTAAATGAAGTATACTATAAAAGAGACTCTGAAGCTGTCATGAGCTGCTTCTTTTCCAGGTTCATTCCCTTTTCTTGGTAGTTATCTTCCTATAACTACCCACATGACTTCACTCTCTACCAAGTGACAGACTGACTGGATTTTCGTTTGTGATGTGTGTTCTCTCCCCCCTTGCAGTATCCAGGTGTTCCACTGCCTCAAACACGAAGGGACAGGTGGCAGGACGCTGCTGGTGGATGGCTTTTACGCAGCAGAGCAGGTTCTCCGGCGAGCTCCTGAAGAATTTGAGCTCCTCACCAAGGTGCCGCTGAAACATGAGTACATTGAGAATGTTGTGGGCTCTCACAACCACATGATTGGGATTGGGCCGGTTTTGAATATCTACCCCTGGAACAATGAGCTCTATTTGATCAGGTGAGAAGTAATGGATCACACCATTGTTTGGGGGGTGGAGAGCGGGGGAGCAGCCATTAAAGACATATGTAGCTTTTCCAGCATGCTGGTCCTTTTGCACAGTGTAGACTGATAGAACCACTCTCCTTTACATCCTGCATTTTCTCCTGCTCTCCCAGCCAGTACCAGTGCTGAACCATGTACCAGTGCTGGGGCTGCTGGCTCTTCTAACTGGTACTTTAGGCTCTCTACCCTATCTTTTAAAGATAATCCTCTGTTCTGAGCTCTGGCAGTGCCACTTCTTGACCATCTCCCATTCAGCTGCGAGCTGTCTGCCCTGCAACGGAACAGTTGCAGGACTGGGTTTGAAACAGCCTCCGCTCTAATATGGGTTACAGCACACTTGGCTGAAAGGGAGGGGACGGGCCCTGTCTACAGGCAAGGTTTTCGTCTGAAAAATGAGGACAGTTGCCCAGAAAGGGTGGGAGCCACTATTCTAATCTGAATATTTGATGTAATTCTCACCAACTTCCACACACTTATTTTTCAGTCGTTACCCATGCCATTCATTATAAAGTCTAAACCCGTGGCAATTCCGTGCCTGCCAAATTCCCAGACTGACAATGAGGAGGTGTCCAGGGAATTTTCAGGGCATCATCTCCTGGGCAACCAGCCAGAAGCCCAAACACTATATGTTTCAACAGAGAACTCCGGCTCTTAAATCTCAGACTGCGAGTCGCTGCCAACCCCAATGCACTCACCCATTGCCCTGCCCAGTCACGTTTCTGCAGGGGGGCTACAGGTGGCACAGGTCTTCCTCTTCAGCTGGATCTTGCACTATTTAGGTCAATGAGAGTCATGCCATTGACTTCAATGCCAGCAGGATCAGGCCCCTTATACATAGGTCTTTCTGTATGTCCACCTAGTCTACAGGGATGTGGGGGTAAAACTTAGCCCAAGTTTTATTGAATCTTTGATTCTGGTTAGAATGAAAGCTGTCCAGCTTGTGCTCTTTATTTTGGATGATGATCAGTTGTGTTTGCCATCTCTGTACCTCATAACAGCACCTAAGATGAACTATAAACATTCAGCCCTGTAACTCTGTTTCATTAAACTTCATTAAACTTCATTATTGAAGCAGGCTTCCACTGATTGTTTCCTACTGAGGATGCTGATTGGTCAGTTTGTTCAAGCACTGGTATTCCCAAAACAGTGTTGAGCTAGTCCAGGGGTGGGCAAACTTTTTGGCCTGAGGGCCACATTTGGGTGGGGAAATTGCATGCAGGGCCATGAATGTAGGGCTGGGGCAGGGGGTTGGGGTGCGTGAGGGAGTGCGGGGTGTGGGAGGGGGCGCGGTGTGCAGGAAGGGGCTCAGGACAGGGGGTTGGGGTGCAGGAGGGAGTGCAGGAGGGGGCTTGGCAGGGGTTTGGGGTGCAGGCAGGGTGCATCAGGGAGCTCAGGACAGAGGTTCGGGGTGCAGGAGGGGGATCAGGGCAGGGGGCTGGGGTGCAGGAGGGATGTGTGGTGCGGGACTCAGGGTGGGGGGTGGGCTCCAGCCTGGCGCCACTTACCTGGAGCGGCTCTGGGGTGGCAGAGCGCTGCTAAGGCAGGCTCCCTGCCTGCCCTAGCCCCACACCACTCCCGGAAGCGGCCAGCACTACGTCGCTATGGCCCCTTGGGAAGTGGGGGGCAGAGGGTTCTGTGTGCTACCCTTGCCTGCAGGTACCCCCCCCCTCAGCTCCTATTGGCCGGGAACGGGGAACCGCAGCCAATAGGAGCTTCAAGTGTGGAATTCACAAACGAGGGCAGTGCACGGAACCCTCTGCCCCCTCTCCCCCCCCACCTACCCCCCCCCCGCCAGGGTCCGCAGGGATGTGGTGCCGGCCGCTTCCGGGAGTGGTACGGGGCCCGCAGCGACATGGGCATGGCAATCCCGTGGGCCGGATCCAAAGCCCTGAGGGATTGGCTCCAGCCCGCGGGCCGTAGTTTGCCCACCCCTGAACTAGTCACTGATAGTAGATTGCACAATCTTACTCTCCAATCTCCTTTTATTATGACAGGAGGAGTTTAAGGTTCTCCATGATACATCGGGGTTGATCTTCCGCTTAGAGTTTATACCCATCTATCCCTTGACATACAGGTCACTAACCGTGCATCATTTTTGACTTTGTTCCTACTTGCCAGCCATAAAGAAATAATCACTCTGGTGTGCGGGCCTTTTGCCTGCTCTCTGCATTGCATGAATTTCACCCTCTCAGCATTCCAAGCTGGCAAATGAGTGATTCAGAGTCACTTAAATGATGCTGCCTCTGTCTTGAAGCACTGCGATGCTCTCACTTCACCCTGCCCAGTGTAAATTGTCAACTGTAGTTAAAAAGAGTTTTTATAAGAAAGGGACACAATCAGGTCATTTGAGGCCGCAGGTTTAAAAAAAATCCAAAACAAAATATTAACAGAAATGTGGTGTGTTGTGTTTTTTGTTTTGTTTTTGGAAAATAATTCAGTGAGGATAGTTTTGTTTGGATTTAACTTGTTCCTTCTTAAATCCCCCCTCTTCGCCCACCCCAGCCCTGCCACATTTACTACATAAATACAGAGTAACCCCAATGCGTTTTTTGTGGCCTTCCTAAAGACGTCCTTTGTGCATTAGACTATAGAGGTTTCCTGTGGAATATCTGGCTCTGCTCTGCTCATAGATCCATGGTGACCGTCTCTTCTGTTTTGTTCTGACCCAGGTACAATAACTACGACCGAGCTGTCATCAACACGGTGCCTTATGATGTCGTGCATCGCTGGTACGCCGCGCATCGCACACTCACCACAGAGCTACGGAGACCAGAAAACGAACTCTGGGTCAAACTGAAGCCAGGCAAGGTAGTCACAGGATGTGGGAGCATGTGATCTCACTTCACTGAGGGTGGCAGCACATATTTAGATATAACAGGGACCTGGCAATTAAGACAGCTGATCTTTCCCCCGACTTGGTGTAATACTTTGGATAAGTTCCCTGTGCCTGTTTCCCTCTCACAACCCTGTGGCAGGATGAATTGTATGGGCAGCACCCAAGTCTCCATTGCATACATTCTTACCACCAGAAAAGTGGGGCAGAGGGAGGATATGGCCACAAGTCAAAGCAAAAATAGTGGGAATTCACCCAAAAACAGTGTGGGAGGAGGGCTGCCACAGATGGGGAAATAGATCTCCTGATCTGTGAAGTAGGGCCAATAAAAATACCAGTGTGAGGTAGGTTGTGAAGGTTAATGTGTGAAGTGCTTTGAGGTCTTGTAGAAGTGGGAGATCTTATTAATGGAAATATATGAAACATGTAGACGGCGTCTGAGGAAACGGATGAGACCGGCATTCCTATCAAGCTCTGTCCTCAGGCTGCTTTCAGAGTCTTGCACTGCAAAACAGTCTATAAAATCAATATTCTCCAACCCCAGACATGACTGAAGTTTGTGGTGCACAAACCATGGAAGCAGAAAAAAGAAGGGTCCACCCCAGGGTTTACAATGCCCAGGATGTGCTGTGCTTTAACCCCTTGTCTAGCATTACAATTACAATGCACAGAACCAGACTATATTAAAAGTGTGCAGATCCTAGGCATGTTTTGGCCTAGCGGACACATCTGTCCAAGCCTACCGAAAAGGTTTATATATACACAAGATAGATTCAGCCAGTGGAGATTAGTGTCAGAAAGCTGCTACAACCTCCCTCTGCTCCTGCATGACAGAGGGGAGGATATGCAGCCCAAAAAGTGGAGTATGACAACCCCTGAGGTTAGAGTTTGTGCCCCTTCCACCCTCTCCCTGTTACTGCAGGAGAAGGGCAAAGGATACGAGGTTTATATTGCTGGTGAACTCTGCCAACAGGCCACTACCATAGAAGCACCAAGCAAATGGTATAGACTGTGCCAGTACTGTCTCATTGTTTCTTTGTACTCCACTGTGTGTCTGTGTTATCTGTCGTCTCTCATCTTCGATTGGAAGCTCTTTGGGGCAGGGTGTGCCTTTTTGTTCTGTAGTTGTACAGCACTTAGCGCAGTGGTGCCTTGGTCCATGACGGGGGATCCTAGGAGTTACTGCACTGTAAATAGTAATTCATTGTTCATTTCAATGCCTATATATTGAGCAACCTGCCAGGAGCAGCCCAAGGGCCACACTTAATGTTTCAGTGTGCCATTTAGGTGATAATCTGCTCTAGTATGACCTCTGTTCATGTGGACACTTCTTCACTCTGTATTCTCAGTGCTTTTCTCCTCTTATGTAGGCGCTGTTTGTGGATAACTGGCGCGTCCTGCATGGGCGGGAATCGTTCACAGGATACCGCCAGCTGTGCGGGTGCTACCTGACAAGAGATGACATGCTAAATACTGCACGTTTCATGGGGCTGCAAGCTTAACATAGACTGTCAGCAGCAGAGAGGCAGCAAAACCTGTCAACCACAGTGCTCCCAAAACTGTGCGTCACCAGAACGAGCACGTTTTAAATACCTCATACACCCTATCCCTGCCAAAAAGTTCTCGGTGCCTGGGGCAATGGGCAGGAATTAAGGGTCACCAGAGCTTTACCTGATTGTCAGCTATTGGGCAGAGGGGGAGACCTCTCTTGCTCCCCACCCCCATGGCCTTTCAGCACAGTCTGACTCAGCTTGAGAAGGAAGAAGCCAAGAATCTGAGTTGCTGCTGAAAATGCTTACAAACACCAGCTGATGCAAAATTCCAATCAAGTGCCTTCTGGATTTTAAATGAGGTGGTAAAGCCCTCACATTCCCCTAGGTGTTTTGTCAGCAACCTTCCAGGATTCATTGCACGTGGTAGGCCAGAGTAGCTATTTGCTTTGTTTTGACCCTGAGCTAAACCTGATTCCAGCTCGAGAGAGGACAAGAGGATTTCTTTGGTCCTGCTTGAAGCAATGCAAACACCAAGTTACTCCAGCGTGAGGGTGGTGACAAGTTTCTTTTCTCTTTCCTGCTCCTTAAACAGGCCACACCCCTGGCTACACCCATGTGCATGCATTTCGGGGCAGATACAATGTCATCTTTCTCCAGTAATTGAAGGCAAACTGTGCTGACTGATGGCCCAAAAGCATCAGCCAGTGTAGTATTGAACCTCTCCAGGGAGATCTGTGGGGAAGGAGGAGAAGTGAGAAGGATCTGGGAGGGAGCAAGGTGCAGTTCATCAGGCAGCAGTGCAAGGCAAGGACACTATTTCCGACACCCCTCGGTTTGAGCAGCAGCAGGCTTGTCTCCACTGTTCCCACAGCCTTATCTGGTCAGAGCTTCCCTGCACATAGGGTGAAGGCACAGCTGCTGCAGTGTTTCTTGCAGACTTGCTGCTTAGGCCTTTCTGTTCTCTCTGCCTAAGGGCTACAGGCTTAGTGCAGGGAAGCTGGCAACCTGCTGCTGAGAGAGGCTTAGGGTTTTGCATCATATTTTCCTCCAAAGGTCGCTAATGAGATGCCTTTCAGGCCCAAAAAGACATGGATTGCATAGGAGTGTCTGGCATTTTAAGGGACACTGTCAAGATAGAAATCCTCTTTAAAAGCAGACCCTTTCCTGTTACCAATGACAGCTGACCATGACCAATCTCATTTATTTTTTCACTCTTCAGGCTGTTTGCTTTTTTCACCTCACTAAGCCTGGAAGATGAAACGAGGCTGGTCAGTCTCGCCTCTGATTCTCCTGAACTAGCCAGCTGCTGTTCTGCTGCAAACAGAGCATGGGGACGTTTACCTATAAAGCCAATGGTCTTCATTTAGTTCACATACAGATTAATGTCTCCTAGTACTAGGGTTCATAAAATTTCTCTGAAACCTACCTGGGTGAAACGATTAGACAATGTCCGTTTAAGGGACTCGCTCCGCTAGACAGCAAGGCTTTGCTTCAGTCATTGGGGTTTGTCAGGGAGTAACTGCAGCACCCAGTGTAATCCACCAACTGGGGATATGTGCAAAAGTGATCCATTAGCTGTGAATTCATGTCTGCAAGTTTTGGGTGGAGAGGGTCTTTTTTCCAGTTGTGTGTTTTCCAAGACCCATGGACTGGAGGCTGCTCTGGTGCTGACCGTTTCTGCTATAGGAGGCAGCTCTCAATTTTTGTCACAGAAGGAAGGAAAAAAGCCTCATCAAGCCTTCTGCACAGAATTCTTCTCTTGTAAATTGGTGGGAGGGATAGCTCAGTGGTTTGAGCATTGGCCTGCTAAACCCAGGGTTGTGAGTTCAGCCCTTGAGGGGGCCATTTAGGGATCTGGGGCAAAATTGGGGATTGGTCCTGCTTTGAGCAGGGGGTTGGACTAGATGACCTCTGGAGGTCCCTTCCAACCCTGATATTCTATGAATTAACAAGAACTCTGGTACTTGGTACACACGGAGACTACTGCAAAGCATACATTTTGAAAGCCTTTTACACATAAAAAATGGATAAAAGCGAAAACGTTAAAAATCAGGGTCTTGGCACTTCATGCATCTCAATGAGTGATACCACCTGGGCAGTGCCACTTTCTGGCCTTTGGTGCTTTTACTATAATGTCGTCTTGGTTCCAAACACTGCACTGGGGCGGCGGGTGATTTCAAGAACAGCCTAGATATAGAAACAGGTGGAAAAACCTGTTTGTATTGGGTGGTTTAAAACTGTAGGGAGTGGGGAGGGAGTTTGCCATCGAAATGTTGGGCCTGAAGCGCAGCTGAGAGCTTTGCATTTGAGAGGGAGTGGAATTCACGAATTCCTTCACAGCCTGGGGGATGTTCTGTCAGGATTTTGTTGGAATGGCAGTGATGTTTGCACATGGCAAAGTGCTACCAGATTTCCTGAGTCCGAATCTCTGTATTTCAAAGAGCAGCACTGTGGGTAACACAACCAGTAACACTCTATCTTCTCTCCAGTGGGGCCAGCTGCTCCAAGCAGCACTTGTTACTAGGTAAGGCTCTGCTACCTCCGGAAGCTCAAACACCCAGGACTCAGACTAGAGCAAGGGAAAAATTGCCTCAAGGTTATTGACAAGAGACTGGAGTGAAACCTGTGCCTTTCTGATAGGGAACCGGGGTATGGTAGGTGTAAGCTCCTCTGGACCCAGCAGACTGAATAGATGGGGGACACCAGTCTACCTAGAAGCGACTCTGGTGGAAACTGAACCCTGCTCCCTAACTCGCCAGAAGTGACTATACGCTCCCCATTATAATGACGTGGTGCTGGTTTGTTTTCCCCGTGAAGCACATGGTGGGGAAAGCTACCAGGAATTTGTAAGCTTCTGAAACATATTTTTCCTGCATGTCCTTTTCAACTTCTCTTAACCTCCCTCCCCAGCAACAAAGGTGGAGGGGCGAGAACTTGGTTTAACCTTCCTCACCACCCTTCCCTAGATCTTAGGGATTTGGAATTTCTTCTGAGCAACTTGCTGGAGTCAAGTATTTGGGGAAACAGTATTTCTTAGTCACACACTAGCGCTCTGTCAAATCTATACATTTGTCTTAACATCATGTCTGGAACAGTCTGTTCACAATGATGCTCTTCGATGTACTCAAGCTTTTCAGACTAATTTTTGCTAATAAAATAGGAGTTGCTTCTTTTTTTCACCACAGTGAGTTGGAGGCTCAGGTCTGTGAGCATGGGACTTATCTCTCACCTGTGTTACATTGATCCTGCCATTACATGTGCTCCATTACATCTAGCCAGTCCTCAGTCCAATCTTCTTCAGGGTTTTTCTCCTCCCAAGGATGTTAAATCTCCAAGAGTGACTTGGATCTTGGAAAAGTTTTTTTGAGAGGGTAATTTTCCTCTCTGCCTGAGACACACAGTAAAGATGCCAGGTTGTGATATCTTTTCATGAAGTAGTACCTACTCTACAAGTGTCAGGGTTCCCGCCACACACTCTGAACTCTGGGTTACAGATGTGGGGACCCGCATGAAAGATCTCCTAAGCTTATATTCTACCAGCTTAGGTTAAAAGTTCCCCAAGGCACAAATTCCTTTCCTTGTGCTTGGACGGTATTGCTGCCACCACCAAGTGATTTACACAGAAATTCAGGAAAGGGTCACTTGGCGTCCCTATTCCCCCAAACCCATTCACCCCCTTTCCTGGGGAGGCTTGAGAATAATATACCAACCAATCTGGTTAACAATGTGAGCACAGACCAAACCTTTTGTTTATAGGACACTGAAAATCAATCAGGTTCTTAAAAGAAGAATTTTATTTATAAAGAAAAAGTAAAAAAAAAATCACACCTGCAAAATCAGGATGGAAGGTAACTTTACAGGGTAATAAAAAGATTTAAAACACAGAGTATTCCCCTCTTTCTCAGCTTCACAGTTACAAAAACAAGAATAAAACTACCTCTTAGCATAGGGAAAATTCACAAGCTAAAACAAAAAATAACCTAATGCATTTCTTTGCCTTACTTACAATTTTTGTAACTTAGATGGGTCATTTCAGGTAGGTTTTCAGGAGATGTTGTACCTGCCTGGTCTCTCTCTCCGTCTGGAGAGGGAACAAACAAAGAGAGCCACAAACAAATCCCCCCCCTCCAAGATTTGAAAGTATCTTCCTTCCTCATTGGTCCTTTTGGTCAAGTACCAACCAGGTTATTTGAGCTTCTTAACCCCTTACAGGTAAAGATTCAGTACAGCTGCCCAGGAGGGATTTTATGCTACCCTTATCAGTATGACAACAAATAGTCCCATTGAAGCGAATGTAAGGTGTGACACATGCAAAGCTTTGGAAAAAATATAATAGTCTTTGATTATTCCTTGAGATGTGATGTACTATGGATGCCTGAAATATTCAGATTTTTGTATCAAATTCATAAAGGTTAATAGGAATGGTTATGGGCTGGCTAGGGATTTTATTCCTGGCTCAATGGGGGATGCTCCCTGCAGGAACTGAAGTTGCTGGTGGGTTATAATGCAAATCCCAATACTGAAACAATGCAGATACATCTTTTTAAATGCACACCCGGGGAAACAGCACCCAGATTGATGCAATTTGGTTCCAGACAAAGGACTTGAAACGGTTCAACAATATCAGCCCTGAGGAGAGTCACTCACACTTCAGTCCAAGACCTGACATGAGACTGACCAAGAGAGAGGGGGCCTGAAGTACTTTAGTCCTTTCAGTGTCTCCATTTGGAGGATGGGTGACTGCCTGGTAAGTTAGTCCTACGTAGAAGCTATTGGGTATTACACTCTGCTACTGCAAGAGGATTAGATGTGGAGCTGGCCAAAGGCCTACGTGTCTCCGGCTTCAGATTCCGGCAATAACCGGGCCTGGTCTGCCGAGGAGCTTGTGATCCAGGGACTTTTGTGCCAGCTGGCTGGCCTGATGGCACAGGAGGACATAAGGGTTAAAGGGATCCGTGGGGGTTATTACCTACATACTAGTCTGCCACAGAATGCTGTGCAAGGTCTCTGAGCGCCTGTGTCACACTGGCCATTGTAAGTACTGCAAGATGTATGTATGGGAAATCTGTGAGGAATTATATATATATGCTGATGATGGTCCCTAGGTTTGGCAGCTAGGGCAGGTTACCAAAAGGTGACCCACATACTCCTACCCAGCAGGGTGCAAAAAATGCTTCTCACTTGGGCTGGTCACCTGCATGAGTATTGGATGGTTCACAATGGATGCTCACTTGTAGTCTGAACAAAATGCTAATCAGTGGATTGGTGGGGGAGGGGTCAGAAGGAAACAAAACCAGCAGGGGCATCCTATTTGCAAGTAAAGACAAAGACCTTTTGGAACTCTCTGGGTACAGCAGATGGATGCCAAGGGGAGAAGGGAAACTGCCAGTGGATTTGCTTCAAGAAAAGAAATCTCAGCCAGGCTTGGCTGAAACCACTGGGAAGAACTTTGGGTGAGATGGGCTTCGTTAGACTAGTTACGTTTAGGCCCTAGAAAGCATGTCATGATTTTATTTTATATGTGACCATTTGTCTCTACTAAATCACACCTGCAAAATCAGGATGGAAGGTGCTTGCTGCTTCTCCAACCTCTCTCTTTTGTTAAATAAACTTAAGTTTGCTGTAAACTGTTAGGGACTTATTCCTTCACCTGGTCCTTCTCACATGAGCTTACTTCCCTGGTCCTTCTCACATGAACAGAAAGCAACAATACCCGAAGTCCAAAGGTGCAAACAATTTGATGTTTATTGGGGTGAACTTCCAGCAAGCATGATTCCAGTTTCCTTCTTTAGTGTCCCCCTTCCCAGCTCTGACACCACCGAGCCTTACCTGTGTCTCTGTTCCCATGTTCCCCCTTGGCAAAACATGATTCCAATTTCCCCACCCCCACCTTTAGTTCCTGATTGACTGCAGCATATATAGGAGAACTTGAGTTCTGCTTAGCTATACCTTAACCAATCATTTTACTGAAATTTAACTAACCAATCCTAACATATTGTAACATGGTTATTTAACCAATTATATTCCACCATCTTAATTAGTTTACACCCAGCAAATTTAATTATACAGCAGACAGAAACAATCACAGAACCAGATGGAGATTATACAGACAAACAATAGGGAAATGGGGACTACAGTGATAGAACAACACAGAAATGAGGATTTCACATCCCAGCTATTGATAAGTGAGTTCTTGCCAGACAGGATGCTATCAAACTAAATTTCCTTTTACATCTTCTAGGCACTTCCCTTTCTCTGGAGGCAATAGGCATTATCAGGACAGGATTGTATTCCTAACAGCCCAATAGCACCTTCTTTCGATGTGACTAGTTTGGAATGTGAGGATGTGACCGATCGCTTCCCAGCTTATGGCTGCCTCTGCTGCTTAGCCAAAGGCCTTAGCCTAAGAACAGGGCCTCAAACAGGCAGACAGTGATTTTGATTCTTGATTCTTTTATACCTCTATAACTAGCTAAGTGATAAGAATACACCTAAATTCTTAGAGTATAGGCTTTGCAGACAGGCCTGAATATCTATATCCTAACATAAATATATCTAAGTGCTGTGTGTTAAGCTGAAGCTGTGCTGCAGGGTGTAGTTAGTAAGCTAGTACGGTTCTTTGGGGAACAGCGGGTCTGCTAATTGTGAGGGTGTCCACAGGAGCAGGGATGCTTGGAGGACTTGGGGTTTGGAGTGTGCCTAGTGCTAACCTATAAAGGGAGAGCCTGTTTTATTATCCCTGGAGTTTTGGCTCTCTGTTCTCCCCTAATACTAGGGGATCTTTAACTTCTGTCAGGTCAGAAGGCTGGAGATGGGCATGAGAGGCCACTAGTCAAGGTCTCCTCTTGACCTGCAGCATTCCCCAGTACCAGACTTCAGGTGACCTGACTCTCACCTGTCCCAAATGCTCTTACAAGAGAAAATGTAGTCATCTCTTCAGTTAGAAATTCCTACTGCGGCCATCACTGCACCTGCGCATCCTCCATCGTTAGTCACTTTCTGGAACAGTTCTAACACCCCAATTCTGGGTTGGTCCCCAGTGTGTCTCCTCCATTAGCAGTGGGGTTACACCCTGCACATTGGAGGCAGAATTTGGGGGTAAACCTTAAATTCTAAAGGACTAAATTTAAGCAGGTTAGAGACTAGCACAACTACACTGCAGTTGGTGGAAATGGGCCCATTTACCCCAAAGCTGAATTTGGCTGAAAGACTTTAACTGTAAAGAATTCATGTAATACTTCTCCCTTCTCTATTAAATGAAGCAGCAGACACTTCATTGTGCAAGATCAGGTGTACACTAGAACCTTTCCAGTATAGCAGTGTCAGTAAAGGGTGCGATCTTGTTTTTTGGCAACATTTCTGTGCTGATGGAAGTCCTAGTGTAGACCCAGTTGTACGGCATAAAAGTGCTTTTGCCAGTGTAGCTTTTTTCATTCACCAAACCACTTTAAACTATGCTAGCGCCTGCAATTAGTTGATCAAACTTGTCACATTTTCTATTGTCAGTTGCATACACCGATTCCATTCCCAGCCAACGTAGTCCCAGGGTTAGCATTTGGCCAATTGAATAGGAAGCTCACAGCCGACAGGGTACTAGTGGAAGTGTTCAGGCTATGAACAGAAGCATGGGCTTCTGATCCTGTAATATGTTGCAACAGGGAAGAGCTTTGGTTTAAGTTCTCAAAACCAAGACAATCACAGACTCTAATGTCCCATGCACTTTTTACAATATTGACCTTTAAAGGTGACCTGCAAAGGAAAAGCAAAATCAGCAAAATTGTTGGCTTTTTTATGAGAAGTAAGAAAGGCTCACGTTTCCCTCACCCTGCAAAAGAAGAGGACATTGTTCTACTTTTTTTTTTTTTTTAAACTATGTTAGAAATTCAAGTCTGGTCAGGCTTGTTTTTCCTAAAAGCCTATACCACACTGCCTAGGCCCATGCAGCCCCACTTCTCCTCTTCAAGTCACAAGAGGGAGTGTGGTCTAGCAGTGAAAGCAGGGGACTAGGAGTTCTGGGTTGTATTTCTGGCTCTGCCACAGACATGCTACATGACCTCGAGCATGTCCCTTGGCCTCTGTGTTAGTTTCCCACAGATAGTAGTTACCTACAGCAGAGGGGTGGGTGGAGCTTAGCATATTAATGTAGCACAACAAGGTAAGAATTGCCACATTGGGTTATACCAACAGCCCAGGATACTGAGTACAGGACCAGGTTCACAGGGACATGGAAGAAATGCAGCACCTCGCCTGGATTTTTGTGTTGCTGTGGAATGGACTTCTGCCTTGATTAACAGTAGTTGCTTGAAAACCCTTGTGAACACAGGGGTGGAAGGGCCGGGGTGTACCTATTGCGGATGTTGGGATGGGTGGGCCTACAACTGAAGATCTGCTCCCTCAACCCAGGGGAGGAACCACTGATCCTAGGCCACCAATGAATTCTGGGGACAACCAAGGGAAAACCAGGGTCATAGGCCAAAAAATCAGGGCTCCAGCCAGGGACACTGAGCAGAAAACCCCTGACAGTGCCCAACGCTCCTCCCAGGTGGCTAAGGAGTCATTGGAACTCTGCTCACAGGTTTGATTTGATGAGGGACCAGAAATAGAACCCCCGCCCCGTCCACCTGCCTCCTGCTAGAGCGATGGTTGGTGCCAGGAGGAGGTCAATGAGTAGGTCTTATGACTTTGTGGGGCCACATGTAGGGCATGCCAGGATCAACAGGGGAGGGGGAAAGCGCTGGAAGAGGGGTTGCAGCCTGACACACCCTAGAGAGATGTGTGCCATCTGTCTCCCCCTTGGCGCAGAAGGGATGGGTGTCAGGAGAGTCCATGGACGATGTGAAGTATGAATCTGTGGTCACCAACCAATATCCACGGCGGTCTGTGGAACCAGAACACTGGAGTTCCTGGCCCTGGGCAGGTGGCAGCAGGGCCTGCAATTGGGGGTCGGGGCAGGAGACGAGGGCAAGGAAGTGGACGGCATGAAGCTCAAGCATGTGCAGATGTTCTCAGGGCATGGTTCAGAGGTGATCTAGCTGGTATTGTGTCGGGGGTAGCTGGGAGAGCTTTCCTAACAGGGGGCCTGGTGACAAGCTCTAAGGGTCCTGGGGTGAGGAGTGGGTGGGGAGCGCCCTCTCGCAGGACCCATTTGGGATAAGCAAGAGCAGTGTGGGTTTAGGCTGCCCTCACCTCTAGGAGCACACAACTGGGGAAAAGCAGAATGGGCAACCCCATGCACTGGCTGAATGCCGTGGGGTCCACCCAGGCCCTCCAACTGTAGTCCAGGAGGTCTCCAAGTCTGGTGACGTGCCAGGGCCATCCTCCAGTGGCCCAAGGAGGCGCCACCACCTGCACACAAAGGTGTGAGGCATGTAGCAGGGGTTCTGTGCAGCACTTCTCTCCTCGGCACCCGCTAGGGACCTAATTACCAAGCATAGCTTCCAGGTCCTGAGGAGGTCCTGATAAAAAGACAGGAAGAGACTTTTCAGGTGGAGATAAAGGAGCTGCCAGTCACATCATAGCCCTTGGAGGTGGTGGAGGAAGGTGTGTGCCTGCAGGCTCCATGCCAGACCTAGGACGTAATGGAAACAAAGGCAAAGAGGCATTGAACTGGTTGAATTCTGCATGTACTGCCTGCAAACCCCCAAGAACTAGAGAGGAGGATGCTCCCTTCAAAGAAGTAGCTGCCCCACACCATATCCTGTTTCCTTTACTATAAACACAGCGGTGGTACAACATGCTGACGGAGGTAGGACTGCAGCTTGCCTGCAGCTCAGCCCTTGGACGCTACCTTCTCTGTGTTGGTGCTTTCACCTTTTATCCAGAGAGGGCTCTGTAGCAGCTGGGGCAGCTTCCTTCCCCCAGGTACAGTCAGGACTTCCCCAGACTTGTGAGCATCACAAATGCTTTGCTGGTGCTAGTGTAGATTGGGCCCAGCTGTCACCACCACAGTCACCTACAGCCACGCTCAGAACAGGATTGGATGCAAGCTGGTAAAAAGGCCAGCAGCTGGTCTACCTGGAGCCCACACTGTTGCTATCCCTGGTGCGACGAGTTTCCTACAAACCTCTGTATACACACAGCCCAATATAGGGTGGCAGAATGGGAGTTGGGTGGGGCACTAGAACCCCCACAATGGAAATATTGGGGAGTCTGATGTGTGGTTCCACCCCACCAATATCTCAGAGAGATGAGAGTGGGGCCCGGCTCTGCTTCCACCTCCGGGCGCACACAGGGAGATGAGAGCGGAACCTAGAGGGGCTGGAGCAGCCACCAAGCACATGGGATTGAGCCAGTTGTCTGGGAGCAGATGATAACAGCTCCACCTTCCAACTGCTGCCAGTCCTACACTGCACATACGCCAGCCACCAGGGTGGGGCACCAGCACCTGGGCAGGGGGCAAAAAGGCCTTGGCGCACAGGTCCCCAACTGCCAAATAACAGCCCAAATACCTCCTCCCTGCCTGGAGTCAGCTCCCCTCCCACCCTGAGTCTCAGTTGCTTCCCTCACTCCCCCTCTTATCCTTCCACACCCTACCCCCTTCACAGCAAGCTCCCCAAGAGATCCAACTTCCATGTTTAGCCACAGAATAGGTCCAGGGCCAGCTTCCTGCCCGCTCTCTTGACTTTGTACACCATCTAGTGCCAACGATTTTGCTGATTTTGCTTTTCCTTTGCAGGTCACCTTTCAGGGTCAATATTGTAAATAGTGCCTGGGGCATCAGAGTCTGTGATTGTCTTGGTTTTGAAAACTTAAACCACAAGCTCTTCCCTGTTGCAACATATTACAGGATCAGAAGCCCAAGCTTCTGTTCATAGCCTGAACACTTCTACTAGTACCCTGGCGGCTGTGAGCTTCCTATTCAATTGGCCAAATGCTAACTCCAGGGATATGTTGGCTGGGAATGGAATCGGTGCATGCAACTGACAATAGAAAATGTGAGAAGTTTGTGGCCACCTGCTTTAGTTCTTGGCAGGAGCTGTACAGAAATGGGAGGTTAACCTGGTGTAACAGACACTGGCAGCAGAGAGAGAAGGCTCAACTTGTCTTTATTTCAGATTACAGCATTTGCACTGTTTCCTGGCCCACCAATCTTCCCAACCCCCTCCCCCGCAATATATTGGATGTGTTCACCCACTGCCCAAGTGTCACTCAGTTCCTGCTGCACCTCCTGCTCTTGCTTGATTTCCATTTGAGTGGGATGTGATGTCTATACAAATCAGATCACTGACCCATCCATTTCCCCCTGACGCACAGTAGCATGGTGTTCTTGTGGCCGAGAAGTCACATCTTTTCCTTCTTCTCTTCTCAGAATCCTCATAGCAGGGGAGCCTGAGGAGGGGAAAGGCCTATGCCAGCATGCTCTCTCGAATGCCTCTAGTCCTTCTCCGCTCTGAGGAATATGCTCATGAACACAGCAAGACTCTGCAAGAACTGCAGCCTTGCTCTCTTCCGCACTCAAGGGGTCTCAGTTAGTCCTCTCCTGCATTTTCCCTCTTGAACACCTCTAGTTTAGAGGGCTGCAGTGTAAGAAGCGATGAAACAATTATAATTTCTTTCCCAGTCTTCCTAGTATGTCTCTGGCCCTGTCTATGCTGTAACAGCACAAATATGGCTGGTGTAGCATCAGCACTTCCTACATCCACAGAAGTGCCTTTCCATTGCTGTAGTTCACCTTCCGTTGACCTAGCTGTGGCTGCCCTGGAGGTTAGGTCGACCTTATGATGTGCTCAGGCTTGGGGGAAAAACCCAAGCAACCCAAACCTTATCTCTGCTGGCCCCAGTCAACAACACCCAAACCTCCGGCATGACAGGGCGCAGCTGGGCCAAATGTGAATAGGTGATACTGTAGCACTGGCCTGGCAGTTAAACTCCTCCAACCCTCACCCCTGAGACATCTGCCATAACCACTGTAACAGGGCAGCCACCTCTGGAGCGCCCCCTTGTGGCCAGAGGCCACTCAGCAGCACCCTGCCTCTGTTTCCCCTCTTGGTTGTTCAGTTACTCCACCATCATAGTCCGAAAGGTGATTAAAACACTCCCCTTCTGGGATCCAGTTTATTTAGTCTTTACACAAACTAACCCTCCTGATGCCAATGCCAGTTCAGTCTCTTACCCCCGCCCCCTTCGTAGGGAGTCCTCAGAGCTGGGGCCCAATTCAAAGTCTCCAGGCCCCAACCCCCATGCAATATCTCTCTCCCCTTGGGTAGGAAGTCCCCAGCCCTCCTCCCAGGAGCTGGACACCAAGTCACCAGTCACTCCCAGGCTTTACTTGGCTGGAGTTCCGCCTCCTGGTCAGGGTTTTCCCTGACGTCTCTACCACACAGTCTCTACCACACAGGTGGGCTGGAGCAGTTCCTTCGGTAATCAGGGCTGGCTAACTACACACCTCCAGCCCTTAAGGAGCAAGCCCCCAGTTAGTGTGGATCGCTGCTGTGGGCTGGCTGAGCTAAGCTTTGGGTTGGTTTGTGTGTGTTTTAGTTTTTATTTTAAGTAATACTAACGGGAGCTGTTCGCATATTTACAGACTGCAGATCACGTGCTCTGTCTAGTTTAAGGAAGATGTGGGTGGGCCAAGCTTCCTACTGCACAGGGCCCCAAAATTCTTTAATCCTGCCCTGGTTCTGTGATGGATTTACTGTGGTTTAGAGCCCCCTGGTTCCTCAGAAGAGCTCTCTTCAGCTTGCCTTGGATGGTGCATAGCACTGCTTTCCTGAAGCTGCTGGACAAGAAGAAGAAAATCACGGGGTCCAGGCAGCTGTTGGGGGCCAAGATGCAGAGAACAAGCTTGTTGGTGAGGTGGAGAGCCTGCTTCCACTGTGTGCTGGAGATGACATCCCGCTGAGCCAGGATGTATGTGTAAGTGGGGGAATAGTCCCGCTATTGTGGGGAACTTTCCTGGCTTCTGCACTTCCCTGGTGAAATGGGCTAGCGAAAGGATCTGAGTCCTCGCTCCCACTTCCTTTACCCAGTGGCCTCCCTGCCCTTGAGGACTCCCCTTCCACTCTCCTGTCTGGCAGAGTCCTCGTAACCCCAACAAGGCTAGGCCCAGGATTCCTGGGGGGCTCGACCCCCAACCCTGCTGTGGTCACCTAGGACAGGGGCTAGGGTGTCCCCACTCCGGGGTACTCTCTCTGCACTGGGCACTTCTCTGACCCACTGACCATTATATACAAGTTAAAGCAAAAGCAAGTTATTTAATCAACGATTAATTTTAAAAAGAATAAGGAAAAATGGGAAAAGTTAAAGGAAACATATCAACCCGCTCTGTGGCAGGGAACATCACAAACAGTGTCTCTGGAATGTCAGGGCAGTTCACAGTCTGTTCCTTGTAAGTCCCAGGCCTTCTTCTCAGGTCCTGGCTGTGCTGTAGGGACGCTGTGGGTTGGACACTTGCTCTGGTGGTGGCCACACGCTCTCAGGCTCTAAGTGGTAGGACCCTTCTTCCCAGCGTCGCCCCCGCCCTGTCGGGGTTACGATCCAAGCCTGGCCTGCTGAGCCTCTTGGCTGAGGCGTCTCCCTGTGCTGGGCCCACTGCCCAGGGTCCCCCTCGCTCTCCCCAGCTGCTCACTGCACCCAGCTCCGGACTGCTCCAACTCCACCACTCTGTCTCTGCAGTGCTGCTGCTGTTGCTGCTCTGCCTCCAGCTCCCTGGGCTGCTTCTTTGGCCCCTCTGGCTCTGGTTCCTGCAGCTCTGCTCCCAGCACAGGTCTGCTCTGCAGGCTGCTTCTGTCACTCTGCTCCCAGCACTGACCTGCTTCCTGGGCTGCTTTTCTTCCCCTCTGGCTCTGGTTGCTGCAGCTCTGCTCCCAGAGCAAGTCTGCTCTCTCTGGGCCGTGCCTCTGGCTTTGGGGCTGCAGCTCTGCTCCCAGGACAAGGTCCGCTCTCTCTGGGTCTGGCACAGCTCTGCTCCCCAGCTCAGCTTGGGCCCCTGCTTTCTCCTTAGCTCGGCCCCACTCTGTCTGACCCAGACAATTCCAGCTCACAAGCAGGACGGGACCTCCCTGGCCTCCTGACTCTGATTAGCCTGCCCGCCCTGTCATTCAGGCTGACGTGGAGCATTGGCCTCTCCCCATTGTTCCTGGGGGCTGTCAGTCTCAGGGTCCTGATTCCCCATCGACCCTTCCCCCTTTTTAGTACTGGGAGCTAGCAACTAAAACACCCCCACTGAATGTTAGTAAGGGGGCAACAGTCCCCTTACATATGGCATGCGGACAAAGTGATAGGGGGCAAAGCACACAGTGAAGATGACCAGGACCACAAAGGTCTTTGTGATGGACCTGCTGCTTGTCCTTCTGCTCTGCTGCTGAGCTTTCCCTGAGGAGACATTGTGGAGCTTGGCAGATATCTTGCCATAAAAATAGAGGAAGAGAGGCAGGTGAATGAAGAAGGTGGCCACAGCGACCATGTTGAGGGCTGCCCCCAGTGGGCGTTTGCTCCTGCAGTGGAAGCAGTTGTCGGCATAAGGCCCCTTTTCTCTAGTCTTGAAAAAGAAAGACAGCGTGAAAATGGCATAGGCCAGCCAAACCACCCTCGCAGCTACTGTGCTGCAAGGCAGGGTGTGGATTTTAGACTGCTGGAGAGGTCGAATGATCTTCAGGTAGCGGTCCAGGCTGATCAGACTGAGGAACATGATGCTGACATACATGTTGAGGTAGAAGAAAGCACCAACTACCGTGCAGAGGATCAAAGGGCTGCTCTGGTTTTGATAGGCCACCCGGAAGGGTAGGCAGAGGGAGAGCAGGAGGTTTGACAAAGCTAGGTTCCTCATGTACACTGTGATGGAGGTCTTCCTCTGCATGTGGAGCCAGAACACCCAGAGGGCCAGCATGTTGCTGAGCAGGCTGATGATGAAGATGAGGGAGTACATCACAGGGAGGGTCACTGCAAGGAAGCCATCTTGGATCTCACAAATGGAGCTATTTGTCTGAGACTGTGTGAACTCAGTGGCAGGAAAAGGAGTGCTCCAGGAGCCCATCATCTGCACTCCAGGGGTCTGGAAAGACAAAGGAATGTGTGGTTGTTTGAATCCACATACTTATTCGTTGTTCATTCACTTACCGGGTGAGGGGTGTATAGTTATTCATTCCTCATATTTAAGTGCCCATCACTGTGGTGTCTGGATGCACTGTGGCGTCTGGGTGCACTGTGGCGTTAGAAACCGAACGTCATTGGCAAAGCCAGCACACTAGGCACTGGGCCAAGGACCTGTAGGGCCAGAAGCACAAGTCCGTACAGCTTGAGCTAAAGAGCCAGCCCCTGCATGCAGCTTCTGTGACACATCCACACCGTCTCTCCCAGAGCGAGCCACGCACCACACTGCTCAGTGGATTATGGTTACAATGAAGTGCCTGTGGGGAAGGCCCTGTCCTCCTCAGCAGAGTGGCCCCTTCTGGGTATTCTGAGTCCTGCCTCTGGGTGACAAAGGGGGCCTTTTGACCCCTTTTGCTCTTGCTCTGTAGTGCAGGCTGCTGTCCCAGATGGGATGCTGGGCTCGAGGTCCGATCCACTCTGGCAAGTCCTTTGTTCTTATTTTGGAGGTGAGATTTACTCAGCAGAGACGATGCGTATCCCATGCATCTCAGGCAGAAGCAACCAGTGAGAGAGCAGCATCTTTTTGAGGCTCATAAATTGGGGACAGCTTACATGATGGTCATAGAATCATAGAATCATAGAATATCAGGGTTGGAAGGGACCTCAGGAGGTCATCTAGTCCAACCCCCTGCTCAAAGCAGGACCAAATCCCAATCAAATCATCCCAGCCAAGGCTTTGTCAAGCCTGACCTTAAAAACTTCCAAGGAAGGAGATTCTACCACCTCCCTAGGTAACGCATTCCAGTGTTTCATAGAATCATAGAATATCAGGGTTGGAAGGGATCCCAGAAGGTCATCTAGTCCAACCCCCTGCTCGAAGCAGGACCAATTCCCAGTTAAATCATCCCAGCCAGGGCTTTGTCAAGCCTGACCTTAAAAACCTCTAAGGAAGGAGATTCTACCACCTCCCTAGGTAACGCATTCCAGTGTTTCACCACCCTCTTAGTGAAAAAGTTTTTCCTAATATCCAATCTAAACCTCCCCCATTGCAACTTGAGACCATTACTCCTCGTTCTGTCATCTGCTACCATTGAGAACAGTCTAGAGCCATCCTCTTTGGAACCCCCTTTCAGGTAGTTGAAAGCAGCTATCAAATCCCCCCTCATTCTTCTCTTCTGCAGACTAAACAATCCCAGCTCCCTCAGCCTCTCCTCATAAGTCATGTGCTCTAGACCCCTAATCATTTTTGTTGCCCTTCGCTGGACTCTCTCCAATTTATCCACATCCTTCTTGTAGTGTGGGGCCCAAAACTGGACACAGTACTCCAGATGAGGCCTCACCAGTGTCGAATAGAGGGGAACGATCACGTCCCTCGATCTGCTCGCTATGCCCCTACTTATACATCCCAAAATGCCATTGGCCTTCTTGGCAACAAGGGCACACTGCTGACTCATATCCAGCTTCTCGTCCACTGTCACCCCTAGGTCCTTTTCCGCAGAACTGCTGCCTAGCCATTCGGTCCCTAGTCTGTAGCTGTGCATTGGGTTCTTCCGTCCTAAGTGCAGGACCCTGCACTTATCCTTATTGAACCTCATCAGATTTCTTTTGGCCCAATCCTCCAATTTGTCTAGGTCATTCTGTATCCCATCCCTCCCCTCCAGCGTATCTACCACTCCTCCCAGTTTAGTATCATCCGCAAATTTGCTGAGAGTGCAATCCACACCATCCTCCAGATCATTTATGAAGATATTGAACAAAACCGGCCCCAGGACCGACCCCTGGGGCACTCCACTTGACACCGGCTGCCAACTAGACATGGAGCCATTGATCACTACCCGTTGAGCCCGACAATCTAGCCAGCTTTCTACCCACCTTATAGTGCATTCATCCAGCCCATACTTCCTTAACTTGCTGACAAGAATACTGTGAGAGACCGTGTCAAAAGCTTTGCTAAAGTCAACAAACAATACATCCACTGCTTTCCCTTCATCCACAGAACCAGTAATCTCATCAGAAAAGGCGATTAGATTAGTCAGGCATGACCTTCCCTTGGTGAATCCATGCTGACTGTTCCTGATCACTTTCCTCTCATGTAAGTGCTTCAGGATTGATTCTTTGAGGACCTGCTCCATGATTTTTCCAGGGACTGAGGTGAGGCTGACTGGCCTGTAGTTCCCAGGATCCTCCTTCTTCCCTTTTTTAAAGATTGGCACTACATTAGCCTTTTTCCAGTCATCCGGGACTTCCCCCGTTCGCCACGAGTTTTCAAAGATAATGGCCAAGAGCTCTGCAATCACAGCCGCCAATTCCTTCAGCACTCTCGGATGCAACTCGTCCGGCCCCATGGACTTGTGCACGTCCAGCTTTTCTAAATAGTCCCTAACCACCTCTATCTCCACAGCGGGCTGGCCATCTCTTCCCCATTTTGTGATGCCCAGCGCAGCAGTCTGGGAGCTGACCTTGTTAGTGAAGACAGAGGCAAAAAAAGCATTGAGTACATTAGCTTTTTCCACATCCTCTGTCACTAGGTTGCCTCCCTCATTCAGTAAGGGGCCCACACTTTCCTTGGCTTTCTTCTTGTTGCCAACATACCTGAAGAAACCCTTCTTGTTACTCTTGACATCTCTTGCTAGCTGCAGCTCCAGGTGCGATTTGGCCCTCCTGATATCTTTCCTACATGCCCGAGCAATATTTTTATACTCTTCCCTGGTCATATGTCCAACCTTCCACTTCTTGTAAGCTTCTTTTTTATGTTTAAGATCCGCTATGATTTCACCATTAAGCCAAGCCACCCTCTTAGTGAAAAAGTTTTTCCTAATATCCAACCTAAACCTCCCCCACTGCAACTTGAGACCATTACTCCTTGTCCTGTCCTCTTCTACCACTGAGAATAGTCTAGAACCATCCTCTCTGGAACCACCTCTCAGGTAGTTGAAAGCAGCTATCAAATCCCCCCTCATTCTTCTCTTCCGCAGACTAAACAATCCCAGTTCCCTCAGCCTCTCCTCATAAGTCATGTGTTCCAGACCCCTAATCATTTTTGTTGCCCTTCGCTGGACTCTCTCCAATTTATCCACGTCCTTCTTGTAGTCTGGGGCCCAAAACTGGACACAGTACTCCAGATGAGGCCTCACCAATGTCGAATAGAGGGGAACGATCACGTCCCTCGATCTGCTCACTATGCCCCTACTTATACATCCCAAAATGCCATTGGCCTTCTTGGCAACAAGGGCACACTGCTGACTCATATCCAGCTTCTCGTCCACTGTAACCCCTAGGACCTTTTCCGCAGAACTGCTGCCTAGCCATTCGATCCCTAGTCTGTAGCTGTGCATTGGGTTCTTCCGTCCTAAGTGCAGGACCCTGCACTTATCCTTATTGAACCACATCAGGTTTCTTTTGGCCCAATCCTCCAATATGTCTAGGTCCCTCTGTATCCTATCCCTGCCCTCCAGCGTATCTACCACTCCTCCCAGTTTAGTATCATCCGCAAATTTGCTGAGAGTGCAATCCACACCATCCTCCAGATCATTTATGAAAATATTGAACAAAACCGGCCCCAGGACCGACCCCTGGGGCACTCCACTTGACACCGGCTGCCAACTAGACATGGAGCCATTGATCACTACCCGTTGAGCCCGACAATCTAGCCAACTTTCTACCCACCTTATAGTGCATTCATCCAGCCCATACTTCTTTAACTTGCTGACAAGAATACTGTGGGAGACCGTGTCAAAAGCTTTGCTAAAGTCAAGAAACAATACATCCACTGCTTTCCCTTCATCCACAGAATCAGTAATCTCATCATAGAAGGCTATTAGATTAGTCAGGCATGACCTACCCTTGGTGAATCCATGCTGACTGTTCCTGATCACTTTCCTCTCGTGTAAGTGTTTCAGGATTGATTCCTTGAGGACCTGCTCCATGATTTTTCCGGGGACTGAGGTGAGGCTGACTGGCCTGTAGTTCCCAGGATCCTCCTTCTTCCCTTTTTTAAAGATTGGCACTACATTAGCCTTTTTCCAGTCATCTGGGACTTCCCCCGTTCGCCATGAGTTTTCAAAGATAATGGCCAATGGCTCTGCAATCACATCCGCCAATTCCTTTAGCACTCTCGGATGCAACTCGTCCGGCCCCATAGACTTGTGCACGTCCAGCTTTTCTAAATAGTCCCTAACCACCTCTTTCTCCACAGAGGGCTGGCCATCTACTCCCCATGTTGCGATGCCCAGCGCAGCAGTCTGGGAGCTGTCCTTGTTAGTGAAGACAGAGGCAAAAAAAGCATTGAGCACATTAGCTTTTTCCACATCCTCTGTCACTAGGTTGCCTCCCTCATTCAGTAAGGGGCC
Organism: Chelonia mydas; assembly: GCF_015237465.2. Taxonomy (NCBI): domain Eukaryota; kingdom Metazoa; phylum Chordata; order Testudines; family Cheloniidae; genus Chelonia; species Chelonia mydas. The sequence continues at coordinate 57,027,287 of NC_057855.1, forward strand.
CACACTTTCCTTGGCTTTCTTCTTGTTGCCAACATACCTGAAGAAACCCTTCTTGTTACTCTTGACATCTCTTGCTAGCTGCAGCTCCAGGTGCGATTTGGCCCTCCTGATTTCATTCCTACATGCCCGAGCAATATTTTTATACTCTTCCCTGGTCATATGTCCAACCTTCCACTTCTTGTAAGCTTCTTTTTTATGTTTAAGATCCGCTAGGATTTCACTGTTAAGCCAAGCTGGTCGCCTGCCATATTTACTATTCTTTCGACTCATCGGGATGGTTTGTCCCTGTAACCTCAACAGGGATTCCTTGAAATACAGCCAGCTCTCCTGGACTCCTTTCCCCTTCATGTTAGTCCCCCAGGGGATCCTACCCATCCGCTCCCTGAGGGAGTCGAAGTCTGCTTTCCTGAAGTCCAGGGTCTGTATCCTGCTGCTTACCTTTCTTCCCTGCGTCAGGATCCTGAACTCAACCAACTCATGGTCACTGCCTCCCAGATTCCCGTCCACTTTTGCTTCCCCCACTGATTCTTCCCTGTTTGTGAGCAGCAGGTCAAGAAAAGCTCCCCCCCTAGTTGGCTCGTCTAGCACTTGCACCAGGAAATTTTCCCCTACGCTTTCCAAAAACTTCCTGGATTGTCTATGCACCGCTGTATTGCTCTCCCAGCAAATATCAGGAAAATTAAAGTCACCCATGAGAACCAGGGCGTGCGATCTAGTAGCTTCTGCGAGTTGCCGGAAGAAAGCCTCATCCACCTCATCCCCCTGGTCTGGTGGTCTATAGCAGACTCCCACCACTACATCACTCTTGTTGCTCACACTTCTAAACTTAATCCATAGACACTCAGGTTTTTCTGCAGTTTCATACCGGAGCTCTGAGCAGTCATACTGCTCCCTTACATACAGTGCTACTCCACCACCTTTTCTGCCCTGCCTGTCCTTCCTGAACAGCTTATAACCATCCATGACAGTACTCCAGTCATGTGAGTTATCCCACCAAGTCTCTGTTATTCCAATGACATCATAACTCCTTGACATCACCAGGACCTCTAGTTCTCCCTGCTTGTTTCCAAGGCTTTGTGCATTTGTATACAAGCACTTGAGATAACCTGCTGATCGCCCCTCCTTCTCAGTATGAGGCAGGAGCCCGCCCCTCACAGACGTTCCTGCCTGTGTTTCCTCCCAGTATCCCGCTTTCCCACTTACCTCAGGGCTTTGGTCTCCTTCCCCCGGTGAACCTAGTTTAAAGCCCTCCTCACTAGGTTAGCCAGCCTGCTCGCAAAGATGCTCTTCCCTCTCTTCGTAAGATGGAGCCCATCTCTGCCCAGCACACCTCCTTCATGGAACACCATCCCATAGGTCCTACATAGAGCCCCATCAGTTCAGTGCCTATGAATTCATGATGCAGACTAAGACCTTATTAATAGATGTGAGACCGCCTCGCTGCGGGAGGCTGGGTCAAGACCTCTAGAGTTTAACAGAGCCACAATCACGGAGCTGCTAAACTCCAGTACCATTCTCCTCCCCTCACCTTGGAAACCACAACTCCGTATCGTTATTCTCTATTCTCCTCTCTGCAGCATCTCTCATTTAATTTCTGTTGGGCCCACTCCTCTCCGAACGCCCAGTGATGCTCCTGGTGAGGATGAAGATAAAGGAGCACATCACTGGGACTAAGAGGCACTTGCAAGGAGAGCAGCAGATCATGCAGGTATCACAGCGTTTGCATTCTGATTGCACAGATTGGTTAGCTGTGAGCATTGTTGTCCCTCCCACCGCTCAACTTGCATTCCTCAGCTGGTGATTCCGAGTGCAAGACAGCATTTATAATTTGCATGCTAGTAATGGCTAGAAGCCCCAGCTAGCATGGGACTCACTGCACTAAGCACTGTGCAAACACATGGTGAGAGAATCTCTGCCCCAGAGCGTCTGCAGTCTACCTAGGTCAGACAGACAAAGGGTGAGAGAATGGAAGGGTTGTTATCCCTGTTTTATCAAGGGGGAATCTAAAGCCCAGCCCTTTGTGCAGCACCCTGAACATCAAACCTTTTCATTATAAAACTCTCTGACAGTGGCCAGTGCCAGGTGCCCCAGAGGGAATGAACAGCACGAAGGAAACTACACGAAAGGACAATGTATAGCACTGAGTTTACTGTTTGCTCTTCATGCATCAATCTGTCTTTCTCTCTTTCTCAGATCACCAAGGTTGGCAGTGCTGGTTGGGCTCATGCTGTGTGACAGGTCCTCAGGGCTGACAGCTGCAGTACGCCAGAGAATTTTTCAGAGGGTCTCTCCTCTCAGATACTGTTCAGACCTGGACATGCGAACCCTGGGGTGGGAAAATAAAACTGAGCTCACTTGCTAAGGGATGCAATGCACAGAGGATCACCCATCCTCTGAAAGGGAGCATGTGCAGAGGAATGCATACAAAAGAGTGTACAGGTTGGTGTGTATCTGCACATCCTCTGATAGAGTTGGTGTGTGTTCAGCTGTGTGTAAATGTACATGCATTGCAGATGTAAACATGCATATAAACCTGTGAGCCTGCCTGTATGCATGTGTATGGGGAGGGGCCTATATATTCTGAGATTCCATGGCTGTGAAATTCCACTGCCCATGAATTGTACTCAGTGAAGTCTGAGCTTTAATTTAAAAGTAAATTTCTGACCCTTAGGTTTATGAGGAAAATCTTCAAAACAGGAGCTAGCTGTGAACCAGTGTGTGACATCTCCCTGAGCCTGCAGCCAGACAGCTGCCCCACTACCTCTGCAGTGTAGGGAGTGCCCCATTCATCCCAATGGGGTGTTGACACAGAATCTGGATGACAACAGCCTTGCCAGTGTTTGCTATTTCACTGCTGAGTGTTTTAGCAGAAACTTTCCAGGAATGTGCTTATCTGTGGCTGCTGGACAGAGTGGTGAATCCTAGGGCATGCTGGCTCACCAGCTGCTGACACAGCCCTGGTCTACACTAGGAGATGAGGTCAAATTTAGCAGCGTTAAATCAATTTAGCCCTGCACCCGTCCACACGACGAAGCCCTTTTTTCGACTTAAAGGGCTCTTAAAATCGATTTCCTTACTCCACCCCCGACAAGGGGATTAGCACTGAAATCGGCCTTGCTGGGTCGAATTTGGGGTACTGTGGACGCAATTAGATGGTATTGGCCTCCGGGAGCTATCCCACAGTGCTCCATTGTGACCGCTCTGGACAGGACTCTCAACTCAGATGCACTGGCCAGGTAGACAGGAAAAGGCCTGCAAACTTTTGAATTTCAATTTCCTGTTTGGCCAGCGTGGCAAGCTGCAGGTGACTATGCAGAGCTCATCAGCAGAGGTGACCATGATGGAGTCCCAGAATTGCAAAAGAGCTCCAGCATGGACCGAACGGGAGGTACAGGATCTGATCGCTGTATGGGGAGAGGAATCCGTGCTATCAGAACTCCGTTCCAGTTTTCGAAATGCCAAAACATTTGTCAAAATCTCCAAGGGCATGAAGGACAGAGGCCATAACAGGGACCCGAAGCAGTGCCGCGTGAAACTTAAGGAGCTGAGGCAAGCCTACCAGAAAACCAGAGAGGCGAACGGCCGCTCCCGGTCCGAGCCCCAAACATGCCGCTTCTATGATGAGCTGCATGCCATTTTAGGGGGTTTAGCTACCACTACCCCAGCCGTGTTGTTTGACTCCTTCAATGGAGATGGAGGCAACACGGAAGCAGGTTTTGGGGACGAGAAAGATGACGATGATGAGGTTGTAGATAGCTCACAGCAAGCAAGCGGAGAAACCATTTTTCCCGACAGCCAGGAACGGTTTCTCACCCTGGACCTGGAGCCAGTACCCCCCGAACCCACCCAAGGCTGCCTCCCGGACCCGCCAGGTGGAGAAGGGACCTCTGGTGAGTATACCTTTTAAAATACTATACATGGTTTAAAAGCAAGCATGTTTAATGATTAATTTGCCCTGGCATTCGTGGCTCTCCTGGATATACTCCCAAAGCCTTTGCAAAAGGTTTCTGGGGAGGGCAGCCTTATTCCATCCACCGTGGTAGGACACTTTACCACTTCAGGCCAGTAGCACGTACTCGGGAATCATTGTAGAACAAAGCATTGCAGTGTATGTTTGCTGGCGTTCAAACAACATCCGTTCTTTATCTCTCTGTGTTATCCTCAGGAGAGTGATATCATTCATGGTCACCTGGTTGAAATAGGATGCTTTTCTTAAGGGGACACTCAGGGGTCCTGTTCCTGCTGGGCTGTTTGCCTGTGGCTGAACAGAAATGTTCCCCGCTGTTAGCCACGGGGAGAGGGGAGGGGCTAGCCATGTGCTGGGGGGAGCCAAATGCGACCTTGTAACGAAAGCACATGTGCTATGTATGTAATGTTAACAGCAAGGTTTACCGTGAAAGAGTGTACCCATTGTTCTAGAAAACGTGTCTTTTTAAATACCACTGTCCCTTTTTTTCTCTCCACCAGCTGCATGTGTTTCAAGGATCACAGGATCTTCTCCTTCTGAGAGGCTAGTGAAGATTAGAAGGTGAAAAAAATGCACTCGTGATGAAATGTTCTCTGAGCTCATGCTGTCCTCCCACACTGACAGAGCACAGACGAATGCGTGGAGGCAGACAATGTCAGAGTGCAGGAAAGCACAAAATGACCAGGAGGAGAGGTGGCGGGTTGAAGAGAGTAAGTGGCGGGCTGAAGAGAGGGCTGAAGCTGAAAGGTGGCGGCAGCGTGATGAGAGGAGGCAGGATTCAATGCTGAGGCTACTGGAGGATCAAACCAATATGCTCCAGCATATGGTTGAGCTGCAGGAAAGGCAGCAGGAGCACAGACCGCCGCTACAGCCCCTGTGTAACCAACCGCCCTCCTCCCCAAGTTCCATAGCCTCCTCACCCAGATGCCCAAGAATGCAGTGGGGGGGCCTCCAGCCACCCCACCCCAGAGGATTGCCCAAGCAACAGAAGGCTGGCATTCAATAAGTTTTAAAGTTATAAAGTGCTGTGTGGCCTTGTCCTTCCCTCCTCCACCACCCCTCCTGGTGCTTCTCTCCTCCACCACCCCTCCCGGGCTACCTTGGTAGTTATCTCCCTATTTGTGTGATGAATGAATAAAGAATGCATGAATGTGAAGCAACAATGACTTTATTGCCTCTGCAAGTGGTGATCGAAGGGAGGAGGGGAGGGTGGTTAGCTTACAGGGAAGTAGAGTGAACCAAGGGGCGGGGAGTTTCATCAAGGAGAAACAAAGAGAACTGTCACACCGTAGCCTGTCCAGTCATGAAACTGGTTTTCAAAGCTTCTCTGATGCACACCGCGCCCTCCTGTGCTCTTCTAACCACCCTGGTGTCTGGCTGTGCGTAACCAGCAGCCAGGTGATTTGCCTCAACCTCCCATCCCTCCATAAATGTCTCCCCCTTACTCTCACAGATATTGTGGAGCGCACAGCAAGCAGTAATAACAGTGGGAATATTGGTTTCGCTGAGGTCTAACCGAGTCAGTAAACTGCGCCAGCGCGCTTTTAAATGTCCAAATGCACATTCTACCACCATTCTGCACTTGCTCAGCCTGTAGTTGAACAGCTCCTGACTACTGTCCAGGCTGCCTGTGTATGGCTTCATGAGCCATGGCATTAAGGGGTAGGCTGGGTCCCCAAAGATAACTATAGGCATTTCAACATCCCCAACGGTTATTTTCTGGTCTGGGAATAAAGTCCCTTCCTGCAGCTTTTGAAACAGACCAGAGTTCCTGAAGATGCGAGTGTCATGTACCTTTCCCAGCCATCCCACATTGATGTTGGTGAAACGTCCCTTGTGATCCACCAGTGCTTGCAGCACTATTGAAAAGTACCCCTTGCGGTTTATGTACTCGCCAGCGTGGTGCTCCGGTGCCAAGATAGGGATATGGGTTCCGTCTATGGCCCCACCACAGTTAGGGAATCCTATTGCAGCAAAGCCATCCACTATGACCTGCACATTTCCCAGGGTCACTACCCTTAATATCAGCAGATCTTTGATTGCATTGGCTACTTGGATCACAGCAGCCCCCACAGTAGATTTGCCCACTCCAAATTGATTCCCGACTGACCGGTAGCTGTCTGGTGTTGCAAGCTTCCACAGGGCTATTTCCACTCGCTTCTCAACTGTGAGGGCTGCTCTCATCTTGGTATTCTTGCGCCTCAGGGCAGGGGAAAGCAAGTCACAAAGTTCCATGAAAGTGCCCTTACAGATGCGAAAGGGTCTTCTACTGCAATGCGGATTCCACCCTGGCCCATATGCTGCTTCCCTGTGTGCAGCAATTATCCCGCCGCCCCTCACGGCACAGTGGCACGGACATGTTAGCCTTAGTGGGACAAGGAGTACAGTTGCTCCAAGTCCATGGTGCAGTATATAAGCACCTGCCCATTGCCTCCTCAGTTCCTTCTTTCCCTCCGTGGCTGTCGCTGGAATGCTCTTATCTCTTGCTCAGGAAGCAATACCCCGTAGTGATCTTCTTCCTGCAACTAAATTGTAAATAAGTGCAAATAGTTAGTTAGAATAAGTTAGTAAGGTAGTTAATAGAATACTTGTAAACTCCTGCCCTGCAGGGCTAGCCTGCCTGGACTCCAGTGCATGCCTCGTTCCCAGGGCTTCAAACCGTGTGTGGCGTGCCGCAAACACATGCTGTCAGGGTTCACTCCCCACTCTGAGCTCTAAGGTACAGATGTGGGGACCCGCATGAAGGACCCCCTAAGCTTATTTCTACCAGCTTAGGTTAAAAACTTCCCCAAGGCACAAATCCTTCCTTGTCCTTGGATGGGTACTGCTACCACCACAAAGTGAGTTAGACAAAGATTCAGGAAAAGGACCACTTGGAGTTCCTGTTTCTCTAAAATATCTCCCCAAGCCCTTTCACTCCCTTCCCTGGGTAGGCTTGAGAATAATATACCAACCAAATAGATAAACCAGATTCTTAAAAACAAAACTTCATTATAAAGAAAAAAAGTAAAAGAAGCACCTCTGTAAAATCAGGATGGATGGTAACTTTACAGGGTAATCAGATTCAAAACAGAGAGGATTCCCCTCTAGGCAAAACTTTAAAGTTACAAAAAACAGGGATAAACCTCTCTCTTAGCACAGGGAAAATTCACAAGCTAAAATAAAAGATAATCTAATGCCTTTCCTTGCTTTACTTACAATTTTTGTAATCCTAGATTTTATTTCAAGCAGGGTTTTAAGAGATGGTTTTTCCTGCCCCTGGTTCCTCTCTAGCTCCGAGAGAACCCCCACAAAGAGACAAAGCAAAAACCTTTCCCCACAGATTTGAAAGTATGTTCTCCCCTTTTATTTGACCTTCTTAACCCTTTACAGGTAAAGGAGGGATTTTATGCTACCCTTAGCTGAATGTTTATGACATATGCCAATAAGTAATCCCCACGACAGTTATTTGAAGTGCCTCGGAGATGGTCAAATCCAAGAAAAGTGCCAGATTTTCAAACCTAAAACTAAGGAGAGAGACAATTTGTTGAAATTCCTCCTCATAGAGGCGGCGCTGTGCCCCTCTTCGGAGCGACAACCTGACCCGGCACTGAGCACTTCTTTGACCAGGAACACACCAGCATCTATTAGAGAAACCCAGCGTGGCCTGCGTTCCCCAGTACCAACCACCTCCTGGCACCGACACACCTTTCTGGAACCCAGGAAGGCAGCACCGACAGCACGACACCGCTGTCTGTCTCTGGTGCCGAAGAAGAGGACAAAAAAGTCAGACTGGGGGCATTCCCCCACGAGAAAGACCCGCATCAGGCCACGCCCAATCGGTCACAACTCAGCTGGTGCTGTTGACTCCAGCCTCAGCGGGGGACCTGTCGAGTCTCGTGCCGATGGACTCCCCTCTTAGGCTTGTGGACCACTGGAGCAGGTCCTTCATCATTCACCATGAGATGAACCAAGGCTGTGTAGTGCTGAAGGGATCAATAAAACACCTATATTAAATTCATCCCTAGGAGCACCATCGATGCGAGAGGCATGTGAGGCAGCGCAGAGCCTCTGTTCCCTGGGCTCAGGCACCGCAGGGCCTGGGTTCCAAGAAGACAAGCACCGTTCTTGGGCAAGCCAGCAATGATGGTGAGGCACCGCCCCCAGTCTTGCTCATCTTCGAGAGGCTCAACACTGTGGCCGCGCTCGCCACAGCCGCATCACTCCTCACCTCAGCACCGGTCACAGTCCCAGCACCGATCTCATTCGCAGTGCTGGTCGCACTCCCAGCATCAGTTGCAATTGTGGCACAGTTCATGATCCTGCCACCACTCTGAATCATGGCACTGCTCCCCATCATGTCTATTTGGCAGCCGGTATCAAGCGGAGTGCCCCAGGGGTCGGTCCTGGGGACGGTTTTGTTCAACATCTTTATTAATGATCTGGATGATGGGATAGATTGCACCCTCTGCAAGTTCGTGGATGACACTAAGGTAAGGGGAGAAGTAGATACCCTGGAGGGTAGGGATAGGGTCCAGAGTGACCTAGACAAATTGGAGGATTGGGCCAAAAGAAATCTGATGAGGTTCAACAAGGACAAGTGCAGAGTCCTGCACTTAGGAAGGAAGAATCCCATGCACCGCTACAGGCTGGGGACTGACTGGCTAAGCAGCAGTTCTGCAGAAAAGGACCTGGGGATTACAGTGGATGAGAAGCTGGATATGAGTCAGCAGTGTGCCCTTGTTGCCAAGAAGGCTAACGGCATATTGGACTGTATTAGTAGGAGTATTGCCAGCAGATCAAGGGAAGTGATTATTTCTATTCGGCACTGGTGAGGCCACATCTGGAGTATTGTGTCCAGTTTTGGGCCCCCCACTACAGAAAGGATGTGGAAAAATTGGAGAGAGTCCAGCAGAGGGCAATGAAAATTATTAGGGGGCTGGGGCACATGACTTATGAGGAGAGGCTGAGGGAACTGGGATTGTTTAGTCTGCAGAAGAGAAGAGTGAGGGGGGATTTGATAGCAGCCTTCAACTACCTGAAGGGGGTACAGAACAAGGAGCAATGGTCTCAAGTTGCAGTGGGGGGAGGTCTAGGTTGGATATTAGGAAACACTATTTCAGTAGGAGGGTGGTGAAGAACTGGAATGGGTTACCTAGGGAGGTGGTGGAATCTCCACCCTTAGAGGTTTTTAAGGCCCAGCTTGACAAAGCCCTGGCTGAGATGATTTAGTTGGCGCTGGTCTTGCTTTGAGCAGGGGGTTGGACTAGATGACCTCCTGAGGTCTCTTCCAACCCTAATCTTCTACGATTCTATGATCACCACGCCACTCCCCATCACCGCTCCCACAGTGACATCGCTCTCCATTTCAGCACCATTATTTGGCACCGAAGAGCACAGCATCGCAATGATCGCTTAGGAGCGGGTCCTCAGGCTCCGAATCACAGGTGGATTCATACATCTTGTGAGGGAGCAGACTCTGGGCGGAGCATATGTGTTCTACTGCCATGGCCCAGGGGCTCGTTCTGGCGGCATGGCCTCCTGGCCAGTGGCAGATGCCACTCCAGTGACTGACATGAACCCCTTGGACGACTGACATGGCCCAGGGCTCCCATGCAGGATGCTCACATTCAGCAGCCTCAGAGACGAGGGCACCCCTGCCATCCTTGTTGGAGATGGGTTTCTTCTCTAGGGCAGAAGTCTGGGACTCTCAGGTCACACTTGCAGGTGATCCGCCGCACCGGAGGATGTACAAGGTCCTGTTGTACTGAAGAAGTTATCACAAAAGTTAAACTAAATTAGAAGATTGTGATTTGGCCCCAGCATCCAGGATCTATCACCTGGTAAAATAAAATCCCTCACACCCCACCCAGCATCCCAGGTAAGTAAAACTTAACCCAAGTTTAAGGTGCAAACAAAGTGTTATTTATTTGGGGAAAGTGAACACAGTTAAGGGGGAGAAACAATAAACAGAGCAAAACAGCACAGTGGTCGGAACCAGTTGGGCCTGAAGCCCGGCTCCCAGCTAACCCTTAGCAAACCCTGGGTATCCCTAATTAGAGCCCTTTTTATACTTGCAGGGTGATGGCAATGACTGACAAGTGGACAGCGGACAGTTTACCGGGAACCTAGTCCCTGCAACCGCTGTTGGGCTCCGGACCTTCCACTGCCTTAAGATGGAGTTTGCAGGAGGAACACAGAACATGGCTGAGATGGAGCAGATGTTATGGCTCAGGACATGCTCAGGATCCTCCTGGATTGTTTGCAGGTGAGTGAAGTTGACTCTCATAGTGTGTGCAAAGTGACGGGTTCACAGGCTGCCTCTATGGCAGACAGCCACCATTGCTGGGCGCAGCATCCTTATACATATAACCTCTATGATGCAAAAGTTCTGTAGAGAAAGGCTGTTGTTTAGCCCTATTCAATATGGCAATACCAACAAGATGGCATCCAAAACCAGCAATGTGCATAAGCAGCACGCAAACATCATAACATTAACCCATTATAGCATAAGGATTCACATAACAAAACAAAAACCTGAAAAATAAGCCTACAGTCTGGTAACTGTACAAGCCTCTTCGTCATCTTTGCCTGATGAGGCAGTAGCGAGTATGACCATAGCCCTGATGCAAAATGATTACAAGGCTCACCAGGAGCTCTTGCGTCGGATGGCTCAGAACCTCAACCTTCAAGTAGAGGAGATAATGGAGTCAGCCCTGGCCTTGGTAGACATACTGACCCCCTCAGGACCAGCGAAAGTAGCCTTGCCCCTGAATACGGCTGTCTTGTGACCCATAAGGGCACTTTGTCACACCATGGCCTCTCTTCAACCCACAGCTAAACAAGTGGAGAGGAAATACTTTGTACTCCACAAGGGATATGAATACCGGTACACTCATCCTGCACCGGGTTCCCTGGTTGTTGCTGCAGCCAACAAGAGGGAAAGGCAAGGGGAACAGGGACCATCACCCAAGGCAAAAGAGGCCAGGAAACTGGACCTTTTAGGGAGGAAAATATACTCCACGGGAGTTCTCCAGTTAAGAACCACCAGGCGCTGTTCAGCAGGTATAACTTTAATTCCTGGTCAGCCATGCAGAAGTTTAAGGAGCTCCTACCATCGGACTCTAAATCAGAGTTTACTGCCATGGCAGATGAAGGCAAGGCCATAGCCAAGGCATCCCTCCAGGTGGCCTCAGATGCCATGGATGTGGCAGCCCAGGTGATGGCCACAGGCATGGTAACGAGACAAAACTCCTGGCTTCAGTTGTCTGGCCTACCCCATGAGGTCCAACAGACAGTGCAGGACATACCATCTGAGGGACAGTCCCTCTTCTCAGAACAAATGGATGCCCGGCTTCATAGCCTAAAAGATTTGAGGGCGACGCTGAAGTTGTTTGGCCGTCACACTCCAGCCCCTCCCCTCCCCTCCATCCCAATCCTGCCTGGAAGCATTACAAACCTCAGCCCTTGTGCCATTTTTACCCGCCTCACCACCAGCAGAGACACGACTTCGGTTGACGAAGGAATAAAGGCTTCAGAAAGAGACAACCAAAGGGCAATAAGCAAACTTTTGAGGGTGCGCCCGAGGACTGTGCACCACTCCATAACTTGGATGTCACCCAGAGGTGAAAGTGGGCCCCAAACCCTTTAAATCGCTGCTGGAGCCCCGGCCGGCACAGGCCGGGCAGCATGGAAAAGCTGGCTGGGGAAGGCTGACCCCCAGCCCCACCCTTTTCACCTGAGGCCCTGCCCCTTTCAGGGGCCCAGTAAGTCTTTTATCTTACTTTCACCCCTGATGTCACCTCTATGTTTGTGGACCGTTTGTCCAGCTTTTACTGGGCACGGGTCAACATCACTTCCGACCGATGGGTGCTTCATATGGTAGAAGTGGGATATACCCTGCAGTTTATTTCTTCCCTTCCTTTCCACTTCCCCTCCCTGTCCCCCTTCAGGGACCCTTCTCACAAAAATCTCCTGGCCCAGGAGGTGCAGTCACTCCTAAGGGTGGGGGCAGTGGAGGAGGGTCTAAGAGCTAAGAGGCCAGGGGTTTTACTCCTGCTACTTCCTGATCCCAAAGTCCAATGGGGATTTCAGACCCATCCTAGACCTTCAGAACCTCAGCAAGTTCATGAAGAAGCTGAAGTTCCGCATGGTCTCCCTAGCCTCGATTATTCCTTCCTTAGATCCACGGGACAGGTATGCCGCCCTCAACTTGAAGGACATGTACATTCACATAGCCATCTTCCCAGGCCACAGAAAATACCTTCGATTTGTAGTAAACCAGAATCACTATCAGTTCATGGTGCTGCCTTTTGGCCTGCCAGCAGTCCTGAAAGTATTCACGAAATGCACGGCAGTGATAGCAGCCTCTGTCAGGAAATGAGGAGTGAAGGTCTTCCCATACCTGGATGACTGGTTGGTCAGGGGTCAGTCCAAAGAACTAGTGGAAGGGCACATAGACTTCGTACAATCCACTTTCAGGAACCTAGGTCTCCTGGACAACAAACACAAGCCCACCTTGTCAGGATTCCCTCCCCACTCTGAACTCTAGGGTACAGATGTGGGGACCCGCATGAAAAACCCCCTAAGCTTATTTTTACCAGTTTAGGTTAAAAACTTTCCCAAGGCACAAATTTCACCTTGTATTTGAACAGTATGCTGCCACCACCAAGTGATTTAGACAAAGAACAGGGAAAGGACCACTTGGAGTTCCTATTTCCCCAAAATAGCCCCCCAAGCCCTTACACCCCCTTTCCTGGGGAGGCTTGAGAATAAACAAGATGAGCACAAACCAGCCTTGGATTTTTAAGACCCAAAAAACCCAATCAGATTCTTAAAAAACAGAACTTTTCTTCAGAGAAATTCACCCCACATCAGTTTCAGATTCCTGAACTACAGCATATTAGATATTTCTTGTGTTGCCTACTCTATCCCATGGCTGGATCTGGGTAGGCTGAGCCATACAGAGGATCACCTACAGGAGCGAGTGCCATGGTGCAGTGGTGCTAGGGTTAATTCTACAGAAGCGCTAAAAATAAGGTTGCGGGTTCTGGCAAACTGTTACTCTATGTAACTTAACTCCAAGATGCAGCACACAATACTGAACGAGCATGTAATTGTGTCCTCTCTCCCCCCCATCCCTTCCACTCTGTTGTTTGTTACCCTCTTGTTTTGTTGTGTTGGGAGCTGGTAGTCTCTTTGGACCATTTTTATGTCACTGGGAGGCCACTAGCCTATGCTTGGACTCTGTGAATGGATACACACTAATGAAGGCTCTGAGGTGAGGCAGGGAGGGCTGGATGTGCTGCTGACCATGCTGGCAGGTGGAGGGCGGATTTGGGGAGCTAGCCCTTTTCCCAGATGGAGCCTGCCCCTGGTTTGTGGGGCTTGCCCAGCGCCGTGCCCGTGGGTTGCCTGTGTCACTGTGTAACGGTGATGCCGTAGCCCGGGGTGGGGGGGGGAGGGGGCTGCGCTATGGCCCCACGACGGGGTTTCAGGCCTGATGAGCTGGGCTGCAAGGATCTGGGGCTGTTCCCCTCACAGGCTGGGACACCACACCCCTACTCCGCCCCACTCCCCAGGGAGCCGCTACCCCTCAGCCTCCCAGGGCTTTGGGGAGCCGAGCCAACTCCCCCCTGCATCCCCCCTCAACAGACTGGGGACCGACTCCCCTCTCCTCTCCCCTCCCCTCCCCTCCCCTCCCCTCCCACGAAGCGGCGGAAATCTCAGCCCCGCCTCTTGCCTGCTTCCGGGGGGTCAGCGCATCCCCGTTAGCCACGCCCCTTCTCTGAAAGGGTCGGGCACAGCCTCTTCCGGTCAGGCGGCTGCCCATTGGCTGGCACGCGACGGTTTCACTTCCGGGCGGCAGCAGGTGCGCGGATGGCGGCGGCGGGTGGCTCGGGCCCAGCTGGCCCCGGGGGACTGGGGGCGGCCGGCCCCGGCGGGGGCTGGGACGGGGACTTCCTGGCGCGGTACCGGCTGGTGTCGGCCAAGCTGCGGAAGCGGTTCCTGCGGAAGCCGAACGTGTCGGAGGCGGCGGAGCAGTTCGGGGTGCTGGCCCGGGAGCTGCGGGCCCAGGAAAGCCTGCCCTACGCCGCCTGGTGCCAGCTGGCCGTGGCCCGCTGCGCCCAGAGCCTCTTCCACGGGCCCGGCGAGGCGCAGGCCCTGACCGAGGCCGCTCGCCTCTTCCTGCGCCAGGAGCGGGACCTGCAGCAGCGGCTGAGCCTGAGCGGCGGCTTCGCCGAGCATCTGCAGGCCTCGCACAGCTGCTTCGCCTTCGCCGCCCGCCTGCACCTGGAACTGGGGCAGCCGGCGCTGGCGGCAGGGCTCTGCCTGGAGCTGGGCTCGGCGCTGCGGGACATGGAGCAACCTGGCCAGGCCGCCCCGCACTTCCAGCGCGCTGCCGAGCTGCTGGCAGCCGCCGAGCTGCCCTTGGAGGCGCTGCGCTGCCTGGGAGAGCTGGCCTCCTGCCTGCTGCTCACCCGCGACTACGACGGGGCCCTAGCAGCGCTCACCCAGGCCCAGCTGCTGGCCCAGGCCGGGCCCAGCCCGCCCAGTGGTGCCTTCCTGGAGGTGTTGGTGCGCTGCGAGGTGTCCCGGGTGCTGCTGCTCCTGCTGCTCCAGCCGCCGCCTCCCAAGCTGCTGCCCGAGCATGCCCAGACCCTGGAGAAATACTGCTGGGAGGCCTTCGAGAGTGGGGCGGGGGCTGGGCAGCTCCCCCAGGCAGGGTACCTGCCCCCTGGCCTCTTCCTCCTGCTGCAGTCCACTGTCATGGCCTGTCAGGAGAAGGACCTGGAGGCACTCAAGGTGCTGCAGGCAGAGCTCTGGCCACTGCTCAGCCCTGAACAGAACCACCTGCTCCACCTGGTGCTTCAAGAGATGATCAGCCCCTCTGGACACGGGGCCTGAGTCCCCCCAGGCAGACTGGCTTCAGTTGCCTGCTGCCACTTCCATAGGGGAGTCAGTCTCCCACCAGAAAGAGAGGCCTGCCCCACCCACCTGCTGCTGCCTTAGTGGGACTAGGGAGATAGGCCTTGTCCATCTTCAGCTGCCATCTCTGTGGCACCATCTGCCATCTCCACAGAGACTAACTGCACCTTCACTGATCTGTTGCTATCTCCCTCATATAGCCTGAAACCCTCACCAAGCATCACCAGAGAAATTAACCTTGTACACCTACTCCAACCATCCACAGGAGAGATGAGCCCCATCTGCTACACTGAGGAATGGCCTTTCCCCTCTGCTGCCAGCCACAGGAGTCTAATCCCAATAGGATCACCACCAACATGACTTGTTTCACCCACCATGGGATTCTGTTTCCCACAGTAGCCACATAGAGGGTTCTTCCATTTTGGCTCATCACCACTACAAAGCCTTGGTTCATCTCCCTGCTACTATCCGCATGTAGGAAAGGACTATGTGAGCTAAAGATTATTTTCCTATTGGGGACAAGGAACTTTGACATGCCAGCACTTCCTATTAACTACTTCTCGTTATAGAGACCTTTCCTTTTTCAGCCCCAGTGCAGCATCTTTGCAATTCTCCTCTCATTCACAGATTTGAGACACCTGCTACTGCAGGAGATGACCTGATCCATTAGAAACTGTGTATGTAAACTACTACAGTTTAAGGTAGTAAGAGGCTGGATTCTTGCCATTTTTTATGAAGATACTACAAATGGCACTCATTTTCTAAACAGTCCACAAATGCCAGGATTCAGTCTTTTAGTTTAAAATTCTCGCATTTGGAGATGTAATGACTAGTGCATTTTTTCTGTATCTGTTTCAAAATGAGACTGGTTTTGTATCAGTGTAATTCACATGTGAGCAAGCTGGTAAAAATACCAGTTTCTCTTTAAAATGCTAATTTAAAAAAAGTAACTAAACTCAACTCTTTCCATTTAAAAACTAAATTGGAAGCTAAAATTTTATTCTGTACCTTCTGCTCCTGGTTCTGTTTCAATGTTGGCAGCTGTTGCCTAAGAGTTGTACTTTCTAACTACCTGGCTCTCGGTCCTAGCTCTTCCTCTGTTAATATAATGCTGTAGCTAGAACTCTGGAGACACCAATGTATCCTGAAGCCTTCCTAGTTCTTTAAGATGTAATTCAGCAAATATTGTAGACTTTTAAAATTGTTTACTGCTCAATGCAAATATCACTAGCTACAACCTAGGCAATGTGGGGAGTCATTGCTGCTGGCTCTTTAGCTTCACTACCTTGTTGGTTTCATTCAACAAGTAGGTAAAGATGGATGTAATATGTTTAATTTTAGCATTTGCTACAGATACTATATTACTTTACATATCAGGCCTGTTACAGCAGTTTAAAAGGATTGTATTGGTGTAGGGGGAACATTTACCTGTAACTTTGGCCCTCAGATATGTTTTTGTAACTCCTTCTAAGGCGTATAGGAGTTGTGCAAAATTGAGCCTTGATGTATATCTGAAAAGCATGTGAACTTTGATTAGTTTAACACTTTTAACATTAATTTTTCCATTTTAATGATAAAGAGAATTGATAAGACCCTTTCTGTGGTCTAATGAACTAAACCTGGGCCTAGAAGCCATAGAGTTCTGCACTGTGACTCTGTAGTCTGACAAATCATTTAATCTTTGTGGGCCAGCTTTCCTACTTGAATTTCCATTTCCATTTTACAAATTGCTGGTGTAAATTTAGTGTTTGTATGGCACTTATGTGCTGAAAAATAACAACAATGCCCTGAGAAGAGCATGTTGCTGGCCATCTTCTGGAAAGAATGTTTTCCTGCTGAGGATGAACTTTAGTTACCCCTTTCTGGGGTGGGTTCCCTTTAATTGTTTCTTTAGGATGCATGAATACAATGTTTTTTTCTTTTTGCGAGTGGGATTACCTTTTACACAAATAGAACCTTGTGGACCTCAAGCTAAGTAGTGTTCCTATTTAACATGGTCTTCTGGGTGAATAAAAGTGAGGCTGTTTTGGAAGTTGCTTAAAAATACTTCAAGCCTATACTGTACTAAGTGGAGACGAAACATCCCTGTCAAACATTGGAAATTGATGGGTATTTTGTCTTTATTTTGCTTTATGTGCAACTGCAAACTGATTTATACATATAAAAGTGAACTTTACATTATTTCTTAAATGTTTCGAAATGTAATTTTTACTGGCATGTTTTGAAATCATCAGTTCATTCACTGATGTACGACTCTAATGAAGCATCTATGTACTGGAACTCAGAATGGAATTTCCTGTCTTTATTGTCCTGAAGTAGTCTTCAGCTCTCTAAGCTTGTGTATGTGCTGCAGGGCTTGAGCCTAGGTGCAGTGCCAGAGGGCAGGATACAGGGAAAAAAATATTAAAGGGAGCTACTACTGCATGTTACATCTTTAAGATAAAACTGTGCAAAAACAAAGCTCCAGGTCTTCCTCCTGTGGGGAAGACTCATAACCATGTACTGAACTGGTGATGGGTGGGAACAGAGTGCTTCAAAAAGAAAGCTTAGCCTTCTGAACTATCCTACTAGGGCTGAAAATGTTTAAGGGCTATTCTAAACATAGAAAACTCTGTCCCTGGTTAGAGATTGCTTATTCCATACTTTCCATGGTGTCTGATTCTGTAAAATACTCATACCCTTTTCTTTCTACTCTTTTAATCTGCATTATGACTTTTTAAAAAAGGAAAACTACTCATTACCTCCTTCCTCCATTCCACATCTGTTGGGTGAACGGTTTTGAGTTTTGACTGTGCTTCTGGAGCCTGTGTACCTCGGCCACAGCTCGCTCTTCTTCGCTTGAGTACACTACTACCTGCAGCAGCATGCTTGTAATAGCGCTATGAACTGGCAATCACATCGCTGTTGAGAGGGGCTGAGGCGTTTCTGTGGCTGTGGTACTCCTTTCCCCTAAGAAAGCGGAATGAGCATATGCAGTGTAATTACGGACTCTGGCACAGCTTTCCTGCAGCAGTAACTTTTTTTAAAAGGGTGTGACTGCTTCCCATATGTCCAAGAGTCAAATAGTCTTTGCTTGCCCTAGGAGGAGGTCTGGCGTTAGCGCTTGGCAAGGTCGCTGCGCCCCCCACGCTCCAGTTACGGCCATCCCCGTGGCGTGCGCTTGCTGCGGGAGAGGCACGTTCAATGTCGCATCCTGGCCCGGGAAGTTTGTGGGGGTGCCCAGCGCCCCGCAGGAGCTGGTCATGAGGGCCTGCGGCGGGGCTAGCGGGCTGCGGCGGTCGGGCCCCACAGTGGGGGGGGGGCTAGTCTGTCACGTGATGGGGAGCGGGCCGCACGCCGCCTTGTCAGGTGGCGGGGAGCAGCGCCCCCCCCTTCCCCGGGCTGGGTCCTTGAGCACGTGACGGGGAAGGGCCCTGCGCGCGGTGCATCTCGGGACAGGGGCGGCCCTCGAGTCTCTCTTTCTGCGCGGCGGCGGGTGGCGGCAGCACGCGGCTCCCGGAGCGCGCGGGGCGAAGATGGCTGACCGGGAAGGTGGGGAGCTTGTCCCGGCCGGGGGGCGGTTCTGTCCGGCCCGAGCACGTGGCCTGGGGCTGGTCTCGGTCTCTCCGGCTGTCCCGGGCGCGGCCCTGCTCCGCCGCCTGGGCCGCGATCCGAGCCCTGCCACCAACGGGGGCCGCTCCGCGTACACGTGGCTCCTGCCGCCCTTCCCCGGGCGACCTTTAGAAACCCAGGAGCTCCTGGAATTACCTCGGGGCCAAATACGTGGTGCCGTGGTGGCAACACCCGCTTCCCCGTACCCAGGCCCAGCGGGATGCGCGCGCGCCCCGGCGTGTGCCAGCTCCGCAGCCTCTCGGCTTTCGTTTGCAAACGCTCCAGTCACCCGAGCTGTGCTGGAAACCTGTCCGCCAGTATGGCGTGTGCCTGACTGTGGGCATCCTGGCACGTGGCTCGGAGACCGGGAGGTGTAAGCTTCGTCCCGCTCCTGCCCCATTAATCTCACTTCAGCACTGAGTCTAAAGCCTAATGAAGATAGTTTTCATGTCAACAATGGTCATTTTTTTGTCAGTTTTTGTCAGGAGAGGGGGAGGAGTGAAGCTCCTGGACTTGGGCGTTGCTGCAGAGAAGAAAATGCAGAGAGGTTAAAAGTAGGAAAGAGACAGATGAGGAGGGGAGAAAAAGAGAAAAGACAATGGAGAAGGGAGAAAACTGCAGTGTGGAAGTAGTTGCTCTTAAATATCATATGTTGCCTCTGATATTGAATGCAACAAAGTACTGAACAAATAATAATTAAATTGCTTTTGAACCTGATACTGAACTAAGGAATCTAATTTTTTAGGAGATAAATCTTGCTTGTGTATAAAATTCTGTAGTGCTGCCAGTTTGGATTTGGATGAGTTCTGGTATGAAAAATATTTAACGTACCTCTGTTTCAAATATAGGCTGTATAACTAAGAAGCAGAAGAAGAAAAAGGATAAGAAACTTCTACCAGATGCAGATGTTGCTGTGAGTGAAGTTGTTTTTCCACTTGTCTGACTGAGTTTGCCTCCAGGCTAGCTTGGTGCCTTGACTTGATTTCAAGTTGAGCAAAACTCTTGTTTGGGGAAGATCCTGGAACCTTCACCTGTTTTAAGTATCTCTAGAAAAGGACTCAATGGCCCACTTCTGGAATCTCTTACTGTTTGAGTAATGATTTAACAATGTTATTCACCTGCAATTTTAGGTCTTTAGTTGGAGGGTGGATGGGAGAGAAGCAGCAGGACAGAAGGCAAGCAGTGTTGTTTCCTGCCTTGGTTTTGGTGAATGCTGTTCATGGGAGCTCAGGGACTTAAGATGGGACAGTGTTATGGCTTAGAATGAAAGACAGTTGAAGTCTTTGTCCTGAATCAGCACCTCTCCTTGCTCCAAGTATGCACAGAAAAATAGAATTGCCCTGACTGGGGGCAAAAAACTGTGAATTTCTTTAATAATAAACACATTTTAGCAGATTTTTAAGTTCTTTGTCAGCTTTGATCCCCAAGAATTTAGAGTGTTGGTGTCTCTTGGAGTAAAACTACTTTTTTTTTTCTAATAAAAGTAAATCTCTTGAGACTAAAATGGCTGTTTAGGATCCAATGGAGTGATGTATTTGTACTACAACTGACTGAAGGTTTAGTATATCGCCTTCCGCCACCAACTCTCTGTATAAATTTTTTCATGAGTAATGTACCTGAATACTTGGATGCTAAATATCTAAACTGTATTCTTAAATTCATTCACCTAAATTTGGATTACTGCTGGTTATGCGCTGTGTATCTTATGACTTTAAAAACAAACTTTGTATTTGTGAATAATCTAAGCACTGTACCCAGGTGTACAAACAGTCTTTTCTCAACCTGTATATCGTATAATTTTAACATTAGCTTTAATACATTTTTGAAATCTGTTCTTATCAGTTTAATTATTCTGGTAGGTAAGGGGTGGGGGGAGATGCTTGTGCTTAGAATGTATCATTTAAAAGAGAATCTGTCCTAAATTGGCCTTTATTCATTTTTAAATAGAAATAATCCATTATTGGATTGGGATTTAGTCTTTTTTCACCCATTCACTGAGTCACCTGAAGTCAAGAGGAGCAAAATAGCACCTCTTTCCTTTCAAATTGTGATGCATGCATTAAGACGTGATCAGCCAGTGTTTTGGGTTTGTTTTTTTGGAGAAGTTGCTTAACTAAGGTCATGTCTATACTACAGACCTTGCACAGCTGTACTGCAGCAGCTGCGCTGCTCTAAGGTCTTCCGTGTAGCCACTCTATGCTGATGGGAGTGAGCTCTCCCATCAACATAATTAAACCACCCTCAACGAGCAGCAATAGCTATGTTGCTGGGAGAAGGGCTCTTGCCAACATAGCGCTGTCTACACCAACACTTCCGTTGGTGAAATTTATGCCGGTTGGGATGTGGTTTCTTTTGCTCCTCTGACCAACAAAAGTGCTAGTGTAGACATAGTCTAAGTCTAGCTTTTGCTCTTTTGCAATGCACCAAAGAGATTCTGCCTCCTATGGTCTTTTGGAACTGAAACTTTGCTAGTGTTTTAGTGAGTGAAGGGAGCAGACTGGGATCATTATTCTGCATTCAAACATGTAGCCATCCTTTAGTACTTTGACTTGCCATGGAGCTCTGAGGGCCTGTTTCACGTCATGGTTTGTTAATTCAGTTCCAGAACTCTTCAGTTTTACTTGGTGTTATAGCCATAATCTCTCTGGACAATGATCGTTTTGCAGTGAATTCGTGGTGCTGTGGATATATGTTGCTTTGGTGTAGCTGTCATTGAAGGGAATTGTGTAAGATGTGTTAGCAGTAATTTGTGAATGTTGGCAATAGAATACAAAAGACTTTCGGTTGTAAGAAAGAGATAAGACACTTTGCATGTCAACTCCACTTCTCTGATCTGTGATTTCTCTCCCCAGGACATACAGCACACAGAGGAATTCTTCATCAAACCTGAATCCCGAGTGGCTCAGCTGGACACATCTCAGTGGCCCTTGCTGCTGAAGGTAAAGAGGATTATAGGATTCCGTCTGTGTGTCCAGATATCAGAACATTACTCCTTGATTCACATGTGTTCCTTAGCCTGCCTGTAAAGAAATACCCTACATGGGAACCTAAGGCAGAGGGCAACCAATCTTGCACCAGGCTTTATGACCCAAATGTTGAAAAGGGCTTTCACTCATTGTGTGCCTGATCTGTCAAACTGCATATGATCTTGACCTGCCATATAACCATCCCCACAGGATTTTACACCCATCCCTTCTTTCTGTGCAGGGATAACGTTTGCATAAGTCTCCACAGAGACCCTAGTTCTGTACACAGGCACACTGGGTTTGCTCTACTTTGTAAAGCTCTGTTGTTCTACAGAGCTTTTAACCTTCTTTGCATAGCATTGGCCTTTTCTTGCTGTAGAAAGTCTGTTTCTAGAGCTGCCAGTATGGGAGAGGCATTTTCAGTTAATTGTAATTTAAACTAGGTCAGATTACGTGATAGCAGATCTCCATGGGGATCAAATTCCAGGTAAAATGGGATTTGTTTCTAAAGACTTAGAGTATTTTTGTTTATGGTACATTTTGTTTGGATTTTGTAGAACTTTGACAAGCTAAATGTGAGGACAACGCACTACACACCCCTTCCCTCTGGCTGCAATCCCCTGAAGAGAGACATCGCTGAGTATGTTAGGTATGTTTGTTGGGGAAAACTGTAACTTCCGTCACAGTTGACATCCTCAAAGGGTTTGGTGACTCTCCCAGTTTAAGTAGGTCTGGAAACAGTTACTTTTTCTTCACTGTTGTTGGGTATACAAAATTCCTCTTTAAATTTGGTTACCAGTCGCCTACATTTCAATTTGTTCTAGTCAGATTCTTTTGGGGTAGATTTAGAAATGAAAAGTAGAGTAATGTTATGGTGTCTGAAAGCTATATAGCTTCCCTTTCCCAGCATGGTTCACTTTCTGTCATTGTATAGTGGGTATTGATAAAGAGACACAAGTAAATGTACATCCAATGTGAAAACTTTAGTGGAGATGTTTTGCCAGGCTGGGGGAGTTTTCTCTTGTATTATTTGATGCAGTCAGGCCAAGGTGGCGGTAAGGCCAAGATTTTCAAAAACAGGAGTTTAGGGTTAAGCTGTGTAATAAAAGTCCTGTTTTAAATATAGAGCACCTAACAGCTCATTTGACTTAAATGAGAGCTGTTGGTTGCTCAGCACTTTTGAAAATGCTCCATATTAGGAGGAGCTCCTATTCTTAAAAATCTTGGATGTAGTTTTTCTTGGCTGCAAAACATCTCTCTCTTTAGAAGCCAGATGCCCTTGGTAAAATACAACCAGGTTATCAAATGGCATTGAAGGTTCTAATCATCTGTGTGCTGTGTTCTAGGACAGGCTTTATTAACCTCGACAAGCCATCCAACCCTTCTTCCCATGAGGTGGTTGCCTGGATCCGGCGCATCCTCCGGGTTGAGAAGACAGGGCACAGTGGGACGCTTGACCCCAAAGTGACGGGGTGTCTGATTGTGTGCATCGAACGAGCAACACGGCTGGTCAAGTCTCAGCAGAGTGCAGGCATGTCATTTACTGCTTTGGGGTAGTTTACTCTCTAGTTCTTTTAAGTGGTCAGATGAAAGACTGACTGACTGTCTGCATTTTAATGATGAGCAGAGGATTCCAGTTCCAGGCCTCTAAAGCCTGCCTATTTCTAACTAAGGTTTGCTGTCCATTATGGCAGAATACAAAGTTGGGATGAACTGGAGGCCTGGCAAGTTATTGTTTTCCTGAGCTTTGTGGCGTCACCATTTTTAGCTGATCAGGTCTCAGAACAGCAAATTTTAATTTACACACAAGAGGTTACCATTGCTTTTATTCAGCCTTGTGCTGTGCTGCCCTACACAATAAATCTTGCTCCATAAATAAACCTGCAGCTTGTGTTTCTTTGTTGATAGATTCAAGGGGTTAGAGCTTTTTGTGCTTGAGCCGTTTCTAAAAGTCAGTGGCTGTTAAGAAGACTGGTCTCTATAGATGTTTGAATTGTAATAACACCGACATGGCGGTGAACAATAAAATGCAAGTGGCCGCTCCTGACTACTCTTCTGTCATTCTTTCAGGCAAAGAGTATGTGGGAATCATTCGGCTGCACAATGCTATTGAAAGTGAGATTCAGCTTTCCAGGGTAAGTCTCTGCATGCTTGAACCCACGTTCGCTTCCTGCTGTGTTGTCTCACGCACATCTCTACCGTACACTGATAAGAGCATTCCTTAAAGAGCCATTGAGAGCATTTTGTTGCGGTAGAGGTAATAGAGTAAACAGCCCCTAATAAAATCAAAATTGTGCAACATGACATCATGTTACTTAATCAGATGCTTAATTTGCATTGGTTCACTGTATATTTGCTGTCTGTGTTTTAGTAGGATTGTCCATAACAATTGCAATTCTCCCTTGAGAATACGAACCTCAGGCCTTGAGATGTTGACATGCCCTTGCTATTTCACAAATGCTGTGATCGTGCATTTTAAAAAAGACCTTAAGTCTCCTCCTGGCAGGCATGCGGTGTATGTGAAGTGATGATGAATCCATTCTCAGAGTGCTACTGCATTGCCCTCCCTTCAGCATGCAGATTCCTGTTCTTGGGTCCCCGTGCTGTGCAGCCTCCAAATACCCTCCAGCCTTTCATTGTTTTATTGGGAGCCGCTGGTGCGGCCAGCTCTGTGCAGGAGAGGGGCAGAGCCAGCAGGGCGGGAGCCCCTCTTCATAGGGCTCTGTCTCAACCAAGATGAGTGATGCTGTCTGATCACATGCTGCTGCCTGGTAAAGTAGCCCCATTGGTAGCTGGGGGAGTAATTTCTATCTAGGGGGTGCATAAGTGGCTCAGATGGGCTTGCTTTAATGATGTATGATCAGATACAACATGTGATATACAATAGGAAAATGATTTTTATTGCCCAAATAGCAGCATGCTTTTCTGTCTAGATGTGCTGATGGGATGGTGTGGGCTCTGTGAAGGTGAAAGCTGACAGCTCTTCTGCTTCTCCCCCTAGGCAATAGAAACTCTGACCGGTGCCCTGTTTCAGCGACCTCCCCTCATTGCAGCTGTCAAGAGGCAGCTGAGGGTCCGAACCATCTATGAGAGCAAACTGGTAGAATACGACCCTGAGAGGAGATTAGGTAAAACGCCTCATATGTTCTCTGCTATCACTTCAAAGCATGAAAGTGCTGTTGTGGGCTCTCCTTGTGAGGATCTAGTGAACACACCACTAGAGGGGACTTGCTGTTCCTCTTCCAAGTGCAGTGATGTGCAGACACTTGATGGTCCCATTTTAAAATCCAGGCTTTAACTTGTTAATTGAAACTGGTTTAAAAGAGATGTCTGTGTTCCAGGCTGAACTCCAAAGGGGATGCACTGCACTGCAGCCATCTGAGGAAAGGAAAAGTGCCCTCTGTTGATGTTCCTGGGGAAATGTGATGAATTCCTCATTATGGTGATCTCTGATGACTGATGGAATCCCACCTACTTCCATGTGGGATGAGCTTCTTCCCAGTACAGAGAAATGCCCTTAGACTGCCAGTCCCCACCCTCTGCAAGAGCTAAAATTGTCTTGCATATTTTCCCCATGATAAAAGTTGCTGAACTCTTCCATGAAGAGCCAAATGATGCAAAGTAGATGACATTAGCACTCTGTGCAAAGATGACTTACATCTATCACCCAATACTGATGGCTCATTGGAGGCACTGAACATGGAGCTAATCACAGGGCTCACTTTAATCCCCACAGGCAAGTGTGTTAAATTATGGTACCGCTGGATAGCTCAAAATTCTTCTCTCCCCTCCCTATATTGCATTCCAGGTATCTTCTGGGTGAGTTGTGAAGCTGGCACCTACATCCGTACGCTGTGTGTCCACTTGGGCCTGCTGCTGGGGGTTGGAGGTCAGATGCAAGAGCTCCGGCGAGTGCGCTCGGGGATCATGGGAGAGAAGGTAGGAGGGTATGCCTGGCTTTCTTTTGAAAGGCCCTTGCTGTAAGTTATCTTAACCCAGAGTGTTGAGTTCAGTTCAGGGCTGCTGTCCCTGTTCTGATAATTAAACTTTGGGACAGTGAGTGGCTGGGAGTCATGTCAAGATGATGGGAAGCTTCGCTTTCTGCCACTTCCGTCACTCAGCCCACAAAACGTCCATGTACTGAAAGAGCTCAACTGCTTTCTTCTTGCACTCTGACTTTGGGCTCTTCAAGGTATCTAATGTAGGAAACATACTTGGATTAAAATGAGCACCTCTTTGTAAGGTCCTTGGCTACTGCTGTGCTGGGGGTGGTATAAAAGCCTAGGTAGACTTTCCAGCATGGGCCGAGATGGTCCTGGAGTTTTGGAGAAACACTTCATTTGTGGAACAAATTCTCTGCTCTTTTCATAGCAGGGAGGCTCTTGATGCAGCCATTTTTCCTAAGAGCCTGTGATCTTAGTGCCTGATACACTGCATCCAGAATACTGAGGTTTCTGACAGGGTGCTTGCTGCCATTGCAGACAGCGTTGTTGTGTGTGCGATTTGGGGCGCTAGGTAGCTCAGCCTTTCACGTGCTGATGTTTCATGTGTGGGAAGCTAAGTTCATTTGTGGGTCAGGTCACAAATGAGTTTTTGTGGTAAACATTATATACAAACGTGGCAGTTTGTGGTCAGGAGGGTCCCAGGACTGGAACAGCAGAGGTCAGAGCAGAGGGGTGCTAGCAGAGTTATGTGTGGGGAGTTTAAGCTGCACTTACCTGCCTTGTTCATAGCTCTCGGTAATTTTATCTTCAACCCCTTTTGGGAACCCCAGAATTCATCACTGCTTTTTCTGCAATGTATTTCTCACCATTGTTTTAGCCAGTTTTTCTCGGTCTGGTTAGATTGGGTGGCTGGGCCAAGGGTTAACTTAGTGGGCATCTCTCTCTGCAGGACCACATGGTGACAATGCACGATGTACTGGATGCCCAGTGGCAGTATGACAACAACAAGGATGAGAGTTATCTGAGGAGGGTTATCTTCCCCTTGGAGAAGCTGCTGACTTCACACAAACGGCTGGTTATGAAGGACAGTGCGGTGAGTTCCTGAATGGCTTTGGAAAATATCAGCAGGTGGTGGGACAGTGGGGTGACACTAATGCATTTCATCCTAACTTCACCTCCAGCTTGGACAACAAGTAACAAATAACTTTGGTGGTGGTGATCCAGATCCTTATAAACAACCACCAGCATCTCTTTCAAGGAGGCAATGTGCAGGTCTGAATAGCAGGGGGTGCTGTGAATCAGCATAGAGGAGCAATGGCCAAATCCTGGAGCGTGGGAGGAGGTGCTCTTAAGTCATACATGAAAAAATATCATTTTATCACTGGGGCAGCACCAATTGGTATTTAGTGGCTGAATAAATTTGCAGAGTCAATGTTATGCATTGGTTAAGACCATGTAACTTTACATTCTCAACCAGATTTTTCAGCCTTCCTCTTACACCCTTCCAGGTTAATGCCATCTGCTACGGCGCCAAGATCATGCTTCCTGGTGTTCTGAGGTATGAAGATGGCATTGAGATTAATCAGGAGATTGTCGTCATCACCACTAAAGGGGAGGCCATCTGCATGGGTAAGAAGAGGTCAATGTTCTTCCTCCAGCCACTGAGCTAGCTACTTGGCCGTAAAGCCAGAGCAATAGAACATCTTCAGAAGCTTGTAACAAACATGGGCGGCGGGACGGCACTCGCCATGGCTGGAATCTTTCATCCGTGTTTCCTGGTGGGAAATGATGGGATGCTGTCACTGAAATAACTATGACTTTGCTACCCTTAGAAGTGTGAGAACAACATTGCTTAGAGAGGTCAGTGATACCAGCTGAGAAATAATGGCCTAGTTATAACTCTGGTATCTGGTACAGTAACAGATTTTATTGCTCTATAATGTGTTTTTTCTATTTTTATCAATTTAAATTTTCCCAGTTGTGCGAAATTGTGGTAGAGCAGATAATTTAATGACACGTTAAGATTCAAAAAGTTAGTGTTACAACTGTTAAAACACATTGTCAACATTATATGTCAAAATGTACAAAATAAATATCTTTAAATCAAACTCTTAAGTTCTTAGGCAAAGAAAGAAATCAATGGAAATATATTTTGGTCAGTTTGTATACAGTGAAATTGACAATTATCGACACTTAGCAGTAAAAGTCTAATCCTTCCAAGCCTAGCTATACCACTCCATTCCCATGTCCTGGGCTTTCAAGCACACACTGTATGTGAAATGATGATGAAGTTTATCCATTCTCTGAGTACTGCTGCACTGCCCTCCCTGCAGCACCTAGATTCCTGTTCTAGGGTCTCTGTGCTGTGCAGTCTCCAAATACCCTCCAGCCTTTCAGTGTTCTACTGGGGGCTGCTTGAGGGTGTGGCTGGCTGCCTGCAGGAGCGGGACAGAGCCAGCAGAGCTGGAGCCCCTCTCCGTGGGGGCTCCATCTCAACCAAGACGAGTGATGCTCTCTGATCACATACTGCTGTCTGTGAACTTCTCTCTCCTAACAAATCTAGTATAAAGAAATGATGCATCTTGGATGGCTGCTGAATGGGTGTGCACTGTTATTTTGTACTAATGTCTTTTTTATTACCAGATATTTGCAGCAAAGAATTTGCCTAGGTAATAAGGACTAAGGTGCCATCCTGACTGGGCGCACGTCTGGCAATGAGCAGTGGTGTGTGTGTGTTGCTTATGCCCTGTATCCAATACAGGACACCACTGGGTGGCGTAACAATTCACTCCTAGCTAGTCTGTGAACCCGCATCTGTTGCTCTGCTGGGGGCTGAGCCACATAGTGGTTGGTGAACCTGCTACAATCTTAGCTATGAGATCTGAGTCTTTTAGCTCAGGCAGTAGATGCTCCTGCTTTCAGATCTAGAGTTCCCCAGTTTGTACTTCCCTGATGATGAACCAGACAGGGAGTGAGTTACAAGTGGAAGCCTGTCCAGGGCGTGAGTTGGATGGACTTCTTGGGTAATTGTGTAGGGGGCTGATGAAAATTGCATCCCTTTGGATGTCAATCTTGGGAATACCATCTTTGTAGCCCATCTGTGCACCACCATAATGCTGAGTCATAGGAGACTGAATCCAATAGCTGGCCAGTATTGCTCTTTTGTGCCTAAATGTTCATTCTTTTCATTTCCACTAATGCAGCTGTTGCCTTGATGACCACCGCAGTGATTTCTACCTGTGACCACGGTATAGTGGCAAAGATCAAGAGGGTGATTATGGAAAGAGACACTTACCCCCGCAAATGGGGTCTTGGTCCCAAGGTGAGACTAAGGGTGGGAGGCTGTGTGGTGTTGGAAATTGGTTCAAAGCAGCCTCTTACAAAGCTGCAGGTCCTAGATAAAGGCTTCCAGTTTGTCACCACCATTTACAAACATATGTTGTTTGTCTAAACCCTTGGAGCCAAGAAGATGAAAAAGGGAGCAAAACTGATCAAGCCGCTGTGAGACTGTAGAGCTCTTTGGGCTATGTCTACACAGCTGTAACCATGTCCGAGGACTAGGCTGTCCCTAACCTGGTTAAAAGTCTGGTTCCAGTTGGTGGTGTAGACTAGATCTTGACTAGGCTAAGCCAGGATCAGACTGATTTTAATCTGTGCTGCGAATTCTTCCAGGAAGAGCCAAATGATGTGATGTAGCTGACATTAGCACTGTGTGCAAAGATGACTTAAATCTATCACCCAATACTGATGGCTCGTGGAAGAATTAGAAGATGCTCCATGCCCCCCACTCTTGAGAGGCTGAAGTAGTGTCTGTAAGAATGCTTCAAGTCTCTAATGAAAGGTGCCATTGAAATTCAAAATAGCATTAGAGACACAGTATATCGTGGCCATGTGGCAGAGTACTAAAGTCTGTTGAAAGGGGCTCCAGGAGCAGCAGAAATACCACTTCCATCTCTCTTGCACAATTCCACTTACCCACGTGCCTGGTGCACATATGATTAGCATTTATGTATAGCTGGGTCTGTAACAGTAGAAGACTTGCTCCAATTTGCTTGCAGTTCCTTCTCATGCAGTGACACAGTGGGAGGGTAAAATAATCTTTTCTGGAATACTACTACTTTAATTAACCGGTGTTGCAAATAGAAGAATGACATCAGCCAAGGAATAAACTCCTAAGTAACAATGATAATTTGCGATGTGCTATCAGAGGCTCTTTGAGGACATATTTGTCTCTCTCTCTGACCTGGTAAAGGTTTCATCGTGAACTTGGTTCTCTTCCACAGTGTGTCATCACATGCCAAGTGACTTCTCCAACTAGAAATGATAGCTCCTTTGAAGCTAGAATGTGACCTTTTCTCTCTGCATTTTCACGCCAGGCAAGTCAAAAGATGATGATGATCAAGCAGGGCCTGTTGAGCAAGCATGGCAAGCCCAATGAGAGCACGCCAGATTCCTGGAAGAAGGAGTATGTGGACTACAGGTAATGCACAGTGCTCCAGAGACCTGTTTGAGGGACAGGGCAGAGGGGTGAATTGCATGTGTTCAGTCTCTGCTGTGGTATCTTAGAGTGCCACTTCCTTAGGGCATATTGCTGACTTCTGCTGGAAAATGTCAGTTTGGGGTATAAAAGGTCACAGGGGTTGAATATAGCATGTTAAAAATATTGTCAAGCAACATAATACCTTTTCAAAGTATGTTAATTGCAATGCGGTTATTTGCCATCCCTAGGGAGCACTGCCCTGGAGGAATAACGGACGGTGCTATTCCAGACAAGCCAAGTGAGCAGACAGTTATCCCTTTCTAGCTTGATACCTGTGGCTCTAGAGGGAGTCAGTCTGCCAAATTAAACAGGGGAGGCTCTGCCTTTGTCCAGCACAGTTAGGCACTGATGTGGGCTGCAGGCTTTCCGTACACTGTCGAGTGTTGTATAACATAGCAATCAGAAAAAGGAGCTGTAGTGTGTCAACTGTGTAGCAGCAGGAGGCTGAGGGATGTAGCTTGGTTTGCAGCAAGCATCTAGGAGGGAGGACAGTAAATCTGAACGTATAGGATTGATTGGCAGTATTCACACATTCAACTCAGAGGTGTTTTCCTCCTTTCAGTGTTGCTGTAAAGAAAGAGGCAGAAGCCCCAGCAGCAATGGCTGAGAGAGTACCAAAAGTAAGTACCATAGGCTGCTTTCGTGTAACATCCATTTCAGACCTGTGTATTGTCAGATGAACATCTCTGCCTTGGCAGATTGATCCTGTGAATTATGCTTTCCTATGCTGTTTCTTTGGGGGAGGCAGAGTTAACATGTGGAGTCTCCTTCAATTTGTCCAGCAGAGTGGACTTTCATATGTTATCCATATTCACCTGTGGTTAGTGTTACATCACCAGGCTTTGAATTCATTGGGGGACAAGATCTGGGAACAAGAGCCCTAAAGACGGCTCAAGACCATGGCCCAGAATCTGAATGCAGAGCTGCACTCATGGGATTCCAGAGGCCAGGGTCACTAGCCCCTATCCTAGTCTGGTGCAGTTCATCCCAGTTGAAAAAGCCCAACCAGCATGTGCGTGTTACCAAAGGAAGCAGGTTATCTTTGGGGAGCCAACCCTGGACCTGTTTTTGGGCTCTGTCACTTTGCGTACAGATGACATAGAAGAGACTGGAAGAATGTGGAGCCCTAAGCTGTAGATGGAATGATATGGGAAGAACATGAGGGAGGGGTGTGCCAGGGATTCTCGCAAAGCTTTCAGAAGACCATAGACAGGTTCCAGAGGATCTAGTCTCCCTCATTACACAAGCAGTGAGGAACCATGCTCTTACCATGCTTCTGAGGGTGCAGAAGGCTAGGATGGGAAGGCAAATTGAGGAGGTGGCGTCAGGACTATTTGGGGTCTGTCATCTGAACTTGAGACAGGACTCCTGTTATGGAGAGCTGATCTGATGCTGGCTTTACTCTTAAACAGAGAAAGCGGGAGACAGAGAGTGAAAATGAGGCATCAGTGGCTCCATCCTCCCTGGCCACTCCGCAACCAGAGGAGCAGAGCAGGAAGGAAAAGAAAAAGAAGAAAAAAGAGAAGAAGGCCAAAGAAGCTGCAGAGAGCGGAGGGGAGCTAATGGAAGTGGTAGGTAGCTTGATGGTGCTGCAGAGCTAGGAGTGTGGCTGCACTGCATCACTTGTACACCCCTCTTAGTGATACTTACAAACCCTGAGACACCTATTTAATTTGTCCATGTAGGTCGCTGCTTTCCCCCGTCAGTATAGAGTTACATCACTGCAAGCCTCCTCAATATAGCTAAGCTTAGTTGGCACCATTGTCTGTCCCTGGGGGCTGGCCTGCCATGGATAAACAGATTAATCTGTAGGACAGGGTGTGGAAGGGGCTGTTACAGACTGCCCTTGTTTAATGGGTTAGGAATAATCTGCCCCTGGGTAGCTTTCTCACAATTGTCTGGCAGAGATTATTATGCCGCCTTCTGGTGCCTCTGGAGTAGTGCACAGTTGGAGATAGGGCACCAGGCTAGATGCCTATTGATGTGGTGTGGCAATTGCTTCACCAGTGTACATGCTCCTGGACTTGGTGCATTGCATGTTGGTAATTACCCTGCCAGGCAGATTTTGTTTTGGGGAGCCTTGGATGGGGGAGTGTCAGCATGGTATGTCACTCTTCCCTCATGGATGAGAGCTCCTGGGGGGTAGTTAAGATGAATCCTTATATAAATACCTCATTAGTCCTTGCTGAAAGGTGTCACAAATCAGCAGTGATTCCTTCCCAGCCACCCTTCCTGAGCTCCATCTTCTCTGCAGGCCAGTGACACCAGCACCAAGAAGAAGAAGAAAAAGAAGAAACAAAAGCAAGCTGAAGAGAGCTCGGAGTAAGTGGCTAGATCCCTCCCAGCCAGACAAGGCCATCTGCTTTGGATGGAAGACAGAAATAACAAAAGCTATTCCCCAGCAGTGCAGAAACACTGCCTGCAGAAGGGTGATGAGGCTTCTAATCCATTGCTTACACAAACAAAAGCATGTCTGCAGTGTGGCTCAGCAAGCTCACCATAAGCCTCTCCTCATCCTGTTTTAAGGGTGGCTGGAGGGAAGAGGTAAAACTTACCCATTGCAGTGGACTCTGATCTGCTAAGCTGGTTGCCTTGATACGTATAAAACTCTTCTCAGGGAACCAGCAGCTTCTGCTAAAAATGGGCCCTCCTAACCTCCAGTGTTTTGAGCTATTTCCACAAATGGAGATAATGCCTCCCTTCCTAGTCCTGCCTTTCCCTCTGTTCGTGGGTCCGGGAGCCATTACCCTGACAGTCACAGAATGTTCTTACAGCTGAAGGAATTGGCCTGAGCCACTCGCCCTCTTGGAGCAGCGTCCGGGGTCTGGATGATCACACTGGATATTTTAAGTTCTTTGGTTTTAAATTGCAGTGCTTGGCTTGAGTCTCGGCTAGCCAAGTCCCAGTGTCTCCCCCAGGAGGGTAGATGGTTTTAGGTACGTTTTCAGTTTGTGTAGGCTTAGAATTTGTACTTGAGGTTTCTCCCATTTTGTTTCAAAGTGCAGGGACCTGGCTCCATTTGCTGTTCATCAAACTCCCATTTACATGTTCTGACGGCCGTGTCCACCACCGCCTCAGCCCTCCTTCCCAGTATTGGCACGTAATCGATTCTGGGGGTTGGAATGGAGAGACAGGACAGATCTCTGGGGCTAGAGGCCCTGTATGATCTGGAAAGTGTCGGCTGGTCATACGTGTTCTCTAAATGGTAGTGCGTATGGAGATTGGAGGCCTTCGGCACCAGCCCTCGGCTGGCTGAAGCTGAATGTGCTGTGGGCAGCAGATGGTCTGTTCCAAACAAAGCACCCAGGTTCTCTTGCTGGGGTGCCTCACTGGCAGGAGGAAGTGGGTTGCTGGTGCTACTGGGTGACTGGATTTATCCCTATACCTATTTTAACCCCTTCAGGGAGGGGTAGGATGCTCTGCATTGAGCAAATACCATCTGAAGTAAAGGCCTAAAGTTGCCTAACAGTGTGTGTTGCTTTTTTTTCCCCTTCTGCAGTACTAGGGAGACACACATGTGGTGAGCACAGCTGGGGGCTGTCAAGGATTTAAGGGAAAAGAAAGTTGTGATTTTTATTTACTTTTTATTAAAAAAAAAAAACAAAAACAAAAAACCTAACAAATAAACTATTTTTCAAGTGTTGACTTGTTGCTGTTCAAGCTGGGTAGGAGGCAGTGCTTCAGTTAATTGGCCACCTCTGCACTGAGGTGGGGGCTACTAGGAGACAGGCCTCTTCGCCATTCTGTCCTTAGTTGTGCCTCCCTTCCCAGGGAGGAGGAGCTTCAGGGGAGAGGATGGTTGGTGCTGGCTGCTAGGACTGATTCCAGGGCAGCACCATCATTACCTTTGCAATCTTCTAATAGGAACTGACTAAATTACCAATTAGTTTTGGTCAGCACCTACCTTGGCCAGCTTGGAACATGGGATTTTTGCATTGGAAGGCCCTATTCCTTTAAAAGGGCACTGAGACTGTTTGTGAACCAACCCACACATGCATATTGGTGGCTTTGCCCTAACTTCCTTCATAATAAGGCTGACTTTTGCTGTTTGGTGGGAGGGAAAAGGGCAGGGGTGAGTGCTCTTGTTACGTGTGGGGAGTAAAGCCAGCTTGTGCTGGTCCTGTGTCAGAGAATAAATTGAGTAGTGATTCCCTGCCCCTTAAGGGCCAGTGTGGAGCAGTCCTGTAGCTTTTCTGCTCTTGAAGGGCAGAGAGGTGTGCAGCTCAGATGGCAGTGTCCCAAGGGCAGGGAATACCTCACTGTAGTTCAGCTGTTTCCTTGGGGAGCAGTTCATTGGACAGATGCTTCAGTGACCTGTTGAGCTCAGTACAAACTATGAAACCAAGCACACACTTCAACACTTTTATTGCTATGTGGTGTTTCCCCTGCAGTGGACTAGAATAAAGGTCCCTATTGCACATCATCAGGTTTTTTGGCATTCTTAAAAATTGTAGATTTCAGACATGTTAATCCCCTTTCCCTCTACCCTTCCTGACAATAAAGCACACAAAAAGGTCCTTTGAGCTAGACATTGATTATGGTTTGAAGAACTGCTGCTCCAAAGGGGCCCCTAGCACTATCCCACTGGCAACACTTAGTTCTGGCATCAGAGGGGGTCTTGGGCTCAAGCAGCCCCACAAGTGGAGGTTGGGGTATGTGCATGGAGTAGGTGCACTCCTTGGACACAGTGAATGTGCCTGGACAGTCTCTCTTGTTGCTATGTAATGCAATGGATAGATGAGTGGGTCCACACAATCTAATTTACTGACTCCAGGGGTTATTTTAATCATTGTTGTCTTAGTGGTGTCTATGGTCAGAGGTATAACTGCACAGGCTGAGTTAGGAACTCCACACATCCAGCATGGAAGACCAGCCCCTGGGGTGACCAACTCCAGCTCACAGTTAAAAATAATTAGCCCTTCTGGTTGTGAAGAAAACCCTTGGAATACAAACTGTGGTAGCACTGGCTTAGCCTGAAAGAACAGCTCTGTGTAATCTGAACTCCCCCTTGGCTCAAGCATGTGCAGACTCTGAAGCCTAGGGCCAGGATTTTCAAACAGTGCATTCTGCCCAGCTGCATCAGATAATGTGCAAATGGCCAAATACGATTTATAGCTCATGGTGTTAGAAGTGCCTCCATCCTGTCTTCCTCAAGAGTGAAGCACAGTGCAAAATAGCTACTAGAGCAGGCCCCTTTTTTCCCCCCTCAGTCACTGGGAAAGCTTCCCTGTGTGATCAGTAGGAGTGTTGCTGAGTGGAGGGATGCTATATGGCCCCACCTGTGTAGCACTAGGATGCAAACCCTAAGATAAAATAGAATTTCTCCCCCAAACAACACGCCAGGGAGAAGGCTTCACACTACAGTAGTGCTGATGCACAAG
Organism: Chelonia mydas; assembly: GCF_015237465.2. Lineage (NCBI taxonomy): Eukaryota > Metazoa > Chordata > Testudines > Cheloniidae > Chelonia > Chelonia mydas. The sequence continues at coordinate 57,062,584 of NC_057855.1, forward strand.
GACTGGTGGCTTGTGGCCTGAGCTTGGAGATCCCTGCACTTACCCTGTGCATAATAGACCAAGTGAGATTGGGGCCATAGAACGTTAAAAGGAAAGGGGCTGGCTGTTGCACTATGTAGATCAGGGGTTTCCCACCATTCCATTCTGCAGGATGGGAGTAACAGGAAGCTGCCAGGGTTGGACAACTGCTCAGTAGACCCAGGAGACAGGCACCCACTGGGGTGAGCTGCAGGCCTGCTCAAAAGCTTCTTGTAGCAGCTTGAGGCTTTCATCCACACCATTGTTGACTAGTGACAGGTCAAAGTAGTGTGCGTAGCGGCTGCAAATGCTCTCCGACTCCTGGCGTAGCTGCAGCAAGGCCTCCGACTGCAACAGAAGAGAGCCAGTGAGCTGGGGCTTGTGCGAGGGGTAGTGTGTCCATACAGAACCCCCAGGCCAAGGAGGTTGAGGCTGGTGGATTGCCCCTATTGGTTTGGGAAATACATGATGCACTGCGGGAGGGCCTCTGGCCCAGATGAGACATTGCACCCATTTCTTAGTGCAGTGGTTTGTACTGAGTACTGGTCTCACTAGGCAGCACCCCCTGCTCTTACAGCATGTTGCCATAATGGCCCTCGCGGGGATACTGCATTGTGCCCTTATTGCTGTGCAAACTGAAATGATAGCAGCTTATTTAGGGACTCACAGGTGCTTCCTAAAACTCTGGGTGCTGAATGCCCAAAGCAGCACAGGGGCTGCTGCATACAGCATCACTCCCTACTTGAGAAAGCTAGCTCTGTTTTAGGTTTCCCACACACAATAGGCTCATGGCAGTCCCAGCAGAGTGCATAGGCGGCAGCTCCCTGGGCCGGCCTGCGGAGGACATACACACCTCACTGCAGGTTGCAATTCCCACTGACCCTACCCTAAAAAGTTGCAGAGTATCTTTAAGATTAACTCTATCTCTGTGAAAAGAAATCCCTTTGGGCTGGGCTAGTGGGACACTTTCCCAGCAGTGTTATACTGGTTTAATTCCCCAGGTGGGCACTTAGGAATAACAGCGCCTCTTCCCTATGACACTTTGAATGTGCTATCAGCTACAGCCAGAAGAAGGCATCCTGTCTTGACCGTAGGTGGCCCTTGGCAGGGAGATTACACCCATACAGTTCTGCTGGTAAATTTCCCTAGGGAGACAAACTTCCTCAACCTGCCTCTGGAGCAGAGCCCCAAAGACTGAGACAGTTGGTTGAGGGATGAGGGTGCTGGCCTGGGACTCTGGATAAAAGTTCTGTTCCCAATCCAGCTGCCAGCCAGTGGCATGCGCTCAGGGAAGTTACTTCCCCTCCCTTCCTCTGTTTATTCAGATAGCAGGCTCGAGTCTCAGTCTCTGTTCACGCTTTCCTTGTACCTCTACTGCTAAGGGCTACCTTTGGTAATGGCAGACATCAGAGATGACTACATGGCACTCTGCAGCAGCACACCTAGCTCCTGAAGGTATTGCAGGCCCGCAGGAGCCTGCTCCAGCATCCAGTAAATATTGTAAATAGGAACTCCACTACAACTTCCTTCCTGATTCTCTCTATCAGAGGGGTAGCTGTTAGTCTGTATCCACAAAAACAACAAGGAGTCTGGCACCTTAAAGACTAACATTTATTTGGGCATAAGCTTTCGTGGATGCATCTGAAGAAGTGGGGTGGTTCTTTGTCCCTATGGGTGCTCCACTTTAGGTGTCTGTGTGCCCCTGCACCTCTAATCGGAGATTTTTTGGTAGCAGTGTCCCCATTGAGCCCGCGCATGTACTCTCCCTCACTGGTGGTCTGCCTGGAGGCTATTTAGCACTGCATGGGCAAACCCCCCTCTCTTCCTTCTCTACCACCTTTGGCCTCTGAGGGAACAAGCAGCCTCTTCCTTATCTATGTCATTAGCATAAGTAGTGTTTGTTTTGTTACCTTTGTTCTCCTTAAAAGCAGTTAAGCTAGTGTTTATTTTATTCCTTTGGGGTTAAAAAAAAAAAGGGGGGGAGGGGGGGGAAGAACTTCAGTTTTCTGCCCTCTCTAGGGACATTCCTCCTCTCCCCCCACAGGCATCTAGTAGACTTTTTTTTTTTTTAAAACTGAAAAAACAATTATGAAAATAAAGACAACGCTCTTCTGCACTCCTCCCTGCCCAGGAGCTTGCCTGGCTCTCTCTGCTCCAAGCGGTGCCTCTGCTGCCAGGAGTCAGTTCCTGTAATGGCCAGACACTCACTGTGCCTGGGAGAGCCTCACAGAGGTGCTTTACCTGCCACAGCTAAAACGGCAGCCTCGCAGGAGCTGGGAGCTGAAGTTAAAACTCCTATGGAGAAAACATTTCAGTCTGCAGGGGACTCCGGTGGGTGCTGACCCAGGATCATCCCCGGAGCCCTCAATTCAAAAGGGGTCGAGTGGTGAGGAGGAGAGAGGGGAAAGAAAAAAAAAGCCACGAGCAGACTCCCCCCAGAAAGGCTTGTAAAAAGAGCTCCTCTGAGCAACTAGCCAGCGGGGCTCCCCAGAGCGGCCATTTCGGTAATATACCAGCAGAGGGACCTCCTGCTGTGAGCTCTGCTGCAGCAGCTCTGAAGCAGGCACCTGAAAGGGGCTTTCTGCTGTAAGCGCTGCCCTGCGGCACAGTCTCCATGGCACTGTCTTGCGCCAGGGGCTTCCAGTCATACTCTGAGACAAGAGAGAGGGGACAATTACCGTACCATCTTTAAAACAGCAGCACCAAGAAACCCTTTGGTATCAGGTGTAACAAAACTCCCATCTAGGAAGTGTTCTGCACCTTCCCAGCCATCAATACTGACAACATACTACAGACACTCCTCTGTGGTACCACATAAGCCCATGGTAACACACGTGCTCTGGAAACCTGTGGCCTCAGTACCCAGGGAGGGACAATTACTGTACCATCCCTAAAATATAGTGGCACCAACAAACTTTCTATACTGGGCACAACAACACTCATTTAGGGAGTGCTCTGCCCATCTATCGGTACTGACAACGTACCACGGACACTCCTATGTGGTACCAAATGAACCCATGGTGATGCACGAGCTCTGGTATCCTGGAGACCTGATGAGTGGGGAAGAAACGCAATCCCCATTACTTGGTACCAGAACCTCGGTACTGAGCACATCCTAACACCCAGAATTGCTCTTGGCACCGGGCTGTATACTGCCAATACCCCAGTCAGCGGCACCCTTACCAACTGACACTGGCCAGGAGGAGATCATTCCCTGGCCTCTCATTGTGGCCCACCACCACACTATATGCCTTTCTGTTTCTATTCAGCCTATTCCTCACCTGCTCCCTCAAAACAATGGGCTGACCCTTCACCCCAGCCTGCGGGTCCTCTGCCTCCAGGTTTGGTTCCTTCTTAGTTCCAAGGCTTAGAGGCAGAATGCTCTGACGAGCTGAAAGACGTGTTGCAACACGACCACAAGTTGACCACGCAACATACTTATCTACAAAATGGAAATGACTCCAAGTTTGTGTTATTCCAAACACACAGACCTAACCTCGTTTTTCCTCCCTTTGATTTTGCGTTACTTTTTAAACGCTCACTCAGCTCCCTTAAGGTACATCTTGTGGCGAAAACAGCTTCCCACTTGGTGTTTGCTCACCCACTAATGCGTAGATTCTTTAAGGGCATTGGGAATCTCTTCCCCCGTGTGACACCACCTGCTCCAGCCTGGGACTTCTCAGGGTTTTGACTAGACCTTTTACACCTGTCCATGACGACAGCATTTCTAATTGCCATCACCTCAGCTAGGCACATAGGAGAAATAGTGGCCCTGATGGCACATCCATCATTCACGGCTTTTTTTTTTTTTTTTTAAGATAAAGTACCTCTAAGGCCATGTCCCAAGTTTCTCCCTACTTTCTCTGCACTTTCCATGTGAAAAAACGGTTACTTTCTCGTAACTGTTGTTCTTCGAGATGTGTTGTTCACGTCCATTCCACATTAGGTGTGCGTGCGCTGCGTGCACGAGCGTTGGAAACTTTTTCCCTTAGCAGCTCCTGTCGGGCCGGCGGGGCCCCCCGAGTGGCGCCACTGCGCCGTGCATATATACCCCTGCCGGCCTGACCCCCTCCAGTTCCTTCTTTCTGGCGACTCCGACAGAGGGGTAGGAGGGTGGGTGGTGGAATGGACGTGAATAACATCTCGAAGAACAACAGTTACGAGAAAGTAAGTAACCGTTTTTTTTTTTTTTCGAGTGCTTGTTCATGTCCATTCCACATTAGGTGAATTACAAGCTTACCTCCGAAGGAGGGTAGGATTCACGGAACAACTGCTCGGAGGACCGCTCTGCCAGCTGCCACATCCTCTGGCCTGCTTGTTGACTGCGTAGTGGGTCGTGAAGGTGCACGCTAAGGACCAGGTGGCTGCTCTGCAGATCTCCTGGATCGGGACCTGTGGCAGGAACACCGTGGAAGTCGCTTGCGCCCTGGTCGAATGGGCCGTGACCGCCGGGGCTGGAACACCTGCGACCTCATAGCATGCCCGGATGCAGCTTGTAATCCAAGACGAGATCCGCTGCGCCAACACTGGGAGGCCTTTCATCCTCTCGGCTATAGCCACAAACAGCTGCGCGGATTTACGAAAGGGCTTGGTGCGTTCCAAATAGAACGCCAGCGCTCGACGCACATCCAGGGTGTGCAAGCTGCGGTGACTCGGGTCTGTATGGGGTTTCGGGAAGAACACCAGACAAATGTCCTGGCCCGAATGGAATTGGGAGACCACCTTAGGGAGGAACTTGGGGTGCAGTCGGAGCTGCACCTTGTCCTTGTGAAATACTGTATACGGTTGCTCAGAGGTGAGGGCCCTCAGTTCGGACACCCTTCTGACCAAGGTAATGGCAACCAGAAATGCCACCTTCCAGGAAAGGTGGAGGGGAGAATAGGAAGCGAGAGGCTCAAAAGGGGGTCCCATGAGTTTAGACAGGACCAGGTTAAGGTTCCATGGAGGGATTGGGGGGCGTGAGTACGGAAACATTCTCTCCAACCCTTTAAGGAACCGTCCCACCATTGGTGGGAAAACACTGAGCCCCCCGAGAACCCCGGATGGAAGGCGGAGATGGCCGCCAAGTGTACTCTGAGTGAGGATGGGGGCTAGCCCTTGCTGCTTGAGGTGCAGAAGGTACTCCAGGATGGCCTGCACCGGGGCCTGGCATGGCCGCACCTGTTGGGGTTCACACCAACATGAGAACCTTTTCCACTTGGCCATATAGGTCGCCCTGGTACAGGGCTTTCTACTGCCAAGCAGAATCTGCTGCATGGGAAGGGAGCACTGGCTCTCCAGGGCGTTTAGCCACAGAGCCTTAGGTGCAGTGACTGCAGGTTGGGGTGGAGAAGCTGGCAGCCGTCCTGTGTAATGAGGTCCCGGTGTAGGGGCAGGACTACTGGGGCCTCCACTGACAGCTCTAGGAGTGATGTGTACCAGTGCTGGCGGGCCCAGGCTGGGGCGATGAGGATCACCGCCACCCTGACCCTGCGCAGCTTGAGTAGGACCTTGTGTACTAAGGGGAGCGGGAGAAAAACACACATCAAGCCCCCTCTCCACGGGATCGCAAACGTGTACGTGAGCGAGGCCGGGCTGTGGCCCTGGAACGAGCAGAACCGTGGGCACTGGGCGTTGGCCCTGGTGGCAAACAGGTCTACCTGGGAAAACCTCCACCTGTGGAAGAGCGAAAGCATGACGTCCGCTCTGAGCTTCCACTCATGTATGCAGCATGACCTGCTGAAGGAGTCCACCAGCTCATTTCATATCCCCGGGAGACAGGACGTCTTGAGGTGAATTGCATGGGCTATGCAAAGGTCACAGAGGAGAGCAGCCTCAAAACAGAGTGGCAAGGAACGGGCCCCGCCCTGTTTGTTTATATAAAATATGGCAATAGTATTGTCTGTCAGAACTGTCATGCTATGACCACTCAGAGTGGCATGAAAGGTCTGGCACGCGAGACGAATCGCCCCGAGCTCTTCACATTGATATGGAGCAACTGCTCTGCTCTGGACCACAACCCCTGCGTCGTGAAGTCCCCCAGGTGAGCCCTCCATCCGTGATCTGACGCGTCCATCACCAGCGTCAGGTCCGGTTGCGGGGCGGCAAAGGGATGCCTTCGCAAACCACGGGCTGGGACTGCCACCACCGCAGGGAGTCCAGCATGTCCCTTGGGGCTGTCACTACCAAGTCCAGGGGGTCCCTGCCTGGGTGGTACATCCGAGCGAGCCACGCCTGCAGAGTCCTGAGTCTCCGTTTGGCATGCCTGACCACGTGCGTGCAATCTGCCATGTGGCCCAGCAGCCACAGGCAGCACCTGGCCGTTGTCGTTGGAGACTGGCGCAAGGAGGCCATCGCTTGCTGGATAGACTGGAATCGGGATACTGGAAGGCTTGCTCTGGCCTGCACCACATCCAGGACCACTCCTATGAATTCTACTCTCTGCATGGGTATGAGCATGGACTTGGGGACGTTGATCAGGAGCCCCAGCTCACAGAACAATCTCAGGGCCACCTCCACATGACCCCCCATTTCCGCCTCGGATCGACCCACCAGGAGCCAGTCGTCAAGGTACGGGTACACCCGGATTCTCTGCCTCCATAAGAAGGCCACCACCACCGCCATGCACTTCGTGAACACCTGTGGGGCCGTGGCTAGACCAAACGGGAGAACCGCAAACTGGTAATGTTCTTGGCCCACGGTGAAGCGTAGGAACCGCCGATGTGTTGGGTGGATGGCGATATGAAAGTATGCGTCCTTCATGTCGAGGGCAGCATACCAGCCTCCCGGATCCAGGGAAGTGATGATGGTGCCCAGAGAGACCACGCGGAACCGGGCCTTGACCAGGAACTTGTCAAGCCCGCGTAGGTCTAGGATGGGGCGAAGGCCCCCTTTGGCCTTGGGGATGAGGACGTACCGGGAGTAGAACCCCTTCCCCCTTAGCCTGTGCGGCACCGCCTCTACCACCCCTGCCTCTAGCAGCAAGCAGACTTTCTTCTCTAGGAGATGCTCGTGAGAGAGGTCTCTGAAGAGGGACGGGGAAGCGGGGTGGGGAGGGAGGGAAGGAAGAGAATTGCGGCAAGGTACCCGGTCTGCACCGTGCATAAGACCCAAAGTTCTGAGGTAATGGTGGACCACGCACGGGAGAAACAGGGCAGGCAGTTCAGGAAACAAAGGGATGGTTCCGGTGACTGGTTTGGTATGCTGTCCTCGAGCACACCTTCAAAAGCCTGGCTTACTGCCCGGCTGGGGTTTGTGCTGGCCTTGTTTCTGGCCCGGTGCATTATTGTTACTATTGTTGTTGCACCGTTGCCTGTTATCCCTGCCTCGCCTACGGTAAGGCTCATGCCTATGGCGAGGCTGGTACTGGCGTTGAGGGGGAGGCTGCGGCTTAAAGGGCTTCCTCTGGGTCGCCGGGGTGTGCATACTCAGCGACTTAAGCGTAGCTCGCGAGTCCTTAAGGCTGTGCAGCCTCGTGTCTATCTGGTCCGAGAAGAGCCCGGACCCTTCGAAGGGGAGGTCCTGGAGTGTACTCTGGACCTCGGGTGGCTGGCCTGACTCCTGCAGCCACGCCGAGCGCCTCATGACCACCCCCAACACGATTGTTCTGGCCGCCGCGTCTGCCGAATCCAAGGAGGCCTGGAGAGAGGTCTTAGCTACTGGCTTACCCTCGTCTACCAGGACCATAAACTCCTGTTGGGAACCTTGCAGGAGGTTGTCCTTAAACTTCCCCACCGCCGCCCAGGAGTTGAAATTATGCCTGTTGAGGATGGCCTGCTTGTTTGCAATCCTCAACTGAAGGCCCCCAGATGAGTACACATTTCTTCCAAAAAGTTCCAGGCGTTTCGCCTCCTTGGCCTTAGGGGCCGGGGCCTGCTGTCCATGGCACTCCCTTTCATTTACCGCTGAGATCACTAGGGAGCATGGACTCGGGTGGCAAAACAGGAACTCATAGCCTTTAGATGGGGCAAAGTATTTACGCTCCACTCCTTTGGCCGTTGGAGCGCTGGAGGCTGGGGTCTGCTATATGGTCTTATATTTGGACAGAATGGTCTTAATGAGCAGGAGCACTATTCTGGATGGACCTTTGGGGCTCAAAATGTCCACCATGGGGTCCTCCTGCTCAACCATCCCCTTGACCTGCAACCCCAAGTTCTGGGCGATGCTGCACAGCAACTCCTGGTGGGGTCTATAGTCTATCGGTAGAGGGCCGGACACCGCTGTACCCACCACTGCCTCATCCAGGGATGACGAGGAGGTTAACTGCTGCTCGACCCCCTCTGGCTGGTCCTCCTGTTCCCCTTCTCCCGTGGGAGGGGCCTCTGGCTCCGGCCGGGGCAGGAGTCCATGGGACAGCACTGGACTTGGTGCCGGTCTCTCCGGCTTATCCTGGGGGGATGCTGGAGGCTTGGATACTGTAGCCTCCGACACCGTCTGGCGTCGGTGTGGGGACCGGGATCACTGCACCGAGTAACTTGCCCTGGACGGGGCCCCTTGGTGCCCCTGATAGGCCCAGAAGGGCCAATGGCCTGGCGGCCCCCATTGGGGTTGCTAGCCCACCTGAGGGTCCCTGCTGTCCAGGGCCCGGTGCGGGTAGCTATAGCGGCCTGAGTCGGTGCCAGACTGCGGTAATGCCAATCGCGACGACCATAGCGGTGCCAACGATCTGCGCCGGCGGGAGAACGAGCAGCTCCTGGCTGAGTGGGAGCAGTACCGGTATCTCCGGGACCGGGACCAGTGCCGGCGTTCCCTGAACCGGGACCGTCTGCGGGAGTCCTCTGGCGAGGGCCGTTTCAATTCCTCCGGCGAGGGCCGTTTCAATTCCTCCCAGTGCCGGTCTCTGGGTGGTGCCAGAGAGCGGTGTGCCCTTTCCGGTGCTTCCTCGCGCCGACCCACTCCCAGTGCCGCAACCTCCTTCTAGGCTGCTGGTAACTGAGTCCACAGAGTCGGAGCTCGACCGAGACCAACTCCGGGAGCGGTGCCAGGACGGTGTTCTCGAGCGGCACACTATTGCCGGCTTACCCCTCAATGGCACCCGCGGCATGGGTGCTGGAGGCTTCTCTCTATGCGGGAGTGGGCTCGCCACCGACAGCTCAATGAGGTCCTTTGCAGCCTCAAAGGTGCCAGGCGTGGAGGGCTGATCCGTTATGCCCTCGAGCCCATCGTCTGCACTGAGCTCACTTAGGTCTGGGCTTGGTGGTGCTTGTGCTGCCGGGACCGCCGGTGTCAGCACCAGTACCGTGGCCTTCCCGCTCTTATCAGCGCTCGGGGCCTTGGGAGGCGCTGGCCTCCTGTGAGGAGAACGACTGCACCTTGCTTTCGGCTGTGCCAGGGGCTGCACCGGAGAGGACGAGCGGTGCCGGGGCCTAGTCTGGCGCTCTGGGGCCGACAGTTTACAGTGCTTAGCCAGTGCCAGGTCTCTCAACAGCTCCGGGGCACTACGCACCGAGGAAGCCTGAGCTAGAGTCAGGTGCTCCGGGCCCAGTGGCTGCAATGTGGCCTCCATCAACAGCTGCTTTAAATGAAAGTCTCTTTCTTTCCTTGTTCTTGGCTTAAACACCTTGCAAATCCTACACCGCTCAGTTTGATGTTCGTCCCCCAGGCAACATAGACACGAGTCATGGGGGTCACTAACTGGCATAGGTTTGTGGCACGTGGCGCAAGCCTTGAAGCCGTGGGCCTGCGGCATGCCCTTCGGCGGGTGCTGGAAACCTCCAAGCACCTAAATCACTTAAGTGTCCACCATAAAGGTATGTTAACTAACTGATAACAGCTACTCTGAAAAGGCTAAGGGACTGCTCTTCTGAGAGAGAGAGAGAGAGAGAGAGAGAGAGATTGTTCCAATGCCGCCATGGATGGTAAGAAGGAACTGGAGGGGGTCAGGCCGGCAGGGGTATATATGCACGGCACAGTGGTGCCACTTGGGGAGCCCTGCCGGGAGCCGCTAAGGGAAAAGGTTTCCGACGCTCGTGCACGCAGCATACGCACACCTAATGTGGAATGGACGTGAACAAGCACTCGAAGAAGAATCAACAGATCCATCTCCCTATTTTTTCCCAAAACCACATAGCGACAACTGGGAGACAATTGTGCGTATGCTAGATATAAGAAAGACATTAGCATTCTACTTGGACAGGACTCAGGACTTCAGGAAATCCCCTAAACTCTTCCTTTTGTCCACAGAAAGATCCAAAAGTTCTGTGATATTGCCTCAAAGACTATCCAAATGGGTCTCTAGTTGCATTAATCACTTATCAAGGACACAACTTGCTTCCGTCCAGAGTCCATATGCACTCCACGAGGTCAGTTTCTACCTCAATCACATTCCTTAGGGATACCCCTATCTCAGCAATCTATAGAGCAATGACTTGGGCTTCTGCCCATACTTTCACAGAACATTATGCGATCACTGAAGATTTGGCCACTGACACCATCTTTGACTCCACAATACTCTCTGTAGTAAAAGACTCGACTCTGAAGTCCCAGCCTCCAGTGGTGGGTACTGCTCGGGAGTCACCTAAAGTGGAGCACCCATAGGGATACTACTCGAAGAAGAGGAAGTTACTCACCTTGTGCAGTGACAATGGTTCTTTGAGATGTGTCCCCGTATGGGTGCTCCACAACCCATTCTCCTCTCCTCTACTTCGGAGTTCTCTATAGGGCTCTGTGGTAGAGAAGGAAGTGAGGGAGGTTCGCCCGTGCTAGGGAGGGAGAGCACATGCGCAGGCTCAATGGAACACTGCTACCAAAAATCTCCGATTAGAGGTGAAGGGGCACACCTAAAGTGAAGCACCCATAGGGACACACATCTCGAAGAACCATCATTACTGCACAAGGTGAGTAACTTCTTCTTTTTTACCCACGAAAGCTTATGCCCAAATAAATCTGTTAGTCTTTAAGGTGCCACCGGACTCCTTGTTGTTTTTCTGAGTCGCTCTAACATTGTTTTTTCATCTCTGTCCCCAGTAGCACTTGAAATGAACATGGCTGTTCTGTTTACCAGCATCATGAGCTCAGCTCTGGGCAACAGTGAATTGCTGCAGCCTGCACCCTGCTCTCTGTGTGGCGTTCAGCAGCCTGAGCGTATTTAGAGGGGAAAAATACCCCTGCTCTCTGAGCTGCTGGAGGTCATGTTTTGGCCATTGCCCTTGACTTACTAAGCAGTTACCTGAACTGTGAAAGCAGGCTAAATATAGCACTTGCTTCACCACCCGGGCCTGTCCCCTGCGGCAGAAGACAGTTTTTAGCAATAGTAGCTCCAGCCTTGCTTCACACTGGCACCTTCAGCAACTACAGTGGGTGCATGGGGTTGCAGGCCCATGGAGCCAGCTGGCCCACAACTTTTTCAGATAGCACAATAGTTAGCCCTTACATAACACGTTCCATTGGACAGCACTTCACAAACACAGACTAATCAGTTTGCGGGTGGCACTTCATTCAAAGGCTACATAAACCCTCCACCTGTTACAACCTGCTGATCAAATTGTCTGCAACCTAATCCCCAGCTACAGGTTGACTGACTGAGCCAGCCCTGTCCAAGAGCATGGAGCAGGGGTCCTGGCCAAGACTGAGTTCAGGCAGGGCTTCCAGGGCTTGTTTACTCCTCTAGGGAGTAAACAAAGGGAAAATGGGACACCCCACAGGACTGCCCCAAGGGCCCCCTTCACTCCCCATCCCCCACGCAGGGCCAGCCTGAGTCCCCACTACCGCGCAGGGCTGGCATTACCACTCACCCCCTGCATGTTCCTCCATTCCCCGCTAGGGGGTCACACCCCACCTTTTTGGCAAAACTGCATTTGTCCAGTTTGATCAGTTGGCAAGAACAAACGGGACAAATGCCCAGTTTTGCCAAAAAAGTTGGGATGGCTGGGACAGGGTTTAAAAAGGGGCCTGTCCTGGCCAAAATGGGACATGTGATCACCCTGCTCCTCTCGCCCCCTGGTTTCAATGTCCAGCTGTGTGGAATTTCTCAGCTCTACTCTGCCATTGCCATGCAGGCACCCTGCTTAGCAAAGGGTTAGCTTAGCCAGACCACGAGTGAACCAAGAGGGTTAGAAAGACACGCGCCTGCTGCAAGCTGCAGCCTGGGAGCCCAGCGCTTTCTGAACAGATTGCTGCATAAACCCCCCTTTCATCTTCAGTGGTAAAGGGCAGCAGCTCAGTTAGCTAAATAATCAAGAGAACATCTGCTGTTACCATGTGCTATTTGCATAGGCAAGACTATTCAAGGGCAGGACAAAGGGACCCATCCAACGGCACACCTAAGCCAGTCTCTCGTACAATACCAGTCACTTGGCTGCTGCACAGCACCAGAGACTGGAGAGGGGCAGCTGATCCAGGTGTTACTGTTTCGGGCTGGCTGCCGTCTAATCGGCATGAGCCGCACTGACAGCAGGAAGATCTCTGCAGCTTGAAACTGCTGCAAGTTGACAGCGCTTTGGCTCTGGGAAGTGAAATGACCTGTGCAGGGATAGCCCCAGGCAGGGCAAGGTCAGAATCCATGAATGCCAGGGACTGGGCCCCTTAAGGAGCCATTTGTGGGGTGGTTTATGTCCTTGCCTATTGGAAACTCAGCACCTTAGCTGGGATTCATGAATGGAGAGGCGTTGCTGGGGAGAAGCTGCTGGCAAAGTCCCCCCCACCCGCACTGCCACATCCCCTGTAATTCCAGTCCTGAGACAGCCCTCCCCTCCCTAGTTCTGGTGGGGAAGGGGAATGAAGTAGCAGGGGGCACCCTCCCCAGCTATGCTGCTGTCTGGGGTGAAGGTCTTGCTGCCTTCGCTATTCCTATAGGCTTGGAGGCAGCCAGGGGCTAGCTATGGAAGAGCACACATGCTAGACAGTTTCACTCCGTCCAGCCACCACAATCCCTCTAAGGGCAGGGGAAGCAGCCTTGGAGGAGGGGCAGGTTTTCCTCGTCTCACCTCCTAAGGAATTCCTTTTGCAAAGTGGGGAGATTGGGGCCCGCTGGGTCCTCTGGGGGGATGGTGCTGGCGACTGGCTGAGGGGGAAGAAGCTGTGCCCAAGTCTCTTGTTCAAGTCCAGGTGGCCACCAGCCTGAATGGGGAATCAGCCCCTAACAAACAGCTGCTGTGGCCCCAGCTGGGAGGGTGAGGGGGGAAGCGCACTCACACTCACAGCTTTGGAGTTACCTGGTGCTCTGCACTTTATCTCAGGGAGGTTTAAGTTTGGGGTATTGCAGATTAACTCCACTCCTCTGGCTGGAAAACCCAGACACCCGACAGGGAAGGGGCAAGCACCAGTTTCTGAACAGTGGACAGGAGAACAAGTCCCCAGGGAGGAAAGGGAACAGAAACAATTGCTGGGGGTGAGATTCCCAAATATATTTAGGTGCCTAACTCCCATTGATGTCACTGGGAGTTAGGCACCTAAATACCTCTGTGGACCCTACCTTTGGGGTCCCACCACTATGAGGAAAGGGCTCTTCATCCCCCCGTCCACAAGCCGCAGTGGGGGGCGGGGGGTGTGTGCAAAGAGGCAAGTGTGCGTGGGGGAGTGAGTATGGGAGGACACGCCTGTGTAATCGCTCCACCTCCCGCCACACCATGGCACCCACCTGATTGGCCTGGTCTGTTGGCGCGATGAAGACAATGAATGGGGACAGCTCGGCAGTGCGCACAATCTTCAGGGTCTGCAGATGGGGGTCAGGGAGAGAGAGGGGTCAGGAGCAGAGTGCAAGGCCCTTCCTGCCTTCCAGAGGGCTGCCAGCTCTGCTGGGTCCCGGCTGGAGGCCAGGATCCCCGAAAATCACACCCTGGGTGTCTGCCAGGGACAGGCCCACGTCACAGCCTCACGGAGAGGTGGGTCAAAGGCTGGCTCTGTGGGGCTGCGGACAGCTTGCACTGCTACTGCCAGAGGTCTTTGGGCTTCAGGCCTGTCATGTCGGCTAAGTATAAATTCACTTTAAAAATCCTTAGCTTGGGATGCAGCAAAGGATTCCAGCTGCACCCTTCCAGAAGCTGCCATGGGGATGCTGGCCCTCGGCTGCAGGAGCAGCTGATGTTCTGCTAGCTAGACAGGTCCGATCTGAAATAGTGACACCTGAAGGCAGATCAGAACTAGTGCAATCTACCTCTGCAGGCCAGCAGCTGGTGACCTCCGCAGCTGTAATTATCCTCTCTCATCCCATTGGAAAGTTCTAAGGGACCCACAGAACAGCCGTCATCATTAAGGGCTGGGACAGTCAGCTCTCACTGAGGGGAGAGGTTTGCCTCCATACCCTCGTCATTAGCTGAAGGCAGTAAGTCGCCGAGTTGGGGCGCAGACTCCCCTGCCCTTTCCACGGGCGCCCTGGGGATGGATATGCCAATCCCGTGGCAGCTTTGCCATCTGCCTTTATGCTCCCTGGAATACCTGTGCAGCAGGAAGGCGTGGGGCCATTAGCGGTAGTCTCGCCCAAGCTATCTGCCCAGTACGGGGGTACTAGGTGGAGTCCATCCATTGGTTTTATCTCTTGTGTTTATTTTCCTCCCTCCGTGCCCTTTCCCCCTGGCTACTGGCAGGTGCATAGCTCAGTCCAGCTCAGTTGCCCCCTACAGCGCCCCACTCTCCTAGCCAAATGGCCTGCTCTTTCACTGCCTTGCCTTTTCACCCAGCCCCAACTTGGGTTATGCTTTAAAGGATACATTTTGCACCCAGCCACTAACATCATGCCCGCGAGTGACAGGCCCCAGCGTTCTGCCTGCCCAACTGGTGGGCACAGTTGGGAAGACAGAGGGATAAATCCTCCTTTGCACCCCCAATTGCAAGTGCAGTTAAATGCGGGTGCAAAACTGCCCCCGAAAATTTTAGAGGTGCTTTTTCCAACTCTGACCCCTAACACGCTGCCCCCATCCCTCACCCTCACCTGGGGCTCAATGTCCAGGATGGCGATTTTATCCTGCTGGTGGATCTGATGCACTGTTTCAAACTTGGTGCCAAATATGTTTCCCTGGTAGCTCCCAAACTCCAGGAACTCATTGGTGGAGATGTCCCTGGTCATCTCCTCAGTGGAGATGAAGTGATAGTCCTTCCCGTCCACTTCGTTCTTCTTCTGGGGGCGTGTGGTGTCTGAATGGGCGGGAGAGCTGGGTGACTGACCTGTGCTGCCACCTCACAAGGGAACCAAAGGGGCCAGCTAGCTTGGGCCAACATGACCACTGAGCAGGAAGGCTGTGGAGAGAGTGGCTGCTGTGCCCTCACATGTTCCCAAGCTGGGCCCTAGGAAGGCCAGGAGGGGGGAGTCAGAGGAAGTGAGCACTTGTGAAGAGAGGCAGGGCCTCCGTCAGCTTTAACCCTTTGCTGCTCGGAACAAGGGTGGGCAGAGCATGGATTTGCTGCCTGTAGTGCCTTGACTGTTGCTCAGGTGAGGGCATCTGGAGCATTCCTGCCTCTCGACCTCCTTGCCTATGTCAAGGGCCACCAAGCCCTGCCCCTAGTGATGAATATGGCCAGTCAAGGTCACTGAAAGCAGCATCACTTGGGAACAAGGGCTCACGTTAGAGCCTGGACTGGACTGTAAACTCTTTGCCAACCCAAAACAGTTTTGGCAACAAAAATCAGGCCCAGCAAGACCTATGAGGCCTGCTTTGAAACTGACTAGGTTTCATGTTGATGGTGTCCTTTAAAGCCAAGGGAAAACACTGATCAACCAGCTCTGAGGCCAGGCTCCTGGCATCTCTTCTTCTATTTCTCCGCCGCTGGCAGGAGGCTCCGAAAAGCCAAGATACCCCAATGAAAGCAAACTCCACCAGCCTTTGCGTGCACACCAGGCCATTCCCAGCATGGGCCTGGCTGGATGTGCTCTTCTCCAGCTGGCCTTGCCATGTTTTCAGCACTGGCACTGCTCAGGAGTTATGGCAGGAACATGGGGTAATCTGAGCCCAATCGCTTTCACCGATGGCAAGGAAAGATGCCTCCAGGACAGACAAGCTGCCATCTTGCTGGAAAGTACAAGTGTGCTGGAGACACTGCTGCCTTGGTCGAGGCAGGCCCCATTTACCCAGCATGCACCCTGTGGGACTACAACATCTTCCCTAAACATGACTGTGGGCAACCTCCAGAGCCACTTTAGCAACACTAGCAAAACAGACCAAAAAAACCTGGCCCAATGTGATGGGTCTCTGAAATGTCCAGTGGCAGGAGCTCAGGTCTGATTTCAAGGCTGATTGAACTGAGGTTGTGCACTCCTGTATCTATGAACACATGGGGCTGAGACATTCTCTGACGGCATTTGGGGTGGTCCCGTTACTCTCGTGAGTCACTCCAAAGGAGCATCTATCACATCTTCTTGCCTCCTCATCCCCACAGGGGTTCTGCATGCACCATGGACAGTACAGAATGGCTTAGAGCTTCCCTATCTTTTTTTTTTTTTTTTAAAAAACAGGGACTATTTTTGGTAACCCTCCCCTGGTAATGCCCGGTGCTCAGTGACCATGAACCCAAACTGTGCAGGGCTCAGAGGGAGTTGGAACAATCTCTGAACATTCTCTGAAACAGCTTTTCTGCACCTAAAACCCCCCCAGCTCTACGCAGGTAAGGCTAGGAGTGAGTGCTGGGAAGCTGGCCTTCCTAGGGCTTTAAAATGGCTAGTTCTGGTTGCTGACACAGGCACTGGGGGCGGGTAGAGCTCAACCCCACTATGGGTGACTACTTACATGGAGCTGGATACCCAAACTTCTCCGGGTTCTTGCTGAGCAGGGCATTCTTAATGTGGCTACGACCTACCCCGCTTGCACCTGTGCAAGAGGATGAGAGAGGGATGGGAGATGAGTGCCCCCCGAGAGAGGCCTTTCCTGTACTGGAGAAGGGGAGAGGGGAATCACAAGAGCCATGTGGGAGGAGTAAGAGAAGAACCCCTCTTCAGAGGAAGGAGCTCTGGCAGAGAGAGCGAGTAGGGATGGAGCAGGATGAGCTAGCCAAGGAAATTCCATCCCTGTTGGGTCACTGAGCCCATCCCCCAGAAGCAATGGGATAACTGCTGCCCAGGCCAGATAGTGGAGCCTCTTCACCCCTTTGGAATGGACCAGACTCTGCAAAATGGGAGACCCTGTTCTTTTCAATGTGGCCATAATGCAGGGCAATGCACTTCCAGTCCCAGAGCCAGCCCACTGCTTCTCCATGGACTGGGCAAGGCACAGCCTCAGCACTACTGAGTTAGGTCTGGATCCTCCTAGGCGTCTAACGCTCAGTGAAACCAATAGAAGTTAGGCACCAAAATACCTTTCAGGATCTTGACCTTAGTGTCTACACAGTGGCACTCAGCAATGTTAATCCAAACTACCAAAAGGAATTAATTTAAAATGAATTAAAATAAATCCCCATGTGGACTCTCATTCAGAATTAGAGTGGTCTTAATTAGGTTTTGTTTAAAGTGAATTAAGATAAACCAAATTAAAGGCCACTTTAATTCTGAATGTGTGTGTCCACACAGGGAGTTAATGTGGTTTAACTAACCCACTTTAAAAGCTAATTTAGAATAACTTTCCTGAGTGTCCCCATGCAGACATGCCCTGAGTCTCATACCAAGGGGTCTGTGCCGTGCAAGGCTCAGGACAGGGGCTGATTCCCACCCTTAGATTTAAACCAAAGGCAGCTTTATCATTCTTTAAAAAAAAAAAAAAAAAACCACTGCATTGTTTTTGAAAACCCATCCCCTCCCACCCAGGGCTGACTGCTCCTCCTCCAGGTTCCTTCTGCAGCACAATTCACACCATGACTCGGGTACTGCTAACAGTGCCAGTTTCTAAATGCCCAAGCCAGCCAACACAGCTGTGCCTGAGGATGCCAGTTCAGCTCTTCTGAACTTCTACTGCACAGCCAGCAGGGGCAGCTCAAAACACGGGGAGAGCGGGAGCTTGGGGTGACTCTTGCAGCACCCCAAGCCCCCACACAAATCTCTCTAGAATCCAGTAGGACTCTGAATCCGAGGAGAATACATTTTATTCAGGCCAGATGTAGGTCATAAATCCACCAGCTGATGTTGTTTTAAGGATCAAGGGCTTGATCCAAAGTCCACTAAAGTTAATGGAAACACTCCCATTGCCTTAGGATCAAACCCGTGTTAAAGAAGTAACTGACCTAACCCTCAGCTGGCAGGGTTCCCCAGTGGAAATGCTCTATCAGGTTCCATTCTGTCCAGGCCATTGTCAGGGTGGAGAGGGACAATGGCCAGAAAAGCACAACATGTACATAGGGAGCAGAGCCATACCTATCAGCACCAGGGTCTTCCTCTTGAAGGCTGGCAGCCTCACCACCTCCTCATACGAAATCACATCCAACTGGTCAAAAACTGGGGGGAGAGAGGGGAAATGGAACCAAGAGAGGATCAGAATCAGTCCAGATGCAAAATCAGGGCACATCCCTGTCCAAGGCAACTGGGACATATTGGCATCAGTATATAATACCGCCACCAACATATAGCTCTCATATTGCACTTAGCTTCAGTAGATCTCAAACCACTTTACAAAGGTCAGTATCATTAGCCCCCTTTTAAATATGGTGAAACTGAGGCACAGAGAGGGGAAGTGACTTGCCTTTTGGGAGGCACCAAACTATTTCCAAATTCAGTGAATAGTCTGGGCTGAAAAAAAAATGGAGATTTTTTAAAAGTGAAAATGAAATAATTGGACTTTTCCTTCCAAAATGGCATTTCAGTTCAATATTTAGCTAATTTTTTAAACCAAAAATAAATAAATAAATAAATAGAGCACGCGCGCAAGAGAGAACAAGAATGAAAAACACCCCAAAGCAATGAACCCAGAAGGATTTTTTTCCCCCATTTTTGTTTTGGCAAGAAAAAAAGAAAATCAGGCTTGCTTCAAACCAATCTGATTTTTTTTTCAGATTTTTCAGTTTGGCCCATGTACCAAAAAAATCAATTACCCAGCTCTGCTCCTGAGGCTCGCTCCTAGGTCACACTGCATCCCTTACAAACTCAGCCGCAGAGAGAAATCAGCAAATGGTAACATAGTTTGGGGATTAATATCGGGAAACTGTAGTGACAAGGTGTGAAATAAACGGTTTCTCTCCCAGTTCAGTTCTGCCCAGGAGTCTGGACCCCTGAGGAGCCAAACTGGAAGCTGCAAGACTAACTCTTAGCTGAAGGAGTTATGGGGATCTTAGTTTATTCCCCTGAGGGAATTGTGAGGATCTTTATTTATCCCCTTGATTTACTGCCCCGTTTGTCACTGTCTCCCAGACTGCAGGCCAGGCCAGGTGCCAGCATGTCCCCAGGCTTTGGTCACACAACTCTCCACCCCCCATCACTCAGTTCTCTGGTGCATTGTTGGCACTGGCTTATTACGGGTCAGTTTCAGGTCCTGGTGCATTAAAACCTCACTAGTACAATCACTTAACCAGCAGGGTTTGTTTGCTTGGCTTGGCTGGGCCCTCGGATGAAGGTGGTGAATAGGGAGGATTCTCCCTAATCGAGGAACAGATTTTTGATCTGTTAAAAGTTTTAAGAGATGAACCGAAAACCTCTGACTTGCCAGGACCTGAGTGCAGAGTCTGTGTTTGTCCTGATGCGTCTGATGATGAGGGTCATAAATTAGCTCAGGGCCAGATTTCCAAGGTCTCCGCTCCTACAGTTGAGGCAGCTCAGCACACATTTCAGCACCAAATAAGGACCAAGATTTTAAAGGAGCTCAGCACCCATTATGTACCCACTGTGCCAAACTCTGGCCCTGGCTGTGGGTGCTGAGCCCTTCTTGAGCATTCCAGCCAGAGAGCTGCTTCCCGGTGCAACACGTCACTGGGGCACCATGGCAATGCTCAGGTGTCACTATGTACAATGTAAATGACGACATACAGTGCAGGGGAGAATTGGGCCCATAATTCCTAATGCAGAGCAGAGAGCTGCACTTCTGGGAGAGCAAAATCCCAGGGCAGAGGGAGCAAAGTGGGCAGAGACCAGGTGGGGGAGCCTGCAGGAAGGACTGGGCTGGGGACCATCCCTCTGGCAGGACAACAGGCTTTACATTATCTTTAGTTATGGGTCTCTGCCCATCCCTCCTGAAACGGGATTTAACTCTGCACCCATTCCCAGCTAACACACTTGGGCCTAGAACAGCTGTAAAAAAACACAGATGGCTCTTACAAAGCTGAATGCCTAGTGGCAGCACCCCCTGCCTCCCCTGGCACCAGCCGCTGGCAGAGCTGTTCCTACATAGCTCTTTCCTTCCAGTCAGGCGGGGAACACAGCATGTTTAATCCTCTCTCCTTCCTATGTGCACCCCAAGTCCACATCTGTTGTGACTCCACAGCAGCAATGTAAACAAAGCCAGCAGGTCGGGCTCTTTGCAAGCTGCTTTGCAAACAGGAGGAGACAATGTAAAGAGATCCCCAGAGGGGAAAATAATGGAGAGTCATTTACCAGATGACTCGAGGTCATCTGACTGATTTGTACATGATGGGACTCTTCCGAGAAAGCCAACACCAGGCGCGGCGCGGGGCAAGATGCCTTTCCTCACGCTCCCCTGGAGGTAGTTGTGGTAGCCTCCAATAAGGAGACAGCTACCAGAGAGCACACTGCCATGCTGTGCAGCTCTGACTGCATTGTTCCTAGGAGGAGGAATTTAAGAGACCACAGGAAAGGCAGTTTTCACATGACCAGGGGAGCCTGTTGCAGAGGACATGTGGATCACAGCCCCGTCACCAGGCTGCGGCATCCTGCGTACGCTGTCCAACCCGTGAAACAACCTCACAGAGTCCAGTGCTTGTTCTAAGCACCAGAGTCCTGCGAGCACCCCTGTCCTGCTGCCCAATGGGAAGGTGCATTGCGACGACAGCTGCCAGGGCTGATCCTGAGCAGCAACGGACAGGTGTTTGTGACAAGGAAGGGGGCTGCTTACTTGAGCTGTGCTTGGCCAGGTATTTGTCTTTGCACTTCTTCTTTTTCCCAAAGGGGCTGCAGCTCTGGGCTTCACTCTGACTGGACTGGGTTGTACTAGCCACACGCCTACAAGGGGGAAAACACACGAGCGATGGAGGGAGTCAGATCAGGTAAGGTTCGGTTTTGGTCCTGGTCCAAACCTAGTGACCCCAGAAGCATCAGGATTTCCTCAATGCACAAGAGAAGGAAAGGATAGTCAGGGCTCACACCAAAGGGGTCAGAGAGTATCTCCTTGCCAGATCTAGTGTCCACACCAAGGTGATCAGGGCAGCACCGGGCTAGACCCATGGGTCACTGTGGCCAAGGTCAGAGAGTGCCAACAGCCCATCCCAAAAGACATTGTCTACCTAGCTCTCTGCACTGAGCAACTGGGCCCAGCTTCTCCAAGGAGCAGCACCTACACCAGTTTCATCTCTGAAGCATATTCCACATGGATGCAAGGCAGGGATTCTGAGCCACCAACCCCTGGGCAGCTCCCATACTGGAGATGCAGCACTTGGAGCTGTGCACAGAGCCTGGAGTCTCCCGGCCCCCCCGAGCTGCTTTCACCAGCAACTCTGGAACGTACCATTCTTGTAGTTCAGGGGAGGGGATCAGCCCTGCTGACTCCGTGGAGGACCCTTCTACCCGGCCCTGCCACCAGTTGCTGTCATCCTTGTTGATGATCTGGATGATGTCCCCCGTTTTGAACTTCAGCCCTGCCTCCTTGCAGGGGATCAGGCTGTCCATCTTGGGGTCGTAGTCAAACTGGGCCCTCATGAACATCTGGAGAAGAAGCCAAAGGTCAGTCGGTCAATGCCACGTGTTTTTGGCTCTGCCATTTCTGCTATGTGGCTCCTGCGACGTCCCCCAGCAGTGACCATACAAAATGGGGTAAGAGATTAACTGCCCCAAACCTAAGCTGCAAGTGTAGGGCACATCCCCATCTTGTCTCCCCTGTCCCTGACCCCTTTTTCAGGTCTTATCTGCAGACCTGATGAGCTAGAAGAGATGCCACAACCTAGAGATGAAGGGGCCCAGGCATTTAGAAATACCAGTCGTTAGATTATGTACACACTCCCCCAACCGCACTGGCCAACCCAACAGTCAGTCTGAGGGGCTTTAATTCTACCTGAAGATCCACCCAAAATCTAACTCCATGCCTTCCCCGGCCATCCTAGCAAACTGCGTGTCCTCTGACTCTGGGAATCTCCTGGGGAAGGAGGAATGGCATCATCCTTGGGAAACGCTAAGAATCCAGACAGCAAGTGTGAGGCAAGCGCTGCCAGAGGTCGGGGCACAAATGGGGAAAGAAACCATCTCCTGGGGGTGAACTGTGGTGAACAGGTAGTTAAAGGTGGGATGAGCGGGGCAGAGGGAAGACAGAGTCTTGAACTGAACATTAACTGCTACAGCCATTGCTTCAAAACAGGACCAATTCTCCTTCCCATTTCTAGTCCCTCCAATACGGGACGAGCTGGAGCAGATCAGGACCTTGTGGTCTAATTGTCTCAGGTTCTCACCCTGCCACTGGTCAGTCCCTCCACACACGCTATTTCCCCTCTCCCAATGCAAAGACTCTCACTATCAATCAGAGCTAGTCCAAAACCTAAATGCAAGTCACTGAGAGCAGGGCCTAGACAGGGTTACTTGGCCTGGAGCCAGCCAGATAAAGTGCAGTAACCCAACAACAGGAAGGACCAGGGGAATTCCTCTATATACCAAACATACAGAGCTCTCTAGCAGGCACTGACTCAGCTATCTGAACCAAGGGGGCAGGGGAACTGGCTTAGGAGTCAGGTGCCAGAAGCCACAGAACAGACAGGGAATGTCTTTGAGCACAAAGGTCTCTGCATGAGCATTGATTTGGGGAGTGGGGGCTGGAGTGGAAAAGTTTCCAGAGAAGGGGATGACCTGATCCCTCATGACCAGATATCTTCTCCCGTCTTCTGCCCAAGGCAGCAGGTCTCAGAGGCTGGGTTTTTGTGTCCACACCTCGCCAGGAGCAGCAGTTTGCCTGGGATTTTACCTTTGCTGAGTAAACGTCTCCAGCTGCTCCCTGGCCACCTCTAAGAAACTCACACCTAAGCTTTGCAAACCCATCACACCGACTTTAGCAGGCAGGGCAACCCAGAGGGCTCAGCACTGGGGACCTTTACAGATAGAAAGGGCTCAATCTGCGAGTACAGTCCTATACCGTTGTCCATACCAGCTCCCTGCATCTCTCCTGTGGTATGTCTGTTCTGTGAGCATTGCAGAGCCCAGAGCAACTGCAGAAGAGGAAGTACATCTTTAGCAATATCATTGGTAAGCTCCACCCACGGGGGCTTTCTGGCTGTGAGAGGAAGCTGAGCACAGCTGGGATTTTGCAGTTGAGGGGCAGCTTTGCAGGCATCAAACATTTGGTCACCGTGCTGAAGGGTGGTGGTAGCTAAATCCACAACCCATGGAAAACCTGAAGTGTGTGATTAGCATACCCCATGAATCACAGCTTGCATGTAGAGATGATCATCGCTGAGCAGCAAAGCCATGAGCAGGAGATCTCTACTGTCCAAGGGAGGACCCTTGTTTGAGATCAAATTTACCTCCATTCCACACAAGTGTGGAGTTCACTCAGCTGTTATTGCTGCAAGTTATTTGCCCTGGAAGTGCAAAGCCATGACACTTAGAAAGTTTGTGGATGATACCAAGCTGGGAGGAGTTGCAAGTACTTTGGAGGATAGGATTAAAATTCAAAATTATTTGGACAAATTGGAGAAGCATTTTGAAGGAAACGTAATGAAATTCAATAAGGACAAATGCAAAGTACTCCATTTAGGAAGGCACAATCAGCTGCACACGTACAAAATGGGAAATGACTGCCTATAAAGGAGTACTGAGGAAAGGGACCTCGGGGTCATAGTGGATCACAAGCTAAATATGAGTCAAAGTGTTACACTGTTGCAAAAAATGTGAACATCATTCTAGGATGTATCAGCAGGAGAGTTGTAAGCAAGTCGCGAGAAGCAATTCTTCTGCTCTACTCCGTGCTGATTAGGCCTCAGCTGGAGTAATGTGTCCATCTCTGGGCACCACATTTCAGGAAAGATGTGGACAAATTGGATATAGTCCAGAGAAGAGCAACAAAAATGATTAAAGGTTTAGAAAACATGACCTCTGAGGGAAGACTGGGGGGGGAAGGGGGGGGAAGGATTTGTTTATTCTGGAGAAGACAAGACTGAAGGGAGACATGATAACAGTTTTCAAGTACATAAAAGGTTGTTATAAGGAGGAGGGTGATAAATTGTTCTCCTTATCCAGCGAGGACAGGAGAAGCAGCAAAAGGCTTAAATTGTAGCAAGGAAGGTTTAGGTTGGACATCAGGAAAACTTCCTAACTGTCAGGATAGTTAAGCACTGGAACAAATTGCCTAGGGAGGTTGTGGAATCTCCATCACTGGAGCTTTTTAAGAACAGATACACCTGTCAGGGATGACCTAGTTATTACGAAGTCCTGCCTTGAGTGCAGGGGACTGGACTAGACCTATGAGGTCCCTTCCAGTCCTACACTTCTACGATTCTCACTGTGGAAGCAGAGAACAGTGCAATTCATGCTTGGAAAAGAAGCTACTCCCACATGATGTCTGGAGTAAAATATTCTTTTTTGTCCTATCTTTAGACCCTGCCAGATCAGAGCTCTTGACAAGCAGGGCCTTGGAGATCTTTCTTCCTGAGCAGGATAAACCAGACTTTCTTTGCAACATATTAAAATAGGGGTTGGCAAAGTATTGTCCACAACTGTCCTCACTTTTACTATGGAGCTGTGGCCTGTGAGATAACAGGTCCCAGCATGTAGTAAACAGTATCCCTTTGTTGCCAGAAGGCCAGAGTGCTGGGGATCAAGATGGAGTATTGCATGCTGGGACTTGAAGACTCTGTGAGCCACATCTCAGCATTAAAGACCATAAAGGGTCCAACTGCCCCTGCAAGTGAGGCTCCCAGACTCCAGATTTGCTAGTGCAGCCCCTTCCATTGGTCAAAATTTGGATGGACCAACCTGAGGAGAGCCTGTGAAATACCAGTGACATTGGCCAATCTCTTGTTAATATAAGAGCTCGGCGGGTTGTGACACCCTGTACCCCATGTTCACTACTTTTATATGGCTATAAAATATTTTGTACAAAGTATACCTTGTTTGAAAACTCAATCTGCTGAATATTATTATCTTGTTGAAATATGTGTAACATCACTGCATGTCAAATTATGAGAAGCCTGAAAGATCCAAAAGTTCTGTGATATTGCCTCAAAGACTATCCAAATGGGTCTCTAGTTGCATTAATCACTTATCAAGGACACAACTTGCTTCCGTCCAGAGTCCATATGCACTCCACGAGGTCAGTTTCTACCTCAATCACATTCCTTAGGGATACCCCTATCTCAGCAATCTATAGAGCAATGACTTGGGCTTCTGCCCATACTTTCACAGAACATTATGCGATCACTGAAGATTTGGCCACTGACACCATCTTTGACTCCACAATACTCTCTGTAGTAAAAGACTCGACTCTGAAGTCCCAGCCTCCAGTGGTGGGTACTGCTCGGGAGTCACCTAAAGTGGAGCACCCATAGGGATACTACTCGAAGAAGAGGAAGTTACTCACCTTGTGCAGTGACAATGGTTCTTTGAGATGTGTCCCCGTATGGGTGCTCCACAACCCATTCTCCTTCTCCTCTACTTCGGAGTTCTCTATAGGGCTCTGTGGTAGAGAAGGAAGTGAGGGAGGTTCGCCCGTGCTAGGGAGGGAGAGCACATGCGCAGGCTCAATGGAACACTGCTACCAAAAATCTCCGATTAGAGGTGAAGGGGCACACCTAAAGTGAAGCACCCATAGGGACACACATCTCGAAGAACCATCATTACTGCACAAGGTGAGTAACTTCTTCTTTTTTACCCACGAAAGCTTATGCCCAAATAAATCTGTTAGTCTTTAAGGTGCCACCGGACTCCTTGTTGTTTTTCTGAGTCGCTCTAACATTGTTTTTTCATCTCTGTCCCCAGTAGCACTTGAAATGAACATGGCTGTTCTGTTTACCAGCATCATGAGCTCAGCTCTGGGCAACAGTGAATTGCTGCAGCCTGCACCCTGCTCTCTGTGTGGCGTTCAGCAGCCTGAGCGTATTTAGAGGGGAAAAATACCCCTGCTCTCTGAGCTGCTGGAGGTCATGTTTTGGCCATTGCCCTTGACTTACTAAGCAGTTACCTGAACTGTGAAAGCAGGCTAAATATAGCACTTGCTTCACCACCCGGGCCTGTCCCCTGCGGCAGAAGACAGTTTTTAGCAATAGTAGCTCCAGCCTTGCTTCACACTGGCACCTTCAGCAACTACAGTGGGTGCATGGGGTTGCAGGCCCATGGAGCCAGCTGGCCCACAACTTTTTCAGATAGCACAATAGTTAGCCCTTACATAACACGTTCCATTGGACAGCACTTCACAAACACAGACTAATCAGTTTGCGGGTGGCACTTCATTCAAAGGCTACATAAACCCTCCACCTGTTACAACCTGCTGATCAAATTGTCTGCAACCTAATCCCCAGCTACAGGTTGACTGACTGAGCCAGCCCTGTCCAAGAGCATGGAGCAGGGGTCCTGGCCAAGACTGAGTTCAGGCAGGGCTTCCAGGGCTTGTTTACTCCTCTAGGGAGTAAACAAAGGGAAAATGGGACACCCCACAGGACTGCCCCAAGGGCCCCCTTCACTCCCCATCCCCCACGCAGGGCCAGCCTGAGTCCCCACTACCGCGCAGGGCTGGCATTACCACTCACCCCCTGCATGTTCCTCCATTCCCCGCTAGGGGGTCACACCCCACCTTTTTGGCAAAACTGCATTTGTCCAGTTTGATCAGTTGGCAAGAACAAACGGGACAAATGCCCAGTTTTGCCAAAAAAGTTGGGATGGCTGGGACAGGGTTTAAAAAGGGGCCTGTCCTGGCCAAAATGGGACATGTGATCACCCTGCTCCTCTCGCCCCCTGGTTTCAATGTCCAGCTGTGTGGAATTTCTCAGCTCTACTCTGCCATTGCCATGCAGGCACCCTGCTTAGCAAAGGGTTAGCTTAGCCAGACCACGAGTGAACCAAGAGGGTTAGAAAGACACGCGCCTGCTGCAAGCTGCAGCCTGGGAGCCCAGCGCTTTCTGAACAGATTGCTGCATAAACCCCCCTTTCATCTTCAGTGGTAAAGGGCAGCAGCTCAGTTAGCTAAATAATCAAGAGAACATCTGCTGTTACCATGTGCTATTTGCATAGGCAAGACTATTCAAGGGCAGGACAAAGGGACCCATCCAACGGCACACCTAAGCCAGTCTCTCGTACAATACCAGTCACTTGGCTGCTGCACAGCACCAGAGACTGGAGAGGGGCAGCTGATCCAGGTGTTACTGTTTCGGGCTGGCTGCCGTCTAATCGGCATGAGCCGCACTGACAGCAGGAAGATCTCTGCAGCTTGAAACTGCTGCAAGTTGACAGCGCTTTGGCTCTGGGAAGTGAAATGACCTGTGCAGGGATAGCCCCAGGCAGGGCAAGGTCAGAATCCATGAATGCCAGGGACTGGGCCCCTTAAGGAGCCATTTGTGGGGTGGTTTATGTCCTTGCCTATTGGAAACTCAGCACCTTAGCTGGGATTCATGAATGGAGAGGCGTTGCTGGGGAGAAGCTGCTGGCAAAGTCCCCCCCACCCGCACTGCCACATCCCCTGTAATTCCAGTCCTGAGACAGCCCTCCCCTCCCTAGTTCTGGTGGGGAAGGGGAATGAAGTAGCAGGGGGCACCCTCCCCAGCTATGCTGCTGTCTGGGGTGAAGGTCTTGCTGCCTTCGCTATTCCTATAGGCTTGGAGGCAGCCAGGGGCTAGCTATGGAAGAGCACACATGCTAGACAGTTTCACTCCGTCCAGCCACCACAATCCCTCTAAGGGCAGGGGAAGCAGCCTTGGAGGAGGGGCAGGTTTTCCTCGTCTCACCTCCTAAGGAATTCCTTTTGCAAAGTGGGGAGATTGGGGCCCGCTGGGTCCTCTGGGGGGATGGTGCTGGCGACTGGCTGAGGGGGAAGAAGCTGTGCCCAAGTCTCTTGTTCAAGTCCAGGTGGCCACCAGCCTGAATGGGGAATCAGCCCCTAACAAACAGCTGCTGTGGCCCCAGCTGGGAGGGTGAGGGGGGAAGCGCACTCACACTCACAGCTTTGGAGTTACCTGGTGCTCTGCACTTTATCTCAGGGAGGTTTAAGTTTGGGGTATTGCAGATTAACTCCACTCCTCTGGCTGGAAAACCCAGACACCCGACAGGGAAGGGGCAAGCACCAGTTTCTGAACAGTGGACAGGAGAACAAGTCCCCAGGGAGGAAAGGGAACAGAAACAATTGCTGGGGGTGAGATTCCCAAATATATTTAGGTGCCTAACTCCCATTGATGTCACTGGGAGTTAGGCACCTAAATACCTCTGTGGACCCTACCTTTGGGGTCCCACCACTATGAGGAAAGGGCTCTTCATCCCCCCGTCCACAAGCCGCAGTGGGGGGCGGGGGGTGTGTGCAAAGAGGCAAGTGTGCGTGGGGGAGTGAGTATGGGAGGACACGCCTGTGTAATCGCTCCACCTCCCGCCACACCATGGCACCCACCTGATTGGCCTGGTCTGTTGGCGCGATGAAGACAATGAATGGGGACAGCTCGGCAGTGCGCACAATCTTCAGGGTCTGCAGATGGGGGTCAGGGAGAGAGAGGGGTCAGGAGCAGAGTGCAAGGCCCTTCCTGCCTTCCAGAGGGCTGCCAGCTCTGCTGGGTCCCGGCTGGAGGCCAGGATCCCCGAAAATCACACCCTGGGTGTCTGCCAGGGACAGGCCCACGTCACAGCCTCACGGAGAGGTGGGTCAAAGGCTGGCTCTGTGGGGCTGCGGACAGCTTGCACTGCTACTGCCAGAGGTCTTTGGGCTTCAGGCCTGTCATGTCGGCTAAGTATAAATTCACTTTAAAAATCCTTAGCTTGGGATGCAGCAAAGGATTCCAGCTGCACCCTTCCAGAAGCTGCCATGGGGATGCTGGCCCTCGGCTGCAGGAGCAGCTGATGTTCTGCTAGCTAGACAGGTCCGATCTGAAATAGTGACACCTGAAGGCAGATCAGAACTAGTGCAATCTACCTCTGCAGGCCAGCAGCTGGTGACCTCCGCAGCTGTAATTATCCTCTCTCATCCCATTGGAAAGTTCTAAGGGACCCACAGAACAGCCGTCATCATTAAGGGCTGGGACAGTCAGCTCTCACTGAGGGGAGAGGTTTGCCTCCATACCCTCGTCATTAGCTGAAGGCAGTAAGTCGCCGAGTTGGGGCGCAGACTCCCCTGCCCTTTCCACGGGCGCCCTGGGGATGGATATGCCAATCCCGTGGCAGCTTTGCCATCTGCCTTTATGCTCCCTGGAATACCTGTGCAGCAGGAAGGCGTGGGGCCATTAGCGGTAGTCTCGCCCAAGCTATCTGCCCAGTACGGGGGTACTAGGTGGAGTCCATCCATTGGTTTTATCTCTTGTGTTTATTTTCCTCCCTCCGTGCCCTTTCCCCCTGGCTACTGGCAGGTGCATAGCTCAGTCCAGCTCAGTTGCCCCCTACAGCGCCCCACTCTCCTAGCCAAATGGCCTGCTCTTTCACTGCCTTGCCTTTTCACCCAGCCCCAACTTGGGTTATGCTTTAAAGGATACATTTTGCACCCAGCCACTAACATCATGCCCGCGAGTGACAGGCCCCAGCGTTCTGCCTGCCCAACTGGTGGGCACAGTTGGGAAGACAGAGGGATAAATCCTCCTTTGCACCCCCAATTGCAAGTGCAGTTAAATGCGGGTGCAAAACTGCCCCCGAAAATTTTAGAGGTGCTTTTTCCAACTCTGACCCCTAACACGCTGCCCCCATCCCTCACCCTCACCTGGGGCTCAATGTCCAGGATGGCGATTTTATCCTGCTGGTGGATCTGATGCACTGTTTCAAACTTGGTGCCAAATATGTTTCCCTGGTAGCTCCCAAACTCCAGGAACTCATTGGTGGAGATGTCCCTGGTCATCTCCTCAGTGGAGATGAAGTGATAGTCCTTCCCGTCCACTTCGTTCTTCTTCTGGGGGCGTGTGGTGTCTGAATGGGCGGGAGAGCTGGGTGACTGACCTGTGCTGCCACCTCACAAGGGAACCAAAGGGGCCAGCTAGCTTGGGCCAACATGACCACTGAGCAGGAAGGCTGTGGAGAGAGTGGCTGCTGTGCCCTCACATGTTCCCAAGCTGGGCCCTAGGAAGGCCAGGAGGGGGGAGTCAGAGGAAGTGAGCACTTGTGAAGAGAGGCAGGGCCTCCGTCAGCTTTAACCCTTTGCTGCTCGGAACAAGGGTGGGCAGAGCATGGATTTGCTGCCTGTAGTGCCTTGACTGTTGCTCAGGTGAGGGCATCTGGAGCATTCCTGCCTCTCGACCTCCTTGCCTATGTCAAGGGCCACCAAGCCCTGCCCCTAGTGATGAATATGGCCAGTCAAGGTCACTGAAAGCAGCATCACTTGGGAACAAGGGCTCACGTTAGAGCCTGGACTGGACTGTAAACTCTTTGCCAACCCAAAACAGTTTTGGCAACAAAAATCAGGCCCAGCAAGACCTATGAGGCCTGCTTTGAAACTGACTAGGTTTCATGTTGATGGTGTCCTTTAAAGCCAAGGGAAAACACTGATCAACCAGCTCTGAGGCCAGGCTCCTGGCATCTCTTCTTCTATTTCTCCGCCGCTGGCAGGAGGCTCCGAAAAGCCAAGATACCCCAATGAAAGCAAACTCCACCAGCCTTTGCGTGCACACCAGGCCATTCCCAGCATGGGCCTGGCTGGATGTGCTCTTCTCCAGCTGGCCTTGCCATGTTTTCAGCACTGGCACTGCTCAGGAGTTATGGCAGGAACATGGGGTAATCTGAGCCCAATCGCTTTCACCGATGGCAAGGAAAGATGCCTCCAGGACAGACAAGCTGCCATCTTGCTGGAAAGTACAAGTGTGCTGGAGACACTGCTGCCTTGGTCGAGGCAGGCCCCATTTACCCAGCATGCACCCTGTGGGACTACAACATCTTCCCTAAACATGACTGTGGGCAACCTCCAGAGCCACTTTAGCAACACTAGCAAAACAGACCAAAAAAACCTGGCCCAATGTGATGGGTCTCTGAAATGTCCAGTGGCAGGAGCTCAGGTCTGATTTCAAGGCTGATTGAACTGAGGTTGTGCACTCCTGTATCTATGAACACATGGGGCTGAGACATTCTCTGACGGCATTTGGGGTGGTCCCGTTACTCTCGTGAGTCACTCCAAAGGAGCATCTATCACATCTTCTTGCCTCCTCATCCCCACAGGGGTTCTGCATGCACCATGGACAGTACAG
Organism: Chelonia mydas; assembly: GCF_015237465.2. Lineage (NCBI taxonomy): Eukaryota > Metazoa > Chordata > Testudines > Cheloniidae > Chelonia > Chelonia mydas. The sequence continues at coordinate 57,093,862 of NC_057855.1, forward strand.
AATGGCTTAGAGCTTCCCTATCTTTTTTTTTTTTTTTTTAAAAAACAGGGACTATTTTTGGTAACCCTCCCCTGGTAATGCCCGGTGCTCAGTGACCATGAACCCAAACTGTGCAGGGCTCAGAGGGAGTTGGAACAATCTCTGAACATTCTCTGAAACAGCTTTTCTGCACCTAAAACCCCCCCAGCTCTACGCAGGTAAGGCTAGGAGTGAGTGCTGGGAAGCTGGCCTTCCTAGGGCTTTAAAATGGCTAGTTCTGGTTGCTGACACAGGCACTGGGGGCGGGTAGAGCTCAACCCCACTATGGGTGACTACTTACATGGAGCTGGATACCCAAACTTCTCCGGGTTCTTGCTGAGCAGGGCATTCTTAATGTGGCTACGACCTACCCCGCTTGCACCTGTGCAAGAGGATGAGAGAGGGATGGGAGATGAGTGCCCCCCGAGAGAGGCCTTTCCTGTACTGGAGAAGGGGAGAGGGGAATCACAAGAGCCATGTGGGAGGAGTAAGAGAAGAACCCCTCTTCAGAGGAAGGAGCTCTGGCAGAGAGAGCGAGTAGGGATGGAGCAGGATGAGCTAGCCAAGGAAATTCCATCCCTGTTGGGTCACTGAGCCCATCCCCCAGAAGCAATGGGATAACTGCTGCCCAGGCCAGATAGTGGAGCCTCTTCACCCCTTTGGAATGGACCAGACTCTGCAAAATGGGAGACCCTGTTCTTTTCAATGTGGCCATAATGCAGGGCAATGCACTTCCAGTCCCAGAGCCAGCCCACTGCTTCTCCATGGACTGGGCAAGGCACAGCCTCAGCACTACTGAGTTAGGTCTGGATCCTCCTAGGCGTCTAACGCTCAGTGAAACCAATAGAAGTTAGGCACCAAAATACCTTTCAGGATCTTGACCTTAGTGTCTACACAGTGGCACTCAGCAATGTTAATCCAAACTACCAAAAGGAATTAATTTAAAATGAATTAAAATAAATCCCCATGTGGACTCTCATTCAGAATTAGAGTGGTCTTAATTAGGTTTTGTTTAAAGTGAATTAAGATAAACCAAATTAAAGGCCACTTTAATTCTGAATGTGTGTGTCCACACAGGGAGTTAATGTGGTTTAACTAACCCACTTTAAAAGCTAATTTAGAATAACTTTCCTGAGTGTCCCCATGCAGACATGCCCTGAGTCTCATACCAAGGGGTCTGTGCCGTGCAAGGCTCAGGACAGGGGCTGATTCCCACCCTTAGATTTAAACCAAAGGCAGCTTTATCATTCTTTAAAAAAAAAAAAAAAAAACCACTGCATTGTTTTTGAAAACCCATCCCCTCCCACCCAGGGCTGACTGCTCCTCCTCCAGGTTCCTTCTGCAGCACAATTCACACCATGACTCGGGTACTGCTAACAGTGCCAGTTTCTAAATGCCCAAGCCAGCCAACACAGCTGTGCCTGAGGATGCCAGTTCAGCTCTTCTGAACTTCTACTGCACAGCCAGCAGGGGCAGCTCAAAACACGGGGAGAGCGGGAGCTTGGGGTGACTCTTGCAGCACCCCAAGCCCCCACACAAATCTCTCTAGAATCCAGTAGGACTCTGAATCCGAGGAGAATACATTTTATTCAGGCCAGATGTAGGTCATAAATCCACCAGCTGATGTTGTTTTAAGGATCAAGGGCTTGATCCAAAGTCCACTAAAGTTAATGGAAACACTCCCATTGCCTTAGGATCAAACCCGTGTTAAAGAAGTAACTGACCTAACCCTCAGCTGGCAGGGTTCCCCAGTGGAAATGCTCTATCAGGTTCCATTCTGTCCAGGCCATTGTCAGGGTGGAGAGGGACAATGGCCAGAAAAGCACAACATGTACATAGGGAGCAGAGCCATACCTATCAGCACCAGGGTCTTCCTCTTGAAGGCTGGCAGCCTCACCACCTCCTCATACGAAATCACATCCAACTGGTCAAAAACTGGGGGGAGAGAGGGGAAATGGAACCAAGAGAGGATCAGAATCAGTCCAGATGCAAAATCAGGGCACATCCCTGTCCAAGGCAACTGGGACATATTGGCATCAGTATATAATACCGCCACCAACATATAGCTCTCATATTGCACTTAGCTTCAGTAGATCTCAAACCACTTTACAAAGGTCAGTATCATTAGCCCCCTTTTAAATATGGTGAAACTGAGGCACAGAGAGGGGAAGTGACTTGCCTTTTGGGAGGCACCAAACTATTTCCAAATTCAGTGAATAGTCTGGGCTGAAAAAAAAATGGAGATTTTTTAAAAGTGAAAATGAAATAATTGGACTTTTCCTTCCAAAATGGCATTTCAGTTCAATATTTAGCTAATTTTTTAAACCAAAAATAAATAAATAAATAAATAGAGCACGCGCGCAAGAGAGAACAAGAATGAAAAACACCCCAAAGCAATGAACCCAGAAGGATTTTTTTCCCCCATTTTTGTTTTGGCAAGAAAAAAAGAAAATCAGGCTTGCTTCAAACCAATCTGATTTTTTTTTCAGATTTTTCAGTTTGGCCCATGTACCAAAAAAATCAATTACCCAGCTCTGCTCCTGAGGCTCGCTCCTAGGTCACACTGCATCCCTTACAAACTCAGCCGCAGAGAGAAATCAGCAAATGGTAACATAGTTTGGGGATTAATATCGGGAAACTGTAGTGACAAGGTGTGAAATAAACGGTTTCTCTCCCAGTTCAGTTCTGCCCAGGAGTCTGGATCCCTGAGGAGCCAAACTGGAAGCTGCAAGACTAACTCTTAGCTGAAGGAGTTATGGGGATCTTAGTTTATTCCCCTGAGGGAATTGTGAGGATCTTTATTTATCCCCTTGATTTACTGCCCCGTTTGTCACTGTCTCCCAGACTGCAGGCCAGGCCAGGTGCCAGCATGTCCCCAGGCTTTGGTCACACAACTCTCCACCCCCCATCACTCAGTTCTCTGGTGCATTGTTGGCACTGGCTTATTACGGGTCAGTTTCAGGTCCTGGTGCATTAAAACCTCACTAGTACAATCACTTAACCAGCAGGGTTTGTTTGCTTGGCTTGGCTGGGCCCTCGGATGAAGGTGGTGAATAGGGAGGATTCTCCCTAATCGAGGAACAGATTTTTGATCTGTTAAAAGTTTTAAGAGATGAACCGAAAACCTCTGACTTGCCAGGACCTGAGTGCAGAGTCTGTGTTTGTCCTGATGCGTCTGATGATGAGGGTCATAAATTAGCTCAGGGCCAGATTTCCAAGGTCTCCGCTCCTACAGTTGAGGCAGCTCAGCACACATTTCAGCACCAAATAAGGACCAAGATTTTAAAGGAGCTCAGCACCCATTATGTACCCACTGTGCCAAACTCTGGCCCTGGCTGTGGGTGCTGAGCCCTTCTTGAGCATTCCAGCCAGAGAGCTGCTTCCCGGTGCAACACGTCACTGGGGCACCATGGCAATGCTCAGGTGTCACTATGTACAATGTAAATGACGACATACAGTGCAGGGGAGAATTGGGCCCATAATTCCTAATGCAGAGCAGAGAGCTGCACTTCTGGGAGAGCAAAATCCCAGGGCAGAGGGAGCAAAGTGGGCAGAGACCAGGTGGGGGAGCCTGCAGGAAGGACTGGGCTGGGGACCATCCCTCTGGCAGGACAACAGGCTTTACATTATCTTTAGTTATGGGTCTCTGCCCATCCCTCCTGAAACGGGATTTAACTCTGCACCCATTCCCAGCTAACACACTTGGGCCTAGAACAGCTGTAAAAAAACACAGATGGCTCTTACAAAGCTGAATGCCTAGTGGCAGCACCCCCTGCCTCCCCTGGCACCAGCCGCTGGCAGAGCTGTTCCTACATAGCTCTTTCCTTCCAGTCAGGCGGGGAACACAGCATGTTTAATCCTCTCTCCTTCCTATGTGCACCCCAAGTCCACATCTGTTGTGACTCCACAGCAGCAATGTAAACAAAGCCAGCAGGTCGGGCTCTTTGCAAGCTGCTTTGCAAACAGGAGGAGACAATGTAAAGAGATCCCCAGAGGGGAAAATAATGGAGAGTCATTTACCAGATGACTCGAGGTCATCTGACTGATTTGTACATGATGGGACTCTTCCGAGAAAGCCAACACCAGGCGCGGCGCGGGGCAAGATGCCTTTCCTCACGCTCCCCTGGAGGTAGTTGTGGTAGCCTCCAATAAGGAGACAGCTACCAGAGAGCACACTGCCATGCTGTGCAGCTCTGACTGCATTGTTCCTAGGAGGAGGAATTTAAGAGACCACAGGAAAGGCAGTTTTCACATGACCAGGGGAGCCTGTTGCAGAGGACATGTGGATCACAGCCCCGTCACCAGGCTGCGGCATCCTGCGTACGCTGTCCAACCCGTGAAACAACCTCACAGAGTCCAGTGCTTGTTCTAAGCACCAGAGTCCTGCGAGCACCCCTGTCCTGCTGCCCAATGGGAAGGTGCATTGCGACGACAGCTGCCAGGGCTGATCCTGAGCAGCAACGGACAGGTGTTTGTGACAAGGAAGGGGGCTGCTTACTTGAGCTGTGCTTGGCCAGGTATTTGTCTTTGCACTTCTTCTTTTTCCCAAAGGGGCTGCAGCTCTGGGCTTCACTCTGACTGGACTGGGTTGTACTAGCCACACGCCTACAAGGGGGAAAACACACGAGCGATGGAGGGAGTCAGATCAGGTAAGGTTCGGTTTTGGTCCTGGTCCAAACCTAGTGACCCCAGAAGCATCAGGATTTCCTCAATGCACAAGAGAAGGAAAGGATAGTCAGGGCTCACACCAAAGGGGTCAGAGAGTATCTCCTTGCCAGATCTAGTGTCCACACCAAGGTGATCAGGGCAGCACCGGGCTAGACCCATGGGTCACTGTGGCCAAGGTCAGAGAGTGCCAACAGCCCATCCCAAAAGACATTGTCTACCTAGCTCTCTGCACTGAGCAACTGGGCCCAGCTTCTCCAAGGAGCAGCACCTACACCAGTTTCATCTCTGAAGCATATTCCACATGGATGCAAGGCAGGGATTCTGAGCCACCAACCCCTGGGCAGCTCCCATACTGGAGATGCAGCACTTGGAGCTGTGCACAGAGCCTGGAGTCTCCCGGCCCCCCCGAGCTGCTTTCACCAGCAACTCTGGAACGTACCATTCTTGTAGTTCAGGGGAGGGGATCAGCCCTGCTGACTCCGTGGAGGACCCTTCTACCCGGCCCTGCCACCAGTTGCTGTCATCCTTGTTGATGATCTGGATGATGTCCCCCGTTTTGAACTTCAGCCCTGCCTCCTTGCAGGGGATCAGGCTGTCCATCTTGGGGTCGTAGTCAAACTGGGCCCTCATGAACATCTGGAGAAGAAGCCAAAGGTCAGTCGGTCAATGCCACGTGTTTTTGGCTCTGCCATTTCTGCTATGTGGCTCCTGCGACGTCCCCCAGCAGTGACCATACAAAATGGGGTAAGAGATTAACTGCCCCAAACCTAAGCTGCAAGTGTAGGGCACATCCCCATCTTGTCTCCCCTGTCCCTGACCCCTTTTTCAGGTCTTATCTGCAGACCTGATGAGCTAGAAGAGATGCCACAACCTAGAGATGAAGGGGCCCAGGCATTTAGAAATACCAGTCGTTAGATTATGTACACACTCCCCCAACCGCACTGGCCAACCCAACAGTCAGTCTGAGGGGCTTTAATTCTACCTGAAGATCCACCCAAAATCTAACTCCATGCCTTCCCCGGCCATCCTAGCAAACTGCGTGTCCTCTGACTCTGGGAATCTCCTGGGGAAGGAGGAATGGCATCATCCTTGGGAAACGCTAAGAATCCAGACAGCAAGTGTGAGGCAAGCGCTGCCAGAGGTCGGGGCACAAATGGGGAAAGAAACCATCTCCTGGGGGTGAACTGTGGTGAACAGGTAGTTAAAGGTGGGATGAGCGGGGCAGAGGGAAGACAGAGTCTTGAACTGAACATTAACTGCTACAGCCATTGCTTCAAAACAGGACCAATTCTCCTTCCCATTTCTAGTCCCTCCAATACGGGACGAGCTGGAGCAGATCAGGACCTTGTGGTCTAATTGTCTCAGGTTCTCACCCTGCCACTGGTCAGTCCCTCCACACACGCTATTTCCCCTCTCCCAATGCAAAGACTCTCACTATCAATCAGAGCTAGTCCAAAACCTAAATGCAAGTCACTGAGAGCAGGGCCTAGACAGGGTTACTTGGCCTGGAGCCAGCCAGATAAAGTGCAGTAACCCAACAACAGGAAGGACCAGGGGAATTCCTCTATATACCAAACATACAGAGCTCTCTAGCAGGCACTGACTCAGCTATCTGAACCAAGGGGGCAGGGGAACTGGCTTAGGAGTCAGGTGCCAGAAGCCACAGAACAGACAGGGAATGTCTTTGAGCACAAAGGTCTCTGCATGAGCATTGATTTGGGGAGTGGGGGCTGGAGTGGAAAAGTTTCCAGAGAAGGGGATGACCTGATCCCTCATGACCAGATATCTTCTCCCGTCTTCTGCCCAAGGCAGCAGGTCTCAGAGGCTGGGTTTTTGTGTCCACACCTCGCCAGGAGCAGCAGTTTGCCTGGGATTTTACCTTTGCTGAGTAAACGTCTCCAGCTGCTCCCTGGCCACCTCTAAGAAACTCACACCTAAGCTTTGCAAACCCATCACACCGACTTTAGCAGGCAGGGCAACCCAGAGGGCTCAGCACTGGGGACCTTTACAGATAGAAAGGGCTCAATCTGCGAGTACAGTCCTATACCGTTGTCCATACCAGCTCCCTGCATCTCTCCTGTGGTATGTCTGTTCTGTGAGCATTGCAGAGCCCAGAGCAACTGCAGAAGAGGAAGTACATCTTTAGCAATATCATTGGTAAGCTCCACCCACGGGGGCTTTCTGGCTGTGAGAGGAAGCTGAGCACAGCTGGGATTTTGCAGTTGAGGGGCAGCTTTGCAGGCATCAAACATTTGGTCACCGTGCTGAAGGGTGGTGGTAGCTAAATCCACAACCCATGGAAAACCTGAAGTGTGTGATTAGCATACCCCATGAATCACAGCTTGCATGTAGAGATGATCATCGCTGAGCAGCAAAGCCATGAGCAGGAGATCTCTACTGTCCAAGGGAGGACCCTTGTTTGAGATCAAATTTACCTCCATTCCACACAAGTGTGGAGTTCACTCAGCTGTTATTGCTGCAAGTTATTTGCCCTGGAAGTGCAAAGCCATGACACTTAGAAAGTTTGTGGATGATACCAAGCTGGGAGGAGTTGCAAGTACTTTGGAGGATAGGATTAAAATTCAAAATTATTTGGACAAATTGGAGAAGCATTTTGAAGGAAACGTAATGAAATTCAATAAGGACAAATGCAAAGTACTCCATTTAGGAAGGCACAATCAGCTGCACACGTACAAAATGGGAAATGACTGCCTATAAAGGAGTACTGAGGAAAGGGACCTCGGGGTCATAGTGGATCACAAGCTAAATATGAGTCAAAGTGTTACACTGTTGCAAAAAATGTGAACATCATTCTAGGATGTATCAGCAGGAGAGTTGTAAGCAAGTCGCGAGAAGCAATTCTTCTGCTCTACTCCGTGCTGATTAGGCCTCAGCTGGAGTAATGTGTCCATCTCTGGGCACCACATTTCAGGAAAGATGTGGACAAATTGGATATAGTCCAGAGAAGAGCAACAAAAATGATTAAAGGTTTAGAAAACATGACCTCTGAGGGAAGACTGGGGGGGAAGGGGGGGGAAGGATTTGTTTATTCTGGAGAAGACAAGACTGAAGGGAGACATGATAACAGTTTTCAAGTACATAAAAGGTTGTTATAAGGAGGAGGGTGATAAATTGTTCTCCTTATCCAGCGAGGACAGGAGAAGCAGCAAAAGGCTTAAATTGTAGCAAGGAAGGTTTAGGTTGGACATCAGGAAAACTTCCTAACTGTCAGGATAGTTAAGCACTGGAACAAATTGCCTAGGGAGGTTGTGGAATCTCCATCACTGGAGCTTTTTAAGAACAGATACACCTGTCAGGGATGACCTAGTTATTACGAAGTCCTGCCTTGAGTGCAGGGGACTGGACTAGACCTATGAGGTCCCTTCCAGTCCTACACTTCTACGATTCTCACTGTGGAAGCAGAGAACAGTGCAATTCATGCTTGGAAAAGAAGCTACTCCCACATGATGTCTGGAGTAAAATATTCTTTTTTGTCCTATCTTTAGACCCTGCCAGATCAGAGCTCTTGACAAGCAGGGCCTTGGAGATCTTTCTTCCTGAGCAGGATAAACCAGACTTTCTTTGCAACATATTAAAATAGGGGTTGGCAAAGTATTGTCCACAACTGTCCTCACTTTTACTATGGAGCTGTGGCCTGTGAGATAACAGGTCCCAGCATGTAGTAAACAGTATCCCTTTGTTGCCAGAAGGCCAGAGTGCTGGGGATCAAGATGGAGTATTGCATGCTGGGACTTGAAGACTCTGTGAGCCACATCTCAGCATTAAAGACCATAAAGGGTCCAACTGCCCCTGCAAGTGAGGCTCCCAGACTCCAGATTTGCTAGTGCAGCCCCTTCCATTGGTCAAAATTTGGATGGACCAACCTGAGGAGAGCCTGTGAAATACCAGTGACATTGGCCAATCTCTTGTTAATATAAGAGCTCGGCGGGTTGTGACACCCTGTACCCCATGTTCACTACTTTTATATGGCTATAAAATATTTTGTACAAAGTATACCTTGTTTGAAAACTCAATCTGCTGAATATTATTATCTTGTTGAAATATGTGTAACATCACTGCATGTCAAATTATGAGATTTTGCTCTATGGATTATTACTGAAATATGTTGTAGTTCTGGGTAATGCCTACAAACTAGTTTCTGAGAGAGAAAGACACACTGAAGTATCATCATAATCAAATGAACCATCAGGGACTGTCACCTAGATAAGCAGCCATCCTTTGGCAGGAAGGAAGGTATAAGCAAGAACTTTACATATTAGCACTGGAAAACAATTGGAGGTCCCGCGTAAACAGTTTGTCGCCTGACTCCCAGCTGGGGGCAATCCTCAAAGAAGGGAAAAAAGTTTGCAGATGATACCAAGCTGAGAGGGGTTGCAAGTACTATGGAGGATAGGAGACCAAACAACACACAAATTACCTTTCCTTGTCACCTTACATCTCTCTGCTCATAACAACAATGAATACCTGAAGAACACTGAATTAAGGGCAGTGGTCCCAGGCTGAAAGGAAATCAAGTCCGTGAACTGAGAATTACTTGCAGCATCTGGCGCAATGAGAATGATATTTGCCTCTAATCTTATTTACCTAGGTAAAGTTTAGTGGAATTAGCTTAATTTTAACTTTTTATTTCTTTTGTAACCAATTCTAACTTTTATCCCTTATCACTTATAATCACTTAAAATATTTCTCTAGTTAAATAAACATATTTAATTGTTTTATCTAAGCCAGTGTGTTTGTTTGAAGTGTTTGGGAAACCTCTACTTGGGATAAAGGCTGGTGCATAAATATTACCCTTTGTTAGAATGTCAGACTATCTATGAGCTTATACTATCCAGGGGTCTACCAAGCAGCATAAAATGCACAGTTCTGGGGAGATATGCAGTATCACCCTGTATTTATTCATGGATGGTGAGAGAGCAGTCAGATACACATCTGGGAGTGATTTTACATGCCAGTGGCTGTGCATGAGCAGGTGAGGAGTGGCTGTGTAAAAGGCAACTCAGGCTAAAAAGTTACGGGGACACAGCATTTCAGCAGTCCAGATTGTACCCTGGGGAATGTCACATGGGGCTGAACCTCCCAGCTCTAGGAACTCCCAGTTGTCCAAAGATGAGGGGGTGGGATGTGTGTGGAGAGATATTTAATTCTGCTTTTGAAATAACCGAATTGCAAAGTGGGCCTAAATCAGAGCACTGGATCTAAACACCTCAAACATTATCAGGGCCCTTGTTCAAACAGGACTTGTTTTGGGGCAGTTCTCTGGCCTGCATTATGCAGGAGGTCAGAGTAGACGATCACATAGTCTCTTCTGTCCTTGGAATCTAGGAAGTGAAATCCAGATTTGAACTGCATGTTGGTCCTGTCTCCCCCCAGAGGTGTAACCCAAATCCCAGTGGTGGAGTTTGAAATCTAGGCCAAGTCTGAATTTCAGAGCTTGCCTCTAGCTCTGGTTATGAGGTTACAACAGGTGGGACCTGTTTGCTCTTATCCTCCCATTCAGATCATTCATGGTGGTTTAGTTCAGAATGGAACCACTCTCGCAATCTCTAAACAGCAATCTAATTGGTGCAAACTAATTGCTCTGCTTGGGGTTGGCTGTTTACAAGATGTGGGGGAGGAGCTTGGGCAGGGGCTGGGAAGGGATGGTTTAGCTCCAGAAAAAGTGATGGGATTTGCTTCACACTTTGTAACCCTATCTGTGAAGTGATAGCAATCGTGAAGGACAGAGAGATTGATCACAATGGGCAGGCAAAACTGAAGTCATTAGGCTTCCTAGCACTGAAATGTCACAAGGAAAGGCAGCAAGAGCATGTGTGCATGGCCGTTTATTGGCATAGACTGCTCCAGAATCTAGCCAAAATGATATAAGGGAGAAATGAGAGAGACGGGGGGGGGGGGGGAGAGGAAGGGAATATCTTTTATTTGAGCAACTTGTTGGTGAAAGAGCCACGCTTTCAACCTCACACAGAGGGAAGAAAATTTCAGTCTTCTGGGGAACAATGTCTCAGTGAGGAGGGTTTGGGTCCTTGACACCGGCTAGCATGTGCAAGATACTGCCCTGGTGTCCCCTCTCAGCAGAGGTGCCTGCACATATCTGTTATTAAGTCAGTGGCACTACAGCTGGTTTTCACAGAGTCAACTAGGGTAAGTCTCTAGCTAGAGAAGGGAAAAGAGGACAGAGCTTAATAAATAATCAGAGATCAGAGCTCATCCTGGTAGCAACAGAGATGAAGGGGAGAGATGGGGAGGAGGAGATATTCGTCTTTCACCTCATTGCTTAGAGAAACCAACTCCAATGGGAGATATGTGATAAAGGAAGAATAAAGATGAAATACAGAAAAGGGGGGAAGAATGGCTCCAGGGCCACATATGTTAATTTAAAAAAATAACTTCACCCAATCATCCTTTTTAAGGAGAATCTGCCTGAGCAGAATATTTGGCTCTGTGCAAATGGTGGCATAGAGTCAGATCAGGGTGTTTCATGTTGCTAGTTTTACTGAACTAACTTGAGATCAGAGAGAGAGAAAATGTTATGTTAACTCCTGCAATTTAAACGTATGGGATGTGAAAGAGATCGAATCACTGGAGACACAATCGCCACCTCGAAAAGCAGTTTTTGTGAGGAATAACTAGCACTCTGCTGGGATGAATTTAGTTTAGACGCTTTGCATGGAAGAGATACACTTTTGCCATCTGTAACTAGATAGATTCTGTTAGCCTGTATAGCTGGTATCACACATGTATGATTGGTGCCATCTGTGACAGGTGTCATGCCCTAGAGATATTGGGGTGCAGTGAGCTGCTCCTAGATTAAGCCACAAGAAAAGCTCAAGTAGCTATAAGAAGGGAGGAAACTGTATCCTCTTGGAATCAGTTGGGACCCATCAGTCCTTGCCAGCCCCCTCTTCCCTCTGGCCTCATTCATCTCCAGAAGCCAAATGAGCGAGATGAATGGACCAGCCCTGGCTTCTGAATCCCTGTGCTGAGAACAGGAGCCTCGTAAAAACATGCACTTCTGTTGCTATGGCAATGGCAGTGTGGTTGCATAGCCAAGAGCTGGGGTGTTCTGCTCTGCTTTCCCGCCACCTCCGTTTCCTTCCGACTATCACATCAGCACCCCGGTGGCGGCAGAAATGCTGCGACCCAGCCTGACTGCAGAGTGACAGCATTTCACCAAGGAGGCTAAGGCATTACAACACAGGGCAGAGTCTGTCACTCTCTCCTCCAGCCAAAGAGCAGACTGGATGCTGCAGGCTCAGGAGCCCATGTCTGCAAAGGGTCTTTGCAGTCTAACCCCACCACCACTGAGGCCAATGGGAATCGCTCCCATGGAATTGAGAGTGGAGTCCAGCCCTTGGTACCTACCGAGCCCCCTTTCAAACCGCTTAACACAGGAAGTAAATATTGCTGTCCCCTTTTTAGAGATGAGGAAACTGAGGCACAGAGAGGGGCCATGCTGCGCAGTGTTATACAGAGTCTGTCTACACTGCAAGCAAAGATGTGATTGTAGCACGGGTTGGCTTTAATGTAGCAGCCATGGGTAACAATGATCGCGTAGCCACGGTGAGACAGGCTCAGAGTGGGCTAGCAGCCAGAGTACAAACCAGGCTCCCTGACCGTCTTGTCCTCAGGGTGTGGGGCTGCAGCCTATGTGACCACGTCTACATGGCTAATGTTACCTGCGCTAGCTAGATTTAAGCTGGCACAGGTATGCCCACCTGTGCTACCATCACATCTTCACTTTGCAGGGCAGACAGACCCTCAGACTGGGTAAATACTGCTCTCCTTTCCCCCATGTAAATGCAGAACAGCTCTGTTTACCTGTGTGGGGTTTACATCAGTGTAGCAGAGCAGTTCAGCCCACTGAACCTGCACCCCAACCCCGTGACACCCCGGTGACTTCTCACCAGCTCAAAGACATCTGGTTTGCAGGGCCACTGAGAGAACACAGCTGCACCTACCTGTAGTGCAGGGAGGCGGCTTTGCTGGTTGGGGATGACTTTTATTGAGACCGTCCCCTTGGCTTCTCTCTAGTGGATAGAAGGAAGGGGAAGAAAGAAGAGTTGGAGAATGTGGCTTCTAGATCAACCCAGAAACCAGCTCAAGGCCCCTAGTGTGTCATTAACCTCAGGGTGCACAGGCACTCCCCACTGGTGCCGGGAAACCTACAGAGAGCTGGGAATCTGGAGCCATGGTGGCAATAAGCAACAGGGGAGTGAAGAGCTGATGGGAGCTCACCAGAGCCAGAATTACTGTGGCTAAAGGCTTTTGCACTGTTGAAGCCACAGTGGCTAACTTAACTAACTCGGGCCTAGAGCCGCATCTACGTGGCCACACAGAGCGGAGTTTTGATCCTCTTGTAGCTTTAAAGGGGTCACCAGAATGAACTAGGAGAGAGAATTAAATTCACCTCATCTCTCCAGCCACAGAGAGGGTTCGGGGCTATGGGGCACTGACAGACAAGCCTGGGAAAAGGAGGGCAATTTGAACTAATTCTTCTCCCAACCCTTGAGACCTGCCCACCCTCCGTATTGCCATTGCCTTATGAACCAGTTCAGGAGAGCAGGGAGAGGGATGGGAGCTCCTGTGGATCAGAGGCTGAGACCGGTGGTGTTCGAATAATCCACAAACTCCAGACAGCCCTTTCCTGCTCCTTCCAGGAAGGGAATGAGCGACTCCTTGGCACCTCTAACAGGTCTGACAGGCTAGAGTTTTAACCATGGACAAGGTGAGCGCTCAGGGTACCCTGAGAGAGGTCCTTCTGTGAAGCTGGGCGACCATCTACTGAATGGTGCAAGAGGACAGTTGTGGCCCTAGCAGCTGGAAATCAGAGCCTGACTGAGCACCATCCCCCTAGCTCCCATGGCAGAGGGGGGGTTCTGGTTTGACTACATGGGGGCAATTTTAAATTAAAAAGACAACTGAGCAACCCGAGCCCCACCATGGGTGCTGCATGCACAGCCCCGTCCAGTGCTCTGAGCGGAGATGGCCTGCACTTGAGAAGTGGCCTGGCCTTTGATGAGGCTCCAGTAGAAAGGGGAACAACAATAGTTCCTCGTAGTGCAGGAGGTGTTGCAAGATCTGTCGTGATTTGCATATTAAGAATGAATACAATCAAATCAGGCAACATGTGTGTTATGTGGCCAAATGGGTCATTCCTCTGGAGCAGCCTCCCAGAATACCTACCAGCATCTTCTGCAGCTGGTCGACCGAGTGGTTGCTCACACTTTGCCCATTGATTTCTATGATCTCATCACCCACATGAAGGGAGCCTGCCGGTGACAGGAGAAACGAACCCATGAAATGCACAAGCAGGCAAAATACAACCCCCCAAAAATTCTGGATCGCAAGCCTGTTTGCAAATCTCAGATCAAATGGCTTTTGCATTCACAATGCATAGGCATAGTTGCTTTGCAGCATGCAACCATCTCCTGCCATTTTACATCCAGACTGGCTCATTTAGCATGATTCTACCAGGGAGTCATGGTGTGTATCAGTGCACATACATGTGAAATACATACATGAGGGGAACACAACTTCGCTCCCTCCATACACACTCCTTTCTGTTATATTTTTTAAAAATTGATCAAAAACTAAAGCCATTCATACTAGCCTTTGATTTGCATCGTTCTGTAGTTTAGCTTGCAGTAAAAGCATTCTATTTTAGTGGTATCCACAATGTTAGCCAATATGTAACGTAAAGCTGAATGGTAACCTCATTGCAGAGCCAAGTATATAAACATTCTCTACCTTAAGTGCTCTCTTTTTAGATAACAGGGAGTCCGGTGGCACCTTAAAGACTAACAGATTTATTTGGACATACGCTTTTGTGGGTAAAAAACCCACTTCTTCAGTTGCAGAAGCGGTGGGTTTTTTACCCACGAAAGCTTATGCCCAAATAAATCTGTTAGTTTTTAAGGTGCCACCGGACTCCCTGTTGTTTTGGGGATACAGATTAACCCAGCTACCCCCGATACTCATTTTAGATGTCCGTACAGGTAACGAAGGCTGGATTCTGATCTCAGATACACAGGGATAAGCCAGCACTCCAGTGACGTCACTGGAGCTGGTCTTGACTTATTCTGGTGCTAGATCAGGATCAGGCTCTTGTTTTCGACATGGACCTATAAAGCCCTCTAACTGGACCCAAGGCCATCGAAGGGCACTCCTTTTGTACGTACGGGACATCTATTTTGCATGTAGCCACCACACCATCTGCAGGTGCCAGAAAAAAAAAAAAAAAAAAAAAGGAAATGGTGCAAGTTCATTTACTTTGGCAACTTCTTTTTGTTTGCAGGTCATTGGCACAGAAATTCTGCCTTGTTTGTGCATTTAAGCAATGGAAAAAAATGTCCTTCAAAATTTGTAGGATCTGATCCACATGGAGTGACAAAGAATCCATCAGTGAGATGAACACAAATGATTTCTGGTTCTGTTTGCAGACATGAGCTTAGTGACTGCTCCTGCCCCATCTCCCCTCCCACTTTTCCCAGCAGAGAACATCCTGAAACCTCCAGGGCGTTAATGCAGCAGCCACATGTAAAGAGCAGATGGAGGGGATACAAGAGGTACAGGAAGGGCACTGATGATATAAATCAAAGGGAAAATTCACCGGCACCATGGAACTGTTTAATCCCTTTGCACTGAAATTGCCCAGCTCCAAAGATGAAACTAACAGGCCCTACCCAGCACCAGGGTGGAAGGAAAGGGCTAAAATCTCTGACTAAATAGAAGACTTATGTGTCTAGGTCTCAGTCAAAGACAACTTCATATTCCTGCCATTTGCTGTTACCTTGTCTATGTATCATGCCTCCATGGAGAATCCTGGCCACCATGCAGTTCTGCTTCTCATTCAATTTCAGTGTGATTCCCTGGAAAACAGGAAAATCTGTGACTATTACATATCTAGGGTAGACACCCACTTCTCCAGGTAAAGGCCTTGCCTGGCCAGTATCCAAGATGGTCTGTCTCACTTCTCAGAGTCCTCTCCTGGCTCAATTCCAGCGGGGTTAATTTCCTCTTGGCAGAATAAATCAACAGCTGATGCAGCTTCCTCCCGGTCCCACTATGCCCTGTGTAGCTCCCCTCAGGCTCCTAGTGGGGCAGTGGCCAAAGCAGCACCTTTGTCCCAGTGGAACAGGCAATAGTCTGGTTGAAGTCTGCAAAATTCAAGATCATCCCTACCCCACCCACAGACCTGGGAGCTGGACTGGATTGTCACTCCCACTATGCATGCCAATGCATTGGTGGGACTCACCCTGACCCCTGGGGCCTTAAGGGTTACCAAACTCTTGCCAGCTCACCATGGGTTCCTCGGTGACCTTCTCGAACTGGACCAGCCGGATCTTGCGCACCTCCCGGCTGTTCATGTGAGCCGGGCTGCCCAGCATGGCTGAGCCGTTGGTGTAGATGTCCTCGGTCACAGTGTTTGATGGATACACGACGGCCTATCAGGGCAAAGCACAGACCAGGGTTAGGGACAGCATTGGAGGCCCTGCAACACACCCTTCTGTGGGAGATGAGCCCATCTGGAACTTCCTAGTGTATCCATGATGATCCCCTATGTGCTCAGGGACTGTTGGTGGCTCTTGCTGCGCTCTGCTGAACCCATCAGCCTCAAGATACACTTTCTGGCCACGCTATTGATGCCTCTCCTGTGAACAGAGCTGGTCGGAGAGCCGGCACCAAGCTGGAGAGCTGAGATTGCTGAACATCACTGCCCTTGGGGAGGCAAGGTCCAGGAGTGCTGGGAAAGCGGCACTCCCAGCTCTCAGGAGGAAGCTCCACAGTGATCCCTGCTGGCCAGCTCAGGAGTAAACATCAGTGGAGCTCATTCTAGCCCAGACAGCAGGTGGGGCCTGTGTCCAAGAGAGATGGGAAAGTAAAAAGAAAAAGAAACATGAAGGGCTTCAACCAGAGAGAGAGACGAGCTTGATCCAAATGTCCAGCGTGCAAACAGCACTGGTGGTCTGGCAATACTTGAGAAAGGAAAAATGAAATGGTCACGGTGGCCAAAGGGTTCCCAGGAGCCTGCTGCAAGGAGTTCCAAAGCTTAATAAGACGGCGCAACAGAATATTACAAATCTAGAGTTAAATGTTACTTTTTCTCACATGAGAATCACTCCAGAGTAACTTCGCTAAAATAAATGGAGTTACTCTGGATCCACACAAATGTAACTAGGAGCAGAACTTGGACTCTGGTTTCCATTAGTTTGAACCAACTCTCACCTCTGATCCAAGCAACACAGCTGTCTGCAGGCTAAGCTCCTCACAGTGCCCATTCTCCCCAGCGTCCCACAGGGTTTTAAGCACTAAACTTTGTGGGATAAAACTGATGGATCACTGACACAAATCATAGCTGTCTCTCCACCCATAGACGCAGCAACCCCATCTAGAAACTACCACATCAAGAGCAGGCCTTCCAAAACTCACTCCAAGGATTTCCAAGGAAGCATGAACCCGTGTACCCAGAGTTGTTCACACACACTGCAAGTCCTAGAGCTCGCCTGTAACTCCTGCTGTGCCACCCATGATGGCATATCCAGCCGGGAGGGTTATACAACCTCCTCAATATCACAAATTAATAGGACTAGATGGAGGATATTTCTCGAGCAGTACTCGGCAGCACATAAATAATTAAAGAACTGATACCTGGTCAGTAGGAACCATGGGAACCGCTGAACTAGTTCCCGCAAGGCCAGCTTTTGCAAACATACCCCACAGAGCAATCTAACATCTCCCCTGCGTGCCGGCTGGGTCCTGCTTCATGAAAGCACCAGACCTGCCTCACCTCGGGCTTTTGGGGTTGCTTGTCAGGCCCTCGCAGCTCTAGGACTCTTGGTACCATTCTGGCCACGATCCATGGATGTCACAGTTGCAGGTGCTGAAAGCTGCGAACAGCACATTGGATAGAGAAGAGGCGGGACAGAAACATGTCCTGTCCAGGCAGCGCAGGAGAGAGGGTTTAAGCCCCAACACCAGCCAGAAACACTTGATTTTCCCAATTTAACAACAGTTACAAATGAGCTGGCTGTCAGATGGCTGTGTGTGTGTGCGAGAGTGTGTGTGCACGAGAGAGAGAGAGAGAGAGAGATCTGCAGCAGGATATTGGAAAGGTGGAGATATTCTCAACAGCATTCTCACTCCCCATGGCCAACCTGGTCCCAGTACAATGATGCTTTCCACTGGCCAATAAGCAGATGAGAAGAGGAACCATTCCAAAGCCAGGTTGCAGATGATGTGTGTGAAGCTCTGGAGACTTAATCTCCCCTTGGCCGGAGGATGTTACACAAAGCATCAGCAGAAATCTATAAACAGCATATAGAGGGCCAGATTCCTCCTGGGACAAAGTGAGCCTAACTCCACCAAAGTCGATGCAATGACACCACTTAGGCCCCTGGCCAGCATGGTGAGGGATGCTGGGAAATAAGCTAGGCACCCAGGATTTCACCCAGAGTGCATCTTGCAAGTGCCAGGGGCCAGTGGCACCTCATTTCAGCCCTGCAGCCCCTTCTCAGTTCCAGTCTTGGGCCCCACTCAGCCCCGTCAATGCTCCTCAGTCCTGAACCACAGCTCCCCCTGCTACTCCAGTCCATATCCCTGCTTGGGCAGCTCACTGCAGACCTGCAGCCCCTGCTATCCCATGTTGGGCCCCAATGACACATCCATTGGTGGTGAGCTTGTCAGACATCTCCCCCCCACAGCTGGCACTACACAGCCTCCCCTTTAGCCAGCTCCCAGCACTCGCTAGGGTAAAGCAAACACCCCCAGCTGTTCCAGATTAGATATTAGTCCACTGATATTAGTATCACTGCACAGACCCCTGTGGCCCCTCCCCCTCCTCCCCCAGGTTCCGGCCACTTCCCGGAGCAGTGCGGGGGCAGGGCAGGGAGCCTTCCCTGCCCCCCCCCCGTGCGCGCCGGGCCAGAGCCACTCTAGGTAAATGCTGGGGGGGCGGGGGGCCGTGGGGAGCTGACAGGCTGCAGAAAATAACCCTGCGGGCCACATGCAGCCCATGGGCCGCGTCTTTGAGACACCTGCTCTTATATCAATTTGTTTTAGGACATTTCTGCTCTGAACTCAAAATGTCTCTTCAACCAGCTGATTCAGCCACCACAACTGCTCTGCTCCACTCCACCCTCAGTCCCAGTTGCGGAGCACATTCAGAAAACACAGGATCAGACTCTGGTGGGAAATTGTTTTTCTCTAGTTTCCTTGATTTTTGCTTATTTTGTTCTTTGTTTTTCAACTGACCTTGGATTCCTTCTGCAACTTATCTGACACCTTGCCGGCACCCTCCCCTCCTTTTACCTTACAGGTAAACACTAAGGACATGTCTACGCAGGGAAAGGTTTGCAGCTTATACCAGCATCAAAGTGCCATTTCTGGTATCCCTTATGTTTAAGGGTATGATTTAGTCATCGGTATTTTTAGTAAAAGTCATGGACAGGTCACGGGCAAGAAATAAAAAGTCACAGGCCATGACCTGTCCATGACTTATACCATAAACCTTGACTGAATCTTAGAGGGGGAGAGATGCTGTGAGGGGGGAGCACTGTGGGGGGCGTGCTGCCGCTCCCACCGCTGCCTTGGTGGGAGCCCCGGGGAGCCTGCTGCCGATCTGGCCACCGCTGCGGGGCGGGGGGGGGGGGAGCCCCGGGGCCAGCTACTGCTCTGGCCACCCCAAGATCGTTGCTGGGAGCCGTTGAGCTGTGGCTGTTCCCTCTACCCCCCCGGGACTGCTGCTCAGGCGGTCCCCAGGACAAGTCACATCAGGTGCTGCTCAGGCAGTTACAGGGGCCCGCTGCCCAGAGCTGACAGAGCAGTGGCTGGTGCAGCTGGCTGCAGAGCCGTTCCAGCAGCAGCCAGTGTGGTTGTCCCCAGGGCCGCCTGAGGAGCTGTCCCCAGGGCAGCTGTTTGGGTGGCCCTGTAATCAGCCACAGGAGCCACTGCAGAAGTCACAGAGGTCGCTGAAAGTCACGGATTCCATGACTTCTGCAACCTCTGTGACAATCACGGAGCCCTACTTATGGTTGGTGAATGAAATAAGCAATACCAGCAGAAGCATTTTTTTTTTTTTTAACCTACCTACACATTAGGGCTTCTGCCAGTTAGAATCATAAATCACACTTGAACCGGCATTGCCATACCATCAAGAGTGTTTAGTGTGGACCAGACCTGTTTTGGAACCAGCCTTGTACATAGAGAATGCAGAATCAGCTGGGTGCAGCTTCCTGTCTTTAAGAGGATGTGTGTGGGGATGTAGCAACTTCTCTCCCCCCACCACACACACACACACACACACACTTCACATTCATCTCCACCATAAAACCACAATGCAAATCAGCATGCATTGGCAGATGCTGGACAAAAGGAGCTAGGGGCTGCAATAGCAAAGGGGCGGAGGGGGGAAAACTGCAGGCCTACGGTGCACTGGCAAAGCTGTGTGGGGAGCCCAGAGCTCTAGTGGGAGATGGGGGCTGCAGGTCAGGTTTGAGGGACATTGGCGGAGCTGTTTTGGGTGCCAGGACTGGAATAGTGGGGAAGGGAAAGTGGAGAAGAATGGCTGTGGGTCAGGTTTGAGGCGTGTTGCCAACTGTCAACCACGTTTCAACATTTACCACGAGCCTGGTGATACTGGGTGCCTTATTCAAAGTCCCAGCTCCTGGAGACCTGTGCTTAGGTGAGAATCTGAAGTTTAATTTAAAAAAAGAATGGATGTTTCTAACCCCCACGGTCAAAGAGAAGAGCTTGAAAATCGAATCTGAATGAACCGTAAAGGCTCAGGTTTCAGAGTAACAGCCATGTTAGTCTGTATTTGCAAAAAGAAAAGGAGTACTTGTGGCACCTTAGAGACTAACCAATTTATTTGAGCATAAGCTTTCGTGAGCTACAGCTCACTTCATCAGATGCATACTGTCGAAAGTGTAGAAGATCTTTTTATACACACAAAGCATGAAAAAATACCCCCCCCCACCCCACTCTCCTGCTGGTAATAGCTTATCTAAAGTGACCACTCTCCTTACAATGTGTATGATAATCAAGGTGGGCCATTTCCAGCACAAATCCAGGGTTTAACAAGAATGTCTGGGGGGCGGAGGTTGGAAAAAACAAGGGGAAATAGGTTACCTTGCATAATGACTTAGCCCCTTGTTTTTTCCCCCCCCCCGACATTCTTGTTAAACCCTGGATTTGTGCTGGAAATGGCCCACCTTGATTATCATACACATTGTAAGGAGAGTGGTCACTTTAGATAAGCTATTACCAGCAGGAGAGTGGGGTGGGGGGAGGTATTTTTTCATGCTGTGTGTGTATAAAAAGATCTTCTACACTTTCGACAGTATGCATCCGATGAAGTAAGCTGTAGCTCACGAAAGCTTATGCTCAAATAAATTGGTTAGTCCCTAAGGTGCCACAAGTACTCCTTTTCTTTCTCCTAAAGGCTCAGAAACTAAATGCAAGAAAATGAAGCCAAAGGGTATTGTTTTTAAAAACAAATCTCATGAATTTTACACCAATCCTGTGACTCAGGGAGGGAACCCGACTTATGATTTCTGAACATTTGGGGTTGGCCGTGCTGCATTGGCAGAGTTGGGTGAGGTGTCTAGGGCTGGCATAGCTGGGGGGGTGGGACGGGACACATTTCAGGACTGAGGTACACTGGGGGAGTTACTGAGGGGTGATGCTGCAGATCAGGTCTAGGGTGCATCAGCAGAGCCATGCGGGGACCCCCAGACTGGAACCGAGGGGAATACAATGCTCTGGCACAACAGGGGGGCAGAATCCATCACTGGAATAGCAGGCAGTGCTGCAAATCAGGACTATGGTGCATTGGCAGAGCTGTGCAGATGCCAGGCCTGGACTCCCAAGGAGCGCTGCAGTCAGGATTGCAGGGCAACGGCAGAGCTGGGGAGGACACCAGACTTATTGAAAGAAGCCATCTTTGAAAGCCCAAAAAATCTCCAAGAAATTAAAAAGAGCCGAACAGGTTGCTCCTGCCAAATTTGTTAAATACGTTCAGACTACAGATCCTGAAGCCAAGCCTCAGCCCCAGGTCATGCACATTGCTGTTACAAGCCCCAGGAAAGCCTGGCTTATGGCGAAAGGGAGAATAGCTAGAATATCAGGTAGGGGGCCAGGTCTGCAATCCAGACTGGGGAGACAGAGGGACAACTAGATGCTCAGGGGCGGTGGGTGAACCTCCCCTTCGGGGAGGCAAGCCCGCAGCCTCGCCCCTTCCGCCTGAGGCACCACTTGCTGGAGCCCCGAGCGCCCCCCCCCCATGGCCGGAAGAGCCCCCGCTAGCTTCAGGGGAGGGGCCTCAGGGTGGAGCATGGGTGAGGCCACAGCCTGGGTTAGGGGAGACTTAGCCTCTCCTGGCCTACAATACCCGCCACCCATGCAGATGCTTCTGGATTCAGGGAGCAGACAGATGGCGGGTGATGAGGAAAGACACACGGTGAAATTGCCCTGGGCCACTGGACAGAGGAGGGGGAACGGAACCATTCTGAGGCAGCAAGCAGACATGCTGCTCCCTGTTTGCCTTCTCCAGCAGAGCCAGCAGGAACCTTTGGGAAGCTGGAGGAAGTCTCACTGTGGCCCCAGTCAGAGTTCAAAGTATCTCCGGGGAGCAGAGTCAGCATGGCTTCCCCTCTTATCTCTCCTTGCCTTCCTCAGCATATATGACACAGCAGGATTCCAGCACATCAGCAACCCTCAAACGCCAGGCTCAGCAAAGCAGCACATTCCAGTCAGCAGAGCACAGGCGCTGTCACAAAGGTTGGGACAGCCTAGGAACCTCCGCCCCTCCCCAACCCTAACCTTTGCTTTCAGCTGAGGAAGAGACAAAACACGCATTTGAATACAGCTCAATGAAAATGTCTATGCCTAGGAACAAAGCATGCAGGCCACACTTACAGGCTGGGGGACTCTATCCTGGGAAGCAGTAACTCTAAAAAAGATCTGGGGGTCTTGGTGGACAATCAGCTGAACAGGAGCTCCCAGTGTGACACGGTGGCTGTAGAGGGGTGGTCACCCACTCCTGCCTTAAAAGGCTTAAAACAGCCCAGGGAGAGGGCTGTGGCACGAAAGGAAAAGCGGGGCTGATTGGAAGAAGAAGCCTCAGCTGGGGGCCACACCCCAATCAGGCAGCAGCTGGCTTAATCAGGGCCCAGCTGGCCCTTATAAGAGGGCAGTGGGCCAGGAGCACAGAGTCACCCTCTAGCTGAGGAGGGAGATGGGCCTAGCTGCCTGAGTGCTAAAGGGTACTGGAGCGAAGCAGGGCTGGGGAAAGGCCAGAGGAGCTGCAGAGCTCCGGGCCGGCAACTTCCCAGGCGACAGGGCCTTGTACAAGGCCCCTGGAAGTACTGGGTTACAGGGGAAGGCAGCAGGTCCAAACCCCCCTTGCCTATGATGACTGGCTTATACACACTGCAGTTGGCCCCAGTGAAAGGAGGCTAGATGGTGACTGGCAGTAGCCCATAGGCTGAGGCAATGTGGGGATAGAGGGTGCGGGTTCTCCGGGGAAGGGAGACCCAGATCTGTGGGGTATTGCCTGGAGGGGCAGCAACCCAGGTAAAAGGGCACCAGGGTCTGGGAGGGACATGGGGGCAAGCAACAGCGAGACACCGGCAGAGGGCGCTCCGGAGCTGTTAAAAAGGGCTAATTCCCAGACAGCCAGCAGGAGGCGCCACTGGGTGAGTCTGTGCCCCGTTACAGTGGCCAAAAGGGCTAATGCTAGCCTGGGATGCATCAACACAAGAATCTCAAGTAAGAGCAGGGAGGTTATTTTTCCCCTGTATTTGGCCCTGGTATGACTGTTGCTGGAATCCTGTGTCCAGTTCTGGTGCCCACAATTCAAGAGGGATGTTGATCAATGGGAGCGGGATCAAAGAAGGATGAGAAATCAAGCCGTACAGTGACTCAGGAGCTCAATCTATTCAGCTTAAAGAGAAGATGAAGAGGTGACTTGAACACAGTCTATGAGTAAGGCTGCGAATCTTTCATGGAGGTCACGGAAGTCACAGATCCCGTGACTTCCAGAGGCTGACCCCAGGGCTGCCCAAGCAGCTGGGGCAGCCCTGGGGCCAGCTGCACCAGTCGCTGCTCCAGCGGCCCCAGGCAACTGGTCCCGGGCATTGCCCTGGAGCAGCGGTCTGAGAGCAGCAGCAGCGGTGCCCCAGGCTGCCTCCACCCGGAGGAGCAGCAGTGGTGGTGCGGCCCCAGGCCACCCCCCACCTGGAGTGGCACCAGGGCCCTGGGCCCAGAGTGGTGGTATTGGGGCCACAGGCCCCCCTGCCCTGCCTGGAGCAGTGGTAGTAGTGGGGCCACAGGCCGCCCCCACACCCTAGAAGCAGCGGCGGCAGCGGGGCCCTGGGTTGTCCCCCATCCCCAGGAGCAGCAGCGTCCGCTGGAGTACCGCCACCCCCCCCCAAGCAGGTAAGATTTAGTTAGGGGTATTCTTGGTAAAAGTCACAGACAGGTCAGTGACTTTTACTAAAAATACCCATGACTAAATCATAACCTTATCCATGAGTACCTACATGGGGGACAAATATTTAATCATGGGCTCTTCAGTCTAGGCAATCCAATGGCAGGAAGCTGAAGCTAGACAAGTTCAGGCTGCAAATAAGGGGTACGTTTTTAACAACGAGAGTAATTAAACATGGGAACAATTTACCTAGGGTTGTGGTGGATTCTCCAGCACTGCCAATTGTTCAATCAAGATGGGATCTTCTAAAAGATCTGCATTAGAAATTATTTTGAGGAAGTTCTCTAGCCCATACTATACAGGAGGTCAGACTAGGTGATCATAATGATCCCTTCTCACCTTGGAATCTATGAAACTTTACGAACACTCAAATACAGTGGATCACTTCACCTTCCTCCTGAAATGCAGACACCTCGGGGGTGGAGCTCAGCAGCTGTTTCACAGAACACTGCAACACCGCACAACAGTTTAGGTTGAGAAGTGAACAATAACATCAGTGGACTCTACAGGGGGAGCATTAGGACAGAAGAAAGTGCATAGCTGGTATTATGGCCAGGACAAGGGAGCACCCCACTCTGATTACAGCTCCCACCTGCCCACTAGTGACAATAGAAACTGAGACAAAAGAGGCAGGAGTGACCGCGGGTCTTTTACAGCTGGTGCACAGATGCATTGTGGGAGAGTTGGGTCCCATCTCAGAAGAATTAAGCTGCTGTTTGTACATTCTTCTCTGTTACTGCTCCATTGATGGCACTAGCATATAGATGAGAGAAAAAAAGGATTTCAGCTGAAATCTAAAAGAGAGACAGAGAAGTGATGAGGCAGAGAGACACAGGGAGGCTGTGCTGGACCGCGGGGCTGCAAAGGAGAAGGCACAGTGGGAATGTGCAAGAGATCCATGGGGAGGTTAGTGCTAGATGAATGGAGGGAGCAGAGACAGGAGTGGGCAGCGAGGGGCAGAGGCAGCTGATGATGAGCCAGCTGCAGGAGGTTGGCACACCTGTTCCAAACCTCTCATCGTCTTCCTAGACCAGGGATCGGCAACCTATGGCACGCTGCTCCCTGCCGGGTCGCAGCCGCTGGGTCCCAGCCGCCGGCCCCGCTCAGCCCACTGCCGAACCCAGACCAAGACCCCAGCAGGCAGCAGCGTGCCATTAAAAATCCTGCCCATCCCGGGCCACTCTTCTCCTCCCCCACCCTCCCCTATGGGGGCAGCGTGAAGCAGCTTGGTTCTGCAGGCTCCTGCTGCAGGGCAGGCAAGCTTCCCCCTCCCCAGCCTCTTCTGCTGGCGTGCTGCGTTCCTGCCCCTCCTCCTCTCCTTCCCTGCCACCAATCAGCTGATGGCCCTTGCAAGGGAGGGGGAGAAGCAGAGCCACAGAGCGGGGCGCTCTGCTCCGGGGAGGAGGCAGAGAAGTGGTGGGGATGGGACTGTGGGGATGGGGCTTTGGGGAATGGGGGTGCAATCGGGGCATATCCCCTCCAGCCCCCTGCCATGAGCCGCTCTGGGCAGGGGGCTGGAAGCACCCCCAGGACCCTAGCCCACACCCCCAGCCATCTGTCCTGACCCCCTACATCTCCCCACAAACACCCAGCCCTCTGCCCTGACTCCAGCACCCCCCCATAACCCCAGCCCTGACCCCTGCGCCCCCCTCATACACACCCAGCCCTCTGCCCTGACCCCTGCGCCCCCCTCATACACACCCAGCCCTCTGCCCTGACCCCTGCACCCCCCTCATACACACCCAGCCCTCTGCCCTGACCCCTGCACCCCCCTCATACACACCCAGCCCCCTGCCCTGACCCCTACGCCCCCCTCATACACACCCAGCCCTCTGCCCTGACCCCTGCGCCCCCCTCATACACACCCAGCCCTCTGCCCTGACCCCTGCGCCCCCCTCATACACACTCCAGCCTCTTGCCCTGACCCCTGCGCCCCCTCACACCCCATGCCCGGACTCTTGCACCCCCCACACATACCCAGCCCCCCCACACCCCATGCCCTGACTCTTGCACCCCCCACAATCCCACCCCCATCCTGAGCACCAAACGGGAGCTCCTGCACACACACCCCCACACACACATTCCCACCTGCACCCCTCGCACCAAATAGTAGTTGTCCTGGTAAGCACTCCACACCCAAGCCTCCTGCCCCAACCCTGAGCCTCCTCCCTTATTCTAGCTCCTGGCCAGACCCTACATCCCAACCCACAGCCTGCTCCTTCACCCCCAGCCCTGTGCTCAGTGCACTCCCACCCTCAGCTCAGTGCAGAGAGAGAGGAAGAGAATGGGCTAGAACCAGGGAGAAGGTAGGTATGCACTATGTGGGCAGGTCTGGGATCCCAGACCGGCAGCGGGCTGAGTGGGGCTGGCAGCCGGGACCCTGGCTGGCAGGAGCTGGCGGACAGCCCCACTCAGTCCGCTGCCGGTCTGGGGTTCTGGCTGCCAGCCGCTTGCCAGCTGGGGTCCCGGCCGCAGGCCCCACTCAGCCTGCTGCCAGCCTAGGTGAACAGAACCCCAGGCCGGTAGCATAAGATCAGCATTTTAATTTAATTTTAAATGAAGCTTCTTAAACATTTTGAAAACCTTGTTTACTTTACATACAACAATAGTTTAGTTATATAATATATAGACTTATAGAGCGAGACCTTCTAAAAAACGTTAAAATGTATTACTGGCACATGAAACCTTAAATTAAAGTGAATAAATGAAGACTCGGCATACCACTTCTGAAAGGTTGCCAACCCCTGTCCTAGACCCTAACCGCCGCCTGTTGAAACCACAGTCAAACAAGGAAAAATTACAAGAGAGGCCAAGGCACCAGGGTAGAAAGGGAAGAGGAAACAGGCATGCTAACTGCTCTGCTGCTGGCAGATGGGGCTAATACAGCCCCAGATACATCCTCTTTACTAACATCAACACTCCAAGGGGCTGCCACAGCCAGGACCAGCCATGTTGGGGTTAAACAGGAGCACTAACCTTTCTAAACCACTAGGCCAGCTTGTTTCTACCTTAAGCATTGGCATTAAATAAGTCGATGCCCAAGTATCAGCAGAGGTAAAACCAATAGGAGCTGTGGGTTAATAAAGAGACCTGTAATGCAAAGCAGTTACTGTGTTTCCAACTCTCAAAGCTTTCATGAGTCTTGCAATGTTCAGTGTGTTTCTTAAAGCCCCAGCTCCTGGAGTTCCATGAGAATGTCAGCTAAGAACATTTCTAGCCCTGGTGGTCCCTGAGAAGGGTTTGGAAAAGTGATCTCATAAAGGCTTAAAACCCAGAAGCAAATAAAAAGACCCCAAAGGTGTTATTTTTTTTAAATCTCATTATTTTGAAGCCAATCTCCTGATTTTTCAGGGCCTGGCTCCTGTATTTTGGGTGACCTGGGGTTGGCAATCCAGTAACCTCAGAGTTAGGAACACCAGAGTTACGAACTGACCAGTCAACCACACACCTCTTTTGGAACTGGGAGTATACTATCAGGCAGCAGCAGAGACCCAAAAAAAAAAGGCAAATACATTACAGTGCTGTGTTAAATGTACACTACTAAATAAATAAAGGGAAAGTTTTAAAAAGATTGACAAGGTAAGGGAAAAGAAAAGGAGTACTTGTGACACCTTAGAGACTAACCAATTTATTTGAGCATAAGCTTTCGTGAGCTACAGCTCACTTCATCGGATGCATACTGTGGAAAATACAGAAGATGTTTTTATACACACAGACCATGTAGACTCCCTCCTCAGGCCCTACGCTACCAGCACTCCCAGCTACCTTCGAGACACCACTGGCTTCCTGAGGAAACTACAATCCATCGGTGATCTTCCTGATAACACCATCATGGCCACTATGGATGTAGAAGCCCTCTACACCAACATTCCACACAAAGATGGACTACAAGCCACCAGGAACACTATCCCCGATAATGTCACGGCTAACCTGGTGGCTGAACTTTGTGACTTTGTCCTTACCCATAACTAAATCACATTTCGGGACAATGTATACCTTCAAATCAGTGGCACTGCTATGGGTACCCGCATGGCCCCACAGTATGCCAACATTTTTACGGCTGACTTAGAACAACGCTTCCTCAGCTCTCATCCCCTAATGACCCTACTCTACTTGCGCTATATTGATGACATCTTCATCATCTGGACCCATGGAAAAGAAGCCCTTGAGGAATTCCACCATGATTTCAACAATTTCCATCCCACAATCAACCTCAGCCTGGTCCAGTCCACACAAGAGATCCACTTCCTGGACACTACAGTGCTAATAAACGATGGTCACATAACCACCACCCTATATCGGAAACCTACTGACCGCTATTCCTACCTACATGCCTCCAGCTTTCACCCTGACCACACCACACGATCCATTGTCTACAGCCAAACTCTGCGATACAACCGTATTTGCTCCAACCCCTCAGACAGAGACAAACACCTACAAGATCTCTATCAAGCATTCTTACAATTACAATACCCACCTGCTGAAGTGAAGAAACAGACTGATAGAGCCAGAAGAGTTCCCAGAAGTCACCTACTACAGGACAGGCCTAACAAAGAAAATAACAGAACGCCAGTAGCCGTCACCTTCAGCCCCCAACTAAAACCCCTCCAACGCATTATCAAGGATCTACAACCTATCCTGAAGGACGACCCCACACACTCACAAATCTTGGGAGACAGGCCAGTCCTTGCCTACAGACAGCCCCCCAACCTGAAGCGAATACTCACCAGCAACCACATACCACACAACAGAACCACTAACCCAGGAACCTATCCTTGCAACAAAGCCCGTTGCCAACTGTGCCCACATATCTATTCAGGGGACACCATCACAGGGCCTAACAACATCAGCCACACTATCAGAGGCTCGTTCACCTGCACATCTACCAATGTGATATATGCCATCATGTGCCAGCAATGCCCCTCTGCCATGTACATTGGTCAAACTGGACAGTCTCTACGTAAAAGAATAAATGGACACAAATTAGATGTCAAGAATTATAACATTCATAAACCAGTCGGAGAACACTTCAATCTCTCTGGTCACTCGATTTCTCATCTCAAAGTGATTATCCTTCAACAAAATACTTCAAAAACAGACTCCAACGAGAGACTGCTGAATTGGAATCAATTTGCAAATTGGATACAATTAACTTAGGCTTGAATAGAGACTGGGAATGGTTGATTCATTATAAAAAGTAACCTATTTCCCCTTGTTTATTCCCCCCACCCACACTGTTCCTCAGATGTTCTTGTTAAACCCTGGATTTGTGCTGGAAATGGCCCACCTTGATTATCATACACATTGTAAGGAGAGTGATCACTTTAGATAAGCTATTACCAGCAGAAGAGTGGGGTGGGGGGTGAGAAAACCTTTTGTAGTGATAAACCCCCTTTTTTTTCATGGTCTGTGTGTATAAAAACATCTGCTGTATTTTCCACAGTATGCATCCGATGAAGTGAGCTGTAGCTCGCGAAAGCTTATGCTCAAATAAATTGGTTAGTCTCTAAGGTGCCACAAGTACTCCTTTTCTTTTTGCGAATACAGACTAACACAGCTGTTACTCTGAAAAGGTAAGAAAACTGTTTCTGTGATTGTTTCATTTAAATTAAGATGGTTAAGAGCAGCATTTTTCTCCTGCAGAGCAAAGTTTCAAAGCTGTGTTAAGTCACTGTTCAGGTGTAAACTTTGGAAAGAACCAGAATGTTTTGTTCAGCGTTACAAACAGCCTCTGTTCTGAGTTGGTGCTAGCAATGAAACAGAAGCACTAAGGGATCGTGTGTAATGGCCTTACCAGGCCTGACTGGGTTAGGGGGATGTTGACCATAGGGACAATGCCACAGCCTGCTCAGTGTAAACCTCCTGCCTAGCACACACACGCAGCATTGTTGTTCTGAAGCTTTGGCCTTGTGTAGCTTGTGACCTCTCGAGAGTCAGGGCAATGACGGCTGCTTATGCAGGGCTCTCAAATCCCTCTGAGGGAGAGGAAACATCTGCAGGAGGGCTCAGAGTTCAGGAGCACTGTGAGGAACCAGCTGAAGTGAAAATACAGACTGAACGCCAGCTCAGCAGAATCCAGGCAGAGGGAACAAGGGTTACTGCTGTACTTCGCTGGAAATGGGAACCAGGTCAGGTCAGAGCCCAGGGTCACCTTGTCCCACATTAGAGATTCAGGCTCAATTCCTCTGGGACGACACAGCTCCTGAGGTGAATGGAATAGCTGTGTAATGGGTGGCAAAGGAGGGGGCACCAGGAGCTGCTACTCTGTACAAAGTGGCCTTGATAGTGCTTTGCAGATGGGCCATGCTGCATTGGGCACGCTGGTGGAAAAGTGCCCTGCTAGGACCACATGTTCCAAGGGATGGGGGGAGCAGTGCATTTACTCAACCACTAAATATACCAACCCTGCCCCCAGCACCTCACTGAGAGCAACACAGAGCAACCAGATCACCCCCTGGATCTGGACCCAAGCGCTGGAGTGTCTGAAATCCAGACCTGAATTTTGCAGTGGGCCCCCCCATTTCTAAAATGGGCTGAACCCAGATCCCAGGCTGGAGAGGGGATATTCTTTGGAAAGGCCAAAGAACTCTCACCCCTCAGCTCACACAGGTCCTGGGGGAGGGGAGGCGTAAGCAGCCCCAGCTTAGCAAAGGAGGCCAAGCTCCTCCAGCCAAATGCTGCCACCCTTGCTGCAGCGGCAGGGAACACACACGCTGGCAGGCAATCAAACATTAACTTCACAGCAATTAGATAATTTGAACAGCCCTTGTCCAAAGATCAACCAGAGAATGGTACACTTTGCTAATGCCCCTGCCCCACAAAAGGGGATAAAGGCCATCTGCCTCCACTACCTGCTTCGCTCTCAGTTACTTCTTCAGGTCAACTTTGAAAGAACAGGACTCCCAGGGGAAGCCCTGATTAACAAGGGCAGATATAAAGTCACCCAGCAGAAACCCAAAGGTGATGCTGGCTCTCTACCCACTTCAGGCTGGCACAGGGACCCAAGGAAACAGCTGTGCAGCAACAAATGAGGTCAAAGACACACACAGGCCTAGGTCTCTCTTGGATTCACCGCCAGGCAGGGATCACTACACAGCCAGCTGCGGACAGGAAGCAGGCTCCACTGCACGCGTCTACTCCCTTCACAGCACCCTTACCGCTGCCTGATTGCGACGGGCCGTGGCCACACACAGACACCACAGCTGTCAGCCAGCAGCCCTATCAGGCACTGGGAATTAAACTGCCATGCGGGGGATGGATGATGTTGCTCAGGGTACGGTTAAAGGGACACAGAGCCCTTCGCACTAAGCTCCCCAGTTCAAACCCAGCCCAGGCCAGCGGAGGCTGGAAGCTGTTGCCAGGGGTGCTTTGTGGATCCCAGCCCAGGGCCACATGACCAAGCACCCTACAAACCAGCAACACCTTTGGCACATCAGACCATAAGAACAGCCACGCTGGGTCAGACCAATGGTCCATCTAGCCCAGTAGCCTGTCTGCCGACAGCAGCCAATGCCGGGTGCTTCAGAGCGAATGAACAAAACAGGCAATCGAGTGATCCATCCCCTGTCATTCAGTCCCAGCTTCTGGCAGTCAGAGACTTAGGAACACCCAGACCAGAGCATGGGGCTGTATCCCTGCCCATCCTAGCTAATAGCCATTGAGGGACCTATCCTCCACACATGCCCCCTTCACAGAAGCCCCAGCAGATGCCAAGGAACAAATGGGCAATGGAGACAGAACTCCCTCTTGCTGGAGCCCCTTGGCTCAGGGCTGAGGCATGCTGGCAGGGCAAGGCAGGTGGGGGAAGCCTGACCACTGTGCTTACCCTAGTGAATTAGGAAAGGCATTCTGTCTTCAGGGACCTCCTCTTGCCTTCTGCAGGATACAAATAATCCTCTTGGGGAGCCACTCAGATCCCAGGCAGGAGGACGGTCCCCTGGGCTGCCAGCCTGGCACCTTTCTCCAACAAGAGACACAGCCCAGCAGCCACTCATCCCAGAATCCCGGCCTCCACCTGGGACAGAGGGCAAGGGCAGAGCCCCAACACCAACCTCCACTCCCTCTAGCAGAGGACCACTGGACCAGCCCACCCTCAAAAGCCTAGTGTTTCAAGAGCACAGGCTGCCCCCACCACCTGCTGTGACCAAGCAATTCACAATAGCACAACCCAGCCAGTCTCTCCTGCCCCTCCCCAACATCCCCGTGGCACCCGCTATCTGTGCGCAAAGACAGCAGAACCTCCCCACACCTTACCCTGCCATCTGGTTACTGATAACAAGGGGTTACTTGGAGGCATAGGACCATTCCAAAGGGCCAGTGCTTCACAGCCATCTCCTGTGTCTGCATGTGACTGCAGCAGGAGGGCTTTGGCAGACTGGGACAGAGAGCTCGTGGTTTCACGGGCCGAGAGGTGGGAAGAGCACCTGGCTGCAATGCACGATCCAGTAGCTAGAGAGAGAAGAAGAGGTAGCACGGAGCCAGGAGAAACCATGGAGACCGCACCAATATCCCCACAGCAGTAAGCACAGGTGAAAGTGTTAAGCATCAGTGTACGAGGGGCCAGGGACCCGCTCCCTTCACCACCAGTACAGGGATCCATCAGGGAGCCCATTGCGATTGAATTATTATTTAAAGCACTTTCAATTTAAAAAAGTGTTGCAAGTAGGGCAAAACTGCCCATTTTGACCTTTTTGGAGCAGAACATTTTGATTTTCCTTTTCAAAATGACTTTTCATTGCAATTTCCTTTTATTCTGAAAAATAGTATGAAATTTTTAAAGATGCAAAATTGGAATGCTTTGATTTTGTCAAAACAAAACATTCTGATCGACTCAAAGTGATTTTTTTTTCAGCATTTCAGCTCACAAGGAATTTAAGATTTTTGTTATTTTTATTTTCGATCCAGAAGAGAAGACATTTTGAAATCACGAAACTCCCCTTGACGTACCCAGTTTCTCCACAGCCCTACCCAACACCCAACCTCAGAACTTCTGGCCTAAGAGCTTTGACATTGGCTTAAGTGGAAGCAGGATGAGACCGCTGAATGCATTTGAGGTTGGATCTGTTATTAGCATTTTACAAAAAGAAAAGGAGTACTTGTGGCACCTTAGAGACTAACCAATTTATTTGAGCATAAGCTTTCGTGAGCTACAGCTCACTTCATCGGATGCATACTGTGGAAAGTGTAGAAGATCTTTTTATACACACAAAGCATGAAAAAATACCTCCCCCCACCCAAGTATTACTCTGTATTCAGTATTACTCTGAAACTGTAAGGAAAGTGATCACTTAAGATGAGCTATTACCAGCAGGAGAGTGGGGTGGGGGGAGAGAAAACCTTTTGTAGTGATAATCAAGGTGGGCCATTTCCAGCAGTTAACAGGAACGTGGAGCAGCAGTGGGGGGTTGGGAAAATAAACATGAGGAAATAGTTTTACTTTGTGTAATGACACATCCATTCCCAGTCTCTATTCAAGCCTAAATTAATTGTATCCAGTTTGCAAATTAATTCCAACTCAGCAGTCTCTCGTTGGAGTCTGTTTTTGAAGTCTTTTTGTTGTAATATTGCGACCTTTAGGTCTGAGATTGAGTGACCAGAGAGATTGAAGTGTTCTCCGACTGGTTTATGAATGTTATAATTCTTGACATCTGATTTGTGTCCATTTATTCTTTTACGTAGAGACTGTCCAGTTTTACTAATGTACATGGCAGAGGGGCATTGCTGGCACATGATGGCATATATCACATTGGTAGATGTGCAGGTGAACGAGCCTCTAATAGTGTGGTTGATGTGATTAGGCCCTATGATGGTGTCCCCTGAATAGATATGTGGACACAGTTGGCAACGGGCTTTGTTGTAAGGATAGGTTCCTGGGTTAAAGACACTCTGATGCAGAACAGGGCATAAAAAGGAAAGACTGGGAGCAGACTCATAGTGGGTATAAACTGTCACAGCTCCAATGAAGTCTCTGAGGCCGCAACAATTTACACCTGCTGTGGAGCTGGCTGTGGGATTCCAGACTGGTGAGATGGGGAGCAGGAAATGTGAAACCATTTCTTTGGTTTGACTGAAGTACCAAAACCCCTCTTTCCACACAAGATCATTCAACTTTCCTCATGGTGCCAGATTTCAGCCACCAAAAAGAGAGAGAA
This sequence comes from Chelonia mydas, assembly GCF_015237465.2. NCBI lineage: Eukaryota > Metazoa > Chordata > Testudines > Cheloniidae > Chelonia > Chelonia mydas. The sequence goes on from NC_057855.1 coordinate 57,128,209, forward strand.
TCCAGAGTTCTGGATGAAAGCTCACATTTAACTCACTCATGATGGGTGGTTGTGTTTCTTTCTATTGCTTTATTGAACAACAGGGTGGGTTAAGGATAAAATTTCAGTTTGGTCACCAATTTCCTCCCTGCTTCTGTGGGTTTAAAAAGAGAAGCAGTCATTGCTCAACTGTGCGGCTTTACAGCCTGAAAGCTACACACCCTAAGAGTGCTGAGATTTCTGAGCATTTCTGGGGATAACGGGCCACATCCTCAGCTGAGGTAAATTGTCATAGCTCCATTGACTGCACTGGAGATACCCCAATTTACACCAGCTGATAATCTGTGGCCCTGAAGCAGGAGGGCACACTGCAGATGTTTTCTTAACCAATGCCACTGCCATTCAGCCAGTGCTGTTGTGTGTAGGGTGACCAGACAGCAAATGTGAAAAATCGGGACCGGGGATGGGGGGTAATAGGATTCTATATAGGAAAAAGACCTAGAAAATCGGGACTGTCCCTATAAAATCGGGACATCTGGTCACCCTAGTTGTGTGTGAAGCCTGCCACACAATGATCATTGTCTCAGGAGCAGGAATTAGGAGGCATGTGCAAGATTGGCCTGCCCCAGTTTCCCAGGGCTAAAATCCATTGCCACATCTCCTTCAGCCTGATGTGTGGACCTGCTTAACTGAGGTTGCTCAGCAGCTAAATCAGCTCATGTGACAGGCAGTTCCAGTTCAGACCAGCTACAACTTTGCAGCAAAAACAAGAAAGAGCCTCATTTTAGCCTGGAGCTGCAGCTTTCCTCCTCCCACTCAGCTACCCATTCCCTACCCAGGGCAAAATGGCAAATCCTTTTCCAAACTAACTTCACATGCCCCCCCGCCACCCCGGGCCCCATTCCTATCCACCCAGAGAGGAGAGCCACCCATGAAATGTTGCAGTGTGATGACAACAGGGAAACAGAGCAGGACAGTTCATTACAGATTCAAATACAGCTGTCAGCCCCTCAGCTGTCCCCCAGCCCCACTCAGAGATCTAAGGGCAGTGAATACCACCTCCTTCCCTCACACCCTGCTTTTGCATCTGCAGCTCTCCCTACCCTCAGATTAGGGTTTCCTCACTGTACCCTGGGCTGGGGGCTCCAGAACCAATCAGTGCTGCCCCCATGTCAGCCAGGGAGGTAGCGTAGGAGTAACACAGAGCGAGCACTCCCTCCCTCCCTGCTCCTGGATCTTCAGCCACAGCACCCCCCAGCTCTAACCCTGATCCCACTCACACCAGTTTTACACTGCTCTAATGCCACTGTCTTCAAGGGAGTCACTTCGGAGTCAAATCAGAGCAAGCAAGAGTGGGATGAGGGCCACAATCTCTGCCAGCCCCGGGGATGGAATGGGGTGGGGAGGCAAGTGACCTGGATTCCTAAACACTGATATCCTTGGTGTTGTGAAGAGCAGCTTCACTAAAGCCAGCCTCAACCCTTCAGTGACCTCACAGAAAAGGCTACACACGCCCAAGGGCCAGAGACTGGAGTGAATAAGAACCGAGAGACTTTGCAATAAGCACCTCCCATCTGTGGATCTTGAACCAGGAGAGGGATCGTTATCCCCATTTTGCAGATGTAGACACTGAGAAATGGAGCGGTGCAGAGACTTGCCCAAATTCAGACTGGGAGACCCAGACCTCTTAGCTCCCCATGCCCCTGCTTTGCCAGCTGTAGGGAGGGAAGTGAAATGTGATTGGTGCTGTACCACAAATGTACATCAAACTGCTTGGTCACGTCAATTCTACCCTAGGGAACTTAGTAGCTAATGCACCATCTACATACCTGATTCAGAACACAGCAGCTAAGGCCGGGATGCCTTCTGCTGTGGGGTCATTTGGGCTGGAACTGTAATAAATACATTGGCTTCTCCAGTACAATAAATTCCTATCTTGAAAAAGTCAGCCAGCCAGCACCACCAGCATCCAGTCCAAAGTGAAGGCAATGGAAGCACCAGTGAGGTTAACAAGCACTAGACATGCCCCACAGGGAAGCTGTTAGCGTCTTTGCCTGGTGACACCTTCAGCCTGCAGGGACCTGTGCTCTCTGCGTGTCCTCTGCTCTCTCCATGATTTTTGCCTCAGGAGAATGCCAGAGCCCAGCCTACAAAGCTCAGGAGAGTCCCTGTTTGCAGGAGAAGCTGTGCAAAGTGGCATCTGCTTTATTTGTTCGGTCACTGCTGTTTGCTTTCCCTCACTATACTTCTGACTGGTGCTGCTCAGGGCATGCTGAAGTGCCATTGCACACAGCTCCTCTGCTGGGACACAGATGCTGTGGAATCTCAAGTCCCCACAAACCCACCCCTCTCATAGCAGACTGGGTCACACAAGGGAACTAGGGGTGGCATAAAACCCTCCCTCTAAACCAGTGGTTCTCAAACTTTTGTACTGGTGACCCCTTTCACATAGCAAGCCACTGAATGCAACCCCCCTTATAAATTAAAAACACATTTTTATATATTTAACACTATTATAAATGCTGGAGATGAAGCGGGGTTTGGGGTGGAGGCTGACAGCTCAGGACCCCCCATTTAATAACCTCTCAACTCCCTCAGGGGTCCCGACACCCAGTTTGAGAACCCCTCCTCTAAACATCCCGACAGTACAATTGGCCCATCTCCCCTCACTGCTCAATAAGTGTCCGCCCCTCTAGTAAATGGGGGAAATGTATGATGCTATAGGCTGCGGGTCCCCAACCCTTGGAAGGTACCCCCCATAACAGACTAAAATTATATCCAAAATAAGCATTTTAATTGCATCTTTCCTAAATAGGGGTTTGAACATTTGTGGGAGGGGAACATTTGTGGCAACTTCTACCCCCTTCCCAAAGGCCTTGGGATGAGGGGCACAGATCCTGTTGCTTTGTATACTGATCTCCCTCTCCCCCCTTGAAATAGCGTGTCCGGGTGAGGGGAGCCCCCAAACATAAAGTGTCCTGGGGCAATCACCCCCCACTGTAGGAGACCTGGCTGCTAGCGGCCCTAGGCACTGTACCCGGCTGCTTGCTCCCTGGCTGCCGCAGCACCCGGGGCCATGCTACCCTATTGCGGCTGCCTGCTGCTTTCCCTGCCCCCGGGAAGCGACCCTCTTACCTCAGGCTTGGGCCGGCTCTGCAGCAGGTGCTCCAGGTACAGGTCGGAGAGCGCCGTCCGCATGCTGTTCACACTGTGGCCCCGGCTCGACTTGAGGGTCATGCCGAGCTCTCTGTTGCCACCCGAGCCGCCTTCTTTGCGCAGCGGCCGCTCCCACGCCGACTCCAGCCACCTGAGCCGGTTCCCCTGGCTCCAGCAGAGCGGGCCCGCTCCCCGCTGCAGCAACGGCTCCAGGGCCGGCTCCAGTCCCTGCGCAGGCTCCTGGGTGCAGCCCCTGCCCTCCCCGGCCGCCTAGCGCCGGGACATTAATTCATTCGAGCCGACTGGTGCCTGTAAAGCTGCTGCGGGGGGCGGGATCTGGGGCTGGCCGGGCGGCTGCGCTCCCTGCCTGCGGGTTCGGGGTGCTGCAGCCAGCCGGGCAGCGTGAGGAGCCGAGCCGGCGGGGAAAGGAAGCGCCGGGCTGCAGCGAGCTGGCGAGCTGTCACTGTCACTCCCCCTCCCCGCCCTACAGGAGGAGTGTCCAGGCCGGGGAGGCCGCGGCCCCTGCTCCTGCTGTGGGCGGAGAGACAGACCCCAGGAACCCGGAGAGAGGCGGCTGGTAGGGGATGCCCGCTCTTTCCGCGCAATGGCTCCCCTCCCTGCGCTCCTCCTCCGTGCACCAGAGGGGAAGGAAAACAAACAAACGGGCAGGGAGAGGCAAAGGGGACGCACAGCTTCCCCCCACCCCCAACAGCCATGCACCCCCTCAATCCCAAACCCTCCTGCCCCGTCTCCCCCACCCCAAACAGCCATGCACCCCCTCCAATCCCCATCCCCTGCACCCCCAAACAATAATGCACCCCCTCCAATCCCCATTCCTCCAGCCCCATCTCCCTCATCCCCTGAACAGCCATGCACCCCCCAAGTCCCATCCACAAACCCACTGCTACTGCCCTCTATTCCCAGACATCCCTGCCCCTCTCCCATCCACATCCCCCCTCTAGTCTCACAAAATGCACCCTGAAATCCTTCCACCCTGCAGACATTCATTCATATCCCCAGTCCCCCAGCCATTGTACCCATAAATCCAACCACTGCCACCTGAATATTGCTCCTCCAAAACCCATGTGCCCCCAAGTCAGCCAGGTGCCCCCCACAAAAACCATCACCACAGCTCAGATAATATCTACTCCTCCAACATCCAACTCCCCCAAAATATCAATCCATCCCTATCTCCAAATACCCCCCAAATCCAGGTTTCAGAGTAACAGCCGTGTTAGTCTGTATTCGCAAAAAGAAAAGGAGTACTTGTGGCACCTTAGAGACTAACCAATTTATTTGAGCATAAGCTTTCGTGAGCTACAGCTCACTTCATCGGATGCATACTGTGGAAACTGCAGAAGACATTATATACACAGAGACCATGAAACAATACCTCCTCCCATCCCACTCTCCTGCTGGTAATAGCTTATCTAAAGTGACCATTCTCTTTACAATGTGTATGATAATCAAGGTGGGCCATTTCCAGCACAAATCCAGGTTTTCTCACCCCCCACCCCCCCTTTCCAAAAACCACACACACAAACTCACTCTCCTGCTGGTAATAGCTTATCCAAAGTGACCACTCTCCTTACAATGTGTATGAAAATCAAGGTGGGCCATTTCCAGCACAAATCCAGGTTTCCCCCCCCCCAAAAAACACACACACACAAACTCACTCTCCTGCTGGTAATAGCTTATCCAAGGTGACCACTCTCCCTACAATGTGCATGATAATCAAGGTGGGCCATTTCCAGCACAAATCCAGGTTTTCTCACCCCCCCACCGCCATACACACAAACTCACTCTCCTGCTGGTTATAGCTCATCCAAACTGACCACTCTCCTTACAATGTGTATGATAATCAAGGTGGGCCATTTCCAGCATAAATCAGTCATCTATCTCCACTCCCTCCCCGAGGGGAAGGAAGACACAAAACAGTCCCCAGCCCTGTGTGTCAGAGAAAGAAAGAAAATGATGGGGGGATGGGAGAAAGAGAGAGAGCTGGGGTAAGTGGGTGCTCCAGAGGGAGCAGGGAGACGGATGTACTGTGCAAGAGGGGATTAGATGGGAGCTGGGCGGTGGGGGGGAGGGGAGGAAGCAAGACAACAGTAAGTTACTTAGGCTGTGAGCTCCTTGGGGAAGGAACTGCCTCTGTGTTCGTACAGCCCTTAACGCAGTGTGGTCCTGGGCTCGCCGCTACTACCTGGCCCTAGTCCCTCTGGCACTAAGCCCCAGGCTGTGCTCTGCTCTTTGGTGAATGACACTTGGATCTCTCTCGCTCCTTTGGTGCAGAACCTGTGTGCTGGGCCTACAGTCTCCCACTACATGTCTCATCAAATGGGAGGAGATCACGAGGTGAGATCAATCTAATAACCTGCCCAGAAATGTGAGGTCCCACTCCCTTGGGATATGCTTGGCTCACCCCCTACCGTGCTAAAACCTTCCCACAAGCAGCAGATATTTGGGTGCTCGCACTGACGTGAAGCACAGGGCCTGGGCAGCAGGAGTCCAGCTCACCCCTTGTGGGAGTGTCTAAACCCCTTGTCTGCAGCCACTGTCTGACTGCACTCCCAGCCCAACCCCATCACTACTTTGGGTCGAATGAAATGTTTAATTTAATTTTTGAGGGTGTTTTAACCTTTTATTTTTTTTAAACTGAAGTAAAATTCAAAATTCCATTTGTTTTGAATGGAAAAAATCAAAGCTTTTTATTCTGAAAATGTCAAAATGAGCCCTCCAATCTTTCTGGATTTTTTTTCACCAAAACAGTTGGGAAATTAGCCATGAATTTGTGAAATGTTTCCATAGATCCGAACCTGCATTTTCTGATGGAAAAAAGTTTAGTTTGAAAATTTTTGCCCAGCACTAAATGAAAAAGCTACAGCCTCTGAAACGAGAGTCACAACGGTCTTACCATTTCAACCCTCAGGCTAAGAGACCCGAACAAAACAAGCCCACTGCTCTGTACCCTTCAGGCACGTGATATGGACATGCGTGATGTATGGCCATAGATAGGAATCAACTGTAAAACTGGAACGCAAAGTCTGAGGGTGTTGAGATTTGCCCGCCCATCCCACAGACAGGCCCAGCCATGAGGTCTGGATGCTAAGCCCAGCTTTCCTGAAGTCTGGAGGTATTCAGATCTGGTGTTTTGGTTCACACTCATCTCTAGATGCAAGGTCAGCAAGTCTGTGCTTGCACCATCTCCCTGCAAGCTGATAGGGCTTTCATGCCTCTTTGGTCACATGTGTCACCTTGCCCAATGCTGAGAGGCATTTGGTCCGGGAGAGTGGGAGTTGAATGGAGAGTAAGAAGACCTAGCTTCTATTCTCAGCCCTCCACTGACCTTGTGCAAGTCATTTCCCCCTGTTCCCGCTCCCACCCTTTGTCTGTTTTGTCTGCTTAGATAGTAGGAGACAGCTGATACCCTGAAGAGCTTACAGTGTCTAGTACAAGGAGACCTTGATTTTGGCTGGGACCTCTAGCTGCTAAAAGTCCCTCATGTCACAGTGCAGCCTGCTTGGGAGGGACAAGCAGCAAGACTCAAAACTGCAGCCAGGAAGGTTTAATCCCATTTAAATGGCATCTTTTAAAAATAAATATTTTAAACAAGAATTAATCAAAGCTTTTGTATACAGTTTTGTGGGGCTCACAATCAGTGCCTTTGAGCAATGTGTGGCAAGAAACCCTCCCCTTTATGTAGCAGAGCCATGTCCTGACTGATAGAAGACAGATCTGTCAGTGTGCTTGCCCACAGATTAAGGCATGGACACGAGCAGGGTTTGAAGATCTATGTACTGGTAATGGCACCAGAGGAAGATGAGCTGACAAACCATTTTGCTCATTTAATGTGATCCCTATTAATAACAGACTATCAGAAAGTAGAAACTGAAGATCTATGGATTTATCTATACAGAGACCCTCAGAAAAATTAATCTGAATTAACTCAAGGTGTGAATTTAAAGTGGATTAGTTAAATCACATTAAACCCCTGTGTGGATGCTCTTATTCAGAATTAAAATGACCTTAATTCAGTTTAGTTTAATTCCCCTCAAGTGAATTAATTAACCTCAAGTGAATTAAGCTAAACTGAATTAAAGTCATTTTAATTCTGAATAAAAGTATCCACAGAGGGGCTTAATGCAATTTAACTAATCCACTTTAAACTTATTTCAGGCCTGGTCTACACTTACAGTTGATGTCACCACAGGTCTCCACTCCTCTGACCGACAGAGCTAGGGCAACCTCAGTCCCAGTGTACATGCAGCTTCAGTTGACATAGCTGCCCTTGTGTGGGGAGATGGTGGTCTGACTCGGACTGAAAAAACCCTTCTCTTGGTGTAGGCTGTGTCTACACTGTGAAATTATACTGGCATAAGTACAGTGATGTAGCTATGCCAGTATAGTGTTCCTAGTGTAGACATACTTTCAGATTAGCTTTTCTAAGAGTTATTTGGAAATATGAAATTCAATGTGGGTGTTGGGAGAATGTTTTTCATTAAGATAAAACCACCACTGTGAAAAGGAAATAAGTAACAGCACAGGCTAATCTCCTATCTGTGGAACACAAACACTTAGAACTTCCTGGGGAGGCTTCCTTCAGTGGGGCCATGTGCACCTCGGCCCAACTGGCAGCTCGTCGCTGGACTGAGAGGACATAGACACATCTGGAAGTTCCTCTGATCTCTTCAGTCCAAAAGAACCCTGAGAAACCAAAGGAGAGAAGAGAAGAATGTAAGTCACCGAAGAAAGGAAATGGGGAGAAGAGGAGGAGGAGGAGGCAGGAAGGGGAAGGAAAATAAGGGTAACGAAGGGTAATGAAAATAAGACTCAACTTGCTGTAACTACAACTTTCTCCTGCTTGATGGAATAAGGCTTCTGGCCGTGGCATTTAAAAGCCAGAAAGTAGTGTGAGTTGTGGGGGGTTGGGACGAAGAAGAGAAGGCCTGTTCTAGGTGACTAGAACTATAAATCTCTCAGAGGATGGGCCAGGTCCGCAGCGGGGGCCACCGGTCACACCTCCTGAATGGAATAAAGCAAGACTGCTTAAGGGACCAAGTGTAGGGCTTCTCCACAACAAGGCATCCAATGCCCTGGCTCTGCAAATGCTGTTTTTCAAAGAAAGGAAATTAATTGTTCTCCCTGCCCCAATCAAACCATCTCACTGGAAACATACTCCATAGAGAGTGGGGGGGATGCATCAGCCATTGCTGTTCTGTGTAGGTTCTTATATCACACTCCTCCCTGTAGTAGCTGAATATCTTCAGTAGCACATTCAGCAGGGTGACTAACACCTGGCACTTGGTGTTTATTCTCTCAGCCTCTTCCCAGGGGATGAAGCATGTGCAGTGGAGTGTCTTGTTAGGGTGGGGTGTTTTGGGGGGGTGATGTATTTATGTTAGAGAGGCAGGTCAAAGAAGTTCACCTTCCACTTGGAGCAGAAGGTACGTGGGGAGTGTGACGGTGCCCCCCATAAGGCTTTATGGAAATATGCTTATGAATGTATATATGACATAACTAGAATATGTTTTATGCTACATAGCCCATGTAATGTATCTCTGTAAAGGTTATGATCTACTGAATCTATTAATCCTATTTGTATGCATGTATCATTTTTGTATTCAAAGTCATGAATATTGGGTGTGTACTGGCTTGATTTATAAGTAGCCTTTGGAAAGCATTTGGTCAGCTTCTTGAGAAAGGAATGTGCAAATTAAGTGCCCAATCAAGAAGCACTTAAGGGACAATGGATCTTGGAATGCTCCAATCCACATAAGAAGTCTACTTGAGGATGTTCAAGGTAGCATGTGACCCATGGCTGCTACCTGTAAGTTCTGAGTCATGCATGGACATGTGACTGGCCCATTTGACACCAAAACTCCATTTTGTAGCTGGAGTCTACACATGGAGAGGGAGGGGTGTCCACCCACAAGAGAGAGCCTATTTAAACCCCTGGGAAACCCCTCCATTTTGTCTTCAGCTTGCTCAAGAGATAGCCTCTCCACTCCTAAGGATACCTGAAAGAAACTGGAACGAAGGATAGTAACTACAGGGGGTGTGAGTGATTGCTGGACCCAGACTAGAAGGAGACTAGTCTGTAAAAGAAAGCTTACTGGAATTCCTCTAAGGGTGAGGTTTTTATCTGTATTCAGTTTTGTTAGACATAGACTTGCGTGTTCTATTTTATTTTGCTTGGTAATTCACTTTGTTCTCTCTGTTACTATTTGGAACCACTTAAATCCTACTTTCTGTATTTTGTAAAATCACTTTTTACTTATTAATTAACCCAGAGTATGTATTACTACCTGGGGGTAAGGGGGGGCAAACAGTTGTGCATATCTCTCTATCAGTGTTATAGAGGGCGAACAATTTATGAGTTTACCCTGTATAAGCTTTATACAGGGTAAAATGGATTTATTTGGGGTTTGGACCCCATTGGGAGTTGGGCATCTGAGTGTCAGACAGGAACATTTCTTTAGCTGCTTTCAGTTAAGTCTGTAGGTTTGGGGCACGTGGTTCAGACCCTGGGTCTGTGTTGGAAGAAACTGGCATGTCTGGCTCAACAAGGCAGGGCACTGAAGTCCCAAGCTGGGAGGGCAGGGGCAGCAGGGGTAGAAGTAGTCTTGGCACATCAGTTGGCAGCCCCAAGGGGGTTTCTGTGATCCAACCTGTCACAGTGGCATCGCGAACAGGATCTATGCACAGCTGATTGCTTTGAGACACTGGTAGTGATTTTCAGTGAGTTTTAAATGTGGTGGCTGGAGAACAGACAAAGTGGTTACTGGTTTGTTATTTTCTGTTTGCTTATTTCGGGTAAAGGAAATAGGGACAGAAAAGGAAGCAAAATAAATAAGAGTGAAGATCAGAAGAAGCTAGAACTGCACAGTTTGCAAATTACCCAGAAAGCCTGAACACGGGGTGCTGGGAAAGTCTCTGTTACCTAAGAAGCCCCTGAGCTGAGTACATCCCAGTTTCAGTGAACTGCAGAGGGGGCATGGCCCAGCACAAGAAAGCAGGAAAATGACTACCAGTGAAGCAGCTACTAAACTAGTGCTGGCTGGACTGGAAGCAGAAGAGAAGGTAAAGGACCAGGAGTTTCAACTGAAACACAAAGAAGCAGAGGCAACTGAACACAGAAAGGCTATGGAGGCAGAAACAGCCAGGGAGGAGGCTGCCCACAAGAGAGCTATTGAGGCCCAGAAGCATGAACTGGCTGTTACGGAGTTGAAGAGAAAAACCCTCCAGCTGCTGGCTCCACTTCCCCAAAAATCCACAAATGGGAGTGACTACGTCCACAGTATGATGAATCCAGCAATATTGCCGAATATTTCATCATCTTTGAGACTGTGCACCCTCCATGCGATCCCTGAAGATCAAAAGGTGACCACTGTGGTTGCAAAATTGACTGGCAGAGCCCTGGACATATTCAATAAGATGCCTATTGATGATGCTTCAAACTATGGTAAATTTAAGGAACTGGTTTTGAAACAGTTTCAGGTTACACCTGAAACCTACAGGCTTAAATTCAGGAGTCTTAAGAGGGGATCTGGATTGAATAGTGTGGCTTATGTAAATGAAATGAGAGATTTGGTAGATAAGTGGATGAGGGGGAAAGGCATTACAAGCTTGGAAGGAATGTGTGATTTGGTTACTCAGGAACAATTCCTAAATATGTGCAGTGATGATGTAAAACAGTATTTGTGGGACAAAAAGGTGGGTGAATTAGCTGGGTTTGCAGACTCTTATGAGCAATCACAAGCTGTAATTAAACACAAACCACTGGCAGAGGGGTGCAGGGTTGGGGGAAAGCAGAATCACCATTTTACGCCTGGGGAAAAGGAGGCTGGGTGTTCACATCCCCATTCCCCTGTTATTCATCCCAAGTCTCCTGGACAAGCAGAGGAGCGCAAGAGATGCTACCATTGTAAGTCCACTGAGCACCTGAGGAATAAGTGTCCCTTGCTGAGTGGAAACAGGCAGAAAGTAACACATGAAGCTGCTGCTTCTCAGAGCCCAGCTGCTGCCTCTTTCCACACAGGATTTATAAAGCTTGCTTCCACACAACCAAGCAGTGAGCATATGCGTGCTGGTAAACTGAATGGTAACAAGCTTCTTGGATTGAGGGACACAGGGGCCGAGATTTCTATGGTCAGGAGGGACCTGATCCAGGAGAAGGATTTATTGCCAGGGAAACTGGCAGAATTGGAGCTGGTAGGGGGTCACAAAGTCCTTGCCCCTTTAGCTAAAGTACACATGCAAACTAGTGATTTGCAGGCTGAGCTGACTGTTGCAACAGTGGCACACAATTTTGCACTGTTTCTACTGGGGAATGATTTCTTTAATGTGGCAGAATCTGCCCCAGGGTTGGTTAGCAGTGAGCAGGAATCTTGGCTAAAAGCCACGGGGCTGGGGGGGAAAGTCACATGGACTGCTGGGGAATAGGAGGATGTCTCTTCCGTAGCAGTAAAGAATGCAGCTTTGGGGGCAGGGATGGTTGTGGACAGTTCCTGTAGCCCGGGGGCTGGGCTCAAGGCAAGTTCCAGAGGGAGGGGCTGCACAAAGCCAGCTCCTGTCCCTTAATCATCTCCCCAGGGGAGGGGGATGCACCACCTTGTAGCAGGGGGGCCACCCCAGCTGCTGACTGCCAGGAAGTTGCAGGTCAGCAGGGGGCAGGGCCCTGCACTGGGGTGCACAGAGACGTGTCCTGAAGGTGGAATTTGGGGTCCTAGTGACCGCTGCGGTGGGAACAGACCCCAAGGACTCTGTAGCTGGAAGCAAGCCCAACCTGAGTGAAAGGGGGGGAATTTTGCTGGCCAGTGAAGGGTCTGTCATAGCTGGTAGCTGTGAGTCCTTTTGGGGGACACAGGAATGGCTGACCCAGAGGGAAGCCCAGATGGAAGGTGAAGGAGGGGTCGGAGAGTCTGCCCACCTTTTTTAGGGAGGATCTTTCCCAGGACGAGGGTGAAGAATCTGTATTTAAAATACCAGACCCCTCTCCTGTGGATCAGGGTTTAAGGGAAAACTGGGGGTCAGATCTCTCGGAAGGGGGCAACCCCCCAGCTAACCTTTTGGGAACAGAAAGTGGGGTGCCCAAAGGAGTCTTACCAATCCAAAGCACCCCATTGAAAGATGTTGTTCTTGCTACGCTTATAAGAGGTAAAACTGTCTTTTCAAGGCAGGAGGGAAAAAATCTCTGCATGGGTGAAACTTCACAAGGGAGTGGGGTCCAGCCCAGAGAAATTCCAGAGGGAGGGGCCGAGGGCAGGCGTAATTGCAGTTCACCCTTTCCTTGCCAAAGCCTCAAACCCAGGCCTGAATTAAAAGCCTTCTCCAAAGAGACAGAAGAATCTGCATCAGAGTGCCTACCAGGGCACACAAAGAAATGGGAAATGCAGTAGACACTAAATGAGCTAACTCATGTGAACAAAGCCTATCCACCGTAGATTTGCTGTTAATCTTTTGTCTTTTGCTAATTCATCTGTGGGTTAAAACAAAGGAGTTACTACTAGTGGTAAAGACTTTAAAGATGTGGGACATACCTGGTTTGTGGAAGAAACTGTTGTACGTGCTAGGGATAGTGACAAGACAGCCCCACAAGCCTGTTACTTTTCAGCCTATACCTATAAACAGACTGGAAGCTTGGCACAGCAGCAAAAGCATAACAGGCCCATGCTGCTGGGTAGAAGGGGAAACGGAGGCACACCGCCTCATGGCATTGGTGGCTAAATGCCAAAACACCTCCACTTTAACAGATTTTGCTGTCTGTATTCTGTTAGCAATACTACACCCCAACCTGTTTTCAGGCATCTGGGGCCAGCAACCCCAAAACTTGCTAGAACACTTATGAATGATATTGTACGGCTTAAAAGTACTGAAAAGGAGTGTGACCAAAGACAAACAGGGATTTTACATGTACTGCCTCCGCCATGGACAGTGTCCAAATCTCTGGCAGTAAGGTCAGGAAGAGGGTCTGACGGTGCCCCCATAAGGCTTTATGGAAATATGCTTATGAATGTATATATGACATAACTAGAATATGTTTTATGCTACATAGCCCATGTAATGTATCTCTGTAAAGGTTATGATCTACTGAATCTATTAATCCTATTTGTATGCATGTATCTTTTTTGTATTCAAAGTTATGAATATTGGGTGTGTACTGGCTTGATTTTTAAGTAGTCTTTGTAAAGCATTTGGTCAGCTTCTTGAGAAAGGAATGTGCAAATTAAGTGCCCAATCAAGAAGCATTTAGGAGACAATGGATCTTGGAATGCCCCAATCCACATAAGAAGTCTACTTGAGGATGTTCAAGGTAGCATGTGACCCATGGCTGCTACCTGTAAGTTCTGAGTCATGCATGGACATGTGACTGGCCCATTTGACACCAAAGCTCCATTTTGTAGCTGGATTCTACACAGGGAGAGGGAGGGGTGTCCACCCACAAGAGAGAGCCTATTTAAACCCCTGGGAAACCCCTCCATTTTGTCTTCAGCTTGCTCAAGAGATACCTGAGAGAAACTGGAACGAAGGACAATAACTACAGGGGGTGTGAGTGATTGCTGGACCCAGATTAGAAGGAGACTAGTCTGTAAAAGAAAGCTTACTGGAATTCCTCTAAGGGTGAGGTTTTTATCTGTATTCAGTTTTGTTAGACATAGACTTGCGTGTTCTATTTTATTTTGCTTGGTAATTCACTTTGTTCTCTCTGTTACTATTTGGAACCACTTAAATCCTACTTTCTGTATTTCGTAAAATCACTTTTTACTTATTAATTACCCAGAGTATGTATTAATACCTGGGGGGGGTGGGTGGGAAGGAGGGGCAAACAGTTGTGCATATCTCTATATCAGTGTTATAGAGGGCGAACAATTTATGAGTTTACCCTGGATAAGCTTTATGGATTTGTTTGGGCATCTGAGTGTTAAAGACAGGAACACTTCTTAAGCTGCTTTCAGTTAAGCCTACAGCTGTTAGGGGATGTGGTTCAGACCTGGGTCTGGGTTTGCAGCAGTCTAGCGGGTCTGGTTCAAACCAGGCAGGGCACTGAAGTCCCAAGCTGGGAGGGCAGGGAAAGCAGAGGCAGAAGTAGTCTTGGCACGTCAATTGGCAGCCCCAAGGGGGTTTCTATGATCCAACCCATCACAGGGAGGTCTGTGGTTCCTGGGGGAATTCATTTCACAGTCTCAGACCAGCCCCCCAAGAAAGCTGTCTCCTGCACAGATGAACTTAACCATTGTTGTTGAGAGTTCCATTGTGCTAGAGCTGTGGTTCTCAAACTTATTTGATCACACTCCCCTTCTTTGTGTCTGTAGTCATTTATGCCCCTCCCACCACACAAGTACATATACTGGCGCCCAGTTCTGAAGGCAGAGCGGACAGCAGCGATGGCTGGCTAGGCACCCAGCTCTGAAGGTAGCACCACCTCCAGCAGCAATGCAGAAGTCAGGGTGGCATGATATGGCATTGCTACCCTGACTCCTGTGCTGCTGCTGGTGGCGGCACTGCCTTCAAAGCCAGGCACCTGGCCAGCAGTCACCACTCTCCTAAAGCTTCTCATGCCCTGCAGGGGGGCATGCCCCCAGTCTGAGAACCTCTGTAGAGGAATGAAGCTGTCAACCATGGTCTTCATCCCAGAGCTCTAGACAAGAGGAAGCTAGTCTTTTCTTCCAAGGGAAGACTACCTGATTTTTATACAACCATCAGCCCTACAGTATTGGAGCACGGAGGGGGGCTGTGTAATGTGCACTGAGCACGAGGCTATGCGCACACTTACGTGATGCAGCAGAGAAGGAGCATGATCCCCAAGGCAAAAGGGAAGGCATACAGAGCTGCCCGGGGGAAGGACCCACGGATATGGGTCCAGAGATCGTCCATGTAGTTTGCCAGCCAGGACCTGCGGACTCCTGCAGAGGTGACACATTCTAGTCAGCAAAAGGAGCAAGGTGCTGGAGGGATAGAATAAAAAATCTGCTACAGGGATGTCCTTCATTAAAAGCACCACAGGGGAAGAAGGTATGTGGCACCTGATCCTCTACATGCATTTCTGTCTGTGGGAGAGCCAATAAAGTATCACATTGGCGAGTCCCTGCTGCCTCCCCACATGTCCAGCCAGTTATCTCACCCACCTTGTCTCTCCATAGCCCAGAGAGTGAGGAATGGATAGCTCTGAGGACTGGTGATGGAATATAGCACCTGTCTGTGCTCCCAGTGAACACAGTTGACCTCCATGGGAACAGGATAGGGCCCAGGGCAATTTGCATCTCTAGGTCGCTTGACTCAATGCAGACCAGGCTGGTAGTGCCCACCTGATGGCTTGTTAGTAGCCTACATGAAACAAGCTGGTTGCCTGGTAATATAAGAAGGTTCTAACTTGGTACAGTAGAACCTATAGACACATTCTCCTGACATCTGTGAAGCAATAGAGAGCCAGATCCCGTGTGTCTTTTTCTTGGCAGACTCCTGGGTCCCAAAGCCACATGAGGATTGGACCCTGGGCTGAACGTAGACATTTGGGAGAAGGTGGGCTCTATCTCATTAGGTTTTGGAACCTGAAAGGCAGGTTTGGGGAAAGCTGAAACAGCCTGAATAGCCTTCAGAAAGACTGGAACATCTCTAAGGGCTCATCTGCCTGGGGACACTCAGGAAAGTTAATTCAAATTAATTTTTAAAGTCAATGAGTTAAACTTCATTAAAACTCTCTCATTCAGAATTAACGTGGCTTTAATTTGGTTTAATTTAATTCAGTGAATTAAGCAAAATGGAATTAAAGTCACTTTAATTCTGAATGAGAGAGTCTACACAGGAATTTAATGCAGTTTAACTCATCCACTTTAAATCCACACCTTTAGGTAATTCAGATTAACTTTCCTGAGTGTTCCCATGTAGACAGACCCCAATATTAATTGTTAAATGTTTGAGTTTTCTCATAGTTATTTGAACAGAGACCAAGAGGACCCATTTTAACTGACGCAAGGAGTTTCAGTCTCTTAGTGAGATTTTTCATAAAAATAGATTTAGAAAAGGACCAATAAATCAGAATTTATTCTGAAGCATGAATAGTATAATAATTCAGTTCCTGTTCCATTTGCCCCGTTGATCCTACATAGCTCATAGTGTTTAACTATTAGAACTAAGAATACACTTACCTCTTCACTTGCCTCACCTTGTGACTGTCCTTTGCCATTGTAAGGCACAAGAGCTCGAGGAGGAGATAAGTCTAGTGTCAGTGCCCTCGATGCTTTGTATAAAAGTAAAAAATAATCTGCAATCAGAGAGACAACCCTGAACCCCTAGCCCTTCCTACAAAGGAAATGGAGGGTCATTTGGTGGCAGGGTAAACAAATTATATTCTGCCCTCTTGAAACATCCACATACCCCTTTGGCACGGGAGGGGGGTGGAGGAACTAGCTATGACAGTTTCATAACCACATCACACATCCCCCGCCCAGTTGGCACTAATCTTCCCCCTTGGCAGCAGTTTTAGCAGAGTGACCAAGAACTGAATGGGTTATGGTGACTGAACTCCTCTCTTGTCTCTAAAACTGGTTCCTCTTAGGTCCAAGTTGGGGTACATAGCTAGGGCCAGTGCTGTAGATGCTCTTATGGATACACAGAGAATTTATAGTTTCAGGGCTGCAAATCCTATCCATTTCTCCAGCACTGAACTGACTCCAAGGGAATAATAAGCCTCACATCCATCCTGTACCTCAGCCTGCAGATTCCAGACACCGGGAGAGAGGGGGGTTTAAAAATATGCCATCTACGAGCATTACCATTCTCTACTTCCACCCCATTGAGCTGGAGGCATGGGGCCTGTCTCTCTTTAGCTGCTGCTTTTGCTACTTACGTTGGATTTCCTGGCCTGGGTCTCCTCTCTCTCCTACAGCAAAGGGGTAAACTTTCCCCTTCTGCCAAGCCAGAAGTCTTCCTGGGACTGGTTTCTGGGCTCCCCACTCTCTGATCCTGAAGAGGTGCCTGCGTGGATGGGAGATGGCCTCAGGCTTGGAGGTGGGCTGGTGGCAGGAGGCAGAGGCAATCAGCCAGACCAGCAGAGGAAACACAGCCTTGTGCAACAGCAGTGCCATGGCTTCTTCCTGCCAGGGGACTTCTCACAGGGCTGGATTCTCCTCACCTGGTTCCGCCTGGCCCCTCACACGCTTGCCCTTGCCCTAGTCTTGATCTTTAGGGATCCTTTGACCACAAGAAGACTGAAAAGTGTAAAAGAGGTTGGGGGTTTGTTATTCTGAGAAAAGACTTGTCAGTTACTAAGGGGAAAATTTCCCAGACCAATTCCCTTTATTACAGCAGAAAAATTGGTATGAGCCCAACATGCTGGTGAGTAACTGTCCACACAGGGCCTGATCCAAAGCCCAGTGATGTCAATGGGAACCTTTCCACTGATTTCAGTGGCCTTTGGAACAGGCCCAAATAATGCACAACTGTGCCTGTAGTGCCTGTTTGGATGTGCTCATGCAGGCTTAAGTGGATGCAAATTGCAGCCCACATTTGAAAGTAGTCCCTTAATTCTCTAGCCAGTCAGACGGGCTCTTAAGTGTATTTCTTGCTAGAAAGAGCATCTCACTAAGAAAGATTCTGAATTTATAAATATAGAGGCAAGGCCTGAGCTATAAAGCTGGGATTCCAACATCCCCATCATTTGAGGAAGTCTGAATCCAGGATGATCCATGGAATCACACTTTGTGATCTGATTGCAGGCATAGCTAGGAACTGTGCTGTTATGAGCACTTATTATAAAGACTCTCTTGTGCATCCCTAGGGGAAGCAGGGCTGTTTGGATTCATGCTTCCCTTATCCTAATAGTGCATGAGACAGGCTCATAACAATGAAAATGCTGCTGTGGGAGCCTACAAATGCAGAGAGCAAACTACAATCCTGCAGCTAACCACGGTATAAACAGCAGGGAAGAGGAGAATTACTCTGAAATATGAAGAGAACCATTTAGGATCATAGCCAAGATAGAAAAGACCCTATTGAATCAGCCAGTCCACACCCCTGCCAGAGGCAAATGGAGTCCCCCAACAGAGAATATATCTGATATTAAATTGACACTGCATCTGAGCATTACAAATATTCCTGGGAGACACAGGTTGCCATACAACAGCAGTGTGTCCTCTTTACCCTGTCCCCCACAAGCTTCAGATCCTGCATGGAAGATACAACTGACAATGACTTCTCAGATATCTGACACTCATGGGGGCATTAAATACGTTCAGACAGCATGGGGGATCTTCAGTGTAATTAATAGCCCCCTGATTCAGCCCATGCAAGAAGAAGGCTGATCATGTAGTTAAAGTACTGGGCTGGGTTCAATTCCTGGCTCTGCCATAGGCTTGGATAGGTCACTTTGTCTCTCTCTGCCATGGTTCCCCACCACCTGTAAAGCGGAGATAATAGCACTGCCCCACCTGTTGGAGGTTTTGTGAGAATGAATACTTGGGAGGGGCTCCGATGGGGCTTGTAAGTACCTGAATACATGTAATAATAATAATCCTGAGATCTTCTATAGCGCTTTTCAGCTGTACTCTACACAGGAGGGCAATGCCATAATCCCCATTTTACAGAAAAGGAAACTGAGGCACGGAGTGGGGACGTGATTTGCCCAAGGTCACCCAGCAGATCAGTGTAGGTGGGAATTGACCCCAGCTCCTAGTTCAGTGCCCTATTCACTAGGCTACACTGCCCCCTCCCTCTGGGTTGTTTCCCATTTTTGGGTCTGGTCCTGTATTTTGTAAAAACATAAGACTAGCCAAACTGGGTCAGACCAACGGTCCATCTAACCCAATGTCCTGTCTTCCAACAGTGGCCAATGCCAGGTGCTTCAGAGGGAATGAACAGAAGAGGTCATCATCAAGTGATCGATTTTATGCAGCATGGGATTCATTCTGAGAATAACAAATTGTTGCTAATTAATGTTAACTGTCCCCTTATATCAGTCTCCCATATCTGTTTTCATAGAATTGGTGTTGAGAACCCACTGTTACAGCAGCAGGGTTTGACATTACCAGTATCAAGTGTCTCCCCTGGACAGTGTGCTTCCTGCTCATGCGCAGGATTGAAAAGAGCAGCACATTTTGGATTGAAAAGTAATTTCCTTTTGGGATATAGCAGGAAGGACCTTGGGGGTGGGTTATGCCTTCCTGGGAGTATTGAGGGTCTGTCTATTAGGATCAGATAAGTGTCCCCCACCTGGTCAATTTCCTGGGCCTGCAGGGCCCCCGGGTGTACCCCATGTGCTCAATATCCTGGACCTGCAGGGGCTCCCAGAGATGGCTGGGTCTGGATTCTGCTGTTTCTAGAGTCCCATTATTTGCCCTGATTCTCTTGTCATTTGCCATTTTATCTGGGGAAAAAGCCCTTTTTAGCCAGCATTTTGACATTGTAACAAATGTTTATTCTGGTGCCTTTCAGTGTGGGGGAAATGTTTTTCTTTTTAAATGCTTTAAGAAATTAAAATGTATCTAGGGACAGGAATAAAAGTCCAAAGCAAAGACACCCACAAAAAGGTCACTGGCCTCTTGGCAGGATCCAGGGTAGCCTGTACATAAGCAATAGACAGGGTAGTTCTGTGTCACATGAGTGAGTCTGTGACCCAGATCCTCAAGCTGTGGCTGTTGCAGCTCAAGAGGTGCTTGCAAAGGTGGTCTTTGTGCTCTCCCAATCCTGGGCTAGCTGCGTTGACAAGCCAATTCCCTGGCATAATTTAGAATAGCCTGAAGGCAGTTGTAAACAATACAGGGTGTACAAAATACCTCTTATGCCCCCTGTGCTGACAGGTAGGAGTAGGGGTGATGTAGGAGCCAATATACCAGCTCTACACCACTGATGAGCCCTATGTGATACTCCTGTGGAGCCAAAATCCACCAGCAGTGCAGCACAAAGCAGCAAAGGGTTTGGGTTTGCTGTTTGGAACCGAGTTACTCACATGGATACCTGAAGTCTAAGCAAGATCAGCCACAAGAAAAAAGGAGAGAGTGAGACGAGAGGAAGAAAAGGTAGAAAGACAGAGAGAGGCTAGAAAAGAGGGAAATGGATAACCTGAGGTATGGCTTTGTGGGGGAGGGGGATGAAACCATCAGTGAGATATCTCAGAGAAGCTTCCGGGTAATGGATAATCCCTCCACGCTGTTTCTTGAAAGAATGACCAGGGTTATTTCATAACACAGTTTATCAGACTCCCCTCACCCTAAACTGAGTAGGTTTCTGTAATCCTGAGATGCTATTGCAGGAAAGATCCTCTATCCCCAAATCAACCTAATTGCACTGTTAGCACTTGCTACCAGTTTACACCATGCAAGCACTTTGGGTCAGATCCTCAGCTGGTGTAAACTGTCTGGCACCGTTCTACTGAAGGCAACAAAGCTACGACAATTTACATTAGCTGAGGATCGGGCCCTTTAACTCTGCAGAACCTTTGAATTCTTGTTTCGAGATGACATGGGGGCTGGGGAGATTTGGGGAGCTCTGACTCATATGGCAAGGGGAAACCAGCTCTTGTTTCCATTCCCAAGAAGAAGATACATTTAACGAGACCGTTCTGGAAACTAGTCCAGGAGCCTGTCAGGCTTTACAAATCCACCACCCACAATCCAGCACTCCACAGCCATTACTGCGTCACATGACTTCTGGGCAGCTGGAGTTGCCACAAGGGACTTGTGACTTTGCCCACGGACTGCAGGTTTAGTGTAGTTTCCCTGTTCATACCCTGGTGCCTGGAATTTCAAGGCTGGCTTCATACTTTGGGAACACTCCAGATTGGACACTTTCTGGGTTGACCTTCTGTCCAATTGATTGATTCTTTTAAATCTCTTTATCACTATATTTTAAAAACTCAGCATCTGGGATGAGGGCAGCGAGTCACGACTCCTGCTTTGAGCAGGATGAATTGAAGCTGGTGAGAGAGCACCACCATCCTTTCAATGCATCTCACTAGCCCTGCAGCCCAAGAGACCCTGGCCTCACAAAAGAGAGGCAGATACAAAAGAGAGGCTCTGGGATGTGCCAGTGGTAGAGGCTGGTGCGATTGTGTGGATTGGTCCATTCTCCACAGGTGCCCCTGATTATACCCCCCTCGCACCTTTATTCCGGCCATTGCCACCTTCCAAGCCAAGACCAACCATTTTGGCCTCCTGACCCCTTTCCTGCTGATTTTACCAATGCCAAGGAAGCTGCAGTGACTATATGGAATAGAGCCCAGGCCCTAGTCTAACAGCTTCAGAACACAGCTGGCAAGGGCAGGCTTATCATTGGAGGAGGTACCTGTCATTGTAGGCCACACCTCCCAGGGGACTCAACCCCACTTTCCCCACAGGGTGGCTTAGTATGACAGGAACTACAGAGCTGCTTAGCCATCTGGTCCATCTCTCTGCCAGTGCAAGATGGATCCCTGCAGGGCATGTCAGATGGCACCCAGGGTTTCTTTGGCACTAGCTTGTGAGCTGCTGGTTGATATGAGGAGGGTGGTCCATCATGAAATGGTATCATGGAGCAAATCACTGAGGGGTGCAGTGGCCCTAGCCAGCTGTGTTCTGACACTGAGTGAGTTGGAGTACCTAGATTCAGTGTATATCCTGCAGCTGCTCTGGGTTCTGGAAAGATCACCTTGGAAAGGGACATTGTTTGGTCTCCTGTTCCTAAAATAAAAGATAAGATCAGCTTGCAAGCCACTGAGAGACAGACTGTTCTGAGCCCTGGGAATCCTTAGGTTTCCAGCCCTGAGTTTGAAGTGCTCTTTGTTTCCCCTAATGAGGGCAATGACCCTGTTAAGATCCACGTCACCAGCCACACAGGCAGGAGTTCCTTGCTCTGATGAGCATGAGGAGCCGTCCTTCAGTCTGGTCACTCTGTTCCTGTGAGCAGGTTGTTATTGTGATGATGCTGTTGGACTGAAGGGTAATCGGATCTCCTGCTCTGGGCAATAGTCACTGCAGTGGCCAACGAGGAGGGGATCCTTCGGCCACTCACATACAGCAATGCAGCACCACCTGGTGGCATTATGTTTGAATCCTCCTGTCAGCTGAAGTGTCAGATATTGGCTGCTGCTGCATGTGGGTTACCAGGGGGATGCACTGATGGCCTGTGCGATGGCACATCCTTCACGCCTATTGAAACGCACAGGAATCCTGCCCTGTGCAGCACTGTAAAAGCTGGATGCTTGTGTGTTTCGATCCACAGCTGACTGCTCACAAGTGTTAGGGCACAGAGAATGGATATTCCATGTGCCTCCACCAGCTGGCAGGCCTAGTCTTCAGGCCTGTCATCCTTGTTAGGGTATCTAGGACCCACTGAAGATACTCTTTTACTGTCCTGCTGCCTTGTGCCACTGAGCTAGCACTGCTGTAGGGATGCATTTATCACTGTCTATTACAGCCCAGCTAGTCACCCACTGGCACGGAGAGACATTCCTCCACTGAGACCAACCTGCTTCAGGCTTCGTGTTGCTTTCCTCCAAGGGAGTGGCTGTCCTGGCTGGCCAGCAATGTCTCGGAATCTCGCTACACCACCCATGCAAAGAGCTGTTATTACAGTCCCCAGGAAAATCACTGTCCCACACATACACAGGCACACACATCTGTATCTGCACATGCATATACAGACACACTCCAGAATGTCAAGGCTGTATTTCTCATCTTTTACCAGAGCAATACAAAGGTGCCACATTACAGAGCAAGGACTGAGATCCTCTTGCTGTCAGGCCATCAGGTCTGTAAAAAGATTTTTGTACAGAGCAAATTACCAGGTACTCACTGTCAGAGGCAGCCCTAGGGCAGGGAGACCAAGCCCCGGAGGAACAAATCAGGCTTCTGGTTCCAGATGATGGCCAAACTGCAGAGTGCCAGCCCCAGAGGACATGCTCGTGTGCGCGTGCACACACACACACCTGATCACATCTGATCTTGGAGTCTTCCATTCTGGGTTCTAAAGCTGCCATGTGGAACTCTACTGTTTTTATGACATCACCCCCGCCCCCCTTCTCTTCCCCATACCTGCCTTGGTTAAAGTAGATTGCAACGAAAGGGGGAGCTCTCATGTCACTATCCAGCTGTGGGGGGAGGGAGTTGAGTTGACCCCCCCCCATACACACACCAGTCAAGAGGGGGTTAAGGATCAGCTCCCACCCAAGCATCTATGAGGCTTGTCAGACCCCGACAAGGGTCTATGAAAGGGAGGAATGCAACAAATTGGGGTGCCACCCAAACCAGACTGGGGCACTGTGTTGTTATTAGCTGGTGCATGGTGTGCACGCACCGCTCGCCTCAGCCCTCTGAGGACGAAGATGGGCTGGGCTGTTATTGCTGTTGAGACACTGTTTAGCCACCCAGGAGAGTGGGAGCCGCAACAGCCTGCAGTGCTGAAAGCCTGCTCCCCTCTCCTATGCATGAGGCAAGGGCCGTGGAACTAGTTTTCTTTTGTCTGGTCTGCTTGCCATGCCCTGGCAGGGGGCAGGCCTGCTTACATGACACCAGTGGAAGGGGGCACCTCAGAACCGCACCAGAGAACTATGTAGGAGGTGAGCCAGGCGCCCACCCTCACCCAAATGGCCCGCCTGAGGCCTAACGTGACAGGGAGCTGCAAGCCAGGGAGAGGAGGGGGACAGCAGGGGAGCTGTGTGCCTTACCAAGCCAGGGAGAGGGGAGGGAGCTCCCCCTCCATCTCGCTGCCCTGTACTCTCACCCCTGCACCCCCTTCATCCTGAATCCTTGGCAGCTGGACAGAATCTGCAGTGATCCCCAAAGAGCAGGCTGATTATGGAAGCTTAGCTGGTGAACCATCACCTGTCTCCCCTGAATCACTGCGTTTGGTTAAGGGAGGCTGGGTGCTTTTCCACGCGGTGGATCACTTTTCGAGAGAGAGGGACCCACTTCCCTCTCCAATGCCTCAACATTAGCTCATCTAATCTCACTAGGTTCCTATCGCTGCAGCCTCTATCCTATGCCAGACTCTCTAAACGTTTCACGCTCTGACCTGCTGGAATGCAGCAGACCCTGGGCCTCAAGCTGGATGGTATTTAAAAGGGGAGAGAAATCTTTTCAGGCTTCTCGGTGAAACAGATATTTTCACCAAAAATGAAAGTCCACTTTTGTAAAAAATTGTTGGTGTAAAGGAACTTGTTTCTGGTTTTGTGATTTCTCTCCTGCCCCCCACACACAGTTTTTAGTTTTTCAACAAAAATCTAAAAAATTGCAAAGAAAATTTTCAAACAGAACCCCACATTTTTGACATTTTTTGCAGCGGGGAAAAAAATGATTTTCTGACTAGTTCTAGTGCAGAGCACTCTGAATGTCCATTGGAGCTGACGAGAAATGTGCACTGTCTAACCCCTGAATCAACCCTGGTATAAGAAGAAATGAGGTCATCTGGGATCAGTCAATCAAGGACCCATGAAGCAAATTCGGAGTCAGCATCCTCATCAGAGCAGCTCTCTGCTTCAGTATTTCCACTCCAAGTCGATTGGTGACTAAAAATATTTTCAGGTTTCAGAGTAGCAGCAGTGTTAGTCTGTATTCCCAAAAAGAAAAGGAGTACTTGTGGCACCTTAGAGACTAACCAGTTTATTTGAGCATAAGCTTTCGTGAGCTACAGCTCACTTCATCGGATGCATAAAGTGGAAAATACAGTGAGGAGATTTATATACACACAGACCATGCAAAAATGGATGTTTACCATACGCATTGTAAGGAGAGTGATCACTTAAGATGAGCTGTTACCAGCAGGAGAGTGGGGTGGGGGGAGAGAAAACCTTTTGAAGTGATAATCAAGGTGGGCCATTTCCAGCACATTTCCAATTTCCAGGAGTTAACAAGAACGTCTGAGGAACAGTGCGGGGGGGGGGGGGGGGGGGTGTGGAGGGGAAGGAATAAACAAGGGGAAATAGTTTTACTTTGTATATTGACTCAACCACTCCCAGTCTCTATTCAAGCCTAAGTTAATTGTATCCAATTTGCAAATTGATTCCAATTCAGCAGTCTCTCGCTGGAGTCTGTTTTCGAAGTTGTTTTGTTGAAGAATAGTCACTTTTAGATCAGAAATCGAGTGACCAGAGAGATTGAAGTGTTCTCCAACTGGTTTATGAATGTTATAATTCTTGACATCTGATTTGTGTCCATTTATTCTTTTACGTAGAGACTGTCCAGTTTGACTAACGTACATGGCAGAGGGGCATTGCTGGCACATGATGGCATATATCACATTGGTAGATGTGCAGGTGAACGAGCCTCTGATAGTGTGGCTGATGTGATTAGGCCCTGTGATGGTGTCCCCTGAATAGATATGTGGGCACAGTTGGCAACGGGCTTTGTTGCAAGGATAGGTTTCTGGGTTAGTGGTTCTGTTGTGTGGTATGTGGTTGCTGGTGAGTATTTGCTTCAGGTTGGGGGGCTGTCTGTAGGCAAGGACTGGCCTGTCTCCCAAGATTTGTGAGAGTGATGGGTCATCCTTCAGGATAGGTTGTAGATCCTTGATAATGCGTTGGAGAGGTTTTAGTTGGGGGCTGAAGGTGACGGCTAGTGGCGTTCTGTTATTTTCTTTGTTGGGCCTGTCCTGTAGGTAAAAAAGTACTGAAGGTAAAAAATCCATTACAATCTACATACCACACAGACTATGCTGACAGCATGTGCCACACGCTCTCAAAGAAACTGCGGAACCACCTGATCAACATCCTCTACAGCAAACAGGGAAAGATTAAGAATGAGCTCTCAAAACTGGATACTCTCATAAAAAACCAACCTTCCACACAAACTTCCTCGTGGCTGGTCTTTACTAAAACTAGACAAGCCATTTACAACACAAACTTTGCTTCTCTACAAAAGAAAAAGGACACTAAATTATCTAAACTACTACATGCCACAAGGGGCCACAGCAATGGTTCCCTTAACCCACCTAGCAATATTGTTAATCTATCCAACTATACTCTTAGCCCAGCAGAAGAATCTGTCCTATCTCGGGGCCTCTCCTTCTGCCCCTCCACCTCCACGAACACGATACAGTTCTGTGGTGACCTAGAATCCTATTTTCGGCGTCTCTGACTCAAGGAATATTTCCAACACACCTCTGAACAACATACTAATCCACAGAGACCTTCCTACCAGCACTACAAAAAGAAGGATTCTAGGTGGACTCCTCCTGAAGGTCAAAACAGCAGACTGGACTTCTACATAGACTGCTTCCGCCGACGTGCATGGGCTGAAATTGTGGAAAAGCAGCATCACTTGCCCCATAACCTCAGCCGTGCAGAACACAATGCCATCCACAGCCTCAGAAACAACTCTGACACCATAATCAAAAAGGCTGACAAAGGAGGTGCTGTTGTCATCATGAATAGGCTGGAATATGAACAAGAGGCTGCTCGGCAGCTCTCCAACACCACTTTCTACAAGCCATTACCCTCTGATCCCACTGAGGGTTACCAAAAGAAACTACAGCATTTGCTCAAGAAACTCCCTGAAAAAGCACAAGAACAAATCTGCACAGACACACCGCAGGAACCCCGACCTGGGGTATTCTATCTGCTACCCAAGATCCATAAACCTGGAAATCCTGGGAGCCCCATCATCTCAGGCATTGGCACCCTGACAGCAGGATTGTCTAGCTATGTAGACTCCCTCCTCAGGCCCTATGCTACCAGCACTCCCAGCTATCTTCGAGACACCACTGACTTCCTGAGGAAACTACAATCCATCGGTGATCTTCCTGATAACACCATCATGGCCACTATGGATGTAGAAGCCCTCTACACCAACATTCCACACAAAGATGGACTACAAGCCATCAGGAACACTATCCCCGATAATGTCACGGCTAACCTGGTGGCTGAACTTTGTGACTTTGTCCTCACCCATAACTATTTCACATTTGGGGTCAATGTATACCTTCAAATCAGTGGCACTGCTATGGGTACCCGCATGGCCCCACAGTATGCCAACATTTTTATGGCTGACTTAGAACAACGCTTCCTCAGCTCTCATCCCCTAATGCCCCTACTCTACTTGCGCTATATTGATGACATCTTCATCATCTGGACCCATGGAAAAAAGCCCTTGAGGAATTCCACCATGATTTCAACAATTTCCATCCGACCATCAACCTCAGCCTGGTCCAGTCCACACAAGAGATCCACTTCCTGGACGCTATAGTGCTAATAAGCGATGGTCACATAAACATCACCCTATACCGGAAACCTACTGACCGTTATTCCTACCTACATGCCTCCAGCTTTCCCCCAGACCACATCACACGATCCATTGTCTACAGCCAAGCTCTACGATACAACCGCATTTGCTCCAACCCCTCAGACAGAGACAAACACCTACAAGATCTCTATCAAGCATTCTTACAAGTACAATACCCACCTGCTGAAGTGAAGAAACAGATTGACAGAGCCAGAGGAGTACCCAGAAGCCACCTACTACAGGACAGGCCCAACAAAGAAAATAACAGAACGCCACTAGCCGTCACCTTCAGCCCCCAACTAAAACCTCTCCAACGCATTATCAAGGATCTACAACCTATCCTGAAGGACGACCCATCACTCTCACAAATCTTGGGAGACAGGCCAGTCCTTGCCTACAGACAGCCCCCCAACCTGAAGCAAATACTCACCAGCAACCACATACCACACAACAGAACCACTAACCCAGGAACCTATCCTTGCAACAAAGCCCGTTGCCAACTGTGCCCACATATCTATTCAAGGGACACCATCATAGGGCCTAATCGCATCAACCACACTATCAGAGGCTCGTTCACCTGCACATCTACCAATGTGATATATGCCATCATGTGCCAGCAATGCCCCTCTGCCATGTACGTTGGTCAAACTGGACAGTCTCTACGTAAAAGAATAAATGGACACAAATCAGATGTCAAGAATTATAACATTCATAAACCAGTTGGAGAACACTTCAATCTCTCTGGTCACTCGATTTCTGATCTAAAAGTGACTATTCTTCAACAAAACAACTTCGAAAACAGACTCCAGCGAGAGACTGCTGAATTGGAATCAATTTGCAAATTGGATACAATTAACTTAGGCTTGAATAGAGACTGGGAGTGGTTGAGTCATTATACAAAGTAAAACTATTTCCCCTTGTTTATTCCTTCCCCTCCACCCCTCCACCCCCCCCCCCCCCCACACTGTTCCTCAGACGTTCTTGTTAACTTCTGGAAATGTGCTGGAAATGGCCCACCTTGATTATCACTTCAAAAGGTTTTCTCTCCCCCCACCCCACTCTCCTGCTGGTAATAGCTCATCTTAAGTGATCACTCTCCTTACAATGTGTATGGTAAACATCCATTTTTGCATGGTCTGTGTGTATATAAATCTCCTCACTGTATTTTCCACTTTATGCATTCGATGAAGTGAGCTATAGCTCACGAAAGCTTATGCTCAAATAAACTGGTTAGTCTCTAAGGTGCCACAAGTACTCCTTTTCTTTTTAAAAATATTTTGCTGCTAAACTTTACTCGGGGGTGAGAGCTTTTATGTGGTCTGCATTGCTGGCATTGGCTTCCAGTAGCGAGTGCTTGGATTGGTCGCAAACCCTGAAAGCAAGCACAGTGCCATCTGGCTGGAGTCTGGACTTTATTAGGATTACATCAGTAAGATCGATTTTATTTTTGTTCAGTTCAATTTAAACAATGTCTGTACAGTTTGGGGATTTGGTAGTTGTAACACCCCAAAAAAATGTGCCGGGGGAAGAAGTGAAAAGGTCATTGTAGGTGGGCACCCATCTGAAAACACCAGAACCCACACCAGGACCATAATACTGAGGGGTCCATGCCTGCTCTTTGACTGGCTGTGCTCCAGAGGTGGGGTCAGTCCGTCTCTGTGCCTGTCACAGGCTCGCAGTGTTTGACTGAAATACTCCACCCTGGTGACCCTGCTGGGAAAGGGTTAATTGTGTTCTGCTGAGTCCCCAAGGCAGGTAACTCATTACCCCACTTGGCTATAAGGGAGGTAGGACGGGCCCTCTGGGGACCAAGAATCTGGGGTATAGGCTGAGTAGTCAAGAAGGAGGAGCCTTAGGAGCAGCCAAGCCAGGGGAGAAGGTTTGAGCTGAACATTATCTTATTGTGGCCTTGTTAATAAAGCCAACTCTCAGGAGGCGGCGAGTTTGGATTCTACACAGTGTGTGGCCAGTGTCTATAGTGCAGCCTGGGAAAGGGACTGGATCACAGCCTGGCAGTCTAGTCCAATCATAGAGCTCCAAGCACTGTTGTTTCTAATATGCTGGCAGCAGACACTAGCATAAGCCGAGGTGGGCCCAAGTCCCGCGGTTTGGATCCAGGCCCAGTCTACCTAAAATTAATGGGAAAGCAGCCACTGGGTTCAGCCAAAGCAGAGAAAGAGCATAACAGCCAAATCCAGCTCCCACTCCAGATTCCCCTAACGTACGGGGCTCAGTGTGAAGAAGCAATCTGGGCTAGATGGCCTTACTGTAAAATGTCCCCAACCTCCAGTGGCCCCTGGCCTGACAGAGCCTCTGGGCGGGGGTGGGTATATGTGTGCGACAGGAAGTATCCTTGTTTGTGACAATCTGAGAGCCTGCCTGGGCTGCACTCTACGTGGTGTCGGCATGAAGGGCCAAAGTCCCATAGCAGGCTACCGAGAGCACAGAAAGGGAGAAAAGCCCCAGGAGGAGGAGGGTTTGCTCCAGGAGATGACTGCCAACAAGAAAGCAACTTGCTGAAGACAGAATGGTGGCACTGGGCCATGACAGTGCAGGAGCACTATTGACTCAGCAAAGGAAGGGAAACAAAAGGGCATGTGGGGCAAATCCCACAGCCCTGAGTCAGGCTGCATGGCTGCTGGCTTCAGGCATTGCGCCAAGCTAGCACAGCCCCAGCCTGGACTCTGGCAGGGGCCACTGGGTGTGCTGAACCCCAGCTGACTGCAAAACGTGGCCCTTGGGCGACGTTCTTATCTCTCCCTCCAGACCACACCCTCCATCACTTGTGCTGGGGCCATGGCCAGGGCCAGGTCACTGAGAGTTTATGGAAAATAACAAAGCAGATCTCAGCGGCTAATTAATTATTAGCTGCTATGAATGCTGACTCTAAGCCCCATGGGGATTTCAAGGCTGGCTGAGCTGGGGAAGACAGGGGTGGGGGTTGGCGGCAGATGTTTGCTGGAAAATTACTGTTTAATTATTTAGTGCTATGTTCCGATTATATGGCACACAGTATATGAGAAAGAGAAAGACAGGGGAAGGGCAGGCGACCCATAAACCTTTGCAGGCCCCTTTCTTCCGACCACTCGGAGTGCTCTGTGCCACATTCCCAACCCAGCTAGTGTAAATGCATAAAACTCCACGGAAGTGAATGGTGCTGCTTCTGCTTAGACCTGCAGTGAATGTAGCCCTTCATATGGGCTTTGGAAGATCTTCCTCTTTGGATCGCTCCAGGCTTGGTGATGGTTCAGTGTCCAGCCAAAGCTAGGTCCTTTAATCCAAAGCTATCAGCCCATCAGTATGTTTGCTGGGCGTCGCAGCCTAAGAACTCCATCCTCAGGGCAATGTGGTTTTGCCACCGGCGGGGGTGTATCCTTAGATACCGGGCAAAGAGCGGAGGATCCAGGGAGTTCACCACGGTGCTGAAGTGATTTTGGTTGCCCTTGAAGATCTGAAAGGAGGAAGAAATAGTTGGCACTTTCTCTGCTCTGCCATGTCAGGGCTGCTCACTCCCCCAGTGGGGAAAGATTCAGAGATTCATCCCAGGAACCAGCCCCTGGATGTCAGTGGAGTTACTCTAGGTGGGAATCTCACTCAGCTGAGGGTAGAACAATGCTAAGGAAGGCGATCCCTGTATCTGAAGGGCACAGGAGGGGAATTATTTCAGGTGGTGCAAGCAGAGGATATACCTGGGAGGAGTGGGAAGAAAGGAAGCAAAGAAAGATCACAGCGGAGGGGGAGGGTTCTAAACAACAGGGTCTATCAGATTGCAGCAGAGATTCCCAAGGAAAGGGGTAGAAGCTTCATCACTTGGGAAATTTAAAAATAAACAGGACAAAGATCTGGAGAATAAACTAGAGGAATCAATTCTGCACTGGCTTGGGTGCAGACAGCTAATTGCTCTAATAGGCTTTCTCTATCATTCTGTTACAGCCCAGGTCTACTATATGGGGAGGCAGTGTATGGGGTGGTGTTTAACATCTTTATTAATGACTTGGATGTAGGTATGGAGAGCATACTGATGAAATGTGCAGATGACTCAAAGCTGGGGGGCGGGGTGCCAACACTTTTGAGGATAGAGCTAAAATTCAGAAGGATCTTGATAAGTTGGAGAACTGGGCTATAGACAACAAAATGAAATTCAACAAAGACAAATGGAAGGTGCTGCACTTAGGGAAGAAAAGCCAAATGTACAGATACAGAATGGTGGATAACTGGCTTGGCAGCAGCACTGCTGAGAAAGATCTGGGAGCTGTGATGTATCACAACCTCAACATAAGTCAGCAATGCAATGCTGTTGCAAAAAAAGCAAATGCAATTTTAGGTTGCATTAACAGAGGCATAGCATGCAAGTCACGGGAGATGACAGTACCGCTCTACTCGGCGCTGGTTAGGCCTCAGCTGGAGTACTGTGTCCAGTTTTGGTCACCAATGTATAGAAAAAAAAGGAATACTTGTGGCACCTTAGAGACTAACACATTTATTTGAACATAAGCTTTCGTGAGCTACTTATGCTCAAATAAATTTGTTAGTCCCTAAGGTGCCACAAGTACTCCTTTTCTTTTTGCGAATACAGACTAACACGGCTGCTGCTCTGAAATGTATAGAAAGGATTTAGTGAAACTGGAAGGGATCCAGAGGTGAGCGACAAAGATAATCAAAGGGATGGAATGTAAGCTGTAGGAGCACAGGCTGCAGGAACTGCATATGTTTAGTTTGGAAGAGAAGAGATTGCGGGGGGGAAGTGATTGCGGTCTTCAAATATTTGAAAGCTGCCATTAAAAAGATGGAGAAAATTTGTTCTCTCTTGCCACAGATGGCAGGACAAGAGGCAACGGGTTCAAACTACAGCACAGCAGATTTAGATTAAGTCTCAGGAGAAACTTCCTAGCTGTAAGAACAGTAGGACAATGGAACAGACTCTTCGGGAGGTTGTGGAAGCTCTTTCACTGGAGGTTTTCAAAAGAAGGCTGGATAGTCTTGAATGGGTCAGACACAACAAATCCTGCATCATGGTAGGGGGTTAGATCAGATGGCCTCTGCAGTCCCTTCTAACCCTCTGGGTCTATGATTCTATGATTCTTAGACACAGAGGGAATACACATACTAATAGACTGTTGCTGTATCATGAGTTCTTCCCATCTCCCAGCTGCTGCAGTACACACGGTAATCAGTTCTCCTCCATTATCCCCATCCCCCAGGGCCATTGCACAGTCAGGATTTTACAAAGCCCCTTATTCTGGCCTGCAGGTTTCTAATTTGTGGGTGATGCGTGTTTTCAACAAGTCCCTGTACTTTGCTTTCTGACGGACCAGGTGGCACAAGGGCTGATGCAGTTACAAGCAGGCCTGATGGAATTCTGCGCCATTGCAAGGCTTCATACTGGAGCAAGCACCAATGGGCACAATGGCAGGAAACCATACCTTAGAGCTGGGTGAAATTTTTTGGACAAAACTCTCTCACCTCAAAACTCATGCATTTGTGTCAAATTCTCTGAATTGTTCTGGTCAAGAAAAAAAATGGAAAAAAATGGAAAATAGATAGTTCGATTCAAAATGACTTTTTGTTTCAAATTTTGCTTCAATTTTATTTTTAAAGGGTTAGAAAATCTTTGGAACAAATGGAAAAGTTTTGGTTGGGTGAGGTATTTTCAAATGGGGAAATATATGCCCAGCCCTGCAACAAGGCTATCCTCCCTCTGCCTCCAGCAGCACTGTGCTATGCTATCCACATGCAGGAACCACCCCAGGCACTCCTAGCGAGTGCAACTCAGGAAATGTTTGTTTGCCAAGTGGGGTTGCTGCACCTCTCCTTGGCTAGTGCCCTGAGAAGACAGTTTTGTTTCAATGGTAGAGCAGATGAATTACCGTAGTCCCATAGCACCCTGCAGCACACTCAGGCTATGTCTGCCCTTTAAAGCACCATAGTGCATCAGTGTAGACAGCACCTTCACTGATGGGAGGGGCTCTCCAATCACTGCAGTAAATCCACCTCCCTGAGAGGCTGTAGCTAGGTCGACGGAAGAATTCATCCATTGATTTAGGCCTGGTCTACACTACAGAGTTAGGTTGACACACACAAGGCAGCTTGGCCTAACTCTAAGCGTCTACACTAAAATTTTGCTCCCATTGATGGAACTGCCCCATTACACTGACTCCATGAGAGGCGTAGAGTCAATGTTGATGTAGTTAGGTTGACGCAGGTCAGTGTGGAGCTTACATTGACTGTTACTGGCTTTCAGAAGCCATCCCACAATGCCCCACACTGACAGTACAATTGGTACAACCGCTCCTGGGGAGGACATGCACCGCCAACACAAGGAGCAAAAGTGATTTAATTACTGTGCAATTACTTGGTACATAACTAAGGCTTGGTCTACACTACATCAGAGGTGCAAGTAAGCCAGTACGCCCCGGTACAGCCTACCGGCAAGAGCTGGTGCACCGTACCGGGGTGGATCGGCTTCCCCAGGCGCAATTTAAAGGGCCTGCAGCTCTCAGCAGCGGCTGGAGCCCCTGGGACTTTAAATTGCTGCCAGAGCCCTGGGGTAGTGGCGGCGGGGCTGGGGCGGCGATTTAAAGGGCCCGGGGCGGTAGCAGGCTCTGGGGACGATTTAAAGGGCCCGGGGCAGTAGTGGCGGCTGGAGCCCTGTCCCCGGAGCCCTGCTGCCGGAGCCCTGGAGAAGCGGTGGTGGGGCTCTGGGGACGATTTAAAGGGCCCAGGGCTCGGTCGCCGCTACCGCCCTGGGCCCTTTAAACCGTTGCCAGAGCCCCCGGCTGCTGCTGTTACCCCGGCGGGGGGAGGGGAGGGGGAAGGAGGCACTTACTGGTACAGGGTGGCTCGGGGCTGGCTCTGACCCCCCAGTCCCGTCCCTTCCGCCTGAGGCCCTGCCCCTTCCAGGGGCCAGAGCCGGCCCGAGCCCCGTACCGATAAGTCCCTAGACTTACTTTCACCCCTCCACTACATATTTACTTCAATATAACTACGTGAAAAATACACCCGCCCTGAGTGACGTAGTTCTACCAACCTGTGTAGACAGGGCTATGTCAAGGGGAGAGCTTCTCCTGCCGACACAGTGACCACCTTTCACGGAGGTGGAGTTATTAAGCTGACGGGGAGCTCTCTCCCATCGGCTTAGAACATCTTCACCAGACAGGCTGGAGCTGCGCCAATGTAAATTTGTAATGTAGACTTGCTCTTAGGTCGACATAAATTTGTAGTGTAGCGCTGTCTACAAAGGGACTTTTAGATTGGCTTAACTGGTCACTCAAGGATTTTTCACACCCCTGAGGAACGTTTGACTAATTTTCGAGTGTAGACTAGCTTACAGCTGGCTGAGGGGGGCTGAAAGCTACTGATGGCTCTGACTAATGAGTCTGATCCAAAGCAAATACAGATCCTGGTAAAGCCAATGGTTGTCCCAAGCGCTCTTTTCTAGGCTCAACGGAAGGAGCAAACAACACCCTTTATGCAGCAGAGACAATGGAGGGCTTGCCCAAAGTACTTGGCAGTTCAGTGGGCTGAGTACAAACTCAGGGGCTAGGAGACTGGTTTGGAAGCCTGTGTGTGTTAGCGGAAGAAAGCCAGCAGGATGACTGGAGAAGCTGTGAGTGTGATCCTGAGAGGAAGCTGAGCTCACTGGAGGATAAGAAACCAGCTGTCCAGTATTAAACCAGGCAGTCCTGCTTTTCTAGGGTATGTGCCACTTCTGCACAGAAAAAAACGGACTTGGTTTTGTTCGGATGGGGGACGCCCTTCTGAAGAGCAGTGTGCTCTTAACAATGGCCTGTCCCCCGCTGCCCCATGCAGCATGACCTTGTGTGCACTGTGCGTCCAAGGTCCGACCAGTGCGGGTAGGGTCATGCTGGCAGGGGCAGGGTCACGCCATTCCCAGAAGTACTGGAATGTCCAGTATTCAGGAATGAGTGAGTGACCCCCTACTGGAGGGGCAGACATGGGAATTTTACAGCCAAGAAACTGCTTGCTGTTGTTTCTTTCTACCTTTTGAGAGAACCAGGACTGTGTGTGCGTTCTTGGTAGATAAACAGGATTGCACCAAGAACAGACCTGACTCCTAGCACCAACTTCTCATCCTAGCAGAAAAAACCCTGCAAGGCCCCAAACACTGACTAATTGCTCCATCCAAAGAGACACCATCACAACCCTGGCAGCACATCACTGCCAAGTGGTCCTTGAGTTGCCCATGACAAAAGACCCAGGAGTTGCTGTTGGTTAAATAAAGGATACAGAGGGGTTGCAAGCCCCTCTCCAAGTGTGAGCCAGCAGGGCCATCCTTAGGATTTATGGGGCTCTATGCAGTATTATTAAACTGGTGCCCTATGCCCGATGGCAGCTAGGGCTTGCATATATATTTTAGAAAAGGTGGTCTTTTGAAGGATTTATTAAAAAAATTATATGCCTGAAGATCCAAGCATTTAAGGCTAAAGATGAATACCAGATTGTGCATCTAAAAATATGTGCAAGGATTTTTTAGAGATGTGATTTTATAATCTTCAGCAACACACTAATGAAATATTTTTAAAGCAAATTTTAAACTAAGGTCCTGTAGACTAACATGTTCTGAGTAAATATTACAGTAATGCACAACTGTTTTTGTCAGTAAAATTCAGAAATTGACAGTATATACCTGGGGTTTGGCAAATGCCTGTTAAATTGCTTCATTACCACTTGAATGGCTCTTTAACAGATTCAGTGTTGTCCTAATAGGTCTGGCAGGCTGGAAGGCTTTTCATAGAATCATAGAATATCAGGGTTGGAAGGGACTTCAGGAGGTCATGTAGTCCAACCCCCTGCTCAAAGCAGGACCGATCCCCGACTAAATCATCCCAGCCAGGGCTTTGTCAAGCCTGATCTTTTTCACTTTTAAGTACTAGATCCTCTCCAGAGGAAGATTCACCAGGCTGCAGCAGCCAGCTGTGGTCAGAGCCTGCAGGAAGGGTCAGAACAGGGATAGGAAGAGGTAGCGGGTGGACACTAAAACCCAGGGGTGCCCCATATTTTTGGATGTCCTATGCAGCATAGCTGGGTATGCCTAAGGACAACCCTAAGTACCAGATTCTGTGATCCCTTGGGCTTTCCCTGGTATCCCAGGCACCAGCCTGGATCTGTTTACCTTCTCCTCACCATCCTGGAGAACTGGAGTCCAACGCGAGCCGTCCTGACTGCTGGAGACAGCAAACTCCTTCACGAACATTTTACTGAAGATGAATTTGGCGCCCTGGGTTACAATTCCAGTGACTCTCATGATCTTCTCAAAGTCCACCTGCAGCCACTCATTGGGGCTGTTCACCTGGGGAATGACACACCAGCCTTCATGTCCCCTTCAGAAATACCCACCAGACACAGTGCAAATGGTCCCCTCAGCTCTCAACATGTCAGAACTTTTACTTAGCCATGTCCAGTCCCTCCCACTACTCTCAGAATATCTTCAGCTCCAGGGAGCAGACAGGCCAAAACCCTTTCTATGCTGTAACCTTGAACCAAGTTGGTAACCATCTCTGGACATGGTTGGTGCTAAAACTTCGGAACAATCTCAGCTAACCAGGTGTTGCCCTGCTAGACTGGCACATAGCATGCTCCTGGAACCAAATGAGGACACTTATTTCCTTGTATGGGTAGGATCTCCTGACAGCATCTGTGTCACCAGGTTGGCCAGCCCTCCTTCCCAGACTCTTTGCAGTTGGGCATCCCAAAATGCATTGCTTCATGTGCTCCGCTGAGGCATTGTGGGATAGCTACCCTGATTTTCCCACAGTGCCCTGATACAAACATGGCAAGGAGCATGATCGGTGCAGATACACAAACCCATTGGAGACACGTGTGTTGCGAAAAAGGCTGCTGTGTGGACACAACTCAGCCTGGTGTGTTGTAAGCATGGCAGACAAGAGTGTCGCAGTCACAGTTTACTTGTATTGTGGATGGGGCCTTAATGTTCTACAAGGAGCTGCTGGATCCAAAGAGACTTTGAACTGAACTGGCCTCACTCTCAGAGGGGCTGAGCCTCTGCAGGTCCCACTAATGTCAGTGGGAAGGAATGGTGAGTGCTCAACATTTCTGAACATCAGGCCAGGGATCACAGCTCATGCTAAGTGCACTCACTGTTCCTACTCTCATCTCTATAGCGCATCCTGCTTGGAGAGGCCAGAACTGGAGTAGTTATGATCTGACCCACAGCCAGACCTCCTGCACCCTGCCATACAGCACCTCCTGCTCAGACTGGAGCAGCTATGATTGACCCACAGCTACTGCTCCTCTACCACTCTCCACAGGGACTCCTGTCAGGAGAGGTGGGGAGTGTGGCGAGCCAGTGCTCTGTCACTAGCTCAGTGCTCCTGTGGGCTGGGAAACCCCCATTTAAAAGTGGGGCACGCCCCATGGTTACCTTTGGCTTCCAGGCATTAGTCCTCTCCTGCAGGTTAAGTCGGGCTTGGGAGGGAGCCCAGCTGGAGAACATGTTCTCACTGTAGGAGGAGGCGGAGATCTGCTGGTTGGAGATACCTTTGTTCTCCATTCCTAAAGGCATGGAGCAGCCTGGAAGAGAGTTGAAGCAATAGAAACCAAGATGCCTTCTGATTGCCCATACTCCCATTTGGTGGCCTACTGGCCAACATATAGGAGGCAGCATCTGTTATCACATCAAGACCACCTGTCACAGTCCTGCTGTGCACGTACCTTACCTGGCTATATTTCAGCTTCTGCAATTCCCTGCCAGCCCAGCTCCCATATCTCCAGAACAGTCCTGTGCATGGGACACACACCCAATACCCAAAGCAGCTCCTGCTCCCTCCAGCCTGCTTTCGCCGGGAGGGAGAGGGGGTCTGTTCTCCTTGAGTCACTCAGGAGGAAATAGAACAAGGAGTACTTGTGGCACCTTAGAGGGTACTCCTTGTTCTTTTTGCTGATACAGACTAACATGGCTACCACTCTGAAACCTGTCAGGGGGAAATGTCCTTCACTCCCCAGCGTGCCTCCACATATCCAGCCCCAGTGTGTGTGGGAGGGGGGGACTCCATCTGCTCACCTGATCCCCATCACTCCCCTAGACTGAAATGGCAGCTGACTAAAAACCAAAAGCAAACAGGGTTCCTTAAAACAGGTGAGGATCAGACACTCTTTCTAGGAGGGCACTCTCAGCGTGGCTAACACACCCACCCACAGCTGCAGCGTCAGCACCGAGACTAGCTCTGCGCTCTTCCCAGGATCGCCATAGCCCTCAGCCAATAAGGAGATTTTCAAGCATCACTTACCTACCAGATGTCACTCCCTCTTCCTGTCCCCTGCAGCTAATCTTGGTGTGTCTGGTGCCAGCCCCACCACCAAAATGCTCTAACCCTGCCAGGCCCTGAGCACCCTCGTCTCTCACTGAAATCAGCAGGAGTTGAGAGTTTAGCGCCTCACAGGTGCAGGCCCCTGTCCCCCTCTGCTCCAGTGTTAGATTTTAGAGGGCATGAGGAAGAGCCAGGAGCAGAGGGCCTCATGGTGGGACTTACTGTTCAGATCACAGCCAATGAGTTCCATGCGCAGAGTGGTCCGAATGCTGTAGTGTGTGGGGTGGAGGCGGATATACCGGGCTATGATTGGGGGATTGAAACGATTATCTTTCACCCCTGTTGCATCCACATTCCCAAAGAACACCTGCAGGAAGGGAACAGATGGGGCCCTGTTTCTCCAGCGCTTGCGGAAGGAAGAGGACAGAGGTCTACAAAATAATCATAGCATCATAGAATATCAGGGTTGGAAGGGACCTCAGGAGGTCATCTAGTCCAACCCCCTGCTCAAAGCAGGACCAATCCCCAACTAAATCATCCCAGCCAGGGCTTTGTCAAGTCTGACCTTAAAAACCCCAAAGGAAGGAGATTCCACCACCTCGCTAGGTAACGCATTCCAGTGCTTCACCACCCTCCTAGTGAAAAAGTTTTTCCTAATATCCAACCTAAACCTCCCCCACTGCAACTTCAGACCATTACCAATAATGAGTGGCAAGGAGATGGTCACTTCAGTCTGGTACTTATTAACTTTACCAGCTTCATAACACAAGAGTAAGGGCTCAATGAAATAAATATGAAACACCATCCAAATGGATATTAATAAATACTATTATACACAACCCAAAATTAACCTCTGGAACTCACTGCCACATGATGTCACTGAAGAGTAGGTTTACAAATGGTCAGACACTTATATGGACAAAAACATCTGCCATGACATGAACTTGGATGCAATTACTGGAGCAATGAATCCTCATGCTTCAGGGTAGAAATGTGTCACCTGCTGGGATTAGGAAGATATTTACCCCCTGAGACAACATTGTATAATTATATGAATTGAAAGGGGTTCCGGCCGCTGCAGAAGACAGGATGCCTGCCTTCATCACATCCTGGCCTATCAGTCAGTTCTAGAAAGATGCAGCATCCTTTTCAGA
The DNA here is from genome assembly GCF_015237465.2 of Chelonia mydas. Lineage (NCBI taxonomy): Eukaryota > Metazoa > Chordata > Testudines > Cheloniidae > Chelonia > Chelonia mydas. The sequence goes on from NC_057855.1 coordinate 57,167,971, forward strand.
TCCTATCCTCTCTCCTTTACTCACCATCTGGGAGCTGGTGGCATTCCCCTTGTATCTCTTCCACCTCTCCCCATCAAGACCATAGAAGATGATAAACTGGGAGATGTAGAGGCTGGAGAACTTTTGCCGGGCCCCCTGGGTCTTTATGCCATGAAGGATCATGGGACGCAGCAGATCCACCTACCGAGGGAATATAGAGATTCTTTTCCCATAGGATGATTGCCATTTGGTATCCACTCCCAACAATAGTGCAACTTGCACACCGGGTTTGACTCCTCCCAGGTTTGGGGTTGGGGAGGAGCTTCCCTCCCTGATATATCCTGGGAGGGTGTTGCAGAACCCTGGCTCATTGAGCAAGGATAATTTGTCAGGACCAGGCTGGGGTATCCCACACCATCAGTGATTGCAGGGGCCACTGGGAGACCTCAGTCCACCCTCTCATCATCTTCCCCTCTGCTACTCAAACCAAAACAACCTTCTGCAATGGCACTGACAGCCCCTAAGAAATGTGCCAATCTACCTCTCTACATGCACCTGCAGCCCCAGTGGCCCCAGTCTCTCACAGCCAGCACGGATATTAACCAGCATTAGGAAAATCACACCCACCAGTATGGGTTGAATGGACCAAAGATTACTACCGCTTTTGGGGAAAGAGGAGCCTCAAAGGGAGGGGACATGGTCTTTGGGTTTAAAAAAACAGGGAAGCGACTCAGGACTCATGCTCTACCAAACCTGCGAGTAACCATAGGCAAGTCACTTCAAGCCTCGGTTTCCCCATCCATACAGTAGGGATAATATACAGGGTTGCTAAAAGGTTGAATGATTATTTGTGAAGCATTCTGAGATCCTTGGATGGAGCATGCTATAAGAGTATTATTATTGTGTGTGTATTGTCAGGAGATTATCACAGACACTGTGCTGGCACATTACAGTTTTATTTGCTTTGTTATAATTATCTTAACATGACAGTGACTTTTGTGGGTTTACATTTCCCTTCACATTTTCACAGAATAGTTTTGGGCACTCAATGCAATTGAAAAGGGATGAATTTAACACTGGTAAAAGGAAACAGTCGATCATTAACCTTTGGAACTCATTGCCACAAGATACGATGGAGTCCAAGTGTGTAGCAGGATTGATAAAAGGATTAGACATTTATATTAATAATAAGAATACCCAAAGTTATATTAGATGGGATAAAATAGTATAAGGAATATCAACTTTGAGACTTCAGGGCACAAGTCAACCCCTAACTGATAAGGGTCAGGAAGATTCTTCCCTTATGGCTAGGTTATTCCAAAGCTGTCTGGTAGGGGATTTTGCACCTTCCTATGAAGCAGCTGGTACTGGTCACTGTTGGAGACAGGATACCAGGGGGAGGGATAGCTCAGTGGTTTGAACATTAGCCTGCTAAATCCAGGGTTGTGAGCTCAATCCTTGAGGGGGCCATTTAGGGACCTGGGCCAAAAATTGGGGATTAGTCCTGCTTTAAGCAGGGGGTTGGACTAGATGACCTTCTGACCCCGATATTCTATGATTCCTGTTTACATGTGAGGGTTGATCTGGTGTTTATGTGAATCGGGGATGATTAGTGCTGACTAAAGCAAGGCTGGCTACAATACTTGTCAAGATTTTAACTATTAAAGCTGGGGGATTGCTCCCATTCTTAGGGCTAGCATCCTCACACACAGCAGTTTGAGCTGAGAATCCACTTTGAGGGTTGCAATGTTACAGTGCACCACTTAACCACTGTTATGCATGTTACATCAATGCAGGAAAATCCACATTAAAAATAAACATGGAGGGCAGCTCATCTGTTCTGTTCATTAATAGGAAACTTCTCACCAAAAGGGAATCTGCTATTTTTCTCTCTGTGCAACATGAAATATTCTTGTTTTCTCCATCCGAGGGAGGCAGATACTACTGACTTCACCAGCCTGCGGGTGAGATGCTAGGCACAAGGTGCAGGGAGGGAGTAGGCAGGGGGAGGGGACCCTTTCTGAGGCACTGGGAGTCATGTGCTATTTCTCACTCCAGCAGCAGACCCGTCTGGGGGCACTGAGGTTAGCTCCAGAGGGTGCAGAACATGCGGCACCAGACATTGAGGTCAGAATGGGGGCACAGAGTCTGGCAGGAGGGGACAAGTGGGGAAAAGGGTAACCTGAACCTGCAGGGAAAAGTGTGCGTGTGTGTGTGTGGAGGGGGTTTGGAGGGGTGTGTGTCTATGTGTGTGTAGGGGGTTTGGAGGGGGGTGTGTGTGTGTGTGTGTGTAGGGGGTTTGGAGGGGTGCATGTGGGTGTGTATGTGTGGAGGGGGTTTGGAGCGGAGTGTGTGTGTGTGTGTAGGGGGTTTGGAGGGGTGTGTGTGTGTGTGTGTAGGGGATTTGGAGGGGTGCGTGCATGTGTGTGTATGTGTGGAGGGGGCGTGTGTGTGTGTGGAGGGGGTTTGGACAGATGGATGTATATGCATGTGTGTAGGGGGTTTGGAGGGGTGTGTGTGTGTGTGTGTGTGTGTGTGTAGGGAGTTAGAGGGGTGCATGTGGGTGTGTGTGTGTGTAGGGGGTTTGGAGGGGTGCATGCATGTGTATGTATGTGTGGAGGGGGCATGTGTGTGTGTGTGTGTGTGTGTGTGTGTGTGTGTGTGGAGGGGGTTTGGAGGGATGGGTGTATATCCGTGTGTGTAGGGGGTTTGGAGGGGTGCGTGTGTGTGTATAGGAGGTTCGGAGGGGTGCGTGCATGTGTGTGTATGTGTGGAGGGGGCTTGGAAGGGGCGTTTGTGTGTATGTGTGTAGGGGTTTGGAGGGGCGTGTGTGTGCGTGTAGGGGGTTTGGAGGGGTGAGTGAGTGTGTATGTGTGTCTGTGCGTGTAGGGGGTTTGGAGGGGTGTGCTTGTGTGTGTGTGTGTAGGGAGTTTGGAGGGAGGGGTGAAACATCCCAGTCTGGCAATGGCCTGAATAGCCTGAGGGCACTGTAGATGTGGTGGTGGATAAACTGAGGGGCTTGCCCAGACTGAATTGCTCACTGCCTCTTTCTGTAGCTCATCCACAGCGCAAATGGCTGGTGCCTGCAGGCATCAGAGGCTACTATTAATTTCACTTAACAATGTCTCCTTCCTCCCTAAGTGAAACCTACCTGAATCCAGGAGTTGCCGCTGTCAGTGCTCCAAGCATTGACAGACCCAGAATGATCTAACCGGGCCAGCCTAGGCGCCCATTGACCTGTGGAAGAACACAAGAGAGATGAGGAAGCCATTGGGTGAGTTCACTCACTGACATGGACAGACAGGTGTGATGACTACAGCACCAGCAGCAGAGTCAGAGCACGTCCCTCAGTGGGCCTGTCTGCCTGCCCCTCACTGTTCAGACCTGGTTCACTGTCAGATGGGAAGTGCAGGTATCAGAGAGCTCTGCGCTGGTAAAATCTGGGCTCAGATTAAAAAGACAGAGAAACACAGAGTCTGGGTAACCCCACTCAGGCATCCTTGTGTGACAGAGACCTACTTCTCCCGTTTACCCTCTCTTTAACAGTGGTCACCATCCTGCCAAGGGACAGGGTCTCCCTGTGTATCACATGCTGTCTGGACTGTAAGGGGCCATATCTTCTTGTGTAGAGAAAAAAGCATCTTGGCCACACTTCTGCTATAACAATGGCTAAAAAATGGATTCCCACTGGACTCCTCTGGGGGCTGGAGGAGGTTGCTCTCAGCTGACAGAAGAGGTGTTCGCTGGCCACCGCAGGCAGGGAGAGCTGAACTTGAGATGAAGTAGTGAACTAAACAGCAAGGATGTTTTAAGGCACCAGTCTATTGCAGATGCCTCATCTAACTGTGGTTACAATGGAATCATCCCAGGCATAGAAGGCAAGGGATAAAATCACCAAGGCAAAGCAATGCAGCATGTTGAGGCCTCTAGGAATCAAGAAAGGGTTTGAAACCCAGTTGAATGGGCCCAGGGAAGAAGGCATTCTAGAGCTGGGCCCTCAGAGCCAATGGTATGGCCTTTGCCAGCCCGTCTGCTCCCTCCACAACTCCTTCAATGCCGGGATGGTATCCGGCGGGAAGCAGGAACGACTCCATAAAAAAGGCTTTGTCTCGACTAGGAAAGTTGATTAAGTAGGTCAGGCCTTGCCAGCATGTGTTGGCTAAGCCTGATGAAAACTTGACCTTCTTCCTGGTCACAAGGCCAAAAAGTCCAGCACTCACCATACTGCCCTGAAGCTGTGATCTGAGCATCCGCAATATTCCCGGAAGCTAGGCCAACAGGGTTCTGGCACTCTGCAACAAAGGGGAAGAGAGAGGAAAAAAGATTTATGGGCTATTTCATTTGGCCTTTGAAGCTAAGGCCTAGGTGAGCCTTCAGTCTTGGACGCTGAGTTAGGTTCCCAAGTCTGGTTTGGCACAGCAGCCAGGGAGCCCACGCAGCACTGCCTTGGAGCCTTCCCTGGGGCTGGTGGCCATTGTACTCAGGTGACATCACCTGCCATAAGGGCGCTCAGTTAGTGCTGGGCCAGCCTTTCAGAACAAACCCACAACCCAGGACAAGTGTGGGCTTGTTACCAACCCAGAGGTCAGGCCAGGCTTGCTGAAAGGTGCACCAAGTTCTGTGGGGCTTCGTGTGAACCTGGGCCAAGTTTCCAGCCACTGCTAGGCTTTGGGGGTGGGCCGTTCAAGATCTGGAGAGTAAATCACATGATACCTAGTAGTTTCAACTAGGAACCAGGCCAACTTGGCAGATTCAGTTGAGCATCATTGAACTTCTTGATTCACTGAAACCTGGATTCCAAATTGAAACTCAGGATGTGGGGACCCACATGAACCAAGACAGACAACGGCTTGTGCCAACACTGGAGAATTCAAATGGCCAAGTTCCCCCCCCATCTCAGTTCTGACCAGGTCCTGCTATCTGTGACCTACCACCCTGCGCAGCAAGGGTATTGAAAGCATCCCAGGATGGCAATATCCTTAGAGCCAATGCCACTTCATTGTGCTACAATGTCGCCATGTGACGATGCGATGCTGCAGATCAATTGTATTAATAGTCACTGTGCAGTGCAGATGTCAAGAGGCATCACAGTGCAGTGACATGACAAGTCTCTCCTGGAAGTTTTGACAGGTGTTGAATTTAAACATAGTGTCAGAGATCTTAAACTCGCTTTAAAGGGGAGATAGAACCATGAACCCTGTTTTTTTGCTAGCACCGTAGGGACAATCCTAAATATAGCAAGAGCTGCAAAATGAGAGAACACCTCCATCCAGCCTTAGCTGTTAGTGACCCTAACTGCTACAGCTATCACAGGAGGACTCCAAAAGCCTGAACTCAGGTACTGGCATGTAAGTAAGGCAGGAGTTGATTTTCTAGCATTTTAAAAAATTCTTTGCAAATTTTTAAATCTGCCCTTACAGACCCTTGTTCCTAATTTTGACGCTTGCGGGTGATATCAGCTTTTATTATTGGTTTATAAGCCAATCCGGGATGGTATATATTACAATTCACAGCCGCCTCTCAGAGAGTCCTCTGATACATCTCCTCTCTTTGGGTCACTGGTGTGACAGCTGTGTTGACAAATGTCTCTTCTGTGTACTGATGTCTGGCTCCCAGGCCTGTGTTGCTAGGCAGTGTCTTTTAAACACAAATCTTCATGTTTCTAAGAACATCTTGGCTGACACCTCCTATTTTTTAAAGTCCCTTTGCTGATCTGTGGAGCACTGGGCTGTTTATTTCCATTATAACTTAGACTCTTAAAAAATCATAGTACTTGACACTGTCTTTTCACGTCAAGCCCTTTCTAGTAAAAAGTGGATTTTGAATCTTAAGCGGCTTTTTAATTTATCTTTAAACAAAGCTTTTCTGGCTCACATTTAATGCTCCTTTAAGAAGAGGAAAAAGACCTTTACTATGTAAAGCCAACTATCCTACATCTTGGCAGAAGGTTAGACTAGATGACCCTTGTGATTCTATGATTCTCTTAAGTATAACAAATCAATCCTTTCCTTCTGTTTTGAAACTAGTATTTAAAATGAGGTGGAAACTGATTTACACTCTTGAGCTGGCAAAGATTTTACTGCAATTCCCAACAGATTTTGCACCACTTTACATGGTAAAGAGTGTTGCTGAACATGACCACCTGTGGCCAGCCTCTGTGACCCTTGGCAAGTCACGTTGCCTCTTTGTGCCTCAGTTTACCGATCTACAAATGGGTATTTCCCTATTCCGTTAGCCAGTTGGGTGGGCGCATGCAGGCGTGATGATAAGAGTATGCACATTTTTGTGCGTGGCCCATAGCGTCTTAGGGTTTGAAAATCAGGCTGCTGGGGGCAAATTTTTCAAGGTGGTTCAAGCCGGCCTCCAGTTTTGCACCCACAGTCACATGCCCCCTCTTAGATGGGGGTGTAATTCACTGCAGGTGTGAATGATGGCAGTTAGCTATCCTGCTGTCTCTTCCGTAGGCTTGGTCAGGTGGTTCGATTGTTCAGCGCTGTAACTCTCATTCGCCCAGAGCTGACTGAGGGTGAAAACCGGTGTGTCCAAGTTTGAGGGCCATGAGGGTAAAATTTTCAAAAGCACCTAAGTGACCGGTGTTAGGATATAGATATTCAGGCCTGTCTGTAAAGGCCTGTACTTTAAGAATTTAGGGGTATTCTTATTACTTGGCTAGTTCTAGAGGTATAAAAGAAAGAATCAAAATCACTGTCTGCTGGTGTAAGGGCCTTCTCTTACTGTGACAGTTTGAGGCCCTGTTCTTAGGCTAAGGCCTTTGGCTAAGCAGCAGAGGCAGCCATAAGCCAGGAAGCGAACAGTCACATCCTCACATTCCAAACTAGCCACATTGAAAGAAGGTGCTATTGGGCTGTTAGGAATACAATCCTGTCCTGAATACAATCCTGTCCTGATAATTCCTATCACCTCCAAAGAAAGGGAAGTGCCTAGAAAATGTAAAAGGAAACTTAGTTTGATAGCATCCTGTCTGGCAAGAACTCACTTATCAATAGCTGGGATGTGAAATCCTCACTTCTGTATTGTTTTCCCACTTTGCTATTGTTTGTCTGTATAATCTCTGTCTGGTTCTGTGATTGTTCCTGTCTGCTGTATAATTAATTTTGCTGGGTGTAATCTAATTAAGGTGGTGGGATATAATTGGTTAGCTAATCATGTTACAATATGTTAGGATTGGTTAGTTAAATTTCAGTAGAATGATTGGTTAAGGTATAGCTAAGAATATTACTATATAAATTAGGGGCAAACAGGAAGTAAGTTGGGATTCGAAAATAAGGAAAAGGAACTTGTATTTAAGCTTGCTGGAAGTTCACCCCAATAAACATCGAATTGTTTGCACCTTTGGACTTCGGGTATTGTTGCTCTCTGTTCATGCGAGAAGGACCAGGGAAGTGGGAGAGTGAAGGAATAAGCTCTCTAACAACCGGAGGAGCCTGAGCCCTGTTCTCCAGAGTGCCTTAGGCGGGTACTTCTGCACCTGTGAAAATGCTGCCCCCAGCTGTCTAACATGAAATTCTCGGGAGCTGAATGAAGAGTCAGTGAAGGCAACTGTAGAACAAGGAAAAGAGTCACTCACTCGGGTCATACACAAGGAACAGGGCGCTCATTCCAGCCTGCTGGTGCTCTCCAACCTCGCATTCCACCCGCCAGATCCCCGGGTGGGAGGGGCGCATTTCCACCGTTCCAAAGACACCTGGGTGAGAAGAAGGGGAGGGAGGGCAGAACAAAGGATTATTTATTTCTAGCGGTTAAAAGAGAAGCCTGTGGTGGCTACACCCACTCCTGCTTCACTCATGCTGAGGGCAGATTGTGCCGCCATGATGCCAATTGCACTGGACTACTCATAGAGTAAAGTACTGCCCAAGGTGGGTATGGGTGCCAGGCTGCTTCCTGAGCCTTAACAGCACACTGACTGGGTCAAATTGTTCCCTGGTGTAACTTCATCAAAGCCGGTACCGTTAGACAGGAATGAGTTTGGCCCAATAAATGCACTTGAATTTGATAATAATAATTAACAAAAATATGAATTGTTTGTATTACTTTGCACTTAGGAGCAGGGGCACTGGAATGGGAGAGCCAGGGGGCCATGGCCCCATCACTTTTTACCAGCCGTAGAGCTGAGCAACAGGGGCAAGGTGGTGGAGAGGAGTGAGTGTGGGCTAGGGTCTTGGGGGAAGAGGCAGTGCAGGGGAGGGGGCAGTGTGAGGGCAGGGGCTCATGGAGAAGGGACTGTGTGAGGGTGGGGCTTCGGGGGGAATGGGTGGTGCAAGGGCAGAGCTTCGGGTGGGAAGGGCCGGTGCAGGGGCTGGGCCTGGGGGTAGTGCAGCTCTGGGATGGGGCCATGGTTTGGGGACCTGTGGCCCGCCCCACTTTTAGGACACTTCCACCACTCATTCCTAGGAGCCCTAGTCACGGACAAGGAGCTCATTGTGCGAAGTGCTGGACAAACAGAACAAGACTCTTCAAAGCCAGTAAGGCGTCACTAGCTAATGGCCATTTGGATCCAACTATTTGAGGCAGTGTTGGTCCAGGGCTATTTCTCAGGCTGAGAGGCACTCGTCTATTTAGCTACCCTTTGATGTCAGGTTGATGCCATGTCCACCCTAATCAGAGTGCATCAGCTGCGCTAAGCTAGGTGGGCACTCTTTGGAGCTAGGCTGCTGGCATGCCTGCTTCTCCTGCATCAGTCCTCTCCAGGAGACAGGTTAGCTCCCAGCACCTGGGTCAACTCTTACCGGGATAGAGGTTGTAGACTCCCATTCGATACTCATGGTTCGTCCTAATGGCAAACAGTTGCCCATGAAAATAGACTGAGTGGATGTCCTCAGTGCCGCCCACATTCAGCAGGTACCATCGCACCCTTTGGTGCTGAGCCATCACCAGCCCAGGCAGTGCGTCCATCACGTAGCCGTTGATAGCTGGAGGAGAAGAGCACACTTGGGACATGCTGTGGCAGGGGAGAGGTTCAAAGTCTGCAGACAGCAGTAGCCATGCTGGAGTGGGCTGAGGTCACTCTTGCTGTTACCCAGGGGATGGGCAAGGAAGGGAATTCTGAAGCCCTTGATCTGAAGCTCTGCTCTAACAGCAGACCCTACAGAGTTTCCCTTCTATGTGGGATGGCTGGGTAGGGAGGGGAGAGGAGCTGGAGCTCTTACCAGGGAAGCAGCTGCTTCTTCTAAAATCAGGATCGTCTGGCTGGATCTGGCAGAGGGGTGGGCAGTTCCTCTCCATGTTCTCGGCGAGGTACCAGCTTTTGGTCTCATCAAAGATAGTGAAGAGCAGAGAGAACTCCTGCACCGCCAGCTGCCTCCCGAAGGCAGGGCTCAAGATGCCGGGGCGGCAGATAAGCAGTGGCCCAACCAGGCCAGAGTGCAGATCCTTCTCCTAGGAGGGGAAAATAACCAGAGTGTAATGGGAATGTAGAGTCCACTCCTAACTTCCACCCCATCCACAATGCCACAATGTGGCTACTCAGAACAACATTAACCACCGTCAGGCAGGACTTTGGAAGCGTGTGCTTCGTCCCAGGGCAGCTCTCTCTGTGCCTGTCAGACTCCAGCACCGCCCTGTGAGTGCCAACCACAACTCCAGCAGCATGTGTGGCCTCAGACTAGACAGACAGGGGAAGAGGCCTTGGCTATGAATGCTCCCAGCTCACAGCTGAAAAGCCAAAAATGAGAGGAGCAAGGTGTGTGCAGAGCCTGACACTGGTGCTGGGAGTTGGAGAGGCATGCTGGGTTTCAGAAGGGGGCAGAAGCCCCCTTCCTCTCTGATCTCAATCTGACATGGGGGAGGAATGCACACTTAGAATTGCTCTGATTTGATTTGTAGTTCTGACTCGCTGGGTTCCCTTCCCAGCTCTGCTGCTGACGCAGTGCCTGACCTCGGGCAAGTCACTTAATCCTGCTGTGCCTCAGTTGCCCCACCTGAAACACTTTGGACAACGGTACAGGATGTTGTGAGCATTAGTCAGTCTGTGGCTGAGAAGGACTAGATTTTTAAGTCTGATGGCTGTTCTATCCATAGCCTGCATGGGGCCAGTCACATCACAGACTGCCAGGGCATAACGATGCCCCAGACATCCCCCCTGAGTGGCTCTGCACTGCCTAAGGCATCACCAAGGCAGGGGCAGTTTTGTACCTCTGGGTCCCACAAGCAGCCAGAGAGGGGCTGAGGATCTGGCCTGTGAAATGAGACTTATCCAGGTGGTAGGAAAAGCTTTCTAACTCTCAGGGTGATTAAGCTCTGGAACAGGCCCCCATGGGAGGTTGTGGGATCCCCATCACTGGAGGTCTTTAAGACCAGGTTGAACTAACACCTGATCTAGAGTTCCTTGGTCCTACAGGGGCCTGGACTTGATGACCTGTCGAGGTCCCTTCCATCCCTACATTTCTATTTCTATACACTCTCGGACCCATTCACAAATGGCCTGATGAAAGCCCCCATCAATGTGTCACAGAAATATCCTATGCAGTAGTGTCCCAGGCACCAATCCCGTTGGGTCTGCATGGAACAGGGGAGCTGGGATTCTGGTTGAGAGGCAGCTGAGGGCAGAGATGGCTAGCAGAGAGACCAACAGGTTTCTCATAAATGGTTCCCACCTACCAGGTTAACGCTGGAGAAGTAAGCCCAAGCCTTGCAGTCAAACTCATTGACAGTGGGTGCCATCTGGGGCAGCACCTTCCAGGAGTATTCGCGGAGCTCGCCAGGCTGCACGGCTTCCTGGCTGGGTGTGCTGTTTTCCCCCAGGCCTCCTTGGTAGGGCAGGAGGTTGGAATGGAAGGAGTAAGGCCGGGAAGCTAGGTTCTTGAAGCTAACCTGCACCGTGGAGGGAAAGAAGCAAAGAGAAGGGTTACATTCCTTGTGGGGGGAAAACTTGGAGCTGGGGCCCTGCCTACACTCCTTCCCTGGGTGGGGCACTGGCTATGCCCGATACCCTTCCTGCTGTTGTTCTTTAGTGAAGCTCAGTGAGACAGATCCTAGCGTCAGTTCTGCTTGTGCATCCCTCACTGGAGTTGCTGGGAAAGGTACATGTGTTTTTATGGGCAAGATGTGTGTTTTCTCCACAGTGTCAGTCAAACACAGGCCAGTCCTTGCCATTGCCTTTTCCCCCAGCTCCAGCCTTCTGAGTCCATATTATCTGGTCTTTTCTTCCTCCCCAGTTCAGGGTTGTGCCACCCCCTATTGTATGTGTAAACAGAGTCTGAATGAACTCTCCCCTGACATTTAGTGGTGAGCTGTGGAAAAGGACTTCAGGAGCTGATCTCATTTGCATGGACACACCCACCCTGCCTAGGTGCTCAGCATGATGTGATCATGGACTAGATGACCTCCTGAGGTCTCTTCCAACCCTAATCTTCTATGATTGCTTGTCCAAATGATCACTTGTGGCTGGTGTTGGATCCCCAGTCTCCTTGTTATTGGGGCAGGAGTAATAAAGGACTCACTCTCAACTCAACAGCACTTGCTAGGCAGGGAACATGGCTTCCAAAGCCCAAGGAGTTGAGAAAGGGTGGTGAGAGGTACTTGTATTTGGTGGTGTGGGTCTTGTTTAAACGTCCTAAGCACCACTTGACCCTTTTTTTCTCCCTGGTATAATAAAAGAGCTAATTTAGACTCAGTTGAGAGTTTTATTATGTGCTACAGAGCTGAAATCACTGATACCTAGGTCTAAGTATTAGACCTACTTTGGGACAGTGTCTCTAAAGACTGCCCAGTGTGCACCAGCAGTGATGCCCTCCTGCTAACAGCTGAAATCACTGAGAGCTGTGTTAAGTGGTGGGCCCTGAAGATATCTTGGTGAGTGGCCAGCTGGGTGACTGGTGGAGAGGCATGGAAAGCAGCCAGCAGTGTGGCTGGCAGAGAGGACCAGAGCAAAGCCCTGCAGAGAGGTGTGGCAATTGGCTAGCAGGGTGACAAGCGAGTGCCTGAGCAGCGGAGCGTGTAAGGTGCCTCCTTATCCCCCCTTCCACCCAGGGTGGGAGGTAAACTCTGCAGATGAACCTCTGAACTCTGAGGCTGCACTGGCCAAAAGACAGCAACTTGAGTGGGGTGCAGAGAAGGGACGAGCATGTTAAAGGGACTTTTGGGTTGCTGGACTTGAGAACCTGAGGGAAAAAGGACACTGCCCAACTTACTTGGAGGTGGGTCTTTTGCTCATGGTTTATGTTTATGAACCCTAGTTGTGGGGTTTTCCCAAATTAAGGCTGAGTTACTTCCCTCCTTTTATTAAAAGTTTTTGCTACACTCAGAGTCTGTGCTTATGAGACAGGAAGTATTTCCTCTTAAAGGTGCCCAGGGGGTGTTGTGTAATTGTCCCAGGAAACGGGTGGGGGCTTGAGATGGTTCTTTGTTGTATTGTTGAAAAGGAACCCCTAGATACTGAACCTGGCACACACCTGGTTGCTGCTGGCTCCACCTGGCAGAAGGGTTACATATGCTAAGAACTTCCCTCTTCCTTGATACATATGATGAGTACAGGTCCAATCCACACTGGACTGGGGTGTATCTTTGGACTCAGTTTCAGCCGGTCAGCAAGAATGGACCCCAGCCTGAGTCCCAGCTGTGCACACTGCCCAGCCAAACTCACACTATCACCCAGCTCAGCTGGAGCTGTGTGGGAAAAGAGGCCTTGTCTGCATGAGCAAATTGTACTGTTTAGCCTAAGGTGTGAACTGAAGCTGATCCAGTTTCAAACTCTTTTGTGGATGCTGTTATTTGGTTTTAGCTTGAGTCCAGTTGGGACAAGGAGCTGCTAAACTGAAACAGGCCCCTCTCAAACCAAAATAAGAGTGTCCACACAGGAGTCTGCATTAAATAGAAAGGTTTAGCAATCTATTAAACCGATGCAGTTTGCCATGGGGGGGAGGGATAGCTTAGTGGTTTGAGCATTGGCCTGCTAAGGGTTGTGAGCTCAGTCCTTGAGGGGGCCATTTAGGGATCTGGGGCAAAAATTGTGGATTGGCCCTGCTTTGAGCAGGGATTTGGACTAGATGACCTCCTGAGGTCCCTTCCAACCCTGATAATCTATGATTCTATAAGGCCTGAGTTTATACACAGTTCCTCAGTTTGGTCTCCTGCTCTTTAGGGAGGATGAATCAGAGCCTGATTGAACTTGGGGACTCGTGTGTCTCCCGTGGGAGCCATTCTGAATCCCAGTTAGCTTTCTTCCCTTCCCACCTCCTTCTGCATTTTCAGAGGCTCTTTCCCAGAAGTGCCATGTGGTATTTCTACAGAGACTGCTTTTGTGATGAGGAGACCCTCATCTGTGACTTGGACCTGCTAAATGATCTTGGCTGAGCCACTTCCCTGCTCTGTACCTCAGTTTCCCCTCTCAGCCTTTGTCTATGTGCATTGTGAGCTCTTTGGAGCAGGGACCATCTCTCGCTCTCAGCAGCACAAAGGGGCCCTGATCTCAGCGGGGGCCTCTAGGTACCACAGCCCAGCTCCTCACAGCTATCTAGGTGCTGATCAATGGGAGTTAGGTGCCTGAACACCTTAGGGAGCTGGGATGGTGTTAGCATAAATAATAATTCCCCACAGAATATCCTTGCATTGTCAGTGCAATGAGAGACAACATACCCAAGGAACCACAAGGGAGTCAAGTGAATGTGACAGATCTCAGCCATGGCCCTTAGTTGGCAGTTTTCTAACTGCAGCCTATGGTATAAGACAGGCCTTTAGTGCTAACGGGTCCCAGCACAAGAGGTAGCAGGAAGACCCACCTAGAACTAGAGGGGCAGCTTTGCACTGGGAACGTCCTAACTCCTTTTAAGGAAATGGGGATTTTCCTTTTCAGTCTGACTCACCATTATAACATCATCAACTTCCGCCCTGATGTATGGCCCTAGGATTCCCAAGTGTTCGTCCAGCTCCCCACGTGCCAGCGGCTGGGTGAAAGAGTTGTCCAGGTACCCTCGGAAAACCACTTTCTTGTATCGCTGGAAGGGCTTCCTCCAGCCCCTACTTGGGCCTCTGCAAGAACAAGAAAGGACCACATCCTGTGGGAAGGCACCAGCCATGCTCACTGAGTGGAAGGCTTGAGGCATGGACATTGGAGTCTGGGCTCTAATGCCTCTCATCACCCCAACTCCTATCACCGCTCTAGTCCCTCTGCTAACGCCCCAAATGAGCACCTCGGTTGGCATCGTGATCTCAAGCTACATACCTGCTCAGGCAGAGAGTCTGAATGTAGAGCCAAGCCAGGAGCCACCAAAGGGCTCCGACTGGCCTTCAAGAGGCAAAGCATGAGCTGACTGTGACAGAGAGATCTATGTAGCTGCCAAGACATATTGGTAGAGCCCTGCAAATCTGTGGATATCCGCTTTATATCCACGGACTGTTTTGCGGATACAAATTGTATCAGCACGGAGCTCTACATGTTGGCATAGTCTCTCTGGTGCAGCTCTTCTTTGACTGGACCCCATTCAGAAGCCCAGGGGCTGAGGTACAGCCAGGTACTTACAGAAGCTCCAGCCTTTGCTGTCTTGGACCCTCTCTAGATTCTTAGTGTTTAGTGCTCATAGCCATGCTGGAGAGCAATCCAAGTGGGGTAGCACTCAGACTGAGAGCAGAGGAGGTATCTGAGAGTGCCCCTATCTTCATCTCGCTGGCTCCTCCTCTGAGTTGATTATTTTGGACGTGGCTGTGGCCAGCTCAGCAGCCACACAGCGCTTCACGGACGATGGTCCCTTTGGAGTCCCCCAGCAGTGTGGACAAACTGTCAAGTAGGGGACTAACCACAGACCAAGATGTTGGTCATTCCTCTCCTACATCTCCTTAGCACTGCCAGGTCTATAGGAAGCCAATGACTAAGTCTGTGGCTCCAACTCCTGCCCCTCACCTGGTAAGGCAAACTGATATTGCAAACCACTGGGAGGACACATTAGAGCCAGAATCTTTGAGATCAAGCTAGGGAGGACCTGAACTCCTCAACACAGTGGAGTAGCAGGGCACAGCTCAGTTGACTGCTGCCAGCTGGGCTGCTACACTTCGAAGGAAGATCAAGGACTCAAGAGGAAGACAAGACTCTACTGGGGTGGAGCGCTGTAAGTAGGACAGGCTGGGCTGGAATTCAATGTCTGTCTCGTGGTGAGGCCTGTACCCTGGATGGATCTAAGTCCGTGGTTCTCAAACTGGGGGTAGGGACCCCTCAGGAGGTCTCAAGCTTACTACATGGGGGGTCACAAGCTATCGGCCTCCCTCCCAAACCCTGCTTTGCCTCCAGCATTTATAATGGTGTTAAATATATTAAAAAGTGTTTTTAATTTATAAGGGGGGGTCACACTCAGAGGCTTGCTATGTGAAAGCGGTCACCAGTACAAAAGTTTGAGAACCACTGATCTAAGCCTTGTCTGTTCATCCATGCTGCTCTATAGAAGGGAAAGCAATCAGTAGGGTGGGAAAGATGTCTCGTGGAAGGGGAAGGATGTGTCTGGTAAAACTTACTTCAATTTTAGAAAGTGCTGGGGTCTCTGGCTCTCATATTCCCACAGCACCTCGACAGCTGCAATGAAATACTGCTGGACCCTCCCAGTGAAGGTGCGCAAATCTTGGTTCTCCTCCCCATAGATGTCAAACTCGTCAGTGTCTCTCTCGGGTTTGCTGTAGTCGTCATAGTCTGATTTTTCCTTCTGGGGCATTGAGATGTTGGACTTGACCATGTTGTTTAGGGCATTGGGTTCTCCAGAGGTGTCAAAATATTCTTCGGATCCAGGAGAGGAGCTCCTGTTCTTTGCTTTGCTGATGCTTTCCCTGCTGCTCTGTGTCCCATCTACCCCCTGCACCACCTCCTTCCATTCTGGTGTCTGTATTTTACTACCTGAGAGGGGAATGGCATCTTCTTCTTTAAACACTTGATTTTCTTGCTGGCTGTGCTTCAGCTTCCATTGGTCCCCTTTAAGAGTCTGGTTGAGAGCCACGCCATCTTGGGGAAGTGGATAGTTTTCTTTGGAGGCCCGTTTTGTCAGGATCTCTGAGACCTCTTTGCTTGCTGGAAAATCCCTAGATTCAGTTCCTAATACTTGGTCCTTAACAGCACTAGATTCAATATCCTGCTGCAGTTTACTGAAGATCCACATTTCCTTCAGCTCCAGCTGGTCCAAGGTGCTCACTTCCCCATCTGTCACATTTCCCTTGGGCTGCAAGCTCAAATGTGCCTCCCAATCAACACCCCTTTTACGCTGCATTGCAGTTACTGCAGGTGTCTTAATTCCACTCACTTGCCCCACAACCTGTGTTGAGATGGGGACCATACTTGTTGTTCGCTCTACTGCTGATGCAGTGGGCTTTGTGTCTGCCTCAGTTCCTACCTCCTGTTCCTCTTTGGTAGTTTTCTCACTTGAATAGGCAGAGGTAGTACTAGTTTTCTCCTCCTCTGACTCTTCCACCTTCAGAAAGGAGTTACCTCCTCTCTGAGCTGTAACACTTTCACCTTGGTTGTCCTGGTGTCCCTCTACTGCTGGTGGCTCATGACTGCTGGCAGGGTATGATAGTGCATCCGCCAGGCTAGGGCTTGATGGAAGAGAGGCTGACACACCCCTAATGTATCCTGTGGGGTTATCAGTGCCAGTTGCTCCATGATCTCTTGCTGTTGTGTCTACCAAGAGTGGCCTAGCAGCAAGGTGGTTTGCTCTGTCATTGTAGATTATCTTGATAGTGGCTCTGAGCACATCTCCAGTTCCTCCTGTATGTTTACCAGAGCTCTGCCTTCCCTTCAATGCTCTGGCTTTATCCTCCAGTCCTTGCTGCACCTGTGTTTCTTCCAGTGAAGTTCCATGTGATTCCAGGGACCTCTTTTTTACATGAGTGCTGCATCCCTGAGAGTTTTGATCACAGGGCTTGAAAGCTGTCCTTTGCACTAGCTTTCCAGGGGTCTGGCTGTCCGAGTCCAGCTCCATTCTCTTACTTTTATGGAGTGTTCCTTCTTTGTCTGATGAATTGGCCTCCAGGAGATGTGTACCATTTATCAAGTCCACTAGCTCTGCTGGAGGCACTTTCCCGTTGAGATAAACTTCCTCATTATCTAATAAGCTGTTGTCTTCATTTGTTGGCCCATCTAAACTTAGCACAGTAACCTTGTGTTTCAGAAATGTGTCCTTGCTGCTTTGTAAAGGGGCCTTTTCGAGCTTCCTCTCGTTGGCCATAACATTTAATTTGAGTAAGTCAACATTCTCCATTTCAGACATTTCTTCGTTTTCTGTAGCTTCTTGAAACTTTTCCCCCAATATTAATTCATCGCTTTCTTGTGTAGTAACATAGCTGGTGGCAAAAATGTCATTGCGGCCCAGAAATGTTGTTTCTAGAAGCCTTGTACCATTGGTAAGTTTATCTGGGGCTAGCCTGATGCTACTTTCTGCAGACAAGGAATGTTCTACATTTGAAAGACCCAGGCCATCACCAGATTTATCCTGTCCTAGTGATGTAACACTCCTTGTCTCATGGTCCAATGGATGGTTTCCTGCAAGCCTCAGATCTGCTGTATCATTGATATCTAACAGCGATACGTTAGTCCTACCAAGGAGAAGATCTTCCTGATGTGGTGCAGGGGTCCTTTGAATTCCTGTATCATTTGAAGACTTCTCTACAGTCTTTTCAAAGAATACGTCTCCATTTGTAGTGGATGTGTTCTCTTGAAGCATGGTATCATGTGCTGGGCTATTTAACTTTCCTTCTTGAGAAGTTTCATAAAAGCCCAGCGAAGCCTCTTCTTGAAGCCTGGTGTCATTTTCTAACCTAATCGGTGCACCATTGCTTTTAAGAAATGCTTTCCCATTGTTCACATAGGTGATGTCACGTATACGTGTGTTATCTGCTAACTTGTCTAATGATGCTGAAGTACTATTCCCTTTAAGGAAAGTGTTATCTGTAGTTATTGTATCATTCAGTGGTATGTGTGGCTTTAAAGATGTAATATTCAATTCTAGAGGCATTTCTTCATCTAATGGAATCCTTTCTTGAAACCTAGAATCATGTTTTGAGTCATTCAGTTGCAGTGAACTATCATTCCCTTGAAGACCAGTTTCTTCAGCATTAAAGGAAGGTTCCTGATGGCCCATCACACGTGCTGACTCTTTTAATTGTGCCAAAGTAATATTCCCTTTAAGAAATTTTTCTAAGCTGGCTAATGGAGCAGTTGGTTGGAACATTACATTGTCCACTGACTTGTGCAGCTCTAAATTCTCTTTAACCATCTCTACAGCTTGAATTGGTCTACGCTTTCCAAAGAAGAGAGCATCTCCTTCTGGATATGAGCCAGCTGCTGCAGCGCTGGCTGAGCGTGTGTTATGATGGACTATGTCACTTAAGCTTGTTGAGTTTCCTTCAGGAGACGGGTGTCCAAATTCTTGGTCAGGGCTGATCATTTCTGACAAACCTGCCTCTTCTGAGAAGGAATCATAAGATACTGGCTCAAAGTTAGACTCTGTTTGAGAAGATAGTGAAAGGCCATGTAGATCGGACAGCACTGATGTGCTGTTGAAAGAGGGGTCCATGGAATTATTCCTGCTGTTTTGAAGTCTGTTATTGAATTTGAGGGGCTGGCTGGATTTTCTCAAGCAGAGTGTTAGCTGCGGGTTAAGCGTCTCTGTTTCCTTTTTGGGAGAGGTGACATTATGATGCTTCCTCAGACACAGCCTGCGCCATCTCTTATTCTTGGGGAAGCCCCTAGGTTGAAGGCCATTGGCCTCATTTGTCAAGTATTCCGGTATCAAATCATAATCTTCCCCATAGGAATACAGTTCTGGATCAGTGTTACATTCAGAGACTGTGAACTTTGCCCACATTCCTCTGTCTCTGAAGTCAGGATTCAGGCATGCCAGCATCCATACGCCTATCCCAGAAAAGGACAAAAGAACAGCATTAGTTCAACATACCAGGAAATTTCAAGAGTTATCACCCAGCTGGTGCTCCCTCATTAGCAAGTTCTGTATTTTAAGAATGCTTCCGACATAAGCCAATTACATTCTTGTTTCCACTCCCACTGAAATCTATCACACACTGGGTTCACCTGTCATGCATGTCTCCATGTGCTGCAACATTTCTGGCAGTGTTTAGAATTATCCCTGGCAAGGATTTTTATCTGCTTTAATGCTCCCTAACACACCTAATGAATTGAATGCATCCCTGGTACCATCACCTTTACCTGGTATGTCCCCACAATGGCTTCAGTGGAGAGTAGCTATGAAGTGGCCAATAAAATGGCTGCAACTTTACATGTAAGTGCCAGTGGGATTCCAGAATCAACCCATCAAAGGTTTGGTTGGTGCTGTCAGATACGCTATACTGGTTCTATGGTATAATGGTCACCATTCTGGATTTTGAATCCAGTCATCTGAGTTCACAAATCTCAGAAGAGCCAATACTTGGTTTGTTGTCCATGGGTGGCAGTGGATTCTCCATCACTGGCAATTTTTAAATCAAGACGGTCAGTTTTTCTAAAAGATCTGCTCTAGTTCAAACAGGAATATTATGTGGCAGTTCTCTGGCCTATGTTCTGCAGGAGGGCCTTTGAATCTGTGGTGCAGAATGTCTTCTGCACATGCTGATCTCTTGAGTCCCAGTCACCATTTCTCTCCTGCTCAAAGTAAAAGACATCAAAGCCCCTCTATCACAACGCCCCTCTTCCCACCCCTCTGCTCTGACCAGCTCATTCCTGCCTGGTCAACTCTGAACTGTCAAGACTGGATATATCAACAATAATCTAGGTTTAGATAATTCTCCCCATGAACTGTTGATTTCTGGGTTCCCCCTCCCCCCTTCACTAGAGAAGACAGGGCCTTCTCTTGCTTTCGGGGGCTGTGCTCATCCTGGTCACCAAATAGGCTGGTGCCATTCACTCGTTCTAAATTCACTTACATAAATACAGTTATGCCACTTTCTTACTCTCCCCAGGGTGGACAAAGGGCCAAGGGTTAAAGCCACAAGCACAACTCTGAGTTGCCAGTGCCCATGTGGCTGTTTCAAATCAGAAACAGGAAAAAGCTCAAGGGCAGCTGTCATTGATTGCACAGCACACTAGCATCATAACAGGCCTAACCCAACTCCCATAAAACTCTGTGACTAGACTCCTCTGGGAGTGTCTGACCCAGCGAGTGTGACAGGCAGGTTAGGGATGAGGACGAAGAAAGGCCAGCAGGTAAATTCTGAGATTAAACGATTGAGTTAAATATGTGGGCTGAGATCTGACTAGTTGCCTACAGGATGTGGACACTGGATTGGCATTCATTCCAATGGAACCTTGGTGTGGCTTTGGCAATCTCAGCCATGATCCATGATGGGGATTATAGTTACTACATTCAAGCTGTTCAGTGACTTCTATTTTAACAGCTCAGCAGATACATTTCATCTGTCAGTGTATATGGAGGAAACTGGACTGCAGCGCCGAGATGCACCAGACAGAATTAGGCTCATTCCACAGAACTGTTCCCAGCAGTGTTTCCATCCCTCGCTTTGAGTGATTTTTCTTGACACCAGCAGAAAGCCACAGGCCCAGCACGTTGGGATTCACTATCATTTGGGAACTGGGTTGGGAGGCTGGAACAAACTTGACAGAGCGTATATGGAAAGATTTGCATGCATTATAACAGAACAAAAACACTTAAAATCTCAACTGGGCACTAAAATATAGTCTGTTCTCCAGCCAGACATATTGTCAGTAAGATTTGTTCTGAGTTTTTAAAAGGCAGCACCCAACATTCGTGCAGCCTTTTAAAATTTAAATCTGTGGACATGTGCTATGCTGGGCTGATCTCCCTGCAGTGTCATGCAATGGCATGACTCATACCGGTAAAAATGTGGTGGTAATCTACCTAGGCTCTGCCCACAACTACAGAAAAGCTGAAATTCTGCTAAAACGATCAGCAGTGAAACAGTTAATGATGCTGGCCTTGCAAAACCAGCAGAAACCATAGCTGACTTTAAAAACTTCAAGGCCTTCTCTATAAATGATAAGGGGGGGGGGGCGGGAAGGCACAAGCCTAATTTTAAAAAGAATAATGTGCAGATCACTTTGACAAGAAACAAACAAATTATTGAATAGAAACAGCACCCCCTGATGGTGAAACCTTGTCTACCATGACTCAGTCCAGATGTATTTTTTAAACCATTTTTAATACAGTTTTAAGTACATTTGATGGGGGTGAAAGGTGCCAGATTGACAGCCCTGGGAATTGAAGGCCTGTATTTATTATAGACAAGATACAGTATAGGCAGAGGCAGCATATGCTTCTTCCACACTGTCCTTGTCAATGTATCCCAGAGAGGCGCCCCTAGAAGGGAAAGGTATGTTCATTCTTTCCAGCTCATTTAGGCCCTGATCTTGCCAGGTCTATGTGGGCAGATTCTTACACCCTTGCATAGTCCCAGGGAAGTCAATGAGGCTGTGCACAGACAGAGCTCCTCCCTCGTGGATCAAGGCCTGAGTCATTTGTCTCTGTGCTCAGATGGCCACCAAGGAGGCTAGTGCTGAGGGTAGCTTTTTATTGCCACTAGAAATGGGACTGAAGCCATCTGGGCACTTCACATAGGACAGCAGATCACCATTAGATGGTGTCATAAACATACAGCTAAGGGTAGCATAAAATCCTTCCTCCACCTGTAAGGGGAGGGATAGCTCAGTGGTTTGAGCATTGGCCTGCTACAGCCAAGGTTGTGAGTTCAATCCTTAAGGGGGCCATTTAGGGATCTGGGGCAAAAAATGGGGCTTAGTCCCGCTTTGAGCAGGGGGTTGGACTAGGTGACCTCCTGAGGTCCCTTCCAACCCTGATATTCTATGATTAAGCTCAAATAACCTGGTTGGTACCGGACCAATAAGGGAAGAAGAGCCTTTCAAATCTGTGGGGTGAGGTTTTGTTGGGCTCTCTTTGTTGCTCTCTCCAGGACAGAGCCGGAACCAGGGCATGAAAAAAACATCTCCTAAAACCCTACCTGAAATAAGCATCTAAGATTACAAAATTGTACGTAATAGCGAGGAAATGCATTAGATTATCTTCTGGTTTAGCTTGTGAATTTTCCCTATGCTAACAGGGAGGTTTATTCCTGTTTTTTGTAACTTTAAAGTTTTGCCTAGAGGGGAATCCCCTGTGTTTAAATCTAATTACCCTGTAAAATTACCTTCCATCCTGATTTTACAGAGGTGCTTCTTTTACTTTATTATAAAGAAAAAAGTTCTCTTTTTTAAAGAACCTGATTGGTTTTTAGTGTCCTAAAAACCCAAGGGTCTGCTCTGTGCTCACCTTGTTTACCTATTTGGTTGGTATATTATTCTCAAGCCTCCCCAGGAAAGGGGGTGCTTGGGGGGGGGGATATTTTGGGGAAACAGGAACTCCAAGTGGTCCTTTTCCTGAATCTTTGTCTAACTCACTTGGTGCTAGTAGCAATACCGTCTAAGGAGCGGGAACAAATTGTGCCTTGGGGAAGTTTTTAACCTAAGCCGGTAGAAATAAGCTTAGGGGATCTTTCATGCAGGTCCCCACATCTGTACCCTAGAGTTCAGAGTGGGGAGGGAACCCTGACAGATGGTAACAGTATTTACCATGTCAAACCAGTCCCCTTGAGGAAGAAGGCTCTGCGTCCCATCACCCATCCCACATGGGATTCTGTAGGAGTGGAACAGTCTAGTTTTGCAGCTCAGGGAGTAGTGATGGCAAATTAAGGGTTGTAATGATGCTGGTTCTGGTGGGACCCAACTGAGAGTGCCAATTCAGAACAAATTGCTTAAAGCAGGGCAGTTACAGTCCAAGGCTGGGGTTTCTATGCACACCAAGGCAAACCAAACCAGCCAAACAGAGAAGGCTTTGGTTTTACCCCACTGGCTAACCACAAGTGTCACAAGCAATTCCCTTAGACACTCCAGTTTCCCAGTATCACCACCAGTACCACTTGTTATGGGGACAAATGGTTATGAAAACCAATACCCCAGTAAAAGAAAAAAGGTTCTCTTGATCCCAAAGGATCAAGCCCCTGACCCAGATCAATATGCAAATCAGATCTTACTCACAAATCATGCTGTTGCCAATCCTTTAGAATCTAAAATCTAAAGGTTTATTTATAAAAGGAAAAAGATATAGATGAGAGCAAGAATTGGTTAAATGGAATCAACTACATACGGTAATGGCAAAGTTTTTGGTTCAGGCTTGCAGCAGTGATGGAATAACCTGCAGGTATAAATCAAGTCTCTGGAAAACATCCACAGCTTGGATGGGTCTTTCAGTCCTTGGTTCAAAGCTTCAGTGTAGTAAAGTTCCTCCAGAGGTATGAAGCAGGACTGAAGACAAGATGGAGGAGCTGCAGCAGCTTTTTATATTCTCTTGCCATGTGGTCTTTCTTTCTTTGTTCCAAAGACAAGCTGTCCATGACATGGCCTGGAAAAACCTCAGAGTTCTCTCCATAGGCATGTCCCTGCATACCTTGCTGAGTCGCAAGGCGTGTCTGCCTTCTCTCAATGGGTCATTTGTATAGCTGATGGTCCTTAATGGGACATCAAGCAGGCTAGGCAGAGCTGACACCAACTTATCTGGGGTGTCACCCAGGAGCATAGCACAAGTTTGAAATACAGACAGTATAGCGCCGATATTCATAACTTTAACTACAAAAATGATACACACATAGACAGCATAATCATAACCAGCAAACCATAACCTTGTCTTAGACACCTCATTTGACCCCCTTTATAAAAGGTTTGGTGCCACTACAGGAGCTGGGTTGCAACCATGTTCTATATGGTCCCAGTTCAAGTCAATAACTTGACAAGGGTGCTTGTTGCATTCCATAAGGGGGGAATTAGAGTGGCCAAAAGAGAGATTGTGGCTCTTTTAAAGTCTTTTGGGAATGACCAATCAGCTTCTGCCTCTGGCACCTGAATAAAATACTGTGGGAATTACTCTGAGTTCCTTGTTCAAAAAAAAAAGTTTAAAAGTTTAACTATTTTTTAAATTTAGAGTTTTTATAGGGGTAACTTCACAATAACATTACATATCTCAGCATTCTTCACATCATTCGTTAATGTCCAAAATAGGCACAAAATGTGAACGTGTCTTGTATTTCTCAGCTCTGCTCTCTTGTTTCTCTGGAACAGGTCACACCCAAGAAAGGTTTCACAGACTGGAGATGAGGTCCTTCTCTGAATCTATAATGTGTAGGATTTGACTGTGGGTAGCACACAATACTGAATATGATTTTGCTTCATCTATACACTGGGCACCAGGTCATGGTCAGCATCAGGCCAGCAAGGCTGATTCTTCACAACCATGTTCAAACGTGGCAAACTTCTGTAAGATAGCCACACCGTAAGAGTTTGTTCTGATGATGTAACTTGATAGCTAGCTGGAGAGCTCTGTTGCAGGGGGAGTGTGAGTGGGGGTGAGGAACCAGATGCACCTGGAATTGCCATTTACTTGCTCATGCAGTTTCAGTTGAGTTTTGATTCATTTATCTCTTTTTCTCTTAATAAAGCTGGTTATTTTTCTAGCTGATCCCTACAGTCATGCACGTAAAATGCTCCTAACGGAACATGCTGACCTGTCTTTGTCAACATATACTAAACAGCAGCTGGGCAAAGTAATTTATAAAACAACTAAAGTTACTAACCTGGCTTTTCCATGCTCATGAAGACGGTTTCTCCAGAAAGTGGAAAGAGGGTGAGTGTGTCCTTAAAGACCATGTTGTGTTTGAAGGTGTTTCCAGAGAAGAAAACAGACAGGAAGTCTGTCTGGGCACCGACACTTAAGACATACCAGTACACCACTTGATGCAGGCAAAGTTTCAGGTGCAGGTTGTCAAAGACGTACCCATTAATACCTGGAAGAGGCATGGGGTGTGAGAAGTTTTATCAGTGCTTTGGTCTCACATGACGGCTAACCTTTTATATTTTAGTTGGGTGTGACAATACAGTTAAGACTTCAGTTCATTCCCTGACAACAAGCAGGTGTTGAACACATTCCCGCTCCAGAAGGAGCCCAGATCACGACAGTCACGACCAGCTTACAATCAAGAAAGAACCCAAGATCAGGTCATTCATTGCTAGCTAGTATCAGCTAACACTGATCTACCATAACTGTGCTGAGTCAATAAATCAGATAGGTCCTTATGTATGGATAATCCTGTTTTTTCCTTCAGTCCTTCACTTACAGCTCCCACCCTGGGATACTCACTGTGCATAACATTTGAAGCATAGAATTCAGGATCCTGGGGGTTCACTGTAGCTGCATCTGTGCAGAACCGCTGTATATTTTCTTCCAGGTACCAGCTGTGGTTTTCATCAAAGACCGAAAACAGCACAAACCTCGTCTCATCTGACATCATCTGGGAATCACAGAGGAAGGGGGTTATTCATAATCTGGGATGGCTCTGGCCAGAATGTAAACTTATACTCAGAGGTCACAGTGTGCCTGCCAACTACCACGCAAGACTGGGCAGGACGTTGGTACTGCACCCAGGCCCACCAGGTGGCAGCCTTAGCTGTTGTGCCCAGCAATGCATTTAATCCCTTCCCTGACCAACAGCCTGATTGCTAAAGGCCTACGGGCCCCTGATTGGAGGGACAGGAGAACTCTCACTGGGTACCTGGACTGTAGAAAGGCCCCAACAGGAAGAGGAAGCTGTCTGAGCAACATACCATTGTCTGCTGGTTGCTGCCTCACGCAACCCTGCCTTGTTGCCTTGCCTGACCTCATCTCCCCAACCCACTGACCCAGCGCTGGGGCTTGGCTCTTTCGCCTACTGACCCCCAGAAAGCTCTGACCATTGTCCTGGCTGCCTCTGATGCAGTCTGACCTGCCGCTACCCCATCACCATGCACACATTTGACTCCAGCTCTGGCCTGCCCCCTTGCTGCCTCAGCCAGTGGGCATGACAGCGCTCTCAGCCAGCTAGCGGAGTCCTGTGGCTGCACGTCCTGTGCGTGCATGTATCCGGCATATGGCTGCTGCCAAACTCCAACCTAGAGCCTCACGGTATGTAGGCAGCAGCTATATTAGGTGAGTTCAGAGATGGTAGATTCCAGAGTGAGCCACAGTAGCCAGGCTGAGCATGATTCTTCTTTGTGTTCTTGTTACAATCAGGGTTGGGAGAAGCTCTTTGCAGAAAGGACAACTCATGCCTCAACCCAAAGAGAAGCACTGGAAATGCACCGTGAAAGCTTGTTCTTGCAAGTCTCCTTGCCCAGGAGTGGGCTCTGGAGGAGCAGACATGTGCTAGATGCTCATCCAAAGCAAACATCTGAACCTTTGGGGCCAAATTCTACCTTCACTGACACCAATGCAACCCTGGCAGTAGCCAAAAGCCCTGTCACTGACCATATGTATTGGGGATTTAAGAAAACGTCAATAGATTTTGTTGTCAGAGCTCATTAATTTTAACTCCCAGTGTCTTAAAAGGGGTCAGCACTCTGTAGGACTGGGCCCTTGCTCAGGGCCACAGAGACAGAACCAGAACAAAAACAAATCCTCTGTCTCATGAACAGGGTATGTGATACTCTGGGGAGATGGGGCCAGCCCCACCTGTGCGATAAGGGATTTGCTGCTTCCCAGCCTGAGGGGGCAGGACTCAGGGGGCCAGGTGACAGTGGGCCTCATCAAAGGGTTGACAGAGCTCAGTCTGGGATGTGCAATCCCAGGGAGTGGTATGGCCATGAGCCAGGGTTTGCAGAAGGCCGGGTTCTCCAGGGGCACCAGCCTGGGACCGAGTGCCCTCTGTTGGAGCAGGGAAGACACCAAAATAACCCAGAAAGGGGCTGGGACCAGGACGCAAAGAGTAGGCTAAAAAGACTCCCATGGAGGGCAGAAGAACCTTTTTGTTTGTTGGGACTTTTAGCTGGATTGTTGTTACCCCGGAAGGGGTCATGTTCATTGTGACACGGCTGGAGGGCCAAGCCCCACATCTCCAGCATAGACCTATGTTGGAGAGCTGAGGAGATCCACCTCAGGGAAGGAAACTGAGGCAGGGAGTGCTGGCAGTGCCATGCTTGGGCAAAAGGGAGTGCTATGGGGTGGTCATGCTTTATAACACACTCCCTCGCTCTTAATGTTGCTGTTACACTACTATGCACCTGGTGCCATGGATATGTTAGTGACCTATGCACTTATGAGGCTGTTTCCTCTCAGGCAGTGCAGTCTAGTGGACAGAGCACTAGACTGCAATTTAGGAGATCTGGGTTCTTTTCCCAGCTCTGCCACTGGCCTGCTGGGTGACCTTGGCCAAGTCACTTCCCCTCCCTGTGTCTCACTTTCCCCATCTGTGCAATGGGGATAATGATCATGACTCCTTTGTAAAGTGCTTTGAGATCTATGGATGAAAAGAGCTAGGTATTATTATGATTATTATTCCAGAATCATTGAGATCCTTCAGTGGCAGGAGAGCATAGGTGTGAGTTACAATATGAATCATTTCATATAACCCAGCTGCTGCGTTTCTGTAACCTCAGCTCTGATCTCAAATATAAGGGCATCCCTTAGTAATGTAAGTTACCCATCATATGGATATATGACCAGGCACCTGACAGCAGAACCAGCTGTTCAGAGCAGGTAACCATATGTCTACACTGAAATCCAGGGGACAGACACGTGTTTTGTCAGTTCCGATTAATATTGGTGTCATGGAAAGTAAAGACTAAATTCTGCAGCCCTTTAACCAAGCAAACCTCCCACATGAGCCAATGGGAGATTTGCCTACATAAGGGCTTTGGGATCTGTCCCTAAGGATGAAAAATTAGCAAGCAATGATGCATTATCACCATGGGAAAATTCAAATGTTGGGAAGCTGTGGTGCAGTGTCACTATGTCGCACTGCAATGGCTCTGTCCTGCAGCTCAAACAGACAAGGAATGGGACTCCAGCACACTTTGGCCACACCTCCACCTCCGCAATGGCAAGTGGTTACGCTGAAAGGGAAGAGCTCACCTGATTCCCTCTCTGATCCATCGATTCTTTAGAGCAGATCAATAGGGGGCCGATGAGCCCCGAGGCCATGTCTCGGACTGGGTTGATGGAGCTGTAGTAGAAATGGGTCAGGCAACGAGGATCTGAGCCAGTTGGCCCATCCTCAGTCGTCACTTTCCAGCTGTACTTGAATGACTGGCCAGGCTCAATAGGTATATCCTTCACATCTTTATCTGGTAACAGACAACCCCCAAAAGCAATTCATTAGCATTTATTCGGTGGAGGGGGTAATCCTACTTATAAAATGGGCTGCAGGAAGGAAGGGATTGAATGGGTCAAGTAGGAATCAAGATCATACAAGCATCCTGTAGAAGCAACAGAAGGTCAAGGACGAGCATCTAGGTCCAGAAGCAACAGTGCTTAGATTCCATGATTGGGGCTTCTTTTGTGGGGACTGCTGGCCCAACCCCAATCAGAGCTCCTGAAATCTCATGAGAAAGCCTGATCCCACAACACTTTCAGCCCAAGGCCATGAGCCAACAAAGCACTCCCCTTCAGGAAGGGCACTTAAAGTTCAGCACACGCTTTGGTGCTTTCCTGAATCAGGACCACATTTGCAAACCCAAAAGGCCTGTACAGTATGGCGGGAAGGTATGGAGACTTCTCTGGAGGTGCTAGTACTTGCCTGAGCCAAACAGAGCCAGGGATGAAAGGGAAGGTTTGTGCCTAATTTTGAAACCGCTTATGAATATCATGGGCTGAATCTGATCTGAACTCAAATTTATCTGGGTTGTGTCTTGCTGAGTGGGGATTATAGGTGAAATGGCAAGGGAATAGATAGCGTGAAGAGTGATGCAGAGAAGGACAGAATGACAAACAAATACAGAATAACTGTGAGAAAAGAAGTTTGGCTAGAAGACAGAAAACGCTAACATCAAATAAATACCGTGATGATACCTCCTCAGGGCAATTGCTTATGCCCAATATGCTTCTGAAGGGGGCTCATCCACTCCTAATTAAGAGCCCAACTTCCTAGAAAAACTTGGATTTAATTGATCACCCTTAAATTATGGCACAACAATTGTTAGGCAGAGATCCACAAAGATAGGTGAGTGTTCTGCCAAATTTATAGCTGGGGAAACGGAGCCACCAAGCATGGACGTGACTTGCCAACAGTCACGCAGTGAGTCTGTGGCTGAGCCGGGAACAGAACCTAGCTGTCCTGGAGGAAGGCACTAGCTTAAATTAAATAATAGGGGGGGAAAAAGGGGGGGCTTGCAAATCTGATCTAGTTTTATGAAACCTGAAGCCACTGGTTCCTCTCCTCTTCTTGGAGGTTCCCATCCCAGCTAGAAGCAGCAGCAGAGGAGCTTGTTCATGCACTGCGATTGTTGCCCTAGATAGTTTTAATCCTTAAGGAAGAAAGAGGAAGGGAGACAGAAGCCGCATGATGCCCACCCAAGAATCAGGATGGTTCCTAAGTAACAGTGTCTCCCAAAGATTCCCACCAGGCAGCAGTCCAGCAGTGGTTGGAAGGCCAGGTGGTAACCTAGCAACTGTACAGAGGAAAACAAGAAGCAGTACCAGGAGGATAAGTTGAACCAGAGGGAAACCCCAAATTAAAGCAGAGCAGGAGAGCGCTTGTGTGCCCAGCTCACCCATCCTGGCAGCATCAGAATGGAGGATTCCTGCCCAGGGAGAATTTCACTGATGCCACAAAGGGCCTGATTCTGCCACCCTCACACTAACTTTACAACAGTGTTACTCTGCTGACTTCAGTGCAATTACTCCTGATTTACACTGGTATAAATGAAATAAGATTCCAATCCACTGAGCAGCATCTGACTGCGAAGCAGTCCTGTTGATTTCAGTACTGGTCACTGGGAAGGTGGCATAACTGGGTGGTTGTATTAAGTAAAATGGCAGGAGGAGGAGGATTAGTGATTATCATTGTCCCCAGTCAGATGGTCCAGCAGCTAGGGCACTAGCCAAGGGCTTGGGAGACCTTGGTTCAATTTTGCCACATATTTCCTGGGTGACCTGGGGCAAGTTGCTCAGTGCCTCAGTTTCCCATGAGTACAATGGGGATAATAGCATGGCCCTGCCTCACACAGCTGTGTGCAGTTAAATACATTAAAAACTGTGAAATGCTTTGAGATCTACTGCTGAAAAGAGCTAGGCATTGATTATATAATAAAAATATTGCATTATCCTACAGCAATGGCTCAAAACACTGCAGCTGACAGCCATGTCACTACCTTACTACACCACTGCTAATAGAGCAGTGTTTTATGTTAAGGAATGTTGTGATAAATGCCAATTGATCATTCAAAACACTTTTAGAACTACACAAGTTTATTTAGTTGACTTTGCTTTAAGCTACCATTTAAACCCCATTTTATAGCTGTGTGGTTCCAGGAAGGTTTTTGGAAGGGCTGGTCAGTACGAAATGCCCAAGGAATGAGGAGAAAGTGAAATATACAAGGCATATGCTGATCACTGTGCATGGGATGGGAACGAATTCCCCCAGTGCACGTATCCGGCATCGCTCAATAGAAGGTGCATTATAGCAGTGGGTATTTCCTTCCTACGAAGCATTGCTGGCCACAGCCAGAGGGGGATACTGACTTGGATGATCTGATATGCTAAAGAAATCCTGTGTAAAGACAAGGACGTCTGAGGCTCGGTGATTCCTCTGTTACTGATGAAGAACAGCAGCAGAGGGATCGGTTCTGTTGTCTGGAAACATCATGAGGGAACATGAGACCATAGACTGATCGTACATTGCAGAACCTCTGCAGAGGCAAGAAAACCCCATGAGGTTCCCTTTGTACAGCCTCCTCTGAATTCTGCCGTTGTGGGGCAGGGTTGGCCTCTCAGTGGAAGCAGCAGGAGATCTGGACTCCAGAACATGTAGATCTTCTCAGATCTTGGGGGCCCTAGAGAGGCCAGAGCTATCTGCATGAGGGAGGACTCCACACTGCCTCCTGGACCCCTTTGGCTGACCCTCAGTTCCCTGTTCAACAGGACCTCTCCTGTCAGCCCCTGTCCTCAAAACCTCCCTGTAAGAGAGGGTTCCACAGTGCAGAGGGGTCTCTCCCCAAGAGTTAATGCAGTCTGAGAGGACATAAGTACCCAAGTACTTCGAATAGGTAAAACAACCCATTTACTGTGGGCTTCACAAAACTCTCCTGTTCTGAGGTATGTGATCTTTGTCAACAGCTCTGCTAAATTCCAGTGTCCTTCCTCAGCCAATCTCACCTTCAGAAGACTTCACTGGGTGATAGGAACTTATGCTGGTGAGCCCATGAGGGTAGATGTTGTAAGGCCGACTTGCTAGATTCTTGAACACAATCTGAAATGACAACACACAACAATAACACTTAGCCCTCTATAGCCCTGTGTCTTCAAAGCTTTCCTTGTGGTCATTCACAGGCTCTGGTTCTAATGGGGGACTTCAATCACCCTGACATCTGCTGGGAGAACAATACAGCAGTGCACAGACAATCCAGGAAGTTTTTGGAGAGTGCTGGGGACAACTTCCTGGTACGAGTGCTGGAGGAACTGACTAGGGGCCGTGTGTGACGGGTTGTATCACAGAAATCCCTTTGGGACTGCCACCTGATGTGCTTAGCCTACTTCAGAGCCTGTTTTCCCTGCCAGCTTGGGACTTCAGTGCCCTGCCTGGCTTGAGCTAGACATGCTAACCTGTTACAAACACAGACCCAGGTCTGAACTACGTCCCCCAAAAGCTGCGGGCTTAACTAAAAATAGCTTAAGAAGTGCTCCTGCCTCCAGCACTCAGATACTCAACTCCCAATGGGGTCCAAACTCCAAATAAATCCGTTTTATCCTGTATAAAGCTTATACAGGGTAAACTCATACATTGTTTGCCCTCTGTAACACTGATAGAGAGATATGCATAGCTGTTGCCCCCCCCCAGGTATGAATACATACTGTGGGTTAATTAATAAGTTAAAAATGATTTTATTAAATACAAAAAGCAGGATTTAAGTGGTTCCAAGTAATAACAGACAGAACAAAGTGAATTACCAAACAAAATAAAATAAAACACGCAAGTCTAAGCCTAATACAGTAAGAAAGTGATTACAGATGAAATCTCACCCTCAGAGATGTTCCAGTAAGCTTCATTTACAGACTAGTCTCCTTCTACTCTGGGTCCAGCAATCACTCACACCCCTGTGGTTACTGTCCTTTGTTCCAGTTTCTTTCAGGTATCCTTTGGGGGTGGAGAGGCTATCTCTTGAGCCAGCTGAAGACAAAATGGAGGGGTCTCCCAGGGCTTTATATAGTTTCTCTCTTGTGGGTGGAACCCCCTCCCTCCCCCTGTGTAGAATCCCCTCTACAAGATGGAATTTTGGAGTCACCTGGGCAAGTCACATGTCCATGCATGACATAGTTCTCTACAGGAATGTTCCCAGGAAAGCTCAGATGTGGATTGGCATCTATCAAAGTCTATTGTCAGCTTAAGTGTTTCTTGATTGGGCACTTACTCAATAAGCTGAGCAAATGCTTCACTGAGGCTACTTAAAACAAACAAACAAGTACACAGTACACAGCTAATATTCATAACTTTAAATACAAAAATGATACATACATACAAATAGGATGAATATATTCAGTAGATCATAACCTTTGCAGAGATATGTTACATGGCATACGTAGCATAAAACATATTCCAGTTATGTTATATTTACATTCATAAGCATATTTCTACAAAGCATTATGGGGTGCAACGTCACACTGTGCTCCTCTTGAGTAGGAGAGTAGCAAAATATGGACTCTGGACTTCAGAAAAGCAGACTTTGACTCCCTTAGGGAGCTGATGGGCAGGATCCCCTGCGAGGCTAATATGAGGGGGCAAGGAGCCCAGGAGAGCTCGCTGTATTTTAAAGAAGCCTTGTTGAGGATGCAGGAACAAACCATCCTGATGTGAAGAAAGAATAGGAAATATGGCAGGAGACCAGCTTGGCTTAACAGTGAAATCCTTGCTGCTCTTAAATACAAAAAAGAAGCTTACAAGAAGTGGAAGATTGGACAAATGACCAGGGATGAGTATAAAGATATTGCTTGGGCTTGCAGGAATGAAATCAGGAAGGCCAAATCACACCTGGAGTTGCAGCTAGCAAGAGATGTTAAGAGTAACAAGAAGGGTTTCTTCAGGTATGTTAGCAACAAGAAGAAAGTCAAGGAAAGTGTGGGCCCCTTACTGAATGAGGGAGGCAACCTCGTGACAGAGGATGTGGAAAAAGCTAATGTACTCAGTGCTTTCTTTGCCTCTGTCTTCACGAACAAGGTCAGCTCCCAGACTACTGCACTGGGCAGCACAGCATGGGGAGGAGGTGACCAGCCCTCTGTGGAGAAAGAAGTGGTTCGGGACTATTTAGAAAAGCTGGGCGACCACAAGTCCACGGGGCCGGATGCTTTGCATCCGAGAGTGCTAAAGGAGTTGGCGGATGTGATTGCAGAGCCATTGGCCATTATCTTTGAAAACTCATGGCAATCGGGGGAGGTCCCAGATGTCTGGAAAAAGGCTAATGTAGTGCCCATCTTTAAAAAAGGGAAGAAGGAGGATCCTGGGAACTACAGGCCAGTCAGCCTCGCCTCAGTCCCTGGAAAAATCATGGAGCAGGTCCTCAAGGAATCAATTCTGAAGCACTTAGAGGAGAGGAAAGTGATCAGGAACAGCCAGCATGTATTCACCAAGGGAAAGCCATGACTGACTAATCTAATTGCCTTCTATGACGAGATAACTGGCTCTGTGGATGAAGGGAAAGCAGTGGACGTGTTGTTGCTTGACTTTAGCAAAGCTTTTGACACGGTCTCCCACAGTATTCTTGCCAGCAAGTTAAAGAAGTATGGGCTGGATGAATGGACTATAAGGTGGATAGAAAGCTGGCTAGATTGTCAGGCTCAACGGGTAGTGATCAATGGCTCCATATCTAGTTGGCAGCCGGTATCAAGTGAGTGCCCCAGGGGTCGGTCCTGGGGCCAGTTTTGTTCAATATCTTCATAAATGATCTGGAAGATGGTGTGGATTTCACCCTCAGCAAGTTTGCAGATGACACTAAACTGGGAAGAGTGGTAGATATGCTGGAGGGTAGGGATAGGATACAGAGGGACCTAGACAAATTAGAGGATTGGGCCAAAAGAAATCTGATGAGGTTCAACAAGGACAAGTGCAAAGTTCTGCACTTAGGACGGAAGAATCCAATGCACCGCTACAGACTAGGGACTGAATGGCTCGGCAGCAGTTCTGCAGAAAAGGACCTAGGGGTTACAGTGGATGAGAAGTTGGATATGAGTCAACAGTGTGCCCTTGTTGCCAAGAAGGCCAATGGCATTTTGGGATGTATAAGTAGGGGCATTGCCAGCAGATCGAGGGACGTGATCGTTCCCCTCTATTCGACATTGGTGAGGCCTCATCTGGAGTACTGTGTCCAGTTTTGGGCCCCACACTACAAGAAGGATGTGGAAAAATTGGAAAGAGTCCAGCGGAGGGCAACAAAAATGATTAGGGGACTGGAACACATGACTTATGAGGAGAGGCTGAGGGAACTGGGGATGTTTAGTCTTCAGAAGAGAAGAATGAGCGAGGATTTGATAGCTGCTTTCAACTATCTGAAAGGGGGTTCCAAAGAGGATGGCTCTAGACTGTTCTCAGTGGTACCAGATGACAGAACAAGGAGTAATGGTCTCGAGTTGCAGTGGGGGAGATTTAGGTTGGATATTAGGAAAAACTTTTTCACTAGGAGGGTGGTGAAACACTGGAATGCGTTACCTAGGGAGGTGGTGGAATCTCCTTCCCTAGAAGTTTTTAACGTCAGGCTTGACAAAGCCCTGGCTGGGATGATTTAGTCGGGGATCGGTCCTGCTTTGAGCAGGGGGTTGGACTTGATGACCTCCTGAGGTCCCTTTCAACCCTGATATTCTATGATTCTATGATTCTATGATTCTATGAACTGGGCTTGTTTAGTCTGCAGAAGAGAAGAGTGAGGGGGGATTTCATAGCAGCCTTCAATTACCTGAAGGGGGGTTCCAAAGAGGATGGAGCTAGGCTGTTCTCAGTGGTGGCAGGTGACAGAACAAGAAGCAATGGTCTCAAGTTGCAGTGGGGGAGGTCTAGGTTGGATATTAGGAAACACTATTTCACTAGGAGGGTGGTGAAGCACTGGAATGGGTTACCTAGGGAGGAGGTGGAATCTCCATCCTTACAGGTTTTTAAGGCCCGGCTTGACAAAGTCTTGGATGGGATGATTTAGTTCGTGTCGGTCCTGCTTTGAGCAGGGGATTGGACTAGATGACCTCCTGAGGTCTCTTCCAACCCTAATACTCTATGATTCTATGATCTTCAGCATTGTCTCCATCTTTTCTGGATTGGTCTTAGGCACACTTTGCCTTGCTATTGCAGGGGGCCTCGGGCACTGGTGCACCTCAGTCCCTCCTGTTCTCTGTCTGTGGCACATAACAGTCTAGTCTCCTGTGGGCTGTGATACTTTGGTCTCATTTCAGTTGTCGGGTTTAGTGTGGGAGCGCTGGGTGGTGCTGGTGGCCTCTGATGGCTGAAGGTCAGACTAGATGATCCAGTGGGTCTCTTCTGGCCTTAAACTCTATGATCCTGACTTTCTTTGAGGTCCCAGTTTCAGTCCATCCGTGGAAGAGCATGGAAATGGCAGAATTATTAGAGGGTAGGTAAATATTATTTAGACCCTATTTTACAGATGGGAAAAGTGAGCCCCAGAGTGGCTGAGACTGATTTTTTAAAACATGGGTGCCCATAATTGGACACTGAATTCATAAGAGACTTGAGTAAGTGGCCTGATTCACAGAGGTGCTGAGCACCCACAACTGCCATCCACCTCAAATGGGTGTGTGGCGTTTCTGAACATCTGCCCAATCAAATAAATATGGAGATAAGTGCCACCCGAGTTTGAAGTCTTTGGCCTCAGCTCCTTGCGGTCAGCTACACAGCAAATCAAAGAGACTAGAACTAGAATCCGCTGAATCATAACCTGTTTTCACCAGAAACCCACTCTGCCTCTTGCTAATGATAAACAAGTCAAGCAGCTGGATAATAAAAGGGTACAGTGAGATAGGCTGTGCATATAAAGCAGCCTCCCCCAGGTACTGTACATCCTAAATTACCCATGCAATCCACACATAGCTGGAGAAGACTGAAGGAAGGAAGTGAACTGTTGGCAGGCATGTACCATGTATGGGTTAGGACGATTACTAAGCACAGCTGATTGCATTAAAGACAAGTCAAGAGCGTTGGGCCAAATCCATCCCACGTATATTTCCACTGAAGTCAATGAGGCTTTTACTTCTAGATTTCAGTAGCAACTGAAGGAAAGTCCTCCTCTCTGGTGGACTCTAGCCACTACAAGGGATTCAATACAGAATCTGTGTTGGACCATAGGCATGAATAGGGAACCAGGAAGAAGAACAGTAATGAATCTTCAGAGTTTACCCTTCCCATCCCTCTTACCAGAAAGCCGTCTCTCTCTTTTTCTTACCGTAAATTGATCCCCAACTTCTCCTTTAAGGACAGGTCCCAGAAGTCCTGTGTCACGTTGATCTGATACCTTGCGGTTCTTAAAGGTCCCATCCCCATATTCCACAAACATCACCTTCTTATACTTTGAACCAATTCGCTGAGGACCAGCTTCCAGAAACTGACTTGTGTAACTTCTACAGGGGAGAGAGGGAAAGGAGAACTGAGTGAGCCCAGGCAGAATTGCCAGGGGTGGGCACAGGAGCTGATTTTTTACTATTATCACCATCATTATTATTATTAATAATTGTATAATAATAAATTTGTTATCATGGTAGTGCACACAGGCCCCAATCATGGATCAGGGACACATTGTGCTAGGCATTGTACAGAAACAGGATGAAAAGGAAGTCCCTGCCCTAAAAAACAATGCAACAAAATACAACTTTTCCACAACCCTAAGACTGGATTCAAATGCAGGCTATCACTTCTATAAGAGAGGAAGCCTACACCAGATGGAGTTGTAGGACAGTGTTGACCAATATACAAGGGGCTAATTAATATATATATATATATATATATATATATATATCACATTATCAATATACATTATTCACACCACATGTATTAATATGCATTAAGCACACAATATCAATATAACATTATATTGTATATATATAGTTCTAGCAGTTATATGGCCTAAATTGGCCTTTGTCTTTCTATAATCCTGTTCACTTATGCTAAGTATCCCATAACAGTTTGCAAAGCTGAAGTCAGCTTTGGAGTTAGAAAACAGCAAACTTGTCAAAGGCAAAATCCATTAATGTTCTGCCCTGGTACAGATACCTTCTTGGATCAGTATCTGAAGTGCTAGTATCCACAACAAAGATAAAGAAGGTACAGAACAAGTTAAGGAATGGGGACAAAATGATGTTTGGGTTTTAGTGAAGTGTGAAGGGGTTTGTAACCTCTAAAATCATGCAAAAATACTACTAGCTAAAACATGTAGCTCTGGGAGCATACCTTCTATGTAAGGTGAATTTAACAACAATACGGCATCCCAGAAATTGGTATTGTATTGAACCATTTTTCCGGTATTGGCTTTTAGCAATAAACCTGGCTGATAATGGTTACTGGACTCCTGAGTCTATTTCATAACAGACCCAAGTGTGGGCACGCTATTGACTACACAATTTAACAACAAGAGGTTTGTTAACGGTGTCCGGTCCTGGCAGCAACTGGTTACTGTAACAAAGCAGTGAGCGTGGCACTTGCCCACATGTGCTGGGGTCACTGCCAGATGTGCTAAAATCACATGACCGAGTAACTACTTTGTTTGGCCAAGGCAGCAACCTCTTACTGCCCTGACAGCAAGCCTTGACCCTGATCTGGAAGGACCCCCTCTATTAGCCCATTCAGCCCTCGGCTTCCCTGCAGACAAGGGGCCCAGTCAGTGCTAACTGGGAAAGTGAGTTTTGAGAGGTTGATACTTGTCTTTTGGGGGCTGGGCTGAGACTCTCCATGGGAAAGCAAAACCCTGTGACCCTGCTTAATACCCAAGCAAGCTTGCGTGAGTAGAGCGAGTGGGATGAATGGTGACAACTGTCACTACCAGGCAGTGCTGAGTAAGACACTGCTATGATAGAATTCTCAGATTACTGCTACCCAGAAAGAAGTGGAGCATCATTAGGGGCTAATCTTGTCTTGTATCTAGTACAGATCCATCCTCTCAGGACAATGCAATCACATCTCTCATCTGCAAAAATATAGGGCCAAAGGGATCCCTGGTGTATCTCCATTGAAACCAGCAGAGTGGTAGCACAGGAGCACACATGGCTCACCATGGCACCCTCACAGTTTAAGAGGGCAAGGTGAGATGGGTATTTCAGCACCAACTACAGAACCCTCTGTATGGAGGACTTGTACCTCACAGTTCCCTCCAGAACTCTACCTGTGCTACTGGTAAATGGCTCGTGGAAAGCTAATGACTACTGGTACAGTAGATCAAACAATTCCCTTTCTCCCAGGAGCTGACTGTGTCGTTTCCACACCCTTCCCAGCCTTTGGCAAGGGACCAAACGGAGCCCCATGCTCCGGTACTGTGCATGCTGCCTCGGGCTATATTAGATTGCTCACCCAGCCTTTATTCTGGGGTAGTCCTTTTTGCCATGATGTTGATGGTATTGTCTAATATAATGCACCCTCAGATAGGATTCTTAATGACAACAGTTCCCTTTAGATCAGGTTCCATGGGCAGAAAGTAAACCACATTATGGCTTTGGTGACTTGTATGGCTCAGCCTACCATCTGCCAGCAGCAAGGAATATGGCTTAAATATAAGGGCCAAACTCAGCTCTCACTCCCCTGAGGTTGGGCGGGTATACCTAAGAGAAGAACTTAGCCCACTCTCTTCTTGTCCTGAGCCTAATGAGGAAGAAGTAAGAGGCTATTGGAAAGGGTCTGGTTGAGGCTTCATGGTGGTTTGAGAAAGAGAAAGAAAACTCAGAGGGGGGAAAAGGGAACAGCTGGCCAAGCCTGTACTCGCCCCATTCCCTGGCCATGCTAACATGCTCTCACCTGTCCAAATAAGTGGGCATTATTGGAGCATAGTCCCAATCCACCTCCTCAGCTGCAATGTAATGGATCCAGGTCACAGGTTCCTGCTTGGCGAAAGCACGTGCGCCAATCGAGGGGGAAGAGTCACTCTCATCAAACATAATCACTGTGTTGTCCAGATCATAGCTGTCATCATAATAGTCTTCCTCTGGTGCATCTATGGCCAGCCTCATCTTCATCTTGGGCTCTTCCAGGCAGACTTCCACACTGATGTATGCTTCCATGCCAGCTGGATTCAAATGGGCCAGGCAGAAACATCAATGTCTGTCTGTCTGTCTCACTCACTCACAGCTCTGGATATTGTTTCACTAGTATCCCCGGTTTACCTGCCTCTACATCAGATGGACATACAGCTATCTAGACCTATTATATCTGTCTTGGTAAGTAGGTTGATGTGGAGAGACAGATGAGGATAGTGATTAGGAGAGGAATTAGATAGGTTAGTAGAGGAGGGCAGGGATTTATACGTATGTATCCGTAGATGACATAAGACAAATGTACAGCCAACAGACTCCAGTGCAGCCAGATGGGAGAGGCATTACAGCCACTACGTCTGCAAAGACAGAATTAATTACACCAATGATCATTTAAGGAGCTCTATAACACACACTCTACATTGAGGCCTGGGTTAGCTTCCAATTAATTGCTGCAGACTTCTGGAGAAATTTGTGTTGTTCTTTTTGCTTCTTGAAATAACACAGGAAAAAACAAATCTGGGACAGATTCTGGACCAAATTCAGAGATGACGCTAAATAATTCCAAGTGGCCTCAGTAATTCTCCTCCCTCTTACACCTGTATTATACTGGTACAATACCACTGGCATTCATGGAATTACTCCTGATTTATCCAGTGTAAGGGAGAGGACACTGCTTTAATTTTACAGCCATTAGACTTCTAAGATGTGCTTATTTCCTGACTTACACATCCACTCATCAATTTGTAACCAACAGCAGAAGTTCTGAGTTTCCCGCAGGCCTAAAGGAGTCGAAGATGGCAAATCTCACAAGTCTAATGGCTGGAAGAGAGGATGGTAGCAAGAAAAGCAGTAGGCAGGGGTAAGAAGGTGCAGAGGCACCGACTTCCTGAGTTCCTAGAGGGTGCTCAACCCTGCTCCACTCCAGGCCTAGCCCCCACTCCACCTCTTCCCCCAAGCCCTGCCCCCACCCTGCCTCTTCCTCCCCGTTCCGCCCCGCCTCTTCCTGCCCCCACTCTTTCCCCTCCTCCCCAACGCCTCCTGCATGCCGCTGAACAGCTGATCCTCGGCGGGCAGGAGGCACTGGGGAGAGGGAGAAGAGCTGATCGGCAGGGCTGCTGGCGGGTGCTGAGCATAGGGTGACCAGATGTCCTGATTTTATAGGGATGGTCCCGATTTTTGGGTCTTTTTCTTATATAGGCTTCTATTACCCCCCAACCCCGTCCCGATTTTTCACATTTGCTGTCTGGTCACCCTAGCTGAGCACCCATTTTCTTTTTTCCGTGGGTGCTCCAGCCCTAGAGCACCCACAGAGTTGGTGCCTACGAAAAGGTGTAAGTTAAATAGCCCCACTCCCACTTTCAGCTCCTCAGTGTGCCAATTACATCAACCTTATATCCCCTTGCAGATCAATAGAGGGGGTGTGACTGGGTCTAGGCGAGTCTAACTGAGCATGAGGGAGCTGTGAGTCTTGTCACCTCACACATCTCTGATTCCAGCCCATCCTCTCTCTTCTGATCCCTCCCAGTCTGATGGCTGGTGGATGTTACCTTGCTGGTGGGCCGGGATTTGACAAAACATTAGGAACCTGCCGCTGGTGGTGGGCATGGTCTGAGCGGTGAGGAAGGTGGCCGGTGAGATTTCTAAGGTTGTATGCCGGTGGCTCCTCACCAAGAATGTGTGGCCCTCAAAGAAAATAGAGTGCACTTCCGGGGCAGTACCCAGCCCAATGACGTGCCAATAGACTGGTCTTTTCTGGCACAATTGGAGATCTGCCAGGAAGGGAGGGGAAATGCACCAATGAGAGAACAGCTCATAGAATCACACAGTTATAGCCTCCAGTCCACCCAGAGACACCAATGGGCCAACCCCTGACAGGTGCTAAGCTCTGGAAACCTGTCGTGCCAGGATCTCTGACTTCTGTTGGGTCTTATGCAGGAGGTCAGACTAGATGATCATAATGGTCCTTTCTGACCTTAAAATCTATAAACTTTTGCTTTTAAAGAAATTTTGCATTCTGGAGCAGTTATCCAGCAAAGGGAAGACTCTGCAATCATGAAATGTATGGGGCCCTGCTTATGATCCATTTTGCATCATATGGCACATTGTCCAGCAAGGGGAACATACCACATAAAGTGGCTGTTCCTTGACTCCTCCCTCCTGCTGACCACCCTCGCAATCACACAGAGGTCAGCTCATGCATTGCCGGCCACCATTTTTTTGAAGCAGCTGGTACTGGTCACTGTTGGAGACAGGATACCGGGGGGGGAGCGATAGCTCAGTGGTTTGAGCCTGCTAAACCCAGGGTTGTGAGTTCAATCCTTGAGGGGGCTATTTAGGGACCTGGGCCAAAAATTGGGGATTAGTCCTGCTTTGAGCAGGGGGTTGGATTAGATGACCTCCTGAGGTCCTTTCCAACCCTGGTATTCTATGATTCTATGAACTGCAGATGCTCAACACCTCTCAGAATCTGGCCCAGGGGAGCAAGGACTGAGCAAAAAAAGAGGGACCAATCCTGAAGTGAATGGGAGTTTTGCCATTGACTTTAATGGGAGATGGGGTCAGGCCCTGATTAGGGACTTCAAGTTCTGGCCCGTAGGAATTAGGAATGGTAAGGACTCTCCATCTGGAAACAGTTGTTGTTCCTCTTTACTTCTCCCCCTGCTTTTTCCTCAGGCAGACTTTTGGGGTACAATTCTTGACTCTGCATCGGTAAAGACACCTGAGCACTTTGCCGCTAACTACCATGGGAGTGTGACTGGGCCCTTCAAGATGGAATCGAGATAAAATATTGCTGTGTTGTCTACTCCATCCCTGGTCAGTGCTGGATTGTCCCCTGCTATATTTCCTCAGTGCTCCCTTTACTCTAGTGTTAGAGATCCCCAGCGCTGAGACTGCCACCTGTTCATTAGTATAGTACGGAAAGACTACAAGCAGGGCCCAGTGTGCTACACTCAGTGCAAACTCTAGTAGGAGACAGTCCCTGCCCTGGAGAGCTCCCAGGGTAAATAAGACAGACAAAGGGATCCCTAGGGAGGCTAATCCACAGCCTCGCAGATCACAGAATATCAGGGTTGGAAGGGACCTCAGGAGGTCATCTAGTCCAACCTCCTGCTCAAAGCAGAACCAATCCCCAATTTTTGCCCTGATCCTAAATGGCGCCCTTAAGGATTGAACTCACAATCCTGGGTTTAGCAGGCCAATGCTCAAACCACTGAGCTATCATTCCCTCTAGTCTCACCCTTAGGAATTTTTTCCTGGCTTCCAGTCTAAATATCCCTTCTCTTCAGGTGACCCTATAATCCTGTTGTGCCACTCTAAGCAATCTCCCTCCTGCACTGCTCCCAGACCCTCCTTCTCCCTCATCCTCCTTTCACTTCCCCCACTCCTCAGCATCCAGTACCGGGCAGAGAGCCGTTGATATAGCCGTTGATAGCATGCAGCTGAGCCAAGGACCGAGGAGTTCCTGTGCGGTTGGGCTCTGGGTACCAGCTCTTCCCTGGGGAGAGAGACAAAGAAGTTCAGCTGGAGAGTTTTTAGCCAAATGCAATTCATGGTGTGTGATCTACTGCGAGAGCCTTGGAATCCTGGAGTGGGCAGCAGTGTGCTCTCGGGTGAGAGCCCCTCACGCTGGCACTCAGTCCCTCAACTGTTCATTCTCCTAAACTGGGGGCGCCAGGTCATGCGGCCAGGCCTTTCCAGGTCACAGTCAAGCTGCTGGTCAAACACTATTTTTTTATTCTGATTGATTTATCCTGTCTGATTGGATGTGCTGGGTCCAGCGTGTTTCTGTGAAGGACAGGGCTCCTTCAGAGCTCTGCCTTCAGTATATTTGGAGTGACTGCAGCACAGCACCTACACACTGTTGTTCTGGGTGCTAATCAGTGAGGCCTTGATGCAACAAAGCAACTCAAGGACATGCATGACTTGCAGCATGTGATGTCAGTGGGACAAGTTAAAGTTAAGTGTGTACCAAAGTGCTTTGCTGGGTCAGGGCCTTAGCACTTGGATACTGTGATGATGTGTGGATTCCAATTCCCTGAGATAGCGAGATACTTAGATTACATAGAGGCAGTGTATGGGGGTGGGGGGGTATGGCACTAGATAGATAGCTAGATGCAATTTGATAGGGTTGTCAAGGCTGATTCCCCACTCTGGCACTTCAAGTGCAGAAGGTGGGGGCCCACAAGGACCCTAAAAATTAATACTTGCCACTCCAGGCTTGTATTAAACTGCCAAGGTTACAGCTTTTTTCTGAGCTTGGATTGGTAAACCACCCAAGTGCAAAACCACTCTGATAAACCAGGAAGGCGCACTTGGGAATTTCTTCCTGTGGGGTACCCTCAAGCCCTTTCAGACCCTCCTCCAGGGAAGAGCTGAGGAAGAAAACAAAGAAAATCAGCTGTTGCCACCAGCTAATAAAAAACATGTGCACAAACCTCTTAAGACACAGAACTCTAAACCTGTTCTTAAAAAAGGTAAATTTTATTAAAAAAGAAAGAAAGAAAATACATCTGAAAGCTCCAGCTATTGCTAGATTTAAAAAGAGTAAATACAAGAATTAAGCATTAAAAATAGCTCTCTTGAGGTCCAGCTTAAAGGTTACAAGCAAAACAAAAACACGTGGGGTTAGCACAGAGGAATCCACAAGCCATAAAAAATAAAAGGAATAAACCTAATCCCGTCTTTCTAGACGCTTCCTAATCTACTTACATATCTGGGGTTTTAGATGAGTAGTTTCTAGGTATGATACTGATGATTTTTCATACCTGGCCCAAAGCTTCTTACAGCATCACTGCTCCCTCTCTGCTTCTCCCCAAGAACAACAACAGAGAGATAAAAGGGGAGTCTTGTTTCAATTTTAAAAAGTTCTAGCCTTCCCATTGGCTCTTTTGGCCAGGTGCCCACTCACTTCTTTTTACCTATGCATCGCAGTGAGACTTTTAATCCTTTACAGGTAAAGCAAGTAGAGAACGGCAACCGAGAGGGATTTTATAGCTAACTGGTTGGCTGGGTCCATAAAAGGGAGTCCCCCCACACTTCATTTATCACAAGGGTGTATGGCACTAGCTAGCTAGCTAAGATAGATAGATAGGGGGGTGTACGGGGATAGATACATACAGGCATACATAGAGGGGGTGCATGGGGATAGATAGATAGCTAGATAGATAGATTAGATTAGATTAGATTAGATTAGATTAGATTAGATTAGATTAGATAAGATATGTGGGTGTGTATGGTGATAGATAGATCCATCCACCCATCCATACATACATAGAGGGGTTGTATGGGGATAGATAGATAGATAGATCGATAGATTAGATTAGATAGATACGGGGGTGCCTGGGGTAGTAAGGGGCTGATCCTGAGAGGTGCTCAGTTTTCATTGCAAAGTGCTAAGTACTTTCTATTCCCACTGAAATCAACAGGAGTTGAGGTCGCTCAGCACCAGTAAAGCTCATCACAATCTAGATTTCCTCTACGGGTTTGACTGCCCTGTTGTCTGAAGGCTGTTTTTTCCATATGCTAGGGGGAATGCGGGGGCTGACAAAAATTCTTTG
This sequence comes from Chelonia mydas, assembly GCF_015237465.2. Taxonomy (NCBI): domain Eukaryota; kingdom Metazoa; phylum Chordata; order Testudines; family Cheloniidae; genus Chelonia; species Chelonia mydas. The sequence goes on from NC_057855.1 coordinate 57,212,720, forward strand.
CACCTGGACATCTTCAAGTGATTTAGAGTCATGAGGGTCCAGCTCTGAGAATAAAACCAGTGGCCCAGTACACTGAACCTCATGGCCAGGTGGAGGTTATCTTCCAGAGCTGTGATGCAGGAGACCAGATTTCAAATACCAGTCCTGGTGTCTCACCCCTCTGGCAGAGTGGGGAGTTTAGACTGCAGTCAGAGGTGGGACTGCAGCGTAGGGATACAGACCCACACTAGCTTTGGTCTAACTAGCTCGGGTAAAAATAGCAGTGAATCCACAACTGCCAGGGTAGCAGCTTGGGCTGTACAACCTCACTCAGGACCCTGGGTACGTGCTCAAGCAGCAAGTCTGTGCTGCTGTGGATTCATTGCTTATTAGACCAAAGCTAGCTCTGGTTTATCCCATGTGCTGCAGTTACACCTCCGATTGCAGTGTCAACACACCCAGTGTGTTCAGACTCAGCTCAGGAGGCAGCTCTGCAGCCAATCAAAAAAAGAGACTTTGTTCTCCAGGGCCGCCCATCCAGCACCTTCTGCCAGCCTAAAAGCAAATAAATACATCAAAGAAGGAAACACCCAGACCGTGAACTCCAGCTACGCTAAGGTGCGTTCGGCCATGCTGGCTTTGTTTGTAATATTCCAGATGTGGCACAAATTCTCCCAACCAGCAGAATCTGACTACCCTAAGCCAGGATACAGGATCTGGCCGCCCTCGTACCATGTACTTACCTTCATCAATCACCGAGAAGAGCAGCACGAATTCTTGCAATGTGCCCTGGGTTCCGTCTTTGGTCAGGGCTCCTACAAGCAAGAGGAGAGAAAGAGATGACGCTACTGTTAAAGAAACAGCAAGGGTGGTGTTGTATCTCGCTCTTCCCCTGGAGACCTTTTGTTCAACCTTTTGGAGGTAGCGAAGCCATTGCCAGGGCTTGCATGGGTTTGTGCTGTCATGGCTGATCTGGGAGGGGTACTCAGGAGGGAGCCTAATTCTTGCCTGCCATTGCTCATGGTCTTTGTCCAGTGCATGGAGTGATAAGGAAGTCCCCTTATCTGAAGAGCCAGTGCTGTGGCCTGGTGATCCTAAGGAGAAAGGCTCCTAGGGGAAAAGCAAAGGCTGTCACGAAGGCTCCCTGGACTAGGTACTGAAGGGATAGTTCAATATGTCCTATCCTGACTTCCTCTTGACCATACAGGATTTTATTTAATCACCTGAAACAGCCCATCTTATCTAGATCTGTGCTATGTTGGCATCACTTTTTGCTCCTATGCACTTCAGGTACTACTGGGAACCAAGTTTTAGTCAATCTCCATTCTGGCAAAAGGATCATGCATAGAATAGGCAAGAGTATCCTAAATTTGGCTTGGTACTACACATCCTACATCATCTGTGTGTGATCTTTAAATCCATGCTGGCATGGCCCCATCTGTATTTGGTCTTCCAAAATCAACTTATCTGTGTGAAAAAATACCTAGACTTACACTGAATAATCATGGCATAGGTGAAAGCATCTAAAAAGATGGACAAACATTCACACCCTGATACCATTGCCTCAGTAACTGCTTAGGAATCTCTGGGAAATACAAGAAATTCTTTGAGGGAAACAGATGACCAAGTTATTTCCAGCATGGCACTCGAAAATGTGTTAACTTTCTGGATTGGAAATGGATAAAGGCACCCTTTGGAAAATGTGTCAACCAGAAAATCTGTCAGTCCACAACAGATGCTGTTTCTCCCAGGGGTCCTGCCTTTGCTTCATACCCAATTTAAGGAAGATTCCAGTTTTCTTTTCAGTCATGACCAAATACTAAACAGTTGATTGGATTAAACCACCCACTTACTTTTCCGATTCCCCATGCCCCTCACCTGGCCTGCAGACAAGCAGGGCTCCGATCAAGCCAGAGTTGATGTCCTTCACGCTGTCAGTGTAAGAGAAGTAGGAGTAGGTCAGACATGACGCGTCAGACTCTGTTGGTCCTTGGTCTTCTAGGATTTCCCAGACATATGTGTGGGTCTTACCAGGATCCACCTCATCATCTTCTTTCTCAGCCTGGCTGGTTTCATCCTTATACCCTGCCCCTAAAGCCAAAAGAGCAGCCCACTCATCACTGATGACCTCATCTCCACTGCACCAATGACCTGTCACCACACAACTGCCCTTTGTTTTATTATTATCATTCTTAAAAACAGTCTGGGCAGCCCGCAGCTCATCTCATTCTCTGTGCCTCTCTCCAGATTCAGCTGGTTACTATCTGATACCTCTGTCTGACAGCTAGTTTTAGTGCAAACAGAAGATCAGTGTTAAATAGCCAAGTAATGGGTTAGTTCATTATCTGAATACTTGTTTAGTTTAAACCAGCTTGTTACTGGATGGACAGTTTCTGTTTGACATTTGCTGATTTCAAACTGGTGCACTAGAAATCCTGTGATAATTTCCCTTAACCATCCAATCACCTATCCATATATCTACCCAACCCACCTGCCTATGGTCCTAATCACCGTGGTCTCTGAACACCCACCAGAAGTTAAAAATATGACAATGCTCTCTCTATTTCTCTCTTCCCTGCCACCAGGAATCTGGCTGGGTGGTAAGGTGAGGTTTTGTTGTTGTTTGTTTTTAATGCACCCATGAGAATGAGGTTTATGACGGGAAAACCTGGGCAAAGAGGTTGCTTTTCCATTTAGCTCTGAATGCAGCACAATATTCTTCTGCTCCCTGCTCCCACATCTCTGCCTTCCTGCAAACAAGCACTGTAAAAGCTGTTACAGAGCCAGAGATAAGAGGACAGACCTACCCTCTGATGCTTTCCAGTATGTCACACCCACAGCATGGAGGCTGAAAGGGCGGGAAGCCAGATTCTTAAAGGTAACAACCACCATGTCATACACTTCGGCTCGGATGGTGGGGCCCAGGAGACCTAAAAGAGCAAGAACACTGCAGGGTAAGTGCTGTATACACAAGCAGCTGAGCTAAAAACAGAGACACAAGGGGAGTAGATCATATCCTGGAGAGGGACAATAGAGGCCCAGGAGTGTGTGGTACTTGATAACTGGAGAAATAGCCAGAGGTGTGGGGGCATCACGCTGGGAGGTCTAGAAACTTAGGACTGGAGAAGGGACTGCTTGAATCAACAAGTCCAGTCCCTACTATCACATGCAACCCGTCATAATCTTATCATGGAGGCATCATGGAGTCATCAGAGCTCTCCAGGCAGAATTGAACAGGCTACCCTCCTGCAGCCTCCGGTTCTGTACATTATTTGGATGGACATTCTGTGTAGTGTGTGGGTACTGGGTGGATGGTGGCCTGAGCTATACAGGAGGTCAGACTAGATGATCTGGTAGTCCCTTCTGGTCTTGGACTCTATGATGCTACTACAATGGCGTAACGTGCTGTTGAAGCAAAGCCAGGCAATCCCGGCTAGTACTCATGAGTCTATGAATGAACATGTCACGAGCAGAATGTGAGTTACTCTGCAGGTCCCAGGCCAAACTGTCCCAACAGGCAGGGGTCAGTTAGGATGATGTGGTATAAATCTTCCCTAGTTACTAAGGTGGTGTGAGGCGGAGGACACTGGCAGGAAGCCATGTGCAGCCTTCCAGAGCCAGAGCACATGTCACAGCATCCTGAGGTGTTTATGGAGACTGGAGAAATTAAAAGCAAATTCAGGGTGATCCTTGTGGCTCTGAGAGGGAATTGAAGGAGTTGTGCCCTTAAAAAGCATATAAAGCTCAGACGCAGGGTAAAATTTTCAAAAGCACCTGACTTAGGAGCCTAAGTCCCATAGACTTTCAATCAGACTTAGGGTCTATCTACACTGCAATTGAATGTGTGATTGCAGCATGTGTAGACATACCTGAGCTAGCTGTAATCGAGCCAGCTTGGATGCCAACAGCAGTAATGCTGCAGCAGTACCAACTAGTTGCCTAATACATACCCAGCGTTGCAGGATGGCTTTTACAGCCCGCACAGATGCGGCTTCACTTCTATTGGTGTCCGAGCTAGCTAGACCAAAGCTAGTTTGGATATGCCTACCCGTACTGCAGTCGCACCTCTGATTGCAGTGTGCACAGACCCTTAGACTCCTAAGTGCTTAACTCAGTTCTGAAAATGGGGCTGGAGCTTTTTGAAGATTTGACCCCCAAGTCCAAAGGAAACAAGATCCCACTTGTCCTCTGGAGCTAGAAAAAAATTATCTGAAAATAAACATTGAAGGGTTTTTTTTAAAGAAAAAACACTCTTTAAAATAACAGCAATATCAGCACCGCTGTAAAGGGAATATAATTTAGCAATATGCTTGTAGAGGCTTCAATTTACTGAGCACTTTTAATAACCTTAGAGGCTACATGTCACTGACTTCAACCTATACTGTGTCAAAAAAGACCCCAAAAGACTCCAGCAAGATACGAGGGAGACAAAGTGGATGATCAACACAGTTATAGTAACACTGCACCCAGCGAGACATGGCATGTGAATAGATTTCTTGCGAAGCTTGTCCATCATGCTAAGGATGAGCAAAAACCAGATCAGTTGGAGAGGAAGAAATGCATTCTTCCACTAAGAAATAAACATCTTAAGGTTTAAAATAATTGTTTCTTTTTAAGCAACTGAAAGTTGTGATAGTTCAGAAATGTTACTATACAGGAATAAAACAGTAGAAATGTTGACTTGGACCAAGAAAAATTGAGTTGAGAAGATACTGCATCTCCTTGTGCCAGGTTTGTGTTGTTCAGATTGTAGCTTGGTTCCCGGGGTAATTTATTCCCCATTGCCTCATCACGGGGACTTGCTGGTACGTTGCAAAACTAATGCTGCAGTGCATTGCAAGTCATTACTATATTTTGCAACAGAGATGGTTGCATTTTGATGGTGTGTGAAGTGATCACTATGTATAATTTGTAAGGGGCTTTGGGATTCTTTGGGATGAAAGGTGATCTATCTATCTATCTATCTTCATCATTGTAGTATATGATATAGTATATCCCCAGTTAAAACTATATCTGTCTAGATCCCTGTACCACTCTCCTCACCATACAATCTAGTATAAATAAAGACCATTAGATGTATTTCAAGCTATTGATCATTAGACTATAGATAACAATCATTCTCTTTACCCATCCAGGCTGGTTTGGGCTTAGTTTGCGTGAACGAGGAATCAGTATATTCCACAAACACCGCCTTCTTGTACCGAGTGGAAATGCCAGACATAGGTGACTTTTGACCTTGGACCCCTGAATCTCTGCATTAAAGAAGGAAAAAATTAGCACTGGTTGTACAGATCCATCTATAAGGTGTTTACAAATACCCCTTTCCTCCCTCATCCCCAAAATATCACACCCTTGTGTCGGTTCTAGTCAATACCTGCCCTAATACATGTATAAAAAGATCTTCTGTACTTTCCACAGTATGCATCCGATGAAGTGAGCTGTAGCTCACGAAAGCTTATGCTCAAATAAATTGGTTAGTCTCTAAGGTGCCACAAGTACTCCTTTTCTTTTTGCGAATACAGACTAACACAACTGTTACTCTGAAACCTAATACACCCTGTAAATTTCCTAATACCCGCTGCATGAGTTTTTAAACTGTTATTACTAAGTTATCTGTAATAACATAACATGATGTGTCATTCTGGATTAAGATGCATCATAATGAGACTTCTTACCACTTTATACAATACACACATGCTGACAAGATCCACTGATGAGTATGATTGATCGATTGATTGTGAACATGTGAATCTATCTATCTGAGGTGGTAAGAGTTTGATAAGAAACATATCCTCTGTATGGTCCTTTATCCTGCATAATACAAGGACCCAATTTCCTCAGACATTTATGTTTACCTCTTTTCAACTGCAGGCACATCAGATATACTGTACCAGCTCAGAGCACCTAGCCCATCTAATCTAGCACCCTTTTATCTGTAGGAGCCAGTCTCTCCTGCTTTACAGAAAAGTAAAGTTCATAATGCACCTGCTCAGCTGTGGAATGCTTTTCATAAGTACCTTATTCATCCAAAGAGAAAGAACCTCACAATGACTGACATGTGGATTAAAATCATGGATTTCCTTCATGCATTAGACTATAGGGTTGTGGGGACAGAGCCCTTGTCTTCCTATGTTTGTACAGTGCCATGAGTTTGACTGGGAATTTACCACTGGGTTATAATTAGGGTTGGAAGGATTAGATTTTTATCTGTAAATGTCAGTAAATGTCAATGTCAACATACTCACACAAACCAAGGCCAAAATATTTCCATTGATAATAATCAAAATGTACATATAAGCAAAGTAAAAAAAATGCTGCTTGAGAACTTATTAGAGTTTCATTTAAGGCTTTTTACTTTGTATATTTTGACATGTGATGTTGACAATTTGTGTTCTAACATTTATAAAGCTTTAACATTTTTTCTTCTCAACATCTACCATCATTAAATAATTATTGCCAGACTCTCACCCCATAATTTCTGTGAAAATGTAAATAGATAAAAATAGAAAAAATGCATAAAAATAAACATTGATATTATTTGTCAAAATTATTTTTTGAAAGATCAACTTCTTTCAAGCCTTTTTATACTGCAGCCCTTGCAAACCCCACATGCTAAGCCATGGAGCTGCAGTCCCTGTGGCCAGTATATGCACAGAAACAGGTTGATTTGCAATCAGGGGCTGTCAGGCACAGAATTTTTCGTTGCCGGTTCCACATGGTGAACTTTGCCAAAACACATGTATGTGGTTGTCTGCCCTCTACTGGTTGCAAAGTGTCAGACCTTCTCATGGGGAGGTGAGCTTTGGCGAGCTTCCCAATGAGCTTGCTCAGGAGAGGGAGATTAGATGCTGAGTATTCAGATATCGAAGTCTGTTAATGATGCACGTCATTTCTGACCTGCAGCACCCTGTTATTGCAGTCTTTGGCACCCCAGATAGCCATGCCCTGTGTCCAGTGCCTTGGCAGTACAGTATTCCTGCTCTCGTCCTCTCTGGCAGGGAGATCAGGATAGATTTTTGAACTCTGCTTAGGGATTAGAGTGAGGTCCTGAAATTCATTTAATTTATACCTGAACTAGGATTTGCACCCTGGTCACTTAGCAATGAGATGCGATCTCATTGTGAGATGGAAGGCAGCTTTAATGATTTAGCACACTGACTGCACCACCTAGACCTACTATTGATTTTTTTTAAGCTGCTTAATAAACTCATTATACAGGAGAAATCCAGTAAGTTTCTCAGGATAACAAAGCTTTGAATTTCTCCAGGGATTGTAGAGGATGCCTTATCAGTCTCAGCCCACAGACCATTTCCAGTCATGAATGCTTTCGCTGATTGCTGCAGGGTGTTTTCTTTGGAACACAAGCCAGTTCCTATTTTTCCCCTTGAAGAAATGGAAGAGATTTCTCTCCCTTATGACTAATACTTCATTTATAATAACATTAGCTGGCTTAATTTTTCCTAAAGGGGAAATGAAGGGGGACTGAGTGACACAGAAAACTGGGAAGGGCCGGGATTATAGACACATTCAATGAACTATACGTCTGAAAAATTTCCCCGAGCTCTACTGATGAGTGACTGTCTCCTGAATCCACAGAACAAGATAGCAGCAGTGCAAGCATCTCCATGCCACCCAGCCAATATGCCTGTAACCTGGTCTGGACAGATTGGAGAAAATTAGATGAATTTAGTCTCCACAGTTTATTCAGTCAATGGCCTCTTTACTGAATTGCCCAGTTAGTTCCAGTTATAGCTGTGATTTCTGTTGCTCCTTGCCCACTGGCAATTGAGACCACCACACTCATTTCACATTAGCCACAGTACTGTCATTAGATTGTACCATTTTGCACTCACTGGGTGATGTGTCCCAGATTTGAGCTGGTACCCCAGAGATAAAAGGCTTTGGTCATTCCACTGAAACGAGTCAGACTATTTGAATCTTTATGCCAAGAAAATCTGTTTTTGGTGACAACTGAAAAAGCATTCAGCGCTGTAGGGCCTGATTCTGATCTCATGCGTACTACTGTAAGACAGCAGCCACTCCATTAGGCCAAAGGAATGGCACCAGCAGGAAACTAGCATAGATTCTGGTCCTTAAACACTGTGCCCAAGGGGAGTCAGTTATGCACGGTGATGCTGCTGCTGCACAAATGCTCCTTTTGCATTCCCTGCAAGCATCATTGTTAGGATATAGATATTCAGGCCTGTCTGTAAAGGCCTGTACTTTAAGAATTTAGGGGTATTCTTATTACTTGGCTAGTTCTAGAGGTATAAAAGAAAGAATCAAAATCACTGTCTGCTGGTGTAAGGGCCTTCTCTTACTGTGACAGTTTGAGGCCCTGTTCTTAGGCTAAGGCCTTTGGCTAAGCAGCAGAGGCAGCCATAAGCCAGGAAGCGAACAGTCACATCCTCACATTCCAAACTAGCCACATTGAAAGAAGGTGCTATTGGGCTGTTAGGAATACAATCCTGTCCTGAATACAATCCTGTCCTGATAATTCCTATCACCTCCAAAGAAAGGGAAGTGCCTAGAAATGTAAAAGGAAACTTAGTTTGATAGCATCCTGTCTGGCAAGAACTCACTTATCAATAGCTGGGATGTGAAATCCTCACTTCTGTATTGTTTTCCCACTTTGCTATTGTTTGTCTGTATAATCTCTGTCTGGTTCTGTGATTGTTCCTGTCTGCTGTATAATTAATTTTGCTGGGTGTAATCTAATTAAGGTGGTGGGATATAATTGGTTAGCTAATCATGTTACAATATGTTAGGATTGGTTAGTTAAATTTCAGTAGAATGATTGGTTAAGGTATAGCTAAGAATATTACTATATAAATTAGGGGCAAACAGGAAGTAAGTGGGGATTCGAAAATAAGGAAAAAGGAACTTGTATTTAAGCTTGCTGGAAGTTCACCCCAATAAACATCGAATTGTTTGCACCTTTGGACTTCGGGTATTGTTGCTCTCTGTTCATGCGAGAAGGACCAGGGAAGTGGGAGAGTGAAGGAATAAGCTCTCTAACATCTTGGTGCCGTGACTCGGATACATCGCATTGGATAGGTGAGTGGCAGCCTGTAAGTCCCCCTCCCCAACAGTCCGCGCAGCTGCTTGGAGGGGGTATGGCGAACTCTCGTGATGGTAGTTGCGGGTTCTGGCAAGCTGGGGTAACGGATTTTTTGAACAAATGGATAAGGAAGAATCAGGGCCCATACCAGGTGCAGGGGTTCACCTGGGATGAGATTGAGAAGGAGATGGGAGAGGTTTTGGGAGACCCCAAGGGAAAGGAGTGTAGGAAAAAGGGAATGGTATTACAAGGTTTGTGTGCTGGGATGGCATACTGGGTAAAAAGGGAAGCTGATCTCCTCCAACACATTAAGGATTTGGAGGGGATTGTGGATCAGCAACGCATTTTAACAGAAAAATCTGTGTTAGCAGTAGAGGTAGCGGATTTGAAGGCACGGGATGCTGCACGGACAGAGGAGTCTTGTGAGGCAATCTGGAGAGAGAGGGACGAACTGCTGGGGAGAGTAGGAGACTTAGAGGAGGAATTGTATCATTGTAAACATGGGGGCAATGGACTTGGGGACCCCAAACCATCCGCCCCACTAATGGAACTGAAGGAGACACCTCCACCACCCTACCCTGAAAAAACACTGTACCCACCACTGCCAGTGGACGTTGTAAGCCGGCGATCCACAGTTACAGCCCCTGCGAGAGAGGCTACCCGGGAGGAGCTGCAGGAGGCAGGAATAGTGGCCCCGGTTGCAGGGTGGGGGGACCAGGCCCCACAAGTAGTAGAACAGGCAGAAATCCGCCCCTTGTCCCTGAAGGACCGGGAGGCAGTACTGGGTCGTTTGGGAAAGGTACCCCGGAATGACTGGGATCAGTTTGTGCTGTGGCTAGTGGAGGTGGACAGGGAGATGGAGGGTCTAACTCGTGAGGACCAGGTGATCTTATGGCGTAGTCTTTTGGGACGAGGTACCTTGGGAATCGATGTGGCAGGAGTGGCACACCCATTTCTAATCCCCGGACAGGTGGCAAAACACTTGTTTGGGGTGTACTCTCGTACTGCGGGGATGAATAAGATGAAGCGAATCCCTGGGGAAACAGGGCGGGATACACTTAATCGCATAGAGGCATGGGCACGGTGCTGGGTGAATCCCCTGGATGGTCCATGGGTGTTGCCACAGGCAGGGGCACCGGGACCTGGTGGGGGTGTGGAGCAGGGTAGGGGTGTGGAATTGCTGGAGAAATGGTTGGAGCTGAGCAATCCGCAGTTCGTGGGGCATTTAAGGTTGCAGCACCCTGAACTTGCTCCCAATCAGCTACCCCAGTTTCTGGAACAGGCAGATGTGTGGAGGCAGATGCATCAGGGGGAAGAGCCAGTCCATGCTATTACTGCGGGGGATCAATACAAGGTGGAAAGGAGTGGGTCAGCCTGGAGAGGAGGAGGTAGAGGGAGAGTTCGTGGCTTTGGGAGGGTAGTCAGGGACGAGCGGGCAGCTATAGAGCAACAGATCCAGAGACTGCAGGCTAAACTGACTACCCATGATTTTACCAGATCAGGGGGAAAGTGGTCCCGGAGACCAAGGGACTGGGACTGCCTGAAATGCCAGACACACAATTTTGCATGGAGACAGGAATGTGTTCGGTGCCAGGACCCCCGGTCCCCCCATGAACCAGTGGGAGGGACAGAGGTGGGTGCTGCAACTTAGGGGTGCCCTGGGAGGCGTCCTGTCCATGTTCTCAGTTTAGGACGGGATGCATCTGGTCGCCCCACGCTCCAGGGGGCAATCGAAGGGAGTCCCATGAGGGATTTTTTGATAGACACTGGAGCAGCCATCAGTTTAACCACATGGGGGCAGGGGAGACCCTCAGAAGGGACTGTGACAATTGTAGGGGCAACAGGAGGGGAGACACAGTTAACCCTGAGGCGGGGACAAATCAAAGGAATCTGGGGGGAAGGGGAGATTATGTGGGGTTGTAATGATATGCTTAATCTGTTGGGGGCAGGAGATTTACACAAACTGGGACTTGTACTGGATTTAGCCAATTGGGTGTGTTTACTGGGGCAAACGCAGGACGGTCAGGGCTATACCATTCCCATGGGGATAGCCACTATGACCATTAAAGCGGCACATGCCCTCCCACCACCCCCGGCTGGGTGGGAACACATCCCTGTGTGGGCGAAGGATAACCTGGATTGTGGTAGGGGCAGCATGGAGGTACTGATGGAGGGAGGGGACCCTCCCCCACAGAAACAGTATCCTATTCCTCGGGAGGCATTGGCAGAGGTGGGGGCAACTATTGGGGAATTGGAACAGAGGGGACTGATTCGGGCAGTTGCATCCCCTTGTAATGCTGCTGTGTGGCCCGTGAGGAAGCCAAATGGTACCTGGCGCCTCACTGTGGATTACAGGGCACTAAATGCTCTGGCCACTTCGCCAGCCTCAGTGGTGGCAGCGTACCCTGAAATGTTGGCCCGTATTGGACCCCAATTCCGAATTTTCACTGTTTTGGACATAGCTAATGGGTTTTGGTCTCTGCCACTAGCTACCTCATGTCAGTATAAAACTGCATTCACATGGGAGGGCAGACAATTCTGCTGGACAGTCCTACCCCAGGGATATAGGGACTCCCCTGCAATTTTTCACAGATACATGAGACAGGCTCTGGAGGGGGTGGATTCAGCAAGGTGCATACAATATGTAGACGACCTGTTGCTAATGTCAGGGACAGAGGAAGAAGACAGGGAACTAACTGAGCAGGTCCTGCAAGCTTTGGCAAGAGCAGGATTGAAGGTCAATGGGAAAAAGGCTCAGATGGGACAGACAAGAGTGACCTACTTAGGAGTGGAAGTGTCTCAGATGGGAAGGGAAATCGATAAGGGACGGGTGCAACTGATTCAGTCCCTGCCACTGCCTACGGATGTTAAAAGCTTGCAAAGTTTTCTGGGTCTAACTGGATTTTGCAGGGATTTTGTGGCCAATTATGCAGAAATAGCCCAGCCTCTATTTGACCTAACCCGAGCCTCAACTTGGGAATGGTCAGAAGAGTGTACTGAGGCAGTGAGAGTGCTGAAGGAAAACCTGGCCAGTGCTCCAGTGCTGGCCTCCCCGGATGGGGAGAAATTCTTTTATCTGTACCCTTTGGTATCAGACACTACCATTGGTTGTGCATTAACACAGGAATATGGAGCAAAGGACCGACCTGTGGCCTTTGCCTCTCGACTTTTGAGTGCTGTGGAATTGAAGTACGGATGGTGTGAAAAGGTGCTGTTGTGCACCTACTGGGGGGTAGGGAAATTTAAATACCTTACGGGAATGCAGAAAGTAATAGTCCGATCTCATCATGACCCCCTGCGGCTGTTAAACATGCACACTATCTTACAGGGACAAGTGAGTGGGCAGCGTATTGCTAAATGGTTGCTGGCTCTACAGGCAGAAAACATTACAGCAGAGGTGTTAAAGGAACCCACAGTCTGGGTAGCTGGATTACATCTGGCTGGCACCCCACACCAATGTGAAGCCAGCCCAGGTAAAACCCAACATCAGGTGTTTCGGGCGGCTAACCCCAATCAGGTAAAAGAGGGGACACTGGTATGGTTCTTGGATGGAAGTTGTAGGTATCAAGGGGGACGGAAAACTGCAGGCTTAGCTGTTGTGGGAATCAGAGGCAATGAGACAGTCAGCACGATTGGTTTCTCACTAGAAGCAAAGTCAGCTCAGGAGGCAGAACTGGCAGCCTTGCTAACAGCTTTAAATGAAGTGGATCCCAAATTTGAGCCAGAATGTTGGGTGGTGGTAGATTCAGGTTATGTATTTCGTGGTGCCACATTAATGCTGAGATGGTGGGCAGATAATCATTTCAGGGCAACAGACGGCTCCACAATCAAGCATGCTACCTGGTGGAAGCGAGTGGAGGAGCTGAGTCACTGTTTTACATGGATCAATGTGGTAAAGGTAAAGGCACACAAGAAAACAGGACCCCTAAGCAAAGGAAATAATCTGGCTGACGTAGAGGCCAGGCGGGCTGCAACAGAGGCACCCCCATGGCCCTGGGAGCCAGAAGAGAGAGTGCCTGTAGCAGTGATAACAAGAAGCGGGGTGGATACAGATCGGGGAGGGCGAATTCGAGAGTTGCAGGAATCCGACCCAGGACTGGAAGGCATCATGAAACTTGGGGACAGGCATGTGCCAAAGGTGGAACTAATGGAAGGGATTTGGTGTGTCTTAACAATTGAGGGACCAGTAATGTTGTGCCCTCAGGGAAGTCGGACGGCTTTCTTAAGCTGGGTGCATGGAAGCTTGGCAGGGGGACACCCTGGGTTTGAGGAGGCACTGGGAACTTTAAAAAGGTTGTGCTGGTGGCCAGGAATGGCAGCTGATTTAAAATCACATCTGGAACGTTGTTTGGACTGTGCCAGGCACAGCCCACCTCACAAGGTGCTAAGGGGAGAATTAATGAGACAAACCCCAAGGGGACCATGGGAAAGAATACAGATTGATTACACAGGACCCTTACCACCAGATCACAGGAAAAACCGATTCATGTTGGTGGTAGTGGATGCTTTCAGCCGGTGGGTGGAAGCTTTCCCCACAAAGTATCAGACTGCCCGGGTAACTGCTGCAATACTGGTAAATGAGGTATTCACTCGCTGGGGGGTCCCAAAGGTGATTGACTCAGACCAAGGAGCTGCTTTTCGGTCAGATCTGTTAGGGGAGCTATCAGCCCTCACTGGAATCACACAGTTGTTCCATATTGCTTATCACCCCCAGGCTGCGGGGCAGGTGGAACGCATGAACCGCACCATTAAAAGTGAGCTAAGAAAGGGAGTGGAAATCGGAGGAAAAAACTGGTCACAGTTACTGCCCTTTGTCTTAATGAGAATAAGGGCCCGAGAATCAAAGGGCACCGGATTTTCTCCATATGAAGCTCTCATGGGAAGGCCTATGGAACGGTGGGAAAATCTACTTACCCCAGTACTGGGGAAGTCACTACACATGGCTTAACACAAGAATGGATTTTAACTTTAATTGAACATGTAAAACAAGTACAGCAGGCGGTGGCCTGGCGAGACGAGCAAGGAGCAGCAAGAGTCAAAGCATGGTATGACCTGCCTGGGGAGCGTAATCTACCCATGGTGGGAGATCTAGTGATGTACAAGATTCCAGGTCAACACCATCCATTCCCAGCTCCTAAATGGAAGGGCCCCTATCTTGTCCTTGACCAATTAGGGCCCAGTCTGCTATTACTGGGTACAGAGAATGGAGGACGGGAGTGGGTTCACTGCACGCAAATAAAAAGGTACAAACAGGGGATTGGGAAAGGGGACGTGTAAATTTTGTTATGTGTGTATTACAGGTTAATTCAAAAAGGAGAAAAGGATGAAAATTCCCTGGCCCTGGATGGAACAATTACTAGTGCTAATCACAATTGTCACATTTACAAATTCTATTCAGATCCCACGATGTGAAGTGTCAAAAGGAGGAAACACATGGACGGCTACACATGCAACCTGTGGTAATAAAGCTAATGAAGACTATGAGAATCTCCCCATAGAAAGATGTACCACTAATACTCCAACAGGAATTTGGCAGTGTCGGTATATGGTTTATGGATTAGATGGGGGAATCCCAACCAGGTGGAGAATATCAAATTTATCAGGAAATATCGCATGGTACTCCCTGGGTGCTGCCATGATTAACGATAGCGGAAAACACAGTTACCCAGCTATGTGGTTTGTTACAGAGGGTCCAAAGAATATAACCCTCTGGTCCCCTGGAGCAAATGAACCCTCTTGGGAAAATAGGGCCCCACATTTAGGGTGTGATGTTACCATATGTAACCACAATGGTACTTCCATGGAAGATAATCCCCGAGGGTGTGATTGTTATGTACATATTACATTAGGTGTAAAATCCCCTTTGGGACGCTGGGTGTACAATGAGTTAACCATTTTACAGAATGTAACCCTACAGGTGATATGGATGCCAAGTTGGAAGAATCCAAATTTAAAGTGGCCACAGCCTGGAGCCAAGAATATTCCCCAACGAGCAAATGTCTGGGAGCCATTGTGGGAGCAGGTGCAGCCAGCACTTTTTAACGTGTCCTTTCACTCTATTACATGGGTGGTACGCCCCAAGGAATGGTGGGTGGACCAAATCCATCCTAACTGTAGTATGTACATAAGAGGATTGAAACAACAATTCAATGCATGGGTGAGGGGACACACCTGGAATCGTCGTCGGAAAAGGGGATTGTGGGCAGCTGGGAACACTATGCTGGGTACATGGAATCTGGGGGACGAGTGGGTAACCAAACAATTAGTAAGCCAAAATGTGAAATTTCAACAACAAATTAATGAATTAATGGCACAGCATCTATCAGCAGTTGCCACAGGGTGGAGGACAGCAGTAGAGGTAAACTTGCAGTTAACTCATTGGGCAGGGGACCTGGTGACATGGGTAGAGGATGGCTTCAGAAGACTAACATGGGGAGAAGTGTGCGTAGGTATTCAAAATGCTCAGTTAATAATGTTAATGGATATTATGAGAGATGCTTGGTCAGAACAATGGCCTTCAGTATTAAATCGGGAGGCTAGCCCATATCTATCCACAATTGCAAAAACATACCCATCTACCTGGAAAATAACATCCCCGACCTGTGGGGAGAGTTCTTGTGTAATTGTTACTATGATACCATGGGAAGGAAATGCAAATAAGGTGGTTCCCTTGACCCCTATGGGAGTAAGTAGGGAAGGGGGAGCACGTTGGGAGCCACTAGGGAATAGGTGGGGGGATGGAATGGGGTAAACTGGACTGTCATCACATTAAGCAGTTGTATATCCAGAGGAGGAATATGGATGTGCCCCTCTCCTATGACTATGGAGGAGCAGGATCAATGGCCTATTGCAAAGGGGGGGCATTTAGGGGTAATGTATATGGGGTACGGTGTATTCTGTTGGGAATGTATCCAATCCTGCAATATAACACTAGGAGGCAAAATCCTTCCAGTGTATGACAAAATTATGAGCTTCTATACACTGCCACCTGGACTATGGTGCACCAATGGATCAGTGGACTTAATCGTTGTAAACAATCGAACCAGCACCTACTACCCCATACCGTACCAAGTAGTTGAATTGGTTTGGACAATACCAAATTTCACTGTGGATATTCAATGGACACACAATATGGACAAAAGTACACAAAGATTACAAGAGCAACTTGCTGCAAGCGCCAACAGTTGGACACACTTACAATACACACTACAGGATGGCGCTGACAAAATTTAACCTTATCAAAAGGAGGAGAAGCAGTGTTTTTGGTGGTGGCCAGGATGTTGGACCATACTGCAGGGGTCAGGACTCTCGGTGTTGCTGTGGATTATCATAGCAGCTGTTGTATTGTTAATTATATGTGTGTTACATTGCATATGGAAACGATCAAGGGGGGCACAACCCCCTAGAGAACAGCCACTAATTATAACCTATAAGTAATGTAGTAAGCCCCCCCAAGTGTACTAGACAACCCGGACCCAACCTTCTCGGGCCCACTATACTGGGAAGTCTGGAACACTAATTGGAATAGGTGTAGTATGCCCGTACGAGAGAAGGTGCAGGGCATGGTACTACACAAGGGGCAGTGGGACAGATGGAGCGTCGACACCTTCCACCTTGATGCCTGGCCCTATCAGGAAATGTGTCGCCATATGTCCTATGCTTTTCCAGGGATACCTGGGCAGGAGGATCCCAAAAGAAAAAGAAGAAAAAAAAGGGGTGGAGTGTTAGGATATAGATATTCAGGCCTGTCTGTAAAGGCCTGTACTTTAAGAATTTAGGGGTATTCTTATTACTTGGCTAGTTCTAGAGGTATAAAAGAAAGAATCAAAATCACTGTCTGCTGGTGTAAGGGCCTTCTCTTACTGTGACAGTTTGAGGCCCTGTTCTTAGGCTAAGGCCTTTGGCTAAGCAGCAGAGGCAGCCATAAGCCAGGAAGCGAACAGTCACATCCTCACATTCCAAACTAGCCACATTGAAAGAAGGTGCTATTGGGCTGTTAGGAATACAATCCTGTCCTGAATACAATCCTGTCCTGATAATTCCTATCACCTCCAAAGAAAGGGAAGTGCCTAGAAAATGTAAAAGGAAACTTAGTTTGATAGCATCCTGTCTGGCAAGAACTCACTTATCAATAGCTGGGATGTGAAATCCTCACTTCTGTATTGTTTTCCACTTTGCTATTGTTTGTCTGTATAATCTCTGTCTGGTTCTGTGATTGTTCCTGTCTGCTGTATAATTAATTTTGCTGGGTGTAATCTAATTAAGGTGGTGGGATATAATTGGTTAGCTAATCATGTTACAATATGTTAGGATTGGTTAGTTAAATTTCAGTAGAATGATTGGTTAAGGTATAGCTAAGAATATTACTATATAAATTAGGGGCAAACAGGAAGTAAGTGGGGATTCGAAAATAAGGAAAAAGGAACTTGTATTTAAGCTTGCTGGAAGTTCACCCCAATAAACATCGAATTGTTTGCACCTTTGGACTTCGGGTATTGTTGCTCTCTGTTCATGCGAGAAGGACCAGGGAAGTGGGAGAGTGAAGGAATAAGCTCTCTAACAATCATTAACAGGCCAGAATCCAGAAATTCAAAGGAGAATCCGGTTGGCTCTGGATCAGAGATGAAGTAAGAGTTTGGATGTCCAAGCATTTTTGCCAGGACTTCTTATCAGATCAGATCACAGTGGAATTCTTACCCTAAGAGCAGACTAAGTGAAGGCAGATAGTGCCTGGAACCTTTCATCAGCATTGTTAGGCTTCCTTATCTATTAATTTCTTCAGAGTTCTGAGGCAGCCAAGGTAAACAATCTGCACTGTTGTCATACTAAAAACCTAAATTACCACCCAGTCCTCCTTTGCCAAAAGGCTTGGAGGCTGAGAAGAGATTCTCAAGGCTTTGATAGGACACACAGAGACCCTGTTCCCCACTCCACTCAACCCCAGGAAAGGGAATGCCTGTCACCCACCAGGAGTCACCAAATAGATTTAGTCTCTTGGAATGCAGGGAAGGAATTAGAAACAAGGGAAATAAGTAACAGATAAGAAGTTCTGTGTGTTTCCATTAGATGAAGTTAGTTTAGATAGCAGCAGGCTAGTGTATCTGAGCAGTTTCAGCCATCAAAGTCCTTCAGGAACATAGCTGGGAGAGGACAGAGCACAGCCATCTTCAGGGACCCACTCAAACCCCCAAATGGGCCATGAAAGCCGCCAGTGTAATTGGTGAACACTTCCAGTCATCCTGCCTCCAGAAGGGGTAACTTCATCGGTTGCCAATCAGCACTCTCAGAAGCATAAACGAACTAGGGAAATACAGCCTAGATGGAGTTACTATAAGGTGGGTGCATAACTGGTTGGAAAACCATTCCCAGAGAGTAGTTATCAGTGATCCACAGTCATACTGGAAGGGCATAATGAGTGGGGTCCCGCAGGGATTGGTTCTGGGTCTGATTCTGTTCAACATCTTCATCAATGATTTAGATAATGGCATAAAGTTCCTGCACTTAGGACGGAAGAATCCATGCACTGCTACATGCATTGCTACAGACCTAGGGACCAAGTGGCTAGGCAGCAGTTCTGCAGAAAAGGACCCTAGGGGTTACGGTGACGAAAACCTGGATATGAGTCAAAAGTGTGCCTTTGTTGCCAAGAAGGCCAATGGCATTTTGGGATGTATAAGTAGGGGCATTGCCAGCAGATCGAGGGATGTGATCGTTCCCCTCTATTTGACATTGGTGAGGCCTCATCTGGAGTACTGTGTCCAGTTTTGGGCCCCACACTACAAGAAGGATGTGGAAAAATTGAAAAACGTCCGGCGGAGGGCAACAAAAATGATTAGGGGACTGGAACACATGATTTATGAGGAGAGGCTGAGGGAACTGGGATTGTTTAGTCTGGGGAAGAGACTTGATATTCTATGATTCTATATGTGTCCTGGACCACTTCTTTCTTCACAGAGGGCTGGTCACCTCCTCCCCATGCTATGCTGCCCTGTGCAGTAGTCTGGGAGCTGACCTTGTTCGTGAAGACAGAGGCAAAAAAAGCATTGAGTACATTAGCTTTTTCCACATCCTCTGTCACTAGGTTGTGTCCCACATTCAGTTCCTTGCGTTCCTTGACTTTCTTGTTGTTGCTAACATACCTGAAGAAACCCTTCTTGTTACTCTTAACATCTCTTGCTAGCTGCACCTCCAGGTTTGATTTGGCCTTCCTGATTTCACTCCTACATTCCCGAGCAATATTTTTATACTCTTCCCTGGTCATTTGTCCATGCTTCTACTTCTTGTAAGCTTTTTTTTGTGTTTAAGATCAGCAAAGATTTCACTGTTAAGCCAAGCTGGTCGCCTGCCATACTTACTATTCTTTTTACACATTGGGATGGTTTGTCCCTGTAACCTCAATAAGAATTCTTTAAAATACAGCCAGCTCTCCTGGACTCCTTTCCCCCTCATCTTATTCTCCCAGGGGATCCTGCCCATCAGTTTCCTGAGGGAGTCAAAGTCTGCTTTTCTGAAGTCCAGGGTCCGTACTCTGCTGCTCTCCTTTCTTCTCTGTGTCAGGATCCTAAACTCGACCATCTCATGGTCACTGCCTCCCAGGTTCCCATCCACTTTTTCTTCCCCTACTAATTCTTCCCAGTTTGTGAGCAGCAGGTCAAGAAGAGCTCTGCCCCTAGTTGGTTCCTCCAGCACTTGCACCAGGAAATTGTCCCCTACACTTTCCAAAAACTTCCTGGATTGTCTGTGCACCGCTGTATTGCTCTCCCAGCAGATATGGGGGTGGACTGAAGTCTGCCCATGAGAACCAGGGCCTGCGATCTAGTAACTTCCGTTAGTTGCCAGAAGAAAGCCTCGTTCACCTCATCCCCCTGGTCCGGTGGTCTATAGCAGACTCCCACCATGACATCACCCTTGTTGCTCACACTTCTAAACTTAATCCAGAGACTCTCAGGTTTTTCTGCAGTTTCATACTGGAGCTCTGAGCAGTCATACTGCTCCCTTACATACAATGCAACTCCCCCACCTTTTCTGCCCTGCCTGTCCTTCCTGAACAGTTTATATCCATCCATGACAGTACTCCAGTCATGTAAGTTATCCCACCAAGTCTCTGTTATTCCAATCACATCATAATTCCTTGACTGTGCCAGGACTTCCAGTTCTCCCTGCTTGTTTCCCAGGCTTCTTGCATTTGTGTATAGGCACTTGAGATATCTCGCTGATCGTCCCTCTTTCTCAGTATGAGGCAGGAGCCCTCCCCTCTCGCGCTCTCCTGCTCGTGCTTCCTCCCAGTATCCCACGTCCTCACTTACCTCAGGGCTTTGGTCTCCTTCCCCCAGTGAACATAGTTTAAAGCCCTCCTCACTAGGTTAACCAGCCTGCTTGCGAAGATGCTCTTCCCTCTCTTCATTAGGTGGAGCCCGTCTCTGCCTAGCACTCCTCCTTCTTGGAACACCATCCCATGGTCAAAGAATCCAAAGCCTTCTCTTCAGCACCACCTGTGTAGCCATTCGTTGACTTCCACGATTCAATGGTCTCTACCCAGGCCTTTTCCTTCCACAGGGAGGATGGACGAGAAGACCACTTGCACCTCAAACTCCTTTATCCTTCTTCCCAGAGCCACGTAGTCTGCAGTGATCTGCTCAAGGTCATTCTTGGCAGTATCATTGGTGCCCATATGGAGAAGCAGGAAGGGGTAGCGATCCGAGGGCTTGATGAGTCTCGGCAGTCTCTCTGTCACATCATGAATCCTAGCTCCTGGCAAGCAGCAGACTTCTCGGTTTTCCCGGTCGGGGCAGCAGGTAGATGACTCAGTCCCCCTGAGGGGAAACGGGAAATGACTGCCTAGAAAGGAGTACTGCGGAAAGGGATCTGGGGGTCAAAGTGGATCATAAGCTAAATATGAGTAAACAGTGTAACGCTGTTGCAAAAAAAGCAAACATCATTCAGTGATTTATTAGCAGTATTGTAAGCAAGACATGAGAAGTAATTCTTTCATGCTACTTCACGCTGATTAGGCCTCAACTGGAGTATTGTGTCCAGTTCTGTGTGCCACATTTTAGGAAAGATGTGGACAAATTGGAGAAAGTCCAGAGAAGAGCAACAAAAATTGATTAAAGGTCTAGAAAACATGACCTATGAGGGAAGTTTGAAAGTTTGAAGTTTGGGTTTGTTTAGTCTGGAGAAGAGAAGACTGAGAGGGAACATGATAACAGTTTTCAAGTACATAAAAGGTTGTCACAAGGAGGAGGGAGAAAAATTGTTGTAGTTAACTTCTAAGGATAGGACAAGAAGCAATGGGCTTAAATTGCAGCAAGGACCCAATTTAAAAGAAACTGTGCAAACAGCTTGAAAGCGTATTGACCCCCAGTTTGGGTCAGCCGCAGAGTTCGGACCTTTAGCTCCTTGGCACAGATCTCTGCTACTTGAGCTAGTAGAGTAATTGACAGTAATAGCAGGCTGAGTATGTGGACCAGGCATCAGAGGGGGATGAGACACACTCTGCCAGTGGGTTTTACAGACATCTGCTAACAGCGGAGGACTGGAGAGATTTAGGTCTCCTGGGTTCAATTCCAGGTTCTGGAGGGAGTGTGCTTTAGTGATGGGAGACTCTTCTGCCCCCTATCCTCCACACCCCCATCTGCTCCTATCTTCCTTGCCCCCACCCCTCTCTCTGCTCCTATCCAATCCAATCCAATCCCCTCCCCTGTTCCTGTCTTCCACTACTTCTCCCCACTTTCTGGCTCCTGTAATCCCCCCTTCCTGTGTTCCCCCATTCTCCACCCCAATTCCTCAGCCCTCTGCATTCAACCCACTCCCTCCTCCATGCTGCCTGGGCGCCAGCGGGGGGAACACTGAGGCAACAGGAGGCACAGCCAACCTGCTCACAGCTGTAGTGCCTGGTACCAGGCCCACCTGGCATAGCAATTGCGGGGAGAGTCCTGCAGCCCCCAGATGCAGCATGCTCAGTCGCTCTGAGGGGGATGGCGCATATGCAGTCCAGTCACACGTAGGAGTTGTGAGGGGTTGGAACGTGCTCAGTGCAGATGGCATCATCGGATAATTTAGCTGTCAAAGTCTAACAAATCTCTACAGAACATGTGAAAACTGCAATTTTTCAAAGACTCAGACTTGGCCAAATTTGGACAGATTTTCCCAGGAAAAGCAAAAAGGCACATCCCTGAGTTCAGGGCAACTCCCCCGCCAAATGTCCTGTCCTGCTGCAAAGTACCTGGGTGCTAGAACTTCTCAAAAAAATTCTTACAGTCAATTCATTCACATGGACAAAACAACATATTTTCCCCTAATCTCATTCTTGGAAACGACCAAACCACTTCTGCTGAAATGTTTAAAAATATTCCACTTGAGGCAGACATCAAGCTTGGAAAACTTCAGCCCAAACAGTTACAGTTTGGCAAAATTATAAGCAACTGAAAACAGTTCTAATGGGAAGTGTTGGCCAACCTTACCTAAAGGTGTCACGATGATATCATTTGTAACTTTGGGACATGGAAAGCACAGTCCACAGCTATTAACTCATCAAAAAGCAAATCAGAACCTTACTTAGGGTAGAGTGAGGGAAGGGTTACTCATCTGGTACCAGCCGGAGAAGCAATTCTTATCTTATCATACAAGGTCTCAGTCACAAACAAATGAACTAGATTTGGGATGGAAAAATGCATAGGACAAGTCATAGTTAATAATAATTACCCTACATGACCGCAACCTAAAACTCCAACATCAAAGCAGTTCTCGCTGGCTACATGTGCAGAATTAACCCATGTGTCTAATTACACTGTGTGTGTGCCTGGATGAATGTATGTGTATGTCTGAGTGTGTGCGAGAGTGAGTTTGTGGGCCTGATTCTCCCTGCCTTGAACCATGTGCAATGATTTACACCTGTGAAAATGGAGTGCAAAGCAGGTGTGAGGATTCTAGTAAATCAAAATTCTCCACTCACCTGCACTGCTGGGAGCATTCTACATCCACTTTGCATAGACACCAGTGACGATGTAATGTGCAAGGCATTGGGAGAATCAGATTTTGTGTGTCCACATGTATACACACATACACACAATATGATGCGCACACACAAATATGCCCTCACACACATGCACACGCTCAGATTAAATCACACACGCACGGATGCACTCATGCACATTTAAACAGATATACCCCCACAAACAGATGCACACACACTCATGTACATACAGCTGCATTTACACACATATTTTATAGTTGCCATATTTCCCTGGGGGCCACCATCACCTCTGTGATGCAGGATCCACCTTCCTCAAAGCCAAGATGAGAGCTCCCTACGGACATTACATGACAGTCGGAACATTTACAGTACAAATGGCCTTACCCAGCTGGTGCCTGCAGCACAGAGAGCAGGCTGCTGTGCACATAGTCCCAGTACGTCTCCACGGCACCAATGTAGTATCTTCTGGTGATTCCAAAGCTCTCCTGAAAGAAACAACCCAGCAGAAAGCAGCACAGGACTCCTCCCGGCATGGTGCCCCTCATACTGGAGAGGCAGAAGAGTTTCTGATTAAAAAAATAAATTTCTGACAAGAAAAAGATTTATCTTCCATCCAGCAGCTTTAATCCACAGGAAAAAATGAGGGGAAGCCGGCACCCACTGGCTCAGTCAAACCTCTGGAAAGGTTTCTGAGGACATCAGGAGACGGAGTCATTGTGACCAGAGCAGTGCAGAGGGGAACATGCGTAAGTGACGGGATCTCCCTTCTGGGTAGTAGCAACAGGATGAGAGGAAAAAACAAAGGGAAAAGGGAGGCCAAGCAAAGCTTAAACGTTTCCTGGTCTGCAGCACTCCAGGTGCAGGGTGTTTATTTGTATTCCGAGGCATCCACTGAGTCAAAATCTTGGAGTGAGTTGTGAAAGGGAGGGGTTTGTTGGCCAGGGGAATTTAGTTGTGGTCTCTGCCTACTCCCGCCTTCTCTCTCAGCTGCAAAGGAAAAAAGCAAGGCTTGGGTCAAGTTCAGTCTCTCACAGTCCATAGACAGCAAGGTGCTTTACTCTCTCATAGCAATAAGCAGCCAGGATGCAGAGACTAGCCTGAGCTGCAAAATTATGATTCCATCTAGATATGAAAACTGTTCAAATCCAGGGCTTGGGTCCAGCCCGTTATAGATTCAGGGGCCAAGAAGGAAATTTGGACTCAAAGCCAAGTTCTGGTTCTGCAGCCTCTGCAAGTTCATGAAGTGCAGATTCAGGGGACAGTGTATTCCCAACATCGCTCTTATGGTATTGATACATATGGCTTATTGCAGATAGGCAGGGCTGTCTAGCTCTAGTGATCAACATAGCCTCACATGCTGACATCATACAGTGTAACCACACTAAAGATGGACCCAAAGCAAAGCTCCAGATCCAAATACTTCCAGACTAGTCATTGCCATCAGATGACTGTTGAGTAGCTTATACACAACAGTTACAGGTCTCTCATTCCAACAGCTGCTGTTCCAATAGGGAAGCAAAACAATGAATGGGCCATGGAGACTAACCCCACTGCTTATCGGGGAAATCCTTTGTTCATAGCAACAGCTGCCACCAGTGTATGAGGGAGTGGGTGAAAGTTGGGGTATCTAAAATCCCAGATCATCTGTGACTTTTGATGACTGAAGCTTGTTTGAATCTCAGCTATCCCACACCAGTTTGATCCAATGCCTTGCCTCAGTCTTTAATGAGGATCTTAGGGATAATGGTAGCATGATAAATGGGAATGGGACAACTGGAGGTAGATATTACCATATCTGAGGTAGAAGCGAAACTCGAACAGCTTAATGGGACTAAATCGGGGGGCCCAGATAATCTTCATCCAAGAATATTAAAGGAATTGGCACATGAAATTGCAAGCCCATTTGCAAGAATTTTTAATGAATCTGTAAACTCAGGCGTTGTACCGTTTCACTGGAGAATTGCTAACATTGTTCCTATTTTTAAGAAAGGAGAAAAAAAAGTGATCCAGGTAACTACAGGCCTGTTAGTTTGGCAACTGTAGTATGCGAGGTCTTGGAAAAAATGTTGAAGGAGAAAGTAGTTAAGGACATTGAGGTCAATGGTAAATGGCACAAAATACAACATGGTTTTACAAAAGGTAGATTGTACCAAACCAACCTGATCTCCTTCTTTGAGAAAGTAACAGATTTTTTTAGACAAAGGAAATGCAGTGGATCTCATTTACCTAGATTTCAGTAAGGCATTTGATACGGTGGCCACATGAGGAGTTAAATTGGAAAAGATGGGGATCAATATGAAAATTGAAAGATGGATAAGGAATTGGTTAACAGGGAGACTACAACGGATCCTACTGAAAGGTGAACTGTCAGGCTGGAGGGAGGTTACCAGTGGAGTTCCTCAGGGATCGGTTTTGGGACCAATCTTATTTAATCTTTTTATTACTGACCTTGGCACAAAAAGTGGGAGTGTGCTAATAAAGTTTGCGGATGATACAAAGCTGGGAGGTATTGCCAATTTAGAGAAGGACCAGGATATCATACAGGACGATCTGGATGACCTTGTAAACTGGAGTAATAGTAATAGGATGAAATTTAATAGTGAAAAGTGTAAGGTCATGCATTTAGGGATTAATAACAAGAATTTTAGTTATAAGCTGGGGACGCATCAATTAGAAGTAACGAAGGAGGAGAAGGACCTTGGAGTATTGGTTGACCACAGGATGACTATGAGCCGCCAATGTGATATGGCCCTGAAAAAAGCTAATGCCGTCTTGGGATGCATCAGGCGAGGTATTTCCAGTAGAGATAAGGAGGTGTTAGTACCGTTATACAAGGCACTGGTGAGACCTCACCTGGAATACTGTGTGCAGTTCTGGTCTCCCATGTTTAAGAAGGATGAATTCAAACTGGAACAGGTACAGAGAAGGGCTATTCGGATGATCCAAGGAATGGAAAACCTGTCTTATGAAAGGAGACTCAAGGAGCTTGGCTTGTTTAGCCTAACTAAAAGAAGGTTGAGGGGAGATATGATTGCTCTCTATAAATATCTCAGAGGGATAAATACCAGAGAGGGAGAGGAATTATTTAAGCTCAGTACCAATGTGGACACAAGAACAAATGGATATAAACTGGCCATCGGGAAGTTTAGACTTGAAATTCGATGAAGGTTTCTAACCATCAGAGGAGTGAAGTTCTGGAATAGCCTTCCAAGGGAAGCAGTGGGGGCAAAAGACCTATCTGGCTTCAAGATTAAACTCGATAAGTTTATGGAGGAGATGGTATAATGGGATAACATGATTTGGGCAATTAATTGATCTTTAACTATTCATGGTAAATAGGCCCAATGGCCTGTGATGGGATGTTAGATGGGGTGGGATCTGAGTTACTACAGAGAATTCTTTCCTGGGTATCTGGTTGGTAAAACTTGCCCACATGCTCAGGGTTCAGCTGATCGCCATATTTGGGGTCGGGAAGGAATTTTCCTCCAGGGCAGATTGGAAGAGGCCCTGGGGTTTTTTCTCTTTCCTCTGCAGCATGGGGCACGTGTCACTTGCTGGAGGATTCTCTGCACCTTGAAGTCTTTAAACCACGATTTGAGGACTTCAACAGCTCAGACATAGGTGAGAGGTTTATTGCAGGAATGGGTGGGTGAGATTCTGTGGCCTGCACAGTGCAGGAGGTCAGACTAGATGATCATAATGGTCCCTTCTGACCTTAATATCTATGAGTCTATGAGCCTATGAGAAGTTTAACCTTGATACCTCTTGATGCCAAGGTGTGTGTGTGCCGGTGCGCATGTGCCAAGATCTGGGTATCAACTCTGTCTGGCAATATCCTGAATAAAAATCGCTTCCCAGTACAATGTGCTTTGTTTATGCCTGATAATAGTGAGCCCGGTCCTGAAGACAACAGGAGTTTTGCTTTTTGTGGGAGGAGGACCAGACCCTACACAGAGGGTTGTACATACTAATACAAGGCTAATCAAACTTCACGTTTTTGGGCATCAGCTAATCACCATAAAGGACATTTCTGTCCATGGAATAAGGCTGCACTATTGAGTAAGTACACTCTGGATTTATTTTCCACTTTCCTCTGGAGCATTAGCCAGGTTGGATGCTGGTCTACATAGTCTGAACCGCTATAGCAGGGGTGGCCAACCTGTGGCTCTGGAGCCACATGTGGCTCTGCAGAAGTTAATATGCGGTTCCTTGTATAGGCACCGACTCCGGGGCTGGAGCTGCAGGGGCCAACTTTCCAATGTGCCAGGGGGTGCTCACTGCTCAACCCCTGGCTCTGCCACAGGCTCTGCCCCCGCTCCACCCCTTCCTGTCCCTTCCCCTGAGCCCGCTATGCCCTCGCTCCTCCCCCTCCAAGCCTCCAGCACCCCACAAAACAGCTGATTGGGAGGTGCGGGGAGGGAGGTGGAGGCGCTGATCGGCGGGGCTGCCAGTGGGCGGGAGGCACTGGGAGCGGGAGGAGGGGAGCTGATGGGGGGCTGCTGACGTATTACTGTGGCTCTTTGGCAATGTACATTGGTAAATTCGGCTCCTTCTCAGGCTCAGGTTGGCCACCCCTGTGCTATGGACTATCCTACATACCAACATGGGCAAAAATCACGTGGATTAGCCTCATACCACATCCACCACAATTACAGGCTCAAGGGAAATCCCTTTTCTGGGTGTTACAGAGGACCACAAGACGATCCACAAATGTCTCCTACGTGTATGCCACCCCCCTTTAAACACTTCCATTCCACCACACACTTTCTTTAAAATCACCCCCAATGGGGAATCCATTATGAACACACCCACTTGGCTGGACCCAAATGGAGTGACAGAATGAAAGAGAGTTGGAAACACCCCATACCACAATGCCTAGTGACCTTCTGCATGGCAAAAGCAAACAACCTTCCTCTCTCTGAGTCTAGGAGAGCAGCTCAGAAATGATTCACCAAAATGTTTTATGCAAATCTTTCACTATTTTTAAGTTCACATTTTTCTTTCTCGTTTTTAAGGACCAGAAAATTCTCCCCCCACTCTGAGTTCATTGATTTTTTTCTCTCTGTAAACAAATAATAAAAGGCAGGAAGAAGAGGAGTGAGGGTCCTGCCTTGCTTTGTCCTCTGCTATGCAAATGAGGTGATGTGGGAAATGCTCCATGAGTCATTCCCAGGAAGCCTCTTCTCTGAAGTAATGCACATGCAAGGTGAACAACTCCTTGGCTGCTCCTTGAGGCACCTAAGGGAGTGGGGGGACTGCAGGGAAGAGGCCAGTGCACTGTGACTGCTCAGCTGAACCCCAGTTAGGCTTAAGAGAGGCCACCTGGGACCTAGAGGGAAGGAGCTCGGGTCATGGTTACTGGAACAATTCTGATAGTGTGGGTGCTGAGAACCATTGAACCAAAATGTGTGCTGGAACAATTTTGATAGTGGGGGTACTGAGAACCATTGAACCAAACTGTAAACCCTGTATATAATGGAAACCACTTCAAGCCAGGGGTGCTGCAGCACCCCCGGCATCCCTCGTTCCAGCACCTATTGCTGGGGTGAGTCAGAGCATGAGAGGAACCAGAAGGAGGAGGTGTCTGAGACTCAGAGACAGGATGCAGCAAGGAAGAGCTGGCAGCAGTTGCTTGGGAGAAAGCAGTAGGAGACGCAGTAGAGAGAGCTGAGTTCCCACAAGAGCTGGAACGGGAGTATTGGTGAGAACTGGCTACAGCTGGGGGAGCTGATGAGCAGCCCCCAGGAAAAGGGGAAGAGCCATCTTGGTCAAGGGAAGCCGAGCCTGGAAGCAAGAGGATGGCTGCTGAAGGGTGGATCCCTGAGCCAGGGTAGGATGCACAGGCAAGGAGGTGTGGGGAGGGGAATGCTGTGGGGAGCCCTCTTGCAGGAGACCTGACTTGGGGACTGTGTAGTAAAGGAGTTGTGAGACTGATCCCTCAGGCAGGGAAGCCTCGAGAGTGGGGCCCTGCATGAGGAGGAAAAGGATCTGGGAACACAATGCTGCAATTGACTCTTGGGTAGGTGACGTCAGGTGATCTCCCCAGAGAGGGGAATGGAAAACCTGTTGCATCTTGGTATGTTTATGATGGGAATTGGAGAATGGTTTTACTACAAGGGTTTTTGGGAATCACTGCTCTGGTGTAGTTGAATAAATTAAGGCCGGAGGCGGGCTTTGTGTCAGATACTGAGAGATATGGTCCATTTGTGGGTGGAAGAAAGGGGAAACTGAGGCAGGACTATCTGTTGTGCTGCAGCCTGACACTGGAGGGTGCCCCACAAGGGGCTAGCCTGCCACAGGGGGAATTTGTATTCACAAAGGCACAACAGATTTAATCACGACAGATCTCTGCTTTCTTCTCCCTCATAGAAAGACATCTCATTGTCTTCTAATGATCACCAGTGCTACAGGCTCAGTTCAGAAAAATGCCACACACAGAAGCCAGGCTGGGAATCTCTGGCGAGCAGTGTGTGGGGGAGCTGACCTCTCCTGTGCTGTTCCTCTGAGGTCCACCGAACTTGTCCTCCATGACAGGAGTGCAGGCTCTTCCTGGATTGGAGCCCAGTTGTGGGGTACACTGGCTCACACTTACACAATTCATGTCCTGGCAATGGCATCGAGGTGCACACGATGTCCCCACTGGATAGGTCCAACATTCAGGGCTCACTTACCACCCACCTCCCCCCACCCCAGAATAAATTAGAGCAGCCCTGAGAGATACCTTTGTCCCTCAGGTCCTGGGTCAATCACAGCTTGGCTGGCCCTGGGGACCCTGGGAGCCAGGGAGAGCATTTATCCCACAGTCCGTGGTAGGTGTGGGTTTTATACTCAGTCACACGCATATTTATTCGTTAAGGCCCTGCTCATGGGTACTGAGCCAATAGAAGCCACTGGATGGAGCTCCTCCCAGGAGCTGAGCCCCATGGCAGCACTCACAGCACCGAGCCCCAGCTCCCTGAGTGGAAGGAACAGGAATCCAGCCCAGCCCTTGTCTCCCCACCAGACACCAAGAACCTGCCCTTTTCCGCAATGGAAAATATTTTCTTCCTCTTTCTTTCCGTTTTCTGTTCCCCTTCATGTCACCCTTTGAATCTCCTTGGCACTGATGCAAATTCTAAAAGTGAAATGCAGGGAATAAAAAACTGAAAGAAGGAAAGAAAGAGGGAAATCTAGGGAGAGAGGGGAAGGAGGAAATTAACATGAGTCTCTGACCAGCAGTGGTGGATTAGCCACTGGGCCGACAGGGCCTGTGCCCAGGAACCCTGGCCAACTGGGGGGCCCTGGCAAAACTCTGCCACCAGGCAGCGGAAGCGCGGAGTCCAAACCGCCGGATGGGCAGGGCAGAGGAAGCCCCTGCACCCCAACTCCACTCCCTGTCAGAAACCACAGGATGGGAGAAGCCCGCCTCAGTGACCCCCAACCCTGTCCCCAGCAGGGGAAGCCCCCGTGCCTGTTTCCACTCTCCGGCAGAAGCGTCGGGCAGGTGGGGTGGAAGAAGCCCCAGCGCCCCCTCCCTGGTCTCCCGCAGAAGTACAGAGGGCAGAGGGGGAAGCCCCAGCACCCAAACCACTGCTGCAGCCCTGGGACTGGAGGAGCTGTCACTCCACACTGCACCCCTAGGGCCACGGCGTGGGGACAGAGCTTCTCCAGTCTTGGGGCCGCATGGGGTCAGGTGGGGAAGCAGAAAGGAGCAAAAGGGGCTGCGGGGCTGCAGAGGGGGGCAGAATGCGGGGGGGGGACACTAGCTGGAACACGGGCTGCCCGGGGAAGGGGCAGAAAGGGGTGGGGCCATTGGTAGGGCTGCAGGCAGAAGGGGCGGGGCAGGGCTGCAGGTGGAAGGGGTCGGGAGGGACCCTCCACTTATTCTGGCTCAGGGCCCCAGGAAACCTTAATCCGCCTCTGCTGACCAGACCTGGGAATTCACCTCTTGGGCTCCAGCCTTGCAGCCCCTCTGAGAGGCAGAGCAGCATTATCCCCCTTTTACAGGTGGGGAAACTGAGGCACGGAGTGGGGAAGTGACTTGCCCAAGGCCACACAGTGATTAAACAGCAAAGCTGACATCAGAGCAAGGATTTCAGACTCCAGGTGCTGCTGTGATTGTTCCCCAGGTCTGAGCTGCTTCTGGAACTGCTGGGTAGGGCTCAATCTTGCTTTACCATTTCCCCCATTCAGCTATCCTGTCCTCTGCAATATAGAGCAGTTTGATGTCATTTGGCTCCCTTCCCCCATCCTTGTGTGCTCCCATCATGATGTGCTCTGGGCCAAATCCTCAGCTTAAGTGACTCGGCAGAGCCCCATCCGTAGTCAATGCAGCAATGTCAATTTACCCCAGCTGCTCTGTCCCTCCATGGTTTTGCACCACTGTTGACACTGTGGGAGTGAAGAAGCCACCCAAGGCATCTCGGGGGGGGGGGTGAAGGAAGGAGGGGCAGAGAACCCCTTCTCTTCCCAGCATAACTCCCTCCCATTGTGAGTACATTGAGTTTGGCCACTTTAGGGGAAAACCTTCCAAGCAACGATACTATCTAGCAGGGCTCCTGCTACGGATGCAAAATTTTCTAGGGACTCTCCCCTTTAACAAGTGAAAAAACCCAGCCCTCTGGGGGACTGCCCACTCCTTCCTTCTCGTTATCTAAGGGGATGGCTGACACAGCAGCAAGCTCACAACCTGGGCGGAAAACACTCTCCCCACAGCTCAAAGCCGAGAAATTAAAAACTAGCAATTCCTCAAGTTCAAGTAAAAGCTGCAGCAGCTTTTCGCCTTGCGTCCAAGGGGTTTGCTTTCTTTAAAAAACATGTTTTGCAGCAAACATCTGACTAGGGCAAAAGCATTTAGTGGGCATTCCCACACATCCTGTCAACTCTGCATCTGTCTTGGTGAGGCTGTATATACTCCAGGGCAAGGGCTGTCTGTGTTATATCTCTTGTAAAGTGTTTTTAACAACTAAGAATAATACCCAGCTGTCTGGAACTTTTCATTCATAGATCTCTCAGCACTTTACACAGGCGGGCAGAATCATTATTCCCATTTCACATATGGGGAAACTGAGGCACGGAGCAAGAAAGTGACTTTGCCACTGGCCTGCTGGGTGATGTTGGATAAGCCAGAAATAGAATCATATGGAAAAATCTGGAAAAATATTTGTTTGGGTTTGATTCAACATGAAATGTTTTCATTTTTCTCAACCACAATGAAAAAAATTGTTCGACCCAAAACATTTTGCCCCTTTTTTCATTTAATTTAGTTTTTTTATCTATTCTTTTTAAATAAATCTAGCAAAATTTCAAAACAAGTGATCATTTTGTAACAAACAGTCAAAACAGATCATTTTGACAATGTCTAAACAAAAGGTTTTGATTTTTTTTCTTCTTTTCCCCCTCAGCTGAACCTCTTGGCTGAATTTGACTTGGATTTGTGAATAGTTGCACTCACCCTGTAACTAATAGTTAATTTGCCAAAAAAATGCAATCTGCAAAACTTTTCCCAGCTCCACTCCTGATCTCTGATTGGGCCCTTCTGCACAAATAAATAAAACAATAATAATAATAATAGCAACTAAAGGCTGGAAGGTGAAGGAGTCATCTTGTGGTTAAGGGAGAGACTGTGGAGTTGGGAGAACAGTGTGCTGCTGTTCCTGCCTTCCCCACTGACTCAGTTTCTGGCCTTCATCAAGTCACTTAACATCTCTGTGCCTCATCTGTTTCCCCATCTGTGACACTGAGGTGATCTTAATCCTTAGCTGCTATGCTTGTAAAACATTTTGAGATCCTTGGACAGAAGGTGCCTCAGCAAGGAACATATGGATTCCCTTCAAGAGGGGCAGAGCTGGTAGTTTTGCACAACTCTAGCCAAGATCCATTATGTGTATATCAGTACTGCCTGGGGAGCCCAACCAAGGACCAGGGCCCCTTTGTGCTAGATGTTGGGCAGGCAAGCAACAGAAAGAAGGCTAGTATGGGAGGCTAGTTAAACCAGACTCATTCAACTGTGCTGGCTTGTGCTGGAGCTGAACCTCTGCCCCTGCACAGAGCTGAGTAGCAGGATGGGGTGGAATCAATGGGACTCCTCATGGGAGTACGGGGACCAGGGATTTAGCCCTGAATTTGCAACCTAACTGGCAAATTTTATATGAGCTGGAAAATTCTAGCAACTCACAGCCACTTAAAGCAAGCCTCACTGGGAAGTGCTAGACAGTGGAGGAACTTTGCTGTCTGAACAGGAGTAGAGCTCCTGCTCTCTCGCCTTCCTCCTCCTATAAGCTGGGTCCGAACCAAGCCCTGCTCCAGCCTCAATGTTTGGGGTGATTGAAATCTGGGTCCGGATGGTGCACACAGGCTCATCACCACTAATTTCTGATGGTGATCAACACTGCGGGGTCCTGCAGCACTGGGCCTGCCCAGTGTTCCAAGTGAGCAGAAAGGGTTCCAGTGGGTCTGGAGTCTCCCGGACCCAAAACATCCAATTGGTCTGGGGGAGGGAAGTTCCCCTCTTCTCTTCACACTCCCCTGGCCACTTTCAGGCTCAGCTTGCTGTGTTCAGCGACCAGCTCACCAGCAATGTCTCTTGGAGATCGCAAAGGGGGAATGAACTGGCCAGAGGCTCCATACCCCTCACCTGATTTTTGCCCTCTTAATTAAACACATTTAAGGACAACATTGAAAAGATGCCCATTGAAACTGTGCCTTTAACGAGGTGCCAGTGCTCGCAGCACAATGTTCTGGAAGCTTTCTGTCTGAGTCAGTGCCACTCACTGAGCACAGTCACATGCACCAATGTCAAAGAGGGCGACATTAACCGTAGACACAGACCCCAGTACCCATGTATGCACAGAAAGCCCGGCTCGTTTCCTGCAGAGTGTGTTCTCAGTTACACAGAGGGTTTGTAGGGTAAACATTATTCAGAAAAAAGTGAACCACGTCTAATCTCTTCTATGTAAGTGACTCAGGGGCTGCCCCTTTCTACCACCTTCTGTCTGTATAGACTGTGAACAGTTTGAGTCAGGGCTTGTCTCTAATTATGCTTATGAACAGTGCCTAGCACAATGGGGCCCTGAAATTGGATGCAAGCTATTGTGCTACTGTAATAGTGCACTCCATTTATAAGAATCATTGATATAAGAATCAACCACATATAGTGATTGAAACCACTGGGACAAAATTATTCCTACACCTAAAATACTCCGCTTATAAGAATCAAATCATGCAGGATGGATGTGATTCCTATAAAAGGAGTGCACTGTAATAGCAAAGCTTCAAAGGTTTTGCCCTGACTCATTTTCCTTTATTCCACTGTTCTCCAGTCTCTACCTCATGCTTCATTTCAACCCAGATACCTTCCAACAATGTAACTAAGGATCTTGTCAGCCCCCACGCCTCCCCAGGCTTGTCCAAAGGGGGATTTTATTCATGCAGCTGATGTTTATCATACAGAGGGTCAGATCCTCAGCTTGGTGTATGCCAGCATTGCTTCACTGACGTGAATGGACATATGCCAATTTACATTACCTGAGGCTCTAACCCTTACTACCTACCTTAGAGGAATCACTTTTGGATCCTGCTGACTAATTCTGAGCTGAGCAATAAAGAAAGAAATGAGATTTTGCAAATGGATGCTCACTAGTAAGTGAGCACAGAATCAATACAAGGGAATTCTCCCTTGTGATGTTAGCCAAAAAGTTGTTTTCAATTTTGGAAATTAATAAAAAAGTTTTGTCTCTTGTTTCTTTTCTCTCTCCCTTTGGCATAAAAAGTAAATCCATTTGGGGTGCTACACTGTAAAGAAAGTAAACCCAATCCTTTACTTTGATTTCAGAGAGAGAGAGAGCCCGTTCTCTTTCAGCTGAGATACATGACCATACCATGAGGAAATTTGCTGGGAGAGCCTTTCCCACTGGAAAGTATTGTTAATTATCACTGTAGTGCCTAGCAGGGGACTGTCATGAACCAGGGTCCCATTATGCTAGGTGCTGTACAAATACAGAACAACAGAAGGTTCTGCCCCAAAGAGCTTATGATCTTAGTCATAGAATATCAGGATTGGAAGGGACCTCAGGAGGTCATCTAGTCCAAACCCCTGCTCAAAGCAGGACCTAATCCCCAACTAAATCATCCCAGCTAGGGCTTTGTCAAGCCTGACCTTAAAAAGCTCTGAGGAAGGAGATTCCACCACCTCCCTAGGTAACCCATTCCAGTGCTTCACCACCCTCCTAGTGAAAAAGTTTTCCCTAATATCCAAACTAAACCTCTCACACTGCAACTTGAGACCATTACTTCTTGTTCTGTCATCTGCCACCACTGAGAACAGTCTAGATCCATCCTTTTTGGAACCCCCTTTCAGGTAGTTGAAAGTAGCTATCAAATCCCCCCTCATTCTTCACTTCTGCAGACTAAATAATCCCAATTTCCTCAGCCTCTCCTCATAAGTCATGTGCTCCAGCCCCCTAATCATTTTTGTTGCCCTACGCTGGACTCTTTCCGATTTTTCCACATCCTTCTTGTAGTGCGGGGCCCAAAACTGGACACAGTACTCCAGATGAGGCCTCACCAGTGCCGAATAGAGGGGAATGATCACATCCCTCAATCTGCTGGCAATGCTCCCACTTATACAGCCCAAAATGCTGTTAGTCTTTGTGGCAAGAAGGGCACACTGATGACTCATATCCAGGTTTTCGTCCACCATAACCCCTAGGTCCTTTTCTGCAGAACTGCTGCCTAGCCACTCGGTCCCTAGTCTGTAGCAGTGCATGGGATTCTTCCTTCCTAAGTGCAGGACTCTGCACTTGTCCTTGTTGAACCTCATCAGATTTCTTTTGGCCCAATCCTCTAATTTGTTTAAGTCCCTCTGTATCCTATCCCTGCCCTCCAGCATATCTACCACTCCTCCCAGTTTGGTGTCATCTGCAAACTTGCTGAGGGTGCAATCCACGCCATCCTCCAGATCATTAATGAAGATATTGAACAAAACCGGCCCCAGGACCGATCCTTGGGGCACTCCGCTTGATACTGGCTGCCAACTAGACATGGAGCCATTGATCACTACCCATTGAGCCGGACAATCTAGCCAGCTTTTTATCCACCTTGTAGTCCATTAATCCAGCCCATACTTCTTTAAGTTGCTGGCAAGAATACTGTGGGAGACTGTATCAAAAGCTTTGCTAAAGTCAAGGAATAACACATCCACTGCTTTCCCCTCATCCACAGAGCCAGTTATCTCATCATAGAAGGCAATTAGGTTAGTCAGGCATGG
This sequence comes from Chelonia mydas, assembly GCF_015237465.2. NCBI lineage: Eukaryota > Metazoa > Chordata > Testudines > Cheloniidae > Chelonia > Chelonia mydas. Next base: position 57,248,981 of record NC_057855.1, read on the forward strand.
CTTTCCCTTGGTGAATCCATGCTGACTGTTCCTGATCAATTTCCTCTCCTCAAAGTGCTTCAAAATTGATTCCTTGAGGACCTGCTCCATGATATTTTCAGGGACGGAGGTGAGGCTGATTGGCCTCAGAGTGATCCAAGACACAACAGATGGATGCCCCACACTGATGGGGGACCAAAAGGAAACAGTAAGACAATAATGATGACGATGCCATTAGTTCATTAGTGTTCTATAAAGATCACCCTAATCAAGTCAAAAATATATTCTCTGCCAGATATGGGTTATCTCCCCCCTTCCACATGAAAGATCCCCAGATCAGACCATGCTGGCTAACACCCACTTATCATTGTTACAGCCTTCTACAGGAGCCCCAGACTGGGATCTTCCCTGCCAACTCACAGGAGGTTTCATACAACAAGCCAGATCTTCAGGTGCTTCAGTGTTTTCAATGGAGCTACACTGATTGTGACCCAATGTTCTAACCTCAGGACCTTCTTCAACACCCGATGAAGTTAATAGAACTCTCCCTGACTTCTTTGAGTATTGGCTTGAACCCTGAATGAGCCACTTAATCAAGCGTTATCTTTTACTAAAACCCCCTAAAACTTGCCATGTCCTTTTTCTGTGCTTTCTTCTGAATCACTACAGTAACTGGATCAGTAATTTCTCCTTTCTAGTTTTTTTTCTCACATCTGTGGCATTTCTGAATGAATCAGGCAGATAGATACCTAGGATGACATAGGTGGAGAACAAAGACAAAACTCAAGACAAAATACTTTCTAACCCACAGAAGTGTATTGTGCAGTAGAAGCAAGATGGGACATGCATTCTGGGGAGAGAAGATGGTGTGGTGCTTTGCTTTATTTTATAAGGACCCTATTAATTTGGACTTGTCCCATAAAATGTAAGATTAATGCAGATAACTTTTATATGGGAGTGCAGATCATCAATGGCTCTCCAGTGTTGCCAACCCATTAGTAAAATTTTCCCACAATCACCTTGATGCTTTTTCCCACACTGCCCCCTATCTCTGGGAGTAGTTCCCTGTAATAATCCACAATGACACTGCATCCTCCTCCTTCAAGTCTCTCCTTAAAACTCACCTCTGCCAGGATGCCTACAAAAGACTCAGCTGGTGCTCTGTGACAAGTGCTTATTACACTAATCATACTCTTCTCACCTTTACCTTGTGCTCTTCTGGCCTGTTTCATTGTATCAACCTGATTTCTCCCATCATACACTTAAATTGTAAGCTCTTTGGGGGCAGGGACTATCTTTTTGTTCTGTGTTTGTACAGCACCTAGCACAGTGGGTCCTGACCCATGATTGGGGCTCCTATGTGCTACTGCAATACAAAATAATAATCTTTAAATTCCTGAGGCTACTCTAATTTATGCCAGGGCCCAGAAAGAAGCCTGCACAGCTTCACAATACAGTAAGTACAAAAATAGCTTTGCTCTCCCCGTTTGCTTCCTCCATCTCTGCTTTTGGCAGAGTGCTGAGAGCTAACAATTGTCCCAGCACTCTGGTCACTTAAGCTCTGGTTAGTTCCCCCAGCCCAGAGAAAACTTGACTGAGGAATGGACTACTTAATTACCTGACCAGATTGTGGATTGGGGGCTCTAAGGAGCTAATTGTCCCATCAGCTGGGAGTGGTAGTTAAAAAAGCACAGGAAGCAAATGTAGAGGGAGAAGGGCATCGCAGGAGGATGAGAGCTCTCCTGTTCCCTGAAGAAAGGGCTGATAGAGTGTTGCAGATAAAAAGGCTGTATGGGATTGTGATGGTGGTGATAACATGAATACATCACATAAAGGCATTAACAAATGAGGAAATCAAGACTGTGTTGTTATCTATCAGCTCTGTGTTCTTGGGGAACCAGGGCGCAGTACCCAGCCTGTCTGACTCACAAAAGACCTTCCCCCTCCCCACAACAACCTCTGCTTGAACCAAAGCTGATCAGAAGAAAGAATTACAAAAAGCAATGAAAAGGCAAGAAGAGACACACCTAAACCCCTTGGACAAGAGTGACAGGATTAAGGAAACTCCCCTAGCTTCATTTGCATTAGAGATGGGACAGGGAGGCATCCCCATTAGCATATAGAATGGAGAACAGAGATTCCAAGGCAAGAACTGCACTGAACTATGGGACCAGAAAAGCAGGAAAGCACTGCATGATGGGGGATCTCTGCTCCAGATGTTAATGAACCCACGCCTGCACACACCCAGCTCAATAGTTATCAGACCAATTCTAGTAATAAACCCTTTATTGGTATCCAAAATACTGAAGTTGCCTAATTGCATTCTGAGCTCCCTCGAAGAAACACCACCCATAGCCAGGAATGATCAGCTCCTATTGTCTAGCCTGAACAAAACACCTTTAGTATACTCCCTTAAACCATCACTTTACCTATAAACAAATCTAGTGTTCTCCCTTGAGCCATTGTTCTTTCCCTACAAAAATCTCTGCCCATGCTCAAGTAAGTGCTCTGATGCCTGGATCCAAAATCTGCATCAGTTTCATTGGGACTTCATCTTCTCCTGACTGATCATGCTGGAGGCTCTGCCTGTCTCCAGCACTCTGGACCCTCCGGACCCTCTGCACCACCTGGGACCCCCGATCGATTCAAGATTCACGGAGTGGTAAGAACCCAGCTCTCTCTCTCTCTCTAGGTATAGCCTTCTGACCCTGACTTGTGTGATCAGGTTATAGTTTTCTAAACCTGACTTTTATAATCAAATGTAAGTTAGATTTAATATTATCACTGTTTTGTTTGTTTGCCTCCCCTTGTATGGTTATTACCTGGCAATAAATAACTTTCATGGTTAAGCTGGTTGCCTCTCTCTCTCCCTCCCCTCCACCCCCATTGTGGGTGTTTTTTGGCTTCCCCATTCGCTCTGCAGCAATGCTCCTTGTACCTAAGCTTAAGATCCCTGTAGTGCCCAAAAACCCTGTGGAATTTGCTCATCAAGTGGGTTACTACCAGAACAATTGTAATGTGAAAGTGGGGATAGGGATGTGCTGAGACCAGGGGCATATGAGGGTGGCAGCTTGGAAGTGCTGCTTGACCCAGTCTGCTGAGTCCAGGGGCATATGAGGGAGGCAGATTGAAAGTGCTGCTCGACCCAGCCTGCTCAGGCGTGCTCTATGCTGGTACGGTGCCCGTGGCACCCGGGGGTGACAGCTGGGAGGTGCTGTTCGACCCACCTGCTGAGTCCAAGGGCCTCTGAGGGTGACAGCTTGGAGCTGCTGCTTGACCCAGTCTGCTGAGTCCAGGGGCATATGAGGGAGGCAGATTGAAAGTGCTGCTTGACCCAGCCTGCTCAGGCGTGCTCTATGCTGGTGCGGTGCCCGTGGCACCCGGGGGTGACAGCTGGGAGGTGCTGTTCGACCCACCTGCTGAGTCCAAGGGCCTCTGAGGGTGACAGCTTGGAGCTGCTGCTTGACCCAGTCTGCTGAGTCCAGGGGCATATGAGGGGTCAGCTTGCGAGTGCTGATTAACCCGGTCCTCTCAGCTGCACTTTGTTAATGTCTGTGTTCATCTGATTCTGGGGCTCGAAGAACCCAGCCCTGGGGAACCTAGGTCCTGCAGGATAGCTCCATTGGGAGGGAACCTGCAGAAGGGAGAAGTAGAGCTCCATATGAGAACATAAGTGACACAAGCCGTACATTGATAGAATTATAGAACACCCTCTCCCAGAAGAGTAACCCTAATAAATGAGCGTACCCCAAAGTAACAGGGAAATCTGGTAACAATATGGGATGGCAGGACAGTGACCATGAGATGGTTGAGTTCAGGATCCTCACAAAAGGAAGAAAGGAGAGTAGCAAAATACGGATCCTGGACTTCAGAAAAGCAGACTTTGACTCCCTTAGGGAGCTGATGGGCAGGATCCTCTGCGAGGCTAATATGAGGGAGAAAGAAGTCCAGGAGAGCTGGCTGTATTTTAAAGAAGCCTTATTGAGGGCAAAGGAACAAACCATCCCGATGTGCAGAAAGAATAGCAAATATGGCAGGCCACCAGCTTGGCTAAATAGTGAAATCTTCAGTGAGCTTAAACACAAAAAGAAAGCTTACAAGAAGTGAAAACTTGGTCAGATGACTAGGGAGGAGTATAAAAATATTGCTAGAGCATTCAGGGGTGTAATCAGGAATGCCAGAACACAACTGGAGTTGCAGCTAGCAAGGGATATGGAGGGTAACAAGAAGGGTTTCTACAGGTATGTTAGCAACAAGAAAAAGGTCAGGGAAAGTGTGGGACCCTTAATGAATGGGGGAGGCAACCTAGTGACAGATGATGTGGAAAAAGCTGAAGTACTGAATGTTTTTTTTGCCTCAGTCTTCACAGACAAGGTCAGCTCCCAGACTACTGCACTGGGCAGCACAGCATGGGGAGTAGGTAAGCAGCCCTCAGTGGTGAAAGAACAGGATAAGGACTATTTAGAAAAGCTGGACATGCACAAGTCCATGGGTCCAGATCTAATGCATCCAAGGGTGCTGAGGGAATTGGCTGATGTGACTGCAGAGCCATTGGCCATTATCTTTGAAAACTCTTGGCCATCGGGGGAGGTCCCAGACGATTGGAAAAAGGTAAATATAGTGCCCATCTTTAAAAAAGGGAAGGAGAACCTGGGGAAATACAGATCGGTCAGCCTCACCTCAGTCCCTGGAAAAATCATGGAGCAGGTCCTCAAGGAAACCGTTTTGAAGCACTTGGAGGAGAGGAAGGTGATCAGGAACAGTCAACATGGATTCGCCAAGGGAAAGTCATGCCTGACCAACCTGATTGCCTTCTACGATGAGATAATTGGCTCTGTGGATATGAGAAAAGCAGTGGATGTGATATAGGTCGACTTTAGCCAAGCTTTTGATATGGTCTCCCACAGTATTCTTGCCAGCAAGTTAAATAAAGTATTGATTGGATGAAGGGACTATAAGGTGGATAGAAAACTGGCTAGATTGTCGGGCTCAAAGGGTAGTGATCAATGGCTCAATGTCTAGTTGGCAGCCAGTATCAAGTGGAGTGTCCCAGGGACCGGTTTTGTTCAACATCTTTATTAATGATCTGGACCATGAGATAGATTGCACCCTCAGCAAGTTTGTGGATGACACTAAGCTGTGGGGAGAGGTACGTATGCTGGAGGCTAGGGATAGGGTCCAGAGGGACCTGGACAAATTGGGGTATTGGGCCAAAAGAAAACTGATGAGGTTCAACAAGGACAAGTGCAGAGTTCTGCACTTAGGAAGGAAGAATCCTATGCACCGCTACAGGCTGGGGACCAACTGGCTAAGGAGCAGTTCTGCAGAAAAGGACCTGGGGATTATAGTGGATGAGAACCTGGATATGAGTCAGCAGTGTGCCCTTGTTCCCAAGAAGGCTAATGGCACATTGGGCTGCATTAGTAGGAGCATTGCCAGCAGATCAATGGAAGTGATTATTCCTCTCTATTCGGCACTGGTGAGGCCACATCTGGAGTATCCCCGGAAAAATCATGGAGCAGGTCCTTCCCCGGAAAAATCATGGAGCAGGTCCTCAAAGAATCAATCCTGAAGCACTTACACGAGAGGAAAGTGATCAGGAACAGTCAGCATGGATTCACCAAGGGTAGGTCATGCCTGACTAATCTAATCGCCTTCTATGATGAGATTACTGGTTCTGTGGATGAAGGGAAAGCAGTGGATGTATTGTTTCTTGACTTTAGCAAAGCTTTTGACACGGTCTCCCACAGTATTCTTGTCAGCAAGTTAAAGAAGTATGGGCTGGATGAATGCACTATAAGGTGGGTAGAAAGTTGGCTAGATTGTCGGGCTCAACGGGTAGTGATCAATGGCTCCATGTCTAGTTGGCAGCCGGTGTCAAGTGGAGTGCCCCAGGGGTCGGTCCTGGGGCCGGTTTTGTTCAATATCTTCATAAATGATCTGGAGGATGGTGTGGATTGCACTCTCAGCAAATTTGCGGATGATACTAAACTGGGAGGAGTGGTAGATACACTGGAGGGCAGGGATAGGATACAGAGGGACCTAGACAAATTGGAGGATTGGGCCAAAAGAAATCTGATGAGGTTCAATAAGGATAAGTGCAGGGTCCTGCACTTAGGACGGAAGAACCCAATGCACAGCTACAGACTAGGGACCGAATGGCTAGGCAGCAGTTCTGCGGAAAAGGACCTAGGGGTGACAGTTGACGAGAAGCTGGATATGAGTCAGCAGTGTGCCCTTGTTGCCAAGAAGGCCAATGGCATTTTGGGATGTATAAGTAGGGGCATAGCCAGCAGATCGAGGGACGTGATCGTTCCCCTCTATTCGACATTGGTGAGGCCTCATCTGGAGTACTGTGTCCAGTTTTGGGCCCCACACTACAAGAAGGATGTGGATAAATTGGAGAGAGTCCAGCGAAGGGCAACAAAAATGATTAGGGGTCTGGAACACATGACTTATGAGGAGAGGCTGAGGGAACTGGGATTGTTTAGTCTGCAGAAGAGAAGAATGAGGGGGGATTTGATAGCTGCTTTCAACTACCTGAGAGGTGGTTCCAGAGAGGATGGTTCTAGACTATTCTCAGTGGTAGAAGAGGACAGGACAAGGAGTAATGGTCTCAAGTTGCAGTGGGGGAGGTTTAGGTTGGATATTAGGAAAAACTTTTTCACTAGGAGGGTGGTGAAACACTGGAATGTGTTACCTAGGGAGGTGGTAGAATCTCCTTCCTTAGAAGTTTTTAAGGTCAGGCTTGACAAAGCCCTGGCTGGGATGATTTAATTGGGGATTGGTCCTGCTTTGAGCAGGGGGTTGGACTAGATGACCTCCTGAGGTCCCTTCCAACCCTGATATTCTATGATTCTATGATTCTATTGCATCCTGTTTTGGGCCCCCCACTACAGAAAGAGATGTGGACAAATTGGAGAGAGTCCAGCGGAGGGCAACGAAAATGATCAGGAGGCTGGGGCACATGACTTATGAGGAGAGGCTGAGTGAACTGGGCTTGTTTAGTCTGCAGAAGAGAAGAGTGAGGGGGGATTTAATACCAGCCTTCAACTACCTGAAGGGGGGTTCCAAAGAGGATGGAGCTAGGCTGTTCTCAGTGGTACCAGATGACAGAACAAGGAGCAGTGGTCTCAAGTTGCAGTGGGGGAGGTCTAGGTTGGATATTAGGAAACACTATTTCACTAGGAGGGTGGTGAAGCACTGGAATGGGTTACCTACGGATGTGGTGGAATCTCCATCCTTAGAGGTTTTTAAGGCCCGGCTTGACAAAGCCCTGGCTGGGATGATTAGGTGGTGTTGGTCCTGCTCTGAGCAGGGGGTTGGACTAGATGACCTCCTGAGGTCTCTTCCAACCCTAATCTTCTATGATTCTATGACAGATAGTGTTAGACAGCCCCAGGCTTAGTGATGAAGTAACTGAGAACTAAGCCCTTTATCTTTAATCCTGGTGTCTAGCATATACTGAAAGGAGAATTAATTTACCCTTTGCAAGAGCCAGGCAGTCATCTCACCAACTTGGTTTTCAGCAAGCCAAAAAAGGGCTGTATTTAACATCAGGTTTTTAATGTGATTCCACAGGGAAAGAAGCTCCAAAGATACTTGGATGTCCCAGAAAAAAAATATTCCCAACCAATATTTAAGGAGAATAAAGGAGGTAGAATGAGTGAGTGAGTGAGAGAGAGAGTGTGTGTGTTTATGAGAGACAGAGGGAAATGCTCCCCTCCGGTGTTATCCGGACCGATGATCTGCTAGGCCATTCCAATCCTTGACTCTGGGAGCCAGACTTACCTTGCTCTGCTGTGAGGACCCCCACTCCTGGGCTGTTCATACACAGCCTCTGGCATGTAAGCTGCTCCCAGCTACTTGCAAGCGAATGATACTAGCCAATGTCTCCGGCCCCAGACACAACCCTAGGAACCTCCGTCTTGCAGTGTCCAGTTATGGCCACTGGACACTGCAAGCTTATACAAGTTTGTCAATTTAACAAAGAAATTGAAATGTACCAGGCTTGTTCTCCCAAGGGGAGCCTCTGACATGGTTCAAACCAAACGCACTGCTTCAGGTAGAATAAACAAACAGATTTATTAACTGTAAAGACAGATTCTAAATGATTCTAAGTCAAACCATAACAAGTCAGATTTGGTCAAATGAAATAAAAGCAAAATGCATTCTAAGCTGCTCTTAACACTTTTAATGTCCTTACAAACTTAGAAGCTTCTCACCACAGGCTGGCTGGTTGCTCTTCAGCCAGGCTCTCCCCTTTGATCAGTGCTTCAGTTGCTTGGTGGTGGTGGTGTCTGTAGATGTAGGTGGAAGAGAGAGAGAGAGAGCATGGCAAATGTTTTTCCCTTTTTTTCATGTCCTTTCTTCCCTCTTGGCTTTGCCCCCCGCTTCAGAGTCAGGTGAGCATTACCTCATTGCAGTTCCAAACTGACCAAAGGAAGGGGGGGTGACTCCCTCAAGAGTCTAACAGATTCTTTTGTTGCTGCCTAGGCCAGCGTCTTTTGTTCCTGTGAGGCTGGGCTTGGTTTGTCCCATACCTGCCCTGATGAACTGCCTCTCTGCTCTTGGAGAGTTTTTGTCTGGGCTTACTTTAAGCCATGAGGATACATTTTCAGTCTCATAACTATATACATGAAATTATAACCTATAACATCACTATAACAACAATGCTCAGTACATCATGAGCCTTCCGAAGACACCCGACAAGACAAACTTTGCATTGGATACCATGCAATCGTTTTATAAGGATAAACATGGGGGGTGCTGGGTGTTCCCTCAAGGTACAGCGTGTCACAATGTGCACACGTGCAAACCTATACTAATAGCTATTGGGGTTCATGATTTTAAGAACTGATAAGCTGGAACCTACCAGGACTAGACATTAAAAGGGGGATCCCAGTCTCTTTCCAGTGTGATTAAACACCTGTTGCCAGCCTGATCTGTTCATGAGATATTCAGTTTTTAAATCTGTCGCTGGTTGTCAAGGATCTACAGGATTGGTGCTACACCCCCAGCTATGGAACAGTCTCTAGGAAGAACCCTGTTAGTGTGCCAGACCCCCAAGGGGTCTCCCTCTTCCTTCTGGTAGGCCATATTGGTTCACCACCTCCTTAGACTTTGCTTCTGGGCCTTCAGGTCCCTGCTTCACACTGTGAGCTCTGCTCAGTGAGTCCAACAGAAATAGACTCTTGTACACTCTGTGGGGATTAATGCAGCTCACCCAGCATTTGCAGTGACGTTACAGCATTGCCAAAAGTCAGGTTTATTAGGAACTGGAACACAGCACAGGAAGTCCTTAGGTTAACACAGAGGAATGAAGGTTAATGCATAGTCCACTCTGGGGAGCCCAGGCAAGCTGTAGTGAACCCCATTGTTCTAGCTTTGGTCCCTCGTTGGTCAGACTCCCGGTGAGAGCCCTGACTCCTTCCAGCAGCCAACTCTTATCCCTCACCTCACACCTCTGTCCTTTTTTCTCCAGCTGGGGATGTTGCTCAGCTTCCCTGCTGAGAGGTGAGGAAAATCAATATCCCCCTGGGTCATTGGTTACTAAGTGTCAAATGTCCTGGTTATTGGGTTTGTCATTGTCTTCTCAGGTGCTCCACTGATATGGCGACTAAGGCCAGGCAGCTAGGGGACATCCATACCCATGCCTCCTAGCATGCCCTGAGAGCAAACAGTTCCTTTCCCCACTTGGTAACAATGCAGCATTTAGGGGAAACTGAGGCACATATAGGCTTCATAAAAATATTACAGAAAATTCCCACTTCATCACATCAGTCCAGGGCTGGATTTTGTGGCAAGTTTTTTTATTTTTGCATTTAGCAACTGTTTGAAGTAGTTCCAGTGGGCAAAGTGCAGGTGAAACTGGTCAAAGATGCAGGGTGCAGATACAAAGTATCACATGACTCAGCAATTTTGTCATAGATTTTTAAGGCCAGAAGGGGTCATTGTGATCTTCTAGTCTGACCTCCTGAATAACACAGGCCACAGAATTTTCCTGTATCAATTTCTGCTTCAGGTCCTTTAGCTATACGTGAACTACAGCATATCTTTTAGAAAAATATTGACTATAACATGGATATCCCTTGCACATATATAGTACGTGTAAATATAATTATACTTAATTAATAATGCACTTTTCAACTCTAGATCTCAAAATGCTTGGCAAAAGAGATTATAATTATCCCCATTTTACAGATAGGGAAACTGAGGTACAAAGAGGCCTTGCCCAAGGTCACCTAGCAGGCCAACAGCAGAGCGAGGAACAGAACTCAGGTCTGCCTCTATTAATAATAAATGATTATTATTATTATTTACTATTTGTAATGCCTGAGGGCCAGTTTGCAGGAATCCTTTACTCATTTGGATGAGCAGCTACGCATTCAAGTAGACCCACTGAAATCCCCAGGGTTCCTTCCATGAGTAACTGCTCACTAAGAGCACATGGGAGATATGATCAGGCTCTATATGAAAACAACTACCCTTTATATGGATTTGCCAGGGTTAGGGTGACCAGATAGCAAGTGTGCAAAATTGGGTTGGGGGTGGAGGTGGGGGTAATAGCTGCCTATACAAGACAAAGCCCCTAATATCAGGACATCTGGTCACCCCAGGCGAGGTACAGTGAGGAGCAGAGGAAATGCCTGACTGGGAAATGGCCACGAAGCTTTCACTAAACCAGATCATCAGAAATTCCAGCTGTCAGTGCAAGAGGAGAAGAAAGTCCCTTTATTTGCTGAGTGGAAGTCGGGAAAGAGACAAACTAGGCTGTAAAGTCCCTACAGCCTATCTGAAAGTGGTCAGGGCTAAAAAGACGAGCCCTCGCCCCCACAAAGCAGTGAAACGCGCCAAATGGCATGAAAAACTGGAGACTGAGTGTGCTTCGTTTCCAGAAAATTAGAAGAAAGAGAGGGGGGAGGGGAGAAAACCCAGTAAAAATCCCCAGTTTCTTGTTTGATCTAAGAGGAGCCCTCGTCATTGCCCCAAACCTGTGGCGCAGGGACTGTCCCTGCTGGAGGTGAGTAAGAAGAGTATGAATGTGCCATCCTGGGGTAAGGGGAATTCAGAAGCTGCTTGCTGCAGTACTGATAAAAGCGGCAGCACCTCTGCCTCCATCCTGGCTCAACAGAGAGCAGCTTCGATGGCTAGAGGTTCACGAAGAAGGGAGCACAATAATGACCCAAACTGGGGATTCAGACCATGGGTTGTGCCCAGGCCTCCTTCCCACTTCATCAGCTGCCCTGCTACCTTTGGATTTTACTCTGAGGAAGAAGCTGTAAGCCCAGGGGAAGAAAATGAAGCTCTTCAAAGCCTTATTGTCTCTTCCTTTTTTTTTTTTTTCTGCACTTCTGTTTAATTTTTTTCTTCTGTTAAAAATGCTGCGTCTGGAATTGGGCTGGGGACACGTGGTTAGAAAAAATGTGTTTCATTTTCTAAGAAAGCATCCAGGAGCAGCATGTCTGGTGGACAAAGGGTAACCCTCACCTGGCTGAGCCCCATCTGGAAAAAACATTTTGGTTCCTGCTTTTGTAAAAGAGCAAACTTTTTTTTATGATTCACTGAGAGAAATGGCAAGGTATGGTGACCACGTCTGACGGTGCACTGATTGCTCCATGGGGACGACCCTGTAAGGTGCTAAGCACTGGGGCCCCGATCCAGCATATCACCTAAGCACATTCTTAACTTTAAGCAGTCCCATTTGAAGACAATGGGACTCACTTGCTTAAAGCTAAACACACACTTAAGTGCTTTGCTGGATCAGAGCCATAAGGTGCAGGTTCAAAGGCTATTTTCTTAATAATAGCTAATGGCTCCCCCGTACTGAGCTGTAGCCCAACTGAGCAAAACACTTAAGCACATGCTTAACTTTAAGGAACTTTGGTAGTCCTATTGATTTCAAAGGGAGTACTAATGTGCTTACAGTTAACCACATGCTAAAGTGGAGGTTGAGGGGCCGGTGACTTGCTAAGGGAACAAGTAGTTTTTGAGGTTTTATTTCTTTTTTAAAAATCAGATTTGTTCATCTTTCAAAGTTTTGCATTTTGCAAACCATTGTTTTCTGAGTGAAAATTTAATCTGAAGGGGGGAGAAATCCTTGTGCAGTATTTCTAATCTATGGTAGGAAAATGTTTCTTGTTTGAAAGTCTTGCTATGCTTTGAGGGTGATTGTGGAATAACCTATAAAAAAAACAGCAGCAGCAGCTTAGAGATGGCTTTTTGCCAGGCCTGAGTTCTACTGTAAATCTAGAATCCACTATTTCTAAGTGGCTTCTACATTTGGCAAAAATAAGATCTCCCATTCCCAATCTGTGTGTGCATGTGTGTACCCAAGTGTGCGTTTGGGTTCCATCTGAATGCCTTAAATGCTATATTGTCCCTATCTGAGTGTGCCTGTGTGCTCAGTTAATATGTATCTCCCTTTTATTGCACAGAAGTCACACAGATCTGCAGTGATGAGCCACCATCCCTGCAATAACAATCATGCTACAGTGCTCTGCAGTCATGCCTCAAGCATAGCAGTAAGCTGGAGCATTCTGGTGTATTGCTGGAGAACACTGTAGCCTTTCTGTTAGATCAATGCTGCACACCTCTGTATGACTCTATGTGTATTCAAAGCATTTCACCCCCTATTTTTCCCAGAGAAGGAAGTTGCGTGATCACCTTGTGCTCATCTCTCACAGCGATTGTACACATTTCACTCATCGGCTCGGTACGGCAGGAAGGATGGGGTAGCCACATCGCCTGGGAGGATGTGTAGCTGAGCACTCGTGCAAACAGGTGCAGTATGAACCCCGTCCAGCTCCGGGTGAGTCCCTCTCCTAAACGCTGCCTCTGCTATGCAGCTGGGGAAGACCCTCAGGGGAGTGGAACCACCCTAGCTCCATTGTGGCCAGGCTGGAGAGGCTGCACAGCAGGACATTTCACCCATGCACTCCAGAGCCTCTCTCTCTCTCCAGTAGCACAGGAGGAAGTGTGGGGGGTAGGAGCATGCCACAATGCAGACCCATAGGGATAAACTCCCGACACAGGGCTCCAACTGCAGCTACAGTGGCATTAGCAATATGGCTGCACAGCTGCTGAGGACCATGCCAGGGGCATGGAACAGGTACCCTCCCACACTGATCCCTGGTTACATCTCCTACTTATCTGAGCTTTGCATGAGGGCTGGGAGAGACACAGGTGTTTTCAGGCTTGTTTATTTCACAGAACAACTTTGCTCTAAGTGGAAGGTGGCTGGCCCTGAATTTAAAGTTGGTACTGGAACAATTGGGGATGTTCAATCAGCTTCTCCTTAGAGAGTTTCACAGGATCCCAGCTCATTAGAGGTATGTTAAGCCTGGAAAAGAGATTTCTTGTTGTTACTTACAAAAATGACAAAAGAAATAGTAAGGCTGAGAGCCAGGGGATGACTGCAGCTGCTGGTGAGAGACCTGATAAGAAGAGAAAATGCAGCAGTGGGAGAAAGCAGGTGTCCATGAGAGACAGGGAGGTGTGGGTGGGTTGATGGGAAAGATAAGCCGAAGGTAAGTTGATGAGGCCAAGAACCAGTGCAGAACAGCCCAGGTTTCTCTGTGGCTCGTCTTCAGCCACTTCTGTCCTAAAAGGGAAAAGCAAGTTCTGAAAAAGCAAGCTGAGCATGTCATCGGCCCCACTTCCTGCTGGGTTTGCACCAGCTTGCCACAACGGTGGAGTAGGGTGCGGTGTGGCAACACCCTCTACTATGTGAAGGCTGCAGAGAGTCAGTAGTGTGCAAAACATGCAGGCTGGTCAGCAAGAGGGCATGGTGAGGGCCGCGCTGATCTAGTGCTTCCTCTAAGTGGTTCTCTTATGGGACCCCTGGCTGTGTTTAAAGGGGCCCTGCTAGAAAATCCAAGGAAGGGCAGTGACTGTCCAGGCTGACCTGCATGTCCCCAGAGGCCTAGAGGAATTCTTGCTGCGTTAGCTAGGATTGCTCTGGGGACTTTGGCTGTTGTGTGCCCCCCCTTTCCAGTCCTTCCCTTCCCCTTCTTTCTTGATAATGTGACCCAATCTGGTCCCAAAACCATGTCAACCCCCCAACACAAACCTTCCTCAAGTGCTGTGGCACAGTCTGAAAAGCAAGGGCTTCGAAGTAACTTATGCCCTTTTCCTGGGGCAGAAGGGGAGTAAGTTAGTTCTACCACAGGATTAAATACCAAGGGTCGACATACATGGCTGGCCCAAAACCTACCAAAGCCAATAAATTCAGACCTCGCTCCTTAGCCCACTGAGGTAAACAAAGGGTAGTGGCCAAGTCTGGCTTTGGTCTCTCCCTTCTCAGGAGAGGCTGGGAGCAGCTCATGTGACTCAGCTAGACACTCCCCACTAGGCCAATAACAAGAGTTGTCAACAGGGTCCAAAGAGAGCCTGACTTGTCCTCCTTGGCCAGGAGAGCGGCTACAATGTGGGTGGCAGCATAAAGCAGTGACGAATTAGGAGGGAGGTGTAGGTGTGAACTGGGGATTCTCAAGACCCTGACTGATCCCCGTGTAGAAGAGAGATCTGAAACTCCTGAATGTGTGGGCTTAACGCGGACCTCTTTGCACTGCAACACTGGTATTTTTACACAGAGACGGGTGCATTTCAGGAACATAGGTGCCTGTATAGCTGCTTTTCATCCGGCGTCCTGCTTTGCATGTGGTCACCACCCTCCTGGGACCGTGTCTTGTTTTCACAGGGTGAAGATAGTACGCTAACAGTAAGCCCCACTTGGAGTCATCTCTTTCCCTTGAAGATATATGGAGAAGCAGGAGAACCTAGATGCAATTGGCTGCTCAGTAGTCGGTGTAGGATCTGTCTGACATTATTACCAACAGCTACATCTGATTACTGGGTCACCGATAGCATCATCAAACTGCAGCCAACTGGAGCTCTTCGACAGAGAAAGCCAGCGAGAGGGGAAAAGAACAAGGCTGAGAGCATTTGTTCATGTGAGAGTTTGACCCTGCATTTGTAGCTTACCCCAAGCCTGTTGACTCTAAAGGGCAGCATATCCCACATCCTCACAGGTATTTAGGCACCAAACTCCCATTTAATTTAAATCAATGGGAGTTAGGTGCCTAAATATTTTTGAGGATCTGGGCCAGTGTCTCTAAACGCCACAGTGTGTCTAAACGTACAGTGCCTGGTGGGAATTTCACAAGTAGCTTTCTAAGCTGAAAAGGAGTTAATAAATTTCCCATAGCACATTTTGGGTTATTTGGGTTGATCTCATTTTGCAGTTAGCCCTCTGGTCAGAACAGAGAACTGAACAGAATCCTGTTAATGGTTAGACATTCTTGTTTCATATGGGATTTGTTCGTTTGATCCAACGACAACCTGAACTGTCTTGTTTGGATCTCCCTCTCCTTAGTGTGAACAGCAAGGGTAGAGCACTATGTTCTGGCTCCCTGGGGATGTGGTTCACTCTTCTACTTCATCCCAATGGTGTATACTTAGCACGTGTTATTCCTGGCTGTACCATGTCAGGGGCACCTGATATTCTGACAGGGTTTTCTGCAACCAGCATGCCCCACCTGTTAGTCCCCAAGAGATGCATCTATGGTACACCAGCTATACCTAACCCAGTGCATCCTATTCTAGGGAGCTGTGCAAGAACAATTGTGGAGTTTTACCAGGGGAAAAAATAAAGTACTACGCCCTGCATACATCCTCCTCCTTCCAGTGCACACACTGTTGCAATCCCTTCTCCCTTTTCCATCTTCACAAACATTTTTAGCCTCTCCATATTTTTACCTATATTGCTCCTGGACTTAACAGCTTCACTGTTGTTTCTGTGTATATGAATGGGCCCCGTTATTGGGGCTCCATTGACATTAACAGATTATTTCAACCCAATGTATCCCAGAGACATGTGCAAGGCAGGTCTAGCTAAACACAGGTTATGTTCTAGGTATACTAAAAACTTTAATAAAAAAACCCAACAACCTGGTTCATGAAGAAAAGGCAGGAGTTACCAGTTATGCCTGAGGATACTTGCCTCATGATAAAGCTGAATCCAACCAGACATCAACACCCCTGAGCTAAAGGGGAGATGGCTCTGGACTTGAACTTTATAGTTCTGACCCATTTGTACTACTTCAGCCCAGAGCTGGTGTAGCCTTGTACTTCCTATTGGTACATGCATTTGAAAGGAAAAATAGTAAATATGAAACACTATTCATTACCATTGTAAGGACCAAGCCAATCAGATTGCAGCATTGTCCTCTTGATCACTCATAAGGCAAGACAGGATGGAAGTCCCACACTGCTCATGATCCTTCATCTGGCCTCAAAGATTTTATTTGGGGCACAAGAAGTCTCACATAGATCCCTGCCTTCTCTCTAATCTAATTGAGATGTTAATATTGAGCCAGAACTATCTTGGGTCAGATGACAGGACAGGAGTCAGGAGACCTAGTTTCTATTCTTGGCTCTGTCCTTGGCCTGCTAGCTAACCTCAGGTAACTGATGTCATCTGTCTGTGAGCCAGATTCATCTGTGAAATAGAAATAATGATACTTGTCTTGCAGTAGAAACTGCTCTGGAATGGAAGGTAGAAGAGTTAACTGTTTTGTAGTAGATAGATTTACCTGGCACATTTTTAGAATCAAGTCTAACCCAGAGCCCAATGAGGGAATGAGCCTAACGGAAGCAGTGTCTGCCTTACCCTTCTCCCCACCCCCCCCAACAAGATCCAGCCTATGGGTTGAGGAGGGTAGGTTACTGTACAGTATTTGCAGCAAAAATATCATCTTTTGTCATTCGATCCTTCCAATACATTCATTAGTGCAAGCCAGGTTACATGGGCGTCAGCTCCCTCTCCCTGCATCCCTAACATGGACTTATGTTTAGGAAAGCTCCAGGTTTGTTACATGAAATCTATCTGTACAAGAGAAGAAGACCAGTTACACCAGAAGCAGCTTTCAAATGCTGACATCTCTGCATGTCAGCCAGCTGGGAGAGCTGTTAGGTCCCTAAGACTCATTCTTTAACTAAGCATGCTCATGGTTAACAGTCACAATCTCCCACTCCCCAAGAAACAGTCCCCCAGCCCCAGTCCCACCTGCCACTGTGGAGGCAGCACAGGCCTCCTCTTGCTTTCCAGAGTTTTGGTTTCACAAAGCTCGCCCCATGTGCAGATTATTTTGGTTTCCCTTAATCAGTATCACAGGAAACACATGTGTTTGTGCACAACAGCCTAAATGACCTGCTACTTCTCTGAACACGTCCCTGTGTTTGTCTGGGAGGGGCAACATGATGTTAAATTGTTCATTAGCAGGATTTCCTGGGCCAAAAATCCTGCATACGTGCTTGATGTGCTTTGGTTTAATTTGTTTTCAGAACAAGTTACAATACACAGGCTCTTTTCAATCCCTGTTGTTTTCTTGAGGGTTTAATCCAAGAGTCTTTACTCTTCTGTGAAATGTGCTGGATTTTATTTCTCAGAGCCCAGTAGACCAAGGCTGCAAGAACTCAAGTAAGGAATTACTTGTTTGCTGAACTATCTAAACTGGGCTGCTAGGGCTCGGATCAATTCCTAGGAGACAAAAATGGTCATCGCCATCCTATGCTGATTGTCTCAGTAAGGGCATGTCTACACTACGAAATTAGGTTGATTTTATAGAAGTTGATCTTTAGAAAGCGATTTTATACAGTTGATTTTGTATGTCCCCACTAAGCGCAGTAGGTCGGCTGAGTGCATCCTCAATACCGTGACTAGCATCGACTCACGGAGTGGTGCGCTGAGGGTAGCTGTCCCACAGTCCCCGCTGCCCATTGGAATTCTGGGTTAAGCTCCCAATGCCTGATGGGGCAAAAACATTGTCATGGGTGGTTTTGGGTACATGTCGTCAGTCTCCCCTCCCTTCCTCCCTCCTCGAAAGCAATGGCAAACAATCATTTTGCGCCTTTTTTCCTAGGTTACCCATGCAGACACCATAGCACGGCAAGCATGGAGCCTGCTCAGCTCAGCGCTGTCATTGTGAGCATTGTAAACACCTCACACATTATCCTGCAGTATGTGCAGGACCTGGCTAGGAGACGCCAGCATAAGGACGATTGTGAGGAGGACATGGACACAGATGTTCCTGAAAGCACAGAATGTGTCACTTGGAACATCATGGTGGCAGTGGGGCAGGTTGATACAGTGAAACGCTGATTCTGGGCCCGGCAAACAAACACAGACTGGTAGGACCGCAAAGTGTTGTGGGTATGGGATAATTCCCAGTAGCTGCAAAACTTTCGCATGTATAAGGCCACTTTCCTGGAACTTTGTGAGTTGCTTTCCCCTGCCCTGAAGCACAGGAATACCAAGATGAGAGCTGCCCTGACAGTTGAGAAGTGAGTGGCGATAGCCCTGTGGAAGCTTGCAATACCTGACTGCTCCCGGGCAGTCGGGAATCAATTTGGAGTGGGCAAATCTACCATGGAGCCTGCTGTGATCCAAGTAGCCAAGGCAATCAGTGACCTTCTGCTCACAAGGGTAGTGACTCTGGGAATTGTGCAGGTCATAGTGGATGGTTTTCTGCAATACGGTTCCCTAACTGTGGTGGGGCGATAGATGGAACCAGGGGTGAAAGTAACTCAGGACACTTACTAGTACAGGGCCGGGGCCGGGCCTCAGGTGGAAGGGGCGGGGCTGGGGTGGGGGGTCAGCATCCCCCAGCCAGCCCTTCCGCGCAGCATGGGCCAGGCAGCCTGGGGCTCCTGTGGCAATTTAAAGGAACCCCACCCATTGGCGGCCGAGGGGGGGGGGGGCAAAAGGGGCAGGGGTGTTAAAGCGCTGCAGGGTCCTTTGCTGCGGCAGCGCTTTAATGTTGCCGGCTCCCCTCCCCCGTCGGTGGTGGCCCGGGGTGGGGGGCGCAGCAATGTCAAAGCGCTGCCACGGCAGAGGACCATCCCTAAAGCGCTGCTGCAGCAATGCTTTAATGACCCTGCCCCTTTTGCCTCCTGTCGGCGGCCCTGCCAGTACGGACCCTACCAGCACGGCCGCTGTCGGGGGGGAAGGGGCAGCGACGTTAAAGTGCTGCTGTGGCAGCGCTTTAAGGACGGTCCTTTGCCACGGTCCTTTGCCTGCCCGTATGGTGACACATCACACACAGCTGGGCAACAGAATTCGGTTTCCAGGCAGCCATGGTAAGCTAAAGGGTACGTGGGGTTGGCTTCTTCCGCCTTCATAACATGTGGGAATGGTTTCAAACTGCAGTGCCCTCCTTTCCCATAGCAAGCAGTGCCGGTTGGGTTTGCCGTTTAAAAAGAGGGGCTGCGGTTTTGGGCTGGATGTGCAGCACACTCCTCCCCCCACCGCGTGGCTATTCTCCGGGATGATCCCTTTTAGCCAAGCGCAAAGTAGCCCAGCGTGAACGGGGTCCTTTTACTGTTCCCTTACAAAAATTCACCTGTTTCAACCAGGTGACCGTGAATGATATCACTCTTCTGAGGCTGACACAGAAAGATAAAGATTGAATGTCGCATGAATGCGACCAAAAATCAGGACCATTCACTGCCATGCTTTGTGCTGCAATGATATCAGACTACTTGCTACTGGCTTGGCATGGTAAAGCGTCATATCGTAGAGGATGAAATAAGGCAGCCCTCCCCAGAAACAGTCTGCAAAGGCTTTTACCTCCAGGAGAGCTTCATGGAGATGTCCCTGGATGATTCCTGCTCCAGCCTCAGACACGTTAACAGACTTTTCCAGTAGCTGTACTGTCCACGAATGCATCCCAATTCTTCAGGGCAAATCAAACATTCAACACAATTGCTTTTAACTCCTGTAGCGTACTTACAACTGTGCACTCACCAGAGGCGCCTTCTCAGCCTTCAGGGTCCAGGAACCCACCTTGGGAGGGTATTGGCTCCAGGCTGATAAAAAGGTTCTGGCTACTGGGGAGAACGGATTCTCCGCTTGCCTGCTGCACATTCTCCTCCACATCCACAAAATCCTCCTCCGTATTGCGTGAGACTCCCCCCTTGCAGATGTCCACGGACAGTGGTGGGGTACTGGTAGGGTCTCCCCCTAGAATGGCATGCAGCTGATCATAGAAGTGGCATGTATGGGGCTCTGACCCGGAGTGACCGTTTGCCTCCTTTGTCTTGTAGTAGGCTTGCCTGAGCTCCTTAACTTTCACGCGGCACTGCTGTGTGCCCCTGGTGTAGCCTTTGTCCACCATGCCCTGTGCAATTTTGGCATATATATTAGCATTTCTTCCTTTTGATTGGAGTTCTGCCTGCACAGATTCTTCTCCCCATACTACAATCAGATCCAGTGTATCCCGTTCGCTCCATGCTGGAGCTCGTTTGCGATTCTGGGACTGCATGGGCACCTGTGGTGCTGAGCTCGCCACGCTGACCAAACAGGAAATGAAATTCAAAAGTTCCCAGGGCTTTTCCTGTGTACCTGGCTAGTGCATCGGAGTTGAAAGTGCTGTCCAGAGTGGTTACATTGGAGCACTCTGGGATACCTCCCGGAGGCCAATACCATCGAATTTCACAGTGCTGCATCTACAGTACCACAAATTCGACCCAGAAAGGTGAATTTTAGCGCTATTCCCCTCATTGGGGAGGAGTACAGCAGTCAATTTTAAGAGCCCTTTAGGTCGATGGAATGGAGTTGGTTGTGTCGCCGCATTGCTTACAAAATCAACCTAATACGGCTAAATTCGATCTAACCTTGTAGTGTTGACCAGGGCTAAGGGAGGGAAGGTGATAGACTAGACAAGCTCACCCCTACTGATGACCCTTTCAAGTTAGGGTGGATGCAAATTACCAGACAGAATAGAGCTGCTTGCCACACTGAAATAGGGGACTTTGTTCTAGGTCCAGGTCTAAATCTAGGACCTTTCACCAGTACTAAATTCATTTTAAATTAACAACATAAAATAAGACATATGTAGAAGCATGAGTCATCAACTGATATAGATTGCTGTAGCTCCACTGACTTCAGTGCCCAGCAAGAATAATATGATCAGAGTCATAATTCCCTCTTCAACCATTGCCCGAGAGAGCGCCCCATTAATTCCAGTCCGGCACCTTTCCCCTCAAAAGACAAAGAACAATGGTATTTGGGGATGTTAATCTAATGCAGAATTTCCTCATTTTTTTTCATGCCTACCTTTGCACTGCTAAGAAAAAATAATTATAATTTCGATTGGGCCCACCAAAAATAAAATGTAGGATCTGTGAAAAGCATTTAAAACCACTTCCCAGGAATGGCATACGTTCCTGCACGCACGCACTCACATAGAGAGAGAAAGAGAGAGAGAGAGTGCGCGCGCGCGCAACTGACCACATCCTCCCTTGAAACACTGCTCTTAGCACAAATGAGGAGCCAGACACAAAATCCATATCCCTTAGAATTTGTGCAAATAAACCGGTGGCTGCTCTTTCTGTTTTAACTTTTTCTTCTAAAAGCCAAACTATAAACTTCTTTGTTACGGATGTCTTCTGGGTCTGTAGGCACCAATTGTGATAAGTAACATAAACAAGACAACAGGCGATAAATCAGTTGATGAGTGCCTGTTCTGTTCATTCCCTCTGAAGCACCTGACTTTGGCCACTGTCGGAAGACAGGATACTGGGCTTGATGGACCATTGGTCTGACCCAGTATGGCTGTTCTTTTGTTCTTCAAAGAAAGAACATTAGCAAGCGGAAAATGATCTATAAAAATAAGGAACCAGTAAACTCAAGCAGAAATGCTGGAGGACTCCTACAAGGTTAAAATCTTTGATCTATTTTGCTAATTTGCTCAAAAACCTGACAATTGTCACTTTGCCCTGACCACACTAAAACCTGCAGGACAACCAGAGAAAGGATGACACCCTG
The DNA here is from genome assembly GCF_015237465.2 of Chelonia mydas. NCBI lineage: Eukaryota > Metazoa > Chordata > Testudines > Cheloniidae > Chelonia > Chelonia mydas. The sequence continues at coordinate 57,270,789 of NC_057855.1, forward strand.
TAACAACTCACAGAAGCTATCTATAAGTAGGGCCCTACCAATTTCACCAACGTGAAAAATGCGTCACGGACTGTGAAATACGCCCTTCCCTGTGAAATCTGATCTCTCCCTTGCTTCTGGGAGCACCCCAGTCAGGGGGCTCCTAGCTGCAAGTCCTGGCTGGGCTGGGGAGGGAGAGGAGGACTTGTCCTTCCCTGCTCTGGCTCTCAGCGGGAGATCAGACCAGATCCAAGTGCCGCCCCCGCTGCAGGAAGCTCCACCCGAGGAGGTTCCTGGCTCTGGAGGAGACTTGGGGAGGCGAGTCTGATATCCCCCTGCTCCTGGAAGCATCCTAGCCAGGGAGCTCCTAGCTGTGAGTCCCTGCGGGGCTGGGGAGAGACAGGACTTGTCCTTCCCTTGCATGGCAGGGTGGGGGGTGAAATTTCAGATGTAAACAGCTGAAAACATGAAGTTTACCAATTTTAAAACTCTATGACTGTGAAATTGATCAAAATGGACTCTGAATTTGGTAGGGCCCTACTATCTATAAGCAATAATGTACCTCTTAACATAGCAGTTAGGCGCCACCTAGGTGCACAGTGAGCTGCTGCATGTTAGTTTTCAAAGCACTTCTGCTTAGTTTTTAAGAAATGCTCACTTTGGAGTGACTGACGAATACAACAAAACATGTTAAAATGTTAGCCATGCAAAAAATTATCTCCAGAGCGTCAGTATGGCCAAGTGAATCACACACTGGCCTGAATTCAGAATAGGTAGATTCTATTCCCAACTCAACCACTAGCCTAGCAGGTACCCCAGGGCAAGTCACTGCCCCTTTCTGTGCCTCAGTTTCCTCATCTGTAAAATGCGGATAATGATACTAACCTCCTGTGTAAACCACTTGAAGATCTACTGATGAAAAATGCTATATTAGAGCTAGGTGTTATTTTCTCCTTCCCACTTTATGCAGCCATCCAGTTGGTGGTGCTGCTCCTACACTACTTTATATTTATTAGTTAAGTACCATCAGTGTGCTTGGCCCTATACAAAAGACAAACACCTAGCCTGCCCCAGAGTCAGTACAATTTAGACAGGCTACACTGGGAGGCCCAGTAGCAGGAGTCACATTACTTCACTGGAATTATTATTAATAATCTGATTATTTTATTTTTCTCCATGTTGTGCCCTGGCAGAACGAATGGGTGTTTGGGCAAATGTACAGCCAAGGGAGGAGTGCACAGGAGCAAGGGTTGGGCATCAATCTACACGGGCAGAAGATACCAGGTGGGTGCAATCAAGAGAGGCACTAAGAGCCTGCATCTCCTGCTGTCCTGTGTCAGCCATTCTATGGATCAAGTTGTGATGAAGCAGGACTGTTCTTAATGTTTCCTCCGAATATTGTGGGGGTGCCTCAGTTTCCCCTATGCAGTTCTTAAGTATCTAGGTGGTGGGATAAGGGTGTCTGATCGTTGCAGAGCCCTAGAGGGCAGGTGTGTGCAGGGGTCTGGACACAGAGAATGGCTAACACCCTGTTTCCTGGCAACTGATGGCCTGGCCCTTTCCCCCTGCAAGGTGAGAGCTAAAGGGTTGAAGACAAAGAGATCGGGTGACCTCCTGGACCGGGAAAGGGACAAAGCCCAGAGGAGGAGGGGCTGGAGAGAGTTTTCAGTTTGGGGCTGTCTGGGGACATGGAGTGAAGTGCAGATGTGGTTGTCAGGCTCACTGACCCCCAAAATGGACCCGGCTGAGGAGTCCTGTTCTCTCTGTCCCAGGATCTCACCACCCCAGGAATGTCTCCCCATTGACCATCACCTTCCGCTACCACTGGAGGTTCGAGAGGCCTGACCCCAGGAAACTCTACTCAGACATACAGGTTGGGACCAGGAGTGGGAGCCTGTCCACCTCCTCACCCATCTGGCTGATGGAGTCTACAGCCTTGGGACCCAGCAAGGGAGGTAGACACTGGGGCTTTTCCACAGGGTCCCCCTAGTTCAAATCACCAGCCTGCTCAAAGGCAGTGAGGTGGGCATCTACATCCTCCCCCCCCGTAACCAGGGGCAGCAATTTAGTCTCGAGGTTCCCTGCGGAACTGGCACCCTGGGGTCTATCCCCACTCACCCCTGCGAGGTCCCCTAAGCCTCACCGCTCCACCATCGCCAGTTCATGCTGCTGCTGCTGCTTCTGCAGTTCTTTCTTGGACTCTCGCTGTCTCTCACAGTCCTCTTGCTCTCTCGACTCAGCTCCAATCCCGTCCGTCTCTGATCCCCCGATGGGGAACCTGATCGTGAAGACCCCCGTCTGGTCGGTGACAGGAGTCTTGGGAATGCCTGGCTACCACTCCAGCTGCTCCCAGATCCTGCTATAGCCCCATTTGGGTCAGGAATATGTTCCTTAGAGCGGTCATCGTCCTCCAGTGGCACGATTAACTGTGCTTTGGTGAACTTTCCAATGTGCAACCCTCTCTTTTTGCACAGGGTTACAATGTCCTTCTTAAGGAGATGGTGACAGGCCATTACTCCACTCTTCCCAAGTTGTTGTGGACTCAGAGACCTGTGTGCTCTCAGCTCCCCATGGTTTCCAGGGAGAACCCCTAGTGTGCTAACCCTTCTCAAGGTCACCACCTCTTTGCCAGGGTCGAGCTGCAGACTCCTCCGCCCCTGGGACCGCTCGCTGCAATCCCCAGGGGAACCCTGTTACTGCAAAAGTCCTTCTCTCTTCCAGGGCCACCCAAAATGAACCCGGCTGAGGTGTCCTGTTCTCGCCATCCACGGGGTGCAGTACATCTCACCACTTCCACCAGTTGTCACGGAGTCCCCGGGCGATGCTCTGGAACTGTTCCTTACGAAGCCAGTCAGGACTCTGGGGGACTTGCGGGACAACAGGTTCCAAAAGGGCTTCTAAATTTAACAACCAGCCAAAAGTGGCGCACCCACGGGGAAAATTTGGTGGGTGCAGAGCATCCACCGGCAGCTCCCCGCCCCGAGCTCACCTCCACTCCACCTCTGCCCTTGAACATGCTGCCCCTCTCTGCTTCTCCACCCCCCTGGCTTCCCGCGAATCAGATGTTCGCGCGGGAAGCCAGGGAGCGCTGAGAAGCAAGCGGCAGCTTCGTGCTCAGACCCAGGGAGGCGGGGGCGGAGCAGAGGTGAGCTGGAGCGGAGGGGCGCAAGGGGAGCCTCCTGCGCCACAGCAGGTAAACCGGGGGGCACGCAGGGAAACCGCTCCCTGCCCCAGCTCGCCTGCGCCTCCCTGGGCCTGAGTGTAAAGCCACTGCCTGCTTCTCAGCCCTCCCCGGCTTCCCACGTGAACAGCTGATTTGTGGGAAGCTGGGGGCAGGGGGCAGAGAAGCAGGGCGGGATGGCACGTTCATGGGAGGAGGCAGAGGTGGTGCGGAGGTGAGTTGGGGCCGGGCTGGGAGCTGCCGGTGGGGGCTCTGCACCCACCAAATTTTCCCCATGGGGGCTCCAGCCCCAGAGCACCCACAGAGTTGGTGCCTAAGGCGCCACTTTTGATGTGATCAGTGGGGGGAGTGGCTCCTCCCCCTACTCCCCCCCAGCTATGCTACCCTGCACCTAGGAGCCAGAGGGACCTGCCGGATGCTTCCCGGGAGCCGCCCCAGATAAACATCGCCGGGATTCCCGACCTCGTCCTCCCGCAGGTCCCTCTGGCTCCTAGGGGCGGGACGGGCACCTACTACAGTGGCCCACGAGCCCCTCCTGCCCGGTTCTGGGGTCGGACAGGGGACGGGAGTGGATGAGGTAGCGGTCCCGGGGGGGGGAGGGGGGGTCAAGGAACACAGGGGGTTGGATGGGGCAGGAGTCCCGGGGTGCGGGGCAGGACCCCCTCATGGGGTGAGGAGGGAACCGGTTGTTAAGATTTTGGCAGCTCATCACTGAGCCTACCCCCCACCCACAAGGGCTGGGCAGAGGCCAAGGTCACCCTCCAAGGCTGGGCAAAGGCAAGAACGCGGGGGATTCCCGTTAGAACCCACTGAGGTGGGGCCTCCCACAGAGCCTGGGTTACATGCCGCGCTGTAGCTGTGTCTGTGGGGGGGTGGTTATGACCACGAGTTGGGTGTACATCGGCGGGAAGGAATCATGATCACGTGACACAGGAGGCTGACGGGCGGGATCACGAATACACGCCGAGGGTACGTCGGTGGGGAATCAAGGTCACATGACCAGGGTATGTGTGTGACGTGTCTCAGCTCAGGTGTCACGTGGCGGGGGCCTGGCGGAGTCCGCCACGGGTGAGATGGGGGAGGAGGAGGAGGAGGAGGAGCTTGTGTCACGTGTCCAGCTCCGCTCCTGCGCCTCGCTCATCCGGCAGCAGCAGGAGGCGAAGCGCCGGCGGTGGGCGCGGCAGCGAGCGCGCGGGATGGCGGCGGGCGGAGGTGAGAGCCCTGCTGGGGTCTCGCGCTTGCGGCCTGCGCGCAGCTCGCGGGCCTGACCGGGGGGGCTCTGCTGGAGGCCGCTGCTCCCCACCACACTGGGCCGGGCTCGGGTCCCTCGGCCCCGTCCTAGTGCCTGACTGGGCTCAGCACCCTCTCGGCCCGCAACCGTGGGTGTTAGGCGCTCGCAGCCCGAGGCCAGCGCCGCTCCTAGCGGGCGAGCGCTCTCTGTTCTGGGTCTGTGCAGGGCCTGGTCCGCGACTGGGGCTCCCGGCGCGGGGGTCAGGCCACAATCCTCTGCCTGGGCCTGCTCGGCATGGGGGCACGTATGCAGCCTTCGGTGTGTCCGAGCGTCCCTTTTTACGGGGACTGCCGCTGTCAGCCCCTCTCTGCCCCGCCCGTCCCGCCCACAGCCTGGTGTAAAACAGCTTGTAAACAACAAAACGTGTTGTGTAAACTGTCAGACAGGATCTCTCTCCCAGTGAAAGATAATGGCGTTTAAAAATAAACGTGGTAGTCGCTAAGGTTAACTGGGGCTAATTCTGCTGCTGTTAGCCTGGTTTCTGTGGTTTTCATTTTTTAAAACCTGGTAATGTAGATTGTGCTGCTTTGACAATGGCAAATATAGCCTTGTACATTTAGTGAAATCCTTTTTTTCAGACAAATGGTTGGTGTCAATGGACCATCCTTACCTATATGAAAACATTTCCCCATCAGTGAGAATAGTAAACTCGGAGTGTGGTTTCAAAACAGCTAAAGTTACCTTAGTTTGTAAGTTTTAGAATGTTTTAAAGCATCATTTTAATTGGCTCTTGATCACTGCTTGATTGTGAATTTTTAATGTTGATTAGGTAGTATGGTATCTTTAATATTAAATCAGACTCAAATTTCTAGTCTGGGTCCATTCAGAGTAAATGTTTCTTATAGGAGATTCCATGTTCTGGCAGTATATGAGCAGATGTCCTTCTGTCTTATCTGTACATCCTTACTTGTAGTATAATGTCATCCACAGAGAATTGGACTTCTGTGCAGTCTTCCTTTTACCCATTTTTATCATCATTCCAAGTCCTGTAATGAGGAATATTTAGGGGGAGGGAATGGGAAAATTAGTGGACATCATGGTGATAGCAGTTCCCTCTCCCCCCCCTCCCCTTTTTTTTTTTTTTAAAAAGCAACTGTTACAGCTGCCTGGACATCTGAGATACTGATCTAACATAGCATACCTGGCATCTGAACTCACCAAGTAACTACTTCCGCAGGGCGTGTATTCCCCAGTTGCCAAAGACACGAGTCCACTGTGATCTTTTCAGCTTTTGCCTCTTGTGTGTAGTATTTCATCTCCATGTTATAGATACACACAGAGTTTGCTAATCTGAGACTGTTTGTCTGACTCAGCATGTTATATTGTAATCATATGGTTTCCAGTGCTTTCAGTTAACAGTTAAGGAGTCAACATTTTCATTATAAATCCCCTCAGCTGTAAAAGTTTTTTGCTTCAGGCTAAAACTTGGTGTATGTCCATCTGCCAATAGATTTTATTTTTAAAAGTTTGGCATCTTTTGGTCCCTGTCTCTAGGCTTTTGAACTAGCATATTTGAACTCTTAGGATGCATCCTGCAAACGAGCCATCTGTTAACATCTCCAGAATACCCAGGGACGCAGGGTTATGTTGACTGTATGTTGCAGTGCTAAGATGTGCAGTAGACCATCTCTGCTGGAGAAGGACAAGAAGGACAAAAATAGGATCTCTAGAAATGGTGCAACTGGCATTTTTGGGCCTCTTATTCTTGGGAGGCTGTCGTATATGAAAAATCAGAAGTACAATTGTTTAAAAACCAAGCCACGTAAACATTCAGAGAGCCAGAAAATGAAAGCTATGGAAAAACTAGTAAGCGTGGGATGAACGTCTATTTTGACTATATCACAGCTAGGCATTACAGCAGTGCACTGAGTGCAACTCCCAGGAACAATGGAAAGTGATGGCTGAGGCTGAATTCTTTGGATTTTTTGTTGGGTTTTTTTACATGGGATGGGGGGAGGTTTTTTTCTTGGTAGCAATTTATGAAAGACCCATAGCTTTTCTCTTCCCAATAAAATTTAATTTAAATAATTCAGAGATGGGAAGGATGGTTTCAGCATTTTAGCTACAAACTGGGAATTAGAAGACGTGTGTTCTGTTTCTGCCATTGATATACTGAGTGGTCTTTGGCAAGTCGCTTACCTCTCTATTTCTTTTTCCCTGTCTGGGAAGATGGAATGGGAAATTTGCTTAACCCCACAGAGAGGGATATGAAATTTTGTTTATGAATGTTTGCCCAGTGCTTTGAGATCTGAGGCAGACATTATGTAAGTATAAAATGTTATATTAGGAATTTGTAAGACTGTATTTGAGCTGAGAACGGGTGACTAAAGCCACCCCTGTTCTCTTTAAGGAGGTTCTGTTCCTGCTTCTTAAATTTCATCAGGACAGTACCATTTACCGTGCTCAAAGGCTCCTCATCTGAATGCTACTGGCTAAGAACAGTGGGTTGAAGTACGCTTGACTAGAGAATAAACCTAGTCTCTGCCCTTCAGTATCATATTGCCACACTAGATACACCTATGCTCATGTGTATTTTCATATTCACAGCAAAGAAGGAGGACTCCTGCGAGGTGCTGGACCTGGCAGAGTACACCAAAAATCAGCCCTGGTGGCGCAAGCTCTTTGGGCGGAGCTCTGGCTCAAGTGCTGAAAAATACAATGTAGCAACTCAGCTGGTGATTGGAGGAGTCACTGGATGGTAATAAGTCATGGTGGGGTGGTTGTTTTTTTGCTCCCATTGGCAGGCATAGGGTTTCTTTAATGTATGAATGGGGATGGAGTGCTAGACATCAAAAGATCGCATCTGTTTGGTGAGAGATCCCATGAAGCATATGCATGTGGGTGGCAAACAGCATTTCAGAGGTGAAGGGAGATTAGACTGAGCTTTGTGTCTTCAGGCATATCCTGTTCAGTCACATGAGCTTTTCATAGAATTTAAGGCCAGAAAGGACCATTATAGAATCATAGAAATGTGGGTTTGGAAGGGACCTCAACAGGTCATCTAGTCCATCCCTCAGCACGGAGGCAGGACCAAGTAAACCTAGACCATCCCTGACAGGTATTTGTCCAGTGCTGCCAATGTTGGGGATTCCACAACCTCCCTTGAAAGCCTATTCCAGAGCTTAACTATCCTTAAAGTTAGAAATGTTTTCCTAATATCTAACTTAAGTCTCCCTTGCCGTAGATTAAGGCCATTACTTCTTGTCCTATCTTCAGTGGACATGGAGAACAATTGATCAATATGCTCTTTATAACAGCCCTTAACAGAGTGGTGCCAAATTTTTTCCTGTCGCGCCCCCCCACCCCCTTACCAGTAATGGAATCTGTCTGTGCTGTGCCCCCTCCCTCCCATTACTGCACAGTGCTGAAGGCGGAACTGGGGCAGAGCTGTGGCCAGTGGCAGGGCAGAGCTCCCTCCTTGCCCTGCCTGGGGGCTGGCCCAGGCCCTGCTGCCCACTTCCTGAATGTTCCTTTGCAGCCTGCCCCCTCCCCATCTTCTTTTCTCAAGACTAAATATGTACAGTTTTTTAACCTTTCCTTGTAGGTCAGGTTTTATAAACCTTTTAAGCATTTTTGTTGCTGTCCTCTGGATGCTCTCCAATTTGTCCATTTTTCTTAAAATGTGTGTTGCCCAGAACTGACCACAGTACTTCAGCTGAGACCCTCACCAGTGTTGAGTAGAGCAGGACAGTTACTTCCCGTGTCTTACATATGAAACGCCTCTTACTACAGAATTATGGTCATCCAGTCTGACCACCTACATAATACAGGCCATGGATTTGGTGCAGGAATCACTGCATGAAGTTCTAATAGCCTGTAATTGAAGTAAAGTGTATATTTTTAGAAAGATATCCAGTCTTGATTTTAAAGGCTCTTAAGTTGTGGAGGATCCACCACATCCATAGGTCAGCTGTTCCAGTTGTTAATTATCTTTTCGGACAGATGCTTGTGAGTCTTCTAGGATGACCAAAACCTTGGGGTTATGCACTGGGCCTATGCATTGTCTCTTGGGAGTCAGGCTACAGTATTTTCCCACAGAACTTTCTTGTCTCATCTTCTGAGAAGAGTTTGACCTAAAGGGTTCAGTGTACTCAGAAGCAAATCTTCTGCTGTTGAGAGGAAGAATTGGCTTGCTTGTGACTCTGAGGCCACTTCTAGATCTTCCTGTTTGAATATTCCGCTATCCACAGTGCCACTGGGGTGTTCTCTCTTCTAATTAAGATATAGTATAAATCAGGAAGTACAATCAGGACTGCTTTTCCAGCACATTTTTGCTTTTTGCCATAGTTCTCCCCATTCTACTCCAAAGATAAGCCACTTAAAGCATAAGATGTACCCCTACGATATGTATCTATTCGCAGTATGAGCCTGTAACTTCTGTCTTGTGTCCTGGCCGTTTGCACCTGTTTGGAAAAGGATTGCTCTTCTGTTTTATAACCTGAGTAGTGCATCTGTATCACCTGAAATAATACTTGATGTGGGTGATGTCAGACAATATATACAGGGCCCTACCAATTTCATGGCTGTGAAAAACGTTTCCCAGACCGTGAAATAAGCCCTTCCTTGTGAAATCTGATCTCTCCCATGCTGGAAGCGCCCCAGCTGGGGGGCTCCTAGCTGCAAATCCTGGCTGGGCTGGGGAGGGACAGGACTTGTCCTTTCCCTGCACTGCCTCTCTTGGGGGCAGATCAGACCTCTCTGGGGCTCGGCTCTAGCTGTGAAATTGATCAAAATGGACCATGAATTTGGTAGGGCCCTAATTATATGTCTCCTTACTGCTTAACCAAGTAGTGAGAGCTGTGTTCATCTATGTCTAGATGGCGGGGATGTTCATGTGGGTAGAGGGGAAAAATTCCACAACACCCAGGTGGAAGCATAAAGGGGCACAGTCCAAATAGTCTAGACCTACATCTACTCAAGACTATCAGTCTTTAAACTTTTATCTTTACAAACTATCTTCTCCCTTTTTGAGAAACTAAAACAACTGCCCTGGAATGTGCAGGATCTGCTTCACATGTGAAGCGCTCTGCTCCAGAAGCGGCCAGAAAAAAATACCAGTCCAGTTACAGTTTTATTCTCTCAGCTGAGAGGATGTTATCCAAGATTCTTGGTCAGAAATGACCATCAAAAAAAAAATCCCATGTTAATGTCATTTGAAAACTTGGCAGAAAATCAGTGGTAAAGGGATACAAATCTATAGATGGAATGAGGATATGCATGTGAAAATTTAAAGGGACTCAGTTTTACAGTCTGTTGTGGGGTCCCACAGAGATGGCTGCTTTGCCCTTCCTTTCCCTAATCCCAAATTGGCTCTCCTTATTCATCTATCTTTCTTGGTCAGTGAGGCTGTTTCTGGAGTCTGAGTGGTGTTTGCAGAAAGATGGAGTATCTATAGAAAGCCAAAGTGTGTGTGTGGTATTTGGTTGAACTCACTTTCTGGCCTGTCCTCCTTTGATTGTAGGTGTACTGGCTTCATCTTTCAGAAGGTTGGAAAGGTGGCAGCAACAGCAGTTGGTGGTGGCTTTTTCCTACTTCAGGTGCGTATGGTTAGTCTAGGCTTTGTGAAGACTGCTCCTGGGGATAGTTCTGAGCTGCACAGAGAGGTAGGCTGGTCCAGTGGTTAGGGCACTAGCCTGGGTATCAGGAGACCTACATTCAATTTCTTGCTCTGCTAGAGATTTCCTGTGTGACTGTGGGCAAGTCACTTTAGATATGTCTGTTCTGTAGTCCAGGTCTGCAGCTCGGGCAGACATACCTGCACTAGCATGGCTAAAAATAGCAGTATAGATGTAGTGGCAAAGGCTTCACCACTGCATCTACAGTGCTATTTTTAGCTGTGCTACTGTGACTAGAGCTAATGTGGGTATGTGGCTGCCCAAGCTGCCATCACACCTGGGATTGCAGTATAGACTGTACTTTTCTGGGCCTCAGGTCCCTCTCCGTGAAATGGGGATAATAGCACTGCCCTGCCTCTGAGGTGCTGCGAGGGTAAATACATTGCAAATTGTGAGGTGCTCATATACTATGGTAGTGGAGTTACATTAGTACCTTTATACAGGCATGCAGCATCACAGTGGGTGGGGCTTCTTCACTTTTAATAGCTGCAACTGAGTCAGATTTGCATTGTCTGAAGCTGCTGATTTTTTGAAGTTAAGGCCTGTTTTCAAATCCCAGACTGGGCCTCTTCCTCTCTGGACTAGCAGCACCGCAGAAACTGTGTGCTCTTGACTGAGCATTGGAGGGAAGCCATGTGCTCAGTAGCGACTACTGGCCAAGGCAAGGGGCAGCACTGAACTTCACAGGGCACTATCCATGTCTGTTCAGCCAGGCTGAGTTTAGCTTTACTGGAAGGCCTCAGAGGGCACCACCCTCCAGAGCCTGGTTAGGGACAAGAAGCCCCCTGTTAATGTATTCTTTGGGGGCAGTGCAGCAATAGAAATTACTCATTTTCTCAACTATATTTTCTTTGGCTTTAAAAATCCTACCCTCCTGGAGCAGGGCAGAGTTTCCTGTGCTGGCTTTCTGGGCCAGGAGGGCAGGAAACTGAAATCTAGATTTCACTGTTGTATGTGAGACAGAATGCAACCACTGGACCCTACCTAGTGATCCCCTTCTTTGTTTGTTCCAGCACTTAAATCGTGTATAACTGCTTTCCCTCACCCCACTAGTTCTCCTTGTTCTGTTAAAGGTGGATGTCTCTTTAAAGCATTGCTCAGGCAGCGTTTCACTGTTGGCCCACCATGACAAGACAAAATACTTATACGGAGACAAGCTATGAATAAACCATGCCTTCCTATAGCAGCAGGAGAGCTGGAATGTGACAGCTGCGTGTAGGCTTTGAATGATACCAATATAACAAACTTGGGGGTTAATAAATGCAGTTGGTGCCAGCTCTGTATTGCAAAGCAGAGAGGCTGACATAGGTTAATGTTAAACAATATGTAAAAATCTCTGCATATGAACTTCCATTGGAGGATCCTACAGATAGAGGTAAGCTGAGGGGTCCTATGTAACTGAACTACTGAGTTAATTTCTCCATGCCTCTAGCCCATTTATATTCCCTTTCCATTAATTTAGTTAGTAGACTAGTTCTCTTACTAGAGAGAGGTGTTAGATGTCCTGTGAGACTCTTAGGATGCATCCTGCAACTTTAGAGTTGAGTGTGTTATTTGGGTTAGCAATGTGGCAGGAGGGAAAGGAAGGTCTTGCTAGCTAAAGGTTGTGCAGGATTCACTTCATATTTCTTACCACCCCTCAAATGTAGATTGCGAACCACACCGGATACATCAAAGTGGACTGGAAGCTAGTAGAGCAGGATGTGAGCAAAGCCAAGGAGCAGCTGAAATTTCACAGCAGTGGCAGCAAACTGACCCCCGAAGTTAAAAGCAGGGTTGATGAGGTGAGACCACTTCTTCTCAGATCTTTGCCTGGATGTATCCAGATGCTGGAGAGAAGGGTTGGGAACTACTTCTGTGGCTCTTTAAGGATAGCTACACAGTAGCAAGATAGGGTAGTGGGCAAATCTGTTAGATGTCCTGTGAGATCACCAAGATGGCTTCCAGATGGTGTTTCACCATACAGTGCCCTGTGGGAAATCCCTTGGAATCCAGAGAAGGACCTCCTCAGAGCAATTAAGACAGCTAAGCATATAACACAGTATAAGAGTGGATCAGTCACTCTAGATTCCCTCTACACTCTGGGTCAGTGTGTGCAGGGGGCATTTGTCCCCATCTCTCCTGTCTTCTAGATCCTTGACTGTTAATTGTGGTACAGCTATAAATGTTTGAAGTCCCTAATGCACGTTCAGCAGCTGGTCAGAATGTCTGCAGCATGTTGTGATGCCATAGTGTGCAAGCAATGAATGAAGTAGGGAGGGCCACGTCTTTGCCTCCCCTCCTGTGGAAGGGGGGCAGAATAGCACTAGCTCTCCTCTATTAATTTTGGCCATTAGTTGAATTAGGTAGGGATAGCAGCAAGCTGGGTGCAGTGGGTGGGAGGGCTCAGTGCTCATCTGACCTGAGTGACTGGTTCTAGAGTGTTTTGACTGTCCTCTCCCCCCTGCCCAGGTGATAACATTTCTGAAGAAGAACGTTATCCTGACTGGAGGGTTTGCTGGGGGATTCCTGCTTGGAATGTCTTCATAGAAACTACACAGAACTGACTACTCTGTCCTTTCTCACCCCCTCCCACTTAGTAAACAGTGGGTTGTGCTGACAGACTCTGCTTCCTCAGGTCCTCCTGGGTTCAAGCCCCCCGCTCCCTGCAACACTGCCGTTAACTTTCCTCCCTTTCCTTTCTCTGTGCCTGAGTTCTGTTGGTGCTGGAATCAATCTAGAGGGTCGTGACCCTCAGTGTCTGCTTGTCGATCTGACTCCCTATCCCACTCAAAATGCCTCACTGCAGTTTTCAGGATCAGTTGCAACCCCATGAACAGCCTGCAAGAGAGAGATCTGAGAACAGGCCCACTGCTGTGCTGCACAAGACTGACCGATATAAACTCTCCTCTTCCAGTGCACACAAGGTTCGTCAAGCTCCTAGTTGACTTGTATTCTCTCTTCTCCGGTAATAGGAAAGCCCATACTTCCTCCAGGAAAATGGTATTTTCATGGCTATCAATGGATGGAGGCAGAACTGTCAGAGGCTGTCTTAGAACATGCTCAGAAATGGACACAGGTGTTTGGGGAAACAACTAATTCTGCAGTGGGTGGTGGCAGAGTGAGTACATGGCAGAAATACTGTTGTAGATCTGTTCTTCTGCCTTCACTCCTCCCTAGACTCTTGCCATTATGTTACACGCAGATGATCACTTATCCGTGTTATTTATATATCCCCTTAATGGAATTGTAGCATTGGCACTGGTAATAGAAATTGTGAGTGTTGCATGTCACTATCCCAGATCCTTTCTTATCATACGTTTTGAAAGTCATTGGGCATCCCACCATTTAGAAGGTATTCTCCTCTCTCACTCTCTAGCTGGTGTCTCAGCCAGTGAACTTTAAAATGCACTGAGGCTGTATGTGTGGCAGAAAGGGTGCCTGAAATGTCTGTGCATATGACTGAAACCTGCACTACCAGCCCATCCAGTCCGGGATGCATTTCCATAGTGACAATAACTGTAACTTATCCCTGGCATCGTACCAGCATTTCTGATACCAAAGCCTTTCTCTGGCTAGTATGGAATTTGCAGCTACCTGTAGGTATCTGGTGCACATGGGGCAGGCTTTCTGGAAAGTAGTGCCCTGGGCAGATGGAAGTGGGTGGGTTTCTTCTCTGTGTAGTACAACCTGGAATATGGTATCCTGGAGCAGGATTCCAGTTTGAGTGCAGACAGCAGCTGTTCGGGATTCACAGTTTACTTTGAATCCTGAAAGCCATTTCTCTCCCTTTGCAGAGCAGATTCCATCTGTCCTCAGCGAAAGGCTGAATCTTCCAGGCAATCCCCCATCCAGCTGCACCTTAAAAACTCTGGTGATTACCTTCCTGTCTGTCATATGAGCCTTTACTGGGCAGTAGGTGACACATGCTCTTATAATCATGAGATCCTGTGTTTAAAGAGCTACTGGGCATGTAAGGGGAGCCATTCTCATGCAATTCCTTCTCCAAACAGAAACTGGCACTTTAGTGCCATAGACAAAGGAGCAGGCATCCCAGAACAGCTCAGTCTGCCTGCCCCTCCCTGCAAAAAATGATAGCATGCTTACCATCTTATCTCTTTGGAAGCTAGACAGTGGGTGATGGGAAATGGAAGAGCACGCTCTATGCTGCTGTCAATCTGGGTTAACTCTTTCCCCTTCCTCAGCTCCATTGACTTCTCCGATTCATGCAAAAACAAGCATGTGTGTCCAGTTGTCCTGAAGTTTATTTAATTCCTGCACCTGCATACCCATCACTGGGCTATAACATGGAGATGGGTTTTGCTTAGCTTGGAAAGGCAGGTTAACTGTTACCCAATCCTTCAAGAAAAATGTAAAAATAACCGAGATCAATTCAGTATTGCCTAGTACTGGGCTTTGCTGATCTCCCTGCTCAGATGTAGTTTGGAGAGGAAGGAGCTCTAGCTGGTGATAAGCACATTCTTGCTGAAGGTTGGTTCTGTTCCCTTCTGAAATCATGCCCTAGAATTGTGTTGAACTCCAGGAGCTAGTTGTGTGCATGGCTGAACACTGTTCAAATGTAGTGTCCATGGCACAAGGATGCATTTTATTGTGCTACAGTAATTCCATGTTTACAGTATTTCGCGCTTGACCTGACTGGAAGCAAGGGATGTCCCCAAAAGAATGCAAGGAGCCCTGAGTACTGGTCCTGTTAGAGCTGTGGCAGCTTGGCAACTGCAGCTGTTTTCAGGAGAGCCCCTGACATTTCATCTGTGTTAACTTTATTTTGTCCTTAGTCTGTCCCCTAACATACAGAGTTTAGAAAGTTGGTCACATCACTTCAGCTTTTCTTTTCTCTCTGATCCCATAGGTAGACAGTAGAATACGCCTTTACACAGTCAGAATCTTTGCTGTCTTGCATTCTCTGGCTGTCTACAGCAGGGCAGGAGAAATTGGGCTTATAGCTTGTCTAATGATATACAGTCAAGTCCTACAGGAATTGTGCAGTGATGTAGGTGCATGATAACTGTTGGTTAGGGAGTGGGGCGGCTAGCTGCTGTGTAGGAAGAAATTCTGTACAGTGGAATGATCTTGATTTTATAAGAACATATCTTGCTGGAACTCTCCTGTTCCAATAGGAAAATAGTGTACCTACACCTCTGCCTGGTGTACTAGCTAACAAAGCTTTTTATTCAGACTTCACTCTTCCAGCCTCCCTCCAAAGACAATGCTGAGTGGAAATGGTCCTCCTGCTTTTCCCTTGGGAGCGACAGTTTTGGGATAACAGCTGTAACTTGACCAACTTTCGCCTGGTACCTCTCTCTCCCATTAGCCTGATAATCTGCTGGAAATTTAGCAGTGAGTTCTGCTCATGTGGGTATAAAAACTTGCCACGGTCTCTTGACTTCAGTGTCCTCCTTTCCAGCTGCCGTTATATTCCTTTTGATGCACGGAGAGACTACTGTACATGCAAAGGCACTGCTGGTGCTATCTTGCTGTACCCTGAGAAGCAAGCAACTTGCCACCAGACCTCAGGGTTGTTCCTACAACTTCCTGCTAACCAATGCCAGTTAATCAGCCCAAATCCTGGGCATAAGGCTCATTAGTCTAACAAGGAATATATTGGGAGTCCACTCTGACCCTGAGATATTTAAAAATAGCTGCTATTTGGAATATTATAAATGGGTGCCATGGAGCTAAGCAACTGCAAGGAGCTAAAACTTTACTTCTCAAAGCTGTTGCTGGAAGGGTGATCGTGATCAAACAAGCAGTTTAAGTACAGCCACAGTAGTTTCTGATATGAAGACATAGAGGGAAAGCATGGGGCATCCATGTGTTATTACCACCAAAAGTGTAAAACTGCCAAACTGGAGCTTCCTTAGTACCTCTCATGAAATTCTGTATGCAGCTAAGATAGTTTGTCATGGCAAATGTGATTTTTGTACATAGCATGGAAATCAAATACAATTTTTGGTCATGTCATGGGTGCCAAGATGAAATCTTAATCCCCCTTCTGTTTTGTTTCAACAATCTCTAGCACCCATGCCAAGAAGTTGTGGTTTTAAAAATACACTAGGCTTTTAAGATATTTTTGTACTATCTATGTAGATGCTTGTTGAAGTGATATATTATTAAACTGTTGCTCTAGTTGCATCTTTTGGAGGTCTGTTTTGGGAACAAGCATCGCTTTGCTACTCCCTGCACTGCAAACACACTGTCTGTATAGCCTAGAGGAGTTAAAGTAGGAGCAGTATCCAGTACTGTAACTGAAGGAGCAGTCCCTGTAATTCTGGGGACGGCACAACTGGGAATAAGACCAAGATCATTAGAGGTATTTAGGAGCCTATCTCCTGTTGAAATCAATGAACATGCTCCTAAATACCTGTGGGGAGCTGGGCCTTGATATCCATGAGAGGGGTTAAGTGGGAGTCTCTCAGCTGTGTGCTCCATGTAACCATACTTCAGTCAGATCTTGCATAGGATACTAGCCTATTGTGCAGGTGCCAGTCACAAGGCAGATGTGTGGGTGAACTGGGCCCTACCTGAGAGCTTTTAATTCACATTGGTTGTGAAAGGAAATTTTTCCAAACATCTCCTCCTCTATTTCTGGGCTGCTAACAAGCTCTAATAAGCTGCCTTTTGTGCAGTGTCTTATGTGAGCATGTTGGGGGCAGTCATGTGAATTCATGCATTTCTCAGGGTGGGTAAATGTGGACCTCAAAGGTAATTGTTCCCTTAACTAACCCTGGCTTATCTATGTTGGTGTTGATCCTTTCCCCAATGGGGCAGTTGGTGCAATCTCATTCAGCATATGCCTAAGGGGTCTTAGGTTTCCCTTGCTATTTTGCCCTCCAGGGTAAGAAATCAGTGACACCTCTGCAAGCTCATGCTACAAGAGTCTCCCTACTAAACAAATGTCAAACTCCATCCAGTCAAGCAAACAGAAGGGAACACAAAAGTAACTCTTGTCCTAAGGCTTCTGCATTGGACACAATGAAAGGAAACTAAGCAGTCATGGGATAAGAGAGAAGGTCCTCTGGTGGATCATTAACTGCTTGAATGATAGAAATGGTCAGTTTTTACAAGGGAGAGGTGAACAGCAGGATTCACCAACAATCTGTGCTGTTCAACATATTCACTGATGATCTAGAAAGGGGAGCAAACAATGAGGTGGCAGGGTTTGCAGATGATACAAAATTACTCAGGATAGCTAAGGCCAAAGCAGATGGCAAGGAGTTACAAAGGAATCTCACAAAACTGGCTGATGAATTTCTATGTTAGTACAAAGTAATGCACAGTGGGGAAAAAATAATCCCACCTGTGGATACACAATGGGTTCTAAATTAGCTATTCCCATCCAAAAAAGAGATCTAGGTGTCATCATTAATAGTTCTCTGAAAATATTTACTCTATGTGCAGCAGCAGTCAAAAAATTAGGCAGCATTAGGAAAGGGCTAGAAAAGACAGAAAATGTCACAATGCCACTATGTAAATCCATGGTGCATCCACACCCTCTGTACTGTGTCCAGTTCTGGTTGCCCTATTGCAAAAATATAGGAGAATGGAAAGGGTTCAGAGAAGGGCAACAATGATGATCAAAGATATAGAACGGCTTCCATAGGAGGAGAGACTAAAATGTTTAGCTTAGAGATGCCTAAGGGTAGATATGATAGAGGGCTATGCAAAAAAGTGAACAGATAAGTGTTGCTTACCCTTACACAGAATACAAAGACCTGGGGTCAGCTGACAAAATTAACATGCAGTAGATTTAATACAGACTAGAGGAAGTACTTTTTCACACAGTGCACAGTTAATCTGTAGAACTCATCACTATAGGATGTTTTGATGGCCAAAAGTATAACTTGGTTCACAAAAGAACTGGATAAGTCTATCAATGGCTATTAGCCAAAATGGTCAGAGCCAGAACTCCATGCTTGGAACAAAGCTGGGAGCGGAAGACACTCCATTACTGACCTGTTGTACACCCACTCCCCCAAAAGTTCTGGTACCAGCCACTGTCAAGAGACAGGATATTGGGTAAGAAGGACTACAGTCTGATGCCGTCAGGAAGTTTTATGTCCTTAAGGCAAAGTCATGGCTGTAAAAAAGCTTTGAGCCAGCCCTTCGTGCATTGCTGCAGCTTCTCTTTGAATGGGAAATGAGGTAAATATGAACTTGCTGTAAAGAGCTTACTTTCCTAGCTCTAAATCAAAACAAGATGCTAGGTTACTCCTGTGACAAATTGTTAATTTATTATTACAGGCTCAGGATATAAAAACACCACACAGCTTCCAAAAATTTGTGGGTGGGGGCCTGAATCATGAAATCAGCTAAGCTGCCTGACCACATGAGAGAAGAAGTTATGCTCTAACCAGACAACAGAATAAATACCCCTAGTGAGAACTCAGATTCTTCCAGTCATTTATTTTGTATCATGGTATTTAGAATACAAAACATAAATGGATCTATCATCTGTGCTTTGATGTATCTGCCTATTATGTCCAGTAACTGAAGTGGTCTGTTATTGTTCATAAAAACCTATATTTCTTAACTAAGTTGTGCTTGATAGTGTAATGATCACCCTGAAGTGCACAAAGTTGCTTAGGCTTTGTATGACAGAACTATGTGTAAAGGGGCATTGTCGTCTCACAAATTCATTGCATGTCATATTGCTTAGAGATGTTCAGTCATACAAGATGACTGCTGCTCTCAACATCATAAAAATCCATTTTATACCAACACCTCAGTTTTCCATAAATATTACTTTAAAAGAATCTATTCCTTTAACAGTCCCTGAAATAAAATACTTCAACGTCTTTAAGATCATACAAATACTATTGTGCAATGTGGTCCAACTATTCATTAATCCAATACCCCATTGCACAACTGAGGAAACAGGCACCTCGGTGAAGTGACTTATGGGCACAGATGAACTGTGGCAGAGCTGGGAATAAACCCCAGAGCTGAATCCCATTCTTGCTTTAAGCACTAGAAAAGCAGATCACGTCTTTGGGAAACTATGGCTCAATGATAGGAATATTTCTGCTACTCAGAGATGGTCTTGCTTAATGCATCACATTCAATAGACTCTCCTTGAACTTATTTCCTGTACGTCCTTTGCCAGAAGGCTGAAAAAGTTTTATATTTCACCCTCAAATTCTTATTCTGAGAATGGATTACTGAGTAATTAAGCATCAGAAACAAACTGTATTTAGAGAGATGTAATGCACTGTAAGTCACAATAGTTTGGGATAGAAAACATAATCCTTTGAACAGCCCATCTGTTGTATTGCATTTTACATTTGGTGCACAGGACGTTTTATTCTATGATGGATTCTTCTCTGGCTTCCTTATCAGTGTGGATAATGCATTATTTTAACCGGTTTATTCTTATTTGCCACTTGCATGCTACTTTGTCTGTAGGAGAGGCCCACGCTCCATAACCTCCTGGAGCTGGAGCTGCAGCCTGTTACTGTGGTGCTGCATGAATCCCATTTGAAGCTGCCTTAAGCTTCTCCCTCTCTTTTTCCTCTTTCTCAAACCCCGAACAACAGATGGATCTGCCCTTGGGGTACAGGGCGCAGCATCTTCTCATGTCTTGGAGCACAGCCTCACATCTAGCCTCCAGATAGTTGTTGGCTGTAAAATAAAAGAATGGAGATGCTAATCCTGCACTAGTGAGCAAATTGCATGAAAAAGGGGGTTCATCTAACCCAGTTAAGTTCTTTCACATTGTGGATTGAGCTTGATCCTCTTGTGGCCACTTCCCCATCCCATCCAGATCCCTGCTCTGCAATAGCTATGCTGCTTAGTTCTGGGGAAATGGTGTTGAAATGAGGTGCAAACAACTTGCTTTAATGGAGGGAGTACAGCTAAGGGGGTGCATGACCCACCTCCCAATTGTGTATCTACCACTGTTAGGTGGAAAACTTCACATTTATTAACAAATCTTCACTGATTCCCTGCCCTGCAACCCCTGCTCTCTCTAGCTGGGTTTGGACTTTGGTTCTGTTCTCCCACAGATTTATTCCCCATCCAATTCTGAGATCACCCATAAATGATTACAGTTCAATTTAAACCTTACACCAAATGAAGAACACAGTACAAATGCAGAGAGATGCATGGTTTGGTTTTTTTCACTCAAGTTAGTCAAAGAGGCCTTTGGGCACCATAAGAGGGGCCAGAGATGGGTTGCAACCAGCAAGAAGAATCATTCCTGGGGGGCAGGCAGAGAGCTCCGCAGAGCAGTGTGAGGCCCCCTGCACCCTTTCCTGTGTGAAATACCTCTTCTCACAGAGCCATCAATTAGCTCAAAAGTGCTGAGACTAGGAACGAGCAACTTTCTAGTGGATGTCAACTCACATATGCACACAGCTCTCTCCTTCCCTTCCCAGTGTCTACCGTACCCCAGGTTCTAAGAAGCAGTGATAGCTGTGGCACTCGTTGAGGCTATAGTGCCTCAGGGTGCTAAGCGTTCTCAAACACTGCAGAACATAGGTTACTTGTCCAACACCACCCTTAATCTTTACATTCTGAAACTGACACTCAGCTTGGCAGCACAGCTTGTTCGATCCTGTAATGTCCCAGAATGTTTTACAGGTTCACCATCTTCAAAGAACGTGAGAATTTTGAGGGAGGTAGCCCCTAGCATGACTGAGCAGCTATTGCTGCAGGTGGAACAGTGGTGCTAGCTAATAAAGTCTCTGTCTGCAGGAAGCTTTCCTGGCCAGAGGGTTACCTACCTCCCCCTATAAAGTAGGCTTGAAAGGACTAGATTTTTATTGGTAAATGTCACTTTCACCCTACACACACAAACTGAGGCATCCATCAATAATCATCAAAATTTCCAGATCGGCAAAGGAAGAAAAATGCTGCTTGAGAACTTATTAGAGTTTGATTTAAGGATATTTATCTTTTTGAATTTCAACATTTAATGACAGTCAATCACTGATCCCCCAACCCCGATTTCCTGTAATTGTGAAAATTTAAATGGATAAAAATAAAAAATGTTTAAACCCCATAATTGTGCAATTTTGAAAATAGTTACAAACTGAAAAAAAATGAAAATTATTCATTGAAATTATAAAAAACAAACAGTGACAGGTTTCAGAGTAGCAGCCGTGTTAGTCTGTATCCACAAAAAGAACTTGTGGCCCCTTAGAGACTAACAAATTTGAGTATAAGCTTTTGTGGGCTTATGCTCAAATAAATTTGTTAGTCTCTAAGGTGCCACAAGTACTCCTTTTTATCAAAAGAGCAAACTCTAATTCTGCCAAGCCTAGTTAAGAGAGATGGAGATTGCACTGCCCAAACAGGCACTGCTATAATCATTCTCCCAAGCTTTTTGAAGACTAAGAGGGAGGAAACAGTGACTCAATGAGAGACTAATAAAGAGCAACTTGGGGATTCCAGAACAAGCATTAGAATCTTTCCAAGAGAAGAGTAACTCTGTCTGGCTTACATCCTTCCAGGGTAACCCCAACTAGAGCCCACAGCAGTGATCTAGCCTAGGAGCAACACAGGCCTCCTGTCATCTCCCCTGTACATCTCGCTGTGCGCAAACAGGAGCTGAAGAGACCAAAGGAGGGTACATTGCTCTGGTGCTTTCCCTGACCAATGAGCATCCCTTTCAGGTTAGCTGGAATGAGCCCTGGCCAGTTAGCTCTCATTCACATCCCAGCTTCTCTCAGCCACTGGGAAAGCAAGGAGGCTGATGAATCTAGGCTTAATGAGGAGGACATCTACAGCTCAGCATCATCTCTCCGCAGAGAGCCTCTTGTGGTTTCCCCTACTGGCTGCAGACATATATGGAACAGGGGAGGGATGACAGACTGAAACCCTGGGCCTTGGCAAGAACAACTTATGGGAGAGAACCCGCACACCCACCCGGGATTTTCCAAGATGAGTGACCTGTGGCTCTTTTACCATGTGTGAGTAACGTGACCATCCCAAATTCAGGTTAATGCAAACTTTACCCCATACTACAACACCACTGCCTCTCCTATATATCTATCTCCAGACACACAAATAAGTACTATCCTTTATTGTGACAAACTCTTTGTCGTACAGTAGTGGAGTTTAGTTACATCACATCAAATGCAATGTGGTGATATTAAAATCTGATTTTACAACTACATTACATTTGCAACTAAGTTATTTTTTGTCCTTCCCTTATTCCTCTTGCTAGGGAGAAAGGAGGATGGGGTTAAATTTAAAAACAAACAAACAAAACAAAAAAAAAGACACCAAAAAGAAAAGATTGCACATGGTACCTTGCAAGCATTTCTGTATTTCACAGGCTTGTTTCTGGCAGGGATCCTTCTGGGGCATATCCACAGAACTAGAATGATAGGAAAATGTTACTATACAAACAGTGGGGTGTGGGTTTTCTCTTGGGGCTGGGCAAGGCACTGCCTAAGACTTAGACCCTATGGAGCTCACATTTTCCCTGCTCATACACCCTCCTCACAATGGACAATTGGATGGGTCCCCATTCAAAGCCAGTCTCACGTTGCTTTAGGGTTACTGTGAGACACACAAAGAATTCCTTATCCCCACAAGCCGACCACAGAGCCTTCCCCACTTTCCTGTCCTCCACTGGCCCAGGGAGCAACAATGCTTTAAACACCCTAGGATATCACTGGGGACTGCTAGAGTTAGGCAAGGAATGAAAAGTGGATGATGGGTATCTTGAAGGGTTCATCTTGTAAAACCTGAAAATCTCTTCCTGGTCAAATCTAGTTCTTTTTCCACTTGGCAATTAGTGAACTCTCACCCACGTTGAATCTGAAGGATGCTTAAATGAACATGGTTGTTTTAGTTTAAGAGCTCAACTCAGAGCTTATTATGCTCAAATATCTTTTGATGTACTAACATTGCTGGGGGGGAGCGGCGCTTCTAGGGAAACAGCATTTGTCATAGAACTGCCTCTGGAGAAGGAATTTATAAATAAAAGCATCATTTTTGTGGTCCTAAAAAAGGATTACTTTTTTAAAGAAAATGTCTTGGCGATCAGTAGATTAAAACAACCTAGCAAAAAATGCAGCAGATGACCTTATCAGACTCAAACCTTTAAGATAGGGTTTTTGACACCCAGTTTGACCTATCATCATGACACTTTGAGATCAAAAGGAAAGCAGAGGTGGATGGGATTAGTAGTTGGATGGAAGACTCCAAAGAAAATGTAGATGCTGCAGGAAGTGGTGTTGGGGCATCACTCTTCCCTCTGAGCCACCATTAAGCCAAAGTCCCCACACACAGTGCTAGGAGATGCTGACGTACTGTCTTGTGGATAGGATATGAAAGACATTCTGACCATTCATGGTCATTAACAATCCCATGGCACTTTTCAAAACAGATGGGGCATTAGCCCCAGTATCCTGGCCAAACTCCAGTCAGGGAAATTACATTCTGCCTACCTAAAACTGCCCCTTGTAGTTTCAATTGGACATGATACTCTTCTTCACTGCCTGTCCTAAACTCTTGTGTGGTGCTGCTGTGTGCTGTTAAACAGCTGCCACCTCCCACCTCTGAGGTGAGAGAATCATATATTGTACAAAACAAACAGGGACATCTTCCTAGAGGCACCGCTCCTGAAAGACAAAAATTCATATTAAAGGACCACTACAAATAGTTAAAGAAGAGTAAGAAAGAGAGGAAATGGCAACACTTACCAGGTTAATCACCGGGCATGAGTCTAAGCAGCAGCTCCTCAACTCCCCTGATCTGTATATGACAAGGAAAAGTTCAGTACACCTAGACCACTGTGGCAAAGAGCTAATATACGTCAATAATAATATTTCTTTGCCCTACTACAGCACCTTTCCTCAAGGATCTCAAATCACTTCACAAACATGAATGACTCAGGTTTGCCACCAGTCTTACCATTAGATGGTGCTGTATCTCCCAAATGCGAGAGTTACTATCCCTGTACTGCTCGCCCTCGGAAAGCTGCCACATGTGAGGCAGTTGTGATGGGGGAAGTTGGCTGGGTCGCAGTGCCTCACCCAGGGGGACCCGAACTCGTTGAATCCGGGCCCTCAGGGTACCTGCCTCCTAGGGGAAAGTACACAAGAGAAGAATAAGTCAGTTATTAGCAATGCAGTAAAGACATCCACAATATCAGAACTATGATCACTGAGAAGCTTGAAAGTCACTTGCCTCTTCCACAGCCACGAGCCATGTTTTACGGCGTTCATCACAGTAGACGCCTACCCGTCGCACCCAGAGATGGATGGGCGGAGCACCGGCGTCCCCTCCTTCTGCCATTCCCTCAACCATTTGTTATGACACTCCCACTAGGCATGCAGCATCAACACACAGGACACACGCATGTTTCCCCTCAGCTCTGAACAAATTCATGGAGCAAACTGTTAGGCCTGAAAACTACCTGGTTTCAATGGTGCCATCGTGTGCTCACAAAAAGAGTTACTAGCAATATACCCAAAAGTCAATTCAGGAAACTAACAAGATACCCAAATGTCATGAGATGCTCATAGTTTGGAGCATATGTGGCTGTATATAGCTTGTAAGGCATTTTGGGATCCTTTGGGATGAAAGCTCTACATAACCATCATTACAACCCTTTACAATCGGTGTTACTTATTCCATTAACAGTTCTAATTAAGAAACAGGCTTTGTGCAACAATACCTTATTTTATAAAGTGCCTTTAAACAAGAGTCCAGAGCCAATGATGCTCATACTCCCAAAGGCAGGACTGGCAACCAACAATAGGTGAAAGTAGCTTAGAAAGAACCAAAGTCATTCCAGAAACAATCCTGCCTATGCAGCATACGGCTCTGCAGGTCTGATTATCTCATACTTGGCACTTGCAGTGCTGCCACTCTGAATCATCAGATCTCTTTGAAAGGCTGGGAGAACTGCTCATTCATTTACAAACTTCTTGTCAATAGCCATTACTACTTTGTGCATTTCAGATCTTAGCTGCTAATTGAAGGGTCACGGATACCAGTGAGGGCAACAGAATATTAGTCACTGAGGTGGCTTTTTCTATTGGGATTCTTGTTTAACAGCAAGTTTATCAGCGCTCTTAAGACTGGCATAAGCTGACCTGTTAGCATAACGAAGGTCAAGAAAACTACCATAAGGCAACAGTGTATTCTTTTTCGAGTGCTTGTTCATGTCCACACACATGCACAGTAACCAGAAGATTTTCCCATAGCAGCATCCGTCGGGTCGGTCTGGGTGTCCCCTGGAGTTGCACCTTTATGGCGCTCACTATAGAGCCCTGCCGACCCACCACCCCCTCAGTTCCTTCTTACCACCAGTGACGATTTGCTGGAACTTCCCTGTGCTCTTGTCTTGGCAAGTGCATTTAGCAGTCTATATACATAGTTTTCATTAGCTCTGTAGTGTTAATTAAATAGTTAGGAGCCCTTAGTGTTAGATTAAATTTTCTTGGGGAGGGGGGGGGTCCCCTCCTCACTCTCTTGACGCCAGGGCATGCCAGGGTCTCCGAGCTTCAAAGCCTGTGAAGTCTGCAGCAAGCGTATGCCCAGAAGCGATCCTCACACTTCATGTTTGAAGTGTTTAGGAGAGAACCATCAGAAGGATCGTTGTACCATCTGCAAGACCTTTCGGCTCAGGACATTAAAAGGACAGAAATCAGTGCCTGAAGGTCCTGTTAATGGAGGCTGCACTCCACCCCAAGTCTGACCCCGGGTCGACTGACCTGCACCGCGTTCCTCTTCCTCGATGCAGAGCGCTCCAGCACCATCAGCACAAGCACCGGTGCTGAGTAAGGACAAGTACTCATGGCACCGGCTCCATTCATGGCTCACATGCCACATGGAGTCACCGGTACCGCAAAAGAAGAGGCCGGAGAGGGGTCGCTCTCCCCATTAGGCCTAAGGAGCTAGCCATCGTGAGACCCAAGTTGGGCCACACTACTTCCGCTCCACCACCGGTGACAGTCGTGTAGACTCCTGCCCACGCGGAAGGACGGTTGAGTTCAGACCCTCCTCATTTGCCGAGGCCAACCTGGGAGCTGCACCTCCCTTCAACTCCGGAGGCATTCGAGGCAGCCCAAGAATTGCTCCATCTCATGGCACCGTTCTCCCCTCCTAGACGGGACAGGTCACCAACACTGGTCGCTCGCAGAGCGCCTTCAAGGGGGAAAGCCCGCCATGATGCCCTGCTGATCTCCAACTCCAGCGCGCCACTCCGGGGCACTGGAACAGATTCAGCAGCTGCGATGGTCCCTGAGCCCTCGGTACGAATGGTCGGCACCCAGAAATACTGCTCCTCTGTGGTCCTCTTTTTCAGACACCTCAGAGTCAGACTCCTATCGGTCGAGTAGGAGCAGATGGTCCATGTCAACACAGGACCAGCACCCTTACCTGGCACCATGGCCCGCACAATGGCAGCCCCTGGCGCAATGGCCCTTTTGGCCTCCCTGGGCTTTTCATCAAAGCCAAGGGTCATATCCCAGGGCAATGTTAGTGGCCTCAGCCATGTTTGTACCCCTGCCAGCACCATTGGCATCAGTAGGATCACGGGTAGCTGCATTGCTACCCAATGTCACCATCCCATCGCCTCTGGCACCGTGGCACCGGCATGGCCTGCACCAGCCCCAGTTGTTTTGGCTCCGACGTCTCCAACACTGACAATGGCTCCGGCACCAGCGACAGTCTTGGCACCGATTACACTTTGCATACACTGACACCGGTGCTGAGTCCTGACACCGAGGGGCACAACGCCATCTGAGTGGGCACCGGCCCAAGAAATCCAGGTGCCGCAGAACCCTTTGGGTGCAGAAGGAAGGGAGCAGCCACCCCTTACGTGGGTCTCTTCCTCGTCCTCACCAGACGAGGCACTGGTGGGCCTGGCTACAGCCCCAGCCCTGGAGGACAGCAGGGTTCTACAGCAATTGCTGCGACGGTTGCCCAGGGCCTGGGCATTCAGGTGAAGGAGGTAGTGGAGGACGCAGATCCAATGGTAGACATCCTTAACCCCTCCAGACCTGCACGTATCGCCCTGCCTCTTACAAAGAGCATCTCTGACACCACAAAAAACTTTGTGGCAGACCCGAGCCTCATTGCCCCCTACAACTAAGCACAACGAAAGGTGCTACTTTCTGCCGTCCAGGAGCTATGAGCATTTGTATGCCCATCCCCCACCTGACTCTCTTGCTGTTGATGCTGCCAACCAACGTGAACGCCAGGGCTTCCAGGGACCCTCCCCGAAGAATCGTGAGGCAAAATGATTCTACTTTTATGGGAGAGAGGTCTATTCCACTGGCAGATTGCAGCTCCACATCTCTAATCAGCAGGCCATTGTCAGCAGGTACTGCTACAACACATGCGGGACAATGGCAAAATTTGCAGAGCTGAAGGACTCCTGCACCGAGTTTTTGGCTCTGGTGGGAAGAGGAGAAACTCATTTCACAAGCTTTGCTGCAAGCCACGCTGGATGGAGCGGATGCGGCTACCTGCGTGATAGCTATGGACATAGCCATGATTCAGGGGTTCCAGGTCTCGGGCCTGCCATGTGAGGTCCAACAGACTGTTCAGGACCTCCCATTCGAGGGTTTGGCTCTCTTTTTCCAGAAAACAGACAAAAGGCTGCATAGCCTAAAGGACTCGAGAACCGCTCTCAAATCATTGGCCCTCCATACTCCAACTATGCAGCAGAAGCATTTTAGACCACAACCTCCCCCACGCTTCTGCCAGCGGAACCATCAGGACGGTTCCCAGAGGAGGAACAGGAGTGGCAGGAAAAGGCCACACCCATCATCAGGCCAGGGCTCTGTCCAATCCAAGCCACCTTCCGGTCTGAAACAGGCCTTTTGAAGGTGCAGTCAAGGACAGCGCACCAGACAAAAACTGGATCTACCCCGCCTTACCTTTTCGTCCCAACTGTCCCCTTTCTACTGTGCTTGGTCCCGTAACACTTCAGACTGCTGGGTGCACCGTATGGTAGAGAGGGGATACTTCATCCAATTCTGTGCCTTCCCACCATCCTTCACTGTCCCTCTTCGGGGATCCCTCTCACAAGCAACTCCTTATACAGGAGGTGCACTCGCTCCTTTTGCTGGGGGCAGTGGAAGAGGTTCCTCAGGAGCAGAAGGGCAATGGTTTCTATTCTCGGTATTTCCTAATACTGAAAGCCAAAGGCAGGCTCAGGCCCATCCTAGACCTGTGAGAACTCAAAAAGTTCGTGAAGAAGCTTGAGTTCCACATGGTCTCTTTGGCCTCCATCATCCCCTCATTAGATCCAGGAAACTGGTATGTCGCCCTCGACTTGAAGGATGCATACTTTCACATAATAACAACTCCGTCCAACAGAAAATACCTCAGGTTTGTGGTGAACAACAACACCCACTACCAGTTCACAGTCCTCCCATTTGGTCTTTCAGCCGCACCTCAAGGATTCACCGAGTGCATGGCAGTCGTGTCCGTGTTTCTCCGCAGGCGACAGGTACAGGTGTTCCCGTACCTCGACGACTGGCTGATCAAGGCCTGATCCAGGACCAAAGTAGAAACGCAGTTCGCCTTCATAAGAGCTTCTTTCGACGAACTGGGCCTGCTACTGAACGAGGGGAAATCAAAGCTGTCCCCGGTTCAGAGGATAGAATTTGTAGGGATGCTACTGGACTTAACACACACCAGGGCATTCCTTCCAGAAGCGAGATTTCAAGCCCTAGGTGACATTACTCAAGGTCTCAGACAGTTCCCACCACAGCACAGAACTGCCTGAAATTTCTAGGACACATGGCAGCTTGTACCTACTTACTACAGCATGCCAGACTTCGACCTCTTGAGTCATGGCTGGCATCAGTGTACCGGCCAGCCCGGGACAGTTTAGACAGGATTGTAACCCTGCCTCACCTGGTACTCGATTCCCTCCTGTGATGGCTCGATCCACAGGTAGTACGTGCAGGGGTCCCTTTCTCCGGCCCTCGGCCATCCCTCTTGCTAGTGACGGACACATCAGACTTGGGCTGGGGGGCACATTTGGGAAACCTCAGAACACAAGGCCTCTGGTCTCAGGCAGATCTCACTCTCCACATCAATGTCAGAGAGCTGTACACCTGGCATACCAGACTTTCTGAGCACATCTAGCAGGGAGATGTGTATCATTCATGACAGACAACACCACGGCTATGTTTTATATCAACAAATGGGGGTGCATGCTCCTCTCCCCTGTGCCAGGAAGCTTTCATACTATGGGACTTCTGTGTAGAACACTCGATACACCTGCAAGCATCGTACCTCCCTGGAGTACAGAATGAATTGGTGGACCATCTCAGCAAGTCGTTCCACGACCATGAGTGGTCCCTTCGCCCAGACATTGTGAACTCAAACTTCCATCAGTGGGGTTTTCTCCAGATAGACCTGTTCGCCACGCGACACAACAGGAAGTGTCAGCAGTTTTGCTCCTTCCTGAATCACAGCCTGGGATCCATCGTGGACATGTTCCTCCTCCTATGGGGAGGCCATCTCCTATACGCGTTCCTGCCCATCCCTCTCGTTCACAAGGTGCTCCTCAAGATATGGAGGGAAGAAGCTTTGGTGATTGTGATAGCTCCAGTCTGGCCCCGCCAAGACTGGTACACATCACCCCTGGAAATGTCTGTCGAAGCTCCAGTCACCTTGCCACTCCTCCCAGACTTACTAACTCAGGATCATGGCTGTCTCCAACATCCAAACCTAGAGTCGCTGCACTTCATGGTGTGGAAGCTCCATGGCTGAACGCAATGGAGCTCTCCTGCTCAGACTCAGTTAGGCAAGCCCTCCACCAGGGCTACCTACTTTGCTAAGTGGAAGAGATTTTCAATCTGGTTGGTGCAGCATCATTCACCCAATGCTTGCCTCTGTGCCACTTATATTAGACTATCTCCTCCATCTCCATCCAGGGGCTGTCCATGTCATCAATAAGGGTTCACTTGGTCATCACCTCTGCCCTTCATCCAGGTACAGAGGGCCACACAGTCTTTGCCAAATCTATGGTCAGCCGTTTCCTTAAAGGGCTCGACAGGCTATACCCGCATGTCTGGCAGCCTGTCCTGGCTTGGGACCTCGATCTGGTCCTTTCCAGACTCATGGGACCGCCCTTTGAACCTTTGGCAACATGCTCCATCTTTCATACAAGGTAGCGTTTCTGGTAGTGATAACCTCAGCCAGGAGGGTGTCTGAGCTCAATGCCCTGACTTCAGAGCCCCCGTACGCTGTGTTCCATAAGGACAAGGTCCAGCTCAGACCTCACCTGGCTTTCCTCCCAAAGGTTGTTTCCCAGTTTCACATCAACCAGGACATCTTCCCCCCGGTATTCTATCCTAAGTTGCACTCGAGCGGCAGGGAGCAAAGACTTCACTCATTGGATGTCCACAGAGTGCTAGCCATCTACAGCGAGAGAATGAAACCATTCCGAAACTCGGTGCAGTTATTTGTGGCCGTGGCAGACAGAATGAAAGGTCTTCCTGTCTCTTAACAGATTTCGTTGTGGATCACGTCCTGCATCCGGGAGTGTGACAACCTAGCAGGGGTACCTGCTCCTTCAATCACTGTGCATTCCACCAGGGCTCAGGCCTCTTCAACAGCATTCCTTGTGCAGGTTCCCACCCAGGAAATCTGCAGAGCGGCAATGTGGTCCCCCATTTACACTTTCACCACACACTATGCAATCACCCAGCAGGCCAGAGATGATGTGGCCTTTGGAAGAGTGGTGCTCCAATCAGTGGACGACTCTGACCTCACCTCTTGAATCTGGGTTTATGAATCACCTGATTGGAATGGACATGAACACGCACTCAAAGAAGAAAAAACGTTTACTCACCTTCTTGTAACTGTTGTTCTTCAAGATGTGTTGTTTATGTTCATTCCAATACCCACCCTCCTACCCCTCAGTCAGAGTAGCCAGCAAGAAGGAACTGAAGGGGCGACGGGTTGGCAGGGCTCTATATTGAGCGCCATGAAAGAGCAACTCCAGGGGGCCCCCAGACCGACCTGACAGATACTGCTATGGGAAAATCTTCTGGCTACCGTGCACGTGTGCACACACACACACACACACCTGATTGGAATGGACATGAACAACACATCTTGAAGAACAGTTACGAGAAGGTGAGTAACCGCTTTTTCTTGGTTCTATCTTTAACGTGGAGTAAAAGAATTAAGAACTAATCAGTGTAAGGTCTTCCTGCTATAGACCAGAAGCAATATCTCAATGAAATACAGTGATCTCATCCAGAAAACTTGTGCATGTACAAGGCAAACATTGCATGTAAGTAATCAAATCTGGGTACAAAAACAGGAGGAGAGTTCAGAAAGAGAAAAAAATTAACAACTGCCTCAGTGCAACCTACACAGGGAAAATACACTCCCTTGCTATCCCATACACCTTGGACATACCGAATAATGAATTGGCACTTCAAGGAAATCAGAGCTGAAGTCATTCAACAAGAGGCTTTCTGGAACGATCTGTAAAGGATAAGGTGACATTTCTATTGCACCATTCATTCTGGAAGATCCCAAAGTGCTTTACAGACTTGAATTGATTCACAAACTATGCATAGGAGTCACTTTATCCAACACCGATATGTGGAAACCATCACTGTACACCTTAAGTCAGCAGAATGTAATTACCCAAGTTGGAATTTGGCCAGGATACTGCCCTACTCCATGGGCTCCATAATGATCACGAATGCTCAAGATCTTGATTTTAATGTGTCAGTCAAAAGACAGAACTTCCAATAGCACAGTTCCCCCCAACACCACATTGGGGCATCAGTTCAGTTCCATTCTAACTGACACCTATTGGATCACCAACTCTACATCCTACAGCACCTTAGTTTTCCTTGGTGGTCTATCATCCAAGTACTGACCCAATTTGATCTTGTTTAGCTAAATCTTAACAGGATCACAGCACAGGGTGGTGTGACTGTGACATCTGCCATAAAGTCTACAAATACTATTAGATTATGCTTGGATTAGAAAAATACAGATGTATATTTATTTGGTATGAATGTGGTGCTAGTGAAAGATGCAGCATGGGCAGCAGCTGTGCAAGTTTCCATTTTAGTCTGGGAGTGTAATGTAGTAAAATCTCATTCTGTGGGCAAGTTAATGACAGAGAGGGGCCAGACAGTGACAGCAAAGTGCCAGTTGATTCATAAAAATCTACAGAATCATAATTTCAATGGTATTATCCTCTGCGACAGGCGGGAACTCGCATCCTCCTCCCCCCAGCTCCAGGTCCTCCGGTCAGTGGAAATTTTGACAATAGAGTATTGTTGGAAATGGGTATCACGCAAAAGCTCTTTCTCCCACGAACATAATGGTATCCAACATGACAAACCTAGAACAATTATATTTGAGAAAATGCTTAAAAATCAATTTTATTTAATTATACTTCAACGCAGGAATGCATTGCTTGCATAAAAAAAAAAAAGACTGATCTTTGGTAATCCTAGGGAAGTTAACTTTGACTTGTAGGACTGAAAACATTTATTCAGCAAAATCGCCATCCATGTCATCTCTATCTAGGGCACCACGGCTAGACGCTGTCGCACCGATCCTCGTCCATGCCGCACTCGCACATCTCCGTACAGGACAGGCTGATGGCCAAACATTTACCGGGTAAGCATTTGGTCTTTGCACACGAGCATTTGATTAGCTGAAGGATTAATTCAGGAGTATATGGTATTTCACACATAAGACTCATCCATGTCCAATAGAGAGAATAGTTTTGGATGTGTTCAATCATCCTGGAGTGATTCCATTGCTCAATAATTTGCCCTTGGGTTAGCAGGTATAAATGCACCCCTTGTCCGTGGCAATTTTTCTCCATTTGTCTGCTTCTTGGAAAACAATCTATGTAGCTCTGCGAGTGTTGTCATGTTGGTCTTAAAATGATAAACTCAGCATACGAATGCCTCCAGTGCATTTATGACCTCATCAGTGACTGTCTCAGCCGTTCTGAGTACCTTAAGAGCGAGGAAAGAGTCTTTGGAGGCTGAATCAAGTGCCTTCCAGTAAGATAATTTGGTCTTTCCAGTCAACCTTCCATTGTGACATTAGAGAAGTTTGTGGAGTCAATTATTTTGTATTGGACAGGTGTAATACCATGGAGTCTCTTCTTCATGGTAATATTTTTCATTGTTTTCTCTGCATACATGTCAAATGCAAGGTGGACTTCATCATACATCCAATATTTTCTCTGTAGCCTCATAATGAAGTGTTCAGCCAAATCTTGGCAGGTATTAACCATTTCTGGTTTGTTGAGAGCATGTACCTCAGCCATAGCATCTATGATTGCTATGCTGAAAGGCCTCTGCTGATATAAGGTACAGGTCACATTGTTAATTGGTGGTGGCTTAGGAACATAATGGAAGATGTGCATTAGTTTGCTTTTCGCCTGGTACAATACATTGATGTTTGAATGTGATGGAACAATTGTGGTACCGCAGAGAACTTGTACTTTTTCAAAGTCTCACATATCAACATCATTTTGAGATCTGGACACAACCAGGAAAAGAGCAAATAATGTCCTATGTGTGGTTAGCTCAGTAATCGTTCCTGCCACCTTCAATCTGACTTTATCTCTTATATAAGAGCACAAGTTCTTCTTGACTGGAGCCCGTAGATTGAAAGAGCCTGGGATAATTCTTTGGGGTTTAAAGGTTTCATACAAATCATGACCAAAAGTATGCATTTGATTGACATCATCAGCTATCTCATCACTGAAGACTGCTTTTATCATAATATTAATGAGCTCCGGTTGCCAGTGCAAATAAGCTCATCCTGTAGCTTTAAAATTGACCCTTCTTGGCATTTAACTGCACCTAATGAATTTAGATGGTGCTTCGTTTTTTCTGGGGAAGTCATCCCAGCCATACTTAATGTTTCATTCAAAACTTGATGGAGTGCTGGATTTGTCAGGAAAAACTGTGAAAGAGCCTTGGGCATAACACAGTATCCAACTCTATCCCCTTTCACTTTCGTTGCTCTGTTTTTATGTTCTAGGGCATCATCTGAACCAAGTGCACAGAAGGGAGCTGGCAATCTTTTAACAACCCAATTTTTCTACACCTCTTATTTCAGGGAGGTACCAGGCAATCATCACAGTATAGCTGGTTAAATCTAAAGCAAAGTAGTATTTAACAAAGTCTTCCAGTGCTACGAGATACAAATGCCAATTAGCAGTCCTGACAGATCAAATAAAGAGCAGCAAAGACTCGCCCACAGATGGCACTGATCCTGGCATCTTCAACATTTTCCTGGGTGCTTGATGTACTTTCTCTCCAGCCTTTCCAAATTCAGTTTATAGGCGCACGTCTTATAAGCATTTGAGGTGCCACTGAAGCATTGTGTTTAACCCAGTCCTCCACGGTGGTATTCTCCAAAGATGCAGCTACTAGATGGTACTCTTTATCTCCACACTAATGCCTAAAAACGATCAAGACCAAAGTAAAAACAAAGATTTTGTAATAAATTACTTTGGGATTTTAATTAATTAAATTATATAATGTATGTTATGTAACGACGTGCATACCATTTGCAGATGGATTCCAGTAATTTCTGACTTGATGCTGACGTCTTAACCAGTGCCTCATTATAACTCTTTTGGCATAAAAACCAAAGCCGATAATCAAAGAACTGAACTGCTTCTTTTTTGCCAATGATGGCAAATCAACTCGAAGTACTCCTTCCATTTACAGTAATCTGTAACATCAAAAAAATTAATTAGGTATCCAGTTCTGGCATTAACTGATGACACAGCACAGTCAGTCAAGGGCCATGATTTAGCTTTGTGAAGGCTGCATGTTTGACATGCTTGTGTTAAAGTATAATTTTTAAAAGTTGATTTTTAAACATTTTCTCTAATGTATATCTACACAATTGTTCTAGGTTTGTCATGTTGGGTACCCTTGTTTGTGAGAGAAAGGGCTTTCAAATGATATCCAACTTGACCCATTTCCGATGACAATGTATTATCAAAAAATTCCACCAACTGGAGGACCTGGAGCTGGGGGGAGTGTGGAGAGGAGAGAGGGATTGAGTCCCCCCTGCCATGCTTCAGAGGGTGACACCACTGGAATTTTGATCCTGTAGGTTTTTGTGAATCAAATGACACCTCCCTTACCTTTCTATCATTAACTTGCCCACAGAATTGCACATGCTTCCAGACTATTTACTAACCCAGACATGTGCTCCAACTCTGCCCTGAATTCCACAGGTGAATTCAGTCCCCATGGCCCACTCAGTCCTGTCCCTCTTGTGTGAGACTGCCAACAAGATGCCCAGTTAGTGACAGCTTGGTCTTGAGGACATGGAACTGGAGTAAGAAATATCTTTCTTTAAAAACAAAAAAGCTAACACAGAAGAGAAACATGGATGTGATCTGAAAAAGTAAAGAGCAGGGAGATTCATACCAAAAACCTTGAGAATAACTTGAAGGGAGAAAACATACAAAACTCCTATTCTTGATTATACAGAGAAGGCAATCAAACAGCTTACAGGAAGCAGCAGCAGAAAGGAGACATAAGATTGCTTCCTATTTATTTTACAATATAAAAACTGTTCCTTATTTTCTACACAATGTGGTTTGGCTCCATATTGTTCCACACTCTACACGGAATAATTATTCAGCCTGAAATTTTCATAATTAAAGAATCAATCTTTCAACATTGATCCTGTGACCTAATCAATGTATTTTCAAAAAGGAATGCAGATGTTCAGCCCATCTCAGTATCAGGCCGTTGAAGTTTAAAGGAGTCCTAGGACACCAGTGGCTTTCATGTATAGGCATGAAAATGGTTGGTAGGAGGGCTAGATCATGTGATAAACATAGTTTATTAGCTTTTAAGATTAATACAATAAATAACTTACAAGAAAAGATGAAGAAATTGTTCTAGCTGCATCTCAGACAATTGCCAGAGCTACAGTTCATGGAGTACTAAACAGTCAGTGCCCATGTGAAACATTTTGTAGTTGTTAATTGTACTAAATTGTATTTCAAGAAGGGGTCAGGTCAGATTTTCAGAAGAGTTCAGCTACCATTTAGGCACTTTAGTAAGTGGTCAGTTTTTCCAAAAGCTTGCAGCATCCAGCACCTCCTATTGTTTTCGCGGGAATTTGTTTGGTTCTGATTTTAAAATCTGGCCATTTAATTTAGGCGCCTATATGAGAACTGAGCTCATCTGAAAATATAGCCCATCAACCCTAAATCAGCCTGTATCTTGCAAGATCCATGAGTCAGATGTGCCATCCAGTATTAAAAGAACACATTTAACCACTAATTTAACCACTCTCAACTCTACCTGGAGTACTTGCATAGAGCAGAGGCCTCTGACAGACACTCAGCTTTCCACTCTGCTCAAATTATTCAGGGGTAGAAGAGATTCACCAATCAGAGAGTTGACCAGAAGTTAGGAATGGAAGATCTAGGTTTGATGGGATCAGATGAGAGGAAGGCAAATGGAGCACAGCAAGGAAAGAGCAAAGCAGAAATAGGGTAAGATAGCCAAGAAGCAGGAGAGGATGAGCACAGGCAGTTATAAAAGGGGAGGTGAGAGAAATTATGGCATTTGAAGGCAAAATGTGTTGCAGATCCACTTGGCATTACCGGCCTCCCCCCATTCAGAACCATCCCTATCAATGCTTTCTGATCACTGTGCAGCCATTTACCAACCCTTGGCCACCAGACTACTGGAGGACATGAAGCTGAAGTCACAGTGAGCATGCAATTCAGGT
This sequence comes from Chelonia mydas, assembly GCF_015237465.2. Lineage (NCBI taxonomy): Eukaryota > Metazoa > Chordata > Testudines > Cheloniidae > Chelonia > Chelonia mydas. The sequence continues at coordinate 57,307,549 of NC_057855.1, forward strand.
GCAAAAAGGCTTCACAAGGGGATCCAGTGGGGGACAGACCCTCTCAGGGTATAGCTCACTGATGCCCATAGGCAGTGCAACCCCTTCACGTGAGACTTTAAAATCTACCTTGAAACCCCTGCCAAATTAGAGTCATCGCCCCCCTCCCCCCCACTTCCCTTCCCAAGTGAATGAGCCAGGCCTATGGGGGCACTGCATTCCAGGCGTGTCAGATGCAAACCAGCTGCCCAGCCTTTGACCACCCTGTTCTGAGCGAGGTAGCCTGTGCCCTGTCAGGGCACGCTGCCCCCTCGTACCCCTCTGCCCCAGGCAGAAGTTAATTGGGGGATGCAGTCCTCACTGACCCCAGGGGCCTGCCAGGCCTCTCCTTAGCCTCCCTCCCTGCGTGGGAGTGGGGAATCCCATCCCTCTGCACACTGGAGGGCGGGGGCCCCATATTCGCCCCCGACTTCCTGTGTCTCACTGAGACATCGGCTGCCTCCTTCCTAGAAATGGCCCAGCCTGGGTGGAGTAGCCAGCCCGGCCCCAGGGGGCTGGAGCCCCCCAGCGGGGCGCATACAGCTGAGGAGACGCCCTGCCCCACCCACCTCATCTCCTAGTGATCTACTTGCAGCCCCCAGGCAGGTAACGGCCATCACCGTGTGCGCCACTCAAACCCCTTCCCCTGTCCGCCCTCCCTCTGTACCTCCTGGGCCCCGGGCGGTTCGGAGACCCAGCGGCCAGTGCACGCTGCCCCCGCCCGCGGACTCTGCCCTCCGCAGCCAACAGCGCCTGGTTCGAAGCGCCGGAACCGAAGTACCTCAGCTCAGGGAGGTGGCCGGGTACTTCCGACGTTCTGCCCGGAAGTTGAACTGCCCCTAGAGACAGCGATTGGCTGTTGACTTTTCAGGCTGCGCTGGGATTGGCAGCGAAGCGTCAGCCCTTGCGTGCGGTGTGTCCCGCGCTTCCGGCGTGGGTGGGTGGAGTGGCGCTGCCAAGATGGCGGTGCAGGCTGTGCACCTGGAGGCGGACGCCTTCCTGGTCTGCCTCAACCACGCGCTGAGTACCGAGAAGGAGGAGGTCATGGGGCTGTGCATCGGGGAGGTACCGGCTGGGCCGCGGGCAGGCGGGCTCCCAGAGCCGGGGCGCTGGGTACGCAGGGGTGCCCCTCCCCCCGGGTGCCTGGCCGCCTCTGCTCCCCATAGGCGAGGGGCTGGGCGTGTCCCCCACCCCGGGGATGCCAGCCTGCCCCCCAGTATAGATTAGGGGCTGGGTGTGTCCCCCACCCGGTGGGACAGTTCCAGTGTCTCTGCTCTTGCTCGGGAGAAGGGCAGCCACTGCCATTAGAACTAATGCGCCCTGCTCGGGTGGTGGCCCAACCGCACCCGCCTCTCCAGTAGAAAGCTCTGTATGTGTATGGGGTGCTTGTTAGTAGTACCGTGCCACCCCAAGAAAAGGATCTGTGTATGTGTAAGGAGGTCATGCTCCCCCAGCGTAGGACTCTGAGATTTAGGGACAAGGGGAGTGGGGATATATATACAGATAAAGAGCCAATGTTTACCTGAGGTAAACATTGGCTCTTTATCTATTGTGGGGGTGGGCTGTAATTTATTGGTTGGGGGACAACACGGACTTGTTAGTGGGGGATGACCCAACTGATAAGGTGTGTATTTTCTGGGTGCAGCATTGACTAGTGTTTGCTTGAGAGCACCAGCATTAATTGGGGGATGGGGGATGTGCAGAGTCTAGCCAATAAGAGACCATTTCTGTATGTTCCAAGTCAAAGCAGCAGGTGAGTGTCTGGCCTGCAGAAAAGAGCATGGTTTGGGGCACCTGTGTGTTTTGACTTGATAAGTAGGTTTAGTTTTTGAGCAAGTGGGTATTGGATAGGCTTTTCATGCCCTGATTGACCCTAAAAGTGAAATATGCAAAAAAGCATGTAATTAAGTTACATCTTTACACAAAAGTAAACTTGTTAAATTCTGTCTTCATGGGTGAACCTGATCCTCAGGGAATTGAAGAAATAATAGCAATGACCAAAGCTGGCATAGCATAGACATGTTCTGTGTAAGCATTTCTTGCACAGCTCTGGTAATATGTGCCTCACTCTTGCTCCGGAGCCTACATCTGGCTACTCTTGTCTTGGCCATCTTTTCAGTAGTTAGCAACTTGTGCCAATTCAGCTGTGAGACTGGTGTGACAGACACCCTAAACTCATAGCTTCAAGAATTTTAAATTCATGTTTTCAGAAGTGAAAACCTAGAATAAGTAACCCATTGAAAAATCTATCCCTATGTTTTAAGAGATCTAAGATGGAAAGCATGCTTTTTTAATAAAGACATGATTGCAGCACCTTCTTTGAGAAGTTGATTCACTGAGAGAGATGAGTGACGCTTCCTCCCTCATTTATTATTAGGTTGATACCAGCAGAATTGTTCATATTCATTCTGTGATCATCCTGCGACGTTCAGATAAGAGGAAGGATCGAGTCGAGATTTCTCCGGAGCAGCTTTCAGCTGCTTCTACTGAAGCAGAGATATCCTTTTACAGAGACTGTAGCCAGAAAGGGCCATGTTCAGTAGGAAGCTTGTCAACAAGGTTTCTAGACCTCAAACCTGTTTGGTTTTAGTACCACCCTTGATTTACTGTAGTTAATATAAAATGCCTACCACCTTTTCACATACACTGTGCCTGAGAGGCTGTCCTACAGCTCTCCACTGCTGCAGTCTCTTTCAAAACTTTTTGAACTATGTGATGGAACCATATTGTAATTACCCGTTGTTCTTGATCACTTGGTTTTGTCACAAATATATTCAATGCTACAGTTTTTAATATGGGTAGAGAAGATCATAGAATCATAGAAGATAAGGGTTGGAAGAGACCTCAGGAGGTCGTCTGGTCCAACCCCCTGCTCAAAGCAGGACCAATCCCAACTAAATCATCCCAGCCAGGGCTTTGTCAAGCTGGGCCTTAAAAACCTCTAAGGATGGAAATTCCACCACCTCCCTAGGTAACCCATTTCACTGCTTCACCACCTTCCTAATGAAATAGTTTTTCCTAATATCCAACCTAGACCTCCCCCACTGCAACTTGTTCTGTCATCTGCCAACACTGAGAAAAGCCGAGCTCCAATCTCTTTGGAACCCCCCTTCAGGTAGTTGAAGGCTGCTATCAAATCCCCCCTCACTCTTCTCTTCTGCAGACTAAATAAGCCCAGATCCCTCAGCCTCTCCTCATAAACCATGTGTCCCAGCACCCTAATCATTTTTGTTGCCCTCCCCTGGACTCTCTCCAATTTGTCCACATCCTTTCTGTAGTGGGGGGCCCAAAACTGGACACAGTACTCCAGATGAGGCCTCACCAGTGCCAAATAGAGAGGAGAACTAGATAAATTCATGGAGGTTAAGTCCATTAATGGCTGTTAGCCAGGATGGGTAAGGAATGGTATCCCTAGCCTCTGTTTGTCAGAGGGTGGAGATGGATGGCAGGAGAGAGATCACTTGGTCATTACCTGTTTGGTTCACTCCCTCTGGGGCACCTGGCATTGGCCACTATCGGCAGACCAAAGGTCCATCCAGCCCAGTATCTATTGAGTGGGTATTCTTATGTTCTTAATGTTTAGACTAACACCCAAAGCATTCTAATTAATCCCTGGAGTTTTAGTTTAAGATTGCCTTTGTATTTTGAAGAAAGTTCACCTTTCACTTTTAGAATTGGCGAATGCAGCAAGAAAACTTCATGGAAAATGAAAGGTTAATAGGCTTGTGTTTTCAGGTTTGGTGTATTTGAAAACTCCCCCAGTAGAAAAGCCCTTTTTACATGTAATCTTTGTAGTGGCAAGAGTCCAATTCTTTGGGTCGCTTACTAGCATTTGTTGTCATTTATTTCTATGTACAAGTGCACATTGCTTCTGTTCAAGGAAGTGTTACATCTGTGAAGATGAGGTTGTCCATTGATGACTACGAGGAAGACTGTTCCAGCACACACCATCACCTGTCATTCTTCCCTTTAATGTACTAAAATCAAATAATCCCTTGAGGACCATGTTTGGATTCTGCCCCGTGGTTATTATTTAACTTGCACAAGGGACATACAGTCTCTTCTGCTCTCTCACTGTTTTGAAAGTACCTTGACTGACACACAGATTGGCTGAGATTACAGGACGTTCCATGAGGGTTGTGGGCTGGTATCATTCTCATCCACACATAACTGTCTGGCCGTCTCATGTGGGTAAGGAGTGTCTCAGCCCAGAGCTTCATATGGATATGTGTTTCATTGTGAACAATACCACTTTGTCCAATTTTTTTTGTTAAAGTGATGCTGTTGAAGTTTTTAATCCCACATTTTTCCCTACATTCAAATTATCTAAAATGGGAAGTCCTCTGGATTCCTAAGGTAGGCAAAGACTGTTGATAGGTGTTCTTCAAGACAGGAAGATCAGATCTGCAATCAGAAACACAAGGAACCGAAGGAGATACTCAAAGCTCTTTGGATGTCTTTATTTTTTCTAGTTGTACAGTAGAACATCAGAGTTATGAACGCCTCAGGAATGAAGGTTGTTCGTAACTCTGAAATGTTCATGACCCTGAACAAATGTTTACGGTTCTTTCAAAAGTTTACAATTGAACATTGACTTAATACAGCTTTGAAACAGTACTGTGCAGAAGAAATATGCTGCTTTCCCTTTTTTTTTCAGTAGTTTACGTTTAACACAATACTGTACTGTATTTGCTTTTTTATTTGGGTGGAGAGGGGAGGGTCTCTGCTGCTGCCTGATTGCTTACTTCCAGTTCCAAATGAGGTGTGTAGTTGACTGGTCAGTTTGTAACTCTGGTGTTCCTAACTCTAAGGTTCTACTGTACATAGATGTGTATGCTATAACAACAATGGAACAATACTTCTTCAAAAGAGTTGTTGAAATCTGCTTGGGTGTCTGGTCACAGCTTTGATCTGCTTGTCTGTATACATGTTATACTCCTGGGGGAATACTGTGCTACTGCGCGTGTGCATAATTAATGAGCCGCACATATTTTTAATTTTTGACAGAAGCTTTTTTCTGCACAAAAATGTTGCTGCAGTTCCATCTTTTGCCCACCAGAGGGCGCTGTGGTGATAGAACACAGCAGCAGCTCCTGTCCATCTTGGAAAGAGAAAGGTGCTGCCTTCTTCACAGCACCTGTCGGGCCAGGTCAGGAGACAGGGGGAGACAGACAGCATGGGGTGCTGGAGGGGTCAGGCAGGGGCTCATAAGGGGTAGTTGGGAAGGACAGACTGGGGCAGAGGCTGAATGGGAGTGGAGGCACAAGGGGGGAGGGGATGCAGAGCCACATGGTGATGGGGGAGGGGGTGAAGAGCCACATAGGGACAGGGATGGCTTAGTGGGGGCACAGAGACACATGGGGATGGGGGGGGTGCAGGGACACATAGGGACAGGGAGTGGCTGAGTGGGGGCACAGACACATGGGGACAGGGGAGTTGTTGGGAGGGGGCACAGAGACATGGGGAAGAGGGAGGGGGTGCAGGGCCACATGAGGATGTGGGGGAGTGGGTGTCTGAGTGGGGGTGGAGGGACTCGTGGACAGGGTGCAAGGATACATAGGGGTGCAGGAACCCCTGGGAACAGGGGCAGATGTGCCTGACTCAATGGGAGAGGCTAGTGGTCAGCCAGAGTCTGCATGGGGGAAGCTCCCTAACAATCCCTCCCTGCCCCTGCAAAAAAAACATGTTTCATACTTTTCCCACCCATACCCAACAACCCTCCAAGTTCACACCCAGGCTCCTTCCCAGCAATTTACTTCCCTCTCCCTCAGCTCCTCCATTACCCCTGACTCCCACAGGCCTTTGCATTGCTTATGTATAAATAGGAGCATTGCCAGCAGATCGAGGGACGTGATCGTTCCGCTCTATTCGACATTGGTGAGGCCTCATCTGGAGTACTGTGTCCAGTTTTGGGCCCCACACTACAAAAAGAATGTGAAAAAATTGGAAAGTGTCCGATTAGGGGACTGGAACACGACTTATGAGGAGAGGCTGAGGGAACTGGGATTGTTTAGTCTGCGGAAGAGAAGAATGAGGGGGGATTTGATAGCTGCTTTCAACTACCTGAAAGGGGGTTCCAAAGAGGATGGATCTAGACTGTTCTCAGTGCTAGCAGATGACAGAATGAGGAGTAATAGTCTCAAGTTGCAGTGGGGGAGGTGTAGGTTGGATATTAGGAAAAACTTTTTCACTAGGAGAGTGGTGAAGCACTGGAATGGGTTACCTAGGGAGGTGGTGGAATCTCCTTCCTTTGAAGTTTTTAAGATCAGGCTTGACAAAGCCCTGAGTGGGATGATTTAGTTGGGGATTGGTCCTGCTTTGAGCAGGGGGTTGGACTAAATGACCTCCTGAGGTCCCTTCCAACCCTGATATTCTATGATTCTGAGGGGTGCGGGAATATGGTTCTGTATTGTAGTTTAAATGAATTATTAATACAGAATTCTGAGTAATATGCCTAGTAAGGAATCTATTTGTCAAAAACCATTTCCTGAATCTTTTTTGTGGTCTGTATTGTTATAGAAATACTTGCTGACAGGTATTTTGAAATAAATGACCCAAAATAATTGAAACTGGTGTGATTATATTGTGTTATTTTGACAAAATATGCAGAATTGTGCAGAACTTTTAATTTTTAATGTTGCAGCGTTTTTAATTTTTTGGTGCAGAATTCCCCCAGGACTTTTTACTTCATTATTTCATGTTGCATTTTAAAGGATTTTAGCCTTGTTTTGTGTTAGATTGTTACTGGAAACTTTTAAATATTCCTTTAAAGTTGGTTTTAGAGTAGCAGCCGTGTTAGTCTGTATCCGCAAAAAGAAAAGGAGGACTTGTGGCACCTTAGAGACTAACAAATTTATTTGAGCATAAGCTTTCATCGGATGCATCCGATGAAGTGAGCTGTAGCTCACAAAAGCTTATGCTCAAATAAATTTGTTAGTCTCTAAGGTGCCACCAGTACTCCTTTTCTTTTTTTAATTGTATCCAGTTTGCAAATTAATTCCAATTCAGCAGTCTCTCGTTGGAGTCTGTTTTTGAAGTTTTTTTGTTGAAGAATTGCCACTTTTAGGTCTGTAATCGAGTGACCAAAGAGATTGAAGTGTTTTCCGACTGGTTTTTGAATGTTATAATTCTTGATGTCTGATGTGTGACCATTTATTCTTTTACGTAGAGACTGTTCAGTTTGGCCAATGTACATGGCAGAAGGGCATTGCTGGCACATGATGGCATATATCACATTGGTAGATGTGCAGGTGAACGAGCCTCTGATAGTGTGGCTGATGTGATTAGGCCCTATGATGGTGTTCCCCGAATAGATATGTGGACACAGTTGGCAACGGGCTTTGTTGCAAGGATAGGTTCCTGGGTTAGTGGTTCTGTTGTGTGGTGTGTGGTTGCTGGTGAGTATTTGCTTTAGGTTGGGGGGCTGTCTGTAAGCAAGGACTGGCCTGTCTCCTAAGATCTATGAGAGTGATGGGTCGTCCTTCAGGATAGGTTGTAGATCCTTGATGATGCGTTGGAGAACTCAGTGATGCAGTGCAGAACACAATGCTATCCACAGCCTCAGAAACAACTCTGACATCATAATCAAAAAGACTGACAAAGGAGGTGCTGTCATCATCATGAATAGGTCGGAATATGAACAAGAGGTTGCTAGGCAGCTCTCCAACACCACTTTCTACAAGCCTTTATCCTCTGATCCCACTGAGGGTTACGAAAAGAAACTACAGCATTTGCTCAAGAAACTCCCTGAAAAAGCACAAGAACAAATCCGCACAGACACACCCCTGGAACCCCGACCAGGGGTATTCTATCTGCTACCCAAGATTCCCCCCCCCCCGCGCTGTTCCTCAGACATTCTTGTCAATTTCTGGAAATGGCCCACCTTGATTATCACTACAAAAGGTGTCCCCCGTCCCCCCCCCACCCCCGCTCTCCTGCTGGTAATAGCTCACCTTACCTGATCACTCTCATTACAGTGTGTATGGTAACACCCATTGTTTCATGTTCTCTGTGTATATAAATCTCCCCACTGTATTTTCCACCGAATGCATCCGGTGAAGATAGCTCACGAAAGCTTATGTTCAAATAAATTGGTTAGTCTCTAAGGTGCTACAAGTCCTCCTTTTCTTTAAAGTTGGCTGTTTTTTGGACCTGGAGAGGTATTCTTTTAAACCAAAAAACCCCCCCCAAAAATCCATTTGACTAGAATGAAAATAAAAAGCAGTAGCTGGAAAGGTGGCAAATCTTTGCCTGGTGCTTCAGGTGACTGGCACAGTCCTTCACTGCTTAGCAGCAGCCTGTTTATTTTGTTTTCATTCACACCTGCAGATGTTCGCACTCAAGCCATGTATCAGATGATGGACCAGGGCTTTGTGGGGCTCATCTTCTCCTGTTTCATTGAGGACAAGAACACAAAGGTAGGCAACTTGCAAATGGAGAGAAACCCTTCATATGCCAGTTTGAAGCTTCAGCTTTGATGCAGAGCTGAAGTCTTATGTTTAACTCTGAATGGTATCTGAAATAAGGGTTCGCTCTGGAGCTGGGTCAGGGGCCTGCTGGCATGTAATCAATGTAAATGCAGCACAGATGTGAATTAATCTCCAGGCTAGTTTGGTCACAAATATATTCAATGCTACAGTTGAATGTGGTTAGAGAAGATGCTCTGGAGGAAGCAAACTTGTGTTTAGCTCCAATTTATAATTGGCAAATGTAGCAAGAAAACTTGATGGGAAATGATAGGTTAATAGGTTTGTGTTTTCAGGGTTGTTGCATTTTAAAATTTCCCCAGTAGAATTCTGCAGCCTGTAGATTGTTTCATAGCTCTGCTGGTGTTTGAGCTCTGGGACCAGACAGAATGGTTATGGTGTGCTTGTGTGTGCATCAAAAAAAGGTAACTTACTGCATCACAATAACACATTCCAGTCAGTATAGACTTTTTTTGTCCTGTTTTTCAGGCCTGTTGTGTCTAACTAGTTCAGAGTATTTTGTCAAACATCATTGTCCCCTGTGAGAGGCTAACCGTTGGGATGAACTGGGAATGAAATGTTGCCTTTAACCAGGTTTTCCAGGTTTTTTTGGTTTAATCAGATGGTTCTGATTTAAGAGTTTTCATATGATAGTTAATATAGTCTATAGTGCAGGGGTTCTCAAACCGGGGGTCGGGACTCCTCAGAAAGTCATGAAGTTATTACATGGGGGGTCGTGAGCTGTCAGCCTCCACCCTAAATCCCGCTTTGCCTCCAGCATTTATAATGGTGTTAAATATATAAAAAAGTGTTTTTAATTTATAAGGAGGGGTCACACTCAGCGGCTTGCTATGTGAAAGGGGTCACCAGTACAAAAGTTTGAGAACCATTGCTGTAGTGAGTGTCTCAGTATTTGCTTATTAAGAATTTTTCTCTCCTCCTCCCTCACTCAAAAGTGGTACATTTGAACTATCAGTGAAAGTATTATTTGAAAGTTTGGATTTCAGGTGAGCTCTCATTGCCCATAGTCTGATGTTTACCTCTGCTGATTCTTTTAGACAGGCCGGATACTCTACACCTGTTTCCAGTCAATTCAGGCTCAGAAGAGCTCAGAGTAAGCACTGTCTGAAAATATTCTTAACATTCGTCTCTCAGGAGAGAAATGATCAGTCTCTTCTGTCTCCTTTTAATTGTCAGCTTTCCTCGGTTAACTTAAATAAGTAGTACTATTACTGTTTGATCATCTGAACGTAGAACTAAATGTTGCGTTAATCCCAGTAATTATGGATGCCTAAAGGAGATCTCATTTCCTGCTTGAAAGTGGACAAATTTGTAAAGGGGAATCTAAGCCATAGGAGCCTTAGTGTTCATACACCTATCAGAGGCTGTCGCCAGTGCTGACTTCCTAGCTACTCTTTTTTTTTTTTTCCCCATTCCTAAAGTGGGGAATGAGTACTATTGAAAACTGCTTCTCGTCTGTCAGTCAGCATGAGCAAGCCTGCCCAGCAGCAAAGTTATGGTTATGTCACTGTTGGGCAAGCCGTTACTGCTGTATGGAATATCTGACTGGCTAAAGCAGCAGACCACAAGGGTAGGGGCAGTAACTTGTACATGATCACCGTGCAGGTATGAGAGGATTGAAATTCCTATTCATGTTGTTCCCCATGACACCATTGGCAAAGTGTGCCTGGAATCGGCGGTGGAGCTGCCCAAGATCTTGTGCCAGGAGGAGCAAGATGCATACAGGAGAATTCACAGGTAGGGGGAGTCAGGGTCACTTCCCTCCCACAGCACCAGAGGGTCTAGTTGATGACAGTAGCTTTTAAGGTTAATATACTTGCCCCTCATAGTCCTTTGTCCTGAGCAGAGCACAAGTGTAGAAAGAAATAAAGGGTTAGCTATACCTAGTATCATGAGGGACCTTGAAGCTAGCTCTCAGTCCTAAAGTCCTGCTCTTTACCATATGCGTTTGTATGTCTGGCTAATGACTCCTGCTCCCTGAGGTGCCTCTGCAGGGGCACTAGATTCAAAAAGTTCTTCCAAAGCTTTCATCTGTAAGGCTGATAAGACTGCAACTCCTTGCTTAGTGGAATGTATCTCAGGCCCCACTCCCAGAGATAGAGAGGCTACAGCTAGCAGCTTTTCTACTGGCATAGAAAAGGGTAAGGAGCCTGCATAATATGACAGTGATGCTGATACTAAGGCAACTGCATGATCCTCTCATGATCTTGGTTATCAAAGTGTAATAGGAGTGAAAATGGCTGATCAGAAGGGAAGGTATGTGAGAAATAAGACCAAATGCTAGTAGGATTACCGCCCTCCTGTCATAAGCCTCTGTCTATGGAGTTCAGCATGGAGAATGCGTGATACTCATTGTAATACATGGTTTGACGTGGCGTAATCAATGCAGTGGAATTCCCATTAAGTAAGGGTGAGTAGTTCCAAAGTGCCTGTGGTTTTAGACTCTTGTAGGTGGCTGTCTTCAGTAATTCAGGTTCACCCTTAATACTCAGTTCATTGCTGTCTTGTCACCAGCTATGTTTTGTTCTTTCCCTTAGCCTCACCCATCTAGACTCTGTAACCAAGATTCACAATGGCTCAGGTAAGGGTTCCTCTTCAGGGAATAAGGATGCTGGACTGAGAGTTGAATTATGAGTCATCTTGTGGTCTTGAAAAATGGTCATTTTGGGTCTGTCTATAGAGGTCAGTAGATGACAATGTGTATCACCGTGGATTGTAACCATGTGTCCACTTGGAGATGTTCGGCATTGAGCCAGCCTGTGAACAGATTACTTCACCCAAGTTTAGCACTATGTTTTGATCTTGCCAAGTAGTTCATGTCTTGCTCCACAGCTTGGCTGACATTCAAACTTGTCCATTCTTATATTGGGGGCTAGGGAAGTTCAGCAGTGAATCAAATTATTCATTAACATTTCTGGTGTTTGGAAGGGTGAGGGCAACTGACTTCTAAAGTGGGCTAAATCACAAATGGAATGAACCGGGTGGCCTCCTTCAGTTTATCCATTTGGTTTTAAACCATGATAGAATTTGATTTGGTGTTACAACAGCACAGGGTATTGTAGTATGGATGCATCTTAAAGATTACTCCTGGGGGAATTCATGCTCCCTGCAGATATATTTGCTTCCCCTCAGAAAAATGACTTTTTGACAGGGAACATAAAAAGGGGAAGCAAAGGGAAGCAGCAAGAGCGGTCATGAGGCCCTCTCCAACAGGGCAGGTACATTGTTTCAGGGGCCCGGAGCAGCTGGTGGAGAGGTAAATCACTGCCGAGCCGCAGGCCCCGTCCTCTACCCCCCCAACCTTCCACTGAGCCCCAATCACCTTCACCTGGACTTCCCTGCAGAGTCCCATTGCTCTTGTACACGGAGGCCCCCATTGACCCTTTTGCATCCAGATCCTCCCCACATCCGGTCCCCCCACTGAGTTGCCCGCACCCAGATTACCCCACACAGAACCTGATCACCCCACACTAAGCCCCTTCATGACTGAGCCTGCCTACCCACACCTGATGTGCCTGGTGTGGAGGGGCAGGACCTTGGGATGTTTCTGGGTCAGGCCCAGACCTTGCAGTATGTCAGGGTTGCGTGCAGCCTCACCACTGAGTCCATACCCCTTGGTCGGGGGGAGGGAAAGGGGCTGCAAGGAGATCTCCCACCTCTGTGTAGCCAGTGGTCTGTGCTCCAGGATGGCAGTGGGGAGCCTCCACATTTATTTATTGACAAATCTTGCAGAATTTTCAAATACTGGGTGCAGAATTTTAATTTTTTTTGTGCAGAATTCCCTCAGGAGTAATCTTAGAGCTGTATTGGTCCGGAATTGAAATCAGGGTAAAGGGGGCTAATCCATTCTTCTGCGGACACCTGGTGCTTCTGCATGTGAGTTACACCAATGTAGGCTTCTGTGTGGTCATACATCACTGAATGGAAGTAGGTCTCATTAGTTCCATAGCATTTAACTCTGATTTCCATAGGATGGAGTGGTGGTCTACCAGAAGAATGGCCAATGCCATGCCTAACTTTCAGTGTAAAATATGTCTTCATTATATAAGATTCTCTTTCCCCTATTGACTGAATAAGGCCACGTTTTAGTCACAGGTATTTGTAGTAAAAGTCATGGACAGGTCACAGGCAGTAAACAAAAATTCATGGCCTGTGACCTGTCCATGATTTGTACTATATACTCCTGACTAAATCTTGGGGAGGGGGTTGGCCTGGGGGGGAAGGGGTTCCTGGGCGGGGGAGCCACATGTGTCGGGGAGGGAAGCGGCAGCCTGGGAGGGGCACTGCGGATGCTGCGGGGGCAGGATCCTGCTGGTGCTGGGAGGGTGGTTGACAGGGCTGGTAGGCTCCGTACCCAGCTCCGTGCCTCCCCAGAAGCAGCGACATCCCTCAGCTCTGGCAGAGGTGAGGCCAGGCAGCTCTGCATGCTGCCTCCTCCCCAAGCACCGCTCCACAGCTCCTACTGGCCAGGAACCACGGCCAATGGGAGCTGCGGGGGTGGTGCCTACAGGCAGAGCCCCCTCCACTCTAGGAGCCAAGGGGTGTTGCCACTTCCAGGGAGCACCCCTGAAGTAAGCGCCACCCGGAACCCTCACCCCCTCCTGCATCCCACCCCTGAGCCCCACACCAAAACTCCTGCTGTTGTTGAGGGGTGGGAGGGCCGGTGGCCACTACAGAAGTCACAGAATATGTGACTTCCATGACCTCTGTGACAAACTCAGCCTTAACTATGAAAAATAATCAGTCTACACTAAGCCTGTTTGTATGTCATTTTTTATTGTATGTGCCCAAAGGGCATCGAAAACTCAGGGTTAAATAGTTTTTATAAGTATTCTCCCCGCCTCCCCCTTGGACTGGTAGCTGTTGTTTAACCCTTATCTGTGAGGATCAATGATGTCTCATGAAATACTGTTGTGAAACCTTTCTGCTTAAGTTTTGCAGTTCTGCAGCTGGGTGAGAGTTTCTTCCTCCTGCGCTGACATGTTGTTTTGTGTATTTTCCAGTGTTCACCAAGAATCTCTGCAGCCAAATGTCTGCTATCAGTGGTCCCCTCCTGCAGTGGCTGGAGGACAGACTGGAGCAGAACAAACAGCGGGTGCAGGAACTGCAGCGAGAGAAAGAGGAGCTCATGGAAGAACTAGCTGCCCTGGAGTGAAGAGGCAACCCCAGACCCTTTTAAAAAAAAAAAAAAAAAAAAAAAGTAGTCAATAGGATTGGACAAGAGTGACATGTGGCTGACGTGTAGCCTGTCTTGCCTTTCTTTGAAGATGCTAGTTGTTCCTCTCATCTCGCTTCATGTGACAGCTCCAAAAACACTTCCACAAGACAACCAAGGGCTCATATCTGTCTCCAACTAGATGGAAAGCCTTGTGCTGCCTGTGTGAAAAGTCCACTCTCTGAATGCACAAAGGAGCAATCCAGCACCACCCTAACCAGGGTGATTCAGCAGCATGCTCTTGGGAAGAGAGCATAGCTCTAGGAGGGGGATACCTAGTACATTTATTTGGTTCCCTTCTCCCCTGTTATTCAACACAAATCTTTTTCCCTTTTATATATATTGCTGGGAGCCTGGAACCAGAGGATCATGGATGGGGTAACAGCTGCACTTCTACAGTGATCATGACTTCTCTGTTGTAGCAAATAAATGAAGCAACTCACTAGTCATGGTCAGAGAAGGGGGAGGGAGGTGGTGCTATGCCATTGACATTGCCAATTTTGCGTCCTTTTGGTAGCTCCAGTTGACAGGTAGTGGCTTGATGTCCAGTAACTTTCTGGATTACTGATTGCCTACTCTTGCACATGTGCTAGGGTGGGGGTAGATGTGGCCAAGATGAACGGGGGCTTAAGGTTTATGCCTCCTGTATTTCAAACCAAATAAAGAAACCCAAAGTGAGGGCAGTTTGAGAGTGGAATTGAGTTGGAAGCTGCACCAAACACAGTGCGAGTGCTGCAGTTTGAGTGTTCTGTTTCCTGTTTCCTTTAGGATCTCTCACTATAGTTGTACACTGGTCACTGAGCTGCTTCCCACTGCTGAACTGGACTGGATGGGTGACATTGTTTTACAGAGAGGAGTATGTGGGGGGAGAGTAGCTGTGACAGATAATGAAAACTTCTTCTTGTGTCCTGAGCTCCATTGCAAAGGTTTGTTTGCAGTAGTTTGCAGTTATTTTCAATTTCAACTTTAAATTACCCTTTGCGTTTTCCTCCTTAGTGGGTTTTCAAGCAGGGTTTACCATCCGCCACCAGCCACATAAATATCTACCACTACTGAGGGGGAAGCCTGTATCAAGGGCTCTTGCGTATCCCAGAGTGATTTGGAGACAAACTGCATATTTAAAAGCTTTCTGTTTAAACTCCTTGTATTTGTGGTTTTTAAACTGAAACCATTAGCTGCTCAGAAAAAGTGGTATTCACATTTCAAAAAACATAAACTGCACATAATGCTCGGGCCCTCCTGACGCATAAGGTGCTCCAATGCACTCTATAGCAGTGGTTCTCAAAGCCGGTCCGCCGCTTGTTCAGGGAAAGCCCCTGGCGGGCCGGACCGGTTTGTTTACCTGCCGCGTCTGCAGGTTTGGCTGATCGCGGCTCCCACTGGCTGCGGTTCGCCGCTCTAGGGCAATGGGGGCTGTCGGAAGGATGGCCAGCATGTCCCTTGGCCTGCGCTGCTTCCCGCAGCCCCCATTGGCCTGGAGCAGCGAACCGCAGCCAGTGGGAGCCGCGATCAGCCGAACCTGCGGACGCGGCAGGTAAACAAACCGGTCCGGCCCGCCAGGGGCTTTCCCTGAACAAGTGGCGGACAGGCTTTGAGAACCACTGCTCTATAGCGTGCCTATAACTTATCTTGTCACTTTGGGCAACCCATTAATTAAACTGTAGTCAGTTTAAAAAAAAACAGGTTAAAGATATTCTTACAATTAAAAGCAACTGCTGTAATTAGTGAGGCTAATGCATTTGAACAATGCTCTAGTGGCAATAGGCTGAAGCCATATAGGACATATCTATGCTGAGGAAAATTTCTAATCTATTTTAAATTCAGTTCAAATAAGTTGACTTTAAAATTTGTTAGAACTGCAGCATAGACCCAGTTGAAGACAGCCTGACTTTTTACTTGTGCCAGTTTAATCAAAATGGCCCAGGCCACCTTTTTCTATTTGTACAACGCCTAGTGAAATAGGAATCCGTGACTGGAGCTGCTAGGCATTGTAGGCATTACTGTGCTATAAATAAACTGCCTGCATCAGTCTGCATTGTGGTTCTAACCAGTTTCAATTTTGGCTTAGGTGAATTGGTTTTAGAACTTTCCCCAGCATAGACATACCTCACAATGGTGGGAGCACGTTGGGACTGGAACCACAGTGCTGAGCCACTCAGGTTTAGATATGGCATTGTTTATTTTATAAAGAAAAGTCTGGTTTTGGTGACTTTCTAGCACAGCTTTAGAATCTAATTTTAATGGGGTTTAAGCTTTGATGTTTTTCTTTTTAAAAACGACATGATAAAAGCATTGGGTGGTCTTTATAATGTCAGACAATTACTACAGTAACTCCTGTAAAAACAGGATTTAACAGAGAGATCCATTTGCCATCATAGTATAGATCAATAGAAACAATCCTGTGAAAGCTTAAAAGAGGCAAATCATCTTGTGATTGGATAAACACAAGGTTAGTGAGGCATGAAGTCTGTTTTTCAGAAGAACTATACATAGCACTCTGGTATGAAGTAGGAGATGTTTTATTAATATCCTGCTCCATGATCTAGCATTTAGTTTGTACTCACTTGCCTGCAAAAAACTTTGATTAGGAATTGTCAGGAATTTACAGCAGCTACTTTGTTGAAAATAATTCCTCATGGATGTGGTTTTGACATGCTGAGTGCCTTGGCATTTCAGGGAGGGAGAATCACAATAAGCATCCTCCAAAAGCTTTCAAGACTTTGCTTAGTCTGTCCTTTGAGCCCAAGAGCCTCTCAAAACAGAGAATGAGTTTGTGCCTGCATGTCTCTAATGGAGGAATTATAAATAAGGCTGCGTGTCTGTCACAGAGGTCACAGGTTCCGTGACTTTCTGTGATCTCCAAGACTTCTGGTGCAGCTGGCTCCGGGGCTGCCCTTGGGCCTGCAGCACCAGCCATGCTGAGGCAGTTTGGGTGTGGGCAGTGCTTACTGTGGGGTGTGGGGACTCCCCGGAAGTGGCTGGCATGTCCCTGTAGCTCATGGTGGGGGCAGCACGGGGAGCCCCTCTGGCCTTCCCTCCCGCTAGGAGCTGTAGGAACACACAGCGCCTGGTAGGGAGCCTGCCAGCCCCACCAACCCTCCCCCACAAGCACCAGCAGGAGTCCCAGGCTGTGCGCCGCCACCCCCCCACCCCCCCGCCTTCTTGCCAGCACCAGCGGGGGTCCGGGCCACCCCTGTGGCACCCCCAGAGCACCCTCGGCCCAAGTTTTAGTTAGGGGTATATAGTACAAGTCATGAATAGATCATGGGCCGGGAATTTTTGTTTACTGCCTGTGACCTGTCCATGACTTTTACTTAAAATACCCGTGACTAAAACATAGCTTTAATTTTAAATCAGGAGACAGCTTTGTGGGTACTATGTGGTGTGACTGATCTAATTGTGAACCGCCTACTTCCTGTATTTTCAGTTTGGTCTGAGTCAGCAGATGGAGTTTTTTCAGTAGCTGGCATTTGGTAGGAGCCATGAATACTTCAGTCAATGGGACTAGCTTCCTACCTTGTTGAGTCCTGACCTGGTTATCTCTGCTATACACCTACTATGCTACTCCATTAGTCATGAGTAAACTAATCACTAAGCTATACTATTGGAGTGGGATGCTGAAATGCAGCTTCTGGTAACCTGCCACTAATTTCATGATTGTCCACATGTGCTAGAATGCTTTACGCTTGCATGGCAACTGCTGTGGGAGCATCCCTATTTTTTTTACCCTCCGTTATGTCTTGGTTTTACTGGGAGCTTTCATGGTTAGTATTAAGAGTGCCTCATTGGAGGGGTGTGCATTTATTTTATTGATACAAATGCAAGTTCAAGACCTCCTTTATCCAAAATGTCATTGAATTTAAATTGGTGTTAAAAACAAATTCAAAGGCCCAGATCCTCAAGTGCTGTAAATCAATGTAGCTCCATTAACTCACCACCTGCTGAGGAAATGGTCCAATGAGTTTGAACAGTCTGAGAGGGAAGAGACTTGTAATCAGTCAGGTTTCCCTCCCTTGCGGATTCTGTCTCTCTTGTAGTAGCCCTCCAGTCATGCTCTTCTAGCCTGGCCCCCGTCTGGATTTTTAATATAAGGCTGTGGTGTGGTGTGGTGTTGTTTTATTTTAAAGTGGGTAAACTAACCTACATACTCCCCAAATGAGAAGTAAACTCAGTTTACCCTAGTTTATCCTTGACCATGCTACTGCTTATAAGGGCTTGTCTATATGGACAGTGCAGCAAGCTGGGATATAAATCTACCCCGCACCAGCCTGCCACGCACTGACTGTCCCTGTGCCCCTGCTGCTGTGCACTAGGAGTTCCCTTCCACACTTTGATCTACACCGCTTAGAGATAGGAGTAGGACAGTGTACACGAGGGGACCTTTTAGTGTGCAGTAGTGGGATCCACACAGACAGTTAGTGTGTGGCAGATTTGCACCTCACTGTTCATCTAGACAAACCCCTATGAACAAGCACAGCTCCCCACCTTTCAGGGCTTCATGCAGTAGGAAGAGGCACTTTCTAAAAATTAGTTTGCAGTAATCTTGAAGCCCCACCTCAGCCCGAGCTCTTAGGTAGTGTGACAGGGTGGGGCCAGATGGCTATAGGAGAGTAATAGAAGGCAGATATTTTAGCCCCAGGCTAAGTAGGTTCCTTTTCCCTAGATAAGGTAATGGAAGGTTCCAGAACAATCAGGAGCCTTCTGGAGACAATTAAGACAGGCTGATTAGAACACCTGCAGCCAATCAAGAAGCTGCTAGAATCAATTAAGGCAGGCTAATCAGGGCACCTGGGTTTTAAAAAGGAGCTCACTTCAGTTTGTGGTGTGCGTGTGAGGAGCTGCGAGCAAGAGTCACTAGGAGCTGAGAGTGAGAATGCGGACTGTTGGAGGACTGAGGAGTACAAGCATCATCAGACACCAGAAGGAAGGTCCTATGGTGAGGATAAAGAAGGTGTTGGGAGGAGGCCATGGGGAAGTAGCCCAGGGAGTTGTAGCTGTCGCGTAGCTGTTCCAGGAGGCACTCTAAACAGCTGCATTCCACAGGGCCCTGGGCTGGAACCCGGAGTAGAGGGCAGGCCTGGGTTCCCCCCAAACCTCCCAACTCCTGGTCAGACACAGGAGGAGTTGCCCCTGACTGCGGGCTCATGAAAATGGCCAAACTGAGGGCTGCTGTGAAGCTCCAAGGCGAGCATATCTGCCAACATGCGCAAGACCCACTAAGGTAGAGCAGGAACTTTGTCACAGTAGATATCAGGAAACCCATTTTCTAGGTGGGCAGCAGGAGAGAATGTCTTGCTCTGGCCCTCACTTGCTGTGGGGAAAAGAGTTGTTAATCATATACAGCTGTCCTGACTCCAGTCTTCTGCTGTGAGCAGTAGCCCATAGACATGTCCTTCTTGTCCAGTACTTGAAGGCTAATGGGTTGTTTGTAGCCAGATCTGGTGTGTGTTAGGTTGCTTGTTTCTACATCTGTTTATCTGCTGGCACCCACCCAAGGATAGAATGAGCCTGGCCTGGTGCTGCTGAGTTCCAGTGATGATCACCCTCGGGGTGCATTGCTGGAGGAACATGGAACAAAAGGTGCCCTCTCACTTTGCCTGGAGACTATCATTTGACTTGGAGGCCGCTGTGGCGATGACATTATATAAAGGAAGGGGGCCATTTCTCCTTCTGAAAGGAGTGTGATTTTTATAATGGCTGGGCAGAGCACTAGCTGTATTCCTGAACCATGAAATTTCTTGAGTTGGTGGAAGATTTTCTGACATTTTATCATCAGAAAATAATAATTCAATGGAATTGACACATTCACAGGAGTGTGTCTAGTCCGTCAGACCTGGCAATGGAAAGCATGCGGGCAGGCTTGCTGGCTCCCCAGCCAACGTGGGCAGTGGGTTCTGCAGGCTCTTTGGAATAGCTGGGCAGCTGGCTTTCCCAGCTGGTGGGTTCCCCAAGTTGCCCATCAGGTGGGTGGGCAGGCTTCCTGGACAAACAACTTCCCACCTCCCCTGCTGCTTCCCACAGAAAATTTTCCAGTTCAAGTTTTTTGTTTCCATTCAGGATGAATTTTTCTTTTTCAGACATGCAAAATTTTCTGTGAGAAGGAAATCCCAGTTCTAGTAACTTCTCTACAGGTAGCTGTGGGGCTTGGAGGAGGTAAATTGCTGCATTTGGAATAAAAGACTCTTTCCACTAGCCAGGAATATACACAACTCTCCTCTCTCTTTTCAGGGCTCTGCTCTGAAGCATCTCACCTCTGCAGCTGAGGGAAAACTGCACTGCTTTCCAATAACCGGCACTAGAAGAGCAGAGCCCAGCAAACTCAAAAAAGGATAAAAGTCCTTCAGACTGTAGCTATTAATTCCCACTACCCAGAGGGACATCCTCATGTTGTGTACTCTCTATGGAGAATTGTTTTTCTACAGAGCCCCCTGCTGAGGCACATGGGGTACTGCACAATATAAACAACCTACCCCCAGCAAAAAAACCACCCACTTAAAATATATGTGGTATGAATATATCAGTAGTTTTTAACTAGGCTGAATGTGACTTTTATTTTCTTATTTGATGTTTATTTTTAATTATTTTTATAGATGTAAAAACTCACAATTACAGGAACTATGGGGAAGGGTCAGACAATAATAATGACAAGAGACACTGAGATTCCATAAGTTAAAGCTTTGTAACCATTAAAACCCAAATTGGCAACATCTCATGTCAAAATATACAAACTCAATATCCTTAAATCAAACTCTAATAAGTTCTCAAGCAGCATTTTTCTTACTTCACACAGCTGTAAATTTTGATTATCAATGGAAATATTTTTGTCTGTTTGTGTGTGTATGGTGAAATTGACAGTGACATTTACTGAGAAAAAAATAAAATCTTTCCAAGCCTATTTATAAAATGGGGGAGTGGTAGTGGAATTAATGCAGTCGGTAAAAGTCTCAGGTGGAAGAGACTTTTACACATGGAAAAGAAAGACTTGATTAGGGCATCAGATGCCTTAAAGTTGGGTTCTGTCCTCATACAGTTCAAACAAGTGCCTTCTGTGAATGTTTGTCTTGGCAGAGGGGGAAGGTGTCAGTATCTTTTGCAACTGCTGAGAGCAGTTGTAAAGACTCAACTATTTCATTCTGTGACAGCAAAAAAGGATGGTGAAATCTTTAGAGCAGCCAGGGGAAGGCCAGATGTCAGATTTCCTCTCTCTGGAAAAGGAGAGAGAATATCCCTGCCATTCAGCTCTGAAAAGGGTTCTTGTCCTATCTCATTACTTAGTACAGCAGGAGGTCCTGACCCATGACCCTTCTTGGAGGTCAGGTGCAAAGTGGTCATAGGGGTCTGTGTCTGCTGCTCCTAAGGGTTATATGACTTGTGAAAACTCTTCCTCTTCATTCCAGCACAGCCACAGTCTCTGTGTCAGTTTTCTGACTAAAACATAGCTTAGTTCCATCTAATCTCCAAATACCTGATCTTCAGAAACCCCCAGGCTGGAAACATGTTGCTTACAGATGGTCATGAATGAATGGCCGGCCAGAGGCGCTGAGAATCCACAACTCCCATTGACTTCCACTGGAGCATAGGTGCCAACTCCATGGGTGCTCCGGGGCTGGAGCATCCACAGGGAAAAATTGGTGGGTGCTCTGCACCCACCGGCAGCTCCCCGACCTGCTCCCCCCGCCTCTGCCTTCTCCCCTGAGCATGCTGCCGTGTCCTACTTCTCCCCCCTCCCTCCCAGCGCTTACGCTGCGAAACAGCTGTTTCGTGTGGCAAGCACTGGGAGAGAGGGGGTTGGAGGAGGAAAGCGGTGCCCTTGGGGAAGAGGTGGGGCCGGGGTGGGGATTTGGGGAGGGGTCCAATAGGGGCAGGGAGGGGGCGGAGTCGGGGCGGGGCTGGGAGTGGGGGGGGCACAAGCATCCACCGGCACCAAGGAAAGTTGGCGCCTGTGCACTGGAGTGGGGCAGGTTCTGCACTTCTGAAAATCAGGCCCTGAATGTTTAAAGTGTACTTTGTGAGCTCAGCAATGGCAAAAGGCTGGATCAATAGCACTGAAGACTGAGCCCCAGATCGTAAGAATGGCCATACTGGTTCAGAACAATGGTCCATCCAGCCCAGTGTCCTGTCTTCTGACAATGGCAAATGCCAGGTGCTTCAGAGGGAATGAACAGAACAGGGCAATTTATCAGGTGATCCATCCCCTGTTGTCCACTCCCAGCTTTGAGCAGTAAGAGAGGCTTAAGGACACGCACCCAGAGCATGGTGTTGTGTCCCTGATCAGCTTGATTAATAGCCATTGATGGACCTATCAACTCATGTCTATGAAAGAGCGGCAGCTTTTCCTGGAGGTCACCAAGGATATGGACACTTCAGGTGTGAAGCTCCTGCCACCTTCTTGGGGCCCTACGTTTTCCCACTCCTACCCAGAAGGCAAAGCACTGCAAAGATCTAGGTATCCAGCATGGCCAGGAGGAGGAATTAAGTGGTAAATCAGAAGAAGATGATGATCTTCATGGATCAAGAGCTTGAGAAGCATTCCACAAAAGGTAATGGAAATAGAAGGAGTTAGGTTTACGGGCTGCACCATAGAGCATCACTACAGGGCTAGGACTGAACACAAAAGGCTGAAATATAGCCTAGACTCTACTCAACATGCAATGTGAGTGGCAGGGATCACTGGGCCTGTGCGCCCAGAGGAGTTATAGAACATTGATAGGGCAGCAAATTCTGGGAGGCCTCAGGTACAGTTCAGAGAGAATCCAAGACTTTTTTTTTAAAAAAACAAGAAAACAAATCCATTGTAAAATCCTTTCCTCTGGGGGGGAGGGGGTAATCTCTCCTAAAGCCACGCATAGGAGTCCTCAGCAACTTCTAAACAGAGGCACAAAGCTGCTGAGCACCCTCAACTCCTATTGAAATCTATGGGATTTATTGGGCCAAACATAGAGATCCAGATCCTTGGAAGGCATTTAGGCACGTAACTCCCATTGAAAGCAAGCCCCATTTCCTCAATCGGAGCTCTGCTGCAAAACAAGCCCCACTTCCTGAGCACGTCCCCCATTAGACACGGCAGAGGGTCTCCTATGACCCCAGTGGGACAGGGCACTAAGTCCCCCTCACCAAGCCCAGTTCTGCTGGCATTTAAATCAGTGGCCAGGGGATAAGTTCATAGGAGGAAGCTAAATTGAGTCATTTGCTTAGCCAAGCAGGCAGGCCTCTTCCATGTCCAGGCAGCACCAGTGATCAGATGATCACACCAAGTTTCACAGGAGAAGGATGATTTATTAGTACAGCTGCTCCTACCAGAAAAAGGGAGCAGCTGGCAGGGTGTTCTCAAAGAGGGCCCTTCAGCTTTGGAATTCTTCCCCACCCCCACCCCCAGTTTGAAATAGGCCTAATTAATTGACAGTCCTGACACCCTGCAAGGCCCATTTGCTTTCCCTGGATGCAAGGACTCTGGCAAGAGATGTTGGTGATTGTATTATCTCTCAGCTCTGGTCTGTTTGTGTGGAATGACTGGCAAACAGGTTTTAAATATTACAAAGCTTTCAGTTTGCTAGTGACACTTATGCTGCTGCATTTTGTCAAATCCTCTCTTTACAATAAAGTATCGTAGGTTAAACTTGGCCCTCGATAAGTGGCGGCTATTCTTCTTGACTTAACAGGAAAAGTTGAACTCTTCCTCCCCAGTAACTGTTCCTCTTTTTTGACCTGAGCAGCTAGTCCAAGTTTGGGGCCCTGTGGATGTGCCAACTGGGAGTAGAAATTGGTGATAGATGTTTCTTTGATGCAATCTTCTTTATTGACAAAGAATCATAGAATATCAGGGTTGGAAGGGACCTCAGGAGGTCACCTAGTCCAACCCCCTGCTCAAAGCAGGACCAATCCCCAACTAAATCATCCCAGTCAGGGCTTTGTCAAGCCTGATCTTAAAAACTTCAAAGGAAGGAGATTCCATCACCTCCCTAGGTAACACATTCCAGTGCTTCACCACCCTCCTAGTGAAGAAGTTTTTCCTAATATCCAACCTAACCTCCCCCACTGCAACTTGAGACCATTACTCCTTGTTCTGTCATCTGGTACCACTGAGAACACTCTAGATCCATCCTCTTTGGAACCCCCTTTCAGGTAGTTGAAAGCAGCTATCAAATCGCCCCTCAAAAGCTATGCTCAAGTCAAGGAACAAAAAATCCACTGCTTTCCCCTCATCCATAGAGCCAGTTATATCATCATAGAAGGCAATTAGATTAGTCAGGCATGACTTGCCCTTGGTGAATCCATGCTGACTGTTCCTGATCACTTTCCTCTCCTCTAAGTGCTTCAGAATTGATTCCTTGAGGATCTGCTCCATGATTTTTCCAGGGACTGAGGTGAGGCTGACTGGCCTGTAGTTCCCAGGATCCTCCTTCTTCCCTTTTTTAAAGATGGGCACTACATTAGCCTTTTTCCAGTCGTCCAGGACTTCCCCCGATTGCCATGAGTTTTCAAAGATAATGGCCAATGGCTCTGCAATCACATCTGCCAACTCCTTTAGCGCACTCGGATGCAGCACATCTGGCCCCATGGACTTGTGCTCATCCAGCTTTTCTAAATAGTCCCGAACCACTTCTTTCGCCACAGAGGGCTGGTCACCTCCTCCCCATGCTGTGCTGCCCAGTGCAGTAGTCTGGGAGCTGACCTTGTTAGTGAAGACAGAGGCAAAAAAACATTGAGTACATTAGCTTTTTGCACATCCTCTCTTACTAGGTTGCCTCCCTCATTCAGTAAGGGGCCCACACTTTTCCTTGACTTTCTTCTTGTTGCTAACATACCTGAAGAAACCCTTCCTGTTATTCTTAACATCTCTTGCTAGCTGCAACTCCAGGTGTGATTTGGCCTTCTGATTTCACTCCTGCATGCCCGAGCAATATTTTTATACTCTTCCCTGGTCATTTGTCCAATCTTCCATTTCTCGTAAGCTTCTTTTTTGTATTTAAGATCAGCAAGGATTTCACTGTTAAGCCAAGCTGGTCGCCTGCCATATTCTTTCTACACATAGGGATGGTTTGTCCCTGTAACCTCAATAAGGATTCTTTAAAATACAGCCAGCTCTCCTGGACTCCTTTCCTCCTCATGTTATTCTCCCAGGGGATTCTGCCCATCAGTTCCCTGAGGGAGTCAAAGTCTGCTTTTCTGAAGTCCAGGGTCTGTATTTTGCTGCTCTCCTTTCTTCGTTGCGTCAGGATCCTGAACTCGACCATCTCATGGTCACTGCCTCCCAGGTTCCCATCCACTTTTGCTTCCCCTACTAATTCTTCCCGGTTTGTGAGCAGCAGGTCAAAAAGAGCTCTGACCCTAGTTGGTTCCTCCAGCACTTGCACCAGGAAATTGTCCCCTACACTTTCCAAAAACTTCTTGGATTGTCTGTGCACCGCTGTATTGCTCTCCCAGCAGCTATCAGGGTGATTGAAGTCTCCCATGAGAGCCAGGGCCTGCGATCTAGTAACTTCCGTTAGTTGCCGGAAGAAAGCCTCATCCCCCTGATCCGGTGGTCAATAGAAGACTCCCACCACGACATCACCCTTGTTGCTCACGCTTCTAAACTTAATGCAGAGACACTCAGGTTTTTCTGCAGTTTCATACTGGAGCTCCTAGCCGTCATACGCTCCCTTACATACAATGCAACTCCCCTATCTTTTCTGCCCTGCCTATCCTTCCTGAACAGTTTATATCCATCCATGACAGTACTCCAGTCATGTGAGTTATCCCACCAAGTCTCTGTTATTCCAATCACATCATAATTCCTTGACTGTGCCAGGACTTCCAGTTCTCCCTGCTTGTTTCCCAGGCTTCTTGCATTTGTGTATAGGCACTTGAGATAACTTGCTGATCCTGCCTCTTTCTCAGTATGAGGCAGGAGCCCTCTCCTGCTCGTGCTTCCTCCCAGTATCCCACGTCCTCACTTACCTCAGGGCTTTGGTCTCCTTCCCCCAGTGAACCTAGTTTAAAGCCCTCCTCACTAGGTTAGCCAGCCTGCTTGCGAAGGTGCTCTTCCCTCTCTTCGTTAGGTGGAGCTCGTCTCTGCCTAGCACTCCTCCTTCTTGGAACACCATCCCATGGTCAAAGAATCCAAAGCCTTCTCTCCGACACCACCTGTGTAGCCATTCATTGACTTCCACGATTCAACAGTCTCTACCCAGGCCTTTTCCTTCCATGGGGAGGATGAACGAGAACAACACTTGCGCCTCAAATTCCTTTATCCTTCTTCCCAGAGCCACGTCGTCTGCAGCGATCCACTCAAGGTCATTCTTGGCAGTATCATTGGTGCCCACGTGGAGAAGCAGGAAGGGGTAGCGATCCGAGGGCTTGATGAGTCTCGGCAGTCTCTTCGTCACATCGTGAATCCTAGCTCCTGGAAAGCAGCAGACTTCTCAGTTTTCCCTGTCGGGGCGGCAGATAGATGACTCAGTCCCCCTGAGGAGAGAGTCCCCGACCACCACCACCCACCTCTTTCTCTTGGGAGCGGTGGTCGTGGAACCCCCATCCCTAGGACAGTGCATCTCATGCCTTCCAATCGGCAGAGTCTTCTTCTGTTCCCTTCCCTCAGATGTATCATCTAGTCCACTCTCCGCATTAGTACCTGTGGAGAGAACATGAAAACGGCTGCTTCCCTGTACCTGCATTGCTGGTACATGGACGCTCCCCTTTCTTCTTCTGGAGGTCACATG
This sequence comes from Chelonia mydas, assembly GCF_015237465.2. NCBI lineage: Eukaryota > Metazoa > Chordata > Testudines > Cheloniidae > Chelonia > Chelonia mydas. The sequence goes on from NC_057855.1 coordinate 57,333,969, forward strand.
CTGCCAAATTTCTTCACCATCCTTCTGTCCCCGCTGCGCAGCCTGCTCTGAATCTTCAGAATGTTGTGTCCCGTAGAAGCATATCCTGACATCTGTCCAGGAAATCTTCAGTTTCTCTTATGCAACGCAGGGTCAATACTTGTTTCTCCAGACCTTGAACCTTCTCTTCCAATATGGAGACCAGCTTGCACTTTGTACAGACAAAATCACTTCTGTCCTGTGGAAGAAAGACAAAGATGGCACATCCAGTGCAGGTTACACCAGCTGAACACTCTCTGTCCATATTACCATAAGAATGTACAAAGCCCTGTGTCTCTGAGAACAGAAGGAATCAATAGCAGGAAACAGCTTTTTTCGCTCTCAGCACGAGGAGTGTTTTCTTCAGCCTGCATCTCTGACCCAAAACCTCTTCACAGGTTTCTTCCACTCAGCCACTCTGCTTTCAGCGGCTTCTTCAGGTTGTCTGTGTTTCTCTCTTTTCCGCTATCTTTTTCAGCATGTTCTCTCCCACCACACCTGGTCACAATACCCAACTCTGCTCACCTGGTGCTAGTTTCTGGGCAGACTCTATTACACTTTGGTTTAAGTGTGGCCCCTTAATTGTCTCCTACAACTGACTTAAATGTGATACTCAATTCCCTGTGTCAGGTCAAAGAGGTTTTTAACTCCACTCATAACAAGGTTTCACCCAGCTCATAACATATGATTTTAGGAGCTATTAAAAATAATCATTTGAGTTCCTGGCTCCCAGCTCTGTGCTTACACCTTGTTTTCCCCTCTCTAAGTTACTGTGTGATGGGAGGAAGTTAAATGTAGTCTCAGGACGGTTAGGCCAGGGGATCCATACCAATGTGCTTGAGCTCTTGTCAAATGCATCTCAAAACAGTAACTCAAGTAGCTTAGGTTCAAAATGTTCCTTGCATTTTAATGCAATGCTAGTTACAGAAAGTCCTTTATGTTCTAACCACATGAGAATGGGTGTTCTTGGGGGTTTTAGTTCCTCTACCAGGTTAGTGCACATGGGTAATAAAACTAACAAACAAGAGAACTCTGGGATCTGGCTATTGAATGCTCAGTTCTTGGTCTGCCTAAAACGTACTAACACTAATTCAGCTTTGTCTCTAAACACAAGACCACAGCTTGAGGTGCTCTGGACGCCTGCCAGAAAAGTTGCATTTGTCTCTAGTTTCCTCCTATTTATTGTTACCTTCCAGACTTGGTCAGTTTCCACTCTACTTGCAGGCCCGAAGTCCAAAACACCTGCAACCAAACCAGCAGCAAGTGAGATCTTAGCCCTGGTCTAGACTAGGAGTTGAGGTTGAATTTAGCAGCGTTAAATTGATTTAACCCTGCACCCGTCCACACGACAAAGCCCCCTTTTTTTTTTTTTTTTTGACTTAAAGGGCTCTTAAAATCGATTTCTTTACTCCACCCCCGACAAGGGGACTAGTGCTGAAATCGGCCTTGCCTGGTCGAATTTGGGGTAGTGTGGATGCAATTCAACGGTATTAGCCTCCAGGAGCTATCCCGGAGTGCTCCATTGTGACCGCCCTGGACAGCACTCTCAACTCAGATGCTCTGGCCAGGTAGACAGGAAAAGGCCCACGAACTTTTGAATCTCATTTCCTGTTTGGCCAGCATGGCAGGTGAGTGCAGAGCTCATCAGCAGAGGTGACCATGATGGAGTCCCAGAATCGCAAAAGAGCTCCAGCATGGACCGAACGGAAGGTACGGGATCTGATCGCTGTATAGGGAGAGGAATCCGTGCTATCAGAACTCCGTTCCAGTTTTCGAAATGCCAAAACATTTGTCAAAATCTCCCAGGGCATGAAGGACAGAGGCCATAACAGGGACCTGAAGCAGTGCCACGTGAAACTTAAGGAGCTGAGGCAAGCCTACCAGAAAACCAGAGAGGCAAACGGCCGCTCCGGGTCAGAGCCCCAAACATGCTGCTTCTATGATGAGCTGCATGCCATTTTAGGGGGTTCAGCCACCACTACCCCAACCGTGTGCTTTGACTCCATCAATGGAGAGGGAGGCAACATGGAAGAAGGTTTTGAGGAGGAGGTTGTAGATAGCTCACAGCAAGCAAGCGGAGAAACCGGTTTTCCCAACAGCCAGGAACTGTTTCTCACCCTGGACCTGGAGCCAGTACCCCCCGAACCCACCCAAGGCTGCCTCCCGGACCCGCCAGGTGGAGAAGGGACCTCTGGTGAGTGTACCTTTTTAAAATAGTAGGCATGGTTTAAAAGCAAGCGTGTTTAATGATTGATTTGCCCTGGCATTCGCGGCCAGTACAGCTACTGGAAAAGTCTGTTAACCTGTCTGGGGATGGAGCGGAAATCCTCCAGGGACATCTCCATGAAGCTCTCCTGGATGTACTCCCAAAGCCTTTGCAAAAGGTTTCTGGGGAGGGCAACCTCATTCCGTCCACCATGGTAGGACACTTTACCACTCCAGGCCAGTAGCACGTAGTCGGGAATCATTGCAGAACAAAGCATTGCAGTGTATGTTTGCTGGCGTTCAAACAACATCTGTTCTTTATCTCTCTGTGTTATCCTCAGGAGAGTGATATCATTCATGGTCACCTGGTTGAAATAGGGTGCTTTTCTTAAGGGGACATTCAGAGGTGCCCATTCCTGCTGGGGCTGTTTGCCTGTAGCTGAACAGAAATGTTCCCTGCTGTTAGCCATGGGGTGGGGGGGGAGGTGTGAGGCGGGAGGGGTTAGCCACGGGGTGGGGGGAGGCAAAATGCGACCTTGTAATATATAGCACATGTGCTTTCATGTAATGTTAACAGCAAGGTTTACCATGAAAGAGTGTACCCATTGTTCTATAAAATGTGTCTTTTTAAATACCACTGTCCATTTTTTTTCCTCCACCAGCTGCATGTGTTTCAAGGATCACGGGATCTTCCCCTTCCCAGAGGCTAGCGAAGATTAGAAGGTGAAAAAAAATGCACTCGCGATGAAATGTTCTCTGACCTCATGCTGTCCTCCCACACTGACAGAGCACAGATGAATGCATGGAGGCAGACAATGTCAGAGTGCAGGAAAGCACAAAATGAACGCGAGGAGAAGTGGTGGGCTGAACACGATAGGTGGCGGCAGCATGACGAGAGGAGGCAGGATTCAGTGCTGAGGCTGCTGGAGGATCAAACTAATATGCTCCAACATATGGTTGAGCTGCAGGAAAGGCAGCTGGAGCACAGACCACCGCTATAGCCCCTGTGTAACCAACCGCTCTCCTCCCCAAGTTCCATAGCCTCCTCACCCAGACACCCAAAACGCGGTGGGGGGGCCACCGGCCTCCTTGCCACTCCACCCCAGAGGATTGCCCAAGGAACAGAAGGCTGGCATTTAATAAGTTTTAAAGTGCTGTGTGGCCTTATCCTTCCCTCCTCCACCACCCCTCCCAGGCTACCTTGGCAGTTATCCCCCTATTTGTGTGATGAATTAATAAAGAATGCATGAATGTGAAGCAACAATTACTTTATTGCCTCTGTAAGCGGTGATCGAAGGTGGGAGGGGAGAGTGGTTAGCTTACATGGAAGTAGAGTGAACCAAGGGGAAACAAACAGAACTTTCACACTGTAGCCTGGTCAGTCATGAAACTGGTTTTCAAAGCTTCTCTGATGCGCACAGTGCCCTCCTGTGCTCTTCTAACCGCCCTGGTGTCTGGCTGTGCGTAACCAGCGGCCAGGCGATTTGCCTCAACCTCCCACCCCACCATAAACATCTCCCCCTTACTCTCACAGATATTGTGGAGTGCACAGCAAGCAGTAATAACAGTGGGAATATTGGTTTCGCTGAGGTCTAAGCATGTCAGTAAACTGCGCCAGTGCGCTTTTAAATGTCCAAATGCACATTCTACCACCATTCTGCACTTGCTCAGCCTGTAGTTGAACAGCTCCTGACTACTGTCCAGGCTGCCTGTGTATGGCTTCATGAGCCATGGCATTAAGGGGTAGGCTGGGTCCCCAAGGATAACTATAAACATTTCAACATCCCCAACAGTTATTTTTTGGGCTGGGAATAAAGTCCCTTCCTCCAGCTTTTGAAACAGAGCCGAGTTCCTGAAGATGCGAGTGCCATGTACTGTTCCCAGCCATCCCACGTTGATGTTGGTGAAACGTCCCTTGTGATCCACCAGTGCTTGCAGCACTATTGAAAAGTACCCCTTGTGGTTTATGTACTCGCCAGCTCGGTGCTCCGGTGCCAAGATAGGGATATGCATTCCGTCTATCGCCCCACCACAGTTAGGGAATCCCATTGCAGCAAAGCCATCCACTATGACCTGCACATTTCCCAGGGTCATTACCCTTGATATCAGCAGATCTTTGATTGCATTGGCTACTTGCATCACAGCAGCCCCCACAGTAGATTTGATTCCCGACTGACCAGTAGCTGTCTGGTGTTGCAAGTTTCCACAGGGCTATTTCCGCTCGCTTCTCAACTGTGAGGGCTGCTCTCATCTTGGTATTCTGGTGCTTCAGGGCAGGGGAAAGCAAGTCACAAAGTTCCATGAAAGTGCCCTTACGCATGCGAAAGTTTCGCAGCCACTGGGAATCATCCCAGACCTGCAACACTATGCGGTCCCACCAGTCTGTCCTTGTTTCCCAGGCCCAGAATCGGCATTCCCCAGCATGAACCTGCCACATTAGCACCATGATGCCCACATTGCCAGGGCCCGTGCTTTGAGAGAAGTCTGTGTCCGTGTCCTCATCACTCTCGTCACCACGCTGACGTCGCCTACTCGCCCGGTTTCGCTTTGGCAGGTTCTGGTGCTGCATATACTGCTGGATAACGTGTGTGGTGTTTAACGTGCTCCTAATTGCCAAAGTGATCTGAGTGGGCTCCATGCTTGCCGTGGTATGGCGTCTGCACAGAAAAAAGGCGCGGAATGAATGTCTGCCGTTGCTCTGAGGGAGGGAGAGGCGACTGATGACATAGCTTACAGGGAATTAAAATCAACCAAAGGGGGTGGCTTTACATCAAGGAGAAACAAAAAGAACTGTCATACAGAATGGCCCCCTCAAGGATTGAACTCAAAAACCTGGGTTTAGCACGCTGATGCTCAACCCACTGAGCTATCCCTCCCCCTGGTATTCCAGGCAGGACTGAATCTCCATTAAACTTTTCAAGGTGCCCCTGACAGACCTCACTGAAATGATTGTCAGCTGTTGATTTCATGGAGGGAGGGAGGGGGGAGCAAATGAATACAAAACAAATCTGGTCTATTTCTTGTTTTGATCCACTTCATCTATCTTTTACATCTTTGGCTGGCAGCAGACGGTGCAATAGGACTGCTAGCCATCCTCATCTCCTGGCTGCTTGGCAGAAAACGGTGCAATAGGACTACTAGCCAACCTCATCTCCTGGCTGCTCGCCAGAAGATGGTGCAATACGACTGCCGGCAGGACTTAAGAGAATGACCTGGCTGAGTCACTCCTATTTCAGCCCCTGCACCCATGTCTGCCCAGGCGCTCCTGACTGACCTTACCGAGGCGGCCAAGAGCACCTAGGACATGATGATGATGGTTATCAGGCCTATTGCACCATCTGCTGCCACAAGGCAATGAACTGCTGCTGTGTAGCAATGCAGTACCGCGTCTGTCAGCACCCAGGAGACATACGGTGACAGTGAGCTGAGCGGGTTCCATGCTTGCCGTGGTATGGCGTCAGCACAGGTAACCCGGGAAAAAAGGTGCAAAACAATTGTCTGCCGTTGCTTTCACAGAGGGAGGGCCTGATGACATGTACCCAGAATCACCCGCGACAATGTTTTTGCCCCATTAGGCATTGGGAGCTCAACCCAGAATTCCAATGGGTGGCGGAGACTGCCGGAACTGTGGGATAGCTACCCACAGTGCAATACTCCAGAAGTCGACGCTTGCCTCGGTACTGTGGAAGCATTCCGCCGAGTTAATGCACTTAATGCACTTAGAGCATTTTGTGTGAGGACACACACAATCAACTATATAAAAACCATTTCTAAAAAACCAACTTCTTTAAATTCGACCTAATTGCATAGTGTAAACATACCCTTACACTGCAGAAAAAGACAGATCTATTTCTATTAGGGCAGTTCAAAAGGGCCATGCTCAGCTGTCCATTTTTAACCTAATCAGTATTGCCACCTCCAGTAATCAGAAATCATGTGACTGGCTTAAACGATCACAAGATCATAAAACAATAATTGTTGGGTTCTTTTTATTTGCTTTCTCGCTTTTGCATCTTTAGGGCTCATGTTTCCATACACCCCTGAGGGCAGGAAACCTAATTATTTACATTTTTTTTTAAAGCAGGATTCTCCCATAACCGGTTGACTTCAGAAACTGGGCTTTTCATGGTACTTCATGTTCTGTGACCTATGATAAAATCTTGCAAGCTGACTACACAGGCTGCTTTCCAGATACTGCAAACTAAACTGCCAGAATGCAGTTTGAATCAAGTGTGGGGGATGGGGGAGGATCAGACTCTCATCTGTGAGATTCATTCACCTTCTTCTGTGCTACTAACTCCTTTGCTGCTGTTGCTGGCTCTTGCATTCCCATCATGCTCTTGCTGGATCAATCAGCACTAAAGTTAGTGTCCTGAGGTGGGACCATTGAACAGAATGATTTTCTGTCCATTTCATAGGGACATTAGTTAGTCTGCTCATGGCTCAGTGAGCCCTGAGATGCACTCTCCTGGATTAATCTGCCCATGAGGAAGGCCACAAATATAATCTTTCACCCCCTTGCTCCTTCGCCTCTTGATTCCTGCCTCATGGGGAAGGCTGGGGGTGGGAAGAGACTCTGTTAATGTTGAGACTGCTTTGGGGCCAAGCTACCATACAACTGCATGGGAGGGGAGGGAGACACTGACATCCACGGTCTGGTGCCAGCACTTTACTGAAATATGTCAAAGTCTAACAGGACTAAAACCATCCTTTTAATTCACTGAGGTCCTAGATATTCCTGAATTCAGGACCTTCTTCTCTCATAGTGCACTGAGACCAAGGGCATTGCATATGGGCTTAGCATGCTATCTGGTTGTCTAGTGGTTAGGGCAGGGGTCGGCAAATAGAGACTTCTGGGTTGTAGATCTGAATGCCACTGAAGTTCTGAGGGTGTACAACCTTTCCGAAACACGTCTGATCTTCTTTGCAACTGCTGTTGTAACTCTGGATGTTCTTGTTCAGTCCCCTTTACAATCCTGCTAAGCTCCTGGCCTCCATAATATCTTGTGGCAATGAGTTCCACAGGCCAACTGCATTTTTGGAGGGAGGTGGAGTGACTTCCTTCTCGTAGCTTTAAACTTGCTGTCTTTTAATTCCATTGACTGTCCCCTTGTTCATGCATTGAAGGTGGAATAGAATCATAGACTTTAAGGTCAGAAGAGACCTTGTGGTAGTCTAGTCTGACCTCCTGCGCAATGCAGGCCACAGAATCTCACCCACCCATTCCTGCAATAAACCTCTCACCTCTGTCTGAAGTATTGAAGTCCTCAAATCATGGTTTAAAGACTTCAAGGTGCAGAGAGTCCTCCAGCAAGTGACCCGTGCCTCACGCTGCAGAGGAAGGTGAAAACCCCGCAGGGCCTCTGCCAATCTGCCCTGGAGGAAAATTCCTTCCTGACCCCAAATATGGCGATCAGCTAAACCCTGAGCATGTGGGCAAGATTCACCAGCCAGACACCCAGGAAAGAATTCTCTGTAGTAACTCAGATCCCACCACATCTAACATCCCATCACAGGCCACTGGGCATATTTACTGCTAATAGTCAAAGATCAATGGATTGCGAAAATAAGGCTATCCCATCATACCATCGCCTCCATAAATTTATCAGGCTTAATCTTGAAGCCAGATATGTCTTTTGCCCCCACTGCTCCCCTTGGAAGGCTGTTCCAGAACTTCACTCCTCTGATGGTTAGAAACCTTTGTCTAATTTCGAGACTAAACTTCCTGGTGGCCAGTTTATGTCCATTTATTCTTGTGTCCACGTTGGTACTGAGCTTAAATAATTCCTCTCCCTCCCTGGTATTTATCACTCTGATATATTTATAGAGAGCAATCATATCTCCCCTCAGCCTTCTTTTGCTTAGGCTAAACAAGCCGAGCTCTTTGAGTCTCCTTTCATAAGACAGGTTTTCCATTCCTCAGATCATCCTAGTAGCTCTTCTCTGTACCTGTTCCAGTTTGAATTCGTCCTTCTTAAACATGGCAGACCAGAACTGCACACAATATTCCAGATGAGGTCTCACTAGTGCCTTGTATAATGGTACTAACACCTCCTTATCTTTACTGGAAATATCTCGCCTGATGCATCTCAAGACCGCATTAGCTTCTTTCACGGACAAATCACATTGGCGGTTCATAGTCACCCTGTGATCAATCAATACTCTGAGGTCCTTCTCCTCCTCTGTTACTTCCAAGTGATGCATCCCCAGCTTATAACAAAATTTTTGTTTATTAATCCCTAAATGCATGACCTTGCACTTTTCACTATTAAATTTCATCCCAATATACCTTCTCCATGTACCTTTATCATGTCCCCTTACTTATCTTCTCTCTAAGGTAAATGCCACTCTTTTTCCAACTAACTTCTCCACTTTTGAGAGACACAGGAAACATGCTAACCTTCATTAGAGCTGAAGAGGCCTCTCTCCTTCAGGAGAACTCCACTAGTATGCTTGCCGTGTGAGCTGGTGGAAACTCTGGGGACTAGAACTCACTGATGTACCACACAGTAGTTTCTCTAAGAAAAAAATCACAATATAGAAATGACACACAAATGCATCTGTGGCAGGAGACTGTTGTGTAACTGTTGCTGGGCTGTGACAAAGGGAATGCTTTGCCTGACGTACACAGCCCAGAGAACATTGGCAAGCAGAATACAATTTCCCAAGCCAGAATTTTTCCAAGCTATCCCCTCTACTTCTGAAGAAAGGGCCACGGGCTAGCCAATAACAAGTAATGAGGACCTCGATTTTTTTACATCTCCTTGGAGAAATGGCAGCTCCATCAGCATAATGCCCCCTATCATCAAGCTGGGTTATTGCTTCATTTTAATGTATCTTTTTTGATGAATTGTCTAATACTATAGCACCTAAAGGCCATGATTAAGCTCAGAGCTCCGCTGTACTAGGCACATAGATATAGTAAGAAAGTCCTTTGCCCAACAGCATCTACAATCTAAAGCAGAGGTCTCAAAGTCCCGGCCGCGGGCCATCTGCGGCCTGAGGAAACTTTAAAAAAAGTTCTTTCATCCAGCCCTTGTGGCTGCAGGCCGGGGGGCAGAGTGGAGCAGGCAGGAGAGATTCACATGCCCCTCCCCGCAATGTTGCTCCATCCTGCTGCTCCTGGGACCCTCCCAGGGGCTGCACTTGGCAACGTGTCATTCATAAACCTTTTGAGGTCTGTGGCCTGGGAGACATTCACCTCAGGTAGCTCGGCTGCCTGCAAGTGGTTCCCTGTCCCTATTATGGAGTTCTATGGTGGCCTTTAACCTTAGTCTCATCTCAAGCTCTTTCCACCTATGGAATGCTCTCTGGTGATTTGCTGCCTTCTCATGGTATGGCAGATTTCTAGCCAGATTTTTCCAGTTCTTTGTTTCTGTAGAACCCAATATGGCTGGAACATTAGTCTGGAAGAGTTTGCAACAAAAACAGTATGCAGCATTCTGGGTTTTTGAGTACATAAGCCATGGCCTCACCACTTTGTCACCATTGGGGATTTCATGCCAGTAATGTGTTGGATGGAAACTTCTATTTTCATTGTCTTTGTGAAACTGAAGTTTTTCACTTGCTGTGGCCCATGCAGTACAATGAAGTCCCTCAGGCTACTGCTCAAGTGGGTTCACAGTCCTGGATCATCTAGACTTAAGGAACTAAACTCAGCAGCAGCTGTTTCTTGCGCCTCCACCACACTCTTCTCTGATCTACACTTTTCTTCAGGAATGTGCATGGTTACATCCATTTGAGATAGAGATATGGATGCTGCAGTACCTGCCAGGTCACCTGCACTCTGACTAACTGGAAGATCAGGCATCTCCTCACCGCTCACATCCTCCCTGCGGCCAGAAGGCTCACCATGAACATTTGTGTCTATGTATCTCAGGAGAGCTCCTTCCTGCTTAGATAGAAAAGCTTCCTTTTCTTTCTTTCTTTTTCTGAATGCTGCCCCAGAGGGGCGTTTTGTTCTTTCACTCATGACTGCTGTTCTGTGCCAGCTATAGTGGCTCTCAACGCTCAATTGAAGGGGACAAATAAGCAGGCTGGTAGCAGGGCCTGAGTGAGGGAAGATATCAGTGTCTTAAGGGCCTACCTGACTCCTACTACTTCAGTTGACTGCCTGTTCTCCTCAAGTGGGTTCAGAGAAGCAGCAGGAAACAGGAAGCTCCCTGAGAAGCTGGTGTTAATCAGTCCAGGCTCCTGGGGGTGCTAGAGAGGTACATAAGAGGCTCCTCCTCCTCTCTCTCCCTGCAGCTCCTGCTGCTTTCTGTTATTCCCTTTCACCTTTTCTCCTGCCTGCCTGTTATGTCTCGTGTGCCCTCCTTCCTCCAGCATAGCACTCCACCATCTCTGTGCACCTAGAGCAGAGAGAATACAAACGCACCAGCAGCAGACACAATTTTCTACACTCTGGGTCCTAGTGGCACCCCCCACAGTCTGGCACCTGAGGTGCCGCCTCAGTTTGCCTCATGGTAAGGCCAGCCCTGCCAAGAGGGCTAGTCATGGAGTGAGACCCCATCTGCTAGGTGCTGTACAGAGCCAGAGGGAACAGAGAATGCCCCAAAGACAGTGCTTAATTTGTAATGAAAGAGGTGACAGGCTCAAGCAATTTTTTTACATTCATAACTGACATGGCAAACCTGGAGGTGCTGGGGCTTCTGAACTGCCAGGCCCGGAAGAGTAGGGGCTCAGCCCTGCCAAACCCAGAGGTGCCGGGGCCATGAACTGCCAAGCCCAGAGGTGCTGGGGCTATGAGGTGCCAGGCCTGGAGGTGTTGCACTATGAACTGCCAAGAACAGAGTTGCTGGGGCCATGAACAGCCAGGCCCAGAGTTGCCAGGGCCCGTGTTTTCCCCAGGAATTGAAATTGGGGGGGGGGGGGGGGGGTTCGAATTTACGGCAGGAGGAGTGTCAGGGCCAATGAGTGGTGAGAATGTGAGGGTGAAGGTGGGCTGTATGGCATCATAGTAAAAACTGAAAAATGTTTCATGACCATTTTATTAGATTTAATTCATGTTTTAAAATCATGACACAAATTAAAGTTGGCTACTCAAGCCTTCTATGAAGCGCTACATCTACACCCTTCTTGGTTTCTTGTTATAATTTTGCATAACTCTGTTAATGAACTTCTTGAATGCAATGCGTTCATCTTTGGTGGCTTCTCGTGTGTCCGGTACTTCCATTCCTTCAGTTGATATGCTCATTAGTTCATTCACATGATCAGGCAGAAGGTGACTTCTTTCAGAACAGAAAATTCTATTCAGTGATGAAAAAGAATGCTCAACTGTAGCAGTTGTGACTGGGAGTAACAAGAGATGAATTCCTACTTCTTTCATCCCAGGAAGCATAGCACAAAGATCGGGTCGAGCCACTAGTGATGATAAAAAAGAAGTTGAAGTCAAGTCTTCATTCATTCAGCATATGATATTCCACTCTGTGTTCAAATTCTCTATTCTGTCCTGAGCACATGGCAGCCCCATAGCTGATAGTGCCTCACTCCACTCAACTGTCGGTGTTTTATAGGACAGGGATCTGTAAAAGCTACGTAGAGGTTGAACAGAATCTAGAAGTCGCTGTTGTAGATTTTTAAGAATCAAGTCTGTGTACTGTGACAGAGCAAGGCCAGATGGCTATAAGAAAGTAGTCCTGTTGGGATCCAGGAAGTGGGTGGGCTGAAGCCTAAGGGGAGGATCCACAGGTCCCAGGATTCCAAATAATTACGGGGGACAACTAAGGAAACAACAGGAATGGGAGTGAGGTCACAGGGCTAAAGGAAGGGAACCTGACAGGGACACTGAGCAGAGAACTCCGGACAGTGCCCACTGCTCCTCGAAGGCATCAAGGGAGCCAGCGGACGCAGCCCAGAGGAACTCTGCCCAGATGTGTGAACGGACTGAGGAGCAGAAATAGGCCCCACAGTCCCAGGAAACCCCATCGGCCAACCTCCTCTCTGGGTTTTGTAGATGGCCATTTTGGTCAGGGCTAGGAGGAGGTTGACAAGGAGGTCCCGTGACTTTGTGGGGCCACAGATAGGGAGTGAGTAGATGAACAGGTGAAGGGAAAAGTGCAACCAAAAATGTAATAAAATATCTAGGAGGAGCTGGAATAGGGGGTGCAACGTGGTGCTCTCCAGATAAACGTGTGCCAGGGTCTTCCTCACGCCGCAAAAGGGGCAGGTGTCCGGGAGGGGAATGAACCGTGCCAAGTACACACCCATGCTCACGGCTCCGTGAAGGAGCTGCCAGCGGGCCTCGGGACCAGGGTGGAATATAGGCTGGCCCACTGGGGATCCTCACCCTCCAGAGGTGGCAAGAGGTCCCGCCACTTCGTATCGGGGTGGGACGTGAGGGTGAGGATGTGAAGACTGTGGAGCACAAGCGTGTACAGATGCTTTCTTGGCGCGGTCCAGAACCGAACCGGCTGCAAGTTGTGCAGCCGGCTTGCGGTAAAGGGGTGGGATGGCTTGGCAGGTCCATGGGGCAGGGGCCTGATGAAAAGGTCTGGAGGGCCTGGGGTGGAGGGTGGGCGGGGCATGCCCTCTCACAGGACCCGGTCGAGGAAGACCCGAGCAGTGGGCGGTAAAGTGGCCCTCACCTCCTGAAGTACGCGCTGGGGAGTACGAGGTCTTGAGAGACCCGTGCGCTGAGTGAGTGTCAGGGGATCCAGCCAGTCTCCCCGGTCGTAGTCCAGGAGGTCTCCGACTCTGGTGACTTCTGCCAGGACCAACCTCTGGTGCACGGAGGGGGACTCCGCCACCTGCACACAGAGCTGGGTGTTGTGTAGCAGGGGCTCCGTGAGGAGATCCACCCCTTCAGCAGCAGCCACGGACCTGGTGACCAAAACCAGTTTCCAGGTCCGGAGGAGATCCTGGTAGAAGACCGGCAGCCCAGAAAGGTCTCACGGAAGACCCCTCGGATGGAGATAAAGGAGCTGCCGGTCGTATTGGAGCCCTCAGAAGCAGCACAGGAAGGCATGCACCAGTACACTCTATGCCTGACTACCTGCACCATAAAGGAGCCTCTGCAGGGCCTGGAGGTAGAAGATGTGGACATGAGTGCGCAGGAACTTCAGGCCCTGTCCTCTCTCCTCCAGGGGCAGGTGGAGGACCCCTGCAGAGACCTAGTGCAGTCCTGGTCAGAAGAACTCCAGAACCAATGTCCGGAGGTTGGCCAGGAAGTCCAGGGCCGGGACCAGGGTGTTGAGCCAGTGCCAGAGCATGGACAGGACTAGCTCATTGAGCACCAGTGCCCTCCCTTGGAGGGAGAGGCACTGGAGCAGTCCTGTCCATCTCCGGAGCTGCTCTACCACCCTGTCCTCTAAACCTTGCCAGTTCTCCGGTGGAGACGGATTCGTGGCAGAAAGGTAAATGCCAAGATAAAGCAGCGGACCCGTGCTCCCCCAGATGGCCTGAAGTGCGGGTGGCAGGGAGCCCGCCTGCCACCAGTCCCCGACCACCAGGCCAGAGCTCTTGAACCAGTTGACCTGGGCGGAGGAGGCTGCTGAGTAGACAGCCTGGCAAGCCTCCACCCGTGCCAAGTTGCCCGGGTCCTGGATCATGAGGAGCATGTCGGCAGCGTACGCCAACAGGACCAGCCACAGCTCTGGCTCTCGCAGCACCAACCTTGTCAACCTCCAGCGGAGGAGACAGACGAAGGGCTCAATCGCCAGAGCATACAGCTGGCCCTAGAGGGGGCATCCCTGCTGTACTCCCCGCCCAAAGCTGACCGGCTCGGTCAGGGTCCAGTTGAGCCTGACCAGACACTCCGCCTCAGTGTACAGTGCCTGGAGAAAGCCCACAAACTGGGGTCCGTAGCCGAATGCCTACAGAGTGCCCAGGAGATACCCGTGGTCCATCCTGTTGAATGCCTTCTCCTGATCCAAGGACAGAAGGGCAAATGACAGACCATCCCTACACCTGAGCTCCAAGAGATCCCGGACCAGATACAGATTGTCAAAGATGGTCCGGCCCAGGACGGTGTAGGTCTCGTCGGGGAAGACCACGTATGCCAGCACGGACCCCAGCCACAGCGAGATGGCCTTTGCTACAATTTTGTAGTCCATGCTGAGGAGCAAGACAGAACGCCAATCCGAAGGTCACGGGGGTCCCCTTTCTTTGGGAACAAGGCGAGCACGGCTCACCTGCACAACAGGGGGAGAACCCCGTTTGCCAAGGACTCGGCCCAGACGGTGACAAGGTCCGGGCCGAGGATGTCCCAGAACACGTGGTAGAACTCCACAGTCAGCCTGTCCATGCCCGGGGATTTATTGGTGGGCATATGACGGAGGGCTTCCATGAGCTTGGCCAGAGTGAGAGGCAGCTCTAGCCAGTCATGGTCACCCACGCTGACCATCGGGAGTCCTTCCCAGAGCACCCTGCAAGCGTTGGGATAGGTCAGATCCGGAGAGAAAAGGCCCGCGTAGAAGGCCCTTGCCCTCCCGCGCATCTCCTCCGGATCCATGAGGGGGGTGCTGTCCTCTGCTAAGAGGCAAGTGATGTGCTTCTTGGCCCCCCTCTTTTTCTCCAGGACGCAGAAGAAGTGGGAGCTGCGATCCATCTCCTAAAAGAGGCGGATGCGGGATCAAACAAAGGCACCCTGGGCCCGATGGTCCTCCAGGGCCCAGAGCTCCTCCCGCTTCTCCCGGCAGCCAGACACCTCTCCAGCTCTAAGACCTCTCATTCCAACTGTTCCATCGTCGCATCCCTCCGTTGGCTGGCGCCCCAGGTATAGTCACGGCAGAAGAGCAGGGCGCGCACCTTCCCCACGTCCCACCGGAGCCGCGCTGAGGGAAAGGCGCGCCTCTGCCCTTGCCAGGCCAGCCAGAACTCCCAGAAGGACGCCACAAAGCCCACATCCACCAGCAAGCTGTTATTAAAATGCCAATAGGCCGGCCCTGGCCTCGCTGAACTGAGAGAGGCCATCACAGTCACCAAATGGTGATCCGAGAACAAGCCTGGCTGGATGCCAGAGGCATGGGCCCGTGCCAGGTGGAAATGTGAGAAATAAATTTGGTACAACTGGGAGTGGCGTGACCAATCATCCTCCACCTAGACATAGGTGAAGGTGGTATTGTCTTCTGGGTGGTGGCCGTGCCAGACTTCCACCACGGAGTGATGGTCCACGATCTCCCTGAGGACGCCCACAGCGGCCTGAGAACTCTCGATCCCTGAGCAGTCCTGCTCCTCCAAGGTGGTGTTAAAGTCCCCGCCCAGGACCAGGCACTCACGGGGATACAAAGAGCCGAGAAAAGTGGACGCCTGCTGATAAAAGCGCAACTGCTCCGGGCCCGATGTCGGGGCGTAAACATTGATGGGGTTGACCACTAGCCCCTCCATACGAACGCGAGGTGCAGCAGGCGGCCCGGCACAGCTCGGTTACCCCCAGCACCTCAGGCCGTAGGTCGGGGGAGAACAGGGTCGCCACTCCAGCCGTACGAACTGTGAGGTGGCTAAAATAGACCTTGTCCCTCCACTCCAGCTGCCAACTTGCTTCGGCAGCTGGATCCCTATGGGTCTCCAACAGGAAAATCACAGAGTACCCCCCATCCCGAAGGAAGGAGAGCACCTGGCACCTGTGGAGACCCATCCTACAGCACTGGGTGTTTAATGTTGCGAAGATGATCGGTGCCATGAGGAGGGCTGGGGGCGATCTTTACTGGCAGGGACGCTCACGGCCCCCGTTGGGCCACACAGCAAACCGGGACCTACCCCGTAGGTGAGCAAAGAGTCACGGAAGCCACAGGCCTGCTGTTAGGCCGAAGCGGCCTGCCTCCCGGTCCCTTTACCCTCCCCCAGAATGGCCCTTATGGCCCGGAGGATTTGATAAAAGTCCCCACAAAGCTGGAGAGCGAGCTGCACCTTGTTCCAGGACCCACGGGTGTCCTGGAGAAACTCTCGCAGCTCCTCTCGCAGCCTATCTGGGGGGGGCGGGGTTACAATCCCCTGGCCATCCTCTAGCGGGGCCCCTGTTGAAGCCGTGTGGCCTGCCAAGACAGGCAGGCAGGGGGCGGACCCTTGGCGTGGCACCCGATGTGCTGGTGCCACGCAGCCCACCTCAGACCCCGGCTCAGTATGGGGTGGCGGAGGGAAAATAGCAGCCTCTAGGGGGTCGGGACAGGGGAACACGAAGGCCGCTCCCTGGGGATCATCGTCTGGGAAGGGGAAGGGGACGGCTCCAGGGGTGGCAGCAGCAGCATGGGAGGTGGAGGAGAGGGGGCTGGGGTCAGCATCAGGGGCAGGGCAGAAGTCAGGAGTAGGGTCGGGGAGAGGGCCGGAAGTGGGATTGTGGGCCCCAGCAGCCGAGCCACTGGGGGGCGGCACCCCTTGGACGGGCTCAGGGGTCCGTGGAGTGGGAAGGGGACCCTCAATGATACCGGGCTCGCGCTCCAAGGCAGGTGTGGCCACAGCATTGATAGGTGGGGAAGCAGCAATGGGGCCTCCACCCGGGAAGGAGGTCGGCTGCTCCGCATCAACGAGGGATGCCCCTGGTGACTCAGGTCCTGGTCGTGTGGCACTGGCTGTCGCCTCAATAAGCTTGGTGGCCTTTAGCGGGGGGCCATCTGTGGCAGGGCTAGTGGAAGAGTCCTGGGGTTCCTCAGAGGCGGGAGCAGAAGCAATGGTTAGGGGGATTGAGCATGGGGAAAGGGGGGCTGGGGTGAGGTCACCCAGATCGAGGCACGCTGGCAGAGGGTCATCCTCCCCCTGAGTGACTGGAGGAGGTGCCACGAGGGCCCAAGCGGGAGCAGTGGTGGGCTGGGAAGGAGGAGGGGTGGCTTCGGGTGCCAGGCAGCCAGGGGCACCGGTGATGACAGGGCCGGCAACCTCTGGGGCTTGGGGGTCCCAGACACTCCTCCGTGCTGGGCCAAGGGGCAGTCCCTCTGGACATGTCACATCGCCCAGCAGAGGTAGCACCAGGCCTCCCCCGTAGAATAATGCACCCGGTAGCGGGTCCCCTGGTAGGGGACCAGGAAAGACCCCTCGAGTGCCTCTCCATCATGTGCTGCCAGTGGCAGTTGAAGCTGCCCCTGCTGGTGGAATGAGATGAGATGATGTGATGGAGGGCGGGTTCTTTTCAGCCCAGCAGGAGAGGGCTCACAACAGAGAGGGGTTTCTCCAGGGCAGAGAGGGCGGGTAGCCAGGCAGCACTGGGAATGAAGGGAGGGATGGGAGGTCAGGACCAGTTGGACACCCAAGTATTCCAGCGGCTCCGGGGGGACGAACACGCTCCCCACCACCAAGCCCTTTTCTACCACCTCCTGAGCGGTGGCCTCCAACACCAGGAAGAAGACTACCTTCCCATACATTTTGGAGGCCACCACGATGGCCATGGGCACCACCACCCTCGCCAACGCCCGCACTTATGTCTCCACATGGGGTGAGGAGGGCACCAGGAGGCAACGGATGCTGTGCTTCCTGATCAAGGTGGGGAAGGGGCCCTGGCCACCAGAGATGGAAGCGGAGGCAGTGGCTGGGGGAGGTGACATAGCGGCGGGCGGGAGGGGGGGGGCGCCACCACCTGAGTGTACGCCCCGGGGGCCAGGAGAGGGGCACCCACAAAACTGGTGGAGGGAGCAACGGGGAGGGATGCCGCAGCTGGTGGCAGGGCCACAGCAGAGGGGGCAACCCCTACCATGGAGGGCTTTGCCTTTTTGGCTTGGCACTTACCCTTCTTTTTTCCTGGCCTTTCCCGCTGGCTGGGGGCCCCCCCACCAAAGTCAGAGTGGGTGAGGGATGCAGCAGCAGTGGAGTCTTCCCCATTGCCCGCCACTGCCAGTGCCCCAGTGGGGGCGGTAGCAGGTGGTTTGGCAGTGGCGGTTGAGGTGGGAGCCACAGGGGATGATAGGGGGGCAGGTGGAGGAGGGGCAGTGGGGGCTGCCTGAGGGTTCCCACCCACCTTGTCCCCAGCCATAATGAGCATGGATGGAGGACAGACACCAGAGAGGGTGGGAGGGAAGGGGGAAACAGGGCGACCACTCCTCCCCGCTAGGCTGCAGGCAGGGGAGGAGGGCACCAGGAGGGGAAGGCTGGATGGGGGGGCATTATCAAGGACTTGGGGGGTTCAGTCACTGATACAGGATGGGATTCCAGCTCCTCTAGCTGCACTAGGGGAGGGGGAGATTATACTAGCATTGGGGGAGTGCAGTGACACAGGGGTTCAAACGAAACAGGAGAGGGGCACAAGGGCATGGGAAGGGGGCATGGGTGCACGAAGCAAGGGGCTAATCAGGGCAGGGGAACCGTGGTGGGCCGGGGGGGAACAACCAGGCTGGACTCAGGACAGAGAAACCAAGGGGCTAGCTTCAGAGGCTGGGGCGGGGCAAACAGGTAAACAAACTGCAGAGGGAAAAGGGCGGGACAGGCAAACAAAGGAAAGCTGCTGAGGGGCTGAAGCAAAAGGAGGAGAGCAAAGGGCTGCAAGGGGAGAGGGGGAGACAGCTGCAGGGGTGGGGAGGTTTCAGTCCAAGTGGAGGGGCACATGCACCCATGTGAGCTTGCAAAAAAAGTCAATGTTTGCTGGCTGCTGCAGGCTCAAATGGTGGAAACAGGGCATGGCAAGCCAAGTAAGCAGCTGAGTCCCAGAGGCAGGAGCTGAGGCAGATGGTAAGCAGCCAGTGGGGTTGGTGGAGGGGACACAGGTGGACCAGGGGGCAGGCTCCACACCACACCCCCTGTGTCCCCACAAACACAGTCAAGACCCCCACCACAAGAGCACAGTTCGAAAGTTACTCAGTCCATAGAAGGCCCCCTCCACAGTGGTCTGCAGAGGCTCTGCACACTCCCCCAGCAGCAGAAGGTCCCCTTCTTCCTTCTCCTCGAGGCTCCAGCAGCTCCCTGGCAGCAACAGCAGCTCCAGCAGGCAGTCTGGTGGCCAGGCAGGAAGGACTCCTCACAGGTGGTGGTGGTAGTGGTGGTATCCACAGCAGCAGTAGCAATGGCTGGGGCTGGGGTCCCTCACTCCCCTCCTCTGGGGTGTGGGCCAGCAGGCCCCCCTCAACGGGCTGCAGCAGGAGTAGCAACAACTGGGGCGGTGGTCTAGCAGCCAGGTAGCAGAGAAGGGGGGCGTTGTCTGGCCTAGCCAGGGGAGTAGCTGGAGCAGGAGCAGCACCAGCAGCAGCAGCAGCGAGAGCCAGGGCCTAGCAGCACCAGCAGGACTTACTGGAAAACCCAGGAGATGGGCGGGCGCAAGCCCACCCACTTCTAAAGGCCCCTCCCCCAGCCTAGCGAGAGGGACCGTTGGACCCAGGAACAAAATGAATACGGGGGACAACTAATGAAAAACAGGGATCAGCATGATGGTCACAGGTTCAAAACAAGGGTGCCGGATGGGGACACCGAGCAGAGGACCCCGGACAGCGCCCACTGCTCCTCAAAGGTTTCTAGGGAGCCAGCAGATGCTGCCCAGTTGAACTCTGCCTGGAGACGTGAGACCAGGGAGGAATGGAAATAGGCCCCACAGTCGCAGAGCACCCCCTCATCCAACATCTTCCTCCTGGTGTTACAGATGGTGACTTTAGCTAGAGCCAGGAGGATGTTGACGAGGAGGTTTCGCGACTTTCTGGGGTCTCGGATAGGGTGTGCGAAAATGAACAGGTGTGGGGAAAAGTGCAGACAGAACCTCAACAAGAGGTTCTGGAGGGGCCGGAATAGGGGCTGCAACCTGGCGCATTTGAGGTAAGCGTATGCCAGGTTCTCCCTCACACCGCAGAAGGGACAGGCCTCGGGTATGGGCGTGAACCGCGACAGATACATGCCTGTGCTCACGGCTCCGTGAAGGAGCCGCCAACCGATGTCCCTGGCGAACCTTCGGACCAAGGTGGAATAAAGGCTGGCCTACAGGGGCTCCTCACCCTCCACAGGTGGTAAATAGTCCCACCACTTGGTATCGGGGAGGAAAAGCAACGTGTGGAGCACAAGCGTGTACAGTTGGTCCCTGGGTGCAGTTCGGAAGCGAAACAGCTGCAGGGTGTGCAGCCAGCTCAGAGTATGGGAGCGGGAAGCCGGGGGGGCTTGCAGAACAGGGGACCGGTAAAAAGGTCCAGAGGGCCTGTGGTGAGGGATGCGTGGGGAGCGCCCTCTCGCAGGGCCCAGCCTAGGAAGATGAGAGAAAGGGGGCGACAAGGCAGCGCCCACCTCCTGGAGTACGCGCAGGGGGGTTGGAAGGGTAGAGAGACCCATGCGCCGACCGAGCACACGGGGATCCACCCAGTCGCCCCTGTCGTAGTCCAGGAGGTCTCCGACCCTGGTAATTTCTGCCAGGACCAGCCTCCGGTGCACCGAGGGAGACTCCGCCACCTGCACACGTAGATTGGGGTTGTGTAGCAGGGTCTCCGCGAAGAGGTCCGCCCCCTCGGTGACCATAAGGGACCTGGTCACTGAAAGGAGCTTCCAAGTCTGAAGGAGGTCCTGGTAGAAGACCAGCCCCTGGCCCAATGCAAGGCCAAGTCCAAGGGTGCGGGGAATGCACCCATGAGCACTTGTGAGGCTCACTCTAGTCCTTGCTTGCTCGCTGCTAGGTACTGTCCCAGATGGTGGTAAGGGGAGGAGCAAATGGCCCCATCGAGGGGCAAGCAGCAGGTGTCTGTGGTTAGCTTGGTTGGTGGAGCAGGGGGAGGTGGTGGTGGTGGTGGAAAGTGTGGAGGGGGGCAGCTGGGCTAGGGGGAGGGCTCCACACCCTTCCCCAGTCCCCCACAGCAGCAAAGGCTACCACCACCCCAGGAGCACAGGAGTTAGACTCACTCCGTCCAATAATGCCAACCAATCCCCTCCACAGTGTTCCACAGCAGTCTTCCTCCTCCTCGATGAGGCATCAGGCTCAGGAGCAGCAGGCAGCAGCAGCAAGCAGGCAGCAGCCAGCCAGGTGAGGACCCAGGCAAGAAAGGTGGAAGTGGTGGCAGTAGTGGCGTTGTTTGGGTCCTCGGTTCTCCCTCCGGAGGGATGGGGGGGGCGGCAGGCCGGCAAGGCCCCCCTTCCCCACACAGCCGCAGTTCTCCAGAGAGGGGAGCGCCCACTAGCCAGCCAGCCAGCAGTAGTCCTTCAGGAAGGGGGAGAGCTCCAGCCAGCAGGGTAGCCAGATCAGACTGACCAGTCCCTGTAGTGATGTGAGGGGGCTCCCCTCACAGCAGCAGCAGCTTCCCTCCAAGCCAGAGGGCTATAGTAAAGGAGTGGGAGACAGAGATAGTAGCCACAGGCTAAACAAATCCCTGTTACCAGGATAAGCAAGTGGCAGCTGCTCCAGGTCAATTAAGACACCTGGGGCCAATTAAGATCCTTCCAGAAAGCAAGGAAGACAGCTAGGTTGATTGGGACACCTGAAACCAATTGGGGCTGGCTGAAACTAGTTAAAAGCCTCCGAGTTAGTCAGGTGAGCCAGGCGCTGTAGGAGGAAGCCATGTTGCTGGAGAAATGGAGCACTACAAACCCTATCAGGCATAAGGAAGGAGTACCTGAGGTAAGGGTGACATAGATATTGAGGGAGTGGGGGCTGCTGTGGGGAAGTGGCCCAGGGAATCGTACTTGTCCTGTTTCCAAAAAGTCAGCTACCAAGAGCTGCTATTATCAGGGTCCCTGGGCTGGAGCCTGGAGTAAAGGGCAGGCCCGGGCTCCCCCCTCGACTAATCACTGAGACTAAGAGACAACAGAGACTGTGCGAAGGAGGATAACTTCTCCTCACCTCCCTTGCTGGCTTATGATGAAAATGGCTCAGTAGGCTGTGACCCTTCTCTCTAGAGAGAGAAGGGCTACGTGGAGGGTCACAGTGAGCCTCTGAGGCTAGCGTAATCCACCAGGAAGCGCGGGACCCATTGAGACAAGGTCGGAGCTTCGTCACAGTACTTTTTCAGTTGTCTTAACAAACACTACTTGTCCTCTTCACTTAAGGATTCGGTATAAATGCCTTTGTTAGTCCACTTCTGGACTGAAGTCTTTGCTTCTTCCAGTACTTTTCCAATGGATATCTCTCTGATTGAGTCAAAGGTAGCTTCTATTGCTGTTGTAGCAGATGCCTGGATGGCATTGTTTAATGACCCAAGTGGTTTCAACAGTAGACTTACAAGCGAGACAGTGGCAATAGTCTTCTCTGAACATAGTAGCAAAAGTAATCCACCAGCCTCACTACTTAGCTCCAACCCATCTTGGTAGATACTTTCCAAAGTCAGTAATAATGGCTTGAGTAATTTTAAGACAACAGCCAAGGATTGCTCATGAGAAAACCAGAGGGTTTTCCCAGGTTGGACTAACTTGAACTTCAGTCCCAGTGTATCTTCTATATTTTCCATGATATTCAGTCTTTTTGGACTCTTGCTGAAAAAAAGAATATAATGAAGACATTAAATTTACAGCTTTTAAAACGTATATTGAAGAGTCTGCAGCTTGTACAAGCACTAGTTGAAGTAGATGGCCTCTGCAGTGTGTATAGGAGAGATTAGGGTTACACTTTTCCCTGAGCAAAGCTTTTACTCCACCATGTCTTCCAGAGAAGTTTGCAGTTCCATCAAATGCACAAGCAGCCATCTGTTTGGGGTCCAATTGACAAGCATTTAACTCTTCTAAGATGTGGGTTGTCACAGATGCAGCCGATGTGTCTTCTATAACTTGAATATCTAGAAATGCATCTACTGGCCTACCACTGACATCAAGATAACGTACAAAATGACTTAATACTTGATGCTCATTTGCATCGGCGAATTCATCAGCCATGTATGCAAATTTTTTGAATGTGGTGAGAGAGTTCTTCATTTATTC
Source organism: Chelonia mydas (assembly GCF_015237465.2). Classification (NCBI taxonomy): domain Eukaryota; kingdom Metazoa; phylum Chordata; order Testudines; family Cheloniidae; genus Chelonia; species Chelonia mydas. The sequence continues at coordinate 57,356,922 of NC_057855.1, forward strand.
AACTGTTGAGTCCTTCACTCTTGCACCACATGCTTCTAGCCAGTCAGTTGAGTTTCTTGCAGAAAGATAGTGAGCATTTGCTGGGCTTGTTCAGAACCAGTGTTCAACTTCAGGATGAACAAGTGACAATGCACTTAACATTGGCTTCCAATTTGTAGTGTGTGGTATCTCTTCTTAAATAGAAAGTATGATGCCACAGCCATGTTTTTTCGCATGAACTGTGTTGTGTCTCCAGCATTCTTAACAGCCTCATTAACACTCACCGGTGTTGTCCTTGGTCAGTGGAGACTCAGAGTTCAGAGTTGCTTTCACATGAGTTCACGTCCCAGGTGGGGGGCAAGAAGGCATCTTGCTCGTTCCTCCAGCTGCTCACTGTTCGCTCTGGCCACTGTTGTTCATTGTGCCACCGTTCACTCCATTGCTCTGTTGCCAATGGCCCTGTGCTGTCACCTTCTGCTGCCACCTACCACTGTGACCTCTGCGAGTTGGTCTCTTGAGGTTCCACCCTGCTCTCAGTGATTTCAGCTGAGCTCTCAGTGGGGGAACCTCGCTGCTAGTACAGACTGGGCTATCTCTTCCACAGAAACCCTGTCCCACAGCAGGTCTCAGCGCTTAGACCTGATTATCAGTGATTTCAGCTGTAGTGGTCACTAAACAAAACAAAAGGTTTCAGAGTAACAGCCGTGTTAGTCTATATTCGCAAAAAGAAAAGGAGTACTTGTGGCACCTTAGAGACTAACCAATTTATTTGAGAATAAGCTTTCATGAGCTACAGCTCACTTCATCAGATGCATACTGTGGAAAGTATAGAAGATCTTTTTATTCACACAAAGCATGAAAAAATACCTCCCCCCATCCCACTCTCCTGCTGGTAATAGCTTATCTAAAGTGATCACTCTCCTTACAATGTGTATGATAATCAAGTTGGGCCATTTCCAGCACAAATTCAGGTTTTCTCTCCACCCCCACCCCACAAACCCACTCTCCTGTTGGTAATAGCTTATCTAAAGTGACCACTCTCCTTACAATGTGTATGATAATCAAGGTGGGCCATTTCCAGCACAAATCCAGGGTTTAACAAGAACGTCTGAGGAGGGGGGGTGGGTAGGAAAAAACAAGGGGAAATAGGTTACTGTGCATAATGACTTAGCCACTCCCAGTCTCTATTCAAACCTAAGTTAATTGTATCCAATTTGAAAATGAATTCCAATTCAACAGTCTCTCGCTGGAGTCTGGATTTGAAGTTTTTTTGTTGTAATATCGCAACTTTCATGTCTGTAATCGCGTGACCAGAGAGATTGAAGTGTTCTCCGACTGGTTTATGAATGTTATAATTCTTGACATCTGATTTGTGTCCATTTATTCTTTTACGTAGAGACTGTCCAGTTTGACCAATGTACATGGCAGAGGGGCATTGCACTGACATTGTCATAAAAAACAGCTGTATAAGGAAGCTAGTCTATGTTCATACTTTTCAAATCTATTATACTTTTTCAGATACACATATTTTATAATATATTTTATATGCTTTTAAAGTGTGTATTAATGTTTCAATTTCAATTCAAATTTCCAAACAATCACTAAATTGGCAACACTGCATGTAACTAGTTCACAACACGGGGGGGGAGGGTGTACACCTGGCAGGGGCTCTGAACTGACAAGCCCAGAGGTGCTGGGGCTCAGCCTGGCAAGCCCTGCCACAAATTCAGCACTGCCCAGAGAGATTCTAATCTAAGTGTAGGAGGCGACACAACAGGTAGGTGTGTGTGTGTGTTGTGGGGGGGTACATGGAACGAGACAACGCGGGTGTGGGACAGGGTGGAAATAGCAGCTTCGGAGAGGAGGAGGCCCCCAGGAGAAGGGGCGGGCTGGGTGCAGGCGGCTCTAGGACCCCGAGGGCCCTGGCATTCCCCAATAGCGGCGGAGCGCGGGGCTGGGCTGTGCGCTTCGGGACTGCCCAGCCCCCGGCGGGTCCCTGGTGCGGGGCCGGGGCGCAGCACGGACCCAGATCCCCGGGGGGCAGCATGGCCACGGGCGAGGTTCGCGTCCTCCGGCCCTTCAAGCTCATCGCCCTCCTCTGCCTGCTGGTCGCCCTAGCGCTGGACGTGGTGGCTCTGTTGAGCCCCGCCTGGGTCACTTCGGAGCGCGGCTCGCTGTCGCTGTGGGAGGCATGTAAACGGGCCCCGGACGTGTGGCACTGCCTCAGCACCCTGAGGACAGGTAGAGCCGGGCCGGCCGGCTGCCCCGGTTCGGCGCTAGCTGGGGCGGGGGGCATGTCCGGGGGCAGCGCCGCTTGGGACAGGGGGCGCTCCCTGGCCGCCTGCACCTTCCTGCCAGGCTGTGCGCTGGGGGGAGAGGTGCCCGCGGGGTGAGCCTGGCCCCAGTTTGCAATGGTTATAGTGGGGCTGAGGGCGGCGGGGCTGGCTGCTGCGGCCACCTCTAGGCGCTACAGCCCCCAGGAAGGGGACGGGACAGGAGGTGCGTCCCCAGAGTACACCAGCCTGGCTCTCGCTTTGAGACTGGCCCAAAGAGATCGGGGTGGAGGGGGAGCTGGATTGAGAGATTCGCAGCAGTTGTGTAAATGGGCTTAAGTGGCACTGACACCGTGTCTGTAAGGCGCTGCGCCAGTCTCCTGTGGCGCAAGCCAGAGCGAACACGAGCTTCGTCAGTCTAACAGTTGCTGGTGGGCTGTATTCTTGTGGGCTACGTCACCCGGAGCTGGAACCGTGTAAACGCCCTGCTCTCGGGAGCCCTCTGGGTATCGTCACTCCGAACTGATGGCAGCACCATGAATCCTGGAGTGCGGAGGCATGAAGGGGGCCCAGAGATTGTCCTTGCGCCTTGGGTCCTGCACAGGGGGAGAGCGGGTCATGCATGAGTCACCTGACAGGGAGAAGAAGCGTGGAAGGAGACTGTGGTGGTGGCTGGGAGAAGGGGATGATGTAAAGTGGGTTGCCTTTGGTGATCATGTGGTGCCTGAGGAGATGATGGAGTTCTTGGCGGATAGGCCAGTGTTAAAGGAAGGGGGTAACTAAGGGATGGGAGGCTCTGGGGTGGGAGCAGAGTAATTCATGAGAAGATCAAACCTCCCTCACCTCAACTTAAAGGTTGTAAAAGAGAGTGTGGCCTAATGGATGGAGCACTGGGACCTGGGAGACCTAGGTTCTGTTCCCAGCTCTGCCACTGGCCTGCTGGGTAACCTTAGGCAAGTCGCTTACTGTTTGGTGCCTCAGTTTCCCCATCTGTAAAATGGGGATGACCTGCTTTAATAAAGTGCTTTGGGCTCCACTGATTAAATGAGAAAGTGAGGTGCCTGAATCCAATTTGAGGGTGGCTCCTTGGCCTGAATAAGTTGAAGTCGAAGCACCTGGAATCTACTTATTGGCTGTCAAGGTTTTGGGCAATGAAATAATGCATCTCAAGAGTGCAGTGCCCTCTCTGATGGGACTCCCCCACACAACAGGGCATAGATCTTGGTGGGAGCTTCATCATGGAAAACTCCTGAAGCTGTGCTGGCCAGCGACTCCATACACAACTGCACCTATTGTAGGGCATCCAATGCAGGGGAGAACAGCACCTGTTCTTTACAAGGAGGTTGCACTGGTAACTCCAGGCCAAACAGGTCTGCCATTGGCTCACAAGAGAAATGTTACTGATTAGTATCAGCAGAGGTTTATTGGGCTCTTGGCCCAGCCCATCCTATAACTTGGCACTGAGACAGTGCCCCGGGAGAGAAAGTGTAACCCAGCATTTTCCATATCAGTGATGAGTGGAATGGATGGTCCATTCAGGAGGCTGCATTGTAGCTGTGTAAAACCTACACAAACAGGGGAATCTGTTTCCTCTGAAGAAACTGAAAACACAAAGTAACAATAAAGAAGTATTTTGCAAATCTTTTGGTTACAGAGATCATTAGTCTGTCTTGTAAGTTTCATGACATTGAAAATGTCCCTTTAAACAGATTGCAGGCCTGGTTCTCCACTGGCCTTTCACCTTTTGTTGTCACTGAGACCTGTGCAATGTGGATGTAAAACACAGAGTGGAAAATTCTGATTTGCTGGCATTTTACGTCCATTTTGAACATCCAGTCTAGCAGTGGAGTGTCAAGCCCTGCATGTTTATCTGACAAAGAATAGAATTCACTACAGTGACACTAGGTGGGATAAAATGACAAGGGCTCTCACTCCTCGTGCTTCAGGGCAGAAGCTGATCAGATGGAGTCAGGAAGAAATGACCCTTATGGGACAGCAGGTGTATGATGCCTTATTCTGAAGAATCTGGCATTGGGCATGACCAGACAGATTAAACGGACCACACTGATCTTTCAATATAGGAATTCATATGTTGTAGGTGTGAACAGATGTTCACAGCATGAGCCATCTCATCCCAAAGCAAGACAGGATAACAGAGATGTGGTGGCGGCAAACTCTATTCTCTGGTGTCTGCACACCTCTCTGTTTACAGCCATGATAGGTCTTGGTTATCTTGAGGTCCCTAGTTGAATATTTTATGGAGCTGTTACCTCTGGGGGAGGAAATCAAAACTGGCCTTCAAATGACATGCAGGGATCATTGTCCATCTGCTAAAAATGTTTCATCTGGGTTTCCTCTGCTCACTACCCTGAGTCTCAGGGGCCCCAGCCTCCTGCAAATGAAGTAAGCATAAACCAGGTCAAGTTGTGAGTGATGGTGCAGGCAGGCAGGAAGCATAGCTGAGGTCTCAATATATGTAGTAATGTGTACTAATGCATTCTGTCTCATCTTCTTTGTCTCCCAGATCCTCTCCGTCAGCACTTGGCTCTGCTGGGCCAACCAGCCTGGCTTAAAATAAGTCTCCTGAGCAGGGTTGGGGTCACAGTCAGAGCTCCAGGGGTTTGGAGACTGGCTTTCTCTTGCTGTATCCAGAGAAGATTGGCTACATCCCCAAAGCTCCATTGCAGGTTGCCTTGGGAACTCTCTGCTGTTCCTGTTGCTGTTCTCCTGCTTCAAATGGCAGGGAGTGGGTGAAAGGGGGAAGATGGCTGTAGAACTGCTGAGTGAGTGACTAGCATGACTCACTTCAGCACAGCTTTACAGGGTGTAGAAATCACTGGGCTTAGTGCAGAAATCCCTGCATGAAATTCCCTGGCCTGTGTGGGGCAGGAGGTCAGATTATAATGGTCCTCGCTGGCCTTAAAGTCTAAGAAGGCATCTTTACCTCTGAACAAGCACAGAATTCAGGAGAGTTCATAGTCCTGTAATCTGTCCACAGAGGGGGATATCAGCTCCAGTCTAGGTGCTTGTATATGATCTCTTTTCCCCCTTCTTGTGGAGATCAAGCCAGGCTATTCTGGCTATTGTCTTAACTTTCCCTTCCTTTATGGTCTTGGGTGAAGATGATCAGCTGCTTAGATGTATATACAGCTGCATAGTGAAGTTCTAGTTTTGCTATCTACCACGCACAGCTGGGCTGTATAAGGGAGGGAGAATGGCAGGGGAGGAGGAAGCTTCTGAGCTCCCCACCCTGGGGTCTGTTTTCTTGGAGAGGGGAAACAACAGGACAGGAGTTGTGGCACTGAGGCAATGAAAGGGGGAGGCAGAAGGGGAGCTCACACTGTAACCTCTTTTCTTTTGCTCTTTGTTAGCAGCAACTCAACCAGGAAAAATGGGGAAGGGGGTTGGAGGAAAGTGTGTCCATTTGTTTCTGTTCAAGGAAGGAGGCTGTACTGTCAAAGGTAGGGGGAAGCAGATGTGTGCCATTCATTATGCTACCTCCTCTCTTCTGAACTTACCCCTGTGATTTATACCAAGGCCTTCAGTTGCCTGTCTTCTTCAGTGTCCCACAAAGCAACTGGGCAGCTGCTGCTCCTCCCAGACAGGACAGCAGTGGGTGTGAACAGGGGACCTTATGGGGCTGACTCCAGACCACGTCAGAGCCTGGGAATTGAGTAACTTCTCTGGGGCTGCCCATTGGTACTTCATTCAGCCATGGAAACTAGTGCTCAGCCATCTGAATTGTCTGGGCAGCACTAGCTGGCCCATATTCACAGCCCTTGCTCTCCACTTATTTGTTCTGTATTGTTAAGAGTCTGAATTCAACCCACAAGAAGTTTCATTGCATTAAGGCTCGTTCTCTTTTCATGGACTTGCCTGACTTTCATGTCTAGAGCACTGTAGAGCTTAAGGCCAGATGAGAGCATTAGATCTAGTCTGACCTGTATAACACAGACCATTAAACTCCACCAGTTACCCTTTTATTGAGCTTATTAATTTGGCTTTCTGGAAGATGCTTTAGCCAAACACATCAGTCTGGATTTGAAAACTCCAAGACATGGAGCATCCACCAGTTCCCTTGGGAGGTTGTTCCCAAAGTTAATTACCTTTACTGTTAAAAACTTGTGCCTTCATTTTAATTTGTCTGGTGTCAGCTTCCAGCCATGGGTTCTTGTTCTGTCTTTCTCCGGGAGATGACAGAGCCAGTAGGACCCAGAGTCTTCTCCTCCTGAAGGTACTTAGGCTATAATCAAGTCAATCTCAGTTTCATCCTTCATAATCATAACATGAACAGAGGGAGCTCAGTCCTTCACTGTAAGCCATGTTCACTTTTGTGGCTCTTCTCTGCATCACCTCCAGTTTTTCAACATCATCTAGTAAAGTCTCCTGAATTTCAAACAGGCCCTCCTATAAAGGCTTTAGTGCTGGGGTAGGAGTTGGTACTTTCTAGAAGATAGACTTCCCTCTGAATTGGTTCAGAACAGGTGCTCCAATGGCTGCTCAGCTCCTGGGAGATTGCTTTCTGGGTGAGATTTGAAGCTGAGATGCTGAAGCACTTTGTGGCTATTAAAGTTCCCATCACACTTCTTGCAAGAGCAGGGGAATGAACCCCAGTGTTCTGGACAAATTCCAGTTTGGGTAACTGCACTGTCTGCTGAAAAACTGCAGAGGGAATTTAATTGGCTATAGTTCACTTCCTGTCCTAAACAAAGTAATGTCACTCAGCTTCTCCACCTGAGGTGGTTGCATTTCAGTTTGGGGTGAAGCAATCCTTTATTCTTATTGCTTGTAAAGTGCTTTGGGATCTTTCAAGCCATTAGAGAAATGCACAGTACTGGCTTTTATCTGGGAGTTATGGACAGCTGAAAACTGCAGCCGACTCTCGTAAAGGTGGAACGGTTAGGGTTGCTTGTACCAGGGTGGTACACTGGGAGTAGATTTCAGCTGGTGGCTGACTCACTGCTCCCTTAATTGACTTGGCTGCTCTGGAGATGGGACAGTTTGTCCGCTGGCCAATAAAGCTGGATACCATGCCAAACATTCTTTGGACCTCTCCTTTTGTGAAACACAAGCTGAGAATGTGCAGGATGTCAGATTCAAAGCAGAAGAAAGTTGTCTTAAACGGATTCTTAAACAATAGCAGAGAAGCAGTTGGCTGTCCTTCTGGCCAAACTATCAGACTGCTGCAAATGTCAGAGGTGCCTGAGATCATGAGTATTGCCCTACTCATGCAGGTCTGTGAACAGCCCCCCTGTGATGCTGTATGGAATCTGGGAGACACTTTATGATATTGTTGATACCAGTATTATAAAATTGCAAGGAATCTGACCAGATATGTCATCTAAGGTATCTTTGAAAATATTACGATTTGCCTAGTATGATTATCTTGTTTATATGTTTGTATCACCTTTGTATTGTGAGTTATAGATATGTATGGTATATCTGTATTTCAACACTGGTGCTGTGGTTCTGGGTGACACCCCCAGACAGCTTGGCATCAGCACTGCCTAGCCTGCTTTTGATGGCCCATTAAGGGACATTGGCTATACAGTGAACCCATTGAAAAAAGCCAGGGACTACACCTGATGAGTCAGCAAGACATGTAGGGGCCTGCCTATGGAGAGAACTCTAAGGCTTTTCCATGCCATGTGCTGTGAAGCTTGTGTTTGGGACATAGGAACCTAAGAACGGCCATACTAGGTAAGAACAAAGGTCCGTCTAGCCCAGTATCCTGTCTTCCGACAGTGGCCAATGCCAGGTGCCCCAGAAGACAAAGGACATGGCAAAAGGTATAAAAGACAGCTGCATCTTCATTTTGTCTTCATTCCTGCTTCTTATATCTTGACTTTAGTAAAGGTTTTGATACTGTCTCGCATGACCTCCTCATAAACAAACTAGGGAAATGCAACCTAGATGAAGCTACTGTAAGGTGTGTGCAAAACTGGTTGGAAAACTGTTCCCAGAGAGTAGTTATCAGTGGGTCACAGTCATGCTGGAAGGGCATGGAGCTGGGTCTGGTTCTATTCAATATTTTCATCAATGATTTAGAAAATGGCATAGAGCAGAGGTGGGGAAACTACGGCCTGTGGGCCACATCTAGCCCGTGGGACTGTCCTCCCTGGCCCCTGAGCTCCTGGCCGGGGAGGCTAGTCCCCAGCCCCTCCCCTGTTGTCCTCCCTCCCCCGCAGCCTCAGCTCACCATGCTGCCAACGCTCTGGCCCGCCGCTCCTGCCGGGTGGCGTGGCTGGCTCTGGCCAGGCAGCGGGTCTGCGAGCTTCTGCCGCTCTGAGTGGCATGGTGAGGGGGTTGGATAAGAGGCAGGGGGTCCCGGTTGGCGGTCAGGGGACAGGGAGCAGGGGGTGGTTGGATGAGGCGGAGGTTTGGGGCGGGGGTCAGGGGACAGGGAGCAGGGGGGTTGGATGGGTCAGAGGTTCTGAGGGGGGCAGTAAGGGGGGCGGCAGGGAAGTGGGAGGGGGCAGATAGGGGACAGGGGGCAGGCTGTTTGCGGAGGCACAGCCTTCCCCCACCCGGCCCTCCATACAGTTTCGCAGTCCCAGTGTGGCCCTCGGGCCAAAAAGTTTGCCCACCCCTGGTCTAGATAATACTTAGTCCTGCCATGAGTGCAGGGGACTGGATTAGATGGCCTCTCGAGGTCCCTTCCAGTTCCTATGATTCTTACCTCTGGAGTAACCTTTCTATAAATGAAGCTCTGAAAAAAGAACTGAATGACCCATCCAAGCTGTGGATGTGTTCCAGAAGGACTTTCAAGCCAGCAAACTCACCAGTACTGCTAAGAACCTGATATATGGACTTTGAAGTCTCTTAATGTATTTAATTACTTTACCATTTAACAGCTCTCTTCTTGTTCTTTCTTTTTTCTTTATTATAAACCTTTCGTTTTAGACACTAACGGACTGGCTCGCAGCATAGTATTTTGGCTAAGATCCAACCTAATATTGACCTGGCAACGTGGCTGGCCCTTGGGGGTTCAGAAGAACATGTCATATAGCGAGCAGAGTTTTTAAACAACTTCTTACTGTATTGGACCTAGGTGCTGATTGGGAGCCAGAGAACTGGAATTCAATAAGGGGGCTGTGTGATTTCTTTTTTTAGCTTCTTGATAACCAGTGTGGGGGATCAGGAGCAGTTTGTGACTGGGGGGTGAGTCTAACTTCAGTATTAACCATCAGTTTTGGGAGAATCTGCTCTCCTTTTTGCATCCTGCCCTGACCTTGGCATTTTCAGTGCGGGCTACCCCAGGCACACTGGGTGACACCCCCGCCCCAAGTTTTATTGATGGAACTACAACCCCCAGCATACAGACTCCACTCCTGCATTTGTAAGTGGGGGAATAGTCCCGCTATTGTGGGGAACTTTCCTAGCTTCTGCACTACCCCAGTGAAGTGGGCTAGCGAAAGGATCTGAGTCCTCGCTCCCACTTCCTTTACCCAGTGGCCTCCCTGCCCTTGAGGACTCCCCTTCCACTCTCCTGTCTGGCAGAGTCCTCGTAACCCCAACAAGGCTAGGCCCAGGATTCCTGGGGGGCTCGACCCCCAACCCTGCTGTGGTCACCTAGGACAGGGGCTAGGGTGTCCCCACTCCGGGGTACTCTCTCTGCACTGGGCACTTCTCTGACCCACTGACCATTATATACAAGTTAAAGCAAATGCAAGTTATTTAATCAACAATTAATTTTAAAAAGAATAAGGAAAAATGGGAAAGGTTAAAGGAAACACATCAACTCGCTCTGTGGCAGGGAACATCACAAACAGTGTCTCTGGAATGTCAGGGCAGTTCACAGTCTGTTCCTTGTAAGTCCCAGGCCTTCTTCTCAGGCCCTGGCTTTGCCGCAGGGACGCTGTGGGTTGGACACTTGCTCTGGTGGTGGCCACACGCTCTCAGGCTCTAAGTGGTAGGACCCTTCTTCCCAGTGTCACCCCCGCCCTGACGGGGTTACGATCCAAGCCTGGCCTGCAGAGCCTCTTGGCTGAGGCATCACCCTGTGCTGGGCCCGCTGCCCAGGGTCCGCCTCGCTCTCCCCAGCTGCTCACCGCACCCAGCTACAGACTGCTCCAGCCCAGTCTCCCCAGCTGCACCACTCAGTCTCTGCACTGCTGCTGCTGCTCTGCCTCCAGCTCCCTGGGCTGCTTTTTTGGCCCCTCTGGTTCTGGTTGCTGCAGCTCTGCTCCCAGGACAGGTCTGCTCTGCAGGCTGCTTCTGTGACTCTGCTCCCAGCACTGACCGGCTTCCTGAGCTGCTTTTCTGGCCCCTCTGGCTCTGGTTGCTACAGCTCTGCTCCCAGGACACGGTCTGCTCTCTCTGGGCTGTGCCTCTGGTTTTGGGGCTGCAGCTCTGCTCCCAGGACAGGGTCTGCTCTCTCTGGGCTGCTTTTCTGGTCCCTCTGGATCTGGCACAGCTCTGCTCCCCAGTTCAGCTTGAGCCCCTGCTTTCTCCTTAGCTCGGCCCCACTCTGTCTGACCCAGGCAAATCCAGCTGTCATGGAGGACGGGACCTCCCTGGCCCCCTGACTCCCTGATTAGCCTGCTCGCCCTGTCATTCAGGCTGACCTGGAGCATTTGCCTCTCCCCATTGTTTCTGGGGGCTGTCAGTCTCAGGGTCCTGATTCCCCATTGACCCTTCCCCCTTTTTAGTACTGGGAGCTAGCAACTAAAACACCCCCAATGAACGTTAGTAGAGGGGACAACAGTCCCCTTACACATTGCTGAGCTGTTTCCTTCCAGCTTCACTCCTGCAGTGACCCCCATAGTTCTTCTCTGCTGCACCCCCAGATGTGCTCACACTGAAACCTTCTCCCCTCACACAGCTCTCACTCAAGCTAAAACCCACTCCTACCCCTGCCTCCAGCAGGTCTTACACTCGGAATGAGTTTCTTCTATACAATGTTACAGGGGTGGCCAAACTTACAGACCTTCCGAGCCACATACAACAGTCTTCAGATGTTTGATAGCTGCTGGGGCATGCCTGCCAAGACTCGGGACTTCAGACCTGCTCTTGCTGAAGCTCCGGGCCATGCTAGTGTAAGCAGAGTCAGGATGAGCTCCACCCTGACATCTGGTGGTGAGGTGTGGCAAGTTGTGGAAAAGAACTTCAGGGGCCAATCTCATTTGCATAGGCACACCCACCCCGCCTAGAATGAGGCCATAGCTGCCCAAATGGTCACTTTGGCTGCTGTGGGATCCCCAGTGTCTCTGTTAAGGGGGCAGGAAGAATAAATTGTTGTTACCCTGATTATGGGAATCAAGGACAGTGGAACTGTACTTAGCCTTTTGTTATGATGGAGGAACTTGCCATCAACTAAGTAGCACTCGCTAGGCAAGGGACATGGGTTCCAAAACTCTGTGAATTGAGAGAGGTTGGGGATAGGTATTAATATTTGGTGGTATGGGCCCCCTGGTGAAGGCCTTACATGCTAATTGCACTTCTTCCTCTCTCCACTGTGGAATATCAGAGCTAATTTTGATTCCATTAGGAGTTTAGTTACAGGCTGCTGAGCTGAATTCATTTTGGGCTAATGGTGCACCAGCACTGAGGCTCCCCTACTACAAGCTGAAATCACAAAAGAGCTAAACTTACTGAGAGCTGAAATCACTGAGTGTCGTGTTAAGTAGTGGGGGGAGCCTGAAGATATATGGTGGAGCAGTTTGTGGGACGGTGAGCAGAGCAGCTTGTGGAGCAGAGCAGTTTGTGGGACGGCGAGCAGAGCGGCTGGTGGAGCAGAGCACAGCAGTTTGTCAGCTGCCTAGAGCAGCTCATGGGGCGGCTGGCAGAGCGGAGCCCCATGGAGAGGTGGGGCCATCAGCTTTGGACCATGTAAGGTGCCCCTTAACACCGCCCCCCCAATCTCCACCCAGGTTGGGAGGTAAAACTCTGCAGATAAACTTTTGAACTCTGGGGCTGCCCTGACCAGGGACAGAGACTTTTGGGTCGTTTGGACTTTTGGGACTTTGGGTGATTTTGGTTGCTGGACTCAAGAACCCAAGGGAAAGGACACACCCCAATTTACTTGGGGTGGGTTTTTTTGCTCATGGGTTGTGTTTCCCCAACATAATGCCACATTGTTTCTCTCTGTTATTAAAAGGCTTTTTTGCTACACTCAGACTATGTGCTTGCGAGAGGGGAAGTATTGCCTCTTGGAGGCACCCAGCAGGGGTGGTATATTTGTCCCAGGTCACTGGGTGGGGGCTCGAGCCGGTTTTGCATTGTGTTATTGGAATGGAACCCCTAGATACTGAACTCGGCCCTTGTTGCTGCCAACTCTGACAGGCAGAAGGGTTACACTAGCATGCCCTACCAGGTTGGAGGCCCGAGCACCCCTCTTCCCCACTGGGCAGAAGCCATAGGTGATGTGGGGGAGGGCACACGGGGTCACTTGTACCCCATAGATTTTTTTTTTGCCAGGGCTTGCTGGCCCGGCTTGGTTACATGGTGCTGCAGAGCCCCCTCCCTGCATGGCAGCTGCTGGAGCTGGCAAGCTGGGAGCTGTGGCCATGGGGAGAGCCAGCGCAAACAGCTAGGAGCTGTAGGTAGAGCTGTGGAGCAAAAGCAGCAGCCCGTCTTGCAGCTCTCAGCCTTTTGCCACTGCCTCTTCTCAGGGAGTGAACACCTGGGAGCTGCAGGGAGGGGTTGCTGAGGGTAAGGAGGGGCATACCTGGGATGTGTGACTCAAGCTGTTGGGGGGAGGGGAACCTTTAAATTGTGCTCCCACTCAGCAGGCAGCAGTTGTCTCTTGCAGAAGCCCTGCAGCAAGGTAGATGCCTCAAGCTTCTTTCCTCTCAGTCTGCTAGGTGGAAGGTGTGGCGTGTAGTGGGGAGCTCCACGAGCTGCACTTTCACAGTAAAAGTCGCAGTTTGGCCACCCTTGCAATATTGCATATGCTTTAAGACAGGTGGGGCTAGTGGATAGGGATCGAGACATCTGGTTATGTTCCCAGCTCTGCTACTGACCTGTGTGGTCTGCAGTAAATAGTGTCCCCCTCAGTCTCAATTCACCCACAATTGAGATACTAACCTTCTCTGCAAAGTGTCTCGACATTTCTGGTGAAAGGCAATCTACATCAAATGACTCCTGTTCTCCCTGCTGCACGTCCCACGCACAGCACATCTGCATTGCCTCCTTGACAGTGTACTTCCAGAGCTTTGTGTAGCCGTCTTCCAACTCCTCTCCTCCATCCCTGACAGGACTGACTGTTTTCCTTGCGCATGACACTTATTGTACAGCTGCCTACCCCATCTCACATCTGGGCCTCATTAAATGGAGCCAAAATTGCTGCATCCATTCTGGATCTCCTATTCCACCAGTCTCTTTGGGGTCCCTGATATTCATGACAGAACTGGCTCAATAGGCCCCTCTGGGAACCCAGAATTGGTTTCCCTGGCGACATCCCATAGGGCCTCTGGTTTCCCTCTTTCCAGCTGGTCTGTGTGGCTGAGACTTTGCAGAGTCCCCTTCGGTCTGTTGGCCTCCCTCCATCTCAGTCTGTGGTGAATCCCTCAGATTTGTTTTTCTTGCTGCTCTCCTTCCAGACCAGTGAACCTGGCCTGGCATGGGATGACTTAACTGCCATCCCACAAGGAGGCCTAGGGGTGTCAGACTCTTTGAGAGGTTACCCCTTTTTGCCATTCCCTTACCTGAGACACAGTAGGTCCTATGCAGCAGGGGAGTTCGTTCCACCCTGCCAACTCAGTTGCAGCTGTGCCTATTCGCTACTCCTCTCTGGCATGAGACACCGGTCTCGTACTTTGACCTCTGTGGATATGTCTTCACTGCAGATTTAACTCAAGTGCTAGGCACCTGGGTCTGAATATCCAGTTTAGCTTAGCTCAGGTATGAGCAGCCACCCTGTAAAGCCATGCCAGAATTACTGTCCTCACTGGTGCCCTCCTCATGTGTTGCTAGGACTTCTGAGGCTGCGTCCCAGGGTTCTGTGTGCTGCATTAAGCTGAGCTGCTCTGATTCCTGGAGTGAATTGTAGGGGAGCTTGTCTGTCCTTTTCAGCACATGGGGAGAACCGGGAGGTCTATAAGCACATGAGTGGCTCCACCTGCATCCTCCCTGTAAATATCGTGGTTCACCAGCCTGAATGAAAGCCTTATTTAGGCATTAGCCCTAGATGAGCCAGCTAGCCTGGGTTGAAAGCATCACAAAACTTATGCCCAAGGTTTATGTGTGCGGACTGGAGAGGGGTTCAGGGCAATGCTCAGGTAAGAGCCCAGGTTAACTGCAGTGAAGACAGACCCTAAATGGCTGCCCAGCTTCTAATTGTCAAAGAAGTATGTCTTCAGTAGGTACAGCAAGGGAGGTGTGTGTTTGTAGGTCTGCTCTGTGTGGTGACTGTAGTTCACCTGCCCCACAGCTTGCTTTACAAAGGACGTTAGAATCACTACTGAGAGTTCATTTAGTCAGTTGCCAAGGGTACAGGACTAACCATGTGTCCCACAGGACTTCCAGTTCACAGGGCTGCAGTGTGTGCTGCCTTCCTGCAGCCAGTTTATTGCAAGGCACTTTAAAAGGATCCTCATGAAAAGCAGGTTCTTGGGGCCTGTGGCAGGACAGTAGGGTAGGCTGGGCATTAGCCTATCTGGACATCTTTGGTGGTCAGAGGTCAAAAGTGATTTGGTCATCACCATCTCCTGCCACACCACAGAATCACAATGTTTAGCAGTTCCCAGCCATGCTAATGGGTGCCCCAGGTCAGCCATTAACAGCAAGGGGTGCTGTGCTTTGGGACTGAGGTGCAGTAGCAGAGCTGGAGGAGGGGTAAGACTGGGACAGCAATGAGTCAGATGAGGATTGTAGAATTGTGGGAGACAAAATGAGCTATACCTGCGAATGGACTCATGCTGGAATAACTGCATCTACACTAGGGCTTTTGCCAATATAGAAACACTATTAAAAAAATTTAAAAAAATCACACCTGACACTATTGTACCAGGAAAAGTTCTAATGTAGACCTGGCCTAACTGTTCAAGGGCTGAACTTTCAACTGAGCTTTAGAGGCTCAATATTTTGAGCTGGAGGAGAGCCCCCTCTGCTCCCCTTCCCCTTGGAAAGTGCCAGGACAAGAGCTGGAGGGAGGGAGGGACCTTGCGCTGTACCAGGGCAGGTCAATAGCAAGCATTCTCTTGCGAAGGAGGTGGGTAAAGGGCCAGACAAGCTTTTGTGGAGCTATGGCAGAGTCCTGCTTATGTAAACAATCAGCCATTGGGCTCTTCCCCTCCCCCTGCTTTTGCAGCATTGTTCTCCAAAACCAGGCTGTTTCTTCCCCAAGCAATGCAAGGAGCCCTTTCCCTCCCCCAGGCTCCTCTGTCCTTGCAGCTCCATCTGGCTTATGCTGACATGGGGCTGAGGGAGTTTGGGACATGGCCCTGCTAGTAATTGCTGATGAATAGGAGTTCAGGAAAGTCCTTTGTTGTGGCAATAAAAGATGAGTGAAAAGCCCAACATTTCCAGATGCTTCATTTGTTTGTGTTTCACACAGGCTGCAGCCTGGCTTAGAATGAACTCCCAGCACAGGATTTACTCTCCCCACACCTCTCCTTGGGCAGTTTTTGCCATCAACCTCCATCCTTTTCCTTTCAGGATTGTTGTCCCAGTCTTGTAAAAGACAGTGCCTGATTCACTGCTGCCCTGCACCCTATGTTAGGTACACCGGCCCTG
Source organism: Chelonia mydas (assembly GCF_015237465.2). Taxonomy (NCBI): domain Eukaryota; kingdom Metazoa; phylum Chordata; order Testudines; family Cheloniidae; genus Chelonia; species Chelonia mydas. Next base: position 57,372,851 of record NC_057855.1, read on the forward strand.
AGTGAAAGAAGAAACCACATTCTGATTAGGCAGAGTTTTACAGTCAGTTTCACACCCACTCTGCACTGGTGTACCTAAGGCAAGGTGCAGAGCAGCAGTGGATTAGCCCTCCAGGGTCTCGAGATAGACATAGCTGTGTTGAAATGCCCTGTTGTGACTGGGTTTGTTTCTTGGCCCTGGAGAAACAAGCTCTCTTCTATCCCTGCACATGCAACCAATTCAGGGTGAAGAGCTTAATATGGCTGGTTTAGACAGGATCAGAAGGTTCATCTAGTCCAACTCCTTGCCCAGGATTTGTTGTGTCTAAACCAGGGGTGGGCAAACTACTGGCCGGATCCAGCCCCTCAGGGCTTTGGATCCAGCCCACGGGATTGCCTCCCCCGTGGCACCGCGGGCCCCGCACCACTCCCAGAAGCGGCCAGCACCATGTCCCTGTGGCCCCTGGGGGAGAGGGGGCAGAGGGCTCCACACTCTGCCCTTGCTTGTGGGTACCTCCCCCAAAGCTCCCATTGACCGTGAATGGGGAACTGCGGCCAATGGGAGCTTTGGGGGAGGTACCCACAGGCAAGGGCAGCGCTCGGAGTCCTCTGCTCTCCCTCCCCCAGGGGCCGCAGGGACGTGGTGCTGGCCGCTTCCCGGAGTGGCCCAGGGCCAGGGCAGGCAGGGAGCCTGCCCTGGCCCTAGTGCATACTGTTGCCACCCTGGAGCTGCTCCAGGTAAGCGGCACCAGGCTGGAGCCCACACCCCGAATCCCGCCTGCACCCCGCACCTCAACTCCCTGCCCTGAGCTCCCTGCCACAGCCTGCCTGCACCCTAACCCCCTGCGGCACCCCGCAACCTAACCCCCTGCTCTGAGCCCCCTGCTGCACCCCATCCCCCTCCTCCACCCCTGCCCTGAGCCCCCTCCTGCACTCTGCACCCCCTCCTGCACCCCAACCCCCTGCCCTGAGCCCTCTGCCTGCATCCCAACCCCCTGCCGCATCCCAACCCCCTGCCACACCCCACACCCTTCCTGCACCCCAAACCCCTCTTAGCCCCTGCTGCACCCTGCACCCCAACCCCCTACCCTGAGCCCCCTGCTGCACCTCACACCCCTTCTACACCCCAATCCCCTGCCCTGAGCCCCCTCCCTCACTCCACATTCCCTCCTGCACCCCAACCCCCTTCTGTGAGCCCCCTTGTCCTGAGCCTCTTCCTGCACACCGCACCCCCTCCCACACCCCGCACTGTCTCCTGCACCCCCACCCCCTGCCCCAGCCCAACATCCATGGCCCTGCTTGCAATTTCCCCACCCAGATGTGGCCCTTGGGCCAAAAAGTTTGTCCGCCCCAGTCTAAACCATCCAAGACAGATAGGTATCCAGCCTCTTTTTGAAAACCTCCAGTGAAGGAGCTTCCACATCCTCCCTAGGCATCTGTTCCATTGCCCTACTGTTCTTAGTTAGGAATATAGTGGGCATGGTTGCACGTCCACACTGCATGGATGCAGTGGTTTGAGCACTGGCCTGCTAAACCCAGGGTTGTGAGTTCAATCCTTGAGGGGGCCATTTAGGGATCTGGGGCAAAAATTGGGGATTGGTCCTGCTTTGAGCAAGGGGTTGGACTAGATGACCTCCTGAGGTCCCTTCCAACCCTGATATTCTATGATTCTATGACTTGCAAACCCTGCTTGAGTCCTATGAGGGTGGAAGATCTCTAGCAAAGGCTGACTAATGGAGTCTTCCTTCTGGCTGCCTCATACCATGAGTTAGCCCTGTTCCGAGAGGGGTAGAATGTATCTGCCAACGTAGTTCTGAAAGTATTTATTTTTGGTTAATCCCTGCTCTACAACTTCAACCTGTCTTGTTGCAGGATCCCATTTCCTTCTGAGTAAGGTCCCTGTTTCTAGCACAGAAACAAGACTAAATTCACCAGCCCTTGCAGTAGGATTCAGTGATGTCATCACTGTAATGTTGCAAAGTAACACCCTGTGATGTGGAATTGGTGCAGTAAAACACATTTAGAACATGCAAAGCAATTAACTTCTGGGTTTTGTAAACTTCTAATGCACATGATCTTGACACCAGGAGAGGAGCTGGATGTTTTAGTGAGAACAGCTCCACCCAAACTTGTCTCCTGCCCAAATGGAGCGGACTGGCAAGGCAAGCTGAGTGTAACTGACTAGGTTAGGGCTTGCCTGACCTATTAAGACATGCAAGATACTGACTGTCCCAAACCTGAAAATGAGAGGTATGCATTCAGAATATTAACAGTTGCAAAGAAACTTATTCCTGTGGTCCACATTGTGAGAGAAATCCCTTCGTTATCCTCTGGCTAGAAAACAAACAGTAAGTTCTGGAGTGCAGGGCTCGTATCTGCACAAAATTCCTACCGGTGTTGGTGGGATCTGCGTACATTGATCTATGGCAGTATACATCCACAAGAGCTGCCGGATTGCATACAGATGACTGCATGTTGCCAGGATGTCTCAAGATCACCCCCTCTGAGATAAGAATGTGGTCCAAAATCCTTTTCTCGTCAGGGAAACGGAAGAGAAACTCATCAGTCCCCAGTACTCTGCTGTCATCTGGCCATTTGGATTGAACACCACCTCTGAGAAGGGAGTGGGGTCTAGTGGTTAGAGCGGGGGGGATGGGAGTCAGGACTCCTGGGTTCTATCCTTTGCTCTGAGAAGGGAGAGGCAGGAAATGGGACATGGCTAGGGAAAGATGGGCAGCATCCCCCTGATGCCAGACTTTGAGGGGGCCTGGATTAATTTTACATTCTCTGTGTATATACATATTTTTTTGATCTGAACAATAGACTTTGCTATTAAACTGCAAAAAAAAAACCCCAAAACAAAACAAACACACCACCTGAAACAACAAGGAACCGAACATAGCAAAGATAGTAATTCTCCAGAGAGAGTTAGGGACCCTTTTGCAGCCCCTTCCTCTGCAGCAAAGCCAGCACTGCGGTGAACAGAAGGGCCAGGGTGGGAGTTTAAATTTATGTTTCACCTAAAAGTACCAGATGTGCTCTGGTGTGTTTGAGACCTGATCTAGGAGCATTTTTAAAAAGAAGGCAAACTCCCTAGTTTCCTGACTGTCAGGCAAGACATGGTGGAACCAGAGTGATACTAATGGCTGACCTTGAGATATCAGTGTCTCTAAAGTTATATTTTCTTTCTCCAATACAATTGGGAAGCTCTAACCCCAGTGGTTTGTAACTAGTTTGAAAAAGGCAAGATTTTTTTTTTTAATTATCCTCATACAGCTCCTTTATGGGGAGAAATCACATGGACTAGATTGAAGGGTTTTTAACTCATCTCTTGATTACTAAAGGTACATAAAATGTGACTCAGACCAGGTGCTCAGGATGAAACTGCTAGACACAGAGGTCAGATCTAGACACAGGCTGGGGTCCGAGGGCCATTCTTTTGAAGTAGCTGGAATTGCTGTACCTGCTTGTGTCAGCCATTAATTTGGTCCATGGTCTCTTTGAGAGGCACTACAGTTCTTGTGTGACTCTTTCAGGCATCATAAGAAGAACTGCATTTAACTCTCCGTTGATTATTTTGGTGCTACCATAAAATGGTGAACCCACAATGAACCCATAAAATGTAGTTTCTGTTCCCTTTGGAAATCCAAGATATGAGGCATCAAGGGGCTTCTTAAATCTTTCCTTTTCCTAGTTGTGTCCCTATGTTCTAACTTTCTCATAATGTCTTAGTCCCTCCTTGTCTGTAGTTACCCCCTACTTTTCCTGGAAGGCTTCTTCTGTTGCTTTTCTGCAGATCATTCTATGACCTCCTTCAGTTTCACTTGCTGTCAGATTTCCAGGCTCAGAAATGGTCACCATCACCAAACCTCCCCCACCATGAATTGCATTTCTGAAATGTTAATGCTCTCTAATCTATAATATGTGTGTTATGCTTGGTAGATTGTAAGTACTGTGAAACCAGTGGCTGGGCATTAGGATTTTTGAAGATTATGGGAAAATCCAGACTTCAGGATGGGGTTAGTGTGGGGATGTTTTATTGTTGCAGCCTGAGAGTCTGAGGGTGTTTCCTCATTAACGAGGGGTTCTTCCCCAATTGTGTCCTTTCCTCTTCTAGACTGGCAAGTGGCTACGCTGGTGTTAATCCTGACGGCAGCCACTATCACCTTCCTGTCGTTCCTCGCCTCCCTGGTTTCCTTCTGCCTAGGCACTCCCAGGCGGTACTACAGAGTTGTTGCTGTTCTCCTCTTGGTTGCAGGTACCTATAAGTAACTGCTCTAGAAAGAGAATACAAATTTGGCTACTTTAAAGGATAAAGTCTCTCCTGACTTGAGTCTCCTAGAACTCCATTGAAATCCTAGAGCAGAGCAGGATTTGGCCATCAGATTGCTCCAAAAACTGGAGCCTACAGACTAAATAAGATCTGCAGAATTGTGAAATGTGATCCAAACCTGCTTCATCTTTAATGCAGAGGTGTGGCCCTCTGGCTCAAGATGGGAACTCTGGATCTCTTGGGGCCTGCAGCTTTTCTGGGCTGCAACTCTGCATTAAAGATCAGCGGTATTAGTCTGCCCCCCTTAGGTGCAGCCCTTAGCCTCCTTCTCACCAGTAGGGGCCTCACCAGGGTGTGGTCACACTTTATCTAGCTGCCAACAGCTAGCCATAGCATGTCCCCATAAGATGCAAAGAACTTGGTTTAAATTCTTTACCATGCACTCTTGTTATCTAGCACGCTCTCCAGAAACTGCAGTGTGGCTGTGATAAGCTGTAGTGTGTTGGGTTTCACTGAAGAACACTGGAGTACCATTTTGTTAGGGATGTGGCTACAAGATTCATGAATCTTGTCTACATAAGGCAAAATAAATCTGACATGGACTGAAAAGCAGAATGTTACTGTTTGAGCAGTGGCAGGGGGAAGCGGCAGTTTAGTTTAGGGCCCCAGTTTTCATTGTGCATGAATAAAAATGATCTCTTTTTCTAAAATGTTCCGTGGAAACTGAGATTTAAATTCCCTGTAGTGCTGTGAACCCGAACACAGCAGCAGGGTTGTGCTTATGCTGTAAAATGATTAGGAAAGGACTATAATGCAAAGCTGGCCTGTTCAGGTTCACCCCTTCCAGTGACTGATGCAAAAAGAAAACATCAGAGAGCAGAGGAAATTAGAATTTTAAAATCTTTTGCATTTTAATTCACTTAAGGTAGAAGTCCATTATGAACTCCTTATCTCTTCTTATGGCTCCGTTTTAAAGGGGTTTGACACTGCCTTGAACTGCTTTAATGGCACAATATTACTGTGTTTAGCCCACCTGTTCTCCTTCTCCAAAATCTGGGCTGGGAACGTGCATAAAATAGCATTTAGAATCAACCCCTCCTTGTTCTGCTGTTGCATGGCCAAAAACCCAACCAAGACTTTCCAATACCAAAAAATGCCCCGAGTTACACTCTCATCTAAATAGAGATGGTCTAAACTCTACATGGCACACTTCTGCTCTAGATCTTGCAAGTGCCTTAATATCGTACTAATGTTAAATTTCATCCCATATGGAAAGTGAGGTGGAGGAAGACTGCTTGAAAAAGAATCCGGCACTATCTGTGGCTTTACTGAGTAAGACAGGGAAAAGTGCTGGTGCAGGGTTCCAGCATCAAGGCTCTGAGATAAAGGGCTTGAGGCAGAAGTGCGGTGATGCTGGGCTATCACGAGCAGGACATTCTTGTGAGGGAGTTGACAAGTGAGCTAGAGCAAGCAGTGATAGCTGCTGAGCTTGGAGGATGCTTACGCTGCTGGCATCCTATCAGGCTGACGGCACTGTGGTGAAGAAGTTCACAGCATTGGTACCATTTACACTGGGCCAGGCACACCTGAGGGAAAGAGGGCGATTGTACTTTGCCCAAGAGACAAGCTGGATGGGAAGGAGGTTGGGAGATTTGTGTGACCAAGACCAATAAAACCACTAGCAGCTGCTGCATGAACTTGCTGCATTACTTCTTTCCTCTTCTAGACTTTAACCAGATATCTTTTCCCCATTTCCAGTGGTTCTCCAAGTGTGTGCCTTGATTCTCTATCCAATCAAATTCATCGACAGCAGTATGCTCAAGAGCTACCATGAGTTCAACTGGGGGTACGGCCTGGGCTGGGGATCCGTTATCTTCATGCTGGGTGCAGCCATCCTGTACTGCCTACGCACGGATATTTACGAGGACGCCTACAACTAGGGTTGGGCAGAGGAGCTTGCCAGCCACAGCAGATCACTGGACTATCATTAGATTGACTGGACCAGAACATGATGGGCAGGGAAGGGAGGAGGGTTGTTGGGCCCACTGGGGTTTTTAGAGTACCTGTTCTAAGACACTGAAACACAAGTTTTGCAAGAAATCAACAAGCCTTAATGAAAGAGGTGGGTGTGAAGATCTGGAACTGGATGCTCATTAAGGTGATAGGGGGAATGTGGAGAGAGAAATGGATTATAGCTCATCAAAATAGCCAGCTAATCTCTCAGTCATCTCATGGTTTTTTCCCTTCCCTTTTTATACAGGACAGTTTTCTCTGAATTGTAGAGAGTGACTTGTATTAGTTAAGAGGTGAAGCATGCTTTTATTTTGATACAATTTTGACACATGGTGCTGTAAGAAATCATACAGAGCTTGGGTTTTTTAAAGACTTGTCTATTCCATGTGACTTAGGAGTGACCACTAGCTCCTGGAGAAGATAACTGTGCAGAGTTTGACTGCTGCATCTTGCCTTTCGGTGGTTGCACAGTGCAGAATGTCTTCTGATGCAAAGAAGAATAAATTAGAGAAATAACTTGCGTATACATTTCTTTGTCTTTAATGGCTCAGATGACATAGCCACTAGAGCGTATGAAGAGAGGTCAGAGCTGTAAAGGTCTGGGATATAAATAGGCAGGCACTGCAGTTTGAGCCCTGTGGAGCTAACATGCACAGCAGATGAAGCAGAGGGAGTGCTGCAAAGCAAACATTCCTGAAATAGTATGAGCCTTTCTATGCCTGAATTCCTTCCAGCCTATGTCAATAATAAAAATGCTTCCCCCCCAAAAAACACAAACAAACAAACAAATAAAGGCAAGAGGGAGGAAAAACTTAGGATTTGGCTTAATGGCAACATGTACTGTCAAAAAATACTGTAAGCAATAATTGTCTTACTATTGGGTGAATAGGTTTTTATTAGGACATACATTGTCTTACCTAGTTGAGTTGTCAAGGTGCCCACAACTACAACTGAGATAGGTATCCAGCTAAGCTTTTGCAGTATTACAGCTTGCACAGTAGATCATGTTTATAAATGACTGTATTCCATGGATTTGTACTGACACCTTAGTTGGAATGTTTCTTCTGAAATGTGTTTGGTTCACATACAGGCCAAATCTCGGTAAATCTTCCTATGGCTTAGTACCACCACTTTTTCATTTGGCCTCTGAAATAGGCCAAATTACCTGGTGTACTCCTGGGGGGATTCTGCTGGACTGTGCGCCCGCAGAAAATGCCCCCCCCCCCCCCCCCCCCCGCAGAATTCCTGCAGAAAACAGACCAGAAACTGTGCAAGGGGCAGGGGATGTCCATGGGTGCACTTTTTTTGGGGTGGGGATTGCCCCCCCAAACAGAGGCGAGGCATGGGGGCAGCACATGGGGTTACCTGCCACTGCCCCCCTCATTCTGCAAGCACAGAGCTGCCCAGCTGAAGGAGGCTATGCCTGGGCTCTGCTGACACTGCAGCTGGGTCCTAGTGCTAGTTAGGCTCCTCTCCTGTGTGCTGGAAGCCTTCCTATTTTCTGTGCAACAATGAGTGACCGCAGTGGGGCTGGGTAAGGGGGGGTGGGGGGAAATGAGGGAAGGGGGATGAGTGGGGGTGGAGGAAAGAGACAGTATGGAAGGAAGGGGCGGTGGAACAGGGTGGGGGAGGGGAATGTGGAAGTGAGGGGAGGGGGATGGAGAAGAAAAGGGGATAGGGGAATCGCAGGGGAAAAGTGGGAGCCCAGCATGCAGCATCCCCTTGGCAGCAGCTGGGGCTCTCCCGTTAAGCAGGCCCATAGGCCCCTCACCCTGACAATTCCTACCCCCCTACACTTGGACCCCTCTGAGGAGCCCCCTCGGACTCTCACCCCACTGATCCCCAACCAGCTGCACCTGGACCCCCATCCCATCAAGCTCCACTCCCCCAGCACCTGGACTTCCCCACTCAGCCCCCCACACCAAGCCCCATCTCCCCACACCCAGACCCCTTTGCTGAGTGCCAACCACCCTCACCAGGATCCCCTGCTGAGTCCCATTGCCCCTGCACCTGGAACCCCCCACCCCGCCCCGCAAGCCTCTGTGCATCCAGATCTCCCACTGAGCCACCCGCATCCAAAATGCCCCATACAGGAACCTCTCACGCCACACCTGGATCCCCCCACACTAAGCCCCTCCATGCTTGGATCCTGCTGGGCTGGACCCGCTCACCCACATCAAGTGCACCTGGCAAGAGGGACAGGGCCCCAGCGTGTTTCTGGGACAGGCCCAGCCCTTGCATTGTCAGGGTCAGGTGCAGTCTCACTGCAGAGTCCCTATACCAGGGGAAGTGGGGGCTTCAGGATGATCTCCCATCTCAATGCAGCCAGTGGCCTGTACTCCCCACTGCCATACTGGAGCCACATTTATTTACTGACAAATAAAATTAGCAGAATTTTGCAGAATTTTAAAATATTGTGCGCATAATGTTTAATTTATTGGCACATAATTTTTAATTTTTGGTGCAGAATTCCATCAGGAGTACCTGAATATACAAATATGGAATTAATATTTATTCACTTTCATGAGCAATTTCCACACTCCCACCCCTCACCCACCCCCTGCAGGGCTGGAGCCGCGAGTGCCAGTTTGCCCCACTGCAGGGGGAAGCCCTGAGCCCCGTGCCCCCACGGTGTGTGGCCTGCACCTGATTTTTTGTGTGGGTCAGTGACCCCTGATAGAAGAAAAGATTCCTCACCCCTGATCTACAGAAACCATAGATATATAAAATCAGGAGGTCCCCATAATGCACACCAGTCCACTCACATGGTGTCTTCTCAGACCTCATGCTCAAAGCGTTAATTAATCATCACTCTTGTGGATCCTCTAGCTTAACCTAAACATACAAAATTCAAAGGTTTGAGAGGTTATCTTACACAGTCCAGGTTGAAACAAAGCAACAGTGCCACCATGTGGTTATGGACAGAACCTGCTCTGTACAATCAGCGTAAGTCACCAGTTGAGATCCAAACAAAGGTGGTGAATACAGGAGCCTGAGAGTGCACTTACTACATATAAGATATATGATATTGTTTGTGTGTTGCTATAATGGGAGCATCCAGAGGTCTGCATCATAGAAAGAAATGGTCCCTGCCCTGAGGAGCTTATAATATAAAGACAGATGAAGTTGGAAGAATGGGATGCAGCATTCTATCAAAATGATCAGAGAGAGATTGCACAGCTTGTTAGAGGTTTTTTCCTCTTAAAAAAATCCTTAATTTTTATATTTCTCTTGCCTTCTTCTTTTCCCCACAACATTTAGCAAAATTAGTTATAAAATCAATCTCCACTAACCCCTCCAGCACCACGTTGTTTTCTAAGCACTTGGCTACTCCCTTAACCTCCCATCCCAAAGTCATTGCTTCCCATTCTTAAAGTGTTTCTCTGAAGGCGATTAGCTTGCCAGATGTCTGCAGTCGCAGGCTGTGAAGGTGCTTCCTGGGGTGGGGGGGAGGAGGGCTATTTGACCCAGGTGGCTGAAGGGAGTAAGGGTATGTCGACACTGCAATAAAAGTCACATGGGTGACATGAGTCAGCAACTAAGGATCAGGCTGTAGGGCTATAAAATTGCAGCCTAGATAGTCCAAGTTGTGGGGGAGCTCAGGCTCTGAGGCCCCTGACTGGAGGGGGTCTCAGAGCCTGGGCTCCAGCCTGAGCCCAAATGTCTACACTGTTGTTTTTAGCCCCACCAGTCTGAGTCAGCTGAGCTGATCTCTGAGTCTTGGTGCCATGGAGTGTCGACATAGACGGAGTGGCTGCCGAACCATCGTTCTGGGGTCTTGGCCAGCCAGGCCCCTCCTCCGTTGTTTCTACCGCTGGTTTCATTAGTATGATTTTGAGATGGCTGCATTATTCGCAAGCAAAGCACACATGTCCACCCCTACTGTGCTACAAGCAGGAGCATTATTACACTGTAAGCAGTAGTGACAATATTAAAGGAGATTTGGGATGAGGACTGGAGGAGTGAACCTGGGGAGGTGAATGCCCAACCTCCCATCCACCCTCCTTCTTCCCAGGGGTAAAACAGGGACCTCGTTTCCCACCAAAATTTAACTCCTCTGCCTGTGATTTATTCCTATGGGGTGCTTGGGATTGCTCATATTTATCTGTAAAAACTGCAAGTTTATCGACCGATTCCACCTTTTTATCCCATAAACACTGTTTTACATCATCACTAGACATATTCAGGAACTGTTCCTGAGCAATCAAATCACACATTCCTTCAACGCTTGTAATATCTTTCCCCCTCACCTACTTATCCAGTAAATCTCTCATTTGGTTCACATAAACCACATTACTTAATCCAGCCCCTCTCTTAAGGCTTCTGAGTTTTACTCTTTAAATTTCAGGTGTAATCTGAAACTGTTTCAAAACCAAGTCCTTAAATTTACCTTAATTGGAAGCATCACCAAGTGGCATCTTATTGAATATGCCCAGAGCTCTCTCAGTCAAGTTTGCAACCAAAGTAGTTATCTTTTGATCCTCAGGAATCACATAGAGCATACACAGTCTCTCAAAGGCTATGAAATATGCAGCAATGTCACCAGATTCGCTATATGGTGGACACAACTGCTCCCGCTTATGGATTTTTGGAGAGGTGGAGCCCCCTGGTGTGGGGTTCTGTCTCCTCCACTCCATTACAGCCAGTTCATGCTTCTGAGCTTCCCTTTCCCTCTCAGCCTCGAGTTGCTTCAGTTCCATGGCTTGCTTCTGGGCCTCAATTTATTTGTCTTTCAGTTCCAGGGCTTGTTTCTGGATCTCCATCGCTTTCTCGTGGGCTGCTTTCTCCCTGGCATTTTCTGCTTCTTGCCCGGCATTTTCTGCTTCCAATAATTCCATACATCTTTTATGTTCTTTCTCATTTTCCGCTGCCTGAAATCTGCAGAGCTCCAACATTTTGGTAGATTCACTTTCACTCATTTTTCTATTTTTCCTGTCCCTACTTCTCTTGCCTGAAATAAGCAAACAGAAAATAACAAACCAGTAACCACTTTGTCTGTTATCCAGTCACCACATTTAAAACTCACTCAAAATCACCACCAGTGTTTCAGGGCAAAAACCTGTGCACACTATCCTGCTCGACTACGCCACTGAGATGGGTTTGGGCCCTTTGGGCTGTCACCTGATGTGCTGGGGTGCCACTCATTCAGCCTATTCCGCCAGTCTGGGTCCCCTTTACCTGGCCTTGCTGGGATAGGCTCACAAGCCTCTTCCCATACAGGCAGGGCCACACCCAACTGCACAGAGATACAGAGATCCTCTCTGGAAAGATTCAGCCTTAGAGGCTTGCCCCAACACCTTGATGCCCACTCCCTTTATGAGGTACAAACCCAAAGGTTTTATGAAATTCACCCCTTCCCTCAATGTGGAGGGAGATATGCAACCCCCCCCCCCCACCCCAGTTAGGAATCACATAAACTGGGTTATATTATAAACAAGAAATAAGTTTATTAACTACCAAAAGGTGAATTTTAAGTGAAGATAAGAGATAACAGACAGAACAAAGCAGATCACTGACCAAATAAAGCAAAATACCCAAGCTAAGCTCAGTATACTTAAGAAACAAGTTACAAAATGTAAATTCTCACCCTAAATGTTATTTTACGCAGGTTGCAAAGTTTCTGTGGTTCAGAGTTCCAGTTATATTTCTTTTCAGACAGGACCCCTGTCTCAGTCTAGACACCCGCCCTTTGCCTTCCCTTCAGGTGGCTTTAGCGGTCTCTCTTCTTGGGCAGACAGGCCATGGAGAGGAGGAGTCCCATTTGTCTTCCTCCCCACCCTTAAATAGGATTTACATAAGGTGGGAATTCTTTGTTTCCCAAACTTGATCCCCCCTTCCCTTCCAGTGGAAAGTTACAAGAAGTCCCAGATAATGTTTAGTATCAGGTGACAAGACTACCTGATCTAGTAGTGTCACAGTTAGGTCTCCGGATGCCTCCCAGGAGGGAGAGAGATTAGTATCTTCATGGTTTTGTTGTTCCTTCCTGATGGCTCATCAAATTTGATGGCCTGTTGTCTGGTGGGTGTCTTCCCAGTACACACCCAGGTGTAACTATTACAAAGTCCATATTTCTAACTTTAGATACAGAAATGATACATGCATACAAATTGGATAAACACATTCAGTAAATCATAACCTTCCCACTAATACCTTACAAGACCAATCTTGCATAAAGTATAACTCAGTTATGTCATATTCATATCATAAGCATATTTTCATAAAGAATATGGAGTGAAACATCACATGCACTTTCCACAGTTGCATTTTTATCACTTAACCTGCACTTTAGATTTATAGATGCATAGGGTTTAAAGCCAGAAGGGACCATTAGATTATCTAATCTGACCTCTGGTATATCATGCAGTTACAGTTCACCTAGTTACCTCTGTATGGAACCCAATAACTTGTTTGGCTAAAGCATCTTAAAGACAGGCATCCAAGCCCAGCTCTTCAAAGGTATTTAGGCCCCTAACTTCCATTGAAATCAACGCTTAGAAAAGGACTTGGTGCTGTGGAACGGTGAGGGAGGGCTCCATGGAAATCAGTGGAAGTCAGGAACATCCATATCTTTGAGGATTTGGGCCCCAGTCTTCATTCAAAGTCTCCAGCCAAAATGAAGAATCCACCACCTCCCTTTGTAGTTGGTGCCAATTAACCTTCACCATTAATGTGTGCCTTTATTTCTAACTTGAATTTGTCTGGCTTCAGTTTCCAGCTATTGGTTCTTATTATGGCTTTCTCAGCTAGGTTAACGAGCCCTATAATACTGTGTATTTTCTCCCTAGGAAGGTACTTAGACACTGTAATCAGGTCACCTCTTGATCTGTTTGATAAATTTAACAGATTTTGTTCCTCCGTGTCTCACTGTAAGTCATTTTTTTCAGCCCTCAATTAAATTTTGTGGTTCTTTCTTGCATCCTCCCTGATTTTTCAACACACTCCTTAAAATGCGGACACCAAAACTGTACGCAGTATTCGAGTACTGGTCTCACCAAGGTAAAATAATCTCCCTACTTACTGCTTCCCATTTAACTGTCTTTCTAATGTTTAAAATAAATAAATAAAATGCAGTTGTTTTCCCCTCAGTATTGACACTTACTTACAGAACATGTAAAATGCTGTGGAATAAAAGGTGCTAATTAATGAAAAATATCCAAATGTACTTTGCTTTACTGGGACGCAGTGAACTGGAATAGCTGCTTTATTGGGATGACTCCAGATCATTCATTGAGTTAGTCTGACTGAGTAGTAATAGCTGTTAACTGGGACAGTATTAACATACATCTTGCCTAATGGAACTGCATTTCACTAGTGCTAAGGAAGTGACATGTAATCTGGTGTGAATTGCAAAGCTCTGCTCTTTAAAGCTGAAGTTGCCAAACAAAGACTAAGGGAGACGCTGGCTTAAATGCAGCATGGAGGAGCCAGAGACTATCTGCGTGGCTCATCACAAAAGAGGTAGTTCTAGTTCAACCTGATCACCACCTGAATCCCTCTCTGCACAAGGCCTGACAGCGTGGGGGAGGGACAAGTGGAACATAAGTTTCAGAAACTGTAAAATAGTGAAACTGGCTCTTCACAACAACAGCTACATTGAGAACATTTTATTTTCTCTTCAAGTTACTTACAATCTTAGCCCTTAACACCAGGTGAACAAAGTGGTTTCTAATTCTTATATACAACACTCTGTAAGATTCTATCTAATACCTGAATGTTCCCAGCTGGAGCTGTGGATCTAGCAGAGCTTGAAGGGGTATCAGATCTGCTGGAGGATTTAATAAGCCAAGTTCCCCACTGTATGGCTGATTTGTGCTAGGCAGGTGGCCTGCTTTGGCCCGAGGAGGATCACCCGTATGGGATGCTCCTTCTGTAGTGTACAGCCAACAGTGGGGGTTCTCCAGCTACTTTTTCCTGCCCCAGATGCCAGTGTGGCAGGGAAAAGGGAATGTGGTTGAAGGTAAGGTGGCAGGGCCAGGATCCCCGTATTCCGCATCAGTCCTCAGTTGTGTTTTTAGCCCCTTGGAACTGTTTACAGTTGCTGCAAGCTGGAGCAACCTAAGGGTTGCATTACTGCTTGGATATTACTGAGTGGGGGTAGGCACATAAGCACCTAGGAAAGAGTGGCCAGCACAGATGCTGTAGCAGAGTTAGAAGAGTGCAAAGGTGAGCTTTAAGCCACCTTTGCACCACCAACCCCAGGACCTACACTCTGCACCAGTCACACCCCAAATCTGGGTCTACAAATCTAAGAAACCTAAACTTTGGGGCTAGCAGATCTTGTAACCTGTGCCAAGGCATGATTCTAGGATGTATTGGCTCATGTGAACTACCTGCAGGGAGAATTTTTCAAGGCCTGACTGTTTAGCTTGCCCACTCTCGCCAGTGAAATAATTCCAGTGCCATTTGAAGTGCACTAAAAAAGGTAGGGGGAAGGAAAGAGAGCAAGAACATGTGCGTAACTCAGAAGCTGGGCTGGAAAAATCAATAGAACATGGAAGTTTCCCTGCATTTTGACTGGAATGAGAGACTATTGTAAAGCTCAGCCTTTGCACCTGGATCACTTTAATGAATTTCCGAAATTCTGCCACATGTTCTTGTGAGTGCCTTAAAGCTTGCTAGCAGCTGATGAAGCTTGCATCCATTCCAATGGCTAAGGAAATTAACGCCAAAAGTCAGCAGCCTGACTCCTCAAAAATAATCCTGTGCAACAGATATCATAAAAGACTTTTGAATGAAACAAATGTGAAATTCCTAGGCCGTGATGGTAAAGAGTTTTCCAAAAGTGAATGACACTTTTATTTTATCTTAGTCCAAAATCTCAATCATGTTGTCTAATCTATCCTAAATTAATATTTCTCCTCATAAGAACATCAGAGCGGCCACATTGGGTCAGACCAAAGGTCCATCTAGCCCAGTGTCCTGTCTTCTGACAGTGGCCAGTGCCAGGTGCCCCAGAGGGAATGAACAGAACAGAGAATCATCAAGTGATCTATCCCCTGTTGCCCATTCCCATTCCTCCATTTGTCTTGAATAATTTGGAGGTTTTTGTGGAGGAGAGGGAGCTTAAAAGTAGAATTTGGGGAATACTTGTCACAGCTGCTGAGAACTGTAGCTCTGACCTCTTCCTGGCCTCCTTGTAGGCACTCCACTTAGGTCTCAGGCCTGCAACTGTCACTTTTCTTGGAGTGGGATCCTTCAATCTTCTCCCTCCAGACGAGGAATTGAGGCTGCAGCCTCTTGCAGTCCACTGTGATGCTCTCAGCAGGTCAGTTGCACCTGCCATCTTGTTCTCCCAGGGACAACGACAGGGTTATCCAATGACCATCCAGACTTCCTAAAGTAAAGTACTATTTATTTAGAACAAAAGCATTACAGAGAAAAAACAATTACATCCATAAAATAATAAATAGCCTTTAGGCAGGTTTATTTTACCAGGCAGCCACCCATCCTCCATGTGGAGACCCTGAAAGAACTAAAGTACATCAGTCCATTTGTGCAGGGCCTGTCCCTCTTGGTCACAGTCTCATCATGTACTGAGTGTGAGTGTCCTTATACAAGATGGTTACTTTATGCAGTCTCAAATCCTTTGTGTTCTTAGCTTTGTTGAAAAAGATCAAACCAAAGATCTGGTATTTCTCCAGGGGGTGGAACTTGTTACCTGTAGAACGGATATACTTTAATTATCCCCCAGTGACTTTAGACCTGGATCCTCAAAGGTATTTAGCTACCTAACTTCCATTGATTCCCTTTGATGATTTGGGTTGTTAGTTCATGTAGGAAACCCTATGTCACCGTGTGTTTGTGGGTCACAAATGAGAATACCAAATTCGGGACAAACTGCTGAGAAATAGGGCAGATATACCCCCAAACTGGCAGTTATTCGCCCTTAAGATATGCCAAACCAGCAACAAAAGTAAACTTCTGTTTCACCACACTGGCTAACAAGAAATCACAATAGCAGTTTCCTTAGGTATTCCAGTCCTTGTATCACCACCAAAAACACTAGACTTTAAGATGAGTGGTTCTTTACAACCAATTTCATCAAAAGAAAAGTTCTTCTGGTCCCAAAGGATCAGCCACAGACCCAGGTCAATATATAACTCAGATCTTACTCAATAATCACACTGTTTCCAATCCTTTAGTATCTAAAATCTAAAGGTTTATTTATAGAAAGAAAGAAAGAAAGAAAGAAAGAAAGAAAGAAAGAAAGAAAGGTAAGAGGTATATTACAGGTATGTTAGCAACAAGAAGAAGGTCAGGGAAAGTGTGGGACCCTTAATGAATGGGGGAGGCAACCTAGTGACAGATGATGTGGAAAAAGCTGAAGTACTCAATGTTTTTTTTGCCTCAGTCTTCACAGACAAGGTCAGCTCCCAGACTGCTGTCCTGGGCAACACAGTATGGGGAGGAGGTGAGCAGCCCTCAGTGGTGAAAGAACAGGTGAAGGACTATTTAAAAAAACTGGACAAGAACAAGTCCATGAGTCTGGATGCAATGCATCCAAGGATGCTGAGGGAGTTGGCTGATGTGATTGCAGAGCCATTGGCCATTATCTTTGAAAACTCGTGGAGATCAGGGGAGGGCCCAGACGATTGGAAAAAGGTAAATATAGTGCCCATCTTTAAAAAGGGGAAGAAGAAGAACCCAGGGAACTACAGGCCGGTCAGCCTCACCTCTGTCCCTGGAAAAATCATGGAGCAGGTCCTCAAGGAATCCATCTTGAAGCACTTGGAGGAGAGGAAGGTGATCAGGATTCACCAAGGGCAAGTCATGCTTGACCAACCTGATTGCCCTCTATGATGAGATAACTGGCTCTGGATATGGGGAAGGCAGTGGACGTGATATTCCTTGACTTTAGCAAAGCTTTTGATATGGTCTCCCACAGTATTCTTGCAAGCAAGTTAAAGAAATATGGATCAGACGAAAGGACTATCAAGTCTGGCTAGATTGTCAGGCTCAATGGGTAGTGATCAACGGCTCGATGTCTAGTTGGCAGCCGGTATCAAGCAGAGTGCCCCAGGGGTCGGTCCTGGGGCCAGTTTCGTTCAACATCTTCATTAATGATCTGGATGATGGGATGGATTGCACCCTCAGCAAGTTCGCAGATGACACTAAGCTGGGGCGGGATAGGATCCAGAGTGACCTAGACAAATTGGAGGGTTGGGCCAAAAGAAATTTGATGAGGTTCAACAAGGACAAGTGCAGAGTCCTGCACTTAGGATAGAAGAATCCCATTTTACTGCTACAGGCTGGGGACCGACTGGTAAGTGGCAGTTCTGCAGAAAAGGACCTGGGGATTACAGTGGACGAGAAGCTGGCTATGAGTCAGCAAAGTGCCCTTGTTGCCAAGAAGGCTAATGGCATATTGGGCTGAATTAGTAGGAGCATTGCCAGCAGATCGAGCAAAGTGATTATTCCCCTCTATTCGGCACTGGTGAGGCCTCAGCTGGAGTACTGTGTCCAGTTTTGGGCCCCCCAAAGGATGTGGACAAAATGGAGAAAGTCCAGTGGAGGGCAACAAAAATGATCAGGGGTCTGGGGCACATGACTTATGAGAAGAGGCTGAGGGAACTGGGCTTTTTTAATCTGCAGAAGAGAAGAGTGAGGGGGGATTAGATAGCAGCCTTCAACTACCTGAAGGGGGGTTCCAAAGAGGATGGAGCTAGGCTGTTCTCAGTGGTGGCAGATGACAGAACAAGGAACAATGGTCTCCAGTTGCAGTGGGAGAGGTCTAGGTTGGCTATTAGGAAAAACTATTTCACTAGGAGGGTGGTGAAGCACTGGAATGGGTTACCTAGGGAGGTGGTGGAATCTCCTTCCTTAGAGGTTTTTAAGGTCAGGTTTGACAAAGCCCTGGCTGGGATGATTTAGTTGGGGATTGGTCTTGCGTTGAGCAGGGAGTTGGACTAGATGACCTCCTGAGGTCCCTTCCAACCCTGATATTCTATTCTATGATTCTATGAAATACCTACAATATATGCTCCCATTAGTATAAGTCCATAGTCCTGAGGCTTGAGCAAGAAAGAGGCAAAATGGAGATGTTTCCGGGTCCTTTTATAGCTTCTGTCATGTGGAGGGAAACCTAGTGTTTCAAACAAAGCCCTCAGCACAGCTAGAGGAAAATTATCAGTAAAAGATGGAGTTTGGAGTCACATGAGCAAATCACATGTCCATGCATGACTTCGCTTAGTCATAGCAGGAAAATCTATTATCTGTAGATAGGCATCTCCCATGGTCCATTGTGAGTTAAGTGTTCCTTAATGAGCCATTTAATTTGCGAAATACTTTGTGGGTGTTACAGGAGCAAACATTTGAAATCCAGATATAGAGCCAATACTCATAACTTGAAGTACAAAAATGATACATGCATACAAATAGCATAATCATATTCAGCTAATCATAACCTTTCCATAGACATCTTACATGCCTCATTTTGTACAAGATTTGTTGCAATTATATAACAGTGGTAGTAACAATGATCTATGTGGTCATATTTTAATCATACCATGTCATACCTTATAGCTCATCCAATGTGCCAGGACTACAATCCCTAGTGGGCCACTAAAGCTACATATCACATTTATAAAGCTGATACTATAGTCTTTGGATATCCTGTTTCCAAAGCATTCCACAGCATCACATATCTCAAAACCTTAAGCACGGCAAGGCTTTTGTCTCTAAGATACATTTTAGCAGACTCTTATCAAGATGAAGACTATCCCTCCTGGGAGACTGAGGTTTACATTTGTCCCATGAAACCCTGGTGTTCTCCCACTGTGTATTCCCTGTGAATTACTGGCTGCACAAATGCTGATTTATGGAGTTTGCAGCCATAAAAACAGCTTGATAAGGAAATGAATTCCCCTTCATTTCAAGGTTTTCCCTTGGCTCTGTAAGCTCTATCTGAGAATTTTGTCCTTTGACTCCCAATCTTCCGCCAGAGACACAAGCAGAGTGAAGAGATACAACTGGTCGATGCAAATACAAAACAAATACTTGAAGGCAGGACCTCTTTGCCTTGCTGCCAACTCTTGTGATTTTTTCCATGTGTTTTGTGATATTTGATGCTCAAAGTCCCAGGTCCTGGATTCAGGTGATTATGTGAGAATCTCAGCTTGCACTTAAAAATGTTCCTAGCCCTCATCATTGTGGAGAAAAGCTTGAAGATGTGAACTCTAGTGGATATGACTGTGACGGGTTGGATCACAGAAACCCCCTGGGAGCTGCCAACTGATGTGCCAAGACTACTTCTGCTCCTGCTCTCCTGCCCAGTCAGCTTAGGATTTCAGTGCCCTGCCTGGTTTGAGCCAGACCCACTAGCCTGCTGCAAACCCAGACCCAGGTCAGAACCACGTCCCCTAACAGCTGTAGGCTTAACTGAAAGCAGCTTACAGAAGTGTGCCTGTTTTTAACACTCAGATGCCCAACTCCCAATGGGGTCCAAACCCTAAATAAATCTGTTTTACCCGGTATAAAACTTATACAGGGTAAACTCATAAATTGTTCGCCCTCTATAACACTGATAGAGAGATATGCATAGCTGTTTGCCCACACCCCCCATATTAATACATACTCTGGGATAATTAATAAGTAAAAAGTGATTTTATTAAATACAGAAAGTAGGATTTAAGTGGTTCCAAGTAGTAACAGACAGAACAAAGTGAATTACCGAGCAAAACAAAATAAAACACGCAAGTCTAAGTCTAGTACAGTAATAAAAACTGAATATAGATTTAGTCTCACCCTTAGAGATGTTTCAATAAGTTTCTTTCACAGACTGGACACCTTCCTAGTCTGGGCACAATCCTTTCCCCTGGTACAGCCCTTGTTCCAGCTCAGGTGGTAGCTAGGGGATTCCTCATGATGGCTCCCCCTTGGTCCGTTCCACCCACTTATATATCTTTTGTACAAGACGGGAATCCTTTGTCCCTCTGGGTTCCCACCCCTCCTTCTCAATGGAAAAACACCAGGTTAAAGACGGATTCCAGTTCAGGCGACATGACCACATGTCCTTGAGACCCCAAGCCTTCATTCCTCCCAGCTTGACTCACAGGAAGGCCTGCCTGCAAACAGAGCCATCCACAGTCACTTGTCCTGGTCGATGAGAGCCATCAAGTTTCCAAACCACCACCAATGGCCCACACCTTGCATAATTACAATAGGCCCTCAGAGCCACACTCCATATCTCCAGTCCCAGATACAAGTGTGATACATCCACACAAATAGGATGACCATGCTCAGTAGACTACAAGCTCCACAATGATACCCCAGAAGAGACCCCCTGCATGAAGCATATTCCAGCCACATCACATTCACACTCATCAGCATACCTGCACAAAGTCACATAGAATGTGTCACAATGACACCGAAAGACCAATAAAAAGAACCTCAGATTTATTATTTTTAAACCAATCATGATTTTTGAATGCTTGGGGTTCTGTTCTACTCTATATAGGTCAGGGGTCTCAAAGTCCCGGCCCATGGGCCATCTGCGGCCCGAGAACCTCTCCACTGTGGCCCACGGAAATTGTTTAAAAAGTTCTTTCATTTGGCCCTCGTGGCTCCCGGCCAAGTAGTGGGGAGGAGTGGAGCAGGCAGAGAGATTCACATGCTCCTCCCCACAACGTTGCTCCATCCTGCTGCTCCTGGGACTCTCGGCAATGTGTCATTCATAAAACTTTTGAGGTCTGTGGCCTGGGGGACATTCACCTCGGGCAGCTTGGCTCATAAAACTTTTGAGGTCTGTGGCCTGGGAACATTCACCTCGGGTAACTCGGCTCCCTGCAAGCGGTTCCCTGTCCCTGCTATTGCTGGTGGAGCTGTGGAGGAGAGACCCATGCAGCCACACTCTCATCTCTGTCTGCTGCAGGCGCCGCCCTCCTCAGCTCCCATTGGCTGTGGGAGAGGGACAGAGATACCATCACTAGTGGCCAGACAGAGTCCGCCATGAAGGTAGTCGCAAAAAGAAAAGGACTACTTGTGGCACACGCTCTCAAAGAAACTGCGGAACCACCTGATCAACATCCTCTACAGCAAACAGGGAAAGATTAATAGTCTCTAAGGTGCCACAAGTACTCCTTTTCTTTTTGCGAATACAGACTAACACGGCTGCCACACTGAAACATGGAGGTAGTGTCACTAGTCACCGGGCAGAGTCAGCCGGGGTGGCATGAGGCCACGGGAGAGGGAAAAGGGTGGGAAACAGGCTGGGAGGTGGCGTGACTCGTGAGGCTCCAATGACAGCGCGAGGGGGCACGCTGCCTCCGCTGACCAATGGGAGGTCCCGGGGATGGAGCCTGCATGAAGGTAATGTGCCTGGTGCCTGCAGATAAGATAAGAAAAAAGCAAAGAGGTTCTTTCTAGCTGGTGGCATTGCAGGTCTGTATAATGAAATGGGGCCCTTTATTTAGTTTTTTACCCACTGACCCATGTAATGTTGGGAGGTTGTGTAGGACGAGCACCAGCAGGAGCACCAGGAGGCACTGAACCTGATGGGAGCATAATCCCAGACACACAGGGAGGGTTAGAACCACCCACTGCCCCATCTCTTTAGGGTAGTAGCCATGCTCCTCACCCCCTGCACCCCCTGTGGACAGACCATGACTGTGCCTCCTCCTCAGCCGCTTTTGTGCCCAAGGAGGCCCAGCCCAGCAAGGTCCTGCCGTCAGCAGAGCATGGAATGTGGGAAAGTGGAGCAGGAACTGCCTCGTGGTAGGATGGTGTTGGTGAAGGTGCTTGGTGGTCCCTGAGAGACCAGGTTTCTATTCTTGGTTCTGCCTCTGCCAGGGATGTCCTGTGTGACCTTGGGCAAGGCCTCAGTTCCCCAGCTGTCACACAGGGATAATAATAACCCATTGTGCAGGGATAATAACCCATCTCTCTCTTTCACACACACACACTCACACACATGGGTTGCTTGTAAACAGCCTTACAGAGAGATGTCTCGACCTAAAAAAAGGAAAATTGACGACGAACACCGCCAACTCCAAGATAAGTGGATTGTTGATTATTTTGTCATTGGGTACAAACAGCCTGCCTCATGCTTGATCTGCAAAGACAAAGTTGCTGTTTTAAAAGACTACAGTATCAAATGACATTACACAACGAAACGTGCACAGCAATATGATAAATATGAGGGAGAAGCTAGAGAGAAGATGGTCTTACAATTGAAAAAAGAATAGCAACGCAGCAGCAGCTTTTTCAGAAAGCGATAAAAGAGTCAGAATCAGCAGTTTTGGCTAGTTAGGTCATGAGTAAAATGATTGCTAAGTGTGGGAAGCCATTTACGGATGGTGAATTTATTAAACAATGCTTTATTAAAGCCAGTGAAATCATATATCCCGATAGTCTGATATTACTGAAAACATCTCTCCTATCTCCAAATACAGTAGCAGAGTGTATTCTTGAGCTTTCTAAAGATATCGATGGGCAGCTGGTCAAGAAAAGCACAGCTTTCCGCGCATATTCAATCGCAATTGATGAGAGCACCGATTTGGTTGACAGTGCGCAGCTTGCCATATTTGTGAGAGGTGTTGATGAAAACTTTGTAGTAACTGAAGAACTGCTCAACTTGTCAACAACATGTGGTAGAGCAACAGCCAGTGAAATTTTTCACTGCCTCACGGAAGCACTGGAACAACGTGGACTGCCATGGCACTTGTTAGCAGGCTTAACCACTGACGGGGCCCCACCAATGATTGGTCAAAAAAACAGATTGGTAGCACTAGTACAAAGAAAGATGGCCAAGCAAAACGCTGAGCAATCAATAGTGGTAAAATGCATCACTCACCAACAAGCACTGTGCAGTAAATCTTTGAAATCTGACAATGTCACATCAGTTGTTGTGAAATGTGTGAATTACATTCACTCAAGGGGCTTGCAGCACAGACAGTTTCGTGCTTTCTTGGAGAAAACTGAATCTAAATACGGTGACTTGCTCTACTTCACTGATGTGCGCTGGCTAAGCAGGGGTTCTACTTTAAAGAGATTCTTTGAATTGAAAACAGAGGTGAAAAGATTCATGGGAGAAATTAAAATGCCTGTACCACAATCTGAAGATCACAAATGGATGACAAATCTTGCTTTCCTTGTTAATGTAACACAAGAGCTGAATATCCTAAACCTGAAGCTGCAAGGTCCAGGCCAACTGGTGACAGCAGTGTAGGATAATGTGAGAGCATTCACAACTAAATTAAAATTGTGGAAAAATCAGAATTCTCAGGAGAATCTCACTCATTTCCCAGCATGCAAGTCACTTGTGGAAGAGCTCGGCTCTGAAATACAGTGCATTGGTTCTGAATACACTACTAAGCTTGACTTGCTTTTGCAAGAATTTGATCAGCGGTTTGCAGATTTCAGAAAGCACAAAGAAAGCTTCGATATGTTTGCTAATCCATTTTCTGTTGGTGTGGAAACAGCACCATGAGATTTACAAATGGAACTCATTGATATGCAGTGCAACACATCTTTAAAGACTAAATTCAGAGGAACCGAGGATATTGCAGGGTTCTTCAGACAGCTACCACCATTTTTCCCAAATCTTTGCAAAACCTTCAGAAAAATCATGACCTTGTTTGGCAGTACTTACATTTGTGAGAAACTTTTTTCCACAATGAATGTAAACAAGTCAAAATACCGAACACAACTATCTGATGCACACCTTGCTGCAATCGTGAAGTTTTCAACTGCTCAGTCACTGAGGCCAAACATCAACAAACTGACAGAACTGAAGTGTTGCCAGGTGTCTGGCAAACACTAAAAACTCTGGCAGGTGAAGAACTGTATACAGTTGTATGACAGTTTTATTATTTCTAAGAAATTATAAATACAAAATACAATATAAATGTTTTATTTTCTGAACACCATCTTCAGTGACATTATTGGCCCACTGGGAGGATTTGAGGACTGGCACTGGCCCTAAGGTAAATTGAGTCTGAGACCCCTGATCTAAAGAGATATGACAAGTGAGGCGGTATCTTACAGATGGAGAGCGGAGACATGGATACAGTGACTTGCCCCAGGTCACACACAGTCTCTGGCAGAGGCAGGAATTGAACAGAAGTCCTCTGACTTCCAGTCCAGTGTCTTAACCAAAAACCAGGCTCAGAGGAAAGGTGGCCACCTATTAGATCTTGATGAGCTGTCTCATTTGTGAAGTGTTTTGGGCCCCTTCGGGATGAAAGGTCCCAGATAAATCCAAGCCATATATAAACAGCTGAGGGCCGGGTGACACTGTACAGCCCTGATGAAGAGAGACCCCTCTGCTGGAAAACTCACTCTGTACCTGTGACCAGTGCTATGCATGGTGAGGTTCCCACTTCCCCTCAACCCTCAAGGCTCTGCAAGGAGCTCCTGACATGATGCTGTCACTTTCTCAGAGGTAAGCATGCAATTTGGGGTCTTGGACTGGTATTCAGGACTCATCAACCACTCCACCAATCAGAAGCAAAACACAGCTCCCTGTCCCAGCCTGTCTGAACCTGGGCTTTTGTGCACGGCCAGCTGATCCTTTTGCTCTCTTTCTCTCCCTGGATTGTTCACTCATCTGGCCAGAGACCGATTGTGTTACTCTGTTGGGACTCAGCAGCACAAATCACGCCCCCCCCCCCCACCTTAAGTCTGACTATCCTGGTTTCATTGAGATGAGGGCTGTTAGGCACCCCCTGGCTGAAAGGAAACAGAGCTCAGGTAGCTGGCAGGCCGCATATGGTGGGCCCAGCCCTGCTCTTAGAAGTGCAGGGAGAATAGCACAATGGAAGAGCCATAGAATAGGAGGCCCCTGATTACATCATAAACTGTCTGGGTGAAGCTGAGCTCACAGACCCTGTGAATAGAACAAGCCCCCATGTTGCTCACTGCAGCCCACTTGTTTTCTGTGGGCATCCAAAGATTGTTTAAAGGTTTCCAATGGCCAGTGCACCATCTATGCTAAAAAATGAATGCACCTATTACATTAAAGCTAACAGGGAAAAGGAAAGGGGGGGGGGGCGCTA
The DNA here is from genome assembly GCF_015237465.2 of Chelonia mydas. NCBI lineage: Eukaryota > Metazoa > Chordata > Testudines > Cheloniidae > Chelonia > Chelonia mydas. Next base: position 57,398,107 of record NC_057855.1, read on the forward strand.
TTTACAATCGGTCAGGTTTTTTACTGTGTTGGTTTCTAGCTGATAGAAGGTGCTAGAATGATAGCCCTGGACACTGGCACCCTTATTGCACAGAGCAACATAAGCTGTGATGGTGCAAACTTCCGCTGGGTTTAGGGCTACCTTGGAGGAGTCCCCTCTAGGGATGAGGCAGTCAGTCTCCATGGCCCATGCAGTCCTTAGCTTGGCTGTTGGGATGGTTAACAAGAGGGCCAATTGTGGTGTGGAAATTTGCTCAACAGAAGCCAGACTGAGATCAAACTACGGATCTATCTACACTAGAGATCTTGACTGAGTTTGCATTATGCGTAATACCAGTCACCGATGCATGAGCTAATATAATGAGAGAAGCCACTTTCATGCTTCAGGGCAATTACCTGCTGGGATCAGGAAGCAATTTCTCATCACCCCATATACTGCACTGCATGCTTGGCCAGGTGCACGAGAATCTGCACGAGAATGGCCTACATAAGAAGCATCAGGTATTGGCTCCTGATGGAGGCAGGTACCAGATTATCTGGGTTAGTTGTACAATCTGATCAGGGAAAAGCCTGTGTTGTCATATTTAAAATGTCATGGGGAGGAGACATACTCTACTTGTATGGAGTGAAGTAAGGGAGGAAGGCTTGATGCCTAGATACTATAGTGACTGGTGCTGTAACATTATCCACTGGGACAGGATATACCAGCTCCACGAGGTTTTACACCAGTGGCATATGATGAGGGTCAGTGCCTACTGACTCAGGTGGTTACCGTTATTGGTGTTAGATAAATGCCTTGACTAGCCAAATCTCCTACAGGTGGCTTACTGCACCCAGGGAGCTTTCGAAATGAGAAACTGTCTCCTTCAGCATCCTTGAGGGAGGAAAACCCCTTTGTACGAGAGAGAAATTGCCACATGAGACGTGCTGAGGCACATTTAGGTTCAGCTTCTCAGCACTTCCATCTGTTCTGCTCTAAGGCTGGATGCTGTGTGCAGAGTTCCCTGTCTCATTTTCTCAAAGCATGGTGACGTTCACAAGCTTGTCTCTGTCACTGTCCAGCCAGTATTCTTATCACTTGCTTAGACCCTCAGCAGATACACGGCCATGGGGAAAGGTGGACTGGCCACAGCATGCAGTCTCCACCATGACTATCCCACTGGTAGTAGTAGAAAACTGCTGAATGTGTCTCTTCATAGTCTCTTGTGCAACATGCTTATAAATTAAACCATGTCTGCTCTCCAGTAGCTACTCCAAAAGACAATAACCTACCACTGCTAGCTGCTACTGGAGTTGCTCTTCTAGCTCAAGTGGTACTGTTCTAAGCTTTAGTGCAGAAGGTTTAGGGTTTGAACTCTGGTGATGACCACGGGGTGGGAAGGTTGCTATAAAACTGGTATCTGAACAGGAGCTCTAACTCCTGTGTTCACAAGAACTTGGGACAAGCTTTCCCTGTCAGCAGCAGGCAGAAGTCACTAATTATCTTTCTGTAATGTTGATATGCTCCTTGTATCTCATGCGGCTGTAAGCAAGTACAAGGTAGATTGTATAAAAACGGGACATATGATCACCCTAGCTGGGGGGGGTTGCCCAGCAGTGTTGCCTCTGGTGGGCAGGGGGAGGGTTACCCCAGCAGTGTTGTCTCTGGTGGGCAGGGGGAGGGTTGCCCTGGCAGCGCTGTCCCTGGTGGGCGGGGGGGGGTTGCCCTGGAAGCGCTGTCTCTGGTGGGCGGGGGGAGCGTTGCCCTGGCAGCGCTGGCCCTGGCCGCGGGGGGGGGCGGGGGCGGGGTGTCGCTGGCCACGGGCTCCCCAGTGAGTGCTGCCCAGGGCTTGGGATTCCTTCCCTCAACCGGCCTCTGACACGCCCTTCCCCCCCGCAAGTGCCCCAGCGCTCGCCCCTCCCTAGGGGGCGCGCTTCCTATTGCCCCGCCCTGCGGGGCGGTGCCATTTCCAGCTCCCTCGCCGGCAGGGAGGAGGGAGCCTGCGGATTGTAGAGGCGGCGGCGGCTCCGCGAGGTGCACTGTGGGTCCCCCTCCTGACCCTGCCTCGCTATGGCGCTGTCGCGCGCGGAGCGCTGCCTCGTGCTGCTGCTGCGGCTCCTGTCGCGCGCGTTCCTCATGCTGCTAAGCCTGGCGGCGCGCGCTTCCGCGGCGCTCGCCCCCGGCCCCCGCACGTTGCCCCCGCTGGCCGGGGCGCCCCCCACGCGCTGCGTGCCACCGCCGGGCCAGCCGCTGCTGCAGCTGTCGGCCGGGCAGCTGGCTCGGCGCATCCGCCGCCGGGAGGTGAGAGGAGGGGCGGGGGCTGCTGGGATTTGTAGTTCGCCTCCCAGGAGTGGCGCCCTTAGGGCAGGACTCCTGGGTTCCCTGCCTAGCTTTGTGCGCTGCAGTGAAGGGGCCGCTCCCGGCTCCCGGCTCTGAGTCCCCGCGTGCGGGAGAGGACCCGCTGTGCGCTCCGCCCTCTCTTGCGACCCGCCCCCCGGGTGTGTGGGGGACCCGCTACATGCACTCATTGCTGCACCTTTCTGCCCCCAGAGATGGGGGACATCCTCTCTATAGCTTGACATCGTGCCTGCCTGGGGTGGGGGGCACACTCTGTATACCTGGTGCTGCACTTTGTGGGTAGCAGGGGGAGTCCCAGTGCCAGCTGTGTGCGGTGGGATGGGATGGGATATATGTGTGCTGGGTGAGGGCAACCCCATTTCTTTCCTTTGTGGGCTTCTCTCAGCACGAGGAGAGGATATAGACCCAAAGGGCGCCAGGTCCCTGATCAGGCTGCCTTGGCCAATAGCCATCCAGAGGCATTCTAAGTGCACTCTCCTATGGGAAAGGACTAGTTCTCTCTTCTTTCTCTTGTCTGATAGATCATCCTGAGCATCTGCTGGGGAGAGAGAGACCTGGCTGACATGACCAGAGTCTGTTGGCTCAATACTATGGGAGGAGGGGATGTCTGGAGAGCTGATGCTGTGGAACATATGAATTCCATAAACTCCCAGCTAGACCTCTCCTTTCCTCTAGTAATGAGCTGATTGTCCTTGGCAAAACAAGCCATCGATTTCTCCTGGTAAGGACACTATGTAATCCCATTTGGGCATAATAATCCTTGAAATACAGGCAGTTCTGAGAGACGGGGGACCTTTGGGAATTCTATATAGAGGAAGTAACTATCATATAATTCTCAGTGGAGGCAAGCCTTGATGGGGGAATGTGTCAACATACAATGCAGAAATGACAAGTCCACCGTAACGAGCAGTGCAACTTCCAGAGACTGCAGCTCCTGGCACATATTCTAAACTGATCCAAGGGCTTGTTTACACCAGTGGTTTTCAACCTCTTTTTATTTGCGGACCCCTAACAAATTTTGAATGGAGGTGCGGACCCCTTTGGAAATTCAACCTGTGGTCTGCGGATCACTATCATAGAAATCTTAGACTGAAAACTGACTGAACAGAATTCATCTATAAATGTTGCGTTGCTCGGCATGGCATTTGATGCAGCTTGAGAAAGGGCGCTAAACTGCAGGCTTCTACGGTAATGACAACACTGCTGTAGGTCAGGGTATTCACATACGGAATGCCTTTTCTGGGATCTGAAACTTTATTTTCATAGTCACCTTTTGCAAACCCCTTAGACATAGTCTGCGGACCCCTATGTTGAAAAACACTGGTATATACTTACAGCCCTGCAGTGGTGCAGCTGTAGCACTTTGTGAAGATTCTACCTACGCTCGGACTGGAGCCTGAGCTCTGAGACCAGCCCCTTTATGGGGTCCTGGAGCGCAGGCTCATGTGTGAGCCCTAATATCTATACTGCCATCTTACAGCCCTGCAACCCCAGCCCTGCAAGCCTGAATCACAGGTGTTTAATTGCAATGGTGGCATACCCAGTGAGGCAATGGGAATGTCTACATTGCAAGTAATGGGTATTAATCTACATTAATATGACTTCCGCTTGGTTCAAGATTAATCTTTATGCAGCATTGTTTTCTGGGAGTTGGTGTAGGCCACACTGCTATATTAAAGTTGCCATGGGTCACAATCTGGTGTGAAAGCAGCCTCCTCATTTTTATGATCAGTCTCATGTTTCTCAATCCTCTGGGAAGGTTGTGACACTGAGCACTGGATGCCTTATTAATGCATGACAAAACCCATGTCAGTAACAGTTGGGGTGTAACGAATATCTGATTTTCCTAACATGTGAAAAGTTGTCTGTACACAGTTCTGAGATTTTACATTTCTGATGTTATTCTCTAGGCTGTGGGTGAGATGAAGGTTTTAGCGCTTTATACTGAGGTGGATGATCAGTATATTGTTTCAGAGGGAGATGTTTTTCCACTATCGTAAGATGAAATAGTGATGCATGCAGTGCTTAATTTGTAATGAAAGAGGTGCCGGAGATCAAGCAGTTTTTTTACTTTCATAATTGATGTGGCAAGCCCAGAGGTGCTGGGCCTATGAACTGCCAAGCCTGGAAGTGCTGGGGCTCAGCACTGACACAAATTAAGCATTGAATGCATGTGTTTTCAACTTGTGCTAGGTAAGGAGTCATGCAATCTTAAACAGTGCATACACTGGCTGATCCATTGCTGTGTTCCTGCAATATAGCTATAATCTCCCAAGGTACAGACCTGCCAGTAATAGTATAATATTTATTAAGAGCAGCTGTATAACACTACTCTTTCAAAGCACAGTTGAAACATTAATTATGCCAACACTCCTGCAGGGTAGGTGAGTAAATGTTTTTCATTTGGGGAAACTCAGATCTGGACAGGCTAAGTGGCTTGTCCCGTTCTGCAGAGCTAGGATTAGAAATTAGAAATTTCCAGTCATTAATACAATCTGTGCTGCGTCTCTTTCACACATTATGATCCCTATTGCAGTAGGTGCAGTTAGAGATCTAGCAGCATGTTGTGTAATATCTGATAAAGAACAAAACTGTCCTGTTCCCATTAGTAAAAAATTGTGTAGTTGATCCTGTGCATAGTTGCGTCTGTGCTTTTGAAAGTGGAAGTCCAGAGCCTGCGCAGAGGTCAGAAGGTCTATTCTATGGCAGTAGCATTCTTCTGGGGAGTCTAAATTCCTCAGGCACAGCAAACTCCAATCTTTTCAAAAAAAGATTTAAGTTGTATATGTGTTTGTGGGAGAGCAGAGCATTTGGCTAATTGGTTTCCTGTGTAACTAGTCCTATTTATTTCTATGTGTACTTTGTGAATATTTCTATGTGTACTTTGTGAAGCAGTCATTCAGGTTTATGAGGAGAAATACTTGGATAGATATTTATAACAGTGTTATGTGATTGCCTAAGGAGATAGTAGGTGTATTGTAAAGTCACAGCACATTTAGATTTAAATACTACATTTATGCTTATCATCCTGAAGTACTTAATGAGCTGCTTGTGCAGGGTTTAGATTACTTGCCTATGCTGAAATGAGCAAGTGCTGAAGTAGAATATGGCTACCTTTCTGCACCAACATTGGTACATGATAGATTTTATTTAGGCATGGAAGTGACTTGTCACTCCTTTTCTATTATCTGTACTGTACCTTTTTGCCTTTAAAGTGAAAAGTCTTTGGAGCAAGGAGTCCATGCAATTGTTTGTGTATCTTACCTAATATCCAACTGAATGTATATTCTCTGTACATTTATAGTACTATACATTTTTGCATGACACTTCACAGACAATTGAAAAGACAGATTCTTGCCATAAAAAGCCTACAATCTAAATACTATAATTGCATAAAAATTAAGTCAACAACAATTAACAATTAAATGAAAATTAAGTCAACAACACTTATAGGGAATAATGTTCCATATATTTAAAAAATGTCATTGTTTCATTTTTCTTCCTACAAAATCACCATAGGTCATAATCCTCCTTGTACCAAAACTTTTATACCTTGTATGAAAACATGAATGGCATAATCACATATGAAAAAGGGTGGCCAAACTATAGAGTAGTCTTATTTGGTAGGATAAAATCAAGTTGCCTGCCCTGCTCTAGTATCAGATAAATCTCTGGTCAGGGCCTCTTTAAATTTTAACTGAATAAACCCCTAATAATGCAAAGCAATATATTTTTGGTAGTGGTGAATCAGTAGGGGGCATTCTCACCCTTATTCAATATTGAAGGCAATGTGGTTCTTAAACAACAGTAGAGGTGCTGTGCTACTGGACGTGCTGTCAGTCAGATGAAATATCAAACTGAGGCTGTGAACTGTGGCTGTCATTAGGTGAAGGTGTTTTCCATTGCTTGTCCTAAACCGTTTAGCAAATGTGGCTGGTGTAGTATGGCTATCGCATTCCGCCCCAGGGAGCCTTTGGGCAAAGGTGTGGGAAGTGTGCTGTGGAAACATAATTAGTTTTTATGAAAGATTCTGTGGCACATTTGGCACAGTTTACACAAGTGTCTTGGCTAAATTCCAGCTTTTGTCACTTCATTCTACCAATTCCCTATGCCATTTTACGCTGGGCATGCTTCTTATCCTGATCTGTGGTGTAGGGTTGCTAAGTGATCTGTATTGTGGGGCTGTGGTGGCTGCATTTCTATAATGGCTAGCTGATCCCTATGTATTGAATTTGCAATGGAGAGATCGTGACTTTCCATTCATTTGAATGGGAATTCCAGGGAAATGGCTACTGGGGTATATGGGTGTTTTGGGGGAAGTGAAGTGGTCAGGGAGGTAAGTGACTGCCACCCTGCGAACTGTAATATATAGGGGCTCAAGGGAGCCGAAAGGCAGTCCCAGGAGAGCAGTAATTTAGGTCCCTCTTCTCTTTTTCTCAAATCTCTAATTACCCAAACATCCTGGTGACCAGCAGCCTCCCACTCACCCTCTGTCCAGCCACCCGGTCCTAGTTAGTATCTGTTGTTGTTGTCTTTTGCAGGTAAAATGCACTGATGTTGTTCAGGCTTATATCAAGAGGATCGAGGAGATAAACCCGCTTGTCAATGCAGTTGTCAAGGACAGGTGAGCCAGGGGAAAGGTGGGAAATGGACTTTTTCATAGTCCAGTTTAGCAGCTGTTAAAAGCCATCATCGGCAACAAGGCAAGATAACCAGCCTCCATGCGAGGTTCTTCACCTTTCCAAATGTGATCACCCACCCCCGCCATGTCATGCTTGCTGGGGGAGGGGGTACGTCAGGACCGAGTGACTTGTCAACCAGACATGACTTATGCAACGAATCAGTGCTGAATGCCTCAACCATCTGTTAGAATTGCAAGATTAACCCATAGTTTAGGTGAAAGTAATTGTCACTGACTCCTGGGGAGGTTGTGATAGGTTGAGAAGCTCTGTTCTTCTTGCTCATAGTACATACTTTCTTTGCTGACATCTTCTGTAACTATAAGCAATATACACCTAGCAAGTAATTAAACTTGACCAAGTGACTGTGCCCTTAATGAATCATGCATATTCCAGTAATATGTATCTATCAATGATCATTCTCCAGATCAAAAGTGTTGGAATACAAGACAGAGCCCATTCTGTTCATAAAACACAGTGAGAACTGTTTAAACAATTAACGTTCACAGCATGTTCTCACTATTTCCATGGGTAAATAGAGGATTCAGGGCTATCAACCGTATACCTTTTTATTCCAGCCCTGAATTCACTGAGCCTCTTGCAGCTATTTATATCTGCTCCATTTCCCCTGTACTCCTTTGCAACAAGGAAGAGGCTAAAAATATGATGTGGAAAAATTGGAAAGAGTCCAGTGGAGGGCAACAAAAATGATTAGGGGACTGGAACACATGAGTTATGAGGAGAGGCTGAGGGAACTGGGGATGTTTAGTCTATGGAAGAGAAGAATGAGAGGGGATTTGATAGCTGCTTTCAACTACCTGAAAGGGGGTTCCAAAGAGGATGGCTCTAGACTGTTCTCAGTGGTACCAGATGACAGAACAAGGAGTAATGGTCTCAAGTTGCAGTGGGGGAGATTTAGGTTGGATATTAGGAAAAACTTTTTCACTAGGAGGGTGGTGAAGCACTGGAATGTGTTACCTAGGGAGGTGGTGGAATCTCCTTCCTTAGAAGTTTTTAAGGTCAGACTTGACAAAGCCCTGACTGGGATGATTTAATTGGGGATCGGTCCTGCTTTGAGCAGGGGGTTGGACTAGATGACCTCCTGAGGTCCCTTCCAACCCTGATATTCTATGATTCTATGAATAATTTTTTCTTGCCTTTCACAGGCAGAATCTAGAATAGTTTTAAATCAATCTAATCATTTTAAAATTTGTGACACGTGTGTGTGTTTTTGTAAATTATCTTAATTTTCTATTCTAATTGAATGATTACTTACATTATAGTATTGATGGACAGAACTTTTCTGTGTCACTTGAGTCACAGAAGTCCTGCAAACACAAGCTTCTAGATGAGAATACTGTACTTTCTAATTCCCATGAGGCTGGAAATGCCATGAACGTGGCGTGTCTCCTGGGTATTCTGCTGCTTCTGAGTGGCTTTAGGAAACAGAGGCAGCTGATTCATTTCAGGGTTTGAGTCTGTGTTCAAGTTGGTTCTTACTTTGTTGGGACTAGTTCATTCATCCCTTTTTCAGACTCACATGCAGAAGAAACACAGACATTTGGGTTAATCCATCGCTAGCTATTGATGAATGGGTGTTATGGTATTTGGGGACCAATCACACCTAGTGGTGAATGCATTTAATTGCAGGTCTGTCTGCCCTAAAGATGTTGCATAGATAGGACATATACAGTGTTCATTTATTTTCGGAAAAAAGTAGAATTGGTTAAGTTACCAATTTCTGGTGTGTGTCTGTCATTCATTGTGTGGGAGCAGCCTGATCTATAACTGTAAAAGTATTGAAATAAGTTGGCAATCTGCCTTATACTTCATATGCCTCTTTTCTTCTGAGAATCGTAAGGCATTATACGAATATTAATAAACTTAATGCCCCAACTCCTCTGTCTTACAGATGAGGGACTCGGTCGAGCTCACACAGTGAGTGTGTGGCAGAGCTGGGAATGGAGCCCAGATTTCCTGATTCCCGGTCCTGTCTTCACTCACCACCCCCCTCCCTTGTTCAGGAGCTGGCCAGAGAAAGGCTCACCATGGTGAAGGGATTAGTGATGGGGGTAGGGAAATGAGTAATGGGTTGCTTTGTGTTGTTTCCTTTACAATCTATCTGCTTTTAACACATTAACCTACTTATTTTTCACCAAGTCCTTCTCTTTCTTTGACCACCCCCATCTAAACGGCTTTTCAGCCCACTAAGATGTTGGTTGGGATTTGGTTAGAAATGGACTGGGGGTTCATCTGAGTCCAGTCGGAGACTGACCAGTGTTCTCTCCCCTCCCCCTCCTTCCCAACCATTCCCCTCAGGTTCGATGCAGCCCTTCAGGAGGCCCAGCATGTTGACAAACTGCTCTCGGAAGGCCATGGAGATGAAGATTCCCTGCAGGAAAAATTTCCCTTCCTGGGGGTTCCTTTCACCGTCAAGGAGGCCTTCGCGCTGCATGGTGCGTTTACACACAAGCTTTACCAGGCGCTGTTTGGATTTACTCTGCAGCCTGTTGTCAGTTTGCTCCTTTCTCATGAGAGTTGTGGCTTTTGCAGGGAGGCCAAGTAGTGGAGCTGGCTAAACTGAATTCAACTGCCTCCTGAGAGAGACAGGGTGGGGGAGGTAATATCTCTTGTTAGACCCACTTTTGTTGTTCGAGCTTACACCGAAGTTGGTCCAATAAGAGAGAATACCTCACCCTCCGTGTCTCTCTGATATCCTAGGACCCGCATGGCTACAACAGCACTGCAGACAACTTCTTCCTGTCAGTCTCTTTCCTCTCCCTTTTGCATGGCACTGTATTAGACCCACTGTGTGGGAATCAGAGTAGCAGCCGTGTTAGTCTGTATTTGCAAAAAGAAAAGGAGTACTTGTGGCACCTTAGAGACTAACCAATTTATTTGAGCCTAAGCTTTCGGGTGAGCTACAACTCACTTCATCGGATGCATCCAATGAAGTGAGCTGTAGCTCACGAAAGCTTATGCATCCAATGAAGTGAGCTGTAGCTCACGAAAGCTTATGCTCAAATAAATTTGTTAGTCTCTAAGGTGCCACAAGTACGCCTTTTCTTTGTGTGGGAATGTTAACTGACTCATTGAAGTTAAGTCATTGCTCCCTAAATATTTGCTTTCTCCCTCCTATCATGAGCTTCCCTGGACCATGTCCCAGAACACTCTTCATTTCCTCGTATTCCATCACTTTCAGTGCTATCTCAATACCTTCTGCTCAGCTGCACTGAGGTTGTAGCCTAATTTCTCATTTGCTAGTCATTGGCCACTCAGGTCAGGTCTGTGTCATGGCTGTTGATCATTGGTCTCTTACTTTTTTTCTTTTTAATACTAGATGGGCACATTAAAAATACTTGATCAGTGGATAGTATCCCTTGCCCAGCACTTTGGTTTTACAGGTGTTCTGTAAATAACTGTAAAATACCCATGTAGCTGAACTTCACAAATGAGCTCACTTGCTTCCCTAAGAGTTATTACATTTATCGTCTCCAGTGTGCACAGTAGATGTCTTCCAGGCCGTTCTGCTCTCCTTCCATGCGTGGAACGTGGAAGTGCGCAAGGTACCCCAATTATATGTAAGGAGATCAGAACCCCTTTGAAGTGGAGATTGTCTAGCGGATTATTAACTAGTTTCTTCACTGGATAGAAGCAGCAGTGTTATGGTGCGGGGGTGGCATATTTTTGTTAAGTGTGCTTAGCTGTCTTGTTGTTTACATTCTGTAGGCTGCCGATTAGTTAGATTTTGTTTTTCATTCTGATCTTTTCATATTTTTACAGTTGTTTTGTTTGAAATGTAAGAACTCAGGGTTAGGTGCCCTTTTACTAATCAAAATAAATAGCAAAGACATTCCCTGAAGGTTACTATCTGGTGTCCTGATAGTGTTCTGAAAGGTTATCTTATTGCTGATGAGCCCTTCATAGGAAGGAGATGTACTTCTATGTGCTCTCCCAATTGCATCAGGATTGTGACACAGATTGCATAGCAGTCTTATTCCCAGTGGAGCGCAAAGGTAGGATTTTTGAAAGGTTTCCTCTCCCTGGGGTGGGAGGATGTGGATCCAAGCATCACTGTTAGAGGATTTGGGGGTACCAGGCATGCTCTCTCTGGGTTGGGGGAATTGGTGATCTTGCCTAGAAATCACTATTGGTCTGTTGGGGATGGAAGCAGGATGAGGCACTTGTTATTTCTTGGGGATGAGACCTCCTTCTGGATCTTGGCAGCATATGGAATGATCACCCATCCATAGGATCTCGCACTGGCATAGCTTGTAATCTCAAGGGGATTGTTATTGCATCTCTGACCCACTATATCTGGTTTTTATCTTGTCACCATAGGGATGCCCAACACCTCTGGCCTGGTTAGCCGTCGCAACTTGATCTCCACGTCAGATGCTCTGGTGGTGTCGCGGTTAAAGCAAGCTGGTGCAATTCCACTGGGTGTGACCAATTGCAGTGAGCTGTGCATGTGGTATGAATCTAGCAACAATGTGTACGGCAGAACGAACAACCCATATGACCTGCAAAGGATCGTGGGTGGCAGCTCAGGTGAGCCGGTGCCTCTTGGCAGGAAGCCAATACTGCAGTGCACAGATGAGTTTGCCAAATTCCTCTTGTTGATCACTTTGTACTTTAAAAGCTCTGCAGATGGTTAACTGGTTAGCCACACACATAGCTGTCATACAGCATGTGGGCAATCTGATACAATGGGAATTCAAAGGAGAACGTTTTGGCTGTTGGGCATTGTGACGGACTGATGATATTCTGTAAATTCTATAATGTTTGTTCAGTATATAAGATAAGTTTATTGAATTAAATTAAACCATATTGAATTAGGGTTAATAACTTTCGAGTATATTGTATTAAAAATGCAACCGTGTATGTGGTGTGTGGCATTATATGTACCTTCCCTAGTAGGGAGAAGGTATGCTAATGAACTTCCTCTGGCATCAGCCCTTGAAGAACACCCCCGCCCCTGGAGGGGATATGCATACAGGGAGTCCTTGGATTTACGATGCCCGACTTACGTCGGACGCCACTTACAAAGCTTTTCACTTTCAGCCTGTTTCACCCCTATGACGCTTGTTTCGCCCTTATGATGAAAGCCAGCATGGAGAACAGCACACATCACATGCTGAGCCTCAGCCAATCACAATTTCACTGTTCAAGCTTTCTGATTGGCTGAGCCCGGGGCTGGGAGCCAAACAAAAACAAGCAGCAAGGCTACCCGGCAACAAGCTACCCTGGCCGGGGAAGCCAATCAGACAAGCGACTGCAAGGGACCTCCTTCCAGCTCCATTCATTATAATATGACCACAAAGTTATTTACAAACAATTCTGTAAAAAGCAAGCCCAGTTCTGCAAAGTATGTTGCCAGCATTCTGAGCAGCTGCCTGCCTTGCTGCCTGCCTCCCTTGCTGTCTGCACAGCCTGTCTCCCATCACTGAACGCAGTGCGTCTGTGAATAGGGACATATACAACATGTACAGCTGCTACAGAGAAATTTACAAGGAGAAGAGGAGAACATCTGTCCAAACTTCCTGAGATACTTTCTTTAAGATTCCAGAGAAGACTGCAGAGAAATCTGCAGCCCAGACTTCAGAGAAGCCCCCAGCCAAGAGCCCTTCAAAAAGTTCTGGAAAGTCAAAGCATATGTGATTTTATACATTTATTCGAATGCTGTTTATCAAATAAATACATTGATGTTGCTACATTAGTCATCTATAATTCATTTGGTACAAAAATCTGTGTTATTGTGGTGAAAATAGTGTATCAAGCCTTGGTTCAGGAACCAATCCCCCTTTATACTGTTGATTCCTTTGGGAAAAGCGGTTTCGACTTACAATGCAATTCTGAGAAACAAATTGTGTCGTAAGTCCGAGGACTCTCTGTATAGTGGTTCAAACTGGATTCTGCAGCGATGAACAGACAAAGAAAAGACTTCTGTGTACAAGCCTGATTTTTAAATGACTCAGGGCCTTCTGCCTGATCCAACAAATGGCCAGGACCCTTAAGGGAGGATTGGAAGGACTTGTTCTTTTGAGGCCTCATAAGAATGTGTGCTTGCTCTGTGCTGAAGCTCTGGTGAACTTGTAACCACAAAGAAACCCAGAGGGTGGGGTGATCACTGGTAAGCTTATTAGTAGGCCTGAAGGTTCTTTTATTGATTGTAATGTTTTCTCTGTAATGCTTTTTGCCTTAAGAATAAAGTAGATTTGCATAGGAAGGGCTGTTTCATAACTTATATCTGTAGTAGTACCTCAGTTATCAGTCTCTGAAGAGAAAGCAAGCAGGTTTTTTCAGGTTGACTGTCTGTGCTGGGAAATACACAGTGGAGGCCGGGAACTGTTCACCCTGGATGCCCCAGTCAGGAGGGAGGGAGATACATGTCTCCACTGTAGAAAGGCAACTTCTAGGGAGCTGAAAGCTTGAGAGTGGATGCTCTCACTGGACCCCAGAGGGGAAATACAGGGGCAGTTGCCCTGACCCGTGACATCTGTGGTGGCAGTGATGGAAACTGTAACAGTGTGACCTGCTTAAGTTCAGTAAAAGTAAGTTCTATAGAAGGAAAAATATAGAGGGGAAAAAAAGTCTTTTTTTGGGAAAAGGAATAGTGAAAAGAGAGATGGGAAAATGAATTGTCAACAGCTGTAGACAAATGGGCTGATTCAGCGATGCAGAAAAAGGGAGATCAGCCTGAAGAAAGAACAAACTCATAGTGAGTTTTCATAGATACTAAGGTCAGAAGGGACCATTATGATCATCTAGTCCGACCTCCTGCACAACGCAGGCCACAGAATCTCACCCACCCACTCCTGCGAAAAACCTCTCACCTATGTCTGATTTGCTCTATTCCCATGACCAGTCAAGAAACAATGCCAAGTTCAAAGAGAACCTCCAGCCTGCTGGCGGAGGGCCTAGCAGATGGGGAGAGTCTTGGAGCCAACACCTTGGAGAGAAGCAGGGATGAGACTGACAGATACAGCAACTGTGTTCCGTCCAGACCAAGAACACCACTGCAACAGGAATGGTAGACAGCCCAACATCTGGAGCCAGGCAAGCTCCAGCTAGAGAGTGTGTCTGGAAACCAGCAGCTTGCAGACTGGTAGCAGCAGCATCAGTGTGAGAGAGAAAAGAGGGAGAAGCAGCATGAGGTGAGAGAAGAGGACAGCGAGCACCAATATCAGATCGAGTTGGAGAAACTGCTCCAGCAGAACCATAGTCCAGTAGGTGAAGCCAGTCCCCAGTTACCTGTCCCCATAGGTGGTGTAGTCTCCAAATTGCTTGCTCGACATAGGGAGTGTGGTGATGTGGATCCTACGTCCTTTTGAAAAGGGGTGTGAATTGAATAAGGTGGGAAAGGCGGACATGACACCTGACTCCTCTGCTGTCCGGGACAAAGGCTGTGGACACTTTTACCCTTACGGGAAGGAAGGACTATAGAGATTATAATCGTTGTAAGCAAGTTTTGTTGCAAAGGTTTGAGCTGACCCATACAATGTGTAGGATAAGATTTCAGGGAGTTCAGAAAAAAGGGGACATGACCTGTGCTGAGGTTTCAACTCAAATTAAGGGTTATGTAAGGAAACGGGGAGCTGAAAGCCTGAGAGTGCGTGTCCTTCTGCACAACTGAGGAGAGATACAGGTGCTGTTGCACTGAACAGTGACAGATATCTCCTCTACTTCTCATCTAGTGTCACTTCAGGGCTTCCTTGCTGGAGTAGCTTCATGCTGACATCACTGAGTAGTTCTGACATATTTACACAAATTGGGCAAATCACATGGGCAAGAAGCTGCTCTTCTCCTACTGGTCCCCTCGTGCGTGTGTAGCTGGAGGCTCCTGTTCCATCTGTGTGCGCGATTGCTCCCCACTCGGATGGTTGGTTATCACTGCCAGAAAGGTTCTAGCAGAGTCCTGAGAGATCACCTTATTATCTCTCACTCCTCTGGTCCACACTCGGGCCCCCCTCCTTCTGGCTGAGCAGGTGTAGACAAGACTGTATTTGGAGCGTGGTCAGTACCATTCAGAGCTGACCAAAGGGGTTGTGTTGAGTGACGCAATGTCTTTCAGGAGAACTCCTCATGTCTCTGGGGGCAGAACATGCTGCCTTAACAGAAAGAACTTCTAGCCTTCAACAGCTTAGGGCATGAAGCCAGGATCAGCTAGTGTCTGGTTTTGAGTGCAGTGAATTTAGATGGAAGATGGGGGAGTGCTGGCTGGCAGGAAGGAGATGTCAGCAAAGAGTGAAAAGAAAGTCACTGAGTGGAAGAGAGAAGGAGAAGCTGTTATGAGCAGAAGCAGTCTCTCTTACTCTGTGTATGTACAGCGCCTAGCACAATAGAGCCTGTCCTCGGTTGGGGCAGATACACACTGCTGTAATATATGTAACAATGGTAATGATAACCCCAGAAATCCTTGTCTTCAGGGCTCTTTTGGAGGTGGGGCTGGGGCAGAAAGATCACATGTAAGGCTTGTCAGAGTGGTGGAGCCAAGGATGAATGATCCAATGTGGCTGACTTATGGGAGAAGATGGGGATGCAGAACAGCCACATGCACCATAATACATCTGGCTACCAAGAATGCGAGTTACATCTACAGGATGGGAGACTGTCTTGGAAGTAGTGACTCAGGGAATGACTTAGGGGTCATCGTAGATAATCACCTCAACATGAGGTCTCCGTGCAGTGCTGTGCAGAAAGGACCAATGTGATCTAGGGATGTATAAAAAGGCAAACATGACGTAGAAGTAAAGCTCTTGCCTCTGTATGCAGCATTGGTAAGACTGCTGCTAGAATAGAATAGAACAGTGTTCTAGGATCCTTACTGCAAGAAGGCTGTGGAAATACTGGAGAGAGTTCAAAGGAGGGCACAAAAGTGATCCAGGGGCTGGAAAACAAACTTTACAATATGAGGCTTAAGAAGCTCAGTCTATTCTGCTTCCCGAAGACAAGTTGGTGGGGTGGCTTGGTCACTGTGCATAGGTACTTACACATGGAAAAGAAGTCTGAGAATGGGGGACTTTTCAGCCATGCTGACAAAGGCATAACAAGACCCAGCATCTGGAAGATGAAGTTCCTATAGCAGTGAGGGTGGTTAGAACAGCTGATTGGTGGGAGTGGTGGACTCCTCAGTGCTTGGAGTCTTTAAAACAATATTAGCTGTCTTTCTAAAAGATATGCTTTAATTCAGCTGCTGGGAGATGTTCTGCGGCTAGGTTCGTGGGATTTGTGGTGGACAGTTGTGGTCCCTTCTGGCTTGGTAATCTGGGTCTCCATGTTAATTCCCTTCTTCCTGGGGAGAACAGGATTGCCTGCATTGCCCTCAGCATACTCATAACACTCGCAGTTTTGCATTTAAATAACTATAATCTGGTCTCAAGCTTCAGGGCTTCAGCCAGTTGCCTGCAGGGATTAGGAGGGACTTTTTCCTCCAATGTGCAGTTGGTCCATTCTAGTTTTGTTTGGGGTTTTTCCCCCCTTCTTCTGAAGCATCAGAGATTCTTCCTAGGTGGAAATGGACCACCTGGACTGGGTGGACTCTCTATCCTTCATGGAGGAGAAGAGGGTGAAAGTATGACAGCACACAAGCACAGACTTTCAACTGACCAATTATTTTTGCAGAGGCACCAGGGGATGGAACAGGGGTGTGTGTGTTGGCGGGGCGGGAATCTGCAGCTTCTCCTACATTGCTTCTGCCTCTGTATCACCGGCTCGTTCGTGCCATGCCAGTGGGACAGTGCCCTGAAGTTTAGAGAATCGGCTTTTTTAGATGCCTGGTCGGAGTGTCTTGCCCAAATGCTCAGGGTCATATTGATCAGCATATTTGGGGTCATGGAGAAATTTTCCCCCAGGTTAGATTGGCAGGGACCATGGGAGGTTTATCTTGCTGCTGCAGCATGAGGTGGTGGATCACTTGCTAGGCTCATCTGAGAGTATCTCACCTAATCAATTCCCTGCCCTCACATGGGCCTCGGGCATTGGTGGCACCTTGGTCTCTCCTGGTCTTTGCCTGTGGCACCAGCAGTTTAGTCTCCTGAGGACTGAAATAAGAAAAGTAATAGGGCTCAGCATGGAGGTTTCTGGGTCAAAGTTAGCAGCCTGTGATAAGCAGGAGGCCAGATCTAATGGTCCCTTGTGGCCTTAAACTCTGCGACTTTCTGCAGGGAGAGCAAGCAGAGCTCCTTTGTTCTGCCACAGGCTAGCTGGCTGCCACAGCGCATTATGCAGTGGACATAGGGAAAAGTGATAAGTCTCTGGTTTTTGTTTTCATGCAGGTGGTGAGGGCTGCGTCCTGGGAGCTGCCTGTTCCGTAATCGGGGTGGGCTCAGATATCGGCGGCAGCATTCGGATGCCTGCTTTTTTCAATGGAATCTTTGGACATAAACCCACCACAGGTACCAAGTGTCCAGGATTGAGAATTTGCATCTTCTCTCCCCTCGAGTCAGACATGACGCTGGATGTTTTCCCACTGGCAGGGTAACCACAGGCATCAGTGTGGGTGTGTGGGGAGGTGTTCTGTGTGCCCCCTTGTGACATATGTGTATCTTTTCGAGAGAGGATTTTCAGTACTAGCTTATTGCTGGATGCTGGAAGTCAAATTCCTCCCCAGTGTAAGTCCCTGGAAGCTAGTGGAGTTACACCAGAGATGAATTTGGCCTGAGAAGTTAGAGAAGCTGACCCTGTCTCCTTTATTTTAGGAACCAGAAGCTGAGACTGGACAACAGGGGTTGGATCACTCAATGATTGCCCTGTTCTGTTCATTTGCTCTGATGTATCTGGCGTTGGCCACTGTAGGAAGACAGGACACTGAGCTAAATGGACCTTTGGTCTGACCCAGTGTGGCTGTTCTTATGAGTTAAACTCAGGGAAAGTGTGGTGACATCAGACCTGACACACTAGATACCAAATCCTTGCAATAGGACATTGACAGGGTCAGTGTTTCTGACTCAGCAACAAAATGGCTGGGTGTTCTTGTAGCTGCAGCCTGTCATTATTCTGTGAGCCTCTCATTACCATGTAACTTAGTGGCTGGACGACCTAGTGTGGCTGGACTGTAGGCAGCCAAGCGGCATGCTGCTCTGGTCTGTTTCAGCTGAGCACTTTTTTTCCCCAAGTGGCATGTGAATCATATGAGCATGTGAATGGCGCTCTCATATGGGGAAATCCAAAGGGCAGCTCCTCTCTGACAATCACCTTGGCTGAAGTTGTGTTTGCAAGGATGCACTTTGCCATGTAACAACTAACTCGTGTGCCTTTGCGCTTTTAGGGGTGGTCCCCAATGATGGTCAGTTCCCCAATGCTCTGGGGGTACGGACGGAGTTCCTGTGCACGGGTCCCATGTGTCGCTATGCTGAGGACCTGGAGCCCATGTTGAGGGTCATGGCTGGGCCTGGAGTCAGAAAGTAGGTCGCTCTTATCACTTTGTGAAACTCATCGTTGATCTCAACCACTTTCTGGCCAGCAAGGCAAATATCTGATTATTTCTGATTACTCCTTTCGTGTGCCATATGTTAAGTAACTGGTCCAACCTGGCTGATGACTCGAAGCTAGTCTATCAAGAGAGGATGTCTTAGAATTCAGGTTGCAGAAATCTTTAAGTCTTCATAGGGAAACTCAGGGACACAAATGTGCCGCATCTTGCACAACAGATTTGCTTCTTCAGCAGCAGTGCCAGCTTGGCATCTGACACTGGGATTAGTCTCTGTATCGGATCTCCTGTATGCAGGTGCCATAGGCATTGACTCCCCACAGGCAGTCATCCCTCCCCCTTGTGAGTGGTATACATTCTGTCTATTTGAAGCTTCACACAGTGAGTCCTCTGCTGCAGAGTTTTGGAGGGAGTGAATTATACTGATTGAATAGCTCTCCTCACGGGGCCCAGAACGTGGGAAATGGCTTAAAATAAATGCAAAGTCAGTGTACAGTATCTTATAGGTTACTTCTCCCTCCTACCTGGCTAGATTCTTACAGCCGCTCCACCTCATCCCAGCCATCATGACCCTTACTGGCTGCTCTTGGATCCCTCCCCCTGCCCTTACCTCAGCACATTCAGGTGTAGTCCTTTCATTCCAGAAGACAAAAGCACCCTAGCCAGTTGGGGGTCTGTGCTTTTGCTCCCTGAGGCCTCCCTATCCTGTATGGAGGAGAAGAGACTGAAAGTCTGACAGCACACAAGTACAGACTTCCAACTGATCACAGTTATTTCTGCAGAGGCACTAGTGGTGAGAACAGGGGGAAATCTTGTAGGTGCTTCTACCCTGCTTCTGCCCCTTTACTGGCTTATTGCTGCACATGTGTCCTTTACATGTCCGTGTTCAGCTTTGTGTCTACCTCCGCACTGGCTGTCCAGTGCACATGCTGAATGTTGTTCCTAACGCTTGCTGTTGGCTGAGCGATTTAATATGGAGGGGCATCTTGGGAGACAAAGATTTTCTTAAAACAAAAAAGAAATGTGGAAACTGCTGACCCAGTGACTGTGTGTGACACTGAGGCAAGCAGCCAGATATATTTAATGCCAACACCTAGCTATTTGTATGTCAGTAGCAACTGTCTCCTTTCTAACATGACAGATGTAGTATAACATCCTGAGGAACTTTAGCAAGTGTGTGAGCAGTGTTTCCATCTAGGGAACAGCAGGAGATGGAGACTTGTGACCCAGGTATTGTTCCTTCCACTGCAGGCTGAAGCTGGATGAAAAAGTGTCACTGGAGAAAGTAAAATTCTACTGCATGGAGCATGATGGGGGTTCAGTTTTCGTGTCCCCTGTGGACAGGGAAATTCTTCAGGCCCAGAGAAAGGTAAGAGGGACTTGGTTATTCAGGCATTCGGATACCATGGTGAGAAGCATGGTAGACAAACCTGGAGGGAGAGGTTCAGAGAGTCAGTTGGATAAGAGATGACCTGCTCTACCTATGTCTGTTCCATCTCTTGTTTATCATGGCTCTTATATGCTAGTACTTTTGAATGGGGTGCTAATCAGTTGAATCAAGAGCATGCTGGTAGGAAGCCTGAGATTAGCTATGATTAAGGCTACATTTTAGTCACAGGTATTTTTAGTAAAAGTCATGGACCGGTCACAGGTGGTAAAAAAAAAAATTCACAGCCCATGACCTGTCCATGACTTTTACCCATGACTAAATCTGGAGTGCTCTGGTGGGAGGGCACCGCGGGTTCTCGGGGTGGGGGGTCGTGTGCCACAGAACTCCCACTGGTGCTGGTGGGAGAGGGGTTGGGGCTGGAAGGCTCCCTACCTATTCCGTGTGCCTCCCTGGAAGCAGCTACATGTCCCTTGGCTTCTAGGCGGAGGCACAGTCAGGGGGCTCCGCGCGTTGCCTCTGCCCCAAGCACTGGCTCCACAGCTCCCATTGGCCGGGAGCGTAGGAGCTGAGGGAGCGTAGGAGCTGAGGGAGGGACATGTTGCCGCTCCCGGGGAGCCCCCAAGGTAAGTGCTACCCAGAGCCCTCACCCTCTCCCGTGCCCCTGCCCTAACCCTGAGCCTCCTCCCACACCCAAATTCCTGCTGCTGCTGCGGGGGCAGTGGCGCGGTGGCCCGAGACTGCCCCAGCAGTGGCTGGTACAGCTGGTCCAGGGGCTGTCCAAGCTGCTCAGGCGGCCCCCAAGCCAGCCGCACCAGCTACTGCAGAAGTCACAGAGGTCCCGGAAAGTCACGGAATCCGTGACTTCCATGACCAACTAGCAGTCTTAGCTATGATGTCAGTCATAAACCAGATGAGTTTGGTTGACTGTCTAATCTCCAGTGGAAGTTTGTTCACATTATGTACTCCTGGGGGAATTCTGCACCATTGCACATGTGCAGAATTCATGTGTCCAGCAGAATTTTATTTTTTTCTGCAGAAAATACATTCTGCTCCAGAAATACTGCAATTCGGTCTTTCGCCCGCCAGAGGCAACTGTGGCACCAGAACAGCCAACAGTATGAATGCAGAGAGTTGTTCTGGTGCCTCAGTGGCCTCTGGTGGGCAAAAGGAGGAACTACAGCACTTTCTGTGAAGAAAAAAAATTCTGTATGCGCGCAGTGGCACAAAATTCCTCCAGGAGTACAAGTCCGTCACAGCACCTGGCCTGTTAGGACAGAGTGGGGCATATGGGGCTGCTAGGGTGGGTCACAGACTAGAGTTCAGAATGGGTAGACAGGCGGACAGACTGGGGTGTGGGCTCAGGAGCTAGTTGGGTGACAGTGTTGAGCCAGGAGCTGAATGGGAGTGGGGGACTGCAGAGACCCATCGGGATGTGGGGTGCGGGGACAGGGGCAGATGTGCCTGACAGAATGGGAGAGGCTTGGGATCCGCCAGGGTCTGCATGGGGGAGGCTCCCCAACTTCCGAACAATCCTGCCCCTACCCCCTGAAAAAAATCCATTCCATACTTCTCCCAACCACACCCAACAACCCTCCAGGTTCACTCCAGGCTCCTTCCCTCTTCCTCAGCTCTTCCATTATCCCTGACAGTTCTGTATTGTAATTTAAATGAATTACTCAAAGTTCTGCATTAATATGTCTAGTAAGGAATCTAATTGTCAAAAAAATTGAGATTTTTTTTTTTTTTTGGTCTGTATTGTTACAGACATACTTGCTGACAGGTATTTTGAAATAAATTACCAAAATAATTGATACTGGTATGATTATATTGTGTTATTTTGACAAATAAAATATGCAGAATTTTGAGGAATTTTAAAATATTGTGTGCAAAAATTTTAATTTTTTGGCACAGATTTCCCCCAGGAGTTAATTAAATTATAAAACTACCAAATAATTTGCATCACTGTCAATATCTGCACAGAGGAGAGCAGGACTGAAATAGCCAGGGCATATTACAAATTGAAATTGTAGTGCATTGTCAGAGTTGTATACAGGAAACTTGGCACTTATTGCATACATCATTAAGAGATGGGATCTGACCTCATGCTGAGCCAGCAGCACAGAGCTAGGACGCTGCTGCTTAGGTCCTGTCCTTCAGATGAGACGTTAAACTGAGGTCTTTTTACTTATATCTAGTACCAGTTTATGTGGAATCTTAAAGATCTAACAGTTCTAATGTCTAGCTTTTGGACAAGTCATACATGCAGAGTGAGCCATGAATTCTTTACACAAGAATAGGTTGTTCAATGTTCTTGCCAAATTCCAGTTTGGATAATTATATTTTACCTGCATAAAAGTCTCCTTGTTTATACTGTGGAGATTCTTTGGGATTTTTTAGAAGGGAAAGAGCCATAATACTAGTTATAAAAATGTAATGTTTATAAAATCCAAGGGTGGATCTGGGCCACAGCTGTGTGTAGAGTGCCTTTCCCCTTTTGCTCTCACAGTCTTTGCCCAGTAGAGTGTTCTACCACTGTACCTGATGATGAAAGATGCTATATTAAAAAAGTCCTGTTCTGTTCTGGTCCCCTTGATGCTAGCTTTGGGGTACCGTGACTTTGTTCAGCTGACAGTTGCAATGGAAATTTTCTAGGGAACATCTGATCTTCATAAAATGGAGCAGACTCTACCTGTTGGCCTTGAATATGGAGACTTGCATGCCTTGGACTTGTAGTACCCAGCTACATAATAAAAATGGGGCGCGGGTCCACATTCTGTGTGACAACTCTGTGGGCTGTGTTTGGCCCACTGGCCTTAGCTACCTTAGCTTTACCCAGACCCACCAATCTCTCATTGCTTCTAAGAGTAGTGAAGTATCACATAACATGATGGATAGACTCTTCCCCTTGTATTTCCATAAGGTGGTGGAGCACCTGGAGACTCGGTTTGGGGTCCAAGTTCAGCACGTAACAATCCACAAGATGAAGTACGCTTTCCAGATCTGGTCTGCTATGATGTCTTCCCGGGACAGTGATGGGCAGGTGCGTCTGATTCTGACCAGGACACAAGCATACTGCAGCGGAGAGGAATCTGTCATTTGTCAGTAGACAGAGAAGGGGACATGTACATGCTTGATAGGTTTGGGACCCAGCTGCATGTCTCCTCTCTTCTTCCACTGTCTCGCTCCCCACTTCTACCTCTATCTTCCTGTAACTTTAAGCATTATCCTCTTGTGTGAGCCACTTGTGAGGTGACTGTAAATCCAGTGATCTAGCAGATGAGGGACCCCTTTTAGCATTCTTGCTTTGGCCTTTTCTGTGCAAGTCCTTACAGACTCAGCTAAGCAGATGGTTTTCTAATTCGCTAGTTTTGCTTTCTTTTCACTCTTTTCGCTGTCAGCAGCAGCAGGGTGATGCAGGTCAGGACTGAGGAGCATTAACACTGCTGGGAAGTGGAGATGGGCAGGACTGAAACTAAAGATGCTGTTGATAAATTCTATAGTCAATTGCTTGACACACTTTGGTTTGTTATGAAATATACTTGAGACCAAATAACCAATGTCAGTCAGGTTTATTGCTGTGAGCCAATAATAATACAGTACAGGAAGAGGGTTCTATGTGATGCTGGTCTCCAGGAGCAGACCCGTGCAGCATTGTTACAGTCACCTTACGCAGAAAGTCTGCTTCCAGAGTTACATGTTTCAGCTGGTTAGTATCTATAGGATGATTTTACAAGTTACATATTCCTTTAGATGTCACTAAAATTCAACCCATCAGTTTGTCGCAGTTCCTTGTTCTGTTCCTTTCGTTATCTTTGTTTTGGATACTAGCATTCCAGGTTCTGGTTCGTGAAAGTACCTTCTTGGTTTGCACCTGGGTAGAACAATCATATGTCTTGTCCTCTTCCTTTGGCACATTCCGGTACTTGTCCATGAGAATAACTCCTATCTGTTACTATGGTAAAATCCTCATAGATACTGATCCTGACAGCTTTCCTATCTACCTAAGCTAAGGTTTACGTCAGGTAATGCAAGGTGTTATGGGATACTTACCGTAAGTGAACAGGATTATAGTATAGGTATAAGCCAACTTAGGTTATATAACTGCTATGATATTTGTTCTTAACGCTATTTGTGCTTAGTGCATACTCATGTGTATATATGGTGTGGATGATGTATATACTAGCCAGCATATAGTGGTCAACAGTGCTGCAAGTTAGTGTTAATTTTCATTGGCAGGTCTGTGTTATACAGCTTTTGTATTACAATACCTACCTGCTCTGTGGTTTGCTTAAATTGCTGGTGTCCCTCTTCTCTCTCACTCATTTTATTTATTACTTCTGACTCTTCTTAGTGTTTGTCCTGACCTCCAAGCACTGTACAACAGTATTTCATGTCCGCATCCCATAGCATACTTCATGGGCTACATATGCAAATAGCAAAAAGGCTCATCTCCCTGAAAGATGCAATCCCAAGCAGCCCTGCCATGTCCCATTCCATCAATCTTCCTCTTCTCCAGATCCAGAGAGAAAAGCATTAACATTCATGTAAAAATGGTGAACATCCCTAAAAAATATTTACTTCTGCCCCTCTGATTGCCTCATCCGGGGTACACCATCAGAAGCAGACAGTGCCAGTGGTTGAGCACCCTCCTTGCTGATGAGGATTTCCCCACAACCAGTACAAAATCTCCCTGCCAACTGAAAATATACCTCCTCGGTTCCTCCTTTCTCCCGGATGTGGTGGGCCCGTCAGTTGGTTTAGCAGTGCGTGGGAAACCTGCCAACGCCCCATGTGAGTCTTGTATTTAACAATAATTTTCTGTTCAGCTATGGATGGGGATTGGTCACTTTTGGTGCAGTATGTGGTCTCCCCACCCTGCTCAGCAGAGAATGCAGATAATCTGGTGACTGTGATAATGCTGCTGGTAATGAGGGGTTCAGAGCTTTCTCTTATCCTGTCACTCACTGCATATTAACTACAACCCACTGCCAGCATTGATGTGATGTGTGTGTTAATTGCAGGAAGCACAGCTGTTCACAGACCTGCTTGGGGATCATGGGAAGCCTGTATGGCCGCTGTGGGAGCTGATGAAATGGTTCCTGGGGATGTCTTTGCACACCATCCCAGCCATTGGTAAAGTCAAGCCATCTCATTTAATGGGGCTTTCTGTTTAAAAAAATAAATAAACCCAAGTTAAAATGAATTTGCAGTTGTTTATAATCCTAATTTACAGCCTGTGGCTATGAAAGAAGCTCTCTTTGTAAGATTATGATAGTTTGGCCAGTGTTTGGTCAGATTCCAACTTGGGTAAATACATTCTGACTCCTTAAATTCCTACCCAGCTCTTCCAGTTGGAAAAGGTATTCTTCACATCCTATCCTAAACAATAGCTATGTGCTGTTATACACAGTTGCCACATTCCACCCAAAAGATTGCTGCATTTAACAGGGCATGAGTGATTGTATACATATTATAGCATATACAGTGCTATAAGTGATGTAGCACTTGAAGGAGGTAAAAGATATATATGTTTGTGGCATATGACTGAATAGAAAATATTGGGAGCTATGGTATGGAGTTGGGTGGGAGTTCTGTTTTCTGGCTCTTGAGCTTTTTACTGGAATGTTCCCTCTTCGTTCCAGTTTTGGTTTGGTTTTTCTCTGGGCTCAAGGCAGGTAAAATTATTTCTAATAATATACAGTAAGTGTGTGCAGATATTTGAAGTATGCAAATGCCAAGGATGAAGGGGAATTATTTAGGGTGATTCTTTGCAAAGGAAAATGTAAGTGGAATATTAGGAAAAACTTCTGAATGCTGAGGTCATGAGGTTTATCTGGCTATGGAATAATCTCCTGAGGGAAATGGTGGAAACTTCGTTGCTTGAGTCATTTAAAACTATATCAGATAAAACATTGGACAATGTATTGTAGGGTGTGGTCTCATACTGGCAGATTTTATGGGAAGCACAGGGGAAGAATATACCAATAACCTTCTAGAAATTATAGAACAAAAAGATCTGGTTGTTCTAGTTTCTCATCTGAGTCAGTCCATGCTTCTGGGAACACATCTCAATGGGCAGGGGATGACATGCTCCTGATGACGCTGTGAGAAGACAGGAGTATTTTCTTTCTGACTCAGACTTGGAATGTTTCTCTTTAAAACAAACAAACAAACTCTTCAGGTGCCTCACATAGAGCTGTTTGAACCCCTTCAACCTTGAATTCTTTGCTATTACATGTAACAAATGTGGTTCTTAGACATTAAGGAGTTAATATTAATCTTCCCAGCTTCTTTGGTCAACGTGGAGAGGAATGGAGTACTTGTGGCACCTTAGAGACTAACCAATTTATTTGAGCATAAACTTTCGTGAGCTACAGCTCACTTCATCGGTGAATGAATGCATCCGATGAAGTGAGCTGTAGCTCACGAAAGCTTATGCTCAAATAAATTGGTTAGTCTCTAAGGTGCCACAAGTCCTCCTTTTCTTTTTGAGAATACAGACTAACACGGCTGCTACTCTGAAACCTGTGGAGAAGAATGTCACATTCAATCATCCTGCATGTATGGGCAGCACTTGCTCTAGCCACATGCAAGCCAGGAGGGAAACAGTCTCCTCCCACCTGCTCCTGGAGCAATTCCCATGCTCCCGTGTCTAATCTCGCTAAGAAGGGGATATTTTCCCAAGGTGCTTTGTAAAGGAGACTACACTGTGTGATGTGCTGTCTCTTGTTTGCCTCTCTGGAATACCACATGTGTGTTTGCTGTTGCTCTATAGCCCTGGCACTGACAGAGAAGCTGATGAAACTCAACCCTGGTGGGAATGCCAAGCTGGTGAGCATGGGACACAGCCTGCGGACTGAGATGATGAACTTGCTGGGGACTGATGGGATGCTTTTGTACCCTTCCCACCCCATAGTGGCACCTAAGCACTACTCTCCCTTGGGGATGCCTTTCAACTTCGCGTATACAGGTGAGCAGCCCTTGAGTGGTGGGAGACAAGCTGGCAATCTCAGCTGTGCCAGAAGTAATCGGATAGCATAGCACTATCTCAAAAGACCTGTTCCCAGTAGTGAAAGCATATCAAAATGAGCGGTAGGTCTCATGAGAATCTTTCCTTTTAAAAATTGGGGAAATGTATTCACAGGTTCGAGAGAGCAGTCTAGCCATATGCTGTCTCACCCTGGAGAATGCGAGAGGTGGCAATCATAGCCTCTAGCGGGATGCACTGTGCCTCTCACTTGTGCTGCAAAGCAGTTGCTACCAAGCAGTGGTTGTGTTGGTGGTCTCTTGGCCCATAATCCTAGATGGGGAGCTTTCTGGAGCAGGTCTGATTTTGTTTTACTCCTTTGTGTGCTGCTTAGGGCCTGCTCAGAACCTCTAGGGGCTACAGTAGTGTAGATGCTACTGTAGAGTTCATTCTGAGATGTGATTTTTCTGGTTGCACATCAGGAGACTTATGCAGATGCTCTGCAGGGGCATCTGCCCATTAATTGAAGAGTAAACTTTTAGAGGAGTGGGAGCAGAAACCCACTTATGTTTGGGATGAACTCTTGAGTTCTTGCTTCTGTGTTAAAGGAGCCATGTAAGTGCTATCTGAACACAACACTATATCCAGGTTGACATGGGTGGAGAGAGCAGTGTGGATGACCCTACAAGACATTTTAATTTGGGGCAGTTACCTTGCTAATGGAGTTGTAGCCTGTGACAGGTGCTTCTCACCACCCTATAAGTGATGGACAGTGTCTACAACAACACTTTAAATCCATGTGGTATTTCTGGGCCTCCTATTGGTGATGGCCATTTGACTGAAGTGTGACTGCAGTAGCATGGGAACCCTCATATCAGGGAACCTAACTGGTCACCTTCATCCTCTTTACAGGATGGGTGTTAAAGCTGTATCACATGTGCCCCTTTCTAGCGAACATCCAGGGGTTGCCACCCATCCTGAGATTTCCAGGATTTGCCCCATTGATATGCTTTGCATGGCTTTCTCAAGTCTTGAGTCCCTTTGTCTCAGTGCTGCACTATGATGCAGTGTGGTTTTGGAATAACTTGACACTGTATAGAACATCATCATGAAAAAGGGCCTCTCAAGGTCATGATCTTTTGATGCACTGTGGTGATGTTGTGTGACTGTTTGTCTCACAAGGTCAAACTACTGCATCACATGAGATACAACAATTTAGTGGCACTTGTAGATCCACTGCTAGTTGGAGGCTCCAATATGCAGATTTCTCATTAAAATGGGCAGATTCCTAGATTCTAAGGCCAGAAGGGACCATTGTGATCATCTACTCTGACCTCCTGTGTAACACAGTATAGAGAACTTCCCTAAATTAATTCCCGTTTGAACTAAATCAGATCTTCTAGAAAAAACATCCATCTTGATTTAAATATTTTCAAACTGTCCTTGCAGTCTGTACTGGATCAAACTCACTGCTTACCCTGTGAACTCTCCAGAAGCCACAGCAAGTGACGTGGATGAGAAGGACCAAGGATGGAGCACTTTGTGTCTATTCTGATCTGCCCTTCTCTTTCTTTCAGCTGTTTTCAATGTCCTGGGCTTGCCTGTCACCCAGTGCCCACTGGGCTTGAGCAGTGAGGGACTTCCGTTGGGAATTCAAGTCGTGGCAGGCCCGCACAATGACCATCTGACACTGGCTATGGCTCGATACCTGGAGAAAGCTTTTGGAGGCTGGGTTTGCCCTGGAAAATCGTAACGCTGAATTCCTAGGACCCCCTCATGGCAGGAACACGGAGACAATCCTTTTCCCAAAAGCTAGCAATGGGCATCAGTGCCTGTTTGGATCAGAACAGTAATGCTCCCTCCCACACAACCCAAGCTCCTTTTTGGAGCAGCGTGGGCAGGCTAACCCAGCCAGGACCAAGTGCTCATTCTCCTCCAATCAGTGGCCAGGTGCTACTGCTCGAGCTCATGTTTTCAACTGGAATTTTCTCGTCTTCCGGCAGACGATGATGGGAGAGGAGCGAGTGAGTATCCCCTACCAGCTTCTTTCTGTAGGAACCTCAGAGTTCTCATAGATTCTGAATGGAAGGCTCATGCCCTTGCTGGGGGAGGTGGTAGCATGTGCCCAGATTAGGTGGGCTGCCACTGTGAGATCACTACTTTTTATTTTCAGTTATTTTCTTTCTCTGTTATGTTTGCCTCTTAAAGACAAAGGAAAGGGACAGGTAGAAGGGGCAGGCTGGACCGTGGGTACTAAAGGGTTATTTAGGGAATAATCTTCCAGCATGGTGCCTGCTGGAGAGCAATGTTCAAAACTCCCATGAATGTGTAAACTTGCTTGCTGTGCAGCTGGGATGCTCTGCTTTCTCATTCCCTGCCTAACTTAACTGTCCACAAACAACAGTCACTGGTTACCTGCAGCCCAGCTGAGCTGAGTCCAAGTGAACAGGTTTTTGTATTTCCCCCACTAACTGCAGAAGGGAAAGGGGTTGCATGTGGTGTGTTTCTGCTTTAAAGCATTTAGCGCCGAAGGCAGGGCGCCCAGCCTGGTAGCACCACCTCCAGTTCTTCATGCACAGCTGCTCCTTCAGGGGCAAAGGAAGCATTGGCCTTTGACCTGCACACTGCCAGCCATGGGTTTGGCTCAGAGTAAACTCTTGCTGTGAGATACCTGCTCTGCTGGGATCAGTATTGCACCAGAAAACGGGAGAAGATGTTTCTCCTAGAGTCCTAGATGGCTTCTCCAGCTTTTCCTTTCTTTTCCACTCCATTGGGACAGTAGATTGTGACTAAGCTGCCTAAGTCTTTTCCGTCATCTCCCTTCAGAAAAGTGTAACTGTACTGCTAGGTGTAGAATTTTGTCCTCCCTTGGCTCTGGGCCCTAATTTCATGTGGCCCCCAAGAGGGTGCGCACAAGCACTGTGGGCGACCAGCTGTTTGTTTTGAGCAGTGGTGTATGTTTATCAAATGTAAGTAACTCAGCTGGTATTAAAGAGATTGCATCCTTCCAGTTCATGGCATAACTGTGTCCTCATTGTTGAAAGCTTGCAATCGTTGCCATATGGTTCCAGGTTTTGTGGTTTCACTGGATGTCACCAACTAAATGGCTTGCACTGAGTATGTTCCTGCACAGGAGACTCCAAAGAAAACTGAGGGCGCTGTTCCCCTGAACCACGTCCCAGCATCGTGGTGGTGTGCTGTATTTCACATGAGATGTCAATTGAAGCCGTTTCCAGTTGTGGTCGTTAAAGGTCCCAGGGTGTGCATGCACTCCTGTCGAGGGCTAGCTTATCCAAATTCCAGCACGTACAATCACATCAGTGTGTGAACTCAGTCCATGTTTTTCATTATGTCTTCTTCCTAACCCTTGTTCTGTTGTGGTGTTTGTGGAGTATAGTTATCACCCACCACTCCAGAGGTGGCGGCATTTCAGTGGTAGGAAAAAAAAATTGGTTATATTTCTAAGTTGTGAAAAAACAAACTAAAATCAGCCAGCACTCCCTGATGAGAGTCTCCTTTAGTTATTCCCCTTGTTATTGAACAGAACACTTTAAAATCTTGCTTCAGGTATTTGACTGTTACCATGTTTAGATTCAGTCACAAGTCAGCAGTATCTATTTGTTTAAGAGGCCAAATTGCTAAATGTTGCAGATCATGTACTCTGTGCACATACTCTTCACTTTTTATTTAACCCAATGCCCTAATTTTGGTCATACCCAGCTACTTAGCTACACATAGATGTGACTTGTTGTTACCCCCAGGTGCAGTCTGGGAGCCGTTGGAACCACTGTGCGCCCTATCAATTCATCTGGGTTGGCCTCTCTCACACTGCTCTGCTGCTGCTACCAGCCAGCCTCTCCAGGCCCTGTTGTCACCCAACGCAACAGCAGGTGGTGCCGAACATCCAGCTGAGTTACCTGGGTGCTTTACCAAAGCCACTTAAGGATCAACTGTGGAAGCACCAGCTCTCCAGCCTTGCACCCTACTGGAGTATAAACCCAGAATTATACTGCCTTGCACTGCACAGGGATCTGTATGGTGCAAGCTCATTAAATTAATCCACTTCCCCCTTGATGTGGGGAACAAGCTGAGATTTTCCCAAACACTTCACTCAAAAACACACTGGTTAAGATAAAACAAGTTTATTAACTACAGAAAGATAGATTTTAAGTGATTATAAGTGATAGCAAACAGATCAAAGCAGATTACATAGGAAATAAAACCACAAACTAAGCCTAATATACTAGACAGATAGGATTTGAATTAGCAATATCTCACCCTGACTGATGATGCAAGCAGGCTTGCGAATTCTTGAGGCATAGGCTGCCTTTGCAGTGCAGCCTGGGTTCCCCTCGCCCATTCCAAGTCCTTTGTCTTTTAGAGGTTCTTCCAGGTGCTGAGTTGCAGGGGAGTGAAGACAAATCATGATGTCACTTCCCCACCTTATATAGTCACTGTCTATGGCAGGAACCCTTTATCCAAGCTAAGTTCCCAGCCCAGACTGTGGAAAAATACAGGTACCAAAATGGAGTTCAGTGTCATGTGGTCTGGTCACATGCCCTTGCATGCCTTGCTGAGTCATAGCAGCCATTATTCATAGGCTGGCTGAAGGGTACACAGGTGAGCACAAACCTTTTCCATGGTCCATTGTCTTTGCTGATGGGCTATTAGCACTGTCTAGCTCAGGGGTGGGCAAACTTTTTGGCCTGAGGGCCACATCTGGGTGGGGAAATTGCATGCAGGGCCATGAATGTAGGGCTGGGGCAGGGGGTTGGGGTGCGGGAGGGAGTGCGGGTGCAGGAAGGGGCTTAGGGAAAAGGGTTGGGGCAGAGGAGGGGTGTGAGGTTTACGAGGGGGTTCAGGGAAGGGGGTTGGAGTGCAGGAGGGAGTGCAGAGTGCAGGAGGTGGCTCAGGGCAGTGGTGCAGGGAGGGATGCAGAGTGTGGGAGGGGGCTCAGGGCAGGAGGTTGAGGTGCAGTAGGGGTGCGGAGTGTGTGGGGGCTCAGGGAAGGGGGTGCAGGGTGCAGCAAGAGGCTCAGGGCAAGAGGTTGGGGTGCAGGAGGGGTGTGGGGTGCACCAGGGGGTTGGGGTGCAGGCAGGGGGCTCAGGGCAGGGGGTTGGGGTGTGGGGTGCACTAGGGGGTTGGGGGGCAGGCAGGGTGTGGCAGGGGGCTCAGGGCAGGGAGTTGGGGTATGGGGTGCAGGAGGGGTTTGGGGTGCGGGCTCTGGCCTGGCGCCGCTTACCTGGAGTGGCTCCGAGCTGGCAGCGGTGCGCACCAGGGTAAGGCAGGCTCCCTGCCTGCCCTGGTCCTAGACCCGCACCGCTCTGGGAATTGGCTGGCACCACATCCCTGCGGCCCCGGGGGGAAGAGGGCTCCGCACGCTGCCTTTGCCTGTGGGTACCTCCCCCGAAGCTCCCATTGGCCGTGGTGCCATGGGGGTGGCAATCCCACGGGGCAGATCCAAAGCCCTGAGGGGCCCGATCCGGCCCGTGGGCCATAGTTTTCCTACCCCTGGTCTAGCTTCTTCATTGTTGTACCTGAAAGGCTTGTTGTGGGTGTTTCCAACTTCACAACATCTTTCAGTAACACACACTGTGACGTTGTACTCCATATGCTTTATGAAAATATGCTTATGAATGTGAATATGACATAACTGGAATATGCTTTATGATAAATACCCATTGTAAGGTATCATTAGAAAGCTTGTAATCTACTGTGTGTGTTCATTCTATTTGTTTGCATGTATTATTTCTATGTCTGAATTAAGAAACATAAGATATAAACTTGTATTACTGATGTAAACATATCAAGTGGAAGCCATTAAGGATGCTTCAGAATCAGTGAACTGTGAATGGGTTTATTTACCTGCAAGCCTTCCTGTGTACATGTGGGCCAGCCTGTGGGTAATGAAGAATGAGGTCTCACCATGTCACTTGGTACTGAAATCCATCTTAAATCTTGTACTTTTCCATTTAGAAGGAGGGGTGGGGGCCAAGCGCATACAAAAGATCCTCCCCTTGTGCCAAAGCTATGAAAGGGGGTGGAGCAGGACAAAGAGGCTGTCAGTCATAAGAAAACCCCTACTTACCACCTGAGATGTCTGCTGGAACTAACAAGGACTGTACCGGGGAAAGGATTGGGCCCAGACTAGGAAGGAGTCTAGTCTGTGAAAGAAGCTTATTGGAACATCTATGATGGTGAAATATTACCTGTAATCAGTTTCTTAATGTATGAGGCTTAGACTTCTGTGTGTTTGCTTTATTTTGCTTGGTGACTTATTTTGTTCTGTCTGTTATTACTTGAAACCACTTAAATCCTACTTTTTATATTTAATAAAATCACTTTTGTTTGTTAATGAACCCAGAGTAA
The DNA here is from genome assembly GCF_015237465.2 of Chelonia mydas. Classification (NCBI taxonomy): domain Eukaryota; kingdom Metazoa; phylum Chordata; order Testudines; family Cheloniidae; genus Chelonia; species Chelonia mydas. The sequence goes on from NC_057855.1 coordinate 57,431,280, forward strand.
GTGATTAATACCTGGGGGAGCAAACAGCTGTGCATATCTCTCTATCAGTCTTATAGAGGGCGGACAATTTATGAGTTTACCCTCTATGAGCTTTATACAGAGTAAAACTGATTTATTTGGGGTTTGGATCCCATTGGGAACTGGGTGTTTGGGTGCTGGAGAGGTAACCTGCTGAGCTGTTTTTGGTTAAAGTCTGCAGCTTTGGAGGCGTGGACCAGACCTGGGTCTGTGTTGCAGCAGGCTAGCATTTCTGGCTCAACAAGGCAGGGTTCTGGAGTCCCAAGCTGGCACAGAAAATGGGCCTAGAAGTAATTTCAGCACATCAAGTGACCGTCCCAAGGTCTGAACCCATCACACACACATAGCAAAACTTCACATACAATGATAACACATACAAGTCAATGAGAAATTAACGTTTAGCGGATCAAAACTTTTAGAATGATACCCCACAAGACATACTTTGTACAAAACATATCCTAATTACATGACAGTGCTGAATATGGGGGCACCAGGCTATTGCTTTGGGGCACAGAGTCTCACAATAGAAACTTCTTGGGTTCTGCTTGTTCCACCTATTGTAGAAAAATCATGCCATTGTTTAATGACCTTGAAAGAAAACCCCTAGACAAGGCAGATACTGTGACATCTCTGCAAAATTCTACCCCAAGGCCAGTGGAACAGCTTTTCCCCCCCTTATACAAGTCATCATGTTAAATGTGTGGGCTCATAAGTTTTCATGACAAGTTTTCAAGGCTATAGTAACTCCATTTTTTAAAAAATCATGCTTATTGGTTTGAAAGTCAGGACTATACAGAAGGATCCCAAAGCACTAGTGCAAATTCTCATTGTGAAACTGGCAAGGTTTTTAGATGCAAACTGGGGAGGCTGCTTGCCCTCAGGGTACAGTAATCAAGCTATGGTTTATGGTCCTGTAACGATGCCAATAAATCCGGTACCATTAATACGACTCTGGGAAGGTCTTTGAACTCTTTGAATAAGAGCAGAGATGAGTGGGTATTACTGTGCTAATAATGGTGTCTCGTACTGAAGGAGTCTCCTGAAAGTCGGAGGCGGTCAGCCAAATGATGCCCCACCTTTAGAGGTGTCCTACAGTGGGGAAGGTGTAGGAAGCTTTCCTGCCCTTTGGTTCTGTCTAAAGGGGAGAGGGAGTGGAGGGGCCATGCCTGGGTGGGATGTGGGTGCAGATAGGATCCTTTCTCCATGGGTAGTGCTGGCCAGACCTGTTGGTCAAGTGTAGCAATAGGCACATCCCAGCACACTGCCCTCAGTGATCAGACAGTGTTATGCCTTGCTAAGCTATAATGCCTGCTGACCATCTCCGCTGGGCTGTTAGACCACCTCCTCCCCTCCACAGCATGGCTTAGCCTCACAAAGGGATAGCTGAGCCCTGTGAATATATAGGGATTCCTTAGTATTGCTGAAATGCCACCTGTGATGAAGTTGGGGATTTTTGTAGTGTTTTACATGAATATCATGTGTGCGCCTCAGCTTCCCTGTGTGCTGCATGTTTTAACAAGGTGGTGGGAGAAGGTTTGTTGTTGTAGAGGACCAGATGTTACCTCGCCTAGCAGCTGGGACCCCCGGACAATGGCCTGGCTATGGAGAACCCTAACAACTGGTGACCTGGTGACAAAGAGGCCCACCCTAGCTTGGCAGTCAGTTAGTTCTGGCCAGTGGGAGGACAAAGGGATGAGGAGAGAGGACCCTGGTGACCTGACCAACTGGTTGGAGCCAGAGGGGAACAAAGGATGGAAGAGAGGGCCCCAGCGACCTGTTTACCTGGGATGGAAGACAAAGGACAGAGGAGGAGCTGTTGGGGCCCCTGATATTGGATGCCCAGCTGGAAGGTGCAGGGTTTCGGGACTGGAGAGAGAGAGAGCAGGCAGAGCCTACCTGAATGCAGGGGAGACTTAGATGTACTGTGGTGTGGGAGGCCAGGTCTGAGGGCCCTAAGAGTTTCCTGTGCTGGGTTCAGATGCTCAATAAACCCTCCTGTTTTAAGCTGCTGAGAGTCACTCCGATCTAGAGATCAGGGTTGCATTATTCCCTCTGGGAGTGGAGGCCCCAGGAGTCCAGAGCAAGTGGACTCCCTGAGGGGGCCCACAGTGAGAGACAGGCGTGCTAAGGCTCAGAGTGGTGTGGTTCCAGGAGGCGGAGGGGCTTCACCCCTGAGAGAGAGTGGACCCCCAGGAGGGGCTGTCACACTGAAGGGGGTTCCCCCCAGGGACCGTATGGGGCCAAGAATGGGCACGACCTGTGAGTCCGTTACACAGCCATCTCTGGGGTGGAACAGGGCAGCAACACCATACAGCAAATTTTAAGGGCAAAAAATGTTGGACAGCTCTTAGAATGGTTTTGGCCAGGAATCACAAGCAAGGTATTGTAAACTCTTCACTGGTCCAACCGAAAACTCTCTGTCTTGTTAAACACACAAATTTAATAAAATAAAAAAATGTCGTTTACCTTTAGAATGAAGATGCATTTCCAAATGAATGCCTGCTTGGACACATTCAAGCATGCTCAAGTGTTAGGCAGTATTAAAGAGTTAATAGACTGAGGATTTGCTGTGCTGTAGCCTTCTGCATGTGCCATAAATATTTGCTTTGACCTTACAGTGCTATTGAGAGGTGTGCCAGATTAGCAAGTGAAACTGGCAGCCACCATTGGATTTGACAAATACAACAAAGAATGTTAGGCTAGGCTGTATTGATTCACCACCTCCTGAGGGCACTGCTGACCCAGAAGAGGGAGGCAATGGTGTGGATAGAATTAGCACTCTGTCCGCCTGAGCCGTGCATGAAACCATCAACAAGGAAGGAAGAAAAGAAGAGAGACGAAACCAGGAAAAGGACATGAATTGCAAAAGTCACTCGGTGCAGTTGTGGCAAGTCGTCACCCAAAGCCTCTCAGAGCCCAGCCGTGGGGGCTGCTCGCTTGGAAGAGAGACAGATGAGACAGAGAAGGATCTGTCCTCAGGTATGTGAGGGGCGGGAGGGAGCCAGATGTAAAGGACTGTCTTGCCAGTAACTCAGGTCCTGCTTTGACAGAGCTGTTTTTGTTCTCCAAAGACCTGGGGAAATATGTGTAGTACATACTGCAGGGGCATAGGTGCGGGGGGTGAGGTGGGGGGGTGCTCCCACACCCCCTGGCTTGAAGTGGTTTCTTTGCTTTCGCACTGTGTGGTGTAAACAGCCGAATCCCTTTTCCAAAGTGTGTCGCTGCATCAGGGGATGTGTCATGAAGCCATCACAGGGCTGGGGGTCTCATATCTTTATTCCCTTCCTCGTAGCTCTGCTCTGCCTTTGAACCATCCCTTCGGCAAGGAGGAAGCAATTTCCCCAGCACGTGCCCAGCTCACTGCAGACTCGCATCCCTGTCACAGGACTGGTTCTGCTGAGTTTGCAGCAATGGTGATTAGTGCTTCAGCCCCGAGCATGCTAAATCATGGGGAATGTGGCTGCCCAAGGCTCCTCTCTGCTGCAGGGATCCAGCTCAGCAGCCAGAGCCCCAACTGCATACAACAGTATCTTCCCCGCTGCACTCCACTCTCCACCCCCTATTTCTAGCTTTGGCAGGTCCTGAGAGAGAAACCTTTGGTTTGTAACATTGTTATGTATGGGAAAACCTTAGCTCTGCCCAACCCTGAGCTGCTTGGGAATTCCCCTCTGCTATAACTATTTGCAGGCCACCTGGAGAAGTTTGTTGAGGATTGTCATGCTACCCCACACCTGACTCAGCAGCAGCCCAGACTCCACACTGCCCGTCTCTTCCTTAGGATACACTTTCTGTCCTATGGGCAGCTCTAGGCAGACAGGAGCAGGCTCCACGTAGCAAATCACAAAGGTGAGGGCTGGAATGTGTCTGGCCTCACATCAGCCATCCCTGGGCCCGTGTGGCTTGAAGGCTAGCCTGCCTCTGGGTGACACACAGCAGCAAGGGTGCTTGCTGCGGACCTGTGTGTGTGACTCATGGCAAGCCAGTCGGTGAGTCAATCACCACCAGTGGTTGCTTCCTCACCATGGCTTGCTGGTTTGTGAGCCCTGTGCCTGCAGGGGGTAGGTGGCAACCACAGACACAGAGGCACGTGACATGGGCATGCCTTCCCCAGCCGTCTTGCTCTTTTCTGGCTGTGTTTCACTAGTCCTGGTTTCCAGTTCTCTCAGATATTTGCATTTGGCATGAGTAACCAAGTGAGTGTTGTGCTCTTCTCTCTCCATTCCTCCCTGCAGGCGACTGGCTCCAGGACGCACATGTAGGACACAGGGACAGATGGACGTGGCTGTGCCGGTAGCAGTGCAGGACCATGCGTGTTGTATTGAGTGTGCTTCTGCTCCTCTTTCGTCAGATCCTCCTACTGGGTAAGTACCCTTGTGACACTGTGACCTGGCAAGAAGAGGGTGGCTATGGGGCATTAAAGGATTCACAATCCTTGGCAAAAATGTTTATGTAGCCTCGGGACAGCTGTGCAGTGTTGGCCCCCTAGGATCTCCCTCTGTCAAATACCTGGAAAACCTAAAAGTAAAAGCTCAGTGAACAGTGCAGTGGCTTTGCTACTGAAGAGTCCAAGTAAAGGCCGACCTTTGCTATAAGCAAAACAAAAGATTTCTGACAGCCTGCCTTGTTAATATCCTAACAGGACAAGTCATTCAAAACTCTGCATAGCTTAGAGCCTTGTTACTGATAAGCTATTGAGAATTTATTAGGAAAAAAATGCTTCGATGAAAGCGTGTGGCTGATGAGATAAAGAACCCAAACATCACCGTCCATGGGCAGTTTGAAACTATAATTAAACACCTGTGTGGGAAGCAGAAAGGAGAAACTGAATAACAATAGAGTCCTCTGTGTACATATGGATTATATACGTTACAGGGTGTGCCTACATGCATGATGTGTACACAGTGAAATCTTTTCCCACCTCTAGAAAGAGATGACAAAAATTTTTTTTGTCAAACTGGGTTTTTTTTCTTGTGCAAAATAACTTTTTGACCAACACACATTTCCTTTGGATTGAAATTTTTGTTTGGTTGAAATTTTGCAGGTTTTTTGGCCACAAAACTAAAACCAAATAAAAAAATCATTTTTTTCATTTTGGGGGTTTTACTTTCCTTTCTCTCCTATTTTTCCACCTTTTTCCAGTGGTAGAAAAAGATAAAGATAAAGGAGGTTTTTTTTAAAAAAGAGGAAAAAAAGAAAACCTACAATTTTTTTTGGTTTTCAGGTTTTCATTTTGCTGGGAAAAATTAAAAGTTCTGCAAAAAAATTCAAACGAAATGCACGTTTTGTACTTTGATCTATTTTTTTTAACACAAAACTTATAGCATTTTTCAAACAGCTCTAATTCTAGGCAGACTGTGCACTAGGTTCCCCCACCCACACACTTCTAGTTCATTGTGCAGGCCAGCAAAGCAAGGCCAGGAAGCAGGGACACTGCTCTAGACGGAGATGTTGTTTACACTGGCACTTTGTTGGCAAAACTTTTGTCGTTCAGGAGTGTTAAAACCTTCCCCCACCCCGAACAACAAAATTTTACTGACAAAAAGCGCCTCTGTGAAGAGCACTTTGTGGCAGGAGCGCTCTCCTGCTGACAAAGCTGCTGCCGCTTGTGGGGGGTGGAAGTTTTTTGTCTGCAAGACAGCTCTCTCCTGCCAACAAACAGCAGCTACACTGTGCACCTTCACGGCTGTAGCAGCACAGCCATGTTGCTAAAAGTTGCGTAGTGTAGCCATAGCCTAAGACTGGTCTGAACATTGCAGGTTTGTCTAATCACTCTGTGTGCGCTTGGGCACAATAGAATATTAGGTTGCTTGAACTTCAGCTTGAACCGAAATTAGGTCGAATTTATAGAAGTCGATTTTTAGAAAGCAATTTTATACAGTCGACTCTGTGTGTCCTCACTAAGCGCATTAAGTTAGTGGAGTGCGTCCACAGTACCGAGGCTAGAGTCAACTTTCGGAGGATTGCACTGTGGGTAGCTATCCCACAGTTCCTGCAGTCTCCGCCGCCCACTGGAATTCTGGGTTAAGCTCCCAATGTCTGATGGGGCAAAAACATTGTTGTGGGTGGTTTTGGCTACATGTGGTCAGTCGCCCCTCCCTCCGTGAAAGCAACGGCAGACAATCGTTTTGCACTTTTTTCCGTGCGGGCACCATACTGCTTTCAGCAGACGGTGCAGTAGGACTGCTAACCGTTGTCATCGAACCACCACTTCCATTGCCACTCTGCTCTCCTGCTCTTCTCTCGATAGCCAATTTCTCCATGTTGTCTCATGGGCTCCCGCTTCCGCTGCAACTCTGCTCTCCTGCTCTCATGAATCCACCTCGCAGGTCATCAGCCACCACTTCCGCTGCCACTCTCCTCTCCTGCTTTCCTGGTGGTCTCGCAGGACTGCTTCCGCTGCAGCTCTGCTCAGCTGCTCTTGTCTCGCCATAACACGGCAAGCATGCAGCCCGCTCAGCTCTTGTGTCCTGGCAGCAGACAGTGCAGTAGGTCTGCAAACCATCATCATTGAACGACCGCTTCCGCTGCCACTCTCCTCTCCTGCTTTCTTGGTGGTCTCGCAGGGCTGCTTCCGCTGCAACTCTGCTCGGCTGCTCTTGTCTCGCCATAACACGGCAAGCATGCAGCCCGCTTAGCTGTTGTGTCCTGGCAGCAGACAGTGCAGTAGGTCTGCAAACCATCGTCATTGAACGACTGCTTCCGCTGCCACTCTGCTCTCCTGCTCTTCTGCAGACGCCATACCATGGCAAGCATGGAGCCCGCTCAGATCACCGTGGCAGTTATGAGCATTGTAAGCACCTCGTGCATTATCATGCAGTATATGCAGAACCAGAACCTGCAAAAGCAGGTGAGGAGGCGATGTCAGCGCGGTGACGAGAGTGATGAGGACATTGACACAGACTTCTCTCAAAGCACGGGCCCCTGCAATTTGGCCATATGGTGGCAATGGGGCAGGCTCATGCCATGGAACACCGATTCTGGGCCCGTGAAACAACCACAGACTGGTGGGACCGCATAGTGTTGCAGGTCTGGGATGATTCCCAGTGGCTGCGAAACTTTCACATGCGTAAGGGCACTTTCATGGAACTTTGTGACTTGCTTTCCCCTGCCCAGAAGTGCAAGAATACCAAGATGAGAGCAGCCCTCACAGTTCACAAGCAAGTGGTGATAGCCCTCTGCAAGCTTGCAATGCCAGACAGCTACCGGTCAGTCGGGAATCAAATTGGAGTGGGCAAATCTACTGTGGGGGTTGCTGTGATGCAAGTAGCCAACACAATCACTGAGCTGCTGCTATCAAGGTAGTGAGTCTGGGAAATGTGCAGGTCATAGTGGATGGCTTTGCTGCAATGGGATTCCCTAACTGTGGTGGGGTGCTAGACAGAACCCATATCCCTATCTTGGGACCGGAGCACCAAGGCAGCCAGAACATAAACCGAAAGGGGTACTTTTCAATGGTGCTGTAAGCACTGGTGAATCACAAGGGACGGTTCACCAACATCAACATGGGATGGCCGGGAAAGGTACATGATGCTCGCATCTTCAGGAACTCTGGTCTGTCTGAACAGCTGCAGCAAGGGACTTACTTTCCAGACCAGAAAATAACCGCTGGGGATGTTGAAATGCCTATAGTTATCCTTGGGGACCCAGCCTACCCCTTAGTGCCATGGCTCATGAAGCCATACACAGGCAGCCTGGACAGTAGTCAGGAGCTGTTCAACTATAGACTGAGCAAGTGCAGAATGGTGGTAGAATGTGCATTTGGACGTTTAAACGCGTGCTGGCGCAGTTTACTGACTTGCTTAGACCTCAGTGAAACCAATATTCCGATTGTTATTACTGCTTGCTGTGTGCTCCACAATATCTGTGAGAGTAAGGGGGAGACGTTTATGGTGGGGTGGGAAGTTGAGGCAAATCGCCTGGCCGCTGATTACGTGCAGCCAGGCACCAGGGCGGTTAGAAGAGCACAGCAGGGTGTGCTGCGCATCAGAGAAGCTTTGAAAACCAGTTTCATGACTGGCCAGGCTACGGTGTGACAGTTCTGTTTGTTTCTCCTTGATGAAAACCCGTCCCCTTGGTTCACTCTACTTCCCTGTAAGCCAACCGCTCTCCCCTCCCCACTTCGATCACCGCTTGCAGAGGCAATAAAGTCATTGTTGTTTTAAATTCATGCATTTTTTATTAATTCGTCACACAAACAGGGGAATAACTACCAAGGTAGCCCGGGAGGGATGGGGGAGGAGGGAAGCACCGGGTGGGGTGGAGTAGGGGAGGAGGGAAGGACAAGGCCACACAGCACTTCAAAACTTATTGAATGCCAGCCTTCTGTTGCTTGGACAGTCCTCTGGGGTGGAGTGGTTGGATGCCTGGAGGGCCCTCCCCCCGCCCCGTGTTCTTGGGTGTCTGGGTGAGGAGGCTATGGAACTTGGGGAAGAGGGCGGTTGATTACACAGGGGCTGCAGTGGTGGTCTGTGCCTTTCCCGCACCTCAACCGTAAGCCGGAGCATATCACTTTGATCCTCCAGTACCCTCAGCATTGCAGCCTGCCTCCTCTCATCACGCTGCCACCACCTCTCCTGTTGCTCCAGCCATCTATCCTCTTGTGCGTCCCTCCTGTCCTCGCGTTCATTTTGTGCTTTCCTGGACTCTGACATTGTCTGCCTCCACGCATTCTGCTGGGCTCTTTCAGTGCGGGAGGACTGCGTGAGCTCAGAAAACATTTCATCGTGAGTGCGTTTTTTTCGCCTTCTTATCTGCGCTAGCCTCTGGGATGGAGATGCTAGTGGCAGCGTTGAAACATTTGCAGCTGTGGGAGGAAAAAAAGGGAGATTAAAATTGAAAAAGACACATTGGCCATTTAAAAGGAGGGGCTGATGTTTTCGGTTTAACGTGCAGTACAAACCCAACTAACCCCCCACCACACCCAATTCTCTGGGATGATGGCTTCACCCGTCCCCCCACCATGTGGCTAATAGCGGGGATAATTTCTTTTCAGCCACAGGCAAACAGCCCAGCAGGAACGGCCACCTCTGAATGTCCTCTGAATAGAATTCCCCTATTTCAACAAGGTGACCATGAATGATATCACTCTTCTGAGGATAACACAGAGAGATAAAGAATGGATGTTGCTTAAATGCCAGCAAACACTGGGACCAGACACTGCCATGCTTTCTTATGCAATGATTCCAGACTACGTGCTAATGGCCTGGCGTGGTAAAGTGTCCTACCATGGAGAACTCAATAAAAGCTGCCCTCCCCAGAAACCTTTTGCAAAGGCTTTGGGAGTACCTCCAGGAGAGCTTCATTGAGATGTCCCTGGAGGATTTCTGCCCCATCCCCAGACACGTTACCAGACTTTTCCAGTAGCTGTACTGGCCGCGAATGCATCCCAAGTCTTCTGGGCAAAGTAATCATTAAACACGCTTGCTTTGAAACTGTGTATTATATTTACAAAGGTACACTCACCAGAGCTGCCTTCTCCGCCTACAAGGTCTGGGAGCCCAGGTTGGGAGAGTATTGGATCCAGGGTGATAAACAATTCCTGGCTGTTGGGGAGAACACTTTCTCCGTTTGCCTCGTGTGCGCTGTCTTCAATCTCCCCCTCCTCATCATCTTCCTCGTCCCCAAAATCCTCATCCCTGTTGCATGAGACTCCCCACGTTGCAGGAGTCCACGTACAGGGGTGGGGCAGTGGTAGGGGCACCCCCTAGAATTGCATGCAGCTCATCATAGAAGCGGCATGTCTGGGGCTCTGACCCTGAGCGGGCATTTGCCTCTTGGGTTTTTCGGTAGGCTTGCATAAGCTCCTTAAGTTTCACGTGGCACTGCTTCGGGTCCCTGTGATAGCCTCTGTCCTTCATGCCCTTGGAGATTTTTTCAAATATTTTGGCATTTCGTCTTTTGGAACGGAGTTCTGATAGCACGGATTCATCTCCCCATACAGCGATCAGATCCAGTATCTCCTGTTCGGTCCATGCTGCAGCTCTTTTGCGATTCTGAGACTCCATGGTCACCTCTGCTGATGAAATCTGCACGGTCACCTGTGCTGATCAGCTTGCCACGGTGGCCAAACAGGAAATGAAATTCAAAAGTTCGTGGGGCTTTTCCTGTCTACCTGGCCAGTGCATCTGAGTTCAAAGTGCTGTCCAGAGCGGTCACAATGGAATACCCTGGGATAGCTCCCACAGGCCAATGCCATGGAATTGCGTCCACACTAACCCAAATTCCACCTGGCAATGTTGATTTCAGCGCTAATGCCCTCGTGGGGGAGGAGTACAGAAATCGATTTTAAGAGCCCATTAAGTCGACAAAAATGGCTTTGTTGTGTGGACGGGTGCAGGGTTAAGTCGATCTAACACTGCTAAATTCGACCTAAACTCGTAGCGTAGACCAGGGCTCAGATTGCATGGGTATAACCAAGAGCAGAACTAATGCTAAGTACTGTTGTTGCTGAGGAAATAAGACAATTGTGCAGGATAAATCCACATGCTGCAATGACCTCCTTAGATGCTGAAATGTTATACTTTGGGCATCCTTCATATGCTGCAGCTGACCAATAGGAAAGCAGCACTCTCTTCTTGTAGGGTTATAATGCTATTGATCTGCTTTCCTTTGTTTTCATTTCAAGGGATGCTGTCTCCTCCACAGAATGTGACGCTAACATGTGAAAATTTCCATATTCTCTTGGTGTGGGAGCCCGGTTCCGGCTCAGGCAATGGTACCCAATACGAGGTTCAAAGTTCCAGCGGTATGTTACAGCGGTGAGGCAGACTGACTCTTTTTCCAGCCAGTTTTGTGTATTCCTAGGCCCATCTTTAACCTCTCTGCATTCTAGGGTTCTAGTTTCTTAACGGTCAGGTTATCCACCCTTCTGGACCCTTGCCTGGCTTCCCTCTTTTACCTGGGCGAATAAATGATTTTTAGGTTCCATGGCAGTTTTGAAAAATCAAACAAGAATTCAGTTAAATCCAAACCGAATCCAGGATTGCGATCATTTTCTACAAATTGAAAAAAATCCATTTTGGGTCAAATGAGACATGTTTCATTTGACCCAAAATGTATATTTTCAAACATTTTTGAAGGGCTAGATTCACAACCTGGAGCGTGGTGGTGCCCTTCTTATAATGTGTAGGGTATGCACCTGGGATGTCCCCAGGTTCAAGTCTGTCCTCCAATGGCTAATTATTTATTCAAAGTGGAACAGCTTCAACAGGAGAGACTTGCCCCAGATTATCCCAGAGCCCAGTGGTTAGAGCATTCTCCTGGAGACGCAAGTTCAAATCCCACTGCCTGAGGTGGAGAAGGAGGAATTAAACCTGGGTCTCCCATATCCCAGGTGAGTGTCCTAACCACGGGGCTGAAGTTTATAAGGAGGGCACCACCAGCAGCCATTTTCTGAATGGCATCTGAGTCCTGAATAACAAACTTTGGGCAGAAACCATTCAGACAGTTTGTGTCCAATTTAGAAAATAATTTCAGGTTGACTGGAACTTCATTTTTCAGTGAATGAACTATTTGTCTGAAACATTTTGCCCAAATCTAATCTGGCCCAAGCAGCCCGACCAACAGCAGACATGTGAACCTCCCACCAGAAAGGGAGGAAGTGAGCAGGAAGTGGAGGGCACTATGGCAGCCAGAGGGTTGTTTTTTAATTAAGTAAAAATATAAGCATATTTTCTGTCCCTTTCCACGGGCCAAGATGGCAGTGGATGGGGTGGAGGTGGAGCAGAGGATCAGTCTTGGCTGCTCCCTCTTCAGTCCACAAGATTCCCACCTGACTCACCTGAGCAAGGTCTTTCCTTCTGGAGTCTCCCTGTCTGAGGGGGGATTAAATGGAGCTGGGAGGAGGTGGTGGGTAAGGGGTGCTGATGGCTCCTTCTTGTTGCATTACTGTGGCTGCTTCCATGTGCAGCTCTTCTAACTGGACCAAAGTGGACACCTGTTGGAGGAACAGCACCAGATCATCGCACACATGCAAACTGTACTTTGAAGACATACACAAAATGTACTGGGCCAGAGTGAGAGCCATGGATGGAGCCTGGGTGTCCAAATGGGCCATTTCCAATGAACTGCAACCTTACAGAGACAGTAAGGACCTTTGGGAGCCCAAGGGCAGTAGGAGGGGCATAGCAGTGACTGTGTGGAGGGAGATTCCCCATGGGTTTGAGTTCCTGGAGATGGGTTCCTGTGCTCACTGGGGAGCAAGATGGGAAGGGATTATGGGATGGTCGACACTGATGGGAAGACAACCGGGGTTCTGAGAAGGTGGGAATGATCTACCAGGGTGGAAGAGGATAGTGATTTAGGTCGCAGTGTTTTGAATAGGGCCTGGGGAGTACAGGAAAGATGAAATCCAACTTTTGGGAGAAATTTTGAGGCCTCTGTGTCTGTGTTTGGGATGGGGAGGTTGGGCTGGATGGTGGTGGTGGTCACAATCACACCTGGCCTTGGAATCTGTGAATCTCCCTGTTAATCCCATTCTTTCATGGGCCATGCAGAGAAGAGGTTTGCCTAATTGCTCATAACACTTCGACAATCATTACAATCTAATCTCATGCTTCAGGGCTTCAGCTGGTTGCCTTCAGGGGTTGGGAAGGAATTTTTTTCTTTGATAGACAGTTGTGTTCTGGTTGTTGTTTTTTCCCCACCTTCCTCTGAAGCATCAGAGATCAGTCATGGCTAGAGACAGGATACTGGTTGGGGTGGACCAGTGCTCCGAGGTGGTACAGAAAATCCTCTGTCTTAGATGCCTGGCTGGTGTGTCTTGCTCACATACTCAAGATCTAACTTATCATTAGTCTAGGGGTCAGGAAAGAATTTTGCCCCTGGTCATACTGGCAAGGACCTTGGGGTTTTTTGCCTTCCGCTGCAGCATGGGGCAATGTCCTCACCTGATCAACTCCCTGCCATGGAAGGGCCTCAGGCACTGATGGCATCTTGTTCTCTCCTGGTGCCTGGCCTCACAATGGTTTAGTCTCCTGAGGACTGAAATGCTTTGGTTTGACTGAAGTTTTGGACTCAGTATAGTGTGTTTGGGTGGAATTTAATGGCCTGTGCTATTCAGGAGGTCAGATTGGATGGTGTAATGGTCCCAGCTGGCCTTACACTCTTTGAAGTTATGCAAGGGGATCATGGGCAGTAGTGAGAGTGGATGGTAGTGGTCAGAGGGGGCAGGTGAAATGAGGACATGTTGAAGCCCTGCACGCAAGAGGATTGAAAATAGAGGGAGAGAGAAGGGCTGAGAGTGGAGCTTGAGAAGTGAGAAGGAGATGGAGTCAAGGGGGCAGGTTTACAGATTAAAAGTGGATAGTGAAAATACCCCTGTGAGTCAGAGACAGGGGTGGAGAAGGAGGGAGCTTGGGCAATGGGGAGAGAAGGCTGGGTGGGAGAAGGTTCTTACTGGCTGGGTGTCTTGTCCTTGATGAATCCCATGAGATCCTGGGGAGGGGAGGGGTGAGAGTCCATGGCAGGGAACATTTTCTCTGAAAGATGGGGATGCCTCTCTCTATGCTAATGCAGATTCACATTTTGAGTGTGACTGAAAGTGCTGAGATGCCCCAGTGGTGACCAGAGCAGACAGCTAGACAGGGACACAAAAAACAGCTGCTGGGCAGCGGTAGACCTAGGAGTCCACGCAGAGTCATCCTGCCAGAAAGGAGCTAGCTGCTAGCAGAACTATGCAGAGTCCCAGACAGAGAGAAGGACCAAGTGTCTTCCAAGCCATACTTCTGTGTCCCAGAGCCTCTCCCACACCCCACAAGCATATCATTGTGGAGGAGTGAACGAGGAGGGTTTGTGCATAGCAGGTTGCCTGAGTCACAGCAGGGGAGGCTGGGGGAGGAGTTTTTTTTCTGATTCTTCCTTGTAACTGCCTTTTGTTGTTTGTAATCCTCTCTGAGGTCACAACCTGCTCATATCTCACTGTCAATTCTGGGAGAGCTGGTTACTCCAGCCATTCTCTCCAGGTGCTTTCCTGTTTGTAGCCATTCTGCTGTGCCAGCTCTCTCAGGGAAGGCATGTATCTCAGGTGTTCCTCTAGATGCATTTTAGGGCCAGCCAGAGGTGCAGTGGGGCATTTTTGAACATGGATTCACCTTGCATGGCTTCATTCTCTGACTGCAGAGAAGTAAATTAGAGGTAGAGAACTGCCCAGCCAAAATGCCTTCACTGTAACCTGTAGGGAGCCCATTGAAGGGTGAAAGGTTAGTTCAGTTCCATGCCCATTCATTCCTTGGCCATTTGCTGATATTGCTGTTTGGAATGGTGGATTTACATGGTTGACGTATGTCCCACCATTAGGACCTGGACTGAGACTACCTCCTCATATCATATGGGCTGTTCATCAACTGTCAAATGATAACCCCTGTCACCCACTGTCAACCTGATCCTGATTTGAAAACAGCAACTTGGATGAGACAGGGTGCAAGCCATTTCCAATCCTAGAGAGACAAGGTGGGCGAGGTGACATCTTTTATTGGACCATCTGCTGTTGGTGAGAGAGACAAGCTTTTTGAGCTCCGTAGAGCTTGTGTTCAGGTCCTGAAGAAGATGAGCTCCGTGTAGTTTGGAAGCTTGTCTCTTTTGCCAACAGAAGTTGGTCCAATAAGAGATGTTACCTCACCCACTTTGTCTCTCCAATATCCTGGGAACAGCACAGCTAACAACACTGCAAATTACCAATCCTGTAACCCCGGACAGCTAAATTCTGATTCCAGAAGTTTTGTAGGTGATAGTATATCGAGTAGATGGAGAAACCTTGGTTTTCAGATACTAGGTGAATATGTAGAGTTAGCAGCCATAATACTCTAATTTTTACCTTTTAATCTGAGTAAATTTAACATGGGAGTGAGAGTCTGGAGTTGCCACTTGCAGGATTTTGTCTGACAGTAGAAAAACTCAGCTGTTGTCATGACGTAGTGAGGCACATTGCAGTGAAACATGATGGTTTGTTGTATCATCATGTTGACATCATCATGGCTGGATGCAGGGAGAATGTCATCCTGTGACACAGCGTTGCAACAACATGGCCTTTCGTGGGCCTCAAAAGTGACTTCAGGATTTGTGAATGCTGGCAGGTCATCCAGAAGGCTCTCTGAAAATGTGCGGAAGCGGGTGCCACCCTTTGGTGCCAGGTGCCATATTTGTGTGCCTCTCTATTTTCTAGACAGAGTTGGAACAGGAAACTATCTGGGGCGGTAAAAGGAGCTCTTGAAGAGCATAAGATTGGAATTTATGGCTTCAACTATCTTTAAAGGAAAGGGCATAGGAATCCTGGCAATAGAGGATGATGCCCTTGGAGTCTAGCTGGAGAAGAAGATTGGGCAACCTGCAGTGTCTTTTCTGTGTCCAGTCTAGACAGAATTAGATATGGCCAATCTTCCTGCAAATCCTTGACAGACTTAGATTGTAACCTCTTTGGGGCCCAGACCAATTTTCCGTTATGTACAGTGTAACCCACACACCTCCAGGGTGTGGTGTTCCATCCACTCTAGTGGCATCGAGACCACTTGGAGAGAGAGAAAGAGATGAATGAGTCTCCTCTACAGCCTTAGCTAAGAGCCAGTTGGCTTTTAGCTCATGCTGTAGAGGCTCATGCACTAACCTATAGAGGTCACAGGTTTGATCCCGCCTACCTTTGATGGGGTCTGTCAGTGTTACAACAGTGCCTAGAACAATGAGGCCCCAATCCCAGAATAGAGCATCTGAGCACTGTAGTAATACCAATAATAATTAATAAATCCTGGGCACAAATACCTATAAAAATTATGAACTTGTGAATCTCAGTGAAAGGGAAGTGTTATGGTACTTAACAGAAAATGTTTCAGAGAACACTGCCAAGCAGAATCAGGGACATCTCTGCACTAGAGCCATTTCTTAGCATTTAAAAAAATTCCTGTGTTTTTAATCTCTCCAGTGGCTTTTGAGTGTGCAGTTTCCATGTCCTGCATTATGTTCCCATTGGTTGGTTTTGGTTAAGACATTAGCAAAAGCTGAAACACAGTGGTTAGCACTGCAGTTGCCACTCTTGCTGTATATTTGCACTGAGCACGCTCACATTGTTGCATGTTGGTTGGTATGTGTAGTGTGTGTAAAGGCTGCATATTGAATAGGGCTGATTAACTGAGGACAGGGGCATCACTTTTTGGGAAGGAATGGCAAAGGGATTGGGGATTAAAAGTGGTTGGTGCCACTATTAACTGGGTTAATGCCTCTTTCCTTTGTTCCAAGCTTTCTACTGTTGTACTCTGAGTGTCTCTGATGTTCAAGTGAAACAAAAGTGTAGTCGCTTTGGAAACTTCTTGTTTCATTGTAAAACTCATGACTTAATGGGGAAAAAGAGCTGGAATAAATGGACTGAAACACACTGGCTGAAAATAACCCAGTTAAAGGATTCTGTTACTGACTGAAACTCCTACTGAGCTTTGACAATGGTGCAAGGGAGTGCGAGATGGAGAGCTAAGAGCAGTGAGGGAGCCATAGAGACTGGATCTTCTGCCGGCCACGCAGTCCTTCCACGTGATTTGTGGAATAGCCCAGGATGGGATAACAGTATTAAGTCCTAGGTAGGATGGAACAGAATAGCACAGAATAGACTCAGGGATTGGATTTCCCCCTTAGGAGCGTTTGCTCAGGACAAGGCTGGAATTCATTGGTTGAGTAATGGAGGTACTGAATGATTACCCAGACTGAGTAAATTCCCCTCTTGCTCCAAGGCTGAGGATTTGTGACTGACACAGTGAATGAACACAAAGATGGAATTCTAGACACAATTTAAAGTTTTCTATTGCAAAAGTCTAGGGTTAGGGTTAGTCCAATTGAAAATTGCTTTTTGATGAACTGACAGTTTTTTGCAGACATTTCTAGTTTGGGATTATCAGTTTTCCTACCAAAATCTGAAAAAAAATGTAGAAAAATTTCAATGAAAATGGGGGAAAAAATCAATTTCATTGAAATGATACACTGGGGAAAAAATTATTTCCAAAGCTACTCTACAGAAATCCTGTCATCCCAGGAGCTGGGTGTCTCTTCAGGATTGAGCAGTCCTGAAGACCAAGTCCCATCTCAGGTGTCTATGTGCAGCCAGAGTTTGAGCCTTGGCTCTACTTGAAGATTTAATTCATACTATAACTCCAAGTCTGAGTTGTAGATTCCTGCTGGGAAAAGCCAGCCCATCTGGCTCTTGAGATAAAATGCGCTTAACTCTTTTGCCCAGCAAGGCCATGAGCTACAGCAGTGGTCTGAAACCTTTTTACATCCAAGATCACTTTTGGAATCTAAGGGGCAACCCCGCCCCTTCCCCGAAGCCCTGCCCCTTCCCAAAGCCCCGTCTCGCTCACTCCATCCCCCCACTCTCCATCGCTCGCTCTCCCCCACCCTCACTCACTTTCACCGGGCTGGGGCAGGGGGCTGGAGTTCGGGATGGGGTGCAGGCTCTGGGCTGGAGCCGAGGGGTTTGCAGTGTGGGAGGGGGCTCTGTGCTGAGCCTGGGCAGGGTGCTGGGGTGCAGGAGGGGGTGAGGGATGCAAGCTCTAGGAGGGAGTTTGGGTGCAGGAGGGGGCTCTGGGTTGGGGCAGAGTGTTGGTTACAGGAGGGGGTACAAAGGAACTGGCTCTGGGAGGGGGGTCAGGGCTGGGGCTTGGGGTACAGGAGGGGTTTGGGGTGCTGGCTTTGGGAGGGGGGTTGGTATACAGCCTTTCTCTGGGCAGCACTTATTTCTGGCGGCTCCAGGTCGGGGGCGGGCGCAGCAAGGCTAAGGCAGGCTCCCTGCCTACCCTGGCCCCACACTGCTCCCGGAAGGTGTGGTCCCTGGGGGTGGGCGTGGCATGGGCATGTGGCTCTATGCACCACTCCTCTCTGCAAGCACCACCCCCGCTGCTCTCCCAGACAATGGGAGCTGTGGGGGAGGTGCTTGCAGGCAGGAGCAGCACAAGGAGGGAGACCCCTGCCCCCCCACCTCCGGGGCCACGGGGCTGCGCTGACCGCTTCTGGGAGCAGCGTGGGGCCGGGGTAGGCAGGGAGTCTGCCTTAGCGGCAGCCCCACTGAACTGCCAGAGATCACATTCGACTGGGAGATCCTCTTGGATTGACCAGTCGATCGCGATTGAGCGGTTGGTGGCCACTGAGCTACAGAGTTCCAGTGGAATATTCAAAAATTCCTTGGAGACTTAAATTCCTTGGACTTTCAGGCTGCCTAGAGGCAGCAGTAGGCTTAATGAGGCCTGAGATGCGTGTAAGCTGAGAAGCACAGAGCAGGTTAGCAGGAAACAGGTGCTAATGGGCGGTAGCCAACTGAAAATTTGCGATAGTTTCTGTAGCTTCCAGACATGGCATATGTCACCACCCGGCAGCACTACTGCCAGACCTACCATGACAGCGGATGAAGTTACCAAACGCTAGGACAGGAATCTACAAAAAGAAGGTGATTGGTTCTAAGGAAACAAGTAGCCTGACAGTTGTGCCTTTTCTCTTTGATTTTCACAGCGATTGTGGGTCCCCCTAACCTGACTCTTATATTGGTGAATGAGAATCTGACCGTAAATCTGTCCATGCCACTCACCCCTTACCGCAGGAGAAATGGCACTTACAAGTCAGTCCAGAAAGTGCTACCGAACTGGAAGTACCGGGTCAGCCTTTCCGAAAAGGGCGTTCACATCAACAACGTAAGCAACATTCACAGTGTGACGGGAGGAGAAGAGGAGGTTACACACTTCTGTGTGATGTGAGGTTGGGCAGAGTGGTGGGTGATATCAGATATTGTGCTGGGTGAACCTCACAAGGGGCAGGGGTTGGGTTTGGTTTGGTTTGGCTAGAAGAATGTCAAAGTTTGGATGCTTATTTGAGCTTCCTGAGTCAAAATTGGGCAAATTTTGAGCAAAATTGGGTTGGAAATCTTACAGGATCAGGATTACTGGTCCTTCAACTTCTGATCCCAGCTGGCACCCAGGGCCATCCCAAGCAAAAAAATTTGCCGTCCCAAGCTCTGAGAGCGCAACTGTCCAAGGGGGAAAAAAAAAAAGGGTGGCTGGAATGCCGCCCCTGGAATTGTGCCACCCCAAACACGTGCTTGCTTTCCTGGTGGACTAGAGCCGGTCCTGCTGGCACCCTTCCTGGTGGTGGTTTGGTACCTCTAGTTCTGGGACCCAGATGTTTGGAGATGGGCAAGAAACTACTCCTGCGAACATTTCAAAAGGGATTGAGTTTGTTTCTAGGACTGGGTTCTAGCAAAGGCTTGAGGATAGGGGTGGTTTCTTATTTTTCCAAACTAGTTCACCCATCCCTAATCAGGAGACGGAGAGGGAACTCTTGTAAGAGAAGGGCAGAGAGAGTGGAATGCCTTAGAAGCCATTAAATGGCATGTGTAAAGTGGGAAGACATCAAGAACAGAAATGTGGACTGAACTATGGATTAGGTATGGAAAGTACTTATTAGAGGTGATTAAAAACTCCTGAGTGATGGTGTAACATAATCTGCACTGGAACTAGCTGACAGGAAGCTGCAGAGAGCAAAATGCAGTCAGGAAAGGTCCAGAGAAAGGCAATGAAGAGAGACTGACAGAGCAGGAGTAGTTAAGTCAGAGAAGAGTCGTGGAAGAGGGGATGTGACGGAGATATATAAAGTAATGAATAAGAGGGACTGATAAATCAGACACTTCTATTTTCTCTTTCTCCTAATGCAAAGGGGACACTAAATGGAATGAAAAGGCAGCAAGTTTCAAACTGACATAAAAAAAGGCTTTTTTGCATAATGAACATATTGGATTCCTTGCCACAAGATACTGAAGCTAACAGCTCGACAGCATTCCAGAAAGCATTAGACGTTGTGCTACTGTGTTCATGGATAAGAAAAATGACTGAAATTACATTAGCTAAGATAAAAATGCACATGGATATTAACCTGCATAAACCAGCCACTAACTACCTCTTCTTAGGAAGAAACTGATCCCACAGCCATGTTACTGTGGAATTATCCATTGGGGAGGTTTTAGACCAGGGGTGGGCAAACTTTTTGCCTTTTTGCCCTTTTGTCCATTGGGGAGGTTTTAGACGGGGGGAGGGGCCGATCAGGGACTAGAAATTGTATGGTGGTCCATGAATGCTCACAAAATTGGGGCGGGAGATGGTGCGGGCTCTGGGGATCAGGAGTTTGAGGTGTAGGAGGGTGCTCTGCGCTGGGACCGAGGGGTTCGGAGGGTGGAAGGGGGATCTGGGCTGGGGCAGGTGTGCGGGAAGGGGTGCAGGTTCTGGCTGGGGGTATGGACTCTGGGGTGGGGCTGGGAATGAGAGGTTTGGGGTGCAGGAGTGTGCTCTGGGCTGGGATTGAGGGGTTTGGAGAGTGGGAGGGGGATCAGGGCTGGGGCAGGCTCCGAGCAGCACTTACCTCAAGCGGTTCCCGGAAGCAGTGGCATGTCCCTTCTCTGGCTCCTATGCAGAGGCGTGGCCAGGCATCTCTGCACACTGCCCCATCCACAGGCACCACCCCATTGGAGTGCATAGGAGCTGGAGCGGGGCTGTGCCGTGGCTTCCGGGAGCTGCACGGTGCGGCCCCAGCCAGTGCACCGGAGGCGGACTGAGCCGTGTGGTGCAGTCCCCGACCCAGCGCCCCGCCGGAGCATCGGAGCAGGACCAAGCCTCAAGGTGCGGCCCCCAAGCCAGCGCCCCAGCCGGAGCATCGGAGCACGGCTGAGCTGCATGGTGAGGCTCGCGGTCCAGATCCAGCCCATGGGCCATAGTTTGCTCACCCCTGTTTTAGACCTTCTTTGGAAGCATCTGGTACTAGTCCCTGGATATTGGGTTAGATGGACCGCCTGGTCTGATCTATTTTGGCAATCCCTCTGTTTTTAAAATGACAGTAGCTTTCTGCTGAAGGATGTGTCATATCCCTCAGGAGTCAGGAAGCATAGACACCTCACAAGGGTGACATGAGAGAATTTTTGCTCCATGGTGCAGTTGTTAGGCAGGTGCTATCATGGCAATGTCTCCCTCTCTCCTTAAGGTGTCCCTTCAGCCAGAGGGCAAGATAACTTCGCACACATTTGAGTTCCTGAAACCAAACACCAATTACTGTGTCACAGCCCGTGTGGTCAGACAGCAAAGCAAGGTGTCTGTGCAATGTATCAAGACTCCAGACAGTCCAGCAGGTAAGACAGCTACAGGGCAGTGCCACTGCTGTATTCCCTGTTCAGACTTCTGGTTTAGATCTGGGGATGGATTGATTGGTCAGGGCCATGGCCATCAAGGACAAGAGAGACAGAGAGCCGAGTCTGTGAGAGGAGGGTGACCTGATAAGCCGTGTGATTGAATTTGGTGAATCTGCAGAGCCACATGAGCATAGAGAGTCATTGCTCCCACGCTGTAACATGGCTGGAGTTTTGCTAAGCATTCCAAACTATGTTGTTTCTGAGGGTAGCCACTTAGAGATGATAAGGAGTTAACTACAGATGGCATGTTGTGCCCCTCTTACCTGGATTGCAAAGAGCACTCAGGTGCTAATGTCCTCCCACCCATCCTGTAGCATGTCTGCCATTGAACAAGACCCAGCTGTGGGCGTGTTCCAGTAGCCTCCGCAAAGGAAAGCAAAGTGTGCATGATGCAAGAGTGACTTGCAGGCACCAAGAGGAGCACAGCTCTCATGAAGGACTTGCCTATGGCTCAGCCACTAGGGCTGCTTTGGACCAGTTGCCCTCGTTGGAGATGGGGTTGGAGGTGCACGTTGCTACATCTGCTCAGAGAACCTGGACACCAGTGAACTGGTACATGTCCAGAGTTAAAATAATGAGGAGCAGGGGGAGTGCAGTTCTCCCTCTCCCCTCATTCTTCACAGCCCGCCCCCCCTCCACCACCTCCGGTGGTGCAGCAAGGGCACCCTTTCAGTCACTGACCAGGCCCCAGCTGGCTGACGAGAGGGCGCAGGTAGCACCTCCTTTGGTGTAAGTGATGGGGGTAACTCGCACTGCTTGGTAAGACCTCGATGTGACATGTAGCAGTCCAGATGATCAGGCCCCGAAAGGTGGATCAGTGTGAGCATTTCTCTCTCCCCCCTGCTTGAACTGTTCTTAATTCTTTTCAGATTTCCTTTGGGACCTTGTTCTTGCTCTGGTTGCCCTCCTCCTGCTGCTTCTGCTGAGCGCCGTTGGCTTCTATTTCCTCAAGCTCTACATGTATTCAAGCGTCTCAGAAATGCCCTTCCCCAAAACACTGGTGAGTGAGCAACAACTCCTGTCAAGCATCAGTAAATGGCACTTTATTGTTACACTGCTGAGGCCATGCAGCAGTTAGGCTGTGCACTGGCTGGACATCCCAACCCCTCTAATTCTTACAGAGCATGCCTCCTGCTCTGGAACTGGCAGCTCTTCGTTCTCTCTGCTGGGCTGTGAGTTTACACGGATACGTTTGGTCGGGATGAACAGTGATTGACTAGGGAATCACTGAGTGAATGCCATACCTAACGGAGAGCACTGGAGGGAGCTTCGGGAAGGAGACACGAGGGGAAGAGGTTTCAGAGTGGTAGCCATGTTAGTCTGTATCAGCAAAAACAACGAGGAGTCCTTGTGGCACCTTAGAGACTAACAAATTTATTTGGGCATAAGCTTTCGTGGGCTAAAACCCACTTCATCAGATGCATGGAGTGGAACATACAGTAGGGAGGTATAAATACACAGCATATGAAAAGATGGGAGTTTCCTTACCAAGTGGGGGGTCAGTGCTAACGAGCCAATTCAAGAGGGGAAGAGTGGAGAATAACAAAGAGGGTGAAGCTGAGATATTTCCTAAGTAGGTTAACAGTTAACTCATGCTATTAACTCGAAACAAATTAATTCATTTAAAAAAGTTAAGCACAATTAATTACAGTTTTAATCACACTGTTAAATAATAATAGAATACCAACTGAAATTTATTATAAATATTTTGGATGGTTTTTCTACATTTTCAAATATATATTGATTTCAATTGCAACACAGAATACAAAGTGTACAGTGCTCACTTTATATTATTATTCTTGATTACAAATATTTTCACTGTAAAAAGATAAACAAAAGAAATACTATTTTTTCAATTCACCTCATACAAGTACTGTAGTGCAATCTCTTTATTGTGAAAGTGCAATTTGCAAATGTAGATTTTTTTGTTACATAACTGCACTCAGTAACAAAACAATGTAAAACTTTAGAGCCTACAAGTCCACTCAGTCCTACTTCTTGTTCAGACAATTGCTAAAACAAAAAAGTTTGTTTACATTTACAGGAGGTAATGCTGCCTGATACTTATTTACAATGTCACCTGAAAGTGAGAACAGGCGTTCGCATGGCACTGTTGTAGCTGGCACTGTAAGGTACTTACGAGCCAGATTATGCTAAACATTTGTATGCCTCTTCATGCTTTGGTTTGAAGATTGCACTATCTTTTGTTTTTTTACAGTGCAAAAATTTGTAATAAAAGTAATTATATAAAGTGAGCACTCTACACTTTGTATTCTGTGCTGTAATTGAAATCAATATATTTGAAAATGTAGAAAAACATCCAAAAATATTTATACTAAATTTCAATTGGTATTCTATTATTTTTTAACAGTGTGATTAAAATTGTGATTAATCACAATTAATTTATTAATTGAGTTAATTGCTTGAGTTAACTGTGATTAATTGACAGCCCTAGTGCTAACTACTTATGTTAAACATTTGTAAATTGCACTTTCATGATAGAGATTGCACTACAGTACTTGTATGAAGTGAATTGAAAAGTACTATTGCTTTTGTTTATCACTCACCATGGCCAACAAAATGGCAGATGACATTCAGTGTTGATAAATGCAAAGTAATGCACATTGGAAAACATAATCCCAACTATACATACAAAATGATGGGTTCTAAATTAGCTGTTACCACTCAAGAAGGAGATCTTGGAGTCACTGCGGATAGTTCTCTGAAAACATCCAGTCAATGTGCAGCGGTAGTCAAAAAAGCAAACAAAATGTTGGGAATCATTAGGAAAGGGATACATAATAAGACAGAAAATATTATAATGCCTCTATCTAAATCCATGGTACGCCCACACCTTGAATACCTCATGCAGTTCTGGTTGCCCCTTCAAAAAAAATTAGAATTGGAAAAGGTAGAGAGAATGGCAACAAAAATGATTAGGGATATGGAACAGCTTCCATATGAGGAGAGATTAGTAAGACTGGGACTTTTCATCTCAGAAAAGAGATGACTAAGGGGGGATATGATAGAGGTCTATAAAATCATGACTGGTGTGGAGAAAGTGAGTAAGGACGTGTTATTCACCCCTTCACATAACAGAAGAACCAGGGGTCACCCAATGAAATTAATAGGCAGCAGGTTTATAACAAACAAAAGGAAGTACTTCTTCACACTGTACAGTCAACCTGTGGAACTCAATGCCAGGGGATACTGTGAAGGCCAAGACTATAATGGGTTCAAAAAAAGAATTAGTAAATTCATGGAGGATAGCTCCATCAGTGGCTATTAGCCAGGATGAGCAGGGATGCAACCCCATGCTCTTGGTGTGCATTAGCCTCTGACTGCCAGAAGCTGGAACTGGATATAGGTCTAGTTGGATGTCTATATTGGGGGAAGGGGGGCAGCTTCAGCCAGGACAACAGGACCTGGAGTGAGGGGCAAATTCCACACCTACCCCGAGGCTTGCAGTTGGAGGGGGGACAATACCCCCCCAACCCCCTCCTCAAACTGCATCCATGCTGGATGACAGGGGATGGATCACTCGATAATTGCCCTGTTCTGAACATTCCCTCTGAGGCACCTGGCACTGGCCACTGTCAGAAGACAGGACACTGGGCTAGATGGACCATTGGTATGACCCAGTATGGCCGTTCTTACGTTTATGTTAGTGACAAGAGTGGTGTAAATGACTAGGCAGGAGGACAGGTTCACCCATGCCTCATTTTGAGACAGTCCCTTACAGAGGGCAGTGTCAGATTGTTTTCCTGTTCCCTGCCAGTTTATGTACTGGAAGTTATTGTTGCAGTCATTTGTGTCTGCTGGAAAGTAGAGTCTTTTTAGCTGAAACTGATACATGTGTAGTAACTAGGAAAAGGGGAATGAAAATGAATTGCTGTGGCTGTTACTGGTGCTAACCATGAGAGAATCACTTTAGCAAACAAACCACTCCAAAAGGTTTCCCTTGTGGTTTATGATTTCACTGAGCAGTCCCTCACGGGATTGTTCCCTTCTCTGCAGTTGGAGGTACTGAAGTTTATTCATGTGTTGATGAGCATGTCTGTGGTGCTCATTTCCATCACATGTGAGTCTCTGTTATTGCTTTGTATTGATTTGTTGTTCATTTTTGGCAGGCTATTCTGAATGAAGAGCTAAATGTGAATCTCTGGAACAAGTCACTTGCCCATGACCTCGAGGGTGCCTCTGTCACTCTGATCTCAGTGGCTGGGCTTGCCTTCAATGATAACTCCCTAGTGGAGCAAGAAAGACTCCAAATCCAGCTACTTCCAGAAGGCTGCCAGGCCTGGGAGGAGGAAGGTTACTGTGCCAATGGGTTTGGTCCAGACTACTGTGAAAACATGGTCTCTTCCAGTTCCTCGGGCCAGCTGGAGTTTGCTGGCACTGTAGACTCTGAAGCCCCCTTGTCATCAGCAGGACAGATGAAGGATGGATATATAGGTGAGGGGAACTACAGGACTGCACTGGAGGTCCAGCTTCCTATGGGCCAGTTGGTGTTTTCTGAGCAGCTATCTCCAGTGTCAGCAGGACTGTCCAGAGATGGTTATATGAGTGACAGGGGCTTCCGGACTTGCTCAGAGATTCAGATTCCTCTGCACCTCCAGGTTTATTGCAAGTACTCACCTTCAGTATCAGAAACCTGCAGTCTTTCACCATCAACCTTCAGCCTCAGAGACCTTAAAAAGAACACTGATGGCAAGAGGAGAGGGTGGCCACTCACGGACTGGGTTGATATTCCTCTCAGCTCCGTGAAACTGCAGGTCAATGAAGAAACACAAGACCACCTTGCTCCTTTTCCCACGCACTTGTATAGTCACACTGCTGATAAGACAATGAAGGACCACAAAGCAGATTTGGCAAGGTTGGGTCAGAGTGATGTAGAGCAGCAGGAATACCTACCTATGAGCCAAGAGCAGCATGGCTTCCCAGAGTGCACAGAGCTTAGCAATGACCCCAGTGGGGAGCTGTACCCAAAGGCTGATGACACTAAGATCACGACTTTCTCTAGCTATGAATTACACCCTCAAGTGCTTGTCTTGTAGCTAATGATACTGGAGCTGGGAAGAAGACATTAGTGTACAGGGAGATTTCCCATATGTTTATCCACGTGCAGGGGATCTGATTCTGGACTCACTTGTAGTGGTGTGAATCAAGATTGACACCACTGAAGTGTTATATACATAAAACCAGTGAGATCAGACTCTGGAACTGGGCCAAAACCAAAACCCTAGCTCCAAATCCAGGAACCTTCACCCCTGAACAGCAGCCCCTCAGTTGGAAGTTCACTGCCAGGGTGATTGGACTTGGCCATGTGGCCAATAGAGATAGTTTGACCTGTAAATTTAGATACAGCCTTTTTGGTTCAGGCCCACCTGCAATAGAAACCAGTGGAGACTCATGGTTTTGACTGAGTTTCAGTGTGAGTTTGTGGGTCCATCTGAACATGAAACTTAAGGAAAACATCCACACAAAGCAAAAACAAGGGAAAGGCTCTGAGTGGTTCCTGAGACCTGATTGAATCACATTTCTCATACAGCTTTAGTGACAGACAAACTGAGGGGGTGACTTTCTCTCTAGTATATGTATATATCTGATGTGAAGCTGGAAACATTGAATGTACATTGTAAGTATCTCTTTCTTAGAACACTAACTTATTATGGAAATGTCTCTCTTTCATGCTCTGTCTTCTGCGTCACACAAGATCAGTCCAGCTTTGCATACATTACACAAAGCTATAATATGCTGCAGCAAATGTATGAGAAATATACTAGGAAAATTGGGGGTTTCCCTATGGGGAAAGGGAGCCACTTGCTTTTCAGAACCTGCTTTATGTGTTGCCATCACCTGTGAAAAGATAGTTGTTTCAATAGCTGTTTTATAATAACGGTTGGTTTGTTTTTATTCCCTTCCCTCCTCCATAATTTTGGGGTTATTTTAGGTTAGAGTAATGGGTTCTGTTATCATCTTTTGCTGACTATCTGATCTGCTTCTGAAGTTGCACTCCAGATTAGATACATGGGGTGAAATCCTTGCTCCATTGAAGTCAGATTTCACCCATGTTATATGCAGTATGAACATTGATAGATTGTAAGCCCTGGAGCATAGTAAGGAGATACCTGCCAACTCCAGGCTGGTCGGGGAAAATCCAAGAAGGCTCTGTGGAAGAAGGGGGTAGGGTAGAAATGGTATCAGAAAACAGGGGAAAAAGAGAAAAATCCTGGCTGTTCTGCATTTTGTTAACACCCTTGTTTTGATGAGAGTTTGGTGACTGATGCATGACTCTTCCCCAATATTTGAGGCGACAAAAGCACACTCCTTTTCCATAACCCTCTGTAGGGGCTTTGGGTGAAAACACCATCTCAGCCTTAGGCACAGGGGCATTCCCAAGATGCTATACTAATTGATTCATCATCCTGCTCTCTGGCTTTCTCTTCTGCTCCATCTGTCCCTTCCTCTCTGAAAACCCTTTGTTCACAGATGTACAAATGGCACCTGGCTATGTGGTTGGAATGCCCTTTTCCACTGATCCCCACAGCATTGATACCAGGCCTCATTTCGTTCTGAAATCTGGGGTTAGTTGCTTCATCTGAAGAACATATCGCAGCACAGTGTAATTATTCTAGCATGTGAGATCTTGAAGACAGGGAAAGGGGGCTACCCAAAGGGGTCCTTCCTGACTCAACATCAGAAACAGAAGATGAAATCATCAGGTACTTTACCTTCCCTTGCCAGGTTTTCACAGCACTTCCATCAGCAAGTGTGAGACATGGGGCCCATCTTCTGGAAGTGAATTGCACTTGGGACACGTGCTAGGCACGATCTCCTCAGGTGAGAGTCTCAAAGAGACCTAAAGGAATCAGGAACCCATTTCCTTTAGACCCCATTGAAAATCCAATCCCCATGGTGTCATGGTTTCCTAAGGCTACATCTGCACTGAAACCCCCCCACCCCTGGCAGCAGCGAGTAGGGTGTGTGAGAAAGATTCATCCAGGTAGGGGGGAAAATACCAAAGAAACCTACCACAATAGCATTTAACTACAAAAAGGGGACCTACACAACAGTGAGGAAGCTATTTAAATGGAAAATAAAAGGAACAGTCACAAGAGTG
This sequence comes from Chelonia mydas, assembly GCF_015237465.2. Classification (NCBI taxonomy): domain Eukaryota; kingdom Metazoa; phylum Chordata; order Testudines; family Cheloniidae; genus Chelonia; species Chelonia mydas. The sequence goes on from NC_057855.1 coordinate 57,459,614, forward strand.
AAATGCTTGCAAGCTGCACGGAAACTTTAAAAACAGAAAGAAGCTCAAACTAAATGTATATTGTCAAGCTTCCTTCCCCACTCTGAACTCTAGGGTACAGATGTGGGGAACTGCATGAAAGACCCCCTAAGCTTATTCTTACCAGCTTAGGTTAAAAACTTCCCCAAGGTACAAACTTTGCCTTGTTCTTGAACTGTATACTGCCACCACCAAGCATTTTAAACAAAGAACAGAGAAAGAGCCCACTTGAAGACGTCTTCCCCCAAAATATCCCCCCAAACCCTATACCCCCTTTCCTGGGGAAGGCTTGATAAGAATCCTCACCAATTTGTACAGGTGAACACAGACCCAAACCCTTGGATCTTAAGAACAATGAAAAATCAATCAGGTTCTTAAAAGAAGAATTTTAATTAAAGAAAAGGTAAAAGAATCACCTCTGTAAAATCAGGATGGTAAATACCTTACAGGGTAATCAGATTCAAAACACAGAGAATCCCTCTAGGCAAAACCTTAAGTTACAAAAAGACACAAAACCAAGAATATACATTCCATCCAGCACAGCTTATTTTACCGCCATTAAACAAAAGGAAATCTAACGCATTTCGAGCTAGATTACTTACTAATTTAACAGGAGTTGTAAGGTTGCATTCCTGATCTGTTCCTGGCAAAAGCATCACACAGACAGACCAACCCTTTGTTCCCCCCGGCAGATTTGAAAGTATCTTGTCCTCTCATTGGTCATTTTGGGTCAGGTGTCAGCTAGGTTACCTTAGCTTCTTAACCCTTTACAGGTGAAAGGGTTTTGCCTCTGGCCAGGAGGGATTTTACAGCACTGTAAAATACAGAAAGGTTGTTACCCTTCCCTTTATATTTATGACACGCCCCCCCAAATCACAGATAGGATGAAACACTGGCTGTGATTTCTTGCTGGAGCTTTAGGGGAAAACAGAGTTAATAAGACACCTGCATCTCTAAATATACTACTAACTGTATAAAGACTGACAATATTTTCCACATCTTAAGGATGATTTGGACCAGTTGATTCTGGGAAACTTTCACGGGAGAGTGCATCAGCCATTTTGTTAGAAGCTCCTGAGATGTGTTGTATGTCTAAATCAAAATCTTGGAGAGCTAAACTCCACCGAATATGTTTTTTGTTATTTCCCTTGGTGGTATGAAGCCACTGTAGCGAAGCATGGTCAGTTTGCAGGTGGAAACGCCGTCCCCAAACATATGGGCGTAGCTTTTCCAGAGCGTAGACAATGGCGTAACATTCCTTTTCACTGATTGACCAGTGGCTTTCCCTCTCAGACAGCTTCTTGCTGAGAAACACGACAGGATGGAACTCTTGATTCGGTCCTTCCTGCATTAAGACTGCTCCTACACCACACTCAGACACATCTGTGGTTACTAGGAATGGTTTGTCAAAGTCTGGGGCCCTTAGTACAGGGTCAGACATGAGTGTCGCTTGAAGCTGGTTAAAGGCCTTCTGACACTCTTCAGTCCACTGAACTGCATTTGGCTGTTTCTTTTTGGTTAGGTCTGTCAGTGGGGTGGCGATTTGGCTGTATTGCGGTACAAATCGCCTGTAATATCCGGCCAAGCCTAAGAAGGATTGGACCTGTTTCTTTGACTTTGGGACAGGCCACTTTTGGATAACATCCACTTTGGCCTGTAGGGGGTTGATAGTTCCTTGACCCATCTGGTGTCCAAGGTAAGTCACTCTGTTTAGGCCTATTTGACACTTCTTAGCCTTAACAGTTAGTCCTGCCTCCCTTATGCGCTCGAAGACTTTTTGTAGATGTTCCAGGTGTTCTGCCCAGGAATCCAAAAATATGGCCACATCATCACAGTAGGCGACTGCATATTCTCCCAGTCCCACTAGGAGACCATCTAAAAGTTTTTGGAAGGTGGTGGGTGCTTTCCGCAGCCCAAAAGGGAGCACATTAAATTCATACAGCCTGACATGTGTGATAAAGGCTGACCTTTCCTTGGCGGATTCATCTAGCGGTACCTGCCAGGACCCCTTGGTTAAGTCCAAGGTAGAGATGAACTGAGCCCGTCCCAATTTCTCCAATAGTTCATCTGTGCGTGGCATTGGATAGTGGTCTGGGCAAGTTATAGCATTTAGCTTACAGTAATCCATGCAAAAATGTACCTCCCCATCTGGTTTGGGAACTAGAACCACTGGAGATACCCTGGCACTGCCAGAGGCGCGGATTACACCCATCTGTAGCATATCCTGGATCTCCTGTTATATAGCAGTTTTAGCTTGAGGAGACACCCGGTAAGGTTGGGCTCTAATTGGGTGAGCATTACCTGTGTCAATGGAGTGGTATGCCCATTCAGTCAGTCCTGGAGTGGCTGAGAACATCAGCATGTAGCTAGTGCACAGCTCCTGGATCTGCTGTCGCTGCATACACCCAAGGGTCATAGAGAGGTTCACCTCTTCCACACCACCATCACTTTTCCCTTCATAGTAGACACCTTCAGGCCACTCGGCATCATCTCCTCCCTGGGCTGTAAACTGTCAAACCTTTAATTCTCCGGAATAAAAGGGCTTTAGAGAATTAATATGGTACACCTTAGGCTTTCAGTTTGAGGTGGGGAATGCTATGAGATAATTAACAGCTCCCAGGTGCTCTTGGACTGTGAATGGCCCTTTCCAGGATGCTTCCATTTTTTGGGTCTGGAGCACCTTTAAGACCATGACCTGGTCCCCTACTTTGAAGGAACACTCTCTGGCATGTTTATCATACCAGGCTTTTTGCTCTTTTTGAGCATCCTTTAGGTTTTCTTTAGCAAGGGCTAAAGAGGTTCGGAGGTGTTTTGTAGGTTGGTTACAAAGTCCAGAATGTTAGTTCCTGGAGAAGGTGTAAACCTCACCCATTGCTGCTTCACCAACTGTAATGGCCCCTTAACCTCCCGGCCATATACAAGTTCAAATGGTGAAAACCCTAAACTGGGATGGAGTACAGCTCTGTAGGCAAAGAGTAACTGCTGCAACACTAGGTCCCAATCATTGGCGCGCTCATTTACGAATTTATGTATCATGGCCCTCAAAGTTTCATTAAACTTCTCCACCAGGCCATTTGTTTGATGATGGTAAGGGGTGGCAACCAAGGGATTCACCCCATGAGCTTCCCAAAGGCTTTCCATAGTTCCTCCCAGGAAATTAGTTCCTGAATCTGTAAGGATGTCAGAGGGCCAACCTACATTGGCAAAAATATCCGTTAGTGCCTGACACACACTTTTAGCCTTGGTGTTGCTTAGAGCTACTGCTTCCGGCCATCAGGTGGCAAAATCCATGAAAGTCAGTATGTACTGCTTTCCTCTGGCTGTCTTTTTCAGAAAAGGACCCAGAATATCCACAGCTACTCGCTGAAATGGAATCTCAATGATGGGGAATGACTGGAGAGGGGCTTTGACCTGGTCTTGGGGTTTTCCCACTCTTTGGCACACCTCACAAGACCGGACATAGGTAGAAACATCCTTGCCCATTCCCTCCCAGTGGAACAACTTTCCCAAATGGTCTTTGGTTCTGTTCACCCCAGCATGGCCACTAGGATGATCGTGGGCTAAGCTTAAAAGCTTTACTCGGTACTTAGTTGGAACTACCAACTATCTTTGAGGGTGCCTGTCTTCCTGGCGTCCACCAGAAAGAGTTTCCTTGTATAAAAATCCTCTTTCTACAAAAAACCTGGATCGATTAGAAGAGCTGAGAGGTGGTGGGTTGCTCTGTGCCGCCATCCAAGTTCCCTGGAGGCTTTCATCTGCTTCCTGTTCAGCCTGGAACTGTTCCCTTGATGCTGGAGACATCAGTTCCTCATTGGATTGTGGACCTGGGCTTGGTCCCTCTGGAAGTGATGGTTGTTTCCGTTGACTGTGAATGGCTCTCCGCTGGTGCACTATGTTGGGGTTCAGGCTCCAGCTGAACCTCTTGTGTAGGGTTATCTGCTGCTGCCGGTGCAGGTTCAGTGGGGCCCTCTGGTGTTGGGGTTGAAAGTACTGGATTCAGTGCTGGCAATAGTTCTGGTGTTGGTTGTTCCGCCGGTTCCGGTTTTGAGACTAGCTCTGTCTGGGTGTCTGGGACTGGATCCACTACTGCTGTTGCAGATGTTGGCATGGGGTCCAGTTCCATAACCTCTGACCGGGTCCTGGTAGAAGTTTCTGGAACAGAGCTAGGTTTGACAGCTTGTTTAGCCTGGCTGCGGGTGACCATTCCCACCCTCTTGGCTAGCTTCACATGATTGGCCAAGTCTTCTCCCAACAGCATGGGGATGGGATAATCATCATAGACTGCAAAAGTCCATGTTCCTGACCAGCCCTTGTACCGGACCGGCAACTTGGCTGTAGGCAAGTCAAAAGAGTTTGACTTGAAGGGTTGAATCATCACTTGGACCTCTGGGTCGATTAAATTGGGGTCCACTAAGGAAGCAGGGATAGCTGACACTTGTGCTCCGGTGTCCCTCCACGCGGTGACCTTCTTCCCGCCTACACTCACAGTTTCCCTCCGCTCTGAGGAGGTATCTGGGAGGTATCTGGGCCTGAGGACCTCTGGTGTGATTCTGTTGGGGTTCTTGGGGCAGTTGGCCTTTACATGCCCCAGCTCGTGACATTTAAAACATCGTCCAGCTGATGGGTCACTGGGGCGAGGTGGGTTGCTGGAGAATGGTGTGGCGGGACGATAAGGTGTCTGGAGTGTTCCTTGGTGTGTAGTTGGGGCCTTGGGCTGCTCCCGGTAGTATGGTGTGGTCTGAGGGTGTCCCTTCTGGTATCTGCTCCAACTGTGACCAGGGTTGTTCCTCTCTCCTCCCTCCACCCATTTTGTTCCGGTTTTCCCTGCCTCTCTGGAGGTCTGGGACTGCTTGTATTGATCAGCATAAGAAGCAACATTTTCTCCTGAGTCCAATTTCTTATCACATAAACACTGTTTTATATCCTCCTTGGACATATTCAGGAATTGCTCCTGAATCATCAAATCACACATTCCTTCAAAACTAGTTACACCCCTTCCTTTGACCCATTTATCTAACAGATCCTTCATCTGGTTTAGATAAGCCACATTACTTAGTCCAGGTCCTCTCTTAAGGGCTCTAAATTTTACTCTGTAAGTTTCAGGTGTAACTTTAAATTGCTTTAAAACCAAATCCTTAAATTTACCATAGTCAGAAGCCTCCTCAATAGGCATCTTATTGAATATGTCCAGAGCTCTTCCAGTCAATTTTGCAACCAATGTGGTCATCTTGTGAGCTTCAGGAATTTGATGGAGTGTGCACAGTCTCTCAAAGGTGAGAAAATATTCAGCAATATCACTGGATTCATCATACTGTGGACATAGTCACTCCCATTTGTGGATTGTTGGGGAAGGACTGTTTGGGTTATTCGGTATATTCTGCTGAGCCTTTGCCTTCTTCATCTCCAGTGCATGCTTCCTCTCTTTTTTCTTCTCCTCCTTTTCTTTTTCCTTTGCCTCCATAGCTCTCCTGTGGGCATCCTCCCTTTCTTTTTCTTTGGCTGCCATTTCTTTTTTTTTTTGCCTCCATTTCCATCTTTCTGAGTTCTACCCGTCTTTCATGTTCCTTTTGTTTTTCCTCAGCCTCAAATCTGGCTAATTCCAACTTCTGTTGAACAGTGCAGTCTGTCATCCTAACCTCTCTGTTTTTAACTAACTTTACACCCGAGAGTTAGAAAGAAAACAAAACAAAACAAAAACTGGCTTGTAAAATTTTGCTGTGCTACAACCTTTTTTTTTCTTTTCTGATAGCTGTTCTCAGCCTACAGAAAAATCCTCTTGTTATGCCTGCTGCTCTGTCCCCCAGGTGGAGAGACAGAATCGACAGCTGCAATCACTTTTACAAAACCTTTTAAAATTCTGCTGTGCTTCTGGTTCAAAATGATCTCAAAATGATCCCACCGCTCTGCCACCATGTCAAGGTTCCTTCTGAACTCTAGGGTACAGATGTGGGGACCTGCATGAAAGATCCCCTAAGCTTATTCTTACCAGCTTAGGTTAAAAACTTCCCCAAGGTACAAACTTTGCCTTGTCCTTGAACTGTATGCTGCCACCACCAAGCGTTTTAAACAAAGAACAGAGAAAGAGCCCACTTGAAGACGTCTTCCCCCAAAATATCCCCCCAAACCCTATACCCCCTTTCCTGGGGAAGGCTTGATAAGAATCCTCACCAATTTGTACAGGTGAACACAGACCCAAACCCTTGGATCTTAAGAACAATGAAAAATCAATCAGGTTCTTAAAAGAAGAATTTTAATTAAAGAAAAGGTAAAAGAATCACCTCCGTAAAATCAGGATGGTAAATACCTTACAGGGTAATCAGATTCAAAACACAGAGAATCCCTCTAGGCAAAACCTTAAGTTACAAAAAGACACAAAAACAGGAATATACATTCCATCCAGCACAGCTTATTTTACCAGCTATTAAACAAAAGGAAATCTAACGCATTTCTAGCTCGATTACTTACTAATTTAACAGGAGTTGTAAGGCTGCATTCCTGATCTGTTCCCAGCAAAAGCATCACACAGACAGACCAACCCTTTGTTCCCCCCGGCAGATTTGAAAGTATCTTGTCCTCTCATTGGTCATTTTGGGTCAGGTGTCAGCTAGGTTATCTTAGCTTCTTAACCCTTTACAGGTGAAAGGGTTTTGCCTCTGGCCAGGAGGGATTTTACAGCACTGTAAAATACAGAAAGGTTGTTACCCTTCCCTTTATATTTATGACATATACCTCAAATAAAACAAAAAAAATATGAGAACCAAAAAAAATGCCACTATGGCTACACAACAGAGTAAAAGAGCGATACAGAAAAACAGCTTTTAAAATTGGAAGTCAAATCCTACTGAAGAAAAGAGAAAGCAGCATAAATTCTGGCAAGTCAAGTTTAAAACTATAATTAGTCAGGCCAAAAAATATTCAAAGAGCAACTAGCAAAAGAAACAAAAACTAACAGCATTTTTGTTTAGTACATCAGAAGCAGGAAGCCTGCCAGACAATCAGTAGGGCCACTGGACAACTGAGATGCTAAAGGATCACTCAAGGAAGACAAGCCTGTTGCCAAGAAGCTAAATGAATTCTTTGCATTGGTCCTCACTGCAGAGGATGTGAGGGAGATTCCCATATTGGAGCTATTCTTTTTATGTGACAAATCAGAGGAACTGTCCCAGATTGAGGTGTCATTACAGGAGGTTTGGGAACAAACTAATAAATTAAACAGTACTAAGTCACCAGGACCAGATGGGATTCACCCAAGTTCTGAAGGAACTCAAATGTGAAATTGCAGAACTACTAACTGTGGTCTGTAACCTACTGTTTAAATCAGCCTCCATACCAGATTACTGGCAGAAGCTAATGTGATCCCATTTTTAAAAAAGTGCTTCAGAGGCAATCCTCGCAACTACAGGCTGATAAGCCTAACTTCAGTATCAGGCAAATAGATTGAAATTATAGTAAACAACAGAATTATCAGACACACAGATTAACACAATTTGTTGGGGAAGAGTCAACATGGCCTTTGTAAAGGAAAATCATGCCTCATCAATCTATTCAAATTCCTTGAGGGGATCAGCAAACATGTGGACAAGTGGATCTAGTGAACCTGAATTTTCAGAAAGCCTTTGACAAGGTCCCTCACCAAAGGTTCTTAAGCAAAGTAAGCAGTCATGGGATAAGAGGGGAGGACCTCTCATTGATCAGTAACTGGTTAAACGATAAGAAACAAAGGGTAGGAATAAATGGTCAGTTTTCAGAATGGAAAGAGGTAAATAACAGGGTTCCCCAAGTATCTGTACTGGAACCAGTGCTGTTCAACATATCCATAAATGATGTGGAAAAAGGAGTAAACATTGATATGGCAAAGTTTGCAGAGGATACTAAATTAATCAAGATAGTTAAATCCAAAGCAGACTGTGAAGAGTTAAAGAGGAATCTTACAGAACTGGGTGACTGGACAAGCATATGGCAGATGAAATTTAGTGTTGATAAATGTGAAGTAATGCACATTGGAAAACATAATCCCAAATATACATACAAAATGATGGACTCTAAATTAGTTGTTACCACTCAAGAAGGAGACCTTGGTGTCATCATGGATAGTTCTCTGAAAAAATCCATTCAGTGTGCAGAAACAGTCAAAAAAGCAAACAAAAAGTTAGGAACCATTGGAAAAGGGATAGAAAATAAGACAAAAAATATCTAAATGCCACTATATAAATCCACAATATGCCCACACCTTGAACACGGTGTGCAGTTCTGGTGGCCCCATCTCAAAAAAGATTTATTAGAATTTGGAAAAGGTACAGAGAAGAGAAACAAAAATGTTTAGGGGTATAGAACAGCTTCCATATGAGGAGAGATTAAAAAGACTTGGAGTTTTCAGTTTGGAAAAGAGGCAACTAAGGATATGATAGAGGTCTATGAAATCATGCATGATATGGAGAAAGTGAATAAAGAAGTGTTATTTACCCCTTCACATAACAAAAGATCCAGGGCTCACCCAGTGAAATTTAATAGGCAGCAGGTTTAAAACAAACATAAGGAAGTACTTCTTCCCACAACCTGTGGGACTCATTGCTGGGGGGTGTTGGGAAGTCCAAAACTATAATGGGGTTCAAAAAAGAATTAGATAAGTTCGTGGAGGATACGTCTATCACTGGCTGTTAGCCAAGATAGTCAGGGATGCAACCCCATGCTCTGGGTGTCTTTAAATCAGCAATAGTCAATAGATGGACCGTGGGCCAAATCCGAACCACAAGATGCTTTTGAATGGACCCCAAACTCTTTTTATTTACTTATTGTCATTGTTATTTTTTAAAATTATTTTCTCTGGAGCCTGAACCTTGATTATACTTTGACCAAGAAATTTGGACCTTGACAAAAAATAATTGACTATCCCTGCACTAAGCCTCTGACTGCTAGAAGCTGGGACTGGAGGATGAAGTGGATCACTCGATAATTGCCCTGTTAAATCCCTCTGAAGCACCTGGCATTGGCCACTGTCAGAGACAGGCTACTGGGCTAGATGGACCATTGATCTGACCCAGTATGTCTGTTCTTATGTTCTTGAGTCTGTAAGTACGCATCAACTGACTCAGGCTTGCACTGTGGGGTTAAAAAGAGCAGCATATAGACATTCCTGCTTGGGCTCTGAGAGCCAGTGGGGGAGGAGGATCTCAAAGCCCTGGCTCCAGCCCAAGCGGGAACATCTACGCTGGTTTTTTTTAGCCCCATAGTGTAAGCCTGTCATCCCAGGCTCTGAAACTTGCTGCCACAGAGTGTGTTTTTTGGTGGGTTTTTTTTGCAGTGTAGATGTACCTTAAGTGATTAATAAGCACTGAGTCACACATAAGAATGCCATTGGTTAGGTAGCTGGTGATGCCTCTGTTGAGGTATTCTGCCCCTGTGTACAGAGTGGATTACCTGTGAAATATAGTACATTACGAAGAATAGAAGTGCATAGGGAAAGCCACATTGGCCAGACCTATGGTCCCTCTACTCCAGTATCCTTTTTCCAACAGTTGCCAATGCTGGGTGCTTCATAGATTCAGCAAGTCCAAGGCCAGAAGGGCCCACTGGGATCATCTAGTCTGCCCTCCTGTGTGACACAGACCAGAGACCTGCCCCACGGTAATTCCTAGGTCAGAGCTTTTAGAAAAACAGCCCATCTTGATTGAAAACTTGTCAGACAATGGTACTGGAAACCTCTGAACACCTTTAATTGTGCAAGACCATAGAATAGCGCGGAGCGGGGCGGGGAGGGGGGAGATTTATTTATACAGAAGCTTGTTAGCTTTTTTATTTAAATTATACTAAAAAGTTACATAATTAAATATATGTATATATGACCGTAACCAGATAACATCAACAGATGCATAATGGACTGTGAAGTCATTATAGAGCAGTTTTCAGAACAGAGAAACTTTATTCAGGTTCTTATCTTGTCCATCACTGTGGTATCGGAACATCTTGCTGAGATACATTAAAGGGGTGTTTAGTAGCTGTCGTGTGGTTCTCTCTCTCCCCCTGGGGAAAAGCCATGTGAGGACTTTTGAAATGCTGAATTATGCCTGATGTGCTCTTGTGCTTCTATGAGTGAGGCTGGCTGGAGACATGCTCTTTGCAGGTGGAATGGAACCTGGCAATGTATGTGATGGTTGTTAGATTTCCCTCACAGCAAGCTCCATACCTTTGGGCTAGTCCCTGAGAAAGCTCACATAGGCTTTACCCTTGTGAAAGACAACTCTGTCATGCAGAAGAGTGCAGTAGTAGGCAATGGGCCTCGTCTCAGAGTGGGAGAGCTCTTAGGCCCAGATCATTAAGGTTCTTGAAGTTCTGTTTTGCTGAGACCATTGCTCCGCATGCTGACCAATATTGTCATGGTTTCCTTCCAGGCCCCTGCCGGATGTCTGCATCCATCTGTTGTCTCTTGTCTTATGCTTAGTCAGTTCTTTGGTGGCAGAGGCTGTCTTGTTATACAGTGTTTCTACAGTGCCTAGCACAACAGGGTCTTGGTCCACCACTGCGCCTCCTGGGTATAAGATAATACCAATAACAAGTAATAATAACCTTAAGATAAAGACATGGCAAATGGTCTAAATGCAGACATAAAGCAGAAAAAGGACATTTCTCCAATTAACACAGTCAGGGCTCTGTGTGCCATAGACCTAAGGAAACCCAGCCCCAAGTCATATTAACAATTGTTATTATAGCAGAACCTAGAGACGCTAGTGAGCGGAAGCCCAGTTGTGCTAAGTGCTGTGCAAACACATAGTAGCAGATGTTGTCAGTTGGCGTGCGTGTAGGCTCTTGCCGTATGCTGTATCAGCCCTGCAGATAGCCTGCTTTGCGGACAGCTGGCTCTGCAGACATCGATAGTACTACCCAGAAAGACCACAGACTCGGTTTATTGGTGAAGGTGCTTAGCCAGATTTATTGTCATTGAGGCTTGGTCCTAGAGCCCCGTAAGTGCTACAGGCACACTAATGCGTGTGCCCGTGATCAATGGACCAGCTCAGTCAGCAGCAGGATTTCTGCCGCTCCCTCAGCTGGACAAACATGCCCCTCCTGTGATTGCTCTTTTATACGATGATACAAACAAGTTACATATCACAGTCCTGACGTGGTTAGTTACTCACCCTATACCTTGAACCTGCTGGTATGAACAAAACATCCGCAGTCATCAGGGGTGAAACTAACTCAGGACCCTTACTGGGGTGGGAGCTGGCTCCAGCCCCCCGAAGGGGTGGGGTCTTGGGTGGAAGGGGCGGGGCTGGGGGGTCAGCATCACTCAGCCAGCCCTGCCCTTCCAGGCCGCCTGGCCTGCACTGTCTGGGGCTCCCATTGTGATTTTAAGGGCCCGGGGCTCCGGGCGGCGTCTGGAGTCCTGGGCCCTTTTAAATTGCCGGTCCCGGGGCAGCTGCTTCCTTTGCCCCCACCCCCTCCCCACCTGTCGGCGGCCGAGGGACGGAGCAAAAGGGGCAGGGGTGTTAAAGCACTTTAATGTGGGCTGGGTACGGGCCAGTGCGGGTTCTTACCGGTATGCCGTACCAGCCCATACCAGCTCACTTTCACCCCTGCCAGTCATTATCCTGTTCTCCCATCCTTGTGTGGCTCGGGGTCAGTGTGTTCCTGTACAGTCGCCCAGGATTGTGTTTATGCTGTTACTTGAGAACTCTAGGGTGGGATGTGCCTGTGCTAGCCCTCTGGAATGTGTTTACATGAATACTCAGTGCCTAGCACCTCGTAGGAGTGCCTGTGTTTTAGCAACGCTGAACTGTTCTTTGCCAAGTTCATGTACCGGTCAGTGAACTTGTGAGCAAGCGTCTGCTCTATGACAGGGCCTGACTTTGGCTCCTAGCATGGCCTGGCTTTGCTGACTGTGGTTCAGGCAGGCCCTGTGCTCCAGGCTTTCTCTCATTACGATAGCAGACAGCCCATGATCCAAGGAGCCTTCACTCTAGATCGACAAGACCAACATGGGGTAATAAGGGAGACACAGGCCGGACTCATTCAAGGCCATATAACAGGTCAGAGACCAAGCCAGGAATGGAACCCAATTCTCCTGGCAGTGCCCTATCCACTAGCCTACACTGCCTATCATGCTGCCTGAAGCCTGTCCCCCTGCTCCTGGGGTAAAACAGTATGACTGATTGTCTCATTTCTTCTTAAGGAAACCTAGAGAACCACATTCTCCGAAAATAAAATTGACGTTCATTATATTTTCCCCATCTAATTAAATTTCCCCAGCCCACGCTGCCAGAGTGAGATTGCCAGGGCATAGAACTTAAAATGAGGTAAGAAGAAAAACAGAGATAGCTTGGAAGGAGAGAAACGCTTTCCTTTTAGCTCATCATTTCAAGTCAATCTCTACAGAAGCCAAGTGAGTACAGTGGCACCTAAGAATGTGTTACAGCAAAACAAAGGACAGGATTTAAACATTAAGATATAATGGTCCAGCAACAGCCTTATTAGAATCTACAAGCTAAATTCACCCTAGGTGCTACTCTATCAAAGTTAGTGGATCCACCAGTAAGGAATCTGCCCCTATGTGATCTCTATGGAGCTGTGTTATATCATCCTTTAACTTTTTCTAACAGGCAGGAAACCAATTTTGTGTCCCTAGACACATCTTTCTTGGGGGGATGGGACTCCTCAGTTTTGCTAAAATGAGACAAAATGCCTCTATCCCCTTTGCTCAGCAGGATTTCTTCATGTCTGGAAACACCCAGCCCTGAACTAATCTACAAATCACAACAAAAAGCTGATGGAGGCACCTTCCCGGCGGCCCCAGGTTGTGGTTTATTAGCTGCAGTTGTGAGATGGCAATTTAACAAGGTTTCTTTCCTGTCCTTCACCAGAATTTCTGTATGAACTGACAGAGGCTAGTTTAAAACACACACACTAAGTGCTTGGGTGCGCACAGACATACACCTGCTCTAACTCTCTCAAACAGAAGGGCGTTTGAGGCTAGCTGATCTAGTGTCTATTATTATTGTTTGTTTTTTTGTATTGCTGGAGTGTCTGGAGGAACCCAGGCCGAGATCAGGGCCCCATTATGCTAAACTCTGCACAGATACCGAACATAAAGGTAGTCCTTGCCCTGGGGAGATTACAATCAATATTTCTCCACATCACAAAGTCACCATCCAGGACAGCATGATTGGCCATATCTGCCCGCCCTGACAATGACAAGAAAACAAGGTGCTGCAAGTCAGGGCTGAGGTGCAGTAGCAGAACTGTGTGAGGCCCAGGGCAGGACGAGTAGGGGTGCTGCAGATCACAATGGATGCCAGGGAAATAATAAACATGTTGCAGGTGACTGTTCTATTTCTGCCTGGGAATACAGATCTACCCCGGACACCACTTAGAGCATGCTGTGTAGCCACATCTCCAATGCCTTTGCTCAGGGGCTGAGTAGGGCGAGAGCACTGGGGCTGTTGGCTGGGATCCACTCCCGGATAGATGTGTAGGAAGCCGCTCTGATGTGTGTGCCGGCAAAGGGAGCCCCAGGTTCTCTGCACTCTGAGAAAAGTTTCCAGCAGCAAACTGAAACCCTGAGTTCCATTTCCCCTTCATGAGCACAGGCATAGTCATTTCTGAGCTGCTAAATCTGGCGAGAGTTATTCTCACTCACCAGCTCTGTTCTATGATTTGGGGGTGGCCATTGCTCTGTCTGTGGCTGTCATTCTGAAACTCTTTTTGGAGACTGTGCTGCAAACATACTCATCCTTCTTCTGTAAATGTCTGTTTTCTTCCATTCTGGATTGGCAACTAAGGGCCACATTTTGCTCTCATTGAAGTCAATGACAAAATTCCGATGAACTTCTATGGCAAGAGACTTGGGACCTAAAATAATTTTATTTAAAAAAAAAAAAAAGGCAAGAAAAACTTTCAGCGGATCTCATCCTCTCTTGCCTCATTAGAATGAAATAATTGCAGCTGGATGAGTACTGCAGAACACACCAGCGTACGCCCTTTGTACCACTTATGGATGCACCACTGAAGCCCAAAGGGTCAAATTTTCAAGAATAAAGAGCCAGTTTTTCAAGTGTTCAGCACCCACAGTTGATGCCAGATTTTCTAAAGAGCTCTGCACCCAATAGCCACCTGATATGCTGAGCACTTCTGAAAATCTGTTCCTGATTTGGGATGCAGAGCTCTTCTGAAAAAACTGGGCAACGTTTGCTCACGTGTCAGTGACTTTGCTTTGGCCGTGTACATGCCCCATTTATGTCGACTCTGCCAGTGATCGTTCTGTCAAGTGTTACTGATTCTGCAAACCAACTTCCAGGAGCGTTAGATGAGCATCTGACAAGGCCCTGCTCCCTCCTCATGTCCTGGCCACCTGGCCAGTGGCTTGGCATGAGCAACTCTAAGGCTGGTAACTATGATAACAACCTTGCAGAACCTGTGTGTGTGTGTGTGTATGAATGAATGTGTGAATAAATATGAAATTGAATGGAATGTTATAGCTATAACTAACTGCTTACTATGATTCTTTCTGTATTCACAATAAATGTGGCATTTTGCCTTTTCCCCTTTAATAACATCCTGCTGGTTTTTATTTTATTGGTATAACATGGGTATGGGCTGAGAGGATGCAAGGCAGTGTCAGTGTTGTGAGTGTCATTCTGATGGTGGAAAGACCTTTCTGAACTGCTCAGAGATGATTAAACTCACCAACAATGCCCATTACTAACCTTGGAATAAGCAATGCATTTGAGGAAAATCATGAGCTGCCCACAGATAGTCGATGAGCAGGAAAGAAGTCAGGTTCTGGTCTTAGTTACACCCATGTAAATTTGGAGTAACTCTACTGAGCTCAGTGTGATTTACACAAGTCCCACTGAAATCAGAGAGGCTCAAATCTTCTGAAAAATAGTTTGCTCGGAATTAATCATGCTGCTCTAGAAATCAGCCTGGGCTGACGCCAGATGTATGTCTTGTGCTGGGTGAGACAGTAATTAAAAAGCTTTTTTTTAAATATCATTGGTTTTCGTTCAGTCATCAGAGGGGATTGTGACAGGTTTGGTCACAGAAACTCCCTCAAGACTGTCACTAGATGTGCTGGAATATCACTGAGAACAAACCCCCCTGCTAGAGAAGGCTTTCCTCCACTCCCATCTTGCTGAATTTAACACTCCAGTCAGCTTCAGCACAGACCCAGAGGTTGGGCCACATCTCTCTGCAATTCACTGGAACTAAGTTTCACATAGCCCAGGGGCTTCTCAGTTAACAGTGACTTTCCCAGCACCCAGTATTCAGTATTTCTGGGAGTCTAAACCCCAAATGAATCCATTTTACTCTGTATAAATCTTATACAGGGTAAACTCATAAATTGTCTGCCCTCTGTAACACGGATAGAGAGATATGCACAGCTGTTTGCTCCCCCAGGTATTAATTACTTACTCTGGATTAATTACTCTGGATTCTATTCGACACTGGTGAGGCCTCATCTGGAGTACTGTGTCCAGTTTTGGGCCCCACACTACAAGAAGGATGTGGATAAATTGGAGAGAGTCCAGCGAAGGGCAACAAAAATGATTAGGGGTCTAGAGCACATGACTTATGAGGAGAGGCTGAGGGAGCTGGGATTGTTTAGTCTGCAGAAGAGAAGAATGAGGGGGGATTTGATAGCTGCTTTCAACTACCTGAAAGGGGGTTCCAAAGAGGATGGCTCTAGACTGTTCTCAATGGTAGCAGATGACAGAACGAGGAGTAATGGTCTCAAGTTGCAATGGGGGAGGTTTAGATTGGATATTAGGAAAAACTTTTTCACTAAGAGGGTGGTGAAACACTGGAATGCGTTACCTAGGGAGGTGGTAGAATCTCCTTCCTTAGAGGTTTTTAAGGTCAGGCTTGACAAAGCCCTGGCTGGGATGATTTAACTGGGAATTGGTCCTGCTTCGAGCAGGGGGTTGGACTAGATGACCTTCTGGGGTCCCTTCCAACCCTGATATTCTATGATTCTATGATTCTATGAATTAATTAGCAAAAGTGATTTTATTAAATATAAAAAGTTAGGATTTAAGTGGTTCCAAGTAATAACAGACAGAACAAAGTAAGTTACTAAGCAAAATAAAACAATACACACAAGTCTAAGCCTAATACATTAGGAAACTGAATACAGGTAAATCTCACCCTCAGAGATGTCCCAATAAGCTTTTTTCACAGACTAGACTCCTTCCTAGTCTGGGTCCAGTCCTTTTCAGACCAACATTGTGGCTTATGGCCTGGGTCCAGTAATCACTCACACCCCCTGTAGTTACAGTCCTTTGTTCCAGTTTCTTTCAGGCACCTCTTTGGGGTGGAGAGGGAGTATGGGCTACATAGCTGGAGAGCAAGTGATTGCAAATCAGGACTCATGAGTTCAGTGTCTGGCTCAGCTACTGACTTGCTGTGTGAGCTGAGGCAAGGCACGTAACCTCTTTATGCCTCCATATAGACCCAGCCCACAGGCTTATTCTGAGGTTTGATTAATCCTGAGGGCAGCATTCTGAGATCCTCTGAGGAAGGGTTCAATATGAGTTTGAAGTATTAGAATGTTGTTCAGCAGGTCCTGGAGATGGAGTCCATCCCAAGTGGCTATAGTTGCAGCATGGAGTGTGCACCACATAGCACAATTCTCTGGCTCCTTTTCAGCAGAGAGCTGGTAGTTGCCTTTATGTGCTGCATGCCCTCTGGAGCTCCTGACAGCTATTCAGGCAGCCTTGTTCCTACACTCAGATTTTCAGTCCTGCACCTTCATCTTCCAATTTCAGATTGGTTGGTTCCAGGGGATCCACCAGGTACAACACTGAGTGCCTTTAGCAATGTGCCAGTGTGCACAGGCACTTTCTGAGGTTACCTGTAAAATTGCAGCAGGGTGGAATGTGACTGGCTGGGTTATCAAAAGGATGATCAGACCTGTGGGTTTCTCTCAAGTGGTGGATGTGTGTGAGATGTACCTGATTCTGGTCTCACTTGTACCAGTGAAAACGAGGAGAAATGCTGAAGCCAATGTACTTCCGGTGTCAGGGAGATCAGAATCTGGGCCTCTATGTTTGACAATTGTACAATAATTTATCTGTGAGATGAGAGTCAATGAGACTTGGGCACTTCAACGTTCTGCCAGTATAACTACTGATCTGAGGTTCTTATGTGTTGCCCCATCAGGGTAGTATGAGAGCGCCTCACAATCTCCAACAGCCTCATAACCCCAGTGAGGCAAGGCAGGGCTCTCATCCCCATTGTACAGATGAGGAGCTGAGGCACAGAGAGGCTCAGTGTTTTGAACATGGTCACACAGGATGTGGCAGAGCCAGGGATTGAACCCAGCCCAGAATATCTAATCACTGGAGCATCCTTCCTGTGTCAGTTAGGGTGTCATTTTTCTAATGAAATAGTTATACTGTTACAAGCTGTAGTGTGGGTGCCTTATCCTGACACAGCTCATTCCCCTGCCTTGATGGGAGTAGCTCTACCAGTGTAAAGCACCTTTTCACCAGTGCAGCTGCATCCACACCAGGGGGCTGTACCACTTTAACTATATAACTCATTAAAGTGAGACAACCTTCTAGAGTAGGCAAGATGTTGGGCTTCTAAATCACTTGGGTGTGTTTGCAACTGTTACTCAGTGGATTTAAATCTCCCAATCTGTCACCAGATGTATTTTCAGTCCTGAAGTAGAAACCAAAAGAATAGGCATGGTGGCTGCTGTCTCCAGACATTTATCTTCACCTGAAGAGGAGGACAGGCTGACTGAAAGAAAAATGAATGGCATAACAGAGACCAGCCACCAAGGATTGTCATAGACTTTATGCTGCAGACTTAGAGTCTGATGGGGATATTTCCATTGCCCATTAGGGAATGACAGCTAAATATATGACCAATACAGGACGCAACTCAACAACTTTAGAAGTCAAGGTGAAAGTACTATCTAAAATTCAGACTTAAAACATCCAGCCAATCAGGTCTCTGCCCTGCCTAACCATACCTAACCCTTGATATCAACTCAGATTAAGAATTAAAACTGAATTCAGGTGCAGCAAGAATAGCTGGTTGCAAGCAAGCAAAACTAAAACAAAAAAAGTCAACTCTTGGCATCTTGGCAGGATACAAAATGGCTGGTCTATAAGCAAAAGAAAAAAGACATTAACACACAGATTTGGTAGTTAATAGAGGTGTGTGAAAAATGGGGTTAAACACATTTCCCAAAAAGAAAAGGAGTACTTGTGGCACCTTGGAGACTAACAAATTTATTTGAGCATAAGCTTTCGTGAGCTACAGCTCACTTCATCGGGTGCATTCAGTGGAAAATACAGTGAGGAGATTTATATACACAGGAACATGAAACAATGGGTATTACCATACACACTGTGACCAGAATGATCACTTGAGGTGAGCTATTACCAGCAGGAGAGCGGCGGCGGGGGTGGGGGGGTGGGAGGGACCTTTTGTAGTAATAATTAAGGTGGGCCATTTCCAGCAGTTAACAAGAACGTCTGAGGAACAGCGGGGGGTGAGGGTGGGGGGGATAAACATGGGGAAATAGTTTTATTTTGTGTAATGACCCATCCACTCCCAATCTCTATTCAAGCCTAAGTTAATTGTATCCAGTTTGCAAATTAATTCCAATTCAGCAGTCTCCCATTGGAGTCTGTTTTTGGAGTTTTTTTATTGAAGTATTGCCACTTTTAGGTCTGTAATCGAGTGACCAGAGAGATTGAAGTGTTCTCCAACTGGTTTTTGAATGTTATAATTCTTGATGTCTGATTTGTGTCCATTTATTCTTTTACGTAGAGACTGTCCAGTTTGACCAATGTACATGGCAGAGGGGCACTGCTGGCACATGATGGCATATATCACAATGATATATCACAATGGCCCACCTTGATTATCACTACAAAAGGTTTCCCCCCGCACCCTCCCGCTCTCCTGCTGGTAATAGCTCACCTTAAGTGACCACTCTGGTTACAGTGTGTATGGTAACACCCATTGTTTCGTGTTCTCTATGTATATAAATCTCCCCACTGTATTTTCCACTGAATGCATCCGATGAAGTGAGCTGTAGCTCACGAAAGCTTATGCTCAAATAAATTGGTTAGTCTCTAAGGTGCCACAAGTACTCCTTTTCTTTTTGCGGATACAGACTAACATGGCTGCTACTCTGAAACCTGACATTTCCCAACATTTCTGAATTTTGTTCCCTATGTTTTTTTTTAAATTAAAATTTGAAATGTTGATGATATTTTTCATTCACAAAGTAGAATGCAGAAATTTTCCACCAGCTCTGTGTTGCACTCTTGAGTCCATGTTTATCATTGCTGTTTGGTGGGTTATTTAAGTGCCCAGCTGAATGTTAGAAAAAAATAATATTAAAAGATGGGGATGGAGAGAGATGAGCAGTGCAAGAAAGAGGTACTCTCTCTTTCTCCCTGTATAATCTGTTTGCAGAGAAACTAGTGCAGAGAGAGCTAGGTGAGATGCTAATGTGATCTATTTCTCTAGCACCTTCTGTATGAGGAGCTCAAAGCAATTTAGAAACATTAAAGAATTAATCCCCAAAGCCTGCTACCTGTGGGCTAAATCCATATTATTATCCCCATTTTGCAGCTAGGGAAACTGAGGCACAGATCATTTTATGTGACCAGCCCAGGCTCATACAGTGTTTCAGTAGCAGAACTGGGTATAGACCCCTAGATCCCTTGATGCTCAGTTCTGGGCTTTAACAACTAATGTGTCTCATTTGGGAAGCTGGCACATGCATGGATCTCTCGCTGATGGAAATTCGGATGGATTACTCACAAGAGCTGGGGAATTACCCGAGCCCTATGCTCAGTATATAGACGAGGTAGCTAATGGCGTGTGTGCTTTATTCAACAGAATCATTAACAATGGAAAAAAGACAAAAGGCTGATGACATTTCAGTGTAACCTTTGAAGAGCCAAAGTTTCCGAGGAGATGTATAGGCTTTCTCACTTTCTCAAGCTGCATCCATGCTGCACTCAGTTAGAAGCACGCTGCGCTGCATAGAATTTTCCAGCAGCTGTAAGATTAGCGACAACAGTAAAATGAGGCATGCCTGGTGCCGGTGGTTAATAACAGTTGTGCCTAGCACTGTGAGACAGAGACCAGCTGCCAAGGTTCCTGTGGTTTTATTCAAATGGGGTGCTGAGGTTGTAGGGGAGGTTTCTTTATATCCAGTCTCAGCAGCCGTGTGTTTCCAGAACTTAGCGTGTCAGTGTGTGGCGAATTTACCTATAGGCCAGGGGTCTGTCTGAGGAGGCTGGTCCAACTGCCCCAGAGCTCTGTGTCTGTGCTGCAGGGATGCTGTGTGTATTACAGAAGGCATCAGATCTGCAAGGTTGAATGGGATCATCACATGTGACTGCTGATACAGGGACTGAGACGTTGCAAAGGAGCATCGATACCAATCCTGCTGTAACATGGCAGCAGCTCTGCTGGTACTTGGGCTCAGGGCTGGGGTAAGGCAATTCAGGGCCCTCGCTGCACCATGATGTGGGGGGGTCCCATGGCTTCACTGTGCCACCCTATGCCATTGTCCCCCTCCCCACATCTGCGGGGTAGTGGCCTTCCTCCCTCCCACCAGAGCCCTCTTCTCCCCCTAGGAACATCAGCAGGGTCACCTGCCCCTCACAGAGAGGCAGGCCCCCAGTACTTAGCCCAGCAGCTGGAGTGCTTCTCCATGCCCAGCCACACACACAGTCCTCTGTTGGACTGCTGTTTGCAGACCCATCACCATGTCTGAGTGTCATTAATATGCCTTTGAGAGGCTAGGGCTGTTCACACCCCTCAGCGCTCACACCTCTGAGAGCTCTCAGTTCACACTGATCCAAGCTATCAGCTTTGGGTTCACACCACACAGAGCTCTGGGTTCATGCCTCGTAGAGCTACTGGCCCTGGGTTCATGTCCTTCAGAGCTAGCAGCTCTCGGTTCACTTCTCTCAGAGCTACCAGGTCTCAGTTCACACCCTTCAAAGCTACCGGTTCTTGGTTCATGCCTCTCAAAGCTACTGGTTCTGGATTCACGCCGCTCAGAGCTACCGGCTATGGATTCATTCCTCTCAGAGCTACCGGGTCTTGGTTCATGTCTCTCAGAGCTACTGGCTCTCGGTTCATGCCTCTCTGATCTGTGGGCTCTGGATTCACGCCTCTCAGAGCTATCGGCTTTGGGTTCACGCCTCTCTGAGCTACTGGCTCAGGGTTCATGCCTCACAGAGCTACCGATTCTCACCCAGACATGGACAGTGATTAAAGTGAGGGCTCTCACAGGGGATCGCAGACGAAGACTGTGGGTTGTTTTTTTATGTTTGAGCCAGATGGATGCTGCCTTGTACTGCTCCACTCAGTGAGTCAGTTCTGCTTCCCCATCAACACAGGCTTCATCTTCACCACACACCACCCAGCCCCAGGTACTGTCTCTCCACTGTCTGACAGTCTGGGGGCTGGGAGTACTCCAGGTTCTGGTGAGGCCCCCCAACAGTGGCACCCCTCCACCAGTGGGGAGGGAGTAACGAGAGCTGGGTGGCTTGGGAAGGAGTCAGAGTCTGTGTCAATGAGGAACAACACAGGAGCCCATGCACCAGGTCACAACACCACTCATTGGTCCCACCACCTCTCCGTTACTGATGGTAGGGTGGATTGGGGCGCACCTCTGCCAATGGGGATGCAGTAACCAGAGCTGGCAGTATAATGGTGGCACCCCTTCCCTGCTGGCATGACAGAGGAGTAGCCAGGCCAAATTTGAATGGTATTGGACCTGGCGCATGCGATCATGCTGTGCCCAGTCTCTGTCTCTGCTCCCTCACGGATTACTTTTGGCTAAGTGGATTGACACACACATAACATTTTCTCAAATGGTAGGTGTTTTAGACAGAAACAGCTTTGAAAAATAATCCAGTAGCACAATACACATTGCAGCAGAAGAAATTATGATAAAAGACAGGACAGTAAGTTAGAAACCTCAGTAAATATTAGTAATTCCAGCCATGCAGAAACAACTACCCAAGTGTTTAGGACTGCATATTATATTTCAAAAATAAATTGACTTTTGCTGATCATCCAAAACTAGTAGTATTCAAGAGGCTAATGGAATTGAACTAGGCAGAGTTCTGCAAAGCAACACGATGCTGTAGACATTATTGGTCATATTGCTCTAGAAATAAAAAAGAAACTTGTTAGCTACATAAGGAAAGGAAAGGAACTATCTATAAGGAAAGAAACTATCTATTTTGATGAAAAGAAAGCATGGCCATCAATAATGTCTCTTCTATGCCGATTATTTATCTGTGTGGCCTATTTGGAAATGAAGATAATCCAATTACTATATTATTTGGTTTGGTTGAGCTTAGTGAAATGACAGTTGAGGATATCAAAGGTTACCTCCTGGCATATTTTGAAAGTTGTGGTACAGAGAAATCTCTTCTTCAAGAAATCTGGGTAGGAACGTGTTTTGATGGAGCTTACATAATGTTGGGGATAAATAGCAGTCTGGTGAAGCTAGAATTAACCATCTTGGTTGTTACCTGGCATTGTTTGGCTCACTGACTTGAGTGGCTATTGAAGATACAGTTAATGAAACTTCTGGTGTCAACCACTTCATATTTTTGGTAGGATCTCTGTATTTACTTTACAGCCTGTCACCAAAAGACAAAAGAGCCCTTGAAAGATATGACAGTGAAACTGGATCTGAATTGCCAAAGATTGGCAAAATTCTTGACACCCATTGGGTGGCATTAAGTTTTAGAACCACAAATGCCACCTGGAACTCCTACTCAGCTTCATGTAGGCGCTTTGAAGAAGCCCCCCAAGACATGTCTCAAGACAATAGAGAGAGAAGCAAGTATGATGGCCTTAAGACAAAGATAACATCTAATGCAGTTTTGAAAGACTTGGGAATGTTGAATGATGCTCATCTAGAATGCACGGAACTAGCAGAGGTTTACAGAAGACTGATGTAAGTATTGTGACTGCACACAAGTTGTTACTTAAGCAAGTAGACATTTTTAAAGCCATGAAAGAACAACCAGGTGATTATTTATTCAAAGCACAGAAAGCAGCAGACACACTATGTATCAATAAATGCCATGCAATATTACCAATAGTTTCCATCAACATAAAGAAACAATTTGCCCCAGAGACGGACAGAGAGCTCATAGCCAGTATAAATGTTCTCGATCCAGTATTCTGGCCAACTGGAGAACAAAGTGGTTTGCATGGAGAAAAGGAAATAAAGGAATTCTGCTGTCAGTTTCAGCTGTATGTTCATGAGATTCATAGAATCATAGAATCATAGAATATCAGGGTTGGAAGGGACCTCAGGAGGTCAAAGCAGGACCAATCCCCAATCAAATCATCCCAGCCAAGGCTTTGTCAAGCCTGACCTTAAAAACTTCCAAGGAAGAAGATTCTACCACCTCGCTAGGTAACGCATTCCAGTGTTTCACCACCCTCTTAGTGAAAAAGTTTTTCCTAATATCCAACCTGAACCTCCCCCACTGCAACTTGAGACCATTACTCCTTGTCCTGTCCTCTTCTACCACTGAGAATAGTCTAGAACCATCCTCTCTGGAACCACCTCTCAGGTAGTTGAAAGCAGCTATCAAATCCCCCCTCATTCTTCTCTTCCGCAGACTAAACAATCCCACTTCCCTCAGCCTCTCCTCATAAGTCATGTGTTCCAGACCCCTAATCATTTTTGTTGCCCTTCGCTGGACTCTCTCCAATTTATCCACGTCCTTCTTGTAGTGTGGGGCCCAAAACTGGACACAGTACTCCAGATGAGGCCTCACCAATGTCGAATAGAGGGGAACGATCACGTCCCTCGATCTGCTCGCTATGCCCCTACTTATACATCCCAAAATGCCATTGGCCTTCTTGGCAACAAGGGCACACTGCTGACTCATATCCAGCTTCTCGTCCACTGTAACCCCTAGGTCCTTTTCCGCAGAACTGCTGCCTAGCCATTCGGTCCCTAGTCTGTAGCGGTGCATTGGGTTCTTCCGTCCTAAGAGCAGGACCCTGCACTTATCCTTATTGAACCGCATCAGGTTTCTTTTGGCCCAATCCTCCAATTTGTCTAGGTTCCTCTGTATCCTATCCCTGCCCTCCAGCGTATCTACCACTCCTCCCAGTTTAGTATCATCTGCAAATTTGCTGAGAGTGCAATCCACACCATCCTCCAGATCATTTATGAAGATATTGAACAAAACCGGCCCCAGGACCGACCCCTGGGGCACTCCACTTGACACCGGCTGCCAACTAGACATGGAGCCATTGATCACTACCCGTTGAGCCCGACAATCTAGCCAACTTTCTACCCACCTTATAGTGCATTCATCCAGCCCATACTTCTTTAACTTGCTGACAAGAATACTGTGGGAGACCGTGTCAAAAGCTTTGCTAAAGTCAAGAAACAATACATCCACTGCTTTCCCTTCATCCACAGAATCAGTAATCTCATCATAGAAGGCGATTAGATTAGTCAGGCATGACCTACCCTTGGTGAATCCATGCTGACTGTTCCTGATCACTTTCCTCTCGTGTAAGTGCTTCAGGATTGATTCCTTGAGGACCTGCTCCATGATTTTTCCGGGGACTGAGGTGAGGCTGACTGGCCTGTAGTTCCCAGGATCCTCCTTCTTCCCTTTTTAAAGATTGCACTACATTAGCCTTTTTCCAGTCATCCGGGACTTCCCCCGTTCGCCACGAGTTTTCAAAGATAATGGCCAATGGCTCTGCAATCACATCCGCCAATTCCTTTAGCACTCTCGGATGCAACTCGTCTGGCCCCATAGACTTGTGCACGTCCAGCTTTTCTAAATAGTCCCTAACCACCTCTTTCTCCACAGAGGGCTGGCCATCTACTCCCCATGTTGTGATGCCCAGCGCAGCAGTCTGGGAGCTGTCCTTGTTAGTGAAGACAGAGGCAAAAAAAGCATTGAGCACATTAGCTTTTTTCACATCCTCTGTCACTAGGTTGCCTCCCTCATTCAGTAAGGGGCCCACACTTTCCTTGGCTTTCTTCTTGTTGCCAACATACCTGAAGAAAGATTTTGCAAGCCTCCTGAACTTACAAAGATTTTGGAGTGAAACTACGTCTTGATGCTCTGAATAACCTTTTAATTTGTGTGAAATTACTGCCTGCCATCAGTGAATGTGGATTTAGTGCTATGAACAAGTACTTCTTCAAGATCATCAATTCATGTTGGCATACTGACATCCTGCAGGTGACTCAAGCTTAATGGTCCTCCTGTAGCATGCTTTCAACACGTCTGGGCAAAAGGAAGACATTCTGCAGCTCAGAAGAACTGTATGAAATGGAAGAATATATCAGACAATAATGCTACTCATGAAGAATTTTCGAAGTTGTTTTGTTAGGTTATGTTGGACAATCGCCACTGTTAGCCAAGAACAGGTTAAAATTTAAAAATCTAAACTAGTTATCACCTCATTGCAGGGTGGATTGATTTAAGCTGAAGACATTTGAATCACCAATTTTAATAATGATTTTAATCAGCAAGTAGGAAACCTTGATTTAAATAAATATTTTAATTTTATTTTGTATTTGTACTTTTTAGTTATTTTTCTAACAAAAGGTTAATTCTCATTGGTTGGTAAGCATTAAAATATAATGATTTGCAACTAAATATAGCCTTAACACTAAATTTGATGCTTCTTTTGCTACGCAGGAGTGTACACCATATCTATACACATTTATTTAAGAAATTATATAACTTAACTTACACTTATTCAGATTCTTATTTTTCACATTTTTTATAATGTTACAAAATGTGAAGCATTTCTTATTTACTAGATGATGATTAATTTTTTACTTGTGTTTTCTATCAAAATGTATTTGGATGGAAATTGAAATTCAGTTAGAAATGTTAAATAAAACTCTTAAATGTGTTGGATACAAAAGAATGAAACATTTATCAAAACATGTTTTGCATTTAAAACTTACTGATTTATTAAACAAAATATTATCTATAGCTAGGGAATTTAACTGAATTTTCTGCTCACCCTGCCTCAGTGGAAATTCTGGTGCCCATCTCTCTCTGCATTTAAAATCAATAAAAATAAATAGGTATGAAATTTTTCATGCAGTAAAAATTGAATGTGATTCTTATGTAATAAACGTATACATACAATTGTGAATTGTCTGTATCAAGTGCATAAAAATGTATTTTGGCTGGGGTCATGACAGGCCTCCCACATTTTTCAGGC
Organism: Chelonia mydas; assembly: GCF_015237465.2. Classification (NCBI taxonomy): domain Eukaryota; kingdom Metazoa; phylum Chordata; order Testudines; family Cheloniidae; genus Chelonia; species Chelonia mydas. The sequence goes on from NC_057855.1 coordinate 57,485,858, forward strand.
CACTCTAACAGTATTGCTAACCCCAGAAGTTCAAAAATCAAGAGATTGGCCCAAAATTCAGGAAATTTTAAAAAACCTGATTATATTGTGATTTTTTGGGGGATTTGTTGTTTGATATCTGAACTTGTCCTGCCTATCCTCTGTGCATGTGAGCATCCATGTATGTGTGCGTGCGTGACAATCCCTGCTGCCCACTCTCCCACATTTATTGTATAGGCTGATTTGGCCCTTGCTGAAGGAGTTCTCACCCCACATCATTCCCCCTCCTTCCCAGCTGTCTCAGAGCTCGGTTCCTATGTTGCCCGCAGTGGGAAATCCAACTCCCCTCCTGCCCTTCTCTGTTTGCATTTTGGCTGACATCTCCCTCTGCATGTTTGGAGTCACTGCGGGAGTTTGATTCACCTGCTCTGCCCTTCCCAGAGAAAAAGCTGGATTTGGTTTAAAGTAACACAACCCAAAATACAGGCTTGCACATTCCCGCAGTCAGAATCCCAGAGCTGTCTGTGGCGGCCATATTGACTCAGGCCACAGGCAGAGTGCTGGGGTACACCACACCCACACCTGTTTGCCTGCTAGCCCTGGTAGGGTACCGTCTCCATGTCCTTTCTCCCAGCTCCCAGAGTATGCCTTGACCTTCTTCTCCTGGGTGAGCCAGAGGCCTTTGTCCTGGGCACCAAGCTTCTGTGGCTTCAGGCCTGCCTCCTGCACAAGCAGCCTTCTCCACATAGCCTTCATGTCTCTGGACCTCTAACCAGTGACCACCATGGCTACCACTGCTGGACTGTTTGCATGGTACTGTCTCCTCAGCCCCCAGCACACCCTGTAGGAGGAAAAGGGAGCTTTCCTTGCTCCTTGTCTGGAGGGGCTACCCCATCCCCTCTCAGATCAGTTAAGCGCAGCATAGCCACCACCTCCGATTGGTGCTCTTTCTGCAGTGGTTCCTAATTCCTGCTCCTGTCTCTCTTGTTGCTCTTCTTTTTTCCTGAAAAGATTTGAGACACTTGTCTCTATGCTTTTCCTTCCACAGAACTTGCTGTCACTGCTGTTGGCACTTATTCACACTGTCACAGATCCCACACACACTACTACCATATTAGAATAATAGAATCATAGAAGATTAGGGTTGGAAGAGACCTCAGGAGGTCATCTAGTCCAATCCCCTGCTCAAAGCAGGACCAACACCAACTAGATCATCCCAGCCAGGGCTTTGTCAAGCCGGGCCTTAAAAACCTCTAAGGATGGAGATTCCACCACCTCCCTAGGTAACCCATTCCAGTGCTTCACCACCCTCCTAGTGAAACAGTGTTTTCTAATATCCAACCTAAACCTCCCCCACTGCAACTTGAGACCATTACTCCTTGTTCTGTCATCTGCCACCACTGAGAACAGCCTAGCTCCATCCTCTTTGGAACCCCCCTTCAGGTAGTTGAAGGCTGCTATCAAATCCCCCCTCACTCTTCTCTTCTGCAGACTAAATAAGCCCAGTTCCCTCAGCCTCTCCTTGAAAGTCATGTCCCAGCCCCCTAATAATTTTCGTTGCCCTCTGCTGGACTCTCTCCAATTTGTCCACATCCTTTCTGTAGCAGGGGGGGCAAAATTGGACGCAATACTCCAGATGTGGCCTTACCAGTGCCAAATAGAGGGGAATAATCACTTCCCTTGATCTGCTGGCAATGTTCCTACTAATGCAGCCCAACATGCTGTTAGCCTTCTTGGCAACAAGGGTACACTGTTGATTCATATCCAGCTTCTCATCCACTGTAATCCCCAGCTCCTTTTCTGCAAGAACTGCCATTTAGCCAGTTGGTCCCTGGCCTGTAGCACTGCATGGGATTCTTCCATCCTAAGTGCAGGACTCTCCACTTGTTGAACCGCATCAGATTTCTTTTGGCTAAATCCTCCAATTTGTCTAGGTCACTCTGGACCCTATCCTTATCCTCCAGCATTTCTACATCTCCCCCCAGCTGAGTGTCATCTGAAAACTTGCTAAGGGTGCAATGCATCCCATCGTCCAGATAATTAATGAAGATGTTGAACAAAACCGGCCCCAGGACCAACCCGTGGGGCACTCCACTTGATACCGGCTGCCAACTAGACATCAACCCATTGAGCCTGACAATCTAGCCATGTTTCTATCCACATTATAATCCATTAATCCAATCCATACTTCTTTAACTTGCTGGCAAGAATTCTGTGGGAGACCATATCAAAAGCTTTGCTAAAGTCAAGGTATATCACGTCCACTGCTTTCCCCACATCCACAGAGCCAGTTATCTCATCATAGAAGGCAATCAGGTTGGTCAGGCATGACTTCCCCTTGGTGAATCCATGTTGACTGTTCCCAATCACCTTCCTCTCCTCCATGTGCTTCAAAATGGATTCCTTGAGGACCTGCTCCATGATTTTTCCAGGGACTGAGGTGAGGCTGACCAGTCTGTAGTTCCCCAGATTCTCCTTCTTCCCCTTTTTAAAGATGGGCAGTATATTTGCCTTTTTCCAATTGTCCAGGACCTCCCCCAATCGCCACAAGTTTTTAGAGATAATGGCCAATGGCTTTGCAATCACATCAGCCAACTCCCTCAGCACCCTCGGACGCATTGCTGCATGGACTTGTGCATGTCCAGCTTTTCTAAATAGTCCTTAACCTGTTCTTTCACCACTGAGGGCTGCTCACCTCCTCCCCATACTGTGTTGCCCAGTGCAGCAGTCTGGGAGCTGACCTTGTCTGTGAAGACCGAGGAAAAAAAAGCATTGAATACTTCTGATTTTTCCACATCATCTGTCACTAGGTTGCCGCCCCCATTCAGTAAGGGTCCCACACTTTCCCTGATCTTCTGCTTGTTGCTAACCCACCTGTAGAAACCCTTCTTGTTACCCTTCACATCCCTTGCTAGCTGCAACTCCAATTATGCTTTGGCCTTCCTGATTACACCTCTGCATGCTTAACCAATATTTTTATACTCCTCCCTCGTCATCTGTTGAAGTTTCCACTTCTTGTAAGCTTCCTTTTTGTGTTTAAGCTCTTCAAAGATTTCTCTGTTAAGCCAAGCTGGTCGCCTGCCATATTTGCTATTCTTTCTGCACATCGGGATGGTTTCTTCCTGCGCCCTCAATAAGGCTTCTTCAAAATACAGCTAGCTCTCCTGGTCTCCTTTGCTACTCATATTAGCCTCCCAAGGAATCCTGCCCATCAGTTCCCAGTTGTTGCAGTTTCAGAGGAACTGCACCTGTCTATGGTCTGCTCCAGGAGTGCTCCATCAGGTCTTGGGTCTCCAGCCATCACCTGTCTCTGGGCAGAGACCCTTTTCCCCCTCCCTTCTGACAGGGGGCTTTAAGGGTGCACAGCTCCTGGCCTTATGCTGTGATATCCCCAGCAAGCCAGTCTGCCCAACGGTCAGGGCCTGTGTGCTACTTTCTCTCCAAGGGCTATGGACAGTGTATTGCCTGCAGTTACAAGTTACCACTCGGCGCTGTCTAAGCAAGCACATTTATTCTTAAGGTAAATGCATTACAGAGAAAACCTAATAAAAACAACAGAGTTGAACACATGCTAAATATCAAGTTTAAGTTCATGGCTATTATCTTCAAAGTGGTCCGTGGCTTCCTAAAGACCATCTAAAGCTCCAGGATGAAGACTATGGTTGACAGCTTGGTTCCTCTGTCCCAATGGAACTCCCAGCAATAGGAGTGAATCTCGTCTCTGTGTTAGACACAACTTTCTATGGGGGCCAGTCCAAGACTGTTGTTTGAACTTCCCCAAGGGCTAAGGACCATCGCAAGCCTCCTTCCCTTCTCCTCTCAGGGCAAGGTGCATTTCTTTGACCGTCTTCTCTAACAGAAACACATGGCAACAGGTGTATGTATAAAAAAAAAACCCATCCCAAACACTCCCAAAATGACACATCCCACTCCACATGCTTCTCCCTCTGTGGAGAACAAACAGCACAAGACATTACTTAATGCACTACTAGCGGGCACTCATTACTATGGAGATTACCATGGTCTAAAAACCTATATAGAAAGACAAGAGCAAAGAGTGGAATCAAGTTTGGAGGGATGTTGGGGGCAGGAGATAGGCTAAGTGGGGTACAGGGAGATGTAGGGATTAGAGGAAGGCTGAGGGGTGCAGGGGAATGAGGAGGTAGGAGGTAGGCTGAGGGAGGCAGTGGTGAGGAAGGGGGTCCCCTCTGAGCAGGAAGGGTGTAGGGGGCAGTGTTGTCAGCTCCTGTGAACTGATCATACATCATGGGATTTTAGTGCCTGCTGGAGAAGCTGTTGCTAATGACATGATGGGACCCTGCGATTTTCAGGGCTGGGCATGCAGGAAGAGTGCTATGTGAGAGCCTTGGGGCTGAGGGCAGAGACCTGCCCTGCCTTCATGTGTGACCCCCAGAGAGGGTCCTGGGGCCACGGGCAGCAGGGAAACGGGGAGTCGGGGAAGTGGTGGTGTTGGGTGCCAGGTAGAGAAGTCCATAGGCAGGAGGAGGCAGAGGAGTATTGCTGCTGCGCGGGGAATAATGGGGACTGGCCAGCAGTTCTCCTAGTTTAGGGGTGAGGGGAGGGTAAGTGAAGTCTCCATCTGAGCAGTCAGGGAGAGACATGCACTACAGATGCCCGAAATCCTCCCTCCCCTCCCACACACACACAGGCAGAGGACTAGCAGGGAGTTAAAAAGCCAGGCTGCAAAAACCTGATTTGACTTAATAGTAAAATAAAATAAAAAGTCCTCATGATTTTGGGGGCAAGCTCATGATTTTTGAGTGTCTGACTCTGGATATTTGGTCTCTTGAGGCTTGCAGTACTGTAGGCCCAGGGGACATCTACACAGCAAAAAAAAACCCAGCACCGAGTCTCAGAGTCTGGGTCAACTGACTGGGGCTTCCACTGCAGGGCTGAAAATAGCAGTGTAGACATTTGGGCTGCAGCCTGGCCTCAGACCTGGCAAGTGGGGTCCCTTAAGCCAGCCTGGGGTGGCTGTGATTCATTCTGAGCACAGCTCCTGAAACACCAATGTAAGAGACAAATCAGGCTTGTGTGCGCTCTGACTCATCTTTAACCCCTTGGTCTGGCTCTCCATTGCTGTCTGCTCAGTGATCTGCACGTTGACTCCTGCAGCTGCCAGATCAAAGAACATAGGAAAAAGCAGCTGAAGTGAGCCCTACTCAGAAAAGCTAGCTCAGAAATATTGTACAGGGTATTTTTATTACTAATACTAATTCTGATAAAACCGAATTGCCTGAGTGCCCTGAAGCTAATTGTACTGGCCTCGGAGAAAATAGGAAAACATCCAGGAAGGCAGGGGGCGGCAGCTTTACTAGCAATGACTGACTAGGAAATAGTTAATCAATATTTAAATCTCTAGAAAGGCTCTAAACGAGCTTGTCTATAAATCACGATGCTGAAGAATTAAGTCCTGCTATCTCACGACCTGTCGGGGTTAGAACAAATGCCTTCACTCATTAGAATGGGAGCCCCTAGTCACTCTCCCTTAGCGCCATTTCTAGCCAAGCGGCCTTGTGGTTCATTAGCTCTGTCATTCACCCAGGCCTGAGTACTGCCCATGCTGCACTTCTGGGAGGATCTGCATAATTCACATGCAGGCTTCAGCATGCATCAGTAATGCAGCCATCCTAACCCCAGTCTGCTATAGCCTTGATGCCACCCACACGTACCCCCATGCTTTGTATCTGCATTGAATCATCTGCTGGGGAGCACGCTGGTGTAGACACTTGAGAGGATAGTCTTCTCCTTAGGCTGGTTCTCAGGTTCTTTGTAAACAAATATGAAACCATGATGGGCTAAAATAACCCAACCGACTCCCACTCCTTCCCTGGGCCGTGCAGGCAGCAGCTGTAATACCAACTGCTGGCAGCCTGAGCTGCAGAGCTGTAGCATGTCGGTATCACTCTGCTTAGTACTGATTGGTAGGAAGCGATGTCCAGTGGGGCGGGCACTGGTCTAGGAGTCAGGAGACCTGTGTTCAAGTCACTGCTCTGCCCCAGACTGCCTGTGACCTTGGGCGAGTCACTTAGCTACTCTGTGCCTCCTCCCGTACAATGAGGACAATGTTTCCCTAGCTCACAGGGGTGTTGTGAGGGTTAATACATTACAGATTGTGAAGCACTCAGATACCATCAGCACAATAGATAGATTAATGGAATAAATCCCTGACCTGTTGGGCTTTTGCAGCTCAAAGGGGCAGTAGCCACAACAAATCTTTCGCAGATGCTGTTTAATAATGTTTCCACTTCTGAAGTTCCTGGCTTGCCAGCCTGGCAAACAGTCTTTTCATGAGGACAATGGAAAGTCTCCAGCTAACTGTCATACAGCCCCTGCTGCAAATGTCCCCACTGAAAATTTAAATAGAATATTTCCCTTGGTCACAGCTAAGTTGGCCAGGTTTTTACTGCCTTGCTGGTTAAAAGCTTCAATGTGCTGTGTTTTTTTCACATTAGAGTGCTACAACTCACATGTCTGTCATGGAGGTCATGAAAGTCATGGATTCCATGACTTTCCGTGACCTCCATGACTTCTGCAGCGCCCAGTGTGGCTGCCCAAGCAGATCAGTCAGCCCCTGGGCCAGCAGCACTGTCTGCTGCTGGGTCATAGAATCATAGAATCATAGAACATCAGGGTTGGAAGGGACCTCAGGAGATCATCTAGTCTAACCCCCTGCTCAAAGCAGGACCGATCCCCAGTTAAATCATCTCAGCCAGGGCTTTGTCAAGCCTGACCTTAAAAACTTCTAAGGAAGGAGATTCCACCACCTCTCTAGGTAACGCATTCCAGTGTTTCACCACCCTCCTAGTGAAAAAGTTTTTCCTAATATCCAACCTAAATCTCCCCCACTGCAACTTGAAACCACTACTCCTTGTTCTGTCATCTGCTACCACTGAGAACAGTCTAGAGCCATCCTCTCTGGAACCCCCTTTCAGGTAGTTGAAAGCAGCTATCAAATCCCACCTCATTCTTTTCTTCCGTAGACTAAACATCCCCAGTTCCCTCAGCCTCTCCTCATAAGTCATGTGTTCCAGTCCCCTAACCATTTTTGTTGCCCTCCGCTGGACTCTTTCCAATTTTTCCACATCCTTCAGTTTGGGGTCAGTTTGGGTGTAGGAAGGGGTTGGGGCTGAGGTGGCGGGTTGGGGTGCATGGCGACGCTTACCTCTGTGGAGATTCCCCGGAAGCAGCTGGCATGTCCCTGCAGCTCATAGGTAGAGCAGCCAGGGAGCACCGTGCGCTGCCCGTGCTCCCAGGCACCGGCCCTGCAGCTCCCATTGGCTGCGATTCCCAGCCAATGGGAGCTGAGGAGCTGGAGCTCATGGCAGGGGCATTGCAGGGAGCTCCCCTGGCCTTTCCTACCCCTAGGAGCTGCAGGAACACACAGAGCCCAGTAGGGAGCCTGACAGCCCTGCCAACTCTCGCCCTCCCCCAACACCAGCAGGGGTCCCAGGCCGTGCACTGCCACCTGCCCCCCACCAACACCAGTAGGGGTTCTGAGATGCGCACCATTGCCCGGGCCCCCTCCCCTGGCAGCAGCAGGGGTCCCGGGACATGCGCCACCACCTGCCCTCCCTCCCCCAGCACCAGCAGGAGTCCCGGGCAGCGCGTTGCCACCCGCCCCCACCAGCACTCGTGGCGCCCCTGGACCGTTCCCCCAGAGTACCCATGGCTCACGTTTTAGTTAGGGGAATATAGTACAAGTCATGGACAGGTCACGGGCTGTGAATTTTTGTTTACTGCCCATGACCTGTCCATGACTTTTACTACAAATACCCGTGACTAAAACGTAGCCTTATTCACACCCCATGGTCCAAACTGCGGCGCCAGGTTAGGATAAGGTAAGACAAATGATAAAATAACACACAAATACGTGTGTGTGTGTATGTACAATCATTCTCTAAAACACTTTAGTAATAATTAGCTGTATCAGCATGAGGCCCCTTTCTGCTGGTGGGTGAGGGCTGACCAGTGGCTGGCTTTCCTGCCTCTCAGAGGTTCCAGTGGCTGCTTTTCCTGTATCTCAGAGGTGGCAACGCTGGTCACAGCCTGTGATCTCCAGCGCTTGTGGAAGTGAGTCTGAGATTTACTCAGAACAACTATGGGCATTTCAGTTCATTGCATTGACTCTGGTCCAAGCAAGCCCTAATGAGCCACTCCCCTGCAGCTGTGGATGGGAGAGCTCTAGCGACCTCTGGTGGGTATGAGAGGCGAAACAGAAAACAGGGAAACAGTGTAGGCTAGTCCTCTGGATTAAGGGGCATTGGCCATGTGCAGTCAACGGGATGTGGCTAAATCAGCATATCAGCCACATTTATTTCCTTTCTTGTGTGTCTCTCTTGCATCCCTCTGTGGCCAGTGGGCTAGGAAAAGGAGACCCCAGACCATGCTGTGCTTGTTGAAAGATTGAGATTGCATTAAATTATTTTTGCAATCCCCCTAGATCCTTGACCCTCTGACACAAGTGAGAGCATCCTCAGGGCAGCTCTATTTTCTATTGGCTACCCATGGCCCCCAGGGGGCTGTTCTGGCAGTTGGGATAGGCGTGGTCTGCCATGCCCCTTTTTCCCCAGCCACATCCCCTGCATTTCTGTGGAAGATGAGACGCCACTGGCTACAGAGCATATTAAGGTAGCTCTATGCAATGAGGATTCTGTTGGGATTGCAAGCTGTCGCTTTATGACTGGGGGTGGGGAGGAGGGAAGGGCATTTCAGGCTAGGGCCTTCTGTGGTGAAGTGTGTGATCAGAGATTCAGAGTCATTCTGAGAAAAGCTAGATTAGAAAATAATAGAATCAATAGGACTAGAAAATCATAGAATCGTAGGACTCCAGAGGTCTTCTAGTCTAGTCCTCTGCACTCAAGGCAAAACTAACTATTATCTAGACCAGGGGTCTCAAACTCAATTTACCTTAGGGCCAGTGCCAGTCCTCAAATCTTTCCAGTGGGCCAATAATGTCACTGAAGATGGTGTTCAGAAAATAAAACATTTATATTGTATTTTTTATTTAGAATTTCTTAGAAATAATAAAACTGTCATACAACTTTATGCAATTCTTCTCCTGCCAGAGAGTTTTTAGTGTTTGCCAGACGCCTGGCAACGCTTCATTTTTGTCAGTTTGTTGATGTTTGGCCTCAGTGACTGAGCAGTTGAAACATTCAGGATTGCAGCAAGGTGTGCATCAGATAGTTGTGTTCGGTATTTTGACTTGTTTACATTCATTGTGGAAAAAAGTTTCTCACAAATGTAAGTACTGCCAAACAAGGTCATGATTTTTCTGAAGGTTTTGCAAAGATTTGGGAAGATGATGGTAGCTGTCTGAAGAACTCTGTGACATCCTCGGTTCCTCTGAATTTAGTCTTTAAAGATGTGTTGCACTGCATATCAATAAGTTTCATTTGTAAATCCCATGGTGCTATTTCCAGATCAACAGAAAATGGATGAGCAAACATATCGAAGCTTTCTTTGTGCTTTCTGAAATCTGCAAACCGCTGATCAAATTTTTGCAAAAGCAGGTCAAGCTTAGTAGTGTACTCAGAACCACTGACCTGTATTTCAGAGCCGAGCTCTTCCACAAGTGACTTGCATGTGGGAAATGAGTGACTTGCATGCTGGGAAATGAGTGAGATTCCCCTGAGAATTCTGATTTTTCCACAATTTTAGTTTAGTTGTGAATGCTCTCACATTAACGTACACTGCTGTCACCAGCTGGCCTGGACCTTGCAGCTTCAGGTTTAGGGTATTCAGCTCTTGTGTTACATCAACAAGGAAAGCAAGATCTGTCATCTATTTGTGATCTTCAAATTGTAGTACAGGCATTTTAATTTCTCCCATGAATCTTTTCACCTCTGTTTTCAATTCAAAGAATCTCTTTAAAGTAGAACCCCTGTTTAGCCAGCGCATGTCAGTGAAGTAGAGTGAGTCACCATAATTAGATTCAGTTTTCTCCAAGAAAGCATGAAACTGTCTGTGCTGCAAGCCCCTTGAGCGAATGTTATTCACACATTTCTCAACAACTGATGTGACATTGTCAGATTTCAAAGATTTACTGCACAGTCCTTGTTGGTGAGTGATGCATTTTACCACTATTGATTGCTCAGCGTTTTGCTTGGCCATCTTTCTTTGTACTAGTGCTACCAATCTGTTTTTTTGACCAATCACTGGTGGGGCCCCGTCAGTGGTTAAGCCTGCTAACAAGTGCCATGGCAGTCCACGTTGTTCCAGTGCTTTCGTGAGGCAGTGAAAAATTTCACTGGCTGTTGTTCTACCACGTATTGTTGACAAGTTGAGCAGTTCTTCAGTTACTGCAAAGTTTTCATCAACGCCTCTCACAAATATGGCAAGCTGCGCACTGTCAACCAAATCGGTGCTCTCATCAATTGCGATTGAATATGCGCGGAAAGCTGTGCTTTTCTTGACCAGCTGTCCATCGATATCTTTAGAAAGCTCAAGAATACACTCTGCTACTGTATTTGGAGATAGAAGAGATGTTTTCAGCAATATCAGCCTATGGGATATACGATCTCACTGGCTTTAATAAAGCATTGTTTAATAAATTCACCATCCGTAAATGGCTTCCCACACTTAGCAATCATTTTACTCATGACCTAACTTGTCAAAACTGCTGACTCTGACTCTTTTATCGCTTTCTGAAAAAGCTGCTGCTGCTTCGCTAATTCTTTTTTCAATTGTAAGACCATCTTCTCTCTCTCTTCTCCCTCATATTTATCATATTGCTGTGCATGTTTCGTTGTGTAATGTCATTTGATACTGTAGTCTTTTAAAACAGCAACTTTGTCTTTGCAGATCAAGCATGAGGCAGTCTGTTTGTACCCAATGACAAAATAATCAACAGTCCACTTATCTTAGAGTTGGCGGTGTTCGTCGTCAATTTTCCTTTTTTTAGGTCGAGACGTCTCTCTGTAAGGCTGTTTACAAGCAACCCATGTGTGTGAGTGTGTGTGTGTGTGTGAGAGAGAGATGGGTTATTATCCCTGCACAATGGGTTATTATTATCCCTGTGTGACAGCTGGGGAACTGAGGCCTTGCCCAAGGTCACACAGGACATCACTGGCAGAGGCAGCACCAAGAATAGAAACCTGGTCTCTCAGGGACCACCAAGCACCTTCACCAACACCATCCTACCACGAGGCAGTTCCTGCTCCACTTTCCCACACTCCACGCTCTGCTGACGGCAGGACCTTGCTGGGCTGGGCCTCCTTGGGCATAAAAGCGGCTGAGGAGGAGGCACAGTCATGGTCTGTCCACAGGGGGTGCAGGGGGTGAGGAGCATGGCTACTACCCTAAAGAGATGGGGCAGTGGGTGGTTCTAACCCTCCCTGTGTGTCTGGGATTATGCTCCCATCAGGTTCAGTGCCTCCTGGTGCTCCTGCTGGTGCTCGTCCTACACAACCTCCCAACATTACATGGGTCAGTGGGTAAAAAACTAAATAAAGGGCCCCATTTCATTACACAGACCTGCAATGCCAACAGCTAGAAAGAACCTCTTTGCTTTCTTCTTATCTTCAACTTATCTTATCTGTAGGCACCAGGTACATTGCCTTCGTGCAGGCGCCGTTCCCCCGGAGCTCCCATTGGCCACGGAGTCAGCGCTTGGGGAGGGGGGATGGCCTCATGCCGCCCCGGCTGACTCTGCCCAGTGACTAGTGACACTGCCTCAATGGCGGACTCTGCCTAGCAACTAATGATGCTGCCTCCATGGCAGACTCTGTCTGGCCACTAGTGATGGTATCTCTGTCTCTCTCCCCCAGCCAATGGGAGCTGAGGCGGGCGGCGCCTGCAGCAGACACCGCCGACAGTGTGGCTGCATGGGTCTCTCCTCTGCAGCTCCACCAGCAAGAGCAGGGATAGGGAACTGCTTGCAGGGAGACGAGCTACCCGAGGTGAATGGAGCAGTGGGAGCTTGAGACCATGAGACCACTAGCAAATATATTGCTGTTCATCCAGGGAGACGACGTGAACAGCAGAAATGTATAAAATAGAGGATGTAATCAGGCAACCACATACGGCACATTCAAACCTGTGATAAATGAGGCGGGGGGTAGCTCCCTTTTGTGGACACCCAGCCAGCCAGTTATCTATAAAATCCCTCTTGATATCTGTTCTCTACTTGCTTTACCTGTAAAGCGTTAAAAAAGCCCATAGGTAAAAAGAAGGGAGTGGGCACCTGACCAAAAGAGCCAATGGGAGGGCTAGAACTTTTTAAAATTGGGAAAAAACTTTCCCTTTGTCTGTTTGTTGTTCTCCAGAGAGAGGACACGCAGAGCAGGAACAGGGCTGAACTATGATGTAGGAAGCTTTAAGCCAGGTATGAAAAACCATCAGATCATACCTAGAGATTGCTTCTCTGAAACCCCAGATACGTAAGTAAGTCAGGGAAGGTCTAGGAAGACGCGATTAAGGTTATTTCTTTTATTTCTTATTGGCTTGTGGACTCCCCTGTGCTAACACCAGGTGCTTTTGTTTTGCTTGTAATCTTTAAGCTAACCCTCAAGAGAGCTACCATGATGCTTAATTGTTGTAATTGTTTTGGGGGTTTTTTTGATGTAGCAAAAAGCCTATGTTCCAGATGTATTTTCTTTCTTTTTGTTTTTAATAAAATTTACGTTTTTTAAGAACAAGATTGGATCTTTGTGTCCCTAAGAGGTTTGTGCTTATGTTGTTTAATTAGCTGGTGGCAACAGCTGATTTCCTTTGTTTTCTTTCTCAGCTGTTCTCTGGAGGGGAGGTGAAAGGGCTTGAGGGTACCCCACAGGAAGGAATTCCCAAGTGCGCCTTTCTGGGTTCTCAAAAGGGTTTTTTTTTTTTTTGCATTTGGGTGGTGGCAGCATCTACCCATCCAAGGTCAAAGAGAAGCTGTAACATTGGGAGTTTAATACATCCTCAGTTGCTTCTAGTCTGATCTCCTGCACAACACAGCCCACAGAATCTCACCCACCCACTCCTGTAACAAACCCCTAACCTAGGTCTGAGCTATTGAAGTCCTCAAATCGTGGTTTAAAGACTTCAGGGTGCAGAGAATCCTCCAGCAAGTGACCCGTGCCCCACGCTGTACCCGTGCTCCAAGTCCTGGGCCTCCACAAAGCAATACCAACGCCCTTTCCTCTTGGCCTGCAGCTCTCTGTGCTATTTTAGCCCTGGGCCCTCCTAAATCTCAGTCACTGACTATCAATCCCAACCTGCACCATCTGCCAGCCAGCTGTGCTGTGGTTCTGAGATCTGGGCTAGACTGGGACCAGCAAAGCTATATCACTGATAGGACGTAATCGCCGATCTCTGCACTCACACCACCTTTTTACCTGGCCCTTTGTGACTGTTCTCTGGCTCACTTCTTGGCCCCCGTGCCTGTTTCGTCTGATGACAAGAGTGATGGGTCCCCATCAGGGATATTTCATTCTATCTCAAGAAATCTGACATCCAGACAGTGGAAACAAATTGGAAATAGAAATGGATTTCATCAGAGGAGAATAGTCTGATCTGGCTGGCACTTGGGTGGAGGATGGATAAGTGCTGGGCCTCATCAGTCTCATTTAGGCCTTGGCTGATGGGTGATGACGTGCAGACAAAGGTAATGATCACTAGTCCAGTCCCTCAAGCTGCTGCACGAAAAATGAGCCTCAATTTAGGAGAGGGAGCAACAGCAAATGCATGTCTAAGAGTCCCCCAACCACGCTGTATCTAATTTGGCTCTTCTCAGCAAGTGGAAGGCAAAATATTTCTTTCTTCCTCAGCCTTTTCCAACCCACAGCCCCTCCAACATCCCTCCTCTCCTCTACTGTTATTTATGGTTTGTAGGAGCGTTGCGCTCAGGAGCCCCATTCATGGAGCAAGACCCTGCTGTGCTAGGTGCTGGGCAGAGACAGAACAAAAGACGGTCCCTGGCCCCCAAAAGCTTAGTCTATGGCAAGACTCCCCCCACCGCTACACACACACACATACACTACGGGAAAGGCAAGTTGGTCATGATCCCCTGGCACCTATTTGCAACCCTCTTTGGAGTCATGACCCCTCCTTTGAGCAACATTTCTAAGAATCTCTTTTATTGCCAATTACTTTGGAAATATCTTGGTGCAATTTCTAACAAGCCTTTAAATGTGATGTTATGGAATATACACTAGCCCCCATCACAGGTCGTGGCTGCCCCATAGTGCTCCCTGCTGGCTGAGCATGATGCAGCTGGCACTGTCAGCCTCAGTTTCCCTCCCTGAGGTTGGTCTCCTTGGCACTGCACACATAGATCTGTGCTGGAGATGTGGCTTAGCCTCCAGCCACATCACAGCAAACAGACCCCTCCTGGGGTAGCAAAATCCAACTAAAAAGTCCCAAACAAGCAAAAAGGTCCCTCTGCCACTGGGGACTTCTCTTCAACCCATCGTCTAGGCCCTGTCCCTTTCTGGGCTACATCTGAGAGTCTCTCTCTCTCTCTCTGTGCTCTGGGCTAGACACTGGGCCCAGGCTGATTCCTGTGACGTTCCCTTTCCCCTACAGACCCTGCCTTGGGCGTGAGCCACCCAGCCTGTGGTTCCCTCTCTAGTCTGCTCACGCTCTCTGTCCTTTGATAAGCCCAGGTGTCCATTAATCTGTCACCTGACCCCTCTTAGCCCTGCTTCCTCAGGCTGGAAGCAACTAATTAATTCAGGCACAGGTGTGGCTGGCCCCATTTCCCCTTAGGCAATGTCTACACAGCAACTAGACACCGCAGCTGGCCTGTGCCAGCTGACTTGGGCTCGCAGGCTTGGGCCGTCGGGCTGGTTCATGGCTGTGTAGACTTCCTGGCTCAGGCTGGGGCCCAGGCTCTAGGATCCTGATGGGTAGGAAGATCCCAGAGCTTGGGCTCTAGCAACACCACTGATGATGCTTGTTACTGTAAAGTGGTGAACATTACATTTTCCATTCATTAGGCGCCGGGACACCGGTGGGGGAGCATGTCCTGGCTGCACAGCAGAGAGGAAGGGGAGTCAGTACCTCACCTATCTCAATAGTTCAACTCAATAGACTCAGTAGATGGTGTGGATGGACTCCAACAAGCCCTGTCCACTCTTCCATGGCAAGGGCTGTGTGCAGAGGCAGATTAAGGTTTCCTGGGGCCCTGGGCCAGAACAAGTAGGGGGCCCCTCCCTACCCCTTCCACCTGCAGTCCCGCCCCCGTTCCACCTCTTCCATCTGCAGCCCCACCCACAGCCCCACCTCTTTCTGCCCCTTCCTCGGGACCCTGCCCCTATTCCACCCATGGTCCCCCCCATTCTGCCCACTCCACAACCCATTTGCTCCTTTCTGCCCCGCCCCCCCCCCCACTGCTGGAGAGGCTTCCCCTGTCCCGCAGTTTCTGCTGGGGATGGGATGGGGTGGGGTGCTGCCAGTGGGGAAAGGGCTTCCCCCGTCCCATGGCTTCTGCTGGGGATGGGGTGGAGCAGTGCTGCTGGGAGGAGGGCTTCCCTCATTCTGCAGCTTCTGCTGGGGACAGGGTCGGGGGGGCACAGGGGCTTCCCCCACCCAACCCACCAGGCGGAAGCTTGGGGCCCCCAGTTGGCTGGGTTCCAAGGGCTTGGACCTAGTGGCTAATCTGCCATTGGCTGTGTGATAGTGACCGTGGTGTGGAACATCCAGCCAGTGGAGACCATGAGTGGGAGAAGTAGGGGAAGAGCCCCAAAGAGCTAACCAGGGACACATGAAACCTCCATCTTTCATAAGACACCTTAGTTTAGTCCCAATTTCCCCCTGACTATTTATGC
Source organism: Chelonia mydas (assembly GCF_015237465.2). Taxonomy (NCBI): domain Eukaryota; kingdom Metazoa; phylum Chordata; order Testudines; family Cheloniidae; genus Chelonia; species Chelonia mydas. Next base: position 57,501,610 of record NC_057855.1, read on the forward strand.
TCATATCCATTGCCTGAGCGTGTGTAGGGTGGAGTGAAGCCAACAATGCAATGCTTTCCCTCCCCTGATCTCCTGCCACCACCTTTGCACATGGAAGAATAAATATTAAACTCAAAACTGAAAATCTCCAGAATATAGAAACAAATATGAATGGTGCAGTGTGTACAAAATCGCACAACCCAGTGAAAATCCCCTAACATTTATGGGCATGGACCATCCTAATCGGGGCATCCCTGGGAGAGGGGACTTTATCAATACCCTGGTGTGATTGTACTAATCTTGGCATCCCCTAGAAGGAGGCCCTTTAGCCATAGCTTGGGGTTCAGTGAAAGAAAAGGGGTCCCCTTGCGAACTTCAGCAGCAGCCTTGTGCTAGTTGTTCCGACCTGTGGTTTCAAGGAGGGGGAAGATGACCACTAAACTTGTGTGGTTGTTGGAGAATGGGGACTTCTAGTGTGTGTCCTGTGGAAGAGGGTCTGCATTATCTCTCAGCGGGAGTGGAATAGGAGGGGATGTCTTGAAGTGGGGTACTTTGGCCCAGATCCTCAAAGGTAGTTAGGATCAATGGGAGTTATAGGTGCGTAAATATTTTTTGCAGATCTGGGCCTTTATCATTAACCCTGGCTGGGAAAGTCCTGATCTGAAGGGTTTTTGGGGAAAATGGCACAGTGATGTTTGGAAAGCAGTGTCCTGTGAAAAGGAACTGCAGGTTTTCTACAAATGGCAGTTTTGTTTCACTCTCGTCTCTCCTCAGCTTTCCACTCAGCATTGGCCGAAACCTGCTATGTTCATTGTGAGGCTCTCAGGCCCGTGACGTCAGGGCGCAGAGAGGGGAACTACCCCTTCTCCTGTTCAGCATGGCCAACGTAAACAGTGGGGCTCTTCAAGGGCCAGTCCAAACATTTGTTAACACCACCTGTTCAAGTGGCGATAGGGGGAGATTTAAGGGATGGCACCCAGGTGACAATTGTGATGCCTGGCTCTGTCACCAGGATGGATGGCCGGCCAGCTAGGAAGATGAGAATCACAATGATGACACATTGATCTCACAGAGATTGATACACGAGGAATGTATAAAAGAAGAGGTCCCTTCCTAGCCCTGCATCAGGCTGGCAGGCTCCTACAACGTTGATCAAGTTTCCAAGGAGAAGAGGAGTCCAGGAGATGCATCCCCGGGTTCTGGTGTGCACCCTGGCAGTGCTTTTGGCAGCCTGCCACATGGACACCTATCCCATGTATTCTGAGAGCGATGGGGTGCAAGGTAAGAGCCATTACTGAGTCTTTCTTTCACTTGGCTGGCAGCACCGATAAGCCAGGCAGAGTTTGGTCCTAATGGGCAGGTCCTGTCCAGCTCCAACTGGAATCAAACCAAATCTGACATTTAGTTTGGCATCGACCGCTGGAAAGTGCATGCAAACCTGCCTGCATCTCCCTGCTTTGGTCTTAGACCTGATTTGATTTGCTTCATTAGAACCACAAGATAGCATGCCAGAATTTTTCTACAGCCAGTGAGATGGACTGTCCTGGTCTAAAGAAAAGGAGTACTTGTGGCACCTTAGAGACTAACAAATTTATTTGAGCATAAGCTTTTGTGAGCGACAGCTCACTTCATCGGATGCAGACTAACACGGCTGCTACTCTGAAACCTGTCCTGGTCTAGTTTTGTGCATAACTGGGTCAAATTAGGATCAAATAGGCAGTGTGGCCTAATGAATTGGGCAGTGGACTGGGACTCATGAGACCAGCATTCAATTTCTGGCTCTGCCACTGGCCGGCTGGGTGACCTTGGGCAAGTCACTGCCGCTGTGTGCCTCAGTTTCCCCATTTGGGGTTAATGATACTGACCACTTTTGCAAATTGCTTTGAAATTTGCTGATTAAAAATGCTGCATAAGGGCTAGAATTATTTTTAAATTACTAAAGACCAGTCTATTCATGAGCAACCTGATCTCACTGATCAATTGTTTTTTTAAACAAGATGCAGGTAGCTGAGTTCAGGTGAGGTGCTCAGATGCTCCTGTGGTGAGAGCCCTGCATACCCTATAGGTAGCCAGACAGAATTAAATATACAACGACCCCATGGAGAATGGGAGACTACATAGGCATGTCTGGCTTCTAAACGGGAGATCTGGAAACCACAGCTCATGTGTAAAGCAATTTTCTAGAGTTACCACCCTTTTTAATAACTAATGTAACGAATGTCTTACTATGAACACCATATATGGGGCCAGTCCTGCATCCCTGGATCAGTTCGTTCGCACTCAGGTGAAGCTCTCATTGGGGTATTAGTGGGAAGTTGCCCCAACCAGGGCTGTGAGACTTGGGATTTGTAATTAACATTATTTGTACTGTGTAAGTCAGAGACATCAGGATTCCGTCATTTGGTATTTTACAGAGCAGCCAAGTAGAAAGCAATATGGCCTAGAGGCTAGCACACCACACTGGGCATTAGGAGACCAGGCTTCGATTCCCGGTTATGCTACTGCATGACCTTGGGCAAGTCCCTTCACCTACCTGTGCCCCTCTAAATAGGGGTAATGGCGTGCCCCTCATCACGTGTGACATGCTTGGAGATCTACACATGACAAATGCGCTGTCAGAGCTGGGTGTTGTTACTGGTCTGTTGAAGGCTCGTGTGTGGGGGAGAATTTCAGGTTGGAGTCCAGTGGTGAACAATGCCTGTGGAGATCAGTCGTTGGCATCTGTTGCATGAATGTCTTCCCCTCACAGAGATTCAGACTGTAAGTTCCATTAATGACTGAGGTGGTGATCATGAGCCTCATTCAAAGCTGCCTCTTCAAGGTCCCACTGATGTTCTATGGAAACCTTTGAACAAACGTTATCTGGAGAGACCCCAGGCCTGCTTCTGAGTCAGGATCAGATGAGCTAGAAGGAATATGTTGAAGTACAGGTCGCTTTGGCAGAGAACAAAAGCCATAAGGGAAACTGAAAAACACAAAGAGGCCCAATGCTCAGCGCTCCTGAGCACCTGCAAATCCCACTGAAGGCAGTGGGTAAAATCCTGGCCCCACTGAAATTAATGGGAGTTTTGCTGCTGACTTTAATGAGGCCAGAATTTCACCCTACAGCAGCTGCTGGGACTCAGCTGGTGCCAGCACCTTGGCCCATAGAGGATGGATACAGAAGAGCAATAGCAGTGCTGATGCATATTGCATTAGAAAGCACTGGACATACACTGATCTTTCTAATAAGTGATCTGGGATGTCTTGGCGGTCCAGCTGACTTGTAATCCTTACTTTGCCATACAAATTCCTGTTCCTCAAAGCACCGTGAGCCTGCAGGTGGCTGTTGTGAGGGAAAGAGCTCAGTTATCCAGCAGGTTGGTTGCTCAGTCACTTGTGTCTTTTTGCTGTTGCCAGTGGCTCCTCTGCGTGTCTTTGCCCCATCTGCTACTTGGTCCTTCCGGACACTGGCGTCCAGCAGCATGTGGGAGGGGTTCGAAATTTGGTATCACCAGCTGTATCCAGCCCACTCTTTAAGCTTCTGCTGCCCACCCCCCATGGACAGCTCCTGAGTGAGCAGGCACCGCTCTGTCCCCTTGGAAGGATCCACTCAGGGCTTCCCCGCTGCATACTTGGGCAGTGAGGGACGTGGGGGCAGCCTAGGGGGAAATACTGCCTGAGTGCCAAGTCTCCACAGCTGACTGCCAAAGCTCTAGATTTCTAGGTGCCCAGAAGCGCCAGCGACAAAGCCATAGGGTGCCTTCTAGGGCAATAACCACACCCCTTTGGAACATCCCTTCCCACCTAGCCTGGCTGACAGTGGTCACTACAAATGTGGCCCAAAGTACTTCATCCTGCCAGAAGCAAGAGTGCATTTCCTGTGGGGCATGGGACAGAGACCAGGCTGTGAACTCAGATGTCCTTCCTGGCCATGTGATGTACCCACAGTCATGAGTGACGAAGGATTTGAAGTCTTTAAACCACAATTTGAGGACTTTAATAGCTCAGACATAGGTGAGAGGTTTATTGCAGGAGTGGGTGGGTGAGATTCGGTGGCCTGCATTGTGCAGGAGGTCAGACCAGATGATCATAATGGTCCCTTCTGACCTTAATATCTATGAATTCCAACACCACCCCTCACAACATATCAAATTCTTCTGCCTGTCTGGCAGTGTGCCTGTCTGTCTGAGGAGCAGGACTGTCCTAAAGTACCAGGAACCTTGTCATAGTTTCTCTGTTTAACCCAGATTTTGTTCCTATGGATTTTAACTTGGCAGAGAATGCAGTTGGGTTCATACCTGATAACACCCATTCTGCTGGGCTCAGGAAGTCCAGGAGTCTGAACTCAGCTCCCTCTGCTCTGGAAGGAGGATTAAGCCAGATTCAAAAAGCTGGCCATTGGAAGGGGGAGTACCCAGTATCTTTGGCGCCTGCCATCCGCTCTCCTGTCCCTCATTTGTGGTCCTGTGCTCTGATCCCTGAGAGAGGAGAATTTCCTTTGGTCCCATTATGACATTGCAGGGTGCAATCCAGACCAGTGAAGGGCTGTGTCGCCGCCTGCCCTGCAACCTGGGATGCCTCACAGTGCTTTGCTGCTGTAGCTCCCACAACCAGCCAGATAGTATGAGGTCACCCCCTGCATGCCTGTGTGTACAGTCCTTGTCCAGCAACTCTGACCCCAGCAGCCTGTCAGCAACAGACCTGCCACACTCTGGCTCCCAGCAGCCAGGGTTACCACCTGCAGTGTGACCCCAAATGTGTGTTCTGCACTGTCTAGCCCTCTCCTGGACAGTCCAGATAGATTAGGTCCATTGCCACTTTAAATGAAGTTATCCCACAGTTCACAACTCTGGATCAGTTTTGATTAAAGAATGAAACAAGTTGATTTAACTACAAGGAGATAGGTTTTAAGTGAGTATAAAGCCTTAAAATCAGAAATGGTTACCAGAGAAATAAAGTGAAAACACTTTCTAGGGTTAAACTCAACTAACTAGACTTGGCTCAAGGTGAAGTCCCTTACCACATGTTTCCAGTAACGTTGCTGACCAAACTCTCAGGCCAGGACCTGCTTCCAAAGTCCAGTGGCTGTTTCTTTTATCTTCTCAGAGGAAAAAGAGAGGGCTGGACAGGGAGAGATATCTTGGGGTGTTTTTGCCCCTGACTTTTATAGTTCAGTCAGCCTTTGAAATGCATTTTCCTGAGGGTCATCCCTAGTTAAAGTTCCTTCCAGCTGTGAGGGTGGAGACATGGAGTCTCTTCATGAAAGAGGCTTCATGCTGTTGTTTGCTAAAATGCAGATTTGCTTTGTCTCCCTCTTGCTGTCTCAAGGACCTTGGTTACCACTTACATGTAAATTGCGATAAATACACACTCCTTTGTTTAAGACCTGCTTGACTGGTCCTGCTTAATCAGGACTGGTTTTGAATATATGCCACCAAACTTTACAGATAATGTTGCTGCATACATTTCGCCATGATACTATTGACCAGTGAGTTGTTAGTTTTCAAATGATAGCTCACAAGGCATATTTTGCACAAAGATTATTACAGTCATGTGTAGGGGGTGAAGACGGGGTGCACTTCGTCACACCCATTTGATTGTTTCCCAGTCTTTCTACTGGAAAACCCAGTTGCTCTGTGTTCTGTTGATGATGGTGTTGCCATAGATATTTTGTCATTTCAGGAGGCAAAGAGACTTCTCTGGAGGATGTCCCTGATAACCTGGTGAGTGAGACAGGCAGGCATTGTTGCTGTTTTTCACTATGGAGTAGTCAGCCTTGTTTGAGATGCCAAGTCTCAAATGATCAGACACAGGGTCAGCCTGGAGTAGGCCTGGTGATGGAGAGAGCAGTTTTGAAGTCTAGGGGCTGTGACAGGGCACTGCTGGAGGGAAGCTCACACTGTTGGAGTTTAATCTGTCATTGGCAGGACCTTGCTGTGCAGACTCGGGGCACCAATATGAGGGTGCTCTCGCTGGCCCTGCTGCCAGGGGGCTGGAATCCAAGCTGGTGCTGCAACATGCTTGCAGCTTGCAGTGCTGCTGAGGCAGCCTCTTCACTAGCCTGTGTGACTGGGAGGTGGGGAGGGAAGGAAAAGGTTCCAAGGAGGGCACTTTCTCTCCAGCAAAGGGCTGTTGTGAGCCAGCATGGCCCTGTGTCTTTTCAGGTGGACAATGTCAAGATGATCCTGTGGAAACTGGCAGTCGCAGACCAGCTACGGAGCCAGGGATTCACCAAATCAGAGCAGCCCCCACAGAAACCCAGCAAGCGAGGTGAACACTTAGCTCTTGGGGAGTCACAGAGCCGAACTGAGTCTCCAGGAGGGGAAGGGGCAGTTTGCTGAGTGCGGTTCTTTGTTCTCAAGGGCCAGCCCATCTGGTCTGTCAGGGTGGGATGCTCGTCACCTGCTGCAGGAAATGAGCAGAGTGTTAGTTTTGTCGACTCTGGGAGTGGGTTGGAAGGCCAGCAGTAGGAGCTGTAGGTGCTTTCCCCAGTCAAGCTGTGAAAAGGAATTGTAGGGGTGAGTGCAATTCAGGAAGAGTGGGGACTCGAAATTTCAGCTCCCCAGGTACCTCCCACTCCTTTGAGGAGGATAGAAATGCTAGATCCCCTTGCTCTGGCTGCATGTGAAACCTGACTGCTCAAAAGACTGACAACAGTCAATTACTCCATGAACATCTCAATAAAAGCATCAAAGGACTCAACTGGCCATACTGAACAGCAGTGACTTGGGGTGTAGAGCAATTGGCTCCCTGCTGTGCCAACAAAAGCCCTGCATCCCAGAGAGGATTCATCCCAGGGGGTAGGCAGGAGTGATCCCAGGGTAATTCCTCAGCTCCCACAAGTTTCTGTAGATGAGCCCAGCTGGGTTCACTGGCTGCTGTAGCTATACCCACTCTGTAGGTGTCACAGCCTGGACTTGGGGCTGCACTGCCTGTCTGCAGGCCCCTGGGTGAAAGGAAGACAGTAGGTACCTTGCGCTACAGCAAACCTGACAGACTCCCTGCACCAGGCCTAGCTCCTGGAGTGAATCTGGCCCAGTATGTTCTAGGAATATTTTAACTGATGTCTAAAGATAGAATATTGCCTGTGGTCATTTCACTGTCAGCATAATGTGCACAGCTGGCTGAGCATCGGCTCCGAGTCTCCTTCAAAATGATCCTGATAAACCAGAGAATTGGTCTGAAATTAACAATTTAATAAAGACAAGTGCAAAGTTCTTCACTTAGGAAGGAAAAATAAAATGCACAGCTACAAAACGGGGAATAACTGGCAGTACTGCTAGAAAGGATCCAGGGGTTAGAGTGGATCACAAATGGAATACGAGCCAACAATGTGATACTGTTGCAAAAAAAAAAAAAAGACTATCATCATTCTGGAGCGTATGAACAGGAGTGTCATATATAAGACATGGGAGCTAATTATCCTGCTCTACTCAGCTCTGGAGAGGCCTCAGCTGGAGTACTGTGCCAAGTTCTAAGGCAGCACGCTTTAGGAAAGATGTGGACAAATTGGAGAGAGCCCAGAGGAGAGCAACAAAAACGATCAAAGGTTTAGAAAACCTGACTGGTGAGGAAAGGTTACAAAACTGGGTGTGTTTAGTCTGGAGAAAAGAAGACTGAGGAAAGGTCTGATCAGTCTTCAAATATGTTCAGGGCTGTTCTAAAGAGGACAGGGATAAATTGTTCTCCATGTCCGCTGAGGGTGGGACAAAAGATAATCAGCTGAATCTGCAGCAAGGGAGATTTGGGGTTAGGTATTAAGAAAAGGATAGTTAAGCTCTGGAACAGGTGACCTAGGGAGGTGTGGGATCCCCATCACTGGAGGTTTGTAAGAAGAGGTTGGACAAACCCCTGTCAGGGATGGTCTGGGTATTCCTGGTCCTGCCTTAGTGCAGGGGCTTGACTACATGACCTCTCAAGCTCCCTTCCAGCTGTACCTTTCTGTGGCTCTGTAACGTGTACTTATGCCATTGTACACCCAGCGCAGTGAATGAAGTTACACCCGTGCAAAGCCAATTTAACAGAGTTGAGATTGAATCAGGACCCAGGTCTCTTCAGAGATCTGTCTCCATCTGTGGGACAGCAACATTATCTATCCTGTGTGAACCCTCAATTTGACAGCCTAGGATCCAAACAGAGGGATTTTCAGGAGCCCTTCTCAAAAATGGAGACTTCTTAGCTGTTCCACTGAAACCATTAATTTCCCACCACAAAGTTTCACCTATATGGTGAATTAAAGGGTTAGGGAGGTCAGTCTGCTCAGTTGAACACCCTCAGGTGCTTTATCTGTCTTTTCTACTCACAAGCTATTGTGGATGCAGAATGGTGGGTCCAAACACTAACAGAGAGCCATCTAACTACCTGGCTTTGGAACTGATTGACAGGGCAATGATAGGCGCCTAGCTAGTTAACTGTATCCACAAAGCTCAACGATGCTGCTGTATCAGAACTGTGCTGTATCCCCTCCCACTGACTGTCACACTTCTCCTCCACTATCCTTGTCCCAGCCTGCTTCTGGAAGTACTGTGTCACCAACTGAGACTGCCTGCCACATGGCCATCCCAATGCAGACATGCACTTTGTGAGTCCTCCACCAAAAGAGTCTGCAAACTCATCCCCCTTGGATGCTTGTGCCCCTTCCTTGCCTGCCTTCGTGCCCCCCCAGCAACTCCCCAGCTGCCATGGAAGAGCATGCATTGCTTTGTAAATAGCATTACAAATAATGAGGATGCGTCGGTGGAAAGAGGAGAACATTTGTAAACCCTGGTCTACACTACAAGTTTAGGTCGAATTTAGCAGCGTTAGATCGATTTAACCCTGCACCCGTCGACACACTGAAGCCATTTTTGTCGACTTAATGGTCTCTTAAAATCGATTTCTGTACTCCTCCCCGACGAGGGGATTAGCACTGAAAGCAACATTGCCTGGTCGAATTTTGGGTGGTGTGGACGCAATTCAATGGTATTGCCCCCCAGGAGCTATCCCAGAGTGCTCCATTGTGACTGCTCTGGACAGCACTCTCAACTCGGATGCACTGGCCAGGTAGACAGGAAAAGCCCCTCAAACTTTTGAATTTCATTTCCTGTTTGGCCACCGTGGCAAGCTGATCAGCACAGGTGACCGTGCAGATCTCATCAGCAGAGGTGACCATGGAGTCCCAGAATCTCAAAAAGAGCTGCAGCATGGACCGAACAGGAGATACTGGATCTGATTGCTGCATAGGGAGATGAATCCGTGCTATCAGAACTCTGTTCCAACAGACGAAATGCCAAAATATTTGAAAAAATCTCCAAGGGCATAAAGGACAGAGGCTATCACAGGGACCCGCAGCAGTGCTGCGTGAAACTTAAGGAGCTCAGGCAAGCCTACCAAAGAACTAGAGAGGCAAACGCCCACTTGGGGTCAGAGCCCCAGATATGCCGCTTCTATGATGAGCTGCATGCAATTCTAGGGGGTGCCCCTACAACTACCCCAGCCCTGTATGTGGACTCCTGCAAGGGAGTCTCACGCAACAGGGATGAGGATTTTGGGGATGAGGAAGATGAGGAGGAGAGGGAGGTTGAAGACAGCGCACACCAGGCAAATGGAGATTCCGTTCTCCCCGACAGCCAGGAACTGTTTATCACCCTGGAGACAGTACCCTCCCAACCCAGGCTCCCAGACCTTGTAGGCGGAGAAGGCAGCTCTGGTGAGTGTACCTTTGTAAATATAATACACGGTTTAAAAGCAAGTGTGTTTAATGATTAATTTGCCCAGAAGACTTGGGATGCATTCACGGCCAGTACAGCTACTGGAAAAGTCTGTTAATGTGTCTGGGGATGGAGCGGAAATCCTCCAGGGACATCTCAATGAAGCTCTCCTGGAGGTACTCCCAAAGCCTTTGCAAAAGGTTTCTTGGGAGGGCAGCCTTACTGTGTCCTCCATGGTAGGACACTTTACCACGCCAGGCCATTAGCACGTAGTCTGGAATCATTGCATAAGAAAGCATGGCAGTGTCTGGTCCCAGTGTTTGCTGGCATTCAAGCAACATCCGTTCTTTATCTCTCTGTGTTATCCTCAGGAGAGTGATATCATTCATGGTCACCTGGTTGAAATAGGGGAATTTTATTAAGGGGACATTCAGAGGTGGCTGTTCCTGCTGGGCTGTTTGCCTGTGGCTGAAAAGAAATCATCCCCACTGTTAGCCACGCGGTGGGGAGAGGGGTGAAGCGCATGGGCGGCAGGTTTGTAGAAATTTTGGTGGTGCCGAGAATGCTCAGAGCCCGCCCCCTCCAAATTCCGCCCCCCACCTGCCTAAGACTCTGCGCGGGAGTTTAGGTTGGGGGAGGAGGTCTGGGGTGCAGGCCCTGGGTTGGGACAGGGGATTGGGGTGTAGGATAGTTGAGAGGCTGGGCTCTGGGATGGAGTTTGGGTGCTGGGTGCAGGCTCCGGGCTGGGGCACAGGATGGGGGTGCAGGATGGATGGAGGGGTGCAGGCTCTGGGAGGGAGTTTGGGTGCTGGGTGCAGGCTCTGGGCTGGGGCAGGGCCTGGGGGTACAGGAGGGGGTGAGGGGTGCAGGCTCTGGGAGGGAGTTTGGGTGCAGGAGGGAGTGTGTGGGAAGAGGTGAGGGTGCTGGGATAAAATGAAGCTACAACGTGCCAGCACCACAAGTTTACAAGGGTCAACTAAAAGTGGAAAGTCAGAAGCAGCACTTCCCTGCTTCAATATATTATATTTTGTTGTACCTGTTGTGATTCATAGACTAGACTCATAGACTTTAAGGTCAGAAGGGACCATTATGATCATCTAGTCTGACCTCCTGCACAACGCAGGCCACAGAATCTCACCCACCCATTCTTCTAATAAACCCCTAACCTATGTCTGAGCCATTGAAGTCCTCAAATCATGGTTTAAAGACTTCAAGGTGCAGAGAATCCTCCAGCAAGTGACCTGTGCCCCACGCTGCAGAGGAAGGCGAAAACCTCCCAGGGCCTCTTCCAATCTGCCCTGGAGGAAAATTCCTTCCTGACCCCAAATATGGCGATCAGCTGAACCCTGAGCATGTGGGCGAGATTCACCAGTCAGATACCCAGGAAAGAATTCTTTGTAGTAACTCAGATCCCACCCCATCTAACATCCCATCACAGGCCATTGGGCCTATTTACCATGAATAGTTAAAGATCAATTAATTGCCAAAATCATGTTATTCCATCATACCATCTCCTCCATAAACTTATAGAGCTTAATCTTGAAGCCAGATATGTCTTTTGCCCCCACTACTTCCCTTGGAAGTCTGTTCCAGAATTTCACGCCTCTGATGATTAGAAACCTCCGTCTAATTTCAAGTCTAAACTTCCTGATGGCCAGTTTATATCCATTTGTTCTTGTGCCCACATTGGTACTGAGCTTAAATAATTCCTCTCCCTCCCTGGTATTTATCCCTCTGATATATTTATAGAGAGCAATCATATCTCCCCTCAGCCTTCTTTTGGTTATGCTAAACAAGCCAAGCTCTTTGAGTCTCCTTTCATAAGACAGGTTTTCCATTCCTCGAATCATCCTAGTAGCCCTTCTCTGTACTTGTTCCAGTTTGAATTCATCCTTCTTAAACATGGGAGACCAGAACTGCACACAGTATTCCAGATGAGGTCTCACCAGGGCCTTGTATCTCTACTGGAAATACCTCGCCTGATGCATCCCAAGACTACATTAGTTTTTTTCACGGCCATATCACATTGCCGGCTCATAGTCATCCTGTGGTCAACCAATACTCCTAGGTCTTTCTCTTCCTCAGTTACTTCCAATTGATGCTTCCCCAGCTTATAACTAAAATTCTTGTTATTAATCCCTAACTGCATAACCTTGCACTTTTCACTATTAAATTACATCCTATTACTATTACTATAGTTTACAAGATCATCCAGATCTTCCTGTATGATATCCCGGTCCTTCTCTGTATTGGCAATACCTCCCAGCTTTGTATCATCCGCAAACTTTATTAGCACACTCCCACTTTTTGTGCCAAGGTCAGTAATAAAAAGATTAAATAAGATTGGTCCCAAAACCGATCCTTGAGGAACTCCACTAGTAACCTCTCTCCAGCCTGACAGTTTACCTTTCAGTATGACCCACTGTAGTCTCCCCTTTAAGCAGTTCCTTATCCACCTTTCAGTTTTCATATTGATCCCCATCTTCTCCAATTTATCTAATAATTCCCTATGTGGAACCGTATCAAATGCCTTACTGAAATCAAGGTAAATTAGATCCACTGCATTTCCTTTGTCTAATAAATCTGTTACCTTCTCAAAGAAGGAGATCAGGTTGGTTTGGCACAATCTACCTTCTGTAAAACCATGTTGTATTTTATCCCAATTGCTATTGACCTCTATTTTAGACTGTGTTCCTTCTGTTTTACTGGCTGGCTGAGAGTCACGTCTGACTGCGTAGTTGGGGTGCAGAGCCCTCTAGCTTCCCCAGGAGCCCCGCCTGAGCAGACTCACTGCCGGAAGCGCATGGTGTGGCAGACAGCATCATACTGGCCCTCTAGGACTCTACAACAATCACACACCCTTATCCCACCACCTAGATCCTTAAGAAATGCATAGGGGAAACTGAGGCACCCACAAAGCATTCAGAGAAAACATTAAGAACATTCCCACTTCGTAACACCTGTATACAACCAATTACATACTTTAAAGGATATAAAATAATCAAGTATTGTGCTAAACAGGATCATACCCCAAACTGACAGCGAAATTTAAGTTGCGTGTTTTTCCCCTCAGGTGAGGGCTCTGGGGATGAGCGGTTCACAGTGCAGGAGGGGGCTCAGGGCTGGAGCTCAGGGTTGGGGTGCTGAGGGCACAGGCTCTGGGGTGGGGTAGGGCCGGGGATGAGGAGCTTGGGTGCAGATAGGCTGCCCCAGGGCTAGGGTCAGAGAGGACTTTCCGCCCTCTCCTCTCCCCACTGGCAGCAGCGAGCTCTGGGTGAGGGACCCTTCCGCTCCCCTGATACCCCTCACCGTAGTCTCACTGGGGATGGGGGATGGGCCTGCCCTTTGCCCAGCGTGGGGCAGGAGTGATGGCTGCAGGGTGGGGGGAAGGGCAGAGTGTCACAAAATTCACTCAAGCCCCAGCTGCTTAGGTCCAGGAAGCCTCCCACCCCATCTCCCCTGCAGTGGGTGGGTGCTGGGGGAAGGGAGGGGACTGCCATCACATGTGGCTTCCTTCCTCCCCTGCTGCCCCTCACCGTAGCCTCACTGGGGGTAGGGGGCTGGGGCTGCCCCTTGCCCAGCATGCGGCAGGAGTGGTGGCTGGGGAGAGGGAGGGCAGATTACAGGTCAGACACTCACCGAAGCCCCAGCAGCTGCTCAGGTGAGTGAGGTCCACTGCAGATGATCAGGTCTCCCTCCAGAAGTCCCCTCAGCGCCTCCTCCTGGTGGGTGCCGGGGGAGGGCTGCCAAGCACGTGGGGTGCGTGCCTCCTCCCGCTCCTAAGTGCTCAGCCTGCTGCTGGAGCCTCTTGTTGCCACAGGCAGCAGTAGCCAGAAGCAGAAGCACAGGCAGGCAAGCAAGGGAGAGCAGCCCGCAGCTTTCATTCTGGCAGGGACGCTCCGGGACACTCTGGGGCCGGGGGGCAGGGGAGGATGCGTGGCAGGTGGGGGCCGGGGCCCACTCCAGGCAGGGCTGGGGGAGAGACCCAGCTCCAAATATTGGTGGAGCGGGGCCCCCAGCTCTGAATATTCCTGGTGCCAGGGCTCCACGAGCCCATATAACTCGCCGCCTATGGTGAAGCGATCATCCCAGAGTATTGGGGGGGGGGTTAGTTGGGTTTGTGCTGCACGTTAATCCGAAAACATCAGCCCCTCCTTTTAAATGGCCAGTGTGTCTTTTTCAATGTTACTCTCCCCTTTTTTCCTCCCGCAGATGCAAATGTTTCAATGCTGCCACTAGCATCTCCATCCCAGAGGCTAGCACAGATAAAAAGGCGAAAAAAACGCACTCGCGATGAAATGTTTTCTGAGCTCATGCAGTCCTCTGGCACTGAAAGAGCCCAGCAGAATGCATGGAGGCAGACAATGTCAGAGTCCAGGAAAGCACAAAATGAATGTGGGGACAGGAGGGATGCGCAAGAGGATAGATGGCTGGAGCAACAGGAGATGTGGCGGCAGCATGATGAGAGGAGGCAGGATGCAATGCTGAGGGTACTGGAGGATCAAACTGATATGCCCCGGCTTATGGTTGAGGTGCGGGAAAGGCACAGACCGCCACTGCAGCCCCTGTGTAATCAACCGCCCTCTTCCCCAAGTTCCATAGCCTCCTCACCCAGATGCCCAAGAACGTGGGAGGGGGGCCCCCCTCCGGGCACCCAACCACCCCACCCCAGAGGACTGCCCAAGCAACAGAAGACTGGCATTCAATAAATTTTGAAGTGCTGTGTGGCTTTGTCCTTCCCTCCTCCCCCACCCCTCCCGGGCTACCTTGGCAGTTATCCCCCTGTTTGTGTGACAAATTAATAAAGAATGCATGAATTTGAAACAACAATGACTTTATTGCCTCTGCAAGCGGTGATCAAAGGGGGAGGGGAGAGCGGTTGGCTTACAGGGAAGTAGAGTGAACCAAGGGGGCGGGTTTTCATCAAGGAGAAACAAACAGAACTGTCACACCGTAGCCTGGTCAGCCATGAAACTGGTTTTCAAAGCTTCTCTGATGTGCAGCACACCCTGCTGTGCTCTTCTAATCGCCCTGGTGTCTGGCTGCACGTAATCAGCGGCCAGGTGATTTGCCTCAACTTCCCACCCCACCATAAACGTCTCCCCCTTACTCTCACAGATATTGTGGAGCACACAGCAAGCAGTAATAAGAATGGGAATATTGGTTTCACTGAGGTCTAAGCGAGTCAGTAAACTGCGCCAGCGCGCGTTTAAACGTCCAAATGCACATTGTACCACCACTCTACACTTGCTCAGCCTGTAGTTGAACGGCTCCTGACTACTGTCCAGGCTGCCTGTGTATGGCTTCATGAGCTATGGCATTCAGTGGTAGGCTGGGTCCCCAAGGATAACTATAGGCATTTCAACATCCCCAACAGTTATTTTCTGGTCTGGAAAGTAAGTCCCTTGCTGCAGCCATTCTCACAGACCAGAGTTCCCGAAGATGAAAGCGTCATGTACCTTTCCCAGCCATCCTACGTTGATGGTGAAACGTCCCTTGTGATCCACCAGTGCTTGCAGCACTACTGAAAAGTACCCCTTTCAGTTTATGTACTGGCTGCCTTGGTGCTCCTGTCTCAAGATAGGAATATGGGTTCTGTCTATCACCCCACCACAGTTAGGGAATCCCATTGCAGCAAAGCCATCCACTGTGACCTGCACATTTCCCAGAGTCACTACCCTTGATAGCAGCAGCTCAGTGATAGCGTTGGCTACTTGGCTCACAGCAGCCCCCACAGTAGATTTGCCCACTCCAAATTGATTCCCGACTGACCGGTAGCTGTCTGGCATTGCAAGCTTCCAGAGGGCTATCGCCACGCGCTTGTGAACTGTGAGAGCTGCTCTCATCTTGGCATTCTTGCACTTCAGGGCAGGGGAAAGCAAGTCACAAGGTTTCATAAAAGTGCCCTTATGTATGTGAAAGTTTCGCAGCCAATGGGAATTATCCCAGACCTGCAACACTATGTGGTCCCACCAGTCTGTGCTTGTTTGCCAGGCCCAGAATCGGTGTTCCATGGCATGAGCCTGCCCCATTGCCACCAGGATGGCCAAATTGCCGGGGCCCGTGCTTTGAGAGAAGTCTGTGTCCATGTCCTCATCACTCTCCTCACCACACTGCCATCGCCTCCTCGCCTGCTTTTGCAGGTTCTGGTTCTGCATATGCTGCATGATAATGCGCGAGGTGTTTACAATGCTCATAACTGCTGCAGTGATCTGAGCGGGCTCTATGCTTGCTGTGGTATGGCATCT
This sequence comes from Chelonia mydas, assembly GCF_015237465.2. Classification (NCBI taxonomy): domain Eukaryota; kingdom Metazoa; phylum Chordata; order Testudines; family Cheloniidae; genus Chelonia; species Chelonia mydas. Next base: position 57,517,508 of record NC_057855.1, read on the forward strand.
GCAGGAAAGAAGAGTTGCAGGGAAAACGGTGGTTGGATGACCAGTTTTGCAGACCTACTGCACCGTCTGCTGCCAGGACACAACAGCTGAGCGGGCTGCACGCTTGCCATGGTATGGGCGAGACAAGAACAGCCGAGCAGAGTTGCAGCGGAAGCGGCGGATGACAACGGTCATATAGAGGACCTGCAAGGTGGATTCATAGCACTCAATGATGACTGTTTGCATCCCTACTGCAACTTCTGCTGAAAGCAGTATGGCATCCGCACAGAAAAAAGGCGCAAAACGATTGTCTGCCGTTGCTTTCATGGAGGGAGGGGCGACTGACGACATGTACCCAAAACCACCCGCGACAATGTTTTTGCCCCATCAGGCATTGGGAGCTCAACCCAGAATTCCAATGGGCGGCGGAGACTGTGGGAACTGTGGGATAGCTACCCACAGTGCAATGCTCCGAAAGTCAACACTAGCCACAGTACTGTGGACGCACTCCGCTGACTTAATGCGCTTAGTGGAGACACACACAATTGACTGTATAAAATCACTTTCTAAAAATCGACTTTTATAAATTTGACCTAATTTCATAGTGTAGACATACCCTAAGGGGGTAACTGACTTAGTATGTTGAGAGAGAGAACAGGGCTTGACTCTATTCAGATGAAATAGTCCATATTGAAATATAGCAGGGGTTCTCAAACCGGGGGTCGGGACCTCTCAGGGGGTCACGAGGTTATTACAGGGGGGGGTTGCGAGCTGTCAGCCTCCACCCCAAACCCTGCTTTGCCTCCAGCATTTATAATGGTGTTAAATATATAAAAAAGTGTTTTTAATTTGTAAGGTCATACTCAGAGGCTTGCTATGTGAAAGAAGTCACCAGTACAAAAGTTTGAGAACCACTGAAATATAGGCTACAGTCCTGGGCCTGTATTCCCCTGCCACAGCATGCATGGAAACCCACTGGAGTCAAGTATTCTGCAGTGTGAGAATCAGGCATCTGGTGCCTTTAAAGGTTCCCCCTATCCTGCAGGGTGAATTTCACTGAATAATACTGAGATCCTGGAAAGAGACATCCCCGTGCTGCACTATAAGAGGAATCTTAAAGGGCTGGAACTGTTCTAGGCTTGTTTCAGCATTGAAAATTTCAGACAAACTAGGAAGACAAAATAGCATGACGCATACTGTGTATGAGTCAGTTGGTACTTATGCCTGTCAGGCTCATTGCAGAGGTCACAAGGCGAGAGGGCTCCATGCCCCAGGATCAGCAGACGATTAAGAAGAAAATTGAACAATCAAAGTCTCATGTTGAAAACCACAAGGCAGCTGCACTGGTTTCCTGCACATCACATGACTGACTTGGTCGAGCAACAGGGACAGCTAAGTGGGAAAAAGAAAAAGAAAACCCATTGCTGATCATTTTCCAGGCCTCCAGGATATGCACTTAGCAATTGTCCATCTCATTAGGTTTGCCGCCGTTCATTCCCCCAGTTCTAGCACTTGGTGGCTTAACCCCACTTGGAGCTTTTTTATTTAATAAACCCTGACATGTTTAATACATGTTCTTGATTTCTTGTGTGCTTGGCTCTTTCTCTTTACTCTCTGAGTCCATCTTGTTTAGTGTCTTTGGCCCCTCTACTTCCTTCCCTTGCATTGCACAGAGGAAACAGGTGGGAGTAAATGAAGCATAACAGGCTCACAGGAAATGCTGCTGCATGGTGGTATCCGATGGCACTGTGTAGAATGCCCAGGCAAGTTGGAGGCCCTTGCACACCAGGGACTGAACTGGGGACCTCAAGAGCTAAAAGCACCAGTGGCTACAGCTTGCTGCTGCTGAACAGACTCATGTTTGCCGTGGATTGGGGCCGTGATGGACATGGTGAAATGGGGGATGGGGCCTACCCCTTGGGGAGGAGTCAGGGACCAGTCCCTGGATGCAGAGTGTTCCTCCCCCAAATCCAAGCACATGGTACAGAAAGCAAGGGTGGAGGTTACTGACCAGCAGTAAGTGCCCCCTACAGGCTCTGCACCCCTCACTGGTGGCATGGGCACTTCAGATGCCAACAGGGAACTAATGTCAGCACAGCAAAGAGACAGGCCATGCTGCCAAAACTGAGGGGCCTGAGAGCCCTATGAAGGGCCATGTCCTCAACCAACGTGTGGTCAGCAGGCCCCTTCCTTTGCACTGTTCCTAATGCAAGTGAGTGACATCGTCAGGGATACCACAGCTGTTGCTATGCAGCTGTGGCTTCTCCCATTCTGCAGGTTCTGAGGAAATTACAGGGGCCGTGGAATTCCTGTAGAACTGGGGATGCAGAGCAGATGCGGTGTGCCACCCCAGAGCAGGCTGCCTTCCAGGTGGTGTCTATATCCCTCTAGTCTGTACAGCATGTTGGGATCCAGCACAAGGGACAGCACAGAAAATGGAGGTTATTATTACTGTTTATTTTAGAAGGACAATTAGTATTCACTTTCTCATGTTCCCAGCACAACCAGACACCTTTTTATGCTCTACTGCCTTCTCTAGCTCTCAGCGTCTCCTGGACAGCAGTCTGGGGCCGGGTTGTGAAAGTTGTATATAAAATAAAGTTTATTATCACCTTAATGAAACTAACAAATATATCAAAAGCAGAATTGCGAGTACACACTTTTTAGTGCAAAAGTACAAGTAAGAGAGAAGCTTAGTGAGTTTTCTAGGGGGCTTTTACCATCTCAGTGCCCAGTGCAGATCTGTAATGCTTAGTACATTATAGGCATGCCATTGCATTCTACAGAATATCTATGTTGCCATTAGCTTCTGTACTATTTGGGGGGAGGGGACAGATTCCTGGGTACAGATTTTGGCAGGAGGCGCCAGCATCACAAATCTAATGGAGGAGGGGAAAGTGTGGCCATGAGCACTGAGCCAGCCCCTCTCAGCAAGCCTCTATCAGTTGCCTCCTGGACTATGCCGGAGCTAGTAGCAACTCCCAAGGTCACAGTGGTAGAAAAGGGCCTCAAGGGTCATACTTCTTGAGCCAGCATCAGTCACTCCATGCTTATGTGGGCCAGATCCTCAGCTGGAGTCACCCTTCAGTGGAACTGTGCTAGGCTCACCCAGCGGTGGAAATGGGCCTGGGTGCTCTGGGCACGCGCACACACAGTTTGACCTTGATACGCTGCACATCAATTACAAAACCCCTTTTGTTTTAGAAAGTAAATCAATTTTTGTCCACCCTGGTTGGCTGGGCAGGTGGGTACAGCTTGTGTGGGATCAGGGGAAAGTTCACAGTCTCTTGCCCAATCATGGAAAACTCCCGCACTGCCTGTACCTGAAAGGGGAACCTCTCCTGGTCAAGCTGCGTTGCTGCGGGGGGTCAGGGAGATCTGGAGGTGGAGCACCTAAGTCTTAGCAGTCCACATTCCAGGAGTAAGATGGGGCAGTTCTCTTGCAAGAGTTTCCAAGCTGATCACTGACACTTACCGGGTGAACTTTGTATAAGAAATGGCTCTTTGCTGCTGGTGCTCTGTATTGAGATTGTGATATGTGTGAGCCTGATCCACTTCAAACTTACACCTACATGCCTCAGGAGGAGCTCCGCTGAAGTCAGTGGAGCCAGAGCAATGGAAACCTGGTATCGGAGGAGGGGAAGGCACTGTAGTTCAGTGTCTGTTGTTGGTATGTTTGTGACTTGCAGAGCCTCCCATTCTAGAGCCTTCACACAGCTCCTCCAGTGCACCTCATTCCTCACCTAGAGCAGCCCCCGCTGGTGCAGCCCTGGGCTATCTCTCGATGTCTTCAAATGCCTTTCCAGAAAATATACTTTAGCCAAACACAAGTGATTGGGTTCAAAGCAGGGGTAAGTGGGTGAAATGTAATGCCCTGTGTTATACAGGGTAGGTAAGTCTAGATGATCTGATGGTGTCTTCTGGCCTAAACTCTATGCATCTGTGAAAACCCATTTTTCTGGGATCTAAGACATCATTTGTACCCCACCCTCCAGATTCAAAAGGGTGATACTTAAACCGCACTATGCCACATGGTCACCAGCTCTGCGCAGTTTTGCGCAATAAACATTGGTGATCCCACAAAACGGTTGGGAATCCTAGCCTCTAAGGAATGACAAAGCAGCTGCCTCGGCAGCTGAGTGGTGCCATTTCTATACATGCAATGATTATAGCTGTACAATCAGGGTGCAGTCAATCTACACATGAGTAGGGTAGCTGCAGCAGCTGGAAGCACGGGGTTATTTTCTGAAAGGCAGTTACTAATTACATCATAATGATTCCTGCAGTTCCTAGATCCTGAATGTTTGCAGGTGACAGGACTGGGCTGTTCTACTGGCGTGGCCATTCAGAAGAAGGCAGCTTTCATGGCAGTGTTTCCAATGGAAAGAGGGGTTTCAAAAACCAGCTCATTTGGCTGCCCCCTAGGTCATCTTCTTGGCAACGCTGGCGTAGGTGCGTTCTATCTCCTCGTTGGCTGGGCATGTGTGGCTGAACTCATCACGGGAGTAGGCATTGTGGAGGTAGCGCCAGATGCCTGTCATTTCCGCTGGGATCTCGAAGTCACGGTATTTCTTGGCAGCAATCTAGATGGGTGAAGGGTGAGAAAATGCAGGTGATTATTAGACTTCTGGGTATCAGGATAAGATCTGGCCCCATGGACCTGGAAGCCCACAGGCTTTGTTGTTAAAGCACTGGTCTGGCATGCAGAAACTCAGGATTCACTTCCCAGCTCCATCATTGGTTCTCTGGGCAACCTTGGTCAACTCACCTAATCTCTCTGTGCCTCAGTTCACAGCTGTAAAGCGGGGACAATAATCCCACCTTGGGCCATGCCCAGCACAATGAGGCCCCAGTCTCAGCTGGGGCCTCTAGGTGCTATAGTAGAACCTAAGAGTTACGAACTGATCAGTCAACCACACATCTCATTTGGAACTGGAAGTATGCAATCAGGCAGCAGCAGACAAAAAAAAAAAAAAAGGCAGTACAGTGCTGTGTTAAATGTAAACTACTAAAAACATAAAGGGAAAGTTTAAAAAAAATTTTTGACCAGGTAGAGAAACTGTTTCTGTGCTTGTTTCATTTAAATTAAGATGGTTAAAAACAGCATTTTTCTCCTGCAGAGTAAAGTTCCAAAGCTGTGTTACGTCACTGTTCAGTTGTAAACTTTGAAAGAACCAGAACATTTTGTTCAGAGTTACGAACAACCATTCTCAAGGCATTCGTAACTCTGAGGTTCCACTGTAGCATGTTGGACCAAACAGGACTCCATGAGCAACTAATCTTGATTTGGAATTCCCAGGGTGCCCCCTAAAGGTTGGCCAAGGCAATCCACGTAAGAGTGGGAGTGAAAATCATGAAGTGGATGAAACAGTGAAGTCCACTGAGTTCCCACAAATCCCTCCTGTCCCTTCTGGATCAATATCCTCATTCAGAGGAAGAAGACAGCCAGATTTGAAGCTCAAAATCTCTGCTTTCTTGGCTCATCCATCCAGCATGTCAGGGATGGCTATTACACACTGTGCTCTGTTCCTGCAGCAATCCTCTCCCTAATTTCAAACTTATTGTTCATCATGGATGAGATCGATGGGTTCAAGGCTGTTAACTCCAGAAGCAAGGGAGGGTTGCAGGCAGGAGGGGAGCTGTCCACCCAGTCTGGCTTTGAACCAGAGACACAAAGGTGCCCCAGCGCTTCCAAAAGTACTGGCTGTGAAAGCCATATTCCTGAAAATAACATCAGAGCTTCACACTTGACAGAAGGGGTGATACTTCACACTGGACAGAAGGGGTGAAACCTTTACTTGGGACATCGCCTTTGAGAGCTAGCCAGGAGCTTCCCAGACTTTGGTTGACAGTACTGTGTTTGGGTCTGGCTAGTAGTGTTGGTCCCTCACGAAGAGCAGGGGCTGGAGTGAGGTTGTCCCTACAGGTTTCTCTCCAGTGCTTTTCCTGTTTAGCTTTAGATCCCTCGAGTGATAGAGCTTCCTTCACTCTCGTTGGGATGAAATTCACCCATGTTTAATGCTCAGACCTGGCTCAGCTGTTCTAGCCTCCCTTGCCAGTCCACTGCTCAGCTAAATGCCCTACTGAAGGGACAAGCGAGACACAGAGCAGGGGATGGTGCCAAAGGGGATGAGTACAGACAGGCTTGAGTCAGAATATTCTGAGCTGGAATTGGACAGTGCCTCAGCTCCCCAAAGCTTCACAAGGTCAGATATGGTGAGCTGGCTCTAGTTGGGAGTGTAAAGGAACCTGTACTGCTTTGGGAGGTGATTCTCCCAAGCCCCTAAGGCCCAGATCCTCAAAGGTACTCATGTGCCTAACTGGCATTGATCTCAATGAGGAGGTAGGCCTAAGTGATTTAGGAGCACAAGTCCTGCTAACTGTCACAGGACCTTGCACTCCCTGGGCATGAGGGCACTTTTGAAAATCCCGTACTTCGTGTGCTGGCCTGCCCTTTGACCCAGAGGTTGTGGCCTCTGTAGCTAGCAGGTGGATTTACTTTGATGATGTGCAGCTTGGGTAGCAGGTTGCAGTCAGCTAACGTCAGCCTGTTCCCATCCAGGAACTTCCTGTTGGAGACCAGGACTTCCTCAGTACTGTCCTGGTCGATTTCTTCAGGGAGTGGGTTGTTCAGGTAGTTATCCAGGCGTTTGAACTCCCTCAGCAAAGCCTTCTCAAAATCTGCACCCAAGGAGAAACCGCAGTGTTAGTGTGAAAGACCTTGAGCAGATTCTGCTCTCACACCCACCAGTTTTACTGCAACTCCACTGATTTCAGTAGAGTTACTCTTGATCTACACCAGCCCAACTGAGATCACAGCCAGGGCCCCTGGCATGAGATAATGAACCTGCCCCAATGTGTAGGTATAGACACAATCCGCGCCCCTGCCCCCACCAAAAAAATCTCCACCCTCATAGACAGGTCCCTGATACTTGTACCATTGAGCTGGGCCATACTTGAAGAGGGGTTTCCACCTGGGACCACTGTTGGAATTTTGGTGGAGAAACCCCAGAATATATCCTTTCGGCACCTTCCAAAGAGCTGTAGGATCTGAACATGCCCCTAATACGTATTGCCACCTTCTCTGAGAGGGACTGGTTAGAGGGGGTTGGCCAAACCAGTGGTAGGCCGCCTCCCCAAGCCCAGATCCACCAAACACAGTGCGATGTCCCGCTGCCCCCAGTAGGGTGTGCCAGAACTGCTCAGAGTGTGTACAGAACAGGGCTCTGTGCAGGCAGAGCTATCAGAGCTGCTCCTTTAGCAGCCACCTATCCTGATGCTCTGCTGCTTCCAGGCCTTTACAGCACAAGCTATGGATCATGATCCTCAGATGGTGCTGGGTGAAAGGCAGGGTTGCTTCTGTCCTTCCACTTTATTGCTTTAATTGCCAGGGGCATCACTTGGGCGGGTGGAGTGTGGGAGACAGCGGGGACTCCAGCCCAGCCATAGGATGCCCTCTCAAAGAGCAGGAATCCTGCACGCAGGACTTGTCACCAATACTCAGCACCTTTAGATCCCTGCCACTGCTGCTGAGAGGCATTCCCCCCCCCCCCCCCGACCTCTCCTGGAGGTTCTGTAGCTCCCATTCTGTGCACCGACATCCCCAGCTTCATGGACTGTGGACAGCTGAGACACCCTCTGGATCCCCCTGGCTGAGCGAGCTATTTTTCTAATAGGTTTTGCTTCAGGATCCAGGGAAGTAAATTTCCAGGGGAAATGATGGACTCAGAATAATAAATAAAAATACCCCAGGGTTCCTTACTCTCATTTGCTTCCTTGTGGGGATTCTTGATGTATGCAGAGAACTTGGCAAAGATGTTGCTGCCCACATCAAAGGACTCCTTGTATTTGGGGCTCAGGTGTGGGTACCTTAAACAGATAAATGCACAGAGTCATATATGGAGAATTCACTCTGCCATTAGAAGGATACTCAGCTGCATTCTCTTCTAGTGACTATACAACCCACAAGGACTGAGATGGGTTCAAAAGCATAAAGCCCTGCAATGATCAACCTCATCTAGCTTCCTGCCCAAGGGATAGAGGGAAGCTCTGAGCTCTGCTGGCACTTCCAGGATGCTGGCTTCAGACAGGTGTGCACGGATTGGCACGGAGGGGGAGATGGAAACTCACACAGCTCCATGGGGAAATGCCTTTTGTTCTCGAGGTATCCCAGTACACCCTGCATGCCAATATCAGCTCAGCTGTTGTGTTAGGCCCAGCCCTGCACTGGCCCCAAGATGGGCTTTGCCAGACTCAGGGTCTGTCAACACTGCAGTCAGAGCGGGGAATGCAGCCCGTGTAGACAGACCCGAGCCGGTTCTGACCTAGCTAGCTCCGGCAGCAATAGCAGCAAAGCTGTAGCAGCGCAGGCTAGCGGCTCCAGTACCTATCCAGTGGCCTGGGGTGAGGCATGAAGGTTGAAGGGTGTCCCAACATAACACTGTTGCAGGTACCAAAACCTCTCCTGGCAAGGGGTGCTGTCCTGTAACTAGACCTGACCATCTGAGCAGGTAATGTGCTTTTTCCCATGAGTCTGTTTGTCACAGTGTGGCTGTCCCCTTTAAGGAGAGCAACCTCAGCTCAGCCCACCTGTAGGTTATTAATGCCATGCCCAGGCGGCTGGTTGGCAGCTAACGAGTGCCTGGACCTGCGGAAAGGTAGTTCAGCTGGCGGCGGGTGCACCTAGAGGAGGTTCCCCAGGAGATCAGCACTACTGCTGGCTGAGCTTTCCCAGGGCAGGAGGGGGGCTGGCAGACTCTGAAATGCAAGGGAAGTAAGCCTGCCTGGATTATTACTCAGGCCATGGAGGAGGCTGTGGGACTCCTGAGCTTAGGGGAAGAGGCTTGAATTAGCTCCCAGAAGAAGGGGAAGACTTGAGGGGCTAAAGAGCTTTGAACTCTGTACAGGAGTTAATCTATAAGCCATTGGTCTAAGTGCTCTCGTCTGGGAGAGGAGAGGGCAGGACTGCACCATGCCATTGCACTGAGTTGAGACTCACACCTGCCTCATCTCTGTGCCGTGCCTACTGGGCTGAAAGCTGTGAGGTGAGTGAGGATGGAGAGCAAAGCCTCAGTGTTTCATGTGCTCAGCAGTCGCCCAGTGAAACGCTTGAGCCTTGAGCGTTGGTGTGTCCCATGGTCGCTAAGGGTGTACTCCTCCAGAGGCATTTCAGCCCCTAACTCCCACAGGAATCAGGCCTCTCAGGCCAGGGCTTTCAGAGGGGCTCAGCCCCCGCCACTGTGGACAGATTTGCAAAAGATCCCAGCACCCAACATGTGCCCAATGTGCTGAGCTCGTTTGCAGATCTGGCCCCAGGACTTAGAGGATACCTTGGATTCCTCTAGCATGAGCTCCTGGAGTGCCCGCATGCCAGCTTGCTCGGGACGTGGGTGCAATCTGGAAAGGGTCATGCAGTGATGACCTCTAGCTAGGTATGTCCCAAAGCCTGACTAGGCACAAAGGGGAGTTTTCAGGGCAATATGGAGCTGAAGGAGGAACCCCGAGCTAGGATTCTGCTCCCTGCTATCCAAAGAGTGTTGCTTTGGGTTCCATCCAGACAGCCATGCAGCCAGCAACAGCTGGTAACTCATCAGGGGGGTAAGGGGGGGAGACTCGGGAGAGCCACGCAGCTTTCTACAGCTCAGGATCTGGCCTAAAGCCCCAACTGTGAACTGTTCCGGCCCTTTAAGGTGTCTCCTGTTTACCACTGCAGCGAACAGTCGGGGAGAGAGCCAAGAGTGAGCGCATCATAACCGCTCGGCCAGGAGCTGGCTGCATTCCTAACCCCTGGGCTGGAGTGTTCGCTTTGGCTCAGCTACATGCACCTGCCCCTTTCAAAAACAAGCAGAAAAAAGGTTTTCGAATCCCTTCCCTTCCCCTGCTTCAAAAATAACGGCATCTGCTTCTTGGGTCTCTAAACCGATCCACCTGCACGTTCTCACCACATCCCCCACCCCTGTGGCTTGCCTGTCGAGCCCTTTTCCCTCTTTGCCTGCATCCAGAGATCACACAGTGAATTTCCTTCCATTGTGTTATCTCACAGGCCAAACTGTTTCCTTGCTGCTTAGCTATTCATAGAGGAAGGGGGTGGGGGGTCACAACCTTAAACCAACGGTCTCACACTAGGCAAAAGCCTACCTCTGCTTCTTCCCAGGGACATACAGCAGTACCTTGGCCTGAGCAATACCTTCATGGAGAGAGCAATACATTGCTCAGAGCAAGGGACTAGAACCAGAGCTCCAACATTCTACTTGCTGCCACTGGCTCCCAGTCCCTCTCTGTGCCTCTGTCCGTGCCCCCGCCACACAAGATAACAAGATGAGTACCACTGCTGAACCGATCAATGTTTGCAAAGTGCAAGGAGTGAGAGGGGAGGCAGGGGAAGCCCAGAATTGGGTAAGTGCAATGGCCACTACTGCACCGCTGCCATTCGAGCTTTGTCATAGCCACGGATCTAGGCCCAGTGTTCTGATCTGGAGGCAGTTCACATCTCCTGGCTGGAAGGTGGCAAAGAAGTACATAATACTATGATATTAAATACTTAGGAGGTGCCAGCATCTGCTCCAGGAACTCCTCGATCTTAATGAAGTCTGTTTTCAGCTCCTTGTTGAACAATAAGAATGGAGGGTTGGTCCCTGGAGCCAGAGATTTCAGTTCTTCAGGTTTCCTAGAATGAATTTTTTTTTTAAAAAAAAAAGAGGGATTCACTGCTGAGGTGAAGGCCTCACTGCAAGTGCAGTGTCACAATCTCATCTCACCACCATGCACAACCACCAAGAAGAACATAGAATGGTAGGACAGGAAGGGACCCTGAGAGGTCATCTAATTCAGCTCCCTGCACTGAGGCAGGACCAGTAAACCTAGAACATCCCTGAGTGGTGTTTGTCCAACCTGCTCTTAAACACCACATGGTGAAGGCATCAAATAGTGAGAGACACAGATTAGTACATGGAGGAGTCATAGTGGTGAAAAGGAATCATGGGCCCCATGTTTTGGAGCCAGAGCCATGCTGATCAGGAGAGGGAGCGCCCTAGATAAAGGGCCAAATTATACCCTGAGTTCACAGCTCCCATTGACTTCACTGGCCATTGGCACATCCATCTTTGGCAGCCCATGGGATATGTGTAGTCATTTCAATTTGCCAAGAGGGCTGACTGCCATCTTGTCATGGCCCTGTCACTACAGGACATCTTGCATGAATGTCCATGGACAAATGTTTGTTGTTCACATTGTGTCCCCAATTGCTTAAGGTACAATGGCCTGAACTTTGATTTTGGGGCCAAATTCCCTGCAGGCTTATCCCCTGTGTAATTCCAGGGAGGTCAGTGTGTGTGGGGGGGGGGGGGGGGGGAGGGGGCAAATAAGTGAGGCGAGAATTTGGTCACAGCTAGACCTCGTAATGATGCCAGTCAACTACATCTATGCCAGTGACGTGGCAGATGTAATGAAAGGGAATGTGATGCTGACAGCGGGAAAGATCTGAAGTGTAGATTGAAGAGCAATTGAGCCATATGACACTAAGATTTTGTTTCAGAGTAGCAGCTGTGTTAGTCTGTATCCGCAAAAAGAAGAGGAGTACTTGTGGCACCTTAGAGACTTTGTTGGTGCACACAAACCAAGGGGCAGCCCTGAGCTCTCCTGCTGTGTACTCTGGATGTCTCACTGGCAAGAATTACCTCTGTTCCCTTACCTCGTCATGTCCACTGTGGTCACGTTGAATTTGACACCTTTGAGCCACAGAACCATGAAGAGACGCTGGCAGAAGGGACAATTCCCAATGTTCTCGCCATCCAGGCCAGCCTGCAGAAGGAGCAAAATAGACCAATGCTGCTCACTGGGCATCAGATGTCTCCCACAGCTGGGCCTCTGCAAGTGGCTTTGGGCAAGGAGCTGCTAGCACAGCTCCGGGCTTGGTAAACAGGCAGTGGCAGCATAACGGGTGATTCACTGGTTTCATTGGGAGTTAGGCCCAGATCATCAAAGGTGCCTTTCTCTCCATTTTTTTAAAAAAGGAGATTCAATGCAACATTATGGTTGAGATTTCAAATGGACCAGAGATGGGAGATGCTCAGATGGTTCTCATAGCAATTATAATCTAAGTCACATGGCACATTTATAGTCTATCTAGATATAGGCCCAGGCTACACCATTTGCATATGTGTTTAGGTTTTTTAAGGGATATGTTAGGATTCAGGGGTCCAGTCCATCCCATTAAACAGAGAGACACCTAAGCATGAAATTCAGATCTAGGTTTGTGTCTGTATTTTGGAAATCCCTTCCCAGAAGTCTGGGGGTGGTTAGAGGTTGAGGGTCCATTACAGAGACAGGGCATCAGGCTGTTTGAAATTACATGGGGAAGATGAAGAGGAGAGGTGGGGGAAGCCGAGTGCATAGACAGCCCAGTACCGGGGAAGTGCAGTGGCCACTACAGCACCCATGCCATTCTGAGCTTTGCCGGGGCCATGGATGTAAGCCTAGCATTCTGATCTGGTGGCAGTTCACAGCTCATTTGCACAATTGTGAATGATCACACATGAGGCAAAGCAGGAGGTAATTAGCCCCTAGTACACTAACTTTCACCCAGGCTTGGGGAGCTAAGTCAGAGGAGTTGTGTAACGGGGGGGAGGTATAAGTTATAGGTGGCAGTGGCCATAGGCTGGATTCACTAGCCCAGAAAGCCTGCATTGAACCCCTCCAGTGCATACAAAAGCAAACATAACATTATCAAGTCACACTTAAGCAACCCCCTGAAAGACTGAATTTAATCTAGCTATTTATACCACCCTTGTCACCATGGTATCAGAGCACCTGAAATGCACCAACACTGATTGTCATCAGAGCAGGTGGGCCATGCCCCTAGTGGGGCTGCTGGGTTCATGAACCAGCACCACTCACAATGATTCTTTTGTAAGCCAGTGCGATATTGTTTCTGTTTCCTGGTGGGAGCTGGGTCAGAGGGGAAGGCAGTATGAAAGCTCTCTGTGCCCCTTGCTGCCATATTTTGGAAAGCCTGTCTCTAGAAGCTAGATTGTCAGGGGCTCTTGAGACAGGAAGTGTGAAAGGGAGGGGGAGGCTGGTACACTCAGCGCTGGTGGTAGCAGTCGGGGAGGGAGGCACAAAAGGAGGATGGAGTTTGATAATGCATTCAACAGGAAGGGAGGCTCCTCGCTGGCAGGAGGAAAAACTCAAGAGGGAGGGTGTGGGAGAAAATGCACTAACATGTTCCAGGAAAACAGTAGTTTGTTTTCTTTTCACTGTTCACTTGCTGATTTAAAGGGACAAGGCATAAATTCCCAAAGGCTCAGATTTTCCATGAACCAGACAAACAATTCCCTTTTTAAAAACGAAAGTCAGTCTTCAGCCAGTGCAACAAAAATGAAGAACACTGCAAGCCTACTGGGCAAGTCCTGGGGCTACCTTGTCAGACACAGATTACACCCCTCATTCTCTGTAGAAATCCTAATAAACAAATACATCTAGACAGGCTCCTCCAGGAGTCTTGCATGTGTTTGGAAGGCTCTGGGTTGACTCCAGCCCAGGTCAGTATAGGAGAGGTGGGATCGTTCAATACAAGGCTATAATAACTCTCAAACTGTTGGCCCCTTCTCCAAGTGGGGTTCTACTCTGAAAAGTGACTGTAATAATGCCAGCTGGGGGGTTCCACATTTATAAATCCATAAGCTGGGCTCCTTCTCGTGCATCAGCGCCAGCATAGCAGGGTCTGCAGGCTACACTGGGCTCTCAGGGTGACATTTTCAGAAGAACCTAAGGGTAGATTTTTAAAGGTCGTTAGGCCCCTAACTCGCTGGAATTGGCCAGCTCCAATGTCTACACAGCAATCTTACCGCCCCGCAGCCCGAGCCCATAAATCAGGTGGCCCAGGCCAGCTGCAGGGGTTTTATTGCAGTGTTGACATACGCTTAGGCACTGGGGGAGTCTCACTCCCACTGAAAGTCGAGGGCCAGACTTTAGAGGTGCTCAGGTGCCTAAAGATGCAGCTAGGTGCCTATGAGGTACTTTAAAATTCCCACACAAGTTAGGCACCCAACTCCCATGGGCTTTCAGTGGGAGTGAGGCACCCAGCCTGCTTAGGGCTTTCAGAAATCCCACTAGGTATCTGTCTGCAGCTTTAGGCTCCCGCACCTACATAGCTTGGAAAATCAGGCCCCTGCTCACATAGGCACCTTTGGAAATTTTACCCTGATCCATCAGACTCTTGTAAAGACAACTAGTGCATCAGAATTAAACCAAGGAAAGCTGAAGGTTTAAATAAACAAAATGGCAATTTAAAAATGTTCCCCCCTTACCTTTACTATGCTGAAAAGAAACTATTCAAATGAATATTCTCCCAAGAGTATTTTCTGATACCATTTCTGATCAAACAGCTGTGTAATCAATAATTTCCATCTCAAGAGTCATATGGAACAGGAATAAGCCACTAGTAATTATAAGGCCTCAGCACTGCAAATGCATACATGCCTAATTTTAAGCCCCTGAGCATTTCCACCCAAGTCAATAGGACTATTCAGAGACTGAAAGCCAAGCCCATGTGTTTGCAGAACTGTGCCCTCTTGCTGCTGAAGCAAATACCTTTTACAGAATGGGGGAGGGGGAATCAGAATAAAAGAATTAAGAGAAATGGAGTAATTTAGGTCCAGATCCTCAAAAGTATTTGGGTGCCTAACTCCTATGGGTTAGACAAACAATGAAATTATGGGAACAAAGGTAGGCCAAATGGGATGAACTGATTAAATATGAACAAATGAATTAATATGATTTTTAAAAATCAATTTGTATATCTACCAGCACTCAGACGTTCTTCTGCCTCACCTCCGCTTCATGCACTTATCTGCTGTGTTTGTCACCCACTCTTTTAATGGGTGTGTAAGAAAATAATTTGGACTGCTCACAAAATCCTACTTGTTGATTTTAAAAAAGGTAATAACTAAAATCTTTTCAAATAGTCATATTTACAAATGAGGAAAATCTTCTGGGTGCTGAAAGCTTAGAGAGCTTTATTGCCTTTCTCCGAGACCTTTACTAATGCAGAGAATTGAAAAAATACCAAACCCATAAACCTAAGATGGAGACTGGCTACCCTATAGCCACTGATAATGGGAAGCTGAGCTTTTCGGTGCTAGATGGCTGATTTGGATTCAGACTAGGCCACAGACAGCTGGAAGTCATTACCTGCTGATTTATGGAGACCTATTTGCAAGGAGTGAATGGTCTCCTAATTCCACAGCTACAATACAAGTGGTACTGAAAGAATGGTGACAGGTTTCAGAGTGATAGCCGTATTAGTCTGTATCAGCAAAAAGAATGAGGAGTACTTGTGGCATCTTAGAGACTAACAATGTATTTGGGCATAAGCTTTCATGTGCTAAAACCCACTGCATTAGATGCACGGAGTGGAAAATACAGTAGGAAGATATATATATATATATACAGAGAACATGAAAATATGGGGGTTGCCTTACCAACTCTAATGAGACAAATCAAATAAAGTGGGCTATTATCAGCAGGAGGAAAAATCACTTTTGTAGTGGTAATCAGGGTGGCCCATTTCAAACAGTTGACAAGAAGGTGTGAGTAACAGTCGGGGGAAAAATTAGCATGGGGAAATAGTTTTTAGTTTGTGTAATGACCCATCACTCCCAGTCTTTATTCAGACCTAATTTGATGGTGTCCAGTTTGCAAATTAATTCCAGTTCTGCAGTTTCTCACTGGAGTCTGTTTTTGAATTTTTTTTGTTGAAGAATTGCCACTTTTAGTTCTGTAATTGAGTGTCCAGGGAGGCTGAAGTGTTCTCCAACTGGTTTTTGAATGTTATAATTCTTGACGTCTGATTTGTGTCCATTTATTCTTTTGCATAGAGACTGTCTGGTTTGGCCAATGTACATGGCAGAGGGGCATTGCTGGCACATGATGGCATATATCACATCATGCTAGTGCAATTTGCAATTTGATAAATGGCCCCTTACAATACACTCCTGAGCTGGAAGGAGCTCTCCCTGCTATTGCAATGGGGGCAGCCATATCATCCAGGCTTGAGAGTTCAGTGACAGCTAAGGAACAGCTGCTGGGGAGGGAGAGTGACAGACACAGAAAGATTATTGCTTGGGTGACCCAAAGAGAGGACCAATCTTGCAGACCAAAGGGGAATGAAGGGATAGAAATTGATTGGAGCAAAGTGCCAGAGTGAGGGCACAGGGAAGATCTATATTTTTTCTATTATTTTACAAATTAATCCAAAGCTGAGTAATGTTAGACAGAGCTGAATTTTAACAACAGAATGATGATTGTAGAAAAAAGCCAGTCCAATGACAGACAGACAGATCCTTAACTCAGATAAATTGGTGTAGCTCCACCAACTTCAGTGGCGCTGCACTGATCCATAGCAGCTGAGGATTTGGCTCTTAGTTTAACAGCTCAGGCAGTGGCCAGTCTATCACCAGTTCTGACACAGACTTCCTGTGTGACCTTGGGCAAGTCACTTCAAGTCAGATTTTTAAAGGTATTCAGGCACTAACCCCCCTGGAAATCAAAGGAAATTCGGTGTCTTTAAAATACATCCTTAATGTCTTTGTGCCTCTCTTCCCCATCTATAAAATGGAGATAATCATTCCTTTCTCCCACCCTGTCTGTCTTGTGTTCACCACAAAGTTGACTTGAGTTATAACTCGAGTCCCATCCGGACACAAAACTTTTGACTCTAGTGTGGTGATGCTGTTACTTCCTGTAGACTAGCCCAAGTGTGGGTATAGGGTAAAGCTCAAGTTAGTACAACTTGTCAGCTGCTGGTATGACCACTCTGCAGTGTGAATGCAGGCTAGCGTCACTCGAGTGCTGATAGTTCTCTGATGCCTTCCCACAATTCCCCATGTGCCCAGAAAGGAGAGGCAAGTTTCCCCACAACCCACTGACAAAGAGATCATAGAGTGGCTCAGCCTACAATAATGCAAAGAACCATCGGATGGCTCCCAGCAGCCGTCATGCCACACGAGTGAATGCAATGTATGCTGATGTGGACACAACAGCTCAAGTGTTAGTCCTCCTTGTGGCTGGTCTCACGTACGTGAGGCTAACTCCAGAGGGGTAAATTGAGTATGGCTAACTCAAGTGAACTGCAACGAAGACATGCCCAGGGGCCATGCCAGGGACTGTCTCTTACTATGTGTTTGTACAGTGCCTGGCTCAACAGCGTATGCCTCAGGAATAGAAATAATGATCACAAATAATAGCTTTTACCATCTGAAGATGCATGAGTTACAAGGAAGAAAAATCAAGACCAAGAAGTTCTCAATAGATCTTCAGGAACTGCCACTCTGGGAACATTAGCAAAGGTAGGTAAAAGGGCAGCTGCATCACACCATCCATGTCCTATGGGTCAATATCTCTGCCAGGAGACTAGACCAGGCACCAAGCACCCAGTCCTGTAAGGTGCTTGGAACTACGTGTTCGGCACCTTGCGGGAAGCACTCAGCATCTCACAGGATTCTTCTCCCCCACAAAAGAGTGTCGGGGTTTAAGGCCAGATTCTCTCCCACCAACACTGGTGTGAATGGGGTGTAATTCTAAAGTTACTCCAGTGTTACTTGGGGAGCAGGATCTGGCTCTTGATCTAGAGAGGTGCTGACTGCCTACAACTCCCTTTGGGATCTGTGGTTGCTCAACACCCCTTTAGATCAGACCCTGTTTCATTAAAGCCTGCCTGCCAAAGATGGTTAAAACACAGAGACTGTTACAGTAGGGGACTGTTAGTTTACAACCATACTACTTGTTCCAAGGGGGGTTTTTACTGCTAAATTAAGTAAGTTTTAGGGGAAGTACTGACTAAACGTTTGTTTTCTGTTTCTCTTCTCTAATAAAAAGCCCCTTGATTCCGATGCAGTTTTGAAACAATCTTGTGTATCATATTCCTGCCTCTCCCTAAGATAGTTAGGGACTAGCTAGGTAACAGTGATAAAACAGGGAACCACAGAAGCATTGAATTCACCAGCAAAATACCCTGGGACAAGTTTGGTTTTAACAATTGAAGGACAGTAAACAGGAGATGATCTTAATGAAGTATCTATGTTCAGCAATTTAGCCTAGGCTTTGAGAGGTTAAGACAGATAATATCTTTTACCTAACCCTGAATAATTTTACTTTGGACAGTCCTGTACATCAACAATGAGAGTGAAGTCTGAGTCCCTAGATTTCTAACCTAGACCGAGATAGCCTTCTGTTATTTGCTGTGGGAAGGATTCGTTGTAATAGTTGGGGAATAAAACCTCCTATCTCATTTAAATGACACTTTTAGAATATTAAACATTTCCTTTTAAAAGACTCAGAATCTCAACAATATTTGCAGCCTGAAATCTTGAGCATTTGCTGTTTGCATCAAAATGCCCTAGATAAAGTCACGTGTTGTTCTATTACTGTGATGGTGTAATCAGTGGCCAGCCAAGTAACAAGCACAGGGCCGGGGAATTTAAAGTTGTGGAAGTTGTTCAGAGTCATGTCTCTCTCTCAGACATTCATTTAGAAATTCAGGATATCTGATTTATTTATTGCTCTCTCCACTTCTGCTAAGAATGTTTTGAAGAGGGAAGTTGAAGTGTTCCAAAGGAAATCCATCCCCAAAGCACTTAACTGAGGGGAAAACATTTCTACAGCAAAACAACTGTCAGCTGAATAATTGACACAGACAGAGTAAAAGAGAGGCAGAGCAGTTCAGAGAGTCTGTCTTGCAATCACAACTTGGAGAGAAGCAGAAATTGAATGAATGTGTTTGTATTATTGTCTGTTATCTCTTCTGGACAGGATCATGCCTTATCTGTCTCTGTAAGGCACATGCCATATTTACACTGCTGTACATATGATTTATATCAGCATAACAACAATTAACAACACAACATCACACCAAAAGAACTTGATCCCCTTGATAACTTTATAACCTGACGGTTCCTTTGGCACTATGCAGTAGAATGCATAGATTCCTGCAGAGCCCAGACTCAGAATTCCTCCAGTCTGGTCATGCTTGGCACCCGTTTCTGCCAACCGCTGTGCACTCACACATGTAGTCATGGGTCTATTTGACCATATGTACCGCTGACAATTGCAAATGGGACAATGCCCCCCACTCTTAAATGATAAAGAACTGCAAAAAAATCTGCAGGTAACTTCATCAAAAGTAACTGGTGAGTTTAGTGGGTCATTGTCCTTCCTGCCTGGGGTGAATCCAGTGTGCAGAATTCATAAGCATACATGTCTCTGAAACTCACCTTCACGAAAAGCTCAATCTCGGGCTCCTTCCGAGGGCTCTGCCACTGGCTTGCCATCCTCTCTGCTTGTTCAAACTGCTAGCCGCTCTCCACTGCAACAAGTTGCTCTGTTCTCTGCTGCTATTGAACCTCTAAGTGGAAGCAGGTGGCGATCCAGTGGGAGAGCTGCTGGTGTACGGTGAAGGACCTCTCTAATGAAGATACACCAAGCCCCGTTGCCAGCTTCACTCACCAATGGGCAGTTCTATCGTGGCTCTTTTCCTTCCTCCTCCTGAGTTCTGAACTGAGGAGGAGTGACAGAGTGTGTGCAGCAGCTGCTGGAGGGGCAAGGGTATTTCCACAAGGGCCTCCCAGTTGTGACTCAGCATCCTAATCTATCGGAGAGCATGCATGAGGTCCCCCTGTCAGCTATCAAGCAGACCAGATGCTGCCCTGAGCTCTCTCTGAGCCGTGGGCTCATCTCCCAGAAAAGATCCTTCCACTTCTGTTACTGTAACCTCCCACCCATGAGATCTTTTATCACAGGAAATGGGCTGGAAGTGTCTTGTGCTTCATCAGTTGGAGAGATCACTTATCTAATTATCCTGTCCAGGAGGCAAAAAGTCCCCAGCTCCAGAGCACGTCCTTCCCTACCCCACAACTCTCACTAAGGGAAAGCAAGCATTGTTGGGAGAGACCTCAGATTCACCGATAAAAGAGGCCTATTTCCCTCTACTAGGCACAACTTTAAAATACATAGTATCTGCCTTAAACATCAACATCTGAGCAGGGCCCACACTGGCAGCTCAGATCTGAATCTCTCTCCGCCCTTTGGGGAAAGCCCCAGAGATCCAGGGAAGGGTCTGAATTTCATACCTCTGGCCTCTCACTTTTGTGGGCTGAGCTAGAACCCCAGATGTGAGCAACCCCCAAATCGGCAGGAGTTTCAATTCTGATCCTGATCTGAAGCTGTGGCTCTGGCTCATCTCCTCTGGATCAAGTTCGCTTTCCATGTGTTATTCCCCCATTTCCTTAGAGAGTTTCATGGATTTGTCACGGATATTTGTGTGTATCATCAAGGGCTGCGTGACAGGGGAGAGGGGATCTGCTTGGTCCATAGTAAACAAGGGAATATCTCCAGGTGTCCCCGCCCTGGCACAGGTCGCGCAGGAGAGGGAATGCTTGGTGAAATGGAGGGGAAGAATGGTTTGGGGGACTTAGGAGAAGCTGGAGAATTTTACTGTCGGCCTTCCACACTCTGTCCTTTGCTGATTGGGGGCTGCTGGGACAAAGAGTTTGCTTTGACTCAATGAAAGTCCATCATAAATAGATAAGCTCTTCAGACAAAAACACGGAGATTGAGGATGGCTCCTTCTCTTTGGCCCAGAGACTCCCAGGGGCCAATGGGGGGCGCTGCTGTCCTTGCAGCACAGGAGTGAGGGAAGTGACTGCCCTATGCCTTAGCAAGGAATCTCTCAATCAGACTCAGCGTAAGAGCCTAGTACTGGAGATGATGTAGTGTCCCCCCACTACAGAAGGGATGTGGACAAATTGGAGAGAGTCCAGCGGAGGGCAACAAAAATGATTAGGGGGCTGGGGCACATGATTTATGAGGAGAGGCTGAGGGAACTGGGCTTGTTTAGTCTGCAGAAAAGAAGAGTGAGGAGGGATTTGAGAGCAGCCTTCAATTACCTGAAGTGGGGTTCCAAAGAGGATGGAGCTAGGCTGTTCTCAATGGTGGCAGATGACAGAACAAGCAATGCTCTCAAATTGCAGTGGGGGAGGTCTAGATTGGATATTAGGACACACTATTTCACTAGGAGGGTGGTGAAGAACTGAAATGGGTTACCTAGGGAGGTAGTGGAATCTCCATCCTTAGAGGTTTTTAAGGCCCGGCTTGACAAAGCCTTGGCTGGGATGATTTAGTTGGTGTTGGTCCTGCTTTGAGGAGGGGATTGGACTAGATGACCTCCTGAGGTCTCTTCCAATCCTAATATTCTATGATTCTATAAAGTTATTTCATTAGAAAACATGACCAACTTGCTTTTTCTCCAGAAGGGAAGGATGTTGTTACCGGCTGGCTGCCCTTCCCTTCCCCCTCCCCCCTTCCACCCCCACCTCCCATCCCCGCCCTGAGATTCCTGATTAGAGCTAGAGCATCCACTAGGAAAACAAAAGTGAAGCCTCTCCATTACAGCAGGGGGCAATTTATTGGATGAAACTTTTTTTCAGTGAAAAATGTGGATTCAGGTTGATCAAACCATGTCGTGAATTCAGGTCAAATTCACTGAATTGTTTCAGTTAAAAAAAAAAGCTTGGAAAGAAGCCAAAACATTTCCATTTGGGCTTTGAACTGACTTGTTTGTTTCAAATTTCACTTCACGCTGACTTTAAAAAAAGTTTAAAAATACCTCCGCTCAAAACCAAGCCATTTCCTCCCACCTTGAAACTAAACTTCATTGACTTTTCCCATGTGGCCACTGAACCAAAAACTCAGTTATTTTCACAGATCTCCTGCCAGCCCTCATACTTCAGGACATAGGCTGAGCCCCAGGAGGGGTCGGAGAATAATGCCTCTGCCTGGAACAGCATTGCACACTTCGGTATTGTAGCAGCAGCACCCACTGTCAGCCACAGTACAAAGTGCTGGTCGATTCTGCTCTGGCTGCACGTATGGGCCAGCGGCACAAGCCCCAGCCTTGGAATCAGGGGAGCTGTGCTCTGTAATGATAACTGCTTGCAGTTATGCTATTCAGCAACTAGGGGGGCTATACTGAAAATTTCAGAAAGGCTGTGGTCTGTGGGACTAAGCAAAAATGGAGGCTTCACAGATTCCAAGGCCAGAAGAGACCATGTAGGCTACGTCTACACTAGGAGCTTGGGGTGTGATTTCCCTACTCGTGTACATATACTCACACTAGCTCTCATCGAACTAGTGTGAGTATAAATGGCAGGTTAGCTGCAGTAGTATTGGTAGCAGCAGCAGGGACACGGATTAGTCGTGTACCCACCGGTTTCAGGTAGGTTTGTCCTAGGCATGGAAAATCAGTGCCTTTGCTGCTGCTACCATGGCTACACTGCTATTCGTGCTCATGCTAGCTCACTGAGAGCGAGCACGCATGTGTACATGAGGGGGAATCACACCCTAAGCTCCTCGTGTAGACGTGACCCTGGTCTGACCGCCTGTACTACACAGGCAATATTTCAGAGTAGCAGCCGTGTTAGTCTGTATTCACAAAAAGAAAAGGAGTACTTGTGGCACCTTAGAGACCAACCAATTTATTTGAGCATAAGCTTTCGTGAGCTACAGCTCATTTCATGCATCCGATGAAGTGAGCTGTAGCTCACAAAAGCTTATGCTCAAATAAATTGGTTAGTCTCTAAGGTGCCACAAGTCCTCCTGTTCTCTTTACACAGGCAATAGAACTTCCCCCAAATAATTCCTGTTTGAACTAGAGCACATCTTTTAGAAAAACATCCAATCTTGATTTAATGATGAAGCTGGAAACTCTGATGGAAAGCGGCTTGTTTGGTTTGCTGCTGTTTCCCCCTAATAAGTGCTTGTTGTTTAAGTCAGATGGTGGATTCATCCACTCTGACATTGACACTGAGTGTGATCTTGGGCTAGCCCCTTCGCCTCTCCATGCCTCAGTTTCTCTATCTGTAAGATGGGGGCAAAAATCCCTTTCTAAAGTGCTCTGAGATAATAAGTGCCACGAAAGTGTTAAGTATGCTGAGGATTAGCTCACACGCAGCACACAGCCCCTGCTTCCTATCTTGAATGAGTCACCCCAGAGTCGCAGAGAGAATTCAGAGATTTCTGAAAATGAGCATGCCATTGCTCATAGAAATAGAAAATAGCTATTGTAAGGACATTTTGGTGACCAAAGTTGCTGCTGCAGTGGAGCGCGTGGGAAGCATTTCTGCTCAGAGCTCCTGCTGTTATAGCATGGAGCCATAAGACACAGCCACTGGTGTGGAGCATATCATCACCTGCCTGGTGATACCCTGCAGCTCTGAAGCTGTCCTCTGCTGTTCACCTCCTGCCCAAGGACAGGAAGGAAGAGACATTCTTTGAGGTATCTCACCCAGCCACCCACCTTCTGCGGCTGGCCTTGCAATAGCCTAGACACAGGAGATGCTCTTATTGTATATCAGGAGTATTACTTAAACCAATTGTAATGCTGCCCACTCAGAAAGGGAACCTATGTGTAGGGCACTGAGTTTGTTTCCTGTAGTGCTGACAGCCTCGGTTATCCCCTGCCTGCAGTGGTGCTGGGGTAGCAATGAACTCAGGTAAAACAGATGCAGGACAGCATCTGTATACTGATGTATGATGGCTGTGGGAGACATGAGTTCCCTGGTGTGTAATTATAACAAGTACACTGACAGGCCCCAAGCAACATTTCACTGGGACCAGGGCAAACTCCTAACACTGGCCCCCATCCCATCCTACACAGACACATTAGTTAATGAAACAAAAAAATACTGTTTGATTTTTGAAATGGCAGAGTTAGGCCTCGTCTCTTTACAACTTGCCTTTTCTGGCCTTTTTCATGGCAAAATCATGAACAACTTCACTAAAGTCAAGTTTTCTTTCAAGTTCACACTCAATAGACAAAACAGCAAGGTGACCTAAGCCTTCCTGCGCCTAGTAGATTGGCTGCAGTTTCTGATGAGTGCTAGCTTGCTGAAACATCTTTCAGCTTCTGCCACAGTCACTGGCAATGTGCAAAAAATTCATAGGGCTATGCACACTTCACTGAAAATTAGTTGTTGTTATGTACTGTCAATCTCATTAAGTAAGATATGTGGTGGCAGCTTAAGTTCTTTTCCAAAAGTAGACTTGAAACCAGTCTTTTCTCTGTTGAAGGAAGTCCTACATTTGAGAAGAAATTCAGGGAAAACTACGGCCGCCAGTATCTTTTGGCATTGACTTTACTAGCTTCTGCATTACTCTGAAATTCGGTGCACAAGACAGAATAGGCTTTTGATGAACAGAATCTGTAATGTATTTAGGTCACAATCCTGGAACTTTTAAAAATCATGAATCAGTATGGACTGCGACCCTATTCTCTCCTGTTTCTTGAAAACCTTCCTCTGAGACTGGTGGTGCTGGTGGCGATGTTACTCGGCTATCTTGGGAAGTCATTAGCTTGGAATCACATGATTCATCTGGCTGCTTGTCTTCATCACTTTCCACAGTCTCTATATTGAAATCCCTTTCACCTTGCTGGTTCTTTCATCCAGTTCCCCAGTTTGGGCATTGCTCGAGCTAGACTGTTTACAGGTCTTGTTTGTCTTGAAAAACTGGAGGCTTGATTGGAGACCTTTATCTTCTCTTCCCCTCCCTCCCCCCCACCCCGCTTTCTTTATGATCCTGATATTCCCGGCTTTCTGATTTGTACTGATAGCCAGACATGGCAGTATGGAACATATATTAATAATACACCAGTGACAAATGCTCTCTAGACACCCTGGAGGTACTGTTTCCTGTCCCTGGGATCTTGTCTCAGCCCTTCTAGGCACCCTGGAGGACCAGCTCCCTATTCGGAATATTGCTTCTGTTAAGTAGCTCCGGTAAATCTCAGCAGATCTTGCTAGATCTGGATGCCGCATGGATACAAACAGACTCACTGGGATGATATAATTAACATATAAATAACATTTAGTCATTTAGTAACATGTAAACATATTTAGTAACATATAAATAACATTTAGTCAAATGCAATTTAGCCTGAATTTTTTTTCTCATGGAGACAGGCTTGTGGCCCTCTAGCCTGGCCCTTTGTTGGACCAGGCCCTGGTAGAGTACCCATTTTCCCGCCTTTACTTGGGCCTGGCCACAGAGGTATAACAAAGAGGGGAGCACAGTACATTTGGGGTGAGCTTGGAGTCAGTACACTGAGACACAGCCTGGACAGGAACTCTCATTAACAGACACAGAACAGTGGCAGGGTCTCACAATGTGATGGAGCAATAGGTGTGCTGTGGGCAACAGTACACAGTATCTAAAGTAGGAGAAAAGGGAAGTGCACTAATTCTGGGCTGTTTATCTGGAACTTGAGTCATGGGAAGGGTGACCACCCATCCTGAATTGTGTGGGACAGTCCCGAAATGCAGAGTTCAAGTCGCGGTCCCAGGCTGAATGACTCTGGGACAGCATTTGTACCGGATTCCCTGTGGCACTGCCCATGCCTGCCTGAGGCACAGGGGTGGCACCAGCCTCTTCACAGTGGGGGCAGGGGCTGAAGTGGGCCTTAGCCCCCCCTTCACCCTGAGGCCCTGCTCCTCCTCTTCCCCCTGATGTCTTGTTCCCTGGCCAGGCCAGAAGCCAGAGCCAGGCTGTGGTAAGAGCTGCAACAGATAATGCTGCACAAACACTTTCCATTTGGTATTTGTAATCAGGGTATTCACAAGGGGAAAACCTGATTTTAAGAGTTATGCTTGTCCAGTAGGGGAACAGAAACAAAACTACGTGACCAATCAAAACAGCACAGCTACTGAATAGTCCAACAAACTGCTCCAAAGGAGGTGCTGACCCAAATTATTTGATAAACAATTTAGAGTCATAAATAAATCTAAGGACATTGCAATCAGTTCTTGAGCAAGAAAAGGCAATTTTATGTACTATATACTGGGCAATAACATGAGAACGCTCCTGATTTCTGAAACTAACCTGGCTCTTTCTAAAGAGACCTTTTTACAGAGATGCTGCAGCTAATATGCCAACCATGTGCCCACAGACTGACTTCCTTCTCCAAACTCTTCCCTCCTGCCCCCGGTGCTCCCCTCTCCAAGTTCGTTGCAGGTTGCTGCAAGTGATATTTTCCAGGTAAATTGCTTGATACCACGGAGTCACAGATTTCTAACAGCCACGTGAGAGCTCTTTAAAGAGTTGTGCCAGTGCCCTTGTCCTTGACATTGTTGTCTTGTCTTTCTGGTGCTGACCTCAGATTCTAAGCAGCTGATTCTCTGGACTTTGGAGGAGGGAATCCTTTGCTTTGGGCTTATCAAAGTTCTGCAGCTGAAGTAACAGCCCACGTTGTAACCCTTTCAGACTGCCAGGCATAACAACGTGTTGAAGATTTTCCCCCACTTGTGAAAGTGTTGTGTGTCCTGAGTGCCCCCAAAAAGTCAGTTCAATGCCTCAGGCAAATTACTGATTTCTCAGCAGGGGAGGGTGGGGAGAGCAGCTGTGGATGGATAGAGGCAGCTAGAATTGCATACAGAGTGGTAGAAGCTATGGGAGAGCCCACTTGCTCTCCCTGAGTGAATTTTCATGCAAGGGATCATTTTATGAGCATTTGTGAGGTTGGTGCAGGGTGCACATTTCCTCTGGAAAATGCCTCTTTGTGTGGCAGGCAGCTGCCGGGCACCATTCCATTAAATGCAAAATGGAGACTAACTGGACATTTGCTGAGATGGAGATTATATATATTTAATATCTTTATTCATGGTTTAAACAGGGAAAATGGCTTTTAGTCTTTCTGAGAAACTAGCGGTGTAAGCTAGAAATCTGGCAAGTACATGAAACCCTGATTTGTGGAGAGACGTTGTTTGCATTTGGCAGTGAAAACTCTGTGCACCCTGCTCCGTGGCACAATTCCCCACCAGGTCTTGCTGCAGAATTCCAGTGGACCTTTGTTGTGACATATTCCTCCTTTTAAAGTGTGTGTGGTGGTGGTGGTGGGGAAGACATCCCAGCTCTGAGAATGAGACTTTACTGGTTAATTAATGAGTCATTTTCTCATTGAAGGGAGAGAGACGCGCATGCACATGCGCACACACACACACAAGTTCCTAATAATTCTGGCAATGAAAAGAACCAACCCATTGTTAATGGACAATAGGCGCCTCTGAGCTACAGCACCAGCAGCAACGAAAGATGAGATCCCACCCGGACTGGAGTCACGGTGGCTCTGGCACCCAGGCGACAGGGAATCTGGGACAAGCTACATGATGACTGTGTCTCAGCGGTTGCTTGGGGCTCGGGTCTCATGTCTGGGGGCACTGCTGGGCTTCCTTTTCTTCTCAACGGTGCTGAAGGCAGCCCCTGAGTTCTCAGGTGAGTTTGTGAGATGGCATAGTGGAGGGTGAGGGTAGGTTGTAGGGAGGAGAATCTTCTTAAGTCTTAGCCCTGTTATCGCTACCACTTCTTAGCAGACAGTAAATGAGGATGGGGTGGGGTGGAGATGGGTGGACAATTTCCTCTAATTGTACACCCAAGAGATCAGATTCTCAGACCTATCCAGGGAGGGATTCCCACCAGTGCAGATGCAGGGGTAGGGCAGGGTTATATTTGTCAGAGGTGTGGGGGTGGCACAGGCTGTATTTAGTTCTGGTGAGTCAGGGAATGAGTGACACAAACAAACACACCCCGTCTGAGTTCAAGACGGCTGTGATTCACCAGCAAGACTATTCTCCGTCTGACCCAGATCAGACCCCGAAGCAAACAATACCTTCCCTGAGCTCTGGCCATTCTGTGTTTGCTACAAATGGTCTAGGAGAAGGGCCCTGACTGCCACTGCTGCTGCTGGCCAAGTTAGAATGACGAAGTCACAAAGCAGAAAATGAATTCTAGGAAGATCCCTTATGTGAGACGAGAATCAATGAGGCTTTAACCCCAGTGACATTTCCTCCCTGCCCCGCGGAGGTTTGGGCATAGTACGAGTGAGCTGTGAGGCACAGAGACAAAGCCGAGCAGCCTTTAAAACTCACATGTCATAGTGTGACGGGGACCTTGAAGAAGGAGTTGGGTCCAATGCACCTGTGACTGGCCAGTTGCCTTCCAGTTGGGTTTAAGAGAAGGCACCTGGGGCTGAGGGGGAGGAAGACAGGAAGGGGCAGGGGAGAGCTTCCTCAGAACACAGACAGAAGGAACAGAGACTAGCCCCAGAGAGAGAGAGAGTTGCAGGAAGCCTGGAGGAGAACATTAACTGTGGCTGCTGGGGTGAGTTCTGTGGAAGGCCGTGGGGAGGACTGGCTAGAGCTGGAGAAACCTGCCAAGTTGTAGGAAAGTTGCTGCAGAGGCCCCTGAGAATGAGGGAAAGAACCAGTTTGGTCAGTGTGTGCTGGGCCCAGGAATAAGAAGATGGTCCTAGAGGGAGGTTCCCCTGAGTGAAGTGGGGCACACAGATGAGGAGCCCTGGGGCAGTGGAGCCTTGAAGGGGGCCCTCTCACAGGAGACCTCACTTGGGGCTACAGGAGAAGGCTGAGCTCCAAATCTTCAAGGAAGAGCAAGGCTTAATGGCTTCAAGGCTCATGGGAGAGCAGCAGGTCTGGGAACTCTCAGGTGGAGGCCTGGAGAGTGAGGCCCTGGGACAGGGGAATGGAACTGGGACCGAGTGGTTAATGACTCAGGTGAGAGATCTGGGAACAGACCTTTGTATGGGATTGAAGAGCTGGTGCATTGTGAGTGTATTTTACTGAGGGGTTTTGTTTTACCATGAAGGATCCGCAGGCTGTTGCCCTTTCTATGACTAAAAGGGTTTGCATTTGCCACAGAGGGAGAGAATATTCCTTTGTGTGGGTGACACTCTGGGGAAACTCTGGCAGGTACAGCCTGACCCTGGAGGGCACCCAAGTCGGGGGAGCCCAGTGATGCCATATATATTTAGGACCCTCATTTGAGCAGTGTTTTGCGTCTGTGAAATGAACAGGATGAAATGAGGGGTTGGGTAGAGCACAGCCACAAATGGAGTCTCTGGCTGGGACGAGAGAGCTGGAATTTTTCGTTGTGCAGGGGTTCAGATGGGCAGTGATTTGGATTCTAATGCCTGGATTTGAACCAGCACCCTTGCACTGCAGGTAGTCTTTGGGGGCTGCTTACACCTGCTTCAAGGTCCTTTCATGGTGCTGGAGTAGCAGATAGGGGTTTCTTAGAGCAATTAAATGTCTGGCCCTAGAATTTATGAGCCCAGCTATATGTACCCCCTCTGGGCCCAATGGTTCCGAGCACCCAAACTCCTGTGACTTCAGTGGAGCTACAGCCATTTATGCAAGTAGAGAATCTGGCCCTACTATGTGACCATTACAGTTTGTGACTTTTCTCCAACTAAGCTCAGTCAAACTCCAGCTCAGCCTCTAGAGATTTGTGCCTAGCCAGAAAGAGCAAAATGTTTCCCCCTACCTTTGTCCAAAGACTCCTGGACCAAAAAGTGTTTGAGCGAAACCCAGATGCTTCCCATTTTGTGGTAAACTGAAACCTGCTGTGTATTTTTGGGTTTCACAGTAAACAGCCCAGGGCTAGTAGGATAATAAACTGAACTGTCTGCCTTTCATTAAACCTAAGCATCTTGTAGAAGCATTAATGCATATCAAGATGTTACTAAGAATAACAGATGGGGCTGCAGTAAGATAAAAGGAAATGGCTTCATCAGGCAGGGTTATGGTAACTTCATAACCACGAGAAGAGGGACTGAGTCACTGGAACCTCGAGGCAGGAACAAGTCCCTGCAAGCCCCGTTCCTTAAAACAAATGTATGGACTGAAGTCTGTTTAATTCTAACACTCCTAAAACAATGTACCCCAATCCGCCTGCAGTTGTGAAAGCAGAGGCTGGATTCTGGTATTACGCAATATACCATGTACCCACGTTCCACCAGTGCCTTCACCAGCTTTGGCCTCATTTCAGATTTCATTTTAAAATAAAAGTTTTTAGTCCTAATGGTTGTAAAGAAAACTGTTGAACTGTCAGGACAATCATTGCTGGGAGGTGCCAGCTACAAGAGAGAGTGGGAGTTGGGAGCACACTGCGGTATTGAATCATTTTTGAATGCTTGGCATCAGGCACCTAAAATCACGAGACTAAAGAAAAGCCCAATACATTTTATATATATTTGGATTATTAGATGCCTTTTGAGTTTTCAGCTTTTAGGGTGCCCTCAGATCATGTTTTCAAGCTTTTCTTCATGACCATCAGGGCTAGAAACGTACTTTTAAAAAAAAAAAAAAAAAAAAAAAAAAGCTGAGAGTTCCATATAGTCACTTGACTCCAGGAATTGGAGCTTTAAGAAACCATCAAACGTCATGAAGCTCATGATAAAATCGTGAGAGTTGGCAACAATTAAGTTGTCATTGTAAGCTCAGTTGGCCATTCAATATACATAGGAGTTTAAAGAACAGGTCAGCACCATGTATGGCAGGCTATCAAGCAAGGAAATCTCTCTTGTTTGGACCACACTTGGAGGTGGTGTGAGCTGCCAAAAGTGTGATTTCCCCCTCTCACACACACACACACACCCTCCCGGACCTGTGAGACCATTTGAACTACAGTTCCCAGAATGTTCCTGTTCTAAGGAACCTAGGAATTCCAGACTGGATTAAAAAAAAATCATTTGGGACCTGAAAAAGCAGGAAAGCTTGTTTTTCTTTTCCAGATTATGGAATTGGATTTTTTTTATTTAAATCAGATTTTTTGATACAATGCTTTTTGAGGAAAAAACCTATCTAAAGATCGTTTTAATTAAGATACATTATAGCTCAATGATATCTCATAATGGACTAGGGATTATAAATTCTAATTCTATAGTATGAGATAATATATTCATGTAATGTTTAAGAAAAGTTTTGTAAATGAGTTCCAATAGTTCATGGATTAGGGACCCAATTTTATGGGGTTCCAGGGGCTTCTGTATAGATTATTTAGGTTAATCTTTCTATCTACCCAAGTTTCAGAGTAACAGCCGTGTTAGTCTGTATTCGCAAAAAGAAAAGGAGTACTTGTGGCACCTTAGAGACTAACTACCCAATGGGACTCAGTGCTCAGTCTAGAAGATACCATCAGAGATGCTTAGTTTTGCCATTCTCAAACTGTGGATTTTGTGTCTCCAGAGATAACATGCTTGTTAACAGCAAAAATGCTTTTAAATAAATAAATAATATATAGAGGTGAGAAATAACAGACCTCAACCCTATTGTCCCTCTGCAAATTTGTGTACACGGAGTCAATCCCTTACCTCTCTTTAAAAGTGCAAAGTTTCAAAAAGTTCAATGAATAGAAGATTGTTGGGGGCAGAATAGATCTGGACAAGGAGAAGAAGTCTGGAGATAATTGTGAGAAGGGAGGGACAGGCAGTAGACACAAAAGTGAAACTGTTTGAGCAGCATATTCCAGAAGTCTTGAGGTCTTTCTGAGTGTAGCCTTCATTGATTTGAGCTCTACTATACCATTCTCTCATTAGAAGGGAAAACCTATAATGGCAGCAGGCCGTAAAAGAGACCCAGTTTGGTAATAAGAACCATTCAAGAAATATATGTTTGCTGATGATCTTTTAAAGAAAGACGCACCAGTGAACTGGTAGAATCACTTAAGCGCTTGGATTCAGAGACTGTTGAAATGATAATCTCACTTTTAACAGCAGTAGTTTCTTCTGCCGGTGTAAAAAGAATATTTTCTTCCTTTGGACTAATTCATTCCAAACTGAGAAATCGTTTGGGACCTGAAAAAGCAGGAAAGCTTGTTTTTCTTTTCCAGATTATGAACAAACAGGAAAATGAAGGTGAAGACGACTGAGTTAGCTACAGAAGCCAATATGGCTGACATAGTCGATTTAATTTCTTTTTTTTTAATATTTCATTTTAGTATTTTAGTTAAAAACAATTTTAACAAAAACAAACCTGATTTTAAAAAACTTGAATGTTTAACTAAATTCAAAAATTAATATGCTTGTTTTGTTAAAATATTATGTTTGCTGTTGAAGAAAAAAATCCAGAATTCATAATGTTGTTGTTTTAGTTAAATAAAAAATTTAAATGTCTGTCTGATGATGTTCTCCTCCTAAAACAGCACGGCAAGAAAATCCTCCAAATATTAATGATTAACCTATTGAACTGGAGATATTTATGAAGCCATTGGGAGGTGAACTATCTGCTTCAATTACCTTTGGTAAATGAAATAACCAAGCAATCATACAGCTATATCAGAAAATGAAAAACTAATCTGAAAAGTTGTCAAAATAAATCACTTAAAAATGTATAGTGTGTACCTTCTAAAAATGAAACCTTCATCTATCTCTGAGTTGTGAAGAATATGTATTAAGGTTACAACAACCAACAAGAATGCACTTTTATGTAGAAATCCATGATTAAATCTAGTCTTCCTGACTAGTGATTTAAATAATGATTTAAATCAATTTGATTTAAATCAAATCCACCCTGCTTCAGAGGAAGGTACAAGAAACTCTGCAGTAGGTGGTTGGGTGATAAGCTGTCCCCCAGAAAGATCTCTTCCTGATCCCTAATAGTTAGAGGTTGTCTTAAACCCTGAAGCAGGAAGTTTTATATCCCTTCCTATATTCTTGTTCTTATCATTAATTCTGCTGTTTCCATAATCTTGTTATATGTATAAATGTCCAATCCCCCTTTGAATCTTGCTATTTAAGGGTTTTTTTAAAAATAACGTATGGTTCTGGTTCCTGAATAATTTATTACAGCAAATGTAATAATATGTGCTCACTGGGCCAAATCTTGCTAATGTAGGCACTCCAACAGCTGGAGATGGGACACTAGATGGGAAGGACTCTGAGTTACTACAGATAATTTTTTCCCAGGTGTCTGGTGGTAGGTCTTGTTGGCAGGAATCCAGCTCCTCTCAGTTCCCAGACACAGTTCACTGGAAAATAACAGTCCAGAGTCCAGTCTGCAAGCAGTTCAGTGGGTTTATGGGGTTAAGCAAGCCAGCATATTCCAAAGCCCTTCACACCAGTTAGGCTATCTCTGTACGCTGATAGAGTTTTCCTTTTCCGCTCCTCCAACTACAGTTCAATATGCTAATAGTACCCCCTTCTTCTCCTAAGCCCTGGCTTTGCACACTGATGGAGCTGCCTCTTCCCCCTCCCCCCCTTCTTGGCAAACTTAATTATATTTTTAGTTCCCCTCCCCTGGTACCACCCCTTCCAATATATGGTCTGTTCTGTTCTGGGAGGTCTTGAGTCTAGGGGGGATGAGACTACCTCTTTTGTACCTGATGGGAGGGGTAAGGAGCAGGGTTTCTTTTGGCCATGGTCACTTTCTTGCAGACTTTGCGTCTCCTTTTTATACCCTCCCACTGCTTGATTAGCCCCTTATCTTCTCTTGTTACTGAAAGGCAAGGCTACCCACTTGCGGTGGGAGGGGGGAGTGCAGCCTTGTACTTTCACTTATATTTTCTTGCTTGCTTATTCAGCCGGTTTAAACTAAAAGCAAGGCCAGAAGCAAGATTATTGTTTAGTCTCTACCCTATTTATTTCACATTCTCCTAACAGGTCTCACCTACATGCCCAGTGTCTAACAGGTTGCTGTATTTGGGGTCAGGAAGGAATTTTCCCCTGGGGTCAGATTGGCAGAGACCCTGGAGGGGTTTTGCTTCCTCTGAAGCGTGGGGTCAGGGTCACTTGCTGGTTTGAACTAGAGTAAATGGTGGGTTCTCTGTAAATTGAAGTCTTTAAATCAAGATTTAAATAGTTTGGTCACCACAAAGCTGCATTTTTCTGGTGAATTTACTATTCGACCAAAAAATTTCTCCCAGTTCTAGTGCAGCCACACTGAAGTCGATGGTTGCAAAGGGCCAAATTCTGTGTTCAGTTACACCAGTGTAAATCCCTAGTGACTCTGTTGACTTCAGGATTTGGCTCATAAGTCAAGTACATTGGTGCATTCTTCACCTGGGCTGAATTTGGCCTGGTATGTTTTAAATGCCCCAAAATTATTGAGCTTGTTAGGGTTGACTTACATAGTTGGAAAGAATAAGTCTATCCACTACAGGAATCAGTGGATGAATGTCTATAACCAGGATTATGCAGAAGGTCAGATTAATTGATTCCAAGGTCCAAAGGACCATTGTGATCATCTAGTCTGACCTCCTGTATAACACAGGCCAGGGACCTGCCCCAAAATAATTCCTAGAGCAGATTTCTTAGAAAAAACATCCAATCTTGATTTTAAAATGGTCAGCAATGCGGAATCCACAATGACACTTGATAAATTATTCCAAGGATGAATTATTCTCACTGTTAAAATTTATGCTTTATTTCCAGTCTGAATTTGTCCAGCTTCAGTCTCTAGCCACTGAATTGTGTTAGACCTTTCTGTGCTAGTCTGAAGAGCACATATTAAATATCTGTTTCTCATGTATATACTTGTAGACTGTGATCCAGTCACCTCTTCTTTGTCAAACTAAAAAGATTGAGTTCTTTGAGTCTATCACTCTGAGGGAGGTTTTCTGATCCTTTAATTGTTCTCGTGGCTCTTTTCTGAACCCTCTGCAATTTATCAACATCCTTCTTGAATTGTGGACTCCAGAACTGGACACAGTGTTCCAGCAGTGGTTGCACCAATGCCAAGCAGAGAGGTAAAATAACCTCTCTAGTCTTACTCTAGATTCCCCAGTTGATGCATCCCAGGATTACATTAGCTCTTTTGGCCACAGCATCACATTGAGTGCTCCTGTTCAGCTGATTATCCACGACAGCCCCCAAATCTTTTTCAGAGTCACTGATTCCCAGGATAGAGTCCCCCAGCCTGTAACTGTGGCCTGCATTCTTTGTTCCTAGATGTATACATCTACGTTTAGCTGTATTAAAATGCACATTGTTTGCTTGCATCTAGTTTACCTAGTGATCCCACTCTCTCCAAGTCAGTGACCTGTCCTTGTCATTGTTCATTCCTCTCCCAATTTTTGTCTCATCTGCAAACTTTATCAGTGATGATTTTGTTTTCTTCCAAGCAGGGCTGTCAAGCGATTAAAAAAAATTAATCACACAATAAAAAAATTAATTGCATGATTAATTGTGCTGTTAAACAATAATAGAATACCATTTAAATATTTTTGGATGTTTTCTACATTTTCAAATATATTGATTTCAATTACAACACAGAATACAAAGTGTACAGTGCTCACTTTATATTTATTTTTGAATACAAATATTTGCACTGTAAAAATGATAAAATAAATAGTATTTTTCAATTCTCCCATTACAAGTACTGTAGTGCAACCTCTATGTCATGAAAGTTGAAATTACAAATGAAGAATTATGTACAAAAAATAACTACTTTGTTTTTTAATGCAGTATAAAACTGTAGCCCCTACAAGTCCACTCAGTCCTACTTCTTGTGCAGCCAATCACTCAAACAAGTTTGTTCACATTTGCGGGAGATAATGCTGCCCGCTTCTTGTATACAATGTCACCTGAAAGTCAGAACAGGCATTCGCATGGCACTGTTGTAGCTGGTGTTGCAAGATATTTATGTGCCAGATGCGCTAAAGATTCATATGTCCCTTCATGCTTCAATCACCATTCCAGAGGACATATGTCCATGTTGATGACAGGTTCTGCTTGATAATGAATCAAGGTAGTGTGGACCGATGCATGCTCATTTTCATCATCTGAGTCAGATGCCACTGGCAGGTGGTTGATTTTCTTTTTTGGAGATTCAGGATCTGTTGTTTTCGCATTGGAGTGTTGCTCTTTTAAGACTTCTGAAAGCATGCTCCACACCTAGTCCCTCTCAGATTTTGGAAGGCACTTCAGATTCTTAAACCTTGGGTCAAGTGCTGTAGCTATTTTTAGAAATCTCACATTGGTACCTTCTTTGCTTTTTGTCAAATCTGCAATGACAAATGAACAACATGTGCTGGGTCATCATCTGAGATTGCTATAATATGAAATACATGGCAGAATGTGGGTAAAACAGAGCAGGAGACATATAATTCTCCCCCAAGGAGTTCAGTCACAAATTTTTAATTAATGCATAATTTTGTTAACGAGCATCATCAGCATGGAAGCATATCCTCTGGAATGGTGGCCAAACCATGAAGGGGCATACAAATGTTTAGCATATCTGGCACATAAATATCTTGCAATGCCGGCTACAAAAGTGCCACGTTCTCACTTTCAGGTGTCATTGTAAATAAGAAGCAGGGAGCATTATCTCCCATAAATATAAACAAACTTGTTTGTCTTAGCGATTGGCTGAACAAGAACTAGAACTGAGTGGACTTGTAGATGATAAAGTTTAATATTGTTTTGTTTTTGAGTGCAGTTATGTAACAAAAAAAATCTACATTTGTAAGTTGTACTTTCATGATAAAGAGAATGCACTACAGTACATGTATGACGTGAATTGAAAAATACTATTTTATCATTTTTACAATGCAAATATTTTTAATAAAAATAATATAAAATGAGCACTGTATACTTTGTATTCTATGTTATTGAAATAAATATATTTGAAAATGTGGAAAAACATCCAAAATATTTAATAAATTTCAATTGGTATTCTATTGTTTAACAGTGTGATTAAAGCTGCGATTAATCGCGATTAATCTTTTTAATCGTGATTAATTTTTTTTAGTTAATCGCTTGAGTTAACTGCGATTAATTGTCAGCCCTACTTCCAAGTCATTGATAAAAATGTATCTTCTGACTTTAAAATCTGTTAATGTAATGGTAGTTCTAATCCTAGTTCTTTTTAGCATAGGCAATGCTGTTTGGACTATACTACCTAGACTCTGCAACAAGAAGTAATAATTATTAACGTTATCATTTATAACCTATATAGAATCATAGATGTGCTTGGCATATATTTTACAATATAGATAAAGACTGAGTCTCTGTCCTGAAGACCTTACAATCTAAGCTGGTCATCCTGCAAAATCATACAATCATACATAAGTAGTCCCAATGACTTCAATGGACTGCTCGTGTGCATTAAGTTAAACAGATGCATACATTTTTGTACAACTGGACCTTTGTGCAGATGAGACAACAGTGAGAAAGTGAATTAAGAGGAGGGAAGCATGCAGGAGAAGAGCATGTGATTATGAGTATATGTGCTTATCTAGAAGGGAATATGACATGCTTACAACTGTGACTAAGCATCAAGATGATGAATATTTCTAAAAATAAGTGATATTTTGGGTTTATCGCTGTGCTTAGCGGATTTTTAGCTGTACAGCCAAGGTCAGTGTGTTTCCTTACAAAAATGAAACCCCATGGACTGTGGTGTATTGTACATATCTGTCTTGTTATACAATTCCCAGCACCCTGCATTTTACAGAGAAATGCCAATATTTCTTTGGATGCTGAATCCGGAGGTTTTGGCAGCGTCGGGCTTTTAGATTCACCTATCACAGTGCATTTTCCTCCTTGGTGTATCAATGACACACCTCTGCCAGGAATTATTACTGTTGCTGGTTAAGCACCTTAGCAGTAAGTTCTAACTTGGGTGGGCTATTATTTTGTATCTCACCGATCAGAACCCTCCTCCACCAATCAACTTGAGCCTCTGCTTGCCACCTACACTTAAAGGGTATTTGCTGTGGTGCCCTGGAGGCACACTCTGACCTGTGGTTCACTGGTCGATGGACACCTGTATTCTGCTGGCTATTGATACATTGCTTGTGACATGAACTCGTGCACTGTGTCTAGCTTTTGATAGAGAGGTGCCCACATCAATTTACAGTAATTGGCCTCTTTCAGGCAGTGGCACAGGGAGCCCAACTGACTGAATGGGCTACGAAGAGTGGCCCCAATGGGGCAAATTGGCACTGCCATCATCCTTTGGCTCAGTGGAACACTTTGGTCTTTGGGGCTGTCAGTCCGTCTTGTTTCACAGCACTAAATTAAATGTTGAAGCATAAAGTACCAGGCTCAGAATTAGGAACCCTGGATTCATTTTCTGGCTCTACCACCACCACTTTGCATGGCTTTTGGCAAGTCACTTAATCCCTCTTTGCCTCAGTTTCCCCATCTGTACAATGGGAATAACTACACTTGCCTTCTCCCACCCTTTGTTTGTCTCATCTCTTTAGAACATAAGTTCTTTGGAGTAGGGGTGGTCTCTTAGCAGGTATGTGCAGTGCCTAGAACAAATTGGATCTGATCCTAATTGGAGCCTCTAGGCAACCCTATTACATGCTCAAACCACTGTACTCTGTGGGGGACCCTTGAAGAGCAGTATTTTTCCAAGGGCTGAATGTTGCTCTGTGGCCTTGTTGATCCTGTCCCCCTCTCTCAGTGGATACCAGTACCCCAAGAGCTTCCCTCTTTCGTCCTTGTTGGTCCAGCACTGCTCTTTCCTGGAACCAGCGCCCATTCCAAGGAATGCCATTGCTTCTCCTCTGGGGGAAGTGCGCTTTGCAGGGACCCCACCAAAGCGGTTGATCCGCTGCCCTCTTGGCTGCATTTCCATCCTCCTCCCTTCCGTTCTCGTTTTCTTCTTTGTAGTGGCATTAAGATGAACGAACCAGCCGTGAAACGCCGAGGCCCTCCAGGGACAGATTTCAGACTGTTATTCTTCTCTCACCAATGAAAAGAGAAGGAAAGAAAATGATCAAAAAATCTGCTGCTGTGTCCAAGTGTAAAATTAACCCTGTGGGGCCCGGAGCGAGTCTGCATACAGGAAACCCTGCACTATGAGGAGCTCTGACGCCAGACATCAAAGGGTTAGCGCTGAGTACCGGGAAGGTAAAAGAGTCCATTGTGCAGCAGAGCCTGGTACCAGTGTTTCTGGATGGATTCAGAGAGCAGGTGTGGATACACTCAGTGTGGATGGCAACTCTCTCCCCAGATAGCTCAGTTGGAGGGATGGGGGATAGCTGGATGTACACAGCCCCGCCACACGGCTCTCCAGATCCTTCACCAGCTGTGAATTCAGAGCTTCTCAGACCAGTGAGTGAAAAATAATCTGGTCAATTGACTCCTTTACTCAGAGTCATAGACTAGGCCAAGTGTTTCTTAGACTTTGACTCTTGCTTGTAAATCTGGGGTGCTGCTGGTTTGTGGATCTCTAAGGCCTTATCTACAAATGCCTCATGTAGCCAGTCTGGTGAGATCTGCACTGGTGTAAATAGTGCAGACTCCTGCAGACAGAGATGCAGCTACATCAGGGGTTGAAATTCCAGTGTAGACAAGGCCTAAAACCTAGAAGGAAAGTTGGCATTAGGTTGACCAATTCACTACCCACCCTCGCTATTAAATCCCCAAGCTCAGGCATGTGCTGTAAGTATGTAAAGGATCCCTCAGGGTTTACACGCAATCCTTCACTATCCTTCCCTGGGGCAGGACAGTACTGCCAGGGAAGGATTTCGGGGAGCTGGTGTGAGATCAGCCTACAAAGAAGGAGATAAGGGTGGGACGGGCTTTGATATGTCAGGAGTTTCATACAACCTCAGTAATTAATGGCCAGTGCTGGTACTAGAGGACATGGTTCCTTCCCTCAGCAAGCATCAGAGAAGGGGAAGCTCCCTGCTAATCACAAGCTGCGGGGAAGGCAACTCACAGCCAGATTTCCTCCCCCTCGACCTGGCAATGAATTTTGATGGGGGGCAATATGAGCAAATCTAATCAAAAGCCCAGTATGATGTACGTTGGGCAGGGAGAGGGCAAGTCACTCACGGTCAGGGCGCTATGTATTTCATGATTCTTCAGCTGCAGCATTTGTCAATGTCCACCCCTTGCCAGAGAAATGCACTAAAGATTGTAACTTCCATTATAAATAACCAACCCCACCCCAAAATGGTTGCAAAGAAAACCTGCCAGAAGAAAATTGAGTGTAAGCGGATGCAGTCTTGCCTTAGACAGCCTGACAGTCTTAAACAAGAGAGCTGAGCTGCAGTGTTAACTCTGAAACCCACTGAAGACCACTTAAATAGTTAATGTGGTTGCTATTTCACTGCTGGCCCTTTTAGCACCAACATCCAGCTACTGTGCTCATCCCACAATCCCACTCTGCCACCATCACCTTCCACGCAGCCAAAAGTCCCAACTGCCGCCTCCTCAGCTACCAAAACCGCCCTCTTCCCCACTGCTGAGGCCTGCATGGCAGTATCTGCCATGCACTGAGAACTGATCTTCAGGGGCTGAGTGAAATTAACTGCGTGAAATAACCTGGTACCCAGACTGGATTATATTCATTGTCATATTTAACAACATAAGGAGCTCCTGTTTTTGTAATTCACCTCCAGCTGTTGTGGATTTTTCAGCCTGACCCCCCAGATTGTCATAGAAACCAAGAGACCTTTATACTGGATGTAGGCCCGACGCCTGCACAGTATACCTGGCCTTGCCCACAATGGCTGCAAAAAGTGCAGTGTCGGGGGGCACTGGTGCCCCATTGAACGCGGGACAGTGCCGACCTCTGGAATGGAGCATATAGGTGTCTGTCTAAATATGGGCTCGTGAGACGTGAAGTAGGGAGGGTTCCCTAGGGACCTTTCCTTCATAGTCTGGCCACAGTCATGAGTGTCAGGATATACTCAGGCTGAAGTGTGCATGGTAAGGGGAACTGAAAGTGGCCCTTAATGCTGTGCTGTGGCTTTGGCTGGTTTTAAGCCCTGTAGCTCTTGCTGCTTTGGTGCCCTCTGAGGGTCAGATTCTGCTACTGTACAGCTCACTGCCAATGATCCCCTTGACTTCCGTAGCACAGGATCACATGTTAATGAGGTCAGGGATCTACATGGGGGAGCCTCTCCACATGGTCCTTCACTTAGTAGGTCTATGTCATTAAATTAATCATTGCAAATGGCACAGAGAACTGGGAGGGAGGCAATTGTAACTTACTCTGGTTTTATTTCCTTGTTTAGCTGAGTGGGACCCAATGAGGGAGATATAGTATGAGTAGTGGAACTGCAGAGAGAGAAGAGCGGGGTGAGGAATGACCCATGTGAGACCTGAAAACTTCATGTGTGGAGCACTGGCCCCTCAATATCTAGAACCAAGCTTTCATGGTTTCTTAACTTTGCCTCCTTGCTGCTTCTCTTGTTCTCAGTGAAACCACCGCTGCTCAGCT
The DNA here is from genome assembly GCF_015237465.2 of Chelonia mydas. Lineage (NCBI taxonomy): Eukaryota > Metazoa > Chordata > Testudines > Cheloniidae > Chelonia > Chelonia mydas. The sequence continues at coordinate 57,558,505 of NC_057855.1, forward strand.
GGCTGATAAGCAAAAGCTCCCTGACACAAGCCATGTACTTCAGACACAGGGCTGGAGCTTCAGTCATGGGGAAATGCTTCTGTAGAAGCTTTCATGTCAGACTGAGCACATCTCATTCCCTGCTGTAAAGAGCTGAATAACAGTGATGAGGGGAAGGGGAAGAAGCTAAAAAGTGAAGGGCCTAATTCTCCCCTTACGCTAATGTATAATTCTGCCAACTTTGGTGGAGTTATTCCTGATTTACTCCTGTGTAAATGAGGCCTGGACATGGCCACTTCCTGTGATAGTCTTCTCAGGATAAGGCCTGGCTTACATTTTTTTAATGTAGAAGTGACCTTGGAGAGGTCTTAATGCAGGTCCCTCCAGAGCAAACTTGATGTCTCCTCAGTGTCCCAAGCCCTCTGCTCAGCTGGGAGAACAATGTGAGGAACTGGCTGTGGAAGAGCTGGTGATCTGAACTCCGATTCCCTGAGTGCCAGTGCATTGTGTCTCTAGAGGCAACTTAATCTTGGTCTATAAGTACCTGCACATAATATATCTGATACTACAGGGCTCTTTAATCTGGCAGGCAAAGGTGTAACAAGATACAATGGCTGTAAGTTCAAGTTAGAAAAATTGAAGTGGAAATAAGGTGTAACTTTTGAACAGTGAGAATAATTAGCCATCACAACAGCTCACCAAGGGATGTGGGGCGTTTTCCTTCACTTGGTGTCATTAAGTCAAGACTGGATGTCTTTCTTAATGATAAGATCTAGTTCAACCACAAGTGATTGGGCTTGAGGCAAGTGCTGCTGGTGAATTTCTGTGATCTGTTATGAAAACTATTAGATTATTATAATTGTCCCCCCTGGCCTTAGAAGCTATGAATCTATGAACCATCTTGGTCTGTTTCTACAGTAAATTTGTTATGTCACCAAAAATCTTGAAAACCCCCAATTGGTTCTTTTAGCTTAAAGACAGGTTAAAAAAACCCAAATGTTTGTCTCCAACTCTTGCTTATTCTTTCCAAGTGGCTGAGCTGGTTTTTATTACTTTTATCCCACTTTGGACAACCGTTAGTGTAGACTAGGGGTTCTCAAACTTCAATGCACTGTGACCCCCTTCTGACAACAAAAATTAGTACAACAAAAATGACCCCAGGAGTGGGGACCAAAGCCTGAGCCCGCCTAAGCTCTGCTGCCCTAGGTGGGGAGGATCAAAGCCAAAGCCCAAGCCCCGCTGGCCCAGGCACGGGAGCCAAAGCCCAAGGGCTTCATCCCCAGGCAGGGGGCCTGTAACTTGAGCCCCGCCAACCATGATGGGAGCCCTCAGGCTTTGGCTTTGGCCCTGGGTGGTGGGGCTCAGGCTTTGGCCCTGGGCCCCAGCAAGTCTAATGCCAGCCCTGGCAACCCCATTAAAATGGGGTTGTGACCCACTTTGGTGTCCCGACCCATAGTTTGAGAACTGCTGGTATAGACCTTGGTACAGTATTCCCCTCCCCCTGCCTGGCAGAAAAGTGCATTCCCCTCCCTGCCACAATATCTCCCTCCTTTCCTGAGTTTGCATTTGCCTGGGATACTTCAGGGCCATCTCCTCCAACTGGGTCTTGAACCTTCCTCCCCCCACTGCCAGGAGTCTGGAGGCTGTGTTCTCATTCCCTGCGGCTCTAACACTTCCCAGCTCTAATGACTCTCTATGTTTTATAGGGACAAGGTGGGACTAGCATGGCTACAACGACCCTGCATACATCTGTGTGTTTTACTCCTCTCAGGTTACCTTCAAAAGGTGCTGAAGAACCACACAGCCCACGCCTGTGATGGGGAGCAACTGGGAGTCATTTGTCCCCACAAGACCTCCATTAGCATCCTATCTGCATTTTATGGGCGTCGAGTGCCCAGCCAGAACCTCTGCCCAAGCACTGGCAATATCTCTGGTGAGAGCATCATGTGTGTGTCTGCCACAGCCCGCCAGGTAAAAGCAAAAACATCCTTGAAATTCACAAGTAACAACATTCCAAGGGACTGCAGGAAACCAGGGTAGTACCATGCATGGAGGTGTTCAGGGTGACATGGGATACTCTTGGGTTCAGGCAAGGGAGATCAGATTGTCTGATCAGGGTCCCCCCAAAGTGCCCCTACATCTGCCAACTGGCCCTCAAACATTGTAGCCTCAGGTCCCATCCTAAAAAATGGTGGGTGGTTTGGGACCTTGTAGTGAAGCCCCGCCCCTTACCTATACATTCAGAAGGAATTCAGGATGCTATTTTACCAGTGGAGTGATGAAAGGTACTGACAATGGGACTTCTGTGATGGACTGGGTGGGGTTCACCTCCTGGAACTGCATTTGAGGATATAAACCTAGGAAGAGGCATTACAGATTTATTTTAACCAAGAGGAATTTTGGAATAGGCATACAAAAAATTAATTGTGAGAAATTTGTCCATGTTAGGGCTTAACCCAGAGAGGAGGGATGGTCCAGTGACCGTGTAACCCCGAAAAATTGATTTTGGGGATGCCGCTATAATAACCTACCCCCCTTAAACTGTCCTTCCCGAGGTATAAGTTTCCAGGGTGGTTAAGGAAACGCTAAAGGACATGGATATAGCCTTCGGATAAAGTAATTGACACAGGCAGTATTGTTTTCCAAAACAAAGTAACTAATAATCCCTAATACACTGTATCCTAAAAATTCTAAACAAAACACAAAATCCCCGAGACACAAATCCCTTGTTCCAAGTTTAAAGAGCGTTTAAACCACAGTAGTATATAGTTTACCATTCTAAGCAAAGTGCTTTGTTACAAGTGGCCAGTTTGTAACAAATTGCTGACAGTAGTTCTTTAAATCAGTGGTTCTCAACCTTTCCAGACTACTGTACCCTTTCCCGGTGTCTTGATTTGTCTTCTGTACTCCGTTTCACCTCACTTAAAAACTACTTGCTTACAAAATCAGACATAAAAATACTAAAGGGTCACAGCACACTTACTGAAAAATTGCTGACGTTCTCATTTTTACCATATAATTATAAAATAAATCAATTGGAATATTGTACTTACATTTCAGTGTGATACTTGAGCCTGTTTTTCACTTGTGAGCCTTGTCTGAAGCCCAAGCCCTGCTGTCCAGGGCTGAAGCCCTGGTTGTCACCCACTGATTTCGGCCCTGCACTTGCAAGCCCGTCCCGTGACCCCCCTGAAGGCTGCAAACCCCAGGTTGAGAAACACTGATCTAGATGAGTTGAGTACCCCCTGGAAGACCTTTGACTACCCCCAGGGGTACACGTACCCCTGGTTGAGAACCACTGCTTTAAGTTTTGCATAAGTAAAATACAATTAAAAGACACACACTTCTAGCATACACATGTTAAATACTATGCTAGACTACACTACACTAAAATTATATTAAAACTGGCAAGCTTACTTTATAAATTCATTGGTATCCCTTTATATCACTGCTGCTGCTGTGATAAATCTTTTAGTCTTCTTCTTTAATCGCTGTTCAGCTCCTGGTCAGTCAGCTCTGCTCTGCTCCAGTTTTCTTTTCTCTGTCTCTCTCTGCAGCAGCTTTTCTGACTTCTTTCCTTCGGCTTCTCTTGCTGGTTTCCAGTTCAGCCGTCTGCTCCCGACTGAATCTCTCTCTGACTCAGACTCCAAAACTGCCTGGTGGCAGCTGGCCTTTTATGGTGCACTGTGGCTCTCTCCTAATATACCTTTCTATTCTTATCAGCAATTACCTCACTCTCACATGCCCAGTATCAACCACTTCTTTAGGAAATGTAAATTTCAAAGATTTAAATACAGAGAGATCATGGTTTTTAATTTACTGGGGCTAATACAGAATGAAAGGAAATCATTGTTATCCTTTGACTCTGGGTACTTGAGTCATGTATGGTGGAGGTGAATACCTAAGTCCTTATTCTTTTCACCCAAGAGAATCTTTGAGAGGTGCTTTTATTGTGTGGAGTCCAATGGCAAAACAATTTTTAAACCTGGTTAAATACTTCCTTAACATTGCACTTTGCTGGGAAGAGATCTGCCTTCATGTGGGCTTATGAAGGAAAGACATTGTGTGCCAAAAAATCAGAAAGCCAGATAGAGGCATAGGTTCTTTGACATTAGTAGCAGCTAACTTTTCATTCTGGGTATGGATAGTGTCACCATTTTAAGGAGGGGTGTCTGGATAAGAAACTAGGAGATATGTTGGGGTTTTAAAGCAACTGAACCGCCCCCACCCCACTAGGTTCTGACAACTACTGTGAAAATTGTTTGAGGTGGGAGGCATCCTCTAACCATCTGGAACAGGCAGTGACTTTTCTGACACCAGTTAGATCCTCGTCACAATCACAGTGGAATGTTTTTATTTAGTGACAGGCCATTTATCACCATTTACAGCAAGCTGATCTTCATCCTTTTCATTTAGTAGAAACATTCTTGACTGTCCCAGCTGACATATCAGGGAGTCAAAATGGAGCCATGAGCCTAGACTGATCCTGGGTCTCTGATCTCATGAGCCAGGGGACTTTATACTTGTGAAATTTAATTGCCTCCTGTTGGCTTATCTTGGGGATAGGATGCAGCTGGGTTTTGCTATTGAACTGAGAGCTCTGACTTGTTTTGTAGCTGAGCCTGTGGTAACACCACTGAGCTCCTTTTTACTCACCATCACCTCCTTGTTCTAGATTCACCAAGAGAGTGGAAATCCTTGTCCTTGTGCCTTTGGCTGCCAAGGGCAGCTGGACTTACAGAGAATATTAGAGCAAGAGGTGGGCAGAGCAGCACAGGAGAACTAAGAGCTGATTGGAACCTTCCTTATAACCTCAGACTGAACCTTTCATAGTACATGCCTCAATAATAAGAGCAACCTTCCATAGGCAGTTAGGAGTGCCCTGGATGTCATGTTCCCTGAGTCATGAATGGAATAAGGAATGGGGCAGACAGGGGATAGCAGTGTTACCATCTCCCCATAGCTCAGAGTTAGCATAGTTATCCATCACCACTCTTAACATGGGTGACCGCTGGGGCAATCCCCTCACCCGTCAGAATCAACCAACTTTCCTGGTTCTCTGGAAACCAACCTGATTTCAGTGAAAATAATGGTGCTGATAATGAGCATAAATCACACAACTAGTTACAGTAGCTTTGTCTCTTTGGAAGATTCCCCAGCCCAGCAGCTCTAGTTCTTTCTCTGCCGTTTCACTTTTGACTTAATAAACATACCAAAGGCTTTTCACCCACGGGCTGGGCTTTCCATTCCCAACTTTTGTTCCCCATCAAATGCCTCACATCAGCCTGAGCTGTCCTTGTGTTGAGCCTCTCTTTAGTTACAACACTCTGGGCCCATCGACCCAGCTAGAGGAGGGTGTGGGTAACTCCCTGGTTCCCTCCAGGGACTGAATCTCCCTGGCCAGTCCAAGTATGCAAACTAGGAAATATCATTTGGTCCAGCCGCTGATCATTTTAATCATGGATAAGCCTGTGATTCTGTCACAGAGGTCGTAGAAGTCACGGATTCCGTGACTTTCTGTGACGTCCAGGACTTCCGGAGCAGCTGGTACGGCTGACTCCAGGGCCACCCGAGCAGATGGCCCCAGGACCAGCTGCTCCGGTGCCCCGTGGCCAGCCGCACCGGCCACTGCTGGAATGGCCCCAGGGCCAGCTGCTCAGGCCATCCACAGGGCTGGCCGCACCGGCCGCTGCTTGGGCGGCCCCAGCAGCTGGCTCCGGGGAGCGCCCATGCACCAGTTGGTGTGCCTGGCTCTGGGGAGCACCTGAGCATGGGTCCCGGGGTGCCCCGGGGACTGCCCGAGCAGCAGCGGCCCCAGGGGCAGCTCTGGAAGTCATCTGGTCCATGGGGAGTAGCAGCCGCTGGGAGCAATCAACCCCTAGTGTTGGAGTAGGGGCCCCTGAGGTAAGGTCTGTTGACTTAAGGTATTGAGGCTTAAGAGTGAAATGGGTCAAAGTTGTTTTCCGTTTGTGTCATTACAGATACAGTGTAGAGGGAACAAGTCACCAGGTTTGGAGGCTTATTGAGTTATTTGTCTTTATGGCCTGTATCCATCAGTCCCTATTCCTGCCACTCGTGGGGCCCACTGACTTTCCCTTACTCACCACAACCAGCATGCAGGGCATTTCTTAGGGGGCTTTCTAAACAAAGTGCTCCGGGGTATGTGCCCTTTTCCCCCAACTGCCTCTCTCATGAGGTCAGAAGGCTGCCGACCCTTTAAGGGAAGTCCCTATGCTAGATCCATGAAGTCATTCAAGCCTCCAGTTATCTCATGTACACAAGATGATGGGGTTAGAACCAAAGAAATGGTATGTAAATAACAGCACTGGTGTGACACCCCACCAAGGTCATCCAGACAGGGTCACCCTAGGGCTAAGTACAATGAGTAAGAGACACCTCACAGTTATAGAGAGCACTTTCTCACCCTCCTACGGGCTGCAGAGCTATCAGAGACACCACTCTGGATTTCAGCACAGCACAGGTATACACTGCAGGTTTCTATCTGGCCCCACCATGGGAATCAGTAATACACTTATCTTAGCAGCCTTCTGTGAGGCAGGGCAGGGCTATGAGTCTCATTTTACAAGGTGAAGATTAAGGAGTTTGCCTGCAGTCACACGTGGCAGAGGAGAGAATCAAACCCAGATCTCTCCCAGCCCAGACAAATGCACTAATCACTGGACCATCCTTCCTCACTGCAGGGTGCCTGGCTTGTCTGCTGGGATCTAGCCCTGAACTGATCCAGGATTGTCTCCAGAGCGGTAGCAAACACTCTCATTGCCAAGTCTACCTTTGCATCTCATCACTTCTACTAAGCATCCCTGATCTCCCAGGCTGCCTGCCTTCTGGGCTAGCCATAAAGACCAGGCTTTGGCAAATTGTCTTGACTTGGTGTGTGGGGTCACCCTGAAACCAGTGCAGTATGCTTTGAAAGATGCAGGCAGATATAACACCAGATCGGAATGACCTGATTGGGTACACAGCCCTCAGACAGTGGAGTCCTGTCAGAGGCCTAGGATTTCATGTGACATTTTTCTATTGTCATATCTAGTGTAGGCTCTTGCCAGCACTGGTCTTAGAGACAACGGACACCTGAAAGAGTCTGAATGGGCATTGCAGTAGAAGAGAGACACAGAGTAATAGAGAGACCCAGAAGTGTAACAGCAGCTCACATACATTTTGCAGTGTCGGGGACTCTAAAGCCTCTTTGCCTGCACATGTTCCTTTCAGCTGTGGTTTTATGGCTAAGTTCAGTACTAACCCCTCATTGTACACGGGGATCTGTAAGTGCTAATACAGAATGTTTTGCCCTAGGCTTCCACTTGTTCTCCCCATAGTAAATAGGAGAGCTGTGCTGCCCCTGGCTGGTAGTGTCCTTTTAAAATCATTCTTCTCAACATGTGCCTCCATTGGTGGAGCTTTGGAAGCTAGCTCAGGATGAGAATGTCAAAGAATTGTTCCATATTGGTTACATTTAAAGTTGCATCAGTAGATAGAAAGGGATTATTGTATGTGACCTTTCTGGTTTTAGCTTTTTCCTTTAAAAAATAAAAGGGGGGGGGGCAGGCAACCAGGAAGCCATACTTGGCACTGATGTGGCCATTGCTGGAATATTGTGTCCTGTTCTGGTGCCCACAAATCAAGAAGGATGCTGATAAATTGGAGAGAGTTCAGAGAAGATCCATGAGAATGATTAAAGGATTAGAAAACCTGCCTTATGGTGATAGACTCAAGGAGCTCAATCTATTTAGCTTAACAAACAGAGGTTAAGGGGTGACTTGATTAGTCAGTAGTCCATGGGGAACAAACATTTAAGAATGGACTCTTCAGTCTAGCAGAGGAAGGTCTAACATGATCCAATGGCTGGAAGTTGAAGCTAGATAAATTTAGACTAGAAATAAGGCGTACATTTTTAACAGTGAGTAATTAACCACTGGACAATGTACCAAGAGTCGTGGTGGATTCTCCATCACCGACCATTGTTAATACAAGAAGGGATTCAGAGTAACAGCCGTGTTAGTCTGTATTCGCAAAAAGAAAAGGAGTACTTGTGGCACCTTAGAGACTAACCAATTTATTTGAGCATGAGCTTTCGTGAGCTACAAGAAGGGATGTTTTTCTAAGAGATCTGCTCTAGGACTTACTGTGGGGATGTTCCCTGGCTTGTGTTATACAGGGGGTCACACCAGATGATCACAAAGGCCCCTTCCCGCCTTGGAATCTGTGAATCTATGAAAAGACTGGAGTAAGATATATGAGAAATAGGCTCCTGACTCTCTAAATCAGGGGTCGGCAACCTTTGAGAAGTGGCGTGCCAAGTCCTAATTAATTTAAGGTTTCACGTGCCAGTAATAAATTTTACATTTACAGGGGCCCCCCGATGGAACCCCAGACTGGCAGCGGGCTAAGCAATGCTGGCGGCCAGGACCCTGGCTAGCAGGGGCCAGTGGACAGAGCCCCAGACCAGCAGCGGGCTGAGCAGCTCAGCGCGCTGCCTGTCTGGGGTTCCATCTGCTGCCCTCGCTGCAGGTCTGGGATCCCAGCCGCTGGCCCCGTTCATCCCACTGCCGGCCTGGATGGGCAGAACCTCGGGCCAGCAGCAGGCTGAGTGGGGCCAGTGGCCAGGACCCCGGCTGTCAGGGGCCGCCAGATGGAACCCCAGACTGGCTGTGCGGGCGCCAGATGGAACCCCAGACCGGCAGTGCACTGAGCCGCTCAGCCCTGCTCAGCCTGCTGCCGGCCCAGGGTTCCATCCATCCATCCATCCAGGCCAGCAGCGGGCTTAGTGGGGCCAGTGGCCAGGACCCTGGCAGGCAGCAAAGTGCCACTAAAAATCAGCTGGTGTGCCGCCTTTGGCACGCGTGCCGCAGGTTGCTGACCCCTGCTCTAAATCTTTCCCCTGTCCTCTGAGTGAATGCCAGCTGTAGGTGTCAGGCCAGCACTTCTTGGTTTGACCACAGGCTCAGAATGCAGTAGATCAATTTAGATTAAATTGAGTTAGACCAGATGATCAGTTCTTATCCCTGATTTGGTTATTTCTGGGTCTCCCAATACCATTCCCAGCTGCTACCAAGCTTTCAGTAATGCCATTCTGGGGTGGGCTTTTTTTTTCCCCTGACCTCTGCAAAGCTGTGGCACCCAGGCACTCCCATTAGAAACAACCCCCAGCATCTTATTGCAGATTCTTCTAAACCTCTCGCTAGAGCTGGTGAACCGTGGAGCTTAGAGAGCTCTGCAAATGCTCATACAGAGTTTGTTGCCCTAAGCTCCCGCTTGCTCTGCCTATTCAATGGAAGAGCTGACAATGTCCTCTTAAAATAATTCTTCCAAACCTGGATCCACCTCAGGCCTGGCTCTGGCTGCTTATATGGGGCTTCCATTGACTGAGGTTGCAGCAAAGCTAGTATTTTACCTAGAGACTGCGGTGAAAATGAGCCTTCTCTGTGTGTGCTAAACCCCATGTCTCTGGGGTGCATGGGCTCTGCTGAGAGTAGTGTGGAGGGACTGGGGAATGTCTTCCCCCAAGAACTCACCATATTGAAGTCCAAAGCAGAAGCACCTCCATCGTGGGACAATCACTCCCAAACTTCTTTTCAAACTGGTTGTTGTATTTTAAGAAGGGGCTTTTGAGCGCCTGCTCCAGCCCATCACTGAGATCACACAGGATGACTAATGCCATGAGTCTTGGATTAGTTCAGCTCAGATCCTGCATGCTGCAACCAACTCCATCCTTTGCTGGAAACGATCCGCACAGAACTCCTCAACAGCCACCTCTGAATTTATTTTCTAGGTACGTTCATGGCTGTTTTTAGCCCCATTGGAGCACTGCTCCTTTAAAATACCTGATGCTAACCTGCTCAGCTCTGGGCCAGGAAGTCACGGGCTCAAATCCTACATGTCCCATGAGTTCAGGTCTGGAGCTTCGACCCAGTGCTGTGACTGTGGGGCATTTCTGTGCGGGTGTTGCACTGTCAAGGCATCATCCACTGGTCCCTTCTACCCATCTCCAAATGGCCGTGTATGTGGGAGTTAGAGAGCCCAGGGCACTCTTCTCTTAACCTTGGTGTCTTGGTCAGTGTTCCTTCTTTCAGCATAAAACCAAGTGCTACAAGCCATAGCTTTCTGGAGCTGCTGCTATTGAGCTAAAAAGCTGCTGTGTTATAGTCTCTGGCTGCAGTGTTTGTGCTGCCAGCATCTAACTTAAGGATTTCTCTGTAAGACCAAATTCTACTCCGTTTAGGGAGCAACTGAGTTGCAGCCAATAATTGTGTTTGCTTATTGATCTGTGTCTGTGAAGGGAGGAAGTGCCATCTAGAGGCCAGTGCCTGTAATAATCGGTGCTGTTGAGAGTATATCACTTTCCCACTAGTGAAAAGCAGCTGTGCAGTCCTGACTCTGGAGCTGCGCATGCAGCATTTTAATGCAAGACAGAAAGAATAAGCTGGCAGTCGTTAAACTGTGTGCAAGGCCTCACAGGCTTTTAAATTGGAATTTGCTAATGCCTAGGGGCTGCAGTAAAAGAAACAGGTCGGGAGAGCCCTGAGCCAAGGCGTGAGAAAGCAGCAATACTCTGGAATGGTGCAGGATCTCTTCTTAGCCTAGGGTCCCTTTGGTCTCTCTGCTGATGAGCTAAGTTCCCAACAGTGTTCAGTACATCTGAATGCCTTTCCCTGGGAAGCTAAGGAGATTAATATAGAGATACAAGGTCCAGAAACACTGTAGCCCTGTTTTCCAAATTCTCCGTCTTTTGCAATATGAGGCACTTGAATTGTTTGAAGAAATCTATCCTTGGGTGGAACTTGAACTAGCCATCTTGTTATACAAAGTGGCAGCTCTGTCACTGCAACAAAAGGAAAAACCCTGTGAGCTGTCAGTGGAAACATCACTAGAAGCTCCATGTAGATTGTGATCCGACTGAACTAGGCACTGTACAAACTTAGAGAAGACATAATCCATACATCAAAGAGCTTGAAATCAATTTATGTGTAAAGCAGACATAGCAAATAAGTATAACTAAATGGAAGGGGTGCAGGGAAGTTGCGTAATATATGAAGATCCTTTTGCATAGACAAGCTGTCTGCACAATTTATAGGAAGTGAGGATTTTTAACTCTATTTGCTGCAGCTACATGATGTATTTTGCTCAGCACAACACACCTGTAGGTTCACAGGGCAAGAATCAGATGCCGCCATGTGTTAACTGTAAAACAAATGTCAAACAATTTGTAAAATTAAAATTGGTTCTTTCTTTCCCTGCTAAAATACCAAAAGAGCAAATCACCAGATACCTAGAGAGTAGCAGAACCATGACCAATAACCAGGTTGGTTTTCTAAAGAGTAGGTTTGTCTAATCAATTTGCTATTTTTGATTTTGGCTAGAATTGCAAAATTAGTGGCAAAGGGAATGCAGTAGATTCAATGGATTTGGATCTTAGCAAAGGATTTGATATGGTTGCATGAAATTTGAATTGAAAATCTAATTCAAAATGTTCTGGGATGAAAACACTCTTATGTTGACTGAAAAAATGTCACAAAGGGGTAAAGCCAAACTGCACAGTATATAGAACTATGAAGGCTACAGCTGTCTTCCTTAATGATCTAAGGCAGAGTTTCACATCTGGTGGGTTGCAACTCCCAGGGGGGTCACAATAGGCAATTGCAGGAGTCGAGAAGCATTGGAAATTTTATTATAGTCTCAAGCAAAGATAATCTCACTCACCCACTCCCAGCACACTTCAAGGTCAACTATTCTGTGTCCACCTCTTGAAACACACACCAATCAATTCTATAGGTGTAACATTGCTATCATTTTTTATTCTTACTTTTATCGTAAATAGTATTTATGGTATAGTAAAAATGTTTGACTCTGAAGAAGGCACCGCCAACCTGAAAACTGTTGAGAAAACTGGCCTAGAAGTTGGAATAAACACCATGGTTAATGGAACCGGCAGATGGTTTTAACTTGAGACGAGCTGTGTATGTGAGGGCAGAGAAATAGTACAAAGGAACTGGATCAATGAAGCAGGACTGGAAGGGAGTTCCTGGGTCACCACACCCTGTCTCCTGCTGTTGTCGGTAACCCCCACCATATAGTCCGGTCATAAATTTATCAAGATCCCTCTTAATCCCAGTTCGGTTGCTGCTCCCACTGCTCCTGTTGGGAGGCTGTTCTAAACCCCTCCCTCTGATGATTAGAAGCCTTCTTTCAATTTCCAGCCTAGATTTATTCATGGCTAGTTTATCCTCATTTGTCCTTGGCCCACCATTGTCCTTTAGCTTCTACAGCTCTCCTCCATCCCTGGTGTTTGCTCCTGATGTATTTATAGAGCACAACCAGCTCCCCACTAAACCTATGTTGGCTTAGCACGGCTCTTCCAGCCTCCTTGCATGAAATTGGACCTCCCTTCCCCTCATCATCCTTGTAGCCCTTCTCAGCGCTGATTCCAGTTTGAATGCATCTTTCCTGAATGGGGGTGACCAGAATAGTATGCAGTATTCCAGATGAGGCCTTGTGAAATGGTTTTAATATATTGGCAGAAAATAACCAGATTAAATTAAATTTGGAATAATCCAGGCCAGTATCTCTGTGGAAAAATAATCTGAAGGGCAGATATTCAATGGGAGGGTGAAGTCTGGAAAGCAAAAACAACGAGGAGTCCTTCTGGCACCTTAGAGACTAACAAATTTATTTGTGCATAAGCTTTCGTGGTCTAGAACCCACTTCATGAGATGCATAGAGTGGAAAATACAGGAGCAGGTGTAAATACATAAAAAGATGTGAGTTGCTTTACCAAGTGTGAGGTCAGTCTAACGAGACAAATCAATTAACAGCAGGATACCAAGCGAGGAAAAATAATTTTTGAAGTGGTAATGAGAGTGGCCCTGGACCCATGGAAAAGAAGCCCTTGAGGAATTCCACCATGATTTCAACAATTTCCATCCCACCATCAACGTCAGCCTAGACCAGTCCACACAAGCGGTCCATTTCCTAGACACTACTGTGCTAATAAGCAGTGGTCACATAAACACCACCCTATACCGGAAACCTACTGACCGTTATACTTACCTACATGCCTCCAGCTTCCATCCAGGACACACCACAAGATCCATTGTCTACAGCCAAGCTGTAAGTTACAACCACATTTGCTCCAATCCCTCAGGCAGAGACAAACACCTACAAGATCTCTATCAAGCATTCTTAAAACTACAATACCCACCTGCTGAAGTGAAAAAGTGACAGAGCCAGAAGAGTACCCAGAAGTTACCTACTACAGAACAGGCCCAACAAAGAAAATAACAGAACGCCACTAGCTGTCACCTTCAGCCGCCAACTAAAACCTCTCCAGCACATCATCAAAGATTTACAACCTATCCTGAAAAATGGGCAGCATGTGACCTCCAGAAGAAGAAAGGGGAGTGTCCATGTACCAGCAACGCAGACACAGGTAAGTAACCGTTTTCATGTTCTCTCCACAGGTACTAATGCGGAGAGTGGACTAGATGATACATCCGAGGGAAGGGAACAGAAGGAGACTCCGCCAATTGAAAGGCATGAGGTGCACTGTCCTAGGGTTGGGGGTTCCACGACCACCGCTCCCAAGAGAAGGAGGCGGGTAGTGGTGGTCGGGGACTCTCTCGTCAGGGGGACTGAGTCATCTATCTGCCACCCCGACCAGGAAAACCAAGAAGTCTGCTGCTTTCCAGGAGCTAGGATTCACAATGTGACAGAGAGACTGCCGAGACTCATCAAGCCCTCGGATCAGTACCTCTTCCTGCTTCTCCACGTGGGCACCAATGATACTGCCAAGAATGACCTTGAGCGGATCACTGCAGACTACGTGGCTCTGGGAAGAAGGATAAGGAGTTTGAGGCGCAAGTGGTCTTCTTGTCCATCCTCCCCGGGGAAGGAAAAGGCCTGGGTAGACACCATTGAATCGTGGAAGTCAACGAGTGGCTCCACAGGTGGTGTCGGAGAGAAGGCTTTGGATTCTTTGACCATGGGATGGTGTTCCAAGAAGGAGGAGTGCTAGGCAGAGACGGGCTCCACCTAACGAAGAGAGGGAAGAGCATCTTCGCAAGCAGGCTGGCTAACCTAGTGAGGAGGGCTTTAAACTAGGTTCACCGGGGGAAGGAGACCAAAGCCCTGAGGTAAGTGGGGACACGTGGGATACCGGGAGGAAGCACAAGCAGGAGCGTGCGAGAGGGCAAGGGTCCTGCCTCATACTGAGAAAGAGGGGTGATCAGCGAGTTATCTCAAGTGCCTATACACAAATGCAAGAAGCCTGGGAAACAAGCAGGGAGAACTGGAAGTCCTGGCACAGTCAAGGAATTATGATGTGATTGGAATAACAGAGACTTGGTGGGATAACTCACATGACTGGAGTACTGTCATGGATGGATATAAGCTGTTCAGGAAGGACAGGGAGGGCAGAAAAGGTGGGGGAGTTGCACTGTATGTAAGGGAGCAGTATGACTGCTCAGAGCTCAAGTATGAAACTGCAGAAAAACCTGAGTGTCTCTGGATTAAGTTTAGAAGTGTGAGCAACAAGGGTGATGTCGTGGTGGGAGTCTGCTATAGACCACCGAATCAGGGGGATGAGGTGGACGAGGCTTTCTTCCGGCAACTCACGGAAATTACTAGATCACAGGCCCTGGTTCTCATGGGAGACTTCAATCACCCTGATATCTGCTGGGAGAGCAATACAGCGGTGCACAGACAATCCAGGAAGTTTTACGAAAGGGTAGGGGACAATTTCCTGGTGCAAGCACTGGAGGAACCAACTAGGGGCAGAGCTCTTCTTGACCTGCTGCTCACAAACAGGGAAGAATTAGTAGGGGAAGAAAAAGTGGATGGGAACCTGGGAGGCAGTGACCATGAAATGGTCGAGTTCAGGATCCTGACACAAGGAAGAAAGGAGAGCAGCAGAGTACGGACCCTGGACTTCAGAAAAGCAGACTTTGACTCCCTCAGGGAACTGATGGGCAGGATCCCCTGGGAGAATAACATGAGGGGGAAAGGAGTCCAGGAGAGTTGGCTGTATTTTAAAGAATCCTTATTGAGGTTACAGGGACAAACCATCCCGATGTATAGAAAGAATAGTAAATATGGCAGGCGACCAGCTTGGCTTAACAGTGAAATCCTTGCTGCTCTTAAATACAAAAAAGAAGCTTACAAGAAGTGGAAGATTGGACAAATGACCAGGGAAGAGTATAAAAATATTGCTCGGGGATGCAGGAGTGAAATCAGGAAGGCCAGATCACACCTGGAGTTGCAGCTAGCAAGAGATGTTAACAGTAACAAGAAGGGTTTCTTCAGGTATGTTAGCAACAAGAAGAAAGTCAAGGAAAGTGTGGGCCCCTTACTGAATGAGGGAGGCATCCTAGTGACAGAGGTTGTGGAAAAAGCTAATGTACTCAATGCTTTTTTTGCCTCTGTCTTCACGAACAAGGTCAGCTCCCAGACTACAGCACTGGGCAGCACAGCATGGGGAGGAGGTGACCCGCCCTCTGTGGAGAAAGAAGTGGTTTGGGACTATTTAGAAAAGTTGGACGAGCACAAGTCCATGGGGCCGGATGAGCTGCATCCGAGTTGGCGGATGTGATTGCAGAGCCATTGGCCATTATCTTTGAAAACTCATGGCGATCGGGGGAAGTCCCGGACGACTGGAAAAAGGCTAATGTAGTGTCCATCTTTAAAAAAGGGAAGGAGGAGGATCCTGGGAACTACAGGCCAGTCAGCCTCACCTTAGTCCCTGGAAAAATCATGGAGCAGGTCCTCAAGGAATCAAATCTGAAGCACTTAGAGGAGAGGAAAGTGATCAGGAACAGTCATCATGGATTCACGAAGGGCAAGTCATGCCTGACTAATCTAATTGCCTTCTATGATGAGATAACTGGCTCTGTGGATGAGGGGGAAGCGGTGGATGTGTTGTTCCTTGACTTTAGCAAAGCTTTTGACATGGTCTCCCACAGTATTCTTGCCAGCAAGTTAAAGAAGTATGGGCTGGATGAATGGACTATAAGGTGGATAGAAAGCTGGCTAGATTGTCGGGCTCAACGGGTAGTGATCAATGGCTCCATGTCTAGTTGGCAGCCGGTATCAAGTGGAGTGCCCCAAGGGTCGGTCGTGGGGCCGGTTTTGTTCAATATCTTCATAAATAATCTGGAGGATGGTGTGGATTGTACCCTCAGCAAGTTTGCAGATGACACTAAATGGGAGGAGAGGTAGATATGCTGGAGGGTAGGTATAGGATACAGAGGACCCTAGACAAATTAGAGGTTTGGGCCAAAAGAAATCTGATGAGGTTCAACAAGGACAAGTGCAGAGTCCTGCACTTAGGACGGAAGAATCCCATGCACCGCTACAGACTAGGGACCGAATGGCTCGGCAGCAGTTCGGCAGAAAAGGACCTAGGGGTTACAGTGGACGAGAAGCTGGATATGAGTCAACAGTGTGCCCTTGTTGCCAAGAAGGCCAATGGCATGTTGGGATGTTTATGTAGGGGCATTGTCAGCAGATCGAGGGACGTGATCATTCCCCTCTAGTCGACATTGGTGAGGCCTCATCTGGAGTACTGTGTCCAGTTTTGGGCCCCACACTACAAGAAGGATGTGGAAAAATTGGAAAGAGTCCAGCGGAGGGCAAAAAAAATGATTAGGGGACTGGAACACATGACTTATGAGGAGAGGCTGAGGGAACTGGGATTGTTTATTCTGCAGAAGAGAAGAATGAGGGGCGATTTGATAGCTGCTTTCAACTACCTGAAAGGGGGTTCCAAAGAGGATGGATCTAAACTGTTCTCAGTGGTAGCTGATGACAGAACAAGGAATAATGGTCTCAAGTTGCAGTGGGAGAGGTTTAGGTTGGATATTAGGAAAAACTTTTTCACTAGGAGGGTGGTGAAACACTGGAATGCGTTACCTAGGGAGGTGGTGGAATCTCCTTCCTTAGAAGTTTTTAAGCCCCGGCTTGACAAAGCCCTGGCTGGGATGATTTAGATGGGGACTGGTCCTGCTTTGAGCAGGGGGTTGGACTAGATGACCTCCTGAGGTCCCTTCCAACCCTGATAGTCTATGATCCCTCACTCTCACAGATCTTGGGAGACAGACCAGTCCTCACGTATAGACAGCCCCCCAACATGAAGCAAATACTCTCCAGCAACCACACACCACACAATAAAAACACTAACCCAGGAACCTATCCTTGCAACAAAGCCTGATGCCAACTCTGTCCACATATTTATTCAAGTGACACCATCATAGGACCTAATCACATTAGCCACGCCATCAGGGGCTTGTTCACCTGCACATCTACCAACGTGATATATGCCATCATGTGCCAGCAATGCCCCTCTGCCATGTACATTGGCCAAACCAGACAGTTTCTATGCAAAAGAATAAATAGACACATATCTGACATCAGGAATCATAACATTCAAAAACCGGTAGGAGAACACTTCAACCTCTCTGGCCACTCAGTAAAAGATTTAAGGGTGGCAATTTTGCAACAGAAAAGCTTCAAAAACAGACTCCAACGAGAAACTGCTGAGCTTGAATTAATATGCAAACTAGATACCATTAACTTGGGTTTGAATAGAGACTGGGAGTGGCTGGGTCATTACACATATTCAATCTATTTCCCTATGTTAAGTATCCTCACACCTTCTTGTTAACTGTCTAAATGGCCCATCTTCATTATCACTACAAAAGTATTTTTTCTCCTGCTGATAATAGCTCATCTTAATTACCCTTTTACAGTTTGTATGGCAACTTCCACTTTCTCTGTATGTATATATATGTATCTTCTTACTATATGTTCCATTCTATGCATCCGATGAAGCGGGCTGTCGCCCACAAAACCTTGTGCTCTATTAAACTTGTTAGTCTCTAAGGTGCCACAAGTACTCCTGTTCTTTTGCGGATACAGACTAACATGGCTGCTACTCTGAAACCATTTCAGACAGTTGACAAGAAGGTGTGAGTAACAGTAGGGAGAAATTAGTATTGGGGAAATTAGGTTTAGGTTTTGTAATGACCCAACCATTCCCAGTCTTTATTCAGGCCTAATCTGATGGCGTCCAGTTTGCAAATTAATTCCAATTCTGCAGTTTCAGGTTGGAGTCTGTTTCTGAAGTTTTTTTGTTGAAGAATTGCCACTTTTAGGACTGTAATTGAGTGTCCAGGGAGGCTGAAGTGTTCTCCGACTGGTTTTTGAATGTTATAATTCTTGACGTCTGATTTGTGTCCATTTATTCTTTTGCGTAGAGACTGTCCGGTTTGGCCAATGTACATGGCAGAGGGGCATTGCTGGCACATGATGGCATATATCACATTGGTAGATGTGCAGGTGAACGAGCCTCTGATGGTCTGGCTGATGTGGTTAGGTCCTATGATGGTGTACCTTGAATAAATATGTGGATAGAGTTGGCACCAGGGTTTGGTTCCTGGATTGGTGTTTTTGTTGTGTGGTTTGTAGTTGCTGGAGAGTATTTGCTTCAGGTTGGGGGGCTGTCTGTAAGCAAGGACTGGCCTGTCCCCCAGGGTCTATGAGAGTGTGGGATCATCCTTCAGGATAGGTTGTAGATCCTTGATGATGCACTGGAGAGGTTTTAGTTGGGGGCTGTAGGTAACGGCTGGTGGCATTCTGTTACTTTCTTTGTTGGGCCTGTCTTGTAGTAGGTGACTTCTGGGTACCCTTCTGGCTCTGTCAATCTGTTTCTTCACTTCACCATGTGGGTATTGTAGTTTTAAGAATGCTTGATAGAGATCCTGTAGGTGTTTGTCTCTGTCTGAGGGATTGGAGCAAATGCGGTTGTATCGTAGAGCTTGGCTTTAGACAGTGGATCGTGTGATGTGGTCTGGATGAAACTGGACACATGTAGGTAAGTATAACGGTCAGTAGGTTTCCGGTATAGGGTGGTGTTTATATGACCATCGCTTATTAGCACTGTAGTGTCTAGGAAGCGGACCTCTTGTGTGGACTGGTCCAGGCTGAGGTTGATGCTGGGGTGGAAATTGTTGAAATCTTAGTGGAATTCCTCAAGGGTCTCCTTCCCATGGGTCCAGATGATGATGTCATCAATGTGGAGCAAGTACAGTAGGGGTATAAGGGGATGAGAGCTGAGGAAGTGTTCTAAGTCAGCCATAAAAATGTTGGCATACTGTGGGGCCATGTGGGTACCCATTGCAGTCCTAAAAGAGTCCCAAGCAGTAATCCTAAAAGAGATCTAGGGGTGATAGCAGATCTAGCCCACTTTACAGCTAGGAGTTGCAACTATCTGCTCCTACCCCTTGGCCAAAGCCATACTGTCAGGTGGTGGCGTGAAGAGGAAGAACATCCTTAGATAAGGATCAGCGGCAGAATAGACCCACCACGGAGGGCGAGGCCCAGCAAGAGAGCAGCCAGGGAGGCCACCTGGAGTTAAGTACATTAAAAATAGTTTCCTGTCTCTTTACATCTTCTTCCTGCTGTGAGAGTGGCTGGCCCAGAATGGGATTGGGCCGGCCCTTCCTGGATCAATGAGAGGCTCAGAATTTAGCAGGGAGCAGCAGAGTTGGGGAGAGGAGCTCTGTGCTCAGTAGATGGCCCTGACACCAGACTGGGCCTGCAGGATTTCTTAGAATTGACCTTGTCAATCAGGATCGGATCACTCCTCACCACTGTGTGTGTTGGGTGTTATGCATGTCTCCTTTGGTTTAGCTTTATGCAAAGGCCTGTGGTCACACTGCTCATCACAGGGCAGTATGGCCAACGCTGAGCAGCACAAATCATAGTCAAGCCCAAGAAGGAGTGTGGGGAGGAGTGGAAAGCGATTTGAGGAAAGGTTCAAAGAGCTAAACTAAGGAGGAGAGCTCCTGATACAAATATGGGTAGGCTGTAAACATCATGATTTGTGTCATTCCCAGAGAGATGTGGCTGTACGTCCTGAGATGAAGTGAAGACAGAGGGAAGTCAGGGTGGCCTCTTTCAAATGTGGCAGCCACCAGGACAATACTTTAAACAGCCTGAAAAAGGAGGGGAGTCAGTGGGAGCAATTGAACTAAAGTGATATTTCATTGTAAGAGATTCCAAAGCCATTGTGATCATCCAGTCTGCTCCACTGGGTACTGTCTTGTCAAGAGGAGATTGCTGGCTTGGCAGTTTTTAAAATGGTTTGAAAGGTTCTTATGGAGGAAATGGTCAGCTATAGAAGGCAGCACTTGTGTAGTTGTTGCAGTCTGATGCTTTGCTAGCAATGTAGAGCTTGGGAGTAGCAGCAGCAGGTCCCTGTCACCAGGGCTACGTGCACTTTGCCTGGCTCTCTTATTATAGAGGTATTCTAGGGTATGCCAATGTGGCCTCAGGATTTCTAATGTTAAATTCATGTCTGTCTCCCCATCTGCCCCCGCCCCTCCACAGAAACTTCTGGATGAGTGCCAGGACCAGCGCTGGTGCCAGTTCTCTGTGCATAGCCCAGTGTTTGGGCCAGACCCGTGTCCCGGGACACGCAAGTACCTAATAGTTTCATACAAGTGCAGACCAGGTGAGTTCTGCAAATGGCTTTAAAGTGCAAAGGAGGGTGTCACTTAGCATCCTCTCTGGTTTTTCCATAGACTATTGGTGCAGTCAGCACTATAAGTGTACCAGAGGCAAAAAGGGGATTCATTGTCTTTGTCGAGCCATTGTCAATTAACCCCACCTGTCTCCTGGACAGATCATCCTACTCCTGGAGAGAGAAGGAGATTATAATTTTTTTTTCTTGTCTTGCAGTAGCATTCCAAGGCCTCAGTCCAGATCAGGCCCTTTTGGACAATGTGCTGTGAAATCACGCAGAAAGAGAAAAATCTCCATTAAGGAGCCTAAACTATGCCATGTGATTTAGGTGACACAGATAAATAGTTTGCAAACAGTTTGCAAAAATCCCATAGGATGAAAAATATCTGCCAAATTGTTTAAGCAAATGCTAACAAATAGCTAGTACATTCACCAGTTGCCGAGACGACAGCAAAGGGAATTGCTCAGTCTCTTGGTTTCTTCTTGTTAGGCGTTTTATATATTGATTGGGAAGGGATGCTTTTAGGCCAAATGGGAAGAGCTCAGAGCTGCCACTTCAGAGAGGACTGCATAAAATTTGCTCTCTGACTTTTGGAATGGTAAAGGCCTAACTGTTAATGCTGCAACAGAATGCTGTGTAATGTTGTTTCCCAGCTAACCACCGCATTAAGACCGTATGTGAGAATGACAAGCTGAAGCTGCAGTGCAGGGCTAAATCCATCCTAGCAATTTACTCTGCAAGCTATGGCAGATCCATGAGGGGCAAACCAGAGTGTGACTCTGCAAACAGGACTGGACCCAATGTAGGTATGTTGGGAAGGTGTGAACTAGAAATCTGGCTGGGCCCCTTTCACATTGAAGAATCTGGAACTCATTACCAGGGGGATGTTGTGGAGGCCAAAAGTGTAATTGGGTTAAAAAAAGAACTAGATAAGTTCCTGGAGGATAGGTCCATCAATGGCTATTAGCCAAGATGGTCAGGGATGCAACCCCATGTTCTGGGTATCCCTAGCCTCTGATTGACAGAAGCTGGGCATAGACTGAGAATGGATTACTCGGTAACTACCCTGTTCCGTTCACTCCCTTTGAAGCACATGGCACTGTCCACTGTTGGAAGACAGAACACTGGGCTGGATGGACCATTGGTCTGACCCAGTGTGGCCGCTCTTATGTTCTTAATAAGTCATTACGCTGTCAGAGACGTTACACTGGGCACAGCTGTATCACTGCTGTGTGGGCATCGAGACATGCACGTTCCCAGCCTATTGCTGGGGATAGGTGACTGTCACCCAGGCACGGGCGCTGGGATACGCAGTCTCTCAGCCAGCTCACTGCCATATGGGCTGAGGATGTATGCATTTAATCAGCCACATGGACACAATACATGCACCCTTCCTTCACAGCTAACTCCCTGCTCACTGGGCAGGGAGGCATGCGCTCCTGACAAGGTCACCACTATGGGCTCATTCACGTACACTCCTACGTGGTGCATTTGAATGGGATATTACAGACCAAGTCTGGCTTTGGGTTACATGGTTTCCAGAAGCAATTTCTAAGCTTTTCTACCTGCTGCTGGGAATGCAGGTGCCACAGCCTGGTGACCACCTGGTCTATATTTCCAGAGTGCTTAGCTCCTGATGCCTTGAGGAGAGTCTCTCGGAAGTGTCACAGGAAGGAGAACTGTACCATCTCAGCTAACAAGGCCACCTTTGGTGACCCCTGCTTCCCTGGCGTGAAGAAACAGCTGAGGGTCTCCTATACATGTGGTAAGAGTCCCCAGTCACCCTGACACTGCATTGGGGGGGGGGGGCTGGAAGGACTCCAGCAAGTGCTTTACAATGTACAACACAGATCCCAGAGAGCAGGGGCGTCTTGAGGACTAAGGGCACCCGTTGGCCTAGCAAGCCACTAGCGTAGCTGTTGAGGCTGCTGGGCAGGATCAGTTTAGATGAGAGTGGTGCCATGTCTCCTGCCTTGAGAGATGCTTGTGCATTCTGTCAGCAGCAGGCTGAGAACTATAGAAATGGCCACAAAGCCGAGCCCCTGAGAAACAGGACAGATGCTGAGCAGCTGTTGCTCTGTCTTCTCCTCTTGGGGCATGGATCTTTAACCATGTGCATGCAGGTGGGGAGTGGGGAGATGGGAAGCTTCAGGGTGCACAGATTCAGACAGAAAGTGAATCCTCAAAGCTCCCCATTAGAGGAAATATTTTTGTCTTTCTTTGTAAGTAGCAAACTGTAAGGATCTAAGGGTCCATGAAAGCAAGATTAATATCCAACCAGCCAGGGCATGGGCAGGTTCTGTGCAAGCTGCCTCTGCCCCCATGGGTGTACCACATGCCAGCCTCCTGACCTGCAGCACCCCCTGGGACCTTTGTACAACTCTACCAATGTGCCTCCATCCTGCCAGTAGCCCCCCTGCTATTTCAGCCCGGGGTCTGCTCTCTGCCCACTACAGACGAGGATGACACGTGACTCACTGAACTCATGTCTTTGGTGGTCAAGGCCAAGGACACTATTTACCCAACCTGGCCCCTCCCTCCTTGACCCACAGAATTCCCCTGGTCAGACTGAGGCTGGCACCTGTGCTGTCTCCTTGCCCACTGCTTTGACACAGGGAAATATTTTGTATGTACATTTCTGGCAGTGGTGGTTGGTCCTGATCTGTCCATACACCCCTCACCTGAGGTACCTGTGCAGCCCTCATGTCTCCTCTCCATCCCTGGCTGCTACCCCCATCCCAGGAGTTCTACATGAGCTGCCCTTTCAGTGCAATCTCCTTTATCATTACAGTGCCAAGGCAGCTGCTCGAGGAGGTGGGCCAGGATTCCCCAGACCCCTTCTCGCTCTCCGACTACACACATGGTAAACACTTGCTGTTCCCCTGGGGCTGTGCTGTGTGGGCTAAGAAAGGCTCGTTTGAGTGTCCGGTTGGGGTTTCCTGGCTGGCTGGGGACCGCATGTATGTGATGTGCCAGGCTGGCTCCTCTCACACAGGCTGTGCGCTAGAAGGTTTGCCCAAAATCTGGCTCCTGCATCGCAGTGAAGGGGGAAGTCCCTGAGCCAGGCACTTCTACCCTCCATGAGGAATGCAGTCTGAGCCCAGAGAAAGGGAAGCAGAAATCTAAATCAGGGCCTTTTCCCTTCAGGGACCAGGCTGATGGTCACAGGGGTCACAGAAATCCAGTTCATCTGCCTATCCTAGATGTGCAACAGAAGGACGGCTCTATTCCTTTATTTAGGCACACAGCCTCTGTGTCTCCTGGGTGTGGGAAATTACTTTGAGCACCCCGGCCTGGTTATGCAGACAGTTCAGTGCTGTGCTATTCACTAGGATGGCTCATTCAGTCTTTTATTTCTTAATGCTGTTCCATCAATGCTCTTGCTAGACCCCGCTCTGCCCTGTAGCGGCCCCTCTCCACTGGGAATTCATTCACCGGGTGTGACGGGTTGGATCACAGAAACCCCCTTGGGGCTGCCACCTGATGTGCCAAGACTACTTCTGCCCCTGCCTTTCTTGCCAGCTTGGGACTCCAGAACCCTGCCTGGCTGTATCAGACACACTTGCCAGCCACAAACACAGACCCAGGTCTGAACCACGTCCTACAAACGCAAGCTTAACTGAGAGCAGCTTACAGAAGTGTGCCTGTCTTTAACACTCATATGCCCAACTCCCAATGGGGTCCAAACCCCAAATAAATCCTTTTTACCCTGTATAAGCTTTATACAGGGTAAACTCATAAATTGTTTGCCCTCTATAACTCTGAGAGAGAGAGATGCACAGCTGTTTCCCTCCCCCCACCCCCAAGGTATTAATACATACCCTGGGTTAATTAATAAGTAAAAAGTGATTTTATTAAATAGAGAAAGTAGGTTCCAAGTAGTAACAAACAGAACAAAGTGAATTACCCAGCAAAATAAAATAAAACACACAAGTCTAAGTCTAGTGCAGTAATAAAACTGAATACAGATAAAAATCCTCACCCAGTAAGCTTCCTTTTACAGACTAGTCTCCTTCTAGTCTGGGTCCAGCAATCACTCACACCCCATGCAGTTACTGTCCTTTGTTCCAGTTTCTTTCAGATATCCTTGGGGGTGGAGAGGCTCTCTCTTTAGCCAGCTCAATACAAAATGGAGGGGTCTCCCCGCGGTTTAAATAGACTTTCTCTTGTGGGTGGACACCCCCTCCTCTCTCCTATGCAAAGTCCAGCTCCAAGATGGAGTTTTGGAGTCACCTGGGCAAGTCACATGTCCATGCATGACTCAGTATTTTTTACAGGCAGCCCACATGGTATCTTGAATGTCTCCAGGAAAACTTCTTATGTGGATTGGAGCCTTCCAACATCCATTGTTCGTTAAATGTTTCTTGATTGGGCACTTAACTTTGCAAATTCCTTTCTAAAGAAGTTGACCAAAGGTCTTACTAAGGTTATTTAAAATCAGACAAGTATACAGCCAATATTCATACTTTGAATACAAAAATGATACATGCATACAAATAGGATTAATAGATTCAGTAGATCATAACCTCTACAGAGATATGTTACATGGCATATGTAGCATAAAACATATTCCAGTTATGTCATATATACACATTCAAAAGCATATTTCCATAAAGCCTTATGGGGGGCACCGTCACACCGGGTTTGTTCTCTCCTCGGTATCACACACTCTCCCAATGGACCCCAGCTTTTCCTGGGGACTCCACCTTCTCCTTGACTAAGGGCAGGTTTCAGTCCCCATAGTTATCTGGGCGTGGACTAGGATCCCAGCCCAACACTGCAGGATACATTTTGCCAGTGGCAAAAGAGAAGTGGAATTGCCCTGTGAGGCCTGTCTCTTTGGTGTATTTGTAGCACCCTGCACGGTAGCAGTGGCAGTCAGGTTGCACTGGGAGTTCATGCAATGGCAGATGAATTAGAGAAAAGGCAGCTAGTGGAAGGCTAACGAGGACTGGGAAGAGAACTCTTCCCCCTGCACTGCCTCCACACACACTTAGCTTTGTAACATTTTTTCATGAGCAAAACCAAGGTTGCAAAACCAGGAGTGAGATCTAGAGGATGTGGCCAAATGGTTTGGCAATGACATGGGGTCTCTGGAGGGGAGATAACAGATAGACACAGACCAGCCAGGAGAAGTGAGCAGATAGGAGAAGCACTGAGACCCACAGAGGAGGGGTACCACAGAACATAGCAAAGGGGAGCAGACTATGGAAGAGTTAAGGGAAGAACAGATCCAAGGGGCAGAGAAGTGGCAAGGAGCAAAGGAAGACTTGGAGGAGCTAGAGCAGAAGGTTTGGAACATGGCATGGAGGAGAGAGAGATGGTAGTGGGGGAGCAAAGAGTGGGAACGCAGACAACGGAAGGCACTGAGAGTGGACAGGAAGAACTTAGGGATGGGATGGCGAGGATCATGGAAGAGAGACGTGCCAAGTGCCTGGGAGGAGCAGAGCCGAGGAGGGAGGAATGGGAGTGAAAGTTGGCAGATGTGTGGTGACAGGTGAAGGTTCAAGTCCACAAAGTGGGTGAGGGCGTTGAGAAGCGCCTCATCCCTGTACCCTAGCCAGTAAGACCATGTCCCCTTGTTCACTGCAGGTGGCTGGTACCGTGGGCCGAGGCTGTCCAGGCTCCATGAAGATCTGATGATTTTTACTAGCTCTCTGGAAATGTTTGCCCACCTCTGGGGTACGTGAATTCTCTGAGCATGTGCACAGTGCTCTGTAGAGAGGGTGTGAGCAGAGAGTCACATTCCACTCTGTCTCTCTTGCTTTAGTGTGCCGGGAGACATGGACATGTTAGGGGGCACTTGGCGAAGAGCCTGCAGCACTGTGCGCTCCCTTTATGCCCATTAGTGCTCCTCTGGTGTAGGCTGGCCATTGAAGCCACATCCAAAATGCAGCTGCCACTTGTTGGAACTCCATGGCCACCCCTTTCCTGGCCCCCTTCCCTTAGGGTGTCTGCACACTGCAATCAGGGGGGCGGCTGCGGCACATGTAGACAGACCCAAGTTGACTTTAATCTAGCTAGTTCCAACAGCAATAGCAGTGAAGGCGCATCAGCGCGGGCTAGCCACTCAAGTAACATACCCAGGGTCCTGGGTGGAGTTGTACAGCCCATGCTGCTGCCCATGCTGCCGCAACTTCCTTGCTATTGTCACTGGAGCTAGCTAGACCAGGGCTAGCTTGGGTCTGTCTACACGTGCTGCAGTCACACCTCTGACTGCAGTGTAGCCAGACCCGCAGCCTTTTGCAGGATATTGATTTGCATCCGTTTCTGTAGAGAGAGAGGACAGTGCCTCACAAGGTTTATTGCTCAGACCCCCAAGCTCAGTGTGAGCTGTACCATTTGGCGAACTAGCCCTCCATTCTGGAAAGTTACTAGTGTAAATGAGTTACACAGTAACTCCTGGAGTTACCAATCCACTAACTGTTTGCCTTGCCCCCACCCTGCCAGGAGTCAAACCCATTTTTGATTGTGCTAGTCAGAGAAACACAGAATTTATCCTGCTGGAATAAACCAATGTCTTCCAGCCCGGCACCCTGTCTCCTACTGGGACCAGTGAAAGATGCTTCTGAGGAAGGTGTAACACCCTATACTGTCTGTCCCTTGTTCATCAGCAAAACTCTGCCAGCTAACAACTGGAACAGTTTCCTTTATTACTGACAACACCTCTCCTGCCCCTGCTCCTGACGACATGTTGTCTTCTGCTGGAAAGGAGCTAGTCTCAGCTCCTCCCATACTTGGAAGCACGCTGCTTCTCTGTGTTACAGAGT
The DNA here is from genome assembly GCF_015237465.2 of Chelonia mydas. NCBI lineage: Eukaryota > Metazoa > Chordata > Testudines > Cheloniidae > Chelonia > Chelonia mydas. Next base: position 57,585,787 of record NC_057855.1, read on the forward strand.
CGCAGGGATCCTCACCCACCTCAGTGGCTTCTGAGACTTCCTCCCCCTTCTCTGGACTCCCCTTTGGGACATATTTCCCTATGCTCCCTAGAGTGGGGGCTGTCTCTGGTTCATCTGCAACTTGCTGGTAGCTAACTACCTGGACAATTCTCTCCCTGGCAGCCATTACATCCCCATCTTTTCCTAATGTGGTGTTGCCTGTAGCTGCAATGCAGAAGCTGGTCTCAACCACTCTCACACCTGGACGTATGTGGCTTCCCCCTGCTGCAAAGGAATCCAATTCCCTCAGCAGTTCCTGAGACCTTACCCTTTCCCTTGGGGTCCCAGCATGAAACTCCCTCCTACTGCAGGCAAATACTTTAACCTGAGCTACATGGAAAAATCATTACCAAGAAGCAGGTCAACTAGGAGGTGTTCCATTACCCCTACAGTCAAAATGCTTTCCAAACCTTCCCACAGCACATGGATTTTAGCTAGTGGTACAAGGAATCTGCTTTCGCCCACCCCCACAATCTCTGCCATTTGGCAAGGTAACATACTAGCCTTTGGGACCACACTCTGCTTAATCAGAGAGATCTGGGTCCTGTATCCCTCTACCCCAAGTACTCCCTGCCATTAATTCTGACAACCTTAACGTGCTCCATTCTGTTTCTGCAGAGGCTAATATCACAAAATCAATACGATAGGGTTCAATTGCTTGGGGGGGGGGGGCTCTGTGTTAAGGACAGCAGAACTAACATGAGCTATTGGTTGCCTGCTTCCTCCTAGCACAGGGCATTTATTTCTCAGATGATCAGTGGAATTACACTGATAGCATCTTTTGGGCTCTTCTGTTTTTACAGGAGGTTTGGGATGAGGGTTAGAGGAATAGTTTTGGGAAGGTGAGTACTCAGCCTCCCTCCCTCTTGATAGGGATAAAATGGGATCTTCCTTTCCCACCAGCTTTAAACACCTCTGTCAGTGCTGTTTTCAATAGATGCCTGGGTCTGTTCAAAGGCATCAGCTAGAGACGCCATCTCCATCCACAGACTCACAGCTTTGTCCCATAGACACTGCTTTACATCCGCCTTACATATGCCTAGGAAATGCTCTTGAGCAACGAGATCCAACATTCCCTCAAGGCTTGTAACACCTTTGCTCCTCACCCACTTTCCCATCAAATCTTCCATTTTGTTCACATATTCCCCATTACTCATACCAGTATCCCTCTCAAGCTTCCTAAATTTAACTCTGTGTTTCAGAGGTAATCTGAAACCTTTGCAAAACAGTGTTTTTAAATTTACAATAGTCTAAAGCATCCTCAAGAGGCATTTCATTGAATACATTCAGAGCTTTACCAGTTAATTTTGCAATCAGGTTAAGAATTCTCTTGGCATCCGGGATCTCATGCACTGCCCACAGCCTTTCAAAGGTAGTCAGATATTCGGCAATATTATCTGTCTCCTTGTATGCAGGACATAAATTGTTCCAAATTGTGGATTTTTGGAGTGATGGGAATCACTGGGGTCGGTGTGTTCTGATGCTGCTTCTCTAGCAGGTCCAGTTGGTGTTTTCGCTCTCTTTCTCTTTCCTCCCGCTTCTCCTTTATCTCCAGGTCTTTCAGTTCCAATAGTCTCTGATCAGCGGTGGCAGGTTTGTAGAAATTTTGGTGATGCTCAGAACCCGCCCCCCCCCCAACCTTCGTCCCCCGCAAACTGCACCCCACACTTGCCTAAGGCTCTGGGAGAGAGTTTGGGTGGGAGGAAGGAGGTCTGGGGTGCAGGCCCTGGGCTGGGGCAGGGGATTGGGGTGCAGGACAGGTGAGAGGTTGGGCTCTGGGAGGAAGTTTGGGTGGGGGAGGGGCTCTGGGATGGAGTTTGGGTGCTGGGTGCAGGCTCTGGGGGTGCAGGAGTGGGTGAGGGGTGCAGGCTCTGGGAAGGAGTTTAGGTGCAGGCTCTGGGAGGGAGTGCAGAGGGTTTGGGTGCTGGCTCTGGGCAGGAGTGCAGGCTCTTGGAGGGATCTTGGGGATGGGAGGGGGTGCAGGCTCTGGGCGGGAGTTTGGGGACCAAAGCGGGGGTGCAGCGCTTACCTGGGGCTCCCAGGCAGAGCAGGTCAGGAGTCTCCATGTGCTGCTACCCCCAGGCACTGCCCCCGCAGCTTCCTATTGGCTGCAGGGGCGCTTGGGGCGGGACACAGACCCATCCTGCCCAGGGGCTGCAGAGAGGGGACGGCAGCCACATGGAGCGAACAGGCAGGAAGCCGCCCAGCTCCGCTGCGCTGCCGGTGGTGAGTGGGGACCCTGGGCTGTTTTAAATGGCCCGGGGGGTGTGCGGGGCGGGGGCACGCAGCGTGGAAGGCAGGGCCGAGGGAGAGACCTGGCCTCAGACATTGCCGGAGCCAGGCCCAGGCCAGGAATAGGACTCGCCGCCCATGTTTCTCTCTCCTTTTCTGCAACCTGTAGTCCGAAAAGCTCCAGCTTTGCAATGGCTTCATTGTTTCAGTCAGGTTCCTGCTTTTCTGTCCCTACTTCCCTTTCTCGAAATAAGCAAACAGAAAATAACAAATCGGTAGCCTCCTCCTCACTGTCCTTAGCCACCACACTTAAAGCCTCACTTAAAATCTTTACACCACTGTATGAAGTACAAGTCTTGCTCATAGAATCTAAGCCCTGGTCTACACTAGGACTTTAGATCGAATTTAGCAGCGTTAAGTCGATGTAAACCTGCACCCGTCCTGTTGAGGTTACAGGGACAAACCGTCCCGATGAGTCGAAAGAATAGTAAATATGGCAGGCGACCAGCTTGGCTTAATGGTGAAATCCTAGCGGATCTTAAACATAAAAAAGAAGCTTACAAGAAGTGGAAGGTTGGACATATGACCCGGGAAGAGTATAAAAATATTGCTCGGGCATGTAGGAAAGATATCAGGAGGGCCAAATCGCACCTGGAGCTGCAGCTAGCAAGAGATGTCAAGAGTAACAAGAAGGGTTTCTTCAGGTATGTTGGCAACAAGAAGAAAGCCAAGGAAAGTGTGGGCCCCTTACTGAATGAGGGAGGCAACCTAGTGACAGAGGATGTGGAAAAAGCTAATGTACTCAATGCTTTTTTTGCCTCTGTTTTCACTAACAAGGTCAGCTCCCAGACTGCTGTGCTGGGCATCACAAAATGGGGAAGAGATGGCCAGCCCTCTGTAGAGATAGAGGTGGTTAGGGACTATTTAGAAAAGCTGGACGTGCACAAGTCCATGGGGCCAGACGAATTGCATCCGAGAGTGCTGAAGGAATTGGCGGCTGTGATTGCAGAGCCCTTGGCCATTATCTTTGAAAACTCGTGGCGAACGGGGGAAGTCCCGGATGACTGGAAAAAGGCTAATGTAGTGCCAATCTTTAAAAAAGGGAAGAAGGAGGATCCTGGGAACTACAGGCCAGTCAGCCTCACCTCAGTCCCTGGAAAAATCATGGAGCAGGTCCTCAAAGAATCAATCCTGAAGCACTTAGAGGAGAGGAAAGTGATCAGGAACAGTCAGCATGGATTCACCAAGGGAAGGTCATGCCTGACTAATCTAATCGCCTTTTATGATGAGATTACTGGTTCTGTGGATGAAGGGAAAGCAGTGGATGTATTGTTTCTTGACTTTAGCAAAGCTTTTGACACGGTCTCCCACAGCATTCTTGTCAGCAAGTTAAGGAAGTATGGGCTGGATGAATGCACTATAAGGTGGGTAGAAAGCTGGCTAGATTGTCGGGCTCAACGGGTAGTGATCAATGGCTCCATGTCTAGTTGGCAGCCGGTGTCAAGTGGAGTGCCCCAGGGGTCGGTCCTGGGGCCGGTTTTGTTCAATATCTTCATAAATGATCTGGAGGATGGTGTGGATTGCACTCTCAGCAAATTTGCGGATGATACTAAACTGGGAGGAGTGGTAGATACGCTGGAGGGGAGGGATAGGATACAGAAGGACCTAGACAAATTGGAGGATTGGGCCAAAAGAAATCTGATGAGGTTCAATAAGGATAAGTGCAGGGTCCTGCACTTAGGATGGAAGAATCCAATGCACCGCTACAGACTAGGGACCGAATGGCTAGGCAGCAGTTCTGCGGAAAAGGACCTAGGGGTGACAGTAGACGAGAAGCTGGATATGAGTCAGCAGTGTGCCCTTGTTGCCAAGAAAGCCAATGGCATTTTGGGATGTATAAGTAGGGGCATAGCGAGCAGATCGAGGGACGTGATCGTTCCCCTCTATTCGACACTGGTGAGGCCTCATCTGGAGTACTGTGTCCAGTTTTGGGCCCCACACTACAAGAAGGATGTGGATAAATTGGAAAGAGTCCAGCGAAGGGCAACAAAAATGATTAGGGGTCTAGAGCACATGACTTATGAGGAGAGGCTGAGGGAGCTGGGATTGTTTAGTCTGCAGAAGAGAAGAATGAGGGGGGATTTGATAGCTGCTTTCAACTACCTGAAAGGGGGTTCCAAAGAGGATGGCTCTAGACTGTTCTCAATGGTAGCAGATGACAGAACGAGGAGTAATGGTCTCAAGTTGCAATGGGGGAGGTTTAGATTGGATATTAGGAAAAACTTTTTCACTAAGAGGGTGGTGAAACACTGGAATGCGTTACCTAGGGAGGTGGTAGAATCTCCTTCCTTACAGGTTTTTAAGGTCAGGCTTGACAAAGCCCTGGCTGGGATGATTTAACTGGGACTTGGTCCTGCTTTGAGCAGGGGGTTGGACTAGATGACCTTCTGGGGTCCCTTCCAACCCTGATATTCTATGATTCTATGATTCTATGATGAAGCCCTTTATTTCGACTTAAAGGGCTCTTAAAATCGATTTCCGTACTCCACCCCTGACAAGTGGATTAGCGCTTAAATCGGCCTTGCCGGGTCGAATTTGGGGTACTGTGGACACAATTCGACGGTATTGGCCGCCGGGAGCTATCCCAGAGTGCTCCATTGTGACCGCTCTGGACAGCACTCTCAACTCAGATGCACTGGCCAGGTAGACAGGAAAAGAACTGCGAACTTTTGAATCTCATTTCCTGTTTGGCTAGTGTGGCAAGCTGCAGGTGACCATGCAGAGCTCATCAGCAGAGGTGACCATGATGGAGTCCCAGAATCACAAAAGAGCTCCAGCATGGACTGAACGGGAGGTACGGGATCTGATCGCTGTATGGGGAGAGGAATCCGTGCTATCAGAACTCCGTTCCAGTTTTCGAAATGCCAAAACATTTGTCAAAATCTGCCAGATCTTTGATTGCGTGGGCTACTTGCATCACAGCAGCCCCCACAGTAGATTTGCCCACTCCAAATTGATTCCCAACTGACCGGTAGCTGTCTGGCATTGCAAGCTTCCACAGGGCTATCGCCACTCGCTTCTCAACTGTGAGGGCTGCTCTCATCTTGGTATTCATGCGCTGCAGGGCAAGGGAAAGCAAGTCACAAGGTTCCATGAAAGTGCCCTTACGCATGCGAAAGTTTCGCAGCCACTGGGAATCATCCCAGACCCGCAACACTATGCGGTCCCACCAGTCTGTGCTTGTTGCCTGAGCCCAGAATCGGCGTTCCACAGCATGAACCTGCCCCATTAGCACCATGATGTATGCATTGGCAGGGCCCATGCTTTCAGAGAAATCTGTGTCCATGTCCTGATCACTCACATGACCGCGCTGATGTCGCCTCCTCGCCTGGTATCGCTTTGCCAGGTTCTGGTGCTGCATATACTGCTGGATAATGCGTGTGGTGTTTAATGTGCTCCTAATTGCCAAAGTGAGCTGAGCGGCCTCCATGCTTGCCTTGGTATGGCGTCCGCACAGAAAAAAGGCACGGAACGATTGTCTGCCATTGCTCTGATGGAGGGAGGGGCGACTGATGACATGGCTTACAGGGTTGGCTTCAGGGAGCTAAAATCAACAAAGCGGGTGGCTTTACATCAAGGAGTATTTCTGGCAGGACTTCATGGAGGGTTCCAATAAGAAATGGTGCACCTAAGTTATTGTTCTTATTGGAACAAGGAGGTTAGTCTGGCCTCTGATTGATACATGGCTAGATTTACCTCGCTGCACCTTCTCTGTGAGTGACTGCAGAGTGACCTAGAGGAATGAGTCCCCTAGACGGGGGAGCGGGATAAGCAAATGAGTACAAAACAAATCTGGTCTATTTCTTGTTTTGATCTGCTCCATCTATCTTTTTCATCTTTGGCTGGCAGCAGACGGTGCAGAAGGTGCATGCCATCCTCATCTCTTGCCTGCCCGGCAGAAGATGATGCAATAGGACTGCTAGCAATCCGTATCGCCTGCCTGCTCACCATAAGACGGTTCAATAGGACTGACTGCAGGACTAAAGAGAATGACCTGGTCAAGTCACTCCAAATTTAGTCCCTGCGCCCATGTCTGCCCAGGCGCTCCTGGCCGACGTGGCCAGGAGCACCTCGGACATGACGATGACGGCTACCAGTCGTACTGTACCGTCTGCTGCCACAAGGCAATGGGTTGCTGCTACTGTGTAGCAATGCAGTACCGCGCCTGCCAGCACCCAGGAGACATAGGGTGACGGTTACCTGAGCGGGCTCCATGCTTGCCATGGTATGGCGTCTGCACAGGAAACTTAGGAGAAAAGGCGCGAAACGATTGTCTGCCCTTGCTTTCACGGAAGGAGGGAGGGAACGGGGGCCTGACGATATGTACCCAGAACCACCCGCGACAATGTTTTAGCCCCATCAGAGTGCTCCATTGTGACTGCTCTGGACAGCACTCTCAACTCAGATGCACAATTGTTTGCCGTTGCTCTGACGCAGGGAGGGGCGACTGAGGACACGGCTTACAGGGTTGGCTTCAGGGAGCTAAAATCAATAAAGGGGGTGGCTTTACATCAAGGAGTATTTCAGGCAGGACTTCACGGAGGGTTCCAATAAGAAATGGTTTACCTAAGTTATTGTTCTTATTGGAACAAGGAGGTTAGTCTGGCCTCTGATTGATACATGGCTAGATTTACCTCGCTGCACCTTCTCTGTGAGTGACTGCAGTGTGAGCTAGAGGAATGAGTCCCCTAGACGGGGGAGGGGGGGAAGCAAATGAGTACAAAACAAATCTGGTCTATTTCTTGTTTTGATCCACTCTATCTATCTTTTACATCTTTGGCTGGCAGCAGATGGTGCAGAAGGACTGCATGCCATCCGCATCTCATGGCTGCTCGGCAGAAGATGGTGCAATACGACTGCTAGCCATCCTCATCTCTTGCCTGCCCAGCAGAAGATGGTGCAATATGACTGCTAGCAATCCATATCGCCTGCCTGCTCACCATAAGACGGTTCAATAGGACTGACTGCAGGACTAAAGAGAATGACCTGGTCAAGTCACTCCAAATTTAGTCCCTGCGCCCATGTCTGCCCAGGCGCTCCTGGCCAATGTGGCCAGGAGCACCTCGGACATGACGATGATGGCTACCAGTCATATTGCACCGTTTGCTGCCAGAAGGCAATGGGTTGCTGCTACTGTGTAGCAATGCAGTACTGCGTTTGCCAGCACCCAGGAGACATATGGTGACGGTTACCTGAGCGGGCTCCATGCTTGCCGTGGTATGGCGTCAGCACAGGTAACTCAGGAAAAAAGGCGCGAAACGATTGTCTGCTGCTGCTTTCACGGAGGGAGGGAGGGAACGGGGGCCTGATGATATGTACCCAGAACCACCCGTGACAATGTTTTAGCCCCATCAGGCATTGGGATCTCAACCCAGAATTCCAATGGGCAGCGGAGACTGCGGGAACTGTGGGATAGCTACCCGCAGTGCAACACTCCGGAAGTCGACACTTGCCTCGGTACTGTGGAAGCACTCCCCCGAGTTAATGCACTTAGAGCATTTTCTATGGGGACACACACACTCGAATATATAAAACCGATTTCTAAAAAACCGACTTCTATAAATTTGACCTTATTCCGTAGTGTAGACATACCCATAGAATCATAGAATATCAGGGTTGGAAGGGACCTCAGGAGGTCATCTAATCCAACCCCCTGCTCAAAGCAGTACAACAAGCTGTGTATTTCACCCTGCTTGCTGCGCCACTGTGATGGGATCCCCAGGGTGCAGCCTGTGATGGTGGGACTGCTGTGCCCCCTGAACACTCTCCCAGCCCGGGCTGTCTCTCTCACAGTGCCTTGCAGGTGACAAGCAGCAAGCCCCTCCAGGCACTGTGATCACTCATCATAATAGCATGTGAAGCCCCACTCCCAGCTATATTACATGAATACTCCCAGAGCCACTCATGAATCACATAGGGAAAGGCACCAGCCCAATCCTCCCAGCCTTGCACCTCAGGAAATATACCGTCTTGCTTTGCTCAAGAAGAACAATGCAGATTTATTAATTGGTTCACCACTTCATCAATGGAAAGTGGATATACACCAGCCTTTGCAAAACATGAGCAGATTTGCCACACAATTCATACAAACTCACTGGCAAAGATAAACAGTAAAACAAATGTATTGACTACAAAAGATAGATTTTAAGTGATATTAAGTGATAGGCAAAAAGTCAGAGTTAGTTACCAAAAGAAAAGAAAATATAAGCACACAGTCTGAACTCTCAACCCCATTAGACTGGGCAACATCTAGATTAAGCAGTTTTTCTCACCTCACTGGATATTGCAGTCCTTAACATACAGATTTGTCCCTTAAATCTGGGCCAGTCTCCTCTGTTGGAGTCTTCAGTTTTCTTCTCAGTGTCTTTGTTGCTTGCAACATAGGTGGGGGCAGGAGAAAGGCCCAGCATGGGCCTGCTATGTTCTGCTTTATACCCTCAGTCCCATGTGGTTGGGGAACACTCAAGTCCAAGCATGTCTGGTGGGAATTGCTGAGTCTCCAAGGCAAGGTTGAGCAATTCCCCTGGTGTGGCCTCATGCAGGTAAGTCACTGAATTGTAGCTGCCTTGTTGGACAATGGCTGTTGATGGGTTGTTTCACACCCCGCCCGGGCGTTGGTTACTTTCCTTGGTGTTGCCTCTGGGAAGCTAATATCTGGCTGATTCCCCAGTTTACAGCATGTTTTAGTGACAACCATACAACACAATTCTCATAACTTCATATGCATTAATGATATACATATATGGATAGATAAATGACTTTCAGCAAATCATACCCTTTCCCCTGATACCTTACAAGGCATGTTTTATATGTAAGATTCTGATTATATAAAAATGAGGAATATGGGGATTACAGGACACTCCCCCAAGGTATAGAATGTCACACTCTCCTAATTCCATAATATGTTATCATGGGGAACAGGGGAGGTTCCTTCCTGACCCCTATACTATGAAGAATGAGGATTGAGGGCCCTTGTTCTTTTACATCCCTTCTTCCCACTTGCTCTCGTGCTTGCTCAGTAGGGCTACAAGACTGGTAGCTCATTGCTAAGGAGAATGATGCCTGTTGCTCTTTAGGAGTAATTCATATTCTCTTCTGACGTGTTTGCACTTCTCTCCTTAGGTGTCCCTGAGAAAGTGGGCCTCTATTTTCTGTGTGGGGTTTCCGGGGGCCTGGTGTTCCTGCTTTGTATCTTCAGCCCCAAAATGGCCTTCATACAGGACATGAAGGAGGTCTTAAAGGACTCAAAAGTGGGGAGCAGCTTAGAGCTGAGCCGGGGCAAGTTACAGGATGACCACAATGAGGATAACCACAACGATGACAGCTCCTCAGACTCCTCGTTCCGCCACCTCAGCCGCACCTACCATGCATCCAACATCTTCAGCCCGGAGCTGACCGCAGCCCTGGAGGGTGCTGCTGAGCACAGGGCCCACGAGGGAGAGGAGATCTGGATGCTCAAAGAGTCCAGCCCCTATGCTATTCACAAACTCAAATCTGCTACCAAATGAGAACAAGGAGCAGGGGCCACCCATCAGAGCAATGAGCCAGCACTGGCTCCACATCAGCAAGCAGCTCTTCCTGGAGTGGGGGCGGGGTGGGAAGGGAGACAATTTTCATCTCTGGGGACCCAAACTCATAACAGGCTTAGGTCATGTGCAACGAGTATGTTGATAACAGTCTGATCCCTGACAGAGATTTGCATGACTCAAACAAAGCTAGGCAAACTAGTATACATTCTGTGAACGCCATGTAATAACTTTCCTGCTATAGAAACCATAGATTCCATAATCAGTATTTATATCACACACAACAGAAGCATATTTGTTACGATTGGCAGTCTCTGCTCAAGAGGCGAGCTGGTTGGAGAAATGTAGACATAACCATATTCATCAGAATATACAGTTCTGTTGAAAGCAAAACATTTCACAAAATTGGGTTGAATTCTGCCTGAACTTTGTTTAGGAAGAAATACATGGGGGAAAACGGATTCGAACAATGTTGAAATGACCTGTACCAACATTTTCAGAATGAAACTTTTTTGATTTTTTTGTTTTGAAACAACTTTTAGTTTCAATTTTTTTGCATTTTGTAATAAATACAAAATTTTTATAATACAAAATGAAAAAGGTCAAAATTGAAACAATATGTTTCGGATGTCCCCAAATGAAATATTTTTTGGAATGTTCCTTTGCAGAAAACATTGAGATCTTCAGTTTAGGAAAAACAAAAATTGTGAAATCTCAAAATCCTTCTGTCCTCCCTGAGATCCTGGTTTAAAACAGCAGGGAGTGCTGCAGGGCAGGATTGAATGGGATTGTCTGTCATTTCAACTGGAAGTTCTGACTCGGAGTTACCCTGGTTTGGTTACCAAGAAGAATCCAGAAGTGGAAGCCTTGCATTGTCATTACAGTTGGGTGTTTGTAGGGTCAGTGAACTATCTCAATAATATCAAGCAAGAAATCAGACTGGTACATTATGTGGTGTTTTGTCTGATTTCTTGGTGACATGTGACTAATTTTAGCCAATTAATGATGCAGTTCATACTGAATGCTCTGCTTACTCATGTTGTGTTGCAGTCAATTGCTAACACTCAATTACTGTTAATTTCTTGTCTATAGGCCTATTTATAAGGCCCCTTTATCCTCCTTTTCACTCTTTCCTGTCTTCTGTTTTTTATTCCAGTTATGTCATTTTACATTACAATTCATGGTCAATGTTCCTTAATGATATGTGATAACATTGTGTGGATAGAGAGCCAAGGAGATCAGAGTCTGTTTTTTGGCGTGTATGGGAAAATCAGTAAAGATGCATATTCTAAGTAAAAATGAGAGAGAGAAAGGGAGGAATGAGTAAGACAGACAGTGCTGTGTGAGGCACTGGACTAGAACAGAGGTGGGTACGAGAGGTCAGAGCTGTGCAAGGTCCAGTGCTTGAATTAGCAATGCTACAGACAAGGTTGAGTGTACTAGGAACAAACAGGGGTCAGTACCACCATGTTGCGCGACGGACACTTGACAAAATTACCTGACTTAGTGACTGACATTGGCGGAGGGTTATGTCATTCAGTCATTCAACCTGTAAAATAGCGCACACAATTTTCCACACTGAAAAAAAAACAGTAACCTAGTATGGGAATGGGTTTTGAAGCAGCCGTGTAACATTACTGGCCTTTGCTCTAATCTTCAGGGGGTTGATTCAGAGCCGCCTGCAAGGCCTTGGAGTGGAAACCAGGCAGTGCAATGGGCAGGGCCGTCCCTAGCTATTCTGGGGCCCTACGCAACCCCCCCGCGGTGTGTGTGTGTGTGTGGCCCCAGGCGTCTGTGAGGGGACAGGGCTGGCTTGGGGGGCTGGAGGGAACCAGCCCCCAGCACTCACTGGCGGTGAGGCTGGGGCCAGGACGCTGAACTTCCCGCCACCGGTGAGTGCAGGCCCACCCTTACTCCTCAGGGGCTTGGGGGTGGGGCTGGGGTGGGAAGAGGCGGGGCTAGGGCAGAGCAGGGGCAGGGGCCATGGGGAAGAGGTGGGGCAGGGGCTGGAGCAGCACGCAGCTGCGCAGGGCACTAGGAAATTTAGTGCCCCACATTTCCTGGTGCCCTATGCAGCTGCATACTTTGCGTATGGGTACAGATGGCCTTGGCAATGGGGTCTCCCCTTGGTTTGGGGGATGAACCCCTTGTGAGCTCATAAAGGGACAGTGCCCCCAGTTGATTGCCTTGATTCACAGCAATTCACATGCAGATAAACCCAAGCAGCCCAGTTCTCATTTCAAAGTGCCTCTTGAAAGGTGCAGCCAGCTCCTCGCTACTCCCTGGGGAAGTGGAGATTGACACAGTCTCAACACTTCTGAGAACTGCATGAAATATTTGGCTGGTGCTATTTAAATGCGGAGGGGGATTTTAACGCAAACAGGGCCTGGCCAGGCATAAGGAAAGACCCCTCTGCGAGATCAGCTCCGTGCACTGCCATGAGATCCCAGGCCAGCCCGCAGGAGAGCGGCCCCCAAGGGGGAGCATTGGGGAAGGCTGGATCTTGGCACAGCCAAGAGGCCCTCTCCCCTCTCCATGTTCCCAACCCCCTGATTTACCAGGAAAGGGCAGGGCTCTGCGGGGCGGGTGCTAGGCGCTGGCACTGCTGCTGCACCCCATTCTCGCTGACTCTGGGTAGCTATGGGGCACGCCCCTAGGAGCCCTGTGGCAATTTAAAAGGGCCTGGGGGCTCACAGCTACTGCCACTACCGCCAATAGGCTGGGAGCTGCAGAGTCAGCGCTCAGGGACGGGGGACAGAGGCAGCCTGCAGAGCCACCTGGCCATGCCTCCGCCAGCAACAGCAGGGATGGAGAGCCACTTGTGGGGAGCCTCCCAAGGTGAGCGCCCCCATGGACCTCAACATTTTTACCAAGGACACTTGTGTCCGTGTATGGTCACATTGCCGACCCCTGGGAACAAACTGGCAGATGAAGTTTTGCCTTCTTCTGTCCCCAGCTGTTGTTTTCTGTCCCTCAATTTCAGGAAGACCAGCTATTGCCCAAAAGAAAAATCACACCCAGAAATACCAATAATGTGCTATGCACTTGTAACGTATCAAACAACGTTGATACGTTTACTTTCCATAGCTCGAGGTAAATGAATTATCCCTTCATGGTGCTTGCATAACTGCTCCAAAGGTAAGGAGTCACTCAACTCTCATTGAAAGCTTTGTGAAATTCCCAGAGAATTTAAAGGGCGGATCTGATGGTTCTCTGGTCACCTGAGGGCAGGGCATAGAGTTCAAAGTGATGACCAGAGTGACTAGAACAGGCATTGTGGGACACTTCTGGAGGCCGATCAGAGTGTATTAATAGACCAGGGCGTCCACTCTGGTGCCACGGCACTCCAGCCAGGGTGCAGCAAGCGTTATGCCTCACTTCAAGGTGGATTACCAGGAGCGCTCCAGCCGCGGAGTCCGGGCACTCAACGTGCCTTGCCAATGTGAACGCGTCGTGAGTTAGGGCACCCGGGGCTACTTTAACATGCTCTAACTCGCAAGTGTAGCCAAGCCCTAACTCTCCCCTCACACTGCGGTAGCTATATTAACTTTACTGGAGTTACGCCTGGTTTACACTGAAATAAGTAAGAGGATAATGAGGTGCTCAGATTTTAATTTCTCTCGTGGCAGGTGATTCGGAATAATGGGACAGACCATAAATTGGTGCAAATGAGCATAGCTCCATTGATTGCACTCACTAGGGCTGTGCCGTGTAGATCAGTTGAAAATCTGGTCCAATGAGTCCCCCTTGGACTTATGCATTACAATAGGGCCTTTTGTTTAAAAAATGACACAACACTCAGCAATGTGACAAACCATTTGCCAATTACAATGACACAAAGGAGCTGTTCCTTTTTACATAGCTGTTACCTTTTGTGTTATCTCCACAGGGTTGTGCAAATCGATGGAGACGCAGGTTTGTCCAGGGCATGAGGGGGTGACAAACACCCTAAATCCCATGGTTGTACATATTTTCTCTTCGGTGCTTTTCATTGTGGCCAAAACCAAAACTCCCATTGATTACAATGGGAACGTGATGAGGCTTCTAATAATGCTATAATAATAATAATTAATAATAATACTGTGAATTCAGGTTTCAGAGTATGAGCTGTGTTAGTCTGTATTTGCAAAAAGAAAAGGAGTACTTGTGGCACCTTAGAGACTAACAAATTTATTTGAACATAAGCTTTCGTGAGCTACAGCTCACTTCATCGGATGCATTCAGTGGAAAATACAGTGTGGAGATTTATATACATAGAGAACATGAAACAATGGGTGTTACCATACACACTGTTACCAGAGTGATCACTTAAGGTGAGCTATTACCAGCAGAAGAGTGGGGGGGGGGGGGGGGAAGAAAACCTTTTGTAGTGATAATCAAGGTGGGCCATTTCCAGCAGTTGACAAGAACGTCTGAGGAACAGTGGGGGTGGAGGGTGGGGAAATAAACATGGGGAAATTGTTTTACTTTGTGTAATAACCCATCCACTCCCAGTCTCTATTCAAGCCTAAGTTAATTGTATCCAGTTTGCAAATTAATTCCAATTCAGCAGTCTCTCCTTGGAGTCTGTTTTTGAAGTTTTTTTTTGTTGAAGAATTGCAACTTTTAGGTTTGTAATCAAGTGACCAGAGAGACTGAAGTGTTCTCCGACTGGTTTTTGAATGTTATAATTCTTGACATCTGATTTGTGTCCATTGATTCTTTTATGTAGAGACTGTCCAGTTTGGCCAATGTATATGGCAGAGGGGCATTGCTGGCACTTGATGGCATATATCACATTGGTAGATGTGCAGGTGAACGAGCCTCTGATAGTGTGGCTAATGTGATTAGGCCCTATGATGGTGTCCCCTGAATAGATATGTGGACACAGTTGGCAACGGGCTTTGTTGCAAGGACAGGTTCCTGGGTTAGTGGTTCTGTTGTGTGGTGTGTGGTTGCTGGAGAGTATTTGCTTCAGGTTGGGGGGCTGTCTGTAAGCAAGGACTGGCCTCTCTCCCAAGATCTGTGAGAGTGATGGGTCGTCCTTCAGGATAGGTTGTAGATCTTTGATGATGCGTTGGAGAGCTTTTAGTTGGGGGCTGAAGGTGATGGCTAGTGGTGTTCTGTTATTTTCTTTGTTGGGCCTGTCCTGTAGTAGGTGACTTCTGGGTACTCTTCTGGCTCTGTCAATCTGTTTCTTCACTTCAGCAGGTGGGTATTGTAGTTGTAAGAACGCTTGATAGAAATCTTGTAGGTGTTTGTCTCTGTCTGAGGGGTTTGAGCAAATGCGGTTGTATCGTAGAGCTTGGCTGTAGACAATGGATCATGTGGTGTGGTCTGGATGAAAGCTGGAGGCATGTAGGTAGGAATAGCGGTCAGTAGGTTTCCGGTATGGGGTGGTGTTTATGTGACCATCGCTTATTAGCACTGTAGTGTCCAGGAAGTGGATCTATTGTGTGGACTGGTCCAGGCTGAGGTTGATGGTGGGATGGAAATTGTTGAAATCATGGTGGAATTCCTCAAGGGCTTCTTTTCCATGGGTCCAGATGATGAAGATGTCATCAATGTAGCGCAAGTAGAGTAGGGGCATTAGGGGACGAGAGCTGAGGAAGCGTTGTTCTAAGTCAGCCATAAAAATGTTGGCATACTGTGGGGCCATGCGGGTACTCATAGCAGTGCCACTGATTTGAAGGTATACATTTTCCCCAAATGTGAAATAGTTATGGGTAAGGACAAAGTCACAAAGTTCAGCCACCAGGTTTGCCATGACATTATCGGGGATACTGTTCCTGACGGCTTGTAGTCCATCTTTGTGTGGAATGTTGGTGTAGAGGGCTTCTACATCCATAGTGGCTAGGATGGTGTTTTCAGGAAGATCACCGATGGATTGTAGTTTCCTCAGGAAGTCAGTGGTGTCTCGAAGATAGCTGTGAATTCAGATGTACAAATTGCATTAATGTAGGTTTTTGCATATGCCTTTATTGTATTTCTAATCTAAGGTTCTAAACATGGTTCAGAAATGTTTTTTCTTGTCTTGCACAAGAACTGAACTGTGTACCAGACCATGAACTTTGCAACTTGCTGAGATGCTAAAAGCCAACACTGTAGGTTAGTCTGGGACTGGTTTCACTTTCTTGTTGATAAAAAAGGAGGAATCTTTAGTCTGTTTATTCAGACTCAGCTGAGGCTGAGGAATTTCTACACAACATATTTATAGCAGCCACTTAGATATGATTTCCATGTTAAGGAGAGGGAATGGTCAGAGAATGTTATTTCTTATTTACTTTTAAAAAGAACCTTACAAAATATCACACAAGTGGCATTTCTGGGGCACATATCAGGAAATGCGAAATCACATCATTCTTGGCCAATAAGTCCCCTCACACTGAGCACAACTCCACATGCCTGGGCAGTGGGCAAAGCTTTCCCTGGAGGAGGCTAGCTCCCGGTCTTACCTCTTCTGCCAGTGGCCCCACCCACACTCCACCCCACTCCGCCCCAGGCCCCACTCGGCCCCCTCCCCACTGCTCTCCACGTCCCTCCTCTCCTCCCCACTCCTCCACGAGGCCCTCACCGCCTGCAAGTGGTGCTGACTTTCTAAAATGCCGGGGGGTTGCTCATCCCCGGGCTCTGCCCCAGGCCCATCCCCCACTCCACCCCTTCCTCCAAGCCTCCCCTGCCCTGCCTCGCCCTGCCCCTGCTCCACCCCTTCCCCCAAGGCTCCACCCCCACCCTGCCTCTTTCCATCTCCACTCTGCCCTGCCCCACCTCTTTCCACCGCCCCCCCCCCGTGTGCGCCCCATTCCCATTCCTCCCCCTCCCTCCCAGTGCCTCCTGCACACCGTGGAACAGCTGATCGCGGCGGGTAGGAGGTGCTGGGAGGGAGGAGGAGGTGCTGATTGGCAGCACTGCCAGCAGGCAGGAGGCTCTGGGGGGTGGGGAGGTGAGCTGGCTGCCAGTGTGTTCTCAGCCCCCACCATTTTTTCCAAGTGGGTGCTCCAGCCCTGCTCCCCTCTGCTCCCCTTCCCCACAGGGGTGGGGCCATGAGGAGCGATGTAGCGGGAGGAGGGGTCTCACAGGGGATGGTGGTGGAGGAGAGGAGAGATACGGGTGGGGGGTCTCGCAGGGAGCGGGGATGGAATGGAGTAGAGAAGTGAGGAGGGATTCACCAGGCAGCGGCAGGCGGTGGGGCCTCAGGGAACGGGTAGAGCAGGGAGGGGAAGAGGTGGAGCCCAAGCATGGCCACCAAGGCCCAGGTGTCTGGCGGTGGGGCAGCAGCGGTGGCGTATGGGGAGTCTTACCCTCTCCTGGCCTATTATACCCGCTGCCCATGTCCACCTGTCTGAAGTTCAACAAGGCCTACGGGGGACAGCTAGTGACAACTGGAGCAGTCACAATGCTCTGTCCCGTAACCAGTCAATCAGGCAGTGAATGACTGAGAATGATGGTGGAACCAGTAGAGGGGGGCCAGAACTAAACCCTGGAGTCAAACACCCCCAAACTATAGGGAATTTGGATCTATATCCACACATCCATCCACCACTGTGATGGGGGCTCAGCATGGGGAGTAGCTGCCCTGCGTAGATTGTTCTTCCCTTGTGCTGCTACCTTCCTATACTGACAGTGAGTGCAGGGGAGGGAGAACCCATCCTACACCTACACCTTGACTTCAGTGGGACGCAAGCATGTGCAGGACAGGATTGCCATTATTGAATCAGGGCCTGTGTGCTGGAGAGGCGCTAGGAGGACCAGCAGAAGAAACCTGGCTGCCATAGCTGACTGCGAGACACCTGTGTTCTAGTAATGTCAGCTGTTTTAAACCTCAACTGGAAATGCAAAGCCCTTTAAATCAACAATAAAACTCAGACTTTGTTTCTTAAGTGAGTTAACCTTCGTCATTCTGAATTTGTGGTTCTGAAGTTTTATATAGCAGAGAGAATATTACTTTATTACCTTAAACCCACAAAACAACATACTCTGTCCTAGATGCAGCCTTCTTTACAATAGCCTCAACTTCACCCTGGCTTACCAAGGACCCAAGCAAATGACAGGAGCTGACGAAAGTCCAGAGTTGAATCTGATTGACTGCCACATGAGTCATTTTTATGTTCCTATGCCAGAACTAAACTCTGGAGTCAAACACCCCCAAACTATAGGGAATTTGGATCTATATCCACACATCCATCCACCACTGTGATGGGGGCTCAGCACAGGAAGTAGCTGCCTGTGTAGATTGCTCTTCCCTTGTGCTGCTACCTTCTATACAGACAGTGAGTGCAGGGGAGGGAGAGCACATCCTACACCTGAGAGATTGACCAGGAGCCCAGCTGTCCCCTGTTTCTTGCTTCCTCACTCCATGCTGGGAGTAGCGAGAGAAGCTGCCTGGGGCTTCTGATGGGGAGAGCCACACCCAGAGTCCGGTTGGCTGCCGAGCTCCCAAAGGGGAGTAGGGAGACAAGACCTTGAGGGGCAGCAGGGCGGAGTGGGGAGCCCTGGCAGCAGCCCAAGCTGGGAGCCTGGGTGGCAGCCCAACTTGGAGCAAAGACCAGGAAGCAGCCCAGCTTGGGAGCTGGCTTTCTTGTCAATTTCACGGCTCGGCAGAGCCATGATGTAAGCGATGCAGTGTCTACACACACACTGCATCACCCTAACTACACCGACATAAGCCCTATGCCTCTCGCTGAGGTGGTTTTATTATGTTGGCATAGCAGGAGAGTTACATCAGCAGGAGGAGCATTTCAGGCTCTACACCTCCACTGTTTTGTCAACAAGAGCTGACTTTTGTCGACAAAACTGTTTAGTGTAGACGAGGCCTTAGGGAGAGGTTTGTCCTTTGTGTGGTATCCTGCCAGATCCGTGGTTATAATGAAGTCAAATCCTTCACTGCCCTAGAAGCAGTGACTTTCCTGAGCCCAGCAGATCTCTGCTACAGAGAGATCCCAGGACAGACAAGTAGAGTTGGACTCTCAAACCGTAGTTGCATATTTTACTCTAATCAATGGGACTAACTGCATAGTATGGCACTTACGGCAGCAAGGGTGGCAGAATCAGGCCCACAATGAGCAAATGAAATGAGGGCAGAGGTAGCTATGGCAAGAGTTTAGGAAGGCTTCCAGACTCGAATCCCAAAAGAACCGCAGGTCCTTGCTCCTTCTCTGATTTCTTGCTGGAATTTTGAAGGGAGGGAGGGGAAGTTTGCAAGGAAGGTGTAGCGTATAAGAATTGGGTCGTATCCCTTTAAAAAGTTTGTGAGCCTTCTAGTGGCCCCCATGGGCTAGGTTTCAGAAGCCACTTGGACCCTGCCAGACCAGCAGGGTATATAAGTAGCTAGGCCTGGCATGTTATGTATGTTTAGTACATGGCGTGATTTGCACTTCACTATGCCCAGGTGGCTCCTTCATACCATGTATGTCAGGCGAAGAGCAAAAGACAACAGGAGGAAAGCATGGACTCTTCATCAGAAGGGGTTAAATCAGAGCAGGAACCCAAGTGCCTCTCTCCAGCTGCCCAGTGTCCTGCCCTTCTGCACACCCAGACCAAACACCCCTTGCAGTTCTGGGCTTCAAGCAGCCTAATCTGGTTACCAAGAGGTGAGGAAGAAAGGAAGGGGGAGAAAGGCTGAGAGGAATTCCTGAGCACAATCACTCCTGTATGCTACAATAATTGCCCTTAACGCTGCATTATCACCTCTGTAAGCGTCAGCAGTTTGGACCCAAACTGCCCAGTTCTTATAACTAAAAATACTGTTTAGTTCTTCATGTAATTATTAGTAAAATTAGAGGTGCATGTATCGTATTAACTCTGTTTTCCTAAACCTCCAGGAAGAAATCCCAGCCGGTGTTGACCTGACCTGAACCAGGCTGGCCTACACCATCTGTGATTTGGGGGGCGTGACAAATGAAGTGGGGGGGAGAGCTCCCTTCTATGGACACCCATCCAGCCAGTAGCTATAAAATCCCTCTTAGTAGCTGTTCTCTAATTGCTCTACCTGTAAAGGGTTAAAAAGTTTCACTTCTATGCATAGGTAAAAGGAAGTGAGTGGGCACCTGGCCAAAAGAGCCAATGGGAAGGCTAGAACTTTTTAAAATTAAAACAAGACTCCCCTTTTGTCTGTCTGTCATTGTTCTCGGGGAGAGGCAGACAGGGAGCAGTTATGCTGTGAGAAGCTTGGGCCAGGTATGAAAAATTATCAGTATCATACCTAAAAACTACTCATCTAAAACTCCAAATATGTAAGTAGATCAGGAAATGTTTCGGAAGACGTGATTAGGTTGATCCCTTTTATTTCTTTATGGCTTGTGGATTCCTCTGTGCTAACCCAAGGTGCTTTTGGTTTGCTTGTAACCTTTAAGATGGACCGCAAAAGAGCTATTCTTGATCCTTAATCCTTGTAACTGTTTTTCTTTAATCTAGAAAAAGCCTAAGTCCCAAATTTATTTTCTTTTTTTTTTAATTAATAAAATTTGTCTTTTTTAAGAAAAAAATTTTATTTTTGTGTCGTAAGAGGTTTGTGCATGTTGTTTAATTAGCTGGTGGCAACAGCTGATTTCCTTTGTTTTTCTCCTCAGCTCTTTCCCGGATGAGAGGTGGTGGTGGTAAAAGGGCTCCAAAGGAAGAAATTCCCAAGTGCGCCTTCCTGGGTTCTCAAGGGGGTTTTGCATTTCATAGAATCATAGAATATCAGGGTTGGAAGGGACCTCAGGAGGTCATCTAGTCCAACCCCCTGCTCAAAGCAGGACCAATCCCCAATTAAATCAACCCAGCTGGGGCTTTGTCAAGCCTGACCTTAAAAACTTCTAAGGAAGGAGATTCCACCACCTCCCTAGGTAACGCATTCCAGTGTTTCACCATCCTCCTAGTGAAAACGTTTTTCCTAATATCCAACCTAAACCTCCCCCACTGCAACTTGAGACCATTATTCCTTGTTCTGTCATCAGCTACCACTGAGAACAGTCTAGATCCATCCTCTTTGGAACTCCCTTTCAGGTAGTTGAAAGCAGCTATCAAATCCCCCCTCATTCTTCTCTTCTGCAGACTAAACAATCCCAGTTCCCTCAGCCTCTCCTCAAAAGTCATGTGTTCCAGTCCCCTAATCATTTTTGCTGCCCTCCACTGGACTCTTTCCAATTTTTCCACATCCTTCTTGTAGTGTGGGGCCCAAAACTGGACACAGTACTCCAGATGAGGCCTCACCAATGTCGAATAGAGGGGAACGATCACGTCCCTCGATCTGCTGGCAATGCCCCTACTTATACATCCCAAAATGCCATTGACCTTCTTGGCAACAAGGGCACACTGTTGACTCATATCCAGCTTCTCGTCCACTGTCACCCCTAGGTCCTTTTCTGCAAAACTGCTGCCTAGCCATTGGGTCCCTAGTCTGTAGCAGTGCATGGGATTCTTCCATCCTAAGTGCAGGACTCTGCACTTGTCCTTGTTGAACCTCATCAGATTTCTTTTGGCCCAATCCTCCAATTTGTCTAGGGCCCTCTGTATCCTATCCCTACCCTCCAGCGTATCTACCTCTCCTCCCAGTTTAGTATCATCTACAAACTTGCTGAGGGTGCAATCCACACAATCCTCCAGATCATTTATGAAGATATTGAACAAAACTGGCCCCAGGACCGACCCTTTGGGTACTCCACTTGATACCAGCTGCCAACTAGACAAGGAGCCATTGATCACTACCTGTTGAGCCCGACAATCTAGCCAGCTTTCTATCCACCTTATAGTCCATTCATCCAGCACATACTTCTTTAACTTGCTGGCAAGAATACTGTGGGAGACCGTGTCAAAAGCTTTGCTAAAGTCAAGGAACAACACGTCCACTGCTTTCCCCTCATCCACAGAGCCAATTATCTTGTCATAGAAGGCAGTTAGATTAGTCAGGCATGACTTGCCCTTGGTGACTCCATGCTGACTGTTCCTGATCACTTTCCTCTCCTCTAAGTCCTCTATTTAGAAAAGCTGGATGTGCACAAGTCCATGGGGCCAGACGCGTTGCACCCGAGAGTGCTAAAGGAATTGGCAGTTGTGATTGCAGAGCCATTGGCCATTATCTTTGAAAACTCGTGGCGAAAGGGGGAAGTCCCAGATGACTGGAAAAAGGCTAATGTAGTGCCCATCTTTAAAAAAGGGAAGAAGAAGGATCCTGGGAACTACAGACCAGTCAGCCTCACCTCAGTCCCTGGAAAAATCATGGAGCAGGTCCTCAAGGAATCAATCTTGAAGCACTTACACGAGAGGAAAGTGATCAGGAACAGTCAGCATGGATTCACCAAGGGAAGGTCATGCCTGACTAATCTAATCGCCTTCTATGATGAGATTACTGGTTCTGTGGATGAAGGGAAAGCAGTGGATGTATTGTTTCTTGATTTTAGCAAAGCTTTTGACACGGTCTCCCACAGTATTCTTGTCAGCAAGTTAAAGAAGTATAGGCTGGATGAATGCACTATAAGGTGGGTAGAAAGTTGGCTAGATTGTCGGGCTCAATGGGTAGTGATCAATGGCTCCATGTCTAGTTGGCAGCCGGTATCAAGTGGAGTGCCCCAAGGGTCGGTCCTGGGGCCGGTTTTGTTCAATATCTTCATAAATGATCTGGAGGATGGTGTGGATTGCACTCTCAGCAAATTTGCAGATGATACTAAACTAGGAGGAGTGGTAGATACGCTGGAGGGCAGGGATAGGATACAGAGGGACCTAGACAAATTGGAGGATTGGGCCAAAAGAAATCTGATGAGGTTCAACAAGGATAAGTGCAGGGTCCTGCACTTAGGACGGAAGAACCCAATGCACCGCTACAGACTAGGGACCGAATGGCTAGGCAGCAGTTCTGCGGAAAAGGACCTAGGGGTGACAGTGGAGGAGAAGCTGGATATGAGTCAACAGTGTGCCCTTGTTGCCAAGAAGGTCAATGGCATTTTGGGATGTATAAGTAGGGGTATTGCCAGCAGATCAAGGGACGTGATCGTTCCCCTCTATTCGACATTGGTGAGGCCTCATCTGGAGTACTGTGTCCAGTTTTGGGCCCCGCACTACAAGAAGGATGTGGATAAATTGGAGAGAGTCCAGCGAAGGGCAACAAAAATGATTAGGGGTCTGGAACACATGACTTATGAGGAGAGGCTGAGGGAACTGGGATTGTTTAGTCTGCAGAAGAGAAGAATGAGGGGGGATTTGATAGCTGCTTTCAACTACCTGAGAGGTGGTTCCAAAGAGGATGGTTCTAGACTATTCTCAGTGGTAGAAGAGGACAGTACAAGGAGTAAGGGTCTCAAGTTGCAGTGGGGGAGGTTTAGGTTGGATATTAGGAAAAACTTTTTCACTAGGAGGGTGGTGAAACACTGGAATGCGTTACCTAGGGAGGTGGTAGAATCTCCTTCCTTAGAAGTTTTTAAGGTCAGGCTTGACAAAGCCCTGGCTGGGATGATTTAATTGGGGATTGGTCCTGCTTTGAGCAGGGGGTTGGACTAGATGACCTCCTGAGGTCCCTTCCAACCCTGATATTCTATGATTCTATGATTCTAAGTGCTTCAGAATTGATCCCTTGAGGACCTGCTCCATGATTTTTCCAGGGACTGAGGCTGACTGGCCTGTAGTTCCCAGGATCCTCCTTCTTCCCTTTTTTAAAGATGGGCACTACATTAGCCTTTTTCCAGTCGTCCAGGACTTCCCCCGATCCCCATGAGTTTTCAAAGATAATGGCCAATGGCTCTGCAATCACATCCGCCAACTCCTTTAGCACCCTCGGATGCAGCGCATCCGGCCCCATGGACTTGTGCTCGTCCAGCTTTTCTAAATAGTCCCGAACCACTTCTTTCTCCACAGAGGGTGGGTCACCTCCTCCCCATGCTGTGCTGTCCAGTGCAGTAGTCTGGGAGCTGACCTTGTTCGTGAAGACAGAGGCAAAAAAAGCATTGAGTACATTAGCTTTTTCCACAACCTCTGTCACTAGGTTGCCTCCCTCATTCAGTAAGGGTCCCATACTTTCCTTGACTTTCTTCTTATTCCTAACATACCTGAAGAACCCTTCTTGTTACTCTTAACATCTCTTGCTAGCTGCAACTCCAGGTGTGATCTGGCCTTCCTGATTTCACTCCTGCATCCCGGAGCAATATTTTTATACTCTTCCCTGGTCATTTGTCCAATCTGCCACTTCTTGTAAGCTTCTTTTTTGTGTTTAAGATCAGCAAGAATTTCACTGTTAAGCCAAGCTGGTCGCCTGCCATATTTACTATTCTTTCTACACATCGGGATGGTTTGTCCCTGTAACCTCAATAAGGATTCTTTAAAATACAGCCAGCTCTCCTGGATTCCTTTCCCCCTCATGTTATTCTCCCAGGGGATCCTGCCCATCAGTTCCCTGAGGGAGTCAAAGTCTGCTTTTCTGAAGTCCAGGGTCCATATTCTGCTGCTCTCCTTTCTTCCCTGTGTCAGGATCCTGAACTCGACCATCTCATGGTCACTGCCTCCCAGGTTCCCATCCACTTTTGCTTCCCCTACTAATTCTTCCCTGTTTGTGAGCAGCAGGTCAAGAAGAGCTCTGCCCCTCGTTGGTTCCTCCAGCACTTGTACCAGGAAACTGTCCCCTACACTTTCCAAAAACTTCCTGGATTGTCTGTGCACCGCTGTATTGCTCTCCCAGCAGATATCAGGGTGATTGAAGTCTCCCATGAGAGCCAGGGCCTGCGATCTAGTAACTTCCGTGAGTTGCTGGAAGAAAGTGGGTGGTGGCAGAGAAAAGCTGTAACCTTGAGGGTTTAATAGCAGGCTGGAGTGGCAAGTGTTAATTTTTAGAGTCCTTGCGGGCCCCCACCTTCTGCACTCAAAGTGTCAGAATGGGGAATCAGCCTTGATATGGTGGCAGAGCGATGGGATCATTTTGAACCAGAGGCACAGATCTCAGGATTTTAAAGGGCACATTTTTCCTTTTGGCAGCCTGCAAAGCCAGGGAGGTTTTTTTTCTTTCTTGCCAGAGTGGGGAATCAGCCTTGACCACCTCTGTAAGCAGTCAGCAGTTTGGACCCAATAACAATAGGAGGAGGATTCGTAGGATGTCCCTGTAACTGCCTGAGGAGAGAGAATATCTGAAATTCTGGAGGACTAAACAATAGGAAACAAAACAAGCAGAAATTGTAAAGCAATGAAAACAGAATTCTTCCCATAGGATGTTGGCAGGCTCAGACCAGGCCTGCCCTCCTCACCTGCCATGACAGACAGAGGAACAAGCCATATGCACCTCTGAAAGCTTGAGAGAGCCTTGGACCCAGGTTAACAAACTGGAGGGTCCCATGAACAGCAGAAAGGATTTGGTGTTACAAAGAGACTCAGTCACAAGCCTGGCTTTGGGTTTCAGTGCAGAGCCCTAACAGGCAACAGAGATAAAGGCTGGACTTGTAGCTAAGGCAAAAGAGCTGGGTTAGGTTGTGTGTGACCTTGGACAAATCACTTAATGTCTGTGCCTCAGGTCCCCATCTATAACATGAGACCATTCACGTACCAGCCTTTTGTCTTTCTCATTGTAAGCTGTTTGGGGCAGGGACTGGCCTTATTATGGGTATATGGAGTGTCGACCATGGTAGTGCCCCAATCTCAGCTGGAGCCTGTAGGAGCTACACAAATACATATTCCTGTAGATTCATAGATATTAATGTCATCTAGTCTGACCCCCCGCACAACGCAGGCCACCAAACCCCACCCACTCACCCCTCCAACAAACCCCCCACCCACGTCCGAGCCACCGAAGTCCCCAAATCATGGTCCAAAGACTTCAAGGTACAGAGAATCCTCCAGCAAGTGACCTGTGCCCCATGCTGCACAGGAAGGCAAAAAACCCCCAGGACCTCTTCCAATCTGCCCTGGAGGAAAATTCCTTCCCAACCCCAAATATGGCAATCAGCTGAACCCTGAGCATGTGGGCAAGATTCACCAGCCAGATACCCAGGAAAGAATCCTCTGTAGTAACTCAGATCCCACCCCATCTAACATCCCATCACAGGCCATTGGGCCTATTTACCATGAATAGTTAAAGATCAATTAATTGCCAAAATCATATTATCTCACCATACCTTCTCCTCCAGAAACTATTGAGTTTAATCTTGAAGCCAGATAGGTCTTTTGCCCCCACTGCTTCCCTTGGAAGGCTGTTCCAGAACTTCTCTCCTCTGATGGTTAGAAACCTTAGTCTAATTTCAAGCCTAAACTTCCTGATGGCCAGTTTAAATCCATTTGTTCTTGTGCCCACATTGGTACTGAACTTAAATAATTCCCAGGTGGTTTTTGGTACAGTTCAAGCCATTTTTCTTTAGCCTGAAAGCCCTTTGTGGATGGTGCTCTGTGCAGCTTAGAAATAGCCTCTGCCTTCTGGCTTTCACCCAGCAGGGATGCTGAGGCTGGCGCTCCGAAAGTACATCTGAAATGTGGGCAGGGCACCCTGGTGAGACCCGACCTAGCTAAGATACTTGTGTGGCACCAGGAACATCATATCCGAGCATCTTATGGCTGTCAACTCTTCACACATGCCTGGGAGGTGGGGACATGCTGTGTCTCACTTTCCAGGTGGGGCAGTGAGGTACAGTAGGAGGAAGGCCTAGATTCACAAAGGGACTCAGGTGCTCAAAGCCCAGATTTCAGTGCCTACGTCCTGGTTTAGGCTCCTCTGTAGTTCACAAAACTCCTGCTGAACTCTGTAGGTGCCCGAATTCCCTCGGTGCCTCAATTTCTGCCTCGGAGCACATGTACTGCTGCCTCCCTCTGGGCATCCTGATGCCTATCTCCTGTCTACGCCTGAGAGCAATGCACACGTTGGGGGAAGATCAGTCTTGTTAGGGCCTGGGCCAGTGGGTGTGCCCCGAGGCTGCCTGCTGGATTGGGTCCCATTCAAAGTCTGGCTGGGCAGAGGTTGCTACCGCAGCCTCCCTTAAAACTGTTAGCCTCATGGGTAGCGCACTCGCCAGGGATGTGGCAGACCCCTGCTCAAATCCTCTCAGGAGAGTGCTCTAACCACTGGGCGATGGGAGACTCTGGGGTGAGGCCCTGTCAATCTCTCCTGCTGCATCTAAAGAATTAATCATTGGAGCAGGGGGTTGGACCCTGGGTCCCCCTGACCGCCCAGTGGGTGCCATAACCACTAGGCAACAGAGTCATTCTCTCTCTCTGGCCCAATGACTCGTTATTTATATTGTTTATAAAGAACCCAAGAATCCAAGAGTCTGGAACTAGAGTCCAGGGGCCAGATTACTCCCCCAAGATGTGAGCACAGTGGCCCCGGCATGTTTCTGAAAAAGCCACAACAAGGGGTGGGGGACCCTGACCTGGAAGGGCTCCTGCCTCACCTTACTTCTTTGCTCTCCGACGTTCTCCTTCTCACTCCATACACATTCCCCATGTAAGCTGCCTTCCAGCTGCTAGTTCAGTGTCATCTTTGGCCAGCACCCAGGAGACAGCGACCCAGGGCTAAGGGACTGAACCACAAGCCGCTGTGGGAAGGCAGAATAGGAACTGGCTGTGGGAAGAGAGGGTTGGGTTGTGTCATTTTGGAGGGATGGGATGCAGGAAGGCTAGTGGGTGTGGTGGGGGGAAGGGCAGCACGTTTGGTGGGGTGTATGGGGGAAGAGAAAGGAGAAGAAGTGAAAATCAGCGTATTTGCCTTCATTTCCCTATGCAGTTCACTGAGAAGGAGCACACCTGTCCCGTGCTGACAGCTCCTTTGCAACTGGAGGAAAGTTAGAGGAGGAACTATGAAATCCCAGGGGGAGGTGCTCGTGAGGCTGTCTTCAGCTCCTGAGCCATAAAACATTCCACTTGAGATTCAGAGTTCAGACTACAGAAAACAAGTGCAGCAGAGACACTTCTATCATGTCAAGCCGAGTAACAGGTAACTCAGCTGTTCCTTCCTGTCTAATGACTTGAGAGCTGTTACATGGCAAGAAAATAAAATCTAACTTCTCAATGGTGATTGTTTTCATGAATAGAGGGCAGTGGATCAGATTCCCACAGCAAGCTTGACAGGTTCACAGAATGGTATGTAGTGCTGGGGGCAGCCCCTTTTTATTAGTGAGCATGAGCGAGTGAGTGTGAGTGTGTTTTGAAGAGTTGGAATTACTCTAATTTGTGGCTGTTTCATTTCATCTAGGCAGTTGCCATTGAAAAAATCATCATCCCAGACCTGTTGCATGTACCTTTCTTTCTTTTTTCCTTTCCGTGTGCATTCTGGAACTGTCAGTCACTCCTAACCGAGGTGTTCGCTGTTAGCAGACCAGATTTAAACTCCTCTTTACAAAGGATGCTGGGTTGCTCTGGGGAGCTTTGTTAACAATCAGTCAATAATTAATGATCACTACTAATATTTTCATAAATTTATATAGTGCTTTAAACCATAGAGTAAAATACTTTCCCTGCTCTGTATTCTGCATTAGTTTCTAGTGTCCAAGATATTATTGTGCAACAGCACCCGGATAAAATCACAAGGTTTCCTATTAACCGTGTCAGTGCTGTGTAGCGTACCAGGTACACAGGGGAAATCCACTGCCTGGGCTGCTCCCTGTACCTGCGTGGTCCTTGTTCATGGCACTGCCAGCATGGCCCTGCCAAGGGCTGAAAGTTAGGGGCCGGCGAGGGAGGTGCTATTCCAAGCTGGATTTGGTTTAGGCTACCACTCAGGTTCATGTTGCGGCTATATCCTCAGGGCTAGCGTTTGAGGTTTGGTATGAGGTTGCATCAGCGCCAGGGTTCAGGGTCAAGCCCCCATCAGGTCTAAAGCTCTTGTCTTGATTTTATGAATGTCACCAGGCTGGCCTCCTCCCCGCTGCCCCCTCACGGCTAGAGGTTGCTCTGCAGGTGGCCTGCCTTGCCTCAGTTTACCCCTTCAAGGGATTTCCTCAATAATTCACAAACCCTTTGACCCTTCCCAGCTTCTGTGTTATTAAATTAACAAACACTTAACACAAAGTTTTCAAGTCCCTCTCTTCTCTGCTGGAGCTTACGCATTGCAAACTCCCTCGCTCTGCAGCTTCCTGCTGCTCTTCTAAGGGAATCGAGTGACCGCTGCTCAGGCGTGCCTCCTCAGGAATCAGGGCTGGCTGGCCTCTAGCCCACCCTGTTAAAATGACACTGAAATCTCACAAGTGGTAGGGTTGAAATGTTTCTGAGATCAGCTTCTCTCCTAAGATTCTGGCCACATCTGAATCAGAAAACAAACACCTTTTAACTGAAACCATCCAAGTGGATTTGGGATTCAGGGACTTGAATCTGACCTGCCCCCTTTGGCGCACATCGAAAGGGGCAGGGACATGAATCACCAGACTTTATTGCTAACAGCACACGTAACAACACCTGTCAATTGCAGGCTGCTGCAGAAGCTCAGTTACATCAGCGTGACAACCGGCCATGACGAGTACATGAAAGAGATTGGAGAGAGGCAGCAGAGGTGAGAGCCGGGAGGTATTTAATCAGGGAATGACAAGGGTGGGCTATACCCCCTCTAAATCAGTACATTGCTCTTAGGAAGTGGGGGGGCCCTTCCCACTGGCTTGAGTCAGGCACAGAGAGGTACAGGGCACTGACAGGGCTCAGCTTCTGCTGCAGGCCTGCGTGGTTTCTGAGCAGTGGCAGCATGCAGCAGCAGCCGACTCCACCGGCCAGGTGTGCTAGGCACAACACCAAACTCAGCTCATGTCATACCTGCTCCTGCCAGGGCCTCAGCACCTCAGTGCTCTGTGCTAGGGATGTGGAACAGAGCAGTAGCAGACTCCGCGAAGCCCAGCTCGTGCCCAACAACGGGACAGAGCAAGGGCGATTCTAGCTCCTTTCCAACAGAGAGTGTTGCTTTGACTTGTTCTGGGGCTGCCACTAGCGTTCAGTGGTCTCCCCACACTGCACGGGACCAGGACGGCCGAGGGCCTCTCTCCCTCTCTCGCCGTTTAGCCTGTTACCCTTTGCCATGCTATCTAAGCACCAGTTCTCCACTGCTCTAGCCCTGGACATTCTAGGGAAATCAGTGCTGAAGGTGGGTTGGTTAAAACAGGACAAAGCCCTTTTCAGCCCCACTACAAAAAGCATTTGAGACTTCAGGGCCGCAGCCCACTCCTTCCTGTGTAGACTAGTAGTAAAACCTCTCAGCACCAGCTCAAGAGCATCCAGTGCTGATGAACATTTACAGCCTCCCAGTGGAGGCTGGGCTTTTGTTAGTCTGGACAAGGCCTGAGAGACAGACATTTTTCTTCAAATACTTGTCCTCTGAGCTACCACCAATGCAGCTCCCCCTGTGGTAACAATGACAGGAGTGCTAGCGTCCACCAGCATTTTAACCAGTGTGTTATCTGGACCTGCTCTGAACAGGTGGCTAAACTACCTATGCCTGGTCTTTGTGAGAATTGCTACCACCAGGGAAGCAGTACATGTCCTAGCAATGGGGGGACACTGGAGTTGTAGCAATGACCTCCGGCATTTGGTCAGGGTTTGGATGCTAAGACTGATGTAGAAGGTACAACTGACTTCAATTTCTGTCTCATTGCAGGAATGGGGATTTGAACTGCGAGAGATTAGTGCAACGTGCACCAGCCACGGCAGCCACTTAAAAGAATATTATTCTTTCCTACAGCTTATACTGTAGTGTATGGAGTATATTTTTGCTACTCTATATAGTGTTTCTCATGCTTGGCCTCCTATAGCAAAAGAAAATTAGAAAGTGGGGAGTGATTGGGGAGATGGGGGTGGGCTGGACAAGTGATTTAGAAAGTAATCCGAGCCGAACTGAAAAAAAATATTTCAAACTGACTGAGCCAAACCTGGAAAGCTGCACAAAACAGGAAGGGAAGGAAAAGAACAGACAAAATAAATAAGAAACAAGGGGGGAAAGAGAAACAGGGGACACAGGCTGTGGGGGATGAGGACAGTGTTCATGAAGCGGGACACATAGGCAGTAATTTTAAAGCAGAAAGAAGCTAATGGAGGCAATTCTCATTTTCCTTTGCCTTCCCAATTATAAATAGTCACTGAGAAGAAACAGCCGCAGGATCCATTTTTCATAAGTTTTCATGGCAAAAAATGTAACGAGACAGAGCAGGCAGTGGTGGGTGTGGCTACTGTTGCTTGAGACGTCTCACTCTGAGACCCAGTTAAAAACTGTACCGTGATGCACAGACACAAGGGGCGGGCAATTAAAGCTGTGAGGCAAGCTGAAGTCTGCCATTTCCTCACATTTGTTGCTTGACGTGGAGCCGATTGGCTTTGTGAATGTAACGTGGGACATATGCTAAATCAGTGCAATGAATCACATAAATATTCTAAACTGGAGGAAGCTCCAGCCTCTTGCTCTGGGAAGCAATTTAACAGCGGTCTCAGGAGAGGCACCCCACTGGCCATGGCGGGCACTAGTGGTCACCTACTACAGGACAGGCCTAACAAAGAAAATAACAGAACGCCACTAGCCGTCACCTTCAGCCCCCCACTAAAACCCCTCCAACGCATTATTAAGGATCTACAACCTATCCTGAAGGATGACCCAACACTCTCACAAATCTTGGGAGACAGGCCAGTCCTTGCCTACAGAGAGCCCCCCAACCTGAAGCGAATACTCACCAGCAACCACATACCACACAACAGAACCACTAACCCAGGAACCTATCCTTGCAACAAAGCCCGTTGCCAACCGTGTCCACATATCTATTCAGGGGACACCATCACAGGGCCTAATAACATCAGCCACACTATCAGAGGCTTGTTCACCTGCACATCTACCAGTGTGATATATGCCATCATGTGCCAGCAATGCCCCTCTGACATGTACATTGGTCAAACTGGACAGTCTCTACGTAATAGAATAAATGGAAACAAATCAGAAGTCAAGAATTATAACGTTCATAAACCAGTCGGAGAACACTTCAATCTCTCTGCTCACGCGATTACAGACATGAAAGTTGCGATATTACAACAGAAAAACTTCAAAACCAGACTCCAGCGAGAGACTGTTGAATTGGAATTCATTTGCAAATTGGATACAATTAACTTAGGCTTGAATAGAGACTGGGAGTGGCTAAGTCATTATGCAAGGTAACCTATTTCCCCTTGTTTTTTCCTACCCCCCTCCCCACCCTTCCTCAGACGTTCTTGTTAAACCCTGGATTTGCGCTGGAAATGGCCCACCTTGATTATCATACAGATTGTAAGGAGAGTGATCACTTTAGATAAGCTATTACCAACAGGAGAGTGGGTTTGTGGGGGGGGGAGAAAACCTGGATTTGTGCTGGAAATGGCCCAACTTGATTATCATACACATTGTAAGGAGAGTGATCACTTTAGATAAGCTATTACCAGCAGGAGAGTGGGGTGGGGGGAGAGAAAACCTTTTGTAGTGGTAAACACCCATTTTTTCATGGTTTGTATGTATAAGAACATCTTCTGTATTTTCCACAGTATGCATCCGATGAAGTGAGCTGTAGCTCACGAAAGCTTATGCTCAAATAAATTGGTTAGTCTCTAAGGTGCCACAAGTACTCCTTTTCTTTTTGCAAATACAGACTAACATGGCTGTTACTCTGAAACTAGTGGAACTGTGCATCTGAGCAGAGCCACTTTACATTTTGGTCAGCCACGGTCTGATTGAAGCTTTCCCTGGCCATTATCTGGAACACACCACTGGCCGCTCACGGCTTAGGGAGACATAGCTCTGCGTGGAGCTGGGTAACTAAGCAAACGTGGCCCAGAAGAGATATAGCAAATGAGCCTGAGCAAATAAAGCACTCGAAAGGACGTGGGGAGCTTTGGTGATGTGCACTCAGCACTCCTGTGAGCTTCTGAAGGGTTCGTTTGCTTAGCTGCATTCTGAGAATCCCAGCCACTCCCTCACTGCAGACACTACCCCCGGGTGTTCAATAACTTGGATTTACCGTAACCCAGGTATGTGCGTGCTCAGGGAGTTCATCACGCTAACCTGTGTGGAGCTACCCAACAGGGTGAGCCCACAGGCAGTTGTACCATGGGTATGTGAAGGGGGCTGACAGTTACACTCAGGATTCAACTCTTCAGGATTCTGGCTCTGACCACGACAACAGGAGGTGTGGGGCACAGGACGTGGTTTCACTGCAGCAGTATCAGCATGGGAGAGTTCCTGTGCCTGGAGGTGGGTTTTTTTGCCAATATGGAGGAGGACTGGATGTCATACAAGATGATCTGGATGACCTTGAAAACTGGAGTAATAGAAATGGGATGAAGTTTAATCATGCAAAGTCATGCACTTAGGGACTAAGAACAAGAATTTTTGCTATGAGCTGGGGACTTATCAGTTGGAAGTGACAGAGGAGGAGAAAGACCTGGGTGTACTGGTAGATCACAGGATGACTGTGAGCCGCCAATGTGATGTGGCTGTGAAAAAGGCTAATGCAGTCCTAGGATGCATCAGTGAAGTCTTTCCAGTAGAGACAAGGAAGTCTTAGTACCATTATACCAGGCATCATCTGGAATATTGTGTGCAGTTCTGGTCTCCCATGTTTAGGAAAGATGAATTCAGACTGGAACAAGTGCAGAGAAGGGCTACTAGGATAATCCGAGGAATGGAAAATCTACCTTATGAGAGGAGACACAAAGAGCTTGGTTTGTTTAGCCTAACGAAAAGAAGGTTGAGGGGAGATATGATTGCTCTCTATAAATACACCAAAGAGATAAACACCTGGGAGGGAGAGAAATTACTTAAATTAAGGGCCAATCGTGATAGGGCCACAAGAACAAACTAGCCAACAACAAGTTTAGGCTCAAAATTAGATGACGGTTTCTAACCATCAGGGGAGTGAAGTTTTGGAACAGCGTGGGCAAAAAAACTAACTGGCTTCAAGAATGAGCTCTTTAAGGAGGGGACGGTGTGATGGGACTGCCTACCATTGTAGCCGATCTGCGACTGCTAGCAGCAAATATCTCCAATGGCCAGTGATGGACAGTAGATGGGGAGGGCTCTGAGTTACCACAGAGAATTCTTTCCCAGGTGTCTGGCTGGTGGGTCTTGCCCACATGCTCAGAGTCTAACTGATCACCATATTTGGGGTCGGGAAGGAATTTTCCCTCAGGTCAGATTGGCAGAGACCCTGGGGGGTTGTCACCTTCCTCCACAGCATGGGGCATGGCTCACTTGCAAGTTTAAACTAGTATCAGTGGTGGAGTCTCTGTACCTTGAAGTCTTTAGACCATGTTCTGGGGACGTCAGTGACTCAGCCAGAGGTTAGGGCTCTGTTACAGCAGTAGGCAGGTGAGGTTCTGTAGCCTGAAATGTGCAGGAGGTCAGAGTAGATGGTCCTGTGTGGCCTTAGAATCTACAATTTTATTTCATCAAACTTCTCAGGCTGCCCTAGTGTGGGCAGGAGCCCTAAGTGCTAGGATGGCTATGCTGCATCCCGTGCTCTCCAGCCAAACCCAGCTTAGGAGTTTCCATGGCCCTAGGATTGCCAACTTTCTAATGGCACAAAACCAAACACCCCTCCCCTGCCCCTTCTCCAAGGCCCCACTCCCACTCACTCCATCCCCCATCCCTCTGTCGCTCACTCTCCCCCACTCTCCCCAGGCTGGGGTAGGAGGTTGAGGTGTGGGGTGTGTGTGTGTGGGGGGAGAGGGGTGAAGGCTGCAGCTGGGGGTGTGGACTCTGGGGTTGGGGTTAGGGGTTTGGGGTGCAGGCGGGGGATCCGGGCTGGGGCAGGGGTTGGGGTGTAGGGAATGAGTGAGGACTCCAGCTGGGGGTGCAGGACTTGGGGTGGGGCAGCATTGAAGGTTTTGGGGTAGAAGAGGGGGCTGGGGCAGGGTATGGTCAGGGTGTGACCTGCAGGAGGGAGTTTGGGTACAGGAGGGGACTCCGGGCTCGGGCAGGGGGTTGGGGTGCAGGGTCCCAGCAGTGCTTACCCTGGCTCACAGGAAGCGGCCGCCAGCTCCCTGCAGCCCTTCACCACATCGGCAGCCAGGGAGGCTCCACGCACTGCCCTTGCACCCGCAGATGCTGCCCCCGCAGCTCCCATTGGACAAGGTTCCCGGCTAATTGGAGCTGTGGAGCTGGCCCTGGGGTGGGGCCAGCATGCTGAGTGTCACTGGCTGCCCATGTGTGTAGGGACAGCAGGGACCTGACGCCCACTTCTGGGAGCCATGCAGAGCTAGGACAGGAAGGGAGCCTGCCTTAGTCCCCGGCCTGCAACTGGATTTTAAACGGCCCGGTTGGCAGAGCCAACCGGAGTCACCAGAGTTACTTTTTGACCAGGCGTTCCAGTCGAAAACCAAACACCTGACAACAGTACGGCAGCCTCCCACCTGCTGACCCAGAGTAGCATTGGCCATGGACATCACTATAAGGACAAAAAGAAAAGGAGGACTTGTGGCACCTTAGAGACTAACAAATTTATTTGAGCATAAGCTTTTGTGAGCTGGCACCTGATGAAGTGAGCTGTAGCTCACGAAAGCTTATGCTCAAATAAATTGGTTAGTCTCTAAGGTGCCACAAGTCCTCCTTTTCTTTTTGCGAATACAGACTAACAGGGCTGCTACTCTGAAAACTATAAGGACAATATCTCCCCTTAGTCTCCTCTTTTCCAAGCTGAAAAGTCCTAGTCTCTTTAATCTCTCCTCATATGGACCCGTTCCAAACCCCTAATCCTTTTAGTTGCCCTTCTCTGAACCTTTTCTAACGCTAGTATATCTTTTTTGAGATGAGGAGACCACATCTGTAAGCAGTATTCAAGATGTGGGCGTACCATGGATTTATATAAGGGCAATAAGATATTTTCCGTCTTATTCTCTATCCCTTTTTTTAATGATTCCTAACATCCTGTTCACTTTTTTGACTGCCGCTGCACACTGCATGGACGTCTTCAGAGAACTATCCACGATGACTCCAAGATCATTCCTGATTGGTTTAGCAAAATTAGCTCCCATCATATTGTATGTATAGTTGGGGTTATTTTTTCCAATGTGCATTACTTTACATTTATCCATATTAAATTTCATTTGCCATTTTGTTGCCTAATCACTTAGTTTTGTGAGATCTTTTTGAAGTTCTTCACAGTCTGCTTTGGTCATGAGAATCGGACACTTTGAAGGAGGTGTGACATTGTACTCTATCTGTTTATGGAAATATGCTTATGAGTGTAAATATGACATAACTGGAATATGCTTTGTGCTAGATATGCCATGTAACATATCTTTGCAAAGGTTATGATCTACTAAATATATTCATCCTATTTGTATGCTTGTATCATTTTTATATCTGAATTATGAGCATTGGCTCTATGCTTGTATTTGAAGTGTTTGCTGTAGGAAACACATAAGGGAGGTTTGGCCAGCATATAGTGAAGGGTCTATTCAAGTAATTGGGAGCACTTAACTGACAATGGAATTTGGGAGACGCCAATCCACATCTGAGCTTTCCTGGGAACATTTAAACTAACATGTAAACAATGGCGTTGGCCTGCAAAAAGCTGAATCATTCATAGACTTGTGACTTGCTCAGGTGGCTGCAAACTCCATCTTGTTGCTGTGATTTTGCAAAGAAGAACAAAGGGGTTTCTGCCCATAAGAGAGAGACAATGAAAGGCCCTGGAAACCTCTCCATTTTGGTCTTCAGCTGGCTCAAGAAATGGCCTCTCCGCCCCAAAGAGATGCCTGAAAGAAACTGGAACAAAGGACTGTAAATATGGGGGTGTGAGTGATTACTGGACCCAGGCCATAAACTACAACGTTGGTCTGAAAAGGATTGTACCTGAGATAACATCTAGGGTGAGAAGTTAGTATTTGTAACTAGATCCTAAGTGTATTAAGTTAGCCTCGCATATTTTGATTGATTTTACTTAGTAATTTACTTTGTGCTGTGTGTTATTACTTGAAATCCCTTAAATCCTACTTTTTATACTAAACAGAATCACTTTTGTTTATTAATTAACCCAGAGTAAGTGATTAATCCCTGGGGGAGCAAACCGCTGTGTATATCTCTCTATCAGTGCTATAGAGGGTGGACACTTTATGAGTTTACCCTGTATAAGCTTTATACAGAGTAAAACAGATTTATTTGGGGTTTGGATCCCATTGGGAGCTTGGTGTCTGGGTGCTGGAGACAGGAGAATTTCTTAAGCTGTTTTCACTTAAGTCTGCAGCTTTGGGGTCTGTGGTTCAGACCCTGGGTCTGTGTTGCAGCAGGCTGGCATGTCTGGCTCAACAAGGCAGGGTTCTGGAGACCCCAACTGGCAGCGAAAAGGGGCTCAGAGGTAGTCTCAGCACATCAGATGACAGTCCCAAGGGTGTTTCTGTGATCAAACCCATCACACCTCCACAGCTGGGACTCCTCTGTAATTGGGCCTGGCCCACCCACAAGGTGCAACCAGGTGCCCTAACTGAGCTCTCCAGCTCCGGTTAACTCTTTCAGAGCTAAGATGGGGAATACATCCCGTTACACCTCCCTGTGGGGACCAGGGCATGGGCAATCAGGCCTAATGGTTGGAGTCAGGAGCCTGGAACCAGAGCCAGCTGCCAAGCCAAAGGGCAGAGCCAAAGGTCCAACCCCAGCACCAGGGGTAGGGCATAGGACCATACGGCATAGGGCTCTAGTGGGTAAGAAAGAGCCTCATAAACATTCCTGGAACCAGTAAGTGTGAGAGTCCTGCCCATTCTCCCAAGAAAAAGTCATAAAACCTAAGTGGGAGGGGGATGACATCATGAAAGGGCTTTGCAGGCAGAGAATCTAGTGGCAAATGGGACTCAGAAAGTAGGCGAAGTCTGATAAGCTTCAGATTAGCTGGCTGACTGCCCAACCTGTCCCTGATCCCTGTGCCAGTGCAGGGACTGAGAACAGGCTATTGGAACTTACTGGGTTCATGGGGTGCCAGAACAAGATACAGAACAGTCATGGACCAAAGCCAAATGAAACAGAAATAATCCACCAACTGCTGGACAAAGTAAATTGTGAGACCAAAGCCCCTTGCTGCTGGGCTCGGAGCATTTCACCCTAGGAACTATCAGCAAAACCAACTCAGCTGATCTCTGCTGCCTTCATGATGTACAAAGCAAGAGGTGTTGCCCAGATAGCCAGATCCCCACCTTCCTGGGCTCCAAAGGAGCAGCCCTAGCATGTGGGGCCCCGGGTGCAGATAGCAAGTCAGTGCCTAGCAGTGTTATAGCTTCATAGATTTTTAGGGCAAAAAACAATCATTCACGTAGACTCAGAGACAACGTTAATCCAACAATCCCAACTAATTCAGAGGCTTTTATTCTCCATCACAGCTGGGGCACAGGAACATAAAAATGACTCATGTGGCAGTCAGTCAGATTCAACTCTGGACTTTCGTCAGCTCCTGTCATTTGCTTGGGTCCTTGGTAAGCCAGGGTGAAGTTGAGGCTATTGTAAAGAAGGCTGCATCTAGGACAGAGTATGCTGTTTTGTGGGTTTAAGGTAATAAAGTAATAATATTCTCTCTGCTATATAAAACTTCAGAACCGCAAATTCAGAATGACGAAGGTTAACTCACTTAAGAAACAAAGTCTGAGTTTTATTGTTGATTTAAAGGGCTTTGCATTTCCAGTTGAGGTTTAAAACAGCTGACATTACTAGAACACGTGCAGGTGTCTCGCAGTCAGCTATGGCAGCCAGGTTTCTTCTGCTGGTCCTCCTAGCGCCTCTCCAGCACACAGGCCCTGATTCAATAATGGCAATCCTGTCCTGCACATGCTTGCGTCCCACTGAAGTCAAGGTGTAGGTGTAGGATGGGCTTTCCCTCCCCTGCACTCACTGTCAGTATAGGAAGGTAGCAGCACAAGGGAAGAACAATCTACGCAGGGCAGCTACGCCCCGTGCTGAGCCCCCATCACAGTGGTGGATGGATGTGTGGATATAGATCCAAATTCCCTATAGTTTGGGGGTGTTTGACTCCAGGGTTTAGTTCTGACCCCCCTCTACTGGTTCCATCATCATTCTTAGTCATTCACTGCCTGATTGACTAGTTACGGGACAGAGCATTGTGACTGCTCCAGTTGTCACTAGCTGTCCCCTGTAGGCCTTGATGCACAGCTGTAGGCATCAATCCAATGTTCACTGGTTGATCCAGGAGTGGCAGCTCCGTTCTCCTTTGCTGATGCAATTTGCTTCTTTTGAGATGTTGGGCTCTCCAAATAAACCAAAAGAAAGTAGACAAGACCTTGGGAGAAGTTGTGAAAATGAGTGCTTCTTCTTAGATACATGTCAAGCACTGATCTGTTTGTGGTGGGGATAGCTGGTAGTATTCCCTTTAGCTATCCAATGTGGCCTGGGTTCTTTGCCATGTTGAGTAGTGCTGGTGTACCCGATCTGCTTACATGGGGTTTAAATAACACAAAACTACTTCAGACAGGTGGACATGGGCAGCGGGTATAATAGGCCAGTGGAGGCTAAGAATCCCCTGGCAAAGCTGCCCCGCTGCCGGTCGCCTGAGCCATGGTAGCCATGCCTGTGCTCAGCCTCTTCCCCTCCCTGCTCCGCCCCTTCCCCAAGGCCACACTGCCTGCCGCTGCCTGGTGAATCCCTCCTCGTTTCTCACCTCCATTGCATCCCCCTCCCTGTGAGACTCTCCCCACCATCTCCCTCCTCTCTTCCACCCTCCCCACCCCAGTGAGACACCCACCACATCCCTCCTCATACACCCACCCCTGTGCGGGATGGGAGGGAAGTGGAGGAAAGGAGGGATGCGGAAAGTGCTAGCAGTGGTGGCCTCGCAGGGGAGGAGAAGAGGGAAACTGTGAACATCGTGGAGGGTGCCCAAGCAGGTAGGCGGCTGAGCAGGGGAGGGAGTGTGGTCTGGGGTGGCGTGTGAGTGGGGCCACTGGTGGAAGAGGTGGGACAGGGAGCTAGCCTCCACTAGGGGAAGCGTAACCCACCTCCCACGCATGTGGAGTGGTGCTCAGTGTGAGGGGACATATTGGCCAAGAATGATGTGATTTGGCATTTCCTTATATGTGCCCCAGAAATGCCACTTGTGTGATAATGTATTTTGTCAGGTTCTTTTTAAAAGTAAATAAGAAATAATATTCTCTGACCATTCCCTCTCTTTAACACGGAAATCATATATAAGTGGCTGCTATAAATATGTTGTGTAGAAATTCCTCAGCCTCAGCTGAGTCTGAATAAACAGACTAAAGATTCCTCCTTCTTTATCAACAAGAAAGTGAAACCAGTCCCAGACTAACCTATAGTGTTGGCTTTTAGCATCTCAGCAAGTTGCAAAGTTCATGGTCTCGTACACACGTTCAGTTCTTGTGCAAGACAAGAAAAAACATTTCTGAACCATGTTTAGAACCTTAGATTAGAAACATAGTAAAAGCACACGCAAAACCCCACATTAATGTAATCTGTACATCTGAATTCACTGTATTATTAATTAATTATTATTATTATAGCATTATTAGAACCCTCGTCATGATCCCATTGTAATCAATGGGAGTTTTGGTTTTGGCTACAATAAAAAACACCAAAGTGAAAATATGTAAAACCATGGGATCCAGGGTGTTTGTGACCCACCCCGGACAAACCTGTTTCTCCAATGATTTGTACAATCCAGAGGTTGCTGCCAGGTCTCTTTTGCAGTGTGGACATACCCTTAGCCTCTGTCTCAGTTCCCATCTGAATAAAGGGGATGACAGCACCACCCCACCTCAAAGCGTGTAGGAGGGTCAATACATTAAAGATTGTGAGATGCTCAGATACTCCTGTGATGGGGGCACATACGTGCCATAGATCGGAAAGGAAGATGTGTGTTTATAAACCCCCTCTCCTCTCCCCATTAACAAAATCTGCTTCTGGGCTGAGAGCAAGCGTGAGAGATTTGAGCCAGTGGTTATTGTTTTATCCTGTTTTATATGTAACCCTTCTGCAACCAGGGCTGGGTTCAATATCTAGGGGTTCCTTTCCATTGATACAACACAGAACTGGCTCAAGCCCCCATCCAGTAACCTGTGAAATTTACACACCAGCCCTGGGTGCCTCTGAGAGGCAATACTTCTGTACTCCAAAGCACAGAGTCTGAGAGTAGAAAAGAAACTTTTAATAAAAGGAGGGAAGTAACTCTGCGTTAATTTGGGAAAACACCGCAAGCAGGATTCATAAACATGAACCATGAGTAAAAGACCCACCCCCAAGTAGGTTGGACAGTGTCCTTTTCCCCTCAGGTTCTTAAGTCCAGCAACCCAAAGGTCCCTTTCACTTGCCCGACCCTTCTCTGCACCCCACTCACAGTTGCTGTCCTTGGTCAGTGCAGACCCAGAGTTCAGAGGTACATCTGGAGAGTTCACCTCCCCCTCCCCCGGGTGGGGTAAAGAGGTACCTTACTCGCTCTGCTGCTCGGGCACTTGCTCTCTGCCCCTCTCTGCCCACCACCCTGCTGGCCACTCATGCCGGCTGCCTGCTCACCGCTCTCGTTGTGCCTCTCCACTAATTGCTCTGCTCGCTGCTAATCGCACCTCTCCACCGCTGCTTTGCTGGCAGCCTGCTCACCACTATCACCCTGTTTCTCCACCAGCTGCCCTGCTGGGCGCTCATCATGCCTCTCTGCTGCACCAGCCACTCATTCACCATGCTGCCACCTGCCTCTCTGCTGCAATCGCTGCACATCAGTCTCTTAGTAAATTTCAGCTCTTTGCAGGCTAGGCAGAAACACTGCCCCATCTCAAGTGATTTCAGCTCTCAGTGATTTTTAGCTCTTAGCAGGCAGGGTAGAAACATACTCCTACCACAGCTGATTTCAGCATTTGACATAACAGAGAGGCTCCTAATGAAGCCTATTTAGCTCTATTTCTTTAACAGTAGGGAGGAACACGCTAAACCAGTCTCAAAAGACCCTTTGAAGGTATACAGCCTTCTAGCTAGGATTACAAGTCCCCACCCCTCTTACTTTCCCAGACCGCTGACATTCGAGCCCCTGCTTAATTAGGTTCTTTCAACTGAGGGTGGCCCCCCTCATTTGGGACAGGTTAAGCACAGTCCTGCTTTCCTGTATTCCTACAATAATTACAACATTGGTAACCATATTTCACTACCCCTTCATTCAGTACTAAGGTCATTTGTACCCAACACCAGCCAAAGTTGATCCTTTGACACAGCTGTATATTATGACTATGTAAACAAGGCAGGAGCAAACTGTATTTAAATAAATACACCCATAGTCTCTCCCCCTCCCAGCTAGCTATCAGGGAAGCATTCATTCAGACCCTGTTTACATATATGGTTGAAAATAGGCTCTTAGGATCTGATCCTGCAACTCTGTCCCCAGTTAAACTAAGGCCCCTGGGATGCAACCACAGCATCTGCTGGCAGCGCTATCGAAAGAATAACTGGCACCTCGTCCCTTGGTAAATACTGTGGTGATAACAACAATGAATTGTGGCTGTTATTTCACCTGAACACCAGCTGTTTGTGACACACTTACTTCTACACACATACTAGACATTTTCATTGTCTATGCTTGAGCTCTGTGGCTCCATGTGCC
This sequence comes from Chelonia mydas, assembly GCF_015237465.2. NCBI lineage: Eukaryota > Metazoa > Chordata > Testudines > Cheloniidae > Chelonia > Chelonia mydas. Next base: position 57,628,088 of record NC_057855.1, read on the forward strand.
AGTCAATTATCCAGATGTCATTAGGGATGGAGAAGCCACCATTTCTCCACATACACACCTCCTAGAGCATGAAATGATAACACTTCCATGAGAATACCCCACCGCAGAGTGGTAACAAAAACTGTGTAACCTTTCTGCCAGGTGGAACTGGCAGCAACCAGGGCTGGGTTCAATATCTAGGGTTCCTTTTCAACAATAGAACACAGAAATGGCTCAAGTCCCCACCCAGTAACCTGGGAAAATTACACACCACCCCTGGGTGCCTCTAAGAGGCAATACTTCCCCACTCGCAAGCAGAGTCTAAGTGTAGAAAAGAAACTTTTAATGAGAGGAGGGAAGTCACCCAACATTAATTAGGGAACATACCACAAGCAGGATTCATAAACATAAAACTGTGAGCAGGACACCCACCCCAGCATGCGTGAGACAGAGTCTTCTGCCTCATGTTCTTGAGTTCTACCACCAAAAGTTCTTTTCTGTGCCCCCCTCTGCTCCCTCACCCATGGGCGGCAGGTATAATAGGCCAGGAAAGGCTTAGCATTCCTTGGCACTGCTGCCCACCCTCTGCCAGACACCTGACCTACAGTGGCCCCGCCCCATCCCTTCCCCGAGGCCCCCATTGCCTGCTGCTGCTTCTGCTGCCTCCCTGCCATATCTCCTCCACTCCACCCCCACTCTGGTAGTCCCCGCTGCTTGCAACGTCCCTCCTCCCTGGGGACGGAGAAGTGAGGAGGGATGCGGAGAGTCAGTGGCGGGCATGGGAGTGAGGTGACTCGGCCGGGGGGTCCAGCGCTCGGGGGGGCAGGCAAGGCGCTGGAGCTGGCCTGGTGTTCAGAGGGGCATGGAGGCAGCTTAGCCCAGTGTTGGGGTTGGCCCAGCTCTCAGGGACTGGCGCTGGGGCCAGCCCAGTGCTCAGAGGAGGCAGTGGGGGGGCCAGCGGCTTGGCCCGGTGTAGCTAGGGTGGGCAGGCCAGCGCCCTCTGGTTGGGGGGACCCTTAGGGCTTCTCCTGTTTGGGGGGGGTTTGGGGTTGTGGGGGTGGGGCCTTGGGCATAAGGAGCAGAGCCGGCAGGCTATCCTCCCCAAAGCGTGGTTTCACCCGCCACCCATTCCCTCACCATACCCCACTCACAGTGGTTGTCCTTGGTTAGTGAGAGCCCAGAGTTCAGAGGTGTAACTGTGTGAGTTCACCTCCCACCCCGGCAAGAAGGCACCCTGCTTGCTCTGCCATCTGAGCACTTGCTCTGGCTGGCCACCTCACCAGCCATAGCTCTTCTCTACTGGCCTCCCTGCCAGCCACTGGTTCTGCTCCTGCTGGTCAACTGTCAGTTACCTTCTGTTGCCACCTGACTCCCTGGTGTGACCTCTGCACATCAGTCTCTTAGTGATTGTCAGCTTTTAGCAGGCTGGGCAGAAACACAGTCCCACCACAAGTGATTTCAGCTCCCAATTAAGCACTTAAAATAACAAAGGCTCCTAATGGCATCTATTTAGCTTTATCTTTAAACAGTGAAGAGGAACTGGTTAAACCAGACCAGAGCCCCTTAGGGAGAGACCACATCTCCTGACTGGGACACCTGTCCCCACCCCTCTTACTTTCACAGGGGTCTGGCATTTGAGCCCCTGGTTTAGGGAGGTCCTTTCAGTTGAGGGTGACCCCCTCATTTGGGACATGTTAAGCACAGTTCTTCTCCCCTTATAAATAAAGATTACAACATCGATAATATTTCACTACCCCTGCATTCAGTACTAAAGTGATTTGTAACCCACCTGTGATGGGATCCCTGGGCTGCAGCCTGGGACCATGGGAGCACTGTGCCCCCTTAACTCTCCAGCCTGGGCTGTCTCTCACAATGCTTTGCTAGTGACAAGCAGCAAACCCCTCCAGGTGCTGTTATCACTCAGCACAACAGCATGTGGAGCCCTACACCCAGTTAGATTGCAGGAATGCTCCCAGAGCCATTGATGAATCACACAGAGTAAGGTACCAGCCAAATGCTCCCAGTCTTGTACCTCAGGAATATACCATCTTGCACTGCTGAAGATGAGCCACTGGTTATATACCCCAGCCTTTGTAAACCTGAGCAGGTTTACCACACACTTCAGGCAAATTCACTGGTAAAGATAAACAGTAAAACAAATTTATTGACTACAAAAGATAGATTATAAGTGATAGGCAAAAAGTCAGAGTTAGTTACCAAAAGAAAAGAAAATATAAGCACGCAGTCTAAACTCTGAACCCTATTAGACTGGGCAACATCTAGATTAAGCAGTTTTTCTCACAGTTCATAATACACAGGTTTCACCCTTGAAACCTGGGCAAGTCTCCTCTGTTGGAGCGTCAATCTTCTGAGCGTCCTTGTTGCTTGCAGCATAGGTGGGGGAAAGAGAAAAGCCAAGCATGTGACCACTGTGTTTTTTATACCCTTAATCCATGTGCCTGGAGAACGCAAGTCCAGGCATGTCTGGGGGGCATTGCTGAGTCACCAGGCAAGGTTGAGCAATTCCCCTGGTGCGGCCTTGTGCAAGTGAGTCATTGCATGGTTGCTCCCTTGTTGGACAATGGCTGTTGATAGATGTTCAACAGCCACCTGGGCATTGGTTACTTTCCTTGCTGTTTTGGGGAGCTAATATCTGACCAATACCCCAACTTACAGCATGTCTTACTGACAACCATACAACACAATCTCATAACTTCATATGCATTAAAGAGATACATATTTAGATAGAACAGTGACTTTCACTAGTTCATAACCTTACCCCTGATACCTCACATGGCATGCTTTATGTGCAAGATCACAATTATATACAAATGAGGAATATGGGGGTTGCAGAGCACTCCCCCAAGGTATAGAATGTCACATCAACACCAGCCAGAGTTGATACTTGAGCAACACAGCTCTATCTGCTGGGTGTCTTGGCAGAGCAGGTGTGTTCGTCTAAATACCGTTAGCTCCTGAAGTCTCTCCCCATCCCAGCTAGCTGTCAGGAGAGAACTCATTCAGACCCTGCTTACAACTGGTATCTAGTATTACAGATGTGTGTAGTCAACTGGCTTTAAAACTGGTATGTAAAATCATACTCCCTGGTGCCCACTGAGATTCTCCTCCTGCAGTGATGGAGGGATGGGAGACTGGCTTCTCGAAAAGGGTAGTGGGGAGGCAGACCAAAACGATTCATAGATTATAAAGCCAGAAGGGACCTCTGTGACCCTGGCAACTCTGCACTGGCTGGGGAACTCCTTTATGCAGAGGGTATTTCCCGGGGGGCATTTCTGCAGCATTATGACCCCTTTGTGCTGCGTTGATGCAAGAGAGAAGCGGGCCTTACTTTCTACTAGGTCTGTCAACTAACTGCAGTGAACTCACATGATTAACTCAAAAAATTAATCATGATTTAAAAATATTAGTCCCAATTAATTGCAGTTTTAATCACATTGTTAAACAATAGAATACCAATTGAAATTTATTACATATTTTTGGATGTTTTTCTACATTTTCAAGTATATTGATTTCAGTTACAACACAGAATACAAAGTGTACACTGCTCACTTTATATTATTATTTTTACTACAAATATTTGCACTGTAAAAATGATAAACAAAAGAAACAGTATTTTTCAATTCACCTTATACAAGTACTGTAGAGCAATCTGTTTATCGTGAAAGTGCAACTTACAAAAGTAGATTTTTTTTGTTACATAACTGCACTCAAAAACAAAACAATACAAAACTTTAGCGCCTACAAGTCCACTCAGTCCTACTTCTCGTTCAGTCAATTACTAAGACAAACAAATTGTTTACATTTACAGGAGATAATGCTGCCCATTTCTTTTTTACAATGTCACCACAAAGTGAGAACAGGCGTTCACATGGCACTTTTGCAGCTGGTATTGCAAGGTCTTTACATCCCAAATATGCTAAACATCTGTATGCCCCTTCATGCTTTGGCCACCATTCCAGTAGACATGTTTCCATGCCGACGAAGCTCATTAAAAAAATAATGCATTAATTAAATTTGTGACTGTACTCCTTGGGGGAGAATTGTATGTCTCCTGCCGTGTTTTAATCGCATTCTGCCACATATTTCATGTTATTGCAGTCTCGGATGATGACCCAGCACATGTTCATTTTAAGAACACTTTTGCTGCAGATTTGACAAAACCAAAGAAGGTACCAATGTGAGATTTCTAAAGATAGCTACAGCACTCGACCCAAGGTTTAAGAAGCTGAAGTGCCTTCCAAAATCTGAGAGGGACTACGTGTGGAGCATGCTTTCAGAAGTCTTAAAAGAGCAACAATCTAATACGGAAACTACAGAACCCAAATCACCAAAAGAGAAAATTAGCCTTCTGCTGGTGGCATCTGACTTAGATGATGAAAATGAACATGTGTTAGTCCACACTGCTTTGGATTGTTATCAAGCAGAACCTGTCATCAGCATGGACACGTCCTGTGGAATGGTGGTTGAAGTATGAAGGGACATAAAAATCTTTAGCGCATCTGGCATGTAAATATGTTGCGATGCCGACTTCAGCTGTGTCATGAGAACACCTGTTCTAACTTTCAGGTGACATTGTGAACAAGAAGCGGGCAGATTATCTCCTGCAATGTAAACAAACTTGTTTGTCTGAGCGATTGGCTGAACAAGAAATAGAATTGAATGGATTTGTGGGCTCTAAAGTTTTTCATTGTTTTATTTTTGAATGCTGTCATTTTTTTGTACATAATTCAACTTTCATGTAAAAGAGATTGCACTACAATACTTGTATTAGGTGAATTGAAAAATACTATTTCTTTTTTTTTATAGTGCAAATATTTGTAATAAAAATAAATATAAAGTGAGCTCTGTACACCTTGTATTCTGTGTTATAATTGAAATCAATATATTTGAAAATGTAGAAAACATCCAAAAATATTTAAATAAATGGTATTCTATGACTATTTAATAGTGTGATTAATCACAATTATTTTTTTAAATCACTTGACAGCCCTACTTTCTACATTTTCACTGATCAAATAGTTTTTTCCCCTTTTCAGAAACCCTTCTCTGGCCTCTGTCTATGCATGAAATTACACTGAATCGAATCAAAAGCACAGCACTTGAAACATACTAAAAACCATTTATACCCAAAGTGTAATTGTAGCTCCTTTTAACGCCAGGTAGCTTCTCAGATGCAGGAGAAGCCAGGTCCATATTAGCAGCCAGCTTCCTGCGAGTCACTAGCAAGAGTCTGCAGACCATAGTCTGGGAACCTCTGTTCTCTGCCAAACGCACAGGCCGGGGTAGCAGAGTGGAGCAAATACTGGATTTTTCAGGAAGCCAGCCCAAAAGCTGGAAAAACAAATCTGCTGGATTTGCACGCAAACTGATTTTTTTTTTTCATGTTTTTTTTTTAAATGTTTTGCCAAATTGGAAAAAAAAGGAAAGAAACATTGTTTCAAAGCAACTGACACAGCTCAGTCAACCCTAAATGCATTTTGGGAGTCTTTGGTTTCATTTTGGTTTGGTTTTGGGTGTTTTACACCACCTTTCTCTTTCTTTCTTTCTTTCTTTCTTTCTTTCTTTCTTTGTAAATCACGCAAATTTGGAACAAAATTCTGTTTTGAATGGAAAAATTGGAATGAAATGTCAAAACATTGCCTTCTGAAATAATTTAAATTAAATATTTTGACTTTTCTGAATTTTTTTCAGCTGAAACTATTGTCAAATTTCACTAAATTTGCAAATCATTTTGGCGCCCTGAAAAAATGCATTTTCTGGAGCATTTACTATCTGCTGAGAAGCTTCGGCCCATCTCTCCAGTGCAGCACATTCACCTCTCTCCCTATTGAAAGGCTTGTACCAGATTTGATCACTTGCTTTGGAGTGCGGCTTGACTGCCCCCACTAATGACCCATGCCCCAGAGATCAGCCTGGCCTGTCCTTCTTTGCACAGCAGGGGCAGGAGGAGGGACTTGTACATATACAGTGACATTTACAGCTCCTGTCCAAAAGGAAAAAAACCTGCCTCCAAAGTCTTCTTATTGGCACTCCAGTGTTGGGTCCAATTGCCCTAGTCACCAGAGCCCACCCTTCCAGAAATAATCCCACCTAGCGCTTATAGAGATGTGTCATCAGTGGATCTCCAAGTGCTTTACAAAGCAGGTCCCATAGCATTAGCCCCATTTTACAGCTGGGGGAACTGAGGCACAGAGTGGGGAAGTGACCTGCACACACAAATGCACCCAGCAGGCCAGTGGCAAGGCCCAAGACTAGAACCCAGGACTTCCAAGTCCCTGGGCTCTATCCACTAGGCTACATTTTCTCCAAAAGTGCCAAAGGGACTAGGAAAGTTCACCAGAGACTTTTTGAACCAATCAGAACGAAAGACTCCCATCCCGCCCATCCCCCAGGGAGTGGGGCAGTAAAAGGGTGATGAGAGTAAAAGGGTGGAGTCAGCTGGGAGCCCTAGGGGATGGAAGGCTCAGCCAGAGCGCTCCTAGGTCATCCTCTGCAAGACCCAGGTTGAGCGGCAAGGCCAGACAGAGCCTGCTTGCTGATACCAGGGACCATTATCCTGCTGCTCAGTTACTATGGCGATGGGGGCCAGAAAGACAGATTAAGAGATAGGATGAAGAAGCAAAGTTGAGTGCAGAGGAGGAGTGCTAACCCATGGCAAAATGGCTTTTGGACCTACCACAAATTGGATTCTCCCCTTTTCACATTCTAAACTCTCCCACCATTTCCATTCCTAATATACCATCTCCTTCCCCAAACAGAGCTCTGGCCAGCAACCAGTGCAGAGATTCCTGCTTTCAGAGCTCTCTAGTCAATGTAATGCCTATTGAAGATGCTTTAGATAGTGTTACTCAAAGTGGTGGTCGGTGGACTGGTGCCGGTCCGTGAGCCATCAGCTGCTGGTCTGCGCGCACATTGGGGAAAAAAAATTGCCAGTCCCCCACATCGGATAGCTTGAGGTTTACTGCTTTAGATTATTGTAAATTTAAAGATACTGTTTTGCAAAGTTTTCAGATTACACTTGAAACATATAAAGTTAAATTTAGGAATTTTAAAAGGGATATTGGTATGAGTAATGGGGAATATGTAAACAAAATGAAAGATTTGTTGGGAAAATGGGTGAGGGGTAAGGAGGTGGCAAGTTTTGAGGGAATTGTGACATTGCACTCCATATGTTTTATGGAAATATGTTTATAAGTGTGAATGTGATGTAACTGGAATATGCTTCATGAAAAGGTCTCTTGTAAGGTATCATTACAAAGCTTATAATCTACTGAGTGTGTTCATCCTATTCGTATGCATGTATCATTCCTGTATCTGAAGCTAGAAATATGAAATATAACTCTGAAGTCCTATTGTAATTATGCAAAGTGTGGGCCATTAATGGTGGTTTAGAATCTTGATGGCTCCCATTAACCAGGACAATTGGTTGTAAATGGCTCTGTTTACATAAAGAAAAGGAGTACTTGTGGCACCTTAGAGACTAACAAATTTATTTGAGCATAAGCTTTCGTGAGCTACAGCTCACTTCATCGGATGCATTCCCTGTAAGCCTTTCTGTGTTCATGTGAGTCAGGCTGGAAAGAATGGAGGCTGGGGTCTCACAGGACATGTCACCATGTCACCTGGTACTGGAATCCATTTTAAATCTGGTGCTTTTCCATTTAGAAGGAGGGTTCGGGACCCAGAGAGACAAAAGATTCCTGCCTTGTGCCAAAGCCATAAAAGGGGGTGGAACAGAACAAAGGAGGCTGCCAATCATGAGAAATCCCCTAGTTACAACCTGAGCTGGAACTAACAGGACTGTACCAGGGGAAAGGATTGGGCCCAGACTAGGAAGGAGTCTAGTCTGTGAAAGAAGCTTATTGGAACATCTCTGAGGGTGAGATTTACCTGTATTCAGTTTCTTTAATGTATTAGGCATAGACTTGCATGTTTTATTTTATTTTACTTGGTAACTTACTTTGTTCTGTCTGTTATTACTTGAAACCACTTAAATCCTACTTTTATATTTAAAATCACTTTTGTTTCTTAATTAACTGGATCTTGTTGCTCAAGAGCATTTCCTAAGCATATATAAGGCTGATGTAAAGCAGTGTCTATGGGACAAAGATGTAAAGGCTGTGGATGAGACGGATTTTTTAGCTGACACCTTTGAACAGATTCAGGCATCTATTGAGGGCAGGCCACAGAAAGAGGGGTTTAAAACTGGGGGGAAGGGAGGATCCCATTTTGCCCCTGGGAAGAGAGAAGGGCATTGGGAACCTAAACATTCTCCTACCCAAAAACATACCTCTACTGGTAACTCCTATCCCAAATCTCCTGTAAAAGCAGAAGAGCCCAAAAGATGCTAACAGTGTAATTCCACTGATCACCTGAGGAATAAATGACCTGTGCTAGGAAGAACCAGGCAACCAATAGCTCATGTTAGTTCTGCTGTCCTCAACACAGAAACCCCCAAGCAATTGAACCCTATCATATTGGTTTTGTGAGATTAGCCTCTGCAGAACCAGAATGTAGCACGTTAAGGTTGTCCAAATTAATGGCAGGGAGTACTTGAGGAAGAGGGATACAGGGGCCCAGATCTCTTTGGTTAAGCAGAGTGTGGTCCCAAAGACTAGTATGTTACCTTGCCAAAGGGCAGAGATTGTGGGGGTGGGTGAAAGCAGATTCCTCATACCACTAGCTAAAATCCATGTGGTTTGGAAGGTGCCTAATTAGGTGCCTGGACCCTGGAGAAGATGCACATGTAAGGTGAGGTGGTGGCCAATGTTCCCTCTAATTTTTGACAGGCCGTGTGAGCAAAAAATTTATTCTGTGCAAATTTGTTGTGCTTCTGTGCAAATTTTTGTGCATGTGGTGTTTCTCCGTGTGCGCGGGGTTTATGATCTGTGTGCACATGCACACATGCACAGCTTAGAGGGAACAGTGGTGGTGGCCTTCGAGGGAATAGGGAGTAGGTGGGAGGGGGCAGTGGGGTGAGAAGAGGAGGTGGAGGGAATATGGGATGTGCAGGGCTGTGGCGACCAAAGAAAAAGGCAACTTTCCCCAGCTCCAGGGCTGCGACTGCCGGGGAGAGATGGCCCTCCTTCCCAGCCCCAGCTAGGGGGTGCCATGGTGGGGGGAGAGGGCACATCCATCACATTAGAAAGGTAAGACTACTGATATTAAAATATGAGTTGTGTGCTTTTATTTGTAGAAAAAAAATGTCTATTATTATTGTTTTTTTATAGAGAGCTTTTATCCAAAGTGCTTTACAATAGTTAGCTAATGGTACAAACAACATTTGCAAAGATCACTAAGTGGTCCACTGAGACCCTCAGCAATTTTCAAGTGGTTCACGAAAAAAAAAGTTTGAGAACCACCGATCTAGATGTTGCCCAGTCTAATAGGGTTGAGAGTGCTTATATTTTATTTTATTTTGATAACCACTCTGAGTTTTTGCCTATCACATAATATCACTTAAAATCTATCTTTGTTTTTAATAAATGTGTTTGTTTATTCTACCTGAAGCAGTGTGTTTGGTCTGAAGCGTGTCAGAAACTCCCCTTGGGAGAACAAACCTAGTACATATCAATTTCTTTGTTAAGTTGATGAACTCATATAAGCTTGCAGCATCCAGCAGGCATAACTGGACACTGCAAGAAAGAGATTCCTAGGGTTGTGTCTGGGACCGGAGATATTGGCTAGTGTCATAGAATAATAAAATATCAGGGTTGGAAGGGGCCTCAGGAGGTCATCTAGTCCAACCCCTTGCTCAAAGCAGGACCAATCCCCAACTAAATCATCCCAGACAGGGCTTTGTCAAGCCTGAGCTTAAAAACTTCTAAGGAAGGAGATTCCACCATCTCCCTAGGTAATGCATTCCAGTGTTTCACCACCCTCCTAGTGAAAAAGTTTTTCCTAATATCCAACCTAAACCTCCTCCACTGCAACTTGAGACCATTACTCCTCGTTCTGTCATCAGCTACCACTGAGAACAGTCTAGATCCATCCTCTTTGGAACTCCCTTTCAGGTAGTTGAAAGCAGCTATCAAATCCCCCCTCATTCTTCTCTTCTGTAGACTAAACATCCCCAGTTCCCTCAGCCTCTCCTCATAAGTCATGTGTTCCAGTCCCTTAATCATTTTTGTTGCCCTCCCCTGGACTCTTTCCAATTTTTCCACATCCTTCTCGTAGTGTGGGGCCCAAAACTGGACACAGTACTCCAGATGAGGCCTCACCAATGTCAAATAGAGGGGAATGATCACATCCCTCGATCTGCTGACAATGCCCCTACTTATACATCCCAAAATGCCATTGGTCTTCTTGGCAACAAGGATACACTGTTGACTCATATCCAGCTTCTCATCCACTGTAACCCCGAGGTCCTTTTCTGCAGAACTGCTGCCGAGCCATTCGGTCCCTAGTCTGTAGCAGTGCATGGGGTTCTTCCATCCTAAGTGCAGGACTCTGCACTTGTCCTTGTTGAACCTCATCAGATTTCTTTTGGCCCAATCCTCTAATTTGTCTAAGTCCCTTTGTATCCTATCCCTACCCTCCAGCGTATCTACCTCTCCTCCCAGTTTAGTGTCATCTGCAAACGTGCTGAGGGTGCAATCCACACCATCCTCCAGATCATTAATGAAGATATTGAACAAAACCGGCCCGAGGACCAACCATTGGTGCACTCCACTTGAAACCGGATACCTTGGGGCACTTCACTTGATACTTGTCATTCGGTTGCACAATCCAAGGAGCAGTTTACATGCCAGAGGCTGTGCGTGAAGAGCCCAGGAGTGGGGGTTCTCACAGCAGAGCCGGGTAAGGCTGGCTGGCTCCCAGAGTTGAGGACTGGAGTAACCTAGCAGATCACTGGTCCGGATACCACACAGAGGGGAATGTCACAGTCCCACCCCTGGCCAGGCCAGCATGCAGCCCAGGGAGCTGTGGGGAGCTGCGACAGACCCTCCACCTACCTGGAATGCAGTGGGGAGGGCTGAGAGCAGCCCCCGGCCCATGTCCCCACCCCGCAAGGTCCCCGGCTGCCGGGAGCAGGAGGAGGGTCCACGACTCCATGCCAGCTCCCCACAGCTGCCCGCACGGCTCTCCCAACCCAGCTTAGGCCGGGGGGACCTCGGAGATGCAGCCCAGCCATGGTAAGAGCTGCACAGACAGCTGTGAGGAGTGGTGGACTCTCCATCTGTCCCAGTTGGCCGGGAAGCCCAGGGGGCGGAAACAGGGGCTGCTCACTCCTCCCACACTGCAGGCTGGTGGAGGGTCTACGATGGCTCCCACAGCTGACCGCCTGGCTCTTATCATGGCTGGGCTGCAGCTCGGAGCCTCCCCCGCCCCTGCCGCCTGGAGCCGGGTCAGGCAGCTGTGGGGAGCCTGGGTCCTCCACCTGCCCTGAGCAGGGGGCCTGGGATGTGGGGAGGGGGCTGCTTTTGCCTCCACCTCGGGCGGGAGCCCCAACCCCTCCCATTTCTCTCACTTTCAGGAAGACCAGCTATTTTCCTGAAAGAAAAACCACGCCCAGAAATACCAATAATGTGCTATGTACTTATAACGTATCAAACAGGTTTACTTTCCATAGCTCGAGGTAAATGAATTATCCCTTCATGGTGCTTGCATAACTGCTCCAAAGGTAAGGCGTCACTCAACCCTCATTGAAAGCTTTGTGAAATTCTTTTGCTTTTATTATTCTAGCTTGGCCAACACGACTCAGTTTCTAGGTAACAGGCTAAACTGGCACGGTCCTTTTTCAGCAAATAAGCAAACACTAAACATTTCATTAAATTTGGGCTGCTGCCAATCACACAGGCATGGGGAGAGTCTTTTTTCACTGAAAAATGCAGAGTCAGATTGTTTGAAACATCAGGTGAATTTGGGTCTAATTTGCTGAATTGTCTGGATCAGAAAAAAAAATTCTGAAAACATCAAAACTTTTCAATGTTTCGACTCAAAATGACTTTTTGCTTCAAATCTTATTTTAATGTTGTTTTTAAAGGGTTAAAAACTCTCAAAACCAAAACAAAATATTTCATTTTGCGTCGAACATTACGTTTTGTTCCACCTGAACCCATTTTTTTTAAACTTTTTTGGTTTGTGAAAAATTCAAAAAATTTTCATTTGGAGTCGACCCCAAATGATTTTTTCTCCCTGATTTTTGTGGTTCACCCATCAAATCAAAAAATCAGTCGTTGGCCTGGATGTGTTCGCATCAGACACTGACATTACTGTTGGAAACACACACTTGTGTCAAATGCATGGTGTTCTTTTAGCAGTGGGCTGCCATATCACTCTGAGCTGGGAGAGCAGACCTCTCCTTTGACATGGGGAGGGCTGGGACTGGGAGTTACGTGTCCTGGTTTCATTTCGTGTGTGAAGGGTCACTTGTCTATAGTGAATCACCTGTATCTAGAGCAAATATCCTACACTGAGTGATTTGCCTCCCTTAGCTCCATACAATCTGAGGAGAAATAGATGTAGCACAGCCATCCTGGCTTGGTGGAGCACCCGCGCTGGTGTCAGCTATAGCATTCTCTGGGGGCAGGCTCAGCCAGGAGACAAGGAATGACTTGTTCCCTCTTAGCAATGCACCCTGTGGCCCTTTGGCAGAGCAGCCTGGGGCAAAGCCTCTGCTGCCTGGGGATAGACAGTGGGCTTTGGTCTCCTCTTAATGCATCTGATGCCAACACATGCCTCCCATCTGCAGACCCAATGGTGTATTAGACATGCATGTGTGCCATTTGTGTCATAGACTGTTACATGTGTGTATGTAACACCAGAGCTACAAACTTGGTTTTAGAATTGTGTAGAATTGTGTCTCACAACACCCTCTCCTGCCCCCCCCCCCCCCCCGGCCTTGTCTTTTGTGACCCCCTCAGGGGCAGGACCCTCCAGCTGAGAAACACTGGACTAAAGGACAAAAGATTTTTAAGTTACTGGCGACAAGGGCTGTTGCCCTTCTGCTTGGGGGCTGCAGAGATTATCTGATAATGCACGTCCATACCCAGAATGAAAACCAATAAACCAGGTCCTATACCTTGCTTCAGTTCCATGATGGGCAATGCAGAGATTTCATCTACCTGCTGCTGAGGGCCAGACGTTTGCATCTGCAGCTGGCCAACAAGGGCAAGGGCTGGTCACAGCTCAGTTAGTGACCAAGGAGTATTTAAATGAGAACGACAAAAGTTTCCCGGAACACAGGTCTACCAGGCTGAGCTTCCAACACTGGGGTCCTGGGCATCATATTCACACTTAAAAAACATATTTCCATAAAACATATGGAGTGCAATGTCACAATTCCCTCAAAACTTGCCACCTCTTTACCCCTCACCCATTTTCCCAACAACTCTTTCATTTTGTTTACATATTCCCCATTACTCATACCAATATCCCTCTTAAGATTCCTAAATTTAACTCTATATGTTTCAGGGGTAATCTGAAAACTTTGCAAAACAGTATCTTTAAATTTACAATAATCTAAAGCATCTTCAATAGGCATTCCATTGAATACATTTTGAGCTTTACCAGTTAATTTCTCAATCAGGGTAGGAACTCTCTTCTCATCGGGGATTTCATGTATTACATACAGCCTTTCAAAGGTAGTCAGATATTCAGCAATATTATCCTCTTCACTGTATGCAGGACATAAGTGTTCCCATTTGTGGATTTTTGGAGTGACGGGAGTCGTTGGGGTTGAGGGATTCTGCTTCTGCTTCTCTAGCAGGTCCAGTTGGTGTTTTCGGTCTCTCTCTCTTTCTTCCTGATCTCTTTCTCTTCTCTCTCTCTCTCTCTCTCTTTTTCTTCCATGACCCTTCTGTGCGCAACCTCCTCCCTGGCTGCCTCTGCCTCCACAGTTTCCCTGGCCGCAGCTGCTTCTTTGAGCCTCATTTCTGCCTGCCACATTTGAAACTCATTGTCCTTTACCTTCTCTGCCACTTCCAGTCTGGCCAGCTCTAGTTTTGTCGCTGCAGTGGCAACCTTTCTAATTCCTGGGTGATAAGTGGCAATTGCCTGAGGTGCCTCCCTGCTCTGGGTAGCAGCATTTCCATGCGTTATATGCTGCCTGTTCCCACTCAGCATAGGGCATTCATTCCGCAGGTGTTCAGTGGAATTACAATGATAGCACCTTCTGGGCTCTTCGGTTTTCCCAGGAGATTTGGGAAGAGGACTGGAGGAGTGAACTTGGGGTGGGGGTGCGGAGAGGGGTGGGTGAACATCCAGCCTCCCATCTACCCTCCTTCTTCCCAGGGGTAAAATGGGACTTTGCTTCCCACCAAAATGTAAACCCTCTGCCTGTGATTTATTCCTAGTAGGTGCTTGGGAATGCTCAAATTTATCTGCAAAAACTGCAAGTTCATCGACCATTTACACCTTTTTATCCCATAAACACTGTTTTACATCATCACTAGACATATTCAGGAATTGTTCCTGAGCAATCAAATCACGCATTCTTTCCAAGCTTGAAATATCTTTTCCCCTCACCCACTTATACAGTAGATCTCTCATTTGGTTCACATAAGCCACATTATTTAATTCAGCCCCTCTCTTAAGGCTTCTAAATTTTACTTTATATGTTTCAGGTGTAAACTGAAACTGTTTCAAAACCATTGGCCCTTAACTTAAGTAATTTCTCTCCCTCCCAGGTGTTTATCTCTTTGGTGTATTTATAGAGAGCAATCATATCTCCCCTCAACCTTCTTTTCGTTAGGCTAAACAAGCCAAGCTCTTTGTGTCTCCTCTCATAAGGTAGATTTTCCATTCCTCGGATTATCCTAGTAGCCCTTCCCTGCACTTGTTCCAGTCTGAATTCATCTTTCCTAAACATGGGAGACCAGAGCTGCACACAATATTCCAGATGATGCCTGGTATAATGGTACTAAGACTTCCTTGTCTCTACTGGAAAGACTTCACTGATGCATCCTAGGACTGCATTAGCCTTTTTTCACAGCCACATCACATTGGCGGCTCACAGTCATCCTGTGATCTACCAGTACACCCAGGTCTTTCTCCTCCTCTGTCACTTCCAACTGATAAGTCCCCAGCTCATAGCAAAAATTCTTGTTCTTAGTCCCTAAGTGCATGACTTTGCATGATTAAACTTCATCCCATTTCTATTACTCCAGTTTTCAAGGTCATCCAGATCATCTTGTATGACATCCAGTCCTCCTCCATATTGGCAAAAAAACCCCACCTCCAGGCACAGGAACTCTCCCATGCTGATACTGCTGCAGTGAAACCACGTCCTGTGCCCCACACCTCCTGTTGTCGTGGTCAGAGCCAGAATCCTGAAGAGTTGTATCCTGAGTGTAACTGTCACCCCCCTTCACATAACCATGGTACAACTGCCTACAGGGGACAGTTAGTGACAACTGGAGCAGTCACAATGCTCTGTCCCGTAACTAGTCAATCAGGCAGTGAATGACTAAGAATGATGATGGAACCAGTAGAGGGGGGTCAGAACTAAATCCTGGAGTCAAACACCCCCAAACTATAGGGAATTTGGATCTATATCCACACATCCATCCACCACTGTGATGGGGGCTCAGCACGGGGCGTAGCTGCCCTGTGTAGATTGTTCTTCCCTTGTGCTTCTAACTTCCTATACTGACAGTGAGTGCAGGGGAGGGAAAGCCCATCCTACACCTACACCTTGACTTCAGTGGGACGCAAGCATGTGCAGGACAGGATTGCCATTATTGAATCAGGGCCTGTGTGCTGGAGAGGCGCTAGGAGGACCAGCAGAAGAAACCTGGCTGCCATAGCTGACTGCGAGACACCTGCACGTGTTCTAGTAATGTCAGCTGTTTTAAACCTCAACTGGAAATGCAAAGCCCTTTAAATCAACAATAAAACTCAGACTTTGTTTCTTAAGTGAGTTAACCTTCGTCATTCTGAATTTGCGGTTCTGAAGTTTTATATAGCAGAGAGAATATTACTTTATTACCTTAAACCCACAAAACAACATACTCTGTCCTAGATGCAGCCTTCTTTACAATAGCCTCAACTTCACCCTGGCTTACCAAGGACCCAAGCAAATGACAGGAGCTGACGAAAGTCCAGAGTTGAATCTGACTGACTGCCACATGAGTCATTTTTATGTTCCTGTGCCCCAGCTGTGATGGAGAATAAAAGCCTCTGAATTAGTTGGGATTGTTGGATTAACGTTGTCTCTGAGTCTACGTGAATGATTGTTTTTTGCCCTAAAAATCTATGAAGCTATAACACTGCTAGGCACTGACTTGCTATCTGCACCTGGGCCCCACATGCTAGGGCTGCTCTTTGGAGCCCAGGAAGGTGGGGATCTGGCTATCTGGGCAACACCTCTTGCTTTGTACATCATGAAGGCAGCAGAGATCAGCTGAGTTGGTTTTGCTGATAGTTCCTAGGGTGAAATGCTCCGAGCCCAGCAGCAAGGGGCTTTGGTCTCACAATTTACTTTGTCCAGCAGTTGGTGGATTATTTCTGTTTCATTTGGCTTTGGTCCATGACTGTTCTGTATCTTGTTCTGGTACCCCATGAACCCAGTAAGCTCCAATAGCCTGTTCTCAGTCCCTGCACTGGCATAGGGATCAGGGACAGGTTGGGCAGTCAGCCAGCTAATCTGAAGCTTATCAGACTTCGCCTACTTTCTGAGTCCCATTTGCCACTAGATTCTCTGCCTGCAAAGCCCTTTCATGATGTCATCCCCCTCCCACTTAGGTTTTATGACTTTTTCTTGGGAGAATGGGCAGGACTCTCACACTTACTGGTTCCAGGAATGTTTATGAGGCTCTTTCTTACCCACTAGAGCCCTATGCCGTATGGTCCTATGCCCTACCCCTGGTGCTGGGGTTGGACCTTTGGCTCTGCCCTTTGGCTTGGCAGCTGGCTCTGGTTCCAGGCTCCTGACTCCAACCATTAGGCCTGATTGCCCATGCCCTGGTCCCCACAGGGAGGTGTAACGGGATGTATTCCCCATCTTAGCTCTGAAAGAGTTAACCGGAGCTGGAGAGCTCAGTTAGGGCACCTGGTTGCACCTTGTGGGTGGGCCAGGCCCAATTACAGAGGAGTCCCAGCTGTGGAGGTGTGATGGGTTTGATCACAGAAACACCCTTGGGACTGTCATCTGATGTGCTGAGACTACCTCTGAGCCCCTTTTCGCTGCCAGTTGGGGTCTCCAGAACCCTGCCTTGTTGAGCCAGACATGCCAGCCTGCTGCAACACAGACCCAGGGTCTGAACCACAGACCCCAAAGCTGCAGACTTAAGTGAAAACAGCTTAAGAAATTCTCCTGTCTCCAGCACCCAGACACCAAGCTCCCAATGGGATCCAAACCCCAAATAAATCTGTTTTACTCTGTATAAAGCTTATACAGGGTAAACTCATAAAGTGTCCACCCTCTATAGCACTGATAGAGAGATATACACAGCGGTTTGCTCCCCCAGGGATTAATCACTTACTCTGGGTTAATTAATAAACAAAAGTGATTCTGTTAAGTATAAAAAGTAGGATTTAAGGGATTTCAAGTAATAACACACAGCACAAAGTAAATTACTAAGTAAAATCAATCAAAATATGCGAGGCTAACTTAATACACTTAGGATCTAGTTACAAATACTAACTTCTCACCCTAGATGTTATCTCAGGTACAATCCTTTTCAGACCAACGTTGTAGTTTATGGCCTGGGTCCAGTAATCACTCACACCCCCATATTTACAGTCCTTTGTTCCAGTTTCTTTCAGGCATCTCTTTGGGGCGGAGAGGCCATTTCTTGAGCCAGCTGAAGACCAAAATGGAGAGGTTTCCAGGGCCTTTCATTGTCTCTCTCTTATGGGCAGAAACCCCTTTGTTCTTCTATGCAAAATCACAGCAACAAGATGGAGTTTGCAGCCACCTGAGCAAGTCACATGTCTGTGAATGATTCAGCTTTTTGCAGGCCAACGCCATTATTTACATGTTAGTTTGAACGTTCCCAGGAAAGCTCAGATGTGGACTGGCGTCTCCCAAAGTCCATTGTTAGTTGAGTGCTCCCAATTACTTGAATAGACCCTTCACAATATGTTGGCCAAACCTCCCTTATGTGTTTCCTACAGCAAACACTTCAAATACAAGCATAGAGCCAATGCTCATAACTTCAGATATAAAAATGATACAAGTATACAAATAGGATGAATATGTTTAGTAGATCATAACCTTTGCAAAGATATGTTACATGGCATATCTAGCACAAAGCATATTCCAGTTATGTCATATTTACACTCATAAGCATATTTCCATAAACATATAGAGTACAATGTCACACCTCCTTCAAAGTGTCCGGTTCTCTGATACTGTCCTTATAGTTTTCAGAGTAGCAGCCCTGTTAGTCTGTATTTGAAAAAGAAAAGGAGGACTTGTGGCACCTTAGAGACTAACAAATTTATTTGAGCAAAGGTTTCGTGAGCTACAGCTCACTTCATCAGATGCATGCTCACAAAAGCTTATGCTCAAATAAATTTGTTAGTCTCTAAGGTGCCACAAGTCCTCCTTTTCTTTTTGTCCTTATAGTGATGTCCATGGCCAATGCTACTCTGGGTCAGCAGGTGGGAGGCTGCCGTACTGTTGTCAGGTGTTTGGTTTTCGACTGGAACGCCTGGTCAAAAAGTAACTCTGGTGACTCCGGTTGGCGCTGCCAACCGGGCCGTTTAAAATCCAGTTGCAGGCCGGGGACTAAGGCAGGCTCCCTTCCTGTCCTAGCTCTGCATGGCTCCCAGAAGTGGGCGTCAGGTCCCTGCTGTCCCTACACACATGGGCAGCCAGTGACACTCAGCATGCTGGCCCCACCCCAGGGCCAGCTCCACAGCTCCAATTAGCCGGGAACCTTGTCCAATGGGAGCTGCGGGGGCAGCATCTGCGGGTGCAAGGGCAGTGCGTGGAGCCTCCCTGGCTGCCGATGTGGTGAAGGGCTGCAGGGAGCTGGCGGCCGCTTCCTGTGAGCCAGGGTAAGCACTGCTGGGACCCTGCACCCCAACCCCCTGCCCGAGCCCGGAGTCCCCTCCTGTACCCAAACTCCCTCCTGCAGGTCACACCCTGACCATACCCTGCCCCAGCCCCCTCTTCTACCCCAAAACCTTCAATGCTGCCCCACCCCAAGTCCTGCACCCCCAGCTGGAGTCCTCACTCATTCCCTACACCCCAACCCCTGCCCCAGCCCGGATCCCCCGCCTGCACCCCAAACCCCTAACCCCAACCCCAGAGTCCACACCCCCAGCTGCAGCCTTCACCCCTCTCCCCCCACACACACACACCCCACACCTCAACCTCCTACCCCAGCCTGGGGAGAGTGGGGGAGAGTGAGCGACAGAGGGATGGGGGATGGAGTGAGTGGGAGTGGGGCCTTGGAGAAGGGGCAGGGGAGAGGTGTTTGGTTTTGTGCCATTAGAAAGTTGGCAATCCTAGGGCCATGGAAACTCCTAAGCTGGGTTTGGCTGGAGAGCACGGGATGCAGCATAGCCATCCTAGCACTTAGGGCTCCTGCCCACACTAGGGCAGCCTGAGAAGTTTGATGAAATAAAATTGTAGATTCTAAGGCCACACAGGACCATCTACTCTGACCTCCTGCACATTTCAGGCTACAGAACCTCACCTGCCTACTGCTGTAACAGAGCCCTAACCTCTGGCTGAGTCACTGACGTCCCCAGAACATGGTCTAAAGACTTCAAGGTACAGAGACTCCACCACTGATACTAGTTTAAACTTGCAAGTGAGCCATGCCCCATGCTGTGGAGGAAGGTGACAACCCCCCAGGGTCTCTGCCAATCTGACCTGAGGGAAAATTCCTTCCCGACCCCAAATATGGTGATCAGTTAGACTCTGAGCATGTGGGCAAGACCCACCAGCCAGACACCTGGGAAAGAATTCTCTGTGGTAACTCAGAGCCCTCCCCATCTACTGTCCATCACTGGCCATTGGAGATATTTGCTGTTAGCAGTCGCAGATCGGCTACAATGGTAGGCAGTCCCATCACACCGTCCCCTCCTTAAAGAGCTCATTCTTGAAGCCAGTTAGTTTTTTTGCCCACGCTGTTCCAAAACTTCACTCCCCTGATGGTTAGAAACCGTCATCTAATTTTGAGCCTAAACTTGTTGATGGCTAGTTTGTTCTTGTGGCCCTATCACGATTGGCCCTTAATTTAAGTAATTTCTCTCCCTCCCAGGTGTTTATCTCTTTGGTGTATTTATAGAGAGCAATCATATCTCCCCTCAACCTTCTTTTCGTTAGGCTAAACAAACCAAGCTCTTTGTGTCTCCTCTCATAAGGTAGATTTTCCATTCCTCGGATTATCCTAGTAGCCCTTCCCTGCACTTGTTCCAGTCTGAATTCATCTTTCCTAAACATGGGAGACCAGAACTGCACACAATATTCCAGATGATGCCTGGTATAATGGTACTAAGACTTCCTTGTCTCTACTGGAAAGACTTCACTGATGCATCCTAGGACTGCATTAGCCTTTTTTCACAGCCACATCACATTGGCGGCTCACAGTCATCCTGTGATCTACCAGTACACCCAGGTCTTTCTCCTCCTCTGTCACTTCCAACTGATAAGTCCCCAGCTCATAGCAAAAATTCTTGTTCTTAGTCCCTAAGTGCATGACTTTGCATGATTAAACTTCATCCCATTTCTATTACTCCAGTTTTCAAGGTCATCCAGATCATCTTGTATGACATCCAGTCCTCCTCCATATTGGCAAAAAAACCCACCTCCAGGCACAGGAACTCTCCCATGCTGATACTGCTGCAGTGAAACCACGTCCTGTGCCCCACACCTCCTGTTGTCGTGGTCAGAGCCAGAATCCTGAAGAGTTGAATCCTGAGTGTAACTGTCAGCCCCCTTCACATACCCATGGTACAACTGCCTGTGGGCTCACCCTGTTGGGTAGCTCCACACAGGTTAGCGTGATGAACTCCCTGAGCACGCACATACCTGGGTTACGGTAAATCCAAGTTATTGAACACCCGGGGGTAGTGTCTGCAGTGAGGGAGTGGCTGGGATTCTCAGAATGCAGCTAAGCAAACGAACCCTTCAGAAGCTCACAGGAGTGCTGAGTGCACATCACCAAAGCTCCCCACGTCCTTTCGAGTGCTTTATTTGCTTAGGCTCATTTGCTATATCTCTTCTGGGCCACGTTTGCTTAGTTACCCAGCTCCACGCAGAGCTATGTCTCCCTAAGCCGTGAGCGGCCAGTGGTGTGTTCCAGATAATGGCCAGGGAAAGCTTCAATCAGACCGTGGCTGACCAAAATGTAAAGTGGCTCTGCTCAGATGCACAGTTCCACTAGTTTCAGAGTAACAGCCATGTTAGTCTGTATTTGCAAAAAGAAAAGGAGTACTTGTGGCACCTTAGAGACTAACCAATTTATTTGAGCATAAGCTTTCGTGAGCTACAGCTCACTTCATCGGATGCATACTGTGGAAAATACAGAAGATGTTCTTATACATACAAACCATGAAAAAATGGGTGTTTACCACTACAAAAGGTTTTCTCTCCCCCCACCCCACTCTCCTGCTGGTAATAGCTTATCTAAAGTGATCACTCTCCTTACAATGTGTATGATAATCAAGTTGGGCCATTTCCAGCACAAATCCAGGTTTTCTCCCCCCCCCACAAACCCACTCTCCTGTTGGTAATAGCTTATCTAAAGTGATCACTCTCCTTACAATCTGTATGATAATCAAGGTGGGGCCATTTCCAGCGCAAATCCAGGGTTTAACAAGAACGTCTGAGGAAGGGTGGGGAGGGGGGTAGGAAAAAAACAAGGGGAAATAGGTTACCTTGCATAATGACTTAGCCACTCCCAGTCTCTATTCAAGCCTAAGTTAATTGTATCCAATTTGCAAATGAATTCCAATTCAACAGTCTCTCGCTGGAGTCTGGTTTTGAAGTTTTTCTGTTGTAATATCGCAACTTTCATGTCTGTAATCGCGTGAGCAGAGAGATTGAAGTGTTCTCCGACTGGTTTATGAACGTTATAATTCTTGACTTCTGATTTGTTTCCATTTATTCTATTACGTAGAGACTGTCCAGTTTGACCAATGTACATGTCAGAGGGGCATTGCTGGCACATGATGGCATATATCACACTGGTAGATGTGCAGGTGAACAAGCCTCTGATAGTGTGGCTGATGTTATTAGGCCCTGTGATGGTGTCCCCTGAATAGATATGTGGACACGGTTGGCAACGGGCTTTGTTGCAAGGATAGGTTCCTGGGTTAGTGGTTCTGTTGTGTGGTATGTGGTTGCTGGTGAGTATTCGCTTCAGGTTGGGGGGCTCTCTGTAGGCAAGGACTGGCCTGTCTCCCAAGATTTGTGAGAGTGTTGGGTCATCCTTCAGGATAGGTTGTAGATCCTTAATAATGCGTTGGAGGGGTTTTAGTGGGGGGCTGAAGGTGACGGCTAGTGGCGTTCTGTTATTTTCTTTGTTAGGCCTGTCCTGTAGTAGGTGACCACTAGTGCCCGCCATGGCCAGTGGGGTGCCTCTCCTGAGACCGCTGTTAAATTGCTTCCCAGAGCAAGAGGCTGGAGCTTCCTCCAGTTTAGAATATTTATGTGATTCATTGCACTGATTTAGCATATGTCCCACGTTACATTCACAAAGCCAATCGGCTCCACGTCAAGCAACAAATGTGAGGAAATGGCAGACTTCAGCTTGCCTCACAGCTTTAATTGCCCGCCCCTTGTGTCTGTGCATCACGGTACAGTTTTTAACTGGGTCTCAGAGTGAGACGTCTCAAGCAACAGTAGCCACACCCACCACTGCCTGCTCTGTCTCGTTACATTTTTTGCCATGAAAACTTATGAAAAATGGATCCTGCGGCTGTTTCTTCTCAGTGACTATTTATAATTGGGAAGGCAAAGGAAAATGAGAATTGCCTCCATTAGCTTCTTTCTGCTTTAAAATTACTGCCTATGTGTCCCGCTTCATGAACACTGTCCTCATCCCCCACAGCCTGTGTCCCCTGTTTCTCTTTCCCCCCTTGTTTCTTATTTATTTTGTCTGTTCTTTTCCTTCCCTTCCTGTTTTGTGCAGCTTTCCAGGTTTGGCTCAGTCAGTTTGAAATATTTTTTTTCAGTTCGGCTCGGATTACTTTCTAAATCACTTGTCCAGCCCACCCCCATCTCCCCAATCACTCCCCACTTTCTAATTTTCTTTTGCTATAGGAGGCCAAGCATGAGAAACACTATATAGAGTAGCAAAAATATACTCCATACACTACAGTATAAGCTGTAGGAAAGAATAATATTCTTTTAAGTGGCTGCCGTGGCTGGTGCACGTTGCACTAATCTCTCGCAGTTCAAATCCCCATTCCTGCAATGAGACAGAAATTGAAGTCAGTTGTACCTTCTACATCAGTCTTAGCATCCAAACCCTGACCAAATGCCGGAGGTCATTGCTACAACTCCAGTGTCCCCCCATTGCTAGGACATGTACTGCTTCCCTGGTGGTAGCAATTCTCACAAAGACCAGGCATAGGTAGTTTAGCCACCTGTTCAGAGCAGGTCCAGATAACACACTGGTTAAAATGCTGGTGGACGCTAGCACTCCTGTCATTGTTACCACAGGGGGAGCTGCATTGGTGGTAGCTCAGAGGACAAGTATTTGAAGAAAAATGTCTGTCTCTCAGGCCTTGTCCAGACTAACAAAAGCCCAGCCTCCACTGGGAGGCTGTAAATGTTCATCAGCACTGGATGCTCTTGAGCTGGTGCTGAGAGGTTTTACTACTAGTCTACACAGGAAGGAGTGGGCTGCGGCCCTGAAGTCTCAAATGCTTTTTGTAGTGGGGCTGAAAAGGGCTTTGTCCTGTTTTAACCAACCCACCTTCAGCACTGATTTCCCTAGAATGTCCAGGGCTAGAGCAGTGGAGAACTGGTGCTTAGATAGCATGGCAAAGGGTAACAGGCTAAACGGCGAGAGAGGGAGAGAGGCCCTCGGCCGTCCTGGTCCCGTGCAGTGTGGGGAGACCACTGAACGCTAGTGGCAGCCCCAGAACAAGTCAAAGCAACACTCTCTGTTGGAAAGGAGCTAGAATCGCCCTTGCTCTGTCCCGTTGTTGGGCACGAGCTGGGCTTCGCGGAGTCTGCTACTGCTCTGTTCCACATCCCTAGCACAGAGCACTGAGGTGCTGAGGCCCTGGCAGGAGCAGGTATGACATGAGCTGAGTTTGGTGTTGTGCCTAGCACACCTGGCCGGTGGAGTCGGCTGCTGCTGCATGCTGCCACTGCTCAGAAACCACGCAGGCCTGCAGCAGAAGCTGAGCCCTGTCAGTGCCCTGTACCTCTCTGTGCCTGACTCAAGCCAGTGGGAAGGGCCCCCCACTTCCTAAGAGCAATGTACTGATTTAGAGGGGGTATAGCCCACCCTTGTCATTCCCTGATTAAATACCTCCCGGCTCTCACCTCTGCTGCCTCTCTCCAATCTCTTTCATGTACTCGTCATGGCCGGTTGTCACGCTGATGTAACTGAGCTTCTGCAGCAGCCTGCAATTGACAGGTGTTGTTACGTGTGCTGTTAGCGATAAAGTCTGGTGATTCATGTCCCTGCCCCTTTCGATGTGCGCCAAAGGGGGCAGGTCAGATTCAAGTCCCTGAATCCCAAATCCACTTGGATGGTTTCAGTTAAAAGGTGTTTGTTTTCTGATTCAGATGTGGCCAGAATCTTAGGAGAGAAGCTGATCTCAGAAACATTTCAACCCTACCACTTGTGAGATTTCAGTGTCATTTTAACAGGGTGGGCTAGAGGCCAGCCAGCCCTGATTCCTGAGGAGGCACGCCTGAGCAGCGGTCACTCGATTCCCTTAGAAGAGCAGCAGGAAGCTGCAGAGCGAGGGAGTTTGCAATGCGTAAGCTCCAGCAGAGAAGAGAGGGACTTGAAAACTTTGTGTTAAGTGTTTGTTAATTTAATAACACAGAAGCTGGGAAGGGTCAAAGGGTTTGTGAATTATTGAGGAAATCCCTTGAAGGGGTAAACTGAGGCAAGGCAGGCCACCTGCAGAGCAACCTCTAGCCGTGAGGGGGCAGCGGGGAGGAGGCCAGCCTGGTGACATTCATAAAATCAAGACAAGAGCTTTAGACCTGATGGGGGCTTGACCCTGAACCCTGGCGCTGATGCAACCTCATACCAAACCTCAAACGCTAGCCCTGAGGATATAGCCGCAACATGAACCTGAGTGGTAGCCTAAACCAAATCCAGCTTGGAATAGCACCTCCCTCGCCGGCCCCTAACTTTCAGCCCTTGGCAGGGCCATGCTGGCAGTGCCATGAACAAGGACCACGCAGGTACAGGGAGCAGCCCAGGCAGTGGATTTCCCCTGTGTACCTGGTACGCTACACAGCACTGGACACGGTTAATAGGAAACCTTGTGATTTTATCCGGGTGCTGTTGCACAATAATATCTTGGACACTAGAAACTAATGCAGAATACAGAGCAGGGAAAGTATTTTACTCTATGGTTTAAAGCACTATATAAATTTATGAAAATATTAGTAGTGATCATTAATTATTGACTGATTGTTAACAAAGCTCCCCAGAGCAACCCAGCATCCTTTGTAAAGAGGAGTTTAAATCTGGTCTGCTAACAGCGAACACCTCGGTTAGGAGTGACTGACAGTTCCAGAATGCACACGGAAAGGAAAAAAGAAAGAAAGGTACATGCAACAGGTCTGGGATGATGATTTTTTCAATGGCAACTGCCTAGATGAAATGAAACAGCCACAAATTAGAGTAATTCCAACTCTTCAAAACACACTCACACTCACTCGCTCATGCTCACTAATAAAAAGGGGCTGCCCCCAGCACTACATACCATTCTGTGAACCTGTCAAGCTTGCTGTGGGAATCTGATCCACTGCCCTCTATTCATGAAAACAATCACCATTGAGAAGTTAGATTTTATTTTCTTGCCATGTAACAGCTCTCAAGTCATTAGACAGGAAGGAACAGCTGAGTTACCTGTTACTCGGCTTGACATGATAGAAGTGTCTCTGCTGCACTTGTTTTCTGTAGTCTGAACTCTGAATCTCAAGTGGAATGTTTTATGGCTCAGGAGCTGAAGACAGCCTCACAAGCACCTCCCCCTGGGATTTCATAGTTCCTCCTCTAACTTTCCTCCAGTTGCAAAGGAGCTGTCAGCACGGGACAGGTGTGCTCCTTCTCAGTGAACTGCATAGGGAAATGAGGCAAATACGCTGATTTTCACTTCTTCTCCTTTCTCTTCCCCCATACACCCCACCAAACGTGCTGCCCTTCCCCCCACCACACCCACTAGCCTTCCTGCATCCCATCCCTCCAAAATGACACAACCCAACCCTCTCTTCCCACAGCCAGTTCCTATTCTGCCTTCCCACAGCGGCTTGTGGTTCAGTCCCTTAGCCCTGGGTCGCTGTCTCCTGGGTGCTGGCCAAAGATGACACTGAACTAGCAGCTGGAAGGCAGCTTACATGGGGAATGTGTATGGAGTGAGAAGGAGAACGTCGGAGAGCAAAGAAGTAAGGTGAGGCAGGAGCCCTTCCAGGTCAGGGTCCCCCACCCCTTGTTGTGGCTTTTTCAGAAACATGCCGGGGCCACTGTGCTCACATCTTGGGGGAGTAATCTGGCCCCTGGACTCTAGTTCCAGACTCTTGGATTCTTGGGTTCTTTATAAACAATATAAATAACGAGTCATTGGGCCAGAGAGAGAGAATGACTCTGTTGCCTAGTGGTTATGGCACCCACTGGGCGGTCAGGGGGACCCAGGGTCCAACCCCCTGCTCCAATGATTAATTCTTTAGATGCAGCAGGAGAGATTGACAGGGCCTCACCCCAGAGTCTCCCATTGCCCAGTGGTTAGAGCACTCTCCTGAGAGGATTTGAGCAGGGGTCTGCCACATCCCTGGCGAGTGCGCTACCCATGAGGCTTACAGTTTTAAGGGAGGCTGCGGTAGCAACCTCTGCCCAGCCAGACTTTGAATGGGACCCAATCCAGCAGGCAGCCTCGGGGCACACCCACTGGCCCAGGCCCTAACAAGACTGATCTTCCCCCAACGTGTGCATTGCTCTCAGGCGTAGACAGGAGATAGGCATCAGGATGCCCAGAGGGAGGCAGCAGTACATGTGCTCCGAGGCAGAAATTGAGGCACCGAGGGAATTCGGGCACCTACAGAGTTCAGCAGGAGTTTTGTGAACTACAGAGGAGCCTAAACCAGGACGTAGGCACTGAAATCTGGGCTTTGAGCACCTGAGTCCCTTTGTGAATCTAGGCCTTCCTCCTACTGTACCTCACTGCCCCACCTGGAAAGTGAGACACAGCAGGTCCCCACCTCCCAGGCATGTGTGAAGAGTTGACAGCCATAAGATGCTCGGATATGATGTTCCTGGTGCCACACAAGTATCTTAGCTAGGTCGGGTCTCACCAGGGTGCCCTGCCCACATTTCAGATGTACTTTCGGAGCGCCAGCCTCAGCATCCCTGCTGGCTGAAAGTCAGAAGGCAGAGGCTATTTCTAAGCTGCACAGAGCACCATCCACAAAGGGCTTTCAGGCTAAAGAAAAATGGCTTGAACTGTACCAAAAACCACCTGGGAATTATTTAAGCTCAGTACCAATGTGGGCACAAGAACAAATGGATTTAAACTGGTCATCAGGAAGTTTAGGCTTGAAATTAGACTAAGGTTTCTAACCATCAGAGGAGAGAAGTTCTGGAACAGCCTTCCAAGGGAAGCAGTGGGGGCAAAAGACCTATCTGGCTTCAAGATTAAACTCAATAGTTTCTGGAGGAGAAGGTATGGTGAGATAATATGATTTTGGCAATTAATTGATCTTTAACTATTCATGGTAAATAGGCCCAATGGCCTGTGATGGGATGTTAGATGGGGTGGGATCTGAGTTACTACAGAGGATTCTTTCCTGGGTATCTGGCTGGTGAATCTTGCCCACATGCTCAGGGTTCAGCTGATCGCCATATTTGGGGTTGGGAAGGAATTTTCCTCCAGGGCAGATTGGAAGAGGTCCTGGGGGTTTTTTGCCTTCCTGTGCAGCATGGGGCACAGGTCACTTGCTGGAGGATTCTCTGTACCTTGAAGTCTTTGGACCATGATTTGGGGACTTCGGTGGCTCGGACGTGGGTGGGGGGTTTGTTGGAGGGGTGGGTGGGTGGGGTTTGGTGGCCTGCGTTGTGCGGGGGGTCAGACTAGATGACATTAATATCTATGAATCTACAGGAATATGTATTTGTGTAGCTCCTACAGGCTCCAGCTGAGATTGGGGCACTACCATGGTCGACACTCCATGTACCCATAATAAGGCCAGTCCCTGCCCCAAACAGCTTACAATGAGAAAGACAAAAGGCTGGTACTAGAATGGTCTCATGTGATAGATGGGGACCTGAGGCACAGACATTAAGTGATTTGTCCAAGTTCACACACAGTCTGTCTCAGAGCTGAGAACCTAACCCAGCTCTTCTGCCTTAGCCACAAGTCCAGCCTTTCTCTCTGTTGCAGAGGTCATTACACAGGGGAAGCGTTGTGCTACCTGCTTTGTTTGTTTTGTTCCTTCGTTTACACCCCTTATAAAATTAAGCACTCGGCAGTTTGGGTCCAAACTGCTGACTGCTTACAGGGGTGGTCAAGACTGATTTCCCACTCTGGCACTTTGGAGGCCCACAAGAATTTATTTAAAAATTAATACAAGGCTGGAGTGGCAAGTATTAAACTCCCAAGGTTATAGCTTTTCTCTGACCTTGGATTGCTAGATGCTCCCACCACCCAAATGCAAAACTCCTTTAAGAACCCAGGAAAGTGCACTTGGGAATTCCTTCCTGTGGGGTACCAACAAACCCTTTTACCCACCCCCTCATCTGAAAAGAGCTGAGAAGAAAAACAAAGGAAATCAGCTGTTCCCCCCAGCTAATTAAACAACATGCACAAACCTCTTAGGACACAAAAATCCAATTTTGTTCTTAAAAAAGATAGATTTTATTAATTAAAAAAAAATACATTTGGGACTTAGGCTTTTGCTAGATTTAAAAAAAAACAATTACAAGCATTAAGCATCAAGAATACCTCTTTAAGGTCCAGCTTAAAGGTTACAAACAAACCAAAAGCACCTGGGGTTAGCACAGAGGAATCCACAAGCCATAAAGAAATAAAAGGGATAAACCTTATCACGTCTTCCGAAACATTTCCTGATCTACTTACATATTTGGAGTTTTAGATAAGTAGTTTTTAGGTATGATACTGACAATTTTTCATACCTGGCTCAAGCTCCTCACAGCATAACTGCTCCCTGTCTACCTCTCCCCGAGAACAACAACAGACAGACA
The DNA here is from genome assembly GCF_015237465.2 of Chelonia mydas. NCBI lineage: Eukaryota > Metazoa > Chordata > Testudines > Cheloniidae > Chelonia > Chelonia mydas. The sequence continues at coordinate 57,657,388 of NC_057855.1, forward strand.
AAATGGGAGTCTTGTTTTAATTTTAAAAAGTTCTAGCCTTCCCGTTGGCTCCTTTGGCCAGGTTCCCACTCACTTCCTTTTACCTATGCATAGAAGTGAAACTTTTTAATCCTTTACAGGTAGAGCAATTAGAGAACAGCTACTAAGAGGGATTTTATAGCTACTGGCTGGGTGGGTGTCCATAAAAGGGAGCTACCATCTCCCCCTTTTCATTTATCACAGAAGTGATATTGCAGCATTAAGGGCAATTATTGTAGGGTACCAGAGTGATTGTTATCAGGGTTTCCTCCCAGCCTTTCTCCCCCTGTGGGCTTGGTAACCAGATTTGCCTGCTTGAAGCCCAGAATCGCAAAGAGTATTTGCTCTGGGTGTGCAGAAGGGCAGGACACTGGGCAGCTGGAGAGAGGCACTTGGGTTCCTGCTCTGATTTAACCCCTTCTGATGAAGAGTCCATGCTTTCCTCTTGTTGTCTTTTGCTCCTCGCCTGACATACATGGTATGAAGGAGCCACCTGGGCATAGTGAAGTGCAAATCACTCCATGTACTAAACATACATAACATGCCAGTCCTAGCTACTTGTCATAAATATAAAGAGAAGGGTAAACCCCTTTAAAATCCCTCCTGGCCAGAGGAAAAATCCTCTCACCTGTAAAGGGTTAAGAAGCTAAAGGTAACCTCGCTGGCACCTGACCAAAATGACCAATGAGGAGACAAGATACTTTCAAAAGCTGGGAGGAGGGAGAAAAACAAAGGGTCTGCGTCTTTCTGGGTGATGCTTTTGCCGGAGACAGAACAGGAATGGAGTCTTAGAACTTAGTAAGTAATCTAGCTAGGTATGTGTTAGATTATGATTTCTCTAAATGGCTGAGAAAATAGCTGTGCTGAATAGAATGAATATTTCTGTCTGTGTGTCTTTTTTGTATGTTAAGGTTTTGCCTAGAGGGATTCTCTATGTTTTGAATCTAATTACCCTGTAAGGTATTTACCATCCTGATTTTACAGAGGTGATTCTTTTTACTGTTTCTTCTATTAAAATGTTTCTTTTCGAGAACTGAATGCTTTTTTCATTGCCCTAAGATCCAAGGGTTTGGGTCTGTGGTCACCTATGCAAATTGGTGAGGATTTTTACCAAACCTAAGACAGGTCCAAACTCCGTTTTTTTCAGGAACTCAGATGAAGTTTGGTGGTGGCAGTGGAAATCCAAGGGTAAAATAATTTGTACCTTGGGGAAGCTTTAACCTAAGCTGGTAAAAGTAAGCTTAGGAGGTTTTCATGCAGGTCCCCACATCTGTACCCTAGAGTTCAGAGTGGGGAAGGAACCTTGATACTACTATTATATCATACTGCTCTGGCAGGGTCCCAGTAGCTTCTGAACATAGAAGGCTTACAAACTTTTTAAAGGGATACAATCCAATTCTTACATGCTGCACCTTTCTTGCAAACTTCCCCTCCCTCCCTTCAAAATTCCAGCCAGAAATCAGAGAAGGAACAAGGACCTGCAGTTCTTTTGGGACTCGAGTCTGGACGCCTTCCTAAACTCTTGCCATAGCTGCCTCTGCCCTCATTTCATTTGCTCATTGTGGGCCTGATTCTGCCACTCTTGCTGCCCTAAGTGCCATACTATGCAGTTAGTCCCATTGATTACAGTAAAATATGCAACCACGGTTTGAGAGTCCAACTCTACTTGTCTGTCCTGGGATCTCTCTGTAGCAGAGATCTGCTGGGCTCAGGGCTGGATTGCTCAGATCAGCGGTTCTCAGACTGTGGGTCGGGACCCCAAAGTGGGGTGCAATCCATTTTAATGGGGTCGCCAGAGCTATCATTAGACTTGCTGGGTCCCGGGGCCAAAGTCTGAGCCCCAGGACCGAAGTACGAGGGCTTCAGCTCTGGGTGGTGTGGCTCAGGTTACAGGCCTCCCACTTGTGGCTGAAGCCCTTTGATTGGAGCAGTGGGGCTCAGGCTTTGGCGGGCTCAGGCATCAGTCCCCATTCCTGTAGTTGTGTAGTGATTGTTGTCAGAAGGGGGTTGCAGTGCAATGAAGTTTGAGAATCCCTGGCTTGTATCCATCTTGATGCTCCAAAAGACACAGGAAAGTCACTGCTTCTAGGGCAGTGAAGGATTTGACTTGATAATAACCATGGATCTGTCAGCATACCACACAAACGACAAACCTCTCTCTAAGGCAGTGGTCCCCAACCTTTCTTGTGGGAATAGCAATATAGCAATAGCAATAATAGCAACAGAAGGCTGTGGCGGGTGCCTGTAGCCAGACAGCCAGCCCCCCCACCCCCTCAGACCAGCATTGCTGGGAACACACGGGAGCCAAAACAACAGGGCACTTAACATAAATTCCAGCACAGCCTTTAGAAGCACAGGTGTGCTGCTACAATGTGCCTCTGGGAACATATACAACGATTAGGCTCACAGCAGATAGAGAAGCTGTGACAGACATGGCTCTTAGCCCCTACTAAATAGCGTGATGCACACACCCCAACATCCTAGGTGGGAAAATATTTACCCTAATAAAAGGAATGTCCAGTAGTCGAAACTTATTGTTTCTCTCCCTTGCAAGTGTAAACTACTCTTGCGAGAGCTGGCGTCGCCCAGACAGACCAGCCCCAATTTGGCATAAGAAAGGAGAAAAAGAATAAAGGAGTACAGAGGTATAAGTATGGGACCTATAGCACCATGATTTTTGAGTGCTTTTCACTACCTATCTGCTGGTCAGATAAGTGACAGCCTCCCAAGGCTTCTGCAGCTAAGAGAGTCCCTAAGCCTTGTCCCTTATTCGTCTTTCCGCGGAATTGAGTGACGGATCCTGGCTTGGCACCGCTGGAATCGAGAGATGCAAGGAGGGTAAGAAGCACCCACACCTGATCTCCTATCTTTAGTGTACACATATTTTGAAATAGAGCTCTATACTTTGTTTTCTTCCTTTGGGATTGTGGCTTCAGTTTTGTAACTTGTTTGTGTGTGTAACATCTCTACATTTAAATAAGTAGGCACTAGCAATTTTGTAACCACATGATTAGAATCTAGTTTAATAAATTTTGGTAACCATTTGTGCATAAGCCTGACTTGTTTCTCTGGTTTACTGTAAAGCAGCCAACATAATTAAAGAACCTCAGCCGTTTTGGCTATAAAGCCTGGCCATTAGGTGAGAGTACTAAGAGCCTAGTGTTGAGTTGTGCCGCCTCCACGGGGCAAACTCTTGGGGCGCCTGTCAGTCAATCCTGACTGCCCACTGCGAAGGAGCTCCGAGCTCTAGCAGTTAAAGTCACGGGTGTTTAGGACCTTGGGGCATCCGTCAGCCTAGCCCAGGCTGCCCGCCGCGAAGGGACAGTGCGTCCTAGTGGTTAAAGTCACGGATGGTATAAAACGGGCATAGCTGGCACCTCACCAAACATCCTTGGCCATCGGCTAACAGTGCCTGACACCCTACCGCCGAAATGTCTGGTCGCCGAAAGAAGCGTCCCTGCCAAAATGCCGCCAAGAAACAGCAACGCTTCTCGGCAGCATTTTGGTGGCAGGGTGTCCTGCGGGCACATAACAATGCCCCAGCAGACGCCATGGCACCTGTGGGCACCACGTTGGGGACCCCTGCTTTTTACTTCTATTAAAATTCTTCTTTTAAGAATCTGAATGCTTTTTCATTGTTCTTATGATCCAAGGGTTTGGGTCTGTGTTCACCTAAATTGGTGAGGATTTTTATCAAACCTTCCCCAGGAAAGGGGATGTAAGGTTTGGGAGGATTTTGGGGGGCCAAGACATTTCCAAACGGACTCTTTCCCAGTTATAGACCTGTTAGATGTTTGGTGGTGGCAGTGATAAAGTCCAAGGGCAAAAGGTAAAATAGCTTGTACCTTGGGGAAGTTTTAACCTAAGCTGGTAAAAGTAAGCTTAGGAGGTTTTCATGCAGGTCCCCACATCTGCACCCTAGAGTTCAGAGTGGGGAAGGAACCTTGACAGCATGTGATCCAGCCGTGGAACTTCTTGCCACAGGCAGTTGTTGAGGCCAAGAACTTAACAAGATTCGAAGAGGCATTGGAAATGGATGTGCATATCCAGTGTGATCCTAAATAATGGGAAAGGATATTACACCTCATGCTCAGGGTTCAAGCCAATCTCTAAGTACTAATGACCAGGATGAGACCTCATGTAGGGCGAAGATTATCCCACATCTCATCACTGCCGTGTGATTACACCTTCCTCTGAAGCATCCAGTACTGACCACTGTTGAAGACAGGTTCCTGGATTAGATGGACTGTGGCTCTGATCCAGTCTGGCAGTTCCTATGTTCTATTGCATGTATTCTTGTTTTGTAGCGGTATAGAACCATCTCTTTACTGGCAAAATATCTTTAAGCTTTTTCTTTCCCAAGATTATCATTGTTCAGTAATTCTGATTTGGAATAACACTTTACTACATTGCTCAATATATTTGTAAAACAAACAAATCAGACCTATTGGCCAAAAAAGCTTTAGAAGACTCTAGCATGGCTAGAATATGATTTTGAGCCTTTCTCAAGTCAGACATAAAATCTGGTTACATTGACTGTTTGTTCTTACCTTTGGCTCTGCTCTTCCATTGTCATCTAACTCAGATAGCCGAACCTGCAACTGAAAAGCCCCTGGATAAAACTGCTCGTCCTGAATACAGATGGATGCTACAGAACATATTTGGGGGGCCTTTTGGGTGTTTTGAGGCATGAGAGAATTTAAGATCCCAAAATCTAGCACAGTCCACGGGACTTGGAGCCAGGAGACTTGTGTTCTAGCCACAGTTCTGCCACAGACCTATGTTCTTGAGCAAGTTCCTTCACCTCTCTCATTCCCCCCCGCCCCATCTTGTAAAATAAGGTAAATGACACGTTGTTATTTGTAGTGTGATTGGCGCCTAGTGGCACTGTCAAGGTTCCTTCCCCACTCTGAACTCTAGGGTACAGATGTGGGGACCTGCATGAAAACCTCCTAAGCTTACTTTTACCAGCTTAGGTTAAAACTTCCCCAAGGTACAAACTATTTTGCCCTTTGTCCTTGGACTTCCACTGCCACCACCAAACATTTATCTGGGTTTATTTTTATTAGGAAAGCACCATTTGGAAACGTCTTTCCCCCAAAAAATCCTCCCAACCCTTGCACCCCACTTCCTGGGGAAGGTTTGGTAAAAATCCTCACCGATTTGCATAGGTGACCACAGACCCAAACCCTTGGATCTTAGAACAATGAAAAAAGCATTCAGTTCTTGAAAAGAAACATTTTAATAGAAGAAACAGTAAAAAGAATCACCTCTGTAAAATCAGGATGGTAAATACCTTACAGGGTAATTAGATTCAAAACATAGAGAATCCCTCTAGGCAAAACCTTAACTTACAAAAAAGACACACAGACAGGAATATTCATTCTATTCAGCACAGCTATTTTCTCAGCCATTTAAAGAAATCATAATCTAACACATACCTAGCTAGATTACTTACTAAATTCTAAGACTCCATTCCTGTTCTGTCTCCGGCAAAAGCATCACCCAGACAGACACAGACCCTTTGTTTTTCTCCCTCCTCCCAGCTTTTGAAAGTATCTTGTCTCCTCATTGGTCATTTTGGTCAGGTGCCAGCAAGGCTACCTTTAGCTTCTTAACCCTTTACAGGTGAGAGGATTTTTCCTCTGGCCAGGAGGGATTTTAAAGGTGATTACCCTTCCCTTTATATTTATGACAGGCCCCAGTCAAGGTGTTCCCTGAGGTACCTGTATTTCTGGGCTGGCGGCAGCTGCTTTCTATGCTGCTTGTACATAGTTCTTGTCAAACCTATAAACTACAGGCTATTGTAAGGAAAGGGAAGTTGTCTGCTGAAGCCTTGAGCACTTTTCCTTGCTCAAGTATGTAGCAAATTGCCAGCTGACAATGCCCAGCAGGGGGTGAGCTAATATGTTTGTAATGGTCTTATCAGTAGCATCTACACATTGTGTACACTGCTAAGGTGAGGACAGGCTTCTGTTACCAGCATTCTATCCTGCTCAGGGTAAGGTCTTTGGGGCAGGGACTGGCACATGCTACATGTAGAGTGCCTAAAACAATGGTGCCTAGCCTGGCAGGCGTCTTTAGGTGCTATAGTAGTTCAAACAACGTCATAATAGTTCTGGGAACTCAACACCAAGGATGTTCTCAAGCAAAAAGCCATAGATAGGATCTAACGAAAAGCCTTTAAAAAACAACCTACTATACCTCATTCTCCTCAGTGCTCAGTCATCTCCCCTGTCCTTTGGGTCTCCGCCATCTCTTGCAGTGATCTGTAAGGCCAGTGATTCGTTACTCTGGGGTCCTGGAATGAACAGAAGCTTTTGCAATTGTCTTCCTTCAGGGAGCAGTACCAATGAAATCCAAAGGCTTTCAAGAACAAGGACTGGTGGGCAAATGTCCTAACATTCACATACAGGCCACACGATATAGTTTTTTGGGAATATGCAGAACCAGGAAAATTGGAAAACTAGGGGCCTCAGAAATTTGGGAGATATACGTGTGCAGCTCTCATTGATCTCAGAGGTACTCCTCATTTACCCCCAGGTCAGAGACAGAATATGTACCAAGGGGATTCAGTCTTCATGCACAGGGCATAAACTGATCACTCTCTGAGATCACGAAGATATTTCCTCATTAAATGGGATCATTCAGAGGTCAGGGGAGATCCTGCTTTGAAGCATCCAGCAATCACTACTGTCAGAGACAGGATATCTGTCACTGGCCTGTTCTGCTATGTGCCTATGGCCAGAGGATCCCAGTTAAAAAGGACTGAAAGGACCCGGGGGTAGGAAGGTGACTTTCTCTAAGGCCATCTCTACAATGTCCTGCCCCCCCCCCCCCAAGACAACGGTTCCCTGGTTAGGAGAGGTGTGTTTTGAACACTGGCAAGAGAGTCAGAAACACCTGGGTTCTAATTCAAACCCTGCCTCTGACTCCTTTTTTGACCTTGGGCAAGTCACTTAAGCTCACGATGTCCCAGCTTCCCCTTTTGTAAAATGCCAATGATACTTATCCAGCTCACAGAGGGGTTGGGAGCTTTACACTTATTAGTACAAATAGAAAGGTGGCTAGAGTAAGAGCAAACAGGGAAATACGATTACTCACACCGTCCAAATACTGCCAGGGAAGCTGCAACAGGCACAAGCACTGTGCAAACAATGCTGACAGTCAGATCGGCATGAAGCTGGCAGCCTCTCTCATTGGAGAAAAGAAGCATCAGAGAAACTATTATATTTGATATTTCCCCTTCACTTTACCCCCACAAATGTACCTGGAGCCAGGTTGCACTTGGCTCTCCCCTAACCGTGGCAGGGACAAGGGGTGTAAAATCACAGCACAGCTTGGGTACAGGATCAGAGAACAGGGATTGACAGGCAGAGCATCAGCTGCACCCCCAAGCCAGGGGGGATGTCAGCTGCCTCTTTGGGATGCCAGGGAGGTTACGTCCCTGAGACACAGCAGCAAAGGGAAACCAGAGGAGGAGTTGTGACACTGAGAGCAGTGCAGTCATGTCTCACTCCAAGTACAGGGTTTACAGCTGAGTCTCAATCTAGCCCATAGAGACTAGAAACACCTAAAAACTCTAAGGATGCCTGATTTATTCCATATAAATTCTGATTGGCTTGAGAGTCACGGAGCACAATTCACAGTTCTGAGTCCCTCTCCCCTACAAAGAAAAAATCAAGTGGAGAGGGAGTTTACCAATGTTGTTGGGAAACCTGGGGGGAGAATTGACTGCGTGTGATGAAGGAGTGTCACTAGTTTGTGTGTAACGGTGTGTCACAAGGGAGTGCAGCTTCGTTTAGTTCGACGCTGTGACCAGACAGCCATGCCCAGCTCTTCAATGGCAGAGCCTGGACAGAACAGCCAAGCCCACGTTGGCACATGCTTTTCAGGACGTTGGCAAGTAAATGCTGGCCTAAGTTTTCAGGAGTAACTAGTGAATTCATCTCCTTCCTCTCTTAGTGCCCAATCTGAACCATGACAGAGGGGTCTGACTGTTGACTAGGGTTGCCAGATGTCCGGTTTTCGACCAGAATGCCCAGTTGAAAAGGGACCCTAGCTATTCCGGTCAGCACTGCTGACTGGACTGTTAAAAGTCCAGTCAGCGACACAGCAAGGCCCTGGGTCCGTGCAGTTCCCGGAAGCAGCATCATGTCCCTTCTCCGGCTCCTAGATGTAGGATCAGCCAGGGGGCTCCACGTGCTTCCCAGCTCTGCAGTTCCCATTGGCTGGGAACCACAGCCAATGGTAGCTGCAGGAGCAATGCCTGCAGATGGGGCAGCACGTAGAGCTGCCTGGCCACACCTCCGCAAAGGAGCCAGAGGGGGGACATGCTGCTGCTTCTGGGAGCTGCCTGAGGTAAGCACCATCTGGAGTCATAGAATCATAGAATATCAGGGTTGGAAGGGACCTCAGGAGGTCATCTAGTCCAACCCCCTGCTCAAAACAGGACCAATCCCCAATTTTTGCCCCAGATCCCTAAATGGCCCCCTCAAGGATTGAACTCACAACCCTGGGTTTAGTAGGCCAATGCTCAAACCACTGAGCTATCCCTCCCCCTTCACCTCTGACCCCGCCCCCTTCCCAGGCTCCAACTCACTGCCCCAGCCCTGATCCCCCTCCTGCCCTCTGAACTCCTCATTCCCAGCCCAGAGCACCTTCCTACATCCCAAACCCCTCATCCCTAGCCCCACCCCAGAGCCTGCACCCCCAGCTGGAGCCCTCACCCTCCCATTCCCCAACCCCCTGCCCTAGCCCTGATCCCCCTCCCACCCGCCAAACCCTTCTTTTCTGGCCCAGGAACCCACACCCCCAGCACAGAGCCCATACCCCCTCCCACACCCCAACTCAATGCCTCAGCCCAGAGCCCCCTTCTGCACCCCAAACCTCTCATCCCTGGCCCACCTCAGAGCCTGCACCCCCAGCTGGAACTCTCACCCCCTTCCACAACCGAACCCCCTGAGCCTACCCAATGAAAATGAGCGAGAGAGTGAGGGTGGGGACAGCGAGCAAAAGAGGGAGGGGGGATGGAGTGAGTGGAGGGGCGACTTGGAGAAGGGGCAGGGCCTCAGAGTAGGGGCAAGGGTGTTCAGTTTTGTGTGAGTAGAAAGTTGGCAACCCTACTGTCGACAAGTGCTGAGATGCACCCTCTGAAAATCAGGCCCTTAGGGTGTTTCATGTTGAGCACCCAGAAACTTGAGACGCTCAGACTGACCAGCCACTTCTGCAGGTTTAAGCTGTTGTTTTTACAGCTCAGTGAGCTGATTGGAGCAATCGTGATCTGACACTGGAGCTGCTCAGCCAAAGAATGGAGGGTTGGGAAGGTGACCGAAGGGCTCCCAAGCACAGGACCTCCACACGGATTTCCCTATGCCTTGGCATGTCTACCAGATCTTCACTACTTGAGGCCTGGACTGACCCCCGGTTCCTTCACAGGAATGGGAACCCCTCTCCCGCACTGCAAGAAACCTGGCAGAGCTTTGTAGATGCGAGGGGCCCCTCCTGCTTTCTTTCCATGGGGGAGTGTTCATGTGGCAATGAGTACAGAACTCACCGAACTGAACACAGATCTCTTTCACCAGAAGAATGGAAGACACGCAAGTTATAGCACAGCTGATCAGCGGGGCTGAACCAGTCACAATCTGGCAACCTGATAAAAGCCAAGGAGCATGGGGTTGTGGTTTTATTTTTGTCTTTACAGGTAATTTGCCAATTTTGATAAAATGGAATTAAAACACTGATTATGGTGTGTTTTATATCTCCATTTCTTCTGACTTGCTACGCAGCCGTGGGGGTTAATTTTAAGTGCAAGGGAAATGTGCAACACTAGCAGCCCTGCAGGGGGATGAAGTTTAGTGGTTATCTGTAGAACACAGGTGTACATGGAAGGGTCAGTTTCACCCCAAAATCCTGCTAATAACTAAAAATGAATCACAAATGTGCTGCTGTACTGGCTTCTGATGTGGTACTCCGAAGGAATAATGCCTCTGTGTGTGTGTGTGTGTGTACGTGCACCTATAAAAAATGTCAGTTTAACAGAACCAGTTGGAATCCCAGGGTTATACTTTCACTGCACTGTGTCATTAAGGCATGGAAATTGTGTAAGAGATAAGCTCACAGCTTTGGTGAGCAGGGAGTGGCTGCAGCATTGGTTTCCCCCTCTTAGGAACACTTGAGCAGTGAACTTTGTACTGTGCTTGATTCTCACAAGTTTTAATAAAACACTCCTGTTTGAAACATCAGCCTTGTGTGGGAGTGTAATAGGCTAGGGAGTCAGACCCAGTTCTGCATCTGACCTTTGTTCAACAGCAAGCTACAGCAGTGCCTAACTTTGTACCATTAGATGGCAACACAGCCTTATGGCTTTCTGTACCTTTGAATTTAAGAGGAGTTTTGCCTCTGACTTCACTGAGAGCAGGCTGAGACCATCGGTCCCCTTACACTTGAGTGCAAATAAAAAAAAGCAAATCTAATCATCACTCAATTACATATTCAGTATTCAGAGTAACAGCTGTGTTAGTCTGTATTCGCAAAAAAAGAAAAGGAGTACTTGTGGCACCTTAGAGACTAACCAATTTATTTGAGCATAAGCTTTCGTGAGCTACAGCTCACTTCATCGGATGCATACTGTGGAAAATACAGAAGATGTTTTTATACACACAAACCATGAAAAAAATGGGTGTTTATCACTACAAAAGATTTTCTCTCCCCCCACCCTACTCTCCTGCTGGTAATAGCTTATCTAAAGTGATCACTCTCCTTACAATGTGTATGATAATCAAGGTGGGCCATTTCCAGCACAAATCCAGGGTTTAACAAGAACGTCTGAGGAACAGTGTCCAGGAAGTGGATCTCTTGTGTTGACTGGACCAGGCTGAGGTTGATGGTGGGATGGAAATTGTTGAAATCATGGTGGAATTCCTCAAGGGCTTCTTTTCCATGGGTCCAGATGACGAAGATGTCATCAATATAGCGCAAGTAGAGTAGGGGCATTAGGAGATGAGAGCTGAGGAAGCGTTGTTCTAAGTCAGCCATAAAAATATTGGCATCCTGTGGGGCCATGCGGGTACCCATAGCAGTGCCGCTGATTTGAAGGTATACATTGTCCCCAAATGTAAAATAGTTATGGGTAAGGACAAAGTCACAATTACAATACCCACCTGCTGAAGTGAAGAAACAGATTGATAGAGCCAGAAGAGTTCCCAGAAGTCACCTACTACAGGACAGGCCCAACAAGAAAATAACAGAACGCCACTAGCCGTCACCTTCAGCCCCCAACTAAAACCCCTCCAACGCATTATCAAGGATCTACAACCTATCCTGAAGGATGACCCAACACTCTCACAAATCTTGGGAGACAGGCCAGTCCTTGCCTACAGACAGCCCCCCAACCTGAAGCGAATACTCACCAGCAACCACATACCACACAACAGAACCACTAACCCAGGAACCTATCCTTGCAACAAAGCCCGTTGCCAACTGTGCCCACATATCTATTCAGGGGACACCATCACAGGGCCTAATAACATCAGCCACACTATCAGAGGCTCGTTCACCTGCACATCTACCAATGTGATATATGCCATCATGTGCCAGCAATGCCCCTCTGACATGTACATTGGTCAAACTGGACAGTCTCTACGTAAAAGAATAAATTGACACAAATCAGACATCAAGAATTATAATATTCAAAAACCAGTCGGAGAACACTTCAATCTCTCTGGTCACTCGATTTCTGATCTCAAAGTGACTATCCTTCAACAAAAAAACTTCGAAAACAGACTCCAACGAGAGACTGCTGAATTGGAATTAATTTGCAAATTGGATACAATTAACTTAGGCTTGAATAGAGACTGGGAATGGTTGAGTTATTATAAAAAGTAACCTATTTCCCCTTGTTCATTCCTCTCCCCCCCCCCACTGTTCCTCAGATGTTCTTGTTGGGGGGGGGAGAAAACCTGGATTTGTGCTGGAAATGGCCCACCTTGATTATCATACACATTGTAAGGAGGGTGATCACTTTAGATAAGCTATTATCAGCAAGAGAGTAGGGTGGGGGGAGAGAAAATCTTTTGTAGTGATAAACACCCATTTTTTTCATGATTTGTGTGTATAAAAACATCTTCTGTATTTTCCACAGTATGCATCCGATGAAGTGAGCTGTAGCTCACGAAAGCTTATGCTCAAATAAATTGGTTAGTCTCTAAGGTGCCACAAGTATTCCTTTTCTTTTTTTTCATATTCAGTGTTGTCACCCTCAGGTGTTCCAAAATCATTAGCCTCTTCCCCGAAAATTAGACTGACTTAAAAATATCATGAGACTTTTACAAATTAATAGTTTGGGTTTTGAGACTTCAGGGTTCACTCGGGTCATGTTTTCAAGCTTTCCTCTGAAACCATAAGGAGTAGAAATTTACTTTAAAAAAATCAAAGCTGAGATTCTCACAGAGGATTCCAGCAGCTGGGACTTTTCAGAACACTCTCCCTCCCCCCCCGCCCCCCACCATATATAATGAGATTCAGAGTAAAATCCTGCAAATTTGGAACACGGCTATCACTGGCCACTTCACCTTGGTAATGGGGGGCCTCCACTTTTAAGGCCTTGGGGCCATTCAGCCCCACCATACGCCACCTGTGCAGGGTTGGCCTTAAGTTGAAGGCAATGCAGCAGTGGGGGGCTGGTGAGGAAGCCGAGGCTATACTGCAGTAAGCAAGGAGCCTCTCTGGAGACAGGAGCTGATCAGGGACTGAAACCTGCCTGAATCCAGGGCAGTGTGGAGGGGACAGCGTGCCAGCCCATGGGTGGAGAGGTTGGAACCCAGACAGTTGGGTCCGTGTTGGGACAGTTTGCAGCTGGGAAGGCTAACAACTGAATCCAGCTGGGCTGAAGGTTTGGTTGTTTTGCTATTTTCTGCTGGACTTTAAGTGAAGGACTCTGAGGCCCTGGAAGGGGTTGGACTGTGATACGTGGCTTGGCTGGAGGGCCAGCTCACTCCTGTAGCCAGAGTGGACCAAAGAAGACACTGGGGAAACTGAGGCAGAACTGCTGCACTACCACTTCCAGCCATGAGGGTGGCTTGCCTGTGTGGCACCTCTGACCGTCTGATTACCTTCAATTATTTATGTATCAGGTATTAATGAGTTAAACCTCAAAAGGTTTGGAGAGGTGGGCTGGGCTGGCTTCACATACTGCAGGAGAAGATGAGATAAATAGTTCAGCAAAGACATTTAAGTAAAGAAAGAAACGGGAACACAATTGTTATTTCTGCTGTGCTTTCGTTGACTTACAAATTTTGGCCTTTGGTTGATTCAGTTTTTGCTGACACCCAGAGAGCATTATTGCCACAGGCAGAGTTACAATTTTCATGTCAATGAGAATGATCACAAGCAGTGTGAACTTTCCAGAATGACCTGTTGAGAGAAAGATAAATCCATCATGCCTGTGTTCCAAGGCAGGTACAGTGGTTTTCAATCACACTGGGGGGAGGAGGATGGGGGTGGTGTCCTATTAAACTGGCACTTTTGATTTAAAAAAAAAAAATTGAATTCAGTGAGCCAGAAGTTCTCACTTTTGTTTCTATAGTGAAACCCTCAGCGTCCCTGTGTGTTTGACTTTATTTTTATTTTATAGCTCTGCGTATCAGCTTTCGCCACACCTGTAGCCAGAGTGTTCACCAGGATTAATTCAGTCCCTTGGATCTAGCTAGGCTTGGAAGGATTAGATTTTATCAGTAAATGTCAATTTCTCCATACACACATAAACCCATGAAAACCTATTTCCCTTGATGATTATAATAGAAATTTACAGAGAGGCAAAGTAAGAAAAATGCTGCTTTCATTAGAGTTTGATTTAAGGATATGTACCTTGTATATTTTGACAATTTGTGTTTTAACAGTTCTAAATCTTTAACTTTTTGAATCTCAGTGTCTGCCATCATTAAATAATTATTGCCCCCTCATACATTTCCCACAACTGGGAAAACTGAAATCAATACAAAGTTTAAAAATGCTTAAAGTCCATAATTTTGAACAACAGTGAACATTTCCATTCATAAAAATACAAATGCTTAAAAATAAACATCAATATGGTCCATTGAAATTATAAAAAATAAACAATGATGTGACGCTCTGTACCTCGGGGGAACACCCTATACCCCGATGTTCATCTTTATAAAATGATTGTGTGGTATCCAGTGCAAAGTTTGTTATGCTGGGTGTCTTTGGAAGGCTCATAATGCACTGAGCATGGTTGTTATAGTGATGTTATAGTAATAGTTACAGTAACGCTATAGTAAGGTTATAGGTTATAATTTCATGTATATAGTTATGAGGCTGAAAATGTCCTTATGGCTTAAAAAAAGCCCAGGCAAAAACTCTCCAAGAACTGAGAGGCAGTTCACACCTCGTCAGGGCATGGATGGGACAAACCCAGCTCAGCCTCACAGGAACCATGGACACTGGCCTAGGCAGCAACAAAAGAATCTGTCAGACCTCGAGGGAGTCACCCCTTTCCTTTGGGCAGTTTGGGACTGCGATGAGGTAATGCTCACCTGACTCTGAAGGGGAGGAGCGGGGTAAAGCCAAGAGGAAAGAGAGGACACGATAAAAGGGAGAAACATTTTGCCATGCTCTCTCTCTTCCACCTACATCTACAGACACCACCACCACCAAGCGACTGAAGCTTTGATCAAAGGAGAGAGCCTGGCTGAAAAGTAACTAGCCAGCCAGTGGTGAGAAGCATCTAAGTCAGGGGTAGGCAACCTATGGCACTCATGCCAAAGGCGGCACGCAAGCTGATTTTCAGTGGCACTCATACTGCCTGGGTCCTGGCCACCGGTCCCGGGGGCTCCGCTGTTGGCCTGGGGTACCGGCTGCTGGCCCCCTGCCAGCCGGGGTTCCGTCCACCAGCCCCGCTCAGCCCTGGGTCCCGGCCACCTGTCTGGGGGGCTCTGCTGCCAGCCTGGGGTCCTGGCTGCCGGCCCAGGGCTCTGCAGCTGCCCCCAGCTCTGGCCCACTGGCCCCAGCCTGGGGCAGTGAGGGGTGCAGACAGGGGCAAGGGTGGGCACAGCTCAGCACCCCCCCTTAAAAATTGTTCCAGCTCCACTGTACTGGGATATTTTTAAGTCCTGATTTGCTGCTTACATCACTATCACGCCACGTGGAACAGCGCACTGCGTTTGACGTTGAGATTAGAATGTACTGCAAGAACTGGAATCAGAATTTTCTGACAGATTTCAAGATTTCCAGCGATTTGGCCCAATGCTTTCTTTTCTAATTAAACCTGAAAAGTTCAAAGAAAGCAACTTGGATTTGTCTGTATTTCAGTGGATGGGTGTTGAAGATTTCGAAATGCAGCTCATTCAATAAAAAAAGCTCAGAATTGTGGACATCAAAGTTTGGAGATCTGCGGAGTGCACTTGAAGCTACCGAGAGAGATCATGGGGCCTCTATTCTGACCTGCTGGACATCCCTGCCAGTGAAATTTAACTATTTGAAGAAATTGTGTTTGCAATGCTTTCAGCATTTGGATCCACATACCTGTGTGAACGGGTATTTTTCACACATGAAATCTGTCCTCTGTCCCTCTCAGAGCCAGTTAACAACTGATCACTCAGAAGCCTGTGACAAGTTTCAGAGTAGCAGCCGTGTTAGTCTGTATTCGCAAAAAGAAAAGGAGTACTTGTGGCACCTTAGAGACTAACAAATTTATTTGAGCATAAGCTTTCACGAGCTAGCTCACTGCATCCGATGAAGTGAGCTGTAGCTCACGAAAGCTTATGCTCAAATAAATTTGTTAGTCTCTAAGGTGCCACAAGTACTCCTTTTCTTTTTTCAGAAACCTGTGTGCAGCTTAAAGTATCCAAATATGTGCCAGACATTGGAAAACTCAGCGAGGAAAAGCAAGGGCAACGATCACACTAAACTGATAAGATCTGCATTTTAACTTAATTTTAAATGAAGCTTCTTAAACATTTTAAAACCCTTATTTACTTTACATACAACAATAGTTTAGTTATATATTATAGACTTATAGAAAGAGACCTTCTACAAACATTAAAATGTATTACTGGCACGCGAAACCTTAAATTAGAGTGAATAAATGAAGACTCGGCACACCACTTCTGAAAGGTTGCTGATCCCGATCTAAGTTTTTAAGGACATTGAAAGTGTTAAGATCAGCTTAGAATGCATTTTGCTTTTATTTCATTTGACCAAATCTGATTTGTAATGCTTTCACTTATAATCACTTAAATCTACCTTTATAGTTAATAAATCTGTTTGTTTATTCTATCTGAAGCAGTGTGTTTGGATTGCAGTGTGTCAGAGGCTCCCTTGGGATAACAAGCCTCGTACATATCAATTTCTTTGTTACACTGACAAACCTATATAAGCTTGCAGTGTCCAGCGGGAATAACCGGACACTGCAAGACGGAGATTCCCAGGTTTGTGTCTAGGACCGGAGATATTGGCTAGTGTCATTCGGTTGCACAATCCAAGCAGTGGCTGGCCAAAAGTGCTCACTCACATGCTGGGAGCAGTTTACATGCCAGAGGCTGTGCGTGAACAGCCCAGGAGTGGGGGTTCTCACAGCAGAGCAGGGTAAGGCTGGGTCCCAGGGTCAAAGATTGGAGAGGCCTAGCAGATCACAGGTCCAGATAACACCAGAGGGGAACATCATAATTGAATTCTGCCATGCCTGGACATAACACGGATAATCTCTCTCATCAAGTGATTTTTCAGAAAATCCATGATCCTACCTTCATCCAGCAGAAAGCAGCAATGATTAGGAAGAGAGAAGAAAGAAATGATATAAAATAAACTGAGACCTTGAATCTTCTCCACAAGTTTCTCCCTGATTTAAAACAAAAAGGAAGTCATGGAGCATCAGTGTGAACCGACCTGCTGTATAAACCATAGAATGTGAAAGGTTTGGAGATGCTGCACAAGGGCTCTGGGAGGATAAATAGCCTAAGAATGGAGATGCTGCTGTTCTACACATTTTAAATTATTCAGCAAATGACTAGTTAGGACCCAAACTCTACCTAGAAAATTGTTAAAGGTCTATCCCAGAACTCCAACGCAGGGAAAGTACAGACAGCAGGACTGTTGGGCCTGGGATGACAACTGTGTATGTCAGTTAGCAAAGCCTAATGCAATGCTAATCATCCCAAGTGAGGCCTGAGCAATGGTGCACATTCAACAGCTCCCACTACCTTCGGGGTTCTGATCCAGACACTCTGTTTAGATTATTTCCATCCAAAATTACTGGGAAGTGGAGCTGACTGTCTGCCGTGTGGAATCCTGCCACACTGGGCATCACCTTCAGTACAGCCTCAGCGCTGCTCTTTGGATCTGTGTATGTTCAACGCCATGTCTGTAGAGTGCCGTGAAGTACTGTGGTCACCCCCGAGGGATGAGGAGGGAGTGCACTGTGTCCCTGCACAGGGACTCCTCTGATCCCAGGAGGTGAAGTGCTGGGCTCCAGAGAGTCCTCCTCTCCCCCTCTCTCCAGAGGGAAGGATGTTGGCCATGATAAGAGCCCTCCGTGGTGGTGGGGTAAAGTCACAGAAGAAACCGTATGTGTAAACCGAGGCTCTGTAAATAGCAAGAGAGCTCCTGGTGTAGGGGAAAGACTATAGGAGGGCAATATACTCAGCAATCTCTACCTCTTCTGCTTGGCAACACTGGAAAATGGTGACAACAGCAGAAAGAACAGCACACCCCAGGGAAGCCAAACAAGTTCCAATAATAGCTTTTTGCAGAGGTGAGAATCCTGCAAAGGGAGGAGAGTGAAGGGAATCTAAGGTTTAGATAACCATTAGAAACTATCACAGTGCAAAGACACTGGTCCATTTGCTTGTGCTATGTGAAATGGCCATTGGTGCTATCACACTTAATGCGGAAGTGAGAGATGTTAGCCAGAAACTAATTTTGGATGGAGAGAACCACACTTCCATCTTGTCCGTCCCCGGCTTCAGAGCAAGCTCTGTCTGCTTATCAACAAACATTGCTGTAATATCTGACTATGCTAACTTTAAATCCATCGACCTAGCCCATTCCCTCCTGTGGAGATATCCACAGACAGAGCTGGGAGGGGGGAAGGGAGATGGAAGGAGCTGGGCAAATGGCAAACCGGGAGTGGGGGGTGTGGGGAGGTCTCCTGGAGGATTCCCTTGTGGAATCTTGCTTGGTGTAACTGGCAGAAGTTTATGTATAAACCTTGTGCCAACTTTATGGCCCTTTGACCCTCCCTCTTCAAGGGCAGCATGGCTTCATTTGAACCATAACGTCAGAGTGTTCTCCTCTGGGAACCTCTGAAGGGGGTCAGATGTGTAGGGGACCATGGAAAAGGCAATGCAGCTTTAAGCCTTTCTGCTTGGGATTGGAGGGATGACACCTGTTTCTCTGGCTTCACTCTTCACCCTCCAAAGCCAACCCTGCCCTAGTCCCTGCTGTGGGTTTCCCTGGAGACTCAGGCTTGGTCTACCCTTAAACATTAGATCCACCTAACTGCCTTGCTCAGGGCTGTGAAAAACTGTTGCACCATGAGCAACGGATTTAGGTCAACCCAGCCCTGGTGTAGACATAGCAAGGTCAATGGAAGAATTATTTTGTCTACCTGGCTGATGCCTCTTGGAGAGGAGGGTTAATTCGAGTGGCGGCAGAACCCCTGCTGCCAGTGTAGGAAGTGTCGACGCTACAGCGGTCCAGCTGCAGCTTCCTTCCCTAGTGCATGGAGCAGAGACGCTGGGCAACTAAATAAACAAACTCCCGGTTTTCAGCCAGCCCTGCTTGGCACTAGTGTGGTTTCAGAAAAATACCTTTGACCAGGATTCTTTTAAAATTACTACTAATCTCTGAAATCTTTGACACCATCTTCCCTGCCCCTCCCCGTGTTCCCCATCCCAAGGCGGGTGAGAAGTTGTTTCCCAGACTTCTCCAGTAGTCGGTTATGTGGTTTGTTCCATCCCTTACTCTCACTTCAGAGAGGTGCTGCACCATCAGTAGGGCCTGATCAAGCTAGCGAACGGGAGTTTTGCGAGGGACTTCTCCAGGTAAAGGAGGACCAATTATGTGACCCTTGGGGTGAGTTTGTTCTCTATAGTGTGTGTGTTTGTGGCGTGCTTGCTGCTTGACTGAAATATACCATTGCTAAGCAAGGCTGAGAGATGAGAGCTTCTTAATGAGGCTTTGACCCCTAAGCCCTTTAGCACCCATCAACCCTTAACCAGGGGGCAGGACTACTCAGGAAGACCAGGACTTTAAAAAGCCTGCTCATAAGCGACCAGAGGAGCCGCTAACAGGGGAGTTTTGCAAGGGAGTTTACAGGGGGGAGTAGTGTATAAGGGGGTAGCAGTGTTAGTCTGTGTCCACAAAAACAACAAGGAGTCTGAAGAAGTGGGTTTTTTACTCACAAAAGCTTATGCCCAAATAAATCTGTTGGTCTTTAAGGTGCCACCGGACTCCTTGTAATGTTTTCAGGCGGAGAGTGTGAGGGGGGCTAGAAACATTATTTAAACTTAAAGCCAAAACCACCCCCTGATAAAAATAAAACTTCAACAAGGGAACTAACTTCAAGAGTAAAAAGATAATGCAGGCAGAAGTCCAGCAACAGAGTGGGGCTATCCAGTTTATTGCATCCAATGCAGCATGTATGATTACCTGCCCTATGACATATGTGTGCATTTGGTGCAAGGAGCTCCTGGCCCTCAGAGACTGTGTACGGGCTTTGAAGACCAGGGTGGCTGAACTGGAGGAGCTAAAGGAGACAGAGAGGTACATAGATGAGACTTTCCGGGACACAGTAGAATGGTCCCATCCCCGGTCTGACAGCCTCTGTGCTGTTGAGGAGAATGAAAGTCTCAGGGAAGGAGAATATCCAACTGGAGCAGAGGGAAATGATCCCATAGTTGAGACCCTCCTTCCAGATGATGTTGTGGTATCCTCTTGCACTGAGGATACCTCTCCGGGGGAGGGAACTCCAGCTATTAGAAAGAGACAGGTATTAGTAATGGGCGATTCAATCATTAGAAACATAGATACCTGATTTCAGAGTAACAGCCGTGTTAGTCTGTATTCGCAAAAAGAAAAGGAGTACTTGTGGCACCTTAGAGACTAACCAATTTATTTGAGCATAAGCTTTCGTGAGCTACAGCTCACTTCATCGGATGCATACTGTGGAAAGTGTAGAAGATCTTTTTATACACACAAAGCATGAAAAAATACCTCCCCCCACCCCATTCTCCTGCTGGTAATAGCTTATCTAAAGTGACCACTCTCCTTACAATGTGTATGATAATCAAGGTGGGCCATTTCCAGCACAAATCCAGGGTTTAACAAGAACGTCTGGGGGTGGGGGGGGGGGTAGGAAAAAACAAGGGGAAATAGGTTACCTTGCATAATGACTTAGCCACTCCCAGTCTCTATTCAAGCCTAAGTTAACTGTATCCAATTTGCAAATGAATTCCAGTTCAACAGTTTCTCGCTGGAGTCTGGATTTGAAGTTTTTTTGTTGTAATATCGCAACTTTCATGTCTGTAATCGCGTGACCAGACAGATTGAAGTGTTCTCCGACTGGTTTATGAATGTTATAATTCTTGACATCTGATTTGTGTCCATTTATTCTTTTACGTAGAGACTGTCCAGTTTGACCAGGGGCATTGCTGGCACATGATGGCATATATATCATCACATGATGCGCCCCATCATCTCAGGCATTGGCACCCTGACAGCAGGATTGTCTGGCTATGTAGACTCCCTCCTCAGGCCCTATGCTACCAGCGCTCCCAGCTACCTTCGAGACACCACTGACTTCCTGAGGAAACTACAATCCATCAGTGATCTTCCTGATAACACCACCCTGGCCACTATGGATGTAGAAGCCCTCTACACCAACATTCCACACAAAGATGGACTACAAGCCGTCAAGAACACTATCCCCAATAATGTCACGGCTAACCTGGTGGCTGAACTTTGTGACTTTGTCCTTACCCATAACTATTTTACATTTGGGGACAATGTACACCTTCAGATCAGCGGCACTGCAATGGGTATCAGCATGGCCCCACAGTATGCCAACATTTTTATCACTGACTTAGAACAACGCTTCCTCAGCTCTAGTCCCCTAACGCCCCTACTCTACTTGCGCTATATTGATGACATCTTCATCATCTGGACCCATGGAAAAGAAGCCCTTGAGGAATTCCACCATGATTTCAACAATTTCCATCCCACCATCAACCTCAGCCTGGTCCAGTCCACACAAGAGATCCACTTCCTGGACACTACAGTGCTAATAAACGATGGTCACATAAACACCACCCTATACCGGAAACCTACTGACCGCTATTCCTACCTACATGCCTCCAGCTTTCACCCTGACCACACCACACGATCCATCGTCTACAGCCAAGCTCTGCGATACAACCGCATTTGCTCCAACCCCTCAGACAGAGACAAACACCTACAAGATTTCTATCAAGCATTCTTACAACTACAATACCCACCTGCGGAAGTGAAGAAACAGATTGATAGAGCCAGAAGAGTTCCCAGAAGTCACCTACTACAGGACAGGCCTAACAAAGAAAATAACAGAACGCCACTAGCCGTCACCTTCAGTCCCCAACTAAAACCCCTCCAACGCATTATTAAGGATCTACAACCTATCCTGAAGGATGACCCAACACTCTCACAAATCTTGGGAGACAGGCCAGTCCTTGCCTACAGACAGCCCCCCAACCTGAAGCGAATACTCACCAGCAACCACATACCACACAACAGAACCACTAACCTAGGAACCTATCCTTGTAACAAAGCCCGTTGCCAACTGTGCCCACATATCTATTCAGGGGACACCATCACAGGGCCTAATAACATCAGCCACACTATCAGAGGCTCGTTCACCTGCACATCCACCAATGTGATATATGCCATCATGTGCCAGCAATGCCCCTCTGACATGTACATTGGTCAAACTGGACAGTCTCTATGTAAAAGAATAAATGGACACAAATCAGATGTCAAGAATTATAACATTCATAAACCAGTCAGAGAACACTTCAATCTCTCTGGTCACGCGATTACAGACATGAAAGTTGCGATATTACAACAAAAAAACTTCAAATCCAGACTCCAGCGAGAAACTGTTGAATTGGAATTCATTTGCAAATTGGATACAATTAACTTAGGCTTGAATAGAGACTGGGAGTGGCTAAGTCATTATGCAAGGTAACCTATTTCCCCTTGTTTTTTCCTACCCCCCCCCACCCCCAGACGTTCTTGTTAAACCCTGGATTTGTGCTGGAAATGGCCCACCTTGATTATCATACACACTGTAAGGAGAGTGGTCACTTTAGATAAGCTATTACCAGCAGGAGAGTGGGTTTGTGTGTGTGTGGGGGCGGGGGGGGTGAGAAAACCTGGATTTGTGCTGGAAATGGCCCAACTTGATTATCATACACATTGTAAGGAGAGTGATCACTTTAGATAAGCTATTACCAGCAGGAGAGTGGGGTGGAGGGAGGTATTTTTTCATGCTTTGTGTATATAAAAAGATCTTCTACACTTTCCACAGTATGCATCCGATGAAGTGAGCTGTAGCTCATGAAAGCTTATGCTCAAATAAATTGGTTAGTCTCTAAGGTGCCACAAGTACTCCTTTTCTTTATAGATACCTGAGTTTGCGATGACCAGAATGACTGCATGGTGAGTTGCCTGCCTGATGCGAAAGTTGCGGATCTCTCGAAACATCTAGATAGACTTATGTGTAGCTCTGGGGAGGATCCAATGGTCGTGATACATGTAGGTACCAATGACATAGGGAGGGATAGGAGAGAGGTCCTGGAGGCCAAATTTAGGCTGCTAGGTAAGAGATTGAAGTCCAGGACCTCCATGGTAGCATTCTCTGAAATGCCTCCAGTTTCATGCGCAGGGCCAGTTAGACAGGCAGAACTGCAGGGTCTCAATACGTAGATGAGACGATGGTGTAGGGAGGAGGGGTTTAGATTTATTAGAAACTGGGGAAACTTTTGGGAAAGGGGGACCCTATGCAGGAAGGATGGGCTCCACCTAAACCAAAATGGAATCAGATTGCTGGCACTTAAAATTAAAAAGGTTGTAGAGCAGTTTTAAAACTAAGGACTGGGGGAAAGCCGAAAGGTGCAGAGGAGCATGTGGTTCGGACAGAGACATCCCTTAGGGGACATTCTCTATGTCCTAATAAGGAGGAGAGGATGGAAGATGATAAAATACAGGTAGGATCTGATGAGAGAGAGTCAAATGAAAAAAAGTCCCATTCATTTACATCATGTAATAGCAGACTGCTAAAAAGTGACAAGTTTTTAAAGTGCATATATACCAATGCTAGAAGTCTAAATAATAAGATCGGTGAACTAGAGTGCCTCTTATTAAATGGGGATATTGATATCATAGGCATCAGAGAAACTCGATGGAATGAGGATAATCAGTGGGACACAGTAATACCAGGGTACAAAATATATCAGAAGGACAGAATATGTTGTGCTGGTGGGGGAGTGGCACTATACGTGAAAGAAAGCATAGAATCAAATGAAGTAAAAATCTTAAATGAACCAACCTGTACCATAGAATCTCTATGGATAGTAATTCCGTGCTCTAATAATAAGAATAGAGCAGTAGGGATATATTACCGACCACCTGACCCAGATGGTGATAGTGATTGTGAAATGCTCAGGGAGATTAGACAGGTTTCAGAGTAGCAGCCGTGTTAGTCTGTATTTGCAAAAGGAAAAGGAGGACTTGTGGCACCTTAGAGACTAACAAATTTATTTGCGCATAAGCTTTCGTGAGCTACAGCTCACTTTATCGGATGCATTCAGTGGAAAATACAGTGGGGAGATTTATATACATAGAGAACATGAAACAATGGACACACTGTAACCAGAGTGATCACTTAAGGTGAGCTATTACCAGCAGGGGGGGATAAACATGGGGAAATAGTTTTACTTTGTGTAATGACCCATCCACTCCCAGTCTCTATTCAAGCCTAAGTTAAATTGTATCCAGTTTGCAAATTAATTCCAATTCAGCAGTCTCTCCTTGGAGTCTGTTTTTGAAGTTTTTTTGTTGAAGAATTGCCACTTTTAGGTCTGTAATCGAGTGACCAGAGAGATTGAAGTGTTCTCCAACTGGTTTTGAATGTTATAATTCTTGACGTCTGATTTGTGTCCATTTATTCTTTTACATAGAGACTGTCCAGTTTGCCCAATGTACATGTCAGAGGGGCATTGCTGGCACATGATGGCATATATCACATTGGTGGATGTGCAGGTGAACGAGCCTCTGATACTGTGGCTGATGTGATTAGGGTGATTGCGTCCCCTGAATAGATATGTGGGCACAGTTGGCAACGGGCTTTGTTGCAAGGATAGGTTCCTGGGTTCTGTTGTGTGGTATGTGGTTGCTTGTGAGTATTTGCTTCAGGTTGGGGGGCTGTCTGTAAGCAAGGACTGGCCTGTCTCCCAAGATTAGTGAGGGTGATGGGTCGTCCTTCAGGATAGGTTGTAGATCCTTGATGATGCGTTGGAGAGGTTTTAGTTGGGGGCTGAAGGTGACGGCTAGTGGTGTTCTGTTATTTTCTTTGTTGGGCCTGTCCTGTAGTTGGTGACTTCTGGGTACTCTTCTGGCTCTGTCAATCTGTTTCTTCACTTCCGCAAGTGGGTATTGTAGTAGTAAGAACACTTGATAAAGATCCTGTAGGTGTTTGTCTCTGTCTGAGGGGTTGGAGCAAATGTGGTTGTATCGTAGAGCTTGGCTGTAGACAATGGATCGTGTGGTGTGGTCTGGATGAAAGCTGGAGGCATGTAGGTAGGAATAGCGGACAGTAGATTTCTGGTATAGGGTGGTGTTTATGTGACCATCACTTATTAGCACCGTAGTGTCCAGGAAGTGTGGACTGGTCCAGGCTGAGGTTGATGGTGGGATGGAAATTGTTGAAATCATGGTGGAATTCCTCAAGGGCTTCTTTTCCATGGGTCCAGATGATGAAGCTGTCATCAATGTAGTGCAAGTAGAGTAAAGGCATTAGGGGACGAGAGCTGAGGAAGCGTTGTTCTAAGTCAGCCATAAAAATGTTGGCATACTGTGGGGCCATGCGGGTACCCATAGCAGTGCCGCTAATTTGAAGATATACATTGTCCCCAAATGTGAAATAGTTATGGGTGAGGACAAAGACACAAAGTTCAGCCACCAGGTTTGCCGTGACATTTTCGGGGATACTGTTCCTGATAGCTTGTAGTCCATCTTTGTGTGGAATGTTGGTGTAGAGGACTTCTACATCCATAGGGGCCAGGATGGTGTTTTCAGGAAGATCACCGATGGATTGTAGTTTCCTCAAGAAGTCAGTGGTGTCTCGAAGATAGCTGGGAGTGCTGGTAGCGTAGGGCCTGAGGAGGGAGTCTACATAGCCAGACAATCCTGGTGTCAGGGTGCCAATGCCTGAGATGATGGGGCGTCCAGGATTTCCAGATTTATGGATCTTGGGTAGCAGATAGAATACTCCAGGTCGGGGTTCACTTAAGGTGAGCTATTACCAGCAGGAGAGCGGGTGTGGGGTGGGAGGGGAACCTTTTGTAGTGATAATCAAGGTGGGCCATTTCCAGCAGTTGACAAGAACGTCTGAGGAACAGTGGGGGGGGGTGGGGGAATAAACATCGGGAAATAGTTTCACTTTGTGATTAGAGAGGCTATTAAAATAAAAAACTCAATAATAATGCGGGATTTCAACTATCCCCATACTGACTGGGTACATATCACCTCAGGACGGGATGCAGAGATAAAGTTTCGGGGAGGGATAGCTCAGTGGTTTGAGCTTTGGCTTGCTAAACCCAGGGTTGTGAGTTCAATCCTTGAGGGGGCCATTTAGGGATATGGGGCAAAAATTGGGGATTGGTCCTGCTTTGAGCAGGGGTTGGACTAGATGATCTCCTGAGGTCCTTTCCAACCCTGCTATTCTATGATTTTAGGGGGAGGGATAGCTCAGTGGTTTGAGCATGGGCGTGCTAAACCCAGGGTTGTGAGTTCAATCCTTGAGGGGGCCATTTAGGGATCTGGGGCAAAAATTGGGAATGGTCCTGCTTCAAGCAGGGGGTTGGACTAGACGACCTCCTGAGGTCCCTTCCAACCCTAACCTTCTATGATTCTATACCTTAAATGACTGCTTCTTGGAGCAGCCAGTCCTGGAACCCACAAGAGGAGAGGCAATTCTTGATTTAGTCCTAAATGGAGCACAGTGTCTGGTCCAAGAGGTGAATATAGCTGGACTACTTGGTAATAGTGACCATAATATAATTAAATTAACATCCCTGTGGCGGGGAAAACACCATAGCAGCCCACCACGGTAGCATTTAATTTCAGAAAGGGGAACTACACAAAAATGAGGAGGTTAGTGAAACAGAAATTAAAAGGTACAGCGCCAAAAGTGAAATCCCTGCAAGCTGCATGGAAACTTTTTAAAGATACCATAATAGATGCTTAACTTAAATGTCTACCCCAAATTAAAAAAGAGAACCAAAGAAGTGCCACTGTGGCTGAACTACAAAGTAAAGGAAGCAGTGAGAGGCCAAAAGGCATCATTTAAAAAGTGGAAGATAAATCCGACTGAGAAAAATAGAAAGGAGCAACACTCTTGCAAATGAAGTGTAAAAATATAATTAGGAAGGCCATAAAAGAATTTGAAGAACAGCTAGCCAAAGACTCCAAAAGTAATAGCAGAAAAAAATTTAAGTACACCAGAAGCAGGAAGCCTGCTAAAAAACCAGTGGGGCCACTGGATAATCAAGATGGTAAAGGAGTACTCAAAGACAATAAGGCCATTGCAGAGAAACTAAATGAATTCTTTGCATCGGTCTTCATGGCTGAGGATGTGAGGGAGATTCCCAAACCTGAGTCATTCTTTTTAGGTGACAAATCTGAGGAACTGTCCCAGATTGAGGTGTCATTAGAGGAGGTTTTGGAACAAACTGATAAACTAAACAGTAATAAGTCACCAGGACCAGATGGTATTCACCTAAGAGTTCTGAAGGAACTGAAATATGAAATTGCAGAAGTACTGACTGTAGTCTCAAAAAGAAAAGGAGTACTTGTGGCACCTTAGAGACTAACCAATTTATTTGAGCATAAGCTGTAGCTCACAAAAGCTTATGCTCAAATAAATTGGTTAGTCTCTAAGGTGCCACAAGTACTCCTTTTCTTTTTGCGAATACAGACTAACACGGCTGTTACTCTGAAACCTGATTGTAGTCTGTAACCTATCATTTAAATCAGCTTCTGTACCAGATGACTGGACGATAGCTAATGTGATGCCAATTTTTTAAAAACGGCTCCAGAGGTGATCCCAGCAATTACAGGCCGGTAAGCCTGACTTCATTACCGAGCAAACTGGTTGAAACTATAGTAAAGAACAAAATTGTCAGACACAAAGATGAACATAATTTGTTGGGGAAGAGTCAACATGGTTTTTGTAAAGGGAAGTCATGCTTCACCGATCTACCAGAATTCTTTGAGGGGGTCAACAAGCTTGTGACCAAGGGGGATCCAATGGATATAGTGTACTCAGATTTTCAAAAAGCCTTTGACAAGGTCCTCACCAAAGGCTCTTAAGCAAAGTAAGCAGACATGGGATAAGAGAGAAGGTTCTCTCATGGATTGGTAACTGGCTAAAAGATAGGAAACAAAGGGTAGGAATAAATGGTCAATTTTCAGAATGGACAGACGGTGTCACCCAGGGGTGTATTCTGGGACAGTCCTATTCAACATATTCTTAAACAATCTAGAAAATGCACTTTCTGCAATTTCAGTGTCTGTAATTAGCAGTGTGAAAACCCAGTTTAAGAAGAGGAAGCCCCCACTAGCAGTAGGTTGCCAGGTCGCCAGTTTTCAAACGAACACCTGGTAGAAAAGGGACCCTCCCCCCGCAATGAGGGTGGGTGGGGAAGAGCAAGCAATAGAAGGAGGATGGAGTGAGTGGGGTGGGGTAGGGCCCTGGAGAAGGGGCAGGGGCTAGGTGTTTGGTTTTGTTCGGTCAGAAAGTTGGCAGCCCCTAAGGGATGAAGAAAAGGAGTACTTGTGGCACTTGAGACTAACAAATTAATTTGAGCATAAGCTTTCGTGAGCTACAGCTCACTTCATTGGATGCCTGCAGTATGGGTGTTACCATACACACTGTAACGAGAGTGATCAGGTAAGGTGAGCTCATTGGAGTCTGTTTTTGAAGTTTTTTTGTTGAAGAATTGCCACTTTTAGGTCTGTAATCGAGTGACCAAAGAGATTGAAGTGTTCTCCCACTGGTTTTGAATGTTATAATTCTTGATGTCTGATTTGTGTCCATTTATTCTTTTACATAGAGACTCCAAGGAGAGACTGCTGAATTGGAATTAATTTGCAAACTGGACACAATTAACTTAGGCTTGAATAAAGACTGGGAGTGGATGTGTCATTACACAAAGTAAAATTATTTCCCCATGTTTATTCTCCCCCCCCCCCCCCCCCAACTGTTCCTCACAGGTTCTTGTCAACTACTGGAAATGGCCCACCTTGATTATCACTACAAAAGGTTTCACCCCCCCCGACTCCCCCCCCGCTAGTAATAGCTCAACTTACCTGATCACTCTGGTTACAGTGTGTCTGGTAACACCCATTGTTTCATGTTCTCTATGTATATAAAATCTCCCCACTGTATTTTCCACTGCAGGCATCCGATGAAGTGAGCTGTAGCTCACGAAAGCTTATGCTCAGATACATTGGTTAGTCTCTAAGGGGCCACAAGTCCTCCTGTTCTCTTTCCACCCCTCCTCCACGTTTTGCGGTCCCTGTGCCACAGTGGCTGAGGAGGAGCGGCAGGTGGAGCAAGGCGGGGCCCGCCCTGGTGAGGGGGGTGCAGGCTCTGCCTGGGGCAGTCCCCGCGCAGTCCCTCCCTGCTCCAGCAGCTGCTAACACTTTCCTCGCTGTCTGGCTCTTTAAGGTCAATTTAAAACAAGACGCGCCACTTGGCGAGTGCCCAGCCAATGAAAATGGCGGATAAGGGAGATCACGCCCCCCGTGTGTCTTGGCCCGCCCGCCGGCCGAGAAGCCATTTCTCCCATTGGCTGAGGGAGCCGATTTTTAAAACGCTGTGCACCGCCCTTAGCAACCGCATTCAACCTGGCTCACTGATTGGCTGCCGACTGGCCAATCGCAAGCTGCCTCCTGCCAGGGCCGCAGTTTTCAAATCTACGTTGTGCAGCAGTAGCCACAGCTCTTGGGCGGAGGCCGGATCGGGCCGGGATCGGGGCCGGGCGCTGAGAGGCCAGGTGAGTTCCGGGCCTGGCGGGTCACCTGAACCCCCGCTGGCCTGCACTTTCCGGGCCCCGGCCCGCTCTGCCCGGCCCCGCACTTCCCGGGGTGCCAGCGTCCCTGACCCGCGTCAGTGCAGCCCGCGTTGCGCCTTCCCTCCGGCATGTGGCCCGGGCAGACTTGCCCTTGTCCTTCCCGCGGCCTGCGCTTCCTCTCGGCTTGCTGCTGCCGCCCCTTCCCTGAGCGTCGCCTGCGAAATCGCTGTGGGGTTGGCAGGGAGCTTCGGCAGCTGCTGATTGCTCCCTCCCAGGGCCTGCAGTCCGCGGTGGGCTGACACCGAGCCGTGCTGGGGGGAAAGAGCAGTTTATAAGGGTTCAGGGTTGATTAGATAATGGGTGTGTGTGTTCCAGATTCCTTTACCCTGAGCCAAAGTTCATTGACTCCGGGAGAAGGTGCAAATTCAGATCTCTTGTGGCTGGGGGCAGCTGCATGGTGATGAGATTTGTACTGCCCTCCTTTCCCTTGCTGGGTGCTACACTAACCCTGGCTGGCTCTCCTCTGATTGGATGGTTTTATCCATAATGTGTCTCCAAACAGCAGTTCAGTAATTTCTGTCTATGTGGATTAGCTAACTCAGTTGTGTCTTTTGAATCTGTTGGGTGGATATTGCAAACCAAGCCAGTTGTGATGTGTAGCCATTGTTCCTGTTTTACTGCAGAGCTTTTGGGAAATCCAGGTTTCTGAGCCAGGTTGGAAGGTCCTGGAAAACCTAATCCCAGCTGCTAAAATGATAGCATGTTTTCCACCAAGTACCCTATTATTAAAGGTTTCAGAGTAGCAGCCGTGTTAGTCTGTATTCGCAAAAAGAAAAGGAGGACTTGTGCTCAAATAAATTTGTTAGTCTCTAAGGTGCCACGAGTACTCCTATTATTAAAGCACCTGAGATGTGTCCCTGGCTTGATGTGCTATGGCTTCTGGCTATAATTAACCTTGTTGACCTAGAGCACACATTCCAGGGCTGTCTTTGGGAAGGGGGTGGGAATGAAAGGTGCTAGTGGAATGACTGCTTGATGGCACTGTAGGAAAGTGTTCTCTCCGTTTGCCCCCCTCCATCAATTTAACCAGGGGACAAAAGTCCATATTTACCTTCCCACACAACTCCCATGACCTCAGTACAGTCACATAAAGCATGGATTTGGTTCCAAGCATCCTTAGTTTAAAGGGGAGGAGGGTAATGTTGACAGTCCCAAAACGTCACTGCATGGACTTCTGCCTTTAGGTGGCTCAGACCAGCCACTTAATGCAAAAACAAACATGCAAACAGCTACAGACCTGGACCTGGACTGTGGAGCCTTTCACATCTAGGTTGCTAG
Source organism: Chelonia mydas (assembly GCF_015237465.2). Classification (NCBI taxonomy): domain Eukaryota; kingdom Metazoa; phylum Chordata; order Testudines; family Cheloniidae; genus Chelonia; species Chelonia mydas. The sequence continues at coordinate 57,688,089 of NC_057855.1, forward strand.
TTCACATCCAGCCTGGCAGGCAGGTGCTCAGCTGTTGTGGGGATGGGCTCATTACAACTGCTTGAGATCTAGCTACAGTGTCAAAATTGTTCTTGTCTATTGAAGTGCCTGTGTGGGGGGAGCGTGTCTCTGTCCAGCTCCTAGTGAGTTGGGGGGCCCACTCACCATCCATATCCGCTGACACTAATGAGGCCTATTCTATGTCAAGGTTGAAGTGCATTGGCTGGGGCATTGTGAGTGAGTAGCTTGCCATGCTGGTGCCCATCTGTACCTGTTCTGTGAGTAAACAGAGGTCAATCAGTCTCCAGGGCTGATAATCCAGCTCCAAAGCCATACAGACAGTTGCTTTGCCCTCCTGTCTCCCCCTCTCTTAAGGCAGTGAGGCCTACTGGATAGAGCACCCAGAAGACATGGGTTCTAGTCCCAGCTCTGCCATGGGATTGCTGGGTGACCTCAGGCAAGTCAGTTCACAGCCCTGTGCCTCAGTTTCTCCATCTGTAAAATGGTGGTCATGATGCTCCCCTCCTGGCTGTGTGATTTATGGCTGAAAATTAAGAGCTCGGTGTTGGCCAGTATATAGATGCTGGGAAATGCTTTGTAACATGCACTCTGAAAATGGCTGCTGAGCAGGAAGGGGGACCCACATATCAGGGTTCATTCGTGAAAGGGTGGTGTCACAGTAGCCACTGGAGTCAATGGAAACTGTTACAGCCTAGTGCTCTCTGTAGTGACTGGGTGCGGTCTGGGCTGTACATGGGAGAACAGCAGAGCTGGTGGGAGCTTGTCTGGAAAGTCACTCTAGGTTGGGTTGTCATCATGGCTTAGGTCTCCAGATTTGAACAAAAGGCTTTTCAGCTCCTGTGGGCGTGAGCTATCCCTACCCTGATCTGTTGGTTTGTGTTCCTTGGAGCTACACCAGGTGTTGGGATTGGCGCTGCCAAAGGCATTGAACACACAGGGCCCTTAACATGCTGGGGTGATTTTGTCTGGCTCCCTAGCATGAGCAGATCTCCTCTGCATCAGACTGACTGGAAGACAGGTGAAGATGGGCTGCTCTAGCTTCCCAGAGTTCAAGCCAATGGGGTCTCTGTTTCCCAGAGGAGGGGGTGCAAACTGCAGAGAGGAACTAGCCAGATACAGCAGCTGATAGGAGCAGCTGCAGAAGCAGCCAAGGCAGGGACCTTCAGACATCCAGAGACCTTTCTGGAGTTCTCATTGGACTACTGCTCCAACCCTCTTCCTCAGTCTCTTCATCTTCGCTTCTCTCCACACTACCACTCTAACCATCTTCTCCCCTGCACCCTCCTCACCTTCCCTTTTCTTTCCATTTAATCATGGGACTAACATGCTATTTGTTGCCATCACATGGTTCACTCAGCTGGTGTGTTCTATCCCTTCCCCCCTGTATAGATTACAAGCTCTTTGGAGCATGGACCTTCTGCTGTTCTGTTTATATGGCACCTAGCACAATGGAGTCCTGATCTTGGATGCTCTTTAGGCACATTAATAATATCTGCTTTCTCCCAGCCCTACCTCACATGTCACTACTTCGGTGCAACCACGCTTCCAGCTGGGCCCTAACTGCCAGCCCCCTGGCAGAGTGATGGGAGGGAGGAAGAAGCAGAGCGGGATAGACTGAATTCAATCTGAATTGTAACTAAATATCCTATTTTGGGGGCCAGGGAGCAAAGGTCCTACAGTGGGTCTTAGATCTGGATCTTCCGCTGGACAGCTTGCTGTCACCAGGTTGGCACTGGCCTGCTGGTGTCCCATTCATCATGTCCATCAGCAGCCAGACAACCCTGAGGGAGAAGCGGCTGGTTCTCTGCAGTGCTGCAGATTAGGGTCTGCAGGGGTACAGGAGTGTGTCCAGGGATTTTTTTTGGCATGCTCCCCTCCTCTGTTACCTCCCTAATGCCTGCATCTTCTTCAACACCTCCAACACTCCGGATGGGTAGACTTGCCTGCAAACTGCTGCTGAAAGCCCCAACCTTCCCCACCCACCACCCCCAACAACCAAACCCACCTGCCAGCATCCTTCCTGCCTTCCTGTTGCCTCAGCCTTCCTGCTACCCCATGGACAAAGGCCCCGGCCTTCTTCCCGGCCTTCGGAATGCTCCCAGTTGTTGTTTCCATGAGACCCCAGTGGCATTCAAAGAGTTAAATAGGGAGTGTGCTCACTCTGGCTTGCATGCTCCTAAGCCCTAGCAGTGGTTCTTCCCCGCCTCACATGAGAGGGCCCCCAGACTAGCTCTGCTTCTGTGCCACTCGCCTTCCTCAAAGCAGCTTCGCACCTGTGCAGGGGCCCAGGGGAAATGCTGCCATGGAGCCATGGCAGGGCAACCGTTGCTGTAACAGGATCCTGCAGAAGCTGTTTCATCCCGTTGCCTTTTCCCCATGACAATAGGGTGGTTCTTGTTGCATTGCTCCCCAATCAGAAGGTAATGGAATGGGGGTGGCCACGACCCAAGGTCCTTTGGACTGAAAGCTGTGGAGAGAGGTGGCGTTAGCCTGGAGAAGCAACGGTGGCTCCAGTAGCACCTGAAAAACCAGACCGTGACGGGTGAGGCTGGGGGGTAGGGAGGCACTGCTTCCCAGCTTAGGCTTCCCAGGGAGTCACTGAGAGCTGTGGGAGGTGGTGGATTCTGTTTGATCCCAAAGGGCTACTCTCTGCCTGTGAGGAGTTTACATGTATTAAAGGTAGTGTCTGAGCTGCTGCTAAAGTCCTTGGGGCAGAGGCAGAGGTTTGCAGTCACTGCTCTGTGGTCTGGATGATAACAGATGGAAGTATGGATAGAAAATAAACCCATGTCTCCTAGCGCTGCTCACTGGGTGCCCTTGGGCTAATCCCTTCCCCTCCCCATGCCTCAGTTTCCCCATCTGTGAGGTGCGGATGAAGGCTGTTTGCCCACCTCATGAGTGAGGCTGAGGCCTTGAGTCTGTAAAGTGCATTGAGATCATTAGTCAGCATTTTGGGGGCATCTCTCGCCTCTGTGTGCAGGTGTGCTTGGGCGGAGGCTGACGGGAGAAGATGCCAGTGCCACGCAACTCCAAGACCACAGGCAGTAAACAGCTCCGGCCTGGCAAAGCAGGAGCAGTGGAAAATGCCAGACCTGAGAAGGTGAGTCTGTGGGGCTAGTAATTTCCTCCTGCCCCGCTGGGAGCTGGGGATGTGGATACATATGGATCACTCACTTCGGGGGTTGCAATGGGGCCTTTGTTGGTAAAGGTGCGGGCTGGTCCCTGGAGTTTGGAGGCCACAGGGAAAAGGTGGCTTCTCCCTCTTCTAAGATTTGGGCCAAGATTGGTCCCAGCACTTCAGTCGTGTTAATGCTTTAAAGCTCCGAGCTGGCCCCTACAGAGCTTCAGTCTGGCCTGTTGCCCTTTGGGCAAGTCACGCAGCCTCAAACCCTATCTGTAAGCTGGGGTCTAGCCTGCCCTCACTTTCCCCCTCAATGGGGTTTGGTGAGGCTGATACATCAGATTCAGCTATTGTGGCATTGCGGGGCAGACCTATCACAGCTGGAGCTGTGAGAATACGTGACGCTTCCAGACCCACCTCGACTGGTGGTATCTGAAAGTTGGTATCTTCGGTGCCATGTCCCTTGCTCTGGACATGGCTGCCAAGGGAAGGGTGGCAGAGGAGCCCACGCTTGGTGAGGTTGGGTCCAGCATGCCATCTCAATGATCTGCTCCTTGCTCTAGGAGGAGAGCTGTCAAGCAAAGAGGTCCCCGTCCTCACCGCAGGGGGCACCCAAGAAGAGGTCTGCCTTCGGAGACCTCACTAACGTAAGGACACAGCACTGCTGCAGGGACTGGGGAGGAAGCTTGTGGGGGAGCTGGATGGGCAGGGTTCCCCCCTGAGCTGAATGTTTCATTTCTACCTTGTGTCCCCCTGTCCTGTTGTCTGGTCTTGTATGGTGCTGACTCGTGCATGGGCTGGGGTGTAGGGGACTAGGGGTCCTGATGCCTGGCCCACTGCTCTGATATAAAGACCATGCACCCATATATTAGTCCGTACACTCTGATCAGGGAACAAACTCTTCTTCCACATCCCAGCCCTGTGCTCTAACCACTAGACCATGCTGATGTTAACCTTAAAATATTTTCCCTGCTAAAACTGGCGGGCTCAACATCCGGTGAAACTTCACAACTATCAATAGCCTGCAGGCAAACCAGGCAGCAAACCTGTTTGCTTCGGAGGGACTAGCTCCTTTCATTGGCTTCCCTGTATTGGATGTGCTCCTATACCTCCCCAGGGGTCCCTCTAGACAGTGCATGTTGCAGTGTACTGCTTAAGGACCATTGTGACCGAACTTCCTGCCACAGAGGGAGCTGGTCACCCCTCAAACAGAGTGCAAAGCTTGGATTTCCATCCCTGCTGGAAGCCATCTGGGTTACAAGCTGGATTTTTCAGCTTGGAAAAGAGACAACTGAGGGGGGATGTGATAGAGGTCGATGAAATCATGACTGGTGTGGAGAAAGTGAATAAGAAAGTGTTATTTACCCCTTCATGTAACACAAGAGCCAGGGCTCACCCAATGAAATTAATATGCAACAAACAAAAGGAAGTATTTCTTCCCACGATGCACAGTCAATCTGTGGAACTCCCTGTCAGGGGATGTTGTGAAGGCCAAAAAAGAATTAAATAAGTTCACAGAATATAGGTCCATCAATGGCTATTAGCCAAGATGGTCAGGGATGCAACCCCATGTTCAGGGTGGCCCTAAGCCTCTGCCAGAATCTGGGACTGGACAACAGGAGGTGGATCACTTGATACATTGCCCTGTTCTGTTCACGCCCTCTGAAGCACCTGGCACTTGCCACTATCAGCTAGATGGGCCATTGGTCTCACCTAGGATGGCCATTCCTATGTTCTTGTGCCATGATTGTATGGGAGATTTTATTAAAAGTTTCCAATATTTCCACTTTCCGTTGTTGCTGAAAGTTCCCAGTGGTTAATATGTTGTATCGCTGTGGTGACTTGTGCTGATCTCCAGAGAGAGTTCAGGCTCTAGACACTAAAACTCACATTTGATCCCCACAGGCCTCTTTAGAGTCAGGGCATTGGATAACAAGGTGCTCATCTGTGCTTGTCCAGTCCCAGGGGGCCTCGGCAAGTAAAGCTGCCAAGGACTTTAGCTTCAGCATCCCAGACCTTGAGCTCCTCAAGATGGGAGCTCTCCTTCTGTAGTACTTGGAGTCATGGGAGCAGAGCTCCAGTCATTGCAAGACCCAAACCTGGTTGATCAGGAGTCTGGGAAATCAGGGCTCCACAGCACTGTAAAAACCCCATTTTGATTAACCCCAGTTCCTGGTGCTCCTGCCTAGCCAGAGTACGCTGAGCTCTCCTGGCACAGTGCCTTCCTGAATCCCCCCTCAGTGTTTGTCTGATTGTCAGATGTTCCCCCAATGCTGTTTGTTGCTAAGTGAAGCTTTACAGAGCTCCTGGCACCCACTGCCATGGGCAAGCTTGTCTGAGTGGTGTGATGCTGGGGAGCCTGGCCAGGCTGCCCCTCTGTGTGTCATGCTGTGTTCCCAGCATTGCCCTCTCACCTGCCAGGCTCACAAGAACCAGGCTGGCCTGAAGAAGAAGGATGCCACGAAGGCAGGTCCCAGGAAGGCACAGAAAGGCACAGTTGCTCTGGGGGTCTTGAAGAACAATGAGATCAACTTGAAAAAGTGAGTAACACTCTGTGGGTCAGCCCTGATGCAGCCCCAGCGCCGCCCACCCCTTGCAGCTGAGCTGGGGTCCTTGCTCTGATGGATGCGCATTTACCCTGTTATCGGAGCCGCTGTCCCTCTGGCTAGCACCATTACTGGCTCGCACAGTGCTGTCACTTTCCAGGCTGCAGCCCAAGGGGACCCTCTGGCAGAGGGTCAGTCTCCAAAAGCTTAATGTCTCTCTGTGCCAATGCTTCTTGGCTCTCAGGGTCTCTTGGTGGAGCTGGGGCCTCTGATGGCAGGACCTTTGCCAGCTAGGAGGGTGGGGTGTCCTCGGAGAGGCTTTCGCCATTGGGAATGTGCTCAGCCCGCCTGTTGGCAGACTCTGCGGCCATGGCGAGCTCCCCTCCAGAGGGGAACTAGGAGGATAGTTGAGAAAATGGAGTGGGAGAAGCTGCAGGCCAGGCCAGGCCCCCCAGTGTAAAACGGAGTAGAGGAACATCCCTCCATCCTGGCTGGGTGATGCACAGGGGAGAAGGGAAATCCTAAGGGATGTGGCTGCAGCTAAAGGCAAATAGGAAGCTGGGATGTGGAAGGAAGGGGTGTTGCTATGTGGAAAATAGTCTAATGCCATTATATATCGATGGGGCATGCTGCCCACGGATGCTGGGCAGTTATTATCACCCTGTCTGAAAGGAGATGACAGACGCATGTGTGTGTCTCCTTGATGAGAAGATTCAGGGTCCTGGAAAAACTCGTAGGAAGAGAGATGGGGATTGTGTGCCTTGGAGAGGAGACTAATACTAGGGGATGTGAGGCGGATGTAGAAAGGGAGTGGTACAGAGGGGACAGATGAGAGATCCTTGTCATCCTAACACAAGGACAAGGGGAATTCAATGGGATTGAAAGCCATTCCATTTAAAACTGCTAAAGGAAAATGCCTTTTACATACAATGCACAGTTGGCCTGTGGAACTCTGTCACAAGATCTCATGTAGGCCAAAAGCGTAGTGGAATTCAGGGAAAGTTTGGGTGTTGATGTGGATAACGGGAACCTTCATGGTGGTGATAGTCAAGATAAAATATTGACAGGGCTGTAAAGCCTCCTGCTTCAGGGTATCACCCAGTCATGGACAGGGAAGACATTTCCCTCATGGGCAGGTGTCTTTGTTCACTTGGGGGGTTTCTTGCCCTGCCTCTGAAGCAGCTATTACAGGGCGCTATTGGAGAGAGGAACCTGGGCTCCTGGACCCTGGTCTGATGTGATCTGGCGATTCCTGGGGCACCAACACCCCCCAACCTCTTCCTGAGATCTAGAGCCAGAGACTCCCCAGGCTGCCCCTGAGCCTGGCCTTTTGCAGTGTCTGACCCGCTCTTGGCTGCTTCTGTTAGGGCAACGAGGAAAACGCCCCCGGATGAGGCATCTGCTGAGCCCAAACTGGTTCCCAAGAATGACCCGGTGCTGGAGGAGCCAGCGCCCGTGCAGGTCAGTGGAATTGGGTGCCCACTGCCAACCTAGTGTCCCCTGGGAGGGCGATAGGCCTGAGCAGCACATGCGGCTCAGCTGGTATTCTGGCGTTGCATTCCTCACAGGAGGCAAGTGTCCACGCCTCACCCTGTCCCTAGAGGGCGCTCGTTCACCTCTTCCTGGGGATACCAGAACACTGCCTGCAGTTGTTGCCTCAACTGCTCACCCTGTAGGGGGACTGAGCCTCAGGCCCTGTCCATCTGCGTGCGTGAAGCCAAGCTGCACCTTGCCCCCTCCCCAGCTGCTGAGCTACACAGATGGGATCTGGGGGCTAATTTCCCCTGAACGCTGTGTGGGGGCAGGTCTGCTCCCTGCAGGCCACATAGGCAACCTGCTCCAGAAAAGTCCCGCCAGGTGAGCTGGGAGAGCAGCACGAGAGGTGTTGCAGAGCAGGATGAAGCGCAGTGATAGGGCTTGCAGCGCCGGCTGTGTTCCAGGTCGGGGTTTCCACATCGCTGTGGACGCTCCTCTGCTAGCTGAGAGAGGTGCGTTGGCAAAGCAGTCTGGGGCCGGCAGCCCAGTGCCTGACCAGCCATCGCTCTCACTGCCTCCTTGTCACAAGCACACAGGACTCGTCTCTCGAGGTACCTCTGGGACCCCAGAGCTATCCCCCAACCCTCTCTCCTTCCCCGCAGGCGCCTGCCATTGAGGACATTGACAAGGAGCAGCTGGGCGACGCTTACGCCAGCGCCGAGTACGCCAAGGAGATCTTCAATTACATGAAGGAGAGAGAGGTGTGTGGTGCTTGGGGAGGGCACAGGGATCTCAGCTTCGACCTTCTCTCCTTCCTCTGCTGGACTGGCCCAGCCTCTCGGAGCTCGCTGGCTCGACGCCCTGGGGATGCCAGGCTGGCTCCAGGGGGCATCAGGCACAGGAAGGAGCTAGAATGCCAGGCTGAGGCCCCTAGAGTCTGAAAGGGTGAGGGATAGCTCAGTGGTTTGAGCATTGGCCTGCTAAACCCAGGGTTGTGAGTTCAATCCTTGAGGGGGCCGTTTAGGGATCTGGGCCAAAAATTGGGGATTGGTCCTCCTTTGAGCAGGGGCTTGGACTAGATGACCTCCTGAGGTCCCTTCCAACACTGATATTCTGTGATTCTATGAAGTCCCGTTGTCTCCAGAGAAGAGAGTGCAGCCCCCTCCAGTGCATTTGTCTTCCACATTTCATGGCATTGCAAATGGGGGGCTGGCGCACTGGGAGCGCAGGCGGGTTGCACCTTAGCACTTGAAGCATAAAGCTTGGTTTCCAAAAGCCCTTGACTCATGTCCTGGCTGGCTTGGCTCAGGCTTTCGCTCTTTCCAAGCAGGCAAACTAGCTCCAGGCAGCCTGTTGCATACAGCTCTCTGTTCCCCCTGCCCGCTCCGCGCAGCCTCCCTGGAGCCCAGGGCTCTCCTGGCAGGAGGCTGGCTAGTCCTGGGCAGGCTGACGGCCACTCTGTCCATGGCAGTGAATCTCCTTGAGAAACCTTGGGCAGGCCCTGGTGGCCATTTCCCCGCTGGCCCAGCGGGGGAAGCAGGCTGGGCTCCTAGCTCACCTTTGCACGGTAAAGCCCAGTTACTGCTGCTCTCCTTGCAGCATTGTCTGTGCGGATGGCACCTTCTGGCAGGAACTGTTCCCCCAGCCACTAATCCCTGCTGGGGGCCATGGGTGCCCCTTCCCTTGATGTAGCAGGGCTGGCTGGCCCCAGGAGGGATGAGTAGCGTGGGGTAGGATCAGCTGGGCTCTGGCATCCAGCCCATCACGAGAGTTGGGGCCATTGCAAAGGCACAACCTGGCTTGGGCGGGGGGTAGGACCCTCCTATGTCAACAGTGGTGCTGAGGGTCTGTCCCAGGGAGGCCCTGCCATGACAGCGGCAGCTCCTGGCTATGGTGCCATGGAGAGGGCTTAGCAGCCTGCCTGCAGGATGGCAGGGCCATGGACTCAGCCTCTCCAGGCCCCTACCCGCATGCTGCAGTGGGTGGGCTTCATTCACTAACAGCCTCTCTGCGGCTCCCTTGGCAGGAGAAGTTCTTGCTCCCAAACTACATGGAGAAGCAGTACGACATCAGCAGGGACATGAGAGCCATTCTGGTGGACTGGATGGTGGAGGTCCAGGTGCGCACCTGCGTTCCTTTGGGGGGAGGGAGAGTACGAGCTGCCAGGAGAGCACCAGCGTGTGCACAGTGTCTGTTTGTAACACAAACCTCAGCTAGCTGGAGGTGGGGCAGACCAGCCCTCCCTCCCCTGTGGGCTTGAGCAGGAGCCACGTGGAGGAGAGAAATCCCACAAACACCCCCCCGCCCCATGTGGCTCGGCTGCACGCAGCTGTGAACCTAGCTTGTGGCGGGGGTGAAAGGGCTGTGAGTGGAGAAGGGATTGCAGAAAGGGGGCTGCAGGCAAGGGGGAGGAAGTCGCTTACCGTGTTTCCACGCCGTCCTTGCGGGGGGGGGCCGCTAACCTCGTGGAGACGCTGGCCCTGACTCTCCTCTGGACGTACGTCAGGAGCCAGCCCTGGAGTCTGGAGAGAGGAGGAACAGCCTGGCGAGTCAGACAAGTGGAGCACCAGGGACCCTTCCCTGTGCCAAACGACACTGATCTGTGCCTGAGCACTTGGGGTGGGCAGCCTGGGGCAAAGCAGCAGGCGTGACCTTCACCCCCGGGCTGGGAATGGGAAGCATTTTCCCCTGGCGGCTAAAACAAGTCCCAGCCTGCATGAGGGCAAGTCTCAGGAGCAGAGCAGTGAGGGGTGCTGTTGCCCCTTGCCCTGAGTCTGCTGCATGGGGCGCTTGCCTGCGAAGGGCAGCTGGGGAACGTAGCAAACCCTGAGTGCCTGCTCCCAGTGTGTGTCACACTGGCTGGCATGTGCCATTCCATCTGTGTCTCCCCCAGGAGAACTTTGAGCTGAACCATGAGACGCTGTACCTGGCGGTGAAGCTGGTGGATCACTACCTGGTGGAGGTGGTGAGCATGAGGGACAAGCTGCAGCTCATCGGTTCCACGGCCATCCTCATCGCTTCCAAGTTTGAGGTGACCCAGCTCTGGCCTGGGCAGAGAACTGCGGGGTGTTGGGGGCATCCTGGCTTGGCGGCAGAGGGTAACACATCCCTATGGCCTGCCCCTTGGAACACACTGTGTGGCTGGGTAAACTTGGCTCCAGATCCCTTCCAAACATGGCTAATGGGCTCTTCATGCCAGGCTCAGAGGGGGACACACATGGAGCATGCCGTGCAGTCACATCATAGCCCCCACTCAGCTCATGTGGCTAAGGCCATGGTACAGCGATTGACTGTTGCTGCTCGAAAGGCCCCAGTGCCAGAATAGCCATGAGGGGGTAGGCAGGCTGGGATCAAGGGAGTGGTGGGCTGGAATCCACCCCTTGGGTCCTAGTTAGCCCTTAGACAGATCCTACTGGTTAGCATCTCACCTTTAACACAAATCCCTGGGAGCGTGTGCTGGTGTGAATAGGGCTGTACCAGCAAAGGGGGGGAAGATCAGGCAGTTGGGACATTCCAAATGCTAAAGCTGCCCCATGAACTTGGACCTTGGTGCACATCCTATGGACCGAGTGTGCTGCGATAGCTGCCACTGAGCAACTAACCTGAACAAGGGAGGATGGGCTGCATGGATCGCTCCGTAGCATGGCGGCGGTAATGTTACGCCTGACTTGAGAGCGTTGGAGCCATGACGCGGGATTAACTTGAGTTTTTGTGTTTAATTTCCTCGCCGAAGGAGGAAACAGGAAGTGGGGGGGAGTCCCAGGGAGAGAATGCTGCCATTGGTGACAGGGCTGATATGCTTTTTGATCCCACAAGTGCTGGTTAAAGCATTCCAATGCACTGTGCTTGGGAATGGAGCCCAGCTGTTCCAGGCACTGGCAGTTTGTTGGGACACCATCCACACCCTATTCTGTAGCCAAAAATCAAACCAAGCCGGAGAGATGGCTCCCCCCCACCCCGACTTTCCCATCACCACCACCTTGGTATTATGGTGAAAATCCCCAGCCTGAAAGGTGAAAGTTTGGGCAAGTTACCCAGATGGGGAGACTGGGGTAGGGCTGGTCAAAAATTTCCCAATCAATCAAATGCCCCAAATTGATATTTCAATCCAGATATACTGCTGCAGAGCCTTGTGGGAATTGTTGGTGGGTTGTCTCCTGCTGGATTTTCCGCTATGGTCTAGCTCCCTGGTTGGACTACATCTCCCATGATGCACTGCCTCCCCTTTCTAAGAGGGGAAACTTTGGGGCATCCTGCAAGATGTCGAGCCCACCCTATAGAGGAGAACAGGAGCATGAGGCACCTGAACTCTAACTCCCATGAGGCACTGCAACGGCATTTCCCCAATAAAATCTTTCGATTTTGAATTTTTGCTGAAAATAAGTTTCCCATGGAAAACTTGGATGAAAGTGAAGTGCTCTGCATCGGCCTGCCCCGTCTTCAATGTGCATCACTGCTTGGTGCCATCTGCAACGATCATTTGGCCCATCACTGAAATGCAGCCACCTCTGGAACAGTGGCGGCTGTTCAACAGCAGCAATACAGGGCAGTTCTGGAGAGGTGTTATCCCATTTGTGACTGCAGGGCTGTCCCTGGGGGGCAGCATGGCCTCATCCAGGTTGAACTCCAGCCAGGACACCAGGGTTCACATCTCATAGAAGGTGCCAGTGTGGTTTTTAAACAGCCAGAAGGGAAATCTTCCAAAAAGTGGATAAAGGGATTGGGAGCCAAGTCCACTGAAAGTGAATGGGATTCGTGCTCCAAGTTCACCTAGATGCTTCTGAAAATCTCACCCCAAGGGGGTCAGGGTTTTAGTTTAGCCCTTGCCAGGCAGCTCAGCACAGCGCCCCCTAGGGACTGGGGCAGCACGGGCCTGGGTGTAGGTGGGGCTGAGCGTTTCTGTGGCTGTTCCCCTTTAGGAGCGCTGCCCCCCATGCGTGGACGACTTCCTCTACATCTGTGACGACGCCTACAAGAGGGAGGAGCTGATTGCCATGGAGATGAGTATCCTCCGCACGCTGAAGTTCGACATCAACATTCCCATCCCGTATCGCTTCCTGCGGAGGTTTGCCAAGGTGGGGCCTCATTTCTGCCCCTAGCGGGGGATGTGGGTGGTCACAGCTAGAGGCTGGCAGGCAACCTCGATGACACCCTCCCCCACCAGCCAGCTGGCACAATCACATTGTGCTGCTGGTGGGGAAATGAGCACAATGTAGGCATAAAGTGCTCTCGTTCATGCTGTCTGCATCGTCCCTACGAGGGGGTGGCACCCTGGGGACGGCAAAGGCTGCTCCTTTGCCGGAAGGAAAATGCTAGCTTGTCCGAGGGGCTGTAACCAGCAAACAAGCTCTCTCCCTTCTCCCCATCCCCGGGATCCTATCGCTCCTGCCAAAACCTGCCATCCCTTTCCGCACCACAGTGGCCTGGAGGAAAGTCCCGGCTCAGGGCACTGAGGGGAGCAGAGTGGGATGTTCTGTGCCATGCCAGGAGCAGCAATGTCTCTTTCTCCGCCATCCGCTTGCTCTTTGGTCCATGCAGGCCTGGCCATCTCAGTCATGTGGAAGCGCTGGCTGGCTCCTCTGCCCCTGCCTAGTGGTGCCCCCTGCTCTGCCCGACACACCCACAGCAGGAAGCTCTCTTCCGTCCAGGGAGGGGAATCAAGTGCTGGCTTGGCTGTGAGCTCCAGAAGGGACAGGAGTATTTGGCACTCAGGGTGGGAGACGAGCAGGCGTCCAGGCCTGGATGCTGGAGGCTCCTCCATGGAGAGGTCTGGGGGTCTGGATCTGGCTTGTCCCGGCAGGAGGAGCGAGAGAGTTGGTCCAGTCCCAGCTGCTTGGCTTGAGTGACCTGGACAGGCAGCCAGGCTGGCTCACTCAGTGACTCTCCCCTTGGGCCATGGGGTGCCTGTGTTCCAGGGTGCCCTGGACCCATCCCCCTTCCTCACCCCCGTGCTGAGCACCGACAGGGCGCCTACTGCAGTGAGCTGGCAGTTATCTGCTGGGTGGGACCACCTGCCTCTCCCATGCAGCCAGCGTTGAGCAGGGCTCTCCAGTGCAGACAGTGTGCTCCCCCATGACCATGCCCGCCCTGGCTCCGGGGGCACCTAGGGGAGGCATCTCCCCTTCACTAAGTGCTAAGCAGGGAGGTCTCACCGCAGCTCCTTCCCCTCCCACGGTCCCAGTGCGCTCACGCCAGCATGGAGACACTGACCCTGGCCCGCTTCATCTGTGAGATGACCTTGCCGGAGTACGACTACGTCCAGGAGAGCGCTTCCAAGCTGGCTGCGAGCTGCCTGCTCCTGGCGCTCAAGATGAAGAGCCTTGGCGGATGGGTGAGTGCCCTGCTCTCCTGGCCCTTCCCCATACCAGGCTGTCCAGATTAGCTCCACTGGCCCCAAGGGGCAGGAGGCTGCCCGGAATGGCTTCCCCTTTGGCTGCTGTTGCTGGCTCTCCAGCCAGACGACACTGCTAGTTTCCCCCAGGGACAAGTCGCCAGTCTCTGTTCCTACGGGTGGGCACTGTCCTGGAGCCACTGGGAAAGTGGCTGCAGGAGGGTTGGTCCCAGATCCTGCAGTCTGTGCAGGGAACCCCCAGCCTTGAGCTACTGGTGCCCTTTCAATCCTGGATGGGCAGGGAAGCCCCACCCCTTCCGCTTCTCCTTTGGTCCTGCCTCTAAGAGCTAGCTACACGTGAGCCTGTGGGGCCCAAGCTCCTAACCCTGTTGAGTCCCACGCCTGCTCTCCAGCTCCCACCTTCCAGAGGGTGCAGAGCCTGGAGTAGGGGCAGCTGTACTGGGCAGGTCCTGGTACCTTCAAGGGCAGTTAGAGAAGGGGGTAGCTCACCGCACTCTCCAAGCCGGGCCCTCAGCAGCCTCAGGAGTGGGGTTTGCGCTACCTTCTCATCCTCTATAGCTGGCCCCACAGGCAAGGGGAGAAGGATGTGACATTCTTGTCCAATGCTTCCTGCCTGGCAGCTGACTCTGGTGCTTGGCTGCTCCCCCCTTTGGCCACAGTGTCCCTGTTTGCAGATGGCCACCTGCACAGAGGCCATTGCTTTGGCTCCGGGTGGGGACCTGACTGGGCCTGTCTCTGCTCCTTTCTCTCCACGATGAGAAGCCAAACTCAGCTGTTATCTAAATTAGGCCAGTGATCCATGTCCTGTCTGCACTGGAGTCTGGCCAAGCAGCCATTATAGGGTCAGGGCACCCCAGGGGTCAGATCTATTCCAGTGTCCTGGAAGAAGCAGTGTGGGGTGTATGTGCAATGGTGCTGGACCAGGCTCTGAGTCTCTAACACGTTGCAGAGCCCCACGCTGGAGTATTACAGCGGATACAGCTCTCATGAGCTCCATCCGCTGGTGAAGAGGCTGAACTTCCTGCTGACCTACCAGCACGATGACAAGTTAAAGGCAGTGCGCACGAAGTACTCCCACCGGTGAGTGGACTCTCCTTGTAGTGGTGTGTCTGATGGGCTGGGGGCCAGGAGAGTTCTTCCACTAGCCAGCAGGGGGCGCTGCACTAGGCAGCCTGGGGTGGGAGCTGTGAAGCTGTTGCCCAATCTCAATGCCCTGCTGCTTTGGCCCCAGTGCAGTGTCAGCTTCCAAGGGACCATTGTAATCACCTTGTCTGACCTCTGGCCTGCGCTCTGCAGAAGAACGTTGATCTGCAGCACGGCAAGGGTTGGCTGCCCCCAGTCGCTCTGAACTTTGTCTCTTTAGAGCTAGGTGTGGCTTCTGACACCCTGGGCCTGCTGCATCGAGGGCGGGGGGAGCAACTGAGCCACCTGGGCTGTTTGGCTGCAGTCTGGCAGAGGCTGGCCCAGCAGGAGCTGTCTGTACTACAGCTAAGGGCTGACCTGCATTCCACAATCTGTCAGTGCTCTAAGGGGTTCTCCCTGGGCTGTGGCTGCTGCAGGGGCAGAGCCAGCAAAACTGCCCTTTACGCTGGAGCCATGGGCCACCCTGGCCTGGAACGTATGCCGCAGGCCTCCGCTGGGGGAGGGACGGGGGTAGCACCTGAAAGGGAGAGGACCTGCAAAGAGAAATTTGCCCTTTGCTCTGTGTAAAAGGGGCCTGGAAGGCTTGTACACTAGGAGCTCAGGTCCCATGTGCCCAGAAGGACTCCATGGTGGCTGGAGACATGCCAACAGGGACAGGGCATGGGGGTGGGGTTGCTAGACTGAGCACCTCATGCCGATTTAACGCCAGTGCCTAATGAACTCGTTGGAGAAAGGAATCCTTTGCTAATGACCACGGGCATTTGGCTGGGGCCCAGTGCCCCAGCAGACTTCCCTCAGGTTGGCTGGAGCTCCCGCCCCCCATACCCTGTCCTATGCTGTGTGCCTCCGCCGGGTGTGCCCCACTAACAGGCCTGTGTCACCTTTTCAGAGTCTTCTTTGAAGTGGCCAAGAGTGCTCCCATGGACATGCTGAAGTTGGAGGTGGCTCTGAAGAGCTAGCCCAGGAGATGGGGGGAGCAGCCCTCCTGGAGGCTGGCAGCCCTGCCCCTTGCTAGGAGGGGTGCACGGCCCGTGTGTAAATATCCTGTACATAGAGATTCGCTCCCTTGGCCCAGATGGGTCTGTACATAGATTTTTTTTTTTAATGTTAAAGGGGGGAAAAAATGTAGGAAGTGTTGTTGGGGGACTAAACACATGGAAAATAAGTCAATAAAATATAGTGTATCTGTCCTGCCTGGCAGAGTCTGTTTAGTATTCCCAGCCCAGCAGTGGCGTGAGGTCAGGGCCCCTTGCTGTACAGATACCTAGCAAGACACTCCCTGCCCCCAAGGAACTTGCAGAGGAAATACAGGCCAAAGGCTGGGAGGGTGATGTGTGGCCCATGGTCACACAGCTGGGTGGCGTGCTGGGGGAGGGTTAGCAGGGTTGTTTCTTTGAGGTTTGCTGGGGTAGCACCTGGCCTCCTGTCTATTGTGCAAGACAAGGGACTTACAGCCCCAGAGGGGTTCTTCCTGACCCTGCTTCCTGCATCTGAAGCGCCGATAGATGGCTTCTTTCTGGCTGGGTCTCGTATCCCAGCCCCTGGTTCCGAGCTATCTGGATGTACCTGTGACTGCCGCATGGCATCAGTGGGTGCTAGGTGGTAGCACTTTGCAAGCTGTGTGCTGAATGGCGACCCTGCAAACTAGGAGATAGTCTTAAAATGACTCTTCCTCCTTGTGCCAGTATCAGTGAGTCCAACGGATGCGGAGATACTCCTGAAAACCCTGGGAGATTCCGCAGGCACCTGAATTTAGCCTCCAGAATCATTATTGATGAAGAAGCCAGCTTGATGCTCAGATCACAGGGGAAGTAAGGAAAAAAAAACCCTGGCATTAAATCATTGTGGAGTTACTGTGGCACATGAGAAATGGGGCCATTTGATTTTAGGCAAAAGCACACCTAAGCCCTACTGGGTCGGACAAATGGTCCATCTAGCCCAGTATCCTGTTTTCCAACAGTGGCCAATGCCAGGTGCTTCAAAGGGAATGAACAGGGCAATTCTCGAGCGATCCATCCCGTCATCCAGTCCCAGCTTCTAGCAGTCAGAGGCTTAGGGACACCAGAGCATGGGGTTGTATCCATGACCATCTTGGCTAATAGCCATTGATGGACGTATCCTCCATGAACTTATCTAGTTCTTTTTTTTAACTCACTTATACTTCTGGCCTTCACAACATCCCCTGGCGGCGAGTTCCACAGGTTGACGTGTGTTCTGTGAAGAAGTACTTCCTTTTGTTTGTTTTTAAACCTGGTGCCTATTAATTTCATCAGGTGACCCCTAGCGCTTCCTTATTCACCGTCTCCAAACCAGTCATGATTTTATAGACCTCTCTCATATCCCCCCACTATTCATCTCTTTTCCAAGATGAACAGTCCCAGTCTTTTTGATCTCTCCTCATATGGAAGCTGTTCCATACCCTGGTCCTTTTTGTTGCCCCTCTCTGCACTTTCCCAATTCTAAAATATCTTGGGTTTTTTTGAGGTGGGGTGACCAGAAAGTATGCAAGGTGCGAGCATTCCATGGAGTTATGTAGTGGCATTATATTTTCTATATCTATCCTTTTCCTAACGGTTCCTAACATGCTGTTTAGCTTTTGTTTGTTTGCTGCTGCACATTGAGCACAGGGTTTCAGAGAGCTACCATGATGACTCCAAGATCTTTCTTGAATGGTAACAGCTAATTTAGACTTCATCATTTTGTATGGATAGTTGGGATTATGTTTTCCAATGTGCATTACTCTACATTTATCAACGCTGAATTTCAGCTGCCATTTTTGTTGCCCAGTCACTCAGTTTTGTGAGATCCCTTTGTAATTCTTTGCCGTCAGCTTTGGATATCTTGAGTAATTTTACATCATCTGCAAGCTTTGCCACCTTACTATTTGCCCCCTTTTCCAAATCATTTATGAATATGTTGAACAGCACAAGTCCTGATACAGATCCTTGGGGGACCCTGCTATTTAACTCTTACCACTCTGAAAACTGACAATTTAGTCCTACCCTTTGTTTCTTATCTTTTAAACAGTTACTGATCCATGAGAGGACCTTCCCTCTTATCCCATGACTGCTCACTTAGCTCAAGTGCCTTTGGTAAGGGACCTTGTCAAAGGCTTTCTGAAAGTCCAAGTACGCTATAGCCAGTAGATCACCCTTGTCTGTGTTTCCTGATGCCCTCAAAGAATTCTAATAGGGGCATGAGTTTCCTTTACAAAAGCTGGGTTGACTCTTCCCCACCATATTGTATTAATCCATGTGCCTCATAATTCCGCTCTTTACTATAGTTTCAGCCAATTTGCCTCGTCCTGAAGTTAGACTTACCAGCCTGTACTTGCCAGGATCACCTGTGGGCCCTTTTCTAAAATATGGCATCATATTAGCTATCCTCGTCATGTGTTACAGAGGCTGATTTAGGTGATAGGTTGCAAACCACAGTTAGAAGTTCTGTAGTTTCACATTTGAGTGCCTGCAGAACTCTTGGGTGAATACCAGTTGGTCCTGGTGACTTCTTATTTCTAAATTTATCTATTTGTTCCAAAACCTCCTATAATGACACTTCAATCAGGGACAATTCCTCAGATTTGTCACCTAAAATGAATTTCCCGGGGTGGGAATCAACCTCACATCGTCTGCCTGTCCCTTTAGAGCACCATGAGCAGTGCTGACTGCTGGGGTATTCAATGTTTTTGTCAAGATCCAAATTTCTTGGTCAAGATCTAGCCAGAGTCCAGACTCCAGAGAAGAAAATAATAAAAAAGATTTTTGGGGTCCATTCAAAAACATGTAGAGTCATAGACTTTAAGGTCAGAAGGGACCATTATGATCGTCTAGTCTGACCTCCTGCACAACGCAGGCCACAGAATCTCACCCACCCACTCCTGTAATAAACCCCTAACCTGTCTGAGCTATTGAAGTCCTCAAATCATGGTTTAAAGACTTTAAGGTGCAGAGAATCCTCCAGCAAGTGACCTGTGCCCCATGCTGCAGAGGAAGGTGAAAAACCCCCAGGGCCTCTGCCAATCTGCCCTGGAGGAAAATTCATTCCCGTCCCCAAATATGGCGATCAGCTGAACCCTGAGCATGTGGGCAAGACTCACTAGCCAGACACCCAGGAAAAAATTCTCTGTAAATATCTCAGATCCCACCCCATCTAACCTCCCATCACAAGCCATTGGGCATATTTACTGCTAATACTCAAAGATCAATTAATTGCTAAAATTAGGCTATCCCATCTCATCATACCCCTCCATAAACTTATCAAGCTTAGTCTTGAAGCCAGATATGTCTTTTGTCCCCACTGCTCCCCTTAGAAGGCTGTTCCAGAACTTCGCTCCTTTGATGGTTCGAAACCTTTGTCTAATTTCAAGTCTAAACTTCCTGATGGCCAGTTTATATCCATTTGCTCTTGTGTCCACATTGGTACTGAGCTTAAATAATTCCTCTCCCTCTCTGGTATTTATCCCTCTGATATATTTATAGAGAGCAATCATATCTTCCCCTCAGCCTTCTTTTGGTTAGGCTAAACAAGCCAGGCTCTTTGAGTCTCCTTTCATAAGACAAGTTTTCCATTCCTCAGATCATCCTAGTAGCCCTTCTCTGTACCTGTTCCAGTTTGAATTCACCCTTCTTAAACATGGGAGACCAGAACTGCACACAGTATTCCAGATGAGGTCTCACCAGGGCCTTGTATAATGGTACTAACACCTCCTTATCTCTACTGGAAATACCTCGCCTGATGCATCCCAAGACGGCATTAGCTTTTTTCACGGCCATATCACATTGCCAGCTCATAGTCATCCTGTGATCAACCAATACTCCGAGGTCCTTCTCCTCTGTTACTTCCAAGTGATGAGTCCCCAGTTTATAACAAAAATTCTTGTTGTTAATCCCTAAATGCAT
This sequence comes from Chelonia mydas, assembly GCF_015237465.2. Taxonomy (NCBI): domain Eukaryota; kingdom Metazoa; phylum Chordata; order Testudines; family Cheloniidae; genus Chelonia; species Chelonia mydas. The sequence goes on from NC_057855.1 coordinate 57,707,646, forward strand.
GACCTTGCACTTTTCACTATTAAATTTCATCCTATTACTATTACTCCAGTTTACAAGGTCATCCAGATCTTCCTGTATGATATCCCGGTCCTTATCTGTATTGGCAATACCTCCCAGCTTTGCCTCATCTGCAAACTTTATTAGCACACTCCCACTTTTTGTGCCAAGGTCAGTAATAAAAAGATTGATCCCAAAACCGATCCCTGAGGAACTCCATTAGTAACCTCCCTCCAGCCTGACAGTTCACCTTTCAGTATGACCCGTTGTAGTCTCCCCTTTAACCAGTTCCTTATCCACCTTTCAATTTTCATATCCACCCCATCTTTTCCAATTTAACCAATCCCCCATGTGGAACCGTATCAAATGCCTTACTAAAATCGAGGTAAATTAGATCCACTGCCTTTCCTTTGTCTAAAAAATCTGTTACTTTCTCAAAGAAGGAGATCAGGTTGGTTTGGCACGATCTACCTTTTGTAAAACCATATTGTATTTTGTCCCAATTACCATTGATCTCAATGTCCTTAACTACTTTCTCCTTCAAAATTTTTTCCAAGACCTCGCATACTACAGATGTCAAACTAATAGGCCTGTGGTTACCTGGATCACGTTTTTTTCCCCTTTCTTAAAAATAGGAACTATGTTAGCAATTCTCCAGTCATAGGGTACAGCCCCTGAGTTTACAGATTCATTAAAAATTCTTGCTAATGGGCTTGCAATTTCATGTGCCAGTTCCTTTAATATTCTTGGATGAAGATTTGAGCCCCCTGATTTAGTCCCATTAAGCTGTTCGAGTTTGGCTTCTACTTCAAATGTGGTAATATCCACCTCCATATCCTCATTCCCATTTGTCATCCTGCCATTATCCCTAAGCTCCTCATTAAAGACTGAGGCAAAGTATTTGTTTAGATATTGGGCCATGCCTAGATTATCCTTAACCTCCACTCCACCCTTAGTGTTTAGTGGTCCCACTTCTTCTTTCTTTGTTTTCTTTTATTTATATGGCTACAGAACCTTTTACTATTGGTTTTAATTCCCTTTGCAAGGTCCAACTCTACATGGCTTTTGGCCTTTCTCACTTTATCCCTGCATGTTCTGACCTCAATAAGGTAGCTTTCCTTGCTGGTCCCTCCCATCTTCCACTGCTTGTAGGCTTTCTGCTTTTTCTTAATCACCACTCTGAGATGCTTGGTCTACAACTCCTGCCTATGAGTTTTTTCCCCTTTCTTGGGATGCAGGCTTCCGATAGTTTCTCCAGCTTTGACTTGAAGTAATTCCAGGCCTCCTCTGCCTTTAGATCCACAAGTTCTTCAGTCCAATCCACTTCCTTAAATAATTTCCTTAATTTTTTAAAGTCAGCCCTTTTGAAATTTAAAAACCCAACTCACAGATCTATTTTTGTTTATCCTTCCATTTAGTTTGAACTGAATTAGCTCATGATCGCTCGAACCAAGGTTGTCCCCTACAACCATTTCTTCTATGAGGTCTTCACTGCTCACCAAAACCAAATCTAAAATGGCATCCCCTTTTGTTGGTTCAGCAACTACTTGGTGAAAGAATCCATCAGCTATCGCATCCAGGAAAATCTGAGCCCTATTATTATTACTAGCACTTGTCCTCTAGTCTATATCTGGGAAGTTAAAGTCTCCCATGATCACACAATTCCCATTAATATTTACTTCATTAAAAACATTAAAGAGGGCTCTATCCATACCCAAATCAGATCCCGGTGGTCTATAGCACACCCCAAGCACTATCCCAGGGGAGGCTCTAGTAGCTTTCTTCCCCAATGTGATTTTTGCCCAGACAGACTCTGTCTTATCCATTCCATCGCCTCTTATTTCTTTACAGTCTACCTCATCATTGATATGCAATGCTACTCCGCCACCTTTGCCTTTATTTCTGTCTTTCCTAAACAGCACATACCCTTCCATACCTGAACTCCAGTCATGACTACTATTCCACCATGTGTCTGTTATCCCTATAATATCTGGTTTCACTTCCTGCACTAGTAGCTCTAGTTCCTCCATTTTGTTACCTAGGCTCCTCACACTGGGGTACAAACATCTTAATTTTTGCTGTTTGGTTTCGCTCACATTCTTTACTCGATATACACACAGACATTCTTTTGCCAGTATCACCTATTAGACTGGTATCCACACTGCCCTTCCTCCTTATGTCCATTCTCCTACCCACGGCTGTATCCTTTCTTACTTTGTTTTCTTCCCTCTCAGTGCTAAAATCCGGCATGGAGATTACCTGGACATCTCCCAGCCATCTCCTGCAGATTCTTAGTTTAAAGCTCTCAATCAGTTGTGCCAGCCTCCATCCTAGAAGTCTATTTCCCTCCCTACTCAGGTGAAGTCCATCCTGAGAGAACAGTCCTCTGTCCATGAATGCCTCCCAGTGGCCATGCATCCCCAAACCCTCCTTATAGCACCACTGCCTGAGCCAGCTGTTGATCATCATAATCTTGTCACATCTTTGTTGCCCTTCCCTAGGCGCAGGCAGAATCCCACTGAAGATCACCTGAGCCTCAATTTCCTTAAGCGTCTTCCCCAGCCTGGTATAGTCTCCCTTGATATGTTCCAGCGAGAATCTAGCTGTATCATTTGTTCCCACATGAAGGACAATCAGTGGATTCTTTCCTGCTCCCATTAGGATCCTCTTCAGCCTCAGGTCCACATCCCATATTTTAGCGCCCAGCAGACAGCACACCCTTCTGTTCTCTGGATCAGCTCTGGTGACAGACCTGTCTATTCTTCTCAGTAAGGAGTCCCCAATCATGTAGACCTGCCTTTTCCTGTTGATGGTGCGATTCTCCGGTCTATCCCCTGTTCCCTCTGGCTGCAAGTCCTCTTGATTCCTATTCTCCCTTGCAATCCTCTGCAACTCATCCCGTATCCTCTTGGGGCTCATATTTGGTGTTATCTCCATTGACTCTTCCCCTCTTCCTATAGGACTAGCTGCTCTTCTCTTCTTCCTTGCCCTCTCACCTTCAGTGACCACCTGCTGTGTCCCTTCTTCATTTTCCAACTCTGCAAACCTGTTCCTGAGCTCTGTTTCTCCTTCACTAGTCAGTCTTTTCCTCTGCCTGGTTCTCTTAGTCACGTGCTTCCACTGTCCACTTTCCTCACCCAGCAGTCTCCCCTCAGCGTTCTTTGGTCCTGCTTCCATCTGTAAATCTGAGCTTTTCCCTTCAGCCTCCTCATGTCTTTGCTCCATCATCTGCTTGACCCTCCCTCCCCCCCCTTCTAAACTCAACCAGAGTTTCCACCTGCATCTCCAATCCTCAATCTTTTCTTCCATCAGGCAGCATTTCATGCAGACAAAACTCTTTTCAGGTACCCCTTGCAGGATTCTGTACATACCGCAGCTTCCACATCCAGTCATCTTCACTGTGTCTTCCACTGCTTGGGTCACTACCACTGCTGCTCTGTATCTGTCACAGCCTTCCCACCTAAGTCCTGTTGGTCCAGGAAACATACATCAACCTAAAACACCCTCACCCACAGCAAAACAAACCCCCCAGTGAGCACCACACCACTGCCAGAACATCACACGCTCCCTTCACTAGCCTGTCTGTTCCTCTGCCTGGTTCTCCTAGTCTTCCCCCAGCAAACTCCCCTGTTTACAGCTCTGACAACACCTTGCAACACCATGTGAGCTGTTGCAGGGTGAATGCTGCTCCCACCCAGCTCCATCCCTGCTGCCCCATAGCCCAGCCTAGTGCTGCATGTGAGTAACCCACAGAGGGCTCGCTAAGGCTGCAGGTTTGTCACTGCATGGGGCTCGGGGCACTGGGAACCCAGCTCCCTCCCACTGTGGCTAGCTGCAGCCAGCCTGGCTCTGCATGTGGGCTGGGGGAGGCAGAGTTATGGAGTAAAATGGAGCCTGGCTCACTCTGGGCTGGAATCGTTTCTAAACTAGACCATGGCTGGAAGCATTAGGAGGGGCAGAACTGGGGCCCTCAACCAGCCCCTCCCATTGCAGTGTTTTGGGTGGTCAATGATGCAAACACCCCAATGCTCCCTACCATAAAGGCTGTGGTAACTACAATCAGCCTGATGGTGTGCAATGCTGGGCAGTCCCCACCCCCATCCGGTGGGGCTGGACTCAGGCTGTTCCTCCAAGGCCTGAACAACACATCAGCAGGTGGCTTCCCAGCACAGTGCCAGGGGTGGGGTGCTACAGGGGGCATGGGGGATAAGTGGGAAGCTGTTCTCTTTAGCTCACACGTATGAAACAGAGCAATGCTGTTAGGCCAGGGGCTGCTGGTCAGGCCCTGGCCCTCTTGCGTGTGCTGGGCAGGGAGTTACTCAGGTTGAGGTAAACTGGTCTCTAACAATACCAGTTGCCTCCCCTCCCACACTTCTCTATCCAGAGGGACAATAGCCCCCTCTCCCCTATGGTAACCCTATTACATCTTTCTGTGTTTTGTGTGTGTATACACAGCAGCTAACCCCACATCGTCCTCTGTGACTAGGCCTCCTAGCTACTACCATAATCATTAATAGCCACAACTGCTATGCTTTTTTTCTTAAAGCCCCAGGTCCTGGAGTCAGGGGATCAAGGGAATTGCAGCTATTCATTTTCAAGGTGAGCATCTAGTCATCAGGGCTGGGGAGAAGCTTGAAACTGACCCCTGAAAGACCCAGGCACCAAATGACCCCCAACATTTATTGTACCAAGATTTTGTGAGTTTTAGGCAGAGCTTATGCTTTGGGGGCCTGGCTTGAGTTTTAAGGGCTGGGGTTGGCCATCTGAGTGGCTCACTTGAAAGCTGAAATGACATTTCTCTGCTCCCCCTGGTATGACACTGCACTCTAGCATATTTTCATAAAATTATATAATGAATGTAATGTAACTGGAATATGCTTCATGCAAAAGGTCTCGTGTAAGGTATCATTACAAAGCTTATAATCTACTGTGTGGGGTCATCCTATTTGTATGTATGTTTCATTCTTGTATCTGAAACTAGAAATATAACTCTGAGGTCCCATTGTAATTATGTAAAGTGTGGGCTGTTGATGGTGGTTTGGAATTTTGATGTTTCCTATTAACCAGGACAATTGACTGTAAATGGTTCTGTTTCTTTGTAAGTCTTTCTGTATACCTGTGGGCTGGCAAGTGGGTAATGAAGTCTTACAGTGACATGTGACCATGTCACCTGAACTAGAATCCATCTTTAACCTGGTACTTTTCCATTCAGAAGGAGGGGTGCGAACGCAGAGAGGGACAAAGGATTCCCCCCTTGTGCAAAAGATGTTTATATAAGGGGGTTGAACAGAGCAAAGGGAGCTGCAGTCATGAGAAATCCCCTAGCTACCACCTGAGCTGGAACAAGGGCTCTACCAGGGGAAAGGATTGTGCCCAGACTAGGAAGGTGTCCAGTCTATGAAAGCAGCTTACTGAAACATCTCTGAGGGTGACATTTAATCTGTAATCAGTTTTCTTACTGTATTAGGCTTAGACTTGCATATTTTAGTCTATTTTGCTTGGTAATTCACTTTGTTCTGTCTGTTATTACTTGGGACAACTTATGGGAGGAGGGATAGCTCAGTGGTTTGAGCATTAGCCTCCTAAACCCAGGGTTGTGAGCTCAATCCTTGAGGGGGCCATTTAGGGATCTGGGGCAAAAATTGGGGATTGGGGCTTTGAGCAGGGGGTTGGACCAGATGACCTCCTTAGGTCCCTTCCAACCCTGATATTCTATGAAATTCTACTTTTTGTATTTAATAGAATCACTTCTTACTTATCAGAGTATTAATATGGGGGAGGGGGCAAATAGCTGTGCATATCTCTCCATCAGCGTTATAGAGGGCAAACAATTTGAGTTTATCCTGTATAAGCTTTATACAGGGTAAAAGGGATTTATTTGGGGTTTGGATCCCATTGGGAGTTGGGTATCTGAGCGCTGGAGACAGGAGCACTTCTTAAGCGGTTTTCAGTTAAGCCTGCAGCTTTGGGGGGACGTGGTTCAGACCTCGGTCTGAGTTTGCAGCAAGCAAGCAAGCAAGCGTGTCTGGCTCAAACCAGGCAGGCGACTGAAGTCCCAAGCTGGCACAGGAAACATGCTCTGAGGTAGTCTCAGCACATCAGGTGGCAGTCCCAAAAGGGGTTTTCTGTGATCGAACCCCTCACACCTGGAATCCAGCCTGTCCCCTCAACTAGCCCAAGCCGCACCAGTAAAACCACACGCAAATGTTTCCATCATTTTTAATCTTTTACATTTAGCAAACTCCCCACCCCAAACTCTGCAGGCTGGGTGTAGCTGGCCCACTGCCTCCTTCCATTCCTGCCTTCAGCCTGCCCATAACAAACAGGCTAAGACACAGTCAAGCAAAACTCAAGGGCAGGGGCTTTTTTTGAAGGGGGGGAAGGGTCTCCAATCTTCTCACCTACTGCTGCCTCCACTCTTGCTTCCCAGCCCTCTGCTTCTAATCAGCCAGTACCTGCCCCACCCCCCACCACTGGACAGTAGCGTAAGGCCACAGAGGATTTCACAAACACTGCTAACAGTGCATGGGGCTGGCTGCTTTTGGCCTAGGTCCTGGGTCTCACTGCAATGAAGCCTCTCCCTGGCACGACTTAATTTACAGTAGGGCAGGAGCTGCTGCTGCTGCTGCCAGCTCCTGGCCAATTCAGTTACCGGCACACATAAATGTCCTGTTAATATAAACAGGCTGCTTCTGGCTCCAGCCTCCCACAGCAGGGGCCCCCATCAGCTGTACTGGGCCACTGGCTGAGGCCAGAGATCAGAGGGGAGCCCACTTTCTTGTCTGACTAAATTTGGTGCAAACTGAGGAGGCTAGGACAAGTTCTTCTTGCTCCTGGCCTCGGGGCTAAACCCTGTTCCTGGGCAGTGATGCCATTAGGTGTCCCCTGCTTAGCAGTCTTGAAGGTGTGGGTGGCACCTGCTGACCTGAGCTCTGCAGGGACTTATCACTGCAGGAACAGCAGCATGTGGGGCAGTGCTCCCATTACAGCCCTGCCTCTTGGGGAGTTGCAGGAAGGAGATGAATGGTGCCAGGTCGGCCTAATGGTGATTTATGCTCAGTTTGGACCAAGCCGAGGGAGACACCCTGTCCCTGGGGCTGCATGAAGGGTAGAAGGGCAACGTCGAACCCCCCTCCCCCTGCATTATGTGGTGACCAGAGGGAACATTGCAGTAGCCTAACCGTTCTGGCCTTTCCCATCCCAGGCTCTTACCCCTCCCCCCTGGGCCCAGCCTAGCCCAGCCCATGCTATGGAGACTATATAGGGCAGCAGCTACCTCTGGGGAAATGGTCATTTAAACACCCCCATGTACACCCTCCCCCCACCCCATCCCTACATTCACAGTCACTATACACACCACCCACTGGATCACAGGTTAGCGCACAAGAGTTCAGCACTACCCCACCCCGCCTGCAGAGAGCACAGGCAGGCTGTTTCCCTTGACACCTGCCCCAGCCTCCTGGGTGCATGGCTCTATCTGGGGCACACACAGCAGGACAAAGGTGGGTGATGGAGGTACAACTCCAACCCTCACAAGACAATCCCCAAAGCCAGGCCCTATAACTTGCTCTGCGGGGACCAGGGCTGGTCCAGGCAGTGATATTACAATACATTCATAAGTGATTCATTGCACTGCCATCCAGTGTTAACACACAGCTCCCCTCCCGACTTGGGGCCATTGCACAAGAGTCCATGGCGGCTGTGTTTAATGCTTTGTCCTAACAGCAGATTTGCTGGAAGGTGGCTGGTTCCTGGCTCCTCCATGGAGTGATACACAAAGGCCATGGCAGTGGTGGGTATCCCAGGTCAGTCCATGCTGCTCTGGCCTTCTCCCGCTGCTTCACCAGTTCTTGGACTGCAGCCACAGTGGCACTTTTAAGCAGAACATGGCACCAGTGGGTGAAATGCAGCCCCAGGTGGGCCCAGCTGCTAGTCGGAAGGAAACACCTTTTTGCATTGAGGCGACCCTGTTAGTGCTGTCCGTGGGCCAGCGGCAATACTGCTGTAGAGCAAAACCCAGCCCTTAAGGAATGGGTTTCATCCCCCGAAGCTGTAGGAACTTTAGGACAAAGCTTAAAGCATAAGATTTCCTCCCAGCCCCATTACTGCAGGGCCAGTGCCATGTGCGTGTCTCAGTGTAATGGGAAAGCTCACCTCTTCAAAAGTGGCCACTCCTTTTGGGTGTCCAACAGGAAGCACCCTGAGTTTGATTCTCACAAATGCTGGGCCCTGCCACGCCAGCAGGCATCAGCAGAAGGTGTGAGCTGTTAGCCCCTCTGGAATAATCAATCTCCAGGCAGCTTACATCGGACATCCACAATGGGCAGTTGCTTGAAATTTTGGACTTAAGTTTAAGTGATTTCTCACCTTTCCCAGTGAGTGGGAGGGTTTAATGCTGGCTCCTCACAAAGGCCTGGGGATGGGTCAATTATAGAGCTGATTAGACGACATCACAAGGGGTGGGAAACTTTTTTACCAGTTTTTCAATATTTCAAGGAGATTTTTTCAAAATCAAATAATTTCCTCCCACCTTCATGACTGCCTCTTCCTTTTGTATCACTGTTCTGGGGCAATGAAGCTGGGAGGTGACTCTTTATTACATTGAGCAGGGCAATTTTTCCAAATTAACATCAAACCGCGAGGAAGAGATCAGAGGCCTCCGACTACCAGAGGAGCATTGGTGGCTGGTAATTGTCAGAGGCTGGAGTACCTGCTGCACCAACCTAGTCCAGTTCAATCCAGGACAGAATAAATTACAGGTTTACATCTCACTGCAATAAATATGTTTTCTCTGAAACTATTTACAGAGTTTAAATACATTTTATGGCTGAACAACAGTGGAGCGGGGTGGGAGGTTGGGGTTTTGTTTTTTTTTGTGTGGTGTATTTCACTATTACAACTTCCAAAGCTGCCATATTGAAATGTCAGAAGGTTCTCGAGCCTGCGTAAGCTGGTCCCCCTCGATGCCCGGAAGGAGCCCCATCCTCTGCTCCAGGCTAGGAGGAGCCTTGAGTTCCCCATTTTTACTTCGCAGAAGCCTCTTGAATGGCACTGAATGGTGGCAGGGAACGTGAGCTGCCTTTGGGTGGGACGGACAGTGGGAGGCCTGATCTCAGGTGTGGCTCACGAGGTTAACGTGCCCCTGGGATCAATGCGAGTCAGGTCGGCCTATGATGAGTTTCAGGTTCTGGAACCCAAGAGATTTGGTATTCAGAGGAGGGAACCAACATGCTACCCATGTAGTGCCGTGAGGCTAAAGGGATCTCCATCACCTCTGGCTCAAAACAACCAAGCCAAGAGGAATGAGGGCCGGTGGGCCAGGACAAGGGTCCAGTTGTCTCAGCAGACAACCCAATACGCCCAGTACTGCTGGAGGAACCAGCTACATTCCATAGGCAGGAAACTGGCAAACTAAAGCAATATATACACACGCTGCTCTGAGCGGCCTTTGGACGAGACGCGGGCAGGAAAGGTGGCCCAGCATGCACTGTACCCTTCCAGGACAGGATACGCTGCCACGAGCCCAAACGTATCACAGCTTTGAAATGAAGACTAGAAAAGCCATGGTGCCGGTGAGGCATGCCCTAGTGCCCATTCCCCCATAGCCCTGTCAAAGAGGCACTGTCCCTCCCTGAAGGTGGGACATGAGGACTCGTAGCCTTTGACACTGTCGAGTGTTCTGCCTCCGATGGGCTCCAGCTGGCGCCGTAGTCTCACAGATCTGGCCATTTCATGGCGTTTGCTCGCACCTCACCACTTGCTGCTGGCTGCCTGCTCTCACCTGACTCCGTCTCCTTCACATTGAAGCCTGAAAGTAGCCAACTAAATGTGATTCAGCTGCTATGGAAACCTGGCAACCCCAGCAGCACACATACAGCTTGATCCTTCCTTCTTGCTCACAGGTACGTACGAAAATGAACTGCTGACCTGAAACCATCAAGCACAGAAACCAAAACCACAAGGGCAATCAAGGGCAAAGACGCACAGACCAATGATCTTTGGCAAACATGGAAATGTAAACTCTTCAGGGGCACGCTTGAGAGTGGCGATGAGAAATGTTCTAGTGTAAGGATTCCACAGCATCCCGTTCTGGGCCGTTTGCTGATGGGATGCATCTGCATCAGGAACAAACATGCTCGAGAACAGATGCCTAGGTGTTTAGCGTTCTAGAATGACTGTGAAGTTGCTAGTGTTCTAGAGTGCCTGTTCTAGATTTCAGGTTCTAGAGGGCCCATCCAGAATTAAGATTCCTCATCACGGTCACTGGCTGCATTCTTTTCCCTTTATATACTTTGCTAGGGATGGCTGCTGATGTCTTTAATTCCCTGGAGAATCCTCTTCATATGGCCCACCTTTGTTATCCCCAGATCCTGAATAAAAGAAGAGAGGAGAAAGTGTGGGTTGAATAAACACGCACCTGACAAATACACAAAGTGTCTCTGAATCACAGGGTTAGGGACATTTTTATTACTGATGAACTCGGGCTCCAGTCCTGCAATACTTGCACCCCAGCCTCCCTTGGCAGTCTTGGCGGCGTGCGCAGGATCAAGTTCTAGAGCTCAGTGGCATGTGAAGCACATGAAGCATCCAATGAAGTGAGCTGTAGCTCACGAAAGCTTATGCTCAAATAAATTGGTTAGTCTCTAAGGTGCCACAAGTCCTCCTTTTCTTTTTGCGGATACAGACTAACACGGCTGCTACTCTGAAACATGTGAAGCACAGCGACACATTAGCAAATGCAGCCAGGAAAACACTGGCTTAAAAGCCCTGCTGGATTTCTAGCCAACCATCTGCTTGCCCCTCGGTCGGAATCCAGCCCCCCACAGGAAGCAGCTCTCACCACAGGCAAACTGCGAGTCCAATCCAGCCAGGAGGCTGGCGTATTTGAGACTCTCCTGGGCCAGGTGGCTGGCTAAGAGTGGGCCCTGCACCCAGAGATGGCATATCCCGCCTACCAGGCTGGCAGCAGCAGCTGGATGGTGCCCCACGCTGGGACCCACTGCCTTCCATTCGCCAGTCGGGGTCTGGGGCTGCCCACAGGGGAGGAGAGCCCCGAAACCCGGGGGTGGGGGCGCACCAAAGAGGGCTTTGAGGCCTGATCCACAGCCCACCCTGGCTGCGGGTGGGGGAGGAGACACTGGAATAGAGAATCCAAAGGCATGCTGTAGCCACCTCCCCCAGTGGGGTAGGGCAGGATGTGTAAACTGTGCAGGTTGAGGAGGCAGCAAGTCGGGGGAGCGGGGCAGCCTGTGTGTACTGGGCAGGCAGGAGGCTGGCAGAATGGGGGAAATGGGGCGGGGTGTGTGTACCAAGCAGGCAGGATTGCGGGGCAGGCCCTGTGTACTGGGTAGGCAGGTGGCAGGCCAGTCAGGGGAGTGGGGCAGGGCATGTGTTCCAGGTAGGCAGGGGGCAAGCTGGTCGGGGGAGTGGTGCAGGGTGTGTGAACTGGGCAGGCAGGAGGCTGGGAGGATCGGGGAGTGGGGTAGGGTGTGTGTACCAGGCAGGCAGGGGTAGTGGGGCAGGGCCTGTGTACTGGGCAAGCAGGTGGCAGGCTGCTCAGGTGAGTGGGCAGGGCATGTGAATCAGGCAGGCACGGCGCTGACAGGATGGGGGAGTGGGGCAGGGTGTGTTTACCGGTCAGACAGAGGTAGCGGGGCAGGGACTGTGTACTGGGCAAGCAGGTTGCAAGCTGGTCAGGGGAGTGGGGCAGGGCATGATGTGAACCAGGCAGGCAGGGGGCTGGCAGGATGGGGGAGCGGGGCAGGGCCTGTGTACTGGGCAGACAGGGGGCAGGCTGGTCGGGGGAATGGGGCAAGCTAATGTGCACCAGGCAGATGGGACAGGCTGGTTGGGGGAGAGAGGCAGGGCATGTGAAACGGGCAGGCAGGGGGCAGGCGAGTGGGACAGGGCATGGTTACGGGGCAGGCAGAGGGCAGGCTGGTTGGGGGTGCTGGGCAGGGCTTGTGTACCAGGGAGGCAGGAGGGAGGCTGGTCAGGGGAGTGAGGTAAGGCATTTGAACCAGGCAGGCTGAGGGGGCAGCAGCTCGGAGGAGCAGGGCAGGGAGTGTGTACTGGGCAGGCAGGTGTCAGGCTGGTCAGGAGACTGGAACATGGTGTGTGAACTGGGGCAGGCAGGGCGCTGGTAGGAGTGGGGCAGGGCATGTGTACTGGGCAGACAGGGCTGGTCGGGGGAGCGGGGCTGGGCTGGTTGAAAAATTGTAGTTGGATGTTTTCCATCGGAAAATGCTGTTTCGGCTAAACTGAAATTTTTATGAAATCAGATGGATTTTGACAAAAGTTTCCACAAAAAATGTGACATTTCAACAATTAAAAAAAAAGAACTCTTCAAGTTATCCAGGCTCTAATGTCCGTGTGAATCAATGGCAGGCTGGCGCCAAGCACCGGTGTGGATTTGGCCCTCAGTGTATTAACTGGAGGAACAGCTGTTTTCAGTAGCCTAGAGAAATGATTCCAGGCTAATGGCACAGCTGCTCCTTCAGAGCAGGGTGCGGTCTCCACGGCCCAATTCAGCTCTGGGCCTGTCTGCCAGGAAGAGACCTACTGCTACCAGATGTGATAGGGACACCTGCTCAGTAGGCAATTCTCCCACTCCTCTCAGCTCATTTCACCTGGCTTCCTAGGAATGAGCATGACCCTGTGTCCTGGGGGTGGTAGGCTCTGGATCCCATTCCCAAGCCCCACCTTCACTCGGGTGTTTCATTGATCACCCGGGCCAGGTAGCTGGAGGAGATGAATGGAGGTTTGGCTTGTGCTATGGAGTCCCTGGCTGGGAGTCACCATCCCACCCCCTGGCTGCGGGAAGCCGGGGCTGTGCAGCAACACCATGCCTCCCCTGGTTCTCAAGGAGCCTGTATTCTGATGGCGTGGCACCACCCGCAGCGAAATGCAAATACACTGACTCATAGGGCAGGTGCAGCATGCAAGTGCAGCCCCGCCGTTGCCATTCAAGTACCGTGCCAATGACTGGGTTCCAGGTGAGGGGCTAACATGCCAACGCAGCCCTGCCAATGCAATTCCAAGCTGGCTAACAATCATTCATGGTTTTCTGCCAGGAGCCAGGCTGCACCAATCGGGCGGCATTCTGCCCATAACTGTGCCCATGCAGCTCAATGGTGCACTGGTGGAGAGAGCCACACTGCCACAGTCAGAAAAGCAAGTCATGCGAGTACCTTCAAGTCTCTTCTCTCCAGCAGGATCAGCTCTGAGCCCTGGATGTCATGGTGGAAAAAAATGTCTTTGTATTCCCCTAAGCCAAGCGTGTCCAGCCAGGCCGCCACCTCCTCAGCGCCCCATTTCTCCACTAGCAAAAAGGGAAAGCAAAGACGATCGACTCAGCAGCGAAAAGAGGGCAGAGGCGCAGCCGAAAGCAACACGCGCACACACAGGGAAGCACAAAGCCAGGCAGGGTGAGAGCGCAGGCAGCAGCATTCCAGCATGGCAGGATCGCAGGCCTGGGGCTCGGGTGCCACCCGCACCCCCAGATGGAAACACTCCCTTGCTACAGCCAGGATCTGTTCCAGGCAGCTCTGCTCAGGAGAGGGGCCCTGCCGGAATCCCATTGATTTCTGCTCCCTCACCTCCCTAGCACAGAGACTATTCCCAAAGCAACCCAGGGTCTCACAACCCGGCCCATCTCTATTTCCTACATGGACAGCAGCACGAGAGCTGGGATCGGGGTAGTAGGTGACCTGGAGGGTACAGATTTGGCCCTGGAGGTCACATGACCTGCGATAGCTGTTTCAGTATGGCTCACAGTTCTTTTTGAGAGCATCAACCTAACATGCTGCATGGACAGCCAGGCGCCTGCAAAGGGACGCCTTAGCCCAGCAGGAGCACAGAACCATTGCAGTGAGTCTATCATGTGTGGTGCCTAGTGAGAGGGAAAAAGGCCGGTGGGCTGTGAACGGTTCCACTCATGCCCAGAAAAGGGGTTTCCCCCACCTGCTTTCCCTGCAAAACTTCAGGAATGCTAGAGCTGGCCTCCCCATTCTCAGTGGAGGGCTTAGAAATGTGCTCTGGGGCCTGGGGAGAGCTAAGGCCTAACAGTCACTGAAGTTCGAGCCATGTGCGTATGGCCCAGTTCTCATGTCCACCATGAGCAGCGCGCGGCTCACACAACGGCTGGGACAAGCGCTAGCCTGAACGATGCACATGGCCCAACAGCATGCCGATGGTCAAACCGATCCCCTGGGCCCGTAGGAATGAAAAGCAAAACCAAACCTGCCAGCTGCGATTTAGGAGTGCCCTGCTCACGTGTCCCTGATAGGGAAGAAGACGCAGTACCAGAGCCATGCAGCACAGAGCTGCTGTGCCCCCAGGGCCCCACGTCTCGGGACACACAGCTCGGGACTCTGATCTCTTCAAGAGACCAAGCTGTGTGGTGAGAACAGAGGCCAAGCACTGGTCTCAGGAGCTGAGTTGCCCACCCCTTACACTCCCCTCCGAGGGGTCAGGAGGCAGAGCCCCTTGCCCCATACGCTCCCCTCTGAGGCCCCGGGAGGCCCTGCCCCGTATGCTCCCCTTCATGGCCCCAGCACTCCAGAGACATTTCCACACAAAACACTGGCATAAGAACAATCATACTGGGTCAGACCAAAGATCCATCTAGCCCAGTATCCTGTCTTCCAACAGAGGCCAATGCCAGGTGCTTCAGAGGGAATGAATAAAAAAGGGCAGTTATCAAGTGATCCATACCCTGTCGCCCATTCCCAGCTTCTGGCAAACAGAGGCTAGGGACACCTGTAGCTTGTTTCAAAAGCCCTGAGGCTAGGGTTCTCCGTTCCCTTTACAGCTGCTGCAGCCTTGCAAACTCCCTGGGAGACAGAAGAACGGGGTATGGCCTGAAAGCCAGCCTGCACGCGGATGGCCAGGGGGCACAGGGAGGCCCCCTGAGCGGGCATGGGAGTAATGCACTAGGGCTAGATCTGAGAGTGCCGCAACATTGCCTAATCCAGCCCATGCCCCCGGGGGAGCTCATTTACTGATGGGCTCAGGGTCACGAAGCGAGTGTGACAGAGCTGAGGTGAAAACGGATGGCCGAGCCTGTGCACCGACCACCAGCCCTTGCTTCCGATAAGGAACCAAGGCACCAGGAGGAAGCCCTGAACTCTCCATGCCTGAGACTTGCTGAGGGGATTCTCCTGCCAGCACCAGGGGGCTGGGACATGGAGCGGGGCTGAGGGCCAGACTCGGGCAAGCGAGGCAGCCGGGGCTGGGAGACTCAGCACTGGGTCTGTTTGCAAAGCTGGTGCCAATGCAGGAGGACAGTCAAACCCGTCTGAGAGGGTTCGGACCACAAGTCCCACAGCAAGTCAACGGGACATGCTCCTAAATCCCCTAGACACTTTGGAAAATCCTCCCATGAGGCACATTTCTTTCTAAACTCCATTTTTATAACTCCCTCCTCTGAGAGAGGAGCTTTGAGCTGACAACCCAGCAAGCTGTGCCCCTTGCCCTGTGCCAGTCACTCCATCCTCGGCATGGTTCAGTGCCTGGCTGCAATCAGAGCCAGCCTGGCGGGCAGATGGGCAGGCAGTCCTGCGGCGCTGCTCTAGACAGTTCGACTGCTCACCTTGTCTAAGTGCCCTCCAGCGACACAACACCATGGTACGGATTTACTCTGGCTGCGGTAGTGTGCCTGGTTGGTAGCATGGCAGGTCCAGGACATTCCCTAGTGCTTGGGAGGCGGAGGCCGCTTTGCCTGTCTAGCCCACTGCTCCGGAGAGATTTACCTGGGACCATGCTGTTGGATTTCAGCTTCTGAAACTTATCCTTGTCCTTCTTGGGCTTGGGAATGTTGATCCGTAGCTTCAGGCTGCTCTTGCTGCTGCTCTCGGAGCTCTCCTGGTGCCCGAGGCCGGCAGAGAGGATAACGGGTTAGGTTCACAAGCCATGCATTTCATCTGTGCCACTCCATGCCCTCCTCAGATGCCCACCTCTCCCTGCCAGCAGCACGAGCCAGTGCTTAACCACACCTGGGTTCTATCCCAGCTCTGCCCTGGCATCCCCAGCACTGGCCGATGCGATTCAAGCCAGCCCAGATCCACCAGTCCTGTGGAGGGTGTAGTCTAGTCAGGACACCGACGTTTTTACCACCGAATGGGGTTAGAACAGCGGTTCTCAAACTGTGGGTCAGGACCTCAAAGTAGGTCGCAACCCTGTTGTAATGAGGTCAGCAGGGCTGGTGTTAGACTTGCTGGGCTCCCTTGAATGATAAACCCTCCTCTTGGACGGCCTGTGCCCCCAGGAACACAGCCACAAGAAGGGCACAAGAAGAGTCACCAGGAGAGAGCAGAACAGGCCCGATAAAGGCAGCTGCTGCACATGAGCAAGTGCCACTGAAGTCAATGGGAGTCACTTGTACGTTTAGCTGCACTACCGGATGGAGAAATCCAGTGCTGGTTCTTCATCTGCTCACAGGATGTGCACCCCTCCCTCCCCTGCCAGCCCTGATTCTCCGCTCTGGGCCTCCCAGAGACACGTTGTGCTCCAAGTATTCCGGATTCCCCAAAAACCCCTGCCCCCTCCGAGCAGGCCCCATCATCACAGCAACATCTGACACATGCACAGCTGAGACTCCCAGTGCACCGTACAAAGGGGGATCTTATTCAGACCAGGCCCCTGCTGTGAAGAGATAATAATCTAAGGCCCTCATCCTGGCCTTCAATCAGGCCCATGAGGAGGCTCAGCACTCTAGTAGGACCCAAGCAAGGTCTGCCGGGGCAGATTTGACTGCAGGGTCAGGGCCAGAGTGAGGACAGCAGAGGAGGGAGGGGGAGGCGGGGAGAAGGAGGAAGGCAGACAGATCTTGCAGTCTCTTGGGAGACTCATGCAAGAGTCTGGAGGCCCAAGTCCCATTTTATTTGCAATGGTTTATTGATTCTCAGGGCTCTGGGTGTTAAGCCCCCTGCAGAAGCACGGGGCTCAGGATGGATGTATATGAAGGGATGGGGGAGGGGATGGTCCAGTCTAACGCAAAGCCAGCTCAGTGGGATGGGAGGGGCTGGGCTGCGAAGGGCCCAGCGCAGGCTCGTTAACAGGGTCCTTGCCAAGGGTCACCCAAAGAGAACTCAGCTCCCCCGCTCTGGTCACTAGGCCAGGTTGCCTCACTGACTCTCCCTCCCTGGCTGCAATGGCATCAGGCAGGCTCCTGCCAGCATGGGGAGGAGGAGGAATGACCCACCAAACTGCCCCCGAGTGGCCCCATACACCCACCTCCTCGGCAGAGTTGATGATGGGCGCCAGCCAGTGGATGTCAGGCAGCCTCTGGAGCTCTTGGCTGACGGTGTTCAGGGCTCTCTGCAGCCCCTCCTCTTGCTGTGGGGAGTCCAGCTGCTGCAGGGATTGGGGGAGAGAGCCATGAGCGTCCCGTGCAGAGCTCATCGTGCGAGCGCGTGCCGTGGGTACCGCTGGAGAGGACGGGCAGGGACGATGCACTGACCTGCCTTACGGCTCCATCTGCTTGGGACTGGAGCTCAGCTAACCACAAGGATGAGCCCCGGGGAGGAAGTCTGCCCATTCCCCTTTGGGTTTCACTGCTGAGATTGATACCAGCCTCCGCTAGTTACCGATTGCTTGGCTGTCCGTTCCCATCATTCTCCCATCTCTCAAACAGCCCCCGTTGCTGGGACAGGAGGGCACCTGGGCTAAGGGACAAGGTCAAGGCCCCACATTTAGGTTTTGTAAAACCCGGGGCAAACTCCTGGCTCTGTTGAAGTCAATCGCAGAACTTCCTCTGATGTCAGCGAGGCCAGGACTTCACCTTTACAGAACCTAAGCTCCCTGGGAGTGTTCCCTTTAGAAACAAAATCTCCAATGACAGCAGTATTTTGACTGGCTACTCCTGCAGTTACAATTGGGTACATGAAAGCCCCGCAGTGACACCAACTAAACCCAAATGACACTGACCAACTAACCTGTCTAAGATCAGAGATGCAAAAAGGCAGAGCAAAACTGGGTGTTAAATTGTCTCCATTCTCATCATGCCCAGAGTTCATAAAGAGAGGGGGATGGGGCTATGTGTCTCTGAAATATTCTACTAAAACTTGGTGCTAAAGTAAAGAACAAGCATGATCCACCCAAGAACAGTGGGTGTCATGTTCCCTTCTAGTAGCTTGAGCTCACAGAGAAAGCCAGCCTGCTACTGCTAACAGCTAGCAGAGTGACTCTCTTAGCTCCAGAGGCTGAAGTCTGTGCTTGTGGGGCTGAACTTCCCAGGTCCAAACCCTGCTGCCATTCCCTGCCCAGCTTTATGAAAGCAGACTGGGAATGAGCATCCTGTTCACTGAATGAGTCTGGCATAAAACCTGGCAAAGATCTTTCAAGACCCACCTCTGCTTTGGCTGTTCCAAATTCATGGTCCAGGGCACAGCTGGGGTCTTTCCAGCAGTGTCCTGGAACCCTGAGCATTCACGCAGAGTTCAGTTCTCAGTCAAGTATCAGGATCTGACAATGAATTGAACAGAGGGCTAGCATGTGACCGCCATGGGGCTAACTAACTGCCTCAGGGCCAGCGTTGGGGGTGTGGTGTCATGGTGCCAGGTGGCGTGGAAAAGGCCTGTTGGTAGCTGTCTTCAAAGCCACAGAGAATTGCCCTTCTGCAGCAACCTGGATTGCACTGGGAAGGCTGCTTAGCTCAGGGATAACTGAACCCCCTGCCTGTGTCAAGGAGTGGGACATCAAGGACAAGTTTTGATCACTGGCGCAACAAGCTCATTGCCACTTTAAACAGAACTGGGAGAGGAGGGAGCTCGTGATGGAAGTTCCATCTTCTGGTTAGTTTGTATGGAAATGGAGCAAGGGAAAGAGCTGCACTCCCGGTGGAGCTTCTGGGGGTGGGGGTGGGGGTGGGGGGATTTAACTGTCCTGTTAAAGCCATTCTCCCCTCTTCACACACTCCCCGCCCAGGCAGGGAGAGCTGAAGGAAACAGCTCCGGCTGCACCTCTGATGCCATATCTGGCTGGGTTCCTGTGCGGTGCAGGGCGCCTGGGAGCAGCTTGGCACACAGAGTTGGCATGCAGGGGAACAGGTGCTGCTAGGAGGTGGCACACAGCACAGTCTGGTTCCAAGAGGAAGAGGGAGGAAGAGCGGGCCCATCCACCTGCTTGGGAAATAACTGCCTCATCCAGTCAGCTCCAGGCACGGAGAGTGGCATAGCATTTGTGTCACCCACACCTCTCACTACAGACCACCGAGCTGGCAGCCCACGTTAGAGTGGCAGCGATGCTGGCTGACATCAGCGTGATGTCCTCCTTTACTCTGCCATTAACACTGGGCTGGTCAGCACCCAGCTTTAGGCCACGGCGGGGGGGCTGGTCCCCTCCCCGCTTCACACATCTAGTGGCCCTTGAACCCTACAATGACCGATGGTCACACCAGCTTGCTCATGGCATGTCAGAAAGAGGGTGCTTTGCAGGAGGGGCTGCTGCCCACTGCTCCAAAAGCTGAGCTGGCTTTAAAAAAATTAATTAAATCTCTACAATGATTACCAAAAGAAAACCTTCAAGTCATGCACCAAGAGTAACTGATCCAGTGAGGTCTGCCTGAGACTGCAGACAGTCTGAAACAAGAGCTCTGTTAGCTAATAGCTCTGTTTGTCTTGGCGATCTATTAACTCTGGGCCCTAATGATGACTACCCACCCATGAACAGTACCCATTTTGCTGCTGATCAAAGCACGGAAGCAAGGAGAGGGATGATGATCATGTTATGAAGTTCAGCACAGTTTACTGAGGCATTTCATTTTGCCATCAGGAGGGCAGAGCTTGGTTTGAGGGAGGAACCAGTCAAAGTACTGCTACTTTTGTGATCTAATGAGAACTCGGGTAGTCTTGTCACCCCCAGGGCCTCAGCTCAACACCTCACATTACATTCTCTTCCCTCCTGGGCTTCCCCATGCCTTCCCCTCATGCCCTGCCCCCTCAACCAGCTTCCCCCTGCACCTAACCACATCCTCCAGTCCCTGCCAGAGCTTCCACGGGAAGTAGCCCCCTTCCCTGTCCTGCAGCATGAAACCTGGAGCATGTTCTGCCATTTGCTACAGCTTTGATCTCCATGCTGAATGCAAGGGGGGTTCATGCAAGGGAATCTCACAAACCAGCCCCCCCGCACCCTCCTCCGCAGTCTGGAGCAGAGTAGACTAAGCACCCTAGGGCATTGGCTCCTCACCAGCCATGCACTCACCAGTTTTCCTTCCAGAAAAGCTCTGGTTTCAGTGTAAAGGGCTTTCACGCTAACTGACACATCCACGGCCACATTTCTGCTCAGAAACTGAGAGGAGATGGGTGCAAAGAAAGAGGAGAGAGAGAAGCAATGTTAGTAAGCAGGCACATGGAGACAAGCGGTGCTAAGGGACCAGGGCCTGATGGGACAATGCAGTCGATATGCTGCCCCTTCCCGGTTGGCGAGATGCTTTGGGACGCTGCTGGGTTCTGCAAGTCTGGTTACACCGTGTCACGGTCCTTTCCCCTACCCTAGCGCCCTCAGGGGAGCAGGACAAAGCCTTGGAGCACTGCCAGGAAGCAATAGCAAACCGCAGACTTTGCTGCCCCCTCGCCCTCTTGGCTGAGGCCCAAGTTCTCATCAGTTCAGGCCTGTACTTCCATACCTCCCCTTCCCTTAGATCATCAGCCGAGGCAAGCCAGAGATGCCAGCTTGTTCTCCACATAGCAGCCTGCCTCCTGAGCCCACTGCATGCTTCACATCCACTCTGGGCTCTGGCCTAGCATTTAAAGCCTTCGGGGGACCATAGGCACCGACTTCTGCTGGCGCCGGTGGGTGCTCGACCCCCCTGCTCTGCCCCTGCCCCAACTCCACCCCTGCCCCACCCCCATTCCAATCCTTTCCCCAAAGTCCCCACCCCAACTCCGCCCCCACCCTGTCCCTATTCCAACTCCTTTCCCAAATCCCCACCCCGGCCCCGCCTCTTCCCTGCCTCCTCCCCAGAGCGCACCACGTTCCCGCTCCTCCCTCCTAGAGCTTGTTAAGCCGCGAAACAGCTGTTTCGTGGCAGCAAGTGCTGGGAGGAGAAGCAGGGACTGCGGCGTGGTCAGGGGAGGAGGTGGAGGTAGAGGTAGAGGTGAGGTGAGCTAGGGTGGGGAGCTTGGCTGCTGGTGGGTGCAGAGCATCCACCAATTTTTTCCCATGGGTGTTCCAGCCCCAGAGCACCCACGGAGTCAGCGCCTATGCAAGGGACTGGGGGCTGGGACCAATGTTCCCTTTAATTTTTTACATCCATGTGCAGAATGAATTCTGTTATGTGCACCAATATGGAGGTGATGTTTCGTGGGGGTGGGGCTGAGATTTCAGAGTGTGGGAGGAGGCTCAGGGCTGAGGCAGGGGGTTTGGGTGCAGGGAGGGGGTGAGAGCTCCGGCTGGGGGTGCGGGCTCTGGGGTGGGAACAGGGATGACAGGTTTGGGGTGCAGACTGCCCTGAGAGCTGCAACCGGGAGAGAGGACTCCCCCCAGCCCTCTCTCACTGCAGCAGCCTGGGGCCAGGGGAGGGACGCCTCTCCCTGCTTGCGCGGCCCTTGATAGCCTGCTGTGTGGCTGCGCAGCTTTGAGGGAACTTAGGCTGGGACCATGTCATCTTCCATGGCCTCGGACCTATACCATCTTCAGGGACAAAGAAACTACATCTGCCCAGAACAAGACAGTTGGGTGGCAGAGGCAAAGGAGCTTGTTGTCGGGCCCGAGGCCTTAGTGGGCAAGATCAGCATGCGTTGTGGTCTGAGCACATTCAGAGCCAGCACCAACTCCTAGTGAAAACCCATACACCATCATAGACGCTGCTGAGCAGACACTGCTACCCAGGAAGGGGAAAACCGGCCCTGCTCTGGCGCTGGAGCCTGCCTCTATCATCATACTGCATCACTCAGTACTGCAGTGACTGGCAGCATGTACAGAACATTGATTGCTGTGCCAGGTGCTGTATAGAGCCTTGCCAGGCATGGCTGGTATCTATAGGAGGTGGTGCAAACACTCAAACAGGCCTCAGTTCATCCAACAGGGGGCAGTGGTGAGACAGGGCCATTAGCCAGAATATAGGGTAGGAACACCCACACACACACACACTGTGCAGGCGCCTTTCAGGGTCAGAACTGTCCACAGACTTTCATCTAAAACATTCCCCAGGCCCCTGACAGATAATGACTTTCTGATTAAGTTGTCAGGGTGGATGAGGTAACCTCTTCTATTAGCCCAACTTCTGCTGGTGAGAGAGACAAGCCTTTGAGCTCCACTGAGCTCTTCTTCGGGTCTGGGAAAGGTTCTCTGAGCATCACAGCTAAATGCATGGTGGGACAGATCGTTTTTAGCATAAGTAGTTAGCACATATTATAAGGGACAATTCAAGGTAAAGCGGCCCGTTAACACCTCTGTCATCATAGTACAAAAAAAAAGGGGTCAGTGGTTACAGATTGTTGTGATAAGCCATAAATCCAGGGTCTCTGGTCAGTCCATGATTTTTGGTGTCTAGCAGAGTAATGCATTTAAGATCCCAGGCTCATCTGTTGAAAGTGTTGTGCAGGTTTCCTTTGAGGATGTGGCCTGATAGGTCAGATAGCGAGTGACCGCCTTGTCAGAATTGTGCTCACTCACAATAAAGAGGGTATTTTTGTCTTTTATCATTTTCCTATGTGAGTTCATTCGAGAGCATCGTGATTGTCTGATTTCACTCACACAGTTGTTGTTGGGGCAGTTAGTGCACTGGATGAGGAACACCACATGTGATAGCCCCATGTAGGACCCATGGATCTTGAAAGGGGTGGTCTGGGGGTGTTGATCATTGTAGCAGTGGAGATATGCTTGCAGGTTTCGCATCTGTTGTTCTGGCGGGGTCTGGTGCCGCTTTGTGTTGGTGTGTCCTGGTCTGTGGGGAGGTTGCATTTACCAGTGATTCTCGCAGTACCTTTCCCACTAAGAGCTCGGTGTGGCTTGAAAAGCTGGTCTCTCTCGCCAACAGAGGTTGGACCAATAAAAGATGTTACCTCACTCATCTTGTCTCACTAACATCCTGGGACCAACACGGCTACTACAACACTGTAAACATGATTCAACTATCGGTTTTTCACAAAATTTTCGAGTTTTGGAAACAAAGATCAGGTTTGTCACCATGAGCAGCCAAGGCTTACACAGGTCTAACAAGATCCAATGGGTGGACGTTGAAGCTAGACACATTCAGACAAGAAATAAGGTGTAAATTTCTAACAGTGAGGGGAATTAACCATGGAAACGACTTACCAGGGTCGTGGTGGATTCTCCAGCATTGGCAATTTTTAAATCACAACTGGACATTTTTCTAAACTATCTACTCTAGTTCAAATGGGATTAATTCAGGGCAGTCCTCGGGCCAGCGCTATGCAGGAGGTGAGCCTAGATGATCACAGTGGTCCCTTCTGGCCTTATAAGCTATGAATCTCTGAGCAACACAAACCTGCAGAGCTCAGTAATGGAAACCCACACGACCCCATCGCCCAGGGCTTGGAGCAGGGCTTCCCTGCACAGCATGTTTGGACAGGTGGAGACAGAGAGAAGTGGATTTCATGTGGGATGCGGGGACGGGTGCTGACATTTCATGCAGCCAGGCAGTCTCCTGCATTTGTATTCTGCCTGTAGCTCAGTCTCTGGCTCGCCTGGTCTATTTATAGCTGGCTTAGCTCCTTGTTCTATTTATTTACTGGCTCGCCCTATAATATCCATTTAGCCTTTGGCTTCCCCCTTAATCAATCTTCTGTCTCTCTCTCCACCGCCCTCCCTGCTGCCACTTCTTCTTCGGATTGTACCCACGTGCTCATCCCCTGCCTTCTCACTCCCCCTGGATGTGACACCAGGCGGGCTGTGACCCTCACCTCAGGCCCGCTGCTGCTCTTGTTGGGAAAGGCCTCATTCAGGGCCAGGGAGCAGGCGTTCACGGCATGGGCCAGCTCCTGTTCCATGGCTTTGTGGGTTGTGGCTGCCTCGCGGATCCTGCAGGAAAACAAAGGAAGGGACCTGATGGGAATTCACAGCTTCCCTTGGCTTCTAACCTGGGGAACAGGAAGTCTGGCCCATGGGCCAGGATCCATGTGCAGAGATGGGATCCCTGGGAAGGAGTCCCTGTCCGTTCCACTGGTGCATCCATGCACAGACACTTGCAGGGCTACCCTAGGGATTCAGGACTCTGAGCACCCTGGAGTGATGGTTCCCTCTCAATCTACCACCTCTCCTGGATGTGGGGGATTGGATCCAGGCTGGGAGAGCAGGGCCCCCAGAACAGCATCACTCCCAGCTCAGCGGAGATCATCTGCATCCCCAAGAGCCCCTCCACCCCCACGCCATTGCACAGCTACCATCCCAAGAGCTGGGAAGAACGTGACTCCTCTCTGCACTGCTCCTTCACCACCCACAGGGGGCACCACTGAGTAGCATGAGGTGCTTCCTCCTAACCCCAGCCAGCTCCAGATGGGCCTGCCCCCCTGCCTTGTCCCACGGGCACTGCAGCCCACCTGGTGATGAGGGTTTCCGCAGCGTGAGCCATCTGCTGCATCTGGCCATACTCCTCGTCGGTCAGGTATTCCATGGACTGCTGGGAGTTGAGGCGGGGCCGCGCCAGGGCTCGGTAGCCCTCGCCCTTCTGCTTGTCCTCCCACGACTTCAGGGTGCTTTCAAAGGCCTGCAGAGAGACAAGGCAACCCTGCTGCTAACATGGGGGCTGCGGGTGTCTGACACTGCACTGCCTCCATAGACATTGCCAGGCAGCTGACATTCACCCCTGCACGGCCCCTGCCACCCCACACTGACACACTAGGGCATCCCTTGGCTCAGAGCTCAGTGCAGCAGCTTTGGGAGAGGTCAATGGCAGCTGTCATGTCATCCCCAAGAACCCCAAATACTGGCATGCATCAATCACTGTTCTCACTGCTGAAATGCAGCCACCTCTGGGGTGGAACAGGACAGATGTTTAACAGCAACTCTATGTAGTTACCTGCATTGGAATCTCATTAACCACCCAGTTCTTTGGGGGAAGAGCTTTGGGATCTTTAACTAGCCCAGCCAGTCAAGGCTCGTCTGAAAGATGGCACCTCCACCAGCAAAGCACCCAGCTAACACCACACAGGCACTGGCCCAGTGCTAGCTCAGAGGAGAGGGCTCTTCTGACTGACTCAGCAGCACCACATCTGAGTTCCCCATCCAGCTATGGGACAGGACCAGGCCTGTTTAGCTCATGAGAACTGATGAGGTCCTAGCCCCAGGTAGAATGGCTGCATGCTAGCCGCAGCTACCCTGGGCACCTCTCCCCGAGTCTAAGGGCAGCTGGCAGGTCTTACCCTGTCTCTTGTTAGCATCTGGGCTCGGTTCTTGTGTTGGATTTTGATGATCCCTGGAGGCTGGATCCAAGCTTCTCCATCCACCTGCACTGGGACGCCCTCGTCTCCCCGGATCGTGATCTTCACCATCCGACACTGCCAGACAAGCACAGGAAAGGAGGCTGGCACCAAACGGCAAGGCAGCGCACATGGCCCCAGGGCTTCACACGGCCTGAGTTAAAGAAACTTTCCCAGAAATCGCAGCTTTGCCACGGCTTGATGCCAGGGAAGTGCTGTCTGTGATGCCAGGACATGCTGGCAAAGCCATGTCTCCTGCCAGCTGGCACTCTGCTCTCCTGGCAGAGCCACGTCTCCTGGCTCAGTAGCTGGGTTCTGCCAGGGTCACCAGTGCATCCAGATTGCAGACCCTGCTGGGAGGCCTGATTCCTAGCTTGGGTCACTGGCTACAAATTAGCTCCACTTGAACTAGCCACATAGCCAGCATGGCTCGGGCTAGCCACTGGAGTCCAATCCCTCCCAAGTCCTGGGTACATGCTTGGGCAGGCATCAGGCATCAGTTCAAGCAGAGCTGACATGTGTCCCTTTGCCTGAGCTGGGAATCCCACCTCCAGCTGCCGCAGAGCTGTACCATAGGCAGACCCACTCTGTGCTTCTCCATCAGCACACGGCCTACCCAGACACACCACTCGCAGGACGTCAGTTCTGGCCCACCTGATGCCCTGTGCAACGTGGGTGTGCCATGCTCCCAGAGCAGAACTCACCACTCCGCGCTGGCAGGGGCACTGCACACTCATGGGGCACGGGACAGCCCCAGTGAGATACAGAGGGCCGCTCGGGGGGCATGGGACAAAAGGGGCAGTTTGTCCCCGGCCCCCCAAACCCATGGAATCTGAGTTAGTAGCGCTGCAACCTGACACACGATGGCGCAGTCCCTGCGAATGGGTGGCTGGGCCAAACCTGAGTGGCGCAGCGACCCCACGTGCCAGGTCGTGATGGCCAGTGTGGGCAGCCGGGCCCAGCCCTGCGGGACAGGTACCGCCATGGAGGGGTGAATGTGGGGAGAGCTTGCTTCCAACCCCCACCCCACCATGGGAGGCCTCAGGGGCAGATTTCCCCCCAACAAATAAGCTGCTGCCTCCAGCTTAGAGCCTTCCCTGCCCATATCAGCAGCAGGCCCTCCCTACCCACCAGCCCTACTGGAGACCCCCCTTCCCCTCCTCACAGGTCAGGAGCCTGACTCCCACACCTGCCCTTGCCTGACCTCCTGCAGGCTCTTCCGCCCAGGGTGCTCCCTCCTCAACCTCCGTGGGCTCCATGGGAGGGAGGCAGCAATGGGGGCGTTGGCCCCTGCAGACAGGCCCCATCTGGGCCTCCAGCCACCTGGGGCCTAGCCAGGTGGAACCCAGCCAAGGGTTAGCTGATCTCCTGTGGCGGCGCTGCTTTACCTGGGCGATGCGGTGATGCTGCAGGTTGATGACTCGTGACATGGCCATCTGGATACTGCCAAAGACAGCAACCACCTCCAGCTTCTTATCATCGAAGGAGGGCGCCCCAAAGTTCTGCAAAGAACAGCAAAGCCCCATGACAGCCACCGCCCTGGATGCCTCTTCACCACGCTCTGGGGCTCTCTATACAGCTGCGTGTCTGTCTGTCCACTTGGGGCTCTCTGTGTCTGTCTGTCTGTCTATACAGCTGTGTGCATGTCTGTCCGTCCCTGGGTCTCTGTGTCTGTGTCTACACAGCTGTGTGCATGTCTGTCTGCCTGGGGGTCTCTGTGTGTGTCTGTACATCTCTGTGTGTGTTTGTCCATCCATGGGTCTCTGTGTCTGTCTGTCTATATCTAGGCTAAGTTCCATTTCTAGGGACTCTCCACCTGACCCCAGAGGATGGAGCGGCAGGGTAATGACAGCGGAGCCAGGGTGGGAGGTGTGTCCAGTTGCTCAGACAAGAAGGGGGGAGTGGAGGGAGGCCCTGGCAGAAAACCCCAGGGGAAGCTGCCACTGATCCAAGCTACCCACACAGCCACCCACAGGCGGAGTGGGAGTGGGGCACACAGACATGGCCCGGGGCTCCCCTAAGGGCTCCGGCCTCCTCACAAAGGGTCCTTGCAACCTCAGGCTTTTGGCCACAAACAACCCCTGGAGGTCAGGGCTGTGCACTGGAACACAATGAGCTCGGGGTGTGCACATAAAAACAGAGCTCTACACTGCTCTAGCCCTTCGCAAAGGGAGTAGCCCCACTTCACAGATAGAGAAACCAAGGCACAGCGAGGGGATGTGAACCCCTAAGGCCACAAGGAGTCAGTAGTGGAGTCAGGCCTAGACTGCAGGCCTCCTGACCCCCAGCTCTCTCTGCTCTAGCTACTAGACAACAGTGCCTCCCAGTGAGAAAGACTCCCCACCTTTCTTCAAAACCACCCAGGTACACACTTCTGTCAGAATCAGGGCCTGAGCTAGATGGGCCCTGGGCTGATCCATCTGACGGGAGGTTGGAGACCAGACCAAGTGGACCCGGGGCAGATCTGTCTGGCAATTCTTTTGTCCCTAAATGGATACCAGGTCTCTTGTTACAGCTGCACTGAGGCATTTCACCTTCAGATTTACCATGGGCACCATTAGCCAAAGAAGCCTCCAACCCCGCCCCGCAGCCAGCACTCACATTATCCTCCTTTGTGCCGCCCCAGAAGTTGATGCCACCAGCATAGCTGGGGATGTTGAGCACGGCAATCCCCTGCAAACTGGGCAAGGAGATGGTCACCCCGTCACACTGAAAGAGAAGATAAGACAGGCTGAGATCCTCAGTGTGTGCCAGGCACCACCTGCCAGCCCAGCCGCACCCTCAGATCTGCCCGCAAAGCAGGCGTCAGGCAGGAACGCCAGCAAACTCCCGCATTTTGCTGTGAAACACAGCCCAGGCCTAAGAGAATTCAAGGAAGTCAGGGATTCTGGGCAGTGGCGTGGGGCTGGTTTGCAGAAGCCACTGTCCATTGGAGCATCACCACTGTTTCAAGGCCCTGACCACACTTTAACATTCAGTCCCTGCCCCCCCCAACAGAAAACAGGAAACACCCAGAGAATCGCCAGCCTGAACTCACTCAGGTCCCGTGCTGATCCCCCCATTGTGCCTCATTACCAAAGCAAACCCATGGTCCAATCCAACCCAAGCAGGGTCAGGATACTTGGTTTTAAAATAAAATGCAGGAGCCTTGTCTACACTAGGGCTCCCCCTGTTCACACCACCAGGTGATGCTGTGCCGGGGTGAGCAATGGTGAGAAATCTATGCACACACCCCTCCAGCACAAACACAACTGGAGAGTCCCCGGCTTTCCTACGAATATCTGCTTGGGCTTTCAGTAACCTGCTTAGCACTGGGACTCAGTGCCTCTGCTTGGGCTCCGTCTTGCAAAGGAAGAAGTTTCCATGACACAAGCAAACACAAAGCAGGAGAAGAAATTGGCACTAAGGCAAGGGGACTGAGAAATGAGCATTGCTGTGGCCTGGCAGCCTAGCTTCTAGCTCTATCTGTGGCCCCCATTCCTACAGTATCTCAGCACCTAAACCCCAACGCCTGGCAGAGAACAGGGATCTATCCAGGAGCCCACGCATGTTCACTTAGCTGAACACACAAGCTCTTGCTCCTACGCTTCCCCCAGTGATTTATGGCCCCCAGGTCAGGCCAGCACCTCTGATTACCTCCAGCTGGACTCGCTGCTCCAGGTTCTTGTAGGTCCTCTGCAGAAGCTCCTTGGTCCCCAGCACTCCATACCACATCATGTTCTTGGTGCGACTGCTGCAGTGGGGCAAGGGGAGAGAAACACACAGCTCTGAGCAGGTGCTTTAAATCCAGCCTGGGCACCTGTCTAACACAGATGCTTTAGCTCAGCCAGAAGTCCTGGGTGGGATGTGGAAGTCACTGGCTGAGGGTCTCTGAGCTGAGTTAGAGGATATGATCACAATGGTCCTGAAACTCATGGATCTATGTTAAACCAGTCCTGCAGACAACTCCAAGCTCTGGTCACCACTGGCGCGATGGGCCACAGCCTCGTTACAGTAGTGCAATGAGAATGACTTTTAGATATGCAAATTAGACAACAGAGAAAGAGATTAAATTAATGACATGCATAGTAATTAACGGGCAACATAGACATTATAGGACCGGATTTGACAATCTAGTCCCATATCCTGTTTCTCACTAGCTGCTTCAAAGACAGGTGCAAGAACCTGATAGTGGCCAGGAATAACCTGCCCACAGGTGAAGCTGCTTCCCCCCAGGTCAAAGACTGGTTGATGTCCTGAAACAGGAGGGTTTGTAACCCTTGGTGTAAAACCCCATCCAATGTAACTGTCTATGTTCTCATTCTCCACAGCAATGTCTGATCCTTTTACTGAATCTGCTAAGTGCTTCACCTTCATGATATCCAATGGCAGCAAGTTCCACAGGTTAATTATGTCTTATGTAAAAATATTTCCTCTTATCAGTTTTTAATGTGTTACCTTGTAGTTTCGCTGAATGTCTCTTTGAGTAGGAGAAAAAGTAAACAGGGATGCCTGATTCGCTGCATCACTCAGCATTTTATAGAGCTGCCACTGCTCTCCTCTCCAAATGAAATAGTGCCACTCTTTTGAGTCTCCCTCCATAAGGCAATGCTCTACAGCTCTCTTTATCCAGGAAGGCAGTGTGGCCTAGCGGATAGGACACTAGACTGGGACTCCAAAGACCTGTGCTCTATTCCTACCACTGGCCTGTTAAGTGACCTTGAGTAAGTTGCTTTCTCATTCTGTGCCTCAGTTTCCCCATGTGAGAATAGAGATAATAGCACTGCCTCCTTTGTAAAGAAATCTCTAGCTAAAAAGCACTGTATAACTCTTTGGTAGTATTGTTATTCAGCCATCATTTCATCCCTTCTTTTTCTGCTACACCCTTCCTGCTAGACATGCCATTCAAGGTAACTGAGTAGCAGGATTCAATTCCATCTCAGGATGTCCGGTGAGCTGAGCTCCTCTCCAGAGGTTTACATGTTCTTGCCACGACCCTCTGAGATGCTAGTAATACTTGATTGTTGTATGTTTACTCTAGATATATAGGATCTGATTTTGTGAAACTTCCACTGGTTCCCACTGGCCTTTGTAAAATGGGATAATTATAATTACCCACCTCACAAGGGTTAATGTCCGGGAGCCTAATTAACAAATGTTTGCAGAGTATTAGAAGATGCTGGGATGAAGGGCATTGATGCATGGCTCTTGTTAAAGAAGCTGTTATTATTACCATGTGGCTGCATCTCCATTCAAGTCAGGCACCATAGACACCTTCAGCTAATCAGATATCCGGACTCATATCAGAGCAGTGGAGGCTTCATGACAGATAAGGAGCAGCGTGAAGCTCAGCCCAACAGCAGATCACTTAGGCTCTGTCTACACTACAGAATTCTGCCTGCATGGCTGTCAGCCAGGCGTGAAGAGGTGTGGTCTGACCGATGTAACTTGCCAGCACAAGCCTCTGGTGTAGACACAGCTAGACTGGCCACATATGCTTGTCCTGGTGTCACTGGTTTTACTTGGGGCGGCTGGAATAAGCTATGCTGGTGCAAGCACAGCTTGGCCAGTATAAGCTGTGTCCACACTAGGAGTGCTTTGCACTGGTATTGATATTGATATTGGCCTTCCTTGTGTAGACCTGGCCAAAGACAGCCCCCACCCCCACCCTCAGGTCGCCCCTGGAGTTGCATGCCCTGGGGCAGAGGGTGTCTTTATAGATGACTCCCTCATGAAATGGGAACTCAGCAATCAAGGACTTCTGGCCTCTGCTCCTATCCTGAGGCACTCTCCATTTGAGGAAGGTAGGGGGGCTCTTTTGCCTACCTGCACTTTTTGGGGTGCTCGTCCCGTTTGTTGTTGAACTCCAGAGAGATTTTGGCATCCAGGCCTATGCCAAAGTAGTTATTCATGACGCATCTTTCGGAGAATTGTCTGAAAGCAGCAGATGGGGAAGGAGAGGTTTGGACACAGAACAATGCAGCAGTGATCATGGGGGTGGAACCGGGAAATGGCAGCAGAATGAAAATATCAGCCCCATTATTGAAACATCCGTATGAGAGTCCTTGAGATTTATTTTGGGTTTTGAAGGAGTTTTAGAATGCCAGCGACAATTGGAGCTTTGTGATTGGCTGTCAGTGATGTCACAGCCATGTCTGATTGGCTGTCAGTGATGTCATAGCCAAGTTTCTAGTCCCCATTAAACACAAAGGGTTGATATTACTGTGTGTAATAACCCCATTGCAAAATAATAATAGTGTGCCCCAAGCCAGGCCATTATTACATTTCTCAAGTTGGGAAAGCCAGGCAAACCTTCAGCTAGCCACGCCACAATCTATTACCATCTCCACAAAAGATACTGTCTGCTCGCCTGGCATTGCTTAATGATACCAACCAGATGTGTTTTAGCCAGACAGATTGTTGGCTGACGACTCACAGACAATTTACTGATCTTAAACAGCCAGGGGCTGATTCTGGTCTCATTTATGCCAATTTTCCATGGATGTAATTCCATAAGCGTCAGTGGAGGGGCTCCAGATTTACACCAGTGCCAGAGGAGAATCAGACCCTGGCTTTTTAATTCAGTCATTGATTTAACAAGGATAGGTGAAGGAGCAGATTCCAGATAATATCTTGTGAGGTTAAAGCGAGGAGAGTTAGGCAGGCTGTGTTGAGGACTCTGCTTTCACCAATCTGTATTGCGGGGACAGCACTCAGACATTGCAGTAATAGTCAGACAGACAGACAGATAGAGACAGACACGTCTAAATGTTTTGGTTTTAATTAAATCCAGAATTGCTAAAATTGATCAATTCCAGCAAACAGATAAGCAATTTTTACCCCCACAGGGGAGCTAACTGCATAACTCTGAGATGCCTTTGCAGATCCCAGCTTGAAGGTATTATACACCTACAGCTCCAGCAACGGTCACAGCGCCTGAAGCCCAGATGATGCACTCCACCAAGCTGGCTGGTTGCTGCATTCTGCACTAGTTGGCTTGCACAGGTAGAGCACATGGCTGTCACCCAGCCCTGGTGATGACAAAGTCGTGGGTCATGGTGAGGAGGAGGGTGGCCAAGTGTCAATTGGTACTAGGGGAGACACACCTGGACCCTCAAGGAACAGGATGCTCTCAAACCAGAGGCTGTGAGCAGCCCCCTTCACCTTCCTTTTGGCAGTGTGGAGAGAACCCCCCCCACGCGCGAGAATGGAAAGTTCCACTGCAACACAAACCCCTCTTGTCAGCCAATCAGAATGAAGAGAGCCCTATATGAGACTCTCCAGGAAAGAGGAGGAAAACTGGCTGGTGAAAGGCTGATAATGACTGAGACTGAGGTTAAGGTCAAGTGTTGATAAAGGAGAAGCCATGTGTCCTTTGCAGCTTTTGGCAAGTCATTTCCTTACCTGGGCCTCAGTTCTCCTGTGTCAAATGGGAATAAGAGCCCTACCCTATGTCCCGGGGGGCAGCATCGGAGGCCTAGACATGCACTAGGGATTAACGTTGCCCAGAGCACGTACTCACATGGTGTTGGGATCCTCGGTGAAATGGATGGTGCTGAAGCTGTCAGGTCTATCCAGGAGGATGGACGACGTAGTGGAGGTCACCGTACCACGCCGGGAACCTGGACAAAGGGGAGATGCTCTTTAGGAGCCAGCAGCGCCCCTGCCCTTAACAAGCATATACCCTGCATCCTACCCCTACCCTGCCTTCCTGAGCCCCCAACACCGCACTAAGAGGTCCCTTAACTGCTGAGTGCAGAGGGGACCCCAATGGGGCACTCTGCTAAGCACTTTGCATGCTGCCACTTTAAATGGGACTTGCCCCTAGGGGTGAGTGCTAGGTGTGGCCCTACACACCCGGATTATGGGCAGGTCAGATGACATGATTTGTAAATCCCTTGCAAAGGGCCTGGACATTTTGTCTCCTGATTATCTGCACTCAATTCTCCCTTCTCACCCTGCTTTGATAATGGAGGGTGCAATACACACTGCGCTCCTTCCCTACCACCAGCGGGGGTCAGGGCATGGGGGGTTTGTTAGCCACTTAAATTGGCTTTGGATCAGGCCCTCAGTCAACAGAAGACCTTCCATTGACCTCAATCAGCTTTGGATCAGGCTCCTACTGCTCTCCTGCCAGCAGGGGGAGCCCCAGGTATTATTGATTTCCAACACACACACTGATGGCTCAAGGTGGGGCCCCGCATCCCTGCCCCATTCCAGAGAGTTGGCCTCCTCTGCTATGGTCCCTGCAGAACACGACCATGGATGCCAGGTTTGTATAATTTTTGGTGGCGCCCGGAACAGGTCCAAGTCCTGCCCCCCCCCACAGGAGCAGGGCCATGTCTCTGGGAGGAGCTAGATGAACAGGGTTAAGGGGGCCAAGGCTGGGGCCACACCTGGGGATGGGTGCAGGGCAGGCAGCTGGGACCCTGGGCCCACATTCCTGAATATTGGTGGAGCACGGGCACCATGGGCCCATATAACTTGCCGCCTATGGACATGGCCTGCCAGTCTGTCAGAGCCTCCACAGCCCCCTGCACACAGCTGGTCAATTTCCCTTGGAACGCCCGGGCCAGGATCCCTCTGCAGCCTCCGGCCAGTGCCCACACTACCAAGGCCTGACTGTCCAAACATCACCAGCTCTGAGACACCCAATGGTGGGCATGGGCGTAGCTTGGGCAGACAACGTGTGCAATCCTACGGCACACTCACGTCGCACATGGCCCTAGCATTCTGATGGCTGGAAATCTCCAGGCTTATTCTGGTTTGGCCTGTCTGCTGTGCTCTGAGACTGGTGTTTAGATTGCTCCAGGCACTGTGCAGGTAGCAAAGGTGAGCCCAAGACCGATTCCCCCGGCCAGTTACACAACAGCAACCAGGAGTCCTTCTCACAGTCACAGATGCACTGTAGTACGTAGCTGGGGGGCCTCCACTTTGGAAAACGGGGCCCCTTTAATCTGTGTATTTGCCACCCCCAGTCCTGCCTTGGGTCCAGCTTCTCTGATCACTTTAAATAACGAGTGACGTGGAAGAGTCCATGATCCTGAACGGGGAGTGGGCTGCATGAACCAGCCGGAGCCTTACCAAGGATTTCGGTCTCTTTGCTGAACTCTTCCAAGCTGTCCTTCTTGCCGGAAGCCGTGATGCTCCGATAAGCTTGAGTCTGCTTGTTCTGCTCATCCACAGCTACACGGGAACAGGCAAGGCATGCAATGTAAAGCCAACTGTAGGGGTATGGCTACACAGCAGTGTCAGCCCAGGGTTCATAGGACTCGAGTCAGCCGATCCATGTCAGGGAACCCTGGGCTGGAGCATCTACACTGCATTTTAACCCTAGGTTAAGGATTTGCTGACCCATGCTCAAATCTAGGGCTCTGGCACCCAAGTGCGCATACCCAAGTCAAAGTAACCATATCCCAGAGTTCCTAGTGCCTCCCACCCTGTTGAAACTCTAGCCCTAGGAACATGGTGCACTGTGGGAAAACTCTACTGCCCTGCCTATTTCCCAATTGTGACATGATACTGATGGGACTCAGAAACACATAATGACTCCCGGGAGCACACAGCCGTGTGAGAAGGCTTTATTCTGAACTGCCCCTAACCTGAGAACTGGGTTCCCCACTAGGCTGAGTCACATGGGCAGGAAAATGCCCAGGACAGGCACCTGTTCTAAAGGTAACTAGGGCACCCAGCTCCAGGGCTGCCAGACTGCACCATGGGCTGGTCAATTACAGGGTTTTTCTTGGGCTGGTTTTTATTTATTGTTGTCTGTTTGTTTTGAATGGAGGTGTCCGAGGAAGAACACACCCCCCCAGCCTGGCTGCTGCCGGCTGCCGATTGGTCAAGGGCATCCCCTGGGCTTGGGGTGCAGGGTGCTCCAGCATCCTTGGGATCCCTTAGCCCTGCCCCCGCCGCACACGGACGGCAGGGATAAGGGATCCCTGGGAGGCTGTGGGGAAGTTTTGGAGCTGGCTCACACTCTCCCACCTGACAGTGCATGCAGTCCGGGCGTACCTGCAAACACAGCCCTGGGGGGGCGGGGAGGCCTCGGGGGAAGGGACAGAGAGCAGAGCAGGACTAAGCGGCTGCCCTGCAGGGAGGGGGAGCAGCAGAGCTCCCGGCTCAGCAGGGCTGGGGCAGGGATGACCCTCAATACCCTAGCACCCAGGAGCTGCCTCCCACCAGTCAGCTTTGCTCCCTGCTCCGAGCAAGCTCCTCACAGCAGTGAGGAGGAGCCGGAACAGGCAAGGGGAGTGGGCTTGGCCAGGCAGTAGTGGTGCTTCCAGCATCTGCGCTGGCTGCCTGCAGCGCTGCTCCTCTGCTGCCAGGAACTCTGGGGTAGATCCGGAGGTCTTCCAGGACCCGAGTCAAGCCGTGTGCACAGGAAAGCAATAGGGCTCGGACACTAGGTCCCAGCTTAACACGGGCTTGGACCCTCCAGCCCTGCAGTCCATGCCCTAGCTTAGCACCTAGGTTAGCATGGACGCAAGGGGGGTTAGACTTGAGCCCAGGCTTACATTGCTGTCTAGACATACTCTAGGGATGCCCAGCCAGCACCTGGATGCACCCGATACCTCCCCAGCTCACTGCTGATGGGTCTGACCCTTGTAGGTGTTTCTACTCCCAAAGGCCCAGGCGGTCCGGCGTATGCTCTAGCATGATGAGAAGTTCACTGGGCAGACAGAACCATCCAGGAGATGGGGACGCCTGCTCTTTGGGCTCCTTCCTGTACCCCAGGTGCCAGGACCTGTGACCCACCAGCCAGGAGCAATGCCCCTGGCATCCAGGGATGCTGCTCCTGGATTAGCCACCATGGTGCGCTCCCTGACTTTTATTAGAGTCACCTCTGAGTGATTCACTCTGGTGACTCAGTGTCCCAACTTCACTGAGGGGGAAACTGAGGCACAGAAGGGTCCAGACCAAAATGATCAGCAGGGGCCTATGCTGTGAGGTGCCTCTGTTTTGGGCATCCTGCCTGGCCACATCTGGCTTGATTTTTAGAAGTGCTGAGCATTAAAAAAAACAACGGTTACCTATCTTTCGTAACTGTTGTTCTTCGAGATGTGTTGCTCGTGTCCATTCCATAATAGGTGTGTGTGTGCCCACATGCGCAGTCATCAAAGATTTTTGCCTTAGCAATACCCGTAGGGCTGGCTTTGGCACCCCCTGGAGTACTGCACTCATGCGTCTGTATATCAGGCGCTGCCAACCTTAACACCCTCTCAGTTCCTTCTGGCCGACAACTCCGACAGAGGGGCAGGAGGGCGGGGAATGGAATGGACACGACCTGCATCTCGAAGAACAACCGTTACAAATGGTAGATAACCATTTTTTCTTCTTCGAGTGCTTGCTCATGTCTATTCCAGTCTAGGTGACTCAAAAGCAGAATCAACGGAGCTGGACTTTGAGCTCACGGTCTTGCAGCTTGTAGCACAGCTCTCCCAAACCTAGCATCATCTCGAGCCTGCTGGGTCAGCACGTAGTGTGATGCAAACGTGTGGACGAATGACCAGGTGGTGGCCCAACAGATCTCTTGGATTAGCACTTGTGCCAGGAAGGCTGCTGATGACGCCTGCACCCTACTCGAATGAGCCATTACGATCACCAGTAGGGGCACCTTTGCCAATTCGTAGCAGTAGTAGATGCAGGCTGTGATCGAAGATGAGATTCTCTGGACAGACACTGGGTGACCTTTCATTCTGGCAGCGACAGCAACAAACAACCGCATTGATTTATGGAACGGCCTTGTTCTATCAATGTAGAAGGCCAGCGCCCGTCTGACATCCAGGGTATGCAGCCTGCGCTTGTCATCCATCATATGAGGCTTTGAACAAAGGACTGGTAAGTAAATATCTTGACCAGTGTGGAACTGGGAGGCAGCCTTGGGCAGAAAGGCTGGGTGCAGATGCAGCTGGACTTCATCCTTACAGAAGACTTTATATGGCAGCTCCAACATGAGCGCCCTGAACTTGGACGCCCTGCAGGCCGAAGTTATAGTGACCAAGAAGACAGACCTTCCAGGAGAGAAGAAGAAGACAGCACGAAGCCAGAGGTTTGAAGGGGTGACCCATGAGCCTCGACAACACAAGATTCAGGTCCTAAGGGGGAACTGGGTCCCAGACATGCAGGTAAAGGCACTCCAGACATTTCAAGAACCGTGCCATCATGGGATGGGCGAAGACCGACCAGCCTTGAAATGGAGGAATGCCAAAACGGTCGCCAGGTGGATGGAAGATAGCGGACAGGCCTGGGAGCTTACAGTAAAGTAAATAGCCCAGGATGTCCTGCAGCGGGTATTGCAGCAGGAATGTGCCGGTCCGAGGACCAACACGTGAACTGCTTCCACTTTGCCACATAGGTAGTCCTGGTGGAGGGTTTCCTGCTTCTCAGCAGGACCTGTTGGACACTAGCAGAGCACTCCTGCTCATCCATACTCAGCCAAGCAACAGCCAAGCTGCCAAGTGCAGCAATGACAGGTTCAGGTGCAGCAAGTTGCCGTGGTTCTGGGACAGCAGATCCGTCCGAAGAGGTAGCTGCAACAGGGTGGCTGCCGAAAGACTCAGCAGCATGCTGAACTAGTGCTGACAAGGCCACGCTGGGGCTATGAGGATAACAGACGCTCTGTCTTGCTTCACCTTTAGCAGGATCTTGTGGATCAATGGTACTGGCAGGAAGGCGTATATCAGTGCTCGCAACCACAGGATCAGGAAGGTGTCTGACAGTGAGCCCTTGTCCTTACCCTGCAGAGAACAGAACACGTGGCACTTCCTGTTGTGTCTGGACACAAAACAGGTCCACCTGGGCAGTCCCCCCCATGTGGAAGATGAGGCTGACCACCTCTGGATGGAGCGACCATTTGTGGCAAGACAAAGTCCTGCTGAGCCAATCCGCCAAAACGTTCTTGGCTCTAAGCAGGTGGGCAGCCACCAAATAAATGTTGCACTGCCCACAGAAGTCCCAGAGGCTGAGCGCCTCCTGACAAAGGGCCAAAGACCTGGCGTCCCCCTGCCTGTTGATGTAAGACATCGTGGCTGTATTGTCCACCAGGACCTGTACCACCCTGCCCTTCAGGTGGGGTAAAAACACCTGGCAGGCTAGGCAAACAGCTCTGAGCTCTCTGATGTTGATATGAAGGGCTAGATCATTTTGTAGCCAGCAGCCCTGGGTGTTGAGCTCACACAGGTGGTGTCCCCAGCCCAGATCCGATGCGTCCAAGACCAAGGTGAGCATTGGAGACGGGGTCACGAAGGGAACCCCCTTGCAGCACCGACTCGGGATTCAGCCACCAATTCAGGGACGAGAGGACATGACTCAGCACTGTGACCACTCGGTCCAAGGTGTGTCTGCTGGATATATAAACCAAGGCCAGCCACCTTTGCAAAGGCTGCTAATGAAGTCAAGCATGGCTGACCACGTATATGCATGCGGCCACGTGGCCTATCAATCGCAGGCACGTGAGGGCCGTGGTGAGCAGATGGCTCTTTATGTGGGCGATCAAGTCCAACATGGCCTGAAAACACGCTTCCAGAAGGAAGACCCTGGCCAATGTGGAGTTGAGAATCACTCCAATAAACATTATGTGTTGAACCAGTGTTAATGTGGACTTCTCTGTGTTTATTAACAGGCCCAGATCGTTGCAGATGGACTGCACCAGATCGAGGCTCCGTTGCACCTGCTCTGAAGACCTGCCCTTGATGAGCCAGTCATTGAGCTATGGGAAGATCTGGACCCTTTGATGTCTCAGGTAAGCCGGTACCAGTGCCACGCATTTCCTGAACACCCTGGAGGCCAAAGGGTAGCGCTGTGAACTGGAAGTGATGCCTGGCCATTATGAAACGCAGGAAACACCTGTGTCCCGGGAATATGGAGACATGAAAGTAAGCGTCCTTTAAGTCAAAAGCAGCGTATCAGTCCCCTGGATCCAGGGAAGGGATGATGGAGGCCAGGGAGACCATGTGGAACTTCAACTTCTTGAGAGACTTGTTGTGGCCACGCAGATCCAGGATAGGTCTGAGGCCCCCTTTGGCCTTCGGGGTTAGGAAATAACATGAATAGAATCCTCTTCCTTCCATGTCCTGAGGAACCTCCTCTATAGCCCCCAAGCCCAGGAGCTTCTCGACCTTCTAAACGAGGAGTTGCTCGTGAGAAAGGTCCCTGAAGAGGGACGGGAAAGTGGCGGGGGAGGGGCGGCCAAGAATTGCAGAGTATAGCCCCAAGGCACTATGTCCTGGACCCAGCAGACTGATGTAACCTGCGACCAGGCCGAGCGGTAGGGGAAAAGGCAGTCAAGGAAAGGCGGGTAGGGTCCAGTTGGCTGATTGGGGCGTC
Source organism: Chelonia mydas (assembly GCF_015237465.2). Lineage (NCBI taxonomy): Eukaryota > Metazoa > Chordata > Testudines > Cheloniidae > Chelonia > Chelonia mydas. The sequence goes on from NC_057855.1 coordinate 57,747,332, forward strand.
ACTCTCATCCCTTAAAATGATTGCTTCTGTCCCCCTGGGTGTTTGGCGGCCCAGGCTGGTCTGGTGAACAGGAGGAAGAAAGGAGACAATGACTAAAACCAGTGTCCCTTCTCCTTGTAGGTCCCTGACAAGGCTGCCAGGGCCTTGGCGGCAGCGATGGCTGAAAGGGCTTCCTGGCTGATTGAGGCATGTGCATGCCCAACGAGCGAAGGGTAGTCCTGGTGTCCTTCAACCCATGCAGCCTGGCATCCATTTAATCTGAGAACAGACAAACTCCATCAAAAGGGAGATCCTGGATTGAGGCCTTCATCTCCTGGGAGAGGCCTGCAGTCTAGAGCCAGGAACTACACTGCACAACCACTGCCGATGCGACCACCCTTGCTGCTGAATCTGCCGTGTCCCAGGCCTTCTGCAGGGAACATCTGGCTGCTGCTGTGCCCTTCTCCACCAGCATGCCCAACTCCTGGGCCAGACCCTGAGGGAGGGATTCCTGGAACTTTTTAAGACTATCCTGGAGATTAAATTGTACCGGGACTAGCAGGGCCTGATTGTTTGCCATCCGGAATTGCAGGCTGGGGGCGGAATACATTTTTCTCCCGAATAAATCAAGTTTTTTGTCCTCTTTGTCTTTGGGAGTGGAAGAGGTGGGGATCTGTCTGTCCTGCTCGTTGGCCACAGACACAACCAGCAAGCCCTGGGGTGGGTGGGTATAAAGGTATTTGAAACGTTTGGCCAACACGAAGTACTTTTTCTCTGCCCATTTCGAGGTGGCAGGGATGGAGGAGGGGGTCTGCCACAGGGTCTTGGAGATCTTGAGGACTCTGTCATGTACGGGCAGGGCAACGCGGGTGAGCGTAGAGGCCAAGAGGACATTGAAGAGGGTGTCCCCTCATATCCCACCATCTCCTGCACCTCAAGCCCCAAGTTCTCGGCCACGCGCCAGAGTTAGGGCTTGATGCTCCCTGAAGTCATCTGGTGAGCTAGCTCTAAAAGGTCCGGTGACCCCCTTGTCCAGGGACAACGAGGAAGACTGGACCACTGATGGAGATGCGGGGGTCTTGACCACAGTCGAAGGAGGCGGCTTAGGGGTGGGCACAGGTTCCTCCGCCCCGACCTCAGAACAGGCTTCCAGTACCGGGCCCGGTGGGGCTGCCGACCAATGCTTCAACATGGCCACCAAAGAAGGGGGCATTGTCATAACCGGTATGCCACACACACTCCAATATGGCCACTATGTTGGCCACTGGCCGTGCTGCCACTGCGATGCCGCAGACAAGGAAGCGGATTCCGGTGCCCAATCACGCCGATGGGACCTGGGCAATGGGCTGAACTGGCCTTCTGTACCAGAGGAACCACCTTCCAGCTATCAGCGAGGAGCCATCGATGTCTGCGTTTGTTTACTGGTCATGACTTCCAGTGACCGGTGACCTGGTGTAACTGACCGGTGACTGTACTGGGGAGAGTGGTACTGGTGCCAAGGAGACCGGTGCCAAGACGGGGAACATTCCCATCGTGCCGGCGATCAGGACCGACGCCTGGAGGATGGCCGGCGAGAGAGTGAGCAGTGCCGGGAATAGTAGGGGAAGTGTCTGGACCCCGTGCCAGTGAGTAGCGCTGAGGGAATCTGGATGCCAGCCTGGGTGACCGACAATGCGACTTGGATCTGCACCTGGATTCTCGACGCGGCAGAGAAGATTGACGTCTTCTGTCTGGCAACCGACGGTGTTCCCCTATCCCCTGAGGGATCTTAACGGTGGGCTTGCCCTCTTGGGGAACCTTAGCCAGGTCCTGCAGCACCAGGGTCATCATCAGAGCAGGTGGAGACCTGTGCTCTCTCTGCACCTGGGGAGCCTGGGATGATGACGGTGCAGGCAGAGGTATGGGTCCCGTATCACTCCCAGGAGTTGGTGGCGGACCTTTAAGGGGGCTGGGAGCCTCAACCGGGGAGGCACGATCGCATGGCTCCAGAGTAGCCTGGTGGGCAGGCCCGGGTCCCTTGGTAGGGGACCCCTGGGCCTTCTTGTTTGGTGCCGGGGAACGCTTGTTGGCCTTCTTCTTCGGCACTGGCGATGGCAAACAGTGCCAGGAGGAGCCAGGTGCCAGCGATGCGCTGCGCACAGAGGCTGAGGCGCTCAGTGCGACCTGCCTGGATGGCTCGGAAGACAGACAGAGGGCAGACTCCATCTGGAGAGTACTGAGGCAGATATCCTGTTGTTTCTGGGTGTGGGGCCAAAAGTTTTTGCAGATCCAGCATCGCTTCTTAACGTGTGACTCCCCCAAGCACTTAAGGAAGCTGCTATGGGGGTCACTCACAGGCATAGACCTGCTGCAGTCTGAGCAGGGCTTAAACCTGGGAGACCGGGGCATGCCCCGCCTGGGGCAAAGTCCCCACTGGGACCCTAACTATTAACTAACTAACTACTTAACACTATTATATGCAAACTATATACAAAGGTACTAAGGTCCAAAGTTTGAAAGGAGAAACCACTAGCTCTTGCTAAGCAGGAAAGGCGCTTGACTGACCACCACAGGCAGTAAGAAGGAACTGACAGGGTGTACGATTGGCAGTGCCTTATATACCGCGGCATGAGCGCAGCACTTAAGGGGGCGACACAGCCAGCCCTATGGGTTCCGCTAAGGCAAAGATCTCCAACAACCGCGCACGTGGGCGCGCACACCTAGAATGGAATTGACATGAGCTAGCACTCGAAGAACTCCCTTTGGGTGAACCTAGCATCATGGTGAGCCAGGTCCTGGGTCTCTCCAGCTAGGCTCCTCAGAACGAAAGGACTTAGAATCAGTGACAAACGGGGGCTTTGCCTTGCCTTTCCCAGGTCACCAGCAGGATCAGGACTGGCACATGGCTCCCAGCCCCTGGATCTACGCACTGTGCCATGCTGCTAGTCAATGTACCTGTTAGGGGTCAGCAAGTGCCTGGAGGGGGACTCTGTACCCTGCCTGGACACTGGGTCCTTGGCCCCTGGCATTCCCAATGCCCTGGAGGCCAGCGAGGAGCTGATAAAGTACTGAGCCTTGCAGCAAGTAGTGTCTGCATGACTGGAGGACTGATCCTCCCAGCAGAGCCCTCCGCATAAGGGGGCCAGCCATGGAATGTGAAATGGATGGGCAAGGCCAGGGACCTTGCAGAGGCCTTGAGTCTGGCTGACCCCCGACACTGCAGTCCCTTCCTGCCTCGCCCGGGCTCCTTACCTTTCTCTGCCTGCTCAATGATCTGCCGGAGGGCCTTCTTGAGGCTGTTGGCTCTCAGCATTAGCTGCTCCTTGGATTTGAAGATCCTGGGCACAGGGCTTGGGTTGAAGCTGCCCCCCCTGCTGCTCTCCTTGGCCCCAGGGCCGGGTGGGGCAGTCTGCGAGCTCCCCTCAGGGACAACGATTGCCTGTGATTCATCGTTCAGCTCCCGCACCAGGGAGTCCAGCTTCTCATTCAGCATCGCACACTGCAAGAGAGAAGTTAGTCATCCCAGGGGAGTGGACTGCGGTAAGGCCAGGGTGTTTGCTGGCACTCAGCCACAGGCAGTCCCAGGGGAGGGCGCTGGGGGGGGTCACAGCTAGCATGGCACAGCACATGGCTGCTGCTCCATGGCATGGCTCATGGGAACATCCTCTCAGTGGCAGGGCATTCTGAGGCGGTCCCAGGCAACGGATTAATCCATGCTGTGAACCCCATGGAGAATCCAAAGGCTTAAATCCAGCGATTGCCAAGACTGCAGCTGCCCGCAATTCTGACTGTCTGCCACAGGGGGGCGCTAGTGTCCCAACGAGCATCTCCGCCAGGCAATGCCCCGCCAGAACTTACCTTCCGAGCCATGGTGTCAGCCTCCTGCTTGTTCTCGATGGCCCTCTCATAGGCCTTGCCAACCTCGGCCACAAAGTTGTTCACCGTTCCGCACAGGAACCTGCCAGAGAGAGCAGCATCCGGGGGCAGAGTCCGGGTGAGACAGGAACCCCTGCACTGGGGCTCCTTCCCATACCCCTCCCCACACAGTTGGGCACAGTGCCCCTGGAATGCTGCTCCTCCATTAGCCAGCAAAGGGCGCTCTCCAGCCCCACGAGGGAGGCCCCCACCTCTGGGCCCAGTTGTGCCGCCCTGCAGCAAGCACAGCAGCGTTTGGTGCTGGTGAGAGCCCAGCACCCTGACATCACCCACGGCCAGGCAGCCAATCATACTCTGGCCGGGCCCCTGAGATGTACCTCTTGCTGATGCAAACTGCAGCTGTCCAGGATTGCGTGGCTCAGACCCATGGGATGGGCTGTGATGCCCTTCACCATTTGGGCCCAGCACAGAGCCAAAGGCACTAGCGGCTGAAGGCTGCTTGGAGCCCTGTGTGCAATGATTTGGGGGCCTCAATACAAGCTCCCTGGCCCGGATCCTCAGAGGTACTCGGCGCCTCACTCGCATTGATTTCAAGACCTATGAAGATCTGGGACCCACCAGCCACATCACAAAACCACCCCCTCATTGGCACAGTTCTGCCCCGTTGGCACTGCCAGCAGAAGCCGAGGGGCAGGATGAGCCACAGACCCCCAGCTCCCTCGTAGCCCTCGGAGTAAGCCCACCAGATCGGGCTCCAGCAGGCCAGCAGGGTAGGGGAAGCTTGGCCTGCTACTGTCCGTGCTCACTGGCCTGGGGATGGGCAGAGGGCACCTGAGGAGGTGCATGCCTGATCCCCTGCCACCCTTGGCCTGCCCACAGCATGCAGGTGGGGGCGGCTCTGATTGGGGTGACCTTCATCAGCCAAAGCCCCCTTACTTTGCAGAGGAAATCACAACCGAGTGCTTGTCGGATTCCAGGATCTTGGCCAGGTGGAAGGCCACGGAGTCGGCGTAGTGAGAGATCTGGGCCTGCGGGACATGGAGGGAACAAGGGCACTCTCTGAGCAACAGCAGCAGCACTCCCGGTGCCCTCCCTGGATCCTCCTGGGCCAGCCACACTAGAAAACTGCAGGGCTGAGCAAGCCCCTGCAGCTGTAGGGGAGCAGGGCTCAGTGCCTAAAGCACCAGACTGGGAGTTAGGCTGTACTCCTGACTCACTGTGTGACCCTGAGCAAGTCACAGCCCCACTCTGTGCCTCAGTTTCCCCATCCTGCTCCACTCTGATTCTCTGAATGCCTGGGGACACCTGGAACCTGCCAATCCATCATTTCCTCTTCTGTTGGCATTCAGAACTGCACCAAAGACCAGCTCCCCTGCAACGGGGCTAAGTGGGGTGCGGATAGCCCAGATTTCCAACTACCCCTTTTAGGGGTGCAGCTGCATGCGCGGTGGGATTGTGAAGCTTCATTGCTTCAAGACTGTGAAATGCTTGGAGCTCCTCAGGTGGGACAGGCTGCGGGAGGGGAGAGGATTGGGGTGCGTGCTATTACGTGGCAGTCGAGTGCATGCTCTAGTGTGCGATTACAAACCCTGCGTTCGTTCACACACACCCTTGGGGCAGTGGCAGCACTGAGTGCCAGAGCCTGCTGCAAACAAACAGCAGGGAAGTGCTTGGAAATCAGACCCTACGCTCACACTGCATGCATGGCGCTGCAAAGGCTCCGGTACCAGACTGTCTGAAGAGCTGACAGGCTACCGAGACCAGATGGAGGGAAGGGAAATTGAGGCGCAGAGGGGGGAAGGTCACCCAGCAGCCAGAGACAGAAACTAAACTCAGGTCTGCTGACTCCCAGTGCAGTGCAGTGATCTATCCACTAGGACACACAGTTTTTCTTGCCACCCCCCCCCCCCCTTGCATAGACTGTGCCACAGAGGCAGCCTGGCCACGCATCAGCCATCGCAGACCTCTGTAAGCCCCACCAGGCCCTTTTAGCTTCCATCCCAGGCAGACCATCCCCATGCAACCGGAGCATACACCCCGCCCAGCAATTTGCTTTCCTGGTTTGTTTCAGTTAAATTGTTTCCCCTTTACCAAGGGCAGGTCTTACGCTGGTCTGGGCAGGAAAAGATTGGAACTGTGGCTTCAGGCTGAGAACTGCTTCACTCATTTCACCCAGGACAGAAATCCTGGTCTCCCTGAAGCTTTCAGTACTGCAGCCTCTCCCCTTCAGTTACCTCAGGCCCTAGGTGCTGCCATGTGCAAGCTGCTTTCCCCCTCCATCCCCATGCTCAGGTAGCAGACATGCATAGGCAGGGGTCTGAACTCAGGAGTTGATGTTCCATGCCCCCAACTCATCTGGGCTATGCTGCCACTCCAGCCCCACCCCCCACGCTGGACAGGCAACAGAGCAGCTGTACCTGGATACAGGAATCCCCATTCTCCTCCTCTTTGATGGCAGGGGGCGACTGCTTGGGCGCCTCGTAGGTCAGGACGCTCCACCTGGAGGGAAGGCAAAGACAAGATGCTTGTTGCCGGGGCTCAACCTTTGCCAAGCCATGGCCTGGCAGCCAGCCCTGCCCGGAAACCTAGGGCGGCCTCTTTGAGATGAAGGCAGGCACTGGGCCATGGTGGGGCAGGGATCTGCAGGGAGATGGCCCCCCCCCCCCCATAGGACGCAGAGTGGGGCTTCAGAAAGCCAGGGCAACAGGAGATGGCAACTGCAAGTCAGGGGCATGGGAGGTGGCTCTCGTCTCAGTCCTGGCCAGGCCCTGGTGTCCGAAAGGAGTGGGGAAGGTCAGCCATTGGGACTGGCAGCCCAGATAGACCTGTGTCCAGTCTCCGAGAGCGGCCAGGCACAGAAGAAGACGCCCTGCAGTAGGTGGCTACGGGACAACCTGCTGCCTGGGAGATGTGGCTGAAAATGCAGGCGCACGATGGCAGACTCAGGCTGACGCCTGACCTTAGAGCCCTTCCCAGGGAGTGCCCACCCAGACTGAGCTTGTTCTCTTACCCATTCGGGATACCGAGAGTGAAGCCCCCTTCCTGGCCCAGGGCAGGAGTGAGGTCGGCCCAGCCCACAGCCTTGCCCCTGCTCACCTGTCCAGCATCTTGGTGCTGGCCCGCTCCAGCTTCTCCAGGACCTGCAGCAGCTGGGTATCATCATCACAGAGACTGCCCCAACCCAGCACCCGCGCCAGGTCATTGCCCGTCCCCAGCGGCAGGACACCAAGCTGGCACTGCCATGGTAAGGAAAGAATTGTGAGCACAGGTCAGCCCCCAATCTGAGAGCCCAGCCAAAAGCTATGGGCATGGGGTGCCGTGTCCAATGGACCCATCCTTTGCAGGATCCCCTCCACACCCTGGGGATCTCTCTGATGGGCGTGGGCAGGATCTCAGCTCACACTCTGATTAGTACCAGTGACACTCAGAAGGGGGGGGGTCACTGGGGGTGTCCTGGCAATGGGCACAGCTGGCACTTTGGGACGTTGCTGGAATGCGCTGCAGGCCCCTACCCAAACAAACCCAGAGCACACCTGGCACCTGCACATGTCTGGCCCTGGTGACACACATCTAGCCCATGCCAGCCCCACCAGCGCTGCCATTGTGCGATAGTTCTGGAAATGCAGCTCCTGGCTGCCAGGGCTTAGCACACGCTCCCAAGCCAGCTTTTCACTACTGCCAAGACCCAAGGGGGCGGGGGCAGCCCTCAGAGACACTGAGACGGGGGGAGGCAGCAGACAGACTCCTCCTCACTTGCTTGTGCAATCCCAGTGCATCGATTTCGGAGAGAACCCAGCCCACGCTGCCATCTCCCCCACAGACCAGGATCCGGAAGGTGGAGAACTTCTGGAAGAGCCGCAGGCTGGCAAGGGACACACAAAGAGGAACAGGAGTCAGGGCTAAACGGGGTCCCAGATACATGCCTCAGCTCAGCTCCCTCCAAGGAAGGCCCTGGCCTTTTCCCTCCCCCGAGGGACAGCAGAGCTCACTCAAGCAGGGGTAACAGTCAGTGGTACGTCTAGACCCATGGCTGGCCCAGGTCAGTTGACTCGGGCTTGCAGGGCTAGGCCTGTGAGGATAAAAAATTGCAGGATAGGTGCTTGGGCTCAGGCTGGAGCTGGGCTGAGAGCCCGCGGTGGGAGGATCTCAGAGTCCGGACATCTGCAGTGTTCTTTGGAGCCCAGCCAGCCCAACACACTGGCACAGGCTCTGGGACTCGTGATCTGGGTTTATCACCCAATCCAAACAGCCCAGCCTCATCTAGTTCAGAGCATTAAGGGCTGGAGACCCAGTTCAGCCCCTTACAGAGCAGGTGGGAGCTGCTGAGCTTTCAGTTTGGCCCATCTTTATGAGGCCCTCCCAGCTACGGGGTCATATGGGGTGCTCCTGGCTGGGTGGATGGAGTCATGTGTCTCTAGGACCTGAGCAGCTTCCTCGTTTTCCCTGGCCCCCAGGTAGATCAAAGAACAAAGGGAGGGAAGGGACGCACTGTCTCATGGGGTGTGAGGCCTGGCACTGCTGGTGTGAGCGCATGAAGGGGGCCAGGCTGCAGGGGCACTGCAGGAGCAAGCGTAGGGAGTGGGCGGGGCTTCAGGGGGCACTGTGGGCATGAGCATAGGGGAAATTGGCTGGGTGGCCGGGGTCGCTGTGGGTATGAGTGTAGGAAATTGGCCGGGTGGCAGGGGATGTCGTCAGGCAGCAGGGGTCGCTGTGGGCGTGAGTGCAGAAAATTGGCTGGGTGGCAGGGGATACCATCGGGCAGCAGGGAGCACTGTGGAGTGGGCTGGGCGGCATGGGGTTCTATGGGTGTGAGTGCACGGAGGGGGCCGGGCAGCAGGGGGCGCCGTGGGTGTGAGCACAGGGAGAGGGCTGGGCAGCAGGAGGCGCCATGGGCGGGAGCACAGGGAGGGAGCCGGGCAGCAGGGGGCACTGTGGGCGTGAGCGCAGGGAGAGGGCTGGGCGGCAGAGGGCGCTGTCGCTTACCCGAGGTGAGGGCCCCCGTTCATCAGGTCAAAGACTTGCGCCGGGTTGAGGAACTGCTTGAACTTGCGCAGGAACTTCACACCCTGGTTGTCGCCGCTCTTGGAGTTGACGAAGGCCAGCAGCGGGCTGGAGCAGGACGAGGGGCAGGTGGCCTTCCAGAAGCCTGAGGAAAAGCCGAGTGCCCCAGTGAGCAGTGCAATAGCCTGGGGTTGACCAAGTCCCTGCTCTGCGACCAACTGCCTATGTAACCCTGGGTAAGTCACTTAGCCTCACGGCCTCCGTCCCACCTGTGCAATGGGGACAACAGTGCTGCCCTGCCCCAGAGGGTGTGAGTATAGAGACTGTGAGGGGTTTAGAGCCTGTGGCAATGGGGGCCAGGGAAATACTACAAAGAGCTGCTTTGCAATAGGCCGGGGGGAAGGGGGTGTAGAGGAGTGCCTTCACTTGGCCTTTCAGGGCAACAGCTTGGGGAGATTTTGGCTGAAGTACCTGGCAGATTCCCAGTCTCAGTCCCGTGTGACACGCAGGAATGTACATAACAAATGCTACTAATAACTCCATCTTTCGGCTCCGGGAGGGTCAAAACCAAAGTCTCTGGCCCCAAACTCGATAGAGTAATGCAGCTCCCATGTGCAACACGGCCCCACCCACTCTTCACAGCTGGAATCATTGTGGGCAGGGTCTGCGTGTGTGCAGCGGATCCCATTCAGAGCCACTGGCTGCTGCCCCAGTGTACTAACGACGGATGGGAAGGGAGATTGGCACCATAGCAGCAGTGCCCGGGATGGAGCTGGAGATGAACCATACGGGTAAACCTATGTTAACCCCTTGACATATGTGACATCCGGATACTATGGGGGGAAGTGCCACAGAAACAGGGACACACAGAACACTGCTGTTAAATTCTTTCCTAGTGCATTCTGGGGCTGATCTTGTTGCCGCTGACTCTAATGGAAATAGGATCAGCACCCCTTCTTAATGGACACTTATTCCACGCTTGGATGTACGCCATGTTCTTCTCCAGATACACTGCCCGCCTTATTAAGGTCTGGCCCTGGCAATGCATGCGTGCTTGGCCCTTAGGTCTGATTCAGGAAGCATCCCTATTCAGGAAGGGCATTGTGATAAATGAAGGGGGGTAGGGGGGTAAACCCCTTTTATGGACATCCAGCCTGCCAGCCAGCCAGTGGAAGTATTAATTTTTAAAATCCTTGAGGGCCCCCAACTTCTGCACTCAAAGTGCCAGAGTGGGAATTCAGCCTTGACAGGCTTTAAAACACATGCTCATTGTTAAGCACAAGCTTAAAACCCATTGCAGTCAACTTTAAGTAGATACAGTTAACTTTAAGCATGTGTATAAGTGCTGTCCTGAATCGGGGCCATGCTGCAGAAGGCACAAGTACAGGCAGTCTGACCAAGGGTGGGATCTGGGGATGGAGTGTGGAAATCAGGAAAGGCTGCTGGGTGTGTGGCTGGAAAACAGCCCTTGTTTTCTGCAGGCAGGAGCAAATCCCTGGTGGGGTTTTTGCTGCGAGGCCGTCAGGGCTCAGCAGAGGATGCATAGCGTTAGCTGAGCAAAGCACTGACTGTTAAGTAAACACCAGATGAACAATCTGGGAGCCCACAAAGGATTTACAATCAGTGCAACGCTTTTAAAGAAATTAAATTGGAAATGAAATCTGCTAATGGGTCAGGGCTGGCACCGCTACAGAGAGGGATCGATAGCTGGCCCGGAGCCCGCAGCCGCCTCCACTGCACTTGGCCATGGAATTGCTTTCTTTTGCTGCTCTTCTCATGAGAGGCCCAGTTCTGTATTCTGTGCAGGGCGTGCTGGAGTGCCGCACAGTGCCCAGTGTGATGCACGCTGCTGGGAAGGGCTGTCAGCTTCGCTCTCTGCTCTGCCCAGCACTGTTTCCAGAAAGGCAGGGGGCTTCCTTTGCCAGCTCTGGAGCACATCTTTGTGACTATGCAGATTCACATCCAGTAAGTGTGCATGTCTTCTGGGAGAGATAGATATGGGTGTGACACCAATGACCTGACAACACGAGCTAGCGGGAGGGATTCAGCTGTGAAGGTTTTCCCTTCACTCTACCAATGCACATCAATCCCAACCCACAGTCCCACAGCCTACTCCAGCCCTGGGCTCCCCATACAACTCTGCTGCTGCTGCTGCAACCTACGCCCTCGTACTATTACAGTCCTGGGCCCGCATAGCTCCGGGTTCTACATCACCAGGAGATAAGAATACCTCAATAACTAGCTGTGGTGACTTTCCAAGAAGCATTGTTTCCACCAGTTATGATGACTGGATCTAAGGCACCATGAGATGGCATAGTCCACACCATGCGGTCACTTGGTAATTTGGGCACAACCAAACAATATTCATTTCAATACATCCAAATGTAAAGTCACCCATCTAGGAACAAAGAATATGCCATACTTACAGGATGGGGGTTCTATTCTGGGAAATGGCTACTTTGAAAAATACTTGGAGGTCATACTGGATAACCAGCTGGACATGAGTGCCAAGTGTCATGCTGTAGCCAAAAGGGCTGTATGATCTTTTACTCCTGAGGGCATTCTGTGCCAAAAAATTAAAAATTCTGCACACAATATTTTAAAATTCTGCAAAATTCTGCAAATTTTATTTGTCAAATAAATGTGGAGGCTCCAGCATGGCATTGGAGAGCACAGGCCACTGGCTGTACAGAGGTGGGAGATCACTGTGAAGCTCCCCCCGACCCCGGAACACGGACTCAGCGGTGAGGCTGCACCCAACCCTGACACAGCACAAGGACTGGGCCTGCCCCAGAAACACCCCAGGGTCCTGCCCCTCCATATGTGCACAGGTGTGGGAGGCAGGCTCAGCAAGGTAGGATCCATGGGTGGAGGAGCTTAGTGTGGGAGGATCCAGGTGTGGGTTGAGAGGGTTCTGTGGGGCGGGGATCTGGGTTCGAGGTGGGATCCGGGTGCGAGGGGGGATCTGGGTGCACAGGTAATGGGACTCTGCAGGAGGATCCAGGTGAAGTGGTTGGGACTCAGCAGCGGGGAGGTCTGTATGTGGGGAGGATAGAAATCGGCAGAGGGGTGGGGTGGGATGGGGATCCAGGTGCAGCTGGTTGGGGCTTGGTAGGGTGGGGATCCAAGTGCTGGTTACTCATTGGGATGGTCCAGGTGAAGGGAGAGTGGGGTTTGTCAGGGGGTGTTCCGGGTGAGGGGTGAGGCTCAGTGTGGGGGTCTGGATGCACAGAGGTTGGATGGATGGGAGACCAGCTGCATGTACAGTGACCCCTCCCCCTGCAGCTGAGGAGCAATGGGTGCAGGAAGCGAGGCAGGAGGGGACGGGAGTTTGCAGAGCTTCTTACAGCCAGGCTGAGAAATCTGGGTGGGTGTCTGACACGGCTCCGGATGCCGTGCAGGGGAAGAGGAAGTCCCGTCCTCCCCAGCCGAGCCGGGACTATAGCTGAGCCCAGCGCAGGGTAGGAGCCACCAGCCGGGTCTTCCCCAGTCCTGCCCTCTGCCCCACAGTGATTTACCTCTCTGCCAGCTGCCCTGGGCACCCGAAACATACTGCTGGGAAAGGTCATATGAGGATCATAAAGTCATTTTTCTGCAGGGAAGCAAAGAAATCTGTGGGCGACATACATTCTGCACATGCGCAGTGGCACAGAATTCCCCCAGGAGTAATCTTTCGATGTATAAACAGGGGGATTGTGAGTAGGAGAAGAGAAGTGATTTTACCTCTGTATTAGGCACCACTGCTGGAATATTGTGTCCTGTTCTGGTGTCCGCAATCCAAGAAGGATGGTGATAAATTGGACTGAGTTCAGAGAAGAGCCACGAGAATGGCTAAAGGATTGGAAAATATGCTCAATATATTTAACAAAGAGAAGGCTAAGAGCGGACTTACTCATGGTTTATAAGTATTTACATGGAGAACAAAAAATAGATAACAGATTCTTCAGTCTAGCAGACGAAAGTATAACAAGATCCAATGGCTGGAAGTTCAAGCTAGACAAATTCAGAATGGAACTAGGCATACATTTTTAACAGTCAGGGAGATTAACCATTGGAACAAATTGCCAAGGGTCATGGTGGATTCTCCATCACTGGCCATTTCTAAATCAAGATTGGAAGTTTTTCTAAAAGATGTGCTTTTGTTCAAACAGGAACAGAAAGTTCTCTGGCCTCTGCTATCCAGGAGATCTGACTTGATGGTCATAGTGCTCCCTTCTGGCCTTGGAATATATGAAAGAATGCTAGGGTTGCCAGGTGCCCAGTTTTCAACCAGAAAGTCTGGTCAAAAAGGGGACCTGACAGTGTCCAGTCAGGTGAACTGACTGTACACAGAAAGTCCGGTTACTGTGGGTGGGGGAGGAGCTGGGTCATCACCCGAGCCAGCCCCTATTAAGCTGGGGCCACCTCCTACCTGCGTCGGGCAGCTGCAGCTCCCAGCCCCAGCTCCATAAAAGAGTCCCTCCTGACCCAGGCAGCGGGGAAGTGGGGGAGAGAGGGGAAAAGCAGCAAGCGACAGGGAGGGAAGGGGGGAAGAGGAGCGAATGCAGGGCAGGGCCTTGAGGGGAAGAGGAAGGGCAGGGGTGGTGCCTCAGGGAGAAGAGGTGGGGCAAGAGAGGTTCCAGAACTCCTGTTAAGAGTGTTCGGCTTTGAAATATTACCAAGTTGGCAACCCTAAATAATGCATGAAAATGAGTGACAGCTCAAAACAGACAAGCACACGTCCCTCACCAATAACTGGTGGAGGCCCTCAGAGAGCCAGAGATGCAGGCAAGTATTCCCATGAGATTTCACCCAAGTACCTTTGTATAATAGCTGCATTCAAGAAAGCGTCTGCAGCTTGCCCAGAATGCGCTCCTGAGAAATCAAGTCTCTGTAGCTCTCCAGTCACATTTCTGAGCTTGTCAACTCTACCCACCTTGTCCCTCCTGCCTTCCCCAGGCACTGCTAAGCATCTGCTACATCCAGAGAACAAATTAATCGGATGTGAGAATCAAACCACCAGGAGATGCTGAGTCAGTGTGTAGGTTGCAAGCGGAAGAGCCAGCTTATCTGAACCATCCAGAAAATTGTAGGGTGTGGGGAAGCAGGAAGAGAAATCTCGCTGTGATATTTGAAATCTAATTGGATCCACCATAGTTCTGGTAAGGGGTTGGAGAGACAGTCCTGACCTCACAGAGACCTCCATAAACTGGGAGCTAGGTGGCACAGTGCCAAGCACAGCTGGGGATGAGGAAGAAGAAAGAAGGTTTAGTCTTTGTGGAATGCCAGTTTGGTGCCCTGTTTGGTGAGAGGGCTCAGTTCAGAGGGGCAGTCCCAGGCAGACACCCAGAGGGCACAGGACAAATGAAACCACCTACAAGGCCCTGAAAGGAGACACAGGCACCTGCAGTTGGGGCGAGTAAGGGCTGAGGCGGAGGGAGAAACCTGCAGTCCCCAGAGGGGAAGGAAAGGCGTGTGGAGGTGATAGAGGGGAAGAATGAATCCATGGGCCATCCCCAGTTTCGGCAAGAAGAGCCATGAAGGAAGAATCCAGGAGAGCCCCTGGGGAAGGCAGGGAGCAATGAGTGCGACGAGGTGGCAATGTGTGTTTGATGCTCTAGGAAAGAGGAGAAAGGAGACCCCGGGCCTTGTAATCCAAACATCACAGCTGTGACTTGGCCCATGAGACCCAGGCAGTGAAACTGAGTGAGCCGGTATCACTGTCCAAGCTGTGCGTGAGTTAAACCCAACCCCGACAGAGGTGATGAAAAAGACTTCAGCTCCAGCAGTCTCAGGCAGGCAAGAGACAGGTATTTGCACAATGCTTTTCCCCTCCCCCGACGGGGGATGTTAAGGAGAGCCCTGCCACCATTTCTCAAGGACAGGAGACAGCATGGGGGAGAAGGTGAGAGAGAGACTGGAGAGAGGTAGATTATTAGTAGCACAGCCATGTTTTTTTAAATGTCTGATTGTTACTCTGACAGTGTCCCAGTGAGTAATGAGAGAGGCAGATGAGCCACCGGATGACAGTAGCAGCAAAATCATTAAAAACCAAGCAAGCAAATATCTGGAGGAGGAGAACATATTTAGCTCAGCTCGAACCAGATGGAAGCCTCCTGAGAGTATTAGAGAATTTGGCTACAAACTCTGCAAGCAGTTATCACTCCCATCCCGTTGCTCCTGGAAAACTGGCAAGAGAGCAGAGCTAGGAAACCAGAAAGCCTTGGTTCCAGGGATGGATAAGCAGACATGTTTGCCGGGACAGAGTTGGGGAAATCGATGCTGTACAGAAAAGGCAGAAGAGTTTTCTAAATCAGAGCCCAGCCCCTCATATCAAACTAATCTAATGTCATTCTCGGACAAGATAATTGCTGTGCAGAAATAGATAAGGCAAATACAGCGTAGATTCTATGCCCAGGATTTGGGAAAGGCATTTAATCCCATGCCCCTCGATGAAGCAAGGCGGGTTAGGATGACACTGAGATGCTACAGAACAGATGGCAGTGGGGCCAGGGGCCAGTTCTGACTGGAAGCTGTGTCCATGGGACGCCCTCAGGGTTCGTTATCAGCTCCAATCCTGTCCAAAGATTTCCTAGCAACCTGGACGAAGGGGTGGAAACTACATTGATCAGATCGTCAGATGAGAGAGAACTAGAGTTGGGGATTGGTCCTGCTTTGAGCAGGGGGTTGGACTAGATGACCTCCTGAGGTCCCCTCCAACCCTGATATTCTACGATTCTAGAGGGAACGTGGTGAATATTTCAGAAGTCACTGTCTGCACAGACTCAACCTGCCTGGGTGAGTGATAGGAATAAAAATGAGCACAAGTCCAGGATGCTACACAGAGAAGAAAAGCCACAAACACAGGGGCGGAGGGAGCAATCAGGGCCAGCCTGAGAGAAAGAAAAAGACCTCGGCTAGTGGCTGATAAACAATCACTGGGCAGTGTCCAATGCAGGGATATCATTCCAAACACAAGTGCATTCTTAGGATGCTTAAAAGGGGAAATGAGATGAAACACAGGAGTGATGCAGAGCCCAGTTCTCCTTCCACACCAGTGTAAATCAGGAGTAACTCCATGACAGCAACATTTACATAGCACTGGCTGGATCCCGGGGTTGGAGTCAGCGCTGTTAGGTGCTTCTCAGCTAGCCCCAGTAGCGTGTGCAGAGCCGGAACATTCACTCGGAGAGAGTTCTGTCTGCAGCGAGGGACCCGAGTCTGAAACAATGCACTGCTGTCCGCCTGAGTCTGCAGACAGACTGAATCACCAGAGAAGCCGCAGCAGCCATAAATCAGCATCGCCCTATTGACTTCAGTGCACAGCAGGAGATGTGGCTCAGCGTTGTGCCAAGAGCAGAGCAGCGGGTTTACTGATCCAGAAGCCCAGTGACGGGAATTCCATTGAAACTCTTACATCGCTGATCAATCGAGCACAAACACCCAGTTACTCTGGGATAGTGGCGCCATGTGAGCAGTGCCCTGTCATGTCCCACCCCTCGGCTGACCCCAATAGACAATGGCTGAAGCAAAGCCTATAGCTGGGGGGCGGGGGAGGATTGTGCATGGGGGTTGTCCTCTACAGGCGGCTACCAGGGAATTGGAGCAGGCCTGGAGAAAAGCAGCTGGGACGGTAAAAGGATCAAGGGTTGGAGGGAACAGAGGACAAAGTCAATGCTCACAGCCAAGTGAAGGCTCTGGAGGGCAGATTCTTGGAAGTGAGTGCATGAAGGGATGCTACAGAGGGGAGCGGGAGTGGCTTGTCTCAGCTACAAGGAGACTGGGCAACTTGGATTTAAACAGCCGCTGAACCTTCTGGGCTGATTTGGGGATGGCAGCAAGGCCCAGACAGGGATAATGTCTCCTCAGTCCAAGACCTAGGGAGTGTCATCAAAATGATGCCAGTGACTTAGGTGCCTGAGTCCCAGAAGTGCTGGAGGCCCCTAAATCCCATTGGCGTTCGATGAGGCTGAGCCTCGACGGCTCCCTTCTGAAAACAGCCCTTGGCTCCTTTTGAAAACTTTGCCCCAGATGGTCAGCTCTCAGACCGAGGGGCTGTCAGCAGGCCCTAGCGCAGGGTTTTCCACCTCTCCCAGCCTGGCACCCCAGTTACAGCAGAAACCCCTTGGTAGGGCAACCTTCCCACCCAGCCACCTAGAAACTGCTGCTCTAACCTCCCTCCCACCTCATCCCAGGATCCTCTCCATGCTCACTAACGTTGCTGCAAGAGCCTTCTCCTCTGCAGCCACTGCCTGGAACGCTCTCCCCCATTCTCCTCTCCATCTCAATTCAAACCCAGTGCTAGCCTCTCTTCCCCACTACCACCATGGCCCCTTTCCTTTCCCACTGCTGCTCTGGGCCTGCATTGTGTGCCGGGCACAACACTCAGTCAAAGTTATTTCTGTTCATGCGAGGGACTAATCTTGGATTCCAACTTAGACAACACATGGATCTGTGAAATTTGTAACACTGGGTTGCTCTCAAATTGGGTTTGTCAGCCATACACAGATTCATCAAGCAACTGACTAGATCTCTTACAGGTACATCTGGATCCAGCAGATCGACAGTTGCCCATCTTTACCCGTCTACGGTGCCTTCCATCCGAGGATCTCAAAGCACTAGTAATACTGTGCCCCTGTTATTACACTCACAAAGCGTTCTCTCGCCCTGACAGGGGCTTTCAAATCATGAGTCTTAGTCACAACACCACTGCACCCACCATGCTCTGCCATGCTGTATGCACAACGAGGGAACTCCCTCCCAAAGCTGCAGCACAAAGATTAGAGGGTGCTTCTCCCAGAGCAGCCAGAAGAGGAGAGGATCTGGTGCCTAGATCCTGCAGAGGACAGATCCCACGCAGTAGCCATGAACCCAGGAAGGCAGCCTGGAGTTTCCCACCTTGCCTTGCCTCTGTGACCACAAGGGGAGACCCTCCCAGTAGCTACTTGGAGCAGCTGGTCCCCTGGTAGGGCAGAGGAGGAAATCAGGACTCCATCTGCCAGATAAAAAGGGACATAGATGTCACGCTGCCCAAGGACCAGAGCAGGGCTGTAACCAGGGCAGGGTGAGCAGGGCAGCCGCCCAGGGTGCAGAGCTGTGGGAGCAGAAAAATGGGGCAGTGTGGGGGGCATGCAGGATCACGTGCTCCCCTGATTTCTCCCTTCCATTTAGTACAGAGATTTTCAAACTGTGGGGCACTGCCATGAGATGCTCCCCGAGGCACTCGCTCACTGCTGGAGCTGGGCTCCATGGGCAGGGGCCAGCTCCATGGGGTAACGTCAGCTGGCGCCAGGCTCCTTCAGGGGAGAGCCAAGAGCATGTCAGGGGTACAGCCTGCAGCTGTGCCACCCGCTCTACCTGGGGAGCACCTGGCCGTGTAGAGGTGGCCTGGCTTGGGGAGCAGGGCAGGGAGTGCTGCCGGGCAGCCAGCCAGCGCCCTGGTTCCCATAGTGTGGAGAGCCAGGGTCCCAAGGGGCTCCCACCAACTTCCGATCCACTGGCTCCTGGCAGGAGGTGCCCCCAGTTTGAAAAACTCTGTGCTAAATGAAAGGCAGAAATCTGGATGGGACATGATCCCACAGGCCCTGCCCCAGCATCGCCTCTGGGGGGCCAATATGCTTGCTCACCCTGGGCGCTAAAATACCTAGTTACACCTCTGGACTGGACTCTGGCAGGCTGTGCTATAGATAACACAGCAGGGGATGCAGGTAAGGGATGGGGCCGGGGAGGATGGAGAGGCGGTTCCCAGTATGAACCACGCAGCGAGCTGCCTGCATTGATCTTTTCCACTTCTTAGCCATTCAAAGGCATTTTCCCTGCTCAGGAAGTGATCGTGGCTCCACCTGCAGGGAAGCAGGAGCTGCAAGTGCCTGGCTAAGTGGATTGAGAGGTCAGCCACAGTACAACTCCCCATGGGGCCTCCAGGGCTCCTACACGGCAGCCAATACATCCTGGAGAGTGCCAGCTCCTTCCCTGTGTCTCCTGAAGCAGCAGGGCAGCATGGGGTGGATTTCTGCCAGCAATGTCAGAGCTTCAACAAGCTGCAACAGGGCCTAGAATGTAGTCCTCTGGATCAGCTGTATTGGACCCCCCGGAAAGACGAACAAGCTCAGTGGGCCTGATCTATGGGTCTCTCCACCAATGCCCCCATGGCTGGGCTAGCGCAGGAGAGCGGGAATCCCCGAGAGCCACAAGGTCTCAGAGACTCAGTTACAGCCATTCAGGACATTCTAATCCAGCTCAAAGGAAGTGCGTTCCTTTGTCCCCCTGCCAGCTCTCCCCAGACTGACTAGCAGCCAGCAGTCCTTGGCTCCGGTACTCACCGTCTGAGTCGATGCTGTTCAGGGCAGTTGGCGGGATTATGGAGACCTTGTACTGCCCCAGGGGGCACTTCTTCCCAAAGAGCTCTTTGCAGGCGCTGTGAACCTAGGGCGGACAAAGCAGCAGGAGACAGCATGAGCTTACTGGCCGAAAGGGCAGGAGCTTAGTCTAGAGGTGAGAGAAGGAGGCTGGGAACCAGAAGACATAGGTCTCTTCCCAGCTCTGCTCCTGCCCTGTTGTGTGATCTTGGGCAAATGACAACCCTTCTCTGTTCCCCCACTGGTAGCAGTGGGGACAATAATGTTCATCTACTGCACAGAAAGGTGTGAGGCTCCATCAGTTAGTGTCTGTGGAAAGCATGAGAAAATGGGCTGGAGTCAGCCTCTAGAGCCCAACACCCCCATTCCTGGGGGGTTGGAATCGGGATCCAGGTGCAGCTCGTGTGGCTGGAGATCTTTCCATGTCCATTACTGTTCTGGGTGGAAGCAGTGGCTTTCCAGCTCCATTGCCTGTTTCCCTGAGCAACGTGGGCAGGTTTTTTTGCAGTGGATAACGCCCTTCGGCAGCCACGGGGATGGCTTTGTAACACGCCTTTAACCGTGCTGGGTGTGGGTGCTACAGCGGTGCTGACATGTAGCTGTGTTTGAGAAGGGCTTCAAACACACTGTGACCACAGAGCCCCACCGCAGGCAGAGCTACGTGTCTGCATCCACAGTCGTGGTTATGGCATGGAAGGTGTACAATATCCATATCTGATCCAGACAAATAATAGAGGAGGCCAAGGCGCTCAGAAACCACAGCGATGGGCATGGTCTGAGAGAACAGAATAAAGAAGGGGGTTGGAGGGAGAGGGTCTTACAATGGCCTTGCACCAGAGGCACCTCCAGTCCTGCAGCCGCCGTACACTGCCACAGGTCCTGTCGCACACGGCACACCGAGCGCTCACGGGCAGATTTCCCTCCAGCCACTGATGGGGCATGGCTACCTGAAGAGAGGAGGGCAGAGGAACAGGTCAATTACCTGGCTTACAGCCTGGTTACAGACACATTCTGTTCTCAGCTCTACCACTGGCCTGCTGCAGGATCTTGGTCAAGTCACGCCAAAGCTCCATGCCTCAGTTTCCCCACTGGGGATGATCATAATGGCCTCCATTGGAAAGTGCTTTGAGATCTGCAGATTAAAGTGCTGCATAAAAGCTGGGTGCTAGTGCATGCAAATGCCCCCTCGGTATCCAGCAGGGCCCGTGAAACCAGTTGTGTTGGGCATGGCAGGAGGCGGGCTATTTGTCCACTTCAGCTTGGCTTTCATTGTCCACCCATCTTCCAGCAGCCTCTGTTTCTGAGGGAAATTCCAGCGACTAAGATGCCAAAGCACCTAACCACACCAGCAAATCAGCTGTCTATGTAATGTTTGAGAGTAACAGCCGTGTTAGTCTGTATTCGCAAAAAGAAAAGGAGTACTTGTGGCACCTTAGAGACTAACCAATTTATTTGAGCATAAGCTTTCGTGAGCTACAGCTCACTTCATCGGCCCAGCTGGCTACGCTGCCTCGATTCGGGAGGGGGAGGGGGGGGGGACAGATGGGAACAGGGTTTTCAAAGCCCCTCAGACTCCCATCCCTCTGCCCAGCAAGCCTCTGGAAAAGACTTCACACCACCCACTCTGAAGAGCATCAGCACCCCCCTGTGGCCACTCACAGAGGAATGCCAGCTCCAGCATAGTGGAGAGGGCTGGGACCTCTCTAGATGCCCCCCACCCTGCTCCCTGTTCTACAACGAGTTATAATCATTGTCAGCGGCATCTGAGTCAGCCCCTCCTCTGGGCGTCGCAGTGCACCATCTCCAATCCGTACCCACCTCACCCATGGCAACCGCAGGCTGTGGAGTCAGTGGTGCTTGAGTCACTGAGCAGTTTGGATCTGGCAGCGTTTTCCATCCACTCTGCTCACGGTTAAACAGCAAGGAGAGCTGGGCAGAGGATGACAACACCCTGCAGCCATGTCATGCACTTGGGCCATCCCCCAGGGCCTGGCCACTGGCTTGTTGAGAGATGTCCAGCCTGGCTCACGATGCACAGGCTCCTCTCCAAGAGCCTTCAGCACAGCATGCTGATGCTTTTAAACTGCTGCTCACCTGTACTGGCTGTCACCTTGGGGCATCAAGGCCAGGACTCCGGAGAGTTGCCCATTCAATGTAATGACTCAGAGATAGAGTCTTCCCACTGAATAGCTCCCTGGCACTGACTAAGGGAAAGCAGTATCCAGGGGCTCTCCAAGGACCTCCACTGCCACAGCAGAAAGTCACTGATGCCTCTTCTACCCTAGGCCAGCATGGGAGCATGGCCTCATCCCAAACAGCCTCCCCATTTGCCGCCAGGGCCTGACTCAGCCAAGGTCTCAACATGGGCCTGGAAGAAGGGGCGCCCTCACAGCAGGGGCAGCTCGGGGGGTTCACGCCCCTAGCACAGAGATGAGAGAGAGGATCCCTGGGCCACATCCTTGCTCAGGCAAAGCAGGCAGTGGGGATGTTGCTTGGAGACAGGCTATGGGATTTGGCAATAGAATTGGCGATGGAGGAGCACCAGAGCATCTCATCCACCCACTGGTGGGGCCCATGCAGGACTGTCCCGGGGTGGTTCTAAGTGCAGTTGTTCTAACTCCTCCGGAGGAATTCGCTCCCGATCCTGGATCAGATTGGGCTCTCATGTATGTGGTGGTAAGTCTGGACAAAGTGCACTAACTCCATTGTGCTACTCCTGATTCACATCCATATAACAGAGCAGGCCCACTTAGCCTACAGCTTCCTTTACACAGGTAGGTCCAGAGCTAAAGCCATTGGCACCCTTGCTTAGGAAGGGTTGGCTGGTTCGGTGGCTGGCCCCAGGGTGTGTCAGGGCAGTGCCCTTCTTGGCAAGGGAGGGGGAGGGAAGGAAGTGCTTACCCCCTCTTCATCCTCGATGATGTCACTTCCTATGGAGGCCAGCGTGGTCCACTTACAGTTGTTGGTGGCTCTCACAGCACAGCGCTTGTGGGCTTTGAACTTGCAAACTAGTAGCAAGAGAGATGGAAAAGCCTGCAGGAATGGGAAGGTGGCAGGGACGGCTTCCCCACACCACACAGTCCTCCCTGCTCCAGAATCCCCCAGATGGACACCAACGCTTGGTCCATGGGCCTGACACCGCTTCCACGGAGAACAAACACCCCTTGGCTGCAGCAGTGCTGAATGAAGCCCACAGCAACCAACACATGTGCACAGGTGTCTGCCCCCTAGCATGGGCACCAGCATCCATCCCATCACAGTCCTTTGGACCACAGCTCCTTGCACCATGTCGCATTGGCTGCATTCTGCAGGGGTCATGCACCTGGTACTAGCGCATCAGAGACAGGACACTGGGCTAGAGGGACCTCGGTCTGATCCTTACATTTTCCTCACCCATGTCCCTTCTAACCCCAATCTTTCTCCCCAAGTCCCTACCTTCTGCCTTCCATTTCCCCTCCTCTCTCTCCTATTTAGCATACTGGCTTGGCTTAAGCAATTCCTGTGCCCACCAGATGAGCAGCCAGAAGATGCATCTTGTGGCCAGCTCAGCTAGGCTTTGGCAAGCATTCCCTACTAATCCCACCCAGGGTCAGCCCCACTATCTGTTCGTGGCTGCAGAGCCGGGGGCCGATGAGCCGGTACCTTCACAGGAGAGGCCATGGGAGGTGACCCCTGACAGGGCCTCGCGGCACACGTTGCAGAAAGTGGGTCGGGCATGGGAGCAGGCGTACCAGTTATGCATCCCAGAGAAATGTTCCATGTTGAACTGCGTGGCCTGGAATGACAAAGAGAATTGAGGTGTGTTTAGTGTGAGTTGGAAAGACAGCGGGAGCAGGCAACAAATCCCAGAGAGCAGCTGGGGACTTTCTCAAATGTAACAAGGCTCCAGGACTCCTGGCTCTCAATGGCCCATGCATCTCCTTGTGCCCTGTGCCCGCCCTGCCAGCCTCCAAAATGGTAGAGAGGAACCAACATGGGAGCAAAGAAGATGGCATAAGGCCAGATTTGCCCAGCTGGGGAATATCCCACCTGGCTGGCTCCAGGGATATGGAGTCTTCCACTTCTAGGTTACTGCATCAAATGCCAGCCAGTCTGCTGGAAGGCCTGACCACGTTTACCATCAGACGACTGCTTGGAGGCCTACATGAAATGAGTCAGGGGTCCTTGGCTCAATTCGAGTGGGTAGGTGCCCCAGCTCTGGAGACCACTCCCCACAATGTACACTCTCCTTGCCAATATCAGCAGATACATCATGCACCAGCCAGGAAGATGGAGGTGCTTCACTGCCGCTCCATTCACTAGCACAGTCATGCAGCTGTTATGAAAGCCTCAATCGCTTGTGCATTCAGATGGGACCGTGTCCTAGTCAGCATGAACTCGCCAAACAGCAGCGCCCAGCAGAATTCCTGATTATTCTTTTGAACTGACACTTAAGGCATGTTTCAGCCAACGTCTCTTCTTCATGATGAGGCAGCAATGAGAGTAGCTGGAAGATCACACCACAGCTCCCCTTTTAAAACAATTCTCCACTAGTCTCTACAGGCCAGGCTCTGCCTGTTCCAGATGGATACAACTGAGCTCTGGGCTCAGCGCAGGTACCTCAGGGATGAGTTTAGTCCTTGGTCTTTAGCCCTCTTATACCCCCCTTTGTAACTAAGATTCCTCTTCCCTCCCCCTACATCTTTTCTCCTCCCCCTGGTCCCTTTCCCCTCTGCCCCAAGGCGCTTGGCTTCCTCCCATTCGAAATGGGACTGAAGGGTTCTGTTCTGTACATTTGTACTGACACTTTCTCCAGCACCTGATTAGCAAAGGGGAGAGAGACCCCCACTCTCCTTAACCCACCGCAGCTCCCATGGGTCCTAGGTGCTGCCTGAGATGGGACCCACCCTGTGGTGTGCCCGAGATTGCTCACTACATTGTTACTGATTGGCTGTGCTCTCACTGTCCAGAGAGGAGATCGCTGTGACCCAACCAAATCCACAGCAGCTTCTCTGGAACTGCAGTGTTTGCACAGAACTCTGTGTGGTCAGGGAGGGCCTGGTATGTTCAGTGGCTAAAGCACGGGACTTGGGACTCCTGGCCTCTAGTCTCAGCTCTGGGAGGCAGCATGGTCAGCTCTGCTGGCTGGTGTGTTCCATACGGGAGCCAAATCTCCATCCATTCCTATGCCTGCCCCCCACCCACCCCTCCCCAGTCTTCACCCACCTCTGCAGTGGGAGGAGCAAGTACCGGATGCCTGCAACTGGGGAGTGAATGTGGGGCATTATTGCCCCTCGCCCCAGGGCATCGCCATAAAGCCTAAGCACAGTCTAGCCCATGTGCACAGGCTGAACGGCACTCAGTGAATGAGGCAGGGCTAGCAGTGAGTGTTGTGGGACCTCGGCAGGCAGGCTGGACAGCAGGCAGCACATAAGGCAGGGGGGTCAGGGAATAAGCAGGGACTAGTGCATACCTCCCTCATTCTGCGCTACTTGGGTGGGCACAAGGTGGGGTCTGCCAATGGCTTGGTGAGGCTGAAGAGCACTATTCCCAGCAGCCTCACTCTCCGGGCACTTTCCATCTGGCTCAACATGTGAGGCCAGGAGTCTTGTGGAAACCCAGTTGTGAGCACGTTGCTAAAGACTGCAGCGCAATGCATACACACAAGGGGGAAGCAGTCAAGTTACACAAGCAAACTTAACATTGGCATTTCCTGACCCCTGGCAGCCTTGGCATTCTCTCCAAGTAGTTCCTCGTCTGGCATCACTGGCTGCTCAGCTGGCTCTGTCCTACATGCTGCACTCATTGGCCCAGATCCTCAAAGGTGAATGCGAGTTAGGCACCTGAATACCTTTGAGGAGTTGGGCCATTATCTCCAGTGGGTACTGAAGCTATAATAAGAATATAACTTTTTAAGAGAGAATTCAATGGCATTTGGGAGCCTAATTGCCTCTGGCTCCTCTGAAGTTCCCAGTCTTCTCGTCCCAATTTGAAAACCCCAAGTCACAGGGATAATGATGAGTAGCTGGCAGAAGTCGGGGGAGCAACTGGCGAGGGTTCATGCCATGGCTGTGTTAATGGCAACAAGGCAGGGTGGAAGGACATGCACGTGTGTGATTGTTTAAGCCCCGAGCAAACCAAATACAATACTGTGAGGCTGGTGGGTGAGAATTACATTCAAGGACCCTGAAAACCGAAACCTGCCACATGAGCAGTTCTGCTGGGACGTTTATGCCTGGAAAACTGGTTCCTTAGAGGTGCCACCACTATGCATTTATGGCTTTGTTCAAGTCAGATCTCATGTTCTCTAGCCCTGTTAGCCCAGCGCTCACTCTACACGCAGTTCTGCTAGGATAACAAATCCTGTGCTACCGTTCCCCTTCCACACAGCATCTGCTCCCTCACTGACCAGTCCCACCGAGCCATTTCATAGCCTCTGTCCCAGCAAATGTCAGGAGCTTCCTGTAATGAAATGAATGAGCTCTACTGAACACGCTATACAGTTACACCGGATCGGACGTCAGCCCAGTGGGTTTATCCTCGTAAATTAGTAAAACACCAGCAAGTCTCCAAAGAAAAGGGGGACAAATTGGTTTGGCCAGTCATTAATTAATACCTAAGGAGCCAGTTCCTCAACTGGTGTAAACAGACAGCTCCACTGATTTTAACAGAGCTGCACCAATTGACCCCAGGTGAGGGTCTGGTCCACTGTGACATCAAAGAGAGAAAATCTGCTCCTGCACTGCCTGTTCAGGGAAAGCGACCATTCCAAAGACACACAATACAACTGACAGCATTTCACCATCAGAGAGGATTTAAGCTCTTTGGGACAGAGACTGTCTTTTTGTCCTCTGTTTGTATCGCGCCTCGTGCTTTGGGGTCCTGATCCATGACTGGGGCTCCTGGGTGCTACTGTATTACACCTAGTAATAATAGTAAAAGGCAGAGTTCACATCCAACTGTTCTCTCTCTCTCTCTCTCTCTCTCTCTCTCACACACACACACACACACACACACACACACACACACAGTGTTCACAAGGTCACAGCTAGCTACCCCATTGATGCACAGCATGACTAGCACTGTAAACCCTGTGTCTCATGACACTCTTCCTACGAATAGGGAGAATGCCATCCCTTAGATGAATATTGCTATGATCTCACTGTTTCCCTGTGTCCAGGACAGTTTTACTAACACTCCCTGTCGTGGGCCTACCACCTGGGGACTCCCAACCAGCGTGTGTGCCTCTCTTACCTCATTGATTTCCCACTTCTGCACGGATTTCAAGGCACTGATCCAGTCTTCCATCTCCTTCCGGTTCTCGGCACACAGGATGAGCTTTCGGAACGGTGTGATCACCTACAGAAGAAAACTGCCCTGCTAAGCCAGCTGCAAAGAGAACGGAGGCTGCTGGGCAGCCCACAGCTAGTGCAGAGGAGGAAATCCAGACTGCTCATAGATTGCGCTGTTGGAATGGTTACAACATGCAGAGGCGAGCGTGCTGCCCCCACTCACACCATGCAGGGCTACCGAAGGCGCTCGGGAGATCAGAGTTTCTCTACTCATTACAGGCGGCAAGAAGCACGGTGCCCACACTCTATTCCAGGGGGGCACTCAAGCCAAGCTCCACGTTCTCCCCCGCCTCCAATTCCTAGGGAATCAAAAGATAGCAGCCCCCCACAAGAGGCTGGTCCAGCCCTCCTCAGCTAACACAGTCCCAGTCCCAGCCTGGAGTTTTGTGCCCAACTGGAGACAATTACATGTATGTTACTGGCCAGCTAGAGGGGGCTCTGGGGCCCAATCCTATTCCCACTGAAGTCAGCAACAAAGCTCTCATTGACTTCAGTGGGTACAGGACTGGGTCCTTGGTGTGCACACTAGAGCAGAAGCAATGGGTAAATTCCCCTCCCATGCAACTCTGTTGACTCCTGCGGAGTTACAGCAAGGGTGAGCATGGCCAGTGGTCCGAAGCGGGCCTGCAACAGCCTCCGCTGGAGCTGTGTGTACTGGGGACTGGTCCAGGAGCTGCTAAAGGGAAAAGGGTGGGAGGGCAGGCCTTGGAGCCCAGCAAAGGCCTCTGTGGAGACCAGAGTGAGTGCACTTGTCATGGGAAGCTCAGGGCTACTCCAGCAGCAGTCCCTGTATATGAAATTCACCCTTGTGCAGAGGGGCAGCCCACAGCTTTAGCACCACACACATCGTACCGAAGTCCATAGGGCTGGGTTTCCCCCAAAACACAGCACTAATGGAGCACTAGCTGTCTGGAGGCTCACAACTACTTTGGTTCCTGCCTCTCCTAGCAGGAGGGACTGTTGGACATCCGCTATAGAAAAGTACAGTAACTCCTCACTTAACATTGTAGTTATGTTCCTGAAAAATGCAACTTTAAGCGAAACGATGTTAAGTGAATCCAATTTCCCCACAAGAATTAATGTAAATAGGGGGGTTAGGTTCCAGGGAAATTTTTTTTCACCAGAAAAAAGGCTATTTTTTATATATATATATATATATACACACACACACACACACACAGTATAAGTTTTAAACAAACAATTTAATACTGTACACAGCAATGATGATTGTGAAGCTTGGTTGAGGTGGTGAACTCAGAGGGTGGAAGAGGGTGGGATAGTTCCCTGGGAATGCCTTACTGCTAAATGATGAACTAGGACAGCTGAGCCCTCAAGGGTTGACACTTTGTTGTTAATGTAGCCTCACACTCTACAAGGTAGCACAAATGGAGGGAGGGGAGACAGCATGGCAGACAGAGACAGAGACACACACCCTGTGTATGTGAGAGAGAGATGTGCATTTCCCCTTTAAGTACGTTGACTCCACTCTAAGTACATTGCCTTTTTAAGTAGATCAGCAAGTTGAGACAGCAGCTGCTGCCAGCAAGCTCCCTCCATCCTGAGCCCTGTTGTGTCCCTCCCACCCCCCCGCTCTATGGAAATGGGGTAAGCGAGGGGCAGGAGCAGGGGGTAGGGGGACACTCTAACATTAGCCCCCTGCTTCCTCCCCGGCCCTGCC
Organism: Chelonia mydas; assembly: GCF_015237465.2. Taxonomy (NCBI): domain Eukaryota; kingdom Metazoa; phylum Chordata; order Testudines; family Cheloniidae; genus Chelonia; species Chelonia mydas. The sequence goes on from NC_057855.1 coordinate 57,775,513, forward strand.
ACACACACAGCCAGCAGGAGGCTCCCAGGAGCAGCTCCAAGGCAGAGGGCAGGAGCAGCACACAGCAGTTGGGGGAGGGACAGCTGAACTGCCAGCAATCGATAGCCTGCTGGGCGGCTGCCGCAAAGGGAACTTAGGGGAGCGGGGAGCTGATGTGGGGCTGCCGGTCCACCCTGGTTCCAAGCCCCCACCAGCTCGCTCCAACGGACTGCTCTTCCTGCAAGCAGTGGACAAAGCAGGCGGCTGCCAAACCATGTTATAAGGGAGCATTGCACAACTTTAAACGAGCTTGTTCCCTAATTGATCAGCAACATAACAAAACAACATTAACCGGGACGACTTTAAGTGAGGAGTTCCTGTAATTAATTTATTGTATCAGGAATTAAATGACCACATGCTGCAGGATAACTTTGCCCATCCTCCACTACAGGGAGATGATCCCTCCTATGGGACCCCCATGCTCGGGAGTACCCAGAGCATACCCCTTAAGTACAGTCTGACACTTGGTTTTGTGGGGGCTAGGGGGAAAGGCCTGTTGTGAAGGGCAGCAGCCCTACTCGGCTCCCTCCCCCATCCTTGACACACAAGGATAACAACAGGCAGATTGTGATGCAAAGCCCACTGAAGCCAAGGCGAGTATTTCCACTGACTTCAATGGGTGCTGGACCAGGACTGCTGCAGTGCAGTGTGTGAGGTACTGTCCCTTACCGTGAAGCTGTTGTTAATGTTCTTGGTGCTGGTCTCTGCCACGCTGGCGTCAGAGAGGTCCACTTCATCGAAAATCAATGACTGGGGAGGCATGAGGGAAAGGGTGATATAGCAGAGACACCAGCAATGAGACAGTCTCAGCCTTCAGCCCAGTAACTGAACCCATGGAGCCTAGCTCTGCCCAGGCAGTGGAGGGAGATCCTGAGACCCATAGGCTAGGGAGACTTGCTTCACCTTAGCACCTTGGGCACTGATGGACGGAGAAGGGCTCGCCTGATGATCCATGGGACCCCCAAAGCAGCCAGAAGAGCAGGCTCAGGCTGCAAGGCTGTCCCTGCCTTTGCTCCCACTGCCAGAGGGGGAGATCTGGCTTGGTGGCAATCTGTCCTGCTGCCAAAAAGGGGGTAGGGTTAGATCATGAGGGAATAGTGTGCACAGGCTGCAGGATGCTCTAAGGGGCCACTTGTTCTGCTTCTGCTCAAGCTGCAGGAGGGCCAGACCCAGGCCTGGTGAAAGTGGGATCACCCTGGTCTACACCTGGCCTGCATTTGGGCTGTGGAGTCTATGTAAGGGAAAGTTCTACCCGGGCAGGCCAGTACGGTGGACCACATTTCTAAGAGTGGCCGGCCAGTGGCAGTGCCTTGATACCTAGCCACCCTGATGGGGGCACCTGGGTATCTACAGAACTGGGCACCCAAAACAACTGGCCATTTTGGACCATATAGCCTGCTGGGACTCAGCCAGCATGACTCCACAAAGCGAGCCGCTCTGTGTCAGAGCACAGCTCAGGGAATATTAATTAACTATTAGGTTACGGTGACCTGGTATACCCAATTTCCTTGACCTTCCATGTAGCTTTGGGTGAGGACCCACATGAGACTCTGTGAAGGAACATAAGTTGCCCATGGGAAAGGCTTACAATGGATTCAAACCTGGTCAAAGCAATTGGAACCAGGGAGTCTAGTGAATAGATGTTCCTCAAGATGGCAGAGGGTCCTGGAGTGACCTACAGGGGATGGGACAGGGACAAATTCCCTAAGCATTTATTCGCCATCTGGAGAAGCAGGTTGGCATGAGGGGATGCCATCCATCAACGACACTAAACTGGTCTGATCAGTAAGATCCAGATGATGATAAAGCTCCCCCTTCCTTGGAGCTGTTGGTCTCTAGATCACAGAGTAAGGGGCAGCAGAATAAGGATGACAGACTTCACAAAAGCAGACTAAAACTCAGAGAAGTGATAGGTGAGGTCCCATGGGAAGAAAATTTAAGGGGAAAGGGAGTTCAGGAGAGCTGGCAGTTTCTCAGAGAGACATTATTAAAAGCGCAACAGCAAACTATCCTGGTGCAAAAGAAAGATAGGAAGAATAGTAAGAGGCCAATATGGTCAGAGGCCATCAGGAGCTCTTTAGTGACATGAACATAAAAAAGGAATCCTACAAAAAGTGTAAGCATGGACAAATTGCTAAAGATGAGTACAAGAGAATAGGGCAAGCTTGTAGGGACAAAATCAGAAAGGCTAAGGCACAAAATGAGTTACACCTAGCAAGGGACATAAAAGGCAATAAGAAGAGGTTCTTTAAATATATCAGGAGCAAGAGAAAGACAGAGAAAAGTGCAGGTCCTCTATTTAGCAATGAAGGGGACCTAATAACTCAAGAAAGCTGAGGTGTTTAATGCCTATTTTGCTTCAGTCATCACTAAAAAGGTTGATTGTGACCAGAGACTTAACACAATTAATATTAGCAAGGGAGAAGAAACGCAAGCCAAAATATGTTACAGAAAATTTAGCTAAGTTAGATGTATTCAAATAAGCAGGGCCTGATTAAATTCATCCTAGGGTGCTTAAGGAATTAGCTGAGGCAATTTCAGAACCATTAGCAATTATCTTTGAAAACTCCTGGAGGACAGGTGAGGTCTCAAAGGACTGGAGAAGAGCAAATATAGAACCTGGCTTTAAAAAGAGGAACAAAGAGGACCCAGGGAATTATAGATCAGTCAGCCTAACTTTGATAGCAGGAAAGATACTGGAACAAATGATTAAACAATCAGTTTGTAAGCACCAGGAGGATAATAGGGTTATAAGGAATAGCCACCATGGATTTGTCAAGAACAAATCATGCCAAACCAACCTAATTTTCTTTCTTGTTTTCAGTAAGGCTTTTGACACAGTCCCACAATATTCTCATTAGCAAACGAGGGAAATGTGATTTAGCTGAAATTACAAAAAGGTGGGAGCAAGACTGGTTGAGAGACCATACTCAAATGGCAGTTATCAGCGGTTCGCTGTCACACTGGGAGGGTGTATCTAGTGGGGTTCCATAAGGGTCTGTACTGGGTCTGGTACTATTCAATATTTTCACTAATATGTTGGATAATAGAGCAGAGGGTATGCTTATAAGATTTGTAGATGACACCAAAATGGGAGGGGTTGCAAGCACCTTGGAGAACAGGATTAGAATTCAGAACTACCTTGGCAAATGGGAGAATTGGTCTGAAATCATCAGGATGAAATTGAATAAAGACAAGTGCAAAGTACTACACATATGAAAGAATAAAAATAAAATGCACAACTACAAATGGGGAACACTATCTAGGTGGCAATACTGGTTAAAAGAATCTGGGGAATAGAATGGATCACAAATTGAATATGAGTCAACAATGTGGTGCAGTTGCAGAAAAAGGCTAATATCATTCTGGGGTGTAATAACAGGAGTGTTGTCTGAAGGACACGGGAGGGAACTGTCCCACTCCTGTGGGGGGGAGGGATAGCTCAGTGGTTTGAGCACTGGCCTGCTAAACCCAGGGTTGTGAGTTCAATCCTTGAGGGGGCCATTTAGGGATCTGGGCCAAAAATTGGGGATTGGTCCTGCTTTGAGCAGGGGGTTGGACTAGATGACCTCCTCAGGTCCCTTCCAACCCTGATATTCTATGATTCATTCTACTCGGCACTGGAGAGGCCTCAGCTGGAGAACTGCATCCAGTTCTGGGTGCCACACTTTAAGAAAGATGTGGACAAATCAGAGAGGGGAGCAACAAAAATGATAAAAGTTTTCAAAACCTGCCCTCTGAGGAAAGCCTGGGCATGTTCAGTCTTGAGAACAGAAGACTGAAGTGGGGAGTGATCCCAGTGTTCAAATACATTCAGGGCTGTTCTAAAGAGGATGGTGATCCATTATTCTCCACATTCACTGAAGGTAGGACAAGAAGTAATCAATTTAATCTGCAGCAAGGGAGATTTAGATTAGATATTAGGAAAAGATTTCTAACTCCAAAAACATTTAAGATCTGGAACAGGTATCCAAGGGAAGTTGTGGTCCCCATCATTGGAGGTTTTTAAGACCAGGTTGGACAAACACCTGTCAGGGCTGGTCTAGATTACTGGGTGCTGCCTCAGCACAGGGCGCTGCACCTGATGCTCTCTCGAGGTCCCTCCCAGCACTATGATTTACAGCAGGACAATCTGGGCATCAATAACATTCCCTAGCAGAGAGAAAGGGCCAAGTCGGTCACCATCCAGACTCGCAAAGGACATGCTGGGAGGCCTCTTGCTGAAGATATTTAGGGTGGGCTTCTCAAATACCCAGACCCTCAAAGGTATTGAAGTGCCTAAGTCCTATGGAAATCCATGAGGAACTGGGCCTTCCCATCAGCCTAACTCTGCTCTCATTCACTCAACTGGGATCAGAGTTAGGGCTTGTGAAACTCCCCCTCCTTACAAACAAGACTGAGCAAAGTCCTGGTGGACACACTACAGGGAATGCTCCTTCCCCTCTCTGAATCCTCTGTCTTTCGGAGCCATCTTCTCTGTCCAGGGGAGACCCCTCCTGGGCACTAGAGAGGTCAGGAAATCACTGCTTGCTTGGTGCGCTGCACGCTCCTCTCCAATGGGTTGGCGAGTGATTGCCTGTTCCTGAGATGGGACCCAGCATTCCTGGCAGGGGCTGGCTGCCTTGCGGGGCTCTGCCAATGGGGACTGCATTCTGGCAATGTGTAGTAATAACCCAGAGTGCTGGGGTCTGAAGACAGAGTGAACCAATTAACGAGCCAGCTGTCCGTTTCAGGAGCTGGCTCACTCAGGTGCGTATATCTGCAAGCGTGTGTGTGCGCGCATGCCGGGGGAGGGAAATACCTGAGGTCAGTGGTTTATTAGCTCAGACAGGGTTGCCCTGATTGGATAGTCAGGGTAGCACTAGCTCCCAAGGCTGGGGGAGAGGAGATCCCCCAGGTTAGGCTGCTGGACATCCCAGATAAATGGGGTAGACCCAGGTCCAATGCCATGGGGACAAAGGGAAGGCAAAGGGGAAGGCCAAGCCCCAGCAGCCTGTGGGCGGATGAGAGACCGAATGTGTGACAGGCCCCTCTGTGCCCCATCCCCATCCGTTGAGGGCAAATCTGCTGCCGCGCTGGCTAGACAGCTTTAGCTCAAGCTGTAGCAGCTCATGCTTAGAGCTCCACAAGTCTTCTGCTGAATCCCCGGGGCATGAGCCATGGCAGCCATCACACTGGCGATGCCCTGGGGCCTAAGGGAGCCTCCTCCCAGAGCTTCCCCAATGCCCAGGGGCTGCTGGGTTTATCCTACCTTAGAGTCCTTGGCATAATACAGTGTCCGGCCCCGCAGCTTAAAGTATCGCCTCTTCCACCTCTGGAAGGAGCTCGTCTGCTTCAGTAACAGCCCCTCCTTCACGCTCTTCTGCAAAGAGAGTCACAGGAACCCAATGAGTCTTCGCACCCCAAACCACAGCTGGCCAAAGGAACCCAAGGCCTTAACCCCTTGCATGCCAGGGCCTGGGCCATGTACAGACTGTTCCAAGGCAGAGCCTGGCACGAGCCAGCAAACCCATGAGATGCAGCCATGAAAGCACAGGGTAGAGCAGGGAGAAGGGGTAACATACTAAAGAGGGCAGTGATCTGTCAGTTCATGCCCACATACGGAGCATGGCATAACTCAGTGTAGCACAATCAAGATCACTGGGTTTACACCCATTTCCACCAGCTGAGGATCTGGCCCATTTAACGACCTGGGATCTTAAAGAGACAGCACATTTCAGACACCTTCAAACCCAACCCGAGCCAAGTGCATGGGCTCAGGAAGGGGGCACCTTCCTGAGACAGAGAATGTATCTGTGTGGCCCCTTGGTTTTGGCATGGAGGAAGCCAGTGCAGGGAGTATGGGTCTGGCAAAGTGGAGGACCACACAGGAAGATTTTTCAACCCTCCATCTTTGATGCAAACCACTTTCAGTAACAGAAAATGCACTTTGGATATAGCAGGGAGAGGCCGGGTGGGAGGGCAGGTGGTCCCACATACAGAGGATGCTTGAATTATGTGTGTTTTTAAATGCATTGGGACATTAAGGATTCAGTTAGTTAACTGTGCCATTCATGCCAGGATAAACAACCATGCAGACAAAAGCAGAGACACCCCAGGCACTCTGTGGCTGAGACCCACTTTGCAGACCCACTTGTCAATCACTGATTTACAGATTCCAAGGCCAGAAGGGCCCATTGTGATCATCCAGTTGGACCCCCCCTGTACCACACAGGCCAAAGAACTGCCCCACAATGATTCCTGGAGCAGAGCTTTTAGACCAATTTCCAGTCAGGATTGAAAACTTGTCAGCCAGAGTGAATCCCACATGACCCTCAGTAAATTGTTCCAACGGGTAATTATCTCAGCGTTAAAGATCACCCTCCCCTGAGAATAAGACCAATGTTAAGGTTTTCCATTTCCCCAGGGAGGGACTCATTTCTTTCACACACTCCCTGAGCTTTCAGTCTGTCTGTTAGATTTGCATGACTAAACCCATTGAGCCCAGTTCCCATCTTCCTCCCTCCAGGGTAAAGCAGGAATAAAGCCGGGAAGACAATGGGATGACACGGGTGTCAAAAAAGAGACAATCAAGACCTTCTTTTTTCTGCTCCATGCTTGGCCTGGCAGCATGCAAAGCCCAGAGGCAAACTGGGCCAACATGCTACATACTCTGTTAGCCCTCTTTGCTGGTATGGTCCTGGGTCTGGTCCTGAGTCAGGAAAGCCCGTGCTAAGCCCACACTTAAATGCTTTCCTGGAAATGAATGGACTCAAGCATGTGCTTAAGGGCTTTCCTGAATCGGGACCTCTGTACTTACACAAGGCTAACGGAGTCCAACACACATCTGGATTGGAACAGGTAGAATCCAAGCCCCATAATGACACGAGACTAGTGTGGAGCAGTGCAGACTGTGATACAGATAGGGTTGCCAGGAGTCCAGTTTTCAACCGGAATGCCCGGTTGAAAAGGGACCTTGGGGGCTCCGGTCAGCACTGCCAACTGAGCCGTTAAAAGTCTGGTTGGCGGCGCAGTGGGGGCCCATGGCTGCCTGCCTGCCCTAGCGTCGCGCGGCTCCTGGAAGCAGCTGACAGGTCCTTGCAACTCCAAGGCACATGGGCAACCAGGGAGACTCCGCACACTGCCCCCACCCCGAGTGCCGGCTCTGCAGCTCCCATTGGCTGGGAACCACAACCAATGGGAGCTGCGGGGGTGGAGCCTGCGGGCACTAGGGCAGCACTGCAGAGCCCTCCTGGCCGCCCATGTGCCTAGGGGCTGCAGGGACCTGGCAGTTGCTTCCTGGGAGCCTCATAAGTGCCGCCGGGACCCCGCACCCCTCCCACCCCAGCCCCATGCCCTGATCCTGAGCCCCCTCCTACACGCCTACCCCCTGCTCCGGCCTGGAGTCCCCTCCCACACCCAAACTCCCTCCTGGACCTCGCACCCTGCACCCCAATCCTCTGCCCCAGCCCTGAGCCCCCTCCCACACCACTAACCCCTCATCCTCGCCCCACACCCAAGCCCACATCCCCAGCCAGAGTCCTCATCCCCCCTCCTCCACTCCAAGCTCCTGCCCCAGCCCGGTGAGAGTGGGAGAAAGCAAGAGACAGAGGGAGGGGGGTGGAGCGAGCGGGGGCAGGGCCTCGGCAAAGGGGTGGGATGGTGTGGGGGGAAGAGGTGTTCGGTTCTGTGCTATTAGAAAGTTGGCAACCCTACATACAGAACAGACCCCACAGAGCCCCTTAGAGAGGTAGGATGGCCCAGTGCTTAGGGCACTAGCCTGGGACCCAGGAGACTTGGATTAAATTCCCTGCTCTGCCACAGCCTCCGTGTGTGACCTGTGACCGTGCACAGGTCTCTCTGGGCCTAGTTCCAGCTGTGCAGTGGGGAGAGTGGCCCTGCTCTGCCTCTCCCAGGGTATGAGGATAACACAATGGAGATGGAGAGGCACTGGTAAGGGGGGCCAGATAATACCAGAGCTAGAGACCCACCATGGGAGAATACTAGGCTTGCTGCCATTTTCTGCAGCCCAAAGAAAACCACCTTTTTTCCCTCTGAAAGCAAAAAGGCTTTGTGAAATGAAGGCACCTACTTGCTGCAAGTCACTTCATAAGCCCATTTACTCCTCAGAGACAAAAAGGCAACCAATGTCCACAATGCAGAGGGGGCTGGTCTGACAGTAAAACACAAGAATCAAGCCTCCAATCTATTAACTAGTCAGACCTACCCACTTTGTATCTGCCCTAGATATCGAGATCTTCCATTGTTGTTTGTAGTGCTGTTGGAGCTGTGCTGGTCCCAGGCTATCAGAGAGGGAGGGGGAGAGTAATAGCTTTTATTGTACCAACCTAGAAGAGAAGGAAGGAACTCAGAATTACATCACACCTGCCTCTTCTGGTATGGAGCTCAGCCCATGACTTCTGTATTTGAGATCAATCATGTTGGCTCAGTAATGGAAAAGTTCCATTCCTTTGGTGAATCATTTATTTTATTTGCTGTTGCATAGTTCCAGTTCTTTGTTGTTAACTACATCAAATCAGATTTCCACTGAGACTGCAGCTGTACTAGCAGCCTGTGATCAGCCAAGCCCCCTGCAAACTCCTGAAATTGCTTTTGTAAAAGTTTAGAATTTCTGTACAGTCCCTTGTTGTGTGAAATGTCTGTGTGTTTCAAACAAAGGCCTCCTGCTCAGCGCAAACAGCAGCATCCTTATGGCACTTGGATGAAAATGCAGAGACTCAATCCACTGAGTGTCTTTGGGAAGCCAGGCTATCAATCCTATGGTATCAGTCAATCAACCAGGAGGCTGACGGCAGGGTGGAAAACATTTTGAACTTCCCCCATGTGCTATGTAAGGTGCTACTTCTTTCTTCAAGAAGGTTTCAACAGTGTGCTCACTGCACAGAAAGCAAATGCTGGAGTTGATTGCTTCTGTGAAGGTCTCTCATCTCTTTCATTTTATTTTCTCTGAGCAAAATGGCAGAGATCCTCTCATACTATACTCTGCATTTTGGGGTGCTCTCTTCAGTAACCTAGACACAATGTAGGGCAGGTTTATTTGCAGCTGTACAATCAGCATTTAGCAGCAATGCATTTTCCCCTGAATAGATACTATTATCGGGTCATTTCTCATGTCTGATCAGTCATCTTGCATGAACATGCTGATCCTCTTAGTGCTTCCTTCAGTTTTTCCCCTTTTTTTCTTCATTTGCAGCATCTGAGTCTGGAAGTTTAAATCTGTCTGGTCTGGAGGAGTTTATTTAGAGCAAAGTGCTTCAAACACTTCATTACATTGCTCATTTTGTGTGACACTGAAGGGGGCATTAATGCAAAAGAAGGTCACAACTTTAGTCTCAGGTTTTTGTCTTGATCTTTTTAGTAGTACAATCACCACTCAACAAGGGCTCAGTGGTGCACCATGCCATGTCGGGGAGCAAGAGGAACACAAGGAGACGTTTATTCCCTTGCATAAGCTATCCACGGCACTGGACCCTGCTTCTGCTGGGCCGCTGCCATTCTCCCTTCTGTGCAGATGGATTTAGAAGTGGGTGGAGCATGGCGGCCAAGCAAAGATTGCTGCCTGCCACCATGGAGCAATGACTAGGCAATAACACTCTGCGTATGCTCTGGAGACCCCTTCCTCTGGCTGCATGGCACAGTTACTGCCCTGCCCAAGTGATCTGGGCCCTGGTTTGGGTATCAAAGCCTGTGGGCTGGCCTGTGTACAGACTTACACAGTTTCACTAAAGGGAGGTTGAACTGATTTAGCTAAATTGCATCCGATGAAGTGAGCTGTAGCTCATGAAAGCTTATGCTCAAATAAATTGGTTAGTCTCTAAGGTGCCACAAGTCCTCCTTTTCTTTTTGCGAATACAGATTAACACGGCTGCTACTCTGAAACCAGCTAAATTGATGTGACTCTATGTGTGGATGCTCTTAACCTGCTGACATGAGTTTAGGTTGAACCTGTTACGTAACAAGGGCAAGAGAGCCAGCTCCTGAATGAAGGTGCTGTTGAAGGCCTAGCACAGGGATTCCAGTTTATCATTGTGGCTACATTTCGATGAGGACAACGGCAATGAAAATGTGTCACTTACAACAGTGCTTCTCAAGCTATCTGATGCGGGGGACCAACAATTTTTTTTTCCAATGTGTGCGCAGACCAGCAGCTGATGGCTCGCAGACCGGCACGGGTCCGCAGACCACCACTTTGAGTAGCACTGACTTACAGGATCATCAGCGTTCTTCTCCAATGCCTCAATAGGCAATTTCATTCCGTGATACCATTGATCTCCAAGAAGCTGAAGGAGCCAATTTTCTGTATCATGCACATGAACCCCTTTCTATCTCGCTGCTTAACGACTCTTGACAGTGTTTCTATTTGATCTAGATTGAAGAATGATTGATTTTTACTCCTTCAGTACATTCATGGGCTTGTTTCCACTCCCCAGTCACCAACGACTCCGGACAATTGGATAGCTTGCTAACAGGCAGAGCTCAGACCTTTACCCTCTCTTCGCACCTCGTGTAGCTTTTTAGAATGCTTTCCATTTCCACTCATACATTGCAGTGAGAGCCAAACGTCCAGAGTATCAAACATCTTCATATTATGGTCAGGTGAATAGCTCAGAATGACACACAAATTCAACAAGTCAGGGAAAATTGACCCTCCCCTCCTCCAACTCCTCACCACCACCAAAAGAAAACCAAAAATACCAATACTGCCTTTTTTTTCCTGGATACAATCAAATTAGTTTCATGCAGATTTCATAAGTACACAGGATCAACATGGCACAGTACACACCTGTAACTACACCAGGCTGATACTGCACAACACAGATTCTTCAGGTACACCCAATGGATGTGGCACCAGCACCAAATGACTGACATGGCATCATGGGCCTTAGTCTTTGGAACAGCACTGTGTCCTGCTGTTCCAGGGTCCCAGCCCCAGACACACCAATGGCACCCAGCCCCCAGGCAGAGCACCATTCCTGACAGCATCCAGGATCACATTTGACACCAGGGCTGATGGCCCACAGCAAAGACGGACTAGCTGCTCTAACTCTGCATTTCTTAATATTGCCCACCTGCAAAGCCCACTTGGAACACCAAAGTTCAGCTGCACCTCCTTGTCCCAGTCCACACAGGTGGTATAACAGACAGCAAAGAAGCCCCCAGACAGGTGGGAGGAGGATCACAGGAGGGGTTGTGAGGGAGGCCTCCATCATAGATGGAGCGAGCGCTAAATGAGGCCAGGCACATGTCCTTTGCATAGGGTCACAGCCTGTGGTGCTCTGGTTTGGAGGTCACTTAATCTTCCTATTCCATAAAACCATTTGCAGTTCCTCCCCTCCCCCCATGACTTTGGGTGAGGACAAAACCCATCAACTGCCGGTTTTCATTATTGCAGAATGAAGCAAACAGGCGATCGCTACCTGCCTGTCAAGAAATAGTCAAATCCCAGCATTCATTAGGGTCAGGTAAATTTTTCTTTTTAGTGAAACATTTATGTAAACTTTTATCCAGATAAAATCCAGCCCACAGGCTCCCAGGAAGTTGGCCCTCTGCATGGCAAATGCAGGATGCTCTTAAATTAAAGTGTTCCACATGACAAACATAGGACCATAATGTTGAATGCAAAGAGCTGCCTATGATTCACCCTCTGGTGCCTAGATTTCACGGCAATGCCTCAAGAAAACCAGAACCCCTTCATCAGCTCTAGGCACAGTAGATGCCCAGGTTGGGGCTGTGGACTTAGCCCGACACACGAGGTTTGCAAAGAGGTGGAGTGAGGATCAGGTTTTTCCAGATAACACTGCAGTTGTGCTTTGCCTCTCAGCTGTCCTCAAGTTTGCTATAACACCTTACCTTTGTTCTTTCTCGGGCAGGCACCAGCCCTGCTACCCTTTCCAAAACATAAACAAGGAAACTTGGAGTTTAAATCTGTCTTAAGAGGACCCCTTGTGAAGGGGCAGTACTAAAATGTGCTGCCAGGTGGGGAAAGCGGGGCAAACCTCCCCAGGATTCGAAACACTGCAGAAAATTCACACTGCTGGTTCGCTAAAAAGGAATTAATACCCAAATAGCTCCTGTTTCAAGGGGACTCTGCAAATGCTCTTATTCCACTACTGAACAGAGTTGCCAGTAGAGGGAGCATAAGATAACACTCAAAAATATCCCCAGAGCTGTGCTGCCCATATGGACCATGCATATGACAACAGGAATATAAAATAAGCAAACAATTTGTATCATGTTCTCCAACAGGGAAGCTGCAAAGCGTCTCAGTGAAGCCCTGGTTTAGATGCTGAATGCTCCAATTAATCAGGTTATGCATGAGGGTATTCACCACATAAATAAGTTTCAATATAGTTTTATTATTATTATTGTTTTCTGCTCTGTGCAATCCTTCAGGTTAAAGACATCTCAGGATACAGCATTGTGTGAGAACACAGGTACGAGCAGAGCCATGCAGCTGCATGTATTGCCAACAGGCTCAGCAAAGGCTCCAAAACAATGAAGTTAGGCCCCAAAATCAAGAGATTGCCATAAAATCATGAGATTTGTAAAATAATATACATTGTGTTCTTTTTATTTGCTTTTTGAGACTTTAAGGAGCACTTGGATCATGTTTTCAAGCTTCTCTCTGTAACCAGGAGGGCCAGAAACTTTCAATTGAAAAAAATCCCACACAGGATTCCAGGACCAGGGGCTTTAGGAAAAAGCATCAAACATTTAAAGAGTGGGAAACACTGCCTCTGGGATGTTTTCATTTAACCGGGAAGTATCTGAGATTTTTTTGAGGGGGAGGAAGGAAGAGGAAACACACACACTTTGCATTTCTTTCTGTTATGAGCCTTTATTAGCCAGGGGTCATTAGCCATTTTATCCCTGCATCTTGCTTTTAAGGAACAGAAGGGGGAAATTATCTCTGAAAACAGGTAAGAGCAGAAGTGAGGGATGGGAAACGTCACTTTTGAGCTTCTAAGAGGCTGCAAGGTGACAAACAACAAAACTAACCACTGCAAGTGACTGGGCATACAGCCCCTTTAAACAAAGAGCCCTCACGATGAGAACTTTCCAAAGACTCTTGCTTTCTTTGCTCTTATTTCCTGGTGTGCCAGGCAGTTATTAACGTTGTACTTCTGTTTTTTGCCTCCTGATATAAACAGGTTCCTTCTTTCTAGTGAAGCAGCTGCACTAATCAGAGCAATGCTAACATCTCCCCTTTGCTGAAGCATCTAGACTGGCTGGCATTGCTTGTTCCTTCATTTGCACCTTGAAAGGTATGAGCAATAGTGGACTAATCAATAGCCCACGCCTCTCTGGGCTTATCAGCCTTCCAGTTATCTGCTCCAGTCTGATGGCCTATTAAAATAATGGCCCTGCGCTGCCCTCCCCGCTCTTTGCAGCAGAATATGATTCACTCAGACAGAAGCGCTAGCAGAGAATTAAATCTGGCCTCCAGGACCAGAAGGAAGGGGTGCATGGGGTAGAAAGAAGCAGCAATCTTGTCTCATCTTAACAGCAGCATCTGCCTCCCTTTTCACTGGTGCAATCACCTGCTCTGTGGGGTGCAGTGATGAGTGAGGGAAACATTCAGATAGTTCAATTCCCCATTGCCAGCTCTGGTGAGGTCACTGCGAATCTCACGCTATTTAGTGTTTTCCTTCAGGCCCAGCTGCTGAACCAGGTTCTTCCTGACGAATCTCAGCTTCCATTTACAAAGAAAAGTCAAGTTGCATGTTCTCCTGGGAACGTGATCCCCAAACCTTCCAACACCAGAGGCCAAGTGAAGAAACCCAAAACTTCACTGTTGTAAATCTCCTGGTTTTTATGCCAATCTCGTGAAGGGCTGGGGAGGGGAGGCTGGGGGCAGGGCAGGCCTGAGAGTCACATGGGCAGACGAGACGGGCTCCCCACTGAAGAGCCTTCCAATGCTGAACACCACGTTGAGTAGGTTGGAGTCAGGAACTGACTGGCTCAGTGCCCACACAGGCATCTGAATGACATGGCCAGATGTTCGAAAGATCTCAGCATCCAGCACCAGTTCACCTTGAGAGCCTGCCTGGGGTAATTCTGGCCATGTCACTAAGGCCAGGTCTCTGCTACACACCCACTTTGGTATAACTAAAAAGTTATATCCCCCGTCTCCCGATGACATAGCTACAGCCTCTCGCAGAGACGGAGTTATCATCTCCCATCGGCTTAGAGCATCTTCAACAGAAGCGTTACAGTAGCGCAGCTGCACTGATGCAAGTTCGCAGTGTGGACCTGCCCTTAGGCTCCTGCGTGAGGGCTAAGAGCTTTGGAAACCTGACCCGTGCTGAGCAGACAAGGGATGCTGAGCGATGCCGTCCTGGTGGAGAAGAAGCCGACTCCCAGCAGCAGCTGTGAGGCAGGCATGATGAGGGTGTTGAGCCCCAGGTGCAGAGCTCCACAAGGCCACTGTCTGTGCTCTCAGCAGAGACGCAGCCCTGAGGATCCTCAAACTGTTTGGATGAAACGAAACCCTCCTCCAGTACAATGTTCTTAGAACACCTGATACTGTGGGAGCCTAGGCATAGCTCAGGCAGCTTCTCCTGGCTGCCCTTTGAATGCTGCTGCTGTTTGCCTGGCACCCGGCCATGTTGCCCCTCCTCATTCTCCATGGCCAGGCTGAGTGGAGGGACCTGGCAAGAAAGGCCAACACTACCCCTTCCTAGCAAGGGCCTGATTAGAAGCCAAGGCACTCTCTCTCTCTTCAGGAGCTAGCATGGGGTGGGCAAACTATGGCCTGCGAGCCATTTTAAGCCAGCCCTCGAGCTTTAGCTGGGGAGCAGGGTCGTGGGCCATACCACGCAGCTCAGCCCAGCTCCAGCCAGGGCGGTGGGCCACACCACGCAGCTCGGCCCCGCTTCAGCCAGGGCGCAGGGTCAGGGCCACTCTGGTGCTCCAGTCAGCGTACTGGGTTGCAGGCTGCACCACGCAGCTCCTGGAAGCTGCGGCATGGCCCTGCTCCGGCTCCTATGTACTCCAGTGACCCCCCTCCGGCGCTCCAATGGAAGCTGGAGAGGGATGCCTGCGGATGGGGCAGCGTGCAGAAACGCCTGGCCGCGCCTCAGCATAGGAGCTGGAGAGAGACATGCCATAGCTTCCAGGAGCCATTTGAGGTAAGCACTGCTCGGAGCCTGCATCCCTGAGCCTCTCCCCACACCCCAACCCCCTGCCCCAGCCCTGATCCCCCTCCCACTCTCCACACCCCTTGATCCCAGCCAGGAGCACCCTCCTGCACCCCAAACCTCTCATTTTTTCTGAGGTAACACTTCTCATCAAAAGCTTCAAGCTTCTCCAAGGGCCCTTTATAGTTAAGAACTCCTGGCTCCATTGTCAATTAGGAGGCTCCAACGGCCTTTGAAATTAATTTGCTGAGGTACATTTAGTTCAGAAAAGGAATTCACTGATGTGGAGCATGATCTGTCTTGTCCCAGCAGCTGGAGGACCGGGCGGTTTAGTTCAGCATTATTTGTCTCTGATTAGAATCAGATCTTCAATTAGACATGTAATTAATCTGTGGAACTTACTGCTGCAGGATATTGCTGAGGCAATCATCTGATTAAAGGTCTACAGACTCTTTTTATCATCTTATATAAACAGGAACAGCAGCTGGGATTACAATTTCCCGGGGACAATTACCGGGGCTTTTGATCTTAATGCTTCACGGTACAGCTGATCATCTAGTAGGGTCAGAAAGGCATTTTCATCTACAGCGCAGTAATGCACTAGTAGGTAAATTATGAAGGTTTCTCTGAAGCATCTACATTGGCCATTGTCAAAGACAAGAAACCGACTAGATGGACCGGTCTGTTCAGTATGGCCATTCAAGTTCCTATTAGTTGAGACAGGGGCCATAACACGCGGCTCAGCCCAACTAAAGGAAACGCAACTAAAGGGAATTTTCTCATGCTCCCTTCCTGGATATCTATGGACATTATTCCACCCACTAGCCCTTTCACTGACTGGAACAGCTGAGTGTGCAGCATGTGACTCCCATGCTCCTGGGTTGTTCTGGAAGAGGTAAATGCAAATAGTCTGCATCTAGCTCCAACAACACGCAATGGGACCCCGAGAAGGACAAGGGTCTCAGAGCTTGGGCTGCAGCCCAGGCTCAAACATCTCCACCGCAATTAACCCATGCCCCATGAGCCTGATTCAGGGGACAGCCACAGGTGTTTAATTGCAGTGTAGACATGCCTATATGCGCTCTCCCAAGACAGGGAGCTTGCTCTCTACCGGAGACATCACCCTCTTCCAGAGCAAGCCACTCACTCCTACTCAGTGCTGATGAATCCTGGATGTTGGGTGGGCATTCAGCCTTTTAAAATGGGGAGAATATTATTTATGTTGGTATCCCAGTCATGCCTACGGCTCCACTGCACTAGCTGATGTACAAACACACAAAATAACACAAAGAAATAGTCCCTGCCCCAGAGAGCCTACGTATAAGACATGCAACAAGCGCTGGATGCAACAGACCAGGGTAGGAGTGTGTAGAGGGTGCCATAAGGAAACATTAAGCAAATACTGGCCCACGATCCCAGCTTCAAAGTGCTGGGATTATCATCTCCATTTCCAGATCAGAAAATGGAGGCATGGTGTGGTGAAATGTAATCAGCCCACAGAGAGGAGTAAAATCCTGAACAAGGGATGGAAATCAGGAGTTCCCGGCACCCACACTTGTCCCCAGGCCACTAGACCGCACTTCCTTCCAAGAACAACGTAGTCCAGGGGTTCTCAAACTTCATTGCCTCGCGACCTCCTTCTAACAACAAAAAATAGAAGACGACCCCAGGAAGGGGGACTGAAGCCTGAGCCCAGGGGCTTCAGCCCCATGCAGTGGGCTTTGGGCTTCAGCTTGGCTCCGGGCTTCGGCTTCAGCCCTGGGCCCCAGAAAGCCTAAGCCAGTCCTGGCAACCCCATTAAAATGGGGTCGTGACCCACTTAGGGATCCTGACCCACAGTTTGAGATCCACTGAGTGTAGTCTAACAGTATTTACCTACTGCACAGCAGTGTTTGTGAGATTTCATTAATCAGTGTTTGCAAAGCACTCAGCAGATTAAAGGGGTTGCAGAAGTGTACAGAATGGCTATTTTCACCCACTGATATTTGATTGGTATTTAATCAGATGCAATAACAACCCTATGCAATTCTTGCCTTCAATTAACCAGGACAGTAATTATGTCAGATAGCACTAAATAATTAAATACATATTTAGTGAGGATTAATTACTACTGTGTAAATGACTGGCGTACAAGAAGTGGTGCACAGTGTATGGCTTTAACAGGAGCAGCAGGGCGATGGCATTTTGCTGGCCTGGTTACAGCTCATGCTGATGTTTGACAGAAGATCTTAATTGATGAGAATGTCAGCACTTGAGGGAGCACTTTAAAGAGCCATACACCACTCTTTTCACATTCTCTCCCTCTTGAGAACTCCTGCTGCAGGTACCTCACTGAAGAGCGACACACTAACATGACACGGGACATCTCTTGCAACATTTTGTCTTCCCGGACAAAGTCACTGCAATCTGACATGATGACATTTGCATTATGACATCAGCAGATTCTCTGGCCCATGCTCTGCAAGAGGTCAGTCGAGAACAGACGGTCCCACCTGGCCTGAAATCTAGTAATCTAAGTAGTGATGCAAAGATTACCGTGTCCCAAAGAGATATCTTCACCACTAGGGAACCCTTTCCAGGCTCCAGGACTGAGCCATGAGTGCCCCTTTACATGTCAGGATATAGAATGCTCTTCCAGTGCTGCATACAGCAGCTTAATGTTCTGTTTCAAACTGACGATCAGAGTGTGAGCAAGACTTAGAGCTTTCAGGATGAAAGTGAGTCTGATCTCAGAATCCCCAGCTTGCAGAACTGTACCCGGGTTTCATTTTTTCTTGCACTAGGAATGCCTAAATTTTTCCCAGTTCGGTCAAGGGCCGCAATGACAGCTTGCCTAGACCATAATGGCTGACCCTAATCTGCAAAGCACAGAGTGCCTGTCATAGCAGGGCTCCAACTCAGAACTGGGGCTTCTAGGTGCTACCGCAACACAAACAATGGAGCTGACTGCATCGCAAGTGCCCTTTGATACCACATTGGAGCCTGCAGGTCTCACTGTGCAATACTGTGCGGATCAAGATGAAGCACTGCATGCTGGGACATATAGTCTTCATGGACAATACCTCATTATTAAGGATGAGGGCTATTGCAGACTGCATTTGTGCTGCCATTAATGCCACTCCCCTTACTCCGAGGGTCAGGTTCATCTCACAAAGACAGTGATTCAACTGAGAGAGACATTTCCCTGCTTTGTTTGATTTACTTCTAAGTACTCAGGGGGACTGAACCTCCTCCAGTCTCCCCACACACTCCTCGAACGCTCACTCTCCATCTGCACCAGGGATGAAAGAACAACCCCCAGCCAAGCCTGACCTCCTCCTTGAAACTTCCCAGGATGCAATGGTGGGATGTGGTGGGGGGAGGGGGATAGGTGCTGGAGGACTCCCCTGTCTGTGATGTGTCATAATATCCTGCACGCAGCAGCTTAAAACCCCAGCTGACGCTGAGAACACTGGCAGGAAGAACGTGGAGGGCTGAGTCGGAGGGAACAGCGGACAGTTATTTTAGAACCAGGAAGCAGAAGTTCCCTCTCTAAAACAGATGCTGCTAAATCAAGAGCTGGCCGGGGTTTGCCTCAGTGATTCTCAGGGCGAGGGGAGGAGAGGGGCCTCCTTCCCTGAGCTCTGGGAGCTGAACTGGAAGCTGGGTTGTTAGCAGAGGAGTAATGCACAGCCAATGTCTCTTAGGGGAATGACATCCCCACAATAATGTCCCTGGACAACCTAGCCCAAACTCCCCATCCCATCGATTCCCACACAACAGAGGGATTTGTTAGCACGCCAGTTCGCCTCCTCTTTGAAGAATTATTCCTGCTGGGGCCTCAGTCACAAACCCCATTTTGTCAAGTTCACCCCTACGGAAGCCACTGCAAGGCCAATGACCTCAGCGGGGTTTCGCTGTCTTCCGCCCTGTAGCAAGTCTGGCCTAATGTCCTTAACAGCAACACATGTCAGCAGAGGCCAGTGAGGACAACACAATGGAAAGGGCTTACAAAGCAGGTTGTTATCTTACCAGAAAAAAGGCCTTGTCACAGGGCAGGGCAACCACACCCATATTCCCCCCTATGATCCAGCAAGCACCTCTGCTTCAGGCTCCTGGGCCATGCCCTCTCTTGAGTAGAGACCTGCGTCTCACTCCCTTCTGACCAACATATTTCCAGGCTGCACTGTGCCCTGCCTTCACTGTGTTCTCCCCAGCAGAGACAGCCTTACTTTCTCCTCAGAGGCAGTTACCAGCCTGAATGCCCACAGTTATAAACATCCCACAGCTCTTCCTATGTAAGCCTGCTTTATTCTTAAGGTAAAAGCACAACAGAGAAAACAAGTTAGATACAATGAAAGAACCTACATGCCTACTACCAAGCTTGCCAAAAATCACCCCACCCTAACATGAGCTCTGGGAGGAGCAGTCCGGCACTGGATCCAAAGGGCTTCCTTGTGGTTTCAACATCAGCACAACTTCAGCTCAGAACAAGCACCCAATGTTCTGGGGCCCCTAAGTCCTTCTAACCCTCCCCTAAGGATTGGGTCCATCCATGGAGCAAGGATCCTGTCTATTTGCTGGACCAGGAAGAAGGCCTAGAGCCAGTTTAAAAGCAGGGTATTTATCCAAAAATCCTTTCTTTGTCTGTTGGTCTCTGGAGAATCCAGTTTGAACAAGTGGATGCGAACCTCTCCAGGGGGCTGATGACTGGAGGAAAGATATTAGCAGTCCTCTCCTCCTAGAGAAGTTACACACAATTCCACAATAACATACATGGTTGCATTTTTAATAGAATGGGCCCCAAAGGTATTAAACCTAATTCAATAAGGTTTAACTTAATTCCATAAAGTTTGTCCAAGATATTGCAAGTCTGTCACAGGCCTGATCTACACTTAAAATGTAGATTGTACATCGATGGAAGAATGCTTCCAGTGACCTCGCTATTGTCACTAAGGGAGGCAGATTACCTACAACATCGGAAACATCCCTTCCACTGCTGTAGGAAGTGTCTACACCAGTGGTCACCAACCGGTCGATCACGATCGACAGGGCGATCCCAGAGGAACTCCCAGTCGATCCCAATCTCTGGTGGCTCCCGGTCAGTGGTGCAGCATGGCTGCCGCTAAGGCAGGCTCCCTGCCTACCCGACCTCATGCCACTCCTGGAAGCTGCCAGTGCAGCCCTGCAGTTCCGGGGGAGGGGGGACAGGGGTCTCCCTTTGCGGGCTGCTCCTGCCTGCAAGCACTGCCCCTGCAGCTCCCATTGGCCAGGAACGGGGAGCTGTGGCCAATGGGAACTGCAGGGGCAGTACTTACAGAGGGGGCAGCGCATGGAGTCACGTGCTCCCCGCCCCAGGGGCCGCAGGGACACATTGGACCCTTCCGAGAGTGGTGTGGGGCCAGGGTAGGCAGGGAGCCTGCCTTAGCAGCAGCCACATTTCACTGCCAACCGGGAGCCGCTGCAGGTAAGTGTTGCCCTGCGGGAGGCCGCACCTCAACCCCCAGCCCTGAGCCCCCTCCCGGAGCCAGCACCCAATACCCCCTCCTGCACCCCAAACCCCAGCCCTGAGCCCCCTCCCAGAGCCAGCACCCTGTAGCCCCTCCTGCACCCCAACACTCTGCCCCAGCCCAGAGCCCCTTCCTGCACCCAAACTCCCTCCCAGAACTTGCACCCCTCACCCCCTCCTGCACCCCAGCACCCTGCCCCAGACTCAGCCCAGAGTCCCCTCCCACATTGCGAACCCCTCAGCCCCAGCCCAGAGCCCGCACCCCCTCCCGAACCCCAACCTCCTACCCCAGCCCAGTGAAAGTGAGTGAGGGTGAGGGAGAGAGAGTAACGGGGTGGGGGAGGGAATGGAGTGAGCGGGGCGGGGCTTTGGGGAAGGGATATGGCCTCGGGGAAGGGGCGGGGTAGACCCTGGGTTGTCCTTAAATTCAAAAAGTGATCTTGAGCATTAAAAGGTTGGAGACCCCTGGTGGTATAACTGTGCGGGTGTAGCGCCAGTAGAGTACAGATGGCTAAAGACCCTGCCGCTAGACAGCCCATGTGAGAATGGGATCAGAAGCCCTTCGCCTCTACGGGCTGCTGGGTGTATCCTGCCCAGTCAACGAGCATGGGCAGCAGGTATCAAAGGCCAGGGCAGGCTAAGCCTTCCTAACCCAGGCCGTGGCCCTGCCCATGCTCCACTCCGAGGTCCCATTCCCTCCCCATCTCCCCTGAAGCTGGCGGAGGCTCAGCTCCAGCCAGCGGCCTGGAGCTCAGGCCCGTCAAAGGCCAGGGACTGGGACAGCCCTGGGTGGCTCGGGCTGGACCAGGGGTCGGGCCAGCAGCCCGGCACTGGGGCCAGCGGCTCAGCCCGGCACTGGGACCGGCCGATGTAGCTGAGGCCAGTCGGCCGGTGGCTCAGGGCCGATGGGATGGGAGGGCCAGGACTCCTCCAGTGGGAAGGAGGGGCTCGGGGTTCCTCTGGACACATGGGGCCATGAGCAGAAGGGGCAGGGTCAACGGGTTAGCCTTCCCGAAGAGGGGTGTCACCCCCCAGCCCATGTCATCAAGGACAGAGTTTGCAGCATCCGCGCCCACAATCGAGGCCACATTTTCAGAACTACTCAGCACCCAACATGCACTCAATGTGCTCATCATCATCAAAGCTAATCCCCAAGGGACAGAACCTCCTTGCAGATGGAGGGCCTCTCGGATTGAGCCCTTCTAAAAATCTGGCAATGAGTGTCACCTTGAGAATGGAGCTCTTTTGAAAATCTGTCCCTGGAATGATCAAATGTCATAGCAGACTATTGGCTTGTTAGTGGCCAATGTGAAATGAGGTGGGGTGGGGATGGAATCTCGGTCCATTTCCTCAGTGGAGCAGTATCACTGGCACAGCTAGTTGGGACTTTTCCATTGAATTGTCCTTTTCTAGAAGAAAATGCAATTTCCACAAACATCAAGATCTTCCTTAGGAAAATGTAAATTTTGCCAAAATTTTTTGGTTTTCCCTCAGGAAAATCTAAACAGAAGGTTTTATGTGGGGTTGGGTTGATCCAAAGTGAAACATTTCTGTTTGGGGAACCAAATCAAACCGTTTTGTTTGGAGTCAGATGGACTTTAATCTGCATCCACCTCATGTCCCCGTTCTCCTTTATGGGCTGGCCTCTTTGGCAGGACTACATCTCCCATGATGCACCACCATCTCCTCTGGGATGAACCAAAGTGGTGCATCATGGAAGTTGCTATGGCAATAATGTGTTGACAGCCTCAGCAGAGAGGCAAAGAGTCAGCAGGGCACTGAGTCTCACAGGTTCTGAGTACTCG
This sequence comes from Chelonia mydas, assembly GCF_015237465.2. Taxonomy (NCBI): domain Eukaryota; kingdom Metazoa; phylum Chordata; order Testudines; family Cheloniidae; genus Chelonia; species Chelonia mydas. The sequence goes on from NC_057855.1 coordinate 57,797,985, forward strand.
TGGCTCTAACCCACGCCTATGGCAGCAGCAGGTGCTCAGCAACTCAGGACATCAGATGCATAGAAACTAAATCTCCCATCTGGGTCAGGGCGGCAGCGTTTTGGCAAGGTATTGGTCCTGATGATGCCCCTGCTCTTCCTGCTTTGTGGCCTTCCGTCTCCAGAGCTGTCTGTCTGGCACTAAATCCAATCTCAAACAGCCTCAAACACAAGGAAGCAAACACTGAATTTCTAGCTGGTTTCTTCCTTGTTTATTCTTTACGTGTCATGTAAAACAGGCAGCGCCTCTTGAAGGGCAGCTGCAGCCATTTGACTGCAGTTCTCTCGCTGGAGAGCAGCAGTGAAACCAAGTGATCCACCCTGATTTTCTGGCACCTTGCCCAGTGCTCCATGGTGACATTACACAGACATGCGACAAGGTCACGCATCCTGCTGTGCCCCATTACAGGTCCCAACTGCGAAAGCATGGCAGACGCCACTAACAAACTGGACCATCCATCCCCACACCTGGTGCATTGCCATTGACTGCAGTGGAGTCACACCAGAGATCAAATTCAAAACAGCAGGATTCCAGACTAGGAAGCAACCTGAGGCAGCAGGAGGGAGGGAGAAATTAAAAGCCCAACCTGGCAATTCAGACGCCTATTGATGGATAGGCTGCAAGACCCAAGGACTCGAGTAAAAAAGGCTCAGTCAGCATAAATGCTTCACTTCAGTGGTTGCTCAGAGCTACTCATGGGATGAAACCAACCACAGAAAATATATGCTGAACAGCAGGAAAAACTTCCAAACGGTGAGCGAGATCCAGAGATTCAGAGGGTAAAATTCTCCACTCACACCAATACCTATGCGCAACTGCAGCAGCATACGGGGCTGTGAACCGCTAGCCGATAGCTGGGGGAGAATTCCTGTCGTGCTATAAGCACAGCATGAGCAGCACTACGCTGACTTCCAGCACTGGGGCATGCCTGGGCGTATGATGGGAGTCCCTGCAGCTAGGGGGATTGTTGGCAGCTCTGGGCTGTGGAAACCCTATTGCTTGGAGTTTAAAACACATGGCTGGACAAATACTCTAGCAACTGTGCTGTGCTGGAGGGAACAGTCCCACATGGGCCTACTTGGAGATGGGCTAGGAGGCCTGACAGGTCTTTCCCATTACTAACTCCTAAAGTTTGTCTTTGGGAATCATAGAAATCCTAACAAATCTAAAAAACCCTGGCCCATCTGTTTGTATATCACCTGCCCAGGGACATTACTGGCTCAGCAGGTTGAGCTAACAGGTCAAATCCAGACCCTAGCTACAAAGCTGGAGAAAATACCTTTTGGGGGATGCATGGCACAACCTTCAGCCCCGAAATATCTGGGAGGAGTTGGGTGTGGCCATTCCACGTAATCTACCCAGGCCCTTGCACCCTTCTGCATTAGCACTCAGAAGGGAGGGGAGCCTGCACCTCAACAGGGCAGGAGGAGAGGGGATTCCAGCTCCATAATGTACTCCCTTCTCCCCTTGCAAGCAGGGCTCTAGCTCCATGGAGTCTGAGGTGCTGTTAACGTCTGGTGACTCCCAGTGCTGTGGAAAGCACCAGTCAGCTGCAGCCTAGCAGTGCCAGTCCCATGCAGATGCCCAGCCCAGGGGCTAGAGGAGGGTTCCATAACCAGCCTGTAGAGGATTTCTGTGTATGGTCCTTGCTTCCAATGTACCCTTCCACACGGGTCTCTGAGGATTTGCGGATGCTGAACCCCAACTCCCAAGCAAAGCATCCTAGGAACCGAGATGGGAAGGAACTGGAATTTCCAGTGTCTCTGGAAATTTTACAGTTTTGAAATTAGTTTCAGTTCCAAGTCAGAACAAAACCAAAGATTTCAAAACTTCCCATGAAATGCCATTTTCAAAAATATTTAGTTTTGGGTCAGTTAGAACATTTCATTTCGATTTTGACTTTTCGCTATTTTATAATGTATAATGGAATATAAAAAAAATGAAAAGCAAACAAAATCAAAACCATTCTGTTCTGGATGTTTTTTCCTAAAAAATTTTCATCCAAATCAGCCTTTCCTGTGGAAGGTTTCAAGGTGAACAAAATGGCATTTTTCCATAGAAAACATGTTCCGTTGGAAAATCTGCAACCAGCTCGACCAAGGAAACTCTGAAGTCACCTCTGCATTCCTGCATTAGGAAGGAATTTGGCCCCATGATTGTTTTAATGGGGGGGCGGGGAGGAAACAGTATTTTATTTCTGAAATAAATCAAAACCCATTGGAGGTGCGTTTGGAAGTCACTGCTCAGCCACTTGTACTAATTTTCATACGAACAGAACCACTGATAGATCCTCACCTCGCCACTCTCAAGTCAACTTTACAAAGCTAGGCCAGTACCATAGGTGGGGAAACTAAGGCACAGAGAAGGCAAATGATTTACCCAAAGTGCCAGGACAAGCTATTGGCAGAGATTAGATGAGGTTTCCTAGACACCCAGTCTCTTTGTACTGGCCACTAGCTAATGCAGCTTCCTTCTGCCTTTATTCCATGGGTAATTTGCCTTGATTTCAGCCTCAGGGCACATCCCCACTGTGATAACACCTAGATCTTACTTGGCACTTGTCATCAATCAATCTCCAAGTGCTTTACAAAGCAGGTCAGCATCATTATCCTGATTTTACGGATGAGGAAACTGAGGCATGGAGAGGGGAAGTGACTCACTTGAGGTCACCCAGCAAGAGGACTAGAACCCATATCTTTGATTCCCCGTCCAGTGCTTTAGCTACTAGACCACACTGATGGAGCAGTCCTCCTGCTTAAAACTGGCTTTGCCTATCTGCACGGTAGGTTGCAACTCTGCAGTTATGCCAGTAGCTGTAGGCAGGGCAAATTCTCTAGGACAGAGGAGGGCTGAGGCTGCCTTCTCAGGGAAGCATTGTGTTCCTTTAGAAGTGCCTGCACAGCTCCCGTGTCCTCCTGCCAAGTAAAGTCTGTGACTGTGTGATGAAACCTTGCTGGTCCTAAGCCAAGCCTCCTGCATTCTGAGCAGGGGCGCCAGCGGCCTTCCCAGGAGAGAACAAAGTGAGGGTGGCGGGGAGAGGGGGCTATAAAAATCGGGAGCTCCCTGACAGCTGTCCCACCTGCAGAGTCCACGCCCAGAGGTTCAGGCTGTGTCTCCAAGCACAGAGGGCAGATGCCTTGATACTAGACTCTCAGCATGGTGCCAGAGGGCTATTTACTGTAACTCTTGTGCCACACCTAAGCAGCGAGACAATGGAGCTGTGTTCATAGAGGGCACAGAAGGGACCTACCAAGGGTAGGTCATGCCTGACTAATCTAATCGCCTTCTATGATGAGATTACTGATTCTGTGGATGAAGGGAAAGCAGTGGATGTATTGTTTCTTGACTTTAGCAAAGCTTTTGACACGGTCTCCCACAGTATTCTTGTCAGCAAGTTAAAGAAGTATGGGCTGGATGAATGCACTATAAGGTGGGTAGAAAGTTGGCTAGATTGTCGGGCTCAACGGGTAGTGATCAATGGCTCCATGTCTAGTTGGCAGCCGGTGTCAAGTGGAGTGCCCCAGGGGCCGGTCCTGGGGCCAGTTTTGTTCAATATCTTCATAAATGATCTGGAGGATGGTGTGGATTGCACTCTCAGCAAATTTGCGGATGATACTAAACTGGGAGGAGTGGTAGATACGCTGGAGGGCAGGGATAGGATACAGAGGAACCTAGACAAATTGGAGGATTGGGCCAAAAGAAACCTGATGAGGTTCAATAAGAATAAGTGCAGGGTCCTGCACTTAGGACGGAAGAACCCAATGCATAGCTACAGACTAGGGACCGAATGGCTAGGCAGCAGTTCTGCGGAAAAGGACCTAGGGGTTACAGTGGACGAGAAGCTGGATATGAGTCAGCAGTGTGCCCTGGGTGCCAAGAAGGCCAATGGCATTTTGGGATGTATAAGTAGGGGCATAGCGAGCAGATCGAGGGACGTGATCGTTCCCCTCTATTCGACATTGGTGAGGCCTCATCTGGAGTACTGTGTCCAGTTTTGGGCCCCACACTACAAGAAGGATGTGGATAAATTGGAGAGAGTCCAGCGAAGGGCAACAAAAATGATTAGGGGTCTGGAACACATGACTTATGAGGAGAGGCTGAGGGAACTGGGATTGTTTAGTCTGCAGAAGAGAAGAATGAGGGGGGATTTGATAGCTGCTTTCAACTACCTGAGAGGTGGTTCCAGAGAGGATGGTTCTAGACTATTCTCAGTGGTAGAAGAGGACAGGACAAGGAGTAATGGTCTCAAGTTGCAGTGGGGGAGGTTTAGGTTGGATATTAGGAAAAACTTTTTCACTAGGAGGGTGGTGAAACACTGGAATGCGTTACCTAGGGAGGTGGCAGAATCTCCTTCCTTGGAAGTTTTTAAGGTCAGGCTTGACAAAGCCCTGGCTGGGATGATTTGATTGGGGATTGGTCCTGCTTTGAGCAGGGGGTTGGACTAGATGACCTCTTGAGGTCCCTTCCAACCCTGATATTCTATGATTCTATGACTGCTGTCAAAGGATGGGTGGGTCCATTCTGAGGCTCATCAGCTTTTATATTAGGGACTTCACATGCAGACACCTACTGACACAGCAGGGCACGAACACAGCAATTTCTCACACACACACACACACACACAATCAGCTCCAAGATAACACACACACTATCAGCTCCAAGATAATGTGCCCAAGGTGATAGGCACATTATAAATGCTGGAGACAGATTAGCTATTAAATCTTTAATCTTTGCTTTGACCTGCATCTGTCCTAATGGATGAATAGAAATGGCTTGTTGGTTGAATTCGCAAGAACTAAAACGCTGCAGCTGACCTGTCCTGTGCTCTCCTGCACTCAAAGGGCCAAATTTTAGGGCTTCCTTAGGTTGTTTTTTGGGCACTGCTGTGCTGACCACTCCACCACTGGCCCTTCAACTACCCTGCAGTCCACGGGCCCCCACATGCCACTAGGCATCTGGTTTTTGATCGGAACGCCCAGTCGAAAAGGGACCCTCGCGGCTCCGGTCATTACTGCTGACCGGGCCATTAAAAGTCCAGTCGGTGGTGCACCAGGGATAAGACAGGCTCCCTGCCTGCCCTGGCTCCGTGCAGCTCCCAGAAACAGCCAGCATGTCCCTGTGGCCCCTAGGCACAGGGGCAGCCAAGGAATCGCCGCAATCTGGCCCCGCCTCGGGTACTGGCTCTGCAGCTTCCAATGGCTAGGCACTACAGCCAATGGGAGCTGTGGGGGTGGCAACTGTGAGTGCGGGTAGCACGCACTGCGCAGAGCCACCTGACCGCACCTCCGCCTAGGGGCCACATGCCGGCCACTTCCAGGAGCAGCACGGAGCCAGGGCAGGCAGAGAGCCTGCCTTAGCCCCACTGCACCGCCGACAAGGATCCGCCTGAGGTAAGTGCCACCCAGCCGGAGCCCACACCTCGAAACCCCTTCCTCAGGTTGAAACCCCTTCCCGCACCCAAACTCCCTCCCAGAGCCTGCACCTCCTGCACCCCAATCCCCTGTCCCAGCCCTAAGCCCCCTCCCACACCCAAACTCCCTCCTGGAGCCCACACCCCCTCCTGCCCCACCAACCCCTTGCCCCAGCCCTCAGTCCTCTCCTGCACTCCAAACCCCTCAGCCCCAGCCCAGAGCCCCCTCCTGTACCCCAAACCCCTCATTCTGGCCCCACCCCAGAGCCCACACCCCCCAGCTGGAGCCCTCACCCCCTCCTGCACCCCAATCCCCTGCCCCAGCCCAGTGAAAGTGAGTGAGGGTGGGGGAGAGGGAGCGACAGATGGAGGGAGGCTGTAGTGAGTGGGGGCAGGACCTCAGATAAGGGGTGGGGCAGAGGCAGGGCCTCGGGGGAAGGGGCGGGGCAATGGTGTTCGGTTTTGTGCAATTAGAAAGTTGGCAACCCTACATGCCACCATGGCTCCAGTGTTCTTCACCTGATGTGCCGGCCACTGGAGGGAGCAAAGCAGTTAACAACCTAAATGATGATGGAAACGCAGCCGCCATCCTGCACAGCCTTGCTGGATGGGAAGGGTGAGATTTTCAAAACTGTATACTCTCTGGGACAGTGACCATCTGTTTGTCCTGTGTTTGTACGGCATCTAGCACAGGGGGGTCTAGGGCCACAACTGGGGCTTCTACAGTAATACAAATACACTACAGTAATACAGATCAGACATAAGAAATAAAACTGGGAACCACCTTTACTGATTGGCTTCTGCAGTGCAAAACAGCCATAAACCAGTTTAGCTGCCCAGTTAAGTCTGGTCAACTGCTTCTTTAATCATCAGAGCAGCGCAAAACATCCCGAGTATCAAGAAATCTGACCCTTGATGGCCATATGATGTTCTCAGAATAACTACACATGCAAATGGGTATTTATCAGTGCAACCAAACACATTTAAACAAAATTTGCATTTCCAATTGCCTGCTTAAACCTGAGTCCGTATATCTCAAGAAGTGGCACATTTTGCAGATACAACATGGAATGGCGGCATTTTTCAGTGTTCTAATTAAAGTAAGGGGCTGAGCCTCCGGACTCCTGGGTTCTTTTCCAATCCCTGCCCCGACTTGCTGTGGGACCTTGGGGAAGTCACCTATGGGCCTCAGTCACTAAATGGGGACAATAGCACTTACCCCCCTTTGGGAAGTGCTTTGAACCCATGAATGGGAGACCCTAGAAGTGCAAAGCCGTCACTATTATTTATATCATTATCTTGTTCAGCATCCTAGAGACCCACCACCTCCCTGTCTCCCTTTGCTTTGACATGCAATCTACACATCAAGCCGCTAATCATTTTAGCAACAGAGCCTTGCAAATACCATATAGTCCTTCAAACTCGCTAGTCATTCAGTTACCAGTGCTTGTAGGTGTATTTCCAACATTCCTATAGTGAGTCAGCTGCACTCCTTGAGTCATATCAGCATTAACGAAGCAATGACAGACTCAGATCCTTACTTTGGTTGGCAGGTCTCCATGGAGAGATGGCTCAAGACACATTCAATTGGCAGCACAGACAGTGCAGCCTCAATCCCATCCAAACAGCTTCCCAGTCAGAAAAATGCCCTTTGGCCAAAAAGTCCCTTCCAGGAAGTGACTCTGGCTCAATTCGCCGCTTCGCACAAACGGGCAAGGAGAGCATGGCACTGACTTTTGACCCCTTAGTCGGCACTGTTATGGCTTGGAGAATGGGGGTTGATTCAGCCAGGGAACACTGGGAATAGAGAAATCTTGCCGGCTGGAGCACCCTCCCCCTGCCCCTTGAGGCTTCTCTGCAAGGTGAAAAACCTGATATTTTTTAAATTCAAACCTAAACCTGGTGTTTAAAACAGCTCCTGCCCTGCAGTCACCTCCTTTTGTGCCACCAGAATGGGGCCAGTGACCGTAAAGCTGCCCTCAGCTCCGTATCAGTACTCCTCGGCCGGCTCCTCCCCCGTGGGGTGGACTGTGCTCCCATGCAGCCCTATCCACTTGTGGAGTATTACAGACTGCACAAGGTAGAATAGCTCCTGGGCTTCGCCGGGCACTGGTTCAGCCCCTGGCCAGGGCCGGTGTCAGAGAGAAATCGTTACCGCTTGCTGCCACGCTTTGCTGCAAGGAGCTCTGCAAAGCCACAGCTGAGGACTGAGCCAACAATGGGAAGTCGCTCTGCAAAATGCAGCGGAAACAAACAAATCAGTCGTTTCCCTTTTATGAATGTGGGGGAGGGTTAGTGCCACAGTGGGCAATGAGAATGGAAGAAATGGCTACTCCAGGGCATGGCTTGAACTTCCTCTAACACCCTCGTAAGAGCAGCTGGGCATCTGTTACTGCCAGCTCCCAGCCTCAGCTCTTCAGCCCTGGAGAGGGACCTGGGCAAGAAAGCAGCAGGTGTTATTGTTAGCGCACATATCCCTAAGCCTGGCTCTGGGTATACACACATCATCTCCCACCTAGACCCCTGTGCCACATACGTGCATTCACACACACATCACTTCCCTGCCCAGACATCCATCCCACATACGTGCATTCACAGCCATTGCCTCCCTGCCCAGACACACATACCACATATGTGCATTCACACACACACTACCTCCTGCACAAACATACATGCCCACATACGTGCATTTACACACCTATTGCCTCCCTGCCCGGACACGCATGCCCACATATGTGCATTCACACACCCACTGCCTCCTGCACAAACACGCATGGCCACATATGTACACTACGTAGGCTTATTTGGCTATATATCTGTCAACATTTCATGGGAATTTGACTTTTTTTTTGCCAACCCATTCCCTTACCCTTAAATGTTAGAAGAGGGGGGAAAGATGTGGATCACTGTATCAGACTGGCAACTGCTGCATTTACTGTCCCAGCATCACAGATGTTAGAGGTGGAAGCAGCCTTACGGGGCACCCAGTCATCTAGTCAAAGATACTTCACTTGCCCACAGAACTGCTGTGAGGATTACACCATCGAAAATTAAAAGCACAATTTAAATGCTAGTATCACCATCTGATTCACTCAAGGACCAGGGCTGGACTGTCTCTACAAGCTACTCTCCAGAGCCTTGGCTAGTCCTGGTTTTAAATGACTCAAGAGACTGAGGCTTCCACCACTTCCCTTGGGAGGCAATCCCCCAGCTCACAGATCTATTGCTGGTGGGAAGAAAGGCCTTTTCTCAACACCCTCCTAGTCTTGCAAGGCAGGTCAGTGGAGTCAGGCTCTAGTCGATAACCTAAACAACATTTAAAGGGCTAGCACTCCTGCCTGAAATGGTGAGCCGATTGCCAGCAGGAGGCAGAGAGCAATACAGAATAATGTGCAATGCAGGGTTTTACATCTGGCTTCTGCATTGGTCAATGGTCCAGGTGTCTCCAGCCATGGTCTGCTCCACCATGGCTATTCCAAAGGTCTGTGCTAATGCTTGAGAAACTAATGGCCACTCATTGGTACAAAAGGCACATGCCCTGGATCGGCTCCCCCGGGGAAATCTGAGGAACATGCAAATATGCAGAAGGCACACACTCCCCCTTCCCCCATCCCAGTCTGGCTGGCAGTGGAAGAGATTTCTCTCAGCCCTTCTGCACAGATACGCTCTGGAGGAATGCACATTTCAGCCCCAAGAAGGAGCTAAATATAGTCTCTGCACAATCTCTGCATGCCTGTGGACATGTAGGTGAGAAACAGAAAGAAGGGACCGCCGCGCTCCTGTGCGGCCATAGGAGTGTATTTGTGAGTGGTGAGCCTGTATGTCTGGGGTCTAGCGTACATCGGGGTGCCTATGTTAGTGTGGATCTGTGGGAATGATGCATGGAGATGTAGGAAAGGAAGATGGGGTATCTGGGAGTCGTGTGTATGTGTGAGAAAGAGTGTGTGAACCTGGGAGCTCTGTGGGTGTGGGTGTGCACGCACACGTACACACCAGTGAGGTGCATGTGTTTGTGCACGTACATACCCGGGGAGGGTTGTGTGTGTGTGTGTTTTGTACCTCGGATGGGGAGCTGTGTGAAAATGAGTGAGAAAGAGTGAGTGTATGTGTGTACCTGGGAGCTGTGTGTGTATGTGTATAAGAGAGACAGACATAAATATTCACCTCCCTAATCTGTCCATGTCAGATGGTGACATTATACCAATATCCAAACCTTGCTCTTTGGCGCCGTCAGCCAACGCTGCTCTCCTCCTGCACGTAGCTACGCTCCCGGGACTGGGTCTGCCTCGCAATTCATGGTTTCTGAGCAAGTGAGTCAAAGGCAGGACGAGTTGCAAGTTGGAGTCCCAGGAAGCTGCACTTACTATCCCAGCCCAGGGAAGCCCCAGCTCAAACCAAAGTATCAATGGACCAACAGCATGGCTGCATGCAAATGAGCAGCTCCTGCCTTTCCTGTCATGCAGGTGAATGAGGAAGTGAGTCAGGGAAGCTGCAGGTGGCCTTGGTTTGTGTGCTTAGCAAAGATAAAAATAGATCTTGGGAGGAAAGGAAACACAAGCTGGGGAGTGAGACTTGCTCCAATAAGAGTGGGCAGAGAATCTGAGTCAACCACTCCTTACACCATGCAGATTCACTGGCCTAATGAATCTTAGTCTAGGTGTGAAACCCTCCCTTCACCTCAGTAGTGCGAGAAAAACGCAGCCATCAACCAACTAAAGGTCCGTCTGTATTAATGAACAATACTTGGCACTTTGAAACCATTTTGATCCAAGGATGAGCAAGTCCTGTATCAACTGCAGCAAATTAAAGGGTAGTTTTACTCAGAATCTATAAAACTCAGATTGGGGGCAGGGCCCTCTGTATTAACGCAATTTCACAACCGCAGACTCAGTATCATTAATGCATATGAAGTTATCAGAATTGTGTAGTATGGTTGTCACTAAAACATGCTGTAAGTTGGGGGAATCAGCCAGATATTAGGTCCCCAGAGGCAACAGCAAGGAAAGTAACCAACACCCAGGTGGGGTGTGAAACAGTCCATCAACAGTCATTGTCCAGCAAGGGAGCTACAATGCAATGACTCACCTGCATGAGTCCCCACCAGGGGAATTGCTCAATCTTGCTGAGAGAGACTCAGCAATGCCCCACAGACATGCCTGGACTTGTGTTCTACAAGCACATGGACCGAGAGTATAAAACAGATAGAGTGGACACATACTGGGCCCTTCTCCTGCCCCCACCTTCGCTGCAAGCAGCCAAGACACTGAGAAGAAGACAAGACTCCAACACAGAAGATTGGCCCAGGTTTAAGAAACAAACCTGTATACTAAGGACTGCAATATCCAGTGGGGTGAGAAAAACTGCTTAATCTAATTGCTGCCCAGTCTAATAGGGTTGAGAGTTTAGACTGCATGCTTGTATTTTATTTTGGTAACCATTCTGATGTGGGACTGGAGATATTGTCTAGTGTCATTCACTTGCAAGTAGCTGGGAGCAGCTTACATGCTAGAGGCTGTGCGTGAACAGCCCAGGAGTGGGGGCTCTCACAGCAGAGCAGGGTAAGGCTGGCTCCCAGAGTCAAGGACTGGAGTGGCCTAACAGATCACTGGTCCAGACAACACCAGAGGGGAATGTCACACTCACCCACTCATCTCACTCCCTAAGTCCTCAGCTCCCCAGGGTACCATGTAGCCAGCTGGCTGGTTCCCCTGCTCCCCACTCCCCAACTCCCCTAGCTATATGGTGCTAAGCAGCTGGCCAACCAGCGCCCAATGTCCTCAATCTCCTGCTGTCCATCTCCCCAGGCTGCTTGACCGCCAAACCAGCTGGGTCCTTGGGGTCCAGGCACTCCAGGCAGCTTGACCGCCAGACTGCCCGACAACATTGTTTTGTTTGAGTGCAGTTATGGAACAAAAAACCTTACATTTCTAAGCTGCACTTTCATGATAAAGAGATTGCACTACAGTACTTGTATGAGGTGACTTGAAAAAATACTATTTCTTTTGTTTATCGTTTTTACAGCACAAATATTTCTAATCAAAAATAATGTAAAGTGAGCACTGTACACTTTGTATTCTGTGTTGTAACTGAAATCGATACATTTGAAAATGAAGAAAAACATCCAAAAATATTTAATAAATTTCAATTGATATTCTATTGTTTAACAGTGCAATTAATTGCAATTAATTTTTTTGCGTTAATTGCATGAGTTAACTGCGATTAATCGACAGCCTAGTTAAAACCCCTTCCCAAGTGGTACAAGCTAAGCCGAAAACAGGCCACGCTGATACCGGAATAAGTGTCCCTAGAGGTGATATACTGGTAGAACTACATCGGTTTAAATTCATACCATGGTTTTTACTGAAAAGACATTCTTATGCAGACAAGACCGGAGTAGCTCTAAACCCTAGACCACTAGCAGCAAACAGAGGTTGTCGTTTAACTCAAGCAACAGCGGGCCTGAGGTTTTGGTGTGGGAGGCTTTGAGATCTTTTGTCATTGCTGCACGTGTAGGGCGTTACTGGTGACTCTGCTGTCTGAGCCTACAGATTCATTCCAATTTCCTTTGGTCCCTGATACCTAGGGTGTGTCCACACTGCAATCGGAGGTGTGACTGTAGCATGGCTAAAAATAGCAGTGTGGCTGCAGTGGCCCGGCTGTGCAAGGACATACTCACATTGCTAGCCCAGCCAAGCCAAGAAAAGTACATTGTCACCATCAGGTTGTTACCTAAAAATGCTGCCTGTCTGCAACCACCATGCAGCGCCTTGCAGGCAGCTGAGGAATCGCTACATGCAGCTAAATCCCACTAGGCTGGATGCAGCTTCCACAGTCACCATGCCCCAGTGCAGCAGCCCCGGTGTAGGCTTTGCCGTCACCATCCATGGGAGCACTCGCTTGATTCTCCAGCTGGCTTCATTTCCACACTGCGTCAAAGGCTTGGCAGGGATGCCACTGCCCTGCCCTGGAGGGATCTCCTGCCGCATCCGCAGGCCAGGTCTTTGGAGCAAGCCCCCAGAGAACCAGTCCCAGGTCTGATACCAGACTCAGCACATGTTGGGATGGGGGATTTTGGAGGGGCTGGTCCATTCTGTGCAGACAGACTGATGGGACGGATGAGTTTGATAAAGCCCCCATTCCCTGGGTGAATGGGATCCAATCCACTAACTGCCTAGGTGACCAGCCATCTCCCCTTCCCCAAGGCAGCCCCGTCTGATTCTGTTGCCAGCCATAAGGCTGCTCCCACCCTGAGGGACAGTCTGTGGGCATGCACATCAGTGTCAATATTCCTCCTAGGTAGCAGCAGTGTCCTCCTTGCCCCATGCTGGCACTCAGCTCTCGGAGGGCTCTGCAAGGCGATCCAATTCCATACCTCATAGTTGGGAGCCATGCAAAGCATGCCTAGAAAATAAGTCCACGAACAAGGTTCCTAGAGGGAGAGGATCTGCTCCAGAGCATCACGACTGGTCATCAGCACCCCCTCCTGGCTGCATTCAGACTTGCCTAGGTGCTTGGGGCCATGTCTCCATGCACTCACAGAGCGGGTGGAGCCCATGCAGCGGCAGTACTATCTCCCATGACACACTGCTCCGTCCACGCCCCCCAGCCCCACCCTGGATGTTCGAAGGGACTGATCCGAAAATCAATGTGCATCGTGCCAAAGCAAGTCACCTCCTTCACTTTCTGTTTGGACCCAACAGAAGTGAAACTTCCTTCTGCACGCTGAATGCTCCCTGGCCACTTCTGCTTTCCTCGAAGTTCCAGAGGCCTGTAATCCAGCACCACAGAGAATTCACAGCCAGCTGCCCTGACCACACGTTCAGAGAGAGCTATTTTTGTTACAGAGTATTTGGGGGGTGGGAAAGGCGAAGTCCTGCCTGAACCGTCCAATTCACCAAGTTCAAAGGTTACATGAGGAGCAATAGCACCCTCTAGCCGCTCAGAGCAGCAGGTGCGGACTGGCTTTCATTTGCAAGCCCTAAGAGGGAGTTACAAGCAATGAACATCGGGGCAATCATTCAAAGTTCCCCCAGGCTCACTGGAGAATGGTCTTGTGATTAGAGCAGGAGGCTGGTGGCCAGGACTCCTAGATTCAATGCCCAGCCCTGCCCCCAACTACTTGTGTGACCTTAAACAAGCCTCTTGTGCCCAGTTTGTTAAAGTTTGCAATGCAGGCAGAGCTCCTCAGAGGGAGGATGCCAGAGAAGCACAAAGGACTGTGGCTATGATAAACACTTGTTCATTTCAGACCAGCTGGCTCAAGGGACTGCAGGAGGAGGCCACATATAGGTCTGTCCTCCTGGATGTCTCTTGCAGCACAGACCATGTACCCCAAGGTAGACAAGGTTCTATTTTCTGGGCTCAGGCCCTGTGGAGATTTGCAAGGCTAGGGGATTCTTCAGCTGATTTCTCAGTAACTCACCTCTCTGCCTCAGCCCATTGTGTTCACTGATCTCAGTGTGTAATGGGATGTCTATACTTTGTGCGTGGCAGGGCGCAATATGATGACCATTTGGATGGGAGAGAAATAACAGTATGTGTACAAATCTCACACCCAGAGCTAGAGCCCAGGTGGATCATAAAGGACTTTTTTAAAGATGTTAAAATGCTGTAAAAGCTCCTTCTCCCACCCGGAGCCCCTGTAGCTACAGCAGTGAGCTAGGCTGTTAAAGATTTCTATTATGCTTAACACAGGAGCATAGACAGCTGATGGTATCAGCAGAAGCAGGTAGACAGGCAGTGCACAAGCACAAGGTGTGTGGCTAATGAGAAAGTAATCAAGAAGCCGGGGAGAGATCATAACTCACCAGCATTTTAGTAAGTCACAGTTGCGTGAGGCAAAATATTCCAGTGACGTGGGTGTGAATGGGTGCTGACCACAGGTCTGCACATGCATTGTCATTGCTGTTGCAGACATGTGTGCCTGCAAGCTCTGGGGTGAGTTTCTTATCAATGCACGTGCCTTTGGAGACACGGTGTAGGGATACTGCACATTCAGTCAGACAGGCCAGGCACAGAGGAACATGCACAAGCATCAGCTCCATAACTGACCTCTGCGCATCAGAAACAAGGCAGCCCAATAAAATGAAGACATTCGCACAGGACAGAGTCCTCTACTTGGCTCCCTACCCCCGAACACCAGTCAGAACGCCACCCAGCACCTCCAGTACTACAGGGGTAGCTCCCACGGGCACTCACAGTTTTGCAGCAGTATCCACATCTGCTCTGCTCTCCTGTGTGCCCAGTAGGCAATGGGCACTTTACAGCTCCTTTGGGCAGCTTCCAACTTGCTCTTTCTCAGTTGACTGTTTTCCCCACCCTGCAGCTGTTGGAATGCAACCAATAGAGGGCAGGATTTGGTCCTGACCACACCCCCGCCTTTCACTGAAAGCCATGCCCTCTTTTTCTCCAATGCAATTGAAAAGCAAGCAAGTGCCATGTGGCCTGACAGGAATACAAGGCAGCATATTTCTGGATGTAACTGACACTGCTTTGAAAAGGTCTGGGTGTAAGACATACTTAGTACCCTTGGCAGCAGACTGGGGAGTCAGGACTCCCTGCTCTTCTGTAAATCTCCTGGAGGGATCAATCCCTGGGAGATGGAGATCTCATCCCTCTCTAGCTTCTGCAATTCCTCCTTAGGAAAAGCGAGTGGGGTCCCATTGGTCCTGCTAACTTCCTTAAAACACCTGGAGCTTTTAAGATCCTTTTCCCCCCAAGGAGTTTATGTGTGAGTGAAAGAACAGAACAAAACCCACACACCAGAAGAAGCTGATCATATTTGCTGAGCAGCTTCCCTGGCCAGCTAGCAAGACAGAACAAAGGGGTGTCTCCTGCTTGGACGCATAGCAGGCCTAGTCCAAGGGCACCCTGGTGGCTGGGGGAAGGTTCTGAGAGTGCATGAGGTTGGTACAGAAGGGACACAGGGCGTGGTAATGAGCGTGTGGCTAATACTCATGCAAGGAGAGCTTGAGTTAAGCAAATCCTAATAATCCCTAGCTCTCATGTGGCACTTCCATCAGTAGAGCTCAGAGCACTTTGCAAAGGAGGTCAGGATCAGAAGCCCCATTTATAATTGGGGAAACTGAGGCACAGCTGGAGGAAATGACTTGCCCATGGTTACCCAGCAGGCCAGTTGCAGACCCAGGAGTAGAACCCAGGTCACCTGAGTCCAGTGCTCTACCCACTAGACCACACTGTCTCCAACACAAGTCCCTTTGTGCACAGTAAATGTACATGTACCTAACAGCACCCCAGGCACAACCTGCTCCGCATTCAGCGCCCTGCTTTTGCTGTAACCCTTTGGATTCTCCAGCCACATCCAACAGCAACCACCCCCACCATTAGCACTGGCACCCACAGCTGGGCCTAACTGGGGGTTAGGACTCAGCCTGGGCTGCCAGCACGACATTACCAGAGAGATGCTATTGTTCCAACCCCAGCGGCCTAGCTATGCCTGACAGTCTGGATAAAGTTGCACAGACAGATGCGGGGCACTCCAGGCCAAATGCCAGCAGGGCTTCAAGCCAGCAGCATGATGAGATAACTTGCCACAGGGATTGGAAATCACCTTTCCCTGTGAAGTCTGTGTGGGGCCAATGCAACATGAGTAAAGAGGGTCTCGGTCCAGTTCTTCATCTCCTAACTACCACCTGGTTTGCGGTCAGCACCAGAGAGGCCCAGGGTGGGATCGCAGAGAGCGCTCTCTCCTTCTTGCTCCACAGAGGGTCCCTCCAGGTTGAGGGGAGGCATGTCAGAAAGGCAGTGAGAGGAGATTGGCCCTGTTCACACCTGGGCTTGATCTGCACCATGAATACACTCAGGCTGCACATCTCCTGGACTAGTAAAATGGACGCTGCAGGTTGAGGGAGAGAGCCCAGCAAGATACTGAAAGAGAAGCAGGATTCAGATCAGGACTCCTGGGTTCATTCCCAGTTCTGCTGTGATTCACCATATAACTTTCAGCAATTTACTTGGATCTCTTTGGGTCTCGATCTATCCCTCTGGAAACCAGGGCTACTAATACCAAGCTACTTCCCAAGGGGGTGCAGGTTAAATCAATGTAAGCAGAGCAAGGTGCTGCACAGCATACGTGCAGACTGCTGTTAGAGACTATCCGGAGCTCTCACAGTCTGGAACCAAACGCTTACAGGCCGCACAATGTGACGAGCCCAGAGTGCCCACTGCAGCGTCAGAGTCTGCACCCAGATCCGCTGCTGAATTCCACAGCCAGCCAAACGAAACACCCGGGTCCAGACACCCCACCCCTGGGAAAGCAGCTGGTCATGCAGTGTGGGCTGGGTCTGGTCTCCCCACACCACGTTGGTTAGGGGGTGATTATTCACCGAACTACACATACCAGTACAATCCCTAGTGTGGGCCCAGTGCCTTACCCAATAGAGCTAACTCCCCTTCCCTTAGGGGAACAGCAATACCAGTATAAGCACCTTCATACCATTCTAACTGCATCCACGCCAGGGGTTGGACAAGTTAGCTATACCGGGTAGGGTTAAGGCAGTACAGTTGGTATAGACAAGGCCTCATTGTTATTCTCACACAGATGCCTACTTGACGTCCTTGCTGTCATCTCCAGCTCGTGTTGCCCATAGGCCGCACCTACCACTGGTGCGCTAGCACACAGGAGTTCAACGGCCTTCAAAACCCAGGCAGGATCGTCTCCCCAGTGTCAGACCTGAAGT